>NC_140780.1:163815671-166315671 GCF_044657685.1 Stegodyphus dumicola
GAAATACTTTAAATAGTACTTGACTTTCTCTGAACATTTCTGAAAGGGAATAAAATAAGTTTTTTTTTTTTTTTTTTTAAGTATTATTTAAAACTTGTAACTGAGTTATTATAAAATGTAAAGGGAATAATTCTTTTAATTATACTTATCAGATTTTTTTTACCCTTCATTTCAACAATACATATTCCAAAACTCTTTATTACGTTCTTAAGTGCACATCTCATAGCATTTGCTTTACAATACCTTTTAACAGATTGCTTTCCAATACGAACAATTCTTGCTTAAATAATTTTATAACGTATTTGTCAACAGGATTTCAATTTATGTTTACAATTCAATATTAAAGTTATTATATATTTAGATAACATTTATAATCATTATAAATTAGATACATTTAATAATTTGATTTCTTCACAGTACTTTCACTGTTGTTTATAAGTGAATAAATTCTTCATTTCATATACATTTATAAATAATTTAATGAATATTTATGTATTTTTTCAAAGGCAGATACATGCTTTTTGCAATAATATGCAACAATAATATATGGATGTGAAAAATTTGTTTTATTTAAAACATTTTGGCGTTTGTAAAATAAAATAAAAGTAGCGAATACTCTATCAAGGGTATCGAAAGACGTATACAATTTTAAATGTACCGTAAGGTATTTTTCATTCTTTAAGCATAACATTTTTCTTAAAATCTATATTTTTGTAGTTCCATAGCTTAGAATTTTATAAAACAAATTCATAATCAAAATCGCGCTGTTGTTAGTTATCGAAAAATAACCAAGATGTGATTTTTGCGTAAATGTCACTAAACTATACAAATTGCTATTATCCATCACACTATGAATGTTTCTTTCATGCGAAAGTGTCCCTTTTTCGATTTGTATGAAACTGTCGTGTGTCGAAATACTATCAGAACCGTGTCAAGCGAGCTTCTGAATGTAAACAAAGAACACCCCATCTGGTGACCCAACTTTCAAAGTAGTGCTTCACTTCTAGTGCCGACTGGCCCCTCCTTCCTTTCCTACCTCCATGGCTAAATGTGTAGGAACCTCGTGAACAGATAAGCGAATTATCGCTTTAGTTCGGGAACAGAGTCGTAAACTTAAGAAGGGTTAATTACCCTTTATTTCTGAAAATAAGAATTTAACAGTTGGCTTCTTTCGCAGAACGTACAGCAAAGCCTTGACTTGGGCTTGAACTCAAAGTAATAAGAAATAAAGCTTATCTAACGCTTAAAAAAAGCTGTAGGCGAAGCTATCAAAATTCTATGTAGTTGGCCCCTAAATATCGAACAAGCTATCAAGGACCTGAAATACCGCCGATCGTACAGCTCACAGAGAGACGTAGCCAAAAGGCGAACGCGCGCTTGTCAGAAACTGTGAGGCTCTCCCTCGAAGTCAGTGACACATCGACTTAAATGCCACTCTTAGTCATTTGCATTAAACGTGATTCTAAAAACACATTCTGGTAGGAAATTGTAGGCTGAAATTAGGAAGGACAGGAAAGTAGCTTTAACTAAAATTTACTGTTCGAAACTTAGGATAAACCTTACATCTTTCCCCACCAGAATTTAACTACTCGAAGAATAAGGTCTCACAACGACCTTGTTTAAGAGAGTAAATTCTATAAAATTTCTTAAACTTGAATATTTAAACCTTTCTGCATTCTTCAATTAATGTTATCATTAAATTTTCTGTTTAGGGCCAACTTTACAAAAATCTAAAGCTGGACTAAAACTAAGAAAAATAATTTTTTCAATTTGATTGGGTACAATCATCTGCTTCTTGAGTTGGAATACGCTATTTCGTCTTGGTCTTTCCAAATTATCTGGAAGGAAACAGTATGAGTATGTCTTTTACAAACATTTCCCTTACAAATACACTTTTTTGGAATTCTTTGGCTCTCCAACAACTTTCATTCACACATATCTTTAACTCCCCCCCCCCCACACACACGCTCTCCAGATATTTGTTCTGAATGAGCTAAGCGTGTCGTTGTTGTGTTACCGCGAATACACGCTACCACTAACCATCATCTGCAGTTTATTAAAACTTGGCATTCCAGACCTCGGAAAACTCTCTAAATACAAAACTGCACTTAATGTGCTAAAAGAGAGCTTGATTTAAACTTGTAAAGTATTGGCTGGAGAGGCTAACTTTAAACACATTCATTCTGTACTTTCTTTCGAATCATTCATTTAAACAAGATTTTGTGCACTTGCATTTTGACCAAAGTTTACATTTGTACACGTTTAACTTTTTAAGGTACTTCTACAACTGGCATTTAAAATTTTCACTTTCAATACAACATTATTTCACATTTAACATTTTAAAATCCATTTTACATCATTAGTTATAGTTGTTATACACAATTTACAAACTTTTCCTAAAATTTTAAGTTAAAAATTTTCACTATTAATTCAAGTCTTTCCGATTAAAAATATTCACAACTAGTTTCTCGCAACTTGCGAATTCTCAAAAATATATTTACAAACTAAATTCTAGCAAGCTTGCGAATTGAATTTTTTGCTTTAAACAGCATTTAGCAACTTTAAACAACATGACATAAATTGAACTTTTAATGCAAAATAAGCAAACAAAGAAAGTTTTCACTTATCTTTTTGGTTTCTAAACTTTTCCATTCTGAGATGACAAAGCTGCTCAAAAGTAAGATATCGCAGCATTTGGAGTTTCATCCTTTGCCTTAGATGGCTAGTACCAACACCTTAAACAGAAGCCCAACTACGAGATCGTGACGTCACAAACTGGCGGCTGACAATCGCCGTTGGTCACCTACTACTTTTACCTTTAAAATATACCGGGTGGCCATAATTAAACTGGCAGTGCTCACAGTGTTCTGTAGCGCGATATATTTGCGAGAATGACGCCACATTTTGTAGGAAGATTAAACAAGATGGGGGACGAAGGATTCCGCGGTGGTGTGTGGTGTATTTAATTATGGCAAAGCACACTAGGGCTATCTGCCTAAGTGGAGGGATGCCTTCGTGGAGGACTTTCTAAGGGAAACTGGCTCGTATACACGTTACACATGGGGAAAACCACGAAAACACCCATGCAGCCAGCCCGTTCGCGGGATTCGAACCTCGGACCGAACTACCAGTGTTTAGCGACTTTACCGCTCGGCCGCTGGTGGGCGAAGGATTCCGCGAAAAAAAAACAAATTAGATCCACAAGTCACCGCTAGGGAAATATTTGGTGCTGTGTAATAGAAAATAGAGTGTTAACAAATGCAAATCAATACGGAAATTACCTTTTATTTTGCATTCAAATGAGGTTCAATGTGGCTGCCGTTGTTTTGGATCATATATTGCATTTTGTGCACAGTATGCACAACAGCAGAAAGTAACATGTCTGCAGGAATCTTCCGTACAGTCCGTGATATGTTATCATTCAACGTAGCCAGGTCCTGGACCACTCTTTGATAGACCTTGGACTTAAAGTAACCCCATAGCCAGAAATCGCATGGGGTAAGATCAGGCGACCGAGGTGGCCATGCAGTTGGAAAGTAGCGGCTAATGACTCTTTCTGTTGTGGATTTCTGTCGTAGCATCTGTTGCACTCGTACAACAACGTGTGGAGGGGCTCCATCTTGGATGAAAATGATTTCCCCCAGGCATTATCTTTGCTGAAGTGCCGGAATGACAAAGCTGTTCAACATGTGGCAATATTTGTTTAAGAGAACAGGTTTCCGGTCCTGTCGGAGTAAAGTTCTCATAGAAGATTGTATCTACGATAAATTCCGCTGTGAACACACACCAAACCACCTTTGGTGAATTTAACGGAATTGCTGTGACTGCATGTGCTGATTTGTCATCCCAAATTCGGCAGTTCTGGGTATTCACAGTTCCATTCAGGTAAAAGTGGGCTTCGTCTCCCCATAAGATTTTCCACGGCCAAGCATCATCCGCCTCCATTCTGGGAAGAAAGGTGAGAGCAAAAGTCAATCGCTTATCATGGTCGGGGTACAGTAACTCCTGTACACGGCTGATCTTGTACGGATAGACGTTTATAATCTTTCGTAAGATTTTCCATACCGTACTGTAAGGCATATCCATAATCCGAGCTACTCCACGAGCGCTAGAGGTGGCAGCAATATTGTCTGGTCCTCTGTCGACAATCGCCGTGGCAACTGCTTCGATTGTATGCTGTGGTACAGGTTTTCGTCGTCTGCCTGACTGAACCGTCAGAGAACCTGTTTTCTCAAACGTCGCAACCATTGCTCTTAGCCCATTAACTGATGCAGGACCGTTACCTTTATGCATTTTTTTGTGCGTTCTAAAAGCACGAAGAGCGGCTGACGCGTGGCACTGGTTGAGGTAAAAGAATCTGACCAGTAATGCACGCTCGACTAAAGAAGGAGACATTGCACATAAACTTTCAGTCCGATTGATTCGAAACGTAACACATTGCCTTTTAAAACCCAAGCAGCTGGCACTGTGCGAATGGATATAACGTGAAATTTGAATAAAGAACTTCTTCTGCTAAGCGTACGTGATATTGCAGATCACGAGACTTTATCGGTGTGTATGTAGTTTACGCTTTTTTAAAAGTGTTGCCATATTGCACTTGAACTAAATCAGAAAAAGTGCATAATAAAAAGTAATTTTATTCCGTATTAATTTGCATTTGTTAACACTTTATTTTATATTACACAGCGCCAAATATTCCCCTAGCGGTGACTTTTGGAACTAATTTGTTTTTTTCACAGAAACCTTCGTCCCCCGTCTTGTTTAATCTTCCTACAAAATGTGGTGTCATTCTCGCAAATAGATCGCGCTACAGAACACTGTGAGCACTGTCAGTTTAATTATGGCCACCCGGTATATGTTATTAAAGCTTTACTAACAAGATGGTGTTTTCTAGTGATGTAGATACATATTATTTTTCTTTTTTTTTTACTTTATATATCTATATGTAAATATATATATATATATACAGAGAGAGATATGAAAATATTTTCAATTCATTCGCGGATATAATATTGAAAACATGTCCATATGCGCAAAGTATGTTATATATTATTAATTTTTTTATCGTCTTATATTGTACGTTTACGGTTAAATTAATGCTTTAAAGTACTGGTTAACTTTTGATAAGTAACAGTAAGGAAATGCTGGAATCTCACTCTATACTAATAATATTCAAGTCGCTTAACTGCATAAAAATATATATAGGAAGGATGTATGGAAATATTTTTAAGGATATTAGAAGCTTTTAAATTTAAGCAAGGTAGATTTATAAGCACAAAAGCTTCCATTAAAGAAACTAATTCTATATACGCATATATACACAAGTTGAATTACAATTCTTTCTTATTTTTATTCTTAAATAGCAAGGTGTTAGCCGAGGTTTCGAATCCTCGTTACCAGAATGTACGTGGTAGAGCCTAATTATGTCAGGAAAAGTGGTATGACATAATAGGATACCGGACGTCCCTGACATTAACACTCCATCCCTCCCTCCTTCCCGTATTGAAATTCACAATTTTTAAATAAATTTTTCTCTACTGTCAATTTACCAAGTATTTTAATAACATTCTCAAAATATTGTTATTCTTATTATATTCAAATTGTAGATTTTTTCATACAAATTAACATTAAATAAAAAGTTTTCAGTAAAGTTTTGTGCTCTGACTGGCATCTGTATTTATGCTATTAAACTTTTATGCCATGAACAAAAATGAAGTTTCTCAAAATAAAATTTAAAGTAATCTTTTTCATCAAAGTTTGGATTTTTCTCTTCTTTCCACCTTGTTTGGACAATGAGTCATTTATTTTTTTACAGTAATTCTTAAGGAAGATGTTTGTGGCTACATGCACAAGAAGTTTAAGAAGTCTGTTGGACGAGTGTTCATTTTCACATGTCTCAAATGGCAAATACTTTTTATCGCTACATAATCTCTTTGTAGTAAGCTGGGTTGCTATAGCCCTATGATTTCTACATTTCAAAAAAATAGATTCATTTTCAAAAGATATTAGCTTGAATATAATAATGTAGTTATAAATAATGATAGTGATAACTTCATCACGTGGATACTTCAACCCTCCACAGTCTAAATTTTTTATCAGCTCACATGCTCCTTTATAATGAAATTCGTTTGATAATAATAAATGATCTTTACAATACGCACAATTTAATTTTTTAATCACAGAATGCACAGAGTTAGCTATATACGTCAGTGGACTAAGACTATCTTTAATATTTATAATGTCTTGTTCGTTTTACAACAAGTTTGAATCCAGTTATTTCTGTTTCCTCTACGTCACCATCCAACTCTTGCTCACATTCAATCTTACGTATGGTAATTTCACCATGAATTGCAGACTTTTTAAAGTTAAAGCAAGAAGAGAGCGATTTTTTCTCTGCTTCATATACTTGTGTAATAGATACATTATACTGAGAACCACATAACTGTCTGTATTGACCAAATCGATCTTCTAAACTATCTGTTTGCAATTTTGCTGTTAGAGCATATTTTTTTTGGTTTAGTTCCTGTATGCAAAAGTATCTCAAAATTTCTATAATAGCATACGTAGTGTGCTTTAATGCAAGATGAGTTTCTTTCGTATTACAACCGGTATATTCTCCACTGATTTCCCGTTTTTCTAACCAATTCAAGAACATATTTAAAAATTTAATTTTTTGATCATCTACCGAATGCGTAATCGGTTCCTGAAAAACATCAAGTTTATGTTCACCCTGATACAAAGATTTTACACTAACTATGTGTCACCATGTGCTTATAATTCGAATGTATTCAGCAGTTTGTTTCCAGTCTTCAATGTCATATATTGGACCAGCAATACGAAGATCTTCAGCCACTTTCAAATACGAAGTACGGGATTCTCGTAACCATTCAGGAATATTCTGTAAAATAGCTGAACTGTTTGAAATCTACTTCTTTAAGCGGGATGTACCCCTTTTCCGTCATTTCAGTTAATTGCTGAACTAAAACATTCGTTCCCTCTTCACTTCGTGTACCGAGCAGCAAATCATCAACATAAATGCTGCGAAGGGCAGTTTTTGATGCCAAAGGGAATCTGGCTTATTCATCTAATGCAAGCTGTTTCATTACTCTAGTATGAAATGTGGTGCACAGACAGTCCCATACGTAACTGTTACCAATCTGAATGTACTCAAGGACTCACTAAGACTATATAGTATTCGTTAACAATTTATATCTTCTGAGTGGACACGAATTTGTCTGAAAATCTTCTCTACGTGGACGCATACCGCAATTTTTCAAGTTCTGAACCGTAGAAGAATTGGCAACAGCTCTTGCTGAACTCGGGGGCCCAACCATCAAAAGATTATTTAATGAAAGTCCCGACGTTGTTTTACCTGAAGCATCAAAAACGACTGTCAGCTTGGTATTAGTACCTGATTCTTTCAACACTGTAGGATGAGGCATGTAATACGTAGAATCAATAAAAATCTCTCCCTCAGACACTCCTTCCATATGTCTCAGTTCAAGATATTTCCTCATAAAGTCCTGGTACTGTTTATCTATCCGAGGCCTTTTGAAAAGTGAATTCTCTAAAGACTTGAATCTACTCATAGCTAACTGTCTCGAATCTCCAAGCTCGGGCAAAGAATGAAACGGTAATTTCACAGTATATATTCCACTCTCCTCTCTCATAAGTGTATATATGAAGTAATCCTCGCATACTTTTTCCGATTTGGTAAGCATGTCAAATGCAGGTACAGCATCCAATTTCCGAACGTACAACAACTGCTCAGTTTCCACTTGCATATTATTCGCACAGATAGTGGGATTAACCTCAGTTGAATTATTCACACTACCCGAAATAATCCAGCCTAATTCAGAACGAGAGGCTACTGGTTTCCTCTTTCAAAAGAGGTAAAGATATATCTACGCCTAGAATTATATCAACAGGCCACTCTTGTAGAATGTTGGATCCGCCAGCATTCAATCACAATATTCCCCGATGTACTTCTTATCTAACGCAAAATGGGACGATGTTCCAATAATTCTATTGGTAATAAATACTGGTGTTGTAAATGACACTTTCGCTGGAAAATGCGGGACAAAATTTATTTCCCCAATTCTATTAGTTTTCCTATCCAATGACCCTAAACATGAAATAAAAACTTTTGCATTTCTTCTAGGTAACCCTAGCCTCTGGACGCTCTCTTTTGAAATCAGGCTTGCCTGACTGCCAGGATCAAGGAGGGCCCAATTGGTATTCATCAGATGAATCTAACAGTTTAATCACAGCCGTGCATAATAAAACTTCAAACTGAAAATTAAAGTCTGATACACAAGATTTAATTACTGGACTAGAACTCATGAAATTCTCCCCTGACTGATATGAGTATGAGATTCTGGCTCGGGGAAAAATGGTTCAGCCGTCATCGATAATTCGTAACTAACTCCTTTACGTGGTTTTGGCTCATTTTGCACTCTTTCGAAATGCAGTAATGCGTGATAATTTTTAAAGCACCTTTAACATTTATGAATACTTTTACATTCGAAAGCTATTATTTATGATTTGAAACTAAACACTTAAAACACACCTTGTTTTTCTTGACAAAATTAACACGCTCCTGAACATTCAGATTTAAAAACTTATTACATTTTAATACTAAATGACGGGTTTTACAATACGTATACTCCGTGTGAATCTCTGAAGCCAATGAGGTTAATTTGTCTCTCACAGTTTGTTTAACACTTTGTTGCTTATCTGCTTGCAGAGTTCTAGCATGAGATTTTAAGAATTCTAACAGGTCATTAAGTGTTGTTATTTCCTCACTCTTTAACGTTCTTTTCCACCATCCTCTTGTAGAAGAATCTAATTTAAATTTTAATATTAAGATCCAAAATAGTATCCGCGAATTGATCTACTTTGAAACCTAAATTCTCAAATAAATATACACATTCTCTTACGGTGTCTACTAACGCCAATGACTGACTAGGATTTTCAGTTTGTAAATTTGATAAATATAAGATTTCCTTTAACAACTATGAAAGTGATTCTCTCTTATGGGAAAATCTTTGACACAGTAAATTCTATGCGATTTAAAACTTTCTTTCACAAATAGTTAAAGCTTGAACAATCTTTAATGCATCTCCCTTTAAAGAAACTTTTAAGTATTGCAGATTTTGCGCCCCAGATAACCTGTCATTATCCACTATCGCCGTTTGAAATAAATCAAAAATGATAACCCTTCTTCAGCACTACCGCTAAATACAGAAAGTTAGCTTAGGTAAGCAAATACTCGCTATTTTAGAAGATTTAGCTTCCACACATTCTTTAACATTCTACACATTAACTCTAGTTAGCGTTAAAAATAACTCATCAACAGTATCTTGGATATCTTGTTGTTCTTCAGTAAACAAGTCAATATCTATCTCTTCACGAACTACAAAAATTTTACTAAAAATATCCGAAATTTCAATCATTACATTACTTAATCTGGATTTAAAATGTTCAAACGGAGTGTAATTAGCAGAGTCGTAATTTTCTCCTTTGGTTTAGTTAACTTAGCTTTAGCTACACGCTTTTTCGTCTTAAGCGTTGTAAATTCCATTATCTAATAAGAAAGATACAGAAATACACTGACTCATTAATTTTACAGCAGCTTCGTAATCGACGAACCAAAAACCATCTGTGTTCCGTTCTTCATGTATAGTGGACTGTAAGGTGACTTGCGATTACTTTAGTAGAACTTCAATAACTTCAGATATCATAATGTTGACCAAATCTCTTTATTGCTTTTTCAAACATCACGTTGGCTGAGGAACGGTGACAGAACATAGCAAACCTCTAGCTTCAGAAGCGAATATTAAAGAAACTCACCTATGTTGGAACTCCGGGTAATTCCCAACCAAACGCACGCTTAGAAACCCTAAAAATTTGCGTTTGCGCCGCTTCTCAGTTCAAAGACAGAAATACAATTTGCATAACAACAAACGTTAATGATAGTTCCCATCTTTCAACATGCAAAATCATTAGGTTTTTCGAAATAGGAAACATGAAAATATGCAAAGTTGTCGCAGAGATTCGAATGCCGGACTTCTTGATGGCTAGTCGAACCACGAAGGCACACGGTAAAAAGGGAGCTTACAAACTTATATTCAGAAATAATATTGCAGTTAGAATACATTAAATGCAGATTAAGACACAATAACACGCCGAATAAGTACTAATTCAGAAGTCAAACAACAAAAATTAACGCTGATTTTGTTGTTTGACTTCTGAATTAGTACATTAAGTGCAGTTGGGAAGGTTAATACTGCATATGAGATTTTATGTCTACAGTGGCGTTGTACGCGATAGCTGAGGGTCTGTGACATGAGAACACGCAAAAGGAAAAAAAAATCGCTCGGATCCCTTATTAATAAATCTCAGCGAAAGTACCTGCCTTTTTTGCTACTGGACGAGTTTTTTCACCCATGCGCAGAAGCATCTAGGGGATGCAAATTGAATCTCCTTGTGCAATAAAATTGGATAAAGCTCTTTGTAATAACTTGGAGGGGAAAATGGATGAATAAGCCAGAAACTTGCGGATGTGACCGAGTTCAAGCGTTTCCTTTTTATTCATGGTTGGCATACATTATTTATTTAATCCAACAAAAATCAAATCAGAGCTACAGCGCCTTGTTCTTAAAGAACGTGAAGGCAGCAGCATGTTGCTATAGCAAAGCGGAAGAGGAAAATGAGAAGCGACCGAAAAAGAGAGGCGACTAAAGAGGGGGAAGATCGCTCAGTAAAACCTTTTATACAAAGTCATAATTACATTTCAGATCGAATTGCAAGAACGTTTACTTTAAAGGAGTTAAATTTCGGATACGTAAGAGATTAATATTCGGATGCTGGGTTAAGATTCATCGTGTTCCAGGAATAATTGCGCAACAGAGATCAGATGACGGATCATTTTTCATAATTTTTTCATAATTTCAGGAAGTAAGGATTATATTATATCTACTTTTCTAATAATTGAATTCACATAAGCCCTTTAACTTCTCTTTAAAATTTGACAGGCTCCTCTCTTCACTAAAAATAGCAAAGCAATAACTTTTCTAATATAATCCTTACTTCTTATAATTCTGAAAAATGATCCGTCACCTGATCTCTATATTACGAAATTATTCCTGGAATGTGATGAAAGCTTAACCCAACATCCGAATATTAATCTGTTATGTATCTGAAATTTAATTCGCTTATGTAAATATTCTTATAATGCGATCCGAAATGTAAATGCTTGATATTAAAGGTCTTTACTGGGAAATCTCCCTCCTCTTTCGTCGCCTCTCTTTGTTCTCTTCCGCTTTGCTGTAGCAACATGCTGCTGCCTTCAAGAAATATATTTTTCACGTTTATCCATTTTGAAACGTTCTTCAAGAACAAGGCACTGTAGCGCCAATTTGATTTGTGTTGGATTAAGTAAAAATGTATGTCAAACATAAATAAAAAAAAAGGAAACACTTGAATTCGGTCACATCTGCAAGTTTTTGGTTTATGCATCCATCTTCTACGCCAAGTTATTACAACGAGCTTCTTCCGATTTTATTACACACACAATATATACACTGGTGTGCAAAAATTAAGGACGAGCCGTTTTTTTCAATATAACTTTGTACAAAAGCTTTCCAAATCAACACATTTAATACCGTAAGATCCCCAATACGTAAGGACATGAGTAATGTAAGCAACACTTACTAAAAGAGAAATCAGAGGGATAAAAAGAAGCTTTATTGAAAAAGTAGCATGGAGCGCAATGCGACTGAAGGCCGAAACATCCCTCTGATGGGTGTCCAGCAAGAAACATCCGGTCTTTAATAGGGTATATGATCTCCCCTGACTGCTAGGCAGGTTTCACAGCGTCTGCCCATGCTGAGAATGAGGGTGTCAATGAGTTGTTGAGGCATTGCTGCCCATTCGTCTTGCAGCGTCAATGGAAGCTCCTGAATCGTTACTGGTGGTAAGGTACGAGCTGCCAAGCGTCTTCCTAGAAAATCTCATACATGCTCGATGGGATTGAGATCCGGAGATCGTGCCGGCCAATCCATACGTTCAATATCCTCACTATCTAAGAGCTGTTCGGCAGCTACTGTGCGATGACATGGTGCATTGTCGTCCATGAAAAGGAACTGCGGACCCATAGCGCCTCTAAAAAGACGCACATATGGAAGAAGAATCTCGTTACAATAACGGGTCCCGTTGACTGAACCTGCGTCGAAGATGTGAAGGTCTGTACGACTACCAAGCATGATGCCTCCCCAAACGAGAACACCGCCACCTCCATACCTGTCCCTTTCAATGATGTTCGAGGGATGATTGCGGCTTCCCCGCTCTCTCCAGATGAGTATGCGATGAGAATCGCTACTCAGACTGAATCTGCTCTCATCTGTAAAGAGTACTCGTCCCCATTCATTGTCACTCCAATTCCGGTGTTCCCGGCACAACAGAGAACGCCTTCTCCGATGGGCAGGCGTTAGAGGTACACACCGTACAGGGCGTCGTGCAAACAGACCACCACCGTGCAGTCTTCTGGCCACGGTAAAACACGATATCGGTCGTCCAGTCGCTTGTGTCGTGTGTGTAGCGATTTCTCCTGCTGTCTGCCGCCTGTTTCTTCTGGCCTGTAAGGCAATATACCGGTCATCTGCGGGTGTGGTTCCTCGTGGACGACCACTACTAAACCCCCGGATAGCTGTTCGTGTAGTTTGAAATTGTCTCCAAAGTCGTGAAACGATGCAGTGAGCAATTCCGAACTCTGCAGCCACACTTGTCACACTGTGGCCTTCCTCCAACTTCCCAATGATTCGATCTCGGGTAAAAGCATCCAGATGTCGTCCAACAGATTGATTATTCGCCATTTCTCGCTGAGGCAGCAACTCGGTGTGATTTTAACTGTTATACGGCGTGCAATCTCTTTGCCAGAAATACTGATCTTACACCGACAGCATGCTTTATACTACTCAGACACACCCCCCATTACGTCTACCTGCATATCTGCGCATGTGCTACCGTACATCACCTTACTTAATCTCCTGATTGGTCTTTCTGTCCGCTCTGCCTCTTCGTTCAGCTGATATGCTAATTTTTCGACTTCGTCCTTAATTTTTGCACACCAGTGTATATATTACTATAAAGAATACAATGTTCTTTCAATGCTTAGAAGCAATTCATGTAATTGCTGGTTAAGATGAAGCTGTAGCCAAGTAAGTTCCCTGAACACTGGCAGTTAAACTCGGATTCGAATCTCCACGAGAAGGCTCGCTGCATGGAATTTCTCCATGATTAACTTGAATATAACTTAGTTTCTCCTAGAAAATCCTCCATGTGCGAGTAGACAGAAAGTAATTGTTTGATTAAAAGCACACCACGCTACTTCGTACAGAAGAGGTGGCTCTGTCAAGGACTTTGTAACAGAAATTAGCTTGAATTTAAGTTACACTGGATCAAAGTCCCATCCATCGGGAGATAAAGCTGGGACAAACCATTCCTGACCAGTGGGTTTAACCACTTGGCCAGTTTAACTTTGAATGAATTGCTCAGTCATGGAGTAATTTCCTTTGCTACATTACTGTAATAGATTTTTTTAAAAGGCTAAGATTCAGAATAAAATTAACGCGTTCTGCAAATCCGTAAAATTACAGGAGAAAGAAAAAAGTATAAAAATCTTTTTCTCGCAGAAATTTGATGTCCACTTGGAATTATTCAAACTTGTATCTAAGTGGGTATGAAACTGCATATATACATCATTAAATACTGAAGAAAAATAAGAGTATTAGGGTTAATTTTAAGGATTTTAAATAGCTACCAGAGTAAATTTCTGTAAATACTACTCTATGTCCATTTGATATATTGTTATAATGTTATGGATTCTTTTTATTCAATTATTGCATTTTAAGTAATAATTTTACGGCGCATTTCTGTATAATGTAAGTTGTGGCCACGCATTTTGTGAAAAAGTGTTAGTTTATGTAAATCTTGAGATTCTGAATTCATGAACGTTTAAACTGAGAAAATAGTTCAGTTAGAAACAGAGTATAGGAGAAACTATCCTGAAAAGGCTTGGCAACATTTTTTATCGCCAAAACCGCGATATTTGGCGATTTCTTGCCTACTAAGCCTCTTTGCAGAATTTTCCGAAAAAAGCATTTTCGAAGCTCCTGAAGCGATTTTTCCGGAAGCTTGCAGAATACTGGGTAATTGCCGGTATACAGATACATATATAAATACTGCTACTCTGACAGCCAGTAATCAGTTCAGCTTTGAGTTATTTCAGAGTTGGATGAGTGAATCGTGAATTGCGTTTCAGAGCTTACTCTGTGAATGATATTGGAAATCTGCCATATTTCGTTATGTTAAAGATTTGGCTTATTTTTGCGTTCTCCTTGAACTATTTATTATAATGCATTCTGTTATTTTTGCAAAAATTATCAATTCCCTTTCGCTCATTTGACCTAGCTATTGAAGAGGTCCTTACGAACTCGAATTCGCAATAAATATAATATAAATGAGGCTGCAGTGTATGCCCCTTAAACGCATAACAATAATTATTTATAGAAAGATACACAAATTTCAGAGTTCACTTCCATCCTGAAAACAGTCAAATTAGAATGCCATCAGTAATTTGAAAATCATCACAATATAGGTGTTATATATTAGATGACAAGAGAAAACTGATTGTGAAAGACATGTTCTGAATTCCACATTTTGCAGTATTGTGATATACCTAATGGAAGCATTTTAATATGATTAAAAGCTGCGTATGTTAATGATATTCAATTAAATAGAGATTTGAGTTTATCTGAATATGAATGTATGTTCTTAAATGTAACAGATGCTATTAAAATGTATGCAATTCTTAATTGTAACAGATACCAGTCATGTAGTATGAAGTCAAAATCATTAGGCAAGTGCCATACCACCATTTATTGAATCAAGATTCTCATCTCAAGCGACTCGAGTAATGAACATGAAAGCCAGCAACAAATGATTTTCCACAAATGTTTTGAGGTAACTTCAGATACAGAATTAATGCTCATGTTCCGTCATTAAGACAAGTTACCTTTAAGATTACGTCATTTTTTTCTCTTCTTTGCACCTTGCATGGTGTGAATATTCATTACAGAAACCCTGTAAACGCTCGCTCAGTTTTTTATTGCTGTTGTTAGTAAGTCATCGCTTGAAAGATGGCGTGCATGCGATTAAAGTTGTAGAATGAATTATTAATGAATACAATCCACTTATAGTCATTGTATAACAACGCACGCATTCGCATGAACAGCTCGTATTTCTAGAAACATTCATAAATTAGTCTCCGTTGCTTTACTGCCACTGTCAAAGCATAACAGCAACTTACATGGCATGAATTCAACCTGGAGTAGATGATCAAGATTGCAATGCGGGCATAAACCTTGCAAATTTGGGCACAGAGAATTTTTTTAAAAGAATGTATCATAAACTACAGACTTGGAAATCAACAATGAAGATGTGGGAATTTTCAGCACCACAAAACTGAACTTAGAATGGAACAGTTTCAAAAGTAGCCTCAAAAGATGTCTGTAAAAGAAATGTCTTCAGGGGAAGAGGATGAAAAGGAAGACGATCAGTGTAATTAACGCAAAATGTAGTAAGGTGTCAAGTTTCATGGAATAATATCATTGCGATAAATCAATAGTAAGCCAAGCATAAATATTTTCACTAACAATGTCTCACATAAGAAAACGGTTTAAAATAGAAAAAATCAAATCATTTCGGACTAATTTTTAGTGAGACTGAGGCTCAGTGAGTCTAAACCGGCGATTTTCAACGGGTGGTATGCAAGAGAAAAATAGGTGTAAATACGCAGAGATACGCAGAGAAACAAAGTACATCTAACTATTAAATTCAAAAATTAAGTACTCGAACATACTGTTTAAGTTCTTTCTCTAACACTTGTAAATTTATGCGATCTGAGTTTTGTTCAAGGTCAATATCTACTCATAGGCTTTATCCGTTTTTTATTTTCACAACCATTCTTTTAGTCATAGACATAACGAAATTTGTCATATAAAGTTCCTATAAAAGGATAATAGTTTCTCATTAACTTTTTTACGGTTGATTGATTTATTAGCATGGCTATACTTTATATCGCCACCATTTCCGGGCTCATATTGCTCTATTTTCAATTAGAATAATTTTTTACGTCGATTTGCTGTCTCTGACAGCAGGTATTTTGTCTTCTTGTTTTGTGTTTCTTACTTTTCTACGCGATTTGAGAATATAGTCATTTGTTTTTGAAGGACTGTGAGTTAAATATTTGTGAAAAAATAAAAAACAAACCTAGATTTTTCAAAATGGAAAAGTGGCTGGGATTGACTAAGCGAAAAAGCGACGATTCACAGGTCATGGATCCAGGACAATCTACTAGCACTAAGAATAGTGAAAGAAAAGAAAATTCTTTATAGAAAATATAATGAAATTTATTTTTCATTTGGGTTTACTTGGAATGAAGATGAAATGGACCCTCAACCTCAGTGAGTTGTTTGCGATGAAGTATTATCCAATCAAAGGAGGAACCATCGTTTCTTAAAAGGCATCTTGAATCTAAGCATGTCAGTTTAAAGGATAAATCTAAAGATTATTTTAAGAAGAAATTATCAGAGTTCAAAAATAGTAAACAAGTAATGAAATATTCTGCTACTTCAAAGTGAAAAAGCTTTGGAATCTAGTTGTCTAGTAAGCCTAAGAATTGCCAAGACATGGCAGTCTCAAGCTATCGGAGAAAGCCTTATATTACCAGCAGCTAAAGATGTCGTTTGAACAGTATTCAACGAAAATGCGGCTAATGAACTTAATAATATTCTGTTATCAAATGATACAGTAAGTCGACGATTTCCCGAAATGGTAAATTCCATAAAAGGGACACTTATTTAAAAAATAAAACACAGTGAGTTTTTCGCATTGCAGTTGGATGAAAGTACTGATATAACGAAAGTCGTTCAATTACTAGTTGACATACGTTTCGAAGAAGAAAAAATTGCCGAAGAGTGTTTATTTTGAATCTTCGTAATGTTCGCAATTGAAATTTTCAAAGTAATCGACAATTTTATGTCTGAGAATGATATTCCTTCGAATAACTGCATTGCCTTTTGTAGTGACGGATCTTGGGCTTTAATAGGAAAACATTCCGGTGTTATTTCTCAAATAAAGATGAAGTCGCACCTGAAACTAAATTTACTCATTGCTCGATTCATCGCGAGACTTTAGTATGATCATCAATGACCCTTTCACGTAGGCGTTCAGTGTAAGTGCTCTCAGTTTAGTGGCTTATTTTGAGTTATTCTGTTGTGCAACCTTCGGGTTATACATAAATGTCCTTCTTGAGGACTTCAAACGCGATGGATGAAGACGAGATGAGTGACAACGCGGATTCAAAAATTTTGGGAGTTTCAACGAGATCGCTACCAGTTTTCCCAAAACTAGCGAGATTTTGTGAAAAATCCGGCAGAAACAAAAAAAAGAGCAAAGGCAAAAAGACGGTAAAGAAAACCAAATCAGAGGCCGAATTAAATGTACAGGAAAAGTCCGAGAAAGAGAGATTTCAACATCTGATGAAAGTCTTAGCGGAAAATCCTTTACGACTTAAAACCATCGACTCAGCTTTGGAAGCTACCAACGCAAAGTCAGATACGAAGGACGATGCACCCGCCAAACTCAAAAAAGCCAAAAACAAGTCATGAAGAAGTTCCCAATGACGATTGGAATTTCCCAAAGAAAACAACAAAGTCGCCAAAGAAAACTGAACTGATGGATGTTTCTCACCCAAACCGTTTCCAGGACTTAGAAAATAGTAAAGAAAATGAGGAAGGAGTTGCAACAGTCAGGAAGACGCCCCTGTTCATTGTATTTTCCCAAAGTTCCACGGATTGGCTGAAATTTGACGAGTTCACACAAATTCTGCACAGAGGAACACGAAGCTGGTATGAAAATGAACTGTATCTTTGTGTATGTCAAGAATACTGCAGATTATAGAAACATGACAAAGCTCATGAATGAAAGAAAAATCCCCTTGCATACCTATGAACTATCAAGTGAGAAAAATGTCAAGGCAATATTGAAAAATCTCTGAAACGGTCGCGGAAGAAGCGATTTTCAATGATCTACAGAGAAGAATTTCCAATAATCAAAGTCAAACATTTTACTAGAACAAGAAGGGGTATAAAGGTATAATAGAAAAACTACCGATATTTTTCCTTAAGCTAAAGAGAACTAGAGAAAGAAATGCTATTTTCACTTATTAATCACTTATTTATTTTATAAATAATATGTTTAGCATCAATGTGCGAATTGGAAAATTCGCCCCCAAGAAGCGACCGACGCAATGCTACCGATGTCAATCGTACGGACACACCCAGAATTTATGCACCTACCAGGAAAGATGTTGTAAATGCGGCGAAAATCATAGCATAAGAACTTACAAAAAGAAACTCGAGGAAAAGCCCACTTGTAATTTTTCCCCCCCTAGTGGAAACGACCATGTAAGCAATTACAGGCAGGCCCGCGCCAAGCCTGATCGGCGTCGTCGTGCAAATGTCTAGCGAGCGCCTTTATGCAGTGATGGTATTAAAGAGACATTGCTTATGGTTAATATTTAAAATGAAGAATTATTAACATAATATGAAAAAAATATATATTTTATCTTTTAATTTCTCTAAATATGGAAACATTTTGTCCTTTGTTAAAACCGACACTCAAACATATTTATTGAAGAATTATACATACATGTCATAAATGTTACATACATGTTATAAAAAAGCCGCCCAACCGGTATAGTGGTTAGTGTTGCTGACTGTGGTGCCAAAGGGCCCGGGTTTGAATCTCGGAGAGGGCATGGATGTTTGTAAATGTATAGTGTCCGTGCGGCATGGGGGGCACTCTAAATATGCGAGGCGAAAGTCCTCTCGAAAGGTCGGTGGTAGGGGAAGAGGGAGGGGAGAAGCTCGGACGCGCTCCCCCCAGGATGTTCTTTATCGAAATTGGGGGGCGAAACTGAGCTAAATCGCACTGTCACTTGTAAAGGTGCTCAAGGCTGTTGCCAACAACAGAGCCACGAGGAATTTCGTTGGTATTATCTTAAAATTAAAAACAAATTAATTTAGATATCTAATAAGTTTGCACCAAATAAATTGTTGTTCGCAGCGCAGTTTACGACAAGGTTCAAACTATGATTATAAGGGGCACAAAAGAGGTTGTAGGGCTGATATCTAGCGAGATATCCAAAATTCATTTTTGCACACTGCTATGTTGTTCACAACGATATAAATTAGTTTCAACCAGTAATGCTACATTTCCTTCAAAAGTTTGCAAAAACTGCAGTTCATGCGTAAGATCTATACTATTTATATCGCTTTGATTTTTATCAGTTAATGTTTTTTGCAGTTTCTGACGTAAGCTGAGCTAATCTTGTAAATATATGTGAACGAAAATACGTTATGCCGATGCGTATGTAAGGGTACAGACCAGCGCCGTTGGCGCGATTGACAAATTGCTTAGTCCTTATTTTGTGTCTACTGTTGCAATGGTAGTAATTTGTGCAACATTTATCTTTTTTGTGACTGCTTATTGTTATTGTTATTCTGCATAAAAATGGTAAGTGCAGTTACATACGTATTATGTCAAACTTAAGTTAGCTTTTTAATTCAGAAAAGCGATGATTTGAGCATAATTACTGTATTTTTTTTTTTTTTTACATGAACCATTTGTTTATTAAACTAAAAATTATTATCTTTCGAGAAGAAAGAATTGACATATTTACAGAGTACCACTGAATTTAAAATATACTTATTTGAGATTTGAAGAAGTAAAAATATAAAAGGTATTCTGAAATTAAAAATTCGCCATTTTCCGATTTTTAGCTTATATGGAAAACCGAAGGAAAATGTTTCGTTATTTCTTTATGCCTTAAATACATACTTTGATTTATTTACTTTAATAAACAAAAGAGTACTACCACCTCCTTGAATTATTGGGTATTGATCTAATAGTTCACATATTTTCGTAGAAATAGTTTAAGATATACTCAGTTTTTCAAAAGTAAGATAAAATATTTCAAACAGTGACTTTCCGAGTGTTTTTAAGAAGTGTTTTACGCAATAGTTCTTATAAGTCATTTTTTACTTTTACTTCCGCTTTTTCTGTTTTCATCTTTCCTCAAATGTCGGAACAAAAACAGAAAAAACTGTCTGAGTATCAGAATGCAGTGAAGAAAAAGAAAGTGAGAGGAAGACTTAATAAACCAGAAAATTTTTAAATTACTCAGTTTTTCGCAAAACCCAGAGAATACCAAGCTGACGCTACTAGCACTAGTTGTCCATCAATGTCATCAACAACGAAAGTGTTAAAAGGGATTAGTTGCTAAATTCTGCTGAAAAAAACATATGTTTATTATTTTTGTTGCAAAATTTTTAAGTTTCAGCAACGTAATACTGAGTAGTTCTGAATTTAACGACTGTAACCACTTAAAACTTCATGAAAAAAAATAAAATGCATTTTTGGAATCTACATCGTTGGTCCGATTTCTTAGAATGATCACGAAAGAATAAACCTGTTGATTCGGAATTTCAAAATTTATTAAAAAAAAAGAGACTAAGCATTGGCGCGATGTTATTGAAAGAATTATCTATGCCATTCAGTTTTTAGCCAAACAAAACTTAGCCTTCCCTAGTTTCAATAACAAGTTATTCGAAAGAAATAATAATTTTTTAAGTGTACAGAAATGATCACAAAATGTGACCCTATCATGTCTGTATATATTAACAAAACTCAAACACAAAAAATATGCTTTACTACCTTGAAGATAAAATTCAAAACGAAACAATTAGCTTATTAGGGGATAATATAAAGCTAATTATTTTAAGTAAGGTAAAACAGGTAAAGTATTTTTCGATTTTACTCGATTGTATCCCTGACGACAGCCATCAAGAGCAGATATTAATTTGCATGAGGTATCTTAACTTCCTAAATACAGATATGAGTATTGAATAACGGTCAACAGATACGACCGGTGAAGGACGAACAACATTCTTATTAAAGACTTCAGAGGAAAATGGTTTAGATATTAGCAATTTTCGCCACCAAGAATACGACAATGGCTCAAACATGAGAGGTAAACAGTTTTCAAATAATTAAGCTCAAATCGGTGCTTTTCCGAATTAAAAAGTTAATCTAAGTTTAACATAATATGCAAGTGCACTTACCTTTTTTATGTAGAAAAACAATAACAACAAGCAATCACAAAAGAGAGAAATGTTGCAAAAATTACTACTATTGCATTAGTAGTACCGTTGCAACAGTAGACAAAAAATTAGGATTAAGCAATTTGTCGAATGCGTCTGCCCTTACATACGCATCGGCATCACGTATTTTCACGTTCAAATAAAACAGAAGAGAACACCAGAGATGAACTACTCCCCTTGTTATAACTTTCGTTCAAATAAGACAGTGCACTAGGAGGAAGGGGACTGAGATCTGGCATGCTCGAGGTTGCCTTAACACCAGTGGCGTAGCTAGGGTGGGGCAAGGGGAAACATCTGTCCCCGGGCGCAGCATCCAGGGGGCGCCAAATTGATGGTGCGAAATTTTAGAGTAAAGTGTTTTCCATTCGTGGCAAACAGAAAGGGCGCAAAATCTCCAGTTGTTCCCGGGCGCTGAAAACCCTAGCTACGCCTCTGCTTAACACAGTTAAACGCCCCAACAAGCCGCTAACCTATCGGTCGAGTAGACGAGTTAAGACTAATTTGAGTCGACAGGAATACTTAGCAACTCGCATTCTACGTCACCGTTCTGGAGAGATGCTAAAAACATCTGCCATCAACATAGGTCTCAAATCCGGACAGCAGAAAGAAGTCACTTAAACATTGTCAGACAGACCGGGCCGCCAATCCGGCCTGCTAACATTACGTCGTGGTATACAGATGTCGGCTTTTCCCCCAGGAGAAAACCAAGGAAGGATATGAATATGCAGATTTCAGGCGCCCACTGGAAACCTCAAGCAGTTTAGAGGCTCGCTGAATTCGGTCCACCGACGGGGGTGTTTTGCCCCGGATAACCATAAATGTCCGATTATATAGCTCAACCACAACCAACGGAACGGACAAGAACGCCATATGGTCCCTGCCAAGCTTGAAACAGCCATCGCTAGCAAGGACTCCATTCCCGTGGAGATTGATTTTAAACACCCGTGGCCGAGACTGCCTAGGTACAGATCATAACCAGTAGCTTCCCAAGTTTTACCCGAGTCGCCCCGGAGGAGCGTTCAAATAAGACAAGAATTTTTCTGTTTAGACAGGCAGCGGGACGAACTACTTGTTTTAATGATTGCCCGGCGCCTGATTACAGGGGTTCTACAGCTTACCAAGAAAATTTCTCAAGAACAGAAAAGCAGAATCCCACTCGAAAAGATCAGCCGAAAAAGACTCCCCCTCCGGACTTCACAAAAAACAATTTCCCCAAGCTGAAATCTCAAGAAATAGAAGCAGAAAAGAAAAACTCCATGGTCAACTGCAAAATTCAGCGGAAATCCGAAAAAGGCCCTCCCAAGAATCCCGAAATCTTTATTTCAGTTAGAATGATGCTATCAACTGGATTTTTGATGAGAAAATACAAGTATTACTAGAAAATAATATGAGGCAGACTGCTGAAATTCAAGTCGCGAAAACTCCGATGGAAAAATTACACTCTGGTTCAACTCAGCTAAGATGATCATCGCTTTTGCAGACTCTGAATAGTCACATGATCTTACTCGCAAAGATGATTGGACTCTGGTCTACTGTGTAAGCAATGAACTTTTAACTAACTACTGCATTTGCATGGACTTTGAACTTTACTAGAATAGATTTACTTCGCTACCTCATTGGCTTTGTCACTTTCGACCTTTTCTCGCCTGCGTGTGGCAGTGCTAATTAGCACCCACTGATCTGTTAAAAATTAGCGCGATTGGCCTAAGGGAAAAATTGATTTACTGGATTTTGTGGTAGGTTCCAAAAACCACGTGACGATTCTGATTCTGATGCTTTAGTATCCCCGAAAACGGTTTTGAATTAAGGTGTGTAAATTGTTAACTTTATTAAAAGCCGAGCAATAAATTCAAGAATATTTATGATTTATGTCAAGAGATGGTCAGTGAACATGAAATGCTGTTGTTATATTCCGAAGTAAGGTGGTTATCCAGATGCAAAGTTTTATATAGCCTTTTTGAACTTCGATCAGAAATTCAAATTTTCTCAACGATTCAAAACTTGAATTGCAAGAATGTTTATTTGGCGAATTAGGGTTGTCACGTTTAGTATATTTAGCTGAAAATTTTGTAAAGTTAAATGAATTTATTTAGGATTACAAGGAAAAAGTGTTAATTTATTTACCATTACAGATCAAATAAATGCAACGCTAAAAAAAACTCGAGCTAATAAATCAAAGAATTGGATAATATTTTAAGCTTTTTACCACTTTTGGACGGTTTTCTAACCGAAAATAAATTTAAAATAAAAGAATTAGAATCCGACATTAAAAATCGTTTTTTTCATTGATAAATAATTTCAGAGTGTGTTTTTCGGAGGATTATGAAAAAGAAAATTGAATTAAAAATCTATTTTGTTCAAATATACCTGAAATTTTACCTCGTGAAGAAAAACAACAATTAATAGAAATTTCCTGTGATCAAACTCTAACTGGCGATTTAAAAAAAAAAAAAAAAAAAAAAACACTTCTTAACTTTTGGCTGAACTGAAAAGAAAGAATTTAAAGGCATTTCAAATAAAGCTATTAAATTTTTATAGCCTTTTTACACAACCTATTTGTGTGCACAATGATTTTCTTCCATGTTATATCTGAAAAATAAATATAGAATAGAATTAAAAGTGGATTTTAATTTAGGGTTAAAAGTAAGTGCAATAAGACCAGACAAAAAAAACTGATCTCTCTTAAACAGGCCAAAATATCACATTAAATTTAGATAATTCAAATGGTAACCAATTTTTATTATAATATTTTTTATGAGTGCATATTATTTGTATATCTAATTTGTATGTATATTTAATACAAATAGCCGTTGTGCAAATGGCAAAATACACATTTTTTAAGTATTTCTATTGAGAAATTGAAAAATAATCATTGTTATATGTAGTGGTGGTACTAAAGTTTTCTAATTTTTGTTAGATGGTACGCATTAATTAAAAGGTTGAGAACCGCTGGGCTAACCAGAGTCCAGTAGCACTAACATACAAAGTACAAAAGAGAAGCCTCAAAAAGGTACATTATTAACACAGAGACTCCTCATCTAAAAAACAACTTCTCTTCCCTTACTTTTTCGTCATCATCTTTCATTTTGGCCCTCAACTCTCCTCAGTCAAGTCCGAAAATATTCATGAAATGTTATCTGTTTAGTTCTTCCACCTCCTTAGATTCAGCTTTTTCCACTAGTTTT
Organism: Stegodyphus dumicola; assembly: GCF_044657685.1. Classification (NCBI taxonomy): domain Eukaryota; kingdom Metazoa; phylum Arthropoda; class Arachnida; order Araneae; family Eresidae; genus Stegodyphus; species Stegodyphus dumicola. The sequence goes on from NC_140780.1 coordinate 163,840,144, forward strand.
ATGTTATGAACTTTTGTTACAAAAGTTTAAATAAGCAGTCATATGTGATCAAGGAATGGAACAAAAAATTTTATATTAAATTCTGGAGAAAAATAGTTTATGAACAGCCTTTCAGTTTTGGTTTTATTTGATTATTACAAAGCATGTGAGGGCTGTTGGCCTAAGAGAAGGGATGCACTTGTGAGGGACTTTCAAAGGAAAACTGGTTCGCATCCATGTGGATAAAATTGCAAAAGCGTTCATATAATAGCCTGTTTGCCTGGATTCAAAACCAGGTCATGGTGTTCAACTTCATTGCTTGGCTGCTAGTGCGTTCACAGCCTTGAGAGAAAAATTACATTTGTGAATGGAGGTTTCACTGTAATGCATGAATTTAATAACTTGTTGTTTTCAACTCAAGCACATAGCTCTTTTTCAAAACAAATGTTTCTTGGTAAACCAGCAAACTTAACAGTTTCGTCTTCCAAGAAAAGATAAAACAATTCTATCTAATTGAGATTCATAGGTTTTTTTTTTCCCCCCTAAAGATAACATTAACCATCTAAAGCTTGAAAATTTTTATTCCTCAGTAGCAGAAGAAACAAGATCAGCTAACATTTTCAAAAAAATATTGACTGAATAAATCTCTTCATATGCTATAATAGCAGTAACAGCAGTTTCCAGGTATTCTTTTAAGGAACCTACATTTTCAGGATATTATATTAGCTAATCTCAAACAAAACAAACGCTATTTACATTAGAAAGTATGTCTTCATGTGCGGTTTTCAAACAAAATGCAACTTGCCCTCACATTAAACAAGGTTGTTCAATAAGTTCACGGAGTGCCATCTATTTGTCAATATTAGGCCTAAAACTTCGACGCCATTTTCATATTTGTTCTTTCTTAGGAACACGTCAAAAGTTTCATTTCGATCTGTTAACTTATTCATTGTTTAACCGCCCTTTATATCTAACGTGTTGTGGCTTTTTTCAGGTATGGATAAAATTAAGCAACGTACAGTTATCAAATTCTTTGTACAGAAAGGTTTAAAGGCAATGGAAATTCATACCGAAATAGTGAATGTGTAGGGTGAATCTCCTCCTTCAAAAACAATGGTTTGCAAGTGGGCTAGTTTATTCAAAAGTGGTCGTACCAGCCTTGAAGATGATCCGTGAGAGGGACGTCCAAAAACTGCATCAACACTGGAAATCATCGGAAAAATACAAGATATGGTATTGGAAGACCGTCGATTGACTGAAAGAGATTTAACAGAGGCTTTAGGCATTTCATTGAGCACAGTGAGTAACATTTTGAGTGTTAATTTGGGTTTTAAAAACTCTGTGCAAAATGGGTGCCGCATTCTCTAACGATGGAGCAAAAACACATTCGGATGCAACTTTGCCAGCAACATTTGGAGCATTTTAAGAAGAATAAAAGCGACTTTATCCGTCGGTTTATCACAATGGATGAGACTTCTGTCTACCATCATGATCCTGAATCAAAACAGTAGGCTAAGGAGTGGTGTGAACCCAGCTCTTCGGCGTCGAAGCGAGTTCGTGTGCAAAAATCAGCCAAGAAGGTGTTAGCATCAGTTTTTTGGGATGCGAAAGGAATTTTGTTTATAGATTACCTTCAAACTGGCAAAACAATTAATTTGGATTATTATTGTAAACTTTCAAATCAATTAGACAAAAAATTCGTGAAAGAAGACCAAGATTACAGAAGAAGAAAATCATTTTCCACAAAGATAATGAACCTGCACACACAGCTCAGAAAACCATTGCTAAAATAACTGAATTGAAGTACGAATTGTTGCAACATCCAGCCTATTCACCATATTTAGCTCCCTCCGACTTCTGGCTCTTCCCACGCCTCAAACAATATCTCTGTGGAAAACGATTTTCTTCAAACGAAGAGGTAATAGCTGCCGTGGAGGGATATTTTGCAGAACTGCCGAAAACCACTACAGTCAAGGGATCCATAAATTAGAAGACCGTTGGAATAAGTGTATTGAAGTTAAGGGAAACTACGTTGAAAAATAAAGTCATTTTTACAAATAAAAATTGGTTTCTTCATTTCCATTCCGCGAACTTATTGAGCAACCTGGTATATGAGGGTAAACTACAAATAATCATCCAATTTACTTAGAGCTGAGCTATCAACAAACTACCCTGTTACAGGCAAGCTTCTCCAAAATCTGCAGTACTATGACACAACTGTTACCTTAATGAGAAAAAATTCTGTAATGCATTCAATATTGAAAAATAAAACTAGCAATGCTCATAAAACCACTGGCCTATCACTAAACATGTTCTTATAAGCATGGTCCAAAAGTCCTCAACTTATGAAAAATTACAGGAGGAAAAATAATAACAGTAGAATTTTTACACGTATGTATATACTTTTCCTCTTAGACCTTCCATTTTTACAGAACCTGTCACAAGTTTACTAGAGTAAGATAAAGTTTGCCACCACTGAAATTTCTCATTCGTATCCAAACATTCTGCAACAAGAGGGAAACCTCCACAGTGGTAAAATTGTATGAGACTATATGATTGAAGAATTTTTCAACAGATAGATTTGACAGTCAAATAACCACAATATCCTGTTTATTTTGCACCTCTTAATTACTTATCATGATATGCAAGACAATTATCACAAATGATAAAACTGCACAGCTAAAAACATGGATAACTCAAATGAAACTCCTTTTCAATCGATTTCAAAGAGGTTAGAAAGTAAAGCACCATTACATCTGCTTCTAGCAACATATCCTATTATAAAATCTGATAAATTATAATGCCAAACTTTTGTTTGATGTTTAGTAACATATGCAAGAAATACATTTTAAGTCATGGTCACATATGCAACTTTTGTGTTTCTCTAACGCTTCTCGCAATCTTCAGAGGTTTCAAGGATTTTTAAACAACAATGTGCCCAACTAGCATAATAAAATGTCTTCATTTACATTTAGAAAGACTTTTTACTAAGAAAACTTATTTCATCTACACACAGCACTACATTTTGATTTTACTCTCTAAATATGTCAAATTTAATTTCGAATTGAATCAATTAGTTCAATATTAAAATTTACACAAAGTACTGTATTTCTAAATGTATCAAAATAATGAAAACTGCTTTTCTGAATATGGTTCAAAACTAATCTATGAATACATTCCCTACCAGGGTAGGTGTATGAAATTTCACTAGAAGCCACTATAATTTAAGAAAAGAACTTCCTAGATGTTAACATGTCTTCCCAAATCTCATTTCCCAGCATAACAGATTACTGTTTTATTTTCTTCGTATACGTATAATTATTTGAACATATGCTTCTTCACCCGAGTGAATTCGAATTAGTCCTATAAATTGCCTTCAAAATATTTTATAAGTTGTTTATCAGTTATTGGATTTTTGTATTTACATCTTATCATTTAAGTCATTCAGACAATATACACTCAAGAGCCAAAACATTATGACCACCTGTCAATAACGAGTTGGGCCACCTTTGGCACGCAACACAGCTTCAACCTGCCTTGGCATGGACGCCACAAGTCCTTGATAGATGGCCGGAGGCAGATTGTACCAGATGTGTAGCAAATCCGAGATATTGCGAATTGGTGGTCTTAAACCTCTGAGCTGCCGTCCCATGACATCCCAAATGTGTTCTATCGGATTGAGATCTGGTGAGTTAGGCGGCCAGGACATTAACTGGAAATAAGCATCAAGCTCCTGGAACCACTCGAACACAATTGTAGCCTGTGACATGGGGCGTTGTCCTGTTGGAACATTCCATTTCCAGCTGGAAAAACTGAGGCCATGTAAAGGTGCAACTGGTCCGCAATGATGTTCAGATACCCTGTAGCATTCATAGTCTGTTCTACCACAACCACGGGTCCCAGAGACGCCCTAGAAAACGTCCCCCAGAGCATAATACCGCCACCACCGGCCTGTGTACGACCTACTGTGCATTGAGGGAGCAACTGTTCTCCTGGAAGATGGCGCATCCTGACACGGCCATTGGCGTGATGAATGACAAACCGTGATTCATCTGACCAGGAAACTGTCTCCCACTGATCCATGGACCAGTCACGATGTTCCCGGGCCCAGCGCAGGTGGCGATGACGCTTGGTCAGCAAAGGCCACGAGTGAGATGTTTGCTGCATAGACCCATATCTAACAGTGTCCGCTGAACTGTATGCTCTGATACTTTTCTACTTGGCCCTGCATTGTATTCGACTGTCAGCTGAGCCACTGCCTGGCTCCGGTTTTGCTTCACCATGCGAGACAGTCTCCGACGACCTTTTTCTTTGATAGAGTGTGGACGTCCAACACCATGTCATCTACTGCTGGTTTCACCGTCATTCATCCACTTTTCATACGTACTAACAACTGTAGATCGCTAACAACCCACGAGTCGTGCAGTTTCGAAAATACTTTTTCCGAGCCTTCGAGCCATTACAATCTGCCCTCTATCCAAGTCCCTTAGATGCGCAGCGTTTCCCATCACACACAGAAGTGAAAGAATGATTCTTCAGACTCTCCAGCAGCAGTTAAATACCACTTCCACCTGATCAAGTGCCTTCCACATCATCCAGGCGTGTTCATTGCAAAATGTAGGGCTGGTCATAATATTTTGGCTCTTGAGTGTGTACCAGGTACATTATCAAAGTACCTGGTATATTGCCATTTATGTCTCTTGTATTATTGGAAAATTTTGAAAAAAAATTACTTGACTATTGCCAAGAAAAAAGATCAAATTTACTGCATTTACTACAATACCTATACAATTAATTCCACCAGATGACGTGCAGTAAAGTAGCTAAACACTGGTAGTTTAACCTTTGTTTGTTACTAGGCACATTAGTATTTTTATGGTGTTGTGTAAAATGGATTCAAACCAGTTTCACTTAGAAAGTCCTTCACAAAAGCAACCCTTCCATAATGCAGATAGTTCTGGTGTCCATAATCAAACAAGCCATACTAAACCCATAAAACTACATACACCTAAGAAAATGTCAATGAACAAGAAAACAAAATGCTTATATCTCACCAAATGCTGGTGAATGATCAGCATTATATGATACATAACATGCCAGTGTTTAATCTGCAGTGAGTATGTTAAATCTATTGGTGCTAAGTTACTACAATAGTTTCACAGCAATTTGATTTATCATAATTTCTAAAATTTGCTTAGAATAAAACACCAAAAATGTTTTAATCAGTTATGCTTTCAAAGTTATATGATTAATCTCTACGAACATCAAACCATTTTATAAAAAAATTAATCAGATCACGCTGGAGAAAGTACACTTGATGCATTCAAAACATTAAACACTAGCATTCAACTTATTTTATTTTTTAAACAAACTGAAAAGTATTTATTCACATGCTTTACATAATTGAACAATTAATCTGATGCAGCTTTTAGCATTGTAAATATACTTTTAAAACATTATAAAAAATTCACCAGCTACAAAAATCTTTTTAAACCAAGCTCTACATGTGACAAAAATGATACAACTTGCTTACTTTTTCTGTTTTCTTATGCTAATAATTTAATCAAATATCAGAGCAGTAAACGAAAAATTAATTAAGTCCAAGAGCACACAAATCCGTACTTTTAATTATTATTTTTCAGCAGCAATGAAGTATAAATGTGATCACCTGTAAATGACACCTTGAATGAATTAATGGCAACTGATTCTCAAACGTGCATAACTTTAAAAAAAATACGAAAGGGCCAATTAATTTTCTACAGCTACAGCATTAATTTTTCATCAAATTTTAAGTCATTCAAAGAGAAATAAACCAACAATATTCCACATAAAAAGCACTCACTTAACAATTAAAAACACATAAATACCTTGATTATATAAACAACTACATGAAGTACTAAGTTATAATTATAAACCAAAAATTCTACATAAATTGCACATTTTATGTTGCTGGACATTTTTATTACCTGATATAAAAAAGTTTCCCTTGAAAATATGGCACTTGTGGCATAGAAAACATGTAAATTTTTTCCAAGAATAAAATATGCATCACTAAGTATGAAAACTAATTCAAACAGCACATGCACATACATAATTTCCCTAAACAAATTTTTCAAGATAAATCTACACTGATCAGAATCTCCTGCAAATATAAGAAATTTAATGCGAAGCAAAACAGGATTTGAAAATGGAATGTTCTTAATTAGCATTTTGAAATAAATAAAATATGGCCCCGGACTAAATGCTTATTGCCACATGCATTTTTAGTCATTAATATTCCTCTAATTTAGATTTAATTCTTTAATTTCTTTTTAAATTACAAAATGAAAACATTTACTTCTAAATTTAAACGAATCACTGACAGCTATTTACTCAACAATGGGTTATTTAAAATGCAATCTTTTATATATTTATCAAGCGACTTATAGAAACTAAAAAATTACCAAGATATGCTTCTAATAATTCAGTGGCACGGCTATATGCCTTAAAACTGCCGCTAAATTATTAGCAATTTTATAAGTTTAGTACAGATGTTCATAAGTTTGTGTACAGATATAATAATAAAAAAAAAGAATTGGGCAGAGAAACTATTTTACAATAAAATAGATGTAGGGGAGGAAAAGAAAATTAAAAGTAAACATACAGAAGGGCAATCTGTATCTTAGCAAATGCATTTCAATATTTCATCAATGCATTTCATAGATAAATGTATAATGGCTGCTTTTATTTCATTGCAAATAAAATAAAAAAATACACTGATCATATATAGAAACTCCAGAGAGGATGTTTCTAGATCTAAATTTCACAATTCTTTAGCCTTACATTCTTAATCTATTTTCCCCTATAAAATGAAATAAAAATTTGAAGGGCTGTAGAAATTACATCTAAAGATAATTAATTATGTTAAAAGTTTAATGAGATTACTGAATAGTGAAAATAGCATAATTCTCCAATTTTAAATATTTGTAGCTTATGATTTTATTTATCATAAGAGGCAGACAACAAAAATTTATTATTACAATACTTTATTTTCCAAGAGTTCTTTTAAATGCCACACATTTTACACCAAGCATTAGTTTAACTTGTCCTGAGAAATAAGCATGTGGTGATTAAGAAAGTAAGGGAAGCCAGCAGCTGCTCTCAATTACTTTTCTTTGGAAATAAGATTATTCAATACTGTTCCAAAAGCGCTGCACCATATCCAGAAGCTAAAGTAATTGCATGGTAATCTACGATTATCTTAGGGTTAATAACTAATCATTTTTTTCAAATATTGAGAGCTATTTTTACTTTGTATTCACTTGATGAATACCCTGCTAGCTTTTGAAAATAAAAAGCCTCTTAAAAAAACATGTTTAATTTCTAAAATATGACATCTTGAAATTTAAATACAGCCATCAGGTACACATTAACTCATTTTGTGCATAAAAAAATACTCAAACTCCTAGTAATTTTTTACACAATCACTAACAGATGATATGTTAATTGCCAATTAAAACCTACCTAAATCTAATTCAGTTTGTTTTGGTATAAGACTGCAGCCATTTCACATCTCTATTTAATACTAGCCTATGTAACAGAAAATCATAATACCTTTTGGCAACGGTCAAATTTCTAGATACAATAAGGACTTGACAGAACTTTTAATAGTATCCAGTTATATATTTTAGAAATATCAATAGAAACAAACCCCCACTGTTCGTGTAGAGCAGTTTGAATGGCTGGAAGAAAAGATACATGGCCACAAAGTTTGCTTGCTCATGATGCACTGTAAAAGCACTTGTAAAATTTCTTATGCACATAGGGTTTTTTCAAAGATCTATACGCATTACCCCAAGTCCAATATAAAGTTTATAAAAATATACAAAATAATGAATACTTATATTCACTCATCAAAATTTACATAAAACAAGTTGGAATTTTCAGACTAAAATGACTATGAAGTAAAGCTGACTATGAATATTTGAAAAGTTCACTACAAAGTTTTTTTTTTATAAAAATTTGTAATTTCTAAGCTCTTAATAAATGCAAGTAAATTTGGACTTTCTTGCTTAGGAATGCAATTTTATGACATGTCAGAATGATTCTTCAACACAGAGTAGGTTATATTTCAAGATTGATTAAAAAGACAAACATCCACAAGCCTAAACTTATATAATGGGCCCTATAAAGAATTTCTACACAATAATACATCTTGTATACACACAGCATTTTGTAAATGAATAATTTACACAAATGCATAAACTTTTATCTCCTTTAATACAAAAACTCAAATTTAGTAAAATAATTCACATTAGAAACTAAATATCAGCTGAAGAAGGGTCAAAAAATGTCTATTAAATGAAACTAACAAGAACAGACACTTAATACCCATAAATCATTAATTCAGAAATCCTAAGAATATTTTACATTTGCCAAAATCTGCTTATTTATTATCAGCACCTTTAATATCAATGCGGCACAACCAGTTTTATTATGTTTAGTAGCATATGTAAATTACCTGTATGTTTGTTCTTTACTAGTAATCAGAAATTTTGCTGATTCAGACTATAAAAAATATTGCAATGAAAATTAAGACAAATATATCAATAAATATTAAAACTTAACTAGAATAATTCTTGGAAAAATATGTATTTTAATATTACACCATGCAAAATTAACTTGAATATAATAACACATTTAAGTACTTTCCTATCCTCTATTATCAGTCATATTCTGCAAACAAAAATAGAATGGTCTTCTATATTACTTATTTACTACAAATAAAATAGCACACAAAGAACAACAGTTAAATGCACACTAATGCTAATTAATAACAGCAAATATTGAAAAAGGTATTGGAATTGAATACATATTGAAATATATGCAAGCACTTTTCATACAAAAAATATGACCAAATATTTCATATTTAACTGAGAAATGATTTATTTCTGAATTAATTTGTATGCACACAAATACAAATATATCACATGAAATATTATCAAAAATTTGCATAGCTTTACAATGTGACATGAAAATAAGTAAAAATACAAAGGCTATAATAACCATGTACAAAATTCAGCCCAAATTATTTTTGTGCACATTCTGTACAGGCTAGCTAAATAAATGCACAAAATATAAGCCACAGCACATAATCAGAATTAATCCAAACACTCACAATTTCATGACCAGATAATATTAGTATCTGTGAAAAATCTTTCAGCTAAAAGGTGCTATAAATTTTACCTTCTAGCTATTCCTTGAAGTTCTGAGACTAAAATTCTTGCCTTTCTAATCTACAAAACAGATGGAAGATAACAAATAATTTTTAATATATTTCACAGATAAGGGCACTGGAAAACATTAATTACAAAAGCATTCTTGGGAGTTGAAAACTTGAGTTAACACAGAATAAATGTGCAGTTGGTTTCTTCAATTTATCAATGAGTATATTTTAATCAAGTATCCCTTCAGGAATTGAAGTAGTGTAAGTTGGTGTCTCAAGCTCTTCATGTTTTTTCATCTTTGTGCCTTGTTGCAGTTTGTAGTGATTTATAATATCCTGATCTGCAGGACAGGACTGAGTGAAAGCATCAAGCTGATACATTCGTGCCATGTACAACCACAGGTTCCTCAAATCATCAGGGATTTCGAAATCAGCAAAATATTTTCCTAGAAATAAATTTGTAAGCTGAATTAGTTAATAGTTTTACTGCATTGAAGAGATATATCTTTCTAACTCACAACTTTAGTTTCTAATAATTACTTATATTATCTATAGAACTATTCATTAACATGAAGTACATGTACTACGTAAGCAAGTGTGATAAATCCGGAGGGAAATTCCTCTTTTTATCAATCACTACAGCAACATCTAACTGGGACGGTTTTTACCCCTTTTTTTAGAGATATCACAGTTCACTAAAAATATCTTTTCCAGGTAATACTCATACTTTTAGCACAACTTCTGACTAAAAACCAAAAGGTAATGAAAGAAAATGGAAAATTTAACATCATCTTCAAAATGTATACCCCAAGACCCAAGGATCCAAGAAAACACTTTTAACTAATAAACCCTTTTTGTTTACTTTGAGAACATAGTAACATCCATAACTTTTTGACCAAAATAGCAAAGCACCTTTACTTTAAATGATCATTGGCGTGAATAACTCTGATTACATATCTGATAGCACAATTTTATTTGTGGGTCCATAAGATCTGAAGACTATGAAATACAGGCTTAGAAGTTTATGTATATAAAATTTGTTGCTATTGCCCAAAAGAGTCTAGTTTTATCCTTCTTAGAAATTCATCAGTTTAGATCTGAAGGATATGATAATTTTATTTATCCTGACTTGGAAATTGCAATAATGATATTAGTATCAAAATACAGACAATCTCATCTGCTGATGCTTCTACAGTCTTTGGGCATTTTAAAACTAATATTACATATATGCTTCAGAAACAGTTCAACGCATACTAAACATTGCCTATTGCTAACAAAAAAAAAAAAAAGAAAAAAACACTAAGATCAACAGAATGAGATATCATAAGAATGGCCATAAGAAAAGCAATAACTTAAAATCTTTAACCATATGCTAACAGCGTGTGGAAGGCACGAGAGGCCCAAGTTACAATGCCTTAGGTCACTGAAAACAATTCAAAACCCATAACTATTTAAAACTGGAAAACCTAGAATAAAGGGAATATACTGGAAGAACACTACTTTATTCCACTACATGCTTTCATGCAACTAATAATGATGATCAGCACTACACGAAGTACATGAAAATTTTCGACAAAAAAAAAAACAGTTTTTAAATTTAAAATATTAAATGGCATGTTTTCACTAAAATGTCTTAATTTCAATCACACATACTTATACATATCAATTATACAACAAACATGAATTTATTCCTGTTAAAAAGGACAGCTAATTATTGTACAGTCATGTTTGGAATAATTACTAATGCACAGTTTTTTAAAATACTTCTGCCAGGAAAGGAAGTAAAAGTCTTATATAAAACCACATAAAAAATTCAAAATTTACAAAAGTGTAATAATGATTTAAAGTTAAATGCATGTGAACATACTATTTAAGCTATTACTAAAATTTAATGATTTTTACCCAATAAACTTGCAAACATGAAATTTTTTAAAATTTATTTTAAAACAGATATAGTAACAGAGCATTTTCAATAAAATAACAAAGCACATTTTTGTTAAATTTTAAAAATCAGTTCGAGTTGAAATAATTTAGTTTTTTATTTTATTAACCCCCTTTATTTATTTTTTTTTAACTCTATCAAAATTCATTAGCAAATGCCAAGTAGAATTACAGAACTGCAAACTTTAACAAGGTTCGTACACATTTCTGCACACGGAAATTAAGGACTTTTAAGGACCACTAATGAAAAAAATTAAGGACCTATGAGCAAATGGGAACTGTATACATTCAATTAAAAATATTATTCTATGCTTAAATTTCACTTTTGTAATACCGTCCTAAAAATAAAATAGATTCCTAAGTAGTATGCATTATTACTAAATATGAATTAATTAACATAATTATTAATAAGTTTGAGAATAAAATAAACTTTATGCAATTTATCAAGTAGCATTAAATATTTTACACTTGTAAAAGTTCGACATATTTGAAAGAAGATATGTGACATTTACATTTTACTAATAGTTAGCTTTATGTTGATTTTTTATGTCTCATTTTGTCACATACTTGGTCAGTCTAGAGATTTCGTAAATAGCAGGTGTTAGATTTTATGTCAAGCGGCATAGGTTAAAATGAGAAGTAAGATCATAATCAGCATGATTCATAACAAAAGAATCACCACTGCTGATTGTCCAGAGAGAAACATGCTGAATTGAACAAACCTGAAAGGCCTGATGTAGGCACAGTTGGCAAGTGTTGAAATTTAGTCAGGCTCTGTTTGATGCAGTTAGTGTCATAGCTTTGTGTAGAGTTCCAGAGGTTGTAACCCAGTTAATATGCTTTAAGGTCTCAATAAGCCATTAAAGCAGCAGAGGTGATAAGTTGTTTTGTATTAAGTCTCACTAGATGCAAAGAGTAAGTTTTACATTTTTGTGTTTTACAGGGTTCATAGCCACATTTTAGTTAAAAAAATAAGCACCTATAAGCACTTTTCAAGCACATTTTAAGGAAAAAATAAGCACCTGTCTAATTATATTATACACAACTGCATAACTTTAAAAGAAAAATTAGACTTGTAATTTAAAATATAAGCAATGCAAATATTTATTAAGAAAATGAGCCATGGAAAACAATTAACTTTTTTTTTTTTTAATTTTAAATGACAGTTCAATTTACAGAATTAGTTTACAATGAGAAGAAAAAAAACTATGCAGAACTAAACTATATTACAAGATTTAATGATGAAATTTCAGTTTAAAATATAGAAAATAAATAATAATAAGCCATATTAATTGTATTCGTTTGGCACCTAATAAAAAATACAATTTATTTTTCCACTCATATTAATATTTAAATAATTTAACTTAAATCAAAATTCTGAACAATTTCTAAATTTTCATTGCATAACAGTTTTCCCTTAACATATATTCCAAGCAAAGTAATTTAAGTAAAAAAGAGGCACATTTCTGAAATCAGAAGACGGAAAACTGCTTCATGCAGTCTCCTTTAACAGTAAAAGCTTAACTAACCCGCATACTCGGAAATTGCCAAATATTCCGGATAGTAACTGGAAAAAGAGGATTGGGGGGAGATAGTAGCCGTTCTTTAGATTTCTCGGCTTAATAAATGATTTTGACATTTCGATATGTGCATCATATAAAAACAGACCAACGGAACTGAGAAATATTCTACTTAGAAAGCACAGAAAAACTCTTTTAAGTGTTCATAAACAAATCTCAGATGGAACATCAAAATCAATTATCTCTGCAAAACACCGCAAATGTTATTGCGCAATACGTGCGGCGTAATTCTTCCACATGTGATATTACGCAATCGGAATCAACAGCTGCCGGTATTCGGAGAATAAAGAACTAAATAAAGGAAAAGAAAGAGACTTTCTAATTTGGGGTGTTTCTGATTCTAATTTTCAACAGACTGCGTTAAATTTCTGGAATAGAATCAATCTTCGCTTAGGTTGGGTAGATAGCAAGAACTTTTAGTCCTATTCAATCCAGATTGGACAGTGGGGAGGAGGGGAATCCGCTGCTTCAATATTAGAGATTTTGCGGAGAAAGTGGAGAACCTCCCAACCTCCGTACTGTATAATGTATTGAGGGGGGGAAGAACTTATTTTGACTATTCGATTACCTTCCTTTTATTTAAGCCATTCCGAATATTATTCCCTAGAAAGCTAATCTGTGTAAAAACACACCCATTTTTGGAAGTTTATCTATACTTCAGCAGTTACTGCAACTATATTATTATAAATATTCATGCATATATTCATAATATAAGCATAACGATCATAATAAACACGAATATGAACTGATCACGCGGAACGAGAATGCAAATTATTAAAATCTTGATAGAAATTCAAACGTGTGTAGTATTTGGGTGGGAGGAAAAGAATACCGAATGTAATGGAATTTTCTACCATTTTCGTAATTCTTTGACCAATAGAACAACGTGCACCTGTCTGTACTCTCGCACGCACCATAGGTTACGGTAATGCAGAGAAAGGGGGGAAAAGCAATTTCCGGGAGTATGATTCACCATCTGACATTGCAAATAAGGAAGAAAAGTTGTTTATTTAGTTTCGGCTTTGGTACGGGAAAAAAATGCATGTTCATTAAAAAAAAAGGATAAAAAAAAAGCACTAAAAGCAAAAAATAAGGTCTAAAAACAAAAAAAATAAGGGCTTTAAAGAAAAAGTAAGCACCTATAAGGGCCTTTATATTTTATTTTCAAATATAATGACTTATAAGCACTTGTAAGGACCGCTACGAACCCTGTTTTATCTTGTGACCACAGTGAGTATTAATGAAAGGCAAATAACTCTCTTTAATATGTAGAGATAATTTTAAGGGTAAGCAGTTAATTATAAATGATTAAATTAGGTAATTAGATAACCTTAGTCATTATGGATTTACATGGCTGCTATTAAATTTTATTTTTTAACAATATTTGTTAAAAAAAGCCCTATTAAAATCACAATCTAATAGAATTTCACAGTTTAAAATACATGTAATTTATGACATTGATACTTAAATGATATTAGGCTAATTACACATTAAAAGCTACAAAACAGTTCTGTTTTGTAACAAACTGTTTTGTAACAACACTCAACAAAATATTTATCCGTCATTTTAATTTAAAGCCTTCCCAAACATTTTGGCTAGTTTATATCGATTTCCTTCTCTTTAAGCATCTTTTCTAACAATAATTAGAGAATTGTCTCAATATGCAAACCAATGCTCTCGCTAGTTTTTGCGTGCTTTATCTCCTAACTCACCAACCTCTCCACAATGTAGCTATGAGGGTTTACTTGATCTGGTAAAAGTTAAATAGTACCAAACCCCAGACAGACGTGAAGCAAATTATTGCTATGTCTGAAAGTAACTACAATATCAGACAAAGGTTTTAAGCCTCTTATTTAAAAAGAACTTATAACATAAAGGCATGTTCTGATGCTAACAAAATCAATTACAGCTCACGGTGACGTAATTAATTATACAAGAGCAGTCAAATTCAAACTCAAAATGTGGACTAGTGGTCAAAGATTATACAATTTAATTTAAATTTAATCTGGCTCCGTAACTCTATCATTTGAGGAAATAGAAATGGAATTATACTAAAGGCTGTGACGTGACGTATTTAATTATGGCAAAGCACACTAGGGCTATCTGCCTAAGAGGAGGGATGCCTTTCGTGGAGGACTTTCTAAGGGAAACTGGCTCGTATACACGTTACACATGGGGAAAACCACGAAAACACCCATGCAGCCAGCCCGTTCGCGGAATTCGAACCTCGGACCGAACTACCAGTGTTCAGCGACTTTACCGCTTGGCCACTGGTGGGCCTATACTAAAGGCTGAAATCATAAACAATTGGGTAATTTACTTAATAATAACTGCACATATCTTTGAAGAATAATTTTCTTTATGCATTCAGTTTCTTTCTACAACCCTTTTACCTATTCATTTTAGAATTTTGGGATTTAATTAAGGATTTCTGTTATTCTAAAAAACACTAAATGCATTTAGAATATATAGAAAAAATGGCTAATTTTATTTCTTTAGTAATATGAATATTCAAAAGAAATATGAAATATATATGGTAAAGGACAGTTACAGAGCTGGTGTAATTTTAATATGGCATAATTTTTAGAATTTAGTGACACACCGAACAACCAAATCTAGAAATGGCAAAATTTTTAAATTTAGAGCAGGCATTGGAAGCAGAATTTAGGATCCACGGAGATTGCATCAGGTGGGAAAATGCCTAGTGCCAGCTATGTGTATGATGCATTAATACATATTAGATGAATCTTTTAAATTGTAAGTTTTTAATTTCTTTATTAATAAAAAAATCCCTTTCTATAATGCCTGCTCAAGTGATAAGATTAGAAGCATTTTTGATATTTTCCATCCTTGTGTCTAGTGAAAAGTAGAGAAAATAAAGAGAAGATAAACATGTTAAGAAAAAGATTCTAGTATCAGGAGTAAAACATTCAAATATTATGTTTTCATTATTCTTCCATACGTTCTTCAAAAAGTAAGAAATTCATCACAAACTTTCCGTAAAATACATCCATTAGGTGTTGATAACATGGAGATATTTTTCATTTTGTCACATATTTTACAAATCTTCTAGAATCGTGGGTCTATAGCTCTTGCCTTCTAAACTTTCCAAGCTGCAATGTCTAAAATACTAAAGCAAAATTATCCCTACCAATTCTGTAACAGCAAAAAGCCAGAAATAATTTGGGGGGGAAAAAAAGAGAGAGAGAGAGAGAGAGAGAGAAAGTGTAAAATTAATTTTATAGAGAAAACTGATACATTTTATGAGAATTTTGAATATTCTAAGACAATTACATGGGAAAAACGCTTACAATGAAAAAATTAAAAAGAAGACATTTTAAATTAATTATATAGCTAATTTTGCTTTTGCTAAGAGCTCTTTCATAAATTATGCTTTATGGCATTATTACATTGTTTATTTTTCAGATTCAAAATATTGTATAATAAATTGCCAAAATGAACCTTTATAATATGACTGCAAAAAATAAAAATGTTTTATTTTAATGTTATTTTTTAAATATAATTTCAATATGTTACCATTCTTTTAATGAAATTTATCAATGTTGTGATGTTTTGAAAAAATCGTCAAAAAATTTTCAGATCTCGGAATTAAAAATGTTCTACAGAAACTGATCTTAAAATCGCCAAAATGGTGACAAGTTGCCAAATTTAGAAGCGTTTAATAAAAGAACTCGCATCCCCAAAAGCGAAAACTTTTTTAAGAGCTCTTTATTAGAAAAAATGAATTTCGAAAGGCTTGTGTTTCACTTCCTGTTTAGAAACACAAGTATCCCATCATTTATATTAGAAATAGAAACAAATTATAACCCATTAACCCATTCAAAAGATAACCATATATGTCAGTGAATCGACAAAAATATTCCCCCAAAATGCACACTCAAAATGGCAGTCACAAAAACAGACAGAAATTTCAGATGATTAAAATTAAGGACTTTTATGGACAAAAAATCAATTCAAAAAAATTTAAGGACTTTTACGGACTCTTAAGGACCGTACAAACCCTGTTTAAAATATGAGTTATATGTCAGAGGTTATAATGAATTCTCAAATAAATCCTGTCAATTTTTACTAATTATCAAAAAAATTATGAAACCATTATTCTTAAAAATTCCAAGTGACTTAAATGAATAAAATGCTCATGGAGAAAAGCAAACTATTTAAAAAAGCAAATTAGTAAAAAAAATACACAAAAATATATTAATCTGAATTTTTTTGTATCATGACTATTTAATACCAATAACACAAGAAAGCTCATGTTAAAATACAGATTATCAGGAATATAGGTATTAAAAATGTCTAATTTAGGCTAAAATTTAGCTAACATTAAGAAGAAAAACTAAAGTATAAATTTTTTTCTGTACCTGCTACCCTGATGTGCTGCAATCGAGGCATTAATTCACAGTCAAAACAACACATGGTATCTCCTGTCAAAAATCGTCCTGCTTTTTTTTCCAAGTGGGCATCTATATTCCTTAGTTGATTTAGAAGAGCTCGTTTTGATTGTTCATCTCGCCTTGTAAGCATTAATTTAAATTTCTATTCAAATTAAGAAAATATTAAAATAAGATATTTAAACAAACATCAGCACTAAAAATACAATGTAACACACTAACACGTGAAAAAGATGACTTCTTTTAAAACTTTTCAAATTCTGGAAATTCTTATCTCATTTTATTATTTAATAGATTTAGATTTTCTTTTCAAATAAGAAATTACATGTTTATTAAAAAACAAAGAAATACTAAAAGGGATCCAGCTTATTAAGCAATTATGTACCAAAACCATAAAATGAAGATTATTAAAAAAAACCAGCCTCAAATTAAACAGAGGATGATAGGAATCTGCTTTTAAAACAAGCAAAAACATTACTCGTAGAAATATTGCACTGGACTTCAGCAATCTTCTTTTTCTTTGTTCCCTGGGGAGCAAAATCTGCTAATTGCAGATGCTATTTTCAAACAAATTTTCTTCAAAACAGTTGCAAGTTTGCTGACATCACATGGCAAGCACCACTGTTAAGGCAAACACACATGGCTTAGAGTTTTATGATGTGGCTATCATATGCAACAGTTGTCACTTCCTGGTCATTTATCAAAACAGTTACAACAGCTTAAAAGGCTTAGCGCTTATTTTTTCATCCATTAAGTACAAGGTTAGGTCTCTGAGAAAATTTTTACACACAGATTGAAATTCAACACCATCTGTGTCAAGTCTGCAGGCGTGACATCACTCAGCATGCAGGTAGTGTGGTGTTTCTGCAAGCAATTTTTTAAGGTGATTCAAGACATCCACAATCCAGAGCACACTGGATGGCCACCCATTAAATAACCTTGTCCACCAGTCCATTTTAGAGAGAACCACTGCTTCAGAATACAAACTCAGGAACCATTTTCTACAGATATCCAATATTTTGTTGCACAAAATTATCACAAAACACCTACTGATCTGGAAATTTTGCTCGAGGTGTGTGCTAGAGAGCTTGATAAGCACTGACTTTTCTGCATGATGGCAATGACGAATTCCTCAAAAGGATCACCACAGTTAATGAAACACGAACTGCTCATTTTGTCCTGGAAGCCTAACAGAAAAACAATGCATTAGTGTCACAGGATTTCATAGCAGGACTCTGGGTTACTCTGGGTTAGAAAGGGCATTCTGCTCATTGACTTCCTAGTTAGAGATAAATGTTAATTATTACTGTGAAACCATGTAGAATTTGGAATGTGTTATCTGGAACAAATCATGGTACGCTCGATGTTGGTGTTGTGTTGATCCACAACAATTCTCGCCTACATACAGCTCAATATATATCTGCAGGAGTCTTGCTAGAAAATGTATTAAGCCATCCATCCTATAGTCCCAATCTTGCTCCTAATAAGTAATCCATGAAATTGTCCAAGGATAGAGCTGCCGAGGTTGCAAAAGCTGTCTTTGACAGCTTCGGAGCTACATAATTGCACTTTGTCATAGACACGACATCATCATGAAATTGTCCATTGTATATTCAAGATAAATGCAACTGATTATTAACAGATGTTTAAACTTTCATTATAAAATGTAATGGTGCTTATGTATTATCTCATTGACCATGAAAGTATCACAAAGCAATGCGATTCAGCGCCAATTATGAATAAGCATAATGTCTGTGCTTTCATTTAAAGTAACCCTGATCGATTCTCTGGATAAGCCATCTTTTATTTTAACGAAGAAGGATACATAATTTAATTGTTATTGCTGTATTTTGAATTGCATTTAGAAAACAATATTAAAACCTAGAACCTGTCTTCTATAAAACAAGCAGAGGATTATTTTAAAAGTTATGAGAGCTTACCATAAAAAAAGTGTATTTCATGGATATGATAAGGTTAGGTGAATACAGACAAAACAGTAATATTAATATTATTGTGTGCAATAATCTGTGCAGAGTTTGTACTCATAGAACTCTACACAGCTTCCATAAAATCAGGCCTAACAAAATAGAAGAAAACGACAAAAGCCCTTTTACGAAGTGCAAAAACTAATAAGCAGATTGAATACCAACTACTTATTAAAAATAAAGTTGTTAGTTTCTGCAGAATCTCTGCCCCCTTTCATGGTCAGTGGGATAATATGTAAATACTCCACATGACATGATTTTTTACCATCTGCTGTTTAGTTATTATTGCTTTATTTGCAGTTTCTTGGAATAGTCATTCAGAACAATATTCTTTCAAAATAACATTAATATTCTGATTTCATACAATATTTTGTATCTGAAGATGCAACGTCATGCTGAGTTATCTTGCTATTTTCATTTTGTAATTTTCTTATACTTTTATACCGAGAAAGCCCAAGTAGGGAAAACAGCTTTTATTTACCTACGTATTTTTAAAGGCAATGAAAATACAATTAATATATATTACTACGTGGATAAATATTGTATTGCACCAATTACTGGTATAAAACAAAAATAAAGTACAAATATTAACTAATTAAACACTTGAATCTTTATTAAAAAAAGTCTGAAATCATCCACAGTAATAACCAAACAAAATTTAATATAAAAAATTATACTGAAAATTAGTAAGGATAGGTGAATGCAATTTGTACAATTCAAGAACAATTAATTCAATAAACTTCATTTACTGCCGAGATACCTTCTTTAGTAAAGAATAAAAATTTAAAACCAAGACATTCAGTAATCTACTAGGAGAGCAGGAGATGTAAAAATGGAAAAATTTGCAGTAATGACAGTGCTGTTAGGAACTCTTGAACCATGACACATAACAGCATCAAAAAGACACTGATCGATCTAGAAAAATGACATAAGAGGACAGACCGATCATTTAAGCAACTCTCACTGCACCCAATTCAGCATTATTAACATCTCATATGTAACAGGGATATGAGTGGTCTGAAAAATCATTAATAGGCAACTCAGAGGCTAGTCTGTCATCACAATGCCCACTGTCCTAACTACTGCTCACTTATATATACCAGCAAGCACGTATGCAGTGCTGTCCAGCTTGTCTGACCCAAAAACTGATCAAAGACCAATTGTCTTTAGCTATAAGTCTTGAGTCATGATTAAGAGTGAAGTCAACAGTAGTGGGAAACTGATCCAATAGTTGTCCATCAAACAGTCAAAAGGAAGTTATGATCTGTGCCATTTCATTTGATAGTTCAATCCTTTTGGTTGTTATCCATGACATCTTTGCAGCGCAGCAGTATGTCGGTGATGATTTCAGCAGGTTAATTCCCAAATGCACACGGCAGTCATTTGTAACGATTTTTTTTTTTTGTTTGTTTGTCAAACACCTCAGGGGCTATATCTCCCCAACAAAGCATAAATAGGGTCTGCTGAACAGATATCTTTGACCACCCCACAATGGTGATGCTTCAACTTGGGGAAGGAGTTTGGCCAAGAAATCCCACAGGAAGTCATCCAACAATTCTACAAGTCAATCCCAAGCCAGATAACAACTTGCATTAGGACCAGAGGTAGATTAATGTCTTACTGATTTATTCAGTATATGTAGCTGTATCTCCTGAATAAAACAAATCAAGTCATCTGAAATTTTAATTTTTTTCATACATCACTTCTACCGAATTTCGTCCTATTCGACTAACTCTTTTTGGCGCATTAAAAAATTAACATTAAACAGAATATTAGATCTATGATAAAACACATTAAGTTTATGGTCTACTTTCATCCTAGATCTAATGAAGCAAGACTATAATATATAAAGTGTATCCACACCTCGCAAGTATAGCATTTTGGCATTTTTATGAAAAGATTACATTATGATATTAAATGATAAGGCAGCTCTAATAACATGAACCTCTTTCGAAAACCACAACCTACAACATTATTTTGGTTCACCACAACCAATGAAAAAACACTAGCATCGTAATGGTAACCAAGCATTTCCATACAGGTATAGGTAACTTTATACAAATTCCCCATTTTTCATAAAAGTGTCATGGATTTATTTCAACATCTGCTTAATTATTTATCAACGCAAATGAAAACTGGACTGCATAGCAATATCTAGCATAAGAATTGAAGGTGTCTGCAACTTCCCAAAAATTTCACTATTCAAGTTTGAAGCTGATTTTCGTAAAGGTTTAGGCACCTTTGTGGCACAGCACACTAATGAAGGTTTCTGCCTTTATGATCTGTAGTATCCTGTAGATGCAAAAGACATCTTCAGTAGTGCAAAATTAAGCCTCAAATTATTTTCAGGTCTGCTGAAAGGAGCAACTCAGCAGAAACTGCAAAAATCAAGCTAAAAGGCGTAATGATGCAAATGTTAACAGTAAACCTTTTTCAAGATAAAACACAGAGTGGTATAATAGCAAACCTAGCCAATATTTTAAAGTAACCATTTCAAAAATTCAAAATTTATTTTGGCTACAGTTATTCTAAAGATTAACAAATTCTTACCATTCAATGTTTTATAATTTAAATCTGCTAAATCTATTGAGAAATTATCATACCATCACAAAGACTATTTGTAAAGAAGTGGAACATCAGACACTTAAGAAATGAGTAATACTTTAAGCACTAAGACACAAAAACTCATTATTTAATTGCTAAATATGAATTATTAAACTTACAATATACAAATCCTCAATGACTGCTGCTGTATCCTTGTCTTGTACAAAAAGATTATGGCCTCCAGGCACATTCTTCATTATATAACGCTCAATCTTTTCATTTTCTAATATATTCAGGCCCCTATCAATAAGAATTGGAGGTGGTGTAGAATCAAAATTGGAACGAAAATCAGGTGGTGGCTTTAACATATCCACAGTAGTCACCTGCATGAAATTTTGGAAAATATAAAATACTTACATTTTTACTTAAATGAAATATTTGACAAGCTTATAAATTACACTAAAATTAAAACCTTATAGAAGTTCAATAAATCTAGCAACAAAGATTATCGAACTTTTAGTAATACTGGTTAGGTAGGAAAGAAAATGAAACTATATATTCAAAAAGATTTTTTTTTTTTTTTTTTTTTTTAAATTTGCTGATAAATCCTTACAGATATTCCACAAAAGAAAAAGGAAAAAAAAAAAAAAAAATTATGAAGTTTTGACTGCCAAATGCAAACTTTCAGAGAAAATTTGACAGAAACATTTCCAGATTTTGCTAAGTTACAAAGCAGCACTGCATTATCAATAAGATTTTTATAATTTTAACTACCTAGTTAATGAGCTAAGAAAATAAGCTTTTGAAATTTGTAGAACAACCTTATATGTTTGAACTAAATACATTTTAATCATTAACTGCCTATTAATTTCAGCAGCTAATTTTGTTCAACATTATGTATTTCTAAGCAAGAATTGTTCACCATTTTTTAGCATTGCTTTGTAATTATTCTTTTACTGAAAATGTTTTGCTCAATATCTCACCAAACTTGCAACCTACATATAAAGCTACATATAACAACCTACATATAAAGTCATCAAACTGTTTACACTTAGGCTGGGAACTGCTCATCTGTTTGTTACTATTACAACAGAATTCTGATAATCTGCACATCTTAGGAGTAAGAGCTGTATGGATTAGAGAATTTTGCAGATTACAAATCATATTTTTCTGAATTTTGCATACATTTTCCCTTTTCTAATTTCAATATGAAATGCACAGAAATAAATAAATCACATCCCTACTTTAAGAACTAGTCAACCAAGATTTACAAATTATAGAACTATTATATTTTTAAACCATAATTATATGAAAAGACAGTAATGTTAGTACAGGGATGAAATGTAGTTCAGAGGTTAAACAAGAAAACATTTTAAGGAAATGAACTGTTTTTGTAAAAACTCATCTCATTTCTATGTTTAAAAAAAAAAAAAAAAAAAAAAAAAAAACTAAATGCATATCCACTGTAGTATTATAAACTTTCAAAGTTATTTTTATGCTCTCAAATGAAGGGGGGAAGATAAAGAAATGTTTAGAAAAACTCCAACTGGGAAGATTTCTCATAACAATCTATTCACAAGCTCTGCCATTATGTTCTGTGCAAACACAACTGGATTAATAATGCAATAAAAAACAACTAGAATTTAAATATTTGAATTTATTAAGTGACTCTGTTTTTAACTCTCTTTCATTTATTCCTATTTTTTACCATAAAAAAATGTTAACAACTGTTGTTTTCCAGAACATATTGCTACTCACTGACTTATCTGAACATGCTTGCTCATTGAACAGAATGGTAAAATACCCACACAAAATTAAAAGGAAATGGAATATATTCCAAAAAGTAGATTTATCTTCAGTAAAATTTGTCAAGATTCATCATCTGCATTTATTTTTTTTTTAATGCTGAAGTGGGCACAGAAAATATGTAACATCAATAATTTCACTTCTTCAATTAAAATATTTTATAACCTGCTTTTGCTTAAATGTTTATTTTGATACACATGTTAAAAAATGCTATTAAATCTTCCATACTGAATTTTTTGAAAAATCGAAATTTACATTCGAAACTGAACATGGATTTCAGGCATTCACAAATTATTGGAATTATGCAATATATGTTTACATGAAAGCAAACAGTTATGGCAGTTGAATTTGCACTTGGTATGCATGCAAACGTCATAAACAATTCTCAAATAGGTATTTTATTCAATTCAGCCTATGTTGCTAAGGCAAAATAAAGACAGCTGACCAATTTAATGCATCACCTCACTATTATATATTTATTCAATGTACCTGTGTATTTATTGTAACATGGAATGTTTATTATTTACCCAACCCAAACATGATTCTACTAATGACATCTTCATACCGTAATATTTTCAAAGATCCTTTTAAGCTTCAATACCCTTTTATGCTTAAAAGACAGAAAGTGCAGTACACATTAGGTCCCAATGCACAACACACTTTAATACTGCTTTATTTGATGTTGCAAATGTCTTACAATATATAATACAACAATTAAACTTTACACCTACTAAACAAAAACCAATTATACATAATTTTGAAATTATTCACGATTTCATACATCCACATTAAAGAAATATATTACCCGAAGATAAATGCACAACAACATGCCTTCTAGGATAAAGTGTTGTTAAAATTAAACACTGAACAAAAATAACTTCGTAATCATATGTGGCAAGCAACAAAAGAGCAGACAGATGCAAGAAATTTATGATTCTTTACACATCTAGTCATTCTTATTTTATTATTTTGTTTCAATAATAGATCACCGGGATCACAAAATAAAAAAAATTTAAAATGTTGCATTGCCAAGTATTACTTTCCCACCTTTTTTTTTTTTTTTTTTTTTTAAATATTTCACACAAATAAGGTAAAGGAGGTCCCAAAAATTGTACAATTAGTTTTTGGTGATTAATCACAAATTAGGGTCCCCATAACAAATTTTTATGGTTTATGCAATGATGTTTGTCTGTGTGTGTGCATCCAGTTCTTTTTTTGCAAATAATAACTCTTTAGATCAGGGATGTCAAACTCATAGGCACACTTGGGCCAAACAAACAAGGTTTAACTTTAGGCGAGCTGCCAAAAAAAAAAAAAAAAAAAAAAAAAAAAATCAATATTCATAGAAACGTAGATTTATTTTGAATAATACAATAATAAACATATATATATAGAAAAGAACAAGAAAAATTTAATGTTTACGTCCTGATACTTGACATCTCCTCTCTGCTATTATCTTTCCTATTTCGGGAGAAATTTTGTTTGCAGTTATAACTTTCAACGCTGACCCAAGGTGAGCATCATTAATACGGTTTCTAATAGGAGACTTATTACCTTTCATGACTGAAAATAACTGCTCGCACCGATAAGTGCTACCAAACATGGAAGTAATTTCATATGCGAATTTTCGAGTATTTTCAAACCTGGCTGGTAAATATTTGTAAAATTCAGGCACGCCCACTTCAATGAATTTTGCTTTCAAATTTGAGTTGCATTGAATCTCGATCACCTCCATTTGCATATGGCTGGGTACTGAGTCAATACTTATTGAGAAAATCGAAGAAAAAAAAAAATTGTCTTCGAGGGAACTAAAATCATTAAACCTCGTTTCAAATTCAGTTGTTAAATTTGCAATTTTTCCTGCATATTTTTGATACGAACAAGTATCATCTAAACTTGATTTCTTCATGCTGCACTTCGGGAAGTGCATCAAATCTTCACTTTTAAGTTGTTTTTCCCAAAGAACTAGTTGATATTTGAATGCTTTAATTATGTCAAACATGTTCGTAATGATATGATCTTTTCCTTGTAACGATAAATTTAAATCGGTTAAGTGTTTGGTTATATCAACCAAGAAAGATAAATCTTGTATCCATATTGGATCGTAAAACAAACTTATGTCTTGATTTTTCGTTTTTAAAAACTGACATATTTCTTCTTTCAAATCCCAGAACTGTTTGAGAATCTTGGAGCAAGATAACCAACGTACCTCGGTATAGTAGGACAAACGCGAATATTCACTATCTAACTCACTTAAGAAAGCAGTGAATTGACGCTGATTTAAACCTCAAGATCTTATAAAATTTATAACTTTTTTAATATATGACAAAACATTCTCCATATTTATTACTTTCGTGCATAGAACTTCTTGATGTAGAATACAATGCATATGATGAATGTTTGAACCGTGAATTTCACTAAGTTTTTTTCTTAGTAATGGTACGAAGCCCTTCTTTTTCCCGGTCACTGATGGAGTGCCATCTGTAGCTACAGAATTTAATTTTGCCAAAGGTAGATTGTATTTCTGCAGAAGTCCAAAAACACAAGTAAATATATCTTCTCCTGTGTTAGTACCAGGCATTGGTATTAGTTCCAGTAATTCCTCAAAAATGTTAAAATTCTTGTCACAATAACGAAGAAACACTGCTAATTGAGCTCTGCCACTAATGTCCGTGCTCTCGTCACAGGCAATGGAGAAACTTTCGAAACTAGATGATTCTGCTTTGATCTGATCACTTAAATTTGCGGCTAAATCAGTAACTCTTTCCGCAACTGTATTTTGAGACAATGAAATTGATTGAAAAGCCTTCACATTTCCAGGACAAACAATTTCTCCAGCTTTCATTAGGCATTCCTTGATGAAATCACCATCAGTAAAAGGCTTCGAATGTTTAGCTATCAACTTGGACAAGACGTAGCTTGCATGTACCGCCACTTCACTTTCTTGCAATACTTTACTAAACATGGACTGTTGCTTTTTCACTCCTAACTTGAGCTCTTTCAACTTATCTTCTCTCATTAATCCTTCGTAATTGTTATATTTCGATTTGTGTTGTTCGTAATGACGTTTAATATTATATAACTTTGGTACATTAATAGTATTATTACATATCAAGCAGATTATTTTATCTTTTATTTCACAGCAAAAATATTCAAATTCCCATTTTACTTGGAATATTCTATGTTCGTCAGTGATTTTTCGTTTAATTTTACTACCACTTGGTTTTGATATAGACATACTGAATACAAAGGGCTGGAATAAACATGGTTAACGTTAAAAAGTTAACAAAAATTTATTCTTTCCACAAGAGATAAATCAAAATGCTGAAATATTTCTTCAAAAATATTCTAACAATATCACAAAATGTCAAACGTTTAGCAAAAATCAATTCAAAACAGAGAAACTAATTCTATCTCACAGCGAAATCGCTACAAATCAATCACAGCATTAAGTAAACAAACAGTTCGCTAGAACTACAGCTACTGCTGAGATGAGTTGTTTGTTCTCGGCTTTTATAAGCTTCATAATTAATTTCTCGAATATACTGGAAACATCTATAAATACCTGGATTTTTGTGGATGGCAACAGCAATTACGAGATATTTATTTATTAGGTATTAAATGCATGTGCTGTTCTATTTTTAACCTTCCAATGCAGCTGTCTTTTCAAAAATCGTCTGCGTTGCTAAGGCAACATGAAGCAAATCTAATTACAATCTAAATCAAAAAAAACTAAATAAATAAATAACTATGAAATCCGTAACAATATGAATTAAGTAATAATTAATAATAAAGCAAAGTGCATGCACCAATATATCGTACAAAACTATGATTGGAAAACCGAGACCATGAGTTCGGCCACATTCGGCTATCGGGGATACGTACAAGTTCTGAGTGCACGTGTCCCCCAAAAGCCGAAGGTAGCTGAACGCAAGCTACTCACACGCATTTGTAATTTAAGTAGTGTGTGTGTGTCAGCTCGCTGTGAGTAATCTAACAACACTGAATAAATTATCGTTAATTACTTAGCAGTAAACATTTCATTTTTTTCGTCGATATGTTATTTTATTATATATTATTACTTGCCAATATATTGGCCGGGCCGCAAAAATATTTGTTGTGGGCCGTGAGTTTGACATCCTTGTATTAAATGCACGCGCTGTTCTACTTTTAACCTTCCAATGCAGCTGTCTTTTCAAAAATCGTCTGCGTTGCTAAGGCAACATGAAGCAAATCTAATTACAATGCTAAATAAAAAAAAAAAAAAAACTAAATAAATAAATAACTATGAAATCCGTAACAATATGAATTAAGTAATAATTAATAATACAGCAAAGTGCATGCACCAATATATCGTACAAAACTATGATTGGAAAACTGAGACCATGAGTTCGGCCACATTTGGCTATCGAGGGATGAGTACAAGTTCAGAGTGCACGTGTCCCCCAAAAGCCGAAGGTAGCTGAATGCAAGCTACTCACACGCATTTGTAATTTAAGTAGTGGGTGTCTCAGCTCGCTGTGAGTAATCTAACAACACTGAATAAATTATCGTTAATTACTTAGCAGTAAACATTTCATTTTTTTCTTCGTCGATATGTTATTTTATTATTATATATTATTATTTGCCGATATATTGGCCGGGGCGCAAAAATATTTGTTGTGGGCCGCATGCGGCCCGCGTGTTTGACATCCTTGCTTTAGATGAAACTTTTCCATATTTAAGTTAACCACACACACATATATATATATAGAGAGAGAGAGAGAGAGAGAGAGAGTTGATTAGAGTTTGGGTAAAAGTAATTAACTGGAAGTGGTACTTTACAGGAAGCCCCAACAGTTTTTAATGAAGAACTATATTAAAATACTACCAAAACATATGAAATTTACCATTTAAAACTTTTATATTGATGGGAAAAACATATCAGATTTTGGCTAAAACTAATATACTAGAAGTGATACTTTACTTGAAACTCTGAAAAGACTTTTCTAAAATAAACGCATTATGAGATAATCCACAACTTCTAAATTTTTGTATTTAAAATAGGTGTGTGATTCAGAACATATTACATTCATATGTATTAAGGGTATTCTTGAATTATGCTAAATGCAACGAGAATGTGTTCATTCGGGACTTGCATATTAACACAACCACCGCAGTGTAATTTTATTTTTTACAGATGAAAAGGTAAATGTTACTTATTAGGTGCAGACTTTTAAAAGATTTCTAAAATATCAATATTATTTGTAAATGGGCAAACATTATCACATGTGAAAAGAAAACATACTTCAGCAGCTTCAGACTTTCAATCTTAATAAACACTTTTGCTTAAAACAGTTCAGCAATGATCTTGATAAATTCATTATTTTGGCTAGTAAATAGCATCAACTTGCCCACAACTACATTCCTTGAATAGAAAGCAGCTCTTATTAAAGATTTTAAACTTACGCTTTTCAAGTTACCTAGTTTCAGTCATATCCACAATCAAAGGCATCTAGAATCTCATATTCATAAACTACAAGAAAACTTTATCATCACCAAAATCGATAAAGCTAGTAACAATTTCAGTGTCATTTGAAAAATATTTTATTACAACATTCTGCATAAGGAATTACATAGCACTTGCACCTATCAAAAAATCTCTACCAGCACTAAAATACTATTCAATAAGTTTAATGCACTTCATAAAAGACTTAAAATCCGTCCCAACATCCGTCCATTTGCTAATCTTTTCATCTCATTCAAGACATTATCAATAATTATGATTTTAAAGATCAACATTGCAACTGGATGATATCAAGGAAAGAACAAATTCTTAAGACCTTCAATTCACTTAAAATAGAACATATCCAATGCTACGACTTTGAGAACCTTTATATTACTTTACCACTTGAAGAAATTCATAGCAGTTTACTTACTCTTCCTAATTTATTTCCCAAGATTACTACAATATTATCTACTGAAGATTGGCAACTTTTTCTTTCAAGCTTTCTTTTTAACAATTAATTATATTTAATTTAATAACAACATCTTTAAACAAACATAGAGAATACCAATGTGCAGCAACTTTTCAACCGCAATTTGTGAATTATTCCTTTTCACACATGAATTAACTTTTGTACAATCACTAAAAATTGAAGATCAAAAATATTAGCAACATATCTTTCGTTATATTGATGATGTAATTGCCTTCAACAACTACAACAAAATTGAAAAAGCTAATATCTACCCTTCTTGCCTCCAACTAAATACTACTAATACTGTTCAAAATGATATAGTTTTACCTTGATTTGCATATTCTAGATTACAATTTTTTTAAAAACTACAATAAACGCAGACATTTCAACTTTCCAACACTTAAATTAACTAACTGGAATTCTAATATTTCTAAAAGGGTCATAGTCAATACAATTAATGCCCATTAACTTTTTCTTTTAGATTTTTTGAGTTAGATAATGAAATTTTATGCTTAAAGCCCTTTGGGGAAGGTGTGAAGTGCTCACAGCTTCAATTTTACTCTTCAAATTTGTCTCAGTACTTCTAATTCTATTCTTGAATAGATTTTAAGCTTTTTCTGGCCATATCTATCCTGTTATTGATTTTATGGGCCTTATTTCGTTTCAAGAAGCTTGATAGAATTAAGACTTTAATTAACAATTTACTATTTTTTTTTTTTTTTTTTTTTTTTCTAATTTATACTTGCTTTCTGTGGCCAATTTTTAACATTTTGTGGAATTAGCCATTTTCTTTCACCTACATCCAACTTCCTTAAAACTCGTCAAGCAAGACGCCATCTTGAACAATTTCTTCATTCTTCAACAAATTGCCACCACCCCCTCACACTGAGTCAGGTTTGTGCCAACGGTAAGTCACTTTTCAGAGACTCTTTCATCATGGTGTTTCTTTTCCTTTTATGTCATCCTGCCTAGTTGGTTGGCTACTTTCTTATCTTTTCTGGAGGCAATCGTCCATTTGAATAAACATGGCTCGTACAAGATGTCACTGATCCAGCTCTTTTTTTTTTTTAATTTTCTTTTCCCTTGTATTAATTTTTGGTCATAGCAAGACCCATTAAATTCTTTTTTCTTCTTCGTTTTTTATTTTAATTTTTTGTTTTTTAACTTCGTTCACAAAGTTTATACTCTATAAGCTAGTTGGTACTCCAAAAAAATCTTGCATTCTTGACTAATAGCAAATTGCTATTTATTATATTTTATTTTGTACATTTGCCTAACCAGGCCAATATGTATAGTTTTTTCTTACACCATTAATGTGTTTTTTCATTTGCATTTTCAAGCGGACGCATCGAGAAATGAAACAGAGAATTGAGACTATAGTTTTTGACTAAGTTTTTACAGTTAATATACAAAAAGAGTTTCGTGTACAGTTTCAACTGTCTATTTCGACAAAACGCGATATGGAATTAGCTGGATTTGAAAATCATTATAAATTTCCCCTGAAGAGTCAGTAATGAGATTTGAATTGGGCTAATTTACCACATACCGATTTTTTGTTTTTGTATTTTTGCTTAAGTCTTATGTAACACTTTTTTCTATTGTTTAAAGTTTGCCTTACTTTGATCAACATATTACAATTAGATCTGAATTTTATTTGTAAATATTCTAGTGATAATATTGTTTATACTTTTCATTGCACTTTATTTTACTTATGGTAAAATTTTTCACCGGAACCACAGTATCAAAGTAACTTTTTAGCGGAAGCACTAAGAATATTCTTTTTACCTTGTTTTTTAATTTTTGCAGCTCAATGCGCAAAAGTTCTTGACCACAAAGGTCTTTTTTGGTTTGTTCTCACTATCTTTAATTATATATATACTTCCGAGTATGGCCATCATACTAGAAGAGTACCGTCCAGTGTATAGAATAGAAGAACAAAAAATTAGTACTGTTTATAATTAACTGTGAGGTATAAAATTTAAAAAAAAAAAAAAAAAAATTAGATTTTTTTTTCTGAATGTTAATTGGAAGTGACAGTTTACTTAAAGCTAGTTGATATCCCGCCAATTCCATGTCTTAAACATGGAACCGGCAGAAAGGCACATGCTGGCTAGATCAGATGTTTG
This sequence comes from Stegodyphus dumicola, assembly GCF_044657685.1. Classification (NCBI taxonomy): domain Eukaryota; kingdom Metazoa; phylum Arthropoda; class Arachnida; order Araneae; family Eresidae; genus Stegodyphus; species Stegodyphus dumicola. The sequence continues at coordinate 163,871,679 of NC_140780.1, forward strand.
CATCATGCATTATTAGATGAGAAGGTTCTCATATATGTATATTTATTTTTAGGAATACTGAGATTTCAAGGCTGGAAGATGTATCTTGCAAGCAATCACAAATATTCATGAAAAATGAAAATATATTAACTAACCTTTAAGGATATTGTCTTTAGTTCAGCAAGCAGATAAAGATCCATGAAATATTCCTGGCAGAAAAGGCAAGCTCCTTTGCGACGCCCATCAATCGTGGAAGCCTTAATTATAAAAAAGTAATAACATCAATCCAAGAAGGCTTAAATTATAAAAATGTAATAACATCAATCGTGGAAGCCTTAATTATAAAAAGTAACAACAATAAATCAGCAAACATTTCATTAACAATTAAATTTCGTTTTAAACATAAAATCAGTACAATTTATAAGGGACAAATTAATGATTGTATATATGCTTGGAAGATTACATATAAAGGAAACACTATTAGTTGTCTTACACACATATGGTAACACACTAAAATACGCGTAATCTAAAAAAATTACTAAATCCTCAAGTACTCTAGTAAACAGAGAAATGCTATATAATAACATTATGATTCAATTACATCTACAACAAGCAAAAATTTAAAATTTTATTTTAAATTCCAAGTTACAATACAAAATTATGCAACCTCCTATTTGATGCTGGCCCTGCAAATAAGAATATCAAACATCTTACAAAGTACCTTTAGAAAGTTTCTGAAATTTGTGATCAACATTTTATTAATGTTAGCCGTTAAAACTATGCTGTATTCATTTAAAATGGTCGCTTTTAGTAACTAAATAATTTTTCATCATTATTTTTAATAAAGTTGTTAGATGAAGACTTGCAATCTATTATTCTTAGTTTTTTTTCTCTCAGTATAAATGATAAACTTGCTAAACTGCTATTCCTCTCAAAATACATTTCGGGACAAGGAATTAATAAAAATCAGCTGAAGACAGACAAATCAGGAAATTATATGAATAATTTCAATAACAGTCAAATTGTACTTCGTCAGGTTCTGATCAATTACACTGTTCCACAATTGTTATTTTAAATTCAGAATACTACATGCATATCACAAGGGGAAAATACTGCTGCTGCTACTTGATATGGAATGATGGAGTCATCACATATATATGTAATCTGACAATATGGATGTTTTGAATTTTTGATAATAAAGTTTTCCACATAACTTATTCAAAGATGCATTTGCAACAAGTATGAAGTTTATGAAGTTTTTATTTATTTATTTATTTACTTATTATTGTTATTATTTCTTTCTGAAGTCTTTTTATTTGCTGCCTCCTTCAAATTTGTTCAGCATCTCCTATCCTTGTAATAATTCCATGATCTGTATGTGTTGATTAAAAGTGCATCAAAATTTTAATGTGAATTACACACCCCCCCAAAAATGTCTTGCATTCTAAAATCACAGCAGACAGATAAAATTAAAATTTCATTCTCATGGACTTAAAGGATGATTAGCGATATATACTACATGTACGGAATGTAATACTGATATATAATATATTTACTGACACATTTTTTTTTTTTTCCAGAAATGACATGCCCATTCTGCCTACCCCACTGTTACAAACCTCAAATTATGCTTCAATACAAGGTTTTGTGAAAATCACAGAGGCAGAGAGAACTCAAAAATGCTATTTTTAAAATGCTAAATTTGGTTATTTTTTTAAATCTCCTAACTTCTTTGAATAATTGGCAATCTTCAATTCAATCAATTCAGATATTAGAGTTCTAAAAAATGTAAAGTTTTTAGAAATTTTTCCAAAACACTTTTTAATTGTAAATACACTTTTGGATGTTAAAAAAAAAAGGAAAATGTTTGGAGATACAACCTAAATGCAAATTTGCAAAGTAAGCAAAAAATTAAGATACTTAATGCAACGCATTTTTCTCATCTACAACAAGTGAAACAATAGATTATATGCGTAAACAAAAATAAAAACGCTTAATTGTACAAAAATTACAACAAATATCTGTATATATATTTTCTATATATTTTTTTAACCAAGGCTTCACTTCATTCTTTTTGTACCAAAAATATGCAAATTTCTAAAATGTATGCACATAATCTTCTCATGATACACATTTTATGAGATGCTACTAAAATATTGTCCTTAGGCATGAACCCTCTTATTCATAGCAGAAGCAGATTTTATTAACCTTTCAATTTTACAGAAGTGAAACTTTAAATGGGGGAAAAAAAAAACTCAAAAGATTTCATTACAGACGGAATACACAAATTCGACTTCATTCTTTTCTTGTTTAGTAACAGGTGTACCCTATCTTGGACAGGTAAGATGTACAAGGCAGATAAATTTTCTTTTTCTCAGTTATCTGATATCCTTTTTAACAATGCAATCTGAAAACAATTAGGGCATCATGGGTTTTTTTTTTTTTTTTTTTTTTTTTTTTTTTCAGTTATCAGATTGCTTTCATGATAATGAAAATATGTAGGTAATTGCCATTTTATATGTACAGTACAAAGTCCAAAATCCGGACGGACTCGGCGGGACTTCGGCAATTCCGGATATTAGATCATCAGTTTAAATCTAGTAATATGGCATGTAGAAATTATAAAATTAAAAATATGAAATTGTGATTTATGCAATAATGAAGTATTTATGATCTAAAAGTATCAAAATTTACAAAAAAAGAGCTTAATATTTATTTTTTTATCTTATTAAACATTTCTTTCAGTGCAAGTTGTTTAAGTTGCTTCGTTTTTTGTGATAATACTTTCTCTTTAATTCTGTAGACAGACATAATTTCTTGTTTAATTACATTGTTGAAGTCCTGTAACTTCTGTTTCGAGAATTCCGACTAACTTGTTGATCGAAACTTTCTCGTTTTCAGTAACTTCTCGGTCACTTTTTTCGCTATCGGTAGAGGTATTTTTCTGGATCTAGAACCATACTACAGATTTTGCCATTCATTAATTGATTGATGATTGAGAAGCATTGTCATGACAATGAAAAATTTCTTTTATATCACCTTCATTTATTACTGCTTCTCCACAGTTCTTTACAAAATCCGTTAATTAAAAAATTTCACCTTTCTTTTGCAATATCCGAAAACCTTTAAAATTAGCGGCTATCATCGCCAAATTTAGCTATCGTTCACTATACATACATATTTGGCTATGCATCATGAGCTTGGCGACTAATGACAAGTTGTTCCGTTAAATTTTATCTTGCTTCTATTACACACTGAGACAATTAAGCCTGTATTGTATTAGTTTAGTTATTTATTATACTTCTTGCATATGATTAAGGCTTACCAGAGTTCTGAATAAATAAATTCCCAAATATACTTAAGTCTTACTGAGGGCCGTCACCAGATATCTTACCACCTGATGCAATCTCTGTGGGTCTTAAATTTTGCGACTCGGTGCGACCATACGAGCCCTGGCGCTGGTTCTGGGTTTATGCGAATAACAAATCAGTTATTCTTAATTCAAATAGCCCTAAATGTAATCTTTGGATCTATGAGTATCATCAACAAAATCTATTTTTAGCATATGGAACAAAATTTTTTCTCGTCAACATTTTTTAGCACATTTAACTTAAATCTGTAATCATCGCCAAGCATAATTTTCAACATAAAGGGTTACCATACACCTTTATTGTTCAATTACTAACAAAAAAATTGTCTAGGCATTGGTACATGAGTCATTACTCAAGTTGACATGTTTTGATAAACATGTGGTGATGAAAGGAAAGTATAATAAATCATGATTCGCCAGGTTGACATCAAATCAACGACGTACCTATGTGAAATGTTTCAGTTTGAGATGCATGCCAAGCAGATACACAGCAACGGAGCCAAATTACTGATCATACAAATTTATGCTAAAATGATTGTTTCTTCAATAAAAAGGTATTTTATTTAGTTTCGAAGTGAAATTAAGAATCGGGACTCTCTAGATGTTTTATTATGCGCTGAGGGGGGAAATCAAATGTGCTGCATAAAGCCTACAAGAAAAACCATTGTTGATGGTTTTCAGATCCGGATTTTTGATCATTTCCAGATAATGGATGTCCGGATTTTGGACTTTGTACTGTATTTACTTTATATAGTTATTTCATCATGATTTAGCTTTTATCCTGGATAATTTAAGCCCACAGAAAATACAGGGAGAAAGTTATTATCCTATAAATGAAATGTTGGATTTCAAACACAGATTATTTGCTTCTACTTTGAAAATATAATTCACACATTAAAACTAATAAAATGAATGAGAATATTTGTTATTACGCATCAGTGTTTCTCAAACATTGTTGCATCATAACTATGCACATAGTTGACATTTAGTGCCATCCACATGCACTTGCCATATATTTCCCTTGGCACATTTGTACATTTTCAAGAAAAAGGGCGAACATATTTCACCTAATCATATAATATTGCCATATATTTCCCTAATCATACAAAAAAGGCCCCAAAAAACCAGGGTCATCATATAGGACAGATACAAAAAAATTAGATTAAATTAAAACATTATAAAACACATTACTCACCAATATATTTAACATCATGCAAAATCCCTACATTCATCATCTAAAGCAAACTCAAATATTTCCTCACTTTCATTGCTGAGAAGCTTGTCATAACGTGTTCCATCCTGTATCTAGCAACACAAGTTACATTTTGCCATAAGTATCCCATAACAAATTGTCCTCAGTGCCATCCACAGCATTAGGAATCCCACAATTTTTGAAGGATTTGATCATGAAATCACATAGCACACACATCAAATGATGCAGAATGCATAACTCCATCTTTCATACACAACTTTTTGCCACTTATTATCCAGTTATTCCACTGTTAATGCATGTGATCTTTAAATGGTTTATTCAGAGAGACATCTAAAGCACATGGCTTAACAGCAATCTTAGTACTGCTCTGTGCTAAAGGATTTTTAATATTCTCAGCTATGTCATTGTGAAACACATCCCAGACAAACAAACAGCCTGTGTTGACATTGTTAGAGCACCTGATTGCTTCTGCCACACATTTACCATCCACAATTTTATTCATTCTCATCAATTCACCCTTTTTCATGAAAATGTACAAATGTGCCGCGCAGGAATTTTATCTTAGGGTTAGTTTCCTCTTGAAAATTACCAAGGGCTTTAACTTTCTTCCATCTGCCATGCATGTTAATACTACTGAGAGCTTGGTTTTTTTCATGGCTTGCACTTCTGACCTGAACAGTTTTCACACCTTTGATTCCACTGTTCTATTGCTTATCAGGTCAAAGTTCATCAGTGTTTCACCCATATTTCCAATATTAGAAAATGAAAAGTCATGCACTGCCTCATTTTAATAACAAACTTGTGAAAACTCTTGACTTAATCATAATTTCTCTCACCACTCTCTCATTCAACAGAAAACACGACATTAATGGATATTACAGAAAAAAAATCAAATGACATTAATGGATATGATAGAAAAAATTAAACTGAATGAGAAGAAAACCTGAAGTTAGTACTTGGGTTCGAGTTATGGATAGAATATATGGTTAAGAGAGGATGAAATAAAAAAACGAAGACAAAATACATTTGTAAAATGGGTAAAAGTATAGTTTAGGGTACCCCTTGACGATTTTTGGCGGTACATGGATACCGGTTTTGTGCAATGCTTTGGCTCATTATTTTGGCTTGCGAAGCGGCGATTTTTGTGCCAAAAATTGCCGCTACACAAAGCCAAAATAACAAGACAAACAATTGCACAAACTCGGTATCCATGTACACATCGACCTATTTTCTCTTTTAAAAAAAACCCCGAATTGCACAAAAATGGCATTGCGCATGCCTTTGACTTTATCCATGTATGTACATGCATACCTGCCAACCTCTAAAGATAAAAATTCAGAAGATTTCTCCAAAATTCAGAAGAACACGAAGAATTAATATCATGCTTTGATATTAAAAAAATAACAATTTATACAAATAGAAAAAAGAAAATTGTACTTGCATTAGTAAATCTCAATTAAGTAGTAACTAAAAAATTGGTAAAATCCTAGTATACGGTGCGGCCTTGGCACGATTTTTAAAATTGTCGCCAACACCAAAATGATGCGTTTACGTTTGTCGCCAAATTTTTGGTAACCTCAAAGTAAAGCGTCACCACAAATTTGAGTTGGCAAAAAAAGTAAACAAAATGATAATCATAAGATAATAAATCCTAAGCATACGGTGAGACACAAGAAAAAAAGCAAGCATTTAGAAATTGAAAATAATTTTTAACAGACCTTTATAACAAATAAAAATATAATTTTCAACATGCATCGCAACAAATACAAAACATTCACATATCAAATATAATAAATTAAATACCATGGCTCAGTGTCACATATGTCTATATCATAACTCAAATGCCATAGCCCTCAAACTCGGGTGGCGGATATATTGCTTTTATTGCGTCAATATTGCTTTTATTGCAAATATAAAGTCTTTCATTTTTTCGGATGACGATTTATTATTTTTCAGGCGCCACCACATATATTCTACCAAATAAAAGTCAAACTCTTAAGTCAAACTCTTCGCTTACCTTTTTCATCCCCTTCATCCCACGCTTAACAGCACTCCACGTTCCTTCCAAATCCTAGTATACGGTGCGGCCATGGCGCGATTTTTAAAATTCGACAGCAATCCGGCATCTACTGCCCATTGAATTACAGCAAGCTTTCCTTCCAGTTCTAACTTCCAAAAAAATCTCGTGTTTAAATATTCGCAATTCATAGCACTGCACAGCATAATCGAAAAGTAACGTTATCCAACTGTAGAACAAAATACGTTAGCAAAGAGAACTGTAGAACAAAATACGTTAGCAACTCGAACTGTAGAATAAAAGACGATATCAAACTAAAATCATATTCAGTATCTGACCAAAAATCGATTAATTAAAAAATATTAACCAATGACAAACTCGGCGGCACCACTACTGTTATTTAAAAAAATACAAAAAATAAAGGATAAATAAATTTTACCTGAACATACGTTATCCTTTCTCATTCAGATCAGCCGAAGACAGAAGATTAACGGAACTTCAAACAATGGTTTGAAATAATTCTTCTCTTCCAACTACACCAATCAAAACTTCTCAATTTAATATATTTAATGAGCATGCGCGAAAATGCTCCCAAATGCACTCTCCTCCAGAGCATTCAAAATCGGCTTGGTTACCACAACTGGCGCGCTTATTAGTCTCTTAAACCCAAATTTCGCTAACTCTCATGTGCACCATATACTAGGATTAAGCCAAAAATTTTATTAGGAAACATAAAACAAGAACTTAATGTTACACACACACACAAAAAAAAAATTATTGTAATGAATTTAGAGTGCATTTTTTGGCTTTAGCCAAAAATTCTTTGGAAAATTTCCTGTCATAACAATTAGTTTCCTCATAACATTTAGCAATTCAAATGTTTTCTAGAGTTTTTGGTGAAATTGAAGAACGAAACAGTTTTGTTTTTCTTCAAAACACTGAAGACTCTCTCGCACTCAGCATTACTGTGTGGAATTACAGCTGCAGCTTTTTCTGCTGCCAAATTAATTAAGTGGCATGGGCATCCAATAACAATTAATTCATTTTGTTCTTTTTTGAGGAAAGAGGCTACACCCTTTTTATCACCCACCATGACATGAGCATTATCTGCACCAAATGAAATGCAGTTTGATATTGGGATGTTGTTTCAACTCATTAATTACCAAGGAGGCAATATTTTTCCCCGTAGCGTACGCAAAAGATGAGTTTTCATTTCATTAGAAACATCACAGAAATATTTGACAACGATGGGGTAAAGCTTCCAATCGCTGTCGTTGCTGCCATCGATTGACACCGAAAATGCTGAATTCTGGAGTGCAGCTATCGTTTTACTTTGTGCATCGCAAGCAATTTCGTTCACAATAGAAGATGTTTTCTTGCGAGCACAAGCATATTTCTGAGCAATCTTGGAGTCAGGAAACATCCGTCTGAAAAGTTGACCGGCAGCGCTTAGCGGCACGTTGTGTTCGATGAGGAATGCAGTAAACAAACACTCTGCCAAAATGACATCGGCATCCGAATTTGAAAAAAAATCATCCACTTTCTTTGACGTTGTCGAAGCCGAAGCATTAACTTCATGCTTTTTAGACTTAACATGCTTCACAATGTCGCTTCTTCCACCGTGACTTATTATGAAGTCACACACGCTCACGTTGCAAAATGCATAGTTATTTCCTTTGAAGGATTCTTTAATTGTTGGAAATTCGGCTTTGTAGGCAGGCCGAAAATATTGGGAATAGGGTTTTTTTAAACTCATTTCATAACAACGACGTATTAAGAAAATTCGTAGCACGTGCATACAAAAAACAAAACAAAATGCGACAATTCACGCTCGCTGAGTGCGAGCTGAGTAATTCTCTTGCTGCTGAAGAGAAGGCAAAAAAAATAATCTGGCGCCCACAAAGAAAAGAGTGGGAGAAACAAGTTCAGCGCATTGGATTGGCTGGTTAAGCGGCGAGTTGGGAGAAACCGCAGGTTACTGTATTCGAAGTAGTCGGTAAAACACAATGCAATTGGCGAAAAATTCTAAAATTTCGACAAAAATCACTAAAAACACTTGAAAAAGGAAAAAAAATCGTAAAAAATGGATTACGATCGTAAAATCGTAAAGACAAACCCATTTTCGTAAAAATTACGAAAAATTCGTAAAAGTTGGCAGGTATGTACATGTCAACCTATTTTCACTTAAAAAAAATCCCCGAATTGCACAAAAATGGCATTGTGCACTCTTTTAACTTTATCCATGTACACGTCGACCTATTTTCACTTAAAAAAATCCCAGCATTGCACAAACTGGCATTGCGCACTCCCTTTACTTTGTCCATGTACACATCGATATATTTTCACTCAAAAAGTCAAAGGAGCACCAAAGTCTACAATATAGGCAAACAAAATATATATAATCTCAATAAAATACATTTTAAACCTAACAATAAAATAACATAAAAAAGGAAAAACATGTTAAACATTTAAGCACTACCAAAAGCAAATATTAACTTACCATGATTTTCGAGTTCGCTTCGTACACCCAGAGCCACGTAAATATCAAAATATCAATCATACTCAAATGACTTTTTTCAAACCAGGTACTCTTTCTGATTGAACGCTTCACATAGTGACCATCTGAACCTTTCTTCCTACAAACCCATTCAAATCCATCTAAACGGTTTTAACACACACCACAAAAATGTTTACAAAACATCCCATGATTCAAAATTTCCCAGAATCATGCACCCGATTATGTCACAATAGGGTTTCCATAACATTCAACTACTCAGACTACCATAAATGAAACAACAACTGGGCGATAAATCAAACAACAACTTCGCCATAATACAAGGGGTACCTTGAAGTCTACTCTTCCCGCAAAATGTTTTGCATTTGTAGCAATGCTGAAACAATCTTACTAAATTAACTGTCTCTTAATTTAAAAAAAAAAACTGTGTTAAACAAAGTCTTGAAGATAAGCATGTTGAAAAAGAAAAACAAAACTACTCAGTTCTAGCAAACAGTTTTGAGGGGTAAGGGGGAAAGAGTCCTACTCTAGTGAAAAACCCAACAGCTAACTGATAAAATTACCCAACCTTCAGAAAAACACCTCAACAACTTCTTAGTTGATAACTTAACCCTCCCCCCCCCAAAGAAAGGGCAAAAGAAAAACAGGCAATGAAACACAGATGTGGACCCACTTTTCCATTGTAAATGAGCTTGCAGACAAAAATACTGCACTGAAACAAAAATACAATTGGATCACTGTTCAGCGTCATCAGTGCTCAGATGTCACCAGTGGGTACTTCAATGAACCACGCACTGGGCACACCAGATGTTCGTTGTTTGATTTTGGGCAAGATTTCAAGGTAAAAATTTAAAAGTAATATAGAATAAAGAGATCAGCACACAGCTAAGAAAATAACATAGAAATTTATTTTCATCTTGAAAAAAGTTTTTTGAAAAATGAGGATTTTTAAAAACTAATCATGGCTAAAATTTATAGACTGGTTTGTGTTGTGCAGACATCTAGCATAAATAAAGAAAGTTCAATGTAACCTAGAAATCCTTTTTATTTAACCCCTTAATCTACAATGACAAGCATAGCCCACGTACGATGGTTGGGCCAAACCTAACTTTCACGGGCATAGCCCACGTACGATGGTCGGGCCAAACCTAACTTTCACAGGCATGGCCCGGGTACGGTGATCGGTCCAAAAGTAAATATTACGTGGAATATTTGATATGCAATTACAGTCTGATGCAGTAATTGTGGCAGACGCAAGTATTACAAAATGTTTATTTATACAAAACTCCAAAATACAAAATTAGTAATCTGTAATGGTATGATATATTTCAAAGCATTCTGGTACATGTAACAGAACTTTACACTTTTTACACTCGTGTTCTATGTGGATTTTTACATACTTGATCTGCATACTGATTCGTTTCGGTTACAATATTGTTCCAAAATATGTCATCAAATATTAGATTAAATATATCAAATTCTCCTCTACTTCCTCCTAATTGACATAAGGCATCCTCTCTTATGCCAGGAGTCATCGTAGAAGGCCAGATTTTTAGACTATTTCTTATTTCTTTCCAAAGCCAGGACTCTGGTAGTTGATCGTCATCAGATGTATCATCAATAATTATTCACCTATACTTTCTTCAAAAATTACATAATTCGTCATGTTTACGATTGCCCGGATTAGCGTGTTACACAAGTCGTGCAAATGTCCCGAACGCTGCGCGAGCTTGTATACAATTTCGGCTCAATATCTGCGAATCTAAATTGTAGGTTAAGGGGTTAATTTTTCTGTGTGCACAAAGGGAATTTTTTAGGTGTGCCGAAAAGGGTTAATGTTTGTACTGATAGAACACCCATCAATGTTAAGTAAGTCTGAAGTATCACTATACATGAAGAGTGTGCATGGAAGAAACTTGAAATCTGAAGCCTTTTTATGATACTAATTGTGAAGTATATAAATACAATTAGAGCAGAAAAGGTAAACAGAAGACAATTCTAAGAATATAGGATACTGTTAGATCCAGAATACAATTATCTCATCTTTCATCGTGACAAGCACTGCCTTTTACAGCAGACTGGAAACTGAACGACAGTCGTAATTTTCTGGAGAAGTATCAGCTGAATGAGGACAATACTCTGTTAAGTAATGAGAAATGGCTTTTAGAAAGAAGCATTTTTAGTTATATTACCAAACTAGCTCAATGATTTAAAAATGAAGGGCAAGAGCAAATCGTTTCCCAGCTTATCAAATGATGCAATCGTTTCATTTGATTTCAATTTAAAAAGTTCCATCTTCCAGTAGGAGAATATGGATTTAAGTCAATTTACACATTTAAAAAACACACACACAGAGACAAATCTGTAGAAGTTTATGACAAATTTATAGACTATACCGAGATCAGATTATTGCTAGTCCTTTATCAATTTTAGCAATTTTGCTAAAGAAGAATGCATACTTAAATTATACGACCCTCTTCACTTCCTGGACATCAAAACACTGCCAATGTCTAGTACAAGACAAGGTACTTAGTATTACCCCATCGACATGACAGAGATCCTGGCAATCATTCCTATAGAATTCTAAAGAAACTGGCATCTCTTTATTTAATAAATTGTCAATATTCAACGCATTTTCTTTTTGAGTTTTGTAAAAATGTTTTTATCAACTTCTACTGTCCTGTTAGGCCCTTTAATTTTATCAAAAGCTCTGTTTAGAGAATTAGACCTAAGAGAACAAATTACCACTTGGTAACTGTTACATACTCTTTTGTCAGCCATACCCAGCTGATGATATCAAGTCCTGTAAAAATCTGCTTTGGCTGATGGCAGGATCCCATAACTTTAAAAAGAATCCACTGCTTGCTGTTCTGTAGATGGCATATCCCAAATTTTAATACTTTTTATAAAATGCAGGAGAAAAATACCGTAGTTACAGCTAATTTAGGTTCATCTTTGGATTATGGTAACTTGGTGATATTTTGGCAAAAATTTGGCGACCAACTCTGCTACAGCAACCCTCTATTTTTTTTTTCGCCGCCATTTTGTCTTCACGAAGTTGTAGGGTTTATATTTATTTTAACTAACATTTATTTTAAGTTTAAACTATCTTTCCTGTCAAGCCTTACTTTCCCCTGGAACTGCCAATGCCAGAATATGTAAATTTGAGTAGAACGCGCAAGCATTCAAATTATCAGCGGAAGTAGTATGATTTAAATAGAAGGAAACAAGTTCGGTGAGAGAGTTATTCTTACTTAGCGAGCGCGGAGGTAGAAATCGAGAATTGAAGAACCCCGCGTTGCGGCCTATGTGCTTGGCGGGAAGTAGTTGCAATTGTTCCAGTGAGCTTCAAGTCTGCTGAATTAGCAGCCGTATTGTAAAACGCGGTGAGTTAGTTATTTTAGAGAGCCTCGTAGTTAGAATCTTGTCTTTATTTTCTTTTCAGGTTATTTTTATTTTGACTGCCTAGTTGGCACAGTTTGTAAGCGTCAAGAGGACGCAATTGTAATTTAGTACGTTGAATAAAAAGGGACTTAAACCCTTTATAAGACTCTGTGGTTTATACAAGCTTTCACAGTCACCTCTTGGTTGCGTGCTAGTTAGAGGCGCGCAACGTTATATTGGCGCCCGAACACTTACCGAACTGAAATGGCCGAAAACTGGATGGAAGCCGCTGGACAACACCAAGAAATGACAACTCAGTTTAGAAGGATTTGGATACCTGGTCCAGACTTTGAGAGCATCAATCAAGCCAAACGTCTATTTCGACGGAAAAAATTCGGTGTCCGTATTTTTAGAAGGTATAGAAAACCACTTTCAGCTCTATCCTGTGCCTGAAAGACAAAAAGTTGCTATCGCCACATCAGCACTAAGAGGACAGGCCGCGCTATGGTGGAAGAACATAGGAAAATTTCTATTAGGGGAATTTGGAAGCCCGACATATACATTTGAAAATTTCAAAAAATCGTTAGTAAAGGCCTTCCCCATAGTGAAAGATCGCGCACGGCTGGAAGCCGAGCTATATAGTTTCTATCAACGGGATACAGCACAATTGACGGACTTTATTTTACGAAAAATCAAGCTAACGGATATGCTGTATGGCAAGAAACCCGATGCAGAGATTATTGAAATAATATTACCAAGATTGTTACCCGCTGTCCAAGACTACTTTGAAATTAGAAACCCAAGAACATTGCAGGAACTCTTCGAATTGGCGGTGAAGTTTCAAAATCCCAGAATAGCGGAAAGAGCGAGAGGGGAAACATATTCTCAAAGTACCAGAAGGAAGGAGGAAACCAGAAATGGAAATCGCTTATATGGGGGAAAGAACTATCAAGCTAACGCATCGAAACTCGAAGGTCAAGGCCCAAAAAGAAAATTTGAAAATAAGCATCCGCGTACCCAGAAGACACAGATTGAAAGGAAAGCTTTAAACGACTAGAGGGGCCTGTGAAAGGGAGGGTCCAGACCCCGGAAGTTTTAGAAAAACCCTCAAATAGACATCTAAATACAATCATCGTAAAAAACTCACAGCTACCAATTATACAAGTCCTGGTTGGCGATGTACCAGTAGAAGCCCTCATCGATACAGGGGCAGAAGGAAATTTCATGAGTGAAAAGTTCTTCAAAAAGAATTTTTTTAGGATACGACTCTTTAAAACCAGAAATACGGAAATTATAGCGGTGCAAGGAAAAACATGTCACTGCATCGGGAAAGTATCATTGAACTTACAGATAAAGGAGGAGGGTCTCAAAGTATTAATTTTTGTGGTGAAGGACCTCCAACACTCTCTTATTTTAGGTATGGACTTTTTAAGGGCCGCGAGGGCCAAATTAAATTTTCAAGATAGTTCCGTGGTGCTGGAGATGGACCAGAGGGTGGTGGAACCTGCGGAGACACCTGAATTGGACCTTAGCCATTTGAATGACCAGGAAAGTAAAGCAATACAGCAAGTGGTGAGTAATTTTTCTCATTTGTTTTCAGAAAAACCGGGAAACTGTCAGATCGTGACTCACAAGATTCAATTAAATGCCGAAAAACCTTGTAGGACTAAACCTTACTGCTATGACAAACAAAAAGACGTAATCATCGAAGAACATATTCAGGAGATGTTAAAGAATAAAATAATAACGCCCATAAATAGTGAATATGAGAGTCCAGTCGTACTATGTAGGAAAAAGAACGAGTTTCCTCCTTCGGATAAAAGGGCTTGGAGGTTTGCTATCGATTATACAAAACTAAATAGCATAACTAAATTCCCAGTTTACCCTTTGCCGGTTATAGACGAGATCATTAGACAGATCAAATCGACAAGATATATGTCTACTTTGGACTTAACGTCTGGCTACTATCAAATAGCTATGAGACCCGAAGATATACATAAAACCGCGTTTATAACAAAATCGGGCACTTATGCATTTTTACGCATGCCTTTTGGGTTGTGTGGGGCCCCATCAACATTCCAGAGAGCTATGAACATTGTTCTAAAGCCTGTCCTAGGAAAATCAACTTTAATTTATCTAGATGATATAATTATAACGAGTAGTACGTTGGAACAACACATTAATGACCTCGAACAAGTTTTTAAATTATTAAAAGAGGCCGGTCTTACAATTAACGCCTCAAAATGCAAGTTCGCAACTAAAGAACTTAAATATCTCGGTTATAAAATTTCGCAAAAGGGAATAGAAACGCAAGATTCAAAAATAAAAGCTATTAAGAATTTCCCACCGCCCAACACCGGCAAGAAACTTTCGTCTTTCCTTGGACTATGTTCTTACTATCGATCTTTCATAAAAGATTTCGCTAATATTGTTGAACCACTCTTAGTAATCAAAAGAAAAAAAGAGTAAATTTACGTGGACAGCTGAAGCTAACACAGCTTTTGAAAGATTAAAAGAAGCGCTTATTAATGCCCCTGTTTTAAAATTCCCTGAGGGGGACGAAAACCTGGAAATTGCGGCAGATGCATCAGACTATGCGGTGGGTGCGGTTCTTATGCAAAATAACCATCTGCTGGCATTTTTTAGTAAAACATTGAATCAAACACAAAGGAATTATACAGCTACAGAAAGAGAAACATTAGCCGTATTAATGGCTGTACACAAATTTCGAGTTTATTTCGGCAAATCGCCAGTAACAGTCTTTTCGGATCATGCGGCTGTTGGTAGACTTTACTCGGGAAAAAACCTAACGCCCAGGTTAATAAGATGGGCTTTAAAACTCCAAGAATATAATATCACAATAAAATATAAACCGGGTAAGGAAAACAATGTAGCTGACGCACTTTCTCGTATAAAACTGGATGATGAAGGTAATGAACTTAAATGCGCTGTGTTGACTTCAAAAATTTTAGATTCTAGAGATACGGTTATTACTGAACTGAAAGCTGATCCTGAATTTGGAAATATCTATGCTTATTTGAAAGACCCCGAAAGCTTTGAGCATACAGATATCGATGCGATAAGAAATAGAGCAAAAAACTATGAAATAATAGATAATTTATTATTCTATACGAAAACAACAAACGAAAATCTTGAGTATAAGCCAGTCATCCCAGCCTCCCTTCGATTAAGCATTTTGAAGGAGTTGCACGAAAAAAAAACAGCGGGTGTCGGGGTCAGAAAGACTTTAAAAAGGGTACGCGAGGCGGTATATTTCCCGCAATTATACAAAATAGTAACGGCGTATGTCAGGTCCTGCAATCAATGTCAGTTAATAAATGATATTAATTACAGCCCGGCCGGGTACTTAAATAGCATTCGTGCTACATTTCCGAATGAAATTTTAGGCATAGATCTCCTTGGTCCCTTCCCCCAGAGCGAGTTAAATAAAAATCGTTTTCTTTTAGTAATAGTAGATCATTTTTCAAAATGGATAGAAATTGTTCCTCTTAAATGCGCGTCAGCCAAAACAGTCGCAGATGCATTCTTACACAGATACATTTTAAAATACGGTGCACCGATAAAAGTCATTAGCGATAACGGAAAACAATTCATTAGTCAAATATTTGAAAACATATGCAATGGACTTGATATACGCCATATCAAAATGGTTCCGTATAGACCACAGGCTAACATAGCAGAAAGAGTTAATAAAAACATTGTAAAAATAATTCGCAGTTACGTTAGCACACATCACAAGCGCTGGGATGGCTACATAAATGAATTAGCTTATGCTTTAAGAACGGCACATCATGATACTACGGGAAAAACTCCAGCAGAATTATTTTTAGGCAGAAAGTTAATTACGCCTTTAGATAAATTATTCTTTGTGCAACAAAGAGAGCAGGAATTTAGACAAAAGGACGTGCAAAAGCTAATTGATCAAGCGCTTAAAACCTCGGATACGGCAAGAAATAGGCAGAAAATTTATTATGATAGAAAACGCCGTGAAGCAGATTTTAAAGTTGGGGATAAAGTATTGAAACGGAAATTTTCTTTATCAAGTGCCCCAGACAATTTTATGGCAAAGCTAGCTCCAAAGTTTGAAGGCCCCTATGTAATTCAGGAAATCAAAGGAGTAGTCTTATATCTTAAAAACGAGAGAGGGGAAATCTGTAAAGCAAGTCCCGACCAGGTGAAAAAATACTATAATCCAAATGATTTTGAAATCCTTAAAAGTTTCTTGCAGGACTCAAGTCTAAACGAAATAGAAGGGCCAGAGACTGCAACAACTATTCCACCACCCAAGAAACGGAGAACTGAAGAGAGACCTAGCACTTCTACAACCCGGACGTCGGTATCAAAAAGAAAAAATGAGTTTCAAACTCCGGCGTTTAAGAAAAACAAAAATACAGATGAACCGGGTAAAGAAACCGTGGTAAAGACGAAAACACCACCTACAAAAGATGGCAGGAGAAATTACACATCAAGGAGAACGCGCACACGGCCACAGAGTCAGGTGCCAGCAAGGCCGCCGTTCCGGAAACTGAAACGCCAACAGGAGGCACAGAAGTACGAGGAACAGAAGAAATTCAAGGACTCCAGACCGGAGGACGTCAAGACCAGCCGTCCCAGGCAGAAACGCAAAGGACAACAACCAGACGATTACTCCGTCAAGAGGCCAGCATGTAGAGGACGCAAAAGAAAGAACAACGGGGACGACAATCGGAGATCAATAAGGAGAAGATTGACATCCATGACACCTCTAACTTGGGATCAATTTTGTCAAAAACGGATGACGGAGTTTCAAGCATCAAAAACTCAAAGATAAGTTAAAACCTTCTATAAATTTTTTTCTCTTTTGTTCCGAAATGTTATGCATAAGTACGAAGTTCTATGTTTTGACGAAAGTCAATATGTCTCGGTTGAGACTTAGTTTTGTTTTACTTTATTTAGCTAAGGCAAAAGTATTATTTTCTTTAAGTGTAAAAGCTAAAAACAAGCATTTTCTGTTGGTCGAAAGACTAATTCTGTTATGTTAAAGCCAAAATTTGGCCGGAGATAAAAATAACTTCGTATTCTTGTACTAATAAGAATTTTAGTTCCAGTGCCGCCAGCTTGGCGAAGAATGAGTAAAGTAAAAATTTATTTTCTCTTATTCATTTTATGGTAAATTGTAAAAAGCATATGTATTAAACTTTTGTAAATGTATGTAAATACTTGCATGTTATGTAAAAGTAGAATTTAGTCTAGAAGCATAAAATTGTAGATGCTAAAAGTGAATGCTTAAAAGCAATGAAGTCAAAATTTAAGTATTAAACTGTGAAGTCATGCTTTAGAGCGAAAGCCTGCATGTTTAAAGATGAATGAGGGGGAAGTTAGAATGAATGTGTTTCGTAGGGTTCTCCACCTACATTTGAATTTTTAAGAATATTAAAGTAGCTCATTGAGTTGTAGAATGTCGAGTAAGGTGTGTCTATTTGGTTGTTGAATTCTAACAAATCATGGTGGTTAGGGGAAGCGTTGTAAGACTAAAACACGAATATTCCCGTTTGATACCACACATGGTGGAGAGCCAGGGTAAAGTTAAATTAATGCTTGAAAAATTGAATGAATGTGAAGTAAGCAATAACTAAGAAAAACGAAACGTTAAAAACAAAAATTTATTGTGTCAAGAAAGTGTAAATTATAATGTATGTAGAAAGATACTGATACTTATTCCTTCCAGATGCTGGAAGGAAAGACCAAGATTGATTGATGAAGTCCAGGAAAAGTTGCTGTAAGAAGAAAGCTTTGTAACGAGTAACAGAATTTTAATATATAATTGTTACATAAGATTTTTTTTTGTGTAAACGAGGTTCTCGCCAGTTAGTTCAGAATTAGATAAACTTACAACAGGTCGTTTGTAGGACCTGCTTCCAAGTTTTCCAAATTCTGGCAGCGGCAAATGTAGTCATTTATTTTAACTAACATTTATTTTAAGTTTAAACTATCTTTCCTGTCAAGCCTTACTTTCCCCTGGAACTGCCAATGCCAGAATATGTAAATTTGAGTAGAACGCGCAAGCATTCAAATTATCAGCGGAAGTAGTATGATTTAAATAGAAGGAAACAAGTTCGGTGAGAGAGTTATTCTTACTTAGCGAGCGCGGAGGTAGAAATCGAGAATTGAAGAACCCCGCGTTGCGGCCTATGTGCTTGGCGGGAAGTAGTTGCAATTGTTCCAGTGAGCTTCAAGTCTGCTGAATTAGCAGCCGTATTGTAAAACGCGGTGAGTTAGTTATTTTAGAGAGCCTCGTAGTTAGAATCTTGTCTTTATTTTCTTTTCAGGTTATTATTTTTATTTTGACTGCCTAGTTGGCACAGTTTGTAAGCGTCAAGAGGACGCAATTGTAATTTAGTACGTTGAATAAAAAGGGACTTAAACCCTTTATGAGACTCTGTGGTTTATACAAGCTTTCACAGTCACCTCTTGGTTGCGTGCTAGTTAGAGGCGCGCAACGTTATAAAGTAAAGACATATTTCTTTTCTTTTTATTTACTCAACACTTTTTCCAACAATCTGCTAGCCAAATTACACTTATGCTAGAAATTTTATGGAACAGAACTGCTTAATCATGACAAATATTAACTGCAAAATTGGGAAAAGTGCAGAATCGCAAACTTCTTGCCGCGTTTTTCAAGATCGCACATACACAGTAACCATGTACATGTCGACTTATTTTTATTAAAAAAAAACCATCTCAGAATTGCACAAAAATGGCATTGCGCACACTCTTGGCTTTATCCATCTAAACTGCTATTTTCTGATAAATTACAAAAATTTATACGAAAATGCAGGAAAATTTTGTGAATCTTTAAACTCGGTAAAAAGCACATATATGAAATTACCTGGTCACGAAAACGTATATACCCTATAAAAGGATGAACATTTCCACGTATAATATAAATAAAATATCCAAAAACTTTTACCTCTAAATTATCTATTATAAACGTTACCAACGAATTCATAACAAAACATTAAAAATGGTTACAAATACTTAGTGTCAAATATTTAAATTATTTCCATGCACGTTTACATCCACTCGAACGTATACCAAATTGCTACAAACATATAATTCACAAAATAACTATCATTTAATTAAAATATAATAAAACCATGTACACGTTGACTTATTTTTACTTAAAAAAAATCCCAGAATTGCACAAAAATGACACTGCGCACACTCTTCACTATATCCATGTACACTGCTTTTTTCTCATAAATTAGAAAAATTTCACGAAAATGCATGAAAATTTTGTGAATCTTTAAATTCGGTAAAAAGGGCATATATGAAATTATCTGATTGCGAAAAAGTATATACCCTTTCCAAGGATGAACATTTGTACATATAAAATAAATAAAATATCCAAAAACTTTTCCCTCTAAATTATCTATTATAAACCTGACCTGCCAATTTCTAACGCAAACATTAAAAATGGTTTCAAATACTTAGTGTCAAATACTTAAATTCTTACTTCTACTCAAACGTATTCCAAAATACTACAAACATATAACTCTCAAAATCATTAAATTAAAATATAATTAAATTAAAAAACACTACTTAAAATATAAATAAGCACATACATTAAATTAATAAAAATTAGCTTAAAATCCTAATTACTTTAAACTAAATCATTGCTAATAACAATTTTTCAATAATACCATATTAATTTATTTACTCCTTACATTTAGAACAATGCATAAAAATAATATCCTCAAATAATTAAAAATACTAACTTACCTAATCTTCTACAGAATCTTGAGTGCATGGCGGATCACAAAATGTCCATTTTCACTATATTTCTTGCACCGCCATTCAAACTTATCTGTAATATCCTTCCTTTCACACAATCTCATTTCATACCCACATGTTGGACATTCATACTTATCCGCAATTAAGCAATTCTTTTCAATTGCACATAAAAGCAATAAAAATCTCAGATTTACTTTATATAGGGCCATGGGATCCAAATATTAAACAACACTGTTTCACAGAACATAGAATGAAACTAATGCTGTACAGCAGATATTTTTACAAATTTACCCCCTTTTCCGGTTAAAGAACAGTGATTCGTCCATTAATGTCACATGACATATCTCATGATCTCTTATTTCCCTCACACAAAATAATGCGTAATCGGAACTGAGTACTTCTCACATTATTCCCAAAGTCCTAGTTAGTAACCTTTATCGCCTCCAAAATGTCGCCAAACTACCTGTTACCATATTCCAATGATCAGCCCTAATTTACTTTCTTATTCATAGAAACTAAACATGGCTTAGCCAGAATTAATTGGGGTTACATCTCTTGCAAACACAGATTTTTGTCATGTCATGCTTATACATAACTGTGAATGTATTGGATTGCTTGGCTAAAATATCACAGTCGACCTGATAATACAGAAGTGCCCAAAACAAACACAAATTATAGCAGATGCTTCAGATAAAAATTAATTTATGGTGATCATTGTCCAGTGAATATATATATACACTACCAGACACTGAAAATACAACGCTAAGAAGGAGTGGACTGAAAATTATGCAAATTTCAGGGTAGACACGTTTCCAAGTTATGCGAATGATGTAAACTGCACAGCTCTCCAGCACACGTTGAAGAAGATATGAGAAGAAATCTGCAGAATGTTCAATTTTCGTGCCATTATTTCTGCTAAGGAAATCATTGTAGAAAATAGGTTCTTGTCCCAGAGGACGCATGTAATAGTCGCATATAATGCCAGGCTGTCGTCAATGGAGGCAGTTCCAGCAGATAGACAATTTCAAAAGGGGCATGGTGATTGAAGGGCAGGTTGGTACATGTGAAGAACCTCAGCTGACACACACCTGGATGCATCCACAGTGTACCAGCTGTGGCGATGATGTTTGGAACAAAGAAATGTGACAAGTTTGAGGGGTGCCACCGGTGCAGTCAGAGTGATGTCAGCACATGTGGATTGACGCATAAGCAGTGATGTACCCGCAAACCACTTCTACCTCCATTCTGCAGCATGTTCAAGACACCTTGCGTGTGTGGTGTATTTACGGCAAAGCACACTAGGGCTATCTGCCTAAGGGGAGGGATGCCTTTCGTGGAGGACTTTCTAAGGATAACTGGCTCGTATACACGTTACACATGGGGAAAACCACGAAAACGCCCATGCAGCCAGCCCGTTTGCGGGATTCGAACCTCAGACCGAACTACCAGTGTTCAGCGACTTTACCGCTCGGCCGCTGGTGGGCCTCAAGACACCTTGGATATTCCCATATCGACCAGAACCATTTGTCGACAACTGGTGGCTAGTAGCCTGTACTTGTGGCATCCGTTAAGAAGACTGCCATCAACTCCACATTATAGATGCCAACGTCTGCAATGGTGCTGGGCTTGAGCATTGTGGACGACAAACTAGCACAAGTTCACGTTCTCAAATGAGTCCCGCTCCTGTTTCTCCAATTACAGTTGTCGCGTAAGAGTACGGCGTCGAAGTGGAGACAGGTGCTATCTGGCAACAAATGTGGAATGCCCCACCAGGAAGGCAACAAATGTGGAATGCCCCACCAGGAAGGCAACAAATGTGGAATGCCCCACCAGGAAGGCAACAAATGTGGAATGCCCCACCAGGAAGGCAACAAATGTGGAATGCCCCACCAGGAAGGCAACAAATGTAGAATGCCCCAACAGGAAGGCAACAAATGTGAAATGCCCCACAGGAAGATAACATGGCATCATGGTTTGGGACGCAATTGTATAGGATATGATTACAGGTCACCTCCAGTTTGTATTCAAGGCACAACAATGGCCCAATGATACGTAGACAACGTGCTGCAGCCGGTGACACTCTCCTACCTTCAGAGATTGCCTATTGGTCTTTATCAGCAGGATAACAACTGACCACACACTGCTTGCATCAGCCAATGTGTTATTTTGGCTTGCGTAGCAGGCATTTTTGCACCAAAAAACCCTGCTACACAAAGACAAAATAACAAGTCAAAGAACTGCACAAAGCCGGTATACATGTACTGCCAAAACTCACCAATTTTCGCCAAGGAGTACCCGTAAATATACTTTATCTTTTCTGGGGATATATTTTTGGGGTATTTTTTCAAGATAACTTCTTCAAGGACTCTCTCCCACATTTTTTTTTAATAATAACTTTTTACAAAATAATTATAGATGGCCATTTATCCATATTTTCCATCACCCAAGGTAATCCACATTACTTGGGATAGTCGGGATACTACACCACGTAACAACACCCCAATTAAACAGAACTTGATTATTGCAAAACCTACATAAAATACATACCAGGGCAGACAATGTGAATTTATTAATTCAGATACTTAAGTAATGTGGTTTTTTATGATAATTTTCCCTTCGCAATTCATAATTTAGCTTTCTTTTAAGTTACATACCCAAGGTGAATATTTCTTCTTTTCAATGTGTCAGTCCTGCTCTTACAATGAAAGTATTTCAATTATTTTCAAAAGTCTACTCTAAAAATCAAAATTGGTTGCAAGTAAGTATAATGCAGAATCTAGTGCATTAGTTATATGGGCTCTAATGTGGAATTGGGTGCTCCTTCGATTAGCCACAATTTTTTTTTTAATTTTGGCGATGAAACCTTACTTCTGGTTACCACGATAGCTTTAACTTTGTTTTAGCTTCCTGATTTTATTTAAATGAAAATGGATTGATGCTAGTTTGTGCAATTCTAGGATGTTTTTTTAAGTGAAAACAGATCGATGTGTACATGGACACAGAATTTGTGCAATTCTTTGACTTCTTATTTTGGTTTTGTGCAGTGGCCATCTTGAAATTGTGCCTTCCTGGCGCTGATCTTGGCATCAAAAAAGAATCAAAAAAAAAAAAAAAAAAAAAAAAAACAAGGAGCACCCAATTGTAAACTTTTACCATTATATGTACATCTTAAATGAGCATGTTCAACACGTAAATTGTTTCCAAAATCATAACAATCTCGCATCATGTTTTCGTGCTTACAAGTTAGACTAGAATACGGTACTTGGGACAATATAATTATCATCAAACAATATATTACAATACGAAACTGAAATCATTTCATTTACTTGCCATATTTGGTTCTGTCAACAGCTTCTTCACTAAGGAAATACATTTCATTGTAAAAGAGACCGTTCTGTCATCATCTGCCCACCAGCGACCGAGCGGTAAAGTTGCTGAACAATGGTAGTTCGGTCCGAGGTTTGAATCCCGCGAACAGGCTGGCTGCATGGGTGTTTTCGTGGTTTTCCCCATGTGTAACGTGTATACGAGCCAGTTTCCCTCAGAAAGTCCTCCACGAAGGCATCCCTCCCCTTACGCAGATAGCCGTCAAGGCTTTGCCGTAATTAAATAGCGTAACCTAACCTAACCTCTGTCATCATCTTACAGATTCAGAAAATTGTAAGGAGGGAGTTAAATTGTACAAAGATATCCTGAAGTTCTATAAGCATACCAAAATACATACAGCACTTAAAAAAATGTATGTAAAAGCTGTGATTAAGTTATATCCCCCAAATCTAGATTTTTTTATGCTCAGTCCCTAAGTCTGTATATGCATTGCACATAAAGTATAGAGGTAAACCTGAAAATCAGACTTATCAATTTATGTAACAAAAAGATGCCTAAAAATTCATAGAAATATTACAGAAAAATCTCGTGTTGTTAACAAAAATAATTTAAAGACCAGCAGAATAAACACTTTAGTTACAAGCATGTTTTTAATGGGGTATTTAAAAAAAATTAATGAAAAATAAACATTAGCACAAGAAAAGGATTATGAATTATATAGGCATTCTACGAGATTATGCAATTAAATAGTACGAAATACCGATCAACATGTTACCATTACAAACTCGTTTTTAAAAAACACTCATAATCCTCGGTTGATGACTATTTAAAATAAAGAATAATTAAGAGGTACAAAATCTGCAAAAGAAAGTTCTACAAACTTGTTTCCTTAATTACAGTAGTAAGTAAACTACAAAAAGCAATTTATAATGGCATGAAATACTTTTATAAGCAACATCAGGTTCTATTTTTTGAGAAAGAATAAGACATTTTAATCTTTCTAAACATGAACACAACTTCATCATAAAAGCCTCGAACCAAACTTACAGATAGAAGATATAAAAGTACACAGTTTATGCCACCCGCTCAGTTCTATCAATAATGTTAATATAAAATAGCAACAAGTACTACAGGCTAACAAAACAGAGTTCAGTACTGTATAACAATCACCTACGATTTACACAAATACGGAAAACTAGCTTCAAGTTCGTTGCAGTACGTTTCTAATCAAGGATTAAATGTGTTGTCATCAAATATAAAAAGTAAAATATACAATTATCCGCCATAATAGTTCTCTTAATGAAGTTATCTTATATGATTTAACTAATACATGGAATAAAACATGGTAATAGAATATGGATTTTTGAAATCAAATATATCAGGTGACCTACATTTTTATCACTTCCGTTAAAGCAGAAAGATGTTTAATGGAATATATAAACATACCTTTATTATTAATTCTATCTCTGGTACTTCCAGTCCATCACTGTTTGTCTCATTTATATCTTCAGCCATCCTAAATAAGAAACTTCGATTTTATCGATAAAGCGTATTCTCACACGAACACAGAATGACGAAAAGCGCACTCCTCCCCAAAAAACTCACTTTTTGTCGCGCATGCGCAATTTCATAAAAGAAACAGTAGTACTTTCTTTGAAAGCACAGCTTCATTTGAAATAATTATTTATGTGGAAATTTGTAATCTTGAGAATATTTAGCGCATTGTTACAAAATTAAGTTAATTTTTAAGCTAAAATATATGCATCAAATACTGGCATCACGTTAGCTACTATAAAGCCGCTTCTCATGCATAAAATTCCTGCACGGCAAAATGTATAAGTAATTGCAGTTTGAAAACAATTAAAGAGCTACATAATTTACTTCACACTTAATTTCCTCTTTCGAGGGACAGTAATGTAACTCTTTCTGCTAATGTTTCAGTAGCATTTATCAAATGCAATGCCGTTAATTTCATTTTCATTGAACTAGTAAAATTTAATTTAATGAATTGAGACAATTAAATTAATTTAATATTTCTTGACTCTAAAAACTTCCGTTTGAAGGATTTAATTTTAATTAGATTGAGAACTGTAATAAAACTTTTAATTTCATTGTCATATTCCTCTTCAGTTTAACGGACTGCAAAAATTGCAACTGCACTAGGATACAGGCAGTGGCGTAAATAAGGGTATGCAAGGAATGCAGTCGCATAGGGGCCCAAAGGCTTAGGGGGCCCATGAATGTCCTGTTGAACTACATTTACATATTTAAACTTAAAACACGTATAAAAATCATGTATTCGAGTAGTTTAGTGTACCAAAACGTTTTCTTAAAAGAAAGGGGGAAAACTTTACCATACCTATTTTCTACAAAAAGTGCATGTTCAAATAGTTTTCTTTGTGCATTTTATGATAAATATGTTTTATATTTAACAAATGTATCATTTATATTATAAAAGTTCTTATTTATGACTTGTATATTATTGCATAAGTCATGTTCGTAAGCTCAGTTGATCACAGAGCGCTATATTTTAGTGTAATTTCTTTTTTTTACATTTACCTATCATGTTGTCTATCAGTTTATAACATAACCAGTTATTTACTAGCTTGCTAAGTTAAGCGAAAAAAAAAAACATGGATTGACGCAGATTTTATATAGAAACTCGAAATATATTTGCATGTAAAACCTACTGGATTTTATGTAAAAATCTCCGCAAATCTAGACTTTCTTCCCCCCCCTTTTTTTTCAGCACAGTAAATTTATTGGGGGAAGGGCAGGAAAATGTTTTGCACAGAAGCCCAAGAATTCCAGCTACGCCACTGTATACAGGAAATGACTTCAACTTATCAATTTCTCTTTTATACTCAGCAATAGCCCATCAAAAGGATCAAGAAATTTACCTTTAATCAGGAAAGAAGAAAATGGGTTTAAAATGAAAGCACACATATATATAAAACTCTGAACATTATAGACCGAATACTTTTATTTGCATCAAGCTGCTTTATCTGAAGACGGAATAAACCATTTTTTAAACACTGGGACAAGCGTTTCCATGAGAGTTAAAATAGCCCCATGCATGCAAGATAGGGAAGCAGCAAACTCTGAAACAATTAAAAATCGACCAAAATTACGAAACTTTGTTCGCACATAACGTTCATTCGTTTAAAATGTGTTCAAATGTTTTAATTCTTAAAAAGTTATAAGCATTAAAAAGGTGTAAATGGCATAACCATTGCTCTTAAATTTCGAAGGAAACAAACATTTGTTAACAGTAGGGCCGTAACATTTGTTTGCCGCCCTGTGCAGTCTGTTCAGGTTCTAAATTCTTCTGCCCAGCACCTTACAAAATTCTACAAACTTTCCGGCCCCTAAATTCTTCTGCCTACTCCCTCACAAAATTCGAAAAAACCTTGCGGCCCCTAAATTCTGCTGCTCAGAGGCTCCCTTAAATTCTAAAAATTTGTTAGTCCCTTGATTTTGCAGCTCGATGGTTGTCAAAATTTAAAAAATTCAGACGCCCCTAAATTCTGCCTCCTTATACGGGCGCAGCGGTTGCACCGGCTCTGGCGCCAACCCTAGTCAGTAGTTGCTTACTGGTGTCATAATTTAAATATTAAATTCTGAATCGAAATATCAGTATTTTCATTCTTTAAAGAATTTAACTTTGGTTGTGTAAATGCTATAAGCATAGTGAAAAAGAAAGTAATCTTGCTTTCCATATCCATTGCAGAAAAGCGTGATCAGCCTGGAGATATTCCCTCTTGAGAGTAAAAAAATGAAAAGTCAAAAGTAAGTGACATTATAAGATTTGAATGTTACAAATGAAGGTAAAGTACATGATGCGTGTGAATTTTAACATTTTCAATATATATATATATATATATATGACAAAGTAAATTATTTTCCTTTGTATATTTGAATCATTTGGCAGATTGTGAAAACATGTTACGGCAGGTTGGTTCTTCATATTCACAAATAAGCTAAACTTATTTAATCAATCACATTTATTTACAGTTTACGTAGTGAAGAAGAAGAAAAAAGAACATTCTACAAAAACATATCATGCCGCGTTTATGCACGCTAGCGATAACAGCACAAGCACGAGGAAGACTAGCCCACAAGAAGCAGTTCACTTCACTTGAGAAAAAAGTACAGAGTTTAGTTGCAGCACTACTATACATGAAAACACAAACAGTTAACATTTAATTTAAAAGTTCGTTGCATGGTTGCTGCATACTCCCCTCCCAGTGTCAACGATATAGTACAGGGAAATGAACGTGACGCCCAGAACGTGTAGTCTTAGGTTGTACCTTTGTTGCAGGCTGTTCTGAAGTTTTGGTATCAGATGGACAATCATTTGATAGGGTATCTGGGTTAAGTGGCAAATCATATACCACAGTGCCCTGCAAACGGTGAGGTGAAGTTGGTGGTGGAGCGAATGGTTTATGCCTGTTCAGAACATAAGCTAGCTTTACGCGATCAAGGATACAGGTACAGTTGTGCCATTTATGTCTAGGTAAAAGACCTTCTCTGTTCTACGAGCAACTAAAAACGGTCCATCATAAGGAGGTTGAAGTGGGCGTCTCACAATATCATGACGAAGAAAAACATGGGTAGCTGTGGCTAAATCACGGTGTATAAAGGTTTTGCTATCACCATGTCTCTTGGGTAGTATGGGGCGAAGTGTTTGCATGTGTGCACGTAAGTGGCTGACAAAATCTGTGGTGTCAACCGGTTGTTGAGCAGGAACCAGGAACTTCCCGGACAGACGAATGGTGGTGCCAAAAACCAAATCTGCTGGTGTGCAACCCAAATCTTCTTTCAAAGCAGCTCGAAAACCAAGAAGGATCACAGGAAGGACTTCAGTCCACCGCTCAGTGGCATGGCACTTGATAGCAGTCTTAAGAGGTCGATGCTATTCCTCTATTACCCCATTCGACTGGGGGGTAACTAGTCGTCCTGAATCTCTGAATTCCCAGGTGATGAGAGAGCGAGCGAAAAAGTGAAGCTGCAAATTGGCGTCCTTGGTCAGTTGTCACAGTAGAGGGCACTCCATACCTAGAGACCCAGCATGTGAAAAATGCTTCTGCAACAGTTTCAGCAGAGATATCCTTGAGTGGTTGAGTTTCTGGCCATCGAGAGAAACGATCAATTAAATTCAAGCAGTAAGAATAACCATTTGAGGGAGGGAGAGAGCCTATAATGTCCAAATGAACATGGTCAAATCTTTGGGAAGGCTCCTTAAAACTTGCCAAAGGTGCTTTTGTATGGTGATGAATTTTAGTATTTTGACATGGGATGCAACACTTGGTCCATTCAGCTATATCCGATAACATTTTAGGCTAAACAAATCGTGACCGCACAATGTGTTGTGTTCTGCGTACACCAGAGTGAGCCATGTTGTGTAATGAGGCAAAAATATCCTGGCGAAACTGTGTTGGGACATAGAGACGAACTCTGCCAGTCGATGCATCACAGAATAGATCAATGATTCCGGGAGAGTAATTTTTTTTAACTGCAGGGATGTGTCTGATGACAGTGAGGACTTCAACTCATCATCCGATGTTTGTGCTTTAGCTATTTCAGAATAATCCTCTGATGCAGAAAGAGTTAAGGCCGCTATGCGGGACATGACATCTGCAGGAATATTCTCAGGGCCTGGAATGCGCTGTATGTTAGTTGTGAATTGCGAGATGAAATCTAAATGCCTCACCTGGCGTGGAGAGCACTTGTTATTCTTTTGACGGAAAGCATATATCAGAGGCTTATGATCAGTAAAGAGGACAAACTCTCTAGCCTTCAATATATGTCTGAAATGGCGAATGGATGCATAAGCAGCAAGGAGCTCTCGGTCATAATCACTGTACCGGGTTTCTGCTGTACTGAGCTTCCTCGAGAAGAAACCTAAGGGCTGCAATTTGGAGTCCACTACCTGATGCAATGCGCCACCAATAGCATGATCAGATGCATCTACATGAAAAGCAAGTGGGGCAGTTGGAGAAGAATGGGCAAGTAACGTGGCATTAGCTAATGCTTGTTTGCATTTGTTAAAAGCCTCAGTTACCAGCGAAGTCCAAATAATTGGTTTCTTCGAATTTTTCTTGCCAGAAGATCCCTTTAAAACGTCGCTTAACAAGGCCTGGTTGTCTGCTGCATGAGGCAAAAACCTACGATAGAAATTAATTAGGCCTAGAAACTTACGCAAATTATCAATAGTTTCAAGCAATTTAACCCTTAGCCTGTCGAGTGATTTTCTGCGAATGCCTTTAAAAATGTCGCTAGTTTTGGACCGAACTTCCCGTAAAATGTCGCGAAAATAACCCTAAACCTCTGAAAATTGTCAAGCAGTTCTTTTGTTATTTCCCATCCCTCCCAGAATTTTACTTCAACGATTTCGCTAAGTGAGATTGATTGCTCTATATTGTTCGGTAGCTGTGAGCTCTCAAGAGAATTGCAAAAGGCTAGACTCTCCGTGATGATCGTCTTAATGCCGCAGGCTATAGCTGCGAAACTTGAAAGTTTCCTTCCCTTAAACAATCGTATCTCTACATATCTTCTCTACGTATAATAAAAGAAAGAGTCTGTCTGTGTGTGTGCGCCTTTCGTTCACGCTGCCCGTAAGCTAATAGACCCACGGCTACGAAATTTGGTACATAGGTACATCTACACAAGAGCCAGTGCACTTCGAAGCGATTTTTTCGAAATTCGAATTCGAATTTTTTTAATTTCATGTTTTGTGACGAAATCGTGTCATTTTGAAACATAATGGGCTATAGGAAAGCGAGATTTTACTCTACACACTCCATTTTCACATCATCATGAAACGTAGGCACTTAGCTATTTTACGAACTTAAAATAAATTCCGTGTTTCAATAAATCAATTAAATACGAATTTATTTAACAAAGGGAGCTTAACACATTTTCAATGGGATTTTTTCTAAAAAAGTTTATTTTTAAAAATGTACAGTTTATTTTTCTTTGATATGTGTACACGTTAAACTTTCATCCTTGCGAATGCTTTTACAAAAAGAATTTTGGAAAAATGATAATTTATTTTGTATTTTTAAAAGATTTTTTTAATGAAGCTTCCGAGTACATTTCTCATATCTCACATCTTTAAAAATGTGATTTTGGCAACAATTTTACTGTCTTATTGTTGTTGATAGATTTTTGATGAAATCGCATCATTTTGAATAGTTTCATTCTTTTAGAAATATGGGTTTGGCAACAATTTTTCATCGTATTTCTTATGTCACTGTTTTTAAGAGATTGGCATATTTCATTGTCATTTTTATATAAATATAATATATTTTTATTGATTTTTTTTATAAAGTTGTTCAGTGGAGTAAAATTCTGCACGGAATTTTATGTTTTTTGAGTTGCTTTCATGTTATTTTTTTGCTTATTTCACTGTTTATAAGATATTGAAAAGTTTTGCATGATTTTTGTTCTTCTACGGAAAGTTGGTTAATTTTTTAATTAGGATAATTAATATTTGTATTAAGAGATATAGCTTATTTCATTGTAAATTTTTCCCTTGAAAACATAAGATAAAATATCATTAATTATACTTTGCTTTTCAGAATTTTTTGTTTTTTGCATTCCTTTATTTTATTTATTGCTCATTTCACTGTTTTTAAGATATTGAAAAGTTTTGACTGATTTTTTTAGGAAACAAAGTTCTTAACCTCCTTTATACCATTTGAGTTCTTAAGATTTTGCAAAGGGAATTTGCTTAATTTATTTATTAGGATAATTAATATTTGTATTAAGGGACATTGCTTATTTCATTATAATTTTGTTATACGTAATAACTTTTTTTATGAAGTTGTTCTGCAGAGTAAAATCCTATGCAGTTTTTAAATTTAACGTTTGGAGTTCCCTTCAGCCATTTTTCCGGTACATTTAAAAGCTAGACGAAGGCTCGCAGCGAAGCTGCTAATTTTCAAATAAATTGGTTTTAAAATTTACCCGGTAAAATTTTAAATTATTACGCATTTTTAACCTAAGTAACCTAAATCTGTATGTCACTGATTATCACCGGAATTTCAATGCAGACTGATTAAACTGCTATCACTAAAATTATATTCTGACAAATATCTGGTGCAATTTTCCTTCCTTCTGAGATATTGTTGAAACATTTCGTATTATTTCCGATTTTCTGTACTTTTGTCATTAATTAAAAATCTTTAAAACCTTCAGCATTTTCCTATATTCTTCAACTGCATGCAACTAATAATTATTTTAAATAATTTCTTTTTTCCTTAATTATTACGTAGTTTTAAGAGAGTAATAAGCGAAACATTTGGGTGTTTTTTAAGGGTGATAATATTAATATTAAATTTGCATTTTACTTTTTCATATACATTCAAGATATTCAGAAAGGGGATTATAACTTGAAACTGTTTTCAATGTATCATAAATTTATTGATTCAAATTAAAAATTCTTGTTTTTCCTGTCCAAGAAACACTAGTAAACTTTATCTGAAATAGGAAAGATAAGACATATTAATAACAAACAAAGCAATTAATTTGGAAGTCAAAGAACAAAAATCAGCGTTATTTTCAAATTTTCACAGGACTAGTTTCGATGGTTTTACCGAACCATCATCGTCAGCTGCAAAAGCGCAAATGAACGAGATAAGATATAATGAAAATTAGATTGTGAAATTTGAAAATATAACGCTGATTTTTGTTGTTTGAATTCTAATTTACTGTTCGTTCGGCTTGTTATTGTATCTTAATTAAACAAAGCAATGTTGTTACTTATTAGCTTACAATATAATTTATTCAATATGGTATTTTTGTAAAGAAAGAGTGTTGCTGTACATTTGGTAAAGTATAAATAAACATTTCATTTAATAATTATAAAAGTTATTAATTATTTAATAATTAATCATAAGAATATGAATAATTAAATATTTTTTCGGAGATATATTTTCCGGCGATATTTTTTTTCTAGGGATCCCAGCATACATTTTTGAAGCATTATGCTCTAAATAAATGTCTTGTTTAAACAGAGCATTTATTGTTGACAAATCTCCAACCAAAGGAAATACCTTACTAGGGAGGATATTCAAACAAAAATTTTTATTAGAATAAATATTTTCGTTATTTTAATACTACTAATAATATACAAACATTAGTTTAAGTTCACTATAGTTGAGTGAATAAGATTGCTGGATGTTGGTATTTTGTTGTTGGCAACCGAACAGTTTAGCTGCTTGTGGTCTTTATGATTTTCCCGATGCGTAACGTGAATTCAAGCCAATTTTATTTAGAAAATTGCCCACGAAGGTGTTCTCTTAAAGCAGATAACCCATGACTTCTTAAAAATTGTAAAATATAATCTGTGGATATTTTCCGTTATACGATAACACGAAGAAAATGATTTCCTATACGAAACTTATGATCAGCGCTGTTATTGCCCGCCGTTTAATTAAATGCATCCATCTTATTCCTTACAATTTATTTTCCTTTTTCAAAGAAAGTTTGATTTCAGTAAAATGTACTATTTACAATGTGTCATTTTATTTTGCTCGTTTTTTATGCAAATATTCAAATTCAGATAGGTATTGCGTAAGTTCAGAAAGCCAAGTAGTCTCCAAGCGGTAAGATAGCTGAGCACCGGTAAATTCTAGCGGCTGCATGGGAGGTTTAGGGGTTTTTCATAAGTACAATTGATTGTGAATTAACAGTTTGTTTCCCACAAAAAAATCTACCCAGAAGACTTCCTTTCCCTTAGACAAATAGGTCCTGTGTGCTTTATTATAATCCAAAATCTTAAGCGTAAAAATCTTTTATCATAGCCGATGATGACGATAAAATATTTTCTATCTGATGTGTCAAGTTAGCATAATTGTATATTTCTAACGAAAATTGTTTGGCTCATGTTACCCTATAATGAAAAAAAGATTCAAATCGGTTTTTAGCTTAAACACTATTTTCATTATTAATTATATCACGGATTTTATCAATAGTATTCTTAGTATTAATTGCAGGCATGTATTCAAGAATATAATATACACAATGCTGTGTCTAATGATTACGGCTAATTTTTATATAAAATTTTATAGTATAAAAATTTAGGTTCATAGGTCAGCCGTATTTGAAAGAGTACTTGTGTATTATAAGAAAAGAGAGAGAGAAATTTAAGAATCAAAAAATTTACCACGAAGTAATATAAAAATGCAATAGAATACAAAAGAGTACAATACTATTTCATGTTTTGTGGATATACTTGAAGACAGAAACATGTTTCAGCTGCATTCGTTCATCGGAGAAAAACTTTTCATATGAAGCTATTTTTTTTTCAAATCTTTCAATATACAAGTAATACAAAAGCAGTATAGGAATTTCTTTTCTTTAATACCCAACCGAAGAGCTGAGGGGACGTACAATGATAAACATACAATAAGTGCCTTGAATTATTTTGCTTTACATGCAGTTTCCTTATATATGTAAAACAAAATAAACTTTCACCCATTCCAAGATTTCAAGAACTCACAGAGAGAGAGAAATATCTATAACAAATTTTATTGCTGTTTGACTGATTGCTTCGGAAACCACCAACTCAAGCTTTCAAGCTTCAAGCTATTCAAATACGAACGCTTCTCAGCAAAGCCATTTGGACCGCATCTGCTTTGTTAAAGAAAACCTTTTGGGGGTAAAATCATCCACTTCATCGGGTTTTTCAAACAAAGCAGTCAGTGGTCAGTGGACCTGCTGACCTAGAGAAATTTCTCAGAAACTTTTGTTCGAAGAAAATGAGTTTTATATTTTTAAGAATTTCCATTCTGACAGCAAGATTTTGTTATTTTTCATATATAAATGAAAAGAAACTAATTTGTTTTTAATAAAGAAGAAAAAATTAATAAGCTTATTTAAATTTTTTACACAGCACCGAGTAAGGAGACGAAATTTAATTTTCTTTATAAATATTTTTCTCAGACAATACTTTAGTGTTTTTCAAATTACGAGAATAGCGCGTTAGTGCATGCATTTTCAAATCAGATTTATTTAATTAATATATATGGATATGCCGAACAAGCACACTTTCGCACACATACATTGTATATTAGTACATACATAAAAATGAAATAAAATTTGAAAACAAGCAATTTAAAAACTACTGTATTGAAAAATTATTGAAAATTTGTTTTTACCTCATTTTTTTTTTTTTTTTTTTTTTTTCGTTATATACATTTCAGTTTTTTTATATGCATTTACTTAATTTATTTTCTTATATGCATTTACTTAATTTTATTTTGTTATATGCATCTGTTAGTGTTTTTGAAAAATTTTTAGATTTTTTGAGTATGGCAAAGGAAACGAGATCTATCAGCCGAAGGCAATGAATGTCTCCATGGACGACTTTTCGACTAAAACGTACTCATGTTCATGTTACACATAGAAGAAATCACAAAATTCAACCAGTTCGTTTGTTTGGGTTCGAATACGAGTCGAAATAGCGATAATCAGATATCTTAGCTAGGAGGCCATTGATTGGGTTTGACAGATTTGGAAACCTAATAAATAGTATTTAATAAATATAATATTATTAAACGAATCGGATTTATATAAACCAAATAAAATTCTTATATCGAACACAACTAAAACTCGATATAACTTACACTGATAAACTGATGTGTAATAACACTGATAAATTAAAATACTAAACGGAATATACATTAATTCTACATAGATAATTTTTTGCAATGTATTTCTCTGGGAATGTCTGGCCGCAAAATCCTGATTATATATACCCTTATTTTAAGGTTATCACATATCTGATGGTTTGACTCTCTTACACAAAACCTCAAAACACAAAAAATCCACAAAATTCAGTAAAATTAATAACTTTATTTCCCTGTTGAAAATTCTCTGAATCTTTTCAAATATAAAAGCACACGCGCCAAGCAGTTTGCTTTAAATAAATATATGCAGCAACGAGAAGATGCGCTTTTGACAGCAACTCGTTTCGAAAATCGAAAATTTTTCTAAATGTAAGAGATTTGTCGCTTAAATTAATTTTTCATTAAACAAAAAAACAAAATAGAATCGCATATTATTAAAAGAATTTTATTGATAATTCAGATTCTGAAAACAAGAACATTGTTGTTATAAAAAACAAAGAAAAAATAAACAACATATTTCATTCAACGGGGGCCAACTTTGGCGCATGAACTTTTCAACATAAAAATATTTGAAGCATGTTATGGATAAAGGTTTATTTGATTATGGCAAAGTACTCGATGGTTATTTGCCTAAGGTGAAGGATGCCTTCGTTCGAGGACTGCCTAACGGAAATTGGCTTGCATACATGTTACGCATATGGAAAACTAAGAATATCATCCTGGCAACCAGCTCGTTTGCCGGGATTCGAACCCCGGACAGAACCACCAGTTGTTCCGTTAGACTCCGCTTAGTCGCTGGTGGGCTGTCCGATAACGGAAAAGTTCAAAATTTCATATTAGAGGAAAAGTGGTAGCATAGTATAATTCGAAGTTATTGTCATTTCAGTAATGTGAAGAGATTTCAAGAATGTTTAATTATTTTATTTAGCTTATGATAAACTAAATAAAATAATTAAACATTCTTGAAATCGCTTCTCTTAACATACTGGTAGTTTGACCTGCATTCAAACCCCCGTGAACAAGCTGATTGCATGGAAGTTTTTATGGTTTTAACTTTTTGTAGTGCGAGATTGTTTCCCTTAGAAAATCTGCCACGAAAGCATACTCCCCTTAGACAGATCGCCTTCACGTGCTTAATAATCTAACAAGCCAAACCAAACACAACCCGAGCGAGGACTCGTAATCAAGGCACGTCATCATGAAAAGCTAACTAAAATTGGCTCATATTCACATTAAACATGCGCAACAAACATTCGCTAAAACTGGTATGCAGGCAATCCATTCATCAGGATTTGAACCCGCTTCAAATTATTAGTATTCAACGATTTTACCGCTACTTCGTTGGCGGACTTTTGTAATATCTATAAGAAAAGTAATCGCAAAGACACAATCATTGCGTACCGACGGATGAACTTCGGAATTTAAAGAATAACTTTCATTCGTGCTATTGCTGTTAGTATTGACATTTGGACAGATGTTAATTTATTTTAAATCCTTTTAATGTAATTAATTTATATCTTTAAATAATTGATCTTCTGACTGTAATTTTTTGTGCGCAGTATATCTAACCCTTCCGTACACTAACTGTTTTAATTAATTTACACTCCATTAAATTTAAGAGATTTTATATCGATAGATTTCTTTCCAAAAATGTTTCAAGGATTACATATTTTATTCTTTAGATTTCAAAACATTTTGTATTTAAAATCTTAATAATAAAATTTTTAAAACAAATATTTCTAGAAATTCCTTCGGCGTATTCATTTATTCCATTTAGTTGAAGTTTCGAGTAGAATATCTTCCTTTCAACATTCATATAATTTTTATATGTCAGTTCGCCATTTCTACGGAGCATAGAGCCACACATACGAGTACAAAACTCAGGCATGCTGAAAGCACAGTTTTAACATTTAAGAATGTAAAAAGAAGAATATACCATTATAATAACGCGCATTTGAAATACGAAGGCAAACAAGAAAGCTGGTTGCAACATTTTATATTTTTTCCTGACGAATCAGAAATTGTAATCATTTTTCAATACAAAAATAAAATATTTGATTCTATAACATATAGGCATAAAGGCGTCCTCCGTTACAATTCTTATTTTTTCTTGTTTCTACTAAAATTCGGCAATGTACTATAACAACGTCGGATCCTGTTTGACTTTCATTTGTATAAAGTACCACAAGGCAAACAGTTGTAAAACGATTTATCTTCTTTCGCAAACTTTTAGTCGGCACACAGATAATACATACCTGCTGTCTGACAAATATACTTCACTCTAAGGACTTTTTCCTAAAGTGCTCTTTTCAAAGAGACTTCACATCCTATTAAGACCTTTGTGTCAACTGACAGCCGCCTGCAGAAAGGTAGGGGAAGGAAGACCAGATCGCGTCGTCTAAACACGTCTTAAGCAATCTTCGCGAAATTCGGGCTTCGTGTATACACGTCTTAAGCATTTTTCGTGCGATTTGAAATTCGTGTAAAGACGTCTTAAGCATTTTTAAAGAAATTCCAAAAACGTTTAAACACGTCTTAAGCAGTTAAAGTGTTAAAAGTCTAGGACTGCTTGGACTTTATTTTGCAAGGGTTTAACCCCTTCTGGGCTTATATGGTTACCAAGAAACTCCAGCTCAAATATAGCATGCAAGTGCTTCTTATGCTCCACTGCATCATTTGAAAAACATAGTATATCATCAAGATAAACATAACAAAATGGGAGACCCCTTAG
This sequence comes from Stegodyphus dumicola, assembly GCF_044657685.1. Classification (NCBI taxonomy): domain Eukaryota; kingdom Metazoa; phylum Arthropoda; class Arachnida; order Araneae; family Eresidae; genus Stegodyphus; species Stegodyphus dumicola. The sequence continues at coordinate 163,909,645 of NC_140780.1, forward strand.
GACCTCGTGCATAAAGCGCATGAAAGTTTGGGGTGCATTCACTAAGCCAAAACACAGATGAGTATACTCGTAGAGACCCCATGTGGTTGTCACTGCTGTTTTAGGAATGTCAGCATCTGCAATAGGAATTTGGTGAAATGCTTTAAAGATGTCTACTTTTGAGAAAATAGATTTACCGTAGAGTGAATGAGCAAAGTCTTGAAGGTACGGAATTGGATAACTATCAAATTCAGTCACAGAATTCAGCTTGCGGTATTCTCCAACCAGACGAACTGCAGAATCATGCTTAGGGACGACATGCAATGGTCAACTCCATGGACTCTTCGAAGGACGGATTATCCCTTGATCTAGGAGGAATTCGAACTCAGATTTCACTGCTTCGTGCAGCTTGGGATGAAGTCGCCTCGGTTTTGAAGTCACAGGAGGTCCACGGGTCAAGATATGATGCACTGTATTATGAGGAACAGTCTGCTTAATTAGAGTAGGATTTGTTATATCTGGAAACTCAGAAAGCAAGGAGTCATAATCTGAATTAACAGAAACAGTGACAATAGAAGGTTGGCTTTTGTGAGCAACATTGCCATAAGTAAACAATGAAGTATCAGGATTTATAAGACACTGCCGTTTCAAATCAACAAGAAGATTAAAATGTTTCAAAAAGTCAGCACCGATGATAGGGGAAGTTACATCAACAATCACAAATGTCCATGAGAAGGGTTTTCGGAGACCCAAGTCCAACTGTCTGTGCACAAATCTATATGCAGGAATTTTAGAATTTTTGGCAGCAACAAGGGCAAATGTTTCACAACAGTTTCTCTTATCTTTAGGAGAAGGAGGTAACACTGAGATCTCACTACCAGAATCAATCAAAAGTTTTTGGCCAGTCTTCCTGTGGAGAAATAATCGACTGGGCTTTTTGGATACTTCCGTCATCCCAGCTATGACGGGAGTTACAGGTTTTTTTGCTATTGGTACGCGCAAGGCTTAGCACATTTGCGTGCCTTATCACCAAAACGGTTATGATAGAAACACACATTACTGGAAGTATTACCTCTCCTCGAGCGAGAGGTTGAGCGACTCCGGAACCTAGTTGTCCTCCGAGCATGGGAAAGTTCAGAAACTTGGCGTGTAAGTTCTTCGATCTTCCTAGCTAGGGTTTCAGTTGTGATGGCATTGGAATCCAAGGACGTTCCAGCTCCAGAAGTAGCACAGATTGCGCTAGGTTGAACAACTTCAGCGACTTTATCAGCTATAATTGCTAGCTGATCAAGTGTTTCAGAACAAGCACACAGAACTGTTTGGATATGGACTAGCATCCATTGCATCCATAAATTTTGCAAAAAGTCATCATTAAGCTGTTTCCCAGAAATCTCTTTCATTTTCCGTAGGAGATGACTAGGCCGTTCATCCCCCAACTGAAGTTCAGTGAGGAGTTTATTAATTTTCTGGTGTTCAGAATCTTCAAATTCACTGAGGAGCCTCTCAGACAGTTTCTTATATTTGTCCGAGTCCGGAGGGTTTAGTACGATATCCGAGACGTGCGACAGAGTTTCTGCATCTATATTCGCTATAAGAGCAGAAAATTTCGTTTCATCACTTGTAATTCCGCTGTAAATGAAGGCATTGTCACATTGTGCGATCCACAACCGCACGTTAGCCTTCCATAAAGGTGGAATGCGAAGTGCAACTTTCGCTACTTGGCTCTGCTGATCGGGTGGAGTTATCGCTAGTATGTGGAAATAGTTCCGGAGAGCAGAAACAAAATAATCGTAATTACCCAGAAAGCGAAGTCGCCACAGTGGGATAGGCGTAACACAGCAAGGCTTAGCGAAGCATGTGACCAATTAACTTAACTTATTTTTCATCCATAGGTCACCAATTACGGCAGGTTGGTTCTGCATTTTCACAAATAAGCTAAACTTATTTAATCAATCACATTTATTTAGCGAAGAAAAAAGAACATTCTACAAAAACATATCTAGCCGCGTTTATGCACGCTAGCGATAACAGCACAAGCACGAGGAAGACTAACCCACAAGAAGCAGTTCACTTCACTCGAGAAAAAGTACAGAATTTAGTTGCAGCATTGCTATACACGAAAACACAAACAGTTAACATTTAATTTAAAAGTTCGTTGCATGGTTGCTGCAATGTATTTAATATTAAGAGGTTAAATATATATAAATGGGAAGTAACGTTTACAAATTCTCATGTAGAGGTATTTTATTATTTCTTATGAACATGTATTAAGGGTTAATTTAAAGAAAAACTTTCGCCAAGACTTAACGCCAAAAAGGGGAGAAAAGCTTATTATGGTAGACCACGTTATAGTTGTCATCCGATGACGTACTTCCTCTAGGAGGGTAGCGTGATACTTTTTCCCTGCTAAGGGATTATCCGTAGTAGCAGATCGGGATACGTTGTTGCATTTGCTGTTTGCTTATCAAGCAAAGAGTATTAAATTAGAAGTAGCACGTAATTGAATAAAATATTGTAAAAATAAGTGTCTTGCACCTGTAAATATTTATTTAATGCTTTATTTTTTATTTTCATTTAGTTTGTTATGCTTCTTTGTACTCATCGATGTTCAAACATGGTTTATTCTATAGCTTTTTAGCATTTGTTTTATGTGCATTGATTGCAAGTAATCTATAAACATTTTCCTGTATTTTCTTTCTTGCAATGTGTGCTTTCATATCGTAGTGCAATAAAATAAGTCAATGTGGACTTTCATATCATATTCGTAGTTATGTACAGTAATCGGAATTGAGAGGAACTTTAAATTTGCCTACAGAATGGCAATTTTACTTCACAGTTGCTAGAAATATTTGGCTTAAACAGACCTAAGTTCTCAGACTAAACATATTTGCAGTATATTTGTACTAGGACATTTGTAGCCTCAGTCTGATATTTACTTTATAGTACATTTAATATTTTTAGTGTTTATTGTACGAATTAGAAATAATAATAAATTTTTAGAAATATGTATGGGATAAATTTATGTGCTGTTGGACACGGTAATGCTTTCAAGTCTTAATTGTTCAAAATTCCGCAAAATGCAATGGTATTGTATTTCATTTTTTAACTGCAGTATAAATATAAAAATTTCACTAAACCTGCTAGAAGGATACATATTTTGCAGTATTTAAACACACAATTTAGTCACATGCATTAGGTAATGGAAAGAGAAATTTGCATTAAACATTTCCTCATCTTTATGTTTATAGTATTTTATATATATAATGCATTATGAACTGAGAACTTGCAAAAAATTTAATAAATTATTATTTCCTGATGTCATAAAATAATGCTGTATGCAGTTAAAAAAAAGCAAAATAATTATAGCAGATGTAGAAAACATTATGTGTGTCTAGACCTTTATCCGGGCTAAAAATAGCATTCAGTATTGAAAGTTAACCTGTGTCCTTCACGTATAAGACTCAGGTAACATTTTTTAGACCAAATTTAGGAAAAAAAGTGCGTCTTATATGCCGTCAAATACGGTATATCTTTTCTTACTTAGACATAAGTAATTATCATTTCTGTAACTTTTTCTTCATTAAGAGACTGTTAGTTTTCACACTTTAAAAAAAAATTCTGTAATTTATAATTTAATAACTTGCCCTAATAAGACATAAAAAGTATATTTTATAACTCATAATGATAGTGTTCCATTTAAAAACTGTTATTAGAAATGTAGGTACTTTTTCTGTTATATAGGCACTGCAAAAAACAGTGTTAAAATATGTGATAACTTGCTGAAGATAGCAACAATGTGATCAGCTAGGTCATCTTGGTTTTATGAGTGAACTGAGCCAAATATTCATGTATTATTATTTGTTTATTACAATTTCTTTTTCTCATTCAATAAATATAATTTACATGCCGTACAGCTTGGGTTGTGCATTTTTCCAATACTAACCGTATTCTTTGTGCATTGGACTGCAATATATAAAGCATTTGTAATGAAATCTAGAAATTGTTCCTTTTGATGTCATTTCAAAACAGAAGATGTATTTTATTTCCCAGTCCTCTATGAAAGCATGCAGAACCTATTTATCGGGCCCTGTTTGACATTCTCATTCTGAGCATATGCCACAGAAATTAAAAAAATTATGCACGATGTTCCATCGATTTAATTTAATGTCTGCTGGACTTGTTTTTGGCTGTGTTAAGCAGCATTTCCGAAACAACAAAATTTTGTTCAGACCATGAACATCCTTGAAAAAGAAACTGTCACTGCAATTTTTTATATCCTGTATAGCATGGCTTTATACTGACTGCTGTTAGAGATATAGTACAAAGTCAAAGATCTAGAATATTCGTGACACTGGCAATTTCAGATTTGGGATTTTGCTGCATATTAGATCTTAAGTTTAAATCCAATAAGATGTTAATTATAAAATTAAAAATTTGAAATGGTGATTTATGAAATAACAAAATATGTATGACCGAAAGGGAATCAAAATGTACAAAACAGAAAAGCTCAATATTTATTTGTTTGCTTTATCAAGCATTTATTTCAATGTAACTTGTTTAATTTTTTGTGCTAACACTTTCTCCTTAATTCTATAGATAGAAATTATTGTTCAATAGCAAAGTTGCCTCGGATTTACAAAATAAATAAATAAATAAATAAAATAAAAATAAATTTAAAAAAAAGAAAGAGGAGGAAGCAGGGCAATTACTACAGAAAAAAGGGATTCCTCATAGCTGAAAATTCTGTAAAAATAATCCTGAAATGATGTGTTTTACCAATTACGATACACCAAAATAGCGTTTCAATTTTAGATCTTGCCCAGAAAAAAAGTCTCAGATTTCGCACTTGTTTCGAAGGATCGCATCTAAATTTCCTTAAAGCTGAAACATTTATGTGCCATTGTGCCATGGACTGACCTCAGTTGAGTTTCGCAATATGCAATACAGTTGTTAAATTTTTTTCCGCCTCCAATGACAGATTGTGAACAATTACAAATGTAACCCAGTCCATTAATCTATACAATGCCGGATGTGGTGATCTCTTTATTATAGAGCCACCTGATAGGTGGGCCACCATCGCCTTTCCTATGAAGGGACGGACAGTTACAACCATGCCTTCTCCGGGATTCGAACCCAGGCCCTTCGGCATCGCAGTCAGCTTCCTTGACCACCATACCGAATGGGTGGTATACAGTTATTGATTAAAACAATTATATGCGGAAATTTTTTAACCATTTTATATCTAGGTATGTCTCATGCTTGTTTCTGAAGTCTGTTAATAAATGTTATTTTATCAAATCCTAGTTGATTTCTCATTTAAACTACGACAGTGCACAATCCTAAATGTTGGAAATTATTTCTTACAAATTTGAATTTTTATGAAAATTGTTAAAAAATATATAGAATTTATCATGCCAGCAAATTGGAGTTAATGGCAATCGTATGAACATTGAACAGGCTAAGAGAATTTTTAATCGACATAAGATTTACAATATAGAAGCATTTACTGCAAGGGAAAAATTATTTCTAATGTGTCAGCTAAGTAATTTGACAATTGTAGTGTTTAAATATTAATTACATTGGCAAAATGACAATTTTATGTGCTACCACTCTTGCAAGAAATATATCTCATTTTAAAAACATGAAAATATTTTAAGACTTTTTAATATTTTTTCCCTTCTTATTATACAGCAAGGATTATATACACCACCATTGGCATATTGTTGCTATTTTAGGTTATATGCTATTAATATGCACTACACACTTACAAGAAATAATTATCTTGAAAATTAAAGTTTGAAAATTATGGAAATTATTTTAATTAATAGTGTCAAGCTGATGTAATTACATAACAATTTTCAAATTTTAATTAAAATCAGATTTTTTAATACATAATGAAAGCAATCTTTCATTGAACATTTTTATAAACAAAATGGTATATATCAAAGAACTATTTACCATTAATTTAAAGGTTCTCGGATTAGAAAAAAAAACTTTCAAATTATATTTCAACAAATTAAAATTACTAAAATACAAAATGATGTAATAAATATATAGTCTAATTAATAATATATGTATTATTAATTAGCATTTAAAAGACCAGCAAGTGCATTATAATTGCAGATGGTTGAGTAATGATTATGTTTGGTATCCTGAGTTGTCAAAAATCTAATAGTAAGAGATGCAATTTTTTTTATGTAAGAAAGAAGAACGAGGATCATTTAGTAGTGTCTTAACCATTGCCGTGAGTGTGTACTGTTCCTATGATTTCTACGCCTGTTTCCTCACGGCACTGGCAGTTTAGGTTTACATTGTGTTATGGTTAGCATAAAATATTAAATTTAATATATTCAATAAACAAACATTTGTTTTTTACATGATCAAAGCATTTTGAAAGAACTGTATTAGATCAGTATACTTTCTTAAAATTAAGGTGTACATTTTTGCAGTCATTACATTAAATAAAAATACTAAATAATAATTTCACTTTTTCATTCTAGAAAAATGAAAATCCATGCTTTCTTTTGTAACCCTTAGTTTTTCCTGAGAGTAAATTTAAGTCCTTTGTAAAAGAGAAGTGGCATAAAGGATTTAGTTAATTTAGTCATATAATTCGGGAATAATAAATTTCCAAATATTAAAAATATTTATTAATCCTAAATATTTATTTTTAATATTTAGGGGGGTTGAGTGGGCTTTCTACTAAAATACAGAACTTGCCATTGTTCAGATATAATTTCATTCTTTCTTTCAAATTATTGTGGTCAAATAAGAGATTTTTGAAGAATGAACCAAAAAAAAAAAAAAAAAAAAAAAAAAAAAAGAGGAAAAATTTAGTACAACATATATTTTTGTTTTGATGCACTGTATTCACATGATAAATTTGTATTTATTTTGAAAAGTTTAGAATGAGAATTGAAGGGGTGCAAGTTGGTGGCATTTAAATTTCTCTTCACTTGTGGCATTTGTGTATATAGCAGAGCTTAAATTGCGCCGGAGCCCGGCTCCAGTACTTCTCAGTTTTCGAGATAAATTATAATTTCAGCCGGAGCCCTAAATAAAAGGGCTCAGGCATTTTTTTTTTTTTATGCAAGTGAACCACAATTTTAACACAGAAATTTTGCTTTAATAGTAAACATGTCTTAAAAATCCGATTATAACTTCTGAATGCAAGCCTGTCTTTCCATCTCACTCAAGCCTTGAACAGAGGTTGAGACTTTTGAGGAAAGAAAAGCCCCCAATTATATGTCAAAGGCTTATTCTCCAGGATATGCAATGAATTTATGAGAGCGGGTAAATTTTGTATTCCCTCAAAGAACTGAAAGTGACACCCTGGTCGTGCACGTTCCATGTTAGTGACTTCCTTCTGCAGAGCTGTAGACTTTCTAAAATGATGTAACCAAATGGCAGGGGGACCACTCCTGCCACTTGTACCGAGAAGTCTTATATTTATTCTGACGTTGTATTCAGGAAAAGTAATCAGGGAAATTTTCTACTTGACGGCTAGAATTATATCGACAGGGCATCGCGATCAAGTAGTCTTGAACTCTTCCCTCTTTACCTTCAAAGCTACACTTTTCAGTTAAATTTCTTTCCATACCCTCATACTCTTTCTAGAATTCTCACTATTCTACCTAGTGGGCTTTAATCGTTTTATCTTTTTTCCTTAGTGTGCTGCAAGGAAAGACTGATACTTGTCCTCCCTTGGAATAGTACATTTTATATATAATCAGGGCTTAAACTCAGACGGAGATTGGCTGAGCTGCTTCTTAGCATCTAAGTGGAATTGTAATTCCGGACAATGCCTCAAATAAGACGAGGTCCGATACTTTTTTTTTTTTTTTTCTAGTTAACTATTCAAAGTTAATTTAATAATTTATTAAATTTATCTTTATCTTTACATTTTTCTTAATTTAATTAATTAAATTAGTTAATTTAATCAAATTAATTAATATTAATTTAAATTTATTGTTTAATTATTAGCTATTTTAATTGTTTATTTATTTTTTCTTTCCTTCCTCACAGTCTTCCATAGGGCTCAGGCACATCTAATTTTAGAAATTAAGCCCTGGTATATAGCATGGAACACTAAGTCCTCGAGAGTTAGTGGGAACGGAAGAGGGGTAGATGATCTTTGGATCTATCTCCTGGTCATTGTTTCAAAATGAGATAGAGCTGGGCAAATTCATATCGTCACATATAATGTGTCCAAGGTTTAAACTAATGACAGACATAACCAAGTGCACTCTTGGTCAATGATTTCGTTTTTCTCTTGGTCAATGATTTGATGTTACTATCAGAGGAGTCTGTGATTACATTTAGAATGTAACTAAATCAAAAGTGTTACTATGTGTTATTAATTGTTTCAACATTCAATTAATTTATTATTAAATAATCAATTAGTTATTTTTTTTCTATCGTGTCTGAATAATTTTATATTCTGAACCTGTCATTTCAATACATATAGAAAATATAAATTTATTCATTATTCCATAATGTAATGGATGAATTAATATGCTTAACAATTGCAATCTAATGTGCTTACAGCTGTAGCAAAAATTGCCTTCAAAGCATCTTAATTAGGGCAATTTAAAATAATGCCGATATCTTAAGTAAAATTCATTGTACGAAATATGAGATACTGAATATCACGAAAAGTAATAAAACATATTACCCATTAGGTAGAACAATTCTATGTTCAGATACATGTTTATGAGACTGCCTTTATCGTCACCATTTTGACGGTATTTACTAACAGTGAATTCCCTGGATGTATAGCAGAATAAAAATATTATATTATTAATTGTTATTTTACCTGCACGAAAGTAGTTGATGAACACTTCTTTCACCGAATCAATTGGGCGTAAGCAATTCCACGCTTCAGCAACATCACATCGATGTGTATGTCGACTTAAAACTTTAATCAAAGTGCACAAATTCTTTTTTACATATTCATCACGACATCTCGTATACTTATTATTTTTTTAAATTTTGATATGCAAAGTAGCTAAACATTCTTTATTTCTGAAACTAGCCTCTTTATTATTTAGTCTTGCATGTTGACACACATAATCCTTCTTAAAAATAAACTTTGCTGTTTCCGTTTGGCATTGTTTTGTTTTGGAAGATACAATCCAATGCACGTGGGAAACAGCTTCAAAATGTATTTCCCGATTCTCCCATCTATCTTCACTATTAAAATCACATCTGATCTCAAAGTCCAAATCCTCTTTTCCTCCGAACTTGGAAGACACTACTTCGTAGGAATATCCATCAAATAAAATTTTATAAAATTCATTTTCCACTTTGTTTGACATACTCGGAGCCATCACAAATTTGAAACATAAACCGACAGCGTTATTTCCATTTGCGCATGCGCTTGGTGTCACAATTTCGCCAAGACCTGATAAATCGTCAAATTTAGTCGCGGGTTGCGTTTCCTAGGAAGGAAGTAAAAATACGCGCACGAGCCAGGGAAGTGTTGGAGACGCAAGAAAACAATTAGTATAAAGGCATGCCGTGTGCGTCCCGAGCTAAAATATAAGCCCAGAGATACATAAAAGGAAGGGCAAAAATACAGGGCTAGAATCGCATCGATGCGCTGTCGTGCTATAAGGGTGCCACACCAAACGAGACCGACTATCAAATGAAATGGCACCCCATACCATAGCTCCCTGTTGTCTCGTTGACAGTATGAAGACGAGTATCCATTGCTGTTCTGAACGTCTCCAGACATGTCTTCGCTAGTCGTCGGAACTCACTTCGAAGCTGGACCCATCGCTGAAAGAATTATATTCCAGTCTGTTAGATCACAGGTTGAATAAGTCTGGCACCACTGCAAACACGCTTGATGGTGTGCAACGACGATGGGCAGTCGGCACAATGCTTTTTGTGACTTCAGCCAAGGCCAACTAGATATCTACAGGCCTGCTCGATGGAGGTAGGAAAGGGAGGAGGGGCCATTCCGCGCTAGAAGTGAAGCACTGCTTTTAAGCTTGGGTCACCAGACGGGGTGTTCTTTGTTTACATTCAGAAGCTCACTTGACAAGATTCTGATAGTATTTCGACACACGACAGTTCCATAGAAATCGAAAAAGGGACACTCTCGCATGAAAGAAACATTCATAGTGTGATGGATAATAGCAATTTGTATAGTTTACTGACATTTACGCAAAAAGCACATCTTGGTTATTTTTCGATATCTAACAACAGCGATTTTGATTATGAATTTGTTTTATAAAATTCTAAGCTGTTGCACTACAAAAATATAGATTTTAAGAAAATTGCTAAAAGAGATCTGCCAAAATTTATTTTCTAGAAGGTTTGAAAAGTTTGAAACTTGATGGCTAAATGTAAATATAAAATTATGTATGTTAAAATATTTGTAATTAGGCACATAGGTCAGATTAAGTTTTTATTAAATAGAGTAACGCATGCAAGGGCTATCTGCCTAAAGAGAGAGATGCCATCGTGGAGGAATTTTGAAGAAAAACTGACCTTTGAGTGGGTATTAAAAATAATACTTATAATTTTCATTCAAATTATATTCATATATATTTTTTATGTAAAACTTTCGGGTGTATGCTAAATTAGTGTAAATTACTTTACACGAAAAATATAGTGAATGCACAGAAATTAAAGATTTGCACATGCCGGAAATGATAAATAGGAAATATGTATGGGTATTTATGCATGTGCTTGCAAAAAGCATGTATCTGCCTTTGACAAAATACTTAAATATTCATTAAATTATTTATAAATGTATTTGAAATGAAGAATTTATTCACTTATAAACAACTGTGAAAGTACTGTGAAGAAATCTAATGATTAAATGTATCTAATTTATAATGATTATAAATGTTATTATGTTATTATATATCTAAATATATAATAACTTTAATATTGAATTGTAAACATAACTTGAAATCCTGTTGACAAATACGTTATAAAACTATTTAAGCAAGAATTGTTCGTATTGGAAAGCAATCTGTTAAAAGGTATTGTAAAGCAAATGGTATGAGATGCGCACTTAAGAACGTAATAAAGAGTTTTGGAATATGTATTGTTGAAATGAAGGGTAAAAAAAAAATCTGATAAGTATAATTAAAAGAATTATTCCCTTTACATTTTATAATAACTCAGTTACAAGTTTTAAATAATACTTAAAAAAAAAAAAAAAACTTATTTTATTCCCTTTCAGAAATGTTCAGAGAAAGTCAAATACTATTTAATACCTATTTAATTATTAGGAATTAGCGAAATACTTATTTAAAGTATTTCGCTAATTCCTAATAATTCTCTAATTTAAAATGAACCGAATAGAGCATTAATTATAAATTGACTTACATTTTTCGATTTAAAAGAAGCCAAAAAATCATGTCATATTTAAGAAAGTATTTTAGGAAGAAGCTCTATAAATAGAAAAGAAATAATGCATAATTTTAATATTAATAATACAATTACACTTTGATCTTAATTTTTGTACCTTAACCGAATCAAATCGAATTACCTTAATTTTTTTTATATGTAATTAATGAAAACTTGTGAAAATATTTCATTCAAATTAAACCATTCTGAGAAAACTGTCCTGTGAAAAGTATAGCATTTAATTCCGTTCAGAATGAAATGTTGTTTAAAAATATGTTGTTTTCACATACTTAGGACTCTGAAGTGTTGTAGAAAAAGAAAATATATACATTTATATGTATATTTGCGACGTAATTACAAAATATCTACACCCGAACGCATCAAATCCCTTAGAACTCAATGGTAAATGACCCAATGTTTTGGTCACCACGTAGGGATCGCCGGTGCTTCAGAGCAGGGTACGGAGAAACTTGTTTAGGGCGACTCCATCTTACTTCCTACCTCCATGGCCTGCTCCACCGATTTGTGACGTCACAATCGAAGGCGATCGTTCCTCGGTAGACGCAGCCGACTGATTCATTTATGTAATACGCAGCGTTTTATTTCAAACTCAAGTCAAGTTAAATTAATTTTTACAACTAATATTTCGAATTTTAGGAATAATAACGTACTATGTTACATCGTAATGATGGATATTTAAATACTAAATACCGTTCTACCGATTTATCAAACAGAAAATAAAAATAAGATTCGAGTGATATTGTAAATATAGCAGAGCTGATTTAAATAAACTGAAACAAATCTGAACTTTTATACAGAAATAAAATGGACACAAAATTATTTATAAAAATTATACGGTATGTTAACATCAATGAAAATATAACATATGTAATGAACTAAACATGAGATGTTTTCATTTTGTAATATAAAGAAAAAATATGTTAAGGCTCTCAGATGATTTTATATTGCTTAAATTATGAAGACTGATTTATACTGCTTGAATACTAAACAAACATATATAGTATTTCATAATAAAATTAATATCAATTCATTAATTCTAATATAATAAAATATTGCTTTATAATTATTTTTCGGTGCAATCATATTGAAGCAAAATGAACTCTCTTTTCTTCATTCCCATAAAGATTTTTCAAGATTCAATCAGAGATCCTAAGATGCTTTTTAATAATAAATACACATGTGGACATTAAGTGAAATACATAAATCTTATTAATACATTAATATATTAAAAGTATATCTGAAGTTTAGTCTACATATTGAAAAAAAGGTTCATTCTAAAGATGTTTTATAGCAAAAACATTACACAGAATATTCAAAAATATATTTCAAATTCTCTTAAAAAAAGCAAGATCATAACTATGCAATCAATCCCAATGAGCATCATATCATGCTCCAAAAAATTCGTATGAAAGAAAATCTGATTAAAAATACACTCTTAATACATCTCATTAAAAATCACAATATTAAGCAATGAAAAATCCTGAGAGTCATTACGATAGTATAAGATACTGATTATCCAGTTGAAATTATCATTTCACATCTGCAATAAGTTGTCATTTGAATTTTTTAAATATTAATAATGGAACATTATTATTGTAGACTCTGATGTGAGGTCCACAAAAATAAACTTCAAACTTGAATAAGTTTCTACGACTCACTGATATTACAATATATCATCCATATAATTCTATATGCCAACGTGGATATAGTTTACAGATGCTTAGTATTCAATTAATTTAGACATTCTTCCTTTTTTTTTTTTTTTTTTTTTTTCTTTTAAAAATATTTAAACTCTTTGTACACCACATACTACTACATTAATTTGTATTGCTTAAATTAATTAGATTCATTTATACTGCTTAAATATTAAAAAGATATGTGATATTTCATTCATATGTGATATTTCATATATTTACAAAATTCATAAATATATTAATTTTAATAAAATTTTGATTTACATTTATGATTTTACATGCAATCCTATTGAAGCAAAAGCCAATTTTTTTCCTTTCTCATAATGACGTTTCAACATTCAATCTAATATCTTAAGGTACTTTGGTACTTACGTATTATCGCAACCAGGTTGACGCTATTCGTAAGTTTTGACGCTATTTGTAAGTTTGAGTAAAAAAGTATGAATAGAAAGAAAATGTACATTTATTAATTACAGGTAATTTTTAATACAGTTTTTTTATATTATTTTCTTTTAAAATATAAAATAGCAATTAAACCCTTCCGGTTTCGAATTTGAATAAGTTGCAGAATTATTTTTTCGGCGGAAATTTTTTGGCTATTGCTTTTAGCACTGATTAAAAACCGTATTCGCCATAACCATGTACACGTCGACTTCTTTTTACTTAAAAAAATCCCAGAATTGCACAAAAATGGCATTACGCACACTCTACACTTTATCCATGTACACTCCTATTTTCTCATAAATTACAAAAATTTGCACGAAAATGCAGGAAAATTTTGTGAATCTCCACATGCTCTTTTTACAAAACTACGTATAACACGTAGGGTTGCCAAATTTCGCAATTTATGCGAATTTTGACCTGGTTGCGATAATACGTAAGTACCGGTACTTTTTAATTATAAACGTACAAATGAACATTTTGGGAAATACAGTCAAAAGTCGTTAATTTGGACACCCATAATCCAGAATGATCTATAATCCGGACCTCAAAGCTAAAAACTTTCTGCGCATGCGCCGCGTTGACACATGCGCATAGGCGTTTACGCGTGCGCGTAAGACCTTTTACCACTGTGCATATGCGTGTGCGCAAGCACAGAATACGTTTTTGCGTGCACGTTTTATGTATAACGGACGGCATAATCTAAAATTATCTAATTATCTATTTCAGTTAATGTTGATGATTGCGTTGTTCCTTAATCTTCGAAGTGGATCCGGATTATTATTTTTTGCAGACTGTAAGAGCAATTTTATAAAAGTAAACTTGAAATTTCGATTATGTCAAATAGAATTTCCGATTCTGGAGCTCCCAAAGGATCGTACAAAACGAAAGTATGTTTCGATGTCCATCAAACAAAAAGTGAAATTGCTGCAAAAAATGGATAAAGAATGTGACAGAGAGGTTAGTGAAAACGAAAAAATTTCGATTGACAAGTTAGTCGGTATTCTCGACACAACAATTAACGGGACTTGAACAGCGGAACTTTGTAACTGAACAAGATATTGTGTCTGTTTATAGAATTAAAGAGAAAGTATTATCACATAAAAATCACATATCACATATCACATTATCACATATCACATAAACGAAGCAACTTAAAACAACTTACATTGAAAGAAATGTTTAATAAAGTAAACAAATAAATATAAAGCTTTTTTTTTTGTAAATTTTGATACCCTTTAGATTAGAATTGTTCTTTATTTCATAAATTAAGGTTTCATATTTTTAATTTTAGAATTCCTGCATGCCATCTTTTGAGATTTAAACTGATGATCTATAATCCGGAAAAATCGATAATCCGGAATCGCCGAAGTCCCGACGAGTCCGGATTAACGACTTTTGACTGTATATGAGAAAAGAAGTTTTATTTTAAAGATGTTTTAAAGCATGAACATTATACGATAAATCGGTTAATCTTTGGATTCTGGTAACTTGGCGATTTTTTGGTGACCAACCCCACTACAGCAACCTACTAGTTTTGTTTTGGATGCCATTTTGTTTTCTCAAAGTAAAGGCATTTTTTTTAACTCAACATTTAATTACGCTTATATTAGAACTTTTATGGAACAAAAGTGCTTAATCATGACGAAGATTAGGTGCGAAATTGGGAGAAAGTGCAGAATCGCCCACTGTTTGCCGCGTTTTTAAGAATAGCGCATGCACGGTATCCATGCACACGTCCGCCTATTTTCACTTAAAAAAACATCCCAGAATTGCACAAAAATGGCATGGCGCACACTCTTGATTTTATCCACGTACACTGCTAAAGTCCTAGCTAGTAACCTTTATCGCCTTACCAAAATGTCGCCAAACTACCTGTTACCATATTCCAAAGATTAGCCGAGAAATCTTGTAGCATATCCAAAAATATATTATAAAATTCCCTGAAAATAAAGTGAGATCATAACTATGCAATCTACCCCAATGAGCACCATATCATGCTATAAAAACTTCTTATGAAAGAACATCTGATTAAATATACACTGTAAATTTATTTAATAATAGATGCATAGGTTTGAGTCGTTAAACCAGTTAAGTTTAGATACGTACCAATAGTACTTCATTTCTTCTTATTTTACTCTACAGACATTTATACATACACTGACTACCAATAAGTATTTGGACACCTATGCAAGTGACGATATCTGCGGTCCTAAGGTACGTCACGGACTCCGCCGGTATATATAGTGTAGGACACAGCATCTGCTTTAGTCGCATGCAAGATGCATCGTAGTTCGGAGCTCTTTATTACAGTTTCTTTATTACAGGCATTACCTACTGATTTCGAGAAAGGTATAATTATCGGGTATCACAAATGTGGCCGATCCTTAAGGGACATATCTAGCGATCTGAAGTACCCAAAATCGACAGTGGCCTATGTGATTAAGAAGTAGAAGGTGAGCGGTGATTGTCGGAATGTGCCCCGAGTCGGCAGACCAGCGAAACTGGGAGATAGAGACCGACGAGTGCTGTCCAGAGAAATTCGGAAGAACCGCAGCCAACCGATGGCCCTCATCCGCGAGGAGTTTCAACAGGCATCCGGGAGTATTGTTTCGATGAATGCCATCCGTAAGGAAGCACATCTGCTTGGTTTTCATGGTCGTGCTGCTGCCCATAAGCCTTTGATCACAAAGTCCAACCGCGCTGCTCGGTTAATGTGGTGCAAAGCACATCGAAATTTGACCGTAGATCAGTGGAAACGGGTTCTTTGGAGTGACGAATCAAGGTTCACCCTTTACAGTTCGGATGTCAGGGTCTGGGTCTGGTGTTTACCTGGAGAACGTCTCCTGCCTGAATGCGTTGTGCCAACAGTCAAGTTCGGCGGAGTTGGAATTATGGTCTGGTGGTGTTTCTCCTGGTATGGGCTGGGACCCTTGGTCCCCATTCATGGTAAGCTCAACTCCGATGCCTACTGCACTATTTTGGATGACAATGTGCTTCCTACGTTGTGGCAGTTTTACGGGCTGGACCCCTGTTACTTTCAAGACGACAATGCCAGTTGTCATGTTTCGACGCTAACCAAGTCTTGGTATGGTGCCAATTGAGTTCATCGAATGGACTGGCCTGCCCAGAGTCCAGACCTGAACCCTATCGAGAACCTCTGGGACGAGTTGCATCGCCGAATTCAGGGGTGCACTACCCGTGCAAAATCGGTGAAGGAATTTCTATGTCTTCTCAAGCCAAGTGGAAGAAAATACCACTAGCTGTCATACAAAGACTTGTGGAAAGTATGTCCCGGAGGGTCCACGCTGTAATTACCTCTCGTGGAGGCTCTACCAGCTATCGATTTTGAATAAAGTTAGTTTTTCTTTTCTATCACAGGTTTCCAAATACGTATTGGTAGTCAGTGTATATATATATATTCAGAACACTCCCTTTTATTCAATAACATTCATATATACTACTGACACACACTTTGCTAACTCTTTGAAATATTTTACAAAAATATCTTGTATTTTCTTGCACACAGCCAACTTAAATCACCAAACATACACTGAACCTTGACTTTTCCTTCATATGAAAACGTCACTGGGATTCTTAATATGATTCCACCATTTACCGCAAAACTTTATAAACACTACTATATTTGAACTTATCACAGCCTTACTCTCTTAACAAGGTACAGAAGATTGAATTATATTTTAACTACAGAGAAGAATATCCACATTGTAACGTATTATTTTAAATTTGAATTATAGTCCCATTTTGTGAAGGAGAACTTAAAGTCTATAATACACATGGAATTAATATTCAGCCATGGAAATGAAACTTTATCGCCTTTTTCGCAACTTGGAATATAAAAATTTGTTAACTTGGAATATTTTTAACGTATTCATTGTAACTTAACTGAAAGGTACGCATATTTTACATTGTCAATAATTTATTTAGGACTGAACTCTTACAGCCTTTTGAGAAATTTAATTTATCATACCTGACAAATAACTCCTACCTACTTGTGATATATTACAGGAAATATTGAGTAGAGTTCCAAATAATGATCCAACATATTAATTAACGTAAAAGATCTAACACAGTCATTTTAAGATAGACATTTCAAACTGACATTGCTTAATAATGAAATTTTACAGCTTTTTTGACAGTTAACTTCTCATAGATAGTAAAAAAAATTACACACAAATAATTATAGAAAATAGGTAATAATGACAGAAACTCCATATAATGATCTACTATAGTCAGTAATTTTTAAAAAAAATTGACGCATTTTAATATTTCATAAGAAAGACCACACTTTCAAAAAAGCATTATTTTAATTAATCATTGGAGGCATACAATCCTGCACACATGTTTTTATTTATCATGAGTATGACACATAATAAGTAAAAATTTTCACAAAGTGCGAAACACATTTCTCTTTTAACTGACCGTACTCTTAAGAAAAATGCAGTATGGAATGCTTGAACACTCAGTGCCACAGTTCCTCATTTTCCCACGCATTGATCAAAATATACATGTACTTTAAAATCAGTTAAACAAATTCAAATGTTAGTATTCAAACAGGAATACTTCACAAATTAGATAAAAGAGAGGTATACAATGAACTTGAGTGATAAATACAGAAAAGCATGTAAGGACCGAGAAAAAGATGTATTCGTGGAGAACTTTTTAAGATAAACTTGCTCTATTTTTGCACATGAGTTACATTTTGCATTTTAGATTAAGGAAACATTCAAGATAATTCCTATATAACTAGGGATTTATTCACACTTGTTAGTAATGTAATTTATTAGAACAGTCGCAGACATATAGAACAACTATGCCATTTCCACGGAAAACAATTTTCCCAAGCCAGACTTTAACAGTGAAATATAAAATGGAATAAGAAAATGCCATATTTCCAACAAAATTAATATTTGAGTATGCAAAAACATGAACAAGAAGCGAATATTTTTTCTGAAAATGTTCTGAATGGAATAAGTCAGGACTAGTTTCATGAACAGAGTATAAAAAATAATGATGAATTTTTAATTTTATTTTGTCTGTAGTACATTTACTTATGCTAAAATCTTCCATTTGGTTGACTGTACTTTACATTTAGACGCAAGTTGTTTGTTAAATCAGAGTGATTTTGTGTTTTAAAGCTTCAGATTCAGAAATATTACAACTTCAGAAATACTACAACTCAAAAGCAAAAAGATTAAAACGACAAGAGAATATATTGCAAGCAAGCGAACGTGATAAATGACTTTTTGGGGCTGATTTTCATGAATTCATAGATCGGGTGCAAAATTTTAATGCACTGTATATGAACTATTTTTCAAATGTATTACGATCACTCTTTTCCAACTTTACATAGACTTTAAGTAAACATTTCATGTTAATTTACCATTTTTCCTGAGATTTATCTACGTATTTACTAAATTTTTGCATTTTGTTTATAATTATAATACCAAAAGGACTTAAGAGAACATTTGTTTCTTGAAAATGTCCATATTTTTACCCAACTGTTATTTCTTTCATAGCTTTGAAGTAACCTATTAAACACATAGTTATCTTGTATTGACCAGACAGCTGTTGGTCTTGCCAATATCTAAGGGAAGTCACAAAGCTAGAGAATCTAAGTGATATTTTATCATTGCGGAGAATTTCTTACGGCGTTTTTGATGAAAATTGGCCAAATTTAATAGTTCATTACCGATCTAGGAGCCTTTAACTATTTCTATTAAAAACAAACACACTCAGAAATTATCATCAAGATTTTCCATACAGATATATTTGTCTAATTTTCATGCCATTGCATTTCCAATAAAATATGATTCATTGCCGGAAAATTAAATGTTTGTTATTTTTCCCGCATCCGAATGCTAATTACATATTATTTAACAAAATTGCAAACAAGTTAAATGAATATTTCCTGAAATACTGAACATTTCATTTCGGAAAGATTGCATGAGTATTTTCATTTTGAATCGTTTAATATTTCTTCTCCTTCATCACAAGTAAATTTTGAACATAAAATTTTCAGTTTTGACTAGAAAGTTAATTGCGGATTGCTTTAATGTTATCGTGTTTTCATAAACAGTTTTTTGTAAAGTAAATTTTCGATAATCTTTTGAACACTTTGAAGATTACCACTTTTACATTACTGCCACTGCAAATCATTGAGTTTTCAAATATTTTCCTATTTATCGTTTTCAACGCTTCGTAAAGACTTGAAAACAAATTTTTACTAAATAGTTATATTATTTGATTTAATAATTGTGTTACACATTTAGAAGATTTAACAACACTACTACGATGAACCAGAAATTAAGAAAAGAAATGGAATTTTTATCTTAGTATACTATAGGAATAGATTAACTTTCTCTGACTTAGATGTATTCGAATGTAGACAATGAGACTTTTAACTCAGCTCATACAGACTTCGAATATTTTCGCTAAGTCACCACGATCACTGACTTGCATTGTCATAGATTTTTCTCGTAAAGACTATTTCTTAAAAGAAGTTTATATACTAATTTCATTAGAAACATCTCTAAAAATATCTCATCTTCATAAGAAATATCAACGCTTTAATTTAATTACTAGGAAAACAAGGAAACCATTGTTTTGTAAACATGGTTTCTCTCTGACTCAAAAGTTTTTGCTCTGTCATATTCGAAATAAACAATTAACCGTACATACCTAATATATTGCATTGATGAGTTATATTTTAACTTACTGCATTACATTTCAAGTGAATATGTTTATTGCACTTTTTAATGAAATCTTAAAGGCTGAAATAAGTGTTTCATTACCAAATTTGTACTTTCTAACTTCATTCTACTGAAACGAAAACATTCATAACTTATTGCGAAGAACAATGTTTACGTGTTATACGTTTTGATTAATTTTCATACCACAGTATCATCTTTGAAAATTTGTTTCCTAGTCCACTGCTAATATATTACTTATTTTCGCTCTTTCAATACATTTCGTACGTGACAAAAAAAACTGAGTTTAGAAAATGTTTTTATTTAACAACTTATATTGCATTGCTGAACCGGAGCCATGCTTTCATTTTTATTATTTTTTTATTACATATCATGCGAATATTTAAAAAAAGGCATTTTCCCCCTTCTGTTAGAACAATTTTAACCAGCATTTTACTATTACAGAGACTTCTTTAGTAAAATCGTAAGGGTTAAATTTAACGTTTCATTACTATTTTTGAATATTCTGGATATATCCTACTCAAAAGTTCATAACCGATTATCAAAATAATTTATATATGTACTTCGTTGTACTCGTGGTTAATTTTTAAGACGTTGTTCATTTATAACACTTGATTTATAGAGAAGTATCGAAATGATTATTTACTTTCCACTTTTTCCAAAGAATTTCGTAGACACATATTTTCAGTATAGAAAATGTTCCTAACTTAAAAAAAGTATTATTACCCAAATAGAAAACATGCAAAATTTTCCTAAAAATTGATATATTTATTTTTTAAAAACATGTACACGAATACCCACATTTAGTTATTTAATGTGTAATTTCCTATATCAAAACTATTTTTGGTTTATCTTCAGCTTATGAAATATTAAAATACTTAAAAATATATTTGTATATCGTTTATGTTGACACTTGTGAAAGATTTTCTGGATGTTTGTTTTTGAGAATGTATTTATTTTATTCATGTGAATGAAGCTGATATTTTCTTAAAATTTTATTATTCAGAGTATTAGTCAATTATGACAGAATGCCGGATTTGTTCTCTTTATTCAACATTCATATGAACTTCAGTATTCCAAATATCTCACGGAAATGTAATTTTTCCCATCAGTAATAGGAAGACGAATGGAATAAATGCAGGTTATGCAGATATAAGGTAAAAAATTTGGAAGTAAAAGAAATTTGTCAGATCTAGGCAATTCAGTTTGTAGGGTTTATATTTATTTTA
The DNA here is from genome assembly GCF_044657685.1 of Stegodyphus dumicola. Taxonomy (NCBI): domain Eukaryota; kingdom Metazoa; phylum Arthropoda; class Arachnida; order Araneae; family Eresidae; genus Stegodyphus; species Stegodyphus dumicola. Next base: position 163,931,107 of record NC_140780.1, read on the forward strand.
ACTAACATTTATTTTAAGTTTAAGCTATCTTTCCTCTCAAGCCTTACTTTCCTCTGGAATTGCAAATGCCAGAGTATGTAAAATTTAGTAGAACGCGCAAAGTATGCAAATCTTTAGCAGAAGTAATTTTGAGTTAAATAGAAGGGAAACAAGTTCGTAAGTGTGCTTTCTTGCTTCACGAGTGTGAAGGTGGCTAGGTAGAAATTGAAGAACCGCGCGTTTGGCCTGTGTGCTTGCCTCGGCAGATAGTTGAATCTTTCAACTTAATATTCAGGGAGTTTGGTGAAATATCAGCTGTATCTTAGAACGCGGTTAGGTTAGTTACGTTTAGAGAGCCTCGTAGGTAGTAACTTGTTATTATTCATTTTTAGTTTCTTATTTTTATTTTACCGCCGGGTCGGCGTAGTTTGTGAGCGTCAAGTGCACGCATCTGTAACTTCTAAAGTAGAATAAAAAGGGAGTTAAACCCTTCTTAAGAGTTTTGTGTACTTTCCATTTCATAGCAGTCACTATTATTGTTGCGTGTAGGTTGGGGCCGCGCAACAGCACATTGGCGCCCGAACGCTTGTCGAACTGAAATGGCCGAAAACTGGATGGAAGCTTTTGGACAAGTCCAACAACAAGAAATGGCAAGCCAATTGTAAGGATTTGGATACCTGGTCCAAACGATGAGAGCATCAATCAAGCCAAACGTCAATTTCGACGGAAAACATTCGGTGGCGGTATTCTTAGAAGGCCTCGAAAACCATTTCCATCTCTACCCTGTGCCTGAAAGACAAAAAGTTGCCATTGCCACATCTGCACTAAGAGGACAGGCCTCGCTATGGTGGAAGAATATAGGTAAATTTTTATTAGGGGAATTCGGAGGCCAAACATATACCTTTGAAAATTTCAAAAAATCATTATTAAAGGCCTTCCCCATAGTGAAAGACCGAGCAAAGCTAGAAGCCGAACTATATAGTTTTTATCAACGGAATATAGAAGAGTTGACGGACTTTATTCTGCGAAAAATTAAGCTGACAGATATGCTGCATGGGAGGATCCCGACGCGGAGATTATTGAAATAATCTTACCAAGATTGCCACCTGCTGTTCAAGATTACTTCGAAATTAGAAACCCAAGCACATTCCAGGAACTCTTCGAGTTGGCGGTCAAGTTCCAAAATCGCAGAATAGCGGAAAAAGCTACAGGGGCATCGTATTCTCAAGGTCTCCGAAGGCAATCTTCAAATGAGCAGACCAGAAACGCCAATCGCTCGTATGGGGGAAAGAGCTATCAAGCTAACTCATCGAAGCTCGAAGGTCAAGGCCCAAAAAGGAAATTTGAAAACAACCTTCCGCGTACCCAGAAAGCAGAAGTTGAAAGGAAAGCTTTAAACGAGTAGAGAGGCCTGTAAAAGCGAGGGTCCAGACCCCGGAAGTTTCGAAAAAACCCTCAAGAAGATACTTAAATACGGTCATCGTGAAAAACTCACAATTACCGATCATACAAGTCCTGGTTGGCGATGTACCAGTAGAAGCCCTCATCGATACAGGAGCAGAAGTTAATTTTATGAGTGATACTTTTTTTAAGAAGAATTTTAATACGTTACGATTATTTAAAAATAAAAGCACAGAAATCATAGCAGCGTAAGGACAAACTTGTCAATGTATTGGCAAATTATTATTACAAATACAAGTTAAAAACGAAAGCCTTAAAGTATTAATTTTTGTAGTAAAAAATTTGCAAAGTCCACTTATTTTAGGTATGGAGTTTTTAAAAGCCGCGAAGGCCAAATTGAATTTTCAGGAAAGTTCTATTTTGCTGGAGATGGATCGGAGGGTGGTGGTGCCAGTGGAACAACCGCAAGTCGACCTTAGCCATTTGAATGACCATGAAAGTCAAGCCATCCAACAAGTGGTGAGTACTTTTTCGAACTTATTTTCAGAACGGCCTGGTAACTGTCAAATTGTTACGCATGATATACAGTTAACTGCCGACAAACCCTCTAGGACTAAACCTTACCGCTATGATAAACAGAAAGAGCAAATCATAGAAGAACACATTCAGGAAATGTTAAAGAACCAAATAATAAAGCCCATAAATAGTGAGTACGCGAGTCCAATCGTACTATGTAGGAAAAAGAATGACTTTCCTCCTTCGGATAAAAGTTCTTGGAGGTTTGCTATCGATTGCAGAAAACTTAATAGTATTACTAAATTCCCAGTTTACCTTTTGCCGGTTATAGAGGAAATTATTAGAAAGATTAAATCTACAAGTTACATGACTACTTTGGACTTAACGTCTGGCTACTATCAAATAGCTATGAGACCCGAAGACATACATAAAACCGCGTTTATAACAAAATCGGGCACTTATGCATTTTTACGCCTGCCCTTTGGGTTCTGTGGGGCCCCGTCAACATTCCAGAGAGCTATGGACATTGTTCTAAAGCCTGTCCTAGGAAAATCGACTTTAATCTATCTAGATGATATAATTATAACGAGTAATACGTTGGAACAACATATTAAAGACTTAGAAGAAGTTTTTAAATTATAAAAAAGGCCGGTCTTACAATTAATCTATCAAAATGCAAGTTCGCAACTAAAGAACGTAAGTATCTGGGTTATAAAATTTCGCAAAAGGGTATAGAAACTCAGGATTCAAAAATAAAAGCCATCAAGAATTTCCCACCGCCCAACACCGCCAAGAAACTTTCTTCTTTCCTTGGGTTATGTTCTTATTATCGGTCGTTCATAAAAGATTTTGCTAATATTGTTGAACCCTTGTTAGTAATTAAAAGAAAGAAAAGTAAATTCACGTGGACAGCAGAAACAAATACTGCATTTGAAAGGTTAAAAGAAGCGCTCATCAATCCAATCAATGCCCCTGTTTTGAAATTCCCGGAGGGGGACGAAAATTTGGAAATTGCAGCAGATGCGTCGGACTATGCTGTAGGTGCTGTTCTCATGCAAAATGGCCATTCTTTGGCATTTTTTAGTAAAACTTTGAACCCTACACAAAGGAATTATACAGCTACAGACAGAGAAACATTAGCCGTATTAATGGCTGTACACAAATTTCGAGTTTATTTTGGCAAAGCGCCAGTAACAGTCTTTTCGGATCATGCGGCTGTTGGTAGACTTTACTCGGGGAAAACCTAACGCCCAGGTTAATAAGATGGGCTTTAAAACTTCAAGAGTATATCCTTATAATTAAATATAAACCGGGTAAGGGAAACAATGTAGCTGACGCACTATCTCGTATAAAATTGGACGATGAAGGAAATGAACTCAAATGCGCTGTGTTGACTTCAAAATTTTAGATTCTAGAGAAACAATTATTGCTGAATTGAAAGCTGATCCTGAATTTGGAAGTATCTATGCGTATTTGAAAGACCCCGAAAACTTTGAACACACAGATATCGATTCAATAAAAAATAGAGCAGAAAATTATGAAATAATAGATAATTTATTATTTTATACGAAAACAACAAACGAAAATTTCGAATACAAACTAGTCATCCCAGCCTCGCTTCGATTAAGCATTTTGAAGGAATTACACGACGCGAAAACAGCGGGTCATTTAGGGGTCAGAAAGACTTTAAAAAGGGTACGCGAGGCGATATATTTCCTGCAATTATACAAAATAGTAACTGCGTATGTCAGGTACTGCAATCAATGTCAGTTAATAAATGATATTAATTACAGCCCGGCCGGGTACTTAAATAGCATTCGCGCTACATTTCCGAATGAAATTTTAGGCATAGATCTTCTTGGTCCTTTCCCCCAGAGTGAGTTAAATAAAAATCGTTTTCTTTTAGTAATTGTAGATCATTTTTCAAAATGGACAGAAATTATTCCACTTAAACGCGCGTCAGCCAAAACAGTCGCAGATGCATTCTTACACAGATACATTTTAAAATACGGTGCACCGATAAAAGTCATTAGCGATAACGGTAAACAATTCGTTAGCCAAATATTTGAAAACATATGCACTGGACTTGGCATACGCCATATCAAAATGGTTTCGTATAGACCACAGGCAAACATCGCAGAAAGAGTTAATAAAAACATTGTAAAAATAATTCGAAGTTATGTTAGCACACATCACAAGCACTGGGATGGCTACATAAATGAGTTAGCTTATGCTTTAAGAACAGCAAATCACGATACTACGGGGAAAACTCCAGCAGAATTATTTTTAGGACGGAAGTTAATTACGCCACTAGATAAATTATTCTTTGTGCAACAAAGAGAGGAAGAGTTAAAACAAAAAGATGTGCAAAAACTCATTGACCAGGCGGTTAAAAGCTCGGATACGGCAAGAAATAGACAGAAATTATACTATGATAGAAAACGCCGTGAAGCAGATTTTAAAGTTGGGGATAAAGTGTTGAAGCGGAAATTTTCTTTAACAAATGACCCAGACAATTTTACTGCAAAGTTAGCTCCAAAATTTGAAGGCCCCTATGTAATTCAGGAAATCAAGGGAGTCGTATTGTACCTTAAGAATGAGAGAGGGGACATCTGTAAAGCAAGTCCCGACCAGGTGAAAAAATATTATAATCAAAATGATTTTGAAATCCTTAAAAGGTTCTTGCAGGACTCAAGCGGAAAAGAAGTGGAAGGTCCAGAAGTAACGCCACCCGCTACACCACCCAAGAAGCAGAGAACTGAAGAGAAACCTAGCCCTTCTACAAGTCATGCGACGGTACCGAAAAGAAGAAAGGAAAACGTTCAGACTCCAGCATTTAAGAAATACAAGAAAGCAACGCCGCCGTGTAAAGAATCTTTGGTAAAGAGGAAAAGATCAGTTACAACGTATCGCACTAGAAATTCTGCATCGAGGAAAACACTTCCAGGGCCAGATAGTCAGGAGCAAACAAGGCCGTCGGTCACGAGAACGAAAAGACAGCAGGAGGAACGAAAAGACCACCACCAACAGAAGAAATTCAAGCACGATTCCAGACCGGAAGACGCCAAGACCAGCCGTCCAGGGCCAAAACGGAAAAGACAGCAACCCGACGACTACTACTCCAAGAGGCCTGCATACAGAGGGCGAAAAAGAAAAATCAACATGGACGAAACTCGAAAAACACAAAGGAGACGACTGACTTCGATGAATTCCATATCGTGGGGCAGTTCTGCCAGAAGAGGATGTCGGAGTTCCAATCATAGAAAACTCAAAGATAAGTTAAAATCTTCTATAAATTTTTCTTTTGTTCCGAAATGTTATGCGTAAATACGAAGTTCTATGTTTTGACGGAAGTCAATTTGTCTCGGTTGAGACTTAGTTTTGTTATTATTTATTTAGCTAAGGCAAAAAGTATTATTTTCTTTAAGTATAAAATCTAAGAACAAGCAGTTCCTGTTGGTCGAAAGACTAATTCTGTTATGTTAAAGCCAAAATTTGGCCGAAAGTAAAATTACTTCGTATTCTTGTATTAATGAGAACTTTAGTTTCAGTGCCGCCAGCTTGGCGAAAAATGCGTGAAGTAAAAATTTATTTTTCTCTTATTCATTTTATGGTAAATTGTAAAATTCATATGCATTAGAATTTTGTAAATATACGTAAATACTTGAAAGTTATGTAAAAGTAGAATTTAGTCTAGAAGCATAAAATTTTAGATGCTAAAAGTAAATGCTCAAAAGCAATGAATTCAAATTTAAGTATTAAACTGTAGATAAAATCATGCTTTAGAGCGAAAGCCTGCATGTCTAAAGATGAATGAGGGGGAAGTTAGAATGAATGTGTTTTGTAGGGTTCTCCACCTACACTTGAATTTTAAGAATTCAAGTGTAAGTAGCTCATCGAGTTGTAGAATGTCGAGTAAGGTGTGTCTATTTGGTCGTTGAATTCTAACAAATCATTGTGGTTAGGAGAAGTGTTGCAATACTAAAACACGAATATTCCCGTTTGACACCACACATGGTGGAGAGCCAGGGTAAAGTTAAATTCATGTTTGAATACTTGAATGAATGTGAATTAAGCAGTAACTAAGGAAAATAAATCGTTCAAAAACAAAAACTTATTCAGTGTCAAGAAAGTGTAAATTATAATGTATTTAGAAAGATACTGAGACTTATTCCTTCCAGATGCTGGAAGGAAGAGAACAGATTGATTGCTGAAGTCCAGGAAAGGTTGCTGTAAGAAGAGAGAATTAAATAAGTATCTACAGAAATTTATTCTACCTTTTGTGAGATAACAGATTTTTTTTTTTATGTAAACGAGGCTCTTAAAATTTAGTTCAGAATTGTGGAAACTTTTCAACAGGTCGTTTCTAAGACCTGCTTCCAAGTTTACCAAATTCTGGCAGCGGCAAATGTAGTGTTTATATTTATTTTAACTAACATTTATTTTAAGTTTAAACTATCTTTCTTGTCAAGCCTTACTTTCCCCTGGAATTGCCAATGCCAGAGTATGTAAATTTTAGTAGAACGCGCAAGGATTCAAATTGTCAGCGGAAGTAATCTGAGTTAAATAGAAGGGAAACGAGTTCGAAAGTGTGCTTTCTTGCTTCACGAGCGTGGAGGTGGCTAGTTAGAAATTCAAGAACCACGCGTTTCGGCCTGTGTGCTTGCCTCGGTAGATTGTTAATATTTCAACGTAATATTCAGAAGTTTGCTGAATTATCAGCGGTATCTTAGAACGCGGTGAGGTTAGTTACGTTTAGAGAGCCTCGTAGTTAGTCACTTGTTACTATTCTTTTTTTTTTTTAATTTCTTATTTTTATTTTACCGCCGGGTCGGCGTAGTTTGTGAGCGTCAAGTGCACGCATTTGTAGTTTCTAAAGTTGAATAAAAAGGGGATTTAAACCCTTCTCAAGACTTTGTCTACTTTCCAGTTCTCAGCAGTCACCACTATTGTTGCGTGCAGGTTGGAAGCGCGCAACATTACAAGGTAATAAGTCTAATATTATGAAGTTTAATGATGATAAGATGTCTAAGGTAACAAGAGTTAATGTAAATAATGAAAGTAATGTAAAACTAAAAAGTCAAAAAAGTGATGTGAAAAAACAAAGTAGTGAAATAACAACAGATTCAGAGAGTATGGAGGAAGAAAATCCTGAATTAATTAAATTGTTAACTAAATATAAGAATGTGTTTTCCAAAAATAAATATGATGTAGATAAAATTAACATTGATTCACAACGAATTAACTTGACTTCTGATTTGCCTGTCACTTTAAGACCTTATCGAACTTCCCCTAAGGAAGAAGAAGAAATTAGACGACAAATTGATCAATTATTAAAAAATGGAATTATTAAAGAAAGTAGTAGTCCTTATGCATCCCCAGTAACTTTAGTATTAAAACGCGATGAGGGCAAAAAAACCAGAATGTGTATTGATTATCGCAAGTTGAATGCTTTAGCAAAAACTGTTGCTCATCCCCTGCCCCGGATAGACTTTTTATTAGACAAATTAAGTAATGCAAATGTTTTTTCTACAATAGATCTAAGATCAGGGTTTTGGCACATTCCTATTAACTCTGATGACACCGAAAAATTGGCTTTTATTACAAATTTTGGACTGTATGAATGGCTAAGACTCCCTTTTGGCTTCAAAAATGCACCGGCTATCTTTAACAGAGTTATTAAACGCATCCTCACTAAAAATAAAATCCAATTTGCTTGTAGTTATTTTGATGACATAATTGTTTACTCTTCTTCCAAAGAACAACATCTGAAGCATTTGAGTGAATTATTTGAAATATTTATTCAAGAAGGTATTAAATTGAATCAGAGTAAATGTGTCTTTGCCAAAGATAAAATCAATTTTCTAGGTTATGAAATTAGAAAGGGTAAAGTTACCCCAGATAACCAAAATATTGAAAGTATTAAAAATTTGAAATATCCAAGTAATGTAAAAGAACTACAAAGAGTGTTAGGCAGTGTAAATGTTTATCATAGATTCATACCTAATCATGCTAAATTAAGATCTCCTCTAAATAAATTATTGTAAAAAGATGTACCATGGCATTGGGATGATCAATGTCAAACTGCTTTTGACGAACTGAAAAATATTCTTATTTCAAAACCAGTCTTACAATTGTATGATCCAAATAAACCTTGTCATGTTTTTGTTGATGCAACACAGATTGCTGTGGGAGCTGTTTTGAAGCAGCCAGACGAAAGTAATGAATTACACCCAGTTTCCTACCATTCTAAAGCTTTAAAAGATTACGAAAAAATTATGCAATTACAGAACTTGAATGTTTAGCTATTGTTGATGCATTAGATAAATTTTATTACTATCTTCACGGTCAAAAATTTACAATCCATACCGATCATACAGCCCTTGTTTGGCTTAAAAATGTTAAGAATTTAAGAGGCAGATTATTCCGTTGGTCACTCCGACTCAGTATGTTTGATTACGAAGTTAAATATCAAAAAGGCTCTACAAACGTTGAAGCTGATATGCTTTCTAGACAACCTGTTTCTCACCAACTCCAACATTCTGTGTACTTACTTGATCATGATGAAATTATACAACAGCTAAAAAGTGACAATGTGTGTGATAAAAAAATATGTAGAAATAAATGATTTGATGGTAATTAAGAAGAAAAAAGGTTATAAAATTGTGGTACCCAAATCCTTAAGATTAAAATTATTAACTGAAACTCATGAAAAATTCGGACACCCAGGTATTCATGCTATGTTAAATTTAATCACCCCACAATATTATTGGCCCTACATTAGTAAAGGTATTGGAAATTTCGTGAAACATTGCCATGTTTGTCAAATTAATAAAAAGAAAAAAAAACAAAAAATTTGGACTTATGCAAGAAATACCTCCAACTGATAAACCTTTTGAATGTCTTTCTATTGATACAGTTGGCGGTTTTAATTATTATAATTCTACAAAAAAATATTTACATCTTGTGATCGATCATGCCACAAGATATGTCTGGGCTTTTCCATCTAAAAGTGCAACTACAGAAACTTATGCTAATATTTTGAAACAAATTTTCCAAATTCAAGTCCCCGAAAAAATCCTTAGTGACGGCAATGCCGCATTCACCTGCAATAAATTCAAAAAAATTCTTAGAAATTATAATGTAAAACAACTTCTAACTACTGCCCATCACCCCCAGACAAATGGTAAAGTAGAGCGTGTGAACCAAACCCTAGTAACCCGTTTAAGATGTAAAGTAAATTCTACATCATCGAAAATTCCATGGACGGAAATTTTGGATCAAGTTATTAGTGAATATAATAATTCTCCTCATTCGGTAACTAAATTCATCCCTGCATATCTTTTGCTCGGAAAACTTCCTTTTGATTCTCCCCTAGAACAAAATACTTACCCTCCGGTTGACATAGCGAGAAAATTAGCTAAAGAGAGAACTATTGAATATCATAAAAGGAATAAAAGTCGTTATGACCCAAAATTTGCAGATGTAGATTTTCAACCTGGTGATTTAGTTTTATTTGACGAATTTGAATTTCCGAATACACGTAAATTGACAGCTCCCTATTCTGGACCATACCAAATTGTCAAAAAATTATCTGAGGTTAATTATAAAATTGATAAAAAGAATTACCATACAAAGAAACCTACTGATATTGTCCATGTTTCCAGACTACAACACTACCAAGACCCAGAAAATTTTAAACTACATCACCATTAGGTAGACACACCTTTTGGTAAACGCTCAATTGGGGTTGCTACTAAAGGCAATTAGAGCACCTCTAATTATTTAATGTCTAATTTTCTGTGTTGTAAATTTTTGGTGTGTAGTTTTGTATCTTTGTATTTATTTTGTATTTATGTGTCAATTTTTTTGGCAACGACATTAATGGTAATTATAAAATACTATTGAAATTGAAATATGTGTTGAACGACAATGCAGTATATGACATAATTGTCATTGTCGATAGTAAGAGGTAAAATACGAGTAAAATTATTGTGTAAAATGATTATTATCAAAATAAGTGTTTTATATGAATAAGTAGTCAAAATAAAATACTATAAACAAACTAAAAGTCAAAAGGAAATGTTAAGAATTTAGTCAAGTATTGCAATTGTCAATGATATGAAGAAAAAAAAATAGAGGAATACCTCACCTCAAATAGAAATTTTTAATATTAAAGCCACGGCGAACTGGAAATGAAAGATTTGTAAAATAAGAACTGCTTTAATGTTTTGCAGCAATTTCTAAAGACCTGGATCCAGAACTGGAACTGTTCTCGAGAAATGTTTTCCCAATAATGCATGCATAATGTTATTTTTCTTTATTTTCTATAAATGTCAATATATTAAGATATATTATTTACAATTTATATATTGATATTATTAGTGACTGTGTTATAGTGAGAGTATCTATTTAAGATTAATATTATTGTAACTCGAATTCTGAATGCGAGTTCTTCAAACAAATTAAGCAATTATTTAAAATATTTTTCTATCTGGAATGTCTTGTGGTCGAGGCGCCCGGCTTCAAGCCTTTTCAGATGGGGAGAATATTTGTAATAATAAAATTCCATAATCAAGAATACACTTAAAATTCTAACTGTATGTCTTTTCATTTTTAATGGCGACGTTCTCTTATTTGTAAGTACGTGGAATTAAATCCACAGCCCCGTAGTCAAGTTGTTTTTCCCGCCTTTTCTACACGTACAGTTATAGAATGTTCTCGAAATATTTAAAGCGAACTGTATTGGCTGACGCCATTTCTTGGAAGCTCCGCCTTTCCAGAGGCTATAAAAAAACTCGCAAAAGGAATATCGGGGCTTTTTCTTCAATGTCACGATGCAGTAAACTTCATACAAAAAGTTATTAGTAATTCTTTTTATTTACTCCGGATATCTGATTTTTGTAACTGCTATTTCTCCTGAATAATAATAAATGGATTTTGTTTTTTAAACTTATCGTCTGATTATTTAAGCTACGACTACATTTATGATTCTTCAACAATCTATTTATTCCTGACTAAAGCTGATACATCACATATATATATATATATATATATATAACATTATATATATATATATATAATGTTGTATGATCTTAAATTCATTTAGTGCGAAAACAAGTTACTACTACTTGCGCAATTGCTGCAAAGTTAGTTAATAATAATTTATTTCCTAAGCAATATTGATTAATTGATTATATTATCTCCTAAGTTTAATTAAAGAAGAATTATTTTAAAAGAGTGAATCCATACTGGTAAGTTATATTTTGAAAGATGTTTTGAAGTAACTTGAAAGTAAAATGTTAATAATGTTTTAACGGGGACTGGAATTAAATCATCATGAAGAACAAAATTTCAATTGTAAAAGGAAAAATTAAAAACGTGTAATCATTGTCATTGATGGGAAATTAGTTGACTTTTCAAGGGGAACAAACTAACTCCCGTTCAATGAACAATAATTAATAAAAATACGTAAATACGAAGGTGTTTCGTCTTTACTCGAGTTAAAGCCAAACTGAGAAATTGCTTTTTACTCCAAATTGAATTTGCTAAAATTCTTCATAAGAATAAGTTCTTTGAATATCAGCATTGGTTCGTAATCCCTTCTTATTCGCGGAAATATTTGGCCTGACTAGAATTGCTAGTTTGGCTTTACGTTATAACTCGAGTAAAGACGAAACACCTTCGTATTTGCGTATTTTTATTAATTATTGTTCATTGAACGGGAGTTGGTTTGTTCCCCTTGAAAAGTCAACTAATTTCCTATCAATGACAATGATTACATGTTTTTAATTTTTCCTTTTACAATTGAAATTTTGTTCTTCATGATGATTTAATTCCAGTCCCCCTTAAAACATTATTAACATTTTACTTTCAAGTTACTTCAAAACATCTTTCAAAATATAACTTACCAGTATGGATTCACTCTTTTAAAATAATTCTACTTTAATTAAACTTAGGAGATAATATAATCAATTAATCAATATTGTTTAGGAAATAAATTATTATATATATATATATATATATATATAAATCGTATACACCCTAAGTTAAGCTTTAGAGACATGAAAAACGCAATTTAAAGTTTGTCGATCAGCCAACTAGAGGAGAGGCAGAATCCCCCCCCCCTTTTTTTTACATATTGTACTCGTACATTGGACAAAACGGAAAAAAAATTTTACTCTGATAATTAGAATCAAGGAACGAACAATTCTGGTCGGAAATATTTAAGTCCTTCCATAGTGTTTGGTTTTTTAGAGCTTAAGCCTGATACTATGGCTTCTAAGGTTTGAAAAAGTAAAAAACTGAAAGTTCATGCTATAATTTCTAAAGTTTAAATCATAGTAAATTGTTTATTTGTTGGAGTTAAACATTTATGTAGTCATAAAAACCCTCATAAATGGATGAAGTCCAATTACACTATCATTTTTTGCACCGTAGAAAATGAAACTTTCTTTGCGTCAAAAGAAGTAATGTGGGAAACGTTATGTCATGATATTCCCTAATCCCCTATTGTATGACGTATGCATTGCGTCAGCATGTGTTTCCCGCCTTCGGAAGAAGACGAGGATTAGCTGGCGAGCGGAGCAGACGTCGCTCGATCGTTCGTATACCATTTTCATTAATTGTAATCCTAATGTAATCTATATTTGTAAATAGTAATAAATGTGTGTTATCAAGTATGGTCGTTGCCTTTCCCCACATTTTGGGGGCTCGACCGTGCCTTTTGTGCATGCGTTATAATCGAACCCTAGACACCAGCAATCACTAAAGACGTTCAGAAAGCTAACAAAGGCAAGACGTGCCTTTATGACGATTTAATATTCTTCTTCAAGCTAGACGACGTATGTGAATGAAGACGATTTAATATTTATGACGATTCAATATTCTTCAAGCTGGACGGCATATGTGAATGATGTTACATGCTACTTGTCCATTCTTCTGATTTTGGACGTTAAATCGAAATTCGATTTTGGATTACATTGGATTGGCCAAGATATATATTGGATTATAAGGTTGCCCCGAAGTTAGGTAGGCCCATTTTTCCCTGATTTGTTCATAATTTATTAGTATTACGATTTTAAGCTGTGTTTATACTGTTTAATTCTCATTCATACATACCCTATTTCATATTCATATTGTCCTATTTTACTGTTTAAAGAACTATGGCCCTAAAATTAGGTGATATGCCATTGATAGCGAATTCTCTTAAATATGGCACAACACGAGTTATTAAATTATTTAATACCGTGCTCGGATATTCCGATTTTGATCATTCTTCGCGAAAGCGAATGCGAAATTTTGCCGCGTTCCCGGACAGTTTCGATTTGGCGAAACATAAAGAACTTCTATTAAAAGATTTCTCTTTATCAGATTTTATATCAGTGGCGAATTTATTGCATTTGGAAGCTTCCACTAATAAAGATGTTTTATGTGAAAAAATTTTTCATGCGCTCACTAATCTTGGATTTTCACAATTCCCTAGATGTTAGTTTTTTATCCGATAACGATCATTCAATTTCAAACAACAACAGTGGACCGACACCTGTAGGTCTAAGTTCTTCTGTTCCCCCTTCCCCTTCCTCCACGGCGCCAAGCCCAAATCGCGTTGTTTCTTCTGACGCGGAAGTAATAAATTTGAATTCGAGTCGCTCCGGTGTTTATATGACGGCGAACACCGAGATTCGCGAGATGAGTCATGATTTATGGTTTATTTTGAGAGATCTTTCAAACACTTGCAGAAACTTTTCAGGCAATGATTCCTATTCAGTCCGTGCTTTTTTCAACGATATAGAGGATAATTTCCAATTATTCCCAAATCTTACTGACCAGCAAAAATTAGTTTTTGCGAAACGACTTGTTGTGGGTACTGTTAAAACTTTTTTGTTTTCACAACGGAATCTCAATTCATACGACATGTTTAAAACAGTATTACTTAATGAGTTCTCCGATAAAATTGCATCTATTGAAATTCATAAACAACTCGAAAGAAGAAAAATGCTCTCGAATGAAAGCTCTTTGCAATATTTTATCGCAATGCGCGAAATTTCGAATCGTGGTGACGGTGTTATCGACGAGGCTTCTGTCATTCAGTATACCATTCAAGGAATACTAGGTACCCCATCCGATAAAATTATTCTCTACGGTGCAAAATCATATTCTGAATTCAAGGAAAAGCTACGCACTTATGAATCTGTAGTTACGACTAGTCATACAAATATCTCTCATCCATCAAATTTTAAAAATACGAATAATGGCCCCAGACGTGGTACTGGACGAAAAAATTCAGACCAACAACACGACACGAAATTTAATAATACTGGTCCATCTAAAACTAAACCACAAACTTGTTTTAACTGCAATGAGGTCGGACACCTCTCACGGTCTTGTCCTAATCGTTCTCTTGGCCCAAAGTGCCTAGCTTGTGGTCGTTTTGGACATAAATCTATGGATTGCCGCCCCACTACATCAAATGAGACTTCCACTCCCCCTGCCGAAGTAAATACAGTACAAACCTCTCACGGTAATATGTGTAAAACTGTCGTTATACTCAATAGCACAGTTTCTGGATTAATTGACACTGGAAGTGAGGTCACATTACTGAACGAAAACACATGGATTCAACTTGGTTCCCCACTACTTTCAAATAATTCTGGAGTGTTAACTGGCTTCGGCAAAGAAATACAAACATATTTTGGCAGTTATAGACTCGTTTACTAAATTCGTGTGTCTTTATCCGACAAAGTCTACAGACGCAGATGAAGTTATCAGTCGGCTGGAATCTCAAAGATCAGTCTTCGGAAATCCTTCACGGATTATCTCTGATCGAGGCCCTGCATTCAAATCCACTGCATTTGCAAACTATTGTGACACACAAAGAATAAAGCACTTTCTTATTACAGCTGGCCTCCCACGATCGAACGGTCAAGTTGAGCGTTTGAACTCCATTATTATTGCTGTCCTTTCTAAACTCTCCATAACCAACCCTGAGCAATGGTACCGCCATGTTCCCGCCGTGCAACAAATTATTAATTCAACTTTTCAACGTAGCATCAATTCCTCTCCCTTTGAACTTCTCTTTGGGACTAAAATGAAATCGCAAAACGACATAAACATCGCTACTCTAATCGACGAGGAGATCAAATCTGCATTCATTCAGCAACGTGACGATCTCCGTAAGGACGAAAAACAGCAAATCTCTAAAGTGCTAGACGAAAATCGCCGTACTTATAATTTGCGACGAAAACAGGCACAAAAATTTCAACTTCATGACCTCGTGGCTATCAAACGAACTCAGTTTGGCCCTGGTCTAAAACTCAAACAGAAATTTCTCGGACCTTATAAAGTCACCAAGCTCAAACAAAATGACACATATGATGTGGAAAAGTGTGCATTTTTCGACGGACCATCCAAAACATCTACTTGTGCTGAATACATGAAACCCTGGTCCAACAATATTGAACGTATCACTTAATTTTTATTAAACTGTTAGCATTATAGGTCCTCCTGAGTTTGGACAGGTGACACCTGAGAACTTTCTAATATTTTTTTTTCCTCATATCAACTTTTTAATTCATTTTGTCATACTAATGTTCTTTTTATTTTTAGTTAACTGCTGTGGTGTGTTTAATCTATTTTTTTGCTCTATTTGTGCAAGTATCCTCAACTTTGTATCTACAGATTATTTTTTTCATACCTATGTTACTATATTATAATAATTTTTTTTAATTTGATGATATACTATGTTGCTTCAGGCGAGGTCGCCTGTCCGGTCATGATGGCCGAATGTGGGAAACGTTATGTCATGATATTCCCTAATCCCCTACTGTATGACGTATGCATTGCGTCAGCATGTGTTTCCCGCTTTCGGAAGAAGACGAGGATTAGCTGGCGAGCGGAGCAGACGTCGCTCGATCGCTCGTATACCATTTTCATTAATTGTAATCCTAATGTAATCTATATTTGTAAATAGTAATAAATGTGTGTTATCAACTGTGGTCGTTGCCTTTCCCCACAGTAATGCAATTTTTTTCGTCTGCTTGCTTTCCCCTTCATTTTTTTTAGTAATTTTAATACTATTGATTGCACACATGGTTGAAGAAATAGTTACCTTGTTTCTTTCAGAGAGTCGATAGTAGAATTTTCGTTTGGTTTTTTGAAGTAAAATACATGCCTCTTGAAATAATTTTTAAACAACTGCAGCAGCAATATCTTTTGAATTGCAGGCAACTTGTTTAGCGCCCAATAATATCTTTATCTGTCTTGGTATAAAACCTTTTGGAAGAATACTTTTGGCATATTCTCTTTAGCTTGCTTGTTGCTTAGTTGGTGATATCTTTTTAAACCCATTTATTTTGTATTTTAAGTAGCTCAAACGCAAAAGACCGTTATCAATATTTAAGCCATTATTTTCTTGATTGAATTGATTTCTTTCTTGCAAAAGTTGCATTCTAACAATATTACCGGTGCATCTTTCCAATCGGATCAATGACGTTATCAATAAATGAATCCATCGTCAGTATCAATGAATGAAGAATTTACATTGCCCTTTGACATTTTATTTGTTGCTTTGATAATTTTCTTTTTCGAATACTTGGCAAATTTATAGACGACCCTGCTTCTTCTATTAAAATTTTGTAAAGTGGCATTCGCAAAACTCATTTCCTTAATCCCTTTGACAATAATCACGTTTAAAATCTGTTGGCCACATATTCAGTTTTAAAAGCTTCTGCCCATCTGTATTCAGCTACCCTATTGTCTACGACTTTTCTGTTTTTAGGGGACCTATGATAACTTGTCCTTGCTTAATAATTACTATATGTAGCTAACACATTTACACATAAAAATTCATTAACATGCTATGTAGCATTAACATGCTATGTAGTATGTTATGCATGTAGCATAATGAATTTTTATCTAACTTTTATTTAAATTAATATTAAATAATCCTGCCACTTATTTTTGCCCATCTAGGAAATTAAACTATATCTCCATTCTTCTCTCTCCTACGAGTCAGTAATGTCATTGAATTGACAACAACGCTGCATTAACAATGTGTGCCTTGTCTGCCTACTAACCTTAGATTTCGCCATTCAAGCACTTTAGGTAGCAAATCATATCGAACTTAACAGAAATAGGACTTCAGATTAAAGCCCAGTTTAAAAGGTTATAGAAAAGAACAACCATGCACTGAAATTTTAATTGAATATGAAATGTCATGTGACCTGATTAGTTTTAAGTGCCTCTTAAAACACAGTACCATAACTGTCACTATTAAAACGATTTTAAAAAACCTGATGTGGATACCACGACTTTCCTCGTATAGATTGTTAAAAAATTATACACTTTTTTTTTGCTACACTTCGTTCATTTTTCACTTATTTCCTCAATATATTTTAATTTAATTAACCGATCCTTCAAGCCAAGTTGAAAATAACCTCGAAAATAGCAAATTTTGGAATTAAATATCCCGGTCAATTTTCGTCGTAAGGGAATCAAACTTCTCATGATTTTATTTTTTTCATAACGATTATTAAACTTTTTCAAACGTAAGTATAGGAATCAAGAGATAACAGTAAAACTTAGATTTTGTTATTTATCAAAAGTTAATTCTTTTAAAATTTGACATCGCCAGAACACGAATATTTTTGTCATTTAAAACACTTGGAATTGGAAGTATTGACAACGACCAATGATTACGAAAATAAAGGCCGGGTAATTTTGGGGGGTTTTATTCGATTATGGCAAAGCATTCAAGGTCTGTCCGTCTAAGGGAAGGGATGCCTTCGTTGAGAACTTTCCAAATGCAAACTTGCTTACATACATATTACACATGGCGAAAGCTACGAAAAGATCAATCCAGCCAGCCCATTCGAAGCCAGGACCGAACTACCAGTGTTCAGTGATGTTACCGCTCGTCCACTGGTGGGCTGAAGGTCAGATAAGGTTGTCGGCATGCATATAATAGGATTACTTTAAATTTAATACTTATGAATTTCAATTTTTGGTTTTTGTGAAAAATTGGTTCTAAATTTCTTAGTTTATGTCTTTACTGATAACTTTTTCAGCAGCTTAATGCGCGAAAATACTAGGCATGTGAGGGGGTCGTTTTAGATAGGGTTATAGAAGAGTCCCGTATAGTGTAACAAGTATTTATTAACAGGTTTAAGTTACACACGGACATTACATTTAACTTTAATTACAGAGCAACTAAAATTACAGAGCAAGAATTTGATACAACCTATCAGGTTAGACACTTGGCTTTTACTAAAGTACTTCTCTGGCTACTCACCAGAGGGCACCCTTGTTGTCACAGTTAGTCCAACAGTTTATGTTAAAGGATTGGTTACAAACTCCCCCTCTGGCTCAGCCGACGTCCTGGCAAGGAGACAGAACTGGAGGATTTGGGAGCTCTTGTAACATTGTTTCTAGTATCAGTTTTTTTGGTTTCCTGGGCAAGGGAACTTCTCTTTGAAGCACTGTCCGGAACCACAAGTTTTTGATTATTTCGGGAATGCAAAGTAACTTTTGACGGTCTAACTCTCTTCCTGAGCGGAAGAATGGGAGAAGTGGACGAGTCTTTGAAAGGTGTTAGTGCAGACGTATGGTACGTTCCTAACGGTTTTGATGGTTTATGAAGGCTTGAAATAACATAGGAAGTAGGTGATTTCTGTGTCATTACCAAGTATGGACCGTCACGCTTTAGTATGAACTTTGAAGTCTTTTTGTTTTTTGCATTGCTAACGGGATGTAAATTGACCCATACTTTATCACCTGGTGAATAAAACACTTGTCGCCTTCCTTTATCATATTGCTTTTTACGTTGATCTTGCTTTATTTCGATACGCTATAATAGTTGCGCCTTTGTAATAGTTGCGAATCGTTTAAGATAAGGGGTGATTTCAGGAACAAAGTTATCATTTTCGACCACAGCTTTAAAATTCGACGAACAACGTCATCGGCAGTCCTCAGCTCTTTTCCAAACATTAGGAATGCTTGTAGTGTCACAAACGGCCGTATTCATAGCGAAGCGAATAACTGGGATTTTCGAATGCTAGTTGTCATGCGCATCTCCTACAAGGATTGCAAGACGAGATTTTAAGTCTCCATTTTCCGTTCCACAGGATTTGATTGAGAAAAGTAAACTGGTATCAAGTTTTGATTGATATTTAATGTGCAGCAAACTTGTTGCATGACGCCACTGATAAACTGGATTCCGTTATACCTGATGATTCTTCGTGGGTTCGATGCTTCTTCGATGAGGGTTATAACGCAGTCGAGTGCTGTAGCTTGAGCAAGAGACAATAATTAAACCCGCCGCGTAGCACATTGTTTGTTTCATTGTTTTCCAGTGTCAGTTTTTGACAGTAGTCCAAACAAATCAATAGATATGATCTCAAAACGTTGAGAATAGACAGGGGTTCTTAGCAGTCCAGCTAGCTTTTGGTTGGTAGCCTTGTAGCGGTTGCATTCAGGACAGCTTTTCCCATAGTTGGATATGTACTTTTTCATACCAGTCCAATAATAGCGTCTGGCAATTCGTTGGAATGTTCCTTCCTCTCCATAATGTCCAGCCATCGGGTCCTCACGGTGTTTTCGCATGATAGGTTCACGTTCAGCAGTTGGAATTATTATAATTGGGACTCTTCTGAATCAGAGTCAGGGACATATCGGTAGAGAACACCTTGATTCATTAAGAATCCCTGTTCAGTCCAGTTGGCACATTCTTCAGTTTTCTGAATGGATTCGAAACTTTCTATAATCTTTTTTTAAGTTGGGATTCCCGCATGTCTTTTGGACTTCTTGTAGGCATGTCCACTAGAGATATATTTGAAATCTTGCAAGGTGAAACTTCATGTTCGGAGCTTGGACTGGACAGCATGTCAGCGACGACGTTTGCCTTTCCAGGAATGTTTGTACTTTCAGGTTAAAATACTGAATTTCAAGCGCCCATCTAGCAAGTCTTCCGGTTGGAGACGTTACTTCTGATCCTTCGACGTAACCATGGAATTTCTTCAGGGCCCACACTACAGCGAGTGCTTCTCGTTCAGTCGTCGAATAGTTTCGCTCAGCCGGAGAAAGCAGTTGGCTCTCATATTCGATAGGGTGCTCTTTAGACCCTTCCCCTTGAAGTAAAACGGCTCCAAGAGCATAATTGCTTGCAACTGTTCGAAGAATATACGGTTGAGTTCCATTTGCTTGCTTCAACACAGGAAGTGTTATGAGGCAATTTTTTAGAGTTTCAAATGCTTTTTGCTGGTTGAAACCCAATTTAATTGGACTTTCTTCTTCGTCAAATCAATAAGAGTTCGTAATATTTCCGCGAAGTTTTGTACGGATCGTCTAAACCAAGAACACGTTTGAAGGAAGGATTGGAGTTCATTGATGTTTTTGGAAGGTGGAATTCTCTGGATAGAGGAAACATTTTTGGATCAAGTTGATCCAAAAAAGTCCAAACAAACGATTCTTTTATGTGTGATCCAAAATCCCAAATATTTCGCACGAGAAGAAGCGAAGTGGCACTTCTCTCTGTTTGCTTGCAGTTTGAAGAGTCAAAGGCTTTCGAAAACAGCTTTGAGATCGGAAAGGTGTTTCTCGAATGATTCTGACAACACGATTATGTCGTCCAGATAGGTGAGGGTTAAGATGTCTCACGGTTTATCAATCTCTGGAATGTTGCTGGGGCATTCCGAAGACAAAAGGGCATTCGTAAGAAACGATATGTTCCGAAGGGCACACAAATGCTGTCTTGTCTTGATCATCAGTATGAACCTTCACTTGATGATAACATGCACGAAGATCAAGGGTCCACATGAAAGGAGTAGGTTTTTCCTCATGTAACAGGTCATCCATTCTCGGAAGTGGGTAGGAATCCGGAACTGTAATCACGTTCAATTTCCGGTAATTTATGCAAAGGCGTACTGTTCCATTAGGTTTCGGTATTAAAACAACTGGGGATGCATAAGGGGATTCGCATTCTTCAATTATTCCTTCAGATAAGAGCTTGTCAAATTCTTGCTTTAAGATTTCTTTCTTGGGTTCATTCTGTATGGTGGTACAGCTACTGAGGGATGGTTTCCAGTTTTAATTCGATGTTCTATGAAAAGTGTTGCTTCTCCAGGGCTTAATTTCTAAGATTAGAAGTGCCGGAGCCCCATGGAAGACCGTCAGCAAAGAGGAACAAAAGTAAATAAATAAATAAAATAATTAATAAACTCATTAATAATTTTTAAATTAAATAGTTAATTATTATCAAATTAATTAATAGCTATTTAATCAATGTTTATAAATTATTATTTAATCAATAATTATTACATAATTAATTATTATTTATTGAAATAATTAAAATTAAATAAAATGTAAAGAGATAAACTGAAATTTAATAAGCGATTTTTAATACGATTTTATTGTTAAAATAAAATTTTCGAGATAAAAATTTCGGCTGAAATTGTTATTCAATTACATAAAAGACGTACCGTAGCCTTCTTATTCAGGGCTCAGGTGCGTTCCGGCTAGAATTATGATTTATTACAAAAACTAAGAAGCACCGCAGCCGAGATCCGGTGGGCTCCGGCCTCATTTAAGCTCTGATCGTAGGGGGGAGGAAAGTTCTTTTATCAACACAAAAATTAAAAATATACTTAAAGTATAGCGGATGAAAATTCCGGGGTGAAACAGAATGAGAGTATGAGTGGGTGGGAACGAGAACTGAGGGGAATCTTGGTGAGAGAGAACGTTCTCTTTGACCACGGCTCTCTTCACAAGAGCAGATTCGACCTGTAGCGAACACCGGTTCTTCCAACGTGTCCCACTCACATGGGACAAGCACTAATCATGGAGGTAGGAAGTAAGATGGAGTCGCCCTAAACAAGTTCTCCCGTACCCTGCTCTGAAGCATCGGCGATCCCTACGTGGTGACCAAAACATTGGGTCATTTACCATTGAGTTCTATGGGATTTGACGCATTCGGATGTAAATATTTTGTAATTACGTCATAAATATACATATAGATGTATATATTTTCTTTTTCTACAACACTTCAGAGTCCTAAGTATGTGAAAACAACATATTTTTAAACAACATTTCATTCTGAACGGAATTAAATGCTATACTTTTCACAGGACAGTTTTCTCAGAATGGTTTAATTTGAATGAAATATTTTCACAAGTTTTCGATAATTACATTAAAAAAAAATTAAAGTAATTCGATTTTATTCGGTTAAGGTACAAAAATTAAGATCAAAGTTTATTGTATTATTAATATTAAAATTATGCATTATTTCTTTTCTATTTATAGAGCTTCTTCCTAAAATACTTTCTTAAATATGAAATGATTTTTTGGCTTCTGAGGCATCTTTTAAATCGAAAAATGTAAGTCAATTAATAATTAATGCTCTATTCGGTTCATTTTAAATTAGAGAGTTATTAGAATTAGTGAAATACTTTAAATAAGTATTTCGCTAATTCCTAATAATTAAATAGGTATTAAATAGTACTTGACTTTCTCTGAACATTTCTGAAAGGGAATAAATTAAGTTTTTTTTTTTTAAGTATTATTTAAAACTTGTAACTGAGTTATTATAAAATGTAAGAGGAATAATTCTTTTAATTATACTTATCAGATTTTTTTTTACCTTTCATTTCAACAATACATATTCCAAAACTCTTTATTACATTCTTAAGTGCGCATCTCATAGCATTTGCTTTACAATACCTTTTAACAGATTGCTTTCCAATTAGAACAAATCTTGCTTAAATAGTTTTATAACGTATTTGTCAACAGGATTTCAATTTGTGTTTACAATTCAATATTAAGGTTATATATTTAGATAACATTTATAATCATTATAAATTAGATACATTTAATAATTAGATTTCTTCACAGTACTTTCACAGTTGTTTATAAGTGAATAAATTCTTCATTTCAAATACATTTATAAATAATTTAATGAATATTTAAGTATTCTGTCAAAGGCAGATACATGCTTTTTGCAAGCACATGCATAAATACCCATACATATTTCCTATTTTTCATTTCCGGCATGTGCAAATCTTTAATTTCTGTGCATTCACTATATTTTTCGTGTAAAGTAATTTACACTAATTTAGCATACACCCGAAAGTTTTACATAAAAAATATATATGAATATAATTTGAATGAAAATTATAAGTATTATTTTTAATACCCACTCAAAGGTCAGTTTTTCTTCAAAATTCCTCCACGATGGCATCTCTCTCTTTAGGCAGATAGCCCTTGCATGCGTTACTCTATTTAATAAAAACTTAATCTGACCTATGTGCCTAATTACAAATATTTTATATTTATAAAACGTGTAAGCCCAAAGTGATTATTTTCAGATATATAAAATTAAAACGATGGGTTTAAAATGAGCAGCAGTAAAGCCTCTCCTCTAAAAAATTTTAAAAGGTACATGTTACAATAATATATGGATGTGAAAAAAATTTGTTTTATTTAAAACATTTTGACGTTTGGAAAATAAAATAAAAGTAGCGAATACTCTATCAAGGGTATCGAAAGACGTGTACAATTTTAAATGTACCGTAAGGTATTTTTCATTCTTTAAGCATAACATTTTTGTTCAAATTTATATTTTTGTAGTTCAACAGCTTAGAATTTTATAAAACAAATTCATAATCAAAATCGCTGTTGTTAGTTACCGAAAAATAACCAAGATGTGATTTTTTCGTAAATGTCACTAAACTATACAAATTGCTATTATCCATCACACTATGAATGTTTCTTTCATGCGAAAGTGTCCTTTTTTCGATTTGCATGGAACTGTCCTGTGCCGAAATACTATTAGAACACTGTCAAGCGAGCGTCTGAATGTAAACAAAGAACAATCCATCTGGTGACCGAAGTTTCAAAGCAGTGCTTCACTTTTAGCGCGGGTTGGCCCCTCCTCCCTTTCGTACCTCCATGGCACTAACCGCCTCGCCGATTTGCAGGTAGAACTTGGTTGAATAATTAAGACACAATAACACGCCGAATAAATACTGATTCAGAAGTCAAACAACAAAAATCAGCGTTAATTCACAAAATTTTCACAGGACTAGTTTCGATGGTTTTACCGAACCATCATCTTCAGCTGCAAAACCGCAAATGAACAAGATAGGAAATAATGTTTAGATAAGATAAGAAAGCCTGGACAAGAATAAGCAAGTGGCGCCATCTGTTGGCGAAACCAGAACTAAAACATAATTTCTCTAAAAGCCGAAGGCAAATTTGGATTGGAATTAGGATCGTTAACTAGAACAGAAAGATTTTTATGAATGTGAAATGCCTCTAGAAAATCCAGTTCTCCAATGGAAGATGTTTTTTGAATAATTTTGGCAGCAGAAAAATTGAAAGTGTGATTTTCGGACCAACAATGTTGAGCAACAGAAGACTTCTGTGTTTCCTTTTTTCTAACATATGCCTCATGTTCTTTGACGCGAAATTTTAAGGCTCTCTTAGTTTGGCCAATGTAAATTAAACCGCACTGGCAAGGAATCCTATAAATACCCCAGGAATTCATATCCGGAATGGGGTCCTTGAGTATAGAAGTTGGAATTTTATTGATGGGAGAGTAAACAACCCGAAAGTTAAATTTCTGCAAAATATGTGCAACTTTATAGCTAATTGATGGAAAGAAGGGAATGACAACAGAATTTTTATAATCTCCTAAAATAAGAGTGTGGCTTTTAGTGTGTTGAGATGAGAATTTTTTAACTGCTTGATTAATAATGTTGGGTGAAAAGCCCCTGTCAATAGCTATTGCTTTTAAATAATTTAGTTCTTCATCAAGGGCTAGTTTGGAGGAGCAAACTTGAAGAGCACGGAAAACATAGGAATAAAATGAAGCTAACTTTTGTTTAGTCGGATGACATGATTTAAAGTGTGGTGGAAGGCAAACCGATGAAGGTTTACGGTAAACTGTAGTACTGAAGTTGGATGTGTTACGTGTGACCAGAATGTCGAGAAACGGAAGAGAATTGCAAGTCTCAAGTTCAAAAGTGAACTGAATAGCAGAATCAATAGAATTCATTGTTGAAAGAACTCTATTTAAATCATCTTTATTACCTTCAAACAGGGTAAAAGTATCGTCTACGTAGCGGAACCATGCCGGGAAGTTTAAAGTTTCAAACAATTTTGATTCATAATAATTATTATTATGAATCAAATTATATTTAATTAATCAATTATATTTATTATGAATCAAAATTGTTTGAAACTTTAAACTTCCCGGCATGGTTCCGCTACGTAGACGATACTTTTACCCTGTTTGAAGGTAATAAAGATGATTTAAATAGAGTTCTTTCAACAATGAATTCTATTGATTCTGCTATTCAGTTCACTTTTGAACTTGAGACTTGCAATTCTCTTCCGTTTCTCGACATTCTGGTCACACGTAACACATCCAACTTCAGTACTACAGTTTACCGTAAACCTTCATCGGTTTGCCTTCCACCACACTTTAAATCATGTCATCCGACTAAACAAAAGTTAGCTTCATTTTATTCCTATGTTTTCCGTGCTCTTCAAGTTTGCTCCTCCAAACTAGCCCTTGATGAAGAACTAAATTATTTAAAAGCAATAGCTATTGACAGGGGCTTTTCACCCAACATTATTAATCAAGCAGTTAAAAAATTCTCATCTCAACACACTAAAAGCCACACTCTTATTTTAGGAGATTATAAAAATTCTGTTGTCATTCCCTTCTTTCCATCAATTAGCTATAAAGTTGCACATATTTTGCAGAAATTTAACTTTCGGGTTGTTTACTCTCCCATCAATAAAATTCCAACTTCTATACTCAAGGACCCCATTCCGGATATGAATTCCTGGGGTATTTATAGGATTCCTTGCCAGTGCGGTTTAATTTACATTGGCCAAACTAAGAGAGCCTTAAAATTTCGCGTCAAAGAACATGAGGCATATGTTAGAAAAAAGGAAACACAGAAGTCTTCTGTTGCTCAACATTGTTGGTCCGAAAATCACACTTTCAATTTTTCTGCTGCCAAAATTATTCAAAAAACATCTTCCATTGGAGAACTGGATTTTCTAGAGGCATTTCACATTCATAAAAATCTTTCTGTTCTAGTTAACGATCCTAATTCCAATCCAAATTTGCCTTCGGCTTTTAGAGAAATTATGTTTTAGTTCTGGTTTCGCCAACAGATGGCGCCACTTGCTTATTCTTGTCCAGGCTTTCTTATCTTATCTAAACATTATTTCCTATCTTGTTCATTTGCGGTTTTGCAGCTGAAGATGATGGTTCGGTAAAACCATCGAAACTAGTCCTGTGAAAATTTTGTGAATTAACGCTGATTTTTGTTGTTTGACTTCTGAATCAGTAACTTGGTTGAATGTTCTTTACCTCTCGGGAGCAAGGAAAATGGGGAGATTTCCCGTACTATACTGCGCGGTTCACTTAATTTTAGTTACTGCTCGCTGAACTGTCAGCGAAACAATCGCGCTGATACATGTCTGGGGATGTGATAGCATCCCCCCAAAAATTAGACAGAACTGTGCAAGATACGGAAATTATAGACAAATACAGACAAGGTTAACTGATACTAGGTATTCCAGAAATATCGTTCAAATTAAAACTAAAGTTAAGACAAGTGCCTATCGGCTTCAATGCGACAAGGGCCTCGGTACCTTTTGAATGATTTTTTTAAAAAAAATTTAAGCATTTTCATCTACTTTTTATGAATATTATTAAATGGTTTTGTGAGACAAAATTATTTTAAGCTGAAAAAAAGTTTTTGCTAATAATTTTCTTTTAATTTTAATTTTTGAAGAAAAATTTTACAATTAAAATGCCTTTTTTTCTCCTACAATTTTCAATTTCCCCCCAATTTTTTTTATTGTATTTATTAGAGTCTTCTTAATAACTTCAAGGAATGATTTTGCAATTAATGAATTAGTTTCTGAGAAAAAAATAAAAATACACTTTTATCTAAAATCTTTAAAACAAATATGATCTCAGTCACATTTTCATTTCAAATAATTTTTCTTTTCAGTATTTTGCAGAATCCATCCTTGTTTCTATAAAGTATATAATTTTAAATAAGTAGTAAAAATAATAAATAATTTAGTCCTTACCTGTATATGTTTTAAGACTTTAATGCAAAAAATCATAAAACGCAAGCAGAATTTTTCTTTACCTGTTTTTGTTTTGTAAAACAAGTTCAAAACAATTTTAATACATTAATTAATTGTAATATTGTTGCGTGCGTACGGGTTTGCAATAGATTGATAATAGTTCGTAAATGATTGTCATTGCAATCATATCCGATAACAGCTTAATTAAATTTATTTTATCAACAGAAACACTTAAAAGTTCTGGAATTTTTCACACATATACTCGTACAAGTGTTTAGAATATCACTAAGTATAATCAGTAGTTATGCTTCAATCTAATAAGAACGTTAAACACAACGGAATGGAAAAGGCATCTTAAGAGAAAGTTAACTCAGAAATATCTCCAATCACACGCTGACCTAACAACTGGCAACAATAACAACTTATTAGTATAAATAATGTCGTAAAAATAGTGTAGTATTATGAGATTATTACTTTGAAACCGATGTTTCGAATTCATGCCCAAGAAGAACCAATATTTCCCATTCTGCTTCATTGCATATCTTTCAAAACAGTAAAAAAATCATCCAATTAATTTCCTTTATTATTTTTTTAAATGTGAAACGTTTCTTTTATAAGCTGTGAAAATATCGGAAGTTTGTAACCGATATATTTTTAAACATGCAATTTTAAAATTAATGGGCGTCAAAAAGTCTAAAAATATGAACGATTTTCAAAAATTCTCTCAAAATATTTTTTAAAAAAATACGCTAAAAATTTCATTTAATTTTTTTCCCTCCACAGTGTGTTATGGTGCAAACTATAATATTCTGAGATTCTCAGCTTATTTGTTAATATTTGCAAAAAATCGTTTCAACTTCAAATTTGAAAAAAATCTAATCCTCTAAAAATCAAAAGCGTGACACCACATCCACAAGCAGTGTATGTACAAAGTTTCAGTTCTATATCTTATTGGGAAGCAGTTTAAAAATCCGTGACCATCTTTTAACCATAGCGACAAGCACCAAGAGTGAACTGTATAACAGCTTATAATATAATAATAATAATAATGAAAAAGCATATATTTTTCAGGGAACCATTACGAAAGTTCAGGTACCAGTTGCGAAAGTACAGATTACAGAATTAACAACAGTAAACAACGTTAAAAATGTGTAAACAGTATTAGAAATCGGTCAATTCGGAGACGAGATTGTTCACAGAGCTTAGGTGTAAAGGGAAGGAAGACGGTAGTCTTCTGAACGGGTCCTAAAGATGAAACTCTGTCATGTCAAATTTTTCTCCTCTTGCTAACGGCACCTGTGCGAAGGAGCGTTGCATGTGAACGGGGATTTATTGTACTAGCTGTCACTTAACGCACATTTAAGAATACAAATTTTCCTTCCTGCGAGGATAACTAACTATAACAATACACTAGATACGATGGCATGGCAAGAAATTTACGCGTTCCTAAACAAACTATGTTTCCGCATATGAGTGAGGGGACTTAACTTGAACGTCTCATGTTCTCATGAGTTCGTATTTCTAAGGAAATAGAGTATTGCAAGGTCTGCTTTTTGTTAAACTAAAACGTTAGGAATTCTAAATTTTTTTCCCTTTAAATTGTGGTTCAGTTTTATAAAAAGAAGTACCGGAGCTCATCTTATTCAGGGCTCCGGTGCGCTCCGGCTAGAACAATAATTAATCTTAAAAATTGAGAAGTACCGAAGCTGGGCTCCGGCGCAATTTAAGCACTGCCCCCTGGTTGGAAGACAGTTGAATACTGATTCAATAATTCATTTAATTGTGATCTTTGATGAGCCGATAGATGTTGTCCTTCACCTTCTCTTAACAGTACAGTGTCAACTTTCGACGTACATTCGGTTCGATCATTGGGTTTAAAATCATCATCAACAAACTTAAATTTTTGTTGCGGATTATCGTGGTAAAACCACCAAAGATTTTGTAGATCTAAAACTATTCCAGCGCTTCTAAGAAAATCCGATCCTAAAAGTGTCCTGTTACCACTTGCTGAAGGAAGCGCAAATAAAGTTATGCGGAATGATCTTCCTTCAATGTGAATGTCTACCTAGGTCATGTGGACCTTTTCGTCCCTTTGAATACCGTCGGCAAGAGTGACCTTTCATAGTAGTTTTGTTAAATTCTAATCCCTGTTCATTCAAGAGATTATATAATGCTTCTCCCGCCTATAGTGTGAGTAGCGCCAGTGTCAGCACAGACAATTTCTGTAAATCCGTTGGTTTTTACTCTTAAAAGAGTCGTGTGAGGTGCCTCTACAGACACTGTATTAAGTTTATTGCTTTGAAGTCGGCTGATTCTTTACATAACGGAGGACAGCAAGTTGGACACTTAACCTTAACAACGCCTGATTTTCCGCAACCATAACAACTAACAGTTGGTCGTTCTTCTCTCATGCCAAAATTCCTTGTCGCTGAGGTTTTAATAATTTGAGGGTTATTTTTATAATTTCTAGGACCACTACGTTGAGACAGCTTTCGAGTGTTATTACTGACGCTTCTACTTCTGATGTTTTTAGCTTCTTCATGTAAATATAATTTATCAGCCAGTTGAAGCGGATCAGTCCACTCGGGCCAATGATCCACAAAATGTTCTCCATACTCAGAAGGGGACCGTCTTTTAATTTGGTCCGATATCATCAAATTCTTTAACTTCTCAAAAGTATTGACTTTTAATTCACCAATCCAGTCATCAAAAAATTTCTCAAATCGAAGTAAAAACCTCGCCATCTATCGGACTTTTGCGGCGTTGCGAAAATAACTGTCGAAACTTTTCAGCGCTTAATTTAAAAAGCTTTAAGAGAATTTGTTTGATGTTGTCATAAACTTGTGCATCACCAGCAGATTCCTTTGTAATCAGTTTTGGAACGTCATTAGGTAACAAATCTAAGAGATACACTACCCATTTACCTTGAAGTATGTTCAAAATTGTTAGTTGCCTTTCAAATAAAGTGAGAAAAAGGCTCATGCCATCGCTTTTTGGATTAAAGTGAGGAATTAAAGATTGTAATTGTAACTTAGGGATATCCGTGTCAGTGGGTTTCAAAGCACGTAAGGAATCATAACTAGCACCTGAACTTAGCTACTTGTATTTTCAGTTTCTCAAGCTCGTGCTTGCGTTCTTCTATCTCTTTCCTTTCATTATATTTGCGTTTCTCACGCTGTTTTCTTTCGTTAAATTCACGTTCCTCTAATTCCTTTTATTCGGCAATAATGATAAGAAATAGATCTTTAGTGAACTCTTCATTATATCACTTACTCATTAAAATGGCATCCTTAATATCAATTATTGTCATTTGTTCCGTAACATTCACACCAAGTTCGTTTGCTAGAACACACATATCTTGATTACGTCCTTTAACAAAAAACGACATGGTGACGTGTTTCACTTAAAATTAATTCTTTGACGGAAAAAAAACACTTTATTATGGCACTAAATAGAAGTTTGTAATGAGGTCACCATACCCAGAAAAGATTTGTAGTCATTTTACCATAGAATAGCACTATACTAAAGTTAGTTGTATCAAAAGAAACACAGTGTCAAAATAATAAATGAAAAACACTTTACAGGGCTTAGAAATGGCACAGTTTAAATAACATCGATAAAATCCTTTTCCGTCAAATATTTCTATTCTCAAAGAACAAAATAAAGTATTTATGGATAGCAATACACTTATGAAACTAAAAGAATTATGCACATCTGAAACGTATATCAAACAGTATAAAAAATAACATTTTGACAGAAAGAATCTTACCCTTCCTTAAATCATCAAATATAAACTATTTTCCAGCAATGTAACCGGAAATGCAAGAAAAAAATATCAATAAATAAAACCGTTCTGGAAGCAACAAGGTAATAAACATGTTATTGAGCCACTGGTTCGTCAAGTTAAGCTCACATCGAAACTACGCTTATAAGATTGAATACATTCAGCATATTATGATAACAATTTCTCATATAGAATTTTACTCTTAAAATGCTTCGCTTTGAATATATTACATCTTTTTATGTTTTACCACATTTATCATTTCAAAACAAAACTGAATATTATGATTATGCAGTTCTCGTGCACTCATTAAGTGTAAACAAAATGAAAAAATTTCTTAATCACTTTAAAATGATACAATATTCATAAAAGATATACTTATAAACTTTTAAGAGCACATAGTATTTTATGTTTTCATATTTCAGTATTTTCACGTTTTCAAAATTAAGAGTTAACACATTATAAAACATCAGTGTTTAAATGCAAAACAACATATATCATTGACAACAACTATTTGTTGCTGATAAGCCATCGGAGTGGCATACACACACAAAAAAAATTCATACCTGACGAGCGAGGTATTTATTTTTGTAAAGTTTTAGGAGTTGGATCCAGTGGGTGTGGATTCAAGTAGTTTCTGAAAAAGAAAGTGAGCAAAAGCCAAGGAAAATTCTTAAAGCTAAACATTAACGTTGGGTGTCACTTGTGAGGGGGTCGTTTTAGATAGGGTCATAGAAGAGACCTGTATAGTGTGACAAGTATTGATTAACAGGTTTAAGTTACGCACAGACATTTAACTTTAAGAAAATTATAGAGCAAGAATTTGATACAATCTATCAGGTTAGACACTTGGATTTTATTAAAGTCGTTCTCTGGCTATTAACCAGAGGGCACCCTTGTTGTCACAGTTAGTCCAACAGTTTATGTTCAAGGATTGGTCACAGGCATCATTATATTATGTTAAAAAAAAATGTTTTGTTTTTATATATACACACACTATATGTTTGGTACAGCCGATTGCAATAAAACAGGGAAATGCATATTAGATATTACAGCATGTCCTACATATAAAATTTCAACATTCCATGGCCAATAGTTTTTGAATTATATAAGATCTATACATACAGACAGACATCACAGAAAAATCCCTTTTTAATCCATTTTAGAAAACATAGTCCTTTATTCTGTCCCTATGTACAGACATGACATAAAAAAAAAAAAAAAAAAAATCACTTAAATGCATTCGGGATCACTTAAGATGGATATTTCTGCTGAATACCCAAAATTTTTAGCTATTACAATACTTCCTTTACTTAGTATGAATAAGTAGAAATACAGTCAACTCCTCAATAACAAGGATTTGGTTTGGAAAAAAAAATTTGTTTTACTGCAAACCAATGCAGAAATTACTATCAAAAACCATCAACAGGAAATGGAAAAGAAAATGCATAGCAGCAGGTGACATTTTCAACTTTCTTTGAAAGAGCTTAACTCACTGGCACTTGTTTCTCTCTTAAAAATTATTCTTTAATGCCATTTTTATAACTCAATTTCTTATGATGTTTATTACTCTTTTAAAAACAATATACTTTAATAATATACTAATAAGAGTACTTTTTGAGTACTAATATAATTCCAGGTAACTAAATGAACTGTATATATGTGTTACAGATGAAAGAGATCATTGTGCGGAAAATATAAATAAGTAATCAAAACGTATTTTGTATTTATTGTATTATTCTAACAATATTAACAGTTCATCTTGCCCATCGGAAGAAAGACATTATCAATCAATGAATCCATCCTCATTATCAAGAAATGAAGACTTTACTTCCATTTCCCTTTGACATTTTATTTGTTGTTTTGATAATTTTCTTTTTCGAATATTTGGCAAATTTACAGATGATCGCGTTCTTCTTTTAAAAATTTATTAAGGGACATTCGCAAAACTCATTTCCCAAATCCCTTTGACAATAATCAAGTTTAAAAATGTATTTTCAGATTTAAAGTCTTCTGCATGCAGCTACCCTATTAAAGTATAAGTGAAAGTAATGCTTATTAGAACTTCATCAGTGAAAAAGAGAAAAGTTAAAAGTGCCTTTTCTCTCAGTAACAGCAAAGTACAAATTGTATACATTGTATTTCCCTTTTTTTTTACAAATGTCATTATTTGAAAATCTAGAAGGAATATGTGAATAATTTAATTTCTGAAGGACACAGTCATGGCAAGATCATAACAAATCAGTAGTCACAGATAATTACAGGTCATTATCATAATACTTCTTTTAAAGCAACTCACATTCCAGCAAGAATACGTAATAAACATTATAGAATCAGAATACCTAAAAAGATATCTTACTTCCATTTCCCTGTTACTTCAATCTCACTCGTTCTTATTGTTGTGTCTGATACTACTTGGACCTTGAACTTTTGATACATAATTAGAGAAGGTGAATGTGCAACTGATTTAGCAAAATCGTAGACTGAATGGCAGTTCACGTTTGCTTTACTTCAATGTGTCAGTCTTTATAATTGGCTGGTGAAGGGAAAAGTTCAGCATAACCTTTGCAGATGATTAGGGAGAGTGTATTAGTAATACAAAAACAATTGCTACATGATCAAATCCATTTTAAAATTTTGGGCAGCTTGTTCTCTGAATCATTGAGGAAGGATAAATTTACAAGAATATTTCTAAATTTTTCAGAACCTGCTGCTGAAAATGTGCAGGGAAAATATTCAAGGAAATATAGCTTTGTTTCACATTATTATAATTTATAAATATTCTTTCTTCTGCATAATTTCAAGAATATATTTTCATTTACTTTGCTCAGTTTTGAGGAAAAATGTAAATGTAACTCGTTTTTGAATTTCATTACGTCCTCATAAAATATAATTATATTTTAATGTTTGTTGGTGAGAAATAAAAATTTAAATTATCTAACATTTGCTTATAAAGAATAAGTCAAATGTACCTGTATTACATTTGTCAACCTGTCACAAGAACAACTTTAGACTGTCAAGTAAGAAGAAAATACAAAAGTTGTTTACACACTTTTATAATGACTTTGCAAGAATCAAAATTTTATTTTCTAATATGCTTAATCTAATAGCCTTTTCGTTGAACTATCATATTACATCTTGATTTCCAAGATAAACGTCCTTTTCTTAAAACAACAAGCTTGAGTTTATTACACTCCTCCTTCACAATCTTCCAGAGTCCTTCCAATGTTTTGGTATACTGCTTATAAAGAGCTTGTTTTAAAAGTCCAAATGCATAGTAATCCATAGGTGACACATCAAGGGATTTGGGTGGAATGCATTCAAAGGGAAATAGCTTCAATTCCAGTTACATTTCTAATTCTTTTAAAAACACAGCAGTAGATTTAGAGATATGGCTTGCAGCCTTACCCTGATGGAACTTCACACACTGAAGATTGGATAGAGATGAAATTTCTTCTTTAAAAATAGGTGTGAAAGCATTTCTGATATTAATCCGAATTAATATTGACATTTTCTCCTACTTTCCTTACTTTTAAGTTTTCTGTTATAAGACAATCCAGTTTCTCTGAACCAACATACTGACCTTTTCACCGGTTTTTCAGTAGTAAATTGATCTTTTTCTATTGCAATCAGATAAGTATACCCAAGCCTCATCAACTGTAACTACATATTTCCATTTTTTACCTGCCAAATAATTTTCATACAGGAATCTGCAGTCTTACTCTGAGAAACATGTTTCGGCATTACGCAATGAACATTTATTTTTTATTAGCTTTAAATCAGATTTTATAATTTTGTTCACAGTTCCTAGAGATATTTAAAAATTTTGCAATTTTTTTTTTGGGGGGGGGCTGGATTTTCCTTTAAAACATGAGATGCTACTTCAGATTTAATAAGAGCTGTACGTACCTTTGTTGGGTATGCATTTTTTGCCTTTTTCCCAGTCAGATGTAAAGTTTGACATTTCTTTCCTTTCATAGTAATTATGTCATTTACATGGAAAAATATTAAAACTATGCTTTTCAGATCATTTTTCAATAACTGAATAAGAGTATTTCTCTTCAAACAGCGTAAAAATTTAGCTTTCAATCCATTGTTTATTTCAGCGATATTTTAACTCTTTCGGATCGAAGTCGCCCGTAACGCCCGTTCATTCAGGCAATGGCAAACCGCCCCAACGCCTCGTTTATTTTCTACCTAGTTCTTTCCCCTCCACGTTAGTGTATGGCTCATTGGTTTCGCGAGTTGTTAAAAGACATGTCAATCATTCTTTTGAAGCAAATAAAGGAGAAATACAGAAAGCTATTGACGTTCGCAGGTGCTATCCGGCCCTAAGGTGAAACTGCACACAATGGATGAAACCGCAGGGGGAAAGGAAAACTATTCCAAGACAAATTCGTAAACACGGGCGTTTTCGATGTTTGTTGAAAACAGATTTGGTCGTCTCTCGATGCGAAAGAGTTAAAGAAAAGAATATTTTGAATGCTGTAAGATGATAATTAAACCTTATTCCAGTTTGATGCCAGACACATTTGTATTTTAAAATTAATATTTAAATTCATGGAGAAAATCAAAATCGTTACAAAAATGTGTGAACACACTCAAACCTTCATCACAATTTGGAGATATTGCGAGTTCAGTATGAAGTAAGCATATAATCATCAAATTTTCTAACAAAAATGAAATGGGAGAGCTTAAAAGGAAAATTATAATATTTACAAAGTTGGGAATATGCAAATTTTGTCTGTGTTATCAAAAATGTGTTTTGAACGTGGAGTGAAAAGCGATCTGAAGCATTCTTGTAGGAGAAGATTAAAAACAACTGACATACACTGAATGTTTTGCAACAGTGAATATGATGTCTCAGCAAGATGACTTAGCTGAAATGGTAGCTTGGAGGGCCATTGGTCATTTAGAGGGTTCAAACGTACTGCATTTTAGTGAAAGTGTTCAGAATTTCTCAACGTGTCATTTCAAGACTATGGAATCAGTTTTTTGGAACTAGAAATGTTTGCCGAGGACCAGCACAAAGTCATACACCTTCAACAACTCAAAATGAGGATCAGTATTTAACACTAATGGCCACAAACTGCACTATGAATGCTACTTGAATGCACTATGAATGCTAATGAAATTACTGCAATAGTAATTTCAGAGGGCTTTTGGTATCAGAGTTTGGATTCAAACCACTCAAAATCCAAAATCGACTCCACCATGCGGGTGTCTATGCCCACAGACGTACGTTTTGTTGAAACAGGACCACCTTGCTATCCGCCAAAGGTGAGCACAGAAGCATCTCAGATGGGGATGAGATTAGTGAAGCAACATGCTCTTCACAGACGAGTCCCACTTTAGTGTACAACTTGTGATGCCAAATTCCCATCTGGGAAGAACTTGATGCATGGAATACTCCTGCATTTGAGCATGAAAGTGTCCAATGTGGCAAAGGTGGAGTGAAGGTCTCAGCTAGTATTTATATGAATCACTGCAACGACCTGCACATTATCAGGAATAGAGGACTAACAGCTCAGCAATATAGGGATGAGGTTATCATACCTCTTTACACTGCAGCAATCGGGGATGAAATCATTCTTATGAACGCAGACCATATCGTGCTCAGCTAGTGGACAATTTTATTTTCGACAAAAGAATTCTTTGAATGGAATGGGCAGCATGTTCCCCAGATATTAACCCAACTGTACACATTTGGGACATTCTAGGAAGTAGGCTTGCTAGTTGCTTATTATACCCAGAAACAATTCAGCAGTTTCAAAGCTCTATTCTAACAGAAGTGGGAGATAATAGCCCAGTACTTCAGTAATTCCATGCTTCATAGGATCAGTATTTAACATTAATGGCCACAAACTGCACTATGAATGCTACTTTCCTGCAACAGTAGCTTTATTTTTCTGTGACATTGCTTTCGGTCAGCTAAAACAATACCCTTATTAAAACTCATTTGTATCTGAGAAATCATATTTTTGTTTGTCTGATATATTTTTTGTTTACTTAGAAATATCAGTAAAATTTAATTATTCATTGTTTGTTGCTTCTTTTCCTTTTCTCATATTTTAAAACACCTATACAGCATATAACCAAAACATTTCCTTACACAGCTTATATCCAAAATTATAATATCCCCTAAATGTTTTGAGCAGTTTATCTTGCCTAATGTTAAAAATTTCAACATTTGCTAATTCATATTTTTAAAATTTTCCTCATAAAAATTGATACATTTTAAGATTCATAGATATTTAAGCTGCATGTTATTATTATACACATAATGAAAAAAAGAATTATTTCAGATATGTTTTCTCTAATTAAAAAAAGGATAGGTTTCAGTCCAATATTAACAACTGAAAAGATAAATTTAGTGTAATCAATTTTTTAATAAAAAACTACAAACAGAAACTTTATTTAATAGCTTTATTTTTCAAAACGCATATTAAGCATTTTACACTTTTCAAGAAATTCCTGAAAAATGTCTATGACACCTGAAATGGTAACGAGATATAAATACTAACAGTTAAATAATTAATGTTGATAGCAGCATTGCATGAAAATGTATTTAAAGCAGCACTTTTTCTTTTCTTTTCTTCTCTCTCTCTCTTTTTTTTTTAAATAGTGTGCAAATTCATTGGTTTAAATACACTAAAGCAACTTGTATAAATAAATCCTTCATGCAAACTTCTGTGCAACTTGCATGTACTCCCCAACAGCAATTTTTTTTTTTTTTTTATATATATACTGTTACAACACCAGCTCGGAGATGATAATTTAAATTATACAGTACGAAAATATCTCAAAATTAAAAACATCAGCTATCTTCGCTGATCCTTCTGCATACAAGTTTAGTCAAAATTCCAGTAACCTTTACTGGACATTTGGATATCAAGTTTAGTGAAAATATTAAACAGCAGATGTCATACTAAGATTGCATGGATGGATTATCTCCACCCTCATCATCAAAAGATGTTTCAGAAGACTGTGTAAAACCAGATGGTGTCTTTTTTGATCTTCCAGACATGCGATCCAGTTCAGCGACTGCATCATGCCTTGTCGTTTTTTCTGAAAAATAGAAAAAAATTATAGGGATATAAGTTAAATACAGAGCACATAATTATTAGAAAACACAAAAATGCAAATACTCAGTGGATTTACTAAAATACAAAGCATCGATATAATGATTTGTGCTAAAGTCTCAAATGAAATGGGATAAGAAATTATACCTATACCCCCTTCCCAGGAAATTGTATGATCTATAAACATTACATTGGGTTGTATAAAAAGTCGTGCTTTTTTTTTTTTTTTTTTTGGTACATTTCTGAACAAAATTTTTCTTTAATGAAAATCAATTTTAATCAATTACATATTGATGATTATTACCTATGATCTTTTTCCATTTTCGGGGGGCTTCATAATTCCATTGGTGTAGAACTTCTGTGGTTTATCGTTGAAAAACTTGGATGAGTGATTTTTAGTGACTTTTCAGTCAGCCAATTTTTTACCTCAAGAGGTATTACATTCATTCTATTACATATTACATTATATGGGATACAACTGATAATTACTTTCATCTTAGGAGTATGCAATCAAAAAAGTTTGTCTATCATTGAATTAATCATTTGAAAATTTTAAAGGAACCATCATTCAACTTCATAACAAGTAATCTTTTATTTAAATCTGCACCTTTATGAGAAAAATGCTCATAGTTGCCTTTCCACTGTGTGAATGTTTATTGCAAAATAACCAAAATTTCTGTACTCTCATTTTCTACTTTTGTGAGCTGTGATCTGCACTGAAATTGAGAATTTGCAGTACAAATGTGATTTAAAAATGTTTGGTTAACAGCTACTACAATCAAAAAATCTTTAATACGGACTCGTCAGGACTTCGGCGATTCCGGATTATAGATCATCAATTTAAATCTGGTAAGATGGCATGCAGAAATTATACAATTAAAAACATGAAACTGTAATTTATGAAATAAAGACCAATTGTGATCTAAAGCGTATCAAAACTGACCAAAAAAAAAAAAGCTTAATATTTATTTGTTTACTTTATTAAACATTTCTTTCAAAGCGTGCATGCGTAAAGCATACATTACGCATAGCCGAAATTAGAAAACTGCAACCAGAAAACTATTTGATGTGTATTCGTGATATTTATAATGACGAGGAATTTGATTTAAATCAAATCAAAGACGGAGTACATCGAGATGAAATACTACATTTAGTAAGGAATTATAAGCCGAATAAAATAAAAACATCTGCCCTGAAGATAAGGATAGTGCTGACAGATCAACTTCCAGTTCACTGCGTGCCGCGTAGTTCCCCCACTCCCCCTGCAGAGCAGCATGAAATTGATAAACAGATTTTGGAATGGTTAGAGAATCAAAGGATATGCCTTTGTCCATTTTTTGCATCAATTCCACTTTTTGTTTGATGGACATCGAAACATGCTTTCGCTTTGTAGATCCTTTGGTAGCTCCAGAATCGGAAATTCTTTCTGACATAATCGAAAGTTTAAGCTTACTTTTATAAAACTGCTCTAACAGTCTGCAAAATATTTGAAATTTACCATTGTTTTGCTCTGTGAATGATCAAGATTAAAATAAGAAAGAATAATTTCAAGACACCAATTATTCTAGTAACAGACTGCTTTAATTGGAATAGTGTCAGTAGGTTTTGGACAAATAATTAAAAAAAAAAGAGGTAATCTAATATGAAAATAAAGACAAAAATTTATGATGTTACCAGTAGGATTTTTTTAATATATGCCAAAGAAAGCCAACAGAAATAAAGATTTTGTTGCATGTCATTTGAAG
Organism: Stegodyphus dumicola; assembly: GCF_044657685.1. Lineage (NCBI taxonomy): Eukaryota > Metazoa > Arthropoda > Arachnida > Araneae > Eresidae > Stegodyphus > Stegodyphus dumicola. Next base: position 163,970,721 of record NC_140780.1, read on the forward strand.
AGAGATTTGATTAATAAAATATCTTATTAAAAATACTACTCTCATATGCCAATTTTAATTGCAGGAATCAAAAGAAAGCAAAGTTAATATTAACATGACCTCTTAAATGTTCCATATAAGTACATAAATATAATTCAAATGTAATAAACAATTTGACTGCAGCAGTTTTGCATGGAATATATAACATACATGGATGAGTCAACAGATGCTTTCATGGAAAATTTTTTGTGGGAAATGCCTCAAATTCCTGTTACAAATACAGATGATGATAAAAAAAAAAAAAAAAAAAAAAAAAAAAAACCGCTTAGATGCAACAGCCCAACTAAAAGTACTCTTCACTTTAAGGTGCCCCAAAACTAATAGACCTGATATTTTACTTTATTAGTAACCACTGCTTTATCCATAAAAGCTTTACTCATATTTAATATAACAAGTTATCCAAATCTATGCTTGCTTTATAAAATGCTCATCAGAAACACTTTAGATTTCTGCTATTGTAACTGATAATGCAAACACACATTTTTCTCAAAATTTAATAAACAGATGTATATTTAACTGCCTGATAAATAAGCAAGTACATTTTACTACAGAAAAATGTATGTGCAACTAAGAAAAATTAATAGCTGTCTAAAAACATTAAAAAGTTCCTATTTTAAAACAACAAAAGTAAATTTAATTATAATAAAAAAATTATTTAAAAAAAAACCTACCACCGGGTGTTCGTACAGAAGCTAATGGACTACCAATTGTAGTCCCTGTTCTCCTATTTAATAAACTATTAAAAAAATTCTGGAGAACTCCTTCTCCACCAACTGTTCCAGCTTTGCCTTCAATCTAGCGGAGATAAAAAGAGGAAAAAGAATTTCATTTAGCATTACAAACAACAGTTAAAGAGTAGTACAGACATACTTCACTAAAGTTCTACGATAAAGCAAGAATCTCAGTAGCATTTAAAATTATTTTAATTTAAAAACTTAAATGCAGTGTTCATACAGTGACTATATTTCATATTAAAAAATTATTTAAGTGGATTGTAATAAAAAGTTAACCCCTGAACAATACAGAGTGACAGTACCAATCCCAAGCACTGATGAAAATCAACAAGTTGCTTTTCACTCTCCCCCCCCAAAAAAACTACTAGCAACATACAGTGAACCATAGAACTTTAGCAGTAATATAGAATCAGCAACTGTCTTTCAATATAATATATTTATATCGATGTTATCTTAAAAAAACAGTATGTTACACATGGTCACAAATGCTACACATATAAAATCTACCCAAATTCTGAATTTAAAAAAAAATGCATGAATTTATTTAGGATGATACACTTCATCATAATATGACTTAATATAGTATATGACAAACTGAAAATTCAAGCATGAATATATAAATCACAAAATTAAATTAAGGAATTAATGACTTTTTACATAAATGTGAATACATTGGAAATAAATGCAAGCTTTGCATATTAACAAAGACTGCTATGTCCCGTAATTTGTATATAAATATATACTGTCAATAAGGTTGTTCAGAGTTTGAGCGCTTAAGCTCCACTCCTCCAGTAATACAGTCTTCAAAGCATTGAGAAATGTTGGCAAAGAGTGAGAAATTTCAATATGCAACAACTTTCACAAGGATATCCTATATGTTTTCAAAGGGACAAAAATGAGAAGATTTAGGTTACTTATTCCTTCAATGGTTCACCATCTAGAAATTCACTAATCAAGTTTGCTCAATGTAGATGCCTAATATCATCCATAAAAAGACTTGCATAGAGTTAGGGAGGGGGGAAAAACTTATCTACAGTTGTATGCTCTCATCTCAAAATCTCCTGGTAAAACAGAGATCTGTCACACTGTTATCAGCATACTTCTTTATCTTGCTGCATTATCACAGTCATATTCCCTAAGTAATATTTCATATTTCTGGATCCCTTTACAAGCAAATGCATTTAGAAATCAGATGCTAACCTAGTCTTGATTCATTACTCAAAAGAATGCAGATATACCACTATAGATTCAAATTACTGTTTTCAGCACCTATTCAGATGGCCCTCTCTAATCTGAAATGGCTCACAGAGCAATCAGCCTACAGGCTGAAGTCTACCACAGAAAGTCTGCACTCTCTTCTTTGAAGCTGAAGATTCAGTTTAACAACTGATTTTAAATATGTTCACATCTGGAGGAAAACACAAACACAAAATATTCCCAACAACATTATGGAACGTAAAAGATAGAGATGTGATGTTATGAGAAAGCATTATTAATAGGCCTACTCCCATTAACGTTTCTTTAACAGGATCTCTATCTTGGACATATTGTAAGGATTTTAAGTTTTACTAACATTTATTTTATTTTAAAACTTTGCTATCCTCTCTTATTTTCCATTTTCAACTAGAATAAGAATGAGTAAAATTGTTTATGCAAATGAGGTTGCAAACTGTACAAGTATTTAAGATATGGCTTTTAGCAAAAAAAGAAGAGAGAGACTTCTTGCTACTTACCACGCACATGCTTTTTAATCAGTTCATGTCTGCTTTTATGGCTAGAACTTAGTTCTCACCGATATTTGAAGATGTATTGTAGTTTTTGCATTCTGCCTACTACATACATAGTGTTAAAAGGCCAATCTTTCGTTACTACTCTCAGTAAATCATGTGAATTCTTATTTGGTTAAGCTAATCTATTTCTTATTTTTGACATTTTAAACCATAAGTGCTGGTCTCTGTATCCCGAAGTACGGGAATGGCTGTACGCTATGAGAAATAAAGGGTAAATTTACCACCCTTCTCATTTTTGTTGTATCGCCTACACACGCACGAACATAGTTTTGAGTAAACTCCCTGTTCCTACACAGGACTCCAGCTATGTTTCCAAAGGCAATTAGAAGGAACAGTAGTCCTGACAATATGAAGATAGTCTCACAACCTATGTGAGGCTTCTTGAATAACATAAAGATCTGAATTTCTTTTAAGGATAAAAATGAATGTCCACAGCCAGTTAGTGATCTATTTTTTTTTGGGGGGGGAAGGAATGAAAGATACTAAATACAAGGAGCACCCAAGTCTGCTCACTGCACATTGCAATCCCTAAAAGGACTCACGGGTCAACCCTGGAAGAGCTGCTGTTTGACAAAATTCTGCTCCTTGAAACCTCAATAACTTCTCTCATACTACTGCAGAAATGAAATTTAATCTTCCAAATCCTAATTCACCAATTTATTGAAATATGACACTACTCTGTGTGTACTAGTTAAAGGAAATCATGTTCCTTACTAATGCCAGAAGTCTGCATTTTCTTCCAAGAAACTTGTTGCCCCTCAAATTACAAGCTAGATCTTATTTCAGTTTCATGTATTTCACACTACAGTTTTGCAACATTTATTTATACTTATTTTTTCACTTTGTATATACAGGGTTGCCACTCAAACAGGAGAATGAAATTCTCTGACTTTTCCAGGTATGTTTTACGAAAATGCCAGTCTATCCACGTAATGGACGTTGGATGTGCTAAGAGGTAAATTAATTATGGTATTACTTGAAAACACATAAATTTGCCAATTACATATGACTTATAATATATATATAATTCCCAAAGCATTACTATTATAACTATAATAGGAGTTGTTTTCTCCACTGAAAGATACAATCTGCCTAACCTGAATTAAAAAAAAAGTCTTTTTCCTTTGCAGACATTTTGCAGCTAAACAAAAGAAAACCTATTTAATGATATTTTTAAATAAATTCAGGTATTTTATAATTATTTAGCAGCATACATAAGCAAAAAGTATGTGCATTAAATTTCGTGATGGTATGTCATCATACTGCTAGAATTCATTTCAGGATTATGGCAGAGAAAATTTTCTGAAACTTTAAAGTATTATTTATTAGAGGGAAGAAGCAACATTAAATGATACGAATAACATAAAAATAAAGATAATTACTTTAAAATTGAATTAGAATAATCAATGATATTTTAGCAAATAGAGTTATACTAAATGGTTAGCCTAGATTACTGATTACTATTTTTTTATTTTACTGCAAAATGACAAATAAGGAATTTATTAAAAAAAAAATGGTTTAACACATTTTGGGGTAAAATTCTAGTATACGGTAAGGATTTGGCATGATTTTGAAATTTGTCGCCAACACCAAAATGATCTGTTTTACTGCTCATTATCATGTCGCCAAATCCCGTGTATACCATACATGGAAGTTAGAAAAGAATACATGGAGGTTATTCTAACCAAAGAATGTCTATGTAAAGAAGGAAAGGTTCCATAGACATAATGCTATTATGCCGCTAGAAAGCGGAGGGAATATTCGCCAAGGACCTGGCGGCTGGAATTTCCCTCTCCGCGATGTGTACAGGAAATTGAGGAACTGTTGCTAAAAAGAAACATTCTTTGACAAAACGTTTCTTTTTTTGATTTTTTGCAATAATTTAGACAAGGATTTTCATAGGGTTCTCCCCCTCAAAATAACTAATCCATTAATGAATTTACTTGCGTGAAAAAATATTTTCTTTTCCTTTAAAGTTTAAAGAAATTTTAAACGATATTCATTTTACGAACTCTTGATAAAGTGACCTTCGAACTCTGACACGGGCTTTGAGCTTTGGCGAGAGATATTTCACGCGCAGCTATTTCCCTCTATGTTGGAACGGAGACACTCCTGTTGCAGAGATTTTCCTTCTTAACAATACATATTCTTTGATTCTAACCTCCATAGTACCATATAATAGGGTTAAACCAATTTTGTTTTATATAAGATTTTGTTTTATACAAGTATTTTGTTTAGTTCAACATGCAATGCCTATGTGCATGCGATTCTCGAGGTTACTGGAAACTTGCTTTGCATTTCTAAAAGACAATCTAATCGGAGTTGCAAAAATTGGCACTATGCCAGGTGCCTGAATGACACTCACGTGTTACACAATTCACCAATAAAGTTATCGCTTCCAACATCGTCGCAAAACTCGCTTTCTTGGGGGATCGCCGTATGAAATACCCTGACTTTTCCAGATTTTGACTAAAATATTTAAATTCCCTGACTTCCAACTGAATTTTTTGGTCAATTTTCGAATTCCCTGACCTTTTCTGGTTTTCCAGGTAGCATGGCAACCCTGTATATATGTGTTATGTTACTATGCATCATCCCAAAGAAAAACATTTAATATTATTTGAAACATTTTGAGAAATCAGTGTTTTTATAGAAGTAAATTTTGTATAGTTATTAATCTATAATGTTATCATCTAAGAATTTTGTGGCATGCAGCTGGTATATATTTACCTGATGCTAAGCAAAAGAGAAACTGATCCATTATTCATACCTACAATTATAACATTCATGCACTTTGCAAGAAAAGCAGCATTGCATTTGCTGCATATAACTGCAACGTGCAAAACTTAAAAAAAGATATGAACACTTCATTTGCATTTTTACTCAACTATTATTAACATTATATACAGAATAAGCATGTACGCTGATTTAAAACTAAGTGATGAAAACTGATACTTAGTCTCATAGTTGTTTATAAAATCTGCAAATTGAAAAATAATTCTAAAAAAATTTTCCATAAGGCAATCATATAAACCTTTTTTGGAGATGACTGAACACCAGATGATCCAGATATCCTTCTATCTCCAGTCTTCTGCACACCAGCAGGAGATCTAATTGGAGGTTCTTGCTATAATGAAAAAGTTGCAAGAAGGGAAATCAGTAAAAAAAAAAAAAAAAAAAAATGAAAGCTCATTTCAAAAGTAATGCACATTAATTTTTTTTATCAAACACAGTTGAGGTTTCATTTAGCTGGTTATTTTCTGTATTGCTTCCATGTAAGTATATCCCTGTTTTTTAATGAAAGTACACAATTCCAGTTAGAACCCCACCCCTTTTTTTGGCACGCTCCGGTGTGGTGGAAATGAGCTGATATAAATCTTACAAGGATGAAAGTTTCTTCATGGGAATATGAACAGTGGAATATGTTAATCAATCATTACAGATCTCATGTGGCCAAATTAAGACAATCTGAGGCCTTAAAGCACAGTCTTCATTCACCTACATTTTCATGTTTTTTTGGGGGGGGGAGGAGGGAGAATATTGTGGGAAATTACAGGATGATTTTAGGCCTTCAGAAGTCTGGGACTTGGGCCTGGATTGTGTGAGGCTATGAAATAATCAGTGGCAGCTCATGCACAGCAAATGTTTATTGCAATTTTCCCATATGAAATTCCAATCTATGCATATAACCTCCGAGGCAGTTTCATAACAGTATATCAGTAGTTTTCTACCTGATTTATTTTAAAAACTTACAATGCAGCACAACTGCTGCTTTCTGAAGTCTTGTTTAACAAATGAGCAAAAACATTTTGATTGTGCCATATACTCTGCAGCCTTTGCAAAACTGTGCAATATATTTGAAACAGCCCTCGTATTTTATCACTTCAAAATACAAATTATCATTAGAAATATTTATAGAACTTTTGTTCTATGGTTATAATGTGTTTTAAAAGAAAACTTTCTAAATACTTTTCTGTTTAAAAGTATTAAGTAATATGCTTATATGAAAATTTATCTCAATTTTAATGTTTAAATCCCGCCTTAAAATTAAAAAAGGAAGAAAAGAAAAGCTTTATATGAGAAAGATGACAATGCAGTTAATTGTTTAGTACCCATAAATACATATAAGAGAATGTGTGATATGAGAATTTTTAAATATTATTAAATAGAATAGGCTACCCATCTAGGAACAAAAAGAGATGTTCACTTTATTTTTACACATTAAATCTACTGATTTATACATTTTCGTACAAATAATATTTAATATTTACATTGAAATTAAAAGTTCTAAAGTTTGCATTTTTAAAACTGTATTTGCTGATAAAATTAAACATGTATTACTGCACGTACTCATCATTATGTCATTACTTTTTGTTTACAAATCACAGCATAAGAAAACAAAAAATACTAGACTTGAATAAGATACCTTCCATATGTAATGACAAACACATTAAAGCTATCAATCCAGTTACTGTGATATAACTACTATTCAATGTTTGAAACCAAGAAAATTTTTAGAAAAATTAAAAGTGTTTTCGAAAAGCTGCACCAAGGTCCAAAGACTTGGAAAAAAAATTTAAAAAAAAAAATTACCTAACGTCATTGCTGATAAAGGAATACATTTTATGGGAACTAATACAATAAAAGCACAAGGAAAAAATACTATGAAAATGATTTTCTTGTTTTAAAAACACTGTTGTGCACAACATGCATCATGACCTTTAAAGTCACAAAGTTATCATCATTCAAAACAAGAAATTTGAGATTTGAGATGCTGACATCTAAAAAGTAGATGCAAAAGTCTAAAAGTTTCACTGAATTATTATTATTTACATAAAGTTGAGTTTACGCAAAATGAAAGCAACAACAATAAAATTTAAATGAATAAAGAGAATGTGCGACAACTAAATACAGATATATTTTTGCACTTGAACTTCTCCGCGATTTTATCCAAAAAAATGCTTACTTTCACTGCAACTCAATAGTTCCAAATACATAAGAAGATAATCTAACAACAGCTTGCTAGCTGCACTCCAGATAACAAAATACTATTTTAAATTTCCAAATATTCCAAGAATCAGAAGAAAAAATTAATAAATAAATAAAATGTGCAGGAGGGGCTTCTTTAGAAAGAAAAAAACAACATGAACAGTGTGATTGACCCTCCTCCTCATCACAAGGTGAGTTGCCAACAAAACATTTCATATCTCTCGGAGCAAACTGAGGTAAAATTATTTTCAGATCCACTTGGAAATGAAGCCACTGGTTGCTACCAATTAATGTTACAAATCAAACTAATTAAACATCCAAAATGAACTGACATAAGACAGGTTCCATAAGATCATATTTTGTTAATACTTTATAAAAACATGTTTTCTTACTTTTATTCAAACATTAAAAATGCTTTCTGATTGATTTTAGTATTTGAAATCACAGCAAATAGCTGCTTACAAGGCATGACAGTAAAATCATATATAGTTTGACAATCAAAGTTCTTGCCAAAGTTCTAGATATTGCAATACAAACAAACATTAAGTAGATTTTTATAGAAGCAAAAGCAGTTGTAGACCTTGGATTAACTCAATGCTGGGTCTTGAAGACAATAAATTTTTAAAAAAAAGTAATTATACACAGTGTGTTCCTTAAGTAAGGGCCGTTTTGTTGTATACACTAAAAGCTGGCATGCGCACCGCAACGAGTGTGTGCATCGTGTTCCGACATTCCTTGAAAAAAACCATGCTCAGTTGCAGCTGTGTAGGTAACCTGTATGGTATGTTCTGCGTCTTTAAAATCATCATGGTGTTTTGTTGGTCGACCTCATGCAACACGGAACTACCATAAATGTGGTAGACCCAGCCAAGCCCTGCAAAGTGATTTAAAAAAAGACGTGGCATACCGACACAGGGAATTTCTCCACTCCATGACAATGCAAGGCCTCACACCGCAGCTCAGAACCGACCTTTATTGGACTCTTTTGGCTGGAAAGTTTTGGACCAACCTTCCCCCTAAAGCCCAGACCTTGCGAAGAGCAATTTTCGTTTTTTCAACCATCTCAAACACCATACCCGCGAGAATCACTGCAACGATGATGAAGACATAAAAATGGTCGTGACCACTTGCAGCAGGCAACAAGTTTCTATGAACAGGGTATTCAAAATCTAGTTCTAAGGTATGTGTTAAAACTTCATAACTATGCTGAAAAATAGAGAAACATATGTAGAATCTGAAAATAAATTTGGTTTTTGAAATTTTTCTTTTGCTTGGTTTTTATTTTCAAATGGCCCTTACTTAAAAAACACCCCTTCTATATTTTATTCACTAAATTTCTAATTTTACAATTCATTTTTAATGCATCCTTTTTTATATTTACAGTTAAAAATATAGAAATAACTAATCTGCCAGTTTGAAATATATATTCTACTGTTTATTTCTGATGTTTTGCTTTTATCACAATTTTTTCAAATAGGAAGCAGCTTCTTTCCCCACCAGTTGCCTGTAAAAGTTTTAATTGGCCCTTTACGGGAAAAAGTTAGACAATTACGATAATAAGAACTACAAATTAAACCAAGAATAAAGAAAAATATTTCTTGCTTAGAAACCACATTTATGAACAATAAATCAGTTAATGAGGATTATCTTATTGAGGGCTGTCTTGTAGTGAGCTATGAGTATTTTAACAAAGTTATTTACAACTTGTGAGAGATCTGAACAACTTTCAAACAACATTCGCCGAGGCAACTTTTGAATACCCTGTTTATTAAAGAAACACATGAAAGTGTGGGCAAAATATGGTCTTGCACTATTCTGCTAAAGATAGAACAATGAAGACCCCCCGAGATGCAACATGCCTATGGCCATTAAAATCTCAATTATGTAATACTGGCTAGTCAAAGTACAGAAAATGTGGACTATAGGTCAATGGGATGTGTGCCTAATAACAACCGATACCATCAAACTACGCACTCCACTGGTATGATACAGAATGCACGATGTCAATATTTCTTTCCCTCACTGCTTCCACATATAGATATAGCCATCGTGCTATAACCAAAAATGGGATTCGTCAGAAAAGAAAATGAATCGCTGAAAAGATCATTAACATCATTTAATGTGCAACTGATTCCTGAGTTGTATAAAAAAATAAGGCTTAGCAATAGTTGCCTTGTTGACAATCACAGGCAGTGTAGGCATCATAGCATTTGTCAGATTTGGAGCCATGCATCCTGACCTAGGATACATAATGTCACCATACAATCTTCAGCAGCAATGTGGGCAAGATGTCTGTGTCAGGCATTGGTGAGTGGAGCCCAATGATATCTCACGTGTCACCTGATATAGTCCTTGTAAACCCACTGACTGCAAATTCTCATGAGACATTGAATCCTAACACAAGCAGCAACTACATGGTAAATAATCTGCAGTCTTTGTGGGCTACTATTCTCCAGTAATTGAATTCTCAGGCTGTATGAGGTATAATATGAACTCCAGCATAAAGAAACCACAAGTAAATACAATTTCTGAATCCTAATCCAGGCTATTATTAGCAGGCTGGATAGAATCCCTAGCCACATTTTAGTTAAAAAATAAGCAGCTATAAGCCCTTTTCAAGCACATTTTAAGGAAAAAAAATAAGCACCTAATTACATTATACACAACTGCATAACCTTAAAAGAAAAATGAGACTGGTAATTTAAAACATGAGAAATTCAGTATTTATTAAGAGAGAATGAGCATTACCTCAACGACGGAAAATAATTACATTTAAAAAAATTTTAAATAACAGTTCAATTTACAGAACTAATTTACAATGAGAAATTCAGTATTTATTAAGACAGAATGAGCATTACCTCAACAATGGAAAATAATTATATTTTAAAAAATATTTAAATAACAGTTCAATTTACAGAACTAGTTTACAATGAGAGGACAAAAACTATAAAGAACTAAACTATATTACAAGATTTAAAGATGAAATTTCAGTTCAAAATAGAGAAAATATATAACAATAAGCCATATTTATTATATTCGCTTGACACCTAAACATAAATACAAATTATTTTTCCACTCATATTAATATTTAAATAATTTAACTTAAATCAAAATTCTGAATATTTTCTAAATTTTTATTGTATAACAGATTTGATTTATGAGCACTTAAGGAGTTTTACTGTGCCTGCTAAGCAGAATATTTTTCAGTTCCGTTGGGCTATTTCTACATGACGCACATATCGAAATGTCAAAAGCCCTTTACAGATATTTCAAGCAAAGTAATTTAAGTAAAAATAAGAAAAAAGAGGAACATTTCTGAAATCAGAAGAAGGGGAATTGCTTCATGCAGTCATCCTTTAACGGTAAAAGCTTAACTAACCGGCATACTCGGAAATTGCCGAATATCTGAAAATTCTGGATAGTCGAGCATAACTGGAAAAAGAGGGGGAAGGTATATTGTAGCCATTCTTTAGATTTTTCGGCTAAATGATGCATTTGACATTTCGATGTGTGCATCATGTAGAAATAGCCCAACGGAACTGAAAAATATTCTGCTTAGCAAGCACAGTAAAACTCTTTAAGTGCTCATAAATCAAATCTCGGACTGAACATCAAAATTAATTATCTTGGCAAAATATCAAAAACGTTATTGCACAACACATGCAACTTAATTCTTCTGCACGTGATATTACACAATTGGAATCATCAATTGCCGGTATTCGGAGAATAAATACCTAAATAAAGGAAACGAAAGAGACATACTAATCTGGGGTGTTTTTCATTCTAATTTTGAACACATTGCATTAAATTTCCAGAACAGAATCATTCTTCGCTTGGGTTGGCAGACCGCTGAACTTTTAGTCCTATTTAATCCAGATTAGAAAGTGACCAAAAAAAAAAAAAAAAAAAAAAAAAAAAGTTCGCTGCTTCTTTTGCTGCGAACTGTAATGGTTTCAATATTTGAGATTTTGCAGACAAAGGCGAGGACCCCCCCCCACCTTCCGTATTGTATATTGGCACAAAAAGTGAAATTATTTTGACTATTTGATTACTTTCAATTTATTTAAGGCATTCCAAATATTATTTCTTAGAAAGCTAATTTGTGTTAAAACACACTTACCCATTTTTTAAGTTTATTTATACTTCAGCATTTACTGCAAATATATTATAAATATTCATACGTATGCTCATAATATAAGCATAACGATCATAATAAATGTGAACATGAACTGACCATGTGGAATGAGTCTCTTGAAATCTTAAATCTTGAGAGAAATTCAAACGTGTGTAGTCTTGGGTGGGAGGAAAAGAATAAGTAATGTACCAGAAATTTCTACGGCTTTCGCAATTCTTTGACCAATAGAATGACATGCACCCGTCTGTACTCGCATACACCAAAGGTTACGTTAATGCAGAGAAAGGGGCGAAAAGCTATTTCCGGGAGTATGAATCACCATCTGACGTTCCAGATAAAGAAGAAAAGTTTTTATTTAGTTTTGGCTTTGGTATGGGGAAAAAATGTACGTTTTTTTTTTAAAAAAAAGAAAACACTAAAAGCAAAAAAATAAGTGCTTTGGGGAAAAGTAAGCACCTATAAGGGCCTTTATGTTTTATTTTCAAATAACTTATAAGCACTTGTAAGGACCGCTATGAACCCTGTAATCTCAGGAACATTTTACTGACAAGCTCTGCTACTAACAAGACTAATTTTATCATTTTTAATCCCTTTAAAATAGAAGCAAAATGTTGGAGTCATATGGCATACAGACTGGATACGTTCACATTCTACTTGAACATATCTGGAGAAAAAGGTGATCTTTAAAAAAATAAAAAAATAAAAAGCAGAAAATTTTAAGCTTAACTTTGCCCTGCAATAGAAATTTTATTTGAAAAATTATACATACTGGTCCTGCAGGTCGTCCTACACTGGCTGGAATTTGCTGGTTAATAAGATTCTGCAGCCTACACAGGAAAACTTGATCATCTTCAGCAATGATTTCAGCTTCCCGTTGCAAAGGCTAAAATGAACAGATTCAATTATGTAACAAGATGAATAAAAAGCTGAAACCTCAATATATTTTACAAATGCATTAACATACTAACAGCAAATTAGAATTAATTTTTCACAATTTCACTTGTGAAGAATTGCATTCCCTGAACAGCAACAATTCAAATTTCCTATTAATTTTTAAATTTACTTCAAATAATATTTACTTCTGTTTGGAAATATACCATTAAAAAATTTCGCAAACTAACAAAAGAAATTATATACAGTACAAAGTTGGAAATCCAAATGTCCAATATAGAATTAAAAGGAAAATATTAATACAAAAAAGGGGGGACTTTAACAACTTACATTGAAAGAAATGTTCAATAAAGCAAATAAGCACTGACTTTTTTTGCAAATTGTTACAATAGTTTACCATGGAGGGTGTAATTTCCAGGAATTTGATTTAATCCTCGTTGACTATGAGGCCTATACTTGTGGCAGGAGATTCAAGATACGGAAAAGCCTCAATTACTGCCTTTTCTGATGTTCCAGTAATATCTACATCATCTGTGTAGGCCAATATTTACAGGGACCTATTCCACAACATGTCCCTTTGGTCTAATCCGTTGACTCTGATGTACTTTTGTACCGCTAAATTTAATAGCAGGCAAGTTAGACGTTTTTCTTTTTGATGCAGGCCTGTTTCTGTTATAAAAATTTCAGATAGGTGATTTTGAATTTTAATCCTATATCTCACTTTACCAAGTGTAGCTTTAACTAAAGTAATGGATTACCATTGCTGCAAACAACGTTTCTCTCTTTATACTCTTAAATGTCACCTTGAAATCAATAAATAGATGGTAAGTTTTAATGCTGCAGTATTCTTCAGTTTTTTTTTTTTTTTTAAGGGATTTGTCTCAAACGTAGATCTTTGGTATCTAAATTCACATTGATACTTTCTAATCACCTTACCAATAGAGGGTACTAGTCTTGTATATAATACATTAGAGAATATTTTATATGCAATACCAAGAAGAGTAATGCCCCTATAGTTATGGTATTCAAGCATATTGCCTTTTTAAAAAATAGAGTAAATGGAGCCTTCTTCCCATTTAAGGGGTACATATCATCTTACTAGACTTATAAATGGTGATTCGGAAATATCCCAAATCCCTAATCGCCGAAGTCCTGACAAGTACGTATCTCGGACTTTGTACCGCATTCAGTATTTTACAGCACTTGAAAACTTAGAGCAAACATGCAGAAAATATATGCATGTAAGTTTAAAATTATCTTTATCTGCCAAAATTGTTAGCTGAGAATAAATTACATATAATAATTTTTCATCGTTTGACATATTAATAAGAAAATGAACATTAAGAAATCAAATTACTTCAAGTTTTCACATTCTGTTTCACTTAGAGATCATAACTGTTATTATATTAATGAAAATCATTATTGTATAACCAAAGATAAATATCATGAAGTCTTCACACATCAAATATTGATATTGATAACTTATAGACATATTCAATATAGCTGCCAACCCTCAGAAATCAGATTCCTGAGTGAAAACCGGGAGGTTTCATGCCGCAAGGGCACTTCAAATTGACTTAAATTTGCATTATTCAGGCTATAGAAGTGCGTGAATCTAATGCAAAATATATCAAAATTAAATATTTAAAATTTTATATAATTTGGTTTATTTCATTTTGTAACTCTGTACAGATTTTAACCACTTTAAATATTAATCCCTAGGTCCATGAATACTTTCCAACTTACTGACTTTAAGTAAAATAAATCCATCACAAAAGAAGGTTTATTATTTCATCAGTCTTCCAGTTAAACACCTATATAATAACATAAACTCTACAGCTTGTGCAAATGAGAGAAACAGAGTTAAGGTAAAAATTTAAATATTAAAATAAGAGATTTACAAGACAAAATACGCCTGTAAGCTTTGGCTCCCACTCTCAACTTAGGCAAGTAATTACGACTCACAAAGCTAAAGTAATTCAGGCTCTAGGAGAATTATAGCGAGATGGTCAGTGACAGTTCCTACAAGCTATTTCTTGATCTCAAGATCTCTACTTAAATGCATTAATAAACTTATATCCTAGTGGAAGCCAAACAAAATAAGATTTACTGTAAAGGCAAACTAATTACTGGTAACTAAACATAAAATCCTACAATTTTCTTACGCTTTAATATTGAGAAAATCGCAAGTATAGAAGAAAAACTTTTATTAATAAAAGTACTTTTTCATGTTATGAATATAAGATGCATACCTTTGTGTGGATAAGCTTAGCAATGTACCATTTATTGACGCAAAATGAAATTAAATATAATATCAACTGATTAAACACTGGTTGAATCATCATAAAAAGTTTTACAAATGTCTACAGTAGATTAAAACAATTCAGGTGAAATAAATTTAAATCTGTGCACTGGGGGCATAGAATTCATACACTTTAAGTTTCATTTACTAAGTAAATGCTAAAAATTTAAAACTAAAAGTTTCAGTAATATACTAGAACAGGGCTTTTTAAACTTTTTTCAGTTGCAACCCCTTTTTATCACTGAGATTTTTTAGCGACCCCAGGACCCCCATAAATTTTGTTGGACCCCAAAAGCATTGCGCAAATCTAACACACACGTGAGTGCAACCATCAATTTTTTTCACTTGTACTGTAATATACTACAGCCAAAAGTCAACCCAGACTCGTCGGGACTTCGGCGATTCCAGATTATCAATTTTTCTGGATTATAGATCATCAATTTAAATCTGGTAAGACGGCATGCAGAAATTATAAAATTAAAAATATGAAACCGTTATTTATGAAATAAAGAACAATTATGATCTAAGGGGTATCAAAATTTACAAAAAAAAAAAAAAAAAAAGCTTAATATTTATTTGTTTACATTATTAAACATTTCTTTCAATGTAAGTTGCTTCATTTTATGTGCTAATACTTTCTCTTTAATTCTATAAACAGGCATAATTCCTTGTTCAGTTCCAAAGTTCCACTGTTCAAGTCCTATAATTGCTGTGTTAAGAATACTGATTAATTTGTCAATCGAAATTTTTTCGTTTTCAATAACCTCTGTGTCACTTTCTTCACTATCGGAAGCGAATTATAATGACAAGGAATTTAATTTAAAACATATCAAAGACGGAGTACATCAAGATGAAATAGATACTACATGTAGTAAGGAATTATAAACCAAATAAAATAAAAACATCTGCCCTGAAGATAAGGATAGTGCTGACAGATCAACTTCCAATTCATTGCGTGCCGTGACGTCCCCCTCCCCTCGCAGAGCAGCGTGAAATTGATAAACAGATTTCGGAATGGTTAGAGAAACAAACAATACGCCTTTATCCATTTTTTGCAGCAATTCCACTTTTTCTTTCATGGACATTGAAACATACTTTTGCTTTCTAGATCCTTTGGCAACTCCAGCATCGGAAATTCTATTTGACATAATCGAAAGTTCAAGATTACTTTCATAAAATTGCTCTAACAGTCTGGAAAAAATAATTAGCTGGATCCTAATTCGAAGATTAAGGAACAACGCAATCTGCAATATTAACTGATATAGATAATTAGATAATTTTTGCTTAGCTTATACCGCCCGTTATACATTAAACGTGCATGCGTAAATGTATGCGCATGAGTAAAAGTATTACGCGCATGTGTAAATGCCTATGCACATGCGTGAACGCATCATGAGTTGACGCTTGCGCAGAAAGTTTGTAAGCTTTGAGGTTCGGATTATAGATCATTCCAGATTATGGGTGTCCGGATTAACGACTTTTGACTGCAGTTTTAGGTCACTAACTTTAATTTCTAATTTTGAGACAGAACAATGTGAAAATTTTAAATAAGTAACGGACAAAATGACAGTGTCACGTGCAAAGCAAGCAAAATGGACGTTTATATTATAAAAAGAATGCTTCAAAACATTTTTGTTTTTTTATAACATATAAAATTGTTTTGAAATATAATATACACAGAAAATTAAATGACTTTAAATGCCATCCACAATGTAATAAAATCAACTTCAAGTTTTTTAATAGTTCTTTACCCCCTTTGGCTTATATGTTTTGTCTAAGTATTAAACAGAAAGAACTTAAGTATAATTATTGTATTATTATTTGAAAATTGAAGTCTAAGATGGCTTATTTGGCAAGAGGCAAAAAATGTGACTTAAAAGAACTTGCTTTGGAACTTGATGTCCTTCTGATATTAAAATTGTAGGCTTAAGAGATATGATTTTGAATAGTAAGAATTATAATGAGGACTTTACAAAACAAATGCTACATAGAATTATAAATGATCGTTTAGACAGAGAAAAGTTAGAAATTTTAGAAAAAAATAAGCAAAGAGCATTTGAAATGGAAATTATAGAAAGAGATAAACAAAGAACTTTTGAACTTGAAAATAGAAGCGAAAATCAGAAGTAGTAATGTAAATGATTCTGTTCCTTCTAATGTTAGTAGAAGTAATATTTGTGATATGAGTAAATTAATGCATAAGTATGATTTGAATGAAGGTGATATAAGTTTTTATTTAGTTTTATTTGAGAGACAGGCACAATGTATTGGGTTAGAAGAACAAAACTGGGTTTCTCAGCTGTTGGGCTATTGCCTTATGAAATAACTCAATTAATTGCCCGTGAATTAGAAGAAAAAGCTAACGACTATAAGCACGTTAAACAACTGCTACTGAGAAAATTTAAGTTAAGCCCTGAACAGTTTCGGCAAAAATTTGTTGATCATATTACATCGTTGTGTAATACGTGGAAGGACTTCACATTTGAATTTAAAAAATATTTTGAAGAGTGGCTTGCTGGATTAAATGTAACAGATTTTGACTCTTTAAAACAACTTATTATTATGGATCAATTAAAGAAAAGGGTCCCCGCTGCTATCCGAGACCATTTCATTGATGATAGGTCTAAATTCATTAATCCTGAAGAGTTGACTGAAAAACTAGATGAATATGAAAATATTCGGGCAAGGATAAAAGTACTTCAAGTAGAAAATAAAACTTTTAGGCATAATTCTAAGCCCAAATTTGGTTCTAAGTTTTATGAAGGATCCTATAATCAGTATTCAAGACACAGAAATGTTAACAATTCCATGCAGACAGATGGTAATTTCAAAGTGGGGTTTTAAAAATAGTTTTGATAATAAATACAATCCGAGAGATAAATTTTATAAAACAGACGAAAGGAAAAGGGAATATAATTCTGGCATCCGCAATGAAAAGGGTGAGCCGAAATGCTTCAATTGTAATGATTATGGACATATAGCGACGGATTGTCCTCAACCTAAAAAAGAAATTATTTGCAAGAAATGTAATGAAAAGTGTCATACATTTAAAAAGTGTACGTCTAAGAATCCAGACTTGACAAATATTAAAAATAATTTATCCGTGGACCAGAATTCAGGTGTTTCACCAGCTGTATATTTAAAGTATGCTCGCATCAATAATGGAGAAGAAATTACTGCAATCATAGATACGGGTTCTTGTTCGTGTTTATTGAAACAGTCTGCGGCTAAGAGACTGTATGAGGAATTGTTTGGCTTTGGGAACCAGAGTAAACCAGCCGCTAGAACATTGGGAAAAGTAAATGCTAACTTAGAGATTGATAATGTGGAAGGAAAGGACATTACAGTTCTAATTGTAGAAGATGAAACGCAACCATGAAACTTATTAGTTGGTCAAACATGGATTGACTTACCACATATTGCATACGCCAAGATAGGTAATACCTTGCACATACGCTATGCTAATGACTGCCCATTTTCACAGTTGCAAAATGATAGCAACACTCCGCGAATTAAACTGAAGGCTTTCCAAGAAACTCAAATCGAAAGTAATACGGTTAATTTCGTGAAAGTTAAAACTGATAAAATAAATAACGGTTATGTTTTAATAAGTGGATCAGAAGATGAGTTGGGCTCATTATTGGAAGTAATACAGGGAGAAACAGTGATACCAGTCACTAACTACAACGATGATAAGGCAGCAACTCTGAACTATGATGGAAAGTTTGAAAATACAAATACTGTAAAAGTCACTAATTCCATAGGTAAAAAAATCACTGAAAAGGAAAGGGACTTCAAAGAAAATTGTTAAACAGAATACAAGCGAAGAAAATAAATATCCTATAGAAGAAACTAGAAGTGATAATATCAATGATATTAAAAAAATGTAAATCTATTCAAGAAAAGCATTATAATCAAAAGCTTAAGAAATATAGTAAGAATTGTAAGATTACAGCACTTAAGAAAGAGTTTAATACAGGGAAAGAAAAAAGTTTACAAAAAGAAACTGTAATATATAATTTTGCTGGTGAAGAAACAGAATTAAAGGGAAACAAGTTTGTTGAGAAACAAAAGAAAAGACAACCGGAGAAAGATATTGCAAAAGGAAATAAACCTCAGGAAGATGTTAATCCATCTGTAAAGCAATCTAAAATAAATGAGGGAATAGACAGATCTCCTAAGAAAGCAATTACCGGTAAAACAGAGCAGCTAAAAAGGAAGAAGTTAAAGAAGAGAATTGAAGATATACAGATGAAAATGAAAGCCGATTATGACAAGAAAAGCAATTCTTTAATATTCGAACGAGGAGAAATAGTAGTTATGAAAAGAGTACCTAAATCAACTGGAGAATCAACCAAAACACAACAAAAGTATCAAGGACCTTTGGTAGTTACAGAAGTTTTACCAAGTGATACCTATAGAGTGACTCAATTAGAAGAGAAGGTGAAAGGACATTTCTTTAGTACGACAGCTCATGTGAGCCAATTAAAGTCATGGCAGCGTCAAGCTGAATCAGAAGAAGACAATGTTGATGGTGATGACATTAGTGTTACTGGGGATAACGATAACAACATGCCGCATATTACTAAAACTAGGACACGGAAAAAGAATAGAAAACGACGGTGAATCTATAATGACAGCTAAAGACTTTCGAAATATAAACATTAATACGAGGGCTATCCAGAAAGTAGATTACATTTTGGAATAAAAAAATAAACAAAGTATAGGAAACAAATTTTATTATATACAGATGAAAGCCACACTCAAATACTACTTTTCTACATAGACACCATACAAATTAAGGCATTTATCGTAGCGATGTACGAGCTTGGAAATTCCTTCGTCGAAAAATTCGGCCGCCTGCGCCTTCAACCACTTCGTTACCTCTTCTTGCCTTCCATCTTGCACAAAACTTGTGGTAACCAAGCTTTTCGCTGATGATTTCGTGCAACAAACTTCGCGAAATTTGTGGAAAACTCAAAGAAAGTTTCGTTATTGTGAAATTTCGATTTTCACGGACTTTAGCATCGACTTTTTCGAGAAGTTCGGCGGTCACTATGCTGGGTCTCCCACTTCGATCTTCGTCGTGAACATTGGTTCGGCCATTTTGAAATCTTATGACCCACTGACGCACTCCACCTTCAGTGATAATGTTGTCCCCATACACTTCACGAAGCTGCCGATAGATTTCTATCGGTTTACAGTTTTTTGCAGTCAGAAACCTTATTACTGAGCGCACCTCGCAGCTCGCGGGATTTTCAATTAACGCAGACATTTCAAACCGTCACAGTATCTGAACGGAGCACAGCACGAACCTCTCACTAGCACGGCTAGATGCAGACTGAGCTGCGCAACGCTCTGACTCCAAGATGGCCGCGCTAGCCCCGCCCCTAGCGGACACAGACGGAAACGTAATCTACTTCCTGGATGGCCCTCGTATTACAGACTTAATTCTTTTAAATACAAGTTCTTAATGTTTCGAGGTCGTAACTAAGTCAGGATGCCCGAATGTAAACGCAACGTATTAATTTTATTTAAAATGTATTTTCCCGATTGGCAACAACAGTTTTTTTTTTTAAGAACGGTAATAATTTGAACTGTAATGTTTTTTAGCAGTAATGTTGACGGTAATGTTTCTCAATAAAGCAAGTATCTGGCAATTAATGTTTTAACGGTAATGTTTGACGGAATGTGTTTTTAATAAAGGAACTAATTAATTGCTAACACATGTATGTTCCTATGTCAATCAAGCAAAATTGGAATTGCTGCAAAAAAAGAGTAAAGGCATAGGCATCTCAAAACTATGAGAGCAGTATGACATTGCAAAAACATAAAAAGCAACTTTTCGAATCTGACACTTTATTTACAATGCAAACAAAAACATACAGTCAAAAGTCGTTAATCCGGACTCGTCAGGACTTCGTCAGAAAATTATTTGCGGAATCGTCAGGCGATTCCGGATTATAGATAATCAGTTTAAATCTGGCAAGATGGCATGCAGAAATTATAAAATTAAAAATATGAAACCGTAATTTATGAAATAAAGAAGAATTACGATCTAAAGGGTATCAAATTTAAAAAAAAAAAAAAAAAAAAGCTTAATATTTATTTCTTTACTTTATTAAACATTTCTTTCAATGTAAGTTGTTTAAGTTGCTTCGTTTTATATGATAATACTTTCTCTTTAATTCTATAAACAGACATAATTTCTTGTTCAGTTACAAAGTTCCGCTGTTCAAGTCCTATAATTGCTGTGTCGAGAATACCAACTAATTTGTCAATCGAAATTTTTTCATTTTCAATAACCTCTGTGTCACTTTCTTCGCTATCGGAAGCGAATTATAATGACGAGGAATTTGATTTAAATCATATCAAAGACGGAGTACATCAAGATGAAATAGATACTACATGTAGTAAGGAATTATAAACCAAATAAAATAAAAACATCTGCCTTGAAGATAAGGATAGTGCTGACAGATCAGCTTCCAATTCATTGCGTGCCACGACGTATGAAATATAATACACACAGAAAATTAAATGACTTTAAACGCCATCCACAATGTAATAAAATCAACTTCAAGTTTTTTAATAGTTCTTTACCCCCTTTGGCTTGCTTTAGCCAGCCCTTGATATACAAGCGGTCATATTTTAATTTTTCCATCAAAAAATTGTTTGTAATGTGGCCATAAAAATCTCTGGTAATGAAACCTTTGCAAGTTCAATAGGGTTCTTTTTTGTCTAGCATTGTCAAACTCATCTAACTTCATCAAATTTCCCTTTCCATGTTTGCAGGTAAAACCATCCCACTTTTTTAGGTGGTGGTGGTGGTGTATTTAATTATGGCAAAGCACACTAGGGCTATCTGCCTAAGGGGAGGGATGCCTTTCGTGGAGGACTTTCTAAGGGAAACTGGCTCGTATACACGTTACACATGGGGAAAACCACGAAAACGCCCATGCAGCCAGCCCGTTCGCGGGATTCGAACCTCGGACCGAACTACCAGTGTTCAGCGTCTTTACTGCTCGGCCGCTGGTGGGCCCACTTTTTTAGGATTGGTGGGTTTGGCATTGCAACTTTCTAATTACTCCATATAACACTGTTGACATTTTTTAAACAGACATCACACCAGACAACCGCCTCCGGTGTTTAACTAGCATAAGAATTTACATAAGAACACTTGATTATAATTCTTTACCTTGAGATGAAATACTACATTTATTAAGGAATTATACGCCAAATAAAATAAAAACATCTGCCCTGAAGATAAGGATAGTGCTGACAGATCAACTTCCGATTCATTGCGCGCCGCCGAGTTTCCCCCACCCACACCGCAGAGCAGCGTGAAATTGATAAACAGATTTCGGAATGGTTAGAGAAACAAAGGATATGCCTTTATCCATTTTTTTCAGCAATTCCACTTTTTATTTGATGGACTTCAAAACATACTTTCGCTTTGTAGATCCTTTACATATTAGTAAATATATATCGGAAATTCTATTTGACATAATCGAAAGTTCAAGCTTACTTTTATGAAATTGCTCTAACAGTCTGCAAAAAATAATAAGCCGGATCCAATTCGATGATTAATGAACAACGCAATCTGCAACATTAACTGAATTAGATAATTTTAGCTTAGCTTATACTGTCCATTATACATTAAATGCGCATGTGTAAACATATTTTGTGCATGCGCACATGCATATTCGCAGCCGTAAATGTCTTACGTCGCCGTCAATCCGACGCATGCGCAGAAAGTTTGTAGCTTTGAGGTCCGGATTATAGATCATTCCTGATTATGGGTGTCTGAATTAACGCCTTTTGACTGTATTTGTTATGCTAAAAGTTATAAGTGAACAGGTTAAACAGTGCTGCAGCAAGGGCATGCCACTGACAGGTCCAATGCTAATGCCTCAAGCCTAAATATTGAACAATGAGGAAACAGATTTGAAAATTGAATGCACATACTCGGAAGGCTTGTGAACCAAATTTAAAAATTTCATTTATAAGTTAAAAATATCAGGCAAAAAGTTTGAGCTCATATTGAAGCAGATGAATTAATCGAACTCATTAATAGCTGAACAAACTGCAGATAAATTCATCAAATTCATTAATAGTGAAAAGTTACCGCCAGAACAGATTTAAAACATTGAAAAAAACTGGTCTTTTTCGGCAATTGGATGCCCCTAAATATCATACAAGTTATGCAGAAAAGGCACCAACTGTTGTCAAAGATCCCAAAATGATACTAATGATTTTGGCATAAAGAAATACTGAGAAGCTCACAAACGTAAACTTCAAATAGTCGGAAAAGAAAACGCCTCAGGTTATTTAAAGGAATAAATATTTTCTCAGGCATCTGCCATTCAAATAAAACAGCATGAACAATTGGTTTGAAAATCATTGAATCAATCAAACTCAATTGAATTACTGCACGATGTAAAAAATGTCCTGATTACGGACAGCTGTTCAGCCCATACTTCACTTAAAGTTTTAGAGAAAGATAATATCTCCATCGTATTCTTGCCATCAAACTGTACATCTGTCATTCAGCCAATGGATATCAAAGTATTGCATGCACTCCAATAAAGGCCTTTTTAAAATCAATGACACATTTTCTGAACAGACTGCAAAAACCATTCAAGAATTTTAAAATAACATAATATCTGCCATGTAGAGCATTGCAAGGTCATGGAACAGTAAGTCTGCAGATATTTTTTTTAAATATTCAGCATAATTTACGGCCAACTATCACATTTCATGGTGATGATGATAGCCATGAATTCGAACGTTTTCAGATATTACAAGCAATTTTCTAATTATTGCAATTTTTGAACAAATGTGGAAATGATAACAAATGAAGATGATATAACTGAAGTTTTCCACAATAAGGGCAAAACCCTGATCAATAATCAACTAACAGATACTGACATCTGCAGTATGGCTTTTACTCCCTAAAATATTGCTACCGATAGTGAAGTGACAAAAGTGGACAGAGAATGAAAATGATCTCAACTGATAGTTTAATAAGAATTCTTGGCATGTCAATTACAGGACTTAAAGGAACATTACAGGATTAGCAATTACAGGAATACTTGAACTCTGTAACTCGCATTATAAGGTATTTCTCCCAGTTCCCTAGCGTGCCTTCATGGTGTAACGGTAGTACGCTGGGCCAATATTCCAGAGGTCTGTGGTTCGATTCCCGGCGAAGGCAGCTGCATATTTTTCATCTTTTCTGCTTCCAATTAACCTAATGACTCTACAGCATGAAATTGTCTGCGTATAAAATTAAAGGAAAAGTATTAATATAAAAAATGAAACAAATAATTTACACCAGAAATTTTTAACATAACAAATAAATATTGAACATTTTCTATAAATTTTGATTCCCTTAAGGTCACTATTTCCTATTTTTAATTTCATAATTTCTATGTCACCTTACTATATCTAAACTGATGATTTAAAGTCCAGAAATTTCCAAAATCCAGAATTCCCAAAGATTACAGATCTCAGACATAGCAAGACTAAATTTTTCTTCCTTAGTTTTACAGTTATATACAATAAAACAAGTATTTCACTTAAAATTAACTTCTTTAAAGAGGCAAAGATAGAGGAAAGAGTCATACAAACCTTCCTATTTACAGGTTTAACTACAACTTCATTATATGCATCATTAGGCTTCACTGATGTCAAATTATCCAACAATATGTCAATCTTGTTTGAGTTATCCCAGCCAGCCGGGCTATAAAATCAAAAATTTTCATTCCATGTTCCTTTTCTGATTAAAAGTCTAAACTGTAGATAAAAGTTTATCCAAATACACAAACATGATTTTACTTTAAAATATTCCAATTTTAAAAATTAGTTTATATATTTGCTAATAAATGACTTTAGATTCTAACATTATAAAGAAATGCACAACTTCTATAACACAACTTTGAAGCTTCAAATGATCTTTAGAAATAAAAAAAAAACCTTACATAAATACAGCATCTTTTTCTACAACTAGAGCTGGTGTTCTAAAAGGAAAATTATATATCCTATGCACCAAATATTTATAAAGGAGGTCGCAATTTTTATCTTCCTTAACAGACACATAAAAAAGGGCGGCACCATCTTCACAAAATTAAGGAAGTAAATTTGCCAAGAAAATAACAAGTAATTACCAGAAATTACATGAAATTGACTTTCACAAAAGTCTATGGTATAATAAAAATAATTTTATCACTGCAGTTAACATAAATATTCCTACAAAAAGTATTTTTTGAATTTAAAATCATAATTGCTTCATGCATGAAAGAAATTCTGTTGCACAATTAACAAAACTTGGCAGATCCACATACCAGGACCTGCATCATATCTTTTTTTTTTTCATATCTAATGAAATGCACTTTGATACAAGTCTGTGCCATGCTTATTTTTAATTCCTGTGTTCATAATTGCTCACTGGTGTTTAGTTCAGTATCTACAAAATCTGTCATTTAATGTGCGCATATTGAAATGTGGGCAATCCTTTTAAACCATTTATGATTCCTGTGTCTTAATATAGGGCCTTATGTTTATCCAAATGACTTTCTTATGTCAAAGTGTATTAAATTACTTTTTTCAGTGAAACAGAACTGATGCTAGTTCAGTGGATTTAAATTTTGTATGAAAAGTTTTAGTTAAAACTCTTACAATTTAATTTTATTGTTTCGATATAAAAACATGGTACACAGTATTCAAAGAATGAAAACACAAGTACTCTGACATTTTTGTTTAAAGGTTTTATGTTTGTTAATTTTCTTGGTTCCTTTTTGTTTGATATTTTCAGCTAACATAGTATGTTTAATAATTAATGAAATGTTATTTTGAATATTAAACACTGTTTCTTTTTGGTTTCATGAAAATGAAAAATTATGAATTTTATGAAATTTCAGTAGCTTTTATAATTAAATAAGCAAAGAATTTTAATATTTTTCATGGGAAGATTATTAAATTGTAATGTCATTCATTAATCATATTTATGAGTTATTTTTAAAATGTGCGAATAAAAATTAAGAGTTTTATAATTATTCTGATAATCATGCAAATATAAAAAAATAAGTGAAATTACTGTAATTTCGCACGTATAGTCCGCAGACACGATTTTATATAAAAAAATTTCAAAAATCGTCAGATAGTCCGCACCACCGGATAGTCCACGGACTATACGTCCAAAATTACGTTTTTTTAATACCGCGATATTAATGTATTTTAGAAACAAAGAACTAAGTATAAATAGAAAAAAAATACTTGCTTACTAATATACCTTCAGAAATAAAATGCTAAATACAAATAAAAACAGTGCTTACTAATTAATCACACATTCTACTACATTCAGGAAAACCTTCAAAGTCCGATTCATCGGTATCAGAATTAAACAGTTCTAATATATTTTCGGGAAGAGTGTCCGAAAGTTCATTTTCAGCATCACTATCAGTAATTTCCTCGCTTTCACTAACAATCCTGGCTTTTATAAATCCCGATCGGATGGTTGACACTTTAAGACTTTTCCAGGATTTATCAACCCATTCGGCAACTTCACTGTATGAAGCGCGTCTCATACTTCCTCCTTTTGTGAAAGTATGTAAACCTTCCGACATCCAGATCTCCCAGCAAGCACGTACGTGGGACTTGAAACTTTTGTTCACGCTAATATCCAGAGGTTGCAGGATTTTTGTTAAACCTCCTGGAATAATGCTAAGTTCAGCACCGATGTTTTTTTTTTTTTTAGCTTCTGCCTTTACACTGTCTTTTATGTGCGCCCTCATGGAATCCATAATTAGTACTCCTTTGGAACTGAAAAAGGCACCTTCTCTCTTCTTCCAAACTTCTTGAAACCAATCGAGCATAATGTCCTCGTTGCACCAACCCTTTTCATTGCACTGTATTACGACGCTTCGAGGAAAATTTTCCTTGGGAATTGTTTTTCTCTTAAAGATTAAGAGCGGCTTCAACTTTGTGCCGTCAGCACAGCAGGCGAGCATCACTGTGAATTGGGTCTTTTCTTGACCAGTTGTTGTTATTGATATTGTTTTCACTCCACAGGTATCGACAGTGCGATTCAGTGGGTAATCAAATGTTAATGGAACTTCATCCATATTTATAATATTTTTTAGGGAATACTTCCCTTCTGCAATAACTTTCCTTGTAAACTGAAGGAAAGAAGCTTTTTTTTTCATCTACGTCATCCGGAACAGCCTGACACATTGTCGTTCTGCTGCGAACTCTCAAGTTTTTACGACGCATGAAGCGGTAAACCCAATTTATCTCTCCCTTGAAATCCGTTATCTGCATCTCTTCTGCCACGGACTTCGCTCGGAGACGGATTTTAACTGTTGAAATGGAGCGTCCGGCATTTCTTTGGTCGAGAACCCATCTCAGTAAATTTTCCTCTAAAGCTGTCCATTTTACTTTTCCGTGCCGATTGGATCGCTTTCTTCCCATGCTTTTTAACACATCCTTTTGTTTGCGCCAATTTCTCACCACTTTCTCGTCCACTTCAAAATAACAGCCCGCTTCTCTATTTCCATCTTTTTCAGCTTTCTCAACTACCTTGAGTTTAAACTCGGCAGTAAAACTCCGGCGATGTTTCATCAACGTCATCGAAGATGAAAGACAAAATACTGTGCAACGTGGTATCCTCGTGATAAGTGGTAATGAAATGTGACCTTTGACCCCACTCACTCAGTGTTGCCAAACCACGCTATAAGTAAACGAATCACGGTTTTTTTTTTCGTACTCCAGGTACTTTCTACTAAGGCTCCTAAAAATCGAGCTGACGCATCAACTACTTTTCCCCCTCCCGGCAGTTGCGTTAAAGCAGTGCGAAGGATACTGGGATACAAGACTCTGGTTGCGCTGAGTGCTCATATCCGGCATCGCTTGATGCGCCAGCCTGGATTTTAGGAGCTCTACTTGCTACTACTCATTCGTTCTGCACTATACTCTATGGTCTATGGTTTACTATCGATACGATACATACGTATTTTTTCTTGGAATCTCGCGCTTTTTTTATATTTGATCATCGGCAGTTCACGACAACATGTTTTTTAAATTTCAATGATTTTAACCGTGAACAACCAGTGTATTATCCTCACTGGTAGATAGTCCGCAGCTTCAAAAATTCACATTTTAAACACAGATAGTCCGCGGACTATACGCGCGAAATTACGGTAATACAGATAAGTAATATGAAATTAAGGTAAATGCATTTTAAAATTTATGGGTGGTTGTTAAGTATAGAGTATGTTGAGGGAGTATTGGTTCCAAAACAGAAGCCTGTTATTACCTCTACACAGTTGTTCCTTTTACCGTCCTCATATAAGATAATGTTGAAGGCTCTCATTTTATGATAGAGTGTAATTTTTTTATACATTACTATTATTATACTTTTTTATTAGGGAATGTATTAGTGCAGTTCACAAAAGGCAGTTACACAAAGAACGGATGCCTTTTCAAGTAACTGGCTTAGCACCCCTGAGCTACTAGTGCAAAACATAACAAATTAGCTCACATGGATAGTCCTACAGATGGAAATGTTTGTTTACAAGTACTACAGGCCCTTCCAGTTCAGTAAAATAAGGAATTGCAAATGAAAAGACAACAAGTGAAACTATAATTTCGCAGTATTACTGCTCCTACGTTTGTGGTGTTAAAATATAATTTATCATTATAAAAATCACTGCCATATATTTTTATGTTTCAGTTAATAAGCAATAAGTAATGGTTACGTAGAAGTTTTTGTGATACTCTGTGAAGATGAAAATTTTCCCTGAAAAATTATGATTATGTGAACTTTAAAACAAAAAGACTTTTGGACTAATGGTGAAAAATTTAATAGGACTCTAAAAATTTAATTTATTTTTAGAAATTGGTATTCAAAAATTATACTTTAGTTATTTATTAAATTATGGTGGTCAAAATTTTACAATTTACATTTTCTTCATTTGCTACTGCTTTAGCGCTTTTTCTTTAAACAGACTTCTCTGTATGCGATGTATTGGGGAGAAAATAAGTGCAAGTTTTACTTACTAAAAACTGTTTACTTTCACAAAATAAAGAATAAAAGAAAAAATGAATGCACAAAATTTAATGTTTGAGTAAAAAAGTATACTAAAAAGACGTAAGTATAATAAAAATGATGTTTTTATAATAAAAAAGATCCCTAAAATGGAGTTTTGATCAATTCATTTTTAGACCAGTAAAGTGTAATATCAGGTTTCAGCATTATATCTTGTGAAATCAGTATGCCTAAAAAAACATATATTTCTTCTGAACTGGTTGAATGCCATGATTTTCTTGATTTTTCGTTTGCAAGGTGTTACTTCATATACTCGTCTACAAAACGGTTAGTTTCAGTAACAATATGAAGCACGTGCAATTCATCAAAAAATAATTCAAAAAAGATAAATGGGTTTGAAACATCCATTATATATTTCTTTATTCCTGGAACCTAATATAAAAAGTAAACAAAAACGGAGGACGCAGAATAAAAAAAAAGTTTTACTCAAATAACACCAGCCAATACCACGCAGTCATTACTTTCACGGCTTTAGACACATCCCTCTCTCCAATTTCTCCCCACACTTCTTTCAAATAGTATCCTCCTTCACATACTTTCTCAAGGTCATTGTAGTGTTGCATTCCAAAGCTTTGCAAATAATTTTACGGGTAGCAGCGCAAAGCAAATGATAGTAGTTTGGAAGGGCACATATATACACCCGTGGCAGTTAATGCATCGGCAGAGCAAGGCGTACATATATGCCCGCGGCAGTTAAGGGGTTAATACATGTTATATGACGCTTACATAATTCTGATAATGTTAATGGAACTAAAACTCAAACAGCTAATAATAATTTTACAGCAGTATTATTCAATCAAAAATGTATTGATAACAAAAACTAACACAGTCTGAATTAAAATTTTACTCTCAACATAATTCACTTGCTGTCTATTATTTGGCCTAGCTGGATTGCTATCTGCTGCATCTTTTTTACTGCAAAGTTATCAAAAATGTAAACCTCTTGAAATAGGCACAAATAATGTGCCCAGTTATTGTGGCTGCAACATATTTGCTGAAATAAAATAAAAGAATTTATCTGCCTCGGCTGCCAGTTTCCTATTCAGCGTGGACCGACGTTTCAGCATTCTACAACATCAAAATCTTTGCTGTTCATTACGGATATAACCATTTATTTGCGTTCTACACCATTAATATTGGAAAGTCCCCTTTTTATTATATATATATGAAGAGTAACTAGAAAGCATATTAAATTAGCAATTAATGACTCAGCAGTGCTAGTGTTGCGATAGGATGAATCCTTTTTCTACTGACTAATAAATGGAATAGAACTGAGCAGTCTACATCTGCAAAACATGATTATTTTTGGCATTTCCTGAATACAAGAAACTGGAAGAAAATAATTAGAAACTTTGTTAATTATATGGAGAAACTATTATAACTAATACAATTGAAAGAGCACAGGTTAGGAATTTTAATGAAGGATATGAAAATATACATGATGAGTTAAATAGCTAAAAGTCTTTTGTTAATAAGAAGTGAATTCATACAGTCAAAAAATGTTCATAAGAAGAATGAATCATATTTTCATCACTTTCTCTGCATTGTCCACAAATTTAACATCACCAAGAGTTTCATCAGCACATGCTGTGTGTGTACTAACTTTTCTGATTTCACTTCTTGAGCGGAATCATTTCAAGTTATGAGACATGGATAAGACACAATTCCTATATAAAATCAGCAGCTCATAAATTGAAGATATACCCATCATCTTCAAAGAAGAAAGTTAAGTACACAAACTGATAGATGGTTTTTTTCCCATGCAGACTAGGCATGGTTTTTGTCACAGGCATTATTCTATGATACAGGGGTAAAAAACAGGTGATCCATTAAGAATCTCCAATAATGGCATTAACTAGGCAGAAAATAAGAGAAGCAATTTATAGATTCCAAGGAAATTAAAATATTTAGCACATTAAATTTTTGTAATTTCCAATCAAAATATATTTTCTGGGTGTCTTATTAAGATGACTCGTACTTACGGAGATGATATGGTGCAATACAGTGGTAATACATTACAAAAGGCACAGAAATACAATAAATCACTATGAAATGAATAATAATTTTATATACAATATTTCTATGTATGCAATTTTGTAAGAGATAAGCAATCAGAAAACATACCAACTTTAATATACATATTTGTTCAAATAGAAAGGCATGCGAAATACATTTGTAAAATGCACAGAAACCACAATAAAGCGTCATGAAGATACAGCACTCGCTAGTTTTATAAAATTGGATGTTAAATAGGGATTCCAAATAATTAACGTATCAACTTTAACACATATCAATTTGTCCGACAAAATAAAAAAACAGAAAATTCAGCAATAAGGATACAAAGTAAACAGAAGTTCCTGATTGTTAGTTGAATAAAATCAAATATTTCTTCTTTGAAGTCATACTCTTTTTCTAATGTTGACATGTAATCTGTCTAGAGAACATGGAAGTAAATTATAAATTTCAATAAATTAACAAATGCAAATAAAACAAATTTGTCTACTTCTATTGTTAACTTTGAAGATGTTTCATTCTTTTATTAAAGATTTATCACAATCATTCAGCATCTTATAAATACAAAATATGTACAGTGGCTCATATTTGTTTTCAGATAGTTGTATTTTTGAAATTTATTTGGTAAGAATATTTGGAATTTTTAGTTATTTCTAAATATAGAAAACTCACACTCCAATTTTTTTTTCTACATTTTAAAACTGGCTTATTACAAAATATATATCACCAAAATATTCTTTGCAGTAAAATAATTTATTTTAAATGAGTTAATCAGTAATTTGCATAATAATTTGGATACTCGAAAATTTTGTTGAAATAATATGGAAGACGATATTTCTTGTCATTTTTTGTTATAAATGAATAAATAAACAAGAATTATCATCTATATTTGGAAATTATTATTTGTTTAGCAAAATATCAACATTATTATAACATTAATATATTAACAGTTCCATGTCCATTAATATATTAACAGTTTCATTATCAACATTAGTATATTAACAGTTCTACGGCTGAAGTGAACATGGCAAAACACAACAAATTAAAAACAAATTCTGTTCAAAATTTTACTACTCAAGATTTTAAAGGTGATAAAAGTATTCAAAATACGAGGGCTATCCAGAAAGTAGATTACGTTTTGGAATAAAAAAATAAACAAAGTATAGGAAACAAATTTTATTATATACAGATGAAAGCCACACTCAAATACTACTTTTCTACATAGTCACCATACAAATTAAGGCATTTATCGTAGCGATGTACGAGCTTGGAAATTCCTTCGTCGAAAAATTCGGCGCCTGCGCCTTCAACCACTTCGTTACCTCTTCTTGCAGCTGTGCGTCGTCATCAAAACGCTGCATAGCCAGCCACTTCTTCATTGCTGGGAATAGGTGGAAGTCGCTCGGTGCCAGGTCGGAACTGTACGGCGGATGAGGAAACAACTCCCACTTAAAAGATTCAAGAACTTTACGAGTGACATTTGCCGTGTGGGGCCGGGCGTTGTCGTGAATCAACAAGATCTTAGAGCTCAACATTCCTCTGCGCTTGTTTTGAATTGCTCTTCTGAGTTTTTGGAGAGTTTGGCAATACCTTTGAGAGTTTATTGTAGTGCCTCTTTCCAGGAAGTCCACCAAAATTACACCTTTTCTGTCCCAAAAAACAGTCGCCATCATCTTCCTTGCCGACATTGTTTGCATGCATTTCTTGGGTTTTTGGGGAGAACTTGTGTGCCCCCACTGCATTGATTGCAATTTCGTTTCACAGTTCACATGTTTCACCCATGTTTCGTCACCAGTAACGATGCGATCGAGTAAAGAGTCACCATCCTTATGGTAAGCGTCCAAAAAGTTCAACGCTGCAGCCATTCGCTGATTTTTGTGGTCCTCTGTCAAGATTTTTGGAATCCATCTTGCACAAAACTTGTGGTAACCAAGCTTTTCGCTGATGATTTCGTGCAACAAACTTCGCGAAATTTGTGGAAAACTCAAAGAAAGTTCCGTTATTGTGAAATTTCGATTTTCACGGACTTTAGCATCGACTTTTTCGAGAAGTTCGGCGGTCACTATGCTGGGTCTCCCACTTCGATCTTCGTCGTGAACATTGGTTCGGCCATTTTGAAATCTTATGACCCACTGACGCACTCCACCTTCAGTGATAATGTTGTCCCCATACACTTCAGGAAGCTGCCGATAGATTTCTATCGGTTTACAGTTTTTTGCAGTCAGAAACCTTATTACTGAGCGCACCTCGCAGCTCGCGGGATTTTCAATTAACGCAGACATTTCAAACCGTCACAGTATCTGAACGGAGCACAGCACGAACCTCTCACTAGCACGGCTAGATGCAGACTGAGCTGCGCAACGCTCTGACCCCAAGATGGCCGCGCTAGCCCCGCCCCTAGCGGACACAGACGGAAACGTAATCTACTTCCTGGATGGCCCTCGTATTTAAAAAATCCTCGAGGAAAAGCGTTAAATTATTTTTGATGTATCAAAATAGGGAAATTGCATGGAACCGTTCAAAATGCATTTAAGTCTTGACCACATTCTAAGCTAACTCGGAGGAATCAGTGATTTATCCTTCGAAAAGTCAAACAAAACCCCAAAATTAGTGCTGTAAAACTTGCAGCAGATTTAGAGGAATGGCTTAAAATAAAAATTAACACAGAAACTAGTAGAAGAGTCATTACAGCACATGGATACAACTGGCAATCTGCAAGAATAAAATTCTTCAACAAGGAAACAATGGAAATACATCTGGCATTTGCAAAATCCATGTAAGCAGAGATTCATCAAATTGAAATAATGTGAATGAAGAAAATATGAAAAAAAAAAAAAAACTATTACTTACCGTTAATCATGAAAGTGGAAGTATAATTGTTTGGCTATTTCACTGCCTCTGGGATGAGAAATTTACTTTCTACAGAAAATAATATGGATCAGTATAAATATATGTTGTTGTGTTGTTACTTATCTCATTTGTCTGACAGTAATATCAGAACAAATCCAGGAAATTCAGCATGGCAAGCAGCGCAAGATTGTGCTTGTTGTTGGCAAGTCTTGAGCACCATAAAATCTACTATATTAATACGAGGGTTGGAACTTTAATAGTGGCAACTATTTATTTACAAGGAATACAAAAGTGATTCATGTCACCATGTTTTACAGTCCTTCAATATAGTCGCCAGCATTGTGTACAACCCGTTTCTAACAATGTGGAAGTCGCAGAATACCTGTAGCAGCGCCTGTTTTGTTGATAGTTTGAATGGACCGGTCTACTGCCGCAAGAATCTCAGGAACAGTTTGGAAGCGAGTGCCATGAAGTGGTTCCTTCATCTTAGGAATTAAGTCATAGTCACAAGGGCTTAGATTTGGGGAGTATGGTGGATGGTAAAGCACTTCCCAGCCCCATCGCTTGAACAAATCAGTCACAGCTTGCGCTGCATTCGGCCGAGCATTGTCATGCAAAATGAGAGGAGCATTCTGCAGAAAGTGTCACCGTTTTTTTCCTCAAAGCTGGTCGGAGATTGTGCTCCAAAAATGAGCAGTAATACTGCACAGTGACAGTCTGCTGTGGGGAGCATTAGGATGACACCATCACAGTCGTACACGAGAATCACCACAACTTTCACATTGCTGGGGTTCTGACGAAATTTCGAACGTCGTGGTGACCCGTGGTGACGCCATTCGTTTGATTGACGTTTCAGTTTTGGCTGGTACGACTGGGCCCAAATCTCAACCAGCGTAATGATACGGCGTAAAAAAGCATCTCCTTCGCGCTCATAGCGCTCCAGGTGGGTTTGGGCAGCATCGTATCGTAGCCATTTCTGCATTTCCATCAATTGATGTGGAACCCATTGTGAAGCAATTTTTCTCATGGACAGGCATTCCTTCAGAATGTGCAGCACAGTCGTATGCGCTAATCCTGTTTGTCCGGCCAGCTGACGAATCATTTGGCGGTGATCACTGTCCATTAGTGCGGCAACAGCTTGCACGTCTGCCACATTTTGGTGTCCTTCATTGAATGCTTTCACCCATCTTGCTACGGTTCTGTAAGGCAAGGCAGATTCCCCGCAAGCCTCTTGAAGCCCTTGATGACACTGTCGTGCTGTACGACCTCTGGCACATTCAATTTTTATCCAACATCGTTGTTCTTGTTTTGAAAACATCCTGACAACACTTACGACCACAAGCTAATACAAGGATCCGTTCTTCGCGTCAATCCGCATGCGCGTGACGTAGGCAGGACGAGTCTTTTTGCTGAGAGGTAAGGTAGGTATGTAGTTCACGTGTGGCAAACGCGATATTCTTTGGTTTTTTGCGTAGCGTTTTTTCAGCTGTGTTGCCACTATTAAAGTTCCAACCCTCGTATATAAATATTATTAATAAAAACATCAAAGTATCAGCAAGAAACTTGGAATGCAAAATACATTCAAGGTTTATCAGGATGAAGATCCCAAACCTACAGCTCTTTATTCACTTGGGTTTATTGTACAACAATCCTGAAGTTACTAAAACTCTTCCATACTCTGACTTAAATCCTGTCGAACTTGTATCGACTGAGTTGGAGAAAAGAATAAGTAATACAACATTCTGACATGACGAATTCTAGTCAAAGCATTTATTATGGAAAAAATGGAGCAAAATAGAACCTTCTTACTAAAAAAAATTCATTAAATCTATGCAAAAGGGCATGAAAGTATTATCTAACTACAAAACATTTAACAAAGTATTGAATGTCCCTATTATATTTTTATTAAATACAATCTGATTGTTCAAACTATCTGAATACATATGTAAAGTCCTTTTCAAAACTTTTTGAATAAATTATTTTTTCTTACGACACAAATTTCTCACACATTTTCAAAAAGAAGCATATTTATTAAAAAAAAGAAAAAAAAAAAAAGAATAACATTTGTAAAAGAAAAAACAATCATTTTGCTAATATTTATTTTGCTTTATTCTGCAAATAAAAATGAAAATTACAGATGTACAAAAACAAAAGTAAGCCACTGTCTGAACTAGATTAATTAAGACAAAACATGACACAATGATCTGCCTAAAGGAAGATATGCTTTGCAGGATGCATTTCTAAGAAAAACTGCTTCATATTTATATTGCACATAAATAAAACCAAGAAAATTTCTTAAGGCTAATCTCTTCAGTTCCTGAAAACCAAACTTGCATCAAAATAAATACCAGTGCTTTGTGGGTTTTGCAGCTCAGCTGTTGATCAGTCAAACTTTCCCATTCAATAACCCTTTTTATCTATGCAAATATATTCGTGACTGTGTCTATAAAGGTACAAAAACTAATTCTCTTTTTCAAACTCAAGTTTTATACTTGCAGCATGTAACAACTCAGAAAATTCTTGAGCCCAAGGACATTGAAAATTCTTGTGGAAGTCTCACAGTGAACAACTCAATCTGCATTCGCTTTATAGCAGCATACTGCTTCCACAACTGGTGTGTTGGTATGGGGTGGCATTGCATGCACCTGGTATCTCTAATACCAATCTATAGCAAAATGAAAGTTCAAAGGTACACTCATATCTTCCAGCCACATGTGTAGCCACTTATGGCAGGACTCCGAAGAGACATTTTTCAACAGGACAGTACTTGGCCACACACAGCCTGGGTATCACAGGAATCCCTCTGCTTTACTAATTCTTCCTCTGACATGCCTTATCTCTAGATCTGTCATAGATCAAGCACGTCAGATATCACTTGGGATGGCAAGTTTGAGAGCCTTGGAGTTTGGTCAAACTGCAAATGCACTTACAGCAATTGCGGAATAAGATGACACATACCATATGGGGTCTGTATGCCTCAATGCCTGCCCGTATTCTGTATTCAAGCTAGAGATGGCCCAACATGAAAGAGAATCTCCATTAATTTATAGTTTTTCTTGTAATAAATTATCTTTCTGCTTTGAGTTTCTTATACCAATGTTGCATTCACACATACAGTACAAAGTCCGTAATCCGGACTTGTCGGGACTTCAATTCCGGATTAGGGTTTTTTCCGGTTTATAGATCATCAATTTAAATCTCGTAAGATGGCATGCAGAAATTATACAATTAAAAATATGAAACTAATATTTATGAAATAAAGAGCAATTATGATCTATAACGTATCAAATTTTACAAAAAAAAAAAGGCTTAATATTTATTTGTTTACGTTATTAAACATTTCTTTTAACACACACATGCGTAATAATTGCTTATTCAATCCTCTGCTACTACTATCAAGATCTTCAAGCAAAGTTATCAATCTGTTTACTTAAGAATCACATCTCCCGCAGATTTTAAATCTGCCTAAGAATATTTTCATCGCGATCTCAGTAATTATTTGCACTCTCCAACACAAGCCACATGCCAATGAGCCTATTAATCGTAAACTCTTTCCTATCCACTTTTTGCTTTAGTGTTTGTACTGTGTATAAAAAATTATAAAAAACCAAAAAAAAAGTATAAAATATAAAATACAAAAAAAAAATTTTTTTTTAAACCTAAAAACTTATAAAAAGATTATGATACTTAAGTTTTTTATTTCTCATCCCTATCCCTAAGCTTTCTCGAGCCTGTGGCTCTCTCTAGTGTGCATCAAGTAAATCACTTATGCAAAATTTTTCCTATTTCTGCTCGCTTTTAGTAATTCTGATGTGGAGGTAGATGGTTTTGAACCATAGGCACTCCGAAACTTTTAAATCATTGGCATTGACACATGCGTAAAGCATACAAAAAAAACAGTTTTTGAGGTCCGGATTATAAATCATTATGGATAAAGGACGTCTGGATTACGGACTTTGTACTGTATATAACTCCATTCGAATATGACAACTCTTTCTTGCTGCGCAATTTGTTACAGCAATGAGCAGATAACAAGGGCACCTGTAAGTACAGTATCCTCTGCAGATACTCATAAGGAAGGGCTGCTGTGTTGCAAAAAGAGTAGTGTCCATGCCTTTTGTAATTCTTTAACTCTGAAGTAATCACCGTAAAGTGTTATTCTTTCTCTCATTATCTGATACCAAATCTTAAACAACTGTAAAGATACACCTGAATTTGATGCAACACTTCTTAATACTGAGTGTAACAATGCATTTAGCTTCACTATGAGTCTCTTCATATGAGAATGTCAAGTCATGCAGTCATCAATTAAAATAACGACAGAGTTAATTTTTCGATCCAATCCTACGTTATCCCCCTTAGGTTTGTACAAAGAGTTCTTCTTTGGTATTTCTTGGAGCTAATAACCCTGTCTTTAAGCCCAGTATTGGAGAGAGATAAACTGTGCTCTGCTAAGTCATCATGGCATTTTGAGTCTATCATTCAAACAATCTTATTTTTTCTTTCCATTCGTTACCATTAGAAAGACATCTGCACATGCCAATATCTAGACTCCTTAAGTGTTATGCTAGCAATGCGGTTCCATAATATTCTGGAATCTCCCCCCAAAAAAAAAAAAACCATTCCCACACCTTCAAAAACTTCCAAACTGTTACCAAATTGGTAAGAAATCACTAATGTTATCAATCTGGCGATGTCACTTTGTAGAAAGTTTCATCCACATCTCCAGTTCTGTTGAAGCTATTCTTACAATTCCAATATCAAAGGCCTCAGAATTAAAAGTTTTACTAAATGATACATAAAACAAACATATACAAACATGATCAGTGGCAGCGAATTCAAAATTAAATAAAATACCTAAACAAATTCACCATAAAAATACTAAACAAGTAAAAAAAAAAAAAAAAAAAAAAAAAAAATTAAAAGATAAAAACAAAATTACAAACACACACAAAAAATAAAATAAAAATAAAAGATAAAAAAAAAATTTCAAATGACACAAATATTTACAATATACTCAGGGATTTAACAACATTCTAGACACAGAAATGAACACACATATTCCTGCTGCCATTCGCCATGCATATTTCAAGCTCTGGAAAACATTTTAAATGTTCATATTTAAATTTTTAAGTTCCATTTGGCAGTATAAGTATTTTAAAATATCAAATAAATTATGCACTAATAATAAGTTACTTGTTTTACCAATCAGTTTTTTAGAACAAACATGCTTCAATAATTAAAATGCATACACACTACAATTTTCAGACATTTACAAGTATCTACAAGTATTTATTGACAACAAGTGATCTCAAGGATAAAAAATATTTGATTATATATAGCTCAAAGGGCACATAAATTATTAATTTACCTATAATTAATATACTATTCTGAAGTACGAATTTCCTCTCATATAGAAAGAGTAGTGCTGATAGTCCAGTTTCATCCAGTACAGTCTGGCAACTATCATTATTTAACAAGTTTTGAATATGCTGCTTTTAATTCAAGTATCTACCATCAAATAAGTTCTTATACTTAGCAATCTTAACACTTAACAAAATGTCAACTAAGAAACCAAGAGTTGCAAATGCTGACATCTAATTAATACCGTTGCAAATGCTAAAATCTAATTAATACAAGTATATATCATCATCAGTACTTCAAAAGAAGGAGTTAATGATGTTAATCACAGAAAATTTATGAAGACTTACAACTACTACAAAATTATTAACATGCATGACATTAAGAATTAAAACTACATAAGTTTTACAAAGAAAGCGAAATGATTTTAAACTGTAGAACTGTGTTTAGAAGCTTCAATGAAAACACTTTTTCTAGCTCTTAGCTTTGTTCTACTTTTGATATGACACAAATCAACTAAATAAGATAGATTGATTTCCATTCTCTATTATTCAACTATAAGCAAAATTGTGAATTTGTATTAGAATTTTTACCACTATGTTTTAAAATTTTAAGTTCTTTGAAATATTTTACACAGAAGTTGATTTTTTACAAAGTAGCAAAATGGTAATTCAAATGGAATTGATGCATCATGTTTTTACTGAATTAAACTAATTCCTAGATACCAGAAGAAAGATGAAGGCTTTTCCACGCATAGAAATGGTGATAATTTTATTAATATTTTTTTAATTTGTGGCTTACA
The DNA here is from genome assembly GCF_044657685.1 of Stegodyphus dumicola. NCBI lineage: Eukaryota > Metazoa > Arthropoda > Arachnida > Araneae > Eresidae > Stegodyphus > Stegodyphus dumicola. The sequence goes on from NC_140780.1 coordinate 164,010,731, forward strand.
TTATTCTTTCAAATATGCATTCAACAGTAAGACTTCCTCTTTTAAGCAAATTCAGTAATTCAGTAATAAAAATTCTCCTGGATGTCAATCAATACAGAAGTTAAGAACTATTTTTTCTTTACCAAAGAATTCTTGAATGAGCCTAACTTTGAAAAATCAAGCATAGTGTAAGCCATAAGTAAGCAACTAATTAAATTGTTCGCTATACAAATAAACTTACTTAGGAACAGTATAAAACTCTTATGTCATAGAAATTATTAATCATGACCTACATTCATTAACAGCATTATCAAAATAATTAAAATTTTATCTTAAATGAGGTCTCACAACAAATATCTGTCACACATTATTACAGAAGTTTCACTACATGCAGAAAGAATGACGTGATGATTTAAATAAGAGATTAGATTATGCACAGCACTACGTGATCAATGCTTAACAGCCAGAAGAAATTGCATAGAACACTAAGTAATTTCTCATTAAAAAAATACTAGAAAATTCGCTTCTACCTCCCAAAAAAAGCTCTACTTTTAAACTTGGCTGAGATACGTTTAAAAAAATATGAAATGTTAAAATTCTTGCAAGTAAAACTAACCTTTGTAATTATCACAATTATCTCCAAACCAAGGTTGATCTTAATTTCCCTGTTAGAGAGAATATTTTCAGCATTAGATCCATGTATTGGTCTTACAGGAGATGTTCCACCCATGCCATCAATTTCAGCTCCTGGTTCAACATAATCCTGAAACCTTTTTAACACTACAAGCAAAAATAAATATTTAAAGGTACGAGTAATATAATATAAAAAGTAACATTACGATATTAAAAGTGAATAAACTAACACAAATAATATAACACAGTATTTTAGACAATTACTTCAAATAAGTTAAAAAGCAATTTTCTTTAAATAAAATAAAAGTTCTAAAGATGTTTATGTTTAGAATTTGCATTCCAACAAGAATATTTACATTTTTGACATTTGCATGCTGTATCAGTGCTGTACCAGTGCGCAACTCGTTGTAGTGCAGGTATAAAGAATTGAACTTTTTGCCCAGAGATTCTTTTGCAGCTGTACTTAACCGTCCCTACTTGTTTGTGGTCGACATTTGGCATCAGCTTATCACTAGTGATGAGTCGGTACTACCGAACCGGGTATTTTGTAACAGGTACCGAAAATCGGTACATCCAAGTACCCGTTACTTCAGTACTGAAATTGGTACTTTTCGGTATTCGTTACTTCTGTACCGAAACAGGTACTTTTCGGTATTCATTACTTCTGTACTGAAACGGGTACTTTTAGGTATTCGTTACTTTGTAACAAAAATATGCGTCTCTTCTCGGTATTCATTACTGGAGGATCGATGAGGGTTCAGCTCACTTCGGTTTTGGTACAAGGACAGTAGTATCTGGTTGTATTTGCGAAATGGTGATATGTGCTCCTTGTGTCCATGAATGGCCTGCTCCTCAGACACTTCCGTAGTTGGCATGTTTTCTGATATTCAAAATCTTACTTCATACTGATAAAATCAAACACGTGGTGATGTGGCAGAGTTTCTTCAGTGTGCAAAATCGTTAGCTGCGTATTTCGGTACTCCAAATCGTTACTAGGGCACTTCAGTACTCCAAATTGTTACTAGGGTACTTTGGTACTCCGGTACAGCAAACCGTTACTAGGGTACTCCGGTACAGCAAACCGTTACTCCGGTATTTCGTTACTTCAGTACTCCAAATCGTTGCTTGGGTACTCGGTACTTGAAATCGGTTTTCAGTACTTTTCAAAGTAACTGTTACTTGAGTAATGGGTTATTTTGTACCGGGTACAAGAAAGTACCGAAGTTGCCTATCACTAATTATCACTACATATTTCGTTTCATATTTTATCTTTTCATTTTAAAAAAATTTTATGTTTAACCAAAGTTTTTGAACGTCCTTTAATGAACCTTCTGACAAGTTTGGAGTCTTGTGGCATAAACTGGCACCACATTTGATGACCTAAGTAGATTGCTGCAGTTATGCATGGCCAAAGTGAAGTGCTCAAGGAAGCTGAGTACTGAGATCCCATGGCAGAGGTGTCTGTGCAAACAATTCTATTGTGGAGCTGCAAATCAGGAATATTTCAGTGAAAGTACTTATTTCTTAGTATGTCAGTGCTGATATTGGATATTTTTTTTTTTTTTCAGCTTATTATGTGTTTCAGAGTGTAGATAAAGCCGATTCACAGAAGCTTTTTCTTTCTGTTATATTACTGTGTACAGCAGGGGTTCCGAAAGTCTGCGTCAAGGCACCCTGGCACACTGTTATGTAAGGCCAGGGGCACCGCGAACATGAAGAACTTGCGTTGAACAAGACAAGACTTGTATTGAAAGCTCAGCCATATTTTTTATTATTATATTTACAATATAAAATCATATTTTTAACATTTTTATTTCTCCCTTTAATCTCAAATCATTCTTAGTCTCAATATCATTTTTAAAGCACTATTTTATTCTATCACTTAATTCTTTCAGTTTGCAGTAATTTATGTTGTTCAATCAGATTGTACTCAATTATTAGTGCAAAGGGGCTTTGTCCTTGAAGGACTATTGTTTTCGTTTTGCGATTTTGCGTTGAATCACTATAAATGTCCGTTTCACTTTTTCAAACTGTTGCCACCAAATAGAGTTTTGCATTATATTTGAAGAAATTAAATAATGAAAAATCTGCATAAATGTATGTATATTTCTTGCATTGTGATAAAACAACGGTACATACAGCCATTGAATTTTAAATGACGTAATCCTACTTCGAATATGGGCATGTGGAAGACCAGATTTGAAATTTGGAATTTGTTTTATTATCGATTTCATATTTTGTAAAACTTTAACGAATTTTTGAGTAACAAACTCAACGATCTAAAAACGAGCAATGGCAACACTCTATGGCCGGCAAAGGGGGAACCTTTTTATCTCTAGCAGGCACAGAACTGTGTATCGGAAATTTTAAAGATATGCTCATTTAAAATTATTTTGCGACATTGCAGCTGAACTGAATTTTATGGTTTAAGTGCAAAGAACGTGATATTTAATAAATAAAGGTAACACACAAAATGCTTTAAAAATGCCCCATTGGACGTAATTTAAAATCTGAAAACCTTTCAGATTTTTTTTTTGGGGGGGGGTTGTTCTCATATATTTTTGCACCTATTACTTCCTGTCACAAGACTGCAGTATTTGGCTTCACAGCAGTGACATCTATTGGTGCTACGTTTTCCCGTTTGTGACCATCAGTGTCAAACTCGGGAACAGATGAGGAAGGTCGTACAATCTTATATGTCTGTGAAAAACGAAAGTTGGGATCTCGATGAAATAATGCAATAACTCAATGAATCCATACTGATATTTCACAAAATGAAAAGATTTTTATTAAACAAGAAAACAGATAGTAACGATAGTTCAAGTTTGAGTGACAAGGCTTCAAAACTGGCACAGAATAAAAGAGACAAAAACATAGTAAATACAAAGAATGTTTCTTTGATTTTGCTTTTACTTCAGTAGATGTAAATAACAATGAAATGCAACGATGACAGATGTATGCAAGGCAATGTGTTCATGAAACAAGTGTCAGTTCTGAGTAACTCACAGCTAGCGTCTTTCCAGGTAGCTTACAGAATGATGAAGTACAAAAAAATACACACTATTGCAGAAGAGCTGCTATTAATGTTATGGTACAGAAACTCATCTCTAAGTTAACTGTATGCAACAACACAATTAGAATTCAATGTATACCTTGTATGTACGAAGAATTAAATGTTCAGAATCTCAATGATCAGTTAATAGAGAAAATGAAACAAAATGAACTCGGTCCACAATTAGATGAGAGGCTTACTGAGAGTAATAAAAATGCAAATTTTTATGTACACTTCCTGGATGATAATGCTGAAGATCTTCTGTTTTGTAAGAGTATCATCGGGAGTGCAAAGGCTCAAGACTTATTCAAAATGCTTCACAAGTTTATAATGGAAAATTATTTAAATTGCAAGAAGTGCATCTGTGTATGTACTGATGGTGCTCAATCAATGCACGGTCACCATGCAGGACTACAGGTATTTATTTGAAGCTAAACACTGCATGTTGTGTGGACCCACTGCATTAGTTACTAGGAGCCTTTTGCATCGAAATCGCTTAGTCCTCAGTTGAATATGGCATTAGAATGTGTCATAGACATAGGGAACTGCATAAAAACTAGACCACTGAAGGCAATTTTTTTTTTCAAAAACCTATCCAAGGATTTCCATATCCAAGGATTTCCATATGAACACAGAGCTATGCTGTACTATGCCAGTTCATGATGGTTTTCAAATGACAAGATCCAGTCTCGTATTCGGGCAGTATCCAGAATTTCACACTTTTCTGCAAGAGGAAGGTCATGCAATCATTAAGAATTTTTCCGAACCAGACTTTCTGCTGACACTAGCATATAGGGCAGCACTTCTGACAAGCTAAAGTTCTTGAATCTGTCACTACAGGACAATATATGCACATCTTGAAACCTGAAGAAAAGATTTCAACATTTAGGAAAAAGCTGGAGTTGTAGATAGAAAAAATGAATAGCGATGGTGCTCAAGATTGTTTTTCTACATTGTACCAATACACAACTTCTAATAAAGTTCTTGTTCTATACGAATGGCCATTCCTTTTCATGGAACACCTTTCAAAGCTCACCGACTGGTTTGCAAAATACTTTGCAGAAGCTAATGTAGAGAAATTTATGTTGATCTAAGATTCTTTTCATTCGCAAGATGAAGAAATTAGAAGTTTTGTATTTCAATCAAAATTTAGTATCTAACTTTAAATTCTAAAGCTCTAAGCATCATCATTCCCTTTGCAACACCCTATCTGTGTGAAGCTTGGTTTTCAGCTGTTGCTCTAATAAAGATTAAATACTGTTCGAAAATCAACGTGGAGCAAAAAATGAGATTAGCTGTCTCAAGTCATCTTCCACAATTTGAAAAATTGGTATGGGCATCAAGAAGTGCCACAATGAGTTTCTAATTTGTTACTGAAGGTTTCTTTTATTTGTATGTTTTCTGATCAATAAAAATTATTAGACTTTTGCACTAAACTGTTGTTTTTATTCCTTTGCCTGACTTTCATTATGGCAGAAATATTGCAAAAGGGGCGCCATGTGGAAAAAAAACCAAACTGTAAGTGCGCCGCATACTGAAAAAGTTTGGGAACCCCTGTTGTACAGTATTCTTTTTATGTAGTGAATATTTTATATTTTCGTTGATATGAATTTTCATTCCATTGTGTATCCTTAATAGATATGGATAATAGAAATGGTTTTCTATCTATTTACATTATGTTTTGGTATTAATATTTGTAATACTTAGTTGTACAAAGGTGGTAATATCGCGTAATGAAAATTCCGCTAATGACATCGCAGCTGAGAGTGCAGTGGCTACACGTGTTGCATGTTTTGGTAAAATTACCGCCTTTTTGGAAAAGAAGCCCCGACTTACGGTTTGTCAGACTGGCATCGCAGTTTTCCCTTTCCGAAATAACTTCAGATTTAACAAAATGTAACCATGTCACTGCTGCTGTAAATTCTGATATAATTAATTCTGTTGCCAATATCATAAACCTCCCACTACTGAAAAATATGCCCTAAAACAAAGATTAATTTCAGTAAATTTCGAGAGCGAAGCATCGAAAATTCATACTCTCTTGTAAGGTTTAGAGCTTGGTGACCAACACTGTTCCAGTTACTGACTCATATGCATAAACTGGCAGGTGATACAGTAGCAAAACCTTTGGTGAAGATTTTGTGGCTTGCAAGGTTTCCTAATAGTACAGTCTATTTTAGCCACTCTTGGTGAAGATGATTTGAGTAAATTGGCTATGGCTGCTGATTAGATTACTGAGCTTGCATCTCATTCTGATGAGAATATGGGTATTGTGACCCCTGAGCCGAGTGAATCTGCTACTACTCATTTGAAACTCCAGGTAGCAAACCTGACTAAACAAGTGAGTGAGTTTGGGATGTAATTCTTGCACAGCTAACCATAATTTTTGGCATTTGTACCAGTGCAGGTAACGCGAATGTACTAACCATAATAAACAGCGAAGAAATTATATTTGCTTTTATCATGTAAATTTTGGAGAACAGGCAAGGAAATGTCAGTCTCCATGTTCCTTTCGCCAAAATAGCGGCCACCAGGTAAATCGTATACTTTTAGCTGACCCCTCTTCAAAAATAAAATATTTAATTGATATCGGTGCATATGTATCAGTATTACCAAAAAAGTATACTCTGTGTACTAAGCCTTCCCAGAATTTGGTTTTACCTGCCGTCAATGGAACTAAAATTCCCACATTTGGCGCTAAAAGCCTTACTCTGAATTTAAACTTACATCGTACCTTTACATGATTATCTGTCGTTGCAGATGTAAATCAGTCAATTGTAGGTGTAGATTTCCTTAAGAAATAGTGATTATGTATTGATGTAGCAAATGATTGCATTATTGAATCTAAAACTAATTTATCATCTCGTGGCAAATTGCTTGGATTTTTTTTTTTAGGGGGGGGCATATCTGTACTTCTTGGTGATTCTAAATTTGATAGATTACTCGTTGAATATACCAAACCCTTCTTATGTAACCAACAATAATAAGAATTCAACAATTCTCTATTATATTGAGACCAAAGGTCCTGCCATGTTCTCTAAGCCTCATCGTTTGTATAGACTTTAAGCCAAGAGATTCTCTTGCATTTTCACTTGTTCGTGGTCGACATCTAGAGTCGGCTCATCGTCGTATTTTACTCAAAAAATACAAAATGGATGCAGCCAAATCAATATCTGCCACAAATTACAGTTTATCCAAATCTACAGCTGGCACCATATGAAAAACTGAAACTTTATAATAGCTGCTCATGGAAAAAATTTGGACAAAACTCAGAACTCATGACAGGAGCAGCAAAGGGATATTTTCACCACCCAAAGTCATAATCTGCCTGTGTCTGGGCCAATGAATTTGCCAGCCACTTTGGACAGACAAGAAAAAAAATTGGAAAACAAATGTAATAACTGCACATAATAATCGCAATTAAATCTTAATATGACTTAAAAATTTAATATTAAGTTTTTTTTAGCAAAATCGAATGTTAAGAGTTTTTCTCCTTTGTTTATCATACAGTTTTTGATTTTTTTGTGAGATGATCCATTTTTCCTTTTAGATTGCATATAGCAAACCTAACTTCCAGTCCTTTGAAGTTCGTTACACTGGAGCTTAAGTATACAATTTATAGATATATCAGCAAATATTCTAGATATATTCTGCTAACATTTGATTTAAAAATTCAACTTGTAATACCATTTCTTCAGGTGATGCAGTTTTATCTTTATGGCACACAGGCAACTATAAGCATGACTGCTTAAAAGTGCCACCTTTTTTCAGGAGTGGAAACAATCTTTTGAAATTAGAATTAACACTTCAATACATGCAATAATTTTTCAATTATTTGCCCTAAATTGTGCTTTTTGTGCATTATAGCATACCTGCCAACCTCTAAATATAAAAATACAGAAGATTTCTCCAAAATTCAGAAGAACACGAAGAATTAATATTATGCTTTGATATTAAAAAAATAACAATTTATACAAATAGAAAAAAGAAAATTGTACTTACATTAGTAAATCTCAATTAAGTAGTAACTAAAAAATTTATTAGGAAACATAAAACAAGAACTTAATGTTACACAAAAAAATTATTGCAATGAACTTAGAGTGCATTTTTTGGCTTTAGCCAAAAATTCTTTGGAAAATTTCCTGTCATTACAATTAGTTTCCTCATAACATTTAGCAATTAAAATATTTTCTAGAGTTTTTGGTGAAATTGAAGAATGAAACATAGTTTTGTTTTTCTTCACAACACTGAACACTCTCTCGCACTCAGCATTACTGCGTGGAATTACGAGAATAGCACATAAAACTCTTGCTAGTCTATCATATTTTGGTGTTCCATCAGCTCTTTTTATTCTTTTTAAGGTACCAACGAGGACATCAAGTCTATCTTCTCCAGAACTGGCAAAGTCTTCAAATTGTGCAGCAGAAAATTGGTTCCGTAGTTCATCTAAAGCAGGGGTCTCCAAACTTTTCAGCCCGCGGGCCATATTGGGGCTTTAACGAAGCTTCGAGGGCCAAGATCCAGTTAGTTCATCATCCATGGCGATGCAACTATGATGAACAGCATACAAGTTTTTAAACGAGGCAGTAATATTTTTGTGATTGGATCTATACGCTATGACCTTACAAAGAGATCCTTTTTTTTTAGACTTTCATGCAGTTTCACCTAACATAAATTTCTTAAAGCTGTTTTTGAACATTTGCAAAAATATAATTTTGTCCAAGAATATTAGATTTCTTCGGTTTAGTATGTACTTTGCTTTTCAATTGATTTATCAGCGCATTTTGTTTACATTTTGATCAGCTGCAAACATTCGCTCCATAAGCAAGTTTAAAAAAATCTCGAAAATTAAAATAAATTACAACATATTTAGAAAAATTAAGATTTAAATAAAATCACTACTGAAAATTTCTATGAAGCAACTTAGAATGCTACTATAAAAACTAGAAAAGATAACACACGAAACCTTTATTCTTGTAAAGAGTACAATGAGAGTTTTCTACTTCCTTGTACGAAGTAAGGGAAGTATTGTAATCGCGGAAAATTTCGGATATCATATTTCAACGAAAATATCCATTTTGACCTCTCTCTCTCTCTCTCTCTCGAATCCATTTGAACTTTTTTTTTGGCGTGACATCTGTTCGTACAGGCAGAATAAATGAATCTTTTTCTCAAAATGGATTCAGAAGAGATTTTTTTCGTGATGTCTGTACGTACGTATGCAGGTATCTCGCATAACTCGAAAACGAGTGGCCTCAAAACGTTGAAATTTTGTATATGGGACATGTATAACATGTAGTTGTGCACCTCCCTTTTTATTTGCAATCGGCTGCATCAGAACTCTATGTATATCTACCCAGTCTGTTACCGGAGACGGGGAGTTTAGTTTTTTATTCTTATATCCTTGATTATATTTAATTTTTATTCTTATATCCTTGTAGATTGTGCGATTTTTGCTTTCGAAGTGACTCAGGGGGTTAAGGTTTTTATGACTTTATTTAATCTGCATGCAATAGTTGTAGAATTATCAATATTTTAAAAGTTGTTTAAGTGCTACTAAGCCTACTAAAGTCGCTATTTGTTTACATTTTCAACTCCTGTTTTGTTTGAAGATGTTTTGCGTTTTTATGTATTTTTGCCTCGTCACGAAGTGAGAACTGAATTGATTGAATGAGAACTATATCTCTAATGAAATTCGAGGAAATAAGTTTAAATGAAGTGCGGCCAAAAATACGTATAATTTAAAGGACATATGAGGAATTCATGTGTGTCCACATCAGATTTTTTATATAGAGCGTATTTCCCTCATAGTACATTTAGAAATGATTGTATAATGTCTATATTATGTTTTATATACAACGCGCATGATAGGCAACGCATTTCTAGATTGGCTGTTATTATAAAATATTTAATGTGTATGTTATTTGTTACTTTAAATTAAAAAAAAAATATTTTAACGAAACCTCTGGCGGGCCGGATTATTAGTGCTCGCGGGCCAGTTTTGGCCCTCGGGCCGTAGTTTGGAGACCCCTGATCTAAAGCATCATTATGGCATTCATTTTCTTTAATTGTTAACAAAAATGGAAATTTATCAATAAAAAAACTAATCTTTTCAAAAGATGAATTTTCAAATTGTTTCAAATTTGCCACTTCAGCATTTAAAAGAACTTCATTTTGCAAAGGAAACTTCCTTACAATATAATCACAGGTTGAGGAAAAGTACTTTCTACCACATTGAAAAAATTCTTCTTTCTCATGATCTTTCAAAGAATTTACAAGTTCCCTGGTTTGATTTCCAATTATAAGATCATTGTCATCCCTTTGATTTGCCAAACTATTATATGCAACACGAATCAACACACTGTTTTTCACAACGGACAGTTTTACAAACTTAGTATAAAGTTCTTTCAAAAGATCATTAAGAATCTGGATAAGCAGGGGAGATTTTGGCAAAGCTGATTGTAGAAAGGTATTTAAACTTTCAAAAATCTTAATGGTACTTAACACAAAACTACAATATGCTTTGTTCAAATCCGAAGAAAGAAGATAGAAAATCCTTTCCTCCCGGCTAATAGAAGACTGTTTCTTCTTCCCTTCAACTTCTTTAACAAAGTTGACCTTTGAGGAGTCTTCTAAGCATTTTCTTTTTAAAGGGTTTGATTCTGTATGTTGGCTTTTCCCTTTTAAAGCATTTTGATTAGAAGCAAAGTTGGTTTTCGGAATCTTATATGCCGACAAATTTGATGGGATCTGTGGTTTCGTTTTGGTCTCTTCGTGGAAATATTTTAGCAATGCATCCCACTGTTCAATAAACCTTCCTAGCACTCTGCCTAAGGATAACCATCTCATGCATACATGTTTCAGAATTTTTCTCGTTTCACCAGAGCACAGTTCTTGGAAATTCTTTAGGTTTTCTTTCCTTTTTACACTTTTTTCCAGATAGAAAAACACATCAATCAGAAGCTGGTCAATATTTAATGGTAAAGCAGCTGCAGCTTTTTCTGCTGCCAAATTAATTAAGTGGCATGGGCATCCAATAACAATTAATTCATTTTGTTCTTTTTTGAGGAAAGAGGCTACACCCTTTTCTGTCACCCACCATAACATGAGCATTATCAGCACCAAATGAAATGCAGTTTGATATTGGGATGTTAAGTTGTTTCAACTCATTAATTACCAAGGAGGCAATATTTTCCCCCGTAGCGTCTCCATTTAACAATGGAAGATGCAAAAGATGAATTTTCATTTCATTAGAAACATCACAGAAATATGTGACAACGATGGGGTAAAGCTTCCAATCGTTGCCGTTGCTGCCATCGATTGACACCGAAAATGCTGAATTCTGGAGTGCAGCTATCGTTTTTCTTTGTGCATCGCAAGCAATTTCGTTCACAATAGAAGATGTTTTCGTGCGAGCACAAGCATATTTCTGAGCAATCTTGGAGTCGGGAAACATCCGTCTGAAAAGTTGACCGGCGTGATCGGCAGCGCTTAGCGGCATGTTGTGTTCGATGAGGAATGCAGTAAACAAACACTCTGCCAAAATGACATCGACATCCGAATTCGTAGCTGAATTTGAAAAAAAATCATCCACTTTCTTTGACATTGTCGATGCTTAGTTAGACGTTGTCGAAGTTAGACTTAACATGCTTCACAATGGCACTTCTTCCACCGTGACTTATTATGAAGTCACACACGCACACGTTGCAAGGCTGAAAATATTAAGAATACGGTTTTTTTGAACTTATTTTGTAACAACGAGGTATTAAGAAAATTCGTAGCAAACAGAATTCGACAATCCATGCTCGCTGAGTCCGAGCTCAGTAATTGCCTTGCTGGTGAAGCAAACGCGAAAAAAATAATCTGGCGCCCACAAAGAAAAGAGTGGGAAAAACAAGTTCAGTACATTGGATTGGCTGGTTAAGCGGCGAGTTGGGAGAAACCGCAGGTTACTGCATTCGAAGTAGTCGGTAGTTTGCGGTAAAACACGATGCAATTGGCAAAAATCGCTGAATTGGCGAAAAATTCTAAAATTTCGACAAAAATCACTAAAAACACTTGAAAAAGGAAAAAAATCGTAAAAAATGGATTACGATCGTAAAATCGCAAAGACAAACGCATTTTCGTAAAAATTACAAAAAATTCGTAAAAGTTGGCAGGTATGATTATAGGTAAGCACTTGCATAAAAGATACATTCCGATCAGCTTTATCCTTGCTGAAAGGTCGGGAGGCAGTATTCATGAGACAAACAAGTATACCACCAAAATAGTTTACTGGCAACTGATCAAGATCGGCAAAAATATTTATGTGGCAATAAAAGTATGCAAATAGCACATATTGTGAAATTCCTGTAATCTTTGCTATTTCTTTGAGTTACGATTACAATTTTGAATTGTAACTAGATGTATAGAATCTTAGTCAGCATTCCTAATAATTACCGGCATATAAAGGCTCTCTTGCCGACTCCATTTTAGTAACATAACTTGTAAACAAATTAATTGTTGTTCTGTTTCTAAAGTGAGACTTTTATTGTCTATTGCTTTAAACTTGAGCCACTGAAAGAACTTAATTGACTTTGATGACTGTTACCTTTACTGGATTTGTTTTTATGGAGCATTGGTTGTGAAATAGTTGGGACCATTAGATTATAACTTTTTGGATTACTAAATCATGCCCACAAGGAAATAAAAGGTAGGCTCTCATTTTGCATTTATTGCTGATCCTTCAGTGCTATTCTTACTGTATAGTATTAAAAAAATGGCAGCATAACTTGCAAAAGCTACACAAATAACATTTCAAAAACTAAATTAATCACATTGGTGCTAAGCACAGTACAGGAGTCAGTACAGGAGCTTGATGATTATGAGCTCTTAACAGAAAGAAATAATGAATTGAAAGCTCTCAACGGTGAAATCAAAACTTTTATTTAAATTGATGAAATACAGGTTATGGTGAGTCAGAAATATAAAAACAGAATGTTTGAAATACTGAAGTAAAATATTAATTACTTTGCAAGCATGAACATCTCTAATTGAAAATTTAAGAATTCACATAATGAAAGCATGAGTGTCTCTAATTGAAAATTTAAGAATTCACATAATGAAAGCATGAATGTCTCTAATTGAAAATTTAAGAAATCAATGTTCAGTTTAACAGCCAAAATTAGTAATTCAGCAATCGTCTGGAGATATGAAACATTAACAAAATTTTTGGAATAGTTTTGAAAGTATGAATAAAAATGAAAGCATTTTGAAAGATAAGAAATTTGCATATCTTAAAAAAACCTTTTTAACTGGTCAAGCTGTGAATGTTGTTTCAGGATTGGAATTATCTAGTGATAATTATAACATCTGCATAAAAATTCCGAAAGATAGACTCAGGAACAGAGACACCATTAAAAATTCTTTTATGAATAAAATACTAAATTTAGAAGTAAAAAAATCTAATGTTTCAGCATTATGCAGAAATTATGATCAGCTTGAAAAGATCTGAAAGAGCTTGATTTAACAATAAATTTTAATGTTAAATCAGGCTCTTTCGGACTTTTGTTAATACCTATTGGGGGGGGGGAACTTGTCCCATGATCTAATTTTAGAATTTAAGATACAAAGGGATGAAGGCGACGTTGACATTTCTAAATTCATTTTATTCCTAAAGGTGGATACTGAATGTCGCGAAAGTACTTTATTGGCTTGTGGTGAAAATAAAACATTTATTAATTATTACAATTAGAAAACTGTAAACAAAACACACTAGAAACTAAGAACTAGGAAATAATTTTGATGTCACAAAAAGGTGGTTTGAATTTTTAAAACAAAAATTACATAAAACTCCGGAAATATTGCAAAACTATACAGAAATTATTAAACAGCAGTAAAGAAAAAAAATAGTTGAATAGATGTCCTAATAAAAATCAAACTTTCACAGTATTATTACATTAACATGCGTAATTTGTGATTTGGAGACTACTGGCATTCGTGTAGTTTTTTATACTTCTTTAAAGACCAGAAAATTCATCTGTTTAAAAGAATGTTTAGAAACCGGTCCAAATATTAACCTGAAAGTTCTTCAAGTGATCCTGAGGTTTTGTTACCCTGAAACAGTATTTTGTGGGAACATGAAAAAGGCATTTTTAAAGATTGGTTATTGCAGAAGAAGATAAGGATTACTTAAGATTCCTCTGGTTTGGAAATGATGACCAGCCATGGAATATTCCACACATGTTGGGTCCCATTCGGGGCAGCGACTAGTCCTTTTCTGCTAGCTGCTACAATAAAATACCTCATTAAAGGGTATAAAAAGGACCATCCTGAGAGTTTTAAAATGCTTAATTCTTTTATTTACATTTATCACTTATTCCAGGAAGCTAAAACTGTAGAAAATGCATACCGATTGTTTGTAGGTGCTGTAAATATTTTCCAGGATGCGGTCATAAATTTGAGAAAACTGGAATCGAATTCAGAGGAATGGCTGTTTGACCTCATCCATAACATTAAAAGAGAAGATAATTTCAATAAAGAAATTAAATTTTGGGGCATGATTTTGAAGCCTAGTAAAGCTAAACATGAAACCAGGTCAAGAGTCAACTGGAACTGGTGAAGGCAACACAAAAAGACTGACGTTGAAAACTGTTAGTTATATGCAATCATTTATACAGGGTTGCCACTCAAACAGGAGAATGAAATTCCCTGACTTTTCCAGGTGTGTTTCAAGAAAATTCCAGGCTATCCATGTAGTGCACGTTGGCTGTGGTAAATTAATTATGGTACCACTTGAAAACACAAAGTCATATGTAACTGGTGAATTCGTCAATTATATATGACTTTATATATATATACAGGGTGATTCTAAATCGCTTTTACAAATTATGAGGGGCGATAGTACCCATTCAGACAAGCAATAATTACCACAGAACATAAGGTCGCATTCCCCTCTGAGGCAGAAAAGAGGAAAGTAAAGGCGGATTGAGAAAGGACAAGGAGACTACCCATTTCCTATGACTATCAAGAATTAACTCTATGCAAATTTGCACTGAGAAGAAGCAGCATTTTGCTCTTAATTGGCACCGGAGAAAGCCAATCAGAGCAAACGGTGTTCTTGAAAAAGCCACATCATCGCTTCAAGTATCAAGGCAGGCATCCTAGGGGATCACCTGGCAGGCCCTTACATTATGCCAGACTGTTTGACCGAAGGAACATACCGTATCTTCTTCGAGCAAGTACTTCCCACTTTATTGCATGATATTCCATTCCCCATTCACACAGAGGTTTATTCACCTCTGTGTGTCTTAGTTGTGGTTTATTCACGAGAGACACTGCACAATTTTCCGTCATGGTCCACAACCTTTTGAATGCCACATATCCCGCACGACAGATCAGAAGAGGCAGGCCTGTGGCATGGCCTTCTAGCACACCGAACCTCAATCCACTGAACTTTTCTTCTGGAGGCAGATGAAATATTTAGTATACGAGACTCCTGTGGTCTCAGCTGAAGATCTCTTGGCAAGAATCATTATTGTCGCGGACAAAAATATCACAACATCAGGAATCTTAGGGAGGGTGTGCCAGTTGTTCCTTCGGATGTCAACTGTGAAACGACACGTTGTTGGCATTTTGAGCACATTCTATAAGTTTTTCACTAAACAATAAATCTGACTGCGCAACTTTTGGTCTCACTCATTTGCGTTCCCAACACTGTTGTAAGTTCAGGTTGGAATTCTAATATTCCTCTTTCCTGCCTCTCAGTATAGAATGCGACCCTATTTTCTATGGTAATTATTACTCGTCCGGATGGGTACTATCACTGTCGTGCCATGATCAAACTCCAAGAGAGGTAAGTTTCTCTGTTACGGAATGGGAACGAGAGAGATTGTTGTTCAAAAAGATGGATGATCAAACTGCGTTGTAACGATCATTTTGTGGATGTTGCGTATTGTAAAATGAACCTATTACACTGTGCTAAATATTATGAAAATGCTATATATTAAAATATCTTTCATCTGATCAAAATTTTAACAAACCGCTCATTATTTTCTCTTAAACTCACAATGTTGTTCATGACATTTCTGGCGCCCCGGGTGGGCGTGTTCGTTGGAAACATGTCGGATGAAAGAATAGATAGGGTAAGTTGATTACCTTATACTTCCATTTTGAAGTTATTGATTATTGTTTTATTGAAGTTTAAAATACTATTCTTGCCTAGTTTTTATCTGAATATTTTAAACTTAAGACAAAATGGAAGTGATGAAAAGAAACAAAACTGTGCAACGTTTAGCTTTTACTAAAGCATATAAAAGACTAGATGAACTTTTAAATGATGATAATGTTGATTATGAAGAACCAGAAATGTGTTTTTATTTGTTCAAGAAAATGCAGAATCATTAGAATTGACACACAGTGCTTATTTAGATACTATAACTGATGATAAAAAGAATTCAAAACAGAATTTGAAATAACAGAGGACTATCGAGAAAAGGCTGTTAGGATACAGTTAAAATCGGAACGATTTCTCGATAATATTAAGAGGAAATTAAACGAAATCCAAAATACATCGTCAGAGAGCAGTCAGGAATTAGTTACTGATGAAAACACATGTAAAACTTTGTGCCAACGCGTACCGAAAGTAGAACTTTATAAGTTCGCAGGTGATTTAAAAAATTGGCTTACATTCTGGAATCAGTTTAAAAACATACATGAAAATAATAACTTAACGAATGCAGACAAATTCCATTATTTGATACAGTCAACAAAAATTAAATCAGAAGCTAGAGATATTGTAGAATCTTTTCCTGTGACGAACGAAAATTATCCTTTGGCTATAGAAAGCCTTACTGAGAGATATGGCCGTAAAGAAATTTTAACTGATTTTTATGTTCGAGAGTTAATAAAACTTGTTTTGGATAACACAGCGAAAAGGAAGCAAGATTCTTTGAGTAGTTTGTATAATAAACTTTCAACACAACTTAGAGCCCTGAGCAGTCTCGGTGTGACGACTGATCAGTGTGGAACAATTTTATACCCTCTTGTAGAAAGTACTATTCCCATTCATGTATTGCGATCATTTGAAAGACAACGAAATATTACTGAATCTGAACGAAACATTTTGAGTCTTGATGCAATAATTGAGTTTCTGAAAAGCGAAGTTCAGCCAGAGGAAAAAATAAAATTAAGCAGAGCGGATATTTTTTCTGTGTCTGATCGTAAGTACTTGGCAACTAGCCAAAATATTCCTTCCGCATCAGATTTGATGAATCATGAAGCAATACCTTCTTGTTCGTTTTGTTTAAAAGATCATGAAACACGTAACTAAGATCATGAAACACGTAACTGTAAAAAGGCGTTTTATATTCCGTTAGATGAAAAAATGTGGTAAAAACGAAAGGTTTATGCTATGCTTGGTTAAAGGTCACCTCGGTAACCAATGTCGGTCAAATGTTAAGAGTCAGATCTGTTCAAAAAGACATTTGAAATTTGTTTGTCCTAGTCTTGAATGTAATAAGTCTACGGAAATGCATAACCAGGAAAATTATGAGAAAAAAAGAGAAAACAATCGATTTGAATGAAGTTTTCCTTCAACCAGGGTCGGTTGTAAACATAGAGGGTAAGAATAAAAGGCGTAAAGTTAGATTAATGATTGATACGGGAGACTCAAAAAGTTGTTTTTTAAAGTCTACCGCAGAAGAAATGGGTTTTGACTTGCAATGGGAGGAAGAATTTAGTCACTCTATTTAGTGGAACGAAAACTGAAATTTATGAACATAAATGTTACAAGATATATTTGAGTAGCCTTGATGGTAATTATTCGTGTAAATTAGATGCTGTAGACCATGATGTTATTTGTAATGATATTTCAAGCATAAGATACGGTTCTTGGATTCGCGAATTAGGGAATAAAGGAATACGCTTAACTGATACCCAAGGGAATCCAGGCCCCATTGAAGTACTGTTAGGGGCAGGCATTACAGGGAAGTTATTTACTGGCAAATGAGAAGAACTAAGAACAGGTTTAATGGCTATCGAAACAAAATTGGGTTGGACATTGATGGGTAAAGTACCTCAATCCGAACATCAGCTCAATGTAAATATGACTGTAGTTTCTATGCTATCTCAAAAAGACCTGCCTATTTCATCGTTGTGGGACTTAGAATTATTGGGTATCCGAGATCCTGTTGAACAAAAAACTAAAGAAGAGTCAAGAATAGCTATTATGGTTCATTTCCAAGAAACAGTTCATCAATTAGAAAATGGTAGATACGAGGTTGACATGCCTTGGAAAATTGAGCATGCAGTCTTACCAGACAATTATGACCTATCTTTGAAAAGACACGAATCTACTATGAAGAAGTTGGAAAAAATGGGATATCGTGAAAAGTATCATGAAGAGTTTAATGAATGGCTGCAAGAAGGAGTTATTGAAGAAGTTCCCAAAAAGGAGTTGTCCTTTATCTGTTGTTCATTACCTCCCACATCGTCATTAAGGAAACGTCCTCACTATCTTCCATGAAAATTAGACTCGTTTTTGATGCTTCGGCAAAGCTTCCTAATCAGCCATCTCTAAATGACTGTTTAGAGACTGGAATTAATTTGATTGAAACTATTCCCTCTATTCTAGCAAGATTTCACTTACATGAAATTGGTGTGATTTCAGACATCAGAAGAGCTTTTTTACAGATATCTCTAATGAAAGAGATCAAGATTTTTTACGATTTCTTTGGTATGGTGGTGATGGTAGAGTGAAGATATTTTGTCACACCCATGTGGTATTTGGCATTACTTGTAGTCCATTTTTGCTGATGGCAGTTATCGACCATCATTTATCCAAAGAATCGTGAAAAGAAAAATATTCTGAAGAGCTTCTTAAAAAATTACAAGATAGTTTTCATGTCGATAATTGCGTAACTAGTGTACAAAATAATGCCAAACTAGAAATATTCATCGAATCTGCAACTAATGTAATGAAAGAACGAATGTTTGATCTCAGAGGATGGGAAAGTTTTGGCATTCCTACATTTTCAGAAAGTACAACATCACCGGTATTAGGACTGATTTGGGACATAGATTTAGATACCTTAGAAATAAATACCGAATCTTTGAAATTTGATGAAAGAGAAAAGGTAACCAAAAGGAAAATACTTTCACTAGTTAGTCGAGTATTTGATCCCATAGGTTTCCTTGCACCTGTTATGATTCAGCCTAAGATTTTGCTGCAGGCCGCTTGGAAGAGCAAAGAATCGTGGGATGATGAAGTGAATGATGAAATAAAGAAGAAATTTTTTTAATGGGGAAAACAACAAAAATATAAAAATTCCAAGATGGTTAGGTGTGATGAAGGAATCCAATTTAAGTATCCATACTTTTGTCGATGCCAGTAAGACAGCTTATGCGGCATGCATTTTCTTAAGAAGTGAATCCAGTATGGGTTCAATGGCTGTTCAATTACGTCAAGCCAAATCACGAATAACTCCAACGAAGACTATTACTATACCACGTCTTGAATTAATGGCCGCTACCATAGGTCCTAGGCTGTTTAGTTCTGTGAAGCAAGCTCTGAAACTTCCCAACATCAAGACTTACTTTTGGACAGATTCTTCCACAGTTCTTGTGTGGATAACTCGTCGAGAACAGTGGTCGGTATTCGTTACAAACAGAATAAGTGAAATTAGAAAATTGAGTATTTCGGAAGATTGGTTCCATATTTCAACTGACCAGAATCCAGCAGACATTTTATCAAGAGGTCGTGGACCTAGGCAACTTCAGAAACGCAAGTGGTGGCAAAGGCCAGCCTGGTTGAAGAATTTGAAGGAGCAGTGGCCAAAGTTAGCTGTAAATATTAACGAGAAAGAAGTAGAGATGGAGAAATGAAAGTCAGTCATCTCTGTTAGTAACACAGAGCTAGAGTCAATTTCATTGCAGTTAGCCAGAAGAGGACGAATTTCTGTGATGTATTCAGACAATGGTACTAATTTTACAGGACTAAACAACGCTCTGAAACAATTAGATTGGACTACAATTGAAAGTGAATTTAGAGTCAATGAAATTCTTTGGAAGTTTAACCCACCCTCCGCACCATGGTGGGGAGGCTTCTGGGAACGCGTGATTGGGATTTTGAAAGATCTTTTAAGAAAAAATCTTTGACACTCCTGTTTGTCTTATGAGGAATTGCAGACTCTTGTCTGTGAATGCGAATCTATCATGAACAGCAGACCATTAACTTGCATATCCGAGGAACAAGAACTGAAAACCTTGACCCCCTCAATGTTTCTTCAGGAAATTCCATTAAATGATGTTCCTGATTTGGATCAAATTGAAAAGACTAATATTGTTTTGAGATGGAGACATATTCAAAAGGTTCGTGAAAATCTAAAATGAAGGTTTAAAAGGGAGTATCTGGGTTTCCTTCGTTCTTCAGTTAACAAAAGAGAAGATAAAATACATGTAGGTGACATAGTGTTAATTGGTACAGATGATAAAAAAGGCTCCACTGGCTGCTAGGGAGAGTACTGGAAATCTTTCCAGGAAAAGATGGAATCATTAGACTTGTGAAACTGCGAAAGGGGAAACATATTAAGATCAATCCAATGACTGTACCCTTTGGAATTGACACCAAATTACGAGCAAGTCGTATCGGAACCTCAGAAGGTTCAGGAAGTGGTAGCTGAAAATGCTGAGCTTAATACTGACTCTAATGAAACTGTTTGCATGTCTCGCTCAGGACGAAAAATAAAACCAGTTAAAAGACTGGATCTATAAACTTCTAAACAAACTTTTGAACTTTCTGTGTTTGAACTCTAAAATATTGATTTCAATTTGCATTCTGATATTTTGAAATAGTTCTATTATTATTTGTGCGTTATTGTTATCTCAAATTGTATGGATGTATTATCATTATGTTACTGTTTTGAGTTTGTATCCCCAAACTAAAGTGGGGAGAATGTCGTGCCACGATCAAACTCCAGGAGAGGTAAGTTTCTCTGTTATGGAATGGCAACGAGAGAGATTGTTCAAAAAGATGGATGATCGAACTGCGTTGTAACGATCATTTTGTGGATGTTGCGTATTGTAAAATGAACCTATTACACTGTGCTAAATAGTATTAAAATGCTATATATTAAAAGATCTTTCATCTGATCAAAATTTTAATAAACCGCTCATTATTTTCTCTTAAACTCACAATGTTGCTCACGACAAACACCCCTCTAAATTTGTAAAAGCAATTTAGAAACCCCCTGTATATATATATATATATTATCCCCAAACAGGACTTGTTTCCTCCTCTGAGCATTGAGATTCGTATCTGCCCAATCGAGATTTAAAAATGTCTTTACTGCAGAAATTTTGCAGCTAAAGGAAGAAAGAAGTCTATTTAATGATGTTTTAAAATAAACTCAAATATTTTATATTTATTTAACAGCATACATAAGTAAAATATATGTGCACTAAATTTCGTGATGGTACGTGATATTACTGCTGGAATTAGTTTCACAAGTATGCCAGAGAAAATTGCCTGAAATTTGAAAATATTACTAACTAAAAATAAATAAATTTAAAAGGAAGAAATCACATTAAATGGTACGAATACCATTAATATAAAGTTAACTACTTAAGGATTAAAAACTGAATTACAAAAATCAACAGTATTTCAATGAATATATATATAGAGTTCAAAGTCAGAGATCCAGACTCGTTGGGGCTTCTGCAATTCCAGATTTGGGATTTTTCCAAATATTAGATCATCAGTTTAAATCTAGTAAGACGGCATGTAGAAATTATAAAATTAAAAATATGAAATTGTGATTTATGAAATAATGAAGTATTTATGATCTAAAGGGTATCAAAATTTACAAAAAAAAAAAAGCTTACTATTTATTTATTTATTAAATATTTCATTCAATGTAAGTTGTTTAAGTTGCTTTGTTTTGTATGCTAACACTTTCTCTTTAATTCTGCAGACAGATAATTTCTTTTTCAGTTACACTGTTGAAGTCTTGTAATTGCTGTGTTGAATATCCCAACTTGTCAATCAAGATTTTCTCGTTTCCAGTAACTTCTCTGTCAATTTCTTCATTATCGGTAGGGATATTTTCTGGAGCTAGAACCATACTACAGATTTCGCCATCCATTAATTGGATTGAGGGGCATTGTCATCACAATGAAAAACTTCCTTTATATCATTTTGAATTATTACCACTTCTCCACATTTCTTTACAAAATCTGTTAATTGGAAAATTTCACCTTTGGTTTGCGATATCCGAAAACCTTTAAGATTTGCCGTTATCATCATAAAATTTAGCTGTACATATTCACTATACATATTTATTTGGCTATGTATCATGAGATTGGAAGCTAAAGACAAGTTGTTTCAATAAATTTTATCTTCTATTGCGCACTAAGACAATTAAGACTAAAAGGTATTAGTTTAGTTATTTATTATACTTATATCTATTTCTTGCACATGCTTATCTATAAATTATAGTTCAGGTTAAGATCTTACAAAGATATTATTTGTCTTTTGGGTATACAGTGGGATGCTGCACTTTCCACTGATATTAAAAAAGGTAGATGGACTGGTGTGCAGAAATGAAATGTTTAAAAACCCCAATTTCCCTAGAAAATGTTTCACAACATTAATTACACACAGCTTACTGTTCATATTTTTTGTGATGCCCCACACAAAACTTTTGGAAGCAGTGGCATATTTTAGGTATGCTGATGAAAATAAAGAAATTAAAACCAGTTTCATAATAGGAAAAATTAGAATAGCCTATCGCAACATCTTTAACCCTCCCTAGATGTGAGTTAATGGGAACCGTTGTAGCTGCTCGCTTAGCTAAATACTTAAAACACATCCTGCTTATGTTCAGCAGCAATATTTTTTTTTTTGAACGACTCCCAAATAGCACTGCACTGGATAGGCAAATCACCAAATGTCTGGAACACATTTGTTGGCAACCCCATAACAGAAATCAGGAAAATTTACAACA
The DNA here is from genome assembly GCF_044657685.1 of Stegodyphus dumicola. Lineage (NCBI taxonomy): Eukaryota > Metazoa > Arthropoda > Arachnida > Araneae > Eresidae > Stegodyphus > Stegodyphus dumicola. Next base: position 164,033,375 of record NC_140780.1, read on the forward strand.
CTAACCAGTAGAACCACTGCAGTGGAAAAGATAACCCTGCAGACCTACTATCTCGAAGGAAACAAGGTGAAACTATCATCTCAAGTTTGTTATGGCAAAATGGAGCTATTTGGCTCGTCGAGCCTGAAAATTTGTAGCCTAATGCTGCTATCACATACCATATTTGTTGCCCGAAGAAAACATTTGGAGGAACAGTTCTGAGAATTGCTCTTCCATGAAATCGGGTTACCATCTTCACTTGGTAAATAGGCTGAAAGGCGAAACAATCGCTCAGATTATCGCTCAGATTGGAGAAAGTGACATTTGCTTCTTCGTGTTGTTTCGTATTACTCACACTCTTTTCATTTTAAACTATATTGGTAGTTATGGAAGATAACAGAAAGATGATTGCTATCAAAATAATCACTTTGATCTCCACTCTGGCACTTCAAGTAACACAGGGTTCATAGCCACATTTTAGTTAAAAAAGTAAGCACCTATAAGCACTTTTCAAGCACATTTTAAGGAAAAAATAAGCACCTGTCTAATTACATTATACACAAATGCATAACCTTAAAAGAAAAATTAGACTTGTAATTTAAAATATGAGCAATTATTAAGAGAACGAGCATTACCTCAACAATGGAAAACAATTAACTTTTTTTTTTATTTTAAATGACAGTCCAGTTTACAGAATTAGTTTACGAGAGAAAAAAAAAAAACTATGCAGAACTAAACTATATTACAAGATTTAATGATGATATTTCAGTTGAAAATATAGAAAATAAATAATAATAAGCCATATTAATTGTATTCATTTGGCACCTAATAATAAATACAATTTATTTTTCCACTCATATTAATATTTAAATAATTTAACTTAAATCAAAATTCTGAACATTTTCTAAATTTTCATTGCATAACAGTTTTCCCTTAACATATATTCCAAGCAAAGTAATTTAAGTGAAAGAGAGGCACATTTCTGAAATCAGAAGACGGGGAAATTGCTTCATGAAGTCATCCTTTAACAGTAAAAGCTTAACTAACCCGCAATCTCGGAAATTCCCGAATATTTCAGATAGTAACTGGAAAAAGAGGAGTGAGGGAGATTGTAGCCGTTCTTTAGATTTCTCGGCCAAATAAATGATTTTGACGTTTCGATATGTGCATCATATAAAAATAGACCAACGGAACTGAGAAATATTCTGCTTAGAAAGTACAGTAAAACTCTTTTAAGTGTTCATAAACAAATCTCAGACTGAACATCAAAATTAATTATCAATGCAGAATACCGCAAACGTTATTGCGCAATACGTGCAGCATAATTCTTCCATATGTGATATTACGCAATCGGAATCAACACCTGCGGGTATTTGGAGAATAAAGAACTAAATAAAGGGGGGAAAAAAGAGAAAGAAAGAGACTTACTAATCTGGGTTGTTTCTGATTCTAATTTTCAACAGACTGTATTAAATTTACGGAATAGAATCAATCTTCTCTTGGGTTGGGTAGACCGCAAAAACTTTTAGTCCTATTCAATCCAGATTGGACAGTAACAAAAAAAAAGTCCGCTGCTTCAATATTAGAGATTTTGCGGAGAAACTCCCAACCTCCGTACTGTATAATGTATTGGCAAAGAAAATGAAATTATTTTGACTATTCGATTACTTTCTTTTTATTTAAGCCATTCCGAATATTATTCCTTAGAAAGCTAATCTGTGTAAAAACACACCCATTTTTGGAAGTTTATCTATACTTCAGTAGTTACTGCAACTGTATTATTATAAATATTCATACATATGCTCATAATATAAGCATAACGATCATAATAAACATGAATATGAACTGACCACGCAGAACAAGAATGCAAATTATTAAAATCTTGTTAAAAATTGAAATGTGTGCAGTATTTGGGTGGGAGGAAAAGAATACTAAATGTACCAGAATTTTTTACCGTTTTCAATTCTTTGGCCAATAGAACGACGTGCACCTGTCTGTACTCTCGTGCGCACCATAGGTTACGTTAATGCAGAGGAAGGGGGTAAGGTAATTTCCGGGAGTATGATTCACCATCTGACGTTGCATATAAGAAAAGTTGTTTATTTAGTTTAGGCTTTGGTACGGGGAAAAAATGCACATTCATTAAAAACAAAAGATTAAAAAAAAAAGCAAAAAATAAGCACTAAAAACAAAATTATAAGTGCTTTAAAGAAAAAGTAAGCACCTACAAGGGCCTTTATATTTTATTTTCAAATATAAGGACTTATAAGCACTTGTAAGGATCGCTATGAACCCTGTAACAGATAAACACACTTCTGGTTATAGCAATCAATTATATCAGTAATAGCCAAATTCTGTATACACTGTTCAAAACGTGTGCTGGAAACGTGTGGAGGATATTTATCAAACATTATATGTGTATTTTCTGATGTCTGCATTCCAATGAAAATTTGTAACCTGGTGAAAGCATTCTCTTGACTAACTTTATGGCTCATAATTACTGTTCTGTCCATAAGTGTAAACAGACAAAAAAAAAAAAAAAAAAAAAAAAACCTTCTATGACAAAAATCTACATGGCTGATATTTGCATCCTCACAGCCAGCAGATACTATTCAGCAAAATGAAGATTAACCCCTTCGAGCCGGGTAGCGAAAACGCACGCTTATCCGCTGAGGCCGGCAGTGTCTTACGCAAGCGTCTCTCCAGGGCCAGGGGCTTTTTTGCTACTAAGCCTAAATCCATGGAATTTCCGAAGTATCAACGCATTGTTTAATAATGATCTATAGAGTATTTAAACGGCTTATGCTTTATAGATATTTTTATATATATACTTTAATTACCTTATTTCTTGTTTAAATGCATATTTTACACATTTTATTTTAATTACTCACCATTTTATGAATTTTAACATTATACCTCTGAAAACTAAATATATTACTTAAAATTCTCTTTTCGTATGAAAAATTTGAAAACAGGGATCTACACACAGTCCTACATTACATTCCTTGCACTTGTAATAACTCATTTGCCATTTTGGAGGATTTTTCCGGGAATGTGAACAAACGAAGCATCGTCGTCTCATTTTCTTATCAGTCTCTTCTGAACAAAGTTTTGGAAAATGTCTTTCAGTTAATCTTTCAGAATCAATATCAGAATATCAGAATTTCAGAATCAATATCTGAAATATTTTGCATCATTTCTGCTATTTCATGCTCTGTTAAACATTTTTGACGCTTCGACATTGCAATGGTAAAAACAAAGAATTCACGTCTAAGATCTAATTATTTTCTAAAAACTGAACTGCAAACCAAAATACCCAACGCTTTAGAGCAAATAAAACTTCTCTACTTACAGTAAACAACTACCACGTGCGAATAAAGTGCGATTTAAAGAGACGTCATAAATCACGCCATTCGGAAATATTCCCTTCCCCATTTGTTTATATAATCAAAGACACGTGTATGTGAGTCATGCTTCTCTCATTTCAAATAGAAGGTCTAATGTACATGTATCTGAAACCATATGGACATACAGTGCCATCTTGTGGCAGAAATTATAGTTTGGAAAACGTTCCAAAGTACTGATACAAACACGTGACAGTCGGTAGAGAACGGAACAATCCTCTGGCACGCCTGCGTGTCGGCCGGTAGATAAGTGTGTTCGTTGCTGGCACGTATACGTGACAGTCGGCGCGAAGGGGTTAAATAAAGCATATGCATACATGAGCAATCAAACATGTGTGAGTTGTTTACTGTCCCATAGAACACTCGGTAATATACCTAAAACACATTAATTATACCAACTCTAGAAATTAGGAAGTGCACATCATGAGTTTGTTTTACGTGATTATGGCAAAGCCTCGAGGGATATCTGCCTAACAGGAGGGATCCCTTTGTAGAAGATCTTTTAAAACTGGCTCGTATACCAGTTACAAATGGGGAAAACCAAGAAAATGCCCATGTAGCCAGCCCATTCGCGGCATTCTAACCTCAGACAGAACTATCAGTGTTCAACAACGCTTCGGCCACTAGTAGGCCCGTGCAAATAATTGGAAAGTACAATTCATTATGTAAACACGCATGAAGGTGATAATCAGTTGTGCACTGTTTTAAGTAATCAAATGTTATAAATGCACAGTTGTTAAATTTCTTATTATTTATTAGTCATGTTTATATTACGTAAATCCTATATATGATATAATTATGAATTAACCCAAAAACAAAATGTGTGCACTCTTTAGTACTCAAATGCTCATTAATTATTTTTCAACTGATTATTACATATCCATAATAATTTGCAAAGAACTGGTGACAACAGTTGCTGCCAATTACATGATCATTATATGAATTAGAAGTAACTTCAAATAAACTTTTTGACAATGTTAATTTTTGTATTCATACATACATATATATATATATACAAGGGGTGATCAAATGAAAAGGTATGAAACTACACGGTGGGTACAAATGTAGACTTTATTCAAAATATACACTATAGGCCTGAGCACAACGATCCCACTGATGAACAAGCTGCAGGATTCCTTGTTCCCAGAATTCCTGTGGCCGTGACGAGACCCAGTCCTTCACAGCGTCCTTGAGTACGTCGTCCGAGTTGAATCGCTTCCCTTTCAGGTGTTTCTTCAGTGGACCAAACACAGGGAAATCGCAGGACGACGTGTCCGTTCAAGACTGTAGGGCTGTACGTTCAAGACTGTAGGGCGGACAGTTCAACGTCTCCCACTTGAACTTGGCCAGTTCCATGTGTGTGGACTCTGGAGACGTGTGAAAGCGTGTTATCACGGAGCAGAACCACACCCTCCGTGAGCAGCCCCGGTATTTTGTTCTTGATGGACCTGCGTAGGCGTCGGAGTGTCTCACAGTACACATGGGAGTTAATGGTTCTTCTGTGCTCGAGGAATTCCACAAATAGAGGACCTTGAACATCGAAAAAGACGGTGAGCAATGCCTTGCCTGCTGACGGCATGGCTTTGAACTTTTTAGGGGGAGGTGACGACGCGTGCTTCCACTGCATGCTGTCCCGCTTTGCCTCTGGTTCGTATTGATGGCACCAGGTCTCATCATCTGTGACAATCCGCTCCATGAAAGCGGGGTTTTCCTAATACCGAAACAGATGTTGCTCCATACGCAGTTCATTTTGCTGGTCGGTGAGCTGCTTCAGAACCCAGAATTCACCTTTACTGCCCTTCAGAATCCACCTTCACTGCCAACATTCGCAATGTGACACGCCGACCACTTCTCACTAGGTCTTCCACCTTCTCCATGAGATCACTCATCATAACAGTATTTGCCTGGCCTGGTCTCGGGTCATCACCCACACTCTCACGGCCTGCACGAAAATGGGCACTCCATTTTCTGACAGACTTGTCAGACACATTTCTTCCCTTAAACTGTCACCATCCGGCGATGACTAGCTGCCGGTTTCTCCCCTTCCGCTGTCAGAAATCGGATAACACCTCGCTGCTCCTCAGTCGTTGAATTTTGCAACGCCAATTCCATCCTGTCCTCATACGGACTGCCGCATAATTTGAACCTCGCTTTTGATAAGAGCCTCTGCTCTCTCCTGTGCATGCGGGTGCCACCGCATACTCCAATCCCAGTCAGACACTCCAATCGCATCCCGAGATGTCTCGCTACGTTCTCCCATGGCTGAATATGCAAATATTTAACTGTTACGTTTTTACTTCGTTTCATACCTTTTCATTTGATCAACCTTTGTATACACATCTAATAAATCATATATTTACATACAGATAGAGAGATGCGATGGTTTAGAAGTTGTTGATATATATTTATTAGTATTAATGTAATGAATAAGATTTATATTAATGAATGTATATACAAATGTTTTTCATCATGCATAATAATAAATCCATAAATTTCAATGTTTCAATATGTAGCATTTACATTAAAAGTATAGTTTCTAAGGTATTTATAACCCAAAAAGTATTTCATTAATAACATGAAAATAACAGACAAATTTAATGAGTATTCTCATTATTACATAAACTATGCTTTTCTTTTTTTATGAATCTTTTAAGCTGTTTAAAACGTGTCACTAATTATGCAATTAACAATTAAAAGATAAGTAATTAGGAGAAAAGCCACATACATACAAACGGATTTAAAAAAATTATTCAGTTTAAATTTAAGAAATAAAATTCTATTACATAACAGTGATAATACATGATCAGCACGAAATACAACAAATTTGGGGACGAACAATTTGTAAACAAATCTGAACTGCAAGAACGTCATAAAATACTGTCAACTCTGAAATTTCCACGATTATATATTTAATGAATATATAAACATTTTTAAAATGACTCAGGCAGTTATATTAGAACAAAACAGAAATAATTATATCCGCCTCTATTTCAACCGTCCATGACTTCACAGTGAGAGCCATCGCCATATTGAATGTTACCCATGATCCTACAGAAGCAGAATTTTCATCTGATTGGTTGAACATATGAGGAACATGTCTCCAGACGGAATATTTTCAAGAAAGTTTCAAAATGTTGCTCATAGCCGGGACATATTGCTCTTAGCTAGACGAAACATTTCTTGGAAGCCTCCCGCTTAAAGCAGTCCTACTAGAATCTCATTTCTCGGAATTGTCCCGCGTAGCTGCACGTGTCCCTAGAAGTGATAGCTTCTTAAATGAACAAAAATTGAGGCAAATGAGGAAGAGATATCCGTAGAAAACAGACACACTCTCAATGTCCTGCACGTTGCCACTAACAACTAGAACATCATGCAAAGTTCTGAATCAATTTAACAAATTAAATAAGGTATACCAAATAACAGGGTAGATATATAGGCTGATTAACAAGTCTAACCATACATCCAAAAGACTCTGTGGATCATTAACCACTTCTAAAACAATGAAAGCACGAAAATATTGAATTAAAACACTCAATTTCAATATTTCAAAAAAGCAATCCTCAATTTACCTTTTCTATGGTTAAAAAAGCAGAATACAATTTGCAGACTGTTAAGCAATCTGCCAAGCATCCATGGATACTGCCGTCAATACTGCCATGGATAGTGGCAAAATGTCAATACTTTGATCTGTTAATTTTCAGCACACATGAAAGGGATTCCATTCCAAAGTGGAATCCACTCTGATGCACCTGCATGAAAAATTTTGAGTTGTTGAAGGAACAGTGAATTAAATCCTTGTTGAGCAGATGCGTGACTTGCAAAAAGTATAGTATTCACCCCGGTGTTCAAGACGTAGTTCCACACTCCTTCCAGATTGAATTCTAAAGTCACCAACCCTTCACCGTAACCATATTGGACTATGCCAGACCATTTTTCTCTAAAGTGAGCAACAATAAGCATTACCTTCTAGTACAGTACAAAGTCCGAGATCCGGACTCGTTGGGACCTTCAGAAATTCTGGATGTGTGATTTTTCTGGATATTAGGTTATCAGTTTAAATCTAGTAAGATGGCAGGTAGAAATTATAAAATTAAAAATATGAAATCATGATTTATGAAATAATAAAGCATTTATGATCTAAAGGGTACAAAAATTTACAAGAAAAGCTTAATATTTGTTTGTTTACTTTATTAAACATTACTTTCAGTGTAGGTTACTTAAGTTGCTTCATTTTTTTGTGCTAATACTCTCTTTTTAACACTCGATCGAGCGCGTTGATCTGACAGATACAGGCGTGTCAAAATCTCTGCTTTTGTCCCCTTAAACTTCTTATCACGACGTTGAGTTTATCAGTATCTGTTCATCTGGCCACCCTCTCCTTTGGAATGCAGTAAGGACCAGTTTAGTGTAGGAATCCTGTTTTTAAGCTTATTTGAAAATTTGTATCTGTCAGATACACGCGCCCGATAATGTTTGTCTCCTGAAGCTTTATGGAAGTATCGAGATTTCTAATAGATTTTTGATTTATTTTTCCCATGATGAGTGCTAAACACTTTTTAGATTTGAATAATCAAAAAGACCTTGAATTAGTCCATAATATTCTGTTTAGTGATGGAAATGAGGAATTAAATACTGAAGAATTTATTTGATGAAAGTGATGATGAAGAAGTGGGTATTTTAGAAGCGTTTGAAGTGGATTCTGAAAGTATTGAAAGTGATTTTAATGACAGAACTTGATGACGAAATTAACAATGGTGATTTTTATGTAGGAAAAGACAAAAGCAATAAATGGACAAAATCGCCCGGAAGAAAAAATGTCAAAGTTAGATCGCAGAATATTACCACAAAATTACGTGAAGTAATTGGAAATGCGAAAGGTATAAAAACTATATACGACTCTTGGAACTTTTTTTTTTTTTTTTTTTCCTGATGAAATATTAGAAATAATTGTGAAATACACAAACAAATATATTTCTACAATTTCTAATCTATTTAGTAGAGAAAGAGATGCAAGACTAACAGATATCAATGAAATAAAAGCATTTATAGATTTACTTTTATTAGCTAGCGTTTTGCTAAGTAACTGACAAATTTTGGAAGAACTGTGATTTACTGATGGAATGGGTATTGAGATGTTTAGAACGGTAATGAGACTGAAGCAATTTAAATTTCTTCTAAGATGCTGTAGATAGATTATAAAGTGGCAAGGAACGAGAGAAGGAAAACAGATAAATTAGCACCTATTAGAGAAATTTGTGGGAAAATGTAAGCATAATTATTGCGTGGGACAAAATGTTGCGATAGATGAGAAATTAGAAGGTTTTAGAGGAAGAGGCCCTTTTCCCCAGTACATTCTATCAAAAACAAATAAATATGCCATTAAATTTTTTGCAGCAGTTGATGGTAAAATGCTTTATACATTGAATTTAGGTCCATTTAGTTTCAGTAATTCCCTACTGGATGTTGTTCTGCGATTATCGGAACCAATTTTCAACAGCGGTCGCAATATCAACCGCATATAATTGGTTTACCTCTATTGATGTTGTAAAAGCCCTAAAAGATAAAAAACTTTCTTACATTGGAACAATAAGAAAGAAGAAAAAAGAAATACCACCCTCTTTTGTGAAATATAAAGGAAAAGAAGTACATTCAAGCTTATTTGGTTTTTCTAAAAACTGCACTTTAGTTTCATACGTACCGAAAAAAGGCAAAAATATTTTGCTTGTATCAAGTATGCACTTTGATGATGCTATAGATGCAGACAGTGGAGATGAAAAAAAGGCCAGATATAATCACATTTTATAATGATACAAAATGCGGTGTTGATGCTCTGGATAAGATGTGTGGGATTTATAATTGCGCTCGCAGTACAAGGAGATTACCGATGATAGTATTTTATTCGATGCTAAATACTTCAGCTACAAATGGACTAATTGTACTTTTGGGAAATCAGAATACTGTTCAGAACAGGAGAGAGTATTTGAAAATAATGGTGAAGGAATTAGTCAATGAAGAAGTTGTTAAGCGCATGACTAAACCCAATTTATTGAAGGATTTGCAAATTGAACTTCAAACCTACAGACCAACTGCTGAAGAAAAAAAAGCAAAGGTCCCCAGTAACCAAAATAAACGCAAAAGGTGCTCTACATGTCAAACAAAGAAAAGTAGATTGACCCAATATTCCTGCATAAAATGTGCTGAATATTTTTGTTTGGAACATGCAGTAATGATGTGTCAGAAATGTTCAAATGAAAACTAAAATTTAAAATCGAATTAAAGTATAACTGATTTATTTTGTCATTTTATATTATGTATTTTTATGTGATATTAATTATTTGTGAACAACTGCCATATTTTTAACTTTTTTCAACTAACATGTTTCATTATGTGTGTTTTTAAATGGCATTTTAACCTATGTAATAGTGATTGTAAATAATAAATAAAAATATTAAAAAATATAAAAGAAAAAGAAAGTCTAAAAGCCTGGACCTAAAAAGAATAAAAATAGAAGATTTAAAGTAATACAGATCAAAAGAAAACACATAAAATAGAGGTGTAACTAACAGATACAGTGCACCCGATGCCGCAAGTTTCGAGATGCGCCCAACAGAGAGTTAATTCTACAGACACACATAATTTCTTGCTTAGCTACAAAGTTCCACCATTCAAGTCCTGTAATTGCTACGTTAAGCATTCTGACTAAGTCATCAATAGAAATGTTTGCATTTTCAATAACCTCCTGTGACTTTCTTCACTATCGGTAGCGGTATTATGTGGATCTACAACCATATTACAGATTTCGCCGTCCATTAATCGACTGATGATTGGGGTGTCATCGCAATAAAAAATTCCTGTTATATCATCTTCATTTATTACCGCTTCTCCAGATTTCTTTATGAAATTCATTATTTGAAAAATATCATCTTTGATTTGCAATATTCAAAAACCTTCAAATTCACGGCTATCATCTTCATCATCACTGTGAAATATGGTAGATAGCCATAAATTATGCCTAGCATTTTTAAAAGTATCTAGAGATACATCCTCCTGCGGTCTTGCGATGCTCCACACGGCAAATTTTATGGTAAAATATTTCAAAAATTCTTGAAAAGTTTTGTAATTATTCAAGAAATTTAACATTTATTTTTAAAATGCTAATTTATATTTGCATTTCAGCATGCGCACTATTCCAGTATCCATAGGTTGAATGATGGGCATACAATTTGAAGAAAAGAATAATACAGATACATTTCACCAAGATTTTAAATGAAGTGTGAGACGAACAGTTGTCTATAATTAGGGCAAGTTTTGCATCATTAGGTAAACCAACCAAATTCAAATGCTGCCGAGCCTCTGGTATGAAATGATTTTCAAACCAATCATTCATTAACACCTCTGTCATCCATGCTGTTTTATGTGCACGGTATACAGGGTGGTTATAAATAAAGTTCCACTTTGAAATGGTCATAAAAGGAACACTACAAGACCAAATATTATCAAACTTGGTAATTCTGTAAAGGAGGTTATGGAAATTTATTTTCCGCAAAAAAAAATTCACCACCAGAAGAGAAATGGCACTATATGCAATACTGTTAAATGAAATAAGACATGAAAGGAATTGGTTTATAATGTGTTTAATCGTTTCTGAAACGTGTTGCAAAGAACGTTCAAAGTGGCATCCACCATTTTTCAAAAGCAAGTGAAATCGTATGTATTACTGCATTCTCAACAGCAGCTCCTAGCATATCAGAAGGAATGTTACGAACATGTCAGTGTATCACATCTTTCAATTAGACCAAATTCTTTATATTATTTGCATAAATAATTTGTTTCTTCCTGCCATAAGCCAATTACAAGCCATTTCAATTTTGCAACACCCTCAAACAGTTTCATTTTAGAAACGATTAAAAAAGTTTTAAAAAGATAACTTCATGTCTTAGGTTGAATTCAAATTCAGTCTTTAAAAATCACAAATTAGCGATCTGTAGGAAAAAGATTTCCGAAATGCGCACACTTTTACGGTTTAAAATTTTCTGATCGCTAATTTATGGTTTTCATTGATGGATTTCTCCGTTACATGGATGGTGCACTAGACTTTGATCGCCTTTAAATGGTGATTTTGGGGCAATGTTTTTTAAGGGTATACAGCATGTTAAACCCGTGTAATAAAAGGTTAAGTTAGATTCCCACCCTTATTATGTTTAAAAATATTGCATATAGTGTCAAGGGAGAAATAAATTCCCATGACCTCCTTTACACGATTACCAAGTTTGATAACATTTGGTCCTGTAGTTTATGATCATTTGAAAATGGAACTTTAATTATAACCACCCTGTATAACGATGAAAATCTTTACCCCTTTCAATATGCTCGAGGTCGTATATTTTTCCCAATTACGAAAAGTTTACACTTGTGCGTTCCTGCAGCATTTGCGCATGCTAAAATTGTTGGTCTTGCTTTGGAATCTTCGATCAACACCAGTTGGAGCCTTTCCTGTAGAGGTTGGGAAGGTATTACGCGGTTAAACTCCACAGCAAGAAAAGACCGGTTTCATCGAGTGGTAAATTTGTTCTCGAGATAGTAACTTTTCACTATTAATGAATTCAGTGCAAATAGTTCAGCAGCTTTAGTATCAGCTGAAACTTTCTCACCTGAAATTTTTAATTTCCTTTTATCATGGCAGTTTTTAAATTTGGTTAACCAACCTGTCGAATATGTGCATTAAGTTAATTCTTTCATGAAATATTTTGGTTTGAGACATTAGCATTGGACCTATCAATGGCACACCCTCGCTGCGACAATTCAGTCATCATTTACAGCATAACAAATAATTGTTCTATTTAATTTGTTAAATTTTTCCTGTTTTCATCGCGAGTGGAGCATCGGAATCCTCAAAATATTGAAACAGTTCCTTTTTCTGATTTATGTCATATACATTTGATTTTATCATGCCACACTTCTCGAGATTTTGAGACAGATATACCTTTACCCATTCCCCCCCCAGCAATTCCACTTTTTGTTTAATGGACGTCGAAACATGATTTCACTTTGTATATCCTGTTGCAGCTACAGAATTATTTCGACATAATCAAAAGTTCAAACTTTAATTTTCATAAAATAACTGTAATAATAACAACCTGCAAAAATAATCAGCTGATCACAATTCAGAAAGTTAAGGAACAACGCAATCTGCTATATTAACTGAAATTCTTTGGAATCAGTAAAGTATAATTTTAGCTTAGCTTAATAGCATCCAGTGTACATTATTGGTTATATATCATGAGATTGATGACAGAAGACAAGTTGTTTCAATAAATTTTGTCTTGCCTTTATCGCACACTGAGACAATTAAACATCAATTGTATTAATTTAGTTATTCATTATACTTAACATCTATTTCTTGCACATACTTAAGGCTTATCTGAATCCTGAATAAATAAATTTTCACATATAGTTAAGACTTATTGAGGGCCGGCGCTAGATACCATCTTACCGTCTGCTGCAGTTTCTGCGGGTCCTAAATTCTGCTACCAGGTTCTAATTTTTACTGCCCCTAAATTTTGGGTCCCAGTGCTTTCTCTAAATTCTAAAAATTTTGTCATCCCTTAATTTTGTTGCTTGGTGCTCCTCTAAATTCCAAAAATTTTGTCTTCCCTAAATTAAAATAGCACTAAACATAATAAAATATATAACAAAATCTATTTTTAGCATATGGAAAGAAGTTTTTGTTAAATTTTTCCTCGTCACCATTTCTTAGTGCTTTTTAACTTTAATCATCAGGAAATGTAATGTCAACATAAAACATTACCATACTCTTTGTTATTCAATTACCAAAAAAAAAAAAAAAAAAAAAATGTTAAATGTTTAGGCATTGCTGTACGAGTCATCACTCAAGTTGTTATATGCTAATAAATGCCTTTGTATTTAATTGAAAACTATTAAAATGCAGAATTGGGGCGGAACTCAGCGAGTCATACTGTCCCTCTATGGTGCTCATGGCTCTAGCCAACAACAGGAGTATCTAGCTCTCCTTGCGACGATGACGTTCATGGGCTGGTGCTTATGTTACTGTCAGACAAGTGAGATAAGTCACACAGTAGAGTATGTTTTTGAACAATTTCATTTCTTTCAATAACTCAAAAAGACCTACTGCATTATGAGCATATACAGTTCTGCTTGAAAACAAGCTTATGACTTGATTTAAAAAACATTCAAATATTATTATAACTCTCTCACAGAACCAAAAGATAAATTTCTGTTGGAATGTATCTATTTATTTTACATTCCCTCGACAAATGAAACAATTTCACAGTGATATGCATTAAAATAGGGTCCAGATAAAAGGACTGATAGAAAAATGGAATCATTATACATTTGCAAAGTATGTCATCAATTGAATGTAATTTGTCTAATGCTGCAATGCATTTTTTTTTTTTTTTTTCAAATATCCTGTTAGATGTTTTAATCCCTTCACAAATTCAATGGTTGGTCAGGCATGTATCTACTCTTGAACAGCTGTAATGATACTGACAGCTTAAACTGGCCTATAATCAGTATGTGTCCTATTTGTACATGACAAACATTGTTCTCTAAATTGTTTACAAAGTTTGGTTAAAGTCTGGAAGTCTGCAATTCTTACTCTGACAAGATCAAGCTTCCATTGTATTAAGGGTAACAAAACAATCAGAAAATTCAAGGTCACTTACTGTGCCAGACAGGAATAATTGCATACACACACATAAAAAAATAATAAAAGAAGGCTTATTGACTGAATGAATATCACTGCCAGGAAACAAACGTTTAAAAATGCTCTTTTCTGCATATTGTTCAACTATGCTAATAAAAAATAATAATTTAACATATAACTCTGCCCTCTATGACTATATCACACAACTATTTGTACTCTACATTGCAAACTTAAAAGAAATCAAAATATACCTCTACTCTGATGCTCCTCAAGAACAGACTGAGGCAATCTCAACCTTTGAACATGTTCTTCTAAGATTAAGGCCCAATTTTGAAGTGATTCTAAGATGTCCCATGGCTGAGTCATTGCTGCAGTTAATAGAACAGTAGTGTGAGGAAATGTATCAGCGTTTAGAACATACTTTAATAAATTTCGATGCCAGGCATCACCGTCAAGGACCCATACACCTAAACGAGTATGATCTAGAAGAAAAATAAGAACATAGTTTCATCACTAAAATTACAGAGCATAGAGAAAGAACTATGATAAACAAAATTACACCAGTGTTTAGCAGACAAAATATAATCAACATAATATACTTAATTTATGCAAGTTTATACATATTTGCAAAGAATCCATAAATCACATAATTAACATCCTCACTACTATTTACTATTAAATATAAATATCAATACACAAGATATAACAGGATCGATAGTCTCAACTTTAAGATAGAACATGACAAATGTAACAATTCTAGAAATACTGCATGGTGGAATATAAAATGTGAACATGGAAAGGGTAAGTATGAAAAACATTGAGTAATAAAAGTTATTTTAATAATGGATATTTACAAGATATAATATTCAATATTTACAAAAACTGTTCAAATGAATGACTATCAACTGCAAAGTATACATTACAGTCACAACAGTGATTGGAAAATGGTCTTTCCAAAACACTTTGGAAAATGGCCAGCGTATCATATACTTCTGCAGCAGCGATGGTAATTTTGGTGACAAGTTCTTCAAGAGAGTTCTAGGTCTAACAATTAAGATTTGTCATCATTATATATTATGTGCTGCAGTTAGTGGTTGCTCATCTGAACAATTCTTTTAAATATCAAACACTATTTTTGTAGATATCCGTTATTAAAAGGACTTTTCGTTTTCCATGTTCTTTGTAACTACTGCATTTCGATGTTCAATTTCACATTCCACTGTGCACCATATTAGAAAAATTTTTACTTTTGCCATGCTAGGTCACATATTGAAGTTTTGCCCATGAATTCTGTTACATCCTATACAAGCAGAAATAAAATTATATCTTACATCAAAATATTACATGAGGATAGGAAAACACAGTTAACCCTTTCAGGACGGGCGTGTTGTATATGCATTGGCCACCAACTGCATCACAAAGCTGGGTGCGTCATATATGAATCACCATTTAAATGGATTGTCAGGATGGCTGTAGTACATATTAATTTTTAGACAAACAATTTAATTAGTATCCTTTTTGCCACCAGGTGGAATTCCTCGAGATTGCAGAATGTTGATATTATTCCATAATTTTTTTTTTATTTTAAGTATTTTGTTTCAGAATCAAAGTGGAAATCGTTGGTTGAGTAATGAAAATAAATAGAGCTGGCTATTAACTGTGTCAGCTGATATAAACACATGGGGAAGTTCTTGATGTTTCTGAATACTTTCATTTTTATTTTTGCCAATATGGTTATATATGTCCTACTGTTTTAGAGCTTTTATTTATTCTTCTTAGAGTTTGGCTAGCATTCAGGTGAATAATTTATGTATTGTACAGTGAAACATTTTTCATACTTCAAATAGCAAGGAAAATATAATGATAAAATTTCTACATAAATTCTGACAACCACTAAAGTGTTCCTCTCATAATGTGCACAAAAGTAAAACAACTGGACCACAAATTTAATTTATGCAAATTTTTTTCAAAAGTTATACTTAGCAGCACAAATTGCCCATCCCAAGAAGACAGTGCATCCTATCAGTGCACCATCTCAAAGAAGCAGTTTGATGAATCAGGTGCCCACTCAGAAAAGGTTAAATGCAGCTACACTAGAAGCATAATCTAACACAAAAATGTACATAAATCAAAAAAAAAAAAAAAAAAAAAACAGAAGGAAATATTAAATCAGTTACTTTTTACTAAAAGATTAAATTAATCAAAGAAATTATAAGTAAATCATATGAACCAAAAACAAAATGCAGTAAAAATATATGAAAACAAAGTTAAACAAAAATATCAATTTTAATCAACTCTAATATAAAAGACATGACATTTAGTTATTGCTCTGTTTAAGCTTTCTTCTAGACATTCAGATGCTCCGAACTTTTTTCCTAGGAAGGGGGGGGGGAATTTACCATGCTTCATTTCTGGTCTTTTACCACACAGTTTTTGGAAACAAAGAATTAAAAGTTTACTATAAAGATATTTTTACATTTATTTTACTATTTTGAGATGATATAAATATTATATATATTATTATTAATGTATTTTGATTAGCAGATAATGTAACCCATTATATGCTTCCCTAATAAGAATAACTAGTCATGTGCTTGTTTCTTATATGCATTCATACGTATAAAAAGACTCTAATCACTTCTACTTCAGATATTTGGTTTCCTTGTTCTTCCTAAGGAAAATTATGCTTGTTATTAATTTCTTACAAAATTTAGATTTTGTCATTTAAACTGCATTAAAATTTTTTTTAAATGGCATTGCAGCATTAATTTTAATATTTTATATGAACATAAACAAAGTGCTTTTAATTTTAGTTTAAAATAAGCATCTAGTTTTATGCAAATAAAACATAATTTCTTTGCTTAATTTTCAAAAATATTTTGTATACGTTTACTTCAAAAGAAGAGAGGCCTAATTCCAGTACCCACAAAATTCATATTTTATTTAACACCTTTATTATTATTTTTTATTATGGCAATTTAATCTACATGTGGAAACTTTTTTACATTTTTTATAACTTTTACTGTGAAAGCAAAACAAAAAAAAAGTAAAGAAAAGAAAAAGAAAGAAAAGAATATATATATATATATATATATATATGGCAGAAACACTACAAATCTGAAGAAATGAAAGATGCAAAAATGTGTTGTATTCTTTAACATAATAATGTATTATGTTCACAAAATAAGAATTATTCAATAATTACATGTGTGTGTCATCTTTGAATTAAGTATAAAAAAATCAATCATAGCTAATAAATTTTTAAATGTATCTGCAAACAGGATAAATGTGATATACTTCAAAAGTTTGGTTGAACCCTCCGAGATTAATGGGTGCAAAATTCAATACAGAAATATGCTTTCCAATTAGCTACATACAAAATTCTGCTAACTTTTGATGGATCTGATATTGGTCAGAATATATATTGAAAGAAAAGAAGTTGAAAGTGAATTTTATACTTATTAATGGCATTTGAGAAAAATTATAGTTTCATGATCAAATCCTTCATGCTTGGAGGATTAATAAGCAAAGATAATATCTTTCAAGAGTTTAAATTAAAATATTTAATCTCCTTTAAAAATATATCAAGTTACCCAAGCATGAGTACTAATCTTACCATCACGGTATTCATCTCTAACGTACACATAATGATATTCAAGTCCTGAGCCTTTACGAGGATCTTCATTTCCTTGCAATTTTGCTATTAAGGAGGTTTTTCCAGATTCATTGTCACCTAAAATTTAAACATGAACATGTCATTTTCTTAATATCATAAGTAATGCAGTAAGTAATGCTTGACTATCCAGAAAGCTTGGGAAATACCAAATTCAGGATATGTGAAAATTTCTACTACAGTCAAAAGTCGTTAATCCGGACTCGTCGGGACTTCAGCGATTCCGGATTATCGATTTTTCCAGATTATAGATCATAAGTTTAAATCTGGTAAGATGGCATGCAGAAATTACAAAATTAAAAATATGAAACCGTAATTTATGAAATAAAGAACAATTATGATCTAAAGGGTATCAAAATTTACAAAAAGAAAAAGCTTAATATTTATTTGTTTACTTTACTAAACATTTCTTTCAATGTAAGTTGTTTAAGTTGCTTCGTTTTATGTGATAATACTTTCTCTTTAATTCTATTAAACAGACATAATTTCTTGTTTAGTTACAAAGTTCCGCTGTTGAAGTCCTATAATTGCTGTGTTGTGAATACCGACTAATTTGTCAATCAAAATATTTTCGTTTTCAATAACCTCTGGGTCACTTTCTTCACTATTGGAAGCGAATTATAATGACGAGGAACTTGATTTATATCATATCAAAGACGGAGTACATCGAGATCAAATACTACATTTAGTAAGGAATTATAAGCTAAATAAAATAAAAACATCTGCCCTGAAGATAAGCATAGTGCTGACAGATCAACTTCCAATTCATTGCCCGCCGTGGCGTGAAATTGATAAACAGGTTTCGGATTTCAAAACATACTTTCACTTTGTAGATCTTTTACATATTAGTAAATATATATCGGAAATTCTATTTGACATAATCGAAAGTTCAAGCTTACTTTTATAAAATTGCTCTAACAGTCTGCAAAAAATAATAAGCCGGATCCAATTCGAAGATTAAGGAACAACGCAATCTGCAACATTAACTGAATTAGATAATTTTAGCTTAGCTTATACCGTCGGTTACACATTAAACGCGCATGCGCACACACATATTCGCAGCCGTAAAGGTGTTACGCGCACTCGTAAATGCCTATGCACATGCGTGAACGCGACGCATGCGCAGAAAGTTTGTAGCTTTGAGGTCTGGATTATAGATCATTCTGGATTATGGGTGTCCAAATTAATGACTTTTGACTGTAGTTGAGTAGAATTAATGCTAGATAAGTCAAATCAATGGAAAAAAATTTTCACTCTAAAATTACAAAAACAATTACCTTATTTGTTACCAACTTGAATATCAAAAGCCTACATATAAAATTAAATAAAATTTCAAATGATAAAACGCATTTTAGAATTAAAGTTGACTTATTTCAGGTCTTAAACATCTGATCCAATTATTAAATAACACCAAACATGAAAGTTGGAGGAGATGTCACCAATCATTCTGGCAGAAGTTTAAACAAGTAAATCGTTTTTTTATCTAGTTGCATAATAAACAGATACGAACTACAGATATAACATATAAATGAATCACTTATAATTTCTCATGTTACATCAGCATTGTTTTTCCATTTTTAAAGTCATGTATCGTGGCTTTTACGTTTATCCATTTTTAAAGTCATGTATCGTGGCTTTTACGTTTATCCATTTTTAAAGTCATGTATCGTGGCTTTTACTGATGCCCTGATGCTGTAACTTTGAAAATATTCGATTTCATACAGTCCCAGATATTTATCATTTTTTCAAAGTGCGAGGAAAAAATATAACTTAATCTTTCTTTATAAAAATTAAACTGGATTATTAAGAATTAACCAAATTTACATTAAACCAAAATGAACGTCTTATGATAGTGTGGTAACGTCATGCTTATTCATTATTGGTGCTAAATTAACACTGTTAGGGCATTAATATATATATGTCTTAATATGCTTGTAATATTATTAAAACATAATACAATATGTCTTAATAATATTACAAACTCTATACGTTATTATAAATCCCTCATTTATTAAATTTTTCAGTTAGTTGATTTCCAGATAGCTGGCTTTTACTGCATCATGTTTCTGGCAAAGTTCATTAGAATTATTTATTTGACTACAGTTAAAAAACGTATAGATGCATTTTTAAGTTCCCCAATATCTGTCTAGATCTTGATCCAATATCTGACTAGATTCTTGAAATTCATCTAATTTTTGGTCTGTGTATCACATGTTTATATTAATGACAATTTCATTGATAATCCTTTTAAAACCACATCTTACAAACATCAATAAATATAATGTTCTCTCCATAGGTTTCACAGATGACTTATTTTGTTCACTCAGCAGTTTGTTTTGGCTACAATAAAACAAAAACAAAAGCAAAAAAAAAAGAAAGAAAGAAAGAAAAATAGAATAAAAGCATTAAGTTGCAAAGATGCAATTTATCAGGCACAGTTTTTAACCTGCAATAAAAGAAGGTACTTACTTCCTGATACCATAGGTAAATTTTGAGACAATAAGCAGTAGCTGCTTAAATCTGGGAAACTTTTTTTTAACCCCTTAACTGCCGCGGAAAATGTAAAAGATTCATTTCCCAGTGCCACATTTTTCACACAGGCGCACGTAATTATGCGATGTATTGGGGAGAAAATAAGTGCAAGTTTTACTTACTAAAAACTGTTTACTTTCACAAAATAAAGAATAAAAGAAAAAATGAATGCACAAAATTTAATGTTTGAGTAAAAAAGTATACTAAAAAGACGTAAGTATAATAAAAATGATGTTTTTATAATAAAAAAGATCCCTAAAATGGAGTTTTGATCAATTCATTTTTAGACCAGTAAAGTGTAATATCAGGTTTCAGCATTATATCTTGTGAAATCAGTATGCCTAAAAAAACATATATTTCTTCTGAACTGGTTGAATGCCATGATTTTCTTGATTTTTCGTTTGCAAGGTGTTACTTCATATACTCGTCTACAAAACGGTTAGTTTCAGTAACAATATGAAGCACGTGCAATTCATCAAAAAATAATTCAAAAAAGATAAATGGGTTTGAAACATCCATTATATATTTCTTTATTCCTGTAACCTAATATAAAAAGTAAACAAAAACGGAGGACGCAGAATAAAAAAAAAGTTTTACTCAAATAATACCAGCCAATACCACGCAGTCATTACTTTCACGGCTTTAGACACATCACTCTCTCCAATTTCTCCCCACACTTCTTTCAAATAGTATCCTCCTTCACATACTTTCTCAAGGTCATTGTAGTGTTGCATTCCAAAGCTTTGCAAATAATTTTACGGGTAGCAGCGCAAAGCAAATGATAGTAGTTTGGAAGGGCATATATATACACCCGAGGCAGTTAATGCATCGGCAGAGCAAGGCGTATATATACGCCCGTGGCAGTTAAGGGGTTAATTTCAACTCATAATAGCTCCTATTTCTTTGTAATCCAAGAAACATTTGCAGGTTCTAAAGAAGTAAATAAATAAAACTTGTATTAATATAAATAATGATACTTTCTGATTATTCTGCATTCCCATAGATAGATGCCAATTTATTAGTGGCTTTGTAAATGGGTGAAAAATGTTTGTTTGGCTAGCTTTACAGGTCATAGGTACTGCTCATAAATAATAATAAAAGGAACACTTTATTAGAAATTTTAAAAAAATTATGATAAAAAGACATATCAGAGAAATAATGTTTGTGATTCTGAAGTAATATAATCACTCTGCTTTTGAAGGGGAAGATTATAACCTTCTGCTTCAAAACTGGTAATGAAAAATTGATTATACGAAATAATGTTAATTATACGAGATCATGGTGTAAGTGCAGAGATACCTCATCAACCCGCACAAAAGCCAATTTCCATCCGAAAAATATTATGTAAAGCATCTAATGTTTTGCATCAAAGGAAGAGGATCATTTATTATGATATATTACCTGAAAAACTACACAATTATTTTGAAGAAATACAGTTCATAACCAAGTGAGTGGTCAATTGGTAACTGCCTGAATTAGCCAACAGAAGAGGTTTTATGCCACGTCAAGACAATGCTAGACCAAACGTTTTTAGCCCCCCAATAGAAACTTTGATAACTTGACAGGTATTTTGGTCCATCCACTATACTCTCCCAACCTCACACCCTCAAACTACTTCTATTGGTTTGGAGGGAAAGTTCTGTCGTATTTTAAAGAAAATATTTGAATTCATTTATAAAAATATGTGTTTAATATTAATCAATTATATATGCTCCGTTATTTGTTACAACCTGTTGCCATCTTCCAGGTAACCTGTAAATTCCTGTTTTATAGAAGTTCTCATCCATGGAGTTAAAATAGTCAGCAACTGCCTTAGAAACACTTTCAAAAGACTTGAATTTTTTTCCCGTTAGATAATTTTGCAGAGATCTGAAAAGGTAATATACAGAGGGTGCAATGTCAGGTGAATACGGGGGGTGACTAAGGATTTCCCATCCTAACACATTCAGTTTTTGTAGTGTCACCAGTGCAGTATGCAGGCGAGCATTATCGTGATGGAACACTATTCCTTTTCTGGATGCTAATGCTGGCCTTTTTTCTTTGTTAGCTGCATTCAATTTATCCAGCTGATTGCAGTACAGATCCGCGTTGATGTTTTTTCCCTGTTTCAGCAACTCGTAATACACTGGACCTTTCCTGTCCCACCACAAACAAAGCAGTACTTTTCGTTGATGGATACTTGGTTTTGGAACTGTTGCTGATGATGTTCCTGCTTTGCAGTAAGATTTTTTTTCTTTTAATATTCTCGTAAAGAATCCACTTTTCATCTTCAGTAACCAGCCTGTCCAAAAACGGCTCCACATTGTGTCTAATCAGATGTGATGAACATATTCTTACACGATCAGACAAATTCTTTTCCGTTAATTCATGTGGAACCCAAACACTTTGCTTTAACACAAACCCAAGAGATTTAATGTGATCTCCAACAGTTGTATGATGAATGCCAAACTCTTCTGCAATTTCTCGACTTGTTAAATGTGGATTATTTTCCAACATGGATTGCAAAACATCATTATCGATCTTGGATGGTCATCCAGATCGAACACTTTCTTTGAGGCTCAGGTCCCGGAACGAAATTTGCTAAACCATCTTTGACAAGTACGAACATTTACAATATCTTTTCCAAATACCGCACATAAATTTTTACATGCAACAGATGCGTTGCTTCCTTTTTGGAATTCATATAAAATGCAGTGTCGTAAATGCACTTTATCTACCGACATGTTTTTCCCTTTAAATATTACAAGTAAATGATGAACGGTAAAAAAGGGCACCTTTTATATTATACAGCAGCTAAAAAAACAAAAACAAAAAAAAAATCCGATTGACTCACTAGCCAGATGTTTTTTTTATTTACAAGAAAAATCACCTGCCTATTTAAAATATGACAGAACTTTCCCTCCAACCCGATATATCCTTTCAAATCAACTTAGACACTAAAATCTTCACTTCCTTGGAAAACTTTAAATAATCCCTTGCATCAGTTCTTCCACCAGAAATCTAAGAATGCAAGATCATGTAGCTATCAAAGATATGAAGAATGAAACATACAATATTGACTAAACACAATTTTTAATAATTAAGATTTTTCTCTATTGTTTGTCAAAAATATGGGATGAACTTTTGTAAACAACAATAAAATTAGTAAAACTATTAATACTCTTTTCACAAATTAATTCTCCAATGATTTAAAAACACAAAAATATCATAAAATGTTAAAGAATGTAATCATTTCACAAAAATTAAGAGTTTAAAATACGAGAGTGAAATATATTGACAAATACCATTGTTATATTATTTGCCCAGATGCAATATAAACACATACTTTAAAGCAAAATTAAATGAATGTACTATTAATTTGATATTTGCCCCTGAAAAACTACAATCACTATAACAGACTAAAGAACAAAAAATAAATATAACCAGTAGTTATGAGATCATATAACTTTACTTCTGATACACACACGTCTGTCTCCACATAAATCAAACTATAAATCCAACTTGCAATGTTGCATAGTGATCAAAATGCTCGAAAAAAAAAAGTTAGGAATTTTTAAGACAATAACTTCTTTTCAAACAAAACAAAATTGAAAGAATCTTTTAAAATTAATTCATCAGATTAGTTATTTAAATAATTGAATACTTAAATCAATGAAAAATTTTAAATTTCCAATGGATTTCATCTTTTTTAAGTACATAAATAAATGCTTTTGAATGAACATTAGATACACTCTGCACACACACACAAAAGGGGAGGACGGTTTTATATCTCACTTTCTACTCGACTCATTGACAAAATTTAACTTGTGTTTTTCATGCCTCAAAAGCAAAACTTAGGATATAAGTTAGATTTATATATAGCATTTTTATGGGGATTTTTTTTTTTTTTTTTTTTTAAATTTACTTAACAGTTATTTTATGTTAAAGCAACTTTCCTATCGCTCTTGCTTTCAACTCACCCTTTCTTGCCAGAATGCAAATCAATTAGCACACACGTACTGAAATGAGGTAGACAGAATTTTGTATTTAATGGAAGGTTTAGAAAGGTGAAATCAGAGCATGTTCTGCCTGCCTGAAGGCCATGCTGCTATCTTTGATTTTTTAGCAATTAAATTTCTGTAGCATTGAGCTATTCTTGCCACTAGGCTTGTTTACGCAGACTTTT
Organism: Stegodyphus dumicola; assembly: GCF_044657685.1. Classification (NCBI taxonomy): domain Eukaryota; kingdom Metazoa; phylum Arthropoda; class Arachnida; order Araneae; family Eresidae; genus Stegodyphus; species Stegodyphus dumicola. The sequence goes on from NC_140780.1 coordinate 164,057,815, forward strand.
CAAGTCAGAGCCAACTTGCACAATAGTTAACTTTTGAAGCTGATGGGCTAACTTAAATTAATTTTAAATTAGTCATTACCTTTTGAGTTAAGCCAAAAGTGCTGGCTTTTGTAAGCACAAGTTCATGCCATCTGTGAAATTTGAGTTTATAAAGGGTTCCTTACACCCTTCTTCTGAATTTGTAGTACTTTAAAAATCAGTTACTCAAATTATACCTAAATATTAAATTTTAATATAAATTAAAATATAAAAATAAGTTCGTAAAATTTGTTGAGAAAATTATTGAGAAATTTAAAAAATTATCTTGGCACACTTTTTTCAGTTAGTGCCAAGAATTATTCACTGGGAGAAATTCTTAATTTATAGTAACTTATTTTCCTTTTCTTTTCTTCAATTGTGCACGAGTGGAAAACAAAGATGCATTGTTCATTCTTTTAAATAATTTTAACAAAGTGAATAAAGCACATTTGGCCTTATTATTGCTTATAACAAATTTGCCAAATTTCAAAATATGCCAATAAGTAAATTCGAATATCTCTTTAGAAATTTTAAATAAAAACCTCTAATTTTTTTTAAGGTATGCCTAGAAATACATCTACTTTACATCTACTTTAAGGTACTGGTAAAAATTTTATAGGTTATAATTCAATTGTTTTTAAGTTATTAAAAAATACAAAATTTAAAAATAAGTCAGAAAATATCTGTGAAATTTATTTGGATTACACCTAAATTTGGAAGTGAAAGAAGGAATCAAGTAAATTTAATAAATAAATACCAAATTCAATGAACAATAGGGAACTAAAATTTTGAGAGGTAATCTTATAAAAACTACTTGTGCAAAATTTTTTTTAAAACTTGAAGCTATGGTAGAATTGAATATGGAAAAATACTGGTATGTTTTTTCAGAAAAAGTCGGATTTTGTTTAAATCACTTAGAATAATGCTATATATATAAATTGAATAACTATCCTAAGTCACACTTCCAAGACATGAAAAATGCAAGTTAAAGTTCTTCAATCGGCTCAGTAGAAAGGAAGACACTGAACTGAGCCTTTTTTTTTTACGTAATGTGTACCTTCTGATTATTTTTACCCCCAACAAAAAACACAAAAAAATTATTCATGAGGCACAGCAGTAAATCACCAAAATAGTTACGAGGCAACCTACAATGTCACCAAAAAGTATTTATGTGACCATCCAAGTATGCAAGTAGGATATGTCTGTTTTAGTTATTGCACAAAGCTGAAACTGCCAAATTTGTCAAATTCTCTAAAATTATTTTAGGTGAAAACACATCGCTCAGAAAAGGTACATGTTTTATTACTGGCATTTCTTGCTTTTTTAACTTTATTGATATACAAAGTCTTTAATCTGGAATGATCTATAATTCGGACCTCAAAGCTGAAAACTTTCTGCGCATGCACATAATACCTTTACGCATGCTCGTTTAATGTATAACGGACGATATAAGCTAGGCTAAAATTAGCTAACTATCTATTTCAGTTAATGTTGCAGATTGCGTTGTTCCTTAATTTTCTAAATGGATTCTGCTTATCATTTTTTGCAGACTGTTAGAACAATTTTATAAAAAGTAAACTTGAACTTTCGATTATGTCAGAAAGAGTTCCCGATTCTGGAGCTGCCAAAGGATCTACAAAGCGAAAGCATGTTTTGATGTCAATCAAACAAAAAGTGGAATTGCTGCAAAAAATGTATAAAGGCATGAAGAAAGTGACAGACAGGTTAGTGGAAACGAAAAAACTTTGATTAACAAGTTAGTCGGTATTCTCGGCACAGCAATTACAGTACTTGAAGAGTGGAACTTTGTAACTGAACAAGAAATTATGTCTGTTTATAGAATTAAAGAGAAAGTATTAGCACATAAAACGAAGCAACTTACAGTGAAAGAAATGTTTAATAATGTAAACAAATAAATATTAAGCTTTTTTTTTTGTAAATTTTGATACCCTTTAGATCATAATTGCTCTTTATTTCATAAATTACAGTTTCATATTTTTAATTTTATAATTTCTGCATGCCATCTTACTAGATTTAAATTGATGATCTATAATCCAGAAAAACCCCTAATCCGGAATCGCCGAAGTCCCGACGAGTTCGGATTAAAGACTTTGTACTGTATTTGTACGGAATTTGTACTGCACTGCCATTTTTAAAATGGCTGTCTGTTTCTGTTCTTTAGCTTAGCGAAAAATTAGTTACCAATGCATTTGTGAAAGCATTCCAAAGTCCACAATGAGTTTGTGACTTTTCACTGTGGAAATCAGATAATCAGAACGCACAGAATATTATATTGCCAGCACTTTTTTTAATTGAAAAAAAAAGTCTGCAGTAATATAAAAGCAACTTTTCAAGAGGCATATAGTGTCCTTTTTTTTTTTTTTTTTTTTTTATAATTCTCAGAAATGATCTGTGTATAGAAAAACGTGTAGAGTCAAAAACGGAAATCAAACACTGAGATTTAACTTCTTTTGTAGAAAGTGTCAAAAATGAAACATAAAAATTTATAAAAATTCTGACAGCAAATTTCCTGCACTTTTAAAATATTGGAATATTATCAAATTTTGATTATAGTACAAAATTCTCATATTTTTTTAATTCAAATATTAGACTTCCAAAAAAGCTACTTTCAGTTTTTTTTTTTACTTTGCAATGTTGATTATTCTTTAAGACTTATTTGGTACTTGCTGATCACCTGCATCCTTTTCTTGAAAGGTCACCAAGCTAAGATAAGAAAGACAACAGCCATTTTCAAAAATAGTGGCAGACTATTACAAAAAACAGCAACCAGTTAACATAATAAAAAATGCAAGAAACATCCGTAATAAAGCAAATTATTTTCCTCATTGTTGTATTCATTTACAAGGTGACCATTTTAACTTTAAAAACACCAAAGAATTGCAGAAGGTCAGCACTGTGTCGAGCTTGACACTATACTAGGGTTCGTACACATTTCTGCACACGGAAATGAAGTACTTTTAAGGACCATTAATAAAAAAAAATTAAGGACCTATGAGCAAATGGGAACTGAATAAATTCAAATAAAAATATTATCTATGCCTGAATTTCACTTTTGTAATACCATCCTAAAAATAAAATAGATCCCTAAGTAGTATGCATTATTACTAAACATGAATTAAATAACATAATTAGTTTGAGAATAAAATAAACTTTATTCAATTTATCAAGTAGCATTAAATATTTTACCTTATAATAGTTGGTCATCTTGTGACCACAGTGAGTATTAATGAAAGGCAATAACTCACTTTAATATGTAAAAATAATTTTTAAGGGTAAGCAGTTAGTTATAAATAATTAAATTAGGTAGTTTGAAAACCTTAGTCATTATGGATTTACATGACCACTATTAAATTTTATTTTTTAACAAAGTTTGTTAAAAAAAGGCTCTATTAAAATCAAAATCTAATAAAATTTCACAGTTTGAAATACATGTAATTTATGACATTGATTCTTAAACGATATTAGAATAATTGTACATTAAAAGCTACAAAACATTTATGTTTTGTAGCAATAACACTAAACAAAATATTTATCAGTCATTTTAATTTGAAGCCTTTGAAGAATAATTTTGGCTAGTTTATATCAGTTTCCTTCTCTTTAAGCATATTTTCTAAAAATCAGATATTTGTCTCAATATACAAAGCAATGTGCTCGCTAGTTTCTGCGTGCTTTATCTCCTAACTTGTCAACCTCTCCACAATGTACCTATGAGGGTTTACTTGATCTGGTAAAAGCTAAATAGTTCAAAACCCCTAACAGATGTGAAACATATTATCGCCATGTCTGAAAGTAGCTACAATATCAGACAAAGGTTTAAATAAGACTCTTATTTAAAAAGAACTTAGAACATAAAGGCATGTTCTGATGCTAACAAAATCAATTACAGCTCACGGTGAAACGTAGGTAAACAAGAACAATCAAATTCAAACTAATAATGTGGACTAGTGGTCAAAAATTATACAATTTAATTTAATCTGGCTCAGTAACTCTATCATATCAGGAAATAGAAATGGGAAATTATAGTAAAGGCTGAAATCATAAACAATTGGGTAATTTACATAATAATAACTGCACATATCTTTGAAGAATAATTTTCGGTACTATTCCGTTTTGAGGACCATAAAAAAATTGCAGCGAAAATGTATACGCAAAAGTGCCAAATCTAGCAAATGCTCCTATTTAACAGCACACCAAATCTAGCATACGCGCTGATTTCAGATTGCGTAATTTATATAGTTCTATATTTCTTAAGACACGATTGAAATACTAGTTTAATTTTTAAATCCTTTTTTCATTTTAAATCCCTTTTTTTTTTTTTTTTTTTTTTGATATCCTATAGATTTAATAATTTGGGAATTGCCCATGACAAAAAGTGTGCAATAGAATTTTGGGTAAAGTGCAGAATCCCCCCTACTTGACTCGTTTTTAAGAATTGCACGTACTCCGTATCCACATGTACACATCGACCTATACTCACTTCAAAAAAAAAAATCCCAGAATTGCACAAAATTGGCAACACGCACACCCTTGACTTTACCTATGTACACATCGACCTATTTTCACTTAAGAAGTAAAAGAAAATTAACCAAAATCCAATTTTTTTACCCTTGTAAAAAGCGGCAAACAAATAAGTGGACCATTCTGCACTTTACCGAGAATTTTTTCAAAGAAATAGCATCATTCATTATAGAAAATTGTGTTTGAATGACCAACGAGATAAAACTATGCTTTAGCGATAACTCGGTAGCAAAATAGCGATGCAGGTATCCATTCAGTTATGTTTAGCAATTTTTATATAAATTATAATAATGATCTGAAAGTTATTTACTCTTATGCTTCCACTGAGTCATGTTTAGCCTTTTTTATATAAATTATAATAATAAAAAAGTATTATATGGAATTAACCTTTCATCCAAAATAAAACATCAATCTTAGATAGTTATTTACTATTATACTTCCTTTCTTGCGTTAGGGTTGCCGCAATTATTTTTGGCAGCACTGGCATCAACAATAGTTTGGCAATTTTTTACGGCCCTCAAAACCGAATAGTACCTAATTTTCTTTATGTATTCCGTTTCTTTCTTCAACACGTTTCCTTTTCATTTTAGAATTTTTGGATTTAATTAAGGATTTCTGTTATTCTAAAAAACACTAAATGCATTTAGAATATACAGAAAAAGCGGCTAATTTTATTTCTTTAGTAATATCAACATTCAGAATAAATATAGAGTCAAAAGTCTTTAATCCGGACATCCATAATCCGGAATGATCTTTAATCCGGACCTCAAAGCTACAAACGTTCTGCGCATGTACAGCGTTTACGCATGCTCAGAAAGTACCTTTCCGCATACCATAATACCTTTATATAATAATATGTTTATGCATGCGCATTTAATGTATAATGGACGGTATAAGCTAAGCTAAAATTATCTAATTATCTATTTTAGTTAATGTTGCAGAGTGCATTGTTTCTTAATCTTCGAATTGGATCCGGCTTATTATTTTTTGCAGACTGTTAGAGCAATTTTATAAAAGTAAGCTTGAACTTTCGATTATGTCAGAAAGAATTTCCGATTCTGGAGCTGCCAAAGGATCTACAAAGCGAAAGCATGTTTCGATGTCCATCATACAAAAAGTGGAATTGCTACAAAAAATGGGTAAAGGCATATCCTTTGTTTCTCGAACCATTCCGAAATCTCTTTATCAATTTCACGCTGCTCTGCAGGGAAGGGGGGGACGTCGCGGCACGCAATGAACTGGAAGTTGATCTGTCAGCATGATCCTTATCTTCAGGGCAGATGTTTTTATTTTATTCGGCTTATAATTCCTTACTAAATGTAGTATTTCATCTCGATGTACTCCGTCTTTGATATGATTTAAATCAAATTCCTCGCCATCATAAATATCACAAATACACAACAAATAGTTTTCTGATTGCAATTTTCTAATTTTTACTATATGTAATGTATGCTTTACGCATGTGCGCGTTGAAACAAATGTTTAATAAAGTAAAAAAATAAATAATAAGCTTTTTTTTTTGTAAATTTTGATACCCTTTAGATAATAACTGCTCTTTATTTCATAAATTATGGTTTCATATTTTTAGTTTTATAATTTCTGCATGCCATCTTACCAGATTATAACTGATGATCTATAAACCGGAAAAACCGAAAATCTGGAATCTCCGTAGTCCCAACAAGTCCGAATTAAAGACTTTTGACTGTATATGGTAAAAGGCTGGTTACAGAGCTGATGTGGCAGAATTTTTATAATTTAGTGACACACCGAACAACAAAATCTAGAAATGGCATAACTTTTAGAATTTATAGCAGGCATTGGAAGCAGAATTTAGAAAGGCACTAGGCAGCAGAATTTAGGATCCACAGAGATCGCATCAGGTGGGAAAATGCCTAGTGCCAGCTATGTGTATGATGCATTAAGACATATTAGATGAATCTTTTTAAAGTGTAAGTTTTCAATTTCTTTATTAATAAAAAATCCCTTTCTATAATGGCTGCCCATGTGATAAAATTAGAAGCATTTTTGATATTTTCCATGCTTGTGTCTAGTGAAAAGTAGAGGAAACAAAGGGAAGATAAACATGTTAAGATTCTAGTATCAGAAGAAAACATTCAAATATGTTTCATTGTCCTTCCAGACGTTCTCCAAAAAGTAAGAAATTCATAGCAAACTTGCTGTAAAATACATCCATCACATGCTAATACCATGGAGACATTTTTCATTTTGTCACATATTTCTCGAATCTTCTAGAATTGTGAATCTATAAATCTTGTCTTCAAATCCTTCTAAACTTTCCAAGCTGCAATGTCTAAAATCCTAAAGAAAAATTATCCTTACCACTTCTATAAAAGCAAAAAGACAGAAGTATTTTGGAAAAAAAAGGAGGGAAAAAGTGTAAAATTAATTTTATAGAGAAAATTGATGCATATTCTGAGACAATTACATGGGAAAAACTCTTACTATGAAAAAATTAAATAAAAGACAGTTTTAATTAATTACATAGCTAATTTTGCTTTTGTTAAAAGCTGTTTCGTAAATTGTGCTTTATAGCATTATTATCTTGTTTATTTTTCAGATACAAAATATTGTATAATAAGTTGCCAAAATGAAACTTTATAATAATACGACAGCGAAAAATAAAAATGTTTTATTTTAATGTTATTTTTTAAATATAATTTCAATATATTATCATTATTTTAATGAAGTTTATCAATGTTATGATGCTTTAAAAAAAATCGTCGAAAAATTCTCAGATCTCGGAATTAAAAAGTTTCTATAAAAACTGATCTTAAAATCGCCAAATTTAGAACCGTTTAATAAAAGAATTCACATCCCCAAAAACGAAAAGTTGTTTAAGAGCTCTTTATTGGAAAAAATGTATTTTGAAATGCTTACGTTTCACTTCTTGCTTAGAAACTCGAATATCCCATCATTTATTTTAGAAATAGAAATAAATTATAACTCATGAACCCATTCAAAAGACAACCATATATATACGTCAGTGAATTGCCAAAAATATTCCTCCAAAATGCTAATTCACACTCAAAATGGAAGTCCTAAAAAGAGACAGAAATTTCAGATGATTAAAATTGAGGACCTTCTGCTGATTTTGGCCAAAATTAAAAACTTTTAAGGAAAAAAATTGGTATATCATTTCAGAAAAAGTCCAATTTTGTGTCAAGATACCTATATTAGAACAATGCTATATATAAATCTAATAAATATCCTAAGTTGCCCTTTGGAGACATGAAAAACGCAATTTGAATTTTGTCAATCGGCACAGTAGAACGGGAGATATAGAACTGTCCACCCCTTTTTTTTGTCACAGTGTACCTGTGTCGTTAGTATATTTTGGTGACATAGCACACTGCCTCTCAAATCCTTTTCAAGAATATGTAGATAATCAAAAAGCACCATTTAATCTAGTTGAGAATAACCACCTTTATTCTTAGAACAACAGGATTTTTTGTCATCTTCTTATACTGGATAAATGGTACTGTTCTGTTATTGGGACCAGATTCAGATATTGCCCAAAGCTGACAATCTGGTGAAAAGTTCGAATAAATAATCACCAAAATATTTATGATAGGGTTAAGTCGAAGGAAAACCCAATGGAAAAATAACGTAAAAGGTAATTGTAAAATTAAAAATACTTAATTAATGTAAATTAAAGAATTTGCCAAAGAAATCAGGAGGAAAAAATCGGTTAGTGAATTAAGAATAAATTGCAAAGGCATGAAACTGCAGATTTCATTTTAAATGTCTGAAAACATTACCATTTTAATAGTAATGCTTTTTCTGCCACATAAACGAAATTAAATAAGAATCTTTCCAGTTACGTTGAGTGTCGCGTTAAAGTTTATTTCACCTTTTCGCACGGCCCAACAGCCTTTTAATAGTTTGGTAAAACAACCAATATCAGGATCCATAAAATTATATTTAAGGTTAACGACGAAAATTTCAAATGCGGCCTCTTTTTATACTCCAGTGCTTCTACCCTTTACAACAGTCCGAGTATATAGTGCCATCAGTAACATTTTCTTCAATAACTTTAAGTTAATAATAAGTTCTGACATAGCAGTTAGCCACAGCAATTCAAAAGCATTCTTTGTTTCTTGGCAGATCCCGCCTCAAACCCTCCTGGGCAGAAAGATACAAACAATGTTGTTTTTACAACGCAAAAACAGACTTTGGCAACATTACTTGTGCCGCCTATTTTAAATAACATTATTTTAAATAGACATTAATGCACGGCCACAGACTTCTCTTCTATAATTGCTCCAGTCAATAAAAATGCAATGAGTCATATCAACCCAATATTGACAAAATTCAATGGAAGATAATTCCAAACATGAACAAAAATGAAACAAAATGCCTTTAAGAAAACTGAGGCACAATCCTTCAAACCAATTTTGAAAATGTAATCTTTTTTTTCCCCTAGTATATTATATCTTCATATATCTATTTCAGTACTTGTCTCAAATTGAAGTAGAGCTGCATTTTATGGCTTTCGTGAACTTTCATTCAGAGTGAATAATTCGCATTCCTGAAGAAATTATATGGAAGATGTTTCATCATTAGCCAAGTCCCAAATTTTTTTATTTATGGCAATATAATAATAATAAAAACAAAAGTGACAGTTACAGCCTTTAGAATTTGTATTCTCGTTGCCAGTTTTTAAAAAAACACTATTTTACTTTTTTTTAAAGTAAACAATTGCAATGATTTTAAAAGTAAACACTGGTGACTTCATCTCAAGTAACATCTTCGGCAAGTTTATGAAAACATTTGGCATCAAGTTCATTCCCAATAACAGAGCAGTAACAGATAAAAATAAATTTTAAAGAAAATTGTGTAAATATTAAAACACTAAACATACTTTAACTTCGCTGATTACTTAATTGATTAGAACAATTAATAATTTGTTTACCAAAATCATTATCTCTTTGATCAAAATAGTTATAAGATTATTAATAATATGTAAATTAAAATTTATATTCAATAAAGAGCTACACATATTAATGAAGCAAATAAAAATTTCCAAATTGTACATAAATTATAATTATTAAATTACCTAAAACAAGCAGTGCTTTGCATGATGGCAGCTTTGTAGGTGAACTTTCTTGAACTTGGCTCAAAATGTCTAACCTGTAATAACAATGCATTTTAAAGCACGATATAAAACTCAAGCATCAGATATCAATCACTGATAGCAGAAAAATTTATTGAATATTAGAAATCATCAGTAGCCACCATATTATTATAATTTATGCACAGTTATTAGTGAATTTTAATAGTAAAGAATATGCCTTATATTTCATTTATTCCTACACACTTACAAATCTAGAAAGTAACAATAAACTTGTAAACTAAAACAAAGAAACAGTTGTTTAATATTTATTTTTTTATTTCATAAGAAATGAAATCACTAGGAGGTTACGAATCAGATATAACCAAACTGTGCAACTTTTGCCTCTTAAATGTATAAGCAATTATAAATGTTAAGCAACAACAAACAGTATGCACAATAACAAACAACTGTTTTATTTTTTAGAGCTATCATTCCTACTCTAAACACATTTTGCACAACCACAGGCCTTTGTAACAATCTGAAATTTTCCTTTTTAAATCAGCACACAATAATTTTATACAATTTCAAATTATGAACTATCTTTGTGACTCTATACCAAGGCAAAAGACCCTTTATTGCAAATCACTTTTATAAGAAAGCAAGACATATCCCCAATCTTACTGAATGGCACCACAAATACATTTAGTTAAATACACATCTGAATTTTGCATTTATGAAATTAATTAAATGATTTAGGTTTTTTTTTATATATATATTTACATGTTGGTTTTTCAGTTAGCTGTGTATGAAAACGAAACTACTATTTTTCATGGAAAAATACCAGCAAAGTTCATTTTTGCTTTTTTTTTTTTTTAACCCAACTGTTTCTTTACACAATACTATTCTTTATGTAAATCCTTGCTTAGTTCACAATTTTTTTAAATAATTTTTATATATGAAAGTACAGTTTTTTTTTTTTTTTTTTCCAAACAATGCTATTTTCCATCTCATTTATCATCTTAAGAAAAATTGCTAATTCTGTTTATTAAGTCATGATGTTACTCTAGTTAAAAGCATTGAAGCTTCCTACACCACTGCAAGAACACTTCCTTTTCAGTTTACTCCCACGAAAAATCAGTTGACAATTATATTGGGTTAAGGCAAAAACAAATTTTTAGACACCATATGAAAATGTTCGACAGTTTTTCTGTTTAAAAAGAAAAAGGTTAAGTACATTGTCCAAAATGTTTGTGCATGTGCACCAAATGAAACTACTTTCCCAACTACAGTGAAAGAATAACAAGATTATTTATATTAAACAACAATATTACATAAAAAGTGCAAATGTAAAATTACTTAAACATTTTCTGTTCAATAATTGTTTCCCCGTTTTTAAAACATAAAAATCTAGTTGCTGCTGTTCCATTTTTCCAAATTTTTGTCTGGCTCCTACTAATAAATTTTGGCCACCTCAGCTATGTCATGATTTTTAACACAATTCCTCCTTCACAGCTATAAATAAATAAGGATAAATAGGACAGCTATAATAAATTTTCATTTATGGCTTACTCTTCAATCAGATTAAATTTTTGAATCTCTCTGAGGACATTTTCCTTAAATTCCTACATAATGATAAAAGTTTGAAATCTTCAATAAAAATCTGAATGCCATTTAATAACATCAAGTTTGAGATCTTAAAACCAAAGGCTTGGTTTGGTTTATTTAGTTATGGCAAAGCACACTAGGGCTATCTGCCTAAGAGGAGGGATGCCTTCGTGAAGGACTTTCTAAAGGAAACTGGCTCGTATACATGTTACACATAGGTAAAACCCCGAAAACGCCCATGCAGCCAGCCCGTTTGCACGATTTGAACCTCTGACTAAACTACCAGTGTTCAACGACTCTTAAAACCAAAGGAAAAGTATGCTTATGCAGATACATCCTCCATAAGAAAGAATATCCCTAAGCCCAGCCTATGATGAAGGTAAATCTTTAAGAAAAAAAAAAGAGAGAGAAGAAAAAGAAAGGATACCTTTAAATTTTTAAGTAAAATGCATTTTACAGCTAAAAATCAATAATAGTCATACAACATAAACAAATGATAAATTGTTTTAGTCAACTTTCTTCTCATGAAATTACAAGGAATACATTCCTTTGACCATATTTCAACATTTAATTATTTAAAAGTAAGCACATAAAGCAATGAGTCTCTTCAGCAAACCCTCCCAAAATTCTGATCCAACACTTCAGACTTTCAGTCCTTAAGTATAAAATCTGATCATCTGGTAATGGTATGTCAAAAAATTTTTGAAAGTAAAATTAGGCATTACTTTATGAATTCCACTTTATGAGAAGACTTACCCTTTTACAAATTATACTCTATAAAAATATCTACTGGAGGGGGCGGGGAAAAGCTTGCAGTTCAAAGACTAACTAATTAGGCTGCTAAGATTGGTGTCTCTGTGAGATAACAGATACCACTTCCAAACATTCAGCTCTTGTTCTGAGAATCATTCAAGTATGACCATAAAAATCTTTTATCAATTTTAAAATATATTACCCTGTGATGGATTTACACTAGCTTCCCTACTGTTTTGAGATATTATCCAATGTCAAAACAGATTCACAGCTGAATACATTAACTCCTTCAGTGGTGACTTACCATGGAAATCTTTTGGGATAGGACATTTTGGGTAGCAGACCAAACTCTGGAACATTTCCAGGTTAAAAGGTAGAAACTTAACAGGTTAACACCAAATAGGTTAAAAGAGACATGCAAAAAATCGATTTTTAGAGAACAATTTCTTCATTTTAAGAGTTATAAAGGCAAATAGGCTAAATGCTAATTATTTACTTACTTTGCAAAAAGTGAGTTTAATCAACTGAAAAAGAGATAATTGTGGAAATACATGCTGACCATCTAGATAAATGAATCAAATCAATGTTTAAAAGTCATAAGCATTAAATCCATTTTATAAAGCTTTTTTAATAATAGCTGAAGAATAATGTTCAAAAGATATGCAAGACTCCAAATTACAATATCCATATGCAGATCAACTCATTTTGAAGTTTGCTCAGACAAGGTACTTTTGTAAGTTACTACAGAAGTCTGTAGGTGTGTTTAAAGAATCACACTTTATGGACTTGGGATGGGGGGATATGTATATGGGCTTAAATTTACTAAACTTTAAAATCTGAAACAAGACTTGTGTCTTGTTTCAGATTTTAAAGTTTAGTAAAATAGTAAAAATTAGTCTGATATACAAGACTCGTGTCTAAAATAAACTAAGAAAACAGAGATATTCAGGATAAACATTAACTACTTTAACCCCTTTGTTCCTAGGATAAATAAAACCCATTTTTTAATGGGTTTTTATGTTTGCAATGTTTTTAAGCTATTAGGAAATAAATAAATGACTAAAGAAACCTGGCCTATTTTGCCAAATGTCAGGCTGCACTTTATAAAGACAGCTTTATGCCATATCACAACTTGTACTGTAAGAAAAAAATATTCGGTACATTTCATTTAACTTTGTTATTTATTCACATGCAGTGTAAGGTTATTATCATAATATCCTAGACGATTGGGACAAATAGTCCCAGTTGACAATATGATTGGGACATATTGTCACAGAAGATTTCCAGCAAGAGGGAGAAGTTAAAAATTTTAAACTCTTATTACACTTCTTTTAGTATGTCAGCATTAAATTAAACTACTTTTCATGGTTAAATTTTAATCATGCATAAAGTCGGGTCGAAATGGTTAAAGAAATTAAACAAGTAATTAGATTTATTTTATCTCAATTTTCTACTTAATAATGACATTTAGTTGACAGTCAAAATTGCTGAATTAGGACAGCTACAAATACTTTCAAAACATTGTTTTCAATTTTGACATTTCATTTAGGGTATGAACGAAAGAAAACTTTCTTTGACTGAAAATAAAATTTATTAATATAAAACTGGTTATGGGGAATATGTAAATGATATAATAAAAGCAAGGAAAACCAGAACACTATTGATGCGTAATACCCAGATAAGATAGATAGTCGATCGATATTGAAATGTTCTGATTGCATCGTAAGCTAATATGTTGACTTGATAATATCTAAAGAACTTAGCAGTCGAGGCGGTTTCAATACCATTTTTATTTTCCAGTTGATGTTTGTGGCCACAATCACTTGGCACTATTCAAGAGCATTTACATTTTTGATATTATAGCGATAGCAAGCAAGACGGCAAAATTACATCCTAGCAGGGCGGAGAGTGAAGCTGAAGTGCGTAGTTATGCAACATGGAAGCAATGAAAAGAAAGGTTTTGGTTCAAGTTAAAAGTTTCAGTTCACAATTATCATCAGCACTGCACATGCCATACAAAAAGGAAAGGTCTAGAAATGATGCAATCAAGAGAAGTTATTACATATTTTAAAACAGAGAGGGAGAATTTAAGTTTTACCACTAGTTTAAATTATCTATTAAATTTTTAAATTTTGATTTACATACTTTTTATCTTACATATGCGTGTGATGAAATTTTCAGGAGTGACAGAATGATGATAAACCTGATGCATAAATTTGAAACTGCAGTCATAGTTGTTCGGTTGACAGTCATTTATTTTTGGCAGAGCATGATTGAAGCGAACATGCACAGATAAATTCATACAGAAAACACACATATTATTAAATAATTACAAGTCTATACATTACATATTTGTAATAATTCAACTGATAATACAGATAGGCAGCAAATACATATTAACAGAATACAGGTAGGCATTAGAAGAGCAAGATATGTCAGATTCAGAATGAAGTTATATCAACAAAGAAATGTATTATCACTTCAATAGCAATGATTTAATAAAAATCTTTGATTCAATTAAAATAGATTTAAAAAAATGTAACCTATTTTAAAATGTTCTGATGTTAAAAGTGTATGCATCCTTTATGTTATATTAGAAATTATAAAAAGAATTTTAAAATCACAAACTTCAGAAAATTTTACTATTAGTAATTTTACATTTTTAGAATAGAAACGGAAAATAGCCAATTAAAAACAAGGCCTTAGGGACTGTTGTAAATTAATCAGGACCTTAGGGCTGTTGCAAATTAGGTCAAAATCTTATATACATACATACACACATTATATATATACATGACACAATGAATTCAGAACTAATGGAACAAATTTAAAGAGGTGAGAGAACATACCAAAACAAATACTTTTCATCATAGAATGGTTGATCTCAAGTGAAGCAGAAAAATACCTTGTTTTTCTAAATACAGTCTTTCACAACAAGATATAAGGCATTTTTGAGAGGCATGATATAAAAGGTGATTTTTGTATATGCTGTCATTATCCTTTTCGAATTAATATTTTTCTTACATTTTATTTGTTTATTGTTTCCCAAGCTTGAGCATGGCTATAACTCACGATTTTCATATTTTTGATGTTCATCAGAGCAGACCTGAAATTCTCTCAAAACTACATTAACTTTCATTTTGTTTGTAACTACATTAACTTTTGGTTTAGACACAATAATCTTGCTTCTTTCCCTCTCTTCTCCACAATTAATTTCCATCTTCAATGAGTAGATTATCAGAAGTGCCATGCTTACTGTTAAACTGTCTGGTTTATAGTCTATGTACCACCATTAGTGAAATGGAATGGAACTGGTATCAGAATAAGGACATCATCTTCTATCTCTGCATTCAATAGGATGGCATATGTGGGAAAACAGAAAGCATCTTCCAGTGTCAAACTATAACAAAAGTGCTAAATTATAATAAAAAGTATCTATTTCAGTGTGTTCTATCAAATTTATGCCATTAATTTTGAAATATCCTGTACAAACTTCAAAATAAATGCATTAGAAAGAAAAGTTTTGGTCATCACAAATGATAAACCATAAGAAAACAAAAGTAACACATAGCTTAAACTCACACAATGGAAAAGCAATATCATGTATTACGGAAAATTGGAATACATATAAATCATACAAAGCAGAAGTTCCCAATGGGGTAGGTATTTACCCCCAGAAGATCGATGAAATTTTAATGGGGGTTGGTGATGATCAAGGAGTCAGCAGCTCAATATTCACCAGCAACCGATCGGCATAATCAAGATCCCATTGATTACAAAAAATTATAAATGAAATTGATAACTGTTTATTAATTGTCATTATTGAGCTATATCATGTAGTAAGGAAAAAATGGTGAATCTTCGGATTATGGTAACTTGGCAATTTTTTTGTGAAAAGTTGGTGACCAACCTTGCTATAGCAACCTGCTAGTTTTTTTTTTTTTTTTACTCAACATTTTTTCCAACAATCTGCTAGCCTAATTACACTTATGCTAGAATTTTTATGGAACAAAACTGCTTAATCATGATGAAGTTTAGGTGCGAAATTGTTTCCAAGTTCTTATTAGCTAAAATTACGATTGGAATTTTCCGGAAAGTAGTGAAACAAACGTGCACAGAAATTTATTTTTACAGAGCAAATTTATATATGAAACATGTAAATAATTTTTCTCATAAATTAGAAAAATTTGCACGAAAATGCAGGAAAATTTTGTGAATCTTTGAAGTCGGTAGAAAGGACATATATGAAATTACCAGATCGCTAAAAATTATGTATACTATGCAAGCTTTTATGTACAGTCAAAAGTCGTTAATTCGGACACCCATAATCCGGACCTCAAAGCTACAAACTTTCTGCGCATGCATCGAGCTGACCTTTACGGCTGCGAATATGCGTGTGCGCATGCGCAAAATACGTTTACGCATGCGCGTTTAATGTATAACGGACGGTATAAGCTAAGTTAAAATTATCTAATTCAGTTGATGTTGCAGATTGCATTGTTCCTTAATCTCTCAATTGGATCCGGCTTATTATTTTTTGCAGACTGTTAGAACAATTTAATAAAAGTAAGCTTGAACTTTCTATTATGTCAAATAGAATTTCTGATATATATTTACTAATATGTAAAGGATCTACAAAGCGAAAGTATGTTTCGAAGTCCATTAAGAAAAAGTGGAATTGCTGCAAAAAATGGATAAAGGCATAATCCTTTGTTTATCTAGCCATTCCGAAATCTATTTATCAATTTCACGCTGGTCTTGGGGGTGGGGGGGCAGTGAATTGGAAGTTGATCTGTCAGCATTATCCTTATCTTCAGGGCAGATGTTTTCATTTTATTTGGCTTATAATTCCTTACTAAATGTAGTATTTCATCTCGATGTATTCCATCTTTGATATGATTTAAATCAAATTCCTCGTCATTATAATTTGCTTCCGATAGTGAAGAAAGTGACACAGAGGTTATTGAAAACAAAAAAATTTCGATTGACAAATTAGTCGGTATTCTCGACACAGCAATTATAGGACTCGAACAGCCGAACTTTGTAACTGAAGAAGAAATTATGTCTGTTTATAGAATTAAAGAGAAAGTATTATCACATAAAACGAAGCAACTTAAACAACTTATATTGAAAGAAATGTTTAATAAAGTAAACAAATAAATATTAAGCTTTTTTTTTTTGTAAATTTTGATACCCTTTAGCTCATAATTGCTCTTTATTTCAGAAATTACGGTTTCATATTTTTAATTTTATAATTTCTGCATGCCATCTTACCAGAGTTAAACTGATGATCTATAATCCGGAAAAATCGATAATCCTGAATCGCCGAAGTCTCGATGAGTCCGGATTAACGACTTTTGACTGTATTCAGCTTGCATATACCCTTTCCAAGGATGAACATTTGCACATATAAAATAAATAAAATATGCAAGAACTTTTCCCTCTAAATTATCCATTATAAAAGTCACCTGCAAATTTATAAGGCAAACATTAAAAATGGTTGCAAATACTTAGTGTCAAATATTTAACTTATTTCCATGCAGGTTTACTTCTACTGAAATGTATTCCAAAATTCTACAAACACATAATGCACAAAATCACTATCATTTAATTAAAATATAAATAAATTAAAAACACTAGTTAAAATATAAATAAACACATACATTAAATTACTAAAAATTAGCTTAAAATCTTAGTTACTTTAAACAAATTTATTTCTAATAAAAATTTTCCAAAAATTAGCATATTAATTTATTTATTGCTTATATTTAGAACAATGCATAAAAATAATGTCTTCAAATGATTAAAAATACTAACTTACCTAATCTTCTTCAGAATCTTGATTGTATCGCGGATAAACTTTATTTTATGGATTCAACAAAAATCATTGAATGATTTTTTCTGTGAATTTTTCTGCCATACATGCTCTGCTAAATAAAAAGCAAAATTCTGCTTATCATAATGCTTAGGAATAGCACTTTTTATAGCACCCCATGTGCCCTCAATCGTATTCGTATATGCGCCTGTTTGACGATCTTTGAAATGATACTTATGGTTAACAGCAAGATGCTCCTCCAAACAGGCATATGATTTCCAGCAATCAGATATTATTATTGTACCAGGTAGAATATACTGCTTAATGAAACTTAATAAGCAATCTTTACTTTTATCTGGCACAACCTTAAAAAAACACTTATTACTCCCCCTTTCAATCCCACCAAACACCCATTTTCCTTCCACTCTCCTACCTCTCTGATACTTGCGTTTGCCAAACATACTTTCATCAATTTCAACAATGACATCCATACCACCAAGCATACTCATATCATTCTCGCAAAATTCCACGCACACTTCTCTACAGAAACAGTTCCAATCGGCTGCAGTACTACTGCTAATTTCTAAATCGGAAATCCAGTAGTCAACTGGCAGGTGATTCACCCAGTAGTAAGAAATTAATAAAATTTCACCCATACTCAAACGACTTTCAGCAAACCAGGTACCCTTCCTTACACTCCATTTTACAAAATGTCCATTTTCACCAGATTTCTTGCACTGCCATTCAAACTTATCTGTAATATCCTTTCTTTCACACAATCTCATTTCATTCTCACATCTTGGACATTCATACTTATCTGCAATTCATCCTACACTCATACACCATTCAAGCAACTCTTTTAGATGATCACATAAATGCAATAAAAATTTGGAATTTACTTTAGAGAGGGCCATGGGATCCAAATATTAAGCAACACTGTTTCACACAAGATGGAATGAAGCTGAACATACAAAATGGTATGAAGTACTTGAGATATTTTTGCAAATTTCCCCCTTTTTGGATTAAAGAACTGCGATTCGTCCATAAATGTCACATAACATGTCTCATGATCTCTGATTTCTCTGAGACAATCTGTAATTGGAACTGTGTACTTTTCAGATTATTGCTAAACTCCTAGCTAGTAACCTTTATTGCCTTACCAAAATGTCGCCAAACTACCTGTTACCATATTCCAAAGATTAGCCAAAAAAATTATAAAATAAATACATTACCAAAAAAAAAAAAAAAAAAAAAAAAATCAACAATTTTCACCAAAGGGTACCCTGAAATATATTTTTTATTGCTGTCTAAGAAAATGTAGACAGCAATAAAAAAAAATAATAACACATATGGAAGTAACCACACAAAAGAATAACATTAAATTATACCAAGAAAAAAGATAAAACTTCTTCCTATAAACTATATAGTAACGTAGAGTTTCAGTTGTAATGTCTTTCATTCCTTTTTCATATGAAGTTTACTAGTGTTTCAAGGACAAGAAAGCAAGACTTAGAATAGATTTAAGGGTGGGTGCCTCTTGTATTATCATGAAGTTGTTGTTTCATTTATGGTAACCTTAGTAGTTGAATGTTATGGAAATCCTATTATGACATAATCGGTTGTGTCACTGCGGTACATTTTGAATGATAGGAAAAGATTTGTAAGGGCTTGTGGTGTGCGTTTTACACACTCTGCAAGCCCTTACATTAAGTTGGTTAAGAAGTACATTGGTTGTTTTGTGGTTTACACAGAAGAATGGATGAATGTGGTAAGATTAATTTGAAGTTTCTGTACAGTTTGGAATGAAAGTGGAAAAGAGTAGTAATTGACTGGTGTGTAAATGAGTTTACTTAGTTGCCATTATCAGTGTACTGTTTGTAGGAAGGAAATGCATATGGTCAAACAACGAAGGATACCTGCACTATGCAGGATATTTTTTACTCTTATTTTTTTTTTAATTTATGTGGCAACGCCAGTATACAGATTCTAGTTCAGATAATTTAGAGAAGTTTTTGGATGCTGTTAAGGAATTTTGTTTGACAGAAGACAGGGAAATTTGTAAATAAGGTGAGTGGATATTTCCTTTGTATAGTGCTAATATGAATTTCCTTTTTTATGTTATTCCATTATTTGATTTAAAATGTAGTTTATTAAGATTACATATTTTTTGTTGGCTGTTCCTTTGACTTTTTAAGTGAATATAGATCGATGTGTACATGGATAAAGGGAGTGCGCAATGCCAAGTTTGTGCAATTCTCTGATTTTTCTTAAGTGAAAATAGGTCAATGTGTACATGGATACCGAGTTTGTGCAATTCTTTGACTTATTATTTTTTCTTTGCGTTAAGGTGATTTTGGGCACAACAAAAAACAAAAAAAAAAAAAAAAAAAAAATCAAACTTAAAATTTTGAAATCTTGTTAATAATTAACTAATTTTCTTTAAAAAGTTACATCAAGTTAAGTTGATTACATTTGATAGAAATCATACAACAGATGTTTTTTATAACAATTATTCAAGTATTATGCTAAATATCTTAAAATATAGGTCACAATTAAGGCAAAAAGAAATTATAGAAATATTTTTAAATACTTATTATTTGCATGCATATAAAAAATACAGAAAAATTTTGGAAATTTTAATGATTCTTATTTTAAAACAAAAAACATAGTATAGGAAAAGAATTGTTGAATTACACAGAGGCATACAGGATACAAAAAGTCTTCATAAAAGGAAGCTTTTTTTGGTCACATGTGTGCCGATGGTCGTTTAACATCAATACTTATTTATTTTCTCAGAAATATTCATCACTTCAAAAGTGATGCATGAAGGAGTTACTCTGTAAGGTTTCATTGTGAAAGAAAAAAAAAAAAAAAAAAGAGACTTGCATTTTATTTATTCAATTCTTCAAACAAGTTTTTTAATTTGGACATCAGCTGTCACGCCTTTCAAAAAAATACGTACCACCAATTACAATTGCATAACTTTTCTCCCACTGTTGTAGACTCAGCAAGTTATGCTATATTAAAAAGAATACAATTTTATTATGGTACGAATACAGACAAAATGTCAGCTTTCTACTCCGCGAATATGATATCTAACTGTATCTAAAACGTACTTTTGTTAAATAACAGTGGGCGAATGAAGTTCCAGTTGTTATTCATCACAAATTAAACAAATAGATCTGTAAAGCGCTTTTCTTGGGATTAATTTCAACTTCTTTTGCAACACACTTCAACGTATTATGAACAAATATTCACCGATTGTACAACGCGGTAATATATTATCGGAGCAGACGCCCACTTCCACGTCGCATAATGTGTAACTAACATTAAACTGAAAAACGAAGTCTCTTAAGAAACTTCTAAATTTGAATAAATCGCAGCAATTCTCGCTCCATATTACACTTACCATAAATTTTTATCGTCATCATCATCAGGTTTTTCGTCCAATTTCAAATCGCTGTTTCCTTTAACAGTAATCTGTGCCATTTTTAAAAAAGAAAAAATAAACTTATAAATATACACAATGCTGAATTTTGTATAACGCGTATTTACTTAATTTATGATTACTTTAAAAACAATTAACTGTCACAAATCATCGAAATATATTTTCATTGCATGATCACAAACCACAGTATATGTATAACTATTGCCATTACAAGAAACAGACAGACAGACAAAGTAGACAGATGTCTTGTTTTGCACCTGCTAAGTCTTTCTGCACCGATGGGCGAAAAATCAAGCATAGGTGCGAAGGAAAGGAATATAGAAAGAGGGGCAATTTCGTATTTGAGGAACAAGCGCCTGGCCCCAGCCACCACCCCAAGCTCTTATTGGACACGACTTCTGATGTCATACAGTGACGAAAAGAATTCTCTGCAGCATTTTTGTGCGCCAAAATCTTGAGCTCGAGGTCATTTTAGCGCTGAAACAGGCGAAGCAATGGAATAATTTGCCCTATTTGCGAAAAAATTACAAAAATAAAAAGCAGCTTCAGAAATATATTGTTAATATACATAATATTAGAAAAAAGGTGCAATTCGATGTGCAGTCGATAACCGTTTAGCAGTATTTTGGTCATTAGACGAATATCGAAGTCATTTGACAATAAACAATTTTATAAGATATAAAAGTTAAGAAACAAAACAATAATTCATAAAAAAACAGAATGATAACTCCAATTGACAAAGTCAAATAAACGATATTATAAGTATTTTACGATTTAAAAGTATCTTATCACTTTATCTTATTTTTAACCACAAATGAGGAGAAATTAATGCCTAGGTAAAAAATTAGTAAAAAATTAATCTGACTACGAACAATTTTGATACCAAACAATCTCTATATAGCAAGCAATAAATGAAAGGAAAGTTATTTAATTATCAAACAGTTCATTTTTATAAAGAAATAACTAAATTTTACATTTATATCATTTTTAAAAACACTTTTCTGCAAAATAAACCGCTAATTCATGAAAACTGCGGCAGACATTATTTACACAGTAAGAATTAAGTACTATTTCTTGACATTGCTGACGAAGCAAATCTTGTTAATGGTCTCCTTTTATATGAAATTATAAAATACATTTCTTAAATATCAGTATAGCGCTATGAATTTGCATTGAATACAGATTGCTTAGCCAAACACTATTTACGCATTATAAAGTTTTATCTATTCCATTAACATGGTTAAACAATTTATCTAAAAAGCGCCGACATATTTTCTTATACTGTTAGATTCGTTTTAATTGCAAATATTCTGTTACATTGCACAAATTCACATTAACACGGGAGAGAACCAAATCCAAAGTAGTTATATGTTCCCCTTGACATAACTCAAACGAAACAGATAATGGAATCTTTTCAGCCTGACGTCATAAACGGCAACCAATAAGAACAGGGGAGGTGGCTGGGGCCAGGCGCTTGTATTTGAGGAGAGTAAAAAGGAACTTCGTACATCTTGTACGAGTTCAAAAGGCCAGGAAGAAAATATGGGACAAAATAAAATTTAAAATAAATGGCTCAAAAATAACAGAGGAAAAAAAAGGGCCTATAGAAAGAAAAGGAAAAGAAGTAGAAAATATCCTAAAATACGATTGTGTCCATGAGTGTAGTTAAAAGGAGAAGAATCTGTCTTCATTTACAATAAATAGTGTCTCACAGGTGTGTGTGTAGTGAGTGTGTTTGGTAATGGTGAATAGATGTGTTACTGGGGGAAAAAAATATTGACGGTGTTAAAATGCTTCGTATATCAAGGTATTTAGCATGGAATATAAAGTAATATGTATGCTTGCATCCTGAGATATCAACAAAAGTATACATTAATTTAACCAAAGTAACTTATGCTACTTTCAGTCCCAACATTTTCATACAGTTTTCAAAAAACAGCAGCAGACTAACAAACAATACAAGACCACAAACGCACACACCCAAAAAAAATATATGTGTGTAAATTACTGAGTATATGTATTAAAAACACAAATTAAACAGTATTTATTAATTTAACTATCATAATTTATTACAAGATTAATTATTTTACTATCATAATTTATTACTAGTTAATTAATGTTAGTATAACACAATGAGGCACACTGTTATTTATATAAGCTCATAGTTCTAAGAATTCATTTAAGGCGGTGAATAAACCATCCCTTACATATGGACATTTAACAGATAGCAAGGAACATTATGAGAAAAAATCGGTGAGGTAAATATTATTTAAAGGCGAAACAATATTTAAGCGATCTAAAAAGGAAAGAGAATCCAGAAGATCCGAGAGGGAAATAGCGCGATGCCCAAATTTTCTCTCTCATCCCCAAATTATTCCTCTCACGAGATTTCTTAAGCGCTTTGTAAGTGGTGAAAGACGTGAACTGATAACGTTGGTGTTTGTTTGGAGTTGATACACAAAGGAAGCCACAAGCAATGAGCAATTTCAAGTATTTTTTAATGCTTTAAACTGATGAAAAATTAAAATTTATTGATTTTAAGGCACTTATTTATAGAAATTTGATTTAGTTTAGATGAAAGAAAAGTACTTATCTTAAAATTCCAGGCTTTTGGAGTATATCCTTACGCAGTGGCTAATCGCACCGACGGTGCGAATAGCTAACAGGCTATTCACACCACCTACGTTCGGGCATGCGCACAAGTAGCCGAGGTACACGGCAGGCGGTAGTGAGAGCGAAGGTTGTTAACCCTAACTCAGCAATAGAAGGGGTTGTTAATAGTTCACCAGCAAGAGAATAATTTGCAACTAATAATTATCAGTTACAAAGACGAAGTCAATCTATATACATGATAATGTTCAGGAAGTGATTAGATAAAATAGAGATTTAAGGATGGTTCTAATTGCAAGCGAGGACGAGTAATTAGTTAAAAACTCTTTAGTGTATTGACAAAAAGGCTACAGAAATTACTTAAATTCTTTTATTTAACAGAGGAATTTTTATGCAAACTTAGACCCTAGTCTTATAGCATTGGACTGTCAGAATTTATTATTCAATAAGAAAACTTAGTGAAAATTATAATATTCTTATATATTCATCACTTTTTCAGTATCCACTCATGTTTATAGGTTAAAATGCCATATTCAATATCAAAGTTATTTATGAAATAAAAACCGTATATAATCTGATAAATCATTTGTGTGTGCAAAATTTTAAATCTAAATCTCTTACATTAAATTATTTCTGTCTTTTAAATTAGATCCCATTATTTATTTCAATTTAATTGATTAATGTGTTTGCACTAATATTTCAAAGTTCTTTGAAGCACATTTTGTGTCCTGAAAATGCCAAGTATTTCCATAAAAAAAATAAGCAGGCATACACAATAATTCATTTAATAGTTCATATTGTAGGGTTTATATTTATTTTAACTAACATTTATTTTAAGTTTAAACTATCTTTCCTGTCAAGCCTTACTTTCCCCTGGAACTGCCAATGCCAGAATATGTAAATTTGAGTAGAACGCGCAAGCATTCAAATTATCAGCGGAAGTAGTATGATTTAAATAGAAGGAAACGAGTTCGGTGAGAGAGTTATTCTTACTTCGCGAGCGCGGAGGTAGAAATCGAGAATTAAAGAACCCCGCGTTGCGGCCTATGTGCTTGGCGGGAAGTAGTTGCAATTGTTCCAGTGAGCTTCAAGTCTGCTGAATTAGCTGCGGTATTTGTAAAACGCGGTGAGTTAGTTATTTTAGAGAGCCTCGTAGTTAGAATCTTGTCTTTATTTTCTTTTCAGGTTATTATTTTATTTTGACTGCCTAGTTGGCAAAGTTTGTAAGCGTCAAGAAGACGCAATTGTAAATTAGTACGTTGAATAAAAAGGGACTTAAACCCTTTATAAGACTCTGTGGTTTATACAAGCTTTCACAGTCACCTCTTGGTTGCGTGCTAGTTAGAGGCGCGCAACGTTATATTGGCGCCCGAACACTTATCGAACTGAAATGGCCGAAAACTGGATGGAAGCCGCTGGACAACACCAAGAAATGACAACGCAGTTAGAAGGATTTGGATACCTGGTCCAGACTTTGAGAGCATCAATCAAGCCAAACGTCTATTTCGACGGAAAAAATTCGGTGTCAGTATTTTTAGAAGGTATAGAAAACCACTTTCAGCTCTACCCTGTGCCTGAAAGACAAAAAGTTGCCATCGCCACATCAGCACTAAGAGGACAGGCCGCGCTATGGTGGAAAAATATAGGAAAATTTCTACTAGGTGAATTTGGAAGCCCGAAGTATACATTTGAAAATTTCAAAAAATCGTTAGTAAAGGCCTTCCCCATAGTGAAAGATCGCGCACGGCTGGAAGCCGAGCTATATAGTTTCTATCAACGTGATACAGCACAATTGACGGACTTTATTTTACGAAAAATCAAGCTAACGGATATGTTGTATAGGAAAAAACCCGATGCGGAGATAATTGAAATAATATTACCAAGATTGTTACCCGCTGTCCAAGAATACTTTGAAATTAGAAACCCAACCACATTGCAGGAACTTTTCGAATTGGCGGTGAAATTTCAAAATCGCAGAATCGCGGAAAGAGCGAGAGGGGAAACATATTCTCAAAGTACCAGAAGGAAGGAGGAAACAAGAAATGGAAATCGCTCATATGGGGGAAAGAAATATCAAGCTAACGCATCGAAACTTGAAGGGCAAGGCCCAAAAAGAAAATTTGAAAATAAGCATCCGCGTACCCAGAAGACACAGATTGAAAGGAAAGCTTTAAACGACTAGAGGGGCCTGTGAAAGGGAGGGTCCAGACCCCGGAAGTTTTAGAAAAACCCTCAAATAGACATCTAAATACAGTCATCGTAAAAAACTCACAGCTACCAATTATACAAGTCCTGGTTGGCGATGTACCAGTAGAAGCCCTCATCGATACAGGGGCAGAAGGAAATTTCATGAGTGAAAAGTTCTTCAAAAAGAATTTTTATAGGATACGACTCTTTAAAACCAGAAATACGGAAATTATAGCGGCGCAAGGAAAAACATGTCACTGCATCGGGAAAGTATCATTAAACATACAGGTAAAAGAGGAAAATCTCAAAGTATTAATTTTTGTGGTGAAACACCTCCAACACTCTCTTATTTTAGGTATGGACTTTTTAAGGGCCGCGAGGGCCAAATTAAATTTTCAAGATAGTTCCGTGGTGCTGGAGATGGACCAGAGGGTGGTGGAACCGGTGGAGACACCTGAATTGGACCTTAGCCATTTGAATGACCAGGAAAGTAAAGCAATACAGCAAGTGGTGAGTAATTTTTCTCATTTGTTTTCAGAAAAACCGGGAAACTGTCAGATCGTGACTCACAAGATTCAATTAAATGCCGAAAAACCTTGTAGGACTAAACCTTACCGCTATGACAAACAAAAAGACGTAATCATCGAAGAACATATTCAGGAGATGTTAAAGAATAAAATAATAACGCCCATAAATAGTGAATACGCGAGTCCAGTCGTACTATGTAGGAAAAAGAACGAGTTTCCTCCTTCGGATAAAAGGGCTTGGAGGTTTGCTATCGATTATAGAAAACTAAATAGCATAACTAAATTCCCAGTTTACCCTTTGCCGGTTATAGACGAGATCATTAGACAGATCAAATCGACGAGATATATGTCTACTTTGGACTTAACGTCTGGCTACTATCAAATAGCTATGAGACCCGAAGATATACATAAAACCGCGTTTATAACAAAATCGGGCACTTATGCATTTTTACGCATGCCCTTTGGGTTCTGTGGGGCCCCGTCAACATTCCAAAGAGCTATGGCCATTGTTCTAAAGCCTGTCCTAGGAAAATCAACTTTAATTTATCTAGATGATATAATTATAACGAGTAGTACGTTGGAACAACACGTTAATGACCTCGAACAAGTTTTTAAATTATTAAAAGAGGCCGGTCTTACAATTAACGCCTCAAAATGCAAGTTCGCAACTAAAGAACTTAAATATCTCGGTTATAAAATTTCGCAAAAGGGTATAGAAACGCAAGATTCAAAAATAAAAGCTATTAAGAATTTCCCACCGCCCAACACCGCCAAGAAACTTTCGTCTTTCCTTGGACTATGTTCTTACTATCGATCTTTCATAAAAGATTTCGCTAATATTGTTGAACCACTCTTAGTAATCAAAAGAAAAAAGAGTAAATTTACGTGGACAGCGGAAGCTAACACGGTTTTTGAAAGATTAAAAGAAGCGCTTATTAATGCCCCTGTTTTAAAATTCCCTGAGGGGGACGAAAACCTGGAAATTGCGGCAGATGCATCAGACTATGCGGTGGGCGCGGTTCTTATGCAAAATAACCATCCGCTGGCATTTTTTAGTAAAACATTGAATCAAACACAAAGGAATTATACAGCTACAGAAAGAGAAACATTAGCCGTATTAATGCCTGTACACAAATTTCGAGTTTGTTTCGGCAAATCGCCAGTAACAGTCTTTTCGGATCATGCGGCGGTTGGTAGACTTTACTCGGGAAAAAACCTAACGCCCAGGTTAATAAGATGGGCTTTAAAACTCCAAGAATATAATATCACAATAAAATATAAACCGGGTAAGGAAAACAATGTAGCTGACGCACTTTCTCGTATAAAACTGGACGATGAAGGTAATGAACTTAAATGCGCTGTGTTGACTTCAAAAATTTTAGATTCTAGAGATACGGTTATTACTGAACTGAAAGCTGATCCTGAATTTGGAAATATCTATGCTTATTTGAAAGACCCCGAAGGCTTTGAGCATACAGATATCGATGCGATAAGAAATAGAGCAAAAAACTATGAAATAATAGATAATTTATTATTCTATACGAAAACAACGAACGAAAATCTTGAGTATAAGCCAGTCATCCCAGCCTCGCTTCGATTAAGCATTTTGAAGGAGTTGCACGAAAAAAAAAAAACAGCGGGCCACCTCGGGGTCTGAAAGACTTTAAAAAGGGTACGCGAGGCGGTATATTTCCCGCAATTATACAAAATAGTAACGGCGTATGTCAGGTCCTGCAATCAATGTCAGTTAATAAATGATATTAATTACAGCCCGGCCGGGTACTTAAATAGCATTCGCGCTACATTTCCGAATGAAATTTTAGGCATAGATCTCCTTGGTCCCTTCCCCCAGAGCGAGTTAAATAAAAATCGTTTTCTTTTAGTAATAGTAGATCATTTTTCAAAATGGATAGAAATTGTTCCACTTAAACGCGCGTCAGCCAAAACAGTCGCAGATGCATTCTTACACAGATACATTTTAAAATACGGTGCACCGATAAAAGTCATTAGCGATAACGGAAAACAATTCATTAGTCAAATATTTGAAAATATATGCAATGGACTTGATATACGCCATATCAAAATGGTTCCGTATAGACCACAGGCTAACATAGCAGAAAGAGTTAATAAAAACATTGTAAAAATAATTCGCAGTTACGTTAGCACACATCACAAGCGCTGGGATGGCTACATAAATGAATTAGCTTATGCTTTAAGAACGGCACATCATGATACTACGGGAAAAACTCCAGCAGAATTATTTTTAGGCAGAAAGTTAATTACGCCTTTAGATAAATTATTCTTTGTGCAACAAAGAGAGCAGGAATTTAGACAAAAGGACGTGCAAAAACTAATTGATCAGGCGCTTAAAACTTCGGATACGGCAAGAAATAGACAAAAGTTATATTACGATAGAAAACGCCGTGAAGCAGATTTTAAAGTTGGGGATAAAGTATTGAAACGGAAATTTTCTTTATCAAGTGCCCCAGACAATTTTATGGCAAAGCTAGCTCCAAAGTTTGAAGGCCCCTATGTAATTCAGGAAATCAAAGGAGTAGTCTTATATCTTAAAAACGAGAGAGGGGAAATCTGTAAAGCAAGTCCCGACCAGGTGAAAAAATATTATAATCCAAATGATTTTGAAATCCTTAAAAGTTTCTTGCAGGACTCAAGTCTAAACGAAATAGAAGGGCCAGAGACTGCAACAACTATTCCACCACCCAAGAAACGGAGAACTGAAGAGAGACCTAGCACTTCTACAACCCGGACGTCGGTATCAAAAAGAAAAAATGAGTTTCAAACTCCGGCGTTTAAGAAAAACAAAAATACAGATGAACCGGGTAAAGAAACCGTGGTAAAGACGAAAACACCACCTACAAAAGATGGCAGGAGAAATTACACATCAAGGAGAACGCGCACACGGCCACAGAGTCAGGTGCCAGCAAGGCCGCCGTTCCGGAAACTGAAACGCCAACAGGAGGCACAGAAGTACGAGGAACAGAAGAAATTCAAGGACTCCAGACCGGAGGACGTCAAGACCAGCCGTCCCAGGCAGAAACGCAAAGGACAACAACCAGACGATTACTCCGTCAAGAGGCCAGCATGTAGAGGACGCAAAAGAAAGAACAACGGGGACGACAATTGGAGATCAACAAGGAGAAGATTGACGTTCATGACACCTCTAACTTGGGATCAATTTTGTCAAAAACGGATGACGGAGTTTCAAGCATCGAAAACTCAAAGATAAGTTAAAACCTTCTATAATTTTTTTTTCTCTTTTGTTCCGAAATGTTATGCATAAGTACGAAGTTCTATGTTTTGACGAAAGTCAATATGTCTCGGTTGAGACTTAGTTTTGTTTTACTTTATTTAGCTAAGGCAAAAGTATTATTTTCTTTAAGTGTAAAAGCTAAAAACAAGCATTTTCTGTTGGTCGAAAGACTAATTCTGTTATGTTAAAGCCAAAATTTGGCCGGAGATAAAAATAACTTCGTATTCTTGTACTAATAAGAATTTTAGTTCCAGTACCGCCAGCTTGGCGAAGTATGAGTAAAGTAAAAATTTATTTTCTCTTATTCATTTTATGGTAAATTGTAAAAAGCATATGTATTAAACTTTTGTAAATGTATGTAAATACTTGCATGTTATGTAAAAGTAGAATTTAGTCTAGAAGCATTAAATTGTAGATGCTAAAAGTGAATGCTTAAACGCAATGAAGTCAAAAATTAAGTATTAAACTGTAAAGTCATGCTTAAGAGCGAAAGCCTGCATGTTTAAAGATGAATGAGGGGGAAGTTAGAATGAATGTGTTTTGTAGGGTTCTCCACCTACAGTCGGTCAGAAAAGTATTCGAACACCGGTACCCTATCACAAAATGACAAGATGGCGTTTTTTTTCTCTTTCTCTCTGTGTGTCGTGTTATTCCATCCTAGGTTTTCTTCTCCCCCCCATCTTGGAAAAAACTGGAAAAAATTGGTTACGATCTTTTTTTGAATGGGGAGATGCCATTTTGAGAAAAAGCTGACGACCCTATCTTGGAGAATGAACATGACCGCTCTACACACCCTTTTACTCTCTCTCTCTCTCTCTCTCTTTGAATTGGGAAGCCATTTTGGGAAAAAGCAGACGACCCTATCTTGGAGAATGGAAATGAACGCCTCTCCCTCTCTCTTTGAAATGGGAAGCCATTTTGGGACCCTCTATTCTTGGGGAGGGAGAAAACTGAAGTCTGCATTTCGCTGTCTCTGAATGCGGAAAGCCCTTTTGGGAAAAGCGGACCCTCTTCTTCTGATCTTGGAGAACTGGAAATGAACGCTCTACACGATCTTTCTTTGAATTCAGAAGGTATTTTGGGACCTTCTAATGTTGGAAAACTGAAATGAACGCTCTACACCTTCTCTCTCTCTCTCTCTTTCTCTGAAATGGGTAGCCATTTGAAAACTCTCTAACTTTGGAAAAAAACAGAAATGAACGCTCTACACCATCTCTCTTTGAAAATGGGGGGTGTCATTTTGAGACCTCCCTCCCCTAAACTTGGAAAAAAAACTGAAATGAACGCTCTACACTTTCTCTCTTTGGACATGGGTAGCCCTTTGGGGACCCTCTCCTCTTGGTAGAAAAAAAAGAACTGAAGTGAAGGCTCTACACAATCTCTCTTGGAATGGGATCCATATTTCGGGAAACGTGGATCACCTCATGCTGGAAAACTGAAGTGAACCACCAAGATTGGACTCTATATAATATTTTTTTTTAAAAATTGACATCATGACCCTCCTCCAATTTGTTATTAAAAAATTGTTTTTTTTTTTTGTTTTGGTTTTTATCCCATTTCCGATGTGATTTCAGAAATGCAATTCCATAACAGTTCAATTTCATTCGAGGTTAAATGATCTAAACAGTCTTTGACCCACCCATCCGTATGATTATTTTCTTCTCCTTCCTGTTGCACCAAATTTTGTAAGTCCATATAATCATTCCATACGGGAAGGGCTGGATCCTCACAAGGCTGTCTTGAAACAATTGGAGTCTCTTTGGGATGAGTGGAGGGATCTAGGATGTCTGGACCCGGCTGCGATTCTACCTCCATGATTTCTGGACCCGTTGGAACTTGTTTACCCGGCTGAAATTCTACCTCCATGATTTCTGGACCCGTTGGAACTTGTTTACCCGGCTGTGATTCTGCCTCTACGATGTCGGGACTTTTTGAAGCTTGTGGACCCGTCTGACATTCTACCTCTACGATGTCGGGACAGGTTGGAGGAGGAGGAGAAGAAGAAGAAGAGGATACTAGAAGAAGTTCTGTCTGTGAGGAGTCCGAAAGAGGTTGCCTGTTTGAACAAGTCGGGGAAGAAGAAGAAGAAGAAGCTTCTGGATTCTGAAGCGGATCTTGCACGCCAGGTAGGTTCCGGTAAGTCGACCGTTTTTTAAGAGGTAAATTTTTTTCTTCCTCCTCATCTTCAATTGTGATGACTTCAATTTCATTCCGTTGCCGGGTCGATTTTGTTTCGGGCCATGACGACGGTTTGGTCCAGCTCCTCTTATCATCTAAGGAAGGGATGGGTAAAGGTGGCGGAGGGTTTTCTTCTTCTTTTTCTTGAAACATCATCGGCGATTGGAAAGAAATCTCCTCTTTCAATTGTTTCCAAAGCGAGTACGAGCACCGATCGACGAGAAAGAGACTCTTCTGGGTTGTGACGATGAGATATTGCGTTTTCGGGGGAACGACATAGTTTTGAAAAGGTCTTAGAATATATTTCTTATATTTCATCCTGTCGCTGACTTTAAAACTTCTTTCCTTCAGATTGGGGGACGATGATTCGTAATAGGCGAGAGGAGCGGCTGTGGTTTGAACAATATGAACTTCGTCCTCAGCCGTCGTTCTCACTCCAAACGTAAAATATCGTTTCGTGAGAAAAATATTCTTCCACCGAAAACTCGTGCGCGGATCTGTATATCGCCGGTCTGTTTGAATGGGCCGTCTCAAAGCTCGATCCATCCGATTCCAAGAGAAGGGAGATTCCTCTTTCGTTTGTTGCGATTCGAATAAATTTCTGTATATATTCTGAACGAGCAGGTTGGAGGATTCGACATCTTGGTTGAAAGAAACGATCGCTTGATGAGGTGGTAAATGCGGAATAAATGTCGCACAATGACACGCCAAAAAAATTTTCAAGTTGGAGATTTGCTTTAGCGTCTTCAAATCCTCCCCGTTCGAAATCCGTTGAGTTGGAAAAACGTCTAATAGCGACATGGCTCCCAATGGAAAAGAAATGATCTCGCCCAGTACTCTCGTCTTTTTATATATCTATATAGACACACACAGACACACATAGAGGCTCTATGACGTCCATTTTATTTGTTTTTTTTGTTTCTCTCTCTCTTCTTTCCAAGAAATCTTATCTCCATGACCTCTTTTTCTTTTCTTAAAAAGATGAATGTGTGTGGGAATGAGGAAGTGAAAGTAATAATTTAATAAACAAAAAATTATCCAACCATGACCTTCTTTTTTTTTCAAAGTCAGCCTTTCCAATCCAAGGACGTCCAGAGATAGAGGAAGCAGGGAGAGAGGAGGAGAAGGGAAGGGAAGGTCACACTCTCTTTCTCTCTATAAATAAAAGGGGGGAGCCCCAAAGTAGTATTTTTGTCCAAGTGGATCATGAGGAGGCATCCCCGGCTCACTACGTGTATTCCTTTCAAATATAAATATGTTGATCTTTCCTTTTATATCATCCAAGGAGTCGTTTACCTGAAAGCCTCCGATTTTTCAAAATGTGCGGGTTATTATACCGTGGGGAGTTATCAAAAGATGCGGGACGAATTTTTGTCCGACGAAAACGTGTTGATGGCTCGTGACATTCCACCTTTGGATGCACAAATTTTGTTAATGAAACGAGCCAAATATTTTTACACGTCCCACTTTCTAACCGTCTCGCAAATGAATAGGATTATGGATCGTCTTGAGAAGACAAAAGGGATTCTCGTTCATTTTAGTGAATGGTTGCATAAATGTTTGCACGAACCTCTCTCGATCGAGAAGACTGGGAAGAATACCTATTATATTCTTCTCGAGGACTCTCCTCCTTCGTCTCATCATAGAGAAGCTACGACTTTTGAAAAAATCCTCGAGCAAGAAAAAATAGAATGGTGGAACAACTACCCCATCCCTCTCCCCGAGCATCAAGAGGAGCCTGTTCAGAAGAAAAAGAAAAAACCTTTCCAAAAGCCTATCCTCATCCTCCTCGATAATGATGGGGATGAGGAGAAGCCTGTTCAGATTCCTCTCCGTTTGTCAAAACCCGTCGAGGATGAAAAACCTCTCCCTTCCTCAAAACCCCTTGAGGAAGAGAGACCCCTCGAGAAGGAGAAATCTCTCCCATTGTCAAACCTCCTCGAAGATGAAAAACCTCTCCATTTATCAAGACCCCTCGAGAAGGAGGGACCTCTTCCTTTCTCAAACCCCCTCGAAGATGAAAAACCTCTCCATTTATCAAGACCCCTCGAAAATGAGGGACCTCTCGATTTGTCAAAACCCCTCGAGGATAAGGGAACCAAAACTTCTCTCTCTTTCGAAGAGGAGGGACCTCTCAATTTGTCAAGACCCCTCAAGAATAAGGGAACCGAAAATCCTCTCCCTTTCTCAAGACTTCTCGAGGAGGAGGAGGAGAGACCGCTCCATGTCTCAAGACAGGACCCCCCTCTATCTCTTGAGGATCCGAGGGAAACGATTCCTATTGAAAAACCATCTATCGACGATCCCCAGAAAAGGTCTTCGGAGGAGATTAGACTTCCATGTAGAAAACGAATCTGCCACAATCATCATCATCATCATCATAATAATAATAATAATAA
Source organism: Stegodyphus dumicola (assembly GCF_044657685.1). Classification (NCBI taxonomy): domain Eukaryota; kingdom Metazoa; phylum Arthropoda; class Arachnida; order Araneae; family Eresidae; genus Stegodyphus; species Stegodyphus dumicola. Next base: position 164,092,239 of record NC_140780.1, read on the forward strand.
TAATAATAATAATAATAATATACCCCCTTCTCAACAACAGAATCCTACAACATTTACAGATAAATGCATTCAAACCAATCCCTTTATAGTAACCCTTTTGATTGGAGAACCCGTGCATTAGCCTCGAAAAATAAAATGAAATTCTGGCCTGTTTCTATGACCAGAATGTTAAGCCAATAGATAGGTCTAGCTCAGAATTTTTCTTTTTAAAGAAAATAAATAAATAATCCAAAGACTATTCGTAAATATAAATGGTAAAGTCTCGAGTCGGCTGGAAAAAAATTTTCAGAGCTGAGAAAAATTCTACAACTCAAAAAAAAAAAAAAAAAAAAAAAAAAAACTTTTTGTTAATTTTTATCATGTCTTAGACATGATAAAAATTAACGACCCCCCTTCCCTTTTCGTCTGGGAATGTTGTCTCACTCTTTTGAAAAACAAATCGTGATTCATTCATGGAATGATTGCCATTAGAGAAAGGATGAGTCATGGTCTATTTTTAGAAAGGGTGAGACATCCTTCCCAGACAAAAAGGGAGGGTCATTAATTTTTATCATGTCTAAAGACATGATAAAAATTAACCAAAATATTTTTTTTTTTTTTTCATTAGAGAATTTTATTTCAGCTCTGAGAAATTTTTTTTTTCTCCCAGCCGATTCGAGACTTTACCCATTTGTTTTTAAGAAGGATTTCTCCCTGATCTATTATTTCAAAATTCCAAGTTTCGCTTCAGAACCATCTGTGCTGTTGAAGAAGTAACATGATATATGTATTTTTTTTTAATGAGTTCTGTCAATATTTAATTGTGCAGGATCGACCTTGCGAATTTCTTCTCTGTGTCTTTAAATAATAATGATACCGAACTTCTTTTTGTAGAGCGCAATGAAAAAAACCTTTTGTATGGTTAGGACAATTCATGTGTTCGATCGCATTGTATTTGAGAATCTCGGTGAGCATTTGCCATGGAAACGGGGGTTTAAAAACAAATACCCCTCGAGAAGTACCGTCCAATGTGACGTAAGCCAATTCTTTCACAATAAAGGCTCCTTGAGAATCGTAGAAACCTTCAAAGTCGAGCACGAGTTCCATGTTTTTTATTTCTTTTTCTTTCCAAGGTGACCTTTATTATTATTATGATGGATGTGTATTGAGATACGCACGATATTATTCAAAAAACAAATATATATATATACGAATGTGACCTTTCCCAGAATTCATACGACCTGTCACGTGCAACCTTCTCTCTCTCTATATATAAAAGAGGAGACGGCGAGAGAACGCTATCCATTTTTTCCTTCAGGACACACAGCGGGAGAGAGAGAGAATTTTGTTTTCTTTTTTTCCTCAATTGAAGAAGATGGACATTTTGAGTACCAAACCTCTCAAAGATTCCTACATTGTTCTGGACATGGAATACTTTCACTGTTATGATCCAAAGACGGGAGATATATGTTTCATCTTGAAAGAACTGGCGATTTAACCTTATGCGGATCCATGATTTTTCTCCCTCCTGTCCATTACGATGACTTATCGTCCCGCAATCAAGCTGTGGTCAACCAGACTACAAATAACCGACACGACCTGCAATGGACCGAGGGTCGTCTTTCCTACGAGCATCTTCCTACGATCCTGAAAATACTGACCGAAAATGTGGAGGTGATCTACGTCAATGGATACGATAAAGCCGAATTTTTCAGCAAGCTCTGCCAGCGATCCGTTTACGAGTTTTACATCCCAGGGAAAACCGAGTGGCGGAACAAGTCGAAATGCACGCGACACCAATATTTCCAAAAGATGATTCATTGTGCCGAGAACAAGGTGAGAAATTTTCGATACCATTTGATGGAGGGTAGTTACGTTTTCCGGAAATTACATTATTACCCCTCCGAAAGCAAAGCTGTCGAAGAGGAGGCGGAAGAATCTCCCCAGGAGAACTCGTGCGACGATGAGGAGGAGGAGGAGGAGGAGGATGAACTTTCTAATAATAATAATAAATGTCTAAGTTGGGATGCTTTAGAGACCCAAGAATATTGGTCTCAACCCTTATCTCACCTAGACCTGAAAGAGGATCCTCAAGTGTACTCTTTGTGGTCCTCTTCTAAAATTTGGTCTTGGAGAGAACCCTTGAATGTTCATGAATGAAATGGTATGTAAATCCCTAGAGAAAAAAAATAGAAAAAAAAAGTTCCTTTTTTTGTAATATGTTGATTTCTTTCCAATCCCATTTCTTTTCTATAACTCCAGCCCAATCGACGAGAAGAAGACGAATTTTCCAAGTTACACAAGACGAATCTTCCAAGTTACACAAGACGTAGAAAGATTTCACAAGGATTTATAAATCACACTCTCCCACATGATATATGTATAGAGAGAAAAAGATCCTCTGTTCTCTAGCCAATACGTCAAGACTTCCCTAAACTAAGAGAGACCATGAGTACCGAGGAAACCTTAGCAGAGCAAGTGGAAAGACTTTCAAAGAGATTAGAAGAGTTAAGACGGGATAGATTTACAGTTCCGCCGACTAAAGAGGAAACTATCATCGATTTCAAGAAACCGCTGTACTTTCATCCCCAACCCCAAAGAATGAGACGAGTGGACTCGCCGTTGAACAGTTCCAATGAGAAACAAAATGTCACTTATTTGAATAGCCAATTTGAACACATGAATGTTTCATAAGTATTTTTTTCCCTAAAGCGTAGGGAGATCGGATCAGTAGTTTTTCCCTTTTCATCGTCGAAAAAGATTGGGAGGAAAAATCTTTCTCAGCTCTCTCAGAAAAATTTTTCAGCCTTAAAAAAAAAAAAAAAAAAAAAAAAAATTTTTTTGTTAATTTTTTTCATGTCTTAGACATGATAAAAATTAACTCTACCCCCCTTTTGTCTGGGAATGTTGTCTCACACTTTCTAAAAATAGACCATCACTCCTCCTTTCTTAAGGAATAGAATTCCAAGAATGGGATCTGGTCTATTTTTAGAAACGGTGAGACCCTATTCCCAGACAAAAGGCGGGTAGAGTTAATTTTTATCATGTCTAAAGTTCAGGGTCCATCCATCTTCTTATGTGAAACGGTGACCCTGACAAGATCGAGATAAACAAGTCCTGTGAGTTGTTTTGTAATCTTGACGCGATCCAAGAAAGACTTTTTATTTTTTTTTTTTTTGAAATAGGCGGGGGGTGGGGAGAGAAAATGTTCTCACGACCCTCAGATATCTTTTCATAAATATATTTTTTATCAAAGTGTTTCTTTCATTCCGATCCTTTTAAGAGGTGGGAATGACCCTGACATTTAGATGGGGTCGCAATCCCGACAGATGTCGCGCGAGTATAAAAGTGTGTGTCCTCCGCGAGATTTCTTCATAGAACAGAAGAAGACGTGAACTGAGCTGGTAAGTCCCTTTGGTCCTATGAATATGGTTATCTATAAACTCGATTTGATTCTTAGTTTTTTTTAATAATGATAATAATCATAACTTCATTTAAAAAGACCTTTGAAACTTCTTAACCCTTTGAAAAGAAAAATGTCTCTTTCAAGACGACGACTCTAAAACGTTTTATTGTTTTCCCCCCCCTTTCTAGATCTTCCCTGTTATACATGTATACCTTTTCGATTCTCTTTTTTGCTCCTGTTTGTGGAAGACATTGTAAGGATCTTAAGTTTTACTAACGTTTATTTTATTTTAAATCTTTACTATCACTTCTTATTTTCTACTTCCGGCCAGAATTATAAGCGTGAAGGAGTTTATGCAAAGTTGTTTGGCGAACGCCAAGTATTTAAGTGTGGCCTTTTTGCCAAGCAGAAGAGAGAGGAAGCCGGGAGTTCGAAGCAGGCCGCTTACCTTAGAAGTTACGCAGTTGCTACTTTGCCTTCCAGGCCAGAGGTTTTAATCCTCTTGATAAATTAAACGTATTGTAGTGTTCACAGTCTCTGTGCTACATACGCTTCCTGTTATTATAAGGCCAATCTTATTCTAAAGTTAAATTAGAGTTTAGTTTTATTTTGATATCTTTTAAGTTAGACCCCGAGTGGAGGGTCATTGTATTCCGAAGTACGGAAGTCATTGTATATAAAGAAAAAAATAAAGGGTTTTGTATACCCTTCGTCTGTATCCTGTCTACTTACTACAATTAGTGAACATAGCTTTAGTAAGCTCTCTGTTCTAGTCAGGTCATTGTATGTTTCCGAAGAAGGTTAGAAGAAACATTGAACCTGATAGTGGCGCCCGACGAAGAATAACCATGGCCGAGTTTGAAGAAGAACCTGTGCTGCCTGCAGAAACAGCTCAGAATCCAGAAATGCCAGCTGCCGCCCTGGAAGGATTTGGGTATATTGTCCAGACCATGCGCGCTTCGATGAAACCAGAAGCAACGTTTAATGGAAACTCACAGGTAACCAGTTTTTTGGAAAAATTGGATGACCACTTCATGCTCTACCCCGTGCACGAGTTTCAAAAAGTTACCTTAGCTACCAGCGCTTTGAGGGGCCAAGCGCTTAACTGGTTCAAATGTATCGGCAGAAGTCTCTTGGGTCAAGCAGGAAGTCCCACCTATACTTACGAAAATTTCAAGACTGCCCTACTAAAAGCCTTCCCTGTTGTAAGGGATCGTGCGAAATTAGAAACAGAACTTTTCAGTATATATCAACAAAGAATGGAAAACATGTCGAGTTTTATTTTAAGAAAAATTCACGTTTTCAAGCTCTTGTATGGAAACCGTCCGGATCCTGAAATAATTCAAGTGGTTTTGCCGAGGTTACTACCCCAAGTGCAAGACTTTATTGAATTGAGAAATCCGACTACACTGGAAAAATTATTTGAGCTAGCAATCCAGTTTGAAAGTAGAAGAACGGCGGACGTCGAAAGAAGACGCCAATATCAACAGCGAAACCAATTTGGTACGCCAAGACTACAGCAAACTCAAGCACATGGCTACGGAGAAAAAGCGAATCAGTGGGCAAGGAAACCCGAGCATTCAAAAACAGCCGGCGAACGTCGACAGTTCAATAGCAACTCAGGAAAAAAGTCTCAAGGCCAGTGGAGAAAGAAGGAAAGCACCGAAAGGAAAAATAATTTAAACTAAAACGGATTTCTGCTGACGAGAGGGTGCGGAAATCCGAAGGCCACGAAAACCCCTCTTCCTACAAGTTAAATACAGTAATGGTGAAAAATTTAACTCTTCCGAAGATTGAAGTCTTGGTAAATAATATCCCGGCCACCGCGCTCCTGGATACCGGCGCGCAGTGTTCCTGTGTGGCAGAAGTCTTTTTTAGAAAGTATTTTCGCAAATACCGCATATATAATGCGGATAATACAACAGTATTAGCGGCGCAAGGAGAACAATGTAAGTGCGTAGGTAAAGTACCTTTGTACATCCGTATCAAGGACGAACAAGTAAAGGTGATGTTTTTTATAGTAAAGAATTTGCAAGCACACTTAATACTAGGAATAGACTTTCTTTCAGACGCACAAGCTACACTGGATTTTAATGAAGCGTCTCTTAAGCTGACGATGAAACCAGTGCGTGTAGAAAAGGTTGAACCGCCAAGGTTAAATCTCGACCACCTGCCTAATGACGAGCAAGATAGAATCCGACAAGTGGTAAGTGAATTTGCTTCCTTATTTAGTGATATTCCAGGATTTACCCAGGTTACTAACCATAGTATTGACACCGGAGATGCATTGCCGGTTCGTCAAAAACCATACCGGTATGATAAGAATAAGGAAAAAATTATAGAATGGCATATTACCGATATGCTACGTAAAAAGATCGTAACGCCTATCTCAAGTAGTTATGCTAGTCCGGTGGTTTTATGTAAGAAAAATAATGATTATCCTTTGGAGCATCCAAAAAGGTGGAGATTCGCTATTGATTACCGTAAATTAAATTCCATAACGAAATATCCGGTATATCCGTTACCGATTATAGAAGAAATTTTAAGGAACATAAAATCAACCAAATTTATGACAACTTTAGACTTAACGAATGGTTATTTTCAAATAGGGATCAGGCCTGAGGACGTGCCTAAGACTGCTTTTATAACCAAGTCTGGCACTTATGCATTTTTGCGAATGCCGTTTGGCCTTTCAGGCGCCCCAGCAACATTTCAGCGATGCATGGACATTGTGTTAAGACCTGTTCTCGGAAAGTCCACATTTATCTATTTAGACGATATCATTATTACTAGTGATAATCTAGACCAACATGTACAGGATTTAAGACAGGTGTTTTCTTTATTAAATGAGGCCGGTCTAAAAGTTAATGTCGAAAAATGCAAATTTGCAGCCCCTGAATTAAAATATTTAGGTTACAAAATATCGCAAAAAGGGATCGAGACAGATGAATCAAAAATAATCGCTGTACAAAAGTATCCGACTCCAAACACGGCAAAGAAGCTCTCTTCTTTTCTAGGACTTTGTTCATATTATAGGTCCTTTATAAAAGATTTTGCGGCTATCGCTGAGCCATTGTTAAAATTAAAAAGGAAAAAGGCAAGATTCTCGTGGACGGCCGAAGCCAATAGTGCTTTCGAAAAATTAAAACAAGCATTAACGCAAGCCCCTGTGTTGAAATTTCCTGAAAAGGATGAAAATTTAGAAATTTCAGCGGATGCTTCGGATTATGCGGTAGGAGCGGTACTTTCGCAAAATCAGCAGCCAGTAGCATTTTTTAGCCGAACTTTAAATCAAACACAAAGAAACTATTCCGCGACCGAGAGAGAGGCACTTGCAGTTCTGTTAGCAGTGCAAAAGTTCCGAGTCTATTTTGGAAAGGCGCCGATAACAGTATATTCTGATCATGCGGCGGTAACTAGATTGTACTCTGGAAAAAATTTATCCCCAAGGTTAATAAGATGGGCACTCAAGCTGCAAGAATATAATCTGGTAATCAAGCATACCCCCGGAAAGGAAAATATCGTAGCAGATGCCCTGTCACGAATTAAATTAGACGAACAGGGTAATACCGTAAAAGTTGCAATGCTGACAGCGTGTACAATAAATTCCCGAGAAACTGTAATAACCGAACTGGGTAAGGATCCTGAGTTTGGAAGTATTTATGAGTATTTGAAGGATCCTGAAAATTTTAGCCACCAAGATATTGTGGCGATAAGAAATAGGGCGGCCCATTACGAACTAATAGATGGTCTATTATTTTATACAAAAACTACGAATTCCAACAACGAATTTCGACCTGTTATCCCAGCTAGTCTTAGATTAAATATCCTGCAAGAGCTCCATGACAGCCCTTTAGCTTCTCATGCTGGTATTCGAAAAACTACTCAACGCGTACGCGAGGCAGTCTACTTTCCTGAACTGCAAAAGTTAACAAGGGCGTATGTCCAGTCCTGCCCAACATGTCAAGCCGTTAATTATATTAATTTCCGCCCGGCCGGGTTTCTAAATAGTATTAAATCCGAATTTCCAAATGAAATAATCGGCATCGATTTATTGGGCCCTTTCCCAAAAAGTCAGTTAAACAAAAGTCGCTATCTCCTTGTTATAGTTGATCATTTTAGTAAATGGACCGAAATTGTTCCATTAAAACGAGCCTCCGCGAAATTAGTTACCGATTCTATTTTAAATAAATATATTTTAAAATACGGGGCGCCCCTAAAAGTTATATCGGATAATGGTCCTCAATTTGTAAGTAATATATTTGAAGACATGTGCCAAAAACTGGGCATACGTCATTTAAAAATGGTCCCGTATCGGCCGCAATCAAATATAGCGGAACGGGTCAACAGAAATATAGTGAAAATTATCCGTAGTTATGTTAAAAATTTTCATAAAAGCTGGGATAACTATGTCAATGAATTTGCTTTCGCCCTTAGGACCGCAAAACATGATACAACGGGCAAAACTCCTGCTGAGTTATTTCTAGGCAGAAAGGTTATAACACCGTTAGATAAACTATTTTATGTGCAACAAAGAGCCCCAGAATTTAAAATGGGTGATATAGAAAAACTAATAAAAGAAGCAAAAAAGAATACGGAAGTAGCACAAAGAAAACAAAAATTGTATTATGACTTGAAACGACGGGGAGTAACTTATAAAGTAGGGGATGAAGTACTAAAAATTAAGCATTCACTTTCTTCAGCACCAGAAGATAAAACTGCCAAATTTTTTCCACGCTTTGAAGGACCATATGTTATAGAATAAATAACTCACGCTGTTGTAGTGTTAAAGGCAAGAAATGGTGAAACCTGTTCCGCAAACATTGACCAGATAAAACCATTCTATGACCGTAATAAAATGCAAATCTTTTCAGATCTTTTGCAGGATCCGGTACGGCAGACACCGCAGGTACAAGTTCCAGAGGTGGGAAAACGACAAGTACAAGGGCAAGCCAATGAGAGACAGAAGCAAGTGAAAAGAAAATTGCCCCGCGGAAAAATTGAAGGTACAAAGAAAAAGAAGCCGTTCCACCGTCCAAAAAACAGAGTTCACGAACACCCCCAGAATGAAGAAGGGAGAAGGACGACGTATGTGGAAAAGACCGGGAGAAAGGACGGCAACTATAACCCGGCTGTGAAACGGAAGATTGACTCATCCGACAGAACTCTCCGCAGCAAAAGTCGCCGAACTGCGGAAGGGCCATCAGCGGCGGAGGAAAAAGTACAAGAAAAATTTGAACGGCCAACAACGAGGTCCAAGCAGGATCACGACAGAAGTTTCCCGGTTCCACCAAGACCAGCTGCCTTCAAACGGCCAAGACCACAAGCAGAGGACAGAAGGAAGATGTTCAAGGGTGGCCGTAGTGGTGAAAAACGGAAGCTTCCAGAGGAAAGCACTGAAGGGCGAGCCCGTACAAGAAGGAGGATCAACCAAGCTACGGTCTGCAGCACCTTTAAAGATTGGGCCCAGAAAAGGATGTCTGAATATTACAAAGATAAGTAAAATTTTATGTTACTTTACAAACTTAAGTTAATCTTTCATTCTTACTGCAAGTGGCAGATTTCAAGAAGTTTTACCTCATGCGAGGTCTACCTTTATCGCCAAAAGGGCGAGAAATGAGTTGTGACCGATTTTCTTATTATGTTTTTCAATTACTCGCGCGTAAAACTAAAGTTGATGTATAATAGCGTTGTATAAAGACTTAAATATTGTAAAAAGTTATTGTATAAATTTTATTTAAAACATTCTAACAAGAAAGAAGTTTTAGTCTGAAAGACTTTTTGAAATGTAGTATTATTTCAATGTAGAAAGAATTGGCACTTGCTTTGAAAAGAATAGAAGTTAACAATGTACTACTAATGTATGTTTTCAAATGTGTAAAATTAACGGCATCTTGATATGTTCTTGTATACATGTGAACTGTTATTTTGAATGTTTAGAAATAACGTGATATGGTAAAAGTGAAAGTAATGTTAAAAAATTTGTTATTCGTGTGACTGTAAAGATTAAATCATGCTGAATATGTGTTAAAGGTTGAATGATGTAGTTAGGCTCTCTGACGCTACACTTTAGAGTTAGCCACTTTCAGAATAGTACCTCAGGGTCTAGAGTTGAAATTAGGGTGTGTTAAGAGGTCTCGTATGTTGAATTTTAACACGTTAGTGTTTTGATTGTAGGAGGAAGTGTTGAACACATAGACAGAAACACATTCGTGTTTGGTGTTTTTACAACACATGTCAGAGAGCACGGGGAGAGATAATTAAAATAGTCATGAATGAAATAAGAATGTTAAGAAAAGTATATTCTATATGTTATTTACAATGTCATTCTGTAACATTTCATTAAACTAGTTTTCCTTCCAGATCTCTGGAAGGAACCAGAATTGAATAAAGCTCCTGTTTTGATGCAGTACAGATGAAAAAGAAAAAAGATTGTTGTATATTCCGGGAGCTGCTATTGTAACAAATTTCTTTCTTTTAAAATTTTCTAGTTTCTAGCTAAGTTATGATTGTAAAAGTTTGGCCTCGCGTTAGTTTCTAGAGCTAAAAGTTTTCAACAAGGTCGTTTTAGACCTCAGTTTCAAACTAATTAACTCTGGCGGGAAGTATGTAAGGATCTTAAGTTTTACTAACGTTTATTTTATTTTAAATCTTTACTATCACTTCTTATTTTCTACTTCCGGCCAGAATTATAAGCGTGAAGGAGTTTATGCAAAGTTGTCTGGCGAACGCCAAGTATTTAAGTGTGGCCTTTTTGCCAAGCAGAAGAGAGAGGAAGCCGTGAGTTCGAAGCAGGCCGCTTACCTTAGAAGTTACGCAGTTGCTACTTTGCCTTCCAGGCCAGAGGTTTTAATCCTCTTGATAAATTAAACGTATTGTAGTGTTCACAGTCTCTGTGCTACATACGCTTCCTGTTATTATAAGGCCAATCTTATTCTAAAGTTAAATTAGAGTTTAGTTTTATTTTGATATCTTTTAAGTTAGACCCCGAGTGGAGGGTCATTGTATTCCGAAGTACGGAAGTCAATGTATATAAAGAAAAAAATAAAGGGTTTTGTATACCCTTCGTCTGTATCCTGTCTACTTACTACAATTAGTGAACATAGCTTTAGTAAGCTCTCTGTTCTAGTCAGGTCATTGTATGTTTCCGAAGAAGGTTAGAAGAAACATTGAAACTGATAACATCACCGTATTCATCGCCATGGCGTGTTCAGAAAACTTTATCGTTCTCGATCTAGAGGGTTTCCAGTCCTACAACCACAAGAAGGGTGAATTTACCTACGTTTTAAAAGAATTGGGCTATGCGACAAAAGATTTTTTGACCGTGGGATCGTTGACGTTTACTCCTCCTCACCCCTTCCACCAACTGAGTGAAAAAAACCAAAAGACAAATGCCTGGCTGACAAGAAACCGGCACGGACTTCGTTGGAACGAGGGTCATATTCCCTACAACCATTTAGGACGCATTCTCCAATCGCTCACTCACAGCTTCTCCACGATTTATGTGGTGGGATGCCAGAAAGCTAAATTCTTTGCTAAAGCCTTGGATTATCAAAAACCCGTGACGGAAATTTATGTGCCAGATGGAATCATTTGGAAGTATCGGGAAAAATGTGCCCGACATCATCAAAGGATGAAATATTTCCATTGTGCCGAAAACAAAGTGCGCAACTATCGATGGCATATTATGGAAGGAGATTTTCATATCAATCACGTCTATCCAGACGGAACGGAGAAAGAGGAGAGGATTCAGGAGGAAGCAGACAATCCTCTGCAAGCTTTTGATAAGGCCTACGATCAGTTAGAGAAGGATCCGTCCCCAAAAGCGTACGATAACCTCATCCAGAAATGGGATAATCTGTCCTGTTTCCAAGTGATGGAACATCCGGATGAGCATACGCCTTTAAACTTGATGGGCTCTTCTTCTTTGTCGTCAACTTCCTCCAATAACTCGAGGAAGACGGAGGGTTGGGGAGACATACCTGAAAATATTCCCCATTACGATCCAGCAGCCTGTTGGGACGAACCTTCCAAAGAATCTCATGAGACCCCCAAAATATCTTCAGAGGATCCAAAGACAAAATCCACTGAGTGTTGGGACAATGAACGGACAACTCATGCTCTAAAATCCACTAAGACTATGTCCACTGAGTGTTGGGACAATGAACAGACGACTCATGCTCCAAAATCTACTGAGACTATGTCCACTGAATGTTGGGACGATGAACAGACGACCCATGCTCCAAAATCTACTGAGACTATGTCCAGTGAGTGTTGGGACGATGAAACCGAAAAGACGACAGAGAATTGGGATGACCGTTCTCAAAAGTATTTGAATTGATATATACATAAACTCAGGAGAAAAAAAAATAAAGAAAAGATTTTTAGAAATAAGTAGAGAAAGGTTCTCCGCTTTCCCTATATTTATGGAAATGGACTGAGGAGAGAGAAAGAGAGACGAATCAGGAGACCAAAAAAAATGGGTCTTGGAAGGAATGAGTGCAAATGCATTCGATTCCTTCCAAGACCCATTTTTTTGGGTCCCTCTCTCATCCAATCTTGGAAAAGAACTTTGTCCTATTTTTCTAGGTCCATTCAAAAAGAAATGAATCTATCCATAAATTTTCTTAAAAGAAAAAAACAAAAAGATCCTTTACCTCTTGACGGTCCAAAGTCGAGAATCTTGGAAAATGTTATCCACTCTCTCCATCCAGTCAAGCTTCTCTGTAGAAAATCTAGTAGGTGCATCTGCATTCTTGAACACCCGGCAGTTATTATTGGACGCGAAACGTCAAATTCTGAAATAGTTAACAGTGAGCCCATTCTTAAAGAAACGGGGATGTTTTATTCATCCAGTCGAGTGCGGAAATTTTCTGAGAGCCGGAGAAAAATTTCTCTGGCTGAAAAAAAAAAAAAAAAAAAAAAAAAATATTCCCCTTTTAGTCTGAAAACTGATGTCTTCAATTTTTCAAAAATTGAAGACATCAATTTTCAAATTTTCAGAGTAAAAGGGGGGTATTTTTTTTTTTTTTTTTTAATATCTAATTTTGAACCACAGAAATTTTTTCCGGCTCTCAGAAACTTTTCCCAAACGACTCCATGTGAATAAAACTTTACTGTTTGTTAAGAATGTTATTTAATGGATCAATTTCAACCTATCGAGTTTCGCTTGAGTTCCGGCCGTGCTGTGGGCCCACCTGGATAGAAGTTTTCCCCTTTTGGAATAGAATAAAACTTTACTGTTTTTTAAGAATGTTATTTAATGGATCGATTTCAACCTATCGAGTTTCGCTTGAGTTCCGGCCGTGCTGTGGGCCCACCTGGATACAAGTTTTCCCCTTTTGGAATAGAATTTCCGTCAAGGTAGGCTACTTTTCCTCTTTTTGCATTTTTCATGTCATTTCATTTGTATTACAATATACTGAAAACGGGCGTTCGAACTGATTTCTAGGCTATTTCTATACAAATGGAGCTCGATCCAACAAAGAAATGATGTCTTTTTTTTATTTTGTGGACTGCCAATTTGTATTGGAATATACTGAAAACGGGTGTTTGAGTCGGTTTTTAGTATATTTCAATACAAATAGAGCTCGGTCCAGGAAAGAAATGATGTCTTTTTTTTTTATTTTGTGAACTGCCAATTTGTATTGGAATATACTGAAAACGGGTGTTTGAGTCGGTTTTCAGTATATTTCAATACAAATAGAGCTCGATCCAAGAAAGAAATGATGTCTTTTTTTTTATTTTGTGGACTGCCAATTTGTATTGGAATATACTGAAAACGGGTGTTTGAGTCGGTTTTCAGTATATTTCAATACAAATAGAGCTCGATCCAAGAAAGAAATGATGTCTTTTTTTTTTATTTTGTGGACTGCCAATTTGTATTGGAATATACTGAAAACGGGTGTTTGAGTCGGTTTTCAGTATATTTCAATACAAATAGAGCTCGGTCCAAGAAAAAAATGATGTCTTTTTTTTTATGTTGTGGACTGCCAATTTTGTATGGGAATATACTGAAAACGGGCATTCACGTCGGTTTTCAGTATATTTCAATACAAGTGCAGCTCGATCCAAGAAAAAAATGATGTCTTTTTTTATTTTGTGGACTGCCAATTTGTATTGGAATATACTGAAAACGCGTGTTTCAGTCGGTTTTCAGTATATTTCAATACAAATGGAGCTGGATCCAAGAAAAAAATGATGTCTTTTTTTTATGTTGTGGACAGCCAATTTTTTATTGGAATATACTGAAAACGGGCATTCACGTTGATTTTCAGTATATTTCAGTACAAATGGAGCTGGATCCAAGAAAAAAATGATGTCTTTTTTTATGTTGTGGACAGCCAATTTTGTATTGGAATATACTGAAAACGGGCGTTCACGTTGGTTTTCAGTATATTACAATACAAGTGGAGCTGGATCCAAGAAAAAAATGATGTCTTTTTTTATTTTGTGGACAGCCAATTTTGTATTGGAATATACTGAAAACGGGCGTTCACGTTGGTTTTCAGTATATTCCAATACAAATGGAGCTGGATCCAAGAAAAAAATGATGTCTTTTTTTTTATTTTTTGTGGACAGCCAATTTTGTATTAGAATATACTGAAAACGGGCATTCACGTTGTTTTCAGTATATTTCAATACAAGTGAAGCTCGATCCAAGAAAAAAATGATGTCTTTTTTTTTATTTTGTGGACAGCCAATTTTGTATTGGTCTATTTTTAGAAAGTGGGAGACAACATTCCCAGACAAAAGGGGGGTGAGTTAATTTTTATCATGTCTAGAAGACATGATAAAAATTAACAAAAAGTTTTTTTTTTTTTTTTTTTTTTTTTTTTTTTTTTTTTACATCTCAGAATTTTTTTCTGAGCTCTGAGAAATTTTTCCTAGCCGATCCCATTTCGTTTTTCGACTTTCACTTTCAACTCTTCACTTTTCCTATCCACTGTCGTTGGAATTGTGTTCACTGGAGGCTATTTCTTTTTTTGCGATCTCGCTTTTAGTTTTCTCTGAGATTCTTTAGAAATGGCTATACAAATTTCAGCATCTATATAGAGATGATATCCAAACAAAGTCGTCCCCGGACCATCTTGATGACCGAATATGTATAGAAATAGTCTGAAAATGGGCTTGAGGGCCGGTTTCTGGACGATTCCTCTACAAATTCGGCCGCATCCAGAAAAACAAAAATACATAGTTTCTTTTTGGGTGGACAGGAGATGATAAATTTCTTTTCTCTCTCTCTCTCCCAAGATTGGAGGAGAGAGTGGCCCAAAAAAATGGGTCTTGGAAGGAATCGAATGCATTTTGAAATGCATTCGATTCCTTCCAAGACCCATTTTTTGGTCTCCTGATTCAACTCTCCAGTCTATGGAATAGGGAAAGCGGAGAACGTTTCCCCTTCTTTAAGCGACTGGAGACCATATCGCATCATCATCATCATCATCATCACCATCACCATCGTCCTCTTTCTGATACTTTTCAACGAAGGCTTGATGTCTCTGGATGATTTTGGGGAGATGATGGATCCCGAATTGAGTGATGAAAAAGAGAGGACTCTTTTTCCCTTCTTGTTCGTATTGCACAGTCTCTCGGAGGGTGATATACGTTTCCCTGTCCTCCTCAATTTTCGTCAGAGGTCTCATGAATATTTTACACATCCAAGGGAAGAGCGACTTGTTATGCAGGGATTTCGAAGCGACGAAAGCCGCTTCATTCGAAGTGAGGACAATCTGGTTCGGTTGACCCCATTCTTTGGAGTAGTTGTCCAAATCGCCTAGTCGAAGAAAATGGTGTCGATTAGGAAAAAAGACTTGGAGAACACTCGTCGTATGCGAGACGTTCGTAGGCAAGAGAGTCAAGATATCTTTGGCATTCCAGTACAGGAATCCTAGATCCACATACGCGTGCACGTAATAGTCATCGTTATATTCCAGTTTGAGCAGCATGGCTTTTGTATTTTTTTTTTCCGTTCTCAAGGCGAAACACTCGTCTGATATGAACAAGAGCTCGCTGGCGATCCGTTTATATAGACTCCTCAGAGAGAGAGAGGGAGAGGGAGAGAGGAGGAGGAGGAACAAGGTTGATGAATTCTAAAATAAAAAAAATGATAACGAAATGAGATCGGCTGGCAAAATATTTTCAGAGCTCAGAAAAAAATTCTGAGATGTAAAAAAAAAAAAAAAAACTTTTTGTTAATTTTTATCATGTCTTCTAGACATGATAAAATTTAACTCACCCCCCTTTTGTCTGGGTATGTTGTCTCACCGTTTCTAAAAATAGACCAGAACCCAGTCTTTTCTTGGATTCTATTCTTTAAAAGGATGAGTCATGGTCTATTTTTAGAAAGTGGGAGACAACATTCCCAGACAAAAAGGGGGGTGAGTTAATTTTTATCATGTCTAGAAGACATGATAAAAATTAACAAAAAGTTTTTTTTTTTTTTTTTTTTTTTTTTTTTTTTTTTACATTTCAGAATTTTTTTCTGAGCTCTGAGAAATTTTTCCTAGCCGATCTCATTTCGTTTTTCGACTTTCACTTTCAACTCTTCACTTTTCTATAACAGCATTCCACGTTTGTGTTCAGAACAGTGTCTCTCTCTACCCAAATCTGAAACCCTAGTCACGAAAGAATATGAGACTAGAAAAATAGTTTAGCTTATTGATCTAAAAAATGTCCCATGCTAGAACTCAGAATTATAATCAGAGCGGGGCTTTCCAGTATCCACTTCCAAGATTTTAGATTTGTCATGGGTGACATGTTCCCAAATTCATAAATTCTTCAATTATAGTCCCTTCTTTGACAAATGGCTAAGAAATTCTTAAAAAATATTATGATAAAGATTTAGCTATCTATATATAACATTATGTTTTCTTTTCAAAAAAAATCCAGTCTTGATCGAAATGGACTTTACGCACAATTTATTGTATCCCCACCTTTCCAAGATTGGTTTGAAGAAGTGATAAAAAAAATGGGTCTGGAAGGAAAAGGGTGCATTTCGAGAAAAGAAAAGAGGACCCTCTTTTTCTCGCAATGCACCCGTTTCCTTCCAGACCCATTTCTTTTGCCTCCTCAGAACTCTCTTTCTTTTCTCCTCCCTCTCTCTCTTAAGAGGGATTGAAAGAAAGAGGCTAGATGGAAAAGTTTCTTTTTTTTTTCTTTCGAGAAGATAAAAAAAAATTTGGAGGAGGAGCAAATTTTTTTTTGGGTGATGGTGGTTGTTTTTTTTAGAAGGTGATAACTTTAGTGACATTTAAAGAGACCACCAGAGGATCCGTTTGAGTCTCGACGACCTTTTCTTGACGGGGGTCTGTCTGGCAATAAGCGCTGGCATATTGTTTAGGGTAAGTAGAAGAGTCCGTCATGCCTGGATGAGGCGGTATGTAGCGCACTCCCAGATTAAGGAGGGTGATGAAGGGAAATTTCTCCCCCGGATAGAGCAGTCGGTAAACGGGTTGATTGGGTACAACTCGAACCAGCGGCTGAGTTAAAATGCTATACACCCAGGCCAGAAGCTGATTATTTTTAGGATTATTTTCGGCCAGATGTAACATTTCTTCGCTGGAGAGGACATATCCCTCTTGAGAACTGCCGAGACTCTCAAGATCTTTTATTTTCCTGAAGACGTGGTGTTCGTCGAAAAACACGGAGAGAATGTCCCAGGTTCTTTTACTGGAAGTATGAATCAGAGGCAAAATGTCCGTAGCGTTCCAAAACAATCTTCCGTCATCCACATAACAGCGAATGCTCACAAACTCATTATATAAGACGCGGATCATCACCTTGAGTAGAAATATGGATACGCACAGCAGTCTCTCTCTCTGGGAAATAGAGTCTGTCTTCCACTCGCCTCTCTATATATACGAGAAGACCACGTGATGGGCGACGTGACGGTTGACTTCTAGAAAAAAAATCAACTTTGTCTATCTCTCTCTCTCTATGACCTTCTATTTTTTTCCTAAAGAACACCCCGTCACCTTTTCAAAGGTCATGGGATTGAGAGGAACGAAAGAAAAAAAAAACAACCATCCTTTGTATACTACCTATGACCTTCTCCTAGAGACCCCTGTCATTTTCTTCTCGAGAGCTACGTGATGAAAGCTTTTTTTTTATTCTAGAGTTTATCAACTTTGTAGACACATGACCCCATCACCTTCTCAAAGGCCATTTCGTATGGAATGGGACCCTTTTGGTTTTTTCTTTTGAGAAAATAAAAAATAAAACAACTCTATAATCATCTCTCTATGACTTTCACAAACACTCATTTCGTTATCATTTTTTTTATTTTAGAATTCATCAACCTTGTTCCTCCTCCTCCCCTCTCCCTCTCCCTCTCTCTCTCTGAGGAGTCTATATAAACGGATCGCCAGCGAGCTCTTGTTCATATCAGACGAGTGTTTCGCCTTGAGAACGGAAAAAAAATACAAAAGCCATGCTGCTCAAACTGGAATATAACGATGACTATTACGTGCACGCGTATGTGGATCTAGGATTCCTGTACTGGAATGCCAAAGATATCTTGACTCTCTTGCCTACGAACGTCTCGCATACGACGAGTGTTCTCCAAGTCTTTTTTCCTAATCGACACCATTTTCTTCGACTAGGCGATTTGGACAACTACTCCAAAGAATGGGGTCAACCGAACCAGATTGTGCTCACTTCGAATGAAGCGGCTTTCGTCGCTTCGAAATCCCTGCATAACAAGTCGCTCTTCCCTTGGATGTGTAAAATATTCATGAGACCTCTGACGAAAATTGAGGAGGACGGGGAAACGTATATCACCCTCCGAGAGACTGCGCAAGACGAACAAGAAAGGAAAAAGAGTCCTCTCTTTTTCATCACTCAATTCGGGATCCATCATCTCCCCAAAATCATCCAGAGACATCAAGCCTTCGTTGAAAAGTATCAGAAAGAGGACGATGGTGATGGTGATGATGATGATGATGATGATGCGATATGGTCTCCAGTCGCTTAAAGAAGGGGAAACGTTCTCCGATTTCCTTATTCCATAGACTGGAGAGTTGAATCAGGAGACCAAAAAATGGGTCTTGGAAGGAATCGAATGCATTTCAAAATGCATTCGATTCCTTCCAAGACCCATTTTTTTGGGCCACTCTCTCCTCCAATCTTGGGAGAGAGAGAGAGAAAAGAAATTTATCATCTCCTGTCCACCCAAAAAGAAACTATGTATTTTTGTTTTTCTGGATGCGGCCGAATTTGTAGAGGAATCGTCCAGAAACCGGCCCTCAAGCCCATTTTCAGACTATTTCTATACATATTCGGTCATCAAGATGGTCCGGGGACGACTTTGTTTGGACATCATCTCTATATAGATGGTGAAATTTGTATAGCCATTTCTAAAGAATCTCAGAGAAAACTAAAAGCGAGATCGCAAAAAAAGAAATAGCCTCCAGTGAACACAATTCCAACGACAGTGGATAGGAAAAGTGAAGAGTTGAAAGTGAAAGTCGAAAAACGAAATGGGATCGGCTAGGAAAAATTTCTCAGAGCTCAGAAAAAAATTCTGAGATGTAAAAAAAAAAAAAAAAAAAAAAAAAAAAAAAAAAAAAACTTTTTGTTAATTTTTATCATGTCTTCTAGACATGATAAAAATTAACTCACCCCCCTTTTGTCTGGGAATGTTGTCTCCCACTTTCTAAAAATAGACCATGACTCATCCTTTTAAATTCCAAGAAAAGACTGGGTTCTGGTCTATTTTTAGAAACGGTGAGACAACATACCCAGACAAAAGGGGGATGAGTTAATTTTTATCATGTCTAGAAGACATGATAAAAATTAACAAAAAGTATTTATAATATATATATTATATAATATATATATTATATAATATATATATTATATATTTTTTCTTTTTTTTTTCTGACTCAGAATTTTTTCTCGGCTCTCAGAAATTTTTTCCAGCCGATGCCATTTTGCTTTTTGACTTTCACTTTCAATTCTTCTCTTTTCTATAAAAGTATTCCACGTTTTTGTTCAGAATAATACGGGCTGTTGAAAAGGCAATATGTCTGGTCATCAAGATGGTCCGGGGACGACTTTGTTTGGACTCCGCCCCCCCTCCAAGCCCATTTTAAGTATATTTCTATACAAATTCGGTATAAAATTGTCCGGGGACGACTTTGTCCGGAGACGACTCTATCCGGGGACGACTATGTTTGGACTCAACCATGACGTCATTTTAATATAGTGGAATGTGTAAAGAAATAGTCTGAAAAAGGACTCGAACGCCCGTTTTCAGTATATTCCAATACAAAATTGATTGTCCACAACATAAAAAAAGACATAATTTTTTTCTTGGACGGAGCTCCATTTGTATTAGAATATACTGAAAACCGACTCGAACGCCCGTTTTTAGTATATTCCAATACCAAATTGGCTGTCCACAACATAAAAAAAAAGAGACATCATTTTTTTTCTTGGATGGAGCTCCATTTGTATTAGAATATACTGAAAACCAACGTGAACGCCCGTTTTCAGTATATTCCAATACAAAATTGGCTGTCCACAAAATAAAAAAAAAGACATCATTTTTTTCTTGGATGGAGCTCCATTTGTATTGAAATATACTGAAAACCAACGTGAACGCCCGTTTTCAGTATATTCCAATACAAAATTGGCTGTCCACAAAATAAAAAAAAAGACATCATTTTTTTCTTGGATCGAGCTCCACTTGTATTGAAATATACTGAAAACAACGTGAATGCCCGTTTTCAGTATATTCCAATACAAAATTGGCTGTCCATAAAAAATAAAAAAAAGACATAATTTTTTTCTTGGATCCAGCTCCATTTGTATTGGAATATACTGAAAACCAACGTGAACGCCCGTTTTCAGTATATTCCAATACGAAATTGGCTGTCCACAAAATAAAAAAAAGACATAATTTTTTTCTTGGATCCAGCTCCACTTGTATTGTAATATACTGAAAACCAACGTGAACGCCCGTTTTCAGTATATTCCAATACAAAATTGGCTGTCCACAACATAAAAAAAGACATCATTTGAAATATACTGAAAACCAACGTGAATGCCCGTTTTCAGTATATTCCAATACAAAATTGGCTGTGCACAACATAAAAAAAAGACATCATTTTTTTCTTGGATCCAGCTCCATTTGTATTGAAATATACTGAAAACCGACGTGAATGCCCGTTTTCAGTATATTCTAATACAAAATTGGCTGTCCACAACAAAAAAAAGACATCATTTTTTTCTTGGATCCAGCTCCATTTGTATTGAAATATACTGAAAACCGACGTGAATGCCCGTTTTCAGTATATTCCAATACAAAATTGGCAGTCCACAAAATAAAAAAAAGACATCATTTTTTTCTTGGATCGAGCTCTATTTGTATTGAAATATACTGAAAACCGACTCAAACACCCGTTTTCAGTATATTCCAATACAAATTGGCAGACCACAAAATAAAAAAAAGACATCATTTTTTTCTTGGATCGAGCTCCACTTGTATTGAAATATACTGAACACCGACGTGAATGCCAGTTTTCAGTATATTCCAATACAAAATTGGCAGTCCACAACATAAAAAAAAGACATCATTTTTTTCTTGGACCGAGCTCTATTTGTATTGAAATATACTGAAAACCGACTCAAACACCCGTTTTCAGTATATTCCAATACAAATTGGCAATCCACAAAATAAAAAAAAAGACATCATTTCTTTCTGGACCGAGCTCTATTTGTATTGAAATATACTGAAAACCGACTCAAACACCCGTTTTCAGTATATTCCAATACAAATTGGCAGTCTACAAAATAAAAAAAAAAGACATCATTTCTTTCTTGGACCGAGCTCTATTTGTATTGAAATATACTGAAAACCGACTCAAACACCCGTTTTCAGTATATTCCAATACAAATTGGCAGTCCACAAAATAAAAAAAAGACATCATTTCTTTCTTGGATCGAGATCTATTTGTATTGAAATATACTGAAAACCGTCTCAAACACCCGTTTTCAGTATATTCCAATACAAATTGGCAGTTCACAAAATAAAAAAAAAGACATCATTTCTTTCTTGGACCGAGCTCTATTTGTATAGAAATAGCCTAGAAATCAGTTCGAACGCCCGTTTTCAGTATATTGTAATACAAATGAAATGACATGAAAAATGCAAAAAGAGGAAAAGTAGCCTACCTTGACGGAAATTCTATTCCAAAAGGGGAAAACTTGTATCCAGGTGGGCCCACAGCACGGCCGGAACTCAAGCGAAACTCGATAGGTTGAAATCGATCCATTAAATAACATTCTTAAAAAACAGTAAAGTTTTATTCTATTCCAAAAGGGGAAAACTTGTATCCAGGTGGGCCCACAGCACGGCCGGAACTCAAGCGAAACTCGATAGGTTGAAATCGATCCATTAAATAACATTCTTAACAAACAGTAAAGTTTTATTCACATCGAGTCGGTTGGGAAAAGTTTCTGAGAGCCGGAAAAAATTTCTGTGGTTCAAAGTTAGATATTAAAAAAAAAAAAAAAAAAATACCCTTCCTTTTACTCTGAAAATTTGAAAATTGATGTCTTCAATTTTTGAAAAATTGAAGACATCAATTTTCAGACTAAAAGGGTTTTTTTTTTTTTTTTTTTTTTTTTTTTTTTCAGCCAGAGAAATTTTTCTCCGGCTCTCAGAAATTTTTCCGCACTCGACTGGATGAATAAAAACTCCCCGTTTCTTTAAGAATGGGCTCACTGTTAACTATTTCAGCATTCGACGTTTCGCGTCCAATAATAACTGCCGGGTGTTCAAGAATGCAGATGCACCTACTAGATTTTCTACAGAGAAGCTTGACTGGATGGAGAGAGAGGATAACTTTTTCCAAGATTCTCGACTTTGGACCGTCAAGAGGTAAAGGATCTTTTTGTTTTTTTATTTTAAGAAAATTTATGGATAGATTCATTTCTTTTGAATGGACCTAGAAAAATAGGACAAAGTTCTTTTCCAAGATTGGATGAGAGAGGGACCCAAAAAAATGGGTCTTGGAAGGAATCGAATGCATTTGCACTCATTCCTTCCAAGACCCATTTTTTTTGGTCTCCTGATTCGTCTCTCTTTCTCTCTCCTCAGTCCATTTCCATAAATATAGGGAAAGCGGAGAACCTTTCTCTACTTATTTCTAAAAATCTTTTCTTTATTTTTTTTCTCCTGAGTTTATGTATATATCAATTCAAATACTTTTGAGAACGGTCATCCCAATTCTCTGTCGTCTTTTCGGTTTCATCGTCCCAACACTCAGTGGACATAGTCTCAGTAGATTTTGGAGCATGGGTCGTCTGTTCATCGTCCCAACATTCAGTGGACATAGTCTCAGTAGATTTTGGAGCATGAGTCGTCTGTTCATTGTCCCAACGCTCAGTGGACATAGTCTTAGTGGATTTTAGAGCATGAGTTAACCGTTCATTGTCCCAACACTCAGTGGATTTTTGTCTTTGGATCCTCTGAAGATATTTTGGGGGTCTCATGAGATTCTTTGGAAGGTTCGTCCCAACAGGCTGCTGGATCGTAATGGGGAATATTTTCAGGTATGTCTCCCCAACCCTCCGTCTTCCTCGAGTTATTGGAGGAAGTTGACGACAAAGAAGAAGAGCCCATCAAGTTTAAAGGCGTATGCTCATCCGGATGTTCCATCACTTGGAAACAGGACAGATTATCCCATTTCTGGATGAGGTTATCGTACGCTTTTGGGGACGGATCCTTCTCTAACTGATCGTAGGCTTTATCAAAAGCTTGCAGAGGATTGTCTGCTTCCTCCTGAATCCTCTCCTCTTTCTCCGTTCCGTCTGGATAAACGTGATTGATATGAAAATCTCCTTCCATAATATGCCATCGATAGTTGCGCACTTTGTTTTCGGCACAATGGAAATATTTCATCCTTTGATGATGTCGGGCACATTTTTCCCGATACTTCCAAATGATTCCATCTGGCACATAAATTTCCGTCACGGGTTTTTGATAATCCAAGGCTTTAGCAAAGAATTTAGCTTTCTGGCATCCCACCACATAAATCGTGGAGAAGCTGTGAGTGAGCGATTGGAGAATGCGTCCTAAATGGTTGTAGGGAATATGACCCTCGTTCCAACGAAGTCCGTGCCGGTTTCTTGTCAGCCAGGCATTTGTCTTTTGGTTTTTTTCACTCAGTTGGTGGAAGGGGTGAGGAGGAGTAAACGTCAACGATCCCACGGTCAAAAAATCTTTTGTCGCATAGCCCAATTCTTTAAAACGTAGGTAAATTCACCCTTCTTGTGGTTGTAGGACTGGAAACCCTCTAGATCGAGCACGATAAAGTTTTCTGAACACGCCATGGCGATGAATACGGTGATGTCTTCCACAAACAGGAGCAAAAAAGAGAATCGAAAAGGTATGCATGTATAACAGGGAAGATCTAGAAAGGGGGGGGGGAAACAATAAAACGTTTTAGAGTCGTCGTCTTGAAAGAGACATTTTTCTTTTCAAAGGGTTAAGAAGTTTCAAAGGTCTTTTTAAATGAAGTTATGATTATTATCATTATTAAAAAAAACTAAGAATCAAATCGAGTTTATAGATAACCATATTCATAGGACCAATGGGACTTACCAGCTCAGTTCACGTCTTCTTCTGTTCTATGAAGAAATCTCGCGGAGGACACACACTTTTATACTCGCGCGACATCTGTCGGGATCGCGACCCCATCTAAATGTCAGGGTCATTCCCACCTCTTAAAAGGATCGGAATGAAAGAAACACTTTGATAAAAAATATATTTATGAAAAGATATCTGAGGGTCGTGAGAACATTTTCTCTCCCCACACCCCGCCTATTTCAAAAAAAAAAATAAAAAGTCTTTCTTGGATCGCGTCAAGATTACAAAACAACTCACAGGACTTGTTTATCTCGATCTTGTCAGGGTCACCGTTTCACATAAGAAGATGGATGGACCCTGAACTTTAGACATGATAAAAATTAACTCTACCCGCCTTTTGTCTGGGAATAGGGTCTCACCGTTTCTAAAAATAGACCAGATCCCATTCTTGGAATTCTATTCTTTAAGAAAGGAGGAGTGATGGTCTATTTTTAGAAAGTGTGAGACAACATTCCCAGACAAAAGGGGGGGTAGAGTTAATTTTTATCATGTCTAAGACATGAAAAAAATTAACAAAAAGTTTTTTTTTTTTTTTTTTTTTTTTTTTTTTTAAGGCTGAAAAATTTTTCTGAGAGAGCTGAGAAAGATTTTTCCTCCCAATCTTTTTCGACGATGAAAAGGGAAAAACTACTGATCCGATCTCCCTACGCTTTAGGGAAAAAATACTTATGAAATATTCATGTGTTGAAATTGGCTATTCAAATAAGTGACATTTTGTTTCTCATTGGAACTGTTCAACGGCGAGTCCACTCGTCTCATTCTTTGGGGTAGGGGATGAAAGTACAGCGGTTTGTTGAAATCGATGATAGTTTCCTCTTTAGTCGGCGGAACTGTAAATCTATCCCGTCTTAACTCTTCTAATCTCTTTGAAAGTCTTTCCACTTGCTCTGCTAAGGTTTCCTCGGTACTCATGGTCTCTCTTAGTTTAGGGAAGTCTTGACGTATTGGCTAGAGAACAGAGGGTCTTTTTCTCTCTATACATATATCATGTGGGAGAGTGTGATTTATAAATCCTTGTGAAAAATTTCTACGTCTTGTGTAACTTGGAAGATTCGTCTTGTGTAACTTGGAAAATTCGTCTTCTTCTCGTCGATTGGGCTGGAGTTATAGAAAAGAAATGGGATTGGAAAGAAATCAACATATTACAAAAAAAGGAACTTTTTTTTTCTATTTTTTTTCTCTAGGGATTTACATACCATTTCATTCATGAACATTCAAGGGTTCTCTCCAAGACCAAATTTTAGAAGAGGACCACAAAGAGTACACTTGAGGATCCTCTTTCAGGTCTAGGTGAGATAAGGGTTGAGACCAATATTCTTGGGTCTCTAAAGCATCCCAACTTAGACATTTATTATTATTATTAGAAAGTTCATCCTCCTCCTCCTCCTCCTCCTCATCGTCGCACGAGTTCTCCTGGGGAGATTCTTCCGCCTCCTCTTCGACAGCTTTGCTTTCGGAGGGGTAACAATGTAATTTCCGGAAAACGTAACTACCCTCCATCAAATGGTATCGAAAATTTCTCACCTTGTTCTCGGCACAATGAATCATCTTTTGGAAATATTGGTGTCGCGTGCATTTCGACTTGTTCCGCCACTCGGTTTTCCCTGGGATGTAAAACTCGTTAACGGATCGCTGGGAGAGCTTGCTGAAAAATTCGGCTTTATCGTATCCATTGACGTAGATCACCTCCACATTTTCGGTCAGTATTTTCAGGATCGTAGGAAGATGCTCGTAGGAAAGACGACCCTCGGTTCATTGCAGGCCGTGTCGGTTATTTGTAGTCTGGGTGACCACAGCTTGATTGCGGGACGATAAGTCATCGTAATGGACAGGAGGGAGAAAAATCATGGATCCGCATAAGGTTAAATCGCAAGTGATGTAGCCCAGTTCTTTCAAGATGAAACATATATCTCCCGTCTTTGGATCATAACAGTGAAAGTATTCCATGTCCAGATCAATGTAGGAATCTTTGAGAGGTTTGGTACTCAAAATGTCCATCTTCTTCAATTGAGGAAAAAAAGAAAACAAAATTCTCTCTCTCTCTCTCGCTGTGTGTCCTGAAGGAAAAAATGGATAGCGTTCTCTCGCCGTCTCCTCTTTTATATATATAGAGAGAGAAGGTTGCACGTGACAGGTCGTATGAATTCTGGGAAAGGTCACATTCGTATATATATATATTTGTTTTTTGAATAATATCGTGCGTATCTCAAAACACATCCATCATAATAATAATAAAGGTCACCTTGGAAAGAAAAAGAAATAAAAAACATGGAACTCGTGCTCGACTTTGAAGGTTTCTACGATTCTCAAGGAGCCTTTATTGTGAAAGAATTGGCTTACGTCACATTGGACGGTACTTCTCGAGGGGTATTTGTTTTTAAACCCCCGTTTCCATGGCAAATGCTCACCGAGAAAGAAAAACGAACCGCTGTGTGGGCAAGTGATTATTATCACGGCTTGTCGTGGTACGAAGGAGAAATTCCGTACAGTTATTTTCCATGGGTGTTAACGATGTTGACGGAACCTTTTTCCATGATTTGGGTGCGAGGAGAAATGAAACGGCGGTTTTTAGAGAAATGGTTGCAAAGATCCATTTATTGCATTTCGGGATCGACGCAAGAGATTCTCAAATACAATGGGATCGAACACATGAATTGTCCTAACCATACAAAAGGTTTTTTCCATTGCGCTCTACAAAAAGCAGTTCGGTATTATTATTATTTAAAGACACAGAGAAGAAATTCGCAAGGTCGATCCTGCACAATTCAATCTTGACAGAACTCATTAAAAAAATACATATATCATGTTACTTCTTCAACAGCACAGATGGTTCTGAAGCGAAACTTGGAAATTTGAAATAATAGATCAGGGAGAAATCATTCTTAAAAACAAATGGGTAAAGTCTCGAATCGGCTGGGAGAAAAAAAAATTTCTCAGAGCTGAAATAAAATTCTCTAATGAAAAAAAAAATCTTTTGGTTAATTTTTATCATGTCTTTAGACATGATAAAAATTAATGACCCTCCCTTTTTGTCTGGGAAGGATGTCTCACCCTTTCTAAAAATAGACCATGACTCATCCTTTCTCTAATGGCAATCATTCCATGAATGAATCACGATTTGTTTTTCAAAAGAGTGAGACAACATTCCCAGACGAAAAGGGAAGGGGGGTCGTTAATTTTTATCATGTCTAAGACATGATAAAAATTAACAAAAAGTTTTTTTTTTTTTTTTTTTTTTGAGTTGCAGAATTTTTTACAGCTCTGAAAATTTTTTTCCAGCCGACTCGAGACTTTACCATTTATATTTACGAATAGTCTTTGGATTATTTATTTATTTTCTTTTAAAAAGAAAAATTCTGAGCTAAACCTATCTATTGGCTTAACATTCTGGTCATAGAAACAGGGCAGAATCTCATTTTATTTTTCGAGGCTAATGCACGGGTTCTCCAATCAAAAGGGTTACTATAAAGGGATTGGTTTGAATGCATTTATCTGCAAATGTTGTAGGATTCTGTTGTTGAGAAGGGGGTATATTATTATTATTATTATTATTATTATTATTATTATTATTATTATTATTATGATTGTGGCAGATTCGTTTTCTACATGGAAGTCTAATCTCCTCCGAAGACCTTTTCTGGGGATCGTCGATAGATGGTTTTTCAATAGGAATCGTTTCCCTCGGATCCTCAAGAGATAGAGGGGGGTCCTGTCTTGAGACATGGAGCGGTCTCTCCTCCTCCTCCTCGAGAAGTCTTGAGAAAGGGAGAGGATTTTCGGTTCCCTTATTCTTGAGGGGTCTTGACAAATTGAGAGGTCCCTCCTCTTCGAAAGAGAGAGAAGTTTTGGTTCCCTTATCCTCGAGGGGTTTTGACAAATCGAGAGGTCCCTCATTTTCGAGGGGTCTTGATAAATGGAGAGGTTTTTCATCTTCGAGGGGGTTTGAGAAAGGAAGAGGTCCCTCCTTCTCGAGGGGTCTTGATAAATGGAGAGGTTTTTCATCTTCGAGGAGGTTTGACAATGGGAGAGATTTCTCCTTCTCGAGGGGTCTCTCTTCCTCAAGGGGTTTTGAGGAAGGGAGAGGTTTTTCATCCTCGACGGGTTTTGACAAACGGAGAGGAATCTGAACAGGCTTCTCCTCATCCCCATCATTATCGAGGAGGATGAGGATAGGCTTTTGGAAAGGTTTTTTCTTTTTCTTCTGAACAGGCTCCTCTTGATGCTCGGGGAGAGGGATGGGGTAGTTGTTCCACCATTCTATTTTTTCTTGCTCGAGGATTTTTTCAAAAGTCGTAGCTTCTCTATGATGAGACGAAGGAGGAGAGTCCTCGAGAAGAATATAATAGGTATTCTTCCCAGTCTTCTCGATCGAGAGAGGTTCGTGCAAACATTTATGCAACCATTCACTAAAATGAACGAGAATCCCTTTTGTCTTCTCAAGACGATCCATAATCCTATTCATTTGCGAGACGGTTAGAAAGTGGGACGTGTAAAAATATTTGGCTCGTTTCATTAACAAAATTTGTGCATCCAAAGGTGGAATGTCACGAGCCATCAACACGTTTTCGTCGGACAAAAATTCGTCCCGCATCTTTTGATAACTCCCCACGGTATAATAACCCGCACATTTTGAAAAATCGGAGGCTTTCAGGTAAACGACTCCTTGGATGATATAAAAGGAAAGATCAACATATTTATATTTGAAAGGAATACACGTAGTGAGCCGGGGATGCCTCCTCATGATCCACTTGGACAAAAATACTACTTTGGGGCTCTCCCCTTTTATTTATAGAGAGAAAGAGAGTGTGACCTTCCCTTCCCTCCTCCTCCTCTCTCCCTGCTTCCTCTATCTCTGGACGTCCTTGGATTGGAAAGGCTGACTTTGAAAAAAAAAAGAAGGTCATGGTTGGATAATTTTTTGTTTATTAAATTATTACTTTCACTTCCTCATTCCCACACACATTCATCTTTTTAAGAAAAGAAAAAGAGGTCATGGAGATAAGATTTCTTGGAAAGAAGAGAGAGAGAAACAAAAAAAAAACAAATAAAACGGACGTCGTAGAGCCTCTCTGTGTGTCTTCGTGTGTCTATATAGATATATAAAAAGACGAGAGTACTGGGCGAGATCATTTCTTTTCCATTGGGAGCCATGTCGCTATTAGACGTTTTTCCAACTCAACGGATTTCGAACGGGGAGGATTTGAAGACGCTAAAGCAAATCTCCAACTTGAAAATTTTTTTGGCGTGTCATTGTGCGACATTTATTCCGCATTTACCACCTCATCAAGCGATCGTTTCTTTCAACCAAGATGTCGAATCCTCCAACCTGCTCGTTCAGAATATATACAGAAATTTATTCGAATCGCAACAAACGAAAGAGGAATCTCCCTTCTCTTGGAATCGGATGGATCGAGCTTCAAGACGGCCCATTCAAACAGACCGGCGATATACAGATCCGCGCACGAGTTTTCGGTGGAAGAATATTTTTCTCACGAAACGATATTTTACGTTTGGAGTGAGAACGACGGCTGAGGACGAAGTTCATATTGTTCAAACCACAGCCGCTCCTCTCGCCTATTACGAATCATCGTCTCCCAATCTGAAGGAAAGAAGTTTTAAAGTCAGCGACAGGATGAAATATAAGAAATATATTCTAAGACCTTTTCAAAACTATGTCGTTCCCCCGAAAACGCAATATCTCATCGTCACAACCCAGAAGAGTCTCTTTCTCGTCGATCGGTGCTCGTACTCGCTTTGGAAACAATTGAAAGAGGAGATTTCTTTCCAATCGCCGATGATGTTTCAAGAAAAAGAAGAAGAAAACCCTCCGCCACCTTTACCCATCCCTTCCTTAGATGATAAGAGGAGCTGGACCAAACCGTCGTCATGGCCCGAAACAAAATCGACCCGGCAACGGAATGAAATTGAAGTCATCACAATTGAAGATGAGGAGGAAGAAAAAAAATTACCTCTTAAAAAACGGTCGACTTACCGGAACCTACCTGGCGTGCAAGATCCGCTTCAGAATCCAGAAGCTTCTTCTTCTTCTTCTTCTTCCCCGACTTGTTCAAACAGGCAACCTCTTTTGGACTCTTCACAGACAGAACCTCTTCCAGTATCCTCTTCTCCTCCTCCAACCTGTCCCGACATCGTAGAGGTAGAATGTCAGACGGGTCCACAAGCTTCAAAAAGTCCCGACATCGTAGAGGTAGAATGTCAGCCGGGTAAACAAGTTCCAACAGGTCCAGAAATCATGGAGGCAGAATCACAGCCGGGTTCACAAGTTCCAACGGGTCCAGAAATCGTAGAGGCAGAATTTCAGCCGGGTAAACAAGTTCCAACGGGTCCAGAAATCATGGAGGTAGAATCGCAGCCGGGTCCAGACATCCTAGATCCCTCCACTCATCCCTAAGAGACTCCAAGTGTTTCAAGACAGCCTTGTGAGGATCCAGCCCTTCCCGTATGGAATGATTATATGGACTTACAAAATTTGGTGCAACAGGAAGGAGAAGAAAATAATCATACGGATGGGTGGGTCAAAGACTGTTTAGATCATTTAACCTCGAATGAAATTCAACTGTTATGGAATTGCATTTCTGAAATCACATCGGAAATGGGATAAAAACCAAAACAAAAAAAAACAATTTTTTAATAACAAATGGGAGGAGGGTCATGATGTCAATTTAAAAAAAAATATTATATAGAGTCCAATCTTGGTGGTTCACTTCAGTTTTCCAGCATGAGGTGATCCACGTTTCCCGAAATATGGATCCCATTCCAAGAGAGATTGTGTAGAGCCTTCACTTCAGTTCTTTTATTTTTTCTACCAAGAGGAGAGGGTCCCCAAAGGGCTACCCATGTCCAAAGAGAGAAAGTGTAGAGCGTTCATTTCAGTTTTTTTCCAAGTTTAGGGGAGGGAGGTCTCAAAATGACACCCCCCATTTTCAAAGAGAGATGGTGTAGAGCGTTCATTTCTGTTTTTTCCAAAGTTAGGGAGTTTTCAAATGGCTACCCATTTCAGAGAAAGAGAGAGAGAGAGAGAGAGAAGGTGTAGAGCGTTCATTTCAGTTTTCCAACATTAGAAGGTCCCAAAATACCTTCTGAATTCAAAGAAAGATCGTGTAGAGCGTTCATTTCCAGTTCTCCAAGATCAGAAGAAGAGGGTCCGCTTTTCGCAAAAGGGCTTTCCGCATTCAGAGACAGCGAAATGCAGACTTCAGTTTTCTCCCTCCCCAAAAATAGAGGGTCCCAAAATGGCTTCCCATTTCAAAGAGAGAGGGAGAGGCGTTCATTTCCATTCTCCAAGATAGGGTCGTCTGCTTTTTCCCAAAATGGCTTCCCAATTCAAAGAGAGAGAGAGAGAGAGTAAAAGGGTGTGTAGAGCGGTCATGTTCATTCTCCAAGATAGGGTCGTCAGCTTTTTCTCAAAATGGCATCTCCCCATTCAAAAAGAGATCGTAACCAATTTTTTCCAGTTTTTTCCAAGATGGGGGGGGGAGAAGAAAACCTAGGATGGAATAACACGACACACAGAGAGAAAGAGAAAAAAAACGCCATCTTGTCATTTTCTGATAGGGTACCGGTGTTCGAATACTTTTGTGACCGACTGTCTGATTATACTGGGAGAACCATAAAATCGGAAAAGCGATGGGTTTCACAGTTAACGAGGCAATCGAAGACAGACTGGGAAGAGAGATCCTTTTTTTTAGCTGAGAAGCAGATTGCCCTGGAAATCCGTGACTCTAACCATATAATTTCTCCATAGACTCTTTGAACGGTATTCAGGAGACATCCTCCATGAGGAAAAAAAAAATCTCCCCTTCCCCCTCTAAATCGACTGGAAAGAGAATGAGGTGGAAGAGATCCATCCACGAGAGATCATACTCTTGAACGTCAGACAAATATGAAGTCGAATAGCTTAAACAAAAAATGCTTGAAAAGTCATCGAGTCTCGAAAATCTAGGCCTCTCTCTCTCTGAAGGAAATGA
The DNA here is from genome assembly GCF_044657685.1 of Stegodyphus dumicola. Lineage (NCBI taxonomy): Eukaryota > Metazoa > Arthropoda > Arachnida > Araneae > Eresidae > Stegodyphus > Stegodyphus dumicola. Next base: position 164,124,268 of record NC_140780.1, read on the forward strand.
GAAAATGGGAATCTGCGTTTTTCTTCCTCAACGGCTAACATTCATCTGAAGTGACACTCGAAATGTTTAAATAGATAAACGTGAATCCATTCTTAAAAAAATGACGCTGTGTCGTCAATTGGAGAATCGAGTCGGCTGGGAAAATATTTTGAGAGCCAGGAAAAAAAATTTTCTAACTCTAAAAAAAAAAAAAAAAAAAAACTTTTTGTTAATTTTTATCATGTCTTTAGACATGATAAAAATTAACTACCTTCCCCTTTTGTCTGGGAATGTTGTCTCACCGTTTCTAAAAATAGACCATCACTCATCCTTTCTAAAAAGAATAAAATTCCAAGAATGGGTTCTGGTCTATTTTTAGAAACGGAGAGACAACATTCCTAGACAAAAGGAGGGTAGAGTTAATTTTTATCATGTCTATAAGACATGATAAAAATTAACCAAAAGTTTTTTTTTTTTTTTTTTTAAAGAGTTAGAGAATTTTTTTTTCCCGGTTCTCAAAATTTTTTCCCAGCCGACTCGATTCTCCATTGACAAGACAGCGCCATTTTTTTTAAGAATAAACTCTCGCTTATCTATTTAAGCATTCCCAGTTTGGCTTTAGATGAGTGTCAGCCGTTGAAGACGAAGCATCCTGTCACTTGGGAGAGACATATTTTGAGGAGTCAACATGTTGTGTGGACCGTTGAGATCGATTTTTCTCTTCCCATTGTGTGGACATTGTTGAGCGTTTTGTGAAGCTTTGAAAGAATGGAGGGGTTTTGATAGAGAATATTTCTTTTTATTGAATTTTTAAAAAAAAAAAGATTTAAGATTCACATTTTATAACAGGTTTTACATGGAAAGAAGGTTTTTCTTCTAGTTTGACGACTTCTTTTTCTTGGGAGATGTTTCTATTGGAAAGATGGAAGGAAAGACGATTCCCACATTGAAGAAGGTTCATGAGAAACTCGTACGGATCTTGGTTCTCTTCTCGAGCCGAAATATCATACGGAATCGGGGACATGTTTTGCAATCGCTCCAGTTCCTCCTCGTATTTTTGCTTGCTCGCCAATTTCATGCGGGGACGAAACTGGTCCAGAATATACAATCCCTGGGGTTGAGTCACTCGAGAAAAAGCGACATATTGCTGAAATCGATTAAAAGGTCCGTGCATGTAAATTGCGATCGACGGAAAGGTGGCTCCTTGGGCTTTATGAGCCGTAATCGCTTCGGCTAACATCAAAGGAAACTGTTCGCGATAAAATGCGAGTGTTTTCGTCGAACAGGTGTCAATACGAATGGAGACGCGATCGATAGGAGCTAGACTATTCGAAAATTGCAGCCAGACACGCGTCACAACTCCGTCTTCATCCTGGTCTATTTGGTGTAGTGTTCCAATTGCTCCATTCATCCATCCTTTGGATCTGTCGAGCGTTTTAGTCAATTGATATCGCGCTCCTCTTTGTAAATGGAGGACGGATTCGAGATTCGCCATCTGAGATCGATGTAAATGTTGACTCCGTTTCATCATCCTCTTCCGCAATTTTTCGCTCTCGGAATAAATCACGTCTCGAGCCAGACACGAACAGTACGTCCCTCGGGATTGGAGACGTTTCATATTATATTTCTCTGCATCCTTGCTCGAAAAACAGAGAATAATAGCTTCGCGAGGAATTTCGTCGAAACTGCGAACGCGGGACTGAAAAAATGCCACATCGTCCAGTTCTAAAAAGTGATTTCTCGTTAAACGATCGAGTCTCTCCTCGTAATCCAGAGAGAATCGCATACATTCGACTAGTTCATAGTAGAGCGTGAATTGAGGCGTCCACCACCCTTCAGAATAAAAAATGGGCGTGTCGCGAATCGGTTGGAGCTGCTGCAAATCTCCGAATTTAATCATATGCACATTCCCAAACGGCTTATCCGGCACATGACACAATTGTCGAAGTTGCTGGTCGAGGCGCGAAAATAAATTGGATCCGATTGTGGAAACGTCATCCAAAATCACCATCCGTAAAGGAGCATACAGGGGTCTGTAATAGTCTAAAGTCTCTTGGGTCAGAGGTCGAACAAAAGTCCCGTTCATTTGAAGACGCAGGGCATGATGCAAATCCCGTAATGTAAACCGCTCCTTGAGCACTGAGTGCGAGTTTGAGAACCGAGCACGCTTCGCTAAAAAGAGGCGTTCGAATCAGAGTTTGGTATAAAGCTTGGATCAGGAAAGATTTACCCGTTCCGGCAGATCCTTGCACAATAATATCCAGAGGAGGGGGACGTTTCGATTCAGGTAACGCGTAATAAGTGTACAAACGGACGAGAACGTAGATCAGGAAATTGTATTGCTCTTTATTACATTGTCGAATACATTTTTGATAGGCTTCTTCGGACCACATATCCTTATACTGCAAATTCGTATAGCTTTCCCACTGCTTGGGAGGAAGATATTTCTTTCGCGGTCGGGAGTTCTTTTTAAGAACAGCATAACGTTCCTTTTGAAGTATTCGTTCTCGCTCTCGATTAGCTGAATTGCTTCGCCAGCGTCGTTTCTGTTCACGCATTCTTTCCCTAAGACGTTCTCTACTGGATAGGCTCATCGTGACACCACTCAAAAAGGTGAAGTGTGTGTATAGAAAATCACTTCCTTTAATTTATATACATATACTTTTTGAGGAGGAGGAGGGGTGTGTGTGAAATGACCTCGTCTCGAAACGAACCAATAGCACTTCGAGAAGACTTGGAACGAGATAGGTTTCTTAGAAAGAGAGAGAGCGACACAAAAAAATATATAAAAAATCAGAATGATTTATCCGTCGACCTCTGGGCTAAAAGTAAACAAACAAAATTTGAAAAGGTCAAGGTGAACTCACTGAATTCATCTTAGAAATCAGATAAGAAAAAAAAATGAGGGTACCCATGTTTCCTCTTCAACAACATAGACTCATCTAAAACGAAACTCGGAATGCTTACACAAATAAACAAGAATCCATTCTTAAATAAAAAATGGGGACGTCTTGTCGATTGAGTCGGCTGGAAAAAATTTCTGTTACTCTGAAAAAAAAAAAAAAAAAAAAAACTTTTGGTTAATTTTTATCATGTCTTCTAGACATGATAAAAATTAATGAACCCCCTTTTTCTCTGGGAAGGATGTCTCACTCTTTCTAAAAATAGACCATCACTCACCCTTTCTAATAGCAACAATTCCAAGAATGAGTCATGGTTTGTTTTTTTCGAATGGGTGAGACATCCTTCCCAGACAAAAAGAGGGGACAGTTAATTTTTATCATGTCTATAAGACATGTCTATAAGACATGATAAAAATTAACCAAATTTTTTTTTTTTTTTTTTTTTTTTTCCCCAGTCAACTTGGCTGGACAAGACATCTCCGGATTCTTTTTGGAATGGACTCTATGATCTATTTAAACATTTCGAGTTCCGAGTTTCGCTTCAGTTGAGTGTGAGCCGTTCTAGAAGAAGAAACCATCCTGTGACTGGATAGAGAGAACTATTCCTTTTTTCCATTCACCCGTTGTGTTGAACCGTTCAGATATTTGCTTTTATTAATATTTTTTTTCCTAACCCACGCGTCTTTAAACAATAGAATAGTTTGAAAGGGTCAACCCATTTTATAGATATCAACCTCATACCCTCATCTCAACGGGTCTCGAGTGGGAGGAAGGAAGGAGCAGGCGACGAGAACTAAGCATGTCTGTTTATCGAGTAGACGCATCGGGGAAAGAACGATACCCGACCGACCCCCAACATCCTCATTACGAATTATACGTTACGGATCCTGAAGGAAATCCTATCTTGGCTCGAGACGAAAATGGTCATGAGTATTACGCGGTATATTTAAACGGAAACCAATACATTTTAGCTCCTCGACGGTATGCCCGAACGGCTTTTGGACGAGAATACTACCCGAAATTTCAAAAAACGAGTATTCGCTTTATACGTCTGTTTTATTCCCTTATGCCAAAGACGAATCGGGGCATGAAATGTATCCTAAAAAGGCGGATGGAGTCGAATATTGTTTAACGGCCGGCGATCGAATTCGTTATGCTCGCGATGCTTGGGGAAACGAGTTTTATCCTCGAAGAGCGGATCAGCAAACGGAATACCTCTGTGAAGAAGTGGGGTATGCGAAAAGAGCGGACGGATCCGAAACGTATCCTAAATTTTATATCTACACTTCTGGTTAACATCTCTCTCTCTCTCTCAAAAGAGAAGAAAATAATAAAGAGTGTGTTACTGCAATGGAGCATTCTGACGCGGAACCTGTTTCGTATTCCATTTGGTGTGTGAAATGCCGAACCAAGACCGATACGGTCGACGTCCACTATCGCATGTCAAAAAATCGACGACCGATGGTCACGGGAAAATGTCAGGCGTGTGGAACCAAGAAACAACAGTTTATTACAAATGCTTCCGTTCCACCTGGAATTCAGTTCCTGGATGAGGAGGAAGAAAAAGGAAAATGTTCCGAGTAAGAAGAAACAAGTATATTCAAATCAAAAATTGGAAAAAGATGGATCTTACTATTATCTGCTCTCCTAAAGCGGGTGGTTCACCTTTACAGTTTGGCATACAGACGGATTCGCATAATCCGATTCCAAGACTCGTGAATTTTCCTCAACCGGCAACTCCACCCTTAGATACTTCTTCTTTGAATGAGTTTTCTAGCATTCTGAAAGAATATCTAAACGTCGTGAGAGAATTGATTCTTCCCCTGCAACGAAATGTTGAAGAAAAGAGCTCTGAATGTGGAAGCAAGGACACGGATCCAAAGTCAAATTCGGAGGGTTGAAAGGGATAGGTGAAAGTCCATTATTAAAAAAAAAGAAAGAATGGTCATGTCATGTCTTGTCGATCGAGTCGGCTAGAAAAAATTCTCTAGATGAGATTGAAAAAAAAAAATAAAGAAAAACTTTTGGTTAATTTTTATCATGTCTTAAGACATGATAAAAATTAACTCTCTCTTCTTTTTTGTCTGGGAAGGATGTCTCACCCTTTCTAAAAATAGACCATCACTCACCCTTTCTCAAGGCAATTATTCCAAGAATGAGTCATGATCTATTTTTAGAAACGGTGAGACAACCTTCCTAGACAAAAATGAGGGACAGTTAATTTTTATCATGTCTAGAAGACATGATAAAAATTAACCAAAAGTTTTTTTTTTTTTTTTTTTTTTTTTTTTTAGCTCTGAGAATTTTTTTCCCAGTCGACTCGATGATCCAAACAACAAGACATCCAAAATTGTTTCTAGAAGAAACTCTCGCTTCTCTATTTAAACCCCTCGCGTTTCCAACTTCAGATCCGTGTGTGCTGTGCACTCAACCTAGAATTGCGCTTCTCCTCCCTCCTGGAAAAAGCCTTTTTTTCCCTGAGCTCTTAGCATTTTTTCTCAGCTTCATTTCCATTCTCCAGGTTTCTGTCTCCTCCTTTCCGTTAACACTGCAAAATTTCTAAATTTCTCATCACTCGGAGCTTGGAAATCTGTCATCAAAAAAAAAACATGACATAGCTCTGCTTTCAAGGAGTCGGTTTAGATTCGTCAGGATCATGGCTGATTTTCCATGACGGCTCTCCAACCGCAATATTAGATTTTGAAAGGAATAAGGTAAAAAAGTTCGTCCTAAATATCCAACGAAACGTAAAAAGAGCGACGAGGATCTAAAAAAGCTACTACCCTTTCCAGAAGGGGGAGGGAGCAATGGATATTCAGGTGAGTCCACAGCATGAACTGCACGAAAATGAAATGGCTTCCGCAGATAACAGAATGTTCGAGATGTCTCTCGTCGATCAAGTCAGCTGGTAAAATTTTTCTAAGAGCTGAGAAAAATGTTCGCATACCTTCACAGAAATTCTTTCCAGGAGGGAGCAGTGTGTATCCAGGTCGAATTCACAGCACAGACTGAACTGAAGTTGGAAACACGAGTGGTTTAAATAGAGAAGGGAGAGTTCCTTCTAGAAACAATTTGGATCTGTCTTGTTTGGATCATTGAGTCGGCTGGGAAAAAATTCTCAGAGCTTTGGAAAAAATTTCTGAGTAATAAAAAAAAAATTTTGTTAATTTTTATCATGTCTTCTAGACATGATAAAAATTAACTCTCTCTTCTTTTTGTCTGGGAAGGATGTCTCACCGTTTCGAAAAACAAACTGTGACTCATTCTTGGAATAATTGCCATGAGAAGGATGAGTTTTGGTTTCGTTTTCGAAACGGTGAGACATCCTTCCTTGACAAAAAGAGGGGACAGTTAATTTTTATCATGTCTATAAGACATGATAAAAATTAACAAAAAGTTTTTTTTTTTTTTTTTTTATTATTCAGAAAATTTTTCTCCCCCTCCAACCAACTCAATGGACTAGACGATAAGTTTTTAAGAATGGACGTTTTGTTATTTATGCAGATATTCCGAGTTTCGCGTCAGGTAAATGCGCGCTCACCTTAGATTGAATTCCCTTCAGACAGGTCTAGAGATTGGATAACCCATCAAGAATTCTTCAACAGGTTTTTGGAAAAAAAAATCGTCAAGAAGTGAGTATTGATTTTGATATTTTCTTTTCAACCTTGGGTCAGTTTCTAGTACATTCCTATACTAATTCCATTGTATTTAAAAAAAATAATGTCAGCACGGACTGATCTGACCCGAAACGCTTGCCCATCCAGTTGGCTGCTGGAGGGAGGGGAAAAAAAAGAAATTTGTTGTGAAGGATATGTCAATTCTTTTCTAAAAATAGATTTCTAAGAAAAGAATGAACCTTTGTTGGAAATCTATTTTTAGAAACATGTCTAGACAACATGTTGACAAGAAAAAAAAATTCTTTTTTTTCCTGAGAGTGAAATGATTTTTTTCTTTCCACCCACTTTTCTTATTCTTTGGGAGGAAGGAAGAACTTCCCTTCCCCCCCGCCTTTTTTCCTCTAGTATTTATATAGATCCGAGTTTTTCTGCCTACAGGGTTCATTCTCGTTCTTCCTTCTCAACCGAGCAAAACTAAAATGTCGACCGATGCTGTTGCAGTTCTACCTACCCTGGTGGAAATCACGCCCGTCTGTCATCTCGATGTAGCTGATCAATGGGAACCTCTCTCCCGTTTCGAAGAATGGTTTCGGGACCCGGAGCGTATGGAACAAATCGTCCAAGAAACCATGTGCTATTTATCCTGTTACGATGGAAAAATCCTGCATTATTTTTCGTCCATCGAAGTTTTCAAGCTCTTTGCTTTCCAATCGATGATGGAGGCAGGAACCTTTCGCTTACACGCTTATCTGCGATGGGAAAATGTGATCGCCGTCGATGCTGGAACTTTTTTAAAACTGTTTTACGTTTCACCCGAGTGGGTTCATATTCTTCAAACCGGAGAAGCTTCTATCCGTCTTTATGAATGGGAAATGGAATCAGAAGCCGACGGGTATCGTATGATTCCCTATCGACTGCGAGCACGCTCCGTGTACATTATTCACGACCTCTTTACTACCAACTCCAATTTCATGACAAGACGGTGTTTGCCGTAGACGCCCTCTCCAGGAAGAAAATGGAGTCTTTACGAGCGTTGCATCCTGAACAGCATTTCCAATTCCCTGCTCGCGAGGAAGAGAGGAGAAGGAAAAGATCCAGAAGGAGGAGACACCTAAAGAGGTACTAAAAAAGAAGTCGGAAGGTAGAAGCATATTTGTTTTTTCATTAACGGAAAAAAAAACTGTGGATCATTCTTTGTATATTTCTTGGGAAAAAAAAGAAAAAGACTAATAGTCATAATAGAGGGAGTTAGGAGGGACCCTATCTATATATAACTCTCTATATAAATCGGAAGCGTCAACAGGACGGTCCACCGAAAACAATCTACCTTATCTTTCTCAGAGCAGAGTGGAAAAAAGGCCAAGATGCGTGGACTCATTGGAAGCAAAAAAATTCGAGTGGTTTAAATAGATAAGTGAGAAAAGATTTTGAGAGGTGTTGTTTTATGGATGGAGCTGGCTGGGAAAAAAAATTGGCAAAGCTCAGAGAAAAATTTCTGAATTGAAAAAAAAAAAAAAAACTTTTTGTTAATTTTTATCATGTCTTATAGACATGATAAAAATTAACTCTCTCTTCTTTTTGTCTGGGAATGATGTCTCACCGTTTTGAAAAATAGACCATCACTCATCATCCTTTCTAAAATAATAGAATTTCAAGAATGGGATATGTTCTATTTTTCGAAACGGTGAGACATCATTCCCAGACAAAAAGAAGAGAGAGTTAATTTTTATCATGTCTATAAGACATGATAAAAATTAACCAAAAGTTTTTTTTTTTTTTTTTTTTAAACTCAAAATTTTTTTCCACAGCGCTGAGAAATTTTTCCCAGTCGACTCACTCATCCAAACAAGACATCTAAAATTGTTTCTAGAAGGAGCTCTCATTTTTTTCTATTTAAGGAACTTGAGTTTCGGCTTCCCATCAGTCTGTACTGTGCATTCAACCTGGATACCCATTTTTTGGAGATAGGGGGGAAACTTTCGCAGTTTTTTTTTCCTGAAACCCTCTATGGATCAGAGAATCTCACACATATCCTCCTCCGTGGATCGAAATGGACTGACCGCCATATCTGTTTTAGATAATAGTTTTGAATTTTCTACCTCCTCTCCAAGATTGGACTATCTCAATATTTTTTTAAAAGAAAAACAAAATTATTTTTATGATTATTCTACAATTTTTAGTTTTCCCCCCGACTGTTTAAGAAGAATAAAAACATAAAGCACATTGAAACAGTTCCGATAAATTTTGAAAATGAAAGTTCATCACCTTGTTCTCCACGGGACTAAAATAAGTTTCCCCGGTCTGAAAATCTTCTTGGATTTGAAGAGGTTCTCTCATCACACTCTGAAGCCAGGTCGAAAAGAGGAGAGCGTCTGGACCCAAATCGTTGAGCAGTCTTTCCAGGGAATCGAAGGTGATAAAAGGAGTATAGCGGAGAATCCGGCTGGGGCGGTCCGACGTATCGATCCAGAGATCCGTCGTTAAGGATCGGTAAGGGCGAAAAGGGGCTCGAGAGATCCATTGCTGAATAGTCCGTTGACTTTTCGGACTCATCCAAGTCCCTTGCTGGGAAAGGCAAGTTACGAGTTCCGATCCTCGAAAATAGAGCGTGCCCGATCCCAAGTAAAACGTGAGGGGAATTGTCTTGGCGAAACGGAAATGAATCGCGAGGGAAAAAGACTCTCGCCGTAACCACTCCATGGCGTTTGGTTTTCTCTCTCTCTCTCTCTCTTTCTCCTGAGGATGAGATGGAAAAAAAAAAGAAAAGACAACTTTTCTCTCAGCTTCTTTTATATATAGGAAGAGAGAGGAGAAGGAGTGTTCTCGAAAAGACTCATGGGAAATTTCCTCTTCTTCTTCTTTTTGGGGTAGGTGGGAGGAACTCGATTTTTTTTAGCGGAGAGAATGCGTCGGATGACATCCCGAGACATTAAAAAAAAAAGAATAGATAGGATGGATTCTTCAAGTGGGAAATGCGGGGTGGCTAAGGGATCTTATTCCATTTTTTTTACTTTTCTAAATAACAAATAGAATCGGGTGGATTCCATTTATCTCCTTCTAAAAAATATAGCAACACTTGATCCTTCCCGTCCTTTTTCATTTCCTGTTGACGTGTTAGATACTTTAGAGCCTCTTCGATTTTAATTAAGTAACCCCGATAGACCATCCGATCATCAATACTCCCGATATTGCGTTCGAGAGCCATTCTATAAGCAGCTTGAGATTGGAAAGGAGAATAATTATCAAAGTAGGTATTACGGCGTAAATGTTTAGGATGTTCGACTATAAAAAAATATTGTGTATAAATGCATTGATCTAATCCCGTAAATTCTAGTTTGATTAAGGGATACTGAGCCACGTCCGAGGGTTGGTAGGCGAATCGGTAGCCGGACTCTTCTTCAAATTCCTGATAAGCGACTCTGAACCATTTGAATCGAGGGTCGTCGTCTTTCTTGAAACGTCTTTTATCCATTTGTCCATGCGGGAAATCCCATTCATCTTCATAAGCTAATTTAGCCTTGTACCGATCATAATCGTCTTGTAAATTGGGATGGAGAATCGGAGAAATATGGTTTTCAAATTCATCTTGAAGCACCGATATTTTTTCCAAATCGAAGGGTGGTTCGATACGTTTATTTTTTAAAAGCTGAATTAAATAATTTTGAAAACAGTATGGCATTTTTCGATGAATCATCACCACCTGTCCTGATGAGGTCTTTACCACTAAACCATATGAAGTAGAGTATTTGTTTCTCTGGATCATCTGAAAAAAGGAAAAAGAGAGAAAAATTCCTTGATTACCTATCCACTCAATGAATACATTTATGAACAGCAAATTTCACTAATTGTTGGAGCGCTAGCATGGCCATAAATCGATGACAAGATTTCGATCGACAAGATGGACATTGCTGTGGCTGACGATGTTGAGGTTTGTAAATAACAGTCCATAAAAACTTGAGATGTACCTTTTGATGAATTTTTTCTCGAGTGGGTTCATTCGCCACGTACAGTTTTTCAATATGAAGTCGTTCCAGATCCGCATTCAATTGCTGAATAAATTCCTTCGTATGTGTTTTCAGGTCTCTGGCTATAAACCGGACGCAGTTCGTAAGAGTATATCCATCAGAGGTGACTGCCAACACACCAACAATTTTTTGGTGGAGCTTGGTCTGTGAGGACTTCTTCTTTCTAGAGCACTGATGAGTGGATGACGAGGGAGGAGAAGACAGTATTTCCAAAGAATGAGTTGGAGAAGGAGAAGACTTTTTCGGTACTCTAAAAACGGGTGAAAATGGTCCATAAAAAGTGGGTTCGTATCTGGAATATCCTCAAAGGGATCTTCTTCACATGAAATGACTAAGTTATCCGTTGCCATGTGTTCGCTATCTTTTTACGAAACAGAATGAACCCCGATTTCTTTTTCAACCATTTATATACTAAGAGAGGGGGAATAAAATAGGTAGAGGTATCGAGATATCGTTGAAAAATATTTTTAAGAACTAGGAGAAAAAATTCTTCAGTTAAAAAAAAAAAAAAAAAACTTTTTGTTAATTTTTATCATGTCTTTTAGACATGATAAAAATTAACTCTACCCTTCTTTTCGTTTTGAATGATTTCAACATGTTGTCTAGACATGTTTGTAAACAATAGACTTCCAAGAAAAACATGATCATTCTTAGAAATCTATTTTTAGGAAAGGTGAGACATCATTCAAAACAAAAAGGAGGGTAGAGTTAATTTTTATCATGTCTAAAGACATGATAAAAATTAACAAAAAGTTTTTTTTTTTTTTTTTTTTTTTTTAGCCAAGAATTTTTTCTACCCGATTCGATTGACAAGACATCCCAGTTTTTTTTAAGAATGGAATTTCTGTTCTATATATTTCAACATTTCAACTGTTGCTTCAGATCCCTCTGTGCTGTTGAAAAAGCCTGCACTTCAACTCTCCTGGAAACAGTTTAAGCCATGTCTTCTCTCAAGATTCTCTTTAGATCCAGCAAAGATGTGGATTGAGTCTCGTGAAAACAGTTCATTGTTCAAGAAATTCATGGAAAGATGGGGAGGTCTTTTTAAATGTACTATTTCTTTTTATTAACTCTTTTCTTATGTTTACGACCTTGACAACTTGTTGCTTTCTCAACTTCAGGTTCTTTGGTCGGCTGTCTAAAATCAGCTCTTACCTCAGTGGACGATGCATGAAATTCCATTGTACTGAATTCTCCATTTCCCGAAAAGACTTCTTTCAACATGTGAATGGCTTCTTTGGTCAATTCTAATGTGTTATCTATCGTTTTATTCTTTTCATTTTCTCTACGTTGGAGGATAGCGGGAGTTAAAAAAGGATTTTGACAACAGGGTTCAAATTCTTTCGTTTTGTCTTTGCGATCATGACGATGTATTTCTATAATCTTGTCATCCGTATCATCGGGGTTTATCCATATTTCCAAATCTAACTCTTTACCTTCAGAATTTTTGGGAGATAGATGAATAAGTACAGGATCCATCGCCATGGTTAAATTATTGCTTCTTCCTTTTTTATTACTCTTCTCCCTCTTCATTTTTTTTTATATAATCCACTCTTCAAGTCCCATATTCAACGAATATATTTCTGGCTTTCTTTAAAAGCTTGCAATAGCCACTGAAATCGGTATCGTATCAAGTAGGCCAGAGCTCCAAAGTAAAATAATAGAATTAAACAGACGACATAATAATGAATCTTCAATACGTTGCCCAGTAAAGCGAAAAGAATCGTAGGACCTGCCGTTACCAGTAGTAAATGAATGGCGAACGTTTGTCTCTTCGACCATCCTTCCTCTTTGGGGCTTTCGTCTTCCTTTTCAAACCGACTCAATTCTTGGTCCGTTTGAAAATTTTTCTCGATTCGTTTGAAATGAGATGTCATTCTTGACCTCTCGAAATTTTAGGAACACTTGTTCCATGTACAATGACATAATCGTACGCTGTGTTGCCTCGCAAGACCCGTTTTGTGAACCGTAAAACCGACTGATTCTCTGGACAATAAATCGGTCGGAATTCAACAGATTGGTCGGTCATACATTCTCGCTTTCCCGTTAACCTATGCTTTTCGTCTATGTGTGTATATTCCAAAACACAGGGGGAAGATAGATCGCCCAGAACTCGATGCACGTAGGGTCCACATTCACAGACGTGTCGTTCGGCGTCCCATCCTAGTCCGGGCACGTTCCACAAATCTCGAACGCAGTAATCGACAGAACAGACCCACGGAGATGTTTGAATCATTCGATTACCTCGTCGATCTAAAGAATGGCATTGACATTGGTATCGGAACGATCCATTTTCTAACGTTTCGTAATAATCGGCTACTTCTTGAGCGGGTTGTTGGGTTCGATGATCTATTAAAACATTGAGAGAAGGATCACGGGCTTCTGGATGTTGACAGGGATGGGTGAAAGAGGAACGAGGAGCACAGAGCCATCCCGAGGCCGAAAAAATAGGAATTTCCGAGGAAGAAAGACAAGCGGTCCGGATTCCTTGGGGAATACAATAAGTACCCGGTTCGAGATGATTCCATGTTTTATCAGAAAGAGTGAGTTTTTCGTAAAACGTGGGATTTGTTTCACGGAGCTGAGAACAATCGCAATGGCTATCAGGACACTGAAAGATTTGGAAAGGGCAATACGTCTCGGTTGAAATTTCTGGTAAGGCTAATGATGATGAGGGAGGAATAGAAGGCATCCGGAGATCGGGTTTATAAAAAAGATTCAAGAGAGTCACTAGAAATACAATGCATAGAATGATCGCGCTCGGGTGTATCATTTTTCTTTCTTTCCTCCTTTATAAATTAGAACCGGTTCCAATCCCTACGAGTTCTCATTATACTGTGATTCGACACTTTTCCAAGGACAAGTCGCTTCTGCAACTGTTTCCTCAAGACGTTTACGTGTTCGTCGATCAAGGTATTTGTTATTTGTACGAGAAAACCAACGAAGAAAAAACCTATATTTCAGCTATCCGGCTCGATACGCTGAGACGGCACGATCTTTTACATTATAAATACATGCTAAAATGGCCTCATACGATTGAAATCGTGTCGTATCCGAATCATCTCACCCATCCGATGGATATTTTAAATTACAGAGCTTGAGGTTCGGTTTTGATGAAAGGAGCCGTATTCTTCACGGCAATATCGTTTTTATTCTCCGTAGTATACCAATGAGCATCGACCTCCCAAATATTTTGAATAGCCTTGCGTTGTGTTTCATAGACGGGATCGTCGAGCGATTTGAGAGGTAATAACGCGTTCGGTTGTAACCGTTGTTCGGCATTCAAACCTTGGTGAACGATCCGTTTCAACATAAACGTAAGAAACAAGCGACGTTTTCCAAAGAAAACTAGCGACTCTTCTGTATGGGTATCCATAGCCGTATGAAAAAGTGTGAAATGGCGTCCTTTTTGGGGATCCATCACGTATTGGATGACGATATGATGATACCAATCGCGTTGCCGCATTTGCGAGAGGAAGTGAAGCCGTTGCAATTGACGAAAATAACGTCGGGTTAGACGATACGAATCCATTCTGACTTACTTTTTTATCGCGCCAAGATCTTTCTTTTTTGTTGACAGGATAAACATTCACGATACAGAGCCGGCATTTCATCCAACGCGCGATCTTGTTTTAAAAAATGTCGATAATTCGGTTTGGAACAACACGCTGCTGCGTCCTTTTTCGGAATTTTTTGCTCTTTCCATAATTGGCACATCTCGTTTATGAATAAAGGCTGGATGCTCGCCATACTTTTATTCGTTTTGGGTTTATACTCCTGCTACTTGTATTTCTATAATTTTTCGGTCCTGTCCCCGAAAGTTCCTTCTTCTCCTCCGACGACAACGACGCGTTTCCAATATCAGATCGAGACCTCAAACGACAACGAGGTTTCGTTTCACACCTCCACGGGAAAAACATGGACGTTTCCTCTCCCACCCGAATATTATTTCGCGGAAGGACGGATTTGGGAAAAAGATGAATGTTTTGGACAGCCCGATGATACTCAGCTCCCCGCAACGGGGAAAAACCTCTACCTGTTTTTATTACGATCGCAGAGTTTTGTACCCCGCGAAAAGTCCATGATGTATTATTATTATCGATGTCGGCACGGTCGTGTTCTAGACGTGCTCATGTGTCAAGAAGAACATTCTCCTTCTACCTGCATTCCTGTCAATCCCTACATCGATCAGCATGACGGATCGGTTTTACCCGATCCAACCAATCGACGTTTTTATTACGAATGCCAGAACGAACAACCGATTCGAATCGCCTGTCCGCCCAAGACATTTTTCTACTACGACGCTTGCACTTTGCGAAAACATTTCGTATCTTACTGTGAAGACGGTCAACATTTTCCGATTGACGAGGTGACGTATATCGAGTGTCGTGGCCATCGACCGAAAATGATTCGATGTTCGCCCGGAGAAAAATATTCGACACATTATCGGCGATGCGTGTCTGATCTCTGCGACGGATTTCCGGATAATACGCAACGACCTCTCCCCATCGTCCAAAAAGGATCTTTTCTGTACTCTCCGGGTTACGCGATTTGTGAAAACGGAATGGTTCGCGACACTATATCCTGTCCTCTTTCCTGGGATACATGGACCGGCGATGCCTTATTCCATTTACCGATGGTGTACGACGAAACGTCCCAAACATGTCAACCGCCTCTTTTCTGTGAAAATGTTCAACCGAGCTCAAAAGAAATTGTCGTTCCCGCTCACGAGTATACGAAACATCTTCCGTCCTATCCATTTTCAACATCTTTGGATCGAGCTGTAGCTTACACGTGTGATCCAACCCGAAAACGTACGGTTCTAGAACCAGGCTATCGAGTGTCGGATCAATATACAGTTGAATGGGCTTGTGAGGATAAGTCGTCGTCGTCAAAACTCGCGATAGGCGATACGAGCGATCGATATTTTGATTGCGCTCGGAGGGAAATTCAAACGTGCCTCCTCAAACATTTTTGGACGGAAATGAATGTCGACCGCGCATCCCCGGCGCGTTTCAGTATCGGCATCTCGATGTGTTTAAATTCGATCATTTATCGATCGTTGCGAATTGGATTCGGCCCTGGACGACACTTGATCATGAACCACGTGCCTCTTGTGACGAAACCAACGAAGAAGTTTATATTTCCGGTTATAATATTTGTTCTCATCCCGACTGCACGCCGTACCCATTCCTCAAACAATTGAAAACGGCTATTTATTTACCCACTTCTTCTCACATGTGTCTTTTCGAAAAGGGAAAAATTCGAAAAAAACGCGTTCGACGGCAAGGTTTGAAATTTTGGTCGCAGCGATTCGTGAAACAGGCTTCGACTTATAGCGTTCCCGAAACGTGTCGTGAAGGCCATCGCATACGATCGGGACGATTTATTCCCGATTCCGTATTATACGCCACTTGTAATTGGCGTCAACCTTTTGTCTTTTGTCCTTCTTCCTCCACAGAAGGAATTCGAGCCACTCCGTACGGGTATCACGTATGCGTACCCAAAGAAGAAGCCTATGAAGGGATTTTACCGGCTGGATTAACCCTTCGACTTGAAGTTCAAGAGCTGAGTCGTATTATACCGGAACATGGAGCGCGATATAAAATAGATGGACGAGAAGCTGTTTTTGATGCGACGCAGCATCCCGAAGGTATCCCCCTCCTTACCTCAGTCTATGAAATTTGGACCGAGCGCGACATGAAATTGTTTTTTAGAATTCTCGTCACGCATCCTCGTTCAGCTTACTGGGAAGACCGAAAATTAAAAGCCCTCCCCGATCCTGACATGACGTTGTTGTACACAGGTGAAATGACCGAAAAGCCCGTCACGACCGATGACTATCCGGTCTCGGCCGACTCATTGATTCAAATGGAATAAAGTAGAAAAAAAATGGATCGTTATTTAGGTCAAGGCATATTGTTTTACTCTACGGTTTATATCAGCATCATCCTAGTCGCAGTCACCCTCTTAACGAACCGGCTCATCTTTTTATTTTTATTAGTCCTCACGTTTGGTCTAGCCGCTTACATGGCTTATTTGACCGTTCATAATTCCGAACATCTCAAAACGACGGGCCAATCGTTTGAAGACTGGATTCGAAAGATGTATCAAAAGATAACTGGATAATCGGAGGTGACTCATGTAAATATCAAGATCGGTAAAGGAAAAAAACATGGTTTCGGTTTACACCATAGATGAATTTGGAAAAGAACGATATCCAAAAGATCCTAAAAAACCTAAACAGGAGGTGTATTATTTCGATAATGATAATCGACCTATTTTTACCAAAGACGAGCATGGAAATGAATATTACGCTGTGGAATATCGGGGTCATGAATATATAGCGCTTCCTCGTCGGTACGCCAAATCCAATTCCGGAGACGAATTTTATCCTAAATTAAACAATGGAGGAGAATACCCGTTAAATTCATTGGATGTAAATGTGAAAACGTATGCTGTCAATGCGAGGGGAGGAGAGATTTATCCTAAATCCAGCATTGGAAAAGAATATTATATACAGGATAGAATTCGGGAAAAGCCAGAGACGAATTACATCCGATATGCACGAGACGAAAATGGAAATGAGTATTACCCGAAAGATCATAAAAACGAGGAATTTCTCTATATCTATCTAAGTTATGCTAAAAAAGCGAATGGTGATGAATTTTATCCGAGAAAGTGGTATTATTGAAAGATCTTCAGGAGAACAGTATTCGCAGCATGGACTCATCTGAAACGAAACTTGGAAAGCTTAAATAGATAAACGAGTCCATTCTTAAAAAATGGTATCTTGTCCATCGAGTCGGCTGGGAAAAAATTTTTCACAGCTCAAAAAAAAAAAAAAAAAAAAAAAAAAAAAAAAAAAAAAAAACTTTTGGTTAATTTTTATCATGTCTTATAGACATGATAAAAATTAACTGTCCCCTCTTTTTGTCTGGGAAGGATGTCTCACCCATTCGAAAAAACAAACCATGACTCATTCTTGGAATTCTATTCTTTAGAAAGGAGTGATGGTCTATTTTTAGAAAGTGTGAGAAAACATTCCCAGACAAAAGGGGGAGATAGTTAATTTTTATCATGTCTAAAGACATGATAAAAATTAACTAAAAGTTTTTTTTTTTTTTTTTTTTTTTTTTTTTAATCTAGAAATTTGTTTCAGCTCTTACAGTTTTTCCCCAGCCGACTTGATCCACAAAACCAGACATGTCAAAATTGTTTCTGGAAGGGATTCTTGCTTATCTATTTAAACTCCAAGTTTCACTTCAGATCACTCTGTGCTGTGAAAGAAGAAACATCTTCTTATAATTTGTAAGTACTAACTGATTTTTTAGTTTATTCACTGGTTAGTTACTCCCCCTCCAAGTCATTTGTTTTTTTTCTCTCCAAAAATCTTCAGCTTTCATTTAGAATGACGATAAAAATAAAACACAAATAGGAAAAAGATGGTCACGCATAAGTAATGCATGTAGGGTTGAAATAGGAAGGTGAATCCTGTTAACAAATAAACAATTATCGTGAAATAAATCCAATTTTTCGGGGTTCTTTCGTCTGTTCGTGATTTTTGGAGAAATGACATTCGCGTTTGGGGTCGATCGGTCATGGGCACTTTATGGATAGCATCTAAATATTCTTGCACTTTCTCGGCAAAGAAGAGGTATCGATCGCTCGCATCTTCTTCTAACACGTCCCATAGAAGATCGGGTGTGATTTCTAGAACATGGTCCGTTTCCGATTGATAAAACTGAACGTCTAATCGCCAGTCGATATCGTAAAGAGTTCGAGCGGTCAGCACTTTATTGAAATGAAACGGATCCAATATATCGAGTACGGCGGACAGAATACTTATACCCGTCAGCACATTGGAAGTAACCGAGAATCCTGTCGCGGCGATTCTGGAAAGTGTTGCGAGCGTACTTAATTGGGTCCGAACGACAGCTTGAAGGATGGCCGATTGAATGGGAAGAGACTGCATACTCAATTTGGTTAAGAGTTTAGGCATCCGTTTTTCAAGGATTTTTTGCGCGGCTTCTAATCCGATATCGATCCCTACATCAATCGCCAATTCATGAACCAAGGACCGTTTCACATGTTTCTTGGGCCAATTTTGTACAAAGTCGGGAAGATGAGGAGGATATGGTGGTAACGTATGATTTTTTTGCAGAGTGGAAATAGATCGATAGATACTGCTTCCCAAGAAAAAATCGCCAGTATCTTGCCCCGTCGTCGTCACACAATCAGACCCGTTGAAAACAAGACCGTACGCTTCACAATAAGGCTGGTTGAGTCGTAAATGACCCTCGACGAGATTGAGGCCGGCATGATGACGAGGAAGAGAAGGATGATTTGATTGAAAGAAAACTTGTTCGGGCAAGAAAGCTAATAATTTCTTGGCGAGATTTACGGCTACGCATTTTCCATTTCGATATTCCGTGTCCATACTCTGCTGCGTGTTGGAATATAAACGATCGCAGGCGGGTTGGCAAGCTAAACTGAAACCCGTTCCGAGTCGAATCCATCGCGGTTCATCTTCCGGGGAACACGATTCTAAATTTTCTTGAAAAGGGAAGCAGGCAATCATGTCACATCCCGTTTGCGTAAAAACAAATTTTTCGACGACGTGACATTGTTCCGGATCGAGAGTTTTAGGTATGTAGTAATCCCGTTTGGAGTCGGCTTTTCTTATTTGGAAGGTGGTATGTTTAAAAATAAAAGCGTACCGACTTTGAAGAGCTTGTTCGTAAATATAGAGTTGAGTCGCTTCTTGAGCATACCGAATAGCGTGATCGAGATCGTAAGAAGTGACAGTATATTCATTTCTATTTTGAAACGAATCCCATTTCATCTTGGAGGAGGGCTTTGTTCCTATATATTGAAAAAATGTTCGATGTTGTTGCTTTTTTTTAACAACAAAAATAAAAGGATTCTTTTTTTTTATATAGTAACAAGTATAAAATGAGATTCAATTCAGTATTTACAGTTGCGTATGGAACATATACAAAAACCAGTTCCAAAAAAAATTTTTTTTAATTTAAAAATAAATTGTCTCAACTATAAAATCCTATAAATTTTAGTTTTTACAGTTGCGTATGGAATAGCGATAAAAACCAGTTCTCAAAAATTTTTTTAATGAACTATCTTATCTATAAAATCTTGTCAAAATCAGATTTTACAGTTGAGGATGGAACCTGATGAAAAAATATTTTGGAAAGGATGCTATTCGAAAAACATTTTATCATGGTTAGTAGTTCTTCTTGTAAAGGACAAAAACAAGTTCATTTCGTCTAATATTTGTGCATCTAAAGTATTTAAATCTATTCCAAAAAATATATATATAGTCTCCCACATACCTTCAATGTATTATTAGACTGTCCACTCTTTATATTCCATTAAAGAGCCATGGAAAAAATGTTCCGAGTCTCTAGGGGTTCATTTTGCCTTGTTCACTACTTGTAGTTTCTACATTTTCGTCTTCACACTCTAGTCTTTCGAAGGAAGCTTCTACAGGATCTTCTCCTCCCCTTTCCGATGGAGGTGGACTCTCGGGAGAAATAGGATCTTCTTCCCCCTTTTCCGATGGAGGTGGACTCTTGGGAGAAGGATAACGAACAGGTTGCAAATCGACAATCGAAGGGTCGAAATAATCACTCGAAGCTAAAGTAAGGTCCGACATATTATTTCTGTTTTTCTTCTTGATTCTAGGATCCTCTCTCACATTCTTTCTCTTTTGAGAATTATTTTCTTGTTGATTCTTTTTCGCTTGGTATTGTTCCAATTCTTTCGTCTTCCAGACTTTAATTTCGTAAAATATATTTGAAAATAGATCCTCTCCAAGATACTTTAAATACAATGCACCCCATTCGCTTACTTCATCACTGGTAGAAGGTGTAGTGTTTATTATTTCTTCTATAGTACGTCGAATCACATCCACGTAGAGAAGAGATTCCGATCGTTTGGAAACTTCGTGATATAAACAACGGACGATTCGAGCATGAACTGCTTTACAATCTAGAGCTTCTTGTTCGTTTAAAAGTGTTTTTTCATCTCCTCCGTACTGTAGATTAAAAACATACTTTTGCAGATCCTCGCCCAGCAATCCGTCTACGGCAAATAATTTATACACTTCTATCTTAGGTATTTCCTGTCGTTTGAATAAGATGTTGGAAAGTCTTATTAGATCGGTCGATCTAGAATAGTCTTTAGATAAAACTTTCTCGATCATATTCCATTCATCTTGCGTGGAGATGGTTTTATTTTGTACCAACTGCTGTTGCACATCCATCCATAAACGCCAAATGGTATTTAAACAGTATCGATGGACGGGTACAAGAGGTTTCAAATCTTGAATCAAGGTCCACGGAAACATCATCATATTAGCTATTCTTTTTAAAACTCTCAACTGAACGGTGGTTTTAGTCGTAAACAAATTAGATTGATTAAATTCTTCCAGCACGACTTCATCCAACACGTACTTGAGACGATCCTTCAAGGGTAATGTCAAAGGTTCCAGGGTTACAGTGTTTTCCTGATCCATCTTGTCCTCAGTATGAAATGAGAAAATCGTCTCAGCTCCAGCTGTTTATATACTGTGAAACGAAAGGGGGGAGATAGAAAGGAGAAGCAAAAGTTGGGTAGTAGGAAAAAATTTAGCTTAAAAAAAAATAAAAAAAAAAATAAAATCTGAAAGGATTCAGATTTTAGATTACGTCCAAAGGGGCATTGTCCCCGAAGGACTTTGATTGTGATTAATGATATGATATTTGTTTTTCAATGCAAATGATTTTTACAATAGTTTTTTTACTAAGGTCTATTTCAATGGTTTCTTCTTACTGCGGTTGCTTGACTACCGTTTTATTGAGAATGATTACTATTCTATTGTTTCATACAACGGGAAATGGTAACTATATGGAAATGGAGGACAAGAGTGGAGGATGAGAGAGTGTGGATGAGTAGAGAGAGGAGGAGGATTAGAGAGTGGAGGAGGATGGGAAAGCGAGTAGGATGGGAGAGCGAGGAGGATGAGAGTGGAGGAGGATGGGAGAGCGAGGAGGATAAGAGAGAGGAGGAGGAGGATGGGAGAGCGAGGAGGAGGATGGGAGAGCGAGGAGGAGGATGGGAGAGCGAGGAGGAGGATGGGAGAGCGAGGAGGATGAGAGAGTGGAGGAGGATGGGAGAGCGAGGAGGATAAGAAAGAGGAGGAGGATAAGAGAGAGAGGAGGAGGAGAGAGTGGATAAGGATAAGAGAGCGAGGAGGAGGTGAGATTGGATCAGGGTAAGTGCGTTATTTTGAAAAGTGATTCGCCGTCTACAGTTGTCAACGCAAAACGCCCAAACGAAACTAATAGTCCTTCGGGGACAATGCCCCTTTGGACTAAAAAAAAAAAAAACATTTTGTTAATTTTTATCATGTCTTTAGACATGATAAAAATTAACTCTCTCTTCTTTTTGTCTGGGAATGATGTCTCATCTTTTCGAACATATTTCTAAAAATAAATTTCCAAGAAAGAAATGAGTCATGTTCTATTTTTAGAAACATATTGAGACAACAGATTAACATCATTTGAACAAAAGGGGGATAGTTAATTTTTATCATGTCTGAAGACATGATAAAAATTAACAAAAAGTTTTTTTTTTTTTTTTTTTAATACGGCTCTGGAAATTTTTCCCAGTTGGTTCGATCGATAAAACCAGAAAAAGGATTTCCACTTAACTATTTAAATTACTCGAGTTTCGGTTTCAGATCAGTTTGTGCTTTGGATACCAGCCTCGAAAGATCTTCAGTTAAAGTCTATTATATACACATTTTGGTAAGTGAACTTTATTATTTTGTTGAATTGTTTTTTGGCTTTTGTGAATTGCTTGGATATTGTTTCTTTTTCAACTCGTTGTGTTTAAGCTCTTTTCTTTCTCAAAACAATACGAGCTTGTCGTGGCAATCGATCTCGAGCTGTTGGATGCCGTCGTGAGCAATGACTTAATAGATATCGACAAGCTTTATTGGGAATTTTCTTATTTCGTATGTCGGCCCCACCTTCGGTCACAAACGTAATGGAATGGTTACCATATTTATGAAGCAATCGATTAGGACCCACACGAACGGTTCGAGATCCAAGAACGTATCCTCGAAGTTTTCTCATAGGTCTTCTACGAATGGGTCTTTGTGTTCCTCTACGATTGATATTGGAAGGAGAAGAAGAAGATGCAGACGATGAAAAGGAAGCCGAACGACTTCTTCTTACAGGACTTCTTCTTCTAGAATGACGTATTTCTAAACTACGACTACGATTTCTCTGACTTTTTCTTCTTCTTGGACTTGGACTTCTGCTCCTGCTTAGACTTGGACTTCTGCTCCTTCTTGGACTCGGACTGCGTTTTCTTGGACTTCTTCTTGAACTTGGACTCGAACTTCGAGAAGAAGGAGAAACGGACGGTCGAATAATGTAAGGGCTAGTGGTTACATCGGATTTGGCATACGTGTGGAGAGGAAATTGAAGTTCGAAATCGTCGGGAAGGTCGACTTGGTTTTGAATTTGTGAAGGTAGAATATCGTCATAATAAATAACTTCGGGTGTTCCAAGAGGTGGAATTTCCTTCGAAACATCATCCTCGTTAGGATCATTCATTCTGACTTTATTTCAATCGAAACACGGATCCGACGACAGGATCTAAGTTATATCGCATAGAAGCTCGATACGCATCTTGAACCGATGTGCAAAGAATATATTCCAAAGGTCCGAATCGTTTCTTTTCTAAAATAATGGGAAGATCGACCGTCCCTGCTCGATAAAAAGGCGTGAGGGAGAGAATTTCATTCAATTGTAACACGTTCCCGTGCTGGAATTCCCTACAACAGAGATAATCGATCCATTTCTGAACGAGTTTCTTATAAGCACGAGCTTCCGCGGACGTTTTAAAACACAATTGCCAGCCTTCAATGCGATCGATATGATTCAGCATGTAATCAAAAGCTGTCCAAAAATGAAATAACAGTGACGACGTATTCCGGAAGGACGTGAGATCGATTAAAATCCATGACATGTTTTCTAAGGGAGTCGGATCGGGATTCTCGGGACTGATCCATCGATCCAGGGTAGGACTAGGACCGAACGAAAGAGCTTTCTTGGACTCTTTAACTTCGGGTAGATCCGTTTTGTAAAGGAACGTCTGTTCCAAATCCATCAGCTGTTTGGTTTTTTCCATGTACCTTTCTAAACTTCCCGGGAAATGAAAATAGGATAAATAGGAACACGTATGGTATCGATCGATAAAAATCATGTGGCTCGTTAAAATGACGAGGTGTTGAGCCGTTTTAATGTCGTGGTGTAAAACGGCATGCGGAAAAGGTTCAATGTAGAATAATAAATCGCACGTGTTCGTGCTCAATTCTTCCGGTTTAATTACACGCACATGAGGGGAAGACGGGTACGTATAAAAGGGACAAATGACAAAAATGGTGAGGTGGGATAAATGTTTGGAAATGTAATCGTTGATCACATAGGGTAATCGACTCAGGTTCCCAAACACAATTGTTTTCTTGTGTTGGAGAAGGTACTGAAACAATTCGTCTAAATGATTCATTCTTTGCTCTTCTTTTTCTTTTTTTCTGAAATAAATGAAAAAAAAAATATTTAAAAATAAGGAACCATGAATTCAGAAACGATTATGAAACAAACTGTAGCTTGCATTTCTTGGTTTTTGAATGAAACGTTCGGTCCCTCAATTGCCGATCGGTTCAACCAAGAAATTCAATGTTGGCCCGAGACGTGGAACCGGTTACGCGAATGGTTAGTTCATACGCCGATGCAGAATCCCAAAGACTGTATTTTATCGTTTGCTCAAACTCTGCCTCAGTACGAAACGTTCCAGGCCTCTTTAGAAAATTCGCTCGCTATTCACGAAGAATTTTGGAATAAAGTATTTACTAACTTGAGCGTTGCCCAGTCGCTTTTAGGATCCCCATGAATATTTCGAAGCTAGAACCGTTCGGTATCTTTGCTTTAGCGGGCGGATTACTCTATTCCATTTGCGTGTTGATTGTGCATGAGGAAGAAACTCACTTTAAATTTCATTTCACGGTCTTAACGCTCGTCATTTTTCTAGCGCTCATGGCCATCACATCTTTCAAATATTTAAAATACCGCTATCAATGTGAGAGAATGGAAGATATAATGTCCGCTTTGAAAATTCAATAATAATAATAATAAGAAGAAAAAAGCACTTCCATCATGAATTTTGTCGAACAGTTATACGAAATGACGTTGGATGAAATGGCCACTTATTTAAGTGAGAAAGATCCTATTTTCCGGAAATTGTTCACTGAATATGTGGACTATGCCAATTTATTACCCGAAGAACAAACTCAAGCCGAAACGCTTTACCGACAATATTTTCCAGAATCGGAGGATACTCTCGACGCGTTTATTGACAATTGGCGACGGTTTAAATTACAGTATCGTTCCGACAATGGCCGACAGGTCGAAGAAGATGTCGAACCGGACGAGGTGGAAGTTCGTTCTCAAAAAGGTGGACCTTGTCCGGGTTTCGTCTTTGATCCGAAGGGGAAACGACTTTACAGTCCGAGAGTCCTGAAACCGTTCAAATCAGATCGCCGGCCAAATGAATTTGATGTGTTCAAGTTTCTCATGGACAAAGAACGCAATCATGAAGTGTATCACCTAAATATTGAACCGAACGCCAATGAGCTGTATTTAGATATGTCTTATGAAGATAGACGCAACATGGACACTCGAGCAGATCAAGCGCTACGGAAAATGGCGAAAATGGTGACCATCTTAAATCAAAATTGCCATTATAAAATATTGGATCTCTATAGCGAAAGACGAATCACATAAACTAAACGCGAAAAGCCAAAGAAACAAAAAATATATTATTAACATACCTGAACAGAAGCTTGTATTCAGGTCATAGCACAGACTGATTTGAAGTGAAACTGGGATGGTTTAAATAAATAAGTGAAAGTTCATTATTGTAAGAAAATGGTGATGTCTGGTCAATTGAGTTGGCTGGGAAAATTTTTGAGAGCTGAGAAAAATATTCTCTAGTAGTAAAAAAAAAAAAAAAAAAAAAAAAAAAATTTTGTTAATTTTTATCATGTCTTCTAGACATGATAAAAATTAACTCTACCCTCCTTTTCGTTTTGAATGATGTCAACATGTGTCTAAAAATAGATTTCCAAGAAAAGTATGATTCATTCTTAGAGATCTATTTTTAGAAACATGTTGACATCATTCAAAACGAAAAGGAGGGTAGAGTGAATTTTTATCATGTCTAGAAGACATGATAAAAATTAACAAAAAGTTTTTTTTTTTTTTTTTTTTTTTTTTTTTTTTTTTTTTTTTTTTAGCTCTTGAGAAATTTTTCTAGCTGACTCTGATCATTCTTGTTCTTCCTTCTTGAGTGGGCAAGATGTCAATAAAAGCAGTTGTTGGTATATTTCTTCTTGGATTGAAGTTACGCCCGTCCATCACCTTGAACGTGTTTATGAATACGAGTGACTCATCGTTATCTATGAAAGTATTTCTCTGAAAGATTTTGGATTCATCTTGGGTAGGTCTTGTCATATTTTTTTGAATTAAATCATTACTTTTTCATAAAAATGCCTCCACCTAGCATCAGAGCAATAATATGTAGCATTATATTTCCGTAAAACATCCAGTTGCGTTGATTAAAATGTTCGGCTCCTGTTTTGGGTGTCGCATCACTGTAAATAGCTGTTGCCAGGTAGCCGAAATTGAGTAACGAGACAAATACAATTCCTAATAAGATAATTACCATGATAGCCTTTGTATCCATCGTGATGTATTTTTGAATCTAGTCTTTATTCTCTTTTCGGTTACACGTAAAGTAATAAACCGACCTTTAGTATATTGATCACATTGACAACCGTTGGAGCAATGAGCAACATTTTATTGTTGGTCCAGAAATCGCTCGCTGTCGTTCCTTTGGTCGTTACTTTATTCGGATCAGCAGCATCGTAAACGAAAGCCACACTGCCGTAGGAGAGACGATATACGATGAGGGCCATGATGACCAGTGTTGTCACCAGACATATTAAAATGGTTATGGCGAGAGTCGAACGAAGATTAAAACCAAACATTGTTTTATCCACTAATGATTCCTTTATTATGTGATTTCTTGATGGACTTGTCGATACCATTGAAGAAGATTGAAATGTAAAGGGATCGATTGTCCCGAATAATAGACGAGTAAATTTCGGTACATGAAGCATTGGAATAGGTAAAGAAGGAAAAAACAGAGTACATGAAATAATATCATGATGGAAACGATTCTTGATCGTTCATCAGCTTGGATTCCTTATCAGGAATAATTTCTAAGAAGTCAATTGTTATTGACGTATCCCAAAAATATTATTTTTACAGCTCAACTCTTAGACGCGCATTTACGATATGTAACGGAACATGTTTATCCCAATTACCCCTCGGCAGAAAAATTCAACGTGGATTCTTTAAATGAGGTGGATTGGGCTCATTCCGTGATTCTGGTGAATCAAGACAGACAATTATTAATCGCTCCTGAACCGGTTAAACAGCTCGTCAACCTTGATCGGCGTTTACGGTATCATGAAGCGGCCGAAACTATATTTCATGGATTTCATTTCTTTCCTAAACTCTTCTATATATTTCAGTTTCGATGGATCGTGTTTCTGGTGTTGGTTGCGTGGTTTATCGAATGGAGAATAGACATTCAAAAAAAGAAATTCTTTTAAGAATATGGACCCAAATAAGAAGGTTTTTTCCTATGATGGAGTATAAGCTTGGATCCAGTCCACAGCACTGACTGACGATTTAAATAGTTAAGTGAAAGTTTATTCTGGTTAAAAAAGGGTAACTTCTTGTCCACATCGAATTGACTATTAAAAAAAAAAAAAAAAAAAAAAAAAAAAAAAAAAAAAAAAACACTTTTTGTTAATTTTTATCATGTCTTTAGACATGATAAAAATTAACTTTACTACCCCTCACCCCTTATTTTGGTTTGAATCAGGTGTCAACATGTTTCTAAAATAAATTTCCAAGAACGATATGACTCATTCTTTTGCTTAGAAATCTAGTTTTAGAAAGTGTGAGACATCATTCACAACAAAAAAGAAAAAGGGGGTAGAGTTAATTTTTATCATGTCTAAAGACATGATAAAAATTAACAAAAATTTTTTTTTTTTTTTTTTTTTTTTTTTTTTTTTTTCAGCTCTTAGAAAATTTTTCCAACTGACATTGTCATGTTTTGCTACTAATGGACTTTCGTATTCCTAAGCTTTTTTTTTCATTGGTTATTTTTCTCCTTTTCTAGGTGTTCCGATCATTTCAAAGTCAGGCGTAGATGCAGTTGCATGATTCGCTGCGATCGCCATTAATATACTTGTCACGTATTTACTGACGGCATACATTTGCTGCGTGAAACGATTATACAAAGGATTGGGGACTTTGAGAGGTTCCTTCTTTGACAATTCGTCTTGAATCAAAAACGAAACGCAATGGAGTTCCGTGGATATGTTCGTATCGTCTGCTTGCAGAGTTTCTTGGAATACGGCAAAAGCCCGATTCAAATCGTGATCGGTGACGAGTTTCGTTAAATATGGAGCGATATATTTATCGTGAATGACTTTCCCGATCACGCCATTCAACATGTCAAAGATGGAATTAAACGCCATCAATTTTTTTAACTGAATTTCCGAATGGACGCATGTTTTAGCGATACTGTACATTTTTAAAAATCCTTCGTAGCCTTCTGGAATTTCGGTCGTTGAATCTAGAACGTGTTTACTCATGGGCAGTTTTTCAATGACTTTCCGTAGATAAGAAACGAGATATTTTTCGCGAGCCGTTTCCAATTCTCGATTCATTTGCTGACCGGGATCCGTGTGTTTATTTTGAAGCTCTAATAATAGAGACACGTCCGACTGTTTAATTCGTTTATGGGTAGGTTCTTCTTCCTCCTTCTCCCCCTCTTCATGGTCCATTTCCTTTTCGGATTCTTCATGAGCGCGTTTCATTTTTATTTTGATTATATGTCTCCCTTTCTTTTATTTTGATTTTCTCTCTCTTTCTCTTTAAAAGAAATGACCTTTTTCCAACGCTTTCGTGGGTTCTCCTTTAATATCGGGAAAGACGGCTGGATCTAACGTCGCCGCATATGTTTCTACATAAGGAGCTCGAGCGAACGTAACATGCCACATGCCTTCCTCATTCGGTTTCATCTGAATACCGTTCGATCGAAGAAGGTTTGGGAGGGTTTTCAACAGTAAATGGAAAGGATTGAGAACGACATGGCCTTGATAAATTTCGGGAACGCGCCGATCCTCCTCTGAAAGAGACATACGGGATATCGATACAGGAGCGTGTAGGCGTTCGCGTGTTGACTTAATTTTCCATCCAGTTCTTGCTCGATCAACTGGCAACGCGTGAGCTGGTTTTGTCGAATAATGGTTTCGTAGCACGTTTTAACATGAAAAATAGGATCTTCGTGGCAGTGACGCGTATGCACCGTAAAGGGAAGGTACTTAAAAACATATTGCATGTAGTCAAAAGGCCACGTTTCTTCGATTTGTAGATGGTGTTTCTTGGACTGGACCACGTAATAATTGAAAGGATAGGATAATTGAGTCGGGTCTAAATTTTCAAATTCGATGAACGCGACCGGCGAATAATCAAACATATAGAAATAGGCAAACAGTTTCACATGATGGATCGGGGAATCGGGTTCGCTTTTAAAAATATTCGCGCAAGCATTATAGCCCTTATCGTTATTTTTCAAATAATAGGGATGATTGAGTCGCACCCCGATATTCCCATACCTCGGATCACACACACAACTTCCAAATTCTGCATGATAAAAAGTATGTTTTAAAGGCTGACCTGTAAAAGCATCGAAGGAACAGGGCTGCTGGAAGTAACCGGGTTTTTGGAAAGACGCGAGATACTTTTCGGAAAATACGGTCGGATCCCATACGTTGTTTTTTTCTTCTTCCTTCGAAAACGCTAATCGTTCGTGAGCGGTCATTTCTTCACACCCGAAACCTTGCAAAAGCGGCTTGTATCCAAAATCGCAAACACATTTACCTTCTTTCAAAGGATCTTTGTCTAAACTTTCTAATCGGCCGTGAGGTCCGCAAGCAATGTCTACGTCACAATTCCCCCCGCGTTCTTTTTGCGTGACGAGATGAGGATATTTACAAAAACAGGTCGCGAATTTCAATCCTTTTTGATTCACCAGAACCCACTCTCCCGTAGCTGAAGAACAAGTAGCATGGGGAAGGAGTTTGGGAAGACATTCACCCCGAAAACATATTTGATCGTCGTCACAATCGGTTGCGTGAATACAAGTCGAATAAAGCGTCGTCCGCTGAGGAGGGTGGTAGGAAATGGATTGCCAAGGAGGGGTTGTAGTCGTTTGGGACTCGTTTCGAAACAGGTAGATCATGATCAGGTAAAGATAAAAGACGAGAAGAAATATCCAAAGCGTCATCTTCTTTTTTTCAATAGAGGTTCACAACTTTTATTTTATCGCCTCGATCTTCATGCACCAGACCGGCATTATCTCGTTGAGCCCCTATTTGTTCAAAATATTGCAAAAGTTTATATTTGGTTTGTAGATTCTGGATCGATAATAAATACTTTCGAACACTGTAGACCATATCGTTTCGTTGAGCCTTCACCATTTTGACAGGGTCGTCCATTATTTTTTAAATTACTTGTTTACGCCAAACATTTGATTCAGTGCATCCTCCGTGGAGGTTCCTGGACCCCCCTTAATAACACTTACTTTCCTAGCGTTTGGATCCTCTATTGGGTCTTTAGGAAGTCCTCTTGTGTCCATCGGTAATTCTTTCTGTTCCGTTTTCACCTTTTCCGCGATCGAGGTGGCTATTAACTGAAGGAGGAGAGGTTGATTAAAATTGATGCAAGGAACGATTTTGTTCAAATATTGACTGTACTGAGGATCAATATTATCTTTTCGGTGTATAATGCTGGAAAGCATATGATCGGTAATCACAAAACTGTTACTCAACAGCGATTCCGATAAACCTCGATGAATAAACATATTATGAGGGGTGAGATAGGGAAGTTGATCCATTTCTTTTTGAGCCATCTTGGCAAAAAATCGGTAACGTCGTTTGGATAATAAATGTCGACGATGGATTTTCCATAAATCCATTTCTAAATGCTTTCTTCTTATTTAAAAATGAGTAACGGGTTTGAAGTAATTGGGAATGCCGATAATTTCGGGACACTTCTCTTCCCCTTCTTCCATCTCTTCGACTACAGGGAGGGAAAGAGGAGTTTCGATATCCAGATCGGTTGAGAACAGAACAGATTCTTTAAATAAGATAAATTCGCGAACTAAACCTCCTACCTTGTACGAATTTTCTCCGAACGTGTACCGGTTAGAAATTTGAAGGTTTAGAATACCTAGAAAAGAAGTTGTCGTACCAAACATATTTTCAATCGAACACTGAAAAGTATTTTTTAAACCCTCTCCATTAAAGATCCGACTCTTTCGTATACACCACATATTTCTATGAATTTGAAATTTATCTTGGGCTCCTTTACAAGCAGAGCAGAACGCGGGATCGCACCGGTCCATGAAAAACGACAATTCTCCGCAAATTTGTGTTGCGGATTCTCTTTCATGCTTTCGCCAATTTTAGTTAAAGGAGCACACAGTCGAGTCATGAACGAAGTTCCTGTTTTATTATTCTCCCCCGGTTTCAAATACCAATAACCAGCCACGAGAACATTATAGCAATTTTGTAAACCAATAATGTTTCGGATGTGAACAGTATCTTTTCGAGTTCCTTTGGGAAATTGAACTTTTTGTTGACAATGTGTCTCGTACAGCGGATCGTGATTTAAAACATCTTCCCAGTCGGGACATATTAAGTTGAGAGCACCTTGACGTTCTTTTAATTCGTCGATAGCTTTCTCAAGGATGGGAGAAGAAAGAATATTCTTGATAATCAACGAATAATCCATTCTTACTCAATAGATTTCTTCTTTTCGAACAAAGTAGAATGTAGTATCTTGGTTATTAGACTACTGGCCTTAGGAGATGTTACCTCTTCAGCAGCACAAACTGATTTGAAGCGAAAATGGGATGACTTAAATAGATAAGCGAGAATTCATTCTAGAAAGAATTTTGCAATGTCTTGTTTGGTTGATAAAGTCGAGTGGAAAAAAAAAATTTGTGAGAGTTGGAAGAAAAATATCTGGAGGAAAAAAAAAAAAAAAAAAAAAAAAAAACAACTTTTTGTTAATTTTTATCATGTCTTAAGACATGATAAAAATTAACACTACCACCCTTTTGTCTCTGAATGATGTCTTACCATTTCTAAAAATAAACTATGACTCATTCTTTTCTTGGAATTTTATTTTTAGAAATGGTGAGTCATGGTGTATTTTAGAAACATGGTGCTGAGACATCATTGAAAACAAAAAAGGGGGGTCATTAATTTTTATCATGTCTAGAAGACATGATAAAAATTAACAAAAAGTTTTTTTTTTTTTTTTTTTTTTTTTTTTTTTTTTTTTTTTCAGTTGTAAATTTTTCCTGACAGATTTTTTCCAGCCAGATTTTCAACCGACCTTTTCCCAATCATCATGCTTTAAAACTGGCTCGCTATTGGTTTGTTTAAAAATGACGTCATTGCTTCAAGAACTATATACACATAACTTTCTCGTACTCACTTCTCTATACGGAATGGGGTTCCCAGCTGACATAGCAAAAACCCTATCTCGCTTCATCTACAACTCTCGTTGATGATCTATACAAAATTGGGTAATTTTTTCCACGACTTTATACAGTTCTTGATCACGGGGATCTATCTGCTTGTACGGCTTCACGTGAATTCTTAAATCATAGCGCACTTCCATATTTTCATTGACGTTATCATCGACCCCAATTAAAAGAATGTCGTAATCGTACAAGACTCTGATATGTTCCGAACATTTTGAAATATTATACTTTCGGCACGACTTTTCACATTGCGTGCGGCCAAATATCCGATACGCATATCGTGCAATGAACTATTGATCACTCACTCGACATAATCATCCGAACCTTTACTCCACAAAATGATATCAATATTGCAAAGACGTAAAAACTGGATCAGGAAATTGGTTTTGGGTCGAATTTGAAATGTTTCTCCTTCAAAGTATCCAAGCGTCTCATCCATATCTAAGACACAGACCACCACCATCTTTCTTTTTTAAAGAAAGAAGAAGATGAGTCGATCCACCACTCATACTATTATTGAACACGTGAAAGAAATTGTTTATTATGCTCCTTCCAAATGTCCTTGGCATTTTGATTATGCCTGTTTCCTCATTTTAAATAATTTCAATCAAAGACGATTCCACTGCCTGTTTACTTCGCACTCGATGCAATGGAGATCTTACAGTGCCAGCAGCTCTTGTGACTTGCCCGAACATTTTTTCGATTTGATCCTTCTTCATCGACAATTGAGTTCGGAGTATGTGTTGCCTTTTGCGACGCATTTCCGAGAACGTTCGGGATATACAATAGGTCTCTTTGAAATGAATCCTGGACTTTATAGTGCTCGCATTCTTCAACCGGAATATTTAGCAGAAACGTTTTATACGTTCATTGTTTTCTTGTGTAGTATTTGTTATCGACTCGGAGGAACGGCTCCCGTTTTAAAATTATGTTCTTTTGTGTATACGGACCATCATCCCGTGCTCGTGGATATTGGAGCTCTGAATGTGGAAAAGAGAGAACGCATCGGTCATCGAGAATTTTTAAACGAGAAGAAATGGCATCGGTTCTTGAAACGACGAACGACTCGAGACATTATTCGGTACGTGAAACTCATGCATCCGGATTATTTTAAGAAGAAATGTCGCGGTCAATGCATTCTCTCCGAGAAAGTCGTCTTCAACGATATTACGCATCAACTGATTTGTAAAAGTCGACAACGCAGTCTGGCCGATGTTTTAGATACTTTTCAAGAACTCATGCCCCATGAGCCTATTCGTCAACTCATTCGAACGTGGCTTTCTGCGAGATAAACAAGAAGATGGATTATAAACAACTCGTCCTCGATTTATTGAAACAGAAAAAATATCCCATTTTATTGGGTTATGTGGTCATGGATATTTATTACAAAGAGGTTTATAAATCAGACGGGAAAGTAAAACGATTTGACTCCCCATGTTTCGAGTTGAATCAAAGATATTTAGAAGAACCCAATCCATATAAACTGGAATTTATCACTTCGGACGAGAGTAGTAAATTGGTTATTCGACGACAAATCGATCCTAAAGATTTTAATATAAATCAATATCCGGAAAAATGTTTTCGTGTTAAACTGTCCAGTCACCATCTTGCTGAATTTGATATGTTTAAATACAAGATGTTCGAAGAACAAATTTATAATTTCATAATGTATCTGAATAGTAACATTCCTGCCATTCGAGAATTTTTGAACTTAACTCACGACGAAAGTACTCGATATTTACCCCAGTCCATACGACTATGGGTGTATAACTATAAAACGGCCAAGATCACTCATCAAATTATGGATCCCGACTATTTTGGACCCCGTTCATCTCTTTTACTGGAAACACGCATGATTCAAGGTTTATTATCACCGTGCACTTCTAAATCAGTATTATTGTCCCTTCGAGATGATTATGCTTGGAAGAATCATACCGATAAAGCCATTTTACCGTCTTATGTATATGATTACGATCCTTATAATTTATATTATTCGGATCACTGGAAGGCTCTTGTCCCGCTGGCTTTTAATCCGTTAGAAAATCCCATCATTTGTTAATATTCCAGTTGCAGCACGTACTCATCGTCTTCACTCCCGTCACGAACAAAATTGATGTAACGTTTCGTTTGAGAATCCTTGTAGCGACAGACTTGGCGAATACCCCGACAAATAGATCCCGGCAAATTTAAATCTCGATCCATTCCTCGAGTCGGTTTTAGAATCAGACCCGATTCGTTTGTCTCGAGGGCTTTTATAAACTTTTGATCGTAGCCAACACGAGCTTTGAGTTTAGACTTTCTCTTTCTCCCTCTTTTTTTGGGTATAGGAGCCAAGTAATGCCGAATGGGTATATCTATACTCGAAGAGCGACTTCGGGATCGATTTCGGACTCTTGTTGGACTTGGAGATCGATTTCGGACTCTTGTTGGACTTTGAGATCGTGTTCGGACTCTCGTTGGACTTTGAGATCGACTTCTCGATCGACTTCTAGAACGTTGACGTTGAGATCGACGCCGCATATTTGGATTTAATTCTACTTTATTACGGTTTAAGAAACGTTTTACATAGTCTTGGACACGAGGTTCTTCACTCATAGCGTCATACCAGTAATTTCCCGGAATGATTATAAATTTATCGTCTCGAAACTTTATAAACTCTTCTGGACTATAGCGGGGAAAAAATTTTTGTAAATGAGACAAGTCGAATAAAACGTGCCCCAACGAACATGTCCCTGTCAATTCAGAACGACACACGTTTCGATTTAATTTCTCTTCTAACACTTTTTGAACATACTCAATAGGAACTTTGGAAGGATAAGACATTTTTTTTTTGCTTTATATTCCGCAAATGACTTGTCCATAGAAATATAATCGGAAGAAAACTGAATCTCGAACGTGCTGGTGTGTATCATAGTAAGCGTGATCGTATAAATCAAACAAATCTAAATGAGCCAAGGCATGTAAAGTAAAAATGAATAATAATTGCCATGTCGTTTCATTACGATAAAATCGAGTTTGATCTACATTGACCTGATTAGCATAATAGGTGTTCATATTGATCGTGCCCCTGTTTTGATCTACCAGCATCTTGTTCGAAGTAGAATAGTTTAAGCAGTAATTGCGATGAATTTTAATAAACTCGAAAAGATTAAAAATAACGTAGACGGGAATTTTTCCTTCCTCGGTTTCGGTTTCATTAATATATAACTGAATAACCTCTTTGGGTCCTCCTGGCTCTTCACAATAATACATGGACATTTCGTAACGGTCCAATCGACGAATTGGATTTTCCAAGATACGATTGAGAATCGAGACCCATCGTTCAAATATGAAATGGAATTTTTTAAAATCGATCGTGGCCCAATCATCCATGATTTTAAAGCATGCCGTACAAGCATCTCGCCAAGTATTAATTTTAGACTGAAGAGCCGTTTGACGACAAGATCGACGTTCTTCGTGTTGATCAACTCGTCTTTCCATATCCTTATCCTTTGTTTTTTGTCCAAAAAAAAAAAAAATGGCTGAAATGTATATATTCTTGATGATGTTTGGTCTCTTTCTATTTTTCTTTCCTACTTCTGTCATAGAATCGGATTCCATCCCCATGAACGAATCTATACCGCTTAAAGATATCAGGTTCAATGTTTCTTCTAACCTTCTTCGGAAACATACAATGACCTGACTAGAACAGAGAGCTTACTAAAGCTATGTTCACTAATTGTAGTAAGTAGACAGGATACAGACGAAGGGTATACAAAACCCTTTATTTTTTCTTTATATACAATGACTTCCGTACTTCGGAATACAATGACCCTCCACTCGGGGTCTAACTTAAAAGATATCAAAATAAAACTAAACTCTAATTTAACTTTAGAATAAGATTGGCCTTATAATAACAGAAAGCGTATGTAGCACAGAGACTGTGAACACTACAATACGTTTAATTTATCAAGAGGATTAAAACCTCTGGCCTGGAAGGCAAAGTAGCAACTGCGTAACTTCTAAGGTAAGCGGCCTGCTTCGAACTCACGGCTTCCTCTCTTCTGCTTGGCAAAAAGGCCACACTTAAATACTTGGCGTTCGCCAGACAACTTTGCATAAACTCCTTCACGCTTATAATTCTGGCCGGAAGTAGAAAATAAGAAGTGATAGTAAAGATTTAAAATAAAATAAACGTTAGTAAAACTTAAGATCCTTACAAAGATTGTCGACGAGAAAAAGTCTGGTGTGTGGATACATGTAATTTTCTTTGCACAAACGGGGAAGAAATGCAATGTGTTCGAGGACTCTGTATGCCCAAACTGAATCCTTACCCGTGTCAAACTGAAAAAGGGGGTATGATTATTCTTACCGAAAAAAATGGATTCTATCAGTGGTCGTGTTACTGTACGGATCCAGCTTTTTACAATGGACCGGATTGTGGAGAATTGGCGAAAGACGTTTGTCAAAATGGTACATTTATCTATAGGGGGTTCAATCAACATGAATGCATGTGTCAGTTTCCACAAGTAAAGGCTATGATTCAAGGAAAACCTCAGTGTGTGCATAGGAATATAGCTCGGTTTTATCGGGATCCGTAATGAACTGGATCATTAAAAAATGTACGTCTGAAAATGTCTCAAATTTTTTGAAAAAACAAACCGTGACTCTATCTTACATTGGGTGCAATTAGAAATTACCCCTCTTTTCGTCTGAAAATGATGTCTCACAATTTCGAAAAATTGAAGACATCGATTTCGGACGAAAAGAGAGATTTTTTTTTTCCTACCAATTCAATCGATTTGATCCTTATGGTTTTTTAATTATCCAGACTCTCACTTATCTATTTAAACAATCCGACATACCCTACAGATCAGTCTGTACTGCTGAAGAGGTAACATCTTTCAACGCAGCTTCTACGTTACGACAAATGCTTCAATAAAGGTAAGAGATTTTTCCTTCTTAATTATTTTTCGTTTTACTAGAAAGAAATGATTATCCTATTTTTTTTGAACCTATCTAAGTGTTTTGAGTTCTACTTCAGATTACGAAGTGCTTTTGAAGATCCAATCTGGTTATCTTTTTCAATCCATAAAAGCAATGATCCCTATATTTTTTGAAAGTTTTTTAAAGAATAGACTCTTGTGTTACTGATTCCATCTCCTTTTTAGCTTCTTCTTGTATATATTTACGATAACCTGCAATTTTCATAGAACGTTTAATGATGGTAAAGGAAGGACTAAAGGATCGATTCGGAAAATACTTTTGAAAGAATCGTTTTAATTTTCTTAAGCAACCATCTAATGATCGAGGGAAAAGTGGGCCGGCAATAACCCAAGCCAAA
The DNA here is from genome assembly GCF_044657685.1 of Stegodyphus dumicola. Lineage (NCBI taxonomy): Eukaryota > Metazoa > Arthropoda > Arachnida > Araneae > Eresidae > Stegodyphus > Stegodyphus dumicola. Next base: position 164,161,883 of record NC_140780.1, read on the forward strand.
AATTCATACAAAAACCGATTACGTTGATCCCATATATTGGACGATGCCAATTTCTTTTCTGCATAATGTCGTCGAAGATCTGTTTCGTTCAGAAGTTTTAAAATTTCGTTTGCTTTTAAGTCAGTTTCAAGAATGACAAGAATAAATAAAGCCATCTCTTCATATTCATAGCGATCTATAACTATTTTTCTAAGTTTTTTGAGATCATTTAATGTAAGAAGAGGACCTTGACATCTTTTAATATGAATTTGTTTCGAGCGCTCCCTTTTTTCACCGAGCAAACGGTATAAAAACACGATTTTATTTTTTATTTTATTATACGATTTCCTCTTTTCCTCAGTCAGATACTTTTCATATATCTCTAGTGCTCTTTTATAATGATATTTTATACCGTCACCATGTTTTTGATACCAATCATAGAATTCATTAAAATAAAATTCATACTTAGCTCGTGTTCCTTCCGAAATATTCATACGTTTAATAATATTTTGACATTCCTCCATCGACGGACATTGTTTGAATACTGTATTGTCAGGCTTATGTCTATGTTTAGGAAGAGCGTTATCCCAACATTTCCATCGTCTCATTCGTTGGTATTTTTTTTCTTTGAATCGAACGTTTGGATCTTTTCGCCTTTCTCGTTTTCTCCATCGATTTGCTTCTTTTACTCGTTCCAGTGACCAATAATGTTTCAAATATGCTTTTCTTTTTCTTTTCCTTTCAGATAAAATTGTAGGTTCCTCAGTATCTATCTTGACTCCTACCCTTCATTATTAATTATTATCTATTATTTTTCACTTCGTCTTATATTTTTTAATCTAATCCTTTTTTGGTACCTAAAAAGTAAATTGATTATAAAAATATAAGGATTCCATAAAACTTTTAAAGTTTCCTTGACCGTAAAATAACAAAGATCCTAAAATCCTTACCTTTTAAATGTAGTGTGTCCCATAGGACAAACCGGTTTGTCCTATGGGACACACTAGATTTAAAAGGTAAGGATTTTAGGATCTTTGTTATTTTACTAAAAATTTGATAAAAAGGTTTATACTAGAAGGTTTCAAAATTTTATTAATGATATTAAATTATTATTAATGATTTTTTGAATGGGTGCCAGGATCTGACGCTATTGATAAAGAAATAACTTAATCCATAATATATATGTCTGAAAAACAAATACCATGAAGGGGGAACATAGTTTTCCTAATGTTTATCTTGCTGTGTTTCATAAATCATGTAGATGGTCAGACAAATTACTAATGTAATGACAAATAAACAGTAAAGCTGAATAGTATGAATAAAAGGCATAAATGTCTTATAATTAGATCCAAAAACGGATCGGAGAAATGATTCATAACTCATTTTATCTTGTTCATTCCTTTCTCTCTATTTACATACAAGTTCTATCAATATCCTTAATGGATCCAAGATTCTACTTCAACCATAAAATTGACTCATCGTAAGATTTTTTACTTGCAGATACTCAAGGCAGTTTGGTCTGTTTATTAGAATTCCAAATACATTTCCCGCATCTGTTCTAACCAATGGATTCTGGATTTACAACGAGCGGTTTTTATCAGAAGCATAAAAGACTTTCCCATCTATTCTCTAGCCATGGATTTTAGATTTTATTAGACCCCTTAGCGAATGTCAGTTCGGATACTACGCCAACTATAAAATCGGCTCATCGTAAGCTTTTCCACTTGCGGATACTTTCTCAGATGTCTATTTTCTTCTTTTTTTAATCCGACCCTCTCAAAAACAAAGGATAATGAATATTCATAAATACGCTACACTTTACAGCCAATTTCATGGCTTGCATTTAGGAGGATTTAATGTGATTCAAGATACGATTTTTTTTCCCTTAGCCCATATGCGGCTTCAACCTTCTGTGATTCGAAAACTCGCTCATTTCGATAAAGTCGTCCCGAGTCAGAAACCACTCGTTCTCGCCCTAGCCGCCTATTGTAAAATGTCGGACTTGTCGTGTACCATTTTTCTTCAACGCAATGCATCATGGATCCTTCTTTTAGAAAACGAACGGGTCATTTTCCCCACGATCCCGAATTCATCGGAATCCTCCCACAATCTTTTCAAACTTTTCGCCACACCATTTTTTGTGAAAGATCCTAAAACGATCGAACGGTATTTACAAAATCCCGTGTTCGAAAACGTGTACCGCTCCCAAAATAATCATACAATTCTATATTTAGACGAATGGGATATACCGTATCCAGGAGGACATTACTTTGATGATGATAACGGGCCCAGATTACATTTACCAGAAGATGACGGAGGGAAAAGGTATCGTCTTTGTTTTTTGTCCAACCAGGTCCATCACGAGAACGACCTCGTCCATAATTTCATCAACGAATGGAAAGATCGACCGGACGTTTATTACGATCCTCTGAAAACGCGAACGGCTTTTCCGTCTTCCTTTATTGAATTTTTACCGTCCGTGAATCCTGAGAAACCCATCCCGTTTCCCATTGAGTACAATAAGAGTACGGCGCTCATTCAAAAACAATGGACGTATCAGCACCATCCTCAATATATTGTCCAAGATATTTTGAATACGTACGATCAGAGAAATTCGCTTGAGAAGGTCGGACTCTTGATCGAATACCCGTTTCAAATCGGGTTCGAAAATGCTACTCGATCGAATCCTAACGGGAAATGCATTGGACTCGTCGTCAACGGTTCTGAACCGGAAACGATTTTATATGTTCGATCACCGTATCAGCGGTACATGGAATATCAAGCCATCCCCACGACCGTGCACTGGATTCCTATTCTTTACGAACCAGAAACCACGTATCCACTTCAACCGGTCGTACTCTGTTCGACGATCATCGGGTTTGAATACAAAAAGGCTTTCTTATGTTTAAGTTATGTCATGCTCGAATCTCATCCGAAACAACCTGCTAATAGAAACACAGCGTGTCTGTTCCATCCCGTCACAGATGTGAGCGAATTGACGTTTCTCGAGAGTTACGAATACGATTGTCAGCATGCGCTTCACCGAGTTCGATATGCTTCCATTCCTCATGATTTATGGTGTCTGACCAAAATCGAAGAAGAAAAACCAGTTCCACTTGCTAAACCCTATGCTCATCTACCTTACCTGGTTCAATCATGGCTGGAATTTTATCATCAGAATCGTTCCACGGATGCAGAAATCAGGTACGGCAATCTGAAACTCTTTCAATTGGCTCTAACTTTGGCTTGACATAAAATATGCTTTTCGGCCGAAACGGTCGAAACCGAAGAAGAAGAAGGTATCATTGTACCAAGAAATTCATCGTCCCCGATCGTCATTCGCCTAAGTCGGGAAGCTCGAAAATTTCTCGATATTGTCCGGTTAAGAATTGAATTTATGGAACGACCAGTTTCCTCTCCATGTGTTCTGTTGTAAAGAGAAAAAAAAACGAAACAAATATCTGTAGATTGAGAAATGGTGATTCCCTTAGCTCAGCTAGGAACTCAACTCACAAGAAGTGCGAAAGTTATCCACTGATATACACAATTCTTGAAACGATGACGTCATCTTGAAATGTCTTGTGAATCGAGTCGGCTGGAAAAAATTTCTGAGAGCTTAAAAAAAAAAAAAAAAAAATTTTTTTGTTAATTTTTATCATGTCTTTAAGACATAATAAAAATTAACTCTCTCTTCTTTTTGGCTGGGAAGGATGTCTCACCGTTCCGAAAAACAAACCGTGACTCATTCTTGCAGGATGAGTTATGATTTGTTTTTTCCAAACGGTGAGACATCCTTCCCAGACAAAAAGAAGAGAGAGTTAATTTTTATCATGTCTTAAGACATGATAAAAATTAACAAGAAGTTTTTTTTTTTTTTTTTTCATCTACAGAAATTTTTCTGGGCTCTCAGAAATTTTTCCTAGCCGACTCGATTGGCAAGACATCTCAAAATTCTTTCTAGAATGGGCTCTCGCTTATCTATTTAAACATTTCAAGTTTTACTTCAGATCGCTCAGGAGGGTTGAAGAAGAAGCATTTCGTCACTTGGAGATCATATTGTATTCTTTTCCATTTCGGAATTGGTCAAGATTCGATTAGGAGCAGCAATCAAGTAATCATACATCTGATTACATCGTAGTAAATAATCGACTGTGATCCAATTGAGTTGAATATTCACAATCAACACTAAAAAATAGAGTATTTCAACGCGAGTTATTTCGTACGTCATATCTCCCCGTTGAGCGAACTGGTCGGCTATCTGATCTATTTCCGTAATGATAGTAAAAAAGTTCAGTGGATCCACGACCAATTCTGTATTCCATTGAATTGTAAATGGAAGTACGAGGTTTTGTTCACTCAAAAAATACAAATAGCCGTATTTCTCTTTTTCTCGAAACAGCGTTTGAATATAGTCTCGCACCGCTTCCCGTACTTCTGGATCGCGCACCAGTTCGAGCGTGACGAGGCTCGTGAAGGGCGGAAATTTATGAAATTTGATATATTGAGGTACCACGGTATTCAGTCGAGGACGATATTTATGATGAAGAAGGTGATCGATAGGAGTCTTTAAGGATTGAAGTGTAACGATATCCATCTTTTCTTATACGAATTTCCAAATAATAAGGCCGATGATGACAAGAACGATTCCCAACAAGATTGGTTTTAGGTACGGTATATTACCCAAAACATCTAAAATACCACTCGTGATGGAACCCGTCACGTCTTGACTGAAATGCGTTAAAGCTTCTCCGATCGTGGGTCGATGGCATTTCAATTCTTGCGTCGGTGTACAATCGTGATATTGACAATCACATAATCGACAACACGTATCCTCTTTCTCGTTGTCGTACCCTTCACACGCATTCCATTGCTGAATAGGAAATCCCGTGCACGATTCGATCCCGTGAACAGGTTCGGGTTGACAACAACTCAATTCTTTAAGTTTACAAACCATGTCCCCTCCGTTGTAGAGAAAACAGCCCGAATTGTCCCGAATGTATTGGTTGACATATTGAGAACCGAGCGCGACGGCCGTCACCCCTCCTGCGGTCAGAAGAGCTTTCTTACTAAACACTTTATCAAAAGCTTTTTGAAGGGGTTTATTCTTCGCGACGACTTTAGCGACCTCCCCTGCTCGTTTGACAGGAATGTCGAATTGTTTAAATTGTTTAGCGACTTTGCCTCCAGACTTGTTAAAAAATCGCATGTCTCTTGACCCTTGCCGGATTTTCAGAAACCAAGACAATGAACGAATCCAATTGTATTTTTAGTAATCGAAAAATTCCTTGTGGGTCGGACAATATTTCGGCGTTTCGGAATATTCTCTGCCTGAACCATCTTCGAAATCCTTATGGATTGCAAATTTATTATCATCGAATGGAATCGGAATCGCATACCAAGGTCGTTGGACCTTTCCTGATTGTGAAGGAAAATTTCTCGTTTCCGAAAAATACTGTCATTTTACCGACACGCGAGTTCCTGGATAAACATTTCCGACCCGATTTACACGACGTCCAGTTGGACGATCTCACATTTAAACTCAACCCGTGCATCGAGCACTATATCAACCACCTGTATTCTCAAGACCCGACCGACTTGAAACGCAATAACGCCATGGATGTGTTTGATCGGCGTTTCCATTACGAACTGCTACGGAATTTAAGTGTTGGCAACACGAACGAAATTGGTTTAGGCGTGAACAATACCACGAAGATGCAAGACGAAATGATGGTGCATTTCAAGAGCACGCTTCAGCAACGTCTTTGCGGTTTATATCACTATATTAATAATTCAAATGTAGCGACGCTCTTCGACAAGATAAAGGTATGCGACATGGCGAATGGAGGTCTTTTTGTCGACCCTAAAACGGAATTCTCTCCCTTTTACAATTTCCTGCTGGCGCATTGTTTATTCGATTTTCATAAACTACCCAATTTAGACCTCGTTCCCGAAACCGTCATTTCGAATGTCGCGTACAAGAAAGGGGTTGGGTTTTATACGTTAGAAGATATTTGTCACCCTGAACCGATTGTTGTGATGGGAGAAGAAACAGGATCTTCGTATCTCTATCAATCCAAATGCATCACGTATCCCAAAGAAACGGCTTTAAATAAACAATTGACGAGAAAGGATTTGCCCGATAATCTCATTATGAAAAATGCCATGCAGTTTTCTGATACGCGGTTCCTAACTTGCTAAATGCGAAAAGGTTTGGAGAAAAAAATTGATTTGGTTGGGGGGCGGGGGTTAAAAAGTCAGTACAGAAAAATTTCTATTATGTAAAAAGGAAGAAAAAAACAAAATGGCAATATACCTTGACACAGAATCTGTTTTCATCATGTAGAAGCTTGTACACAAACCACAGCATTAAACGATCTGAAATGAAACTTGAATGGCTTAAATAGATAAGTGAGAACACATTCTTGAAAAAAAATGATGGTCTTGTTGATCGAGTCGGCTGGAAAAAATTTTTAAGATCTAACAAAAAAAAAAAAAAAAAAAAAAAAAACTTTTTGTTAATTTTTGTCATGTCTTTAGACATGATAAAAATTAACAACCCCCTTCCCTTTTTGTCTGGGAATGTTGTCTCACACTTTCTAAAAATAGACTATAACTCATCCTTTCTAATGGCAATCATTCCAAGAATGAGTCACGGTTTATTTTTCGAAAGAGTGAGACAACATTCCCAGCATGATAAAAATTAACAAAAAGTTTTTTTTTTTTTTAACTTCTAATCCAGATCATCCAGATCACGACGAGACCTGAGAGCGTACGGTTTATACGCAAATTTACTAAACTTGTTCTTCATAGAACTGGCAGAAACCTCACCTAAATAGACTGGATCCTCATTGCCTTTTACATCCTCAGCCTCCTTCTTAGACTTCTCTTTCTTGAATGGTTTGCACAGATCTGGATTGATCTTGCTTTTGATGGGAACCTGGTCTGGATCCACCTTTTCAGTTTTGATTTTCTCTTTATCGAAGGTAGTGGAAATGGTTTCGTTAATAATATTTCTCCAAGAAGGTTCTAAAATATTTAACTGAAACACGGGTTTTTCGATCATATTCAGAGCATCTTCTTGAAAGAGAATCATATCTCTACAAATGCCTCCTACTCTACAATACAAAGCGTCCGTTTCGTAAAAGTACCGCGAATTAATTTTAATATTTAAAATACCAATAAACATATCGTTATTCACAAATTCTTGGTCCAGGGTTTCTTGAAACACGTTTAAAAGGGTCGTTCCATCAAACACTTTGGTTTTGCGTAAACAACATTGATTTTGAGACATCTGAGAATTCAGATCATTTCGTTGACTCATTTGCCGACACGCTTTACAGAGAGAAGGTCTACATTTTTCAATGAAGAACCGACATTGTTCTGAAATCAGCATTTGGGAATGATCGGCAGCCACGGCTTTGGTAATGTCCACCAGAGGAGGACAGAGTTTACATATGAAAGAATGGGCATTCAGATTCCTCTTATAATTAGTAGCGCAGAGAACCCAATACCCCGCTACGAGAATATTATAATGATGATTGAAATCTTTAATATTTTCAATCTGAATATAACCTTTTTCTACGGGATGCTGGAACGGGATCGCTTTAGCTTGAAAATCTTGAAACTGAGGATTGTTGGCTAATATATTTTTCCATTCTCGGCTCACGAGGTTTAACGTTCTCGGGTTATTTTCAACGATTTCGTCAATCCCCGCTTTTAAAATCGGGTGCGCAAGAATACGATCGATTAACTCTGAATATTCCATAGTTCCCCTTTATTATGATTTTATGGACTTCTAAACATCTCGGTCTGTTTCCTCAATTCTTTCGCGTACCGGTCAATGATTTCAATCGTTTGATTCATGCAATAGGTTAAGAATTCATCTTTAATGTAGGCTGTATGCGACCCCTGCCAATCTAACCCTCCTGTCAGAGTTTGTACGTCCCATTTGATGTATTGCAATAAAACATCGGTCCATTCTTTCACAGTCATATTGGATCGAATGCTTCGATCCACGAAATCCAATTTATTCAGCACGGATCTAATATATTCCTCCGACGAAAAAATGGTTTTTCCGTACACGACATCAAATCGTAATCGAAAATAGGACACGTATAATTGATAAAACAGGTCGCTGAGCATTTTGAAATCGGACGATACGGAGAGAGAAGGGGTTGGTTTGGTTTTAATGTGTTCCAATTCCTTTTGCAAGTGGGCTTTTTCGTCCAGACATCGATCTAAAGCGTGTTTGGCCTCTTGTAAATCCAATGACAGACCTCTTACATAGTCTTCGTCGACCGTCGATACGTGCTTTCGTTTATATTTCGAAGTATCGGACATTTCTACATCCTGCGGAGCTACGAGAGCTTTAGCCAGTTGGTTTTCTAAAGTTTGGTTTCGAGACCGAGACACTTCCAGTTGGTTTCGTAAATCTTTCACTTCCCGCTGTAATTCCTCCACTTGATCCGTAGGATACGTAATGGCCGGTACAGTAGTGGGTTCTTTCACTTCGGTAATGTGAGGACGTTCCTCCAACTGCCGTCGGTATAGGTCTCGTTCCTGCTCGAAATATAAAATCACCGAATTCGCCAATTCTTCAATGGGATCCGGTATGTTCGGAAACTGGGCTCGAAGCGTGACAATTTGTTTATAAACGAGATCTTGAAATTGTCGATGCTCGTGAATCACGTTTTGGAGTTGATGGACAACGGCTTGCGGCCAATCTTCCCTCTGATCACTAGGGTCATTCTGAAGGATCGTTTTTAGGAACGTGGTCGATTTCGTTTTGGCGTAGAGGAGGTAATAATTACATTTCGTATAATTACTTTCGACTTGATCGAGTTTCTGTTTCAATTCGAAAAGTTGTTCTTTGGTTTTACGGAGCTCGACTTCACAATTGTTGTGATTCTCGACCTGTCGAGCCCATTCGATCATGCTCGACGCCAAATTATTGAATTGAACGACCGGTATTTCGGGAAAATGACCTTTCAGTTGCGCCAATTGCGTTTCGAGGGTCCTCTCTAGATTTTCTTTGAAATGGAATACTTCTTCGAGTTCCGCGAGAATCTGATCGTAATCCGTGGCCCCAAAATACGCATTCCATTTAGTCCGTATCAGAGTTACCAAATTCGTTTTCAGGACCTCCAGTTTCTTTTCCAAAGCGACGCGTTGCCGTTTTTCATGTTCTAGACTCTGCTGTAATTTTTTATGTTCTTGGCTACGATCCCGATGGAGTTGAGCTTGGATTTGTTGTAGGACCTCCTTCGCTTCGTTCTGGTTCTCAATCGATTGTTGAAGATCGTGCAATCGTTGCAAGAGGGTCGTGTCTTCCATCATGCTTTTAGAGGAAGAAGGCAGACTGTGAAGAATGGTATGAGCTAAATTGTCGGGCGTTAGCGATTGATTTAAAGCATTCCCGAGAAGTGTTAATTGGTTCAAAAGCTGGGATTGCCAATTTTGTAAATACTGGATATACGTTTGAATTTGCTGGAAGAAAAACGTTTTCCAATCTTGGTTCGCACCTAAAGGTTTCCAAAATGAGGGGGGAAGGATCGTCTGTAAAAACGTCATAAACTGCGTTTCGTGGAACTCCTTCATTTGTTTAGCCATTTCGTCTCGAAGAATCGTCTCGATATGAGGATTTTTCTTTTGCAGCGTGTCAAGAACGCGTTGAATACCTTCCTGGAAATGTGTTTCGGACTCGATTTTCCATTTTTGCAGGAGGTCGGTTCGTTCTTTCTGACCCTGCTCCAACTGCTTTTCCAACATCCGTTTTTCGTTTTGACAAAGGGTCAATTGTCCTTTCAGTTCCTCGTTCAATTGCTGGACGTGCTGTTTTTGTTCCGATTGATACGATGTTAAAAACTGGTCGAGGGTTTCTTGTAATTGCTCTAATTTAGATCGCGACGACTCGATCATGAGCTGCTGAGAAGGAGGCGATTCGAGCGGTAAAGTTTCAATGACCGTAGTCGTAGAAGAAGGAGGAAGTTTCAGTTGCTCGATCGTTTCTTGTAAAGCCATTTGCAAAGGGCGGATTAAACTTTCCGTTCGTTGCATCCATTCTTCAAGTCCCGTTTCGTAGCGTTGGTGGAGCATTTGCCATTCGTTCATCAAACGGTTTGGAAACTCGATATTATTATTATTATTATTATTATTATTATTATTATTATTATTATTATTATTATTATTCAATTGTTGTTGTTGTTGTTGTTGTTGTTCTACTATTTGCCTCTGCCATTGTATTTTTTCAGACTCGTGCGTTCGAATTTGTGTCTGTAAGGTTTCGTGATCTCGTTTCAATTGCTCCCACTGAGTTTGTAAGGTTTCGTGATTCCGTTTCAGCTGCTCCAACTCAGTCTGCAGGGTTTCTTTCTCCCATGTAAGGCGTTCCAATTGTCGTTGCAAATCCACGACTGAATGCTCTTTTCCGAATCGAGCGGTATTCACATATTGTTCTTTTTCTGCTAGAAAATAACGCATTTCGTTCCTGTGCTCTTGTTGGAGCGTCTCGATTTGTTTCTCAAAAGCTTTCCGATCTGCCTCCAATTGAGTTTCCAAAGAAGCGATTTTGTTTTCCAGGTCCTGCGATTCCATCGGAACAATCTCTTCCAAATGCAAGCCCGAAATGCGAAACAAGAAATCGATGATGCTCGAACTCTTTTTATACAGTTGAGGATAGAGATGGAGTAAAGGTCGACTCAGGAGAAAAGCATCGATCACGTCGTCTCGAAGATTTTGTTTGAGACCATCAACGACATTTAAAGATATAAAAGTGGGGTCGGACTGGTATTGAATAAGACATCGAACCAGTTCTCGTAACATTCTTTTCTTTTTGCTTTTTTTTAAATCATTAAAAGGTAGGCTACTTTGTTCAAATCGAGCAACATATATTGATATTTTTCTTCGGAGCGGGACGATAACCAAATCATGACTTCTTTCAAGAAGCGACGATTCTTTCTAAAGTGGGAAACGTATATTTTAAATCCTTCTCGGGTCCATAATTCATTATTTCGGTAAAACGGTAGCCAATAATTACATTGTTCACGATTCACGTCGAGGAACGTTTCATGATGGAATGACGCAATCATGGGCGAAACATACATCACTAAAGACATATTCAAAACGACAAACCAAACACCGGTTAATTTCGTGTCGTCAAAAGTAATTTCACAAGTATAAAAGTCCGATGGAATAGAATCCGTATGCAGGTAAGGTGGAAGGGAGCGTTTAAACAATTTATGAAGTTTGGCAGCCAATTGAGCACTCGCAGCTTGTCCCGTTAAATGTATGAAGTGGAGGATGAGCATGGGATGTAAATAGTGATACCAGTTGGACCACGATTCCCAGACGTGCGTATTTCGTTTGAAAAATCGGAGGCGCATGCAATGCTCTAACTGGAAAGGTTCTCTTTTTATGTAGGTCATCGTCAGATCGCTTAAGGCGCGAAAAGCCATATTGCGAGGAAGTACTTTCCAGAACAAGGAAAACGGATTGATGGTCGAACAAACAAATAAAGTATTATTTTCATAGGAGACCTTGATAAAATCTCGAGAGGGAAATAAACTTTGTAAAAACTGATCGGTCGTATCTCTAGAGACGTTAATCCAACGAGGATCCTCTTTTGTTCCATGCACGCAAAAGACTAAAGACCCACGAGGAAACGGATAGTCTTTGTCTAAATTTTCTCCTTGGAAAATGAGTCGATTTTCACTGACCACGAGAATGCAAGGTGCTCGAACGAGACCCGGGCTAAAATGTTTCAAAGTATCGACATGGAAGATGGGTAATTTGAAACGAACAGCTATAAAATAATATTGTCTATAAACATTTCCATACACTTCCACATAATCCGAAACATTGTAGTACTTTTCATTATCCATGACAGAGCTTACTTTATCTCGCCTTCTTCCTCGAAAGGAATAAGTCTACAGAGCCAACTTACACGCTTTATATATACATGAGAAATGACGTCATTCAAGGACATAAACAAGGACGTTTATGTCTAGAAAAGTAAAAGCTGGCTGGGAAAAATTTCTCAGATAATCTGAAATGTATATTAAAAAAAAAAAAAAAAAAAAAAAAATTTTTGTTAATTTTTATCATGTCTTTTAGACATGATAAAAATTAACTGTCCCCTCTTTTTGTCAGGGAAGGATGTCTCACTCTCTAAAAAATATACCTTGACCCATTCTTTTATTGGAGTTCTATTTTTAGAAAGGATGAGTCATGTTCTATTTTCCGAAAGTGTGAGACAACATTCCCAGACAAAAGGGGAAGGTAGTTAATTTTTATCATGTCTAAAGACATGATAAAAATTAACAAAAAGTTTTTTTTTTTTTTTTTTTTTTTTTTTTTTTTTTTTTTTTTTAATATCCACTTTGGAATTTTTTCTGAGCTCTGGCTAGAAAGAACTCTGGTTTATCTATTTAAGACGTGCGAAACGAATTTCACTTTAAATCATTCTGTGCCGTGAATTCAACATTATATAGGAACAGACTTTATGAAGGTAAAAGTGCTCAGTTTATTTATTCTTTAGAGGAGCACGTGGAGATTTTATAGGATATTTACTTACAAAGAATTGCTTGTATTTTTTTTAAGAAATATTAATCAAGTTAAAGATATATAATCATGTCGCAGAGCCTCCATTATTTAACAAGGATTAATTCGGTTGGAGATGCGCCCAACGATGCTTACATTTTCTACCAGATGTCGGGAGGAATCTTTTACTGTAACCGAAAAGACTACGCACAATTTTCTCGATTTTATACTCGAACGTCTGCCGAAAATCTTTTTTTAACGATGGATCTTTGCTCGACGACCCATCATTCCCTTATCCTAGATATTGATATTAAAACTGAATGCGATGCATCCCTTCCTTCATCTATGCTCTACGATTATGTAGATTCTGTTATTCTCTCAACCTTAAAATTTTACTTTTTATCCCTTAAGCATTTTACTTTTATTGTGGCTGTTCGTCCAGGAGGTGGTATTCATGTCCATTTGCCGGAAATTTCGATCGCTCATGATGATTATATTCAATTCTGCAGCCAACTTCAACCCCGGTTCTATCACGAAACATCTGAATTTATTTTCCAGTTGGACGTTTTAGCGAATGCGACGCTTGTGAATTCCTCCAAGCCCTATACGAATAAATACGAACCCATGTTGATTATTTATGTAGACGAACAAACCACCTGGCGTTTAGATTTGACCAATCCTAATGCTTTCAGCATGCGATTGTTAGGCATTCAATCAAAATTTAAACGTCGCAAGGATAATACCAATTCCTTTTTTCGTAAACTGCTCCACCTCCAGCCAATGGATATTCAAAAACAACTTTATGAATATATGATGCCTGTGGTGACACTGTACGATCCTTTGTATCGAGTATCGTATCCCACGCTTATTAGCAAAGATGAGGAAGCTGGACCCGACGATGAAAAAGTGGCTACGTTTGTGTATAAACTAAAAACCCCGATGTATATTTACAAAGGGAAGGATTTTGGAACCGAAGGTCATCATTGGTTAAAAACGTTTTACTTTATCAAGTTTAACGGGTTTGTGATTTCAGACTTTGAATCGAATAACCGGGCTCTAAAACGATGGTACCGGGAAAGTCAAAATTCTATCGTCATCGAAAACGATGTATTCCAGACGGTGAATCAAGCTCTCAAGTTAGACAATCCTAGTTTGCATTCCGATCCCAATCCCCTTCGTACGATTATGCAGTACAATCAAGGTTACTATTTTTTACCTGTCTTTTGTGCCTTGTGTCAACATTTACGAATGTCCTCCCATACACTCGCATCCCATTTGCGTACTATATTAGAATCTCACGAACTCATAGATTTGTAGAAAAAATCAACAGTAAAATTATAGATATTATTTCCCAAGATTTTACTCTCGACACGATCCTCTTTTGTGGTTCGAATCTCAATCCTAAAATTTACAAATTTAAAGATAAACTGGAAGCTATTATCAAAACCATGAAAGGCGTTATTTTATATTCGGTGTCTGGAGATCAGCTCGTGGAACAAATTCATCGAATTCAAGAGCGATATTTTCCGATTCTCGTCATTACCATGCACAATTCCTGTAAGAAACCTCAACGCTATATGTGGAATAATATCCACGAGTACTGGCAAGAAGTGCCCCACCAGATAGAAATTCTAAACCTGATGAATGCCATCTGGTCCTCCATTCAGGCCTATGCTCGGAATCAGTTTGCCGATAAAACTAAAAACATGTGTCCTTTCACAGACATTATGAAACAGGTCAACATTAATTATGTGGTCTCGTCCATTCTGAGTCGAACCAACGTTGATCGTAAAATCATTCAAATGGATCGACATAAATGGCATATTCGAACCCACGATGGGGTTCTGAATCTCTTGACGGGTCATGTAGGAGGGACGGTTCCGGAATTTTACCTATCGGATCGACGTCTGGGCATCAATTTTAGTCGACACGAGTTGATGCAATTTCGTCACGATCCGGATTTGATAGCCATCTATCGTTTATTAACCGACCGGAAATTTTTTCTACAATACCTGAAAAGCTGTTTTCTCGACCTCACGGACGATTTACTGGATACGCTGCGGGAAAAAGTGCGCGAGTTTCATGACAAACTAGAAACCAACCCGCTCATTCAAAGCATGCTTCATTTTTATGTGCACATGTGTAAATATACGTGTTTCGAATACGATCTGTTCATGTACCTTTTAGATGTCCTGGCCAGTCTTCTCATTGCGACCAATTACGGTCGCAAATTTTTTATTTTGAAAGGCAACACGCGCAATGGAAAAAGTAAATTCTTTCAATTGATTTCGAAGGTCTTTGGAGGCTATAGTCATGGTATTCGAGCCGTCAATTTACAAACGACGAGTGGTCAAGGACTATCAGCCCAACCCGAACTGGCCTCTTCGTTATTTTGTTGTCGAGTAGTGACTGTTGAAGAAATGTCGGGAAAATTAAACGAAAACCTCGTGAAAGAAATCACGGGTAATTCGACCACCAGTTTTCGGAATTTATACGAGCAAAATGTAGGAGCGATTCCCAGTGCCAAACTCATGGCTTCTACCAATACGTTCCCAGTGTGTACGGCCACAGAGGCATTTAATGATCGCGTGGTAGCAATTCCTTTTGACGCCGTGTTTACGAAAAATGCTCCATCCCTCACCTCAGAACAAGTGATGCAGGATCAATATTTACTCGAAACCAAAGATTCTATCGTCGAAGATTCCTATAAAGGTTTCTTTTTAATGATTTATCTGCATCTGGCCCACAATATTAACATGGAGGACGGCATGATCCGTTACCGTTCCGAACCTGAAATATTAGTAGAATTCAAAAAAGAATTTTTATCTTCGACCGATATTTTTACACAATTCAAACAGTATGCCGATGTACAAATCATTCCCGGTTCTGTTACGACCTTTAACGAACTGAAATCGGCCATTCGACAATTTTTGAAAACGATGCGCGACACCTCCATCCACGAAACGGAACTCATTATGCATTTCAATGATGAATTTGGACATTTGAAACGGACCGAAATGGATTTCAGTTCCTTTTCAGCCGAAAATAATATTTCCTCGTCGTTGGATATAGTAGAACCCCTTCAGTTTGAAAATGCCGAATTGAATTCGTCTCTCAAACGAAAGCATGACGACGAAGAGGGAGAACACTCAACCACGAAACATTTAAAAGTGGACGATGAACCCATTGATCTGCCTCAGCATAAAAGACAAGTTATTTATTACGATAATGTTATCATCAAAAATCTGAAAAAAGACAAGAATTACTAACCTTTTTACATATGCATGAGGTAGGTTCCCAACATTTCATTGTGTAATGACTTGGAAAAAACAAAAGATGACTGAAGAAAGCCAGATTTCAAGATGTTTCTTCTTCAAAAACACAGAATCATGTGAAGTGAAACTCGCAATGCTGAAATATATAAGTGAGAGTCCATTCTTAAAACATGGTGATGTCCGGTCGATCGAGTCGGGTTGGAAAAATTTCTTAACAGCTGAGAAAAAGTTCTAAAGATTTAAAAAAAAAAAAAAAAAAAAAAAAAAACTTTTTGTTAATTTTTATCATGTCTTTAGACATGATAAAAATTAACTTTACCACCCCTCACCCCTATTTTGGTTTGAATCAGGTGTCAACATGTTTCTAAAATAAATTTCCAAGAACGATATGACTCATTCTTTTGTTTAGAAATCTAGTTTTAGAAAGGATGAGACATCATTCACAACAAAAAGAAAAAAGGGGGGTAGAGTTAATTTTTATTATGTCTAAAAACATGATAAAAATTAACAAAAAGTTTTTTTTTTTTTTTTTTTTTTTTTTAATAGAATTTTTTCTCAGCCAGCTTCGAGTCATTCTTTCTCTTCTCACTGACTATATATAAGAACGTTGTTCTTACAGTCCTGGTATTGACATTAACGTAGCTGCTAGAATAAAAGCCATTGTAGGTATTTCAGCTAAGCACAAACAGAGGCATTGGAAACAACTTTTTAAGAATTTCTTCAACGGGTACCGTGGATTGATAAACGCAGTTTCCTGCAGCATCGCATGTGCGTTTATAATGTTCTGAGAGAAGATACTTGTACTGTTCAAAATAATTCCAGGGAATGAGGACTTTTCCACTACATGTTTTAGCAAAGTAGATTTCACCTTGGGCATCTTTCAGGACGTAAGGTTCTTCATTTTTCACTAAATAATATTCGTTCCCTCGGAAATCCACCGGGTATCGTTCTTTTCCGTCCGCGTATTTGGCCAGAACGAATTCGTTTTGAATTTGAATAACGAGGGATTTTTTACGTTGTAGAGGATATTTTTCATTTCCTTTCCGATCTTTGGCATAATATGGAAGGCCGTCTCGAGTTTTAGCGAAAGGATCACCTTTGTCGGGATAGATTTCCCCCTTTTGGGAGTGAATGGCATACCTTTCATGACCATATTCACTTTTCACAAAGACTGGATCTTTTTTTCGATATTTGTAATATTCGCTACCATATCGATTCGGATAAAATTCCATTATATTGCTTTATCTTTTCAAAAATAAATTTCTCGTCTAATGATTTTATTTTTTACTTTTCTTCGTGAGCATGTTTAGCTAATAAATATTGATGATATTTATTGCCGTGCATTAAATAATCCATTGTGATCCAAGTATATTTCGGATTCGCGAGTAGTGCGTAAAAATATAAGAGATAGATGCAAGTGACATGGTAATGAGCAGAATCTTTAGGAAAAAACTGACTGGCCATTTTGCGAATAGGGTCTAAGATTTCTTCATTCGATAAAATAAATTCTTCATCATTCCATTCCAGGGCATTAAACAGGGGCTGCTGATCGATTAAAAGATATAGGTGTCCATATTGCGACATATTATCTAACACGTGACGGATATGAGCAACGGCCTGTGATTGAAAATCTCGAACGAGTCGAGGCGTAATCTCAAAAAATAAATTCAGAAACCGGTACGTCGCTTGATAGTTTTCAAGTTGAGGATTTTGCCCAATCACGAATCGGATGAGTCGATCAATCGGTAATTGAATAGTTTTCAAAACAGAAATATCGTAATACTCTGCCATGCTTGTTTAATCCTTCGAACCGAAGAAGAAAAAAAAAATTAAAATTAATTGAAAAAAAAAATGAATCATTCAACCTTTCTTCCATGGCGAATCACCGAACGGTTCAATCGACAAATGGGTCCCTCCTTTCGATATATTGTTCTTATTTCCCATACTGCCACGTTTAATTTGGAAAGAGATTTAAAATCGACCTTGGGTCTTCAATCTTGGTCCTTAATACAATTTCTACAAAAGTTTCGTCAACATCGAGTGGGTATAGAATATATAACTCTGTTCACTCGCAAGGATAAGATACGTCTAGGACCTATTGCAGTACAAGTATCAGAGCGGATTTGTTTCCAACAATTAAAGAAAAAATATGGAACTCAATCCATCCACTTAGTTGGAGCCACCTATCTAAAAGGCAAATTGAGAGATTTTCATGTGATAACCGTAGAGGATTTTAGATTCAATGTTCTCCTGAAACAAGATGACCGATAAAAATAAAACATGGAATCCTATATCGTTCTCAATTTCGAAGGTTTCGAATTGAATGGTGATCCTCTCGCCAAAGAACTTAATCTTTCTTATAATGATGACTTTTCCGACTATATTATTAAAGAAGTGGCTTATATCACCCATGATCGTTCCCAAGGCATTATCTACGTGGAACCACCCATACCGTGGTCTGAATTATCCTATTCCGCCAAACAAAGTGTATCGAGTGTTCATTTACCGTTAGCGGATATAACGCATGGCTTTTCATGGAATGAGGGTCATTTGCCGTACGATCAATTAAAACCGTTTCTCGTAGCTCTAACGGCAGGATATAAAAACATTTACTGCCCTCATTATTGGAAAATTAATGTTTTGTACCAGATACTGGCCCGTCCTATTTATTTCAATTTCGTCTCCAAGAACAAGGAGGCGTTTCATACCGCGCCCATATCAATGAACTATGAATATTCATCGTTTTGTCCGAAACATATAGGTCGGACCAAATATTGTGCTTTTCAAGAAGCTTTGTTTTATTTTCATCGCCTTCAAGAGTACAAGAAAGAAACCTTTCCGTTTGTCATTCATAAATCTTTAGAAAAAAATGAAAAAGAAAGAGACTTACCTCCAACATTATCCAACACGTTATAGAATACTTTTTTTTTCCTTTCCCATGAATGAGTCAACTAGGATCTAGGTGGGTCCCTCTTCAACAGCACGTACACATTTGAAGCGAAACTCGAAATGCTTAAATAGATAAGGAAGAGTTCATTCCTAAAAAAAATGGTGAGGACTTGTGAATCCAGTCGGCTGGAAAAATTTCTCAGAGCTAAGAAAAAATTCTGTAATGAAAAAAAAAAAAAAAAAAAAAAAAAAAAAAACTTTTTGTTAATTTTTATCATGTCTTCTAGACATGATAAAAATTAACTAACCCCTTTTGTTTTCAATGATGTCTCACGATGTTTCTAAAAATACACCATGACTCATTTATTTCTTGGAATTTTATTTTTAGAAAGGGTGAGTCATGGTCTAATTTTCGAAAGAGTGAGACATCATTCCTAGACAAAAAGAGTAGATAGTTAATTTTTATCATGTCTAGAAGACATGATAAAAATTAACAAAAAGTTTTTTTTTTTTTTTTTTTTTTTTTTTTTTTTTTTTTTTCAGCTCTGAAAATTTTTTTCCAACCGACTGGATTGAAAAGACATCCCAATCTTTTTAAGAATGAATTGTTTCAGATATTTTTCTTTCTCTCACGACTTTAGTTTTTAAACAGTATATTAATGCAGATTAGGAACGCAAGTATGACCAAGATACCTATCATAGAAAGAATGATTTTTGTCCAGTTGGTGGTGGATTGATGATTATTTTCGTCAGACTGTATCGGGTTGGCATATATTTTCTTCTTTCTTTTCTTCTTTTTCTCTTCCTCTTCCACTGGATCTTCTTGTCCTGGAAGACCGCTTTCCACTTTCTCGACCACTTTACCCTCCGAGTTATTATATATAACTTTATAGGGTTGGAACCCGTGTCGAGAAGCGCGTTTAGATCTCAAATTGGTCAAATAATCCATCGGTTTCGAATGCGATCGGTACAAGTAGCCTATCAAATTTTCGGGTTCAATTCTAGGGTCTCGTATAAACGCAGGCGTCCAGGGCTTGTCATTTAAATTGGGAACAATGATGATTTGATCACACGTGATGGGGTATCCACTCGCAAAGATTTGTTCCTCACTCACTTTCTTGAACTGGACAATGTACTCGTTATTATATCGATCGACCGGGTAGTAATATTCACCCAATTTATTTTGAGCGTACCGGTTTCCTAAAGGTTTTTGGGTAATGCGCTTATCGGCATGAATAATTTCCGGATAGATTTCATTATTGTCTGCATCTTTGGCGTATCATTTCACGGCCGGATCTTTCATCAATTGATCGTACGATCCTTTGTCCGTCACTAAATATCGTTCGTTGCCGTGTTGATCAACCGGGTAAATAATGACCCCGTTCTTATCATGAGCATAAAAGAATTCTTTCAGCCTCGTCATGGCGAATTGACCGCTATCCGGGTAAATTTCGCCTCCATCCGCTTTCCGCGCATACACTTGGTTCTGATCGGTATCTCTTCCAAAGATGACTTGCTGAGTGAAAGGGTGAAGGATTTGATAAAAATTCATCGCCTGTAGCATTTTTAGGATAGATGGGTTTACCCTGAGAATTGATAGGATAGAACGGAATACCGTTTTTATCGAGGGCGTAAGACATGTATTCGGGCTTGTGTTCCGTATCGTCGGCCAACAAGGGATATTTTTCATTTCCTGTCTCATCTTTAGCATAATAATACCGCCCGTCGGCATCTCGAGCAATCATGTCGTTCCCAAACAAATCTTTGGGATACATTTCGGCCCCGGAATGCTCTTTGGCATAAATTTCTCGACCCTGGTACTTTAGAAAGACGGGCAAGTTATTGATTTTTCCATAATACTCCTCAAATTTTTTTTCTCCACCGATATACACGGGTTTTTTAGCATAATGGGGAACTTTATATTTGTCTAGGGCATACAGTAGACTGGGATCGTCAGTGGTAATATATGTTTCAAATTCCCTTCGATCCTTTCTATATCGTTGATTTCCAAGATTGTCGACTGCATAATACTCATCTTTTGCCATCGAAGATCCTTTGGTAATCGTTTTGCTTTATTCGTCATTGTCGTTGTGGTAAATTCTCGGATAATATTCGTCCAAGTTTTCATCTTTCGCATAAATGCCTCCTCCTAAAGCATCTAAGGCCGGTTCGTCCCTATTTCCAATTCGAATATACGTTTCGAGACCGTTGAGTTGCTTGGGATAGTATTCGTCCCCACTCGCTCTCTTAGCGTAATAAGGGGTTCCATCGATGTTCCTAGCCGGCATTTCATTGTGCAAACGATCTCGAGCGTAAATTTCATCGTTGAATTCGTTGACGGGATAATATTCACCTAGCGTATTGTTTCGGAAATACATTTCGTCCTGATCCGGAGAGAGTTCAAACAGCGGTCGTTTTGTGACGAGATTAAACGGGTATTGGAATTTATTGTTCTCTAAGGGAATATAGATCCGTTGACCGTTGGAATCGAGAGGGGCATATTCGATAGGGAATTGATTGACATCGAGTTTTCGAGCATAGTAAGGCTTTTGATGCTCGTCTTTAGCAAAATAGGGTCGATGGTGCTCGTCTAAAGCATAGATTTGTTCTTTGGTCTGAGGATTTTCCGGATACCATTCTTTTCCTCCGTAGAACAGATACACCATTTTTCCGTTTTCCATGGGAAACATGGGTTCCCCATCACTATCAAATCCATACACGGGACGGTTTTGGGCGTCGACGGGTAAAATAGAACGGTTCAGATGATCGACGGCATAGACAGGGGTTATTTTACCGGTGATGGGAGAGATTTGTTTTGCAAACACAATATTTCCATCGGGATCCAGCATATAAAATTCATCTCCTTGTCGATTCTTAGCATAAATCTCATTTCCGTCAGCCAATTTGGCATAGCGCTTATCTGATTTCATTCGATCGGGGTAGTATTCTTCGTAATTCAGGAGATCTCGCCTATGCCGACGAATTATTTCCTCATCCACGTCCATGGGAATATTGCCTACATTATCATTATTAGGAGGATTGTCATGGATTGGAGGAGGATGGTTAGATGGATTGCTTGGAGGGTGATTGTTAAGGGGGTTGTCAACGACTGGGTCTCCTACATGATTAGGAGGAGCTGCTTCCATTCGAAGCAATTTTCGTTCCGCTTTATCAGATTTGGATTTATCCCTTCGAACCATTTTTTTTTAATTAATATGAGTTACTTTATTATTATCTCTTCTCTTCTGACTCAGAACAAAGAAAACAAAAATATGGTATCGATCCTCTTATGGATTTTATTATTTCTCTTTATCCACCATCCCGTTTATAATGCTTACCAGAATATTACGTATCGGACCCTTTATTACGAGACATTAGGTCAAGAATAGAGAAGAAGAAGAAAAAAAACAAATGGATTCCTTAACATTAGGAACGCTTTTAGTCGCTGGAGCGTATACGTCCTTCGTGATCCTGTTTTGTCTCATTTTAACACAAAGCTGGTTCTTTCTCCTTTTCCTCCTCATCAACGGACTCATTTTTCTCTTTCTGGCTTTTGGATACATTCGCAAGCTGACGATTTTTACAACTTTCGGGGAATTGCTCGGCAGTTTGGTGCAAAATAAAGACGTGGGAGATTGGTATTGCCGTTTTCGTCAATGGTGGTTTAAGTAAAGAGAATGGATGCTCAAACCTTTAAACGTTTAAAACGAACTTATTTAGAAGATGAACCGATCGTTTCTAACGAACTCCAAGAAAGCCAGGCTCGTGTTTCACCGTTCGTGGCTCATAAAATTCATGAACTTTTACACTTCAAAACCCCTTCTTCTCCACCTCCTCCTCCGGGTATTGACGTCACCCACTTTACGACCGCTTTCCGAGAAGAAGAGCCTCAACAACGATTAGATGAAGTCGTCGTCACCTATTTATTATTCATGGCCAATTTAATGAACCAAGATAAATGGGGACGGACATTTCTACGACCTGGAGCTTGGGTAGGCGAATACAGTTGGATTCAACTCTTTAAATTGACTACGTACTGCGTCTTAACGCTCCTGTACCGTATTCGATGGAAGAGCGAATACTTTTTCTTTTTAGACGAAGCGGTGATTGAATTACTCCAGGGGAAAAGTCAGGCGATTCGAGACTTGATGACCCGGATCGGCATTTCCGTATCCCCACAACCTTTTTCAGCCGAAGATTATTTTCATCACATCAATTACCATAACACGTTGGTCTTTGGTCCTTATTACTGGCGGCTTTTACATTGGATGGCCGAAGCGTTTTCAGTTCAGGACGAGCAGGACGAGGATATTCGTCTCGCGAAAACTCTTTGGAGAGACTTTGTGACAGAATCTTTATATCGAACTCTCCGATGCGGGATTTGTGTGTATCATTACTTATCCAAACTCAAAACGTATAAAGAACGGTTTTTAGGCGAACACTTTGCCCACGTCTGGTTTCAATTTCATAATGAAGTGAATGCCAGTCTTCAAAAGCCACCTTATCCTGAATCGGAATTCCAGAAAGATCAAGAATATATGCGAGCTGCGTTAAAAAAATAAAGAAGCATGGGATCTTTTCTGACTCGTCTCGGGAATCAAGTATGCGGAACAACCAGCATGGGTTCCATTCAAGATCTTTTCAAGAAATGTCAAGACGCACCCGTGACCGTTGTATTAGGTAATTTAAGAAGGCATCCTTCCCTCTTATCCTATCATTTGGAAACCCTTTTTGTTCGACATCATAAAACGGTCCATATTCTTCTCGACGATTCCAACGATTGGTTCGTCAGCGGGTTAGATCCGTCTTACGAATGCGACGGCACGCATTGCGATCTTCTCATCTGGATCGAACCGAATTTTGGAGACTCGGTGGTCAAACCAGCGTATGCCGATCGTCTCATTGTTTTCACGAGCCATCTTCATCTCAATTTATCTAATTGTCAGTTACTGAATTATCATTTAGGCGATCCCTACGACCTTCCTTCCAGTACCATGAAACCGTGGATCGAAGATGAGGCTGAAATATATCCACACAATGAAGTGCTGTACCCAAGGAAATATCAAACTGGGAGATGGTGGAAGCAAGTCGAGAATGAAATGGATGTTGTCTTTCATTTGAAACTGTGTCGGACAGCTCAAGAATGCTATCTCAGCATGTTAAACGCTCTCGAGATTGTTGGAAAGTATCGTCCCAAAACCTGGCGATTCCTTCTTTCCGAATATATGAAAAAGTCATTGGCTTTAAATCTTCGGATGGGATTAAAGAAATGGGATGAATATCAGTCCCAATCCATTCCATCGGTTCGAGTCCAATCCTTACATCCGTCATCGGCTAATTTACTCAAACCCATCTATGGTCTCGATTCCTTTTTCCAGTCTCAATTAGTTTCCTCACTCTGGTTTTCTTCCTCAGATTCGATTGATTCTGTTTCCTCCTCCTCTTCCTCCTCAGAAGTTTCCCAAGGTCCCAATAATTCATACATGAGTAAATCATCTAAATCAGCCTCATTGTCTGAAAACCTGATGCGGTTTTCATAATCGTAAATTACATCATATAAGAAAGAACGTCGCAAAGGGAGAAACATAGAAATTAATTTCTGCAGGGCATCTTCAAACGGTTCTCGGCAGACAGGACACGTCAATGCTTTTTCTCTCCAAATGTCAATACATTTCGTGTGGAACTGATGTTGACACGTTAAAGTAGAAATGGTTTCTACATCTTCGGCGATGAGTTCGTCTAAGCAAATTGGACAACATTCGGCCATTTTGTTTCTACTGTTTCTTCTTCTTATTATAAATATTTTTTTTGATTCAAAACCTATTAAAAAAAATTATAAATAAGTAAGAGTTCTTCATTATACCAAAAATAAAAGAAGCATCATGTCTCCCTCAAAAACTAGTAAATTAGTCTACTCTATTTATGAAAATCAATATGAAACTTGGTGTTTACAAATGCATAAAGATCTAAATCATACCGAAACACTTCAAGAATATCACCAATATCTTATCGATCAAAAACAACGTTCCGCGAAATATATTTCAAATGCTTTAAATGCTATTCGACGAAAATGATTCTTACCTTCTGCAGATGAGGTGGTGGTCAAGAAACCTCGTCGTCGAAAACACCAACTTTTTACAGCAGAGCAGATGAATCAAATCCGTAATCACTGTCTCTCCAATTATGAAACAGATGAACTGTCGCTGATAGTCTTATTACTTTTAGAAACGGAATTGAGGATGATTCACATCTTGGGCTATCTAAACGATGATCCAGAGAAACGAAAAGCGTTTGCGTCTAAATCTTTAGAAGTCTATAAGGATTCAAATCAGATAAAGTTATTCCAGTTTCTTTTCAATGCTCCTCCATCCAAACTATTTGGAAAAAATCATTACCAGTATTTATTTAATCTAAAGCGACGATTGAAGAAACAGTATAACATCAAAAGGGCTTCCTTCGAAATGCTGAAGCGGTCTCGATATCTCGTGAAAGCAAAGGCGAAAACGAATGAATCAGAACCCAGTGAGTGAAACTTATATATCGACTTATATATCATTATCAACATCTCCAAAAAAAAGAAAGTAAAACCGACCGACTGGTGGAAAATATTTCTCAAAAAAATCTAATGTGGTATTTAAAAAAAAAAAAAAAAAAAAAAAAAAAAAAAAAAAAAAAAAAACCTTTTTGTTAATTTTTATCATGTCTTAGACATGATAAAAATTAACTCTACCCTCCTTTTTGTTTGGAATGATGTCAACATGTTGTCTAGACATGTTTCTAAATATAAATTTCCAAGAAAAGCATGATTCATTCTTAGAAATCTATTTTTAGAAAAGGTGACATCATTCAAAATAAAAAAGAAGGTACAGTTAATTTTTATCATGTCTAAAAGACATGATAAAAATTAACAAAAAGTTTTTTTTTTTTTTTTTCTACTATCAAATTTTTTTGAGAAATATTTTTCAACAGTCGGTCGGTTTTACTTTTCCATTTGGAAATAGATCTGTTGATATAACGATGTATAGGAGATGGATCTGTTGATAACGAAATATTATACACCAGTCGTGAGTCTTACTTTTCCATTTTTGCGTACTGTATTCATTTTTATTTTAAGAATCATCTAATTCCTTCTACTTCGTCTTTGTCGTCTCATTTCTCTCCAAAATGCATTCGGTCGACCAAAATAAGGATTGACTTCCCGTTCTTCATCATCTGAGGTAGGTGAACTTTGTCTAGGTGTATTCATATAAGCATAATCTCCCACTAAATCTTCTCTTCTCTGTCTTCTGGGTCTCGTCTGACTGGTACTAGGCCCTGAAAAAATGAGACCATGGCCTCCCAGATCGACTAATTCTTCTTCGGGTCTTCGTCTTCGTCGTTGCCTTGGCGGTTCTTCCACCTCTGGTTCTTCCTCCTCTTCCTCTTCATCCGAATCTATTCTTAAATGTTCCATTTGCAATGTTCCGCTGGTAAAATAGAGCATATCATCCTGGCTGATACGAGTCCGACAGGTCGGGCATTTCTTTTTACCATACTCTCGAATCCATTTCTTTATACATTTAATATGAAAGGAATGCTCACAATCGAGATTGTAGACTTTATGGCGTTTCGTTTCTTTGAAGGCCTTCAGGCAAATTCCACAGATTTCTTCCTCTGCGTCTGCCATTTTTCCCAGTGATTTACTTGATTATGATATATCCATCTCTTCGCCATCTTCGTTTCTTCTTCCTCCTCCTCCTTGACATATTTCTTGACGAGAGGGAACTTGAGATTCCTTCGTCGCTACATTGAGTAACATTCTCAATTCTTTTTCCATATACCCGTCGGAACATAAGAACAGTTTCACCATTTCCATCGTCCAGAAAATTTCTTCGTCGGATTTTTCAAATTCGCGTATTTTCAAGGCCACTTTCTGTACAAGACGGTAAAATTTCTTACCCGTCGCGATCGAACCTTTCACTAATCCTTTACCTTTGAGCTTTGAAATAATAAACCCGGTCCCGAAAAGATATCCGAGGTACTCATCAATTTGGGTGGCTTTTTTCGTCGTCTCTTCGTCTTCTTTCGGAACAAACAGGACGTAGGGGAAATTTTGTTTGAACGCAAACTGCTTTATTCGATCATCCGCTTTTCCTAGGAAAACTTTCGCTAAAAAGGTTTCGATTCGACTCATTTTTTCAATAAATTCTAGTGATAAGGCATCGCACGTGCCGCCTTGTTGAATCTCTCGAAGGAGGTAGTAGAATTCTGTATTCCGATGGTACGTAATTTGAGAAGTGACCAGTTTTCGCAATTGCTGGGTAAGAACGATTCTTTGAAGAAGAAGGGGCGACGACAAATGAGAACTCCAAACTCAAACACGAAATTCGCCACCACGTTGAGTTCGTTCCGGCATAAATTGCAATAAATCATGACGTGCACAAGATCAAATAGGGTCGTGTAAGGAGAATAACGAGCCCGAATTTGATTCGAGGCTTTCATTTCCAAACATAATTGATAAGCGGGATCCTTTTCAACATCCTTGGAAGTAGGAGGTAGAAGGAACGAAGCATCGTCGCCGTCACATATTTTTACATAGGGAGCTAGGACTTTGTGATAATAACTTAAGAAATTGAAAGGTTGGTCCTCGTCTTGATGGACATTTTCCATGAGCGATTTCATGTTGGTGAAAAGAGCGTGCAGAGCCGCTTTATCGACTTGGGAGTGATTCTCTTCATTGGCGATTTTTTCAATATGCTGGGCGTATTCGTCCATGTATTCGATCATGAACCGTTCGAGCGATTCATACGATTCAAAAGGTTCGGCCTGGGATCGAAAAGGGGCATTCACGCATTGTAATAATCGAATCCCGTTTAATAAAATACGTAACGTGACGGAAACATTACGGATCGGTAAAATACCAGGAATCCCTATGAGAGGAAATGTGCAGGGTACGTTCAAATCTCCCGTCCAATTCGCATATTCTCGAGCTAGACGAGCTGATAAGAACGGATCACTGTCATCAGAAAAGGATGCTTGTAAAATAAAAGCATACGCATCTTGAATTTGATCACATTCCGTGCACTGCAATTGACCATTGACACCTGCTACGATTTTATCGGGACCGTGACACGTTGAAATGAAATCAAGGAACATGGTAACCAAGATCCTACTTGTATTATTCTTATTCTTATCATGCCGTATACACCTATTGAAATAAGACGGGAAATTCGTCGTTCGTATTATGAACGAGGGCAAACGGTTCGTCAAATTGCTCGACACTTGAATGTCGCTCCTTCCACAGTTCAATATTGGATCTCCCGCTCCTCGGAAAATGAGGAGAACTATCAAACCAAACACAAATCCGGCCGACCTCGAGCCACGACCCAAGAAATGGATCAACGTATTTTTGAAATGTCGACGGGTGATCCTTTTTTACCCGCGACGGATATTGGTCGTCGATTACAAGTGCCTTCCACCGCTCAAACGGTTCGTCGAAGATTAAAAGAAAAAGGATTAGTGTCGCGCATCCCCGTCCGAAAAGATTATTTGCGGGAGATTCATCGTCAACGACGCTACGACTTTGCTTCTCAACGTGCGGAATGGACGGTTGACGATTGGTCCCGGATTATATTTTCCGATGAGAAAGTATTCAGTTCGATTGGGTACGGTCCTATTCGCGTATGGCGGCCTCGACAGGTCCTGCGTTATCAAGACGAACGTTATTTTTCTTCTGCGTTAGAAGGACGTCAACGTTCCGGTGGTTTTAATCTCAGTGTCTGGATGTGCATGAGCGGAAAATTTCCCAACCAAATCCGTCGAATCGGGATCCAGCATTTAAATGCCGACTATTACCTCTCTAATATTTTAGAGCCGGTGCTTCTCGATCATAGTCAACCTCCCGATGTTTCTTTAAACCCTTTGATCACCGAACACCGTCTCTTGTTCATGCACGATCTGTCTCCGATCCATACGAGTTTATGCGTCACACAATGGATTCGAGAACATGAAATTCCTATGGTCGAAGACTGGCCTCCTAAAGGAGCTGATTTGAATCCCGTCGAAAATGTTTGGGCGGAATTAGAACGTCGATTAGCGAATCGGGTAGCTCGAAACCGATTGGAATTATGGGACTTGGTCCGCGATGCTTTTTATAGTTTGGAAGAAACTTATTTTGAAACATTAATCGCGTCCATGCCTCGACGAATTGCATCTGTCATAGAACACAGAGGAGGTTGGACAAAATACTAATCATCATCTATAAAAAAAGACACTTCATTTGGTTCTTCAATGAATATATTTATTGACACCATATTTCACTATTTGTTGCAGGGCAATCATAGCCATAAATCGATGACAATATTTCGTTCCACAATACCCACATTGCTGTGGACGACGAGAAGGTTTATAGCTTACTGTCCATACAGATTCAACACGGAGCAATTGATAAATTTTTTTTCGACAATGTTCATTCGCGACATACAGTCTTTGAATATGAAGTTTTCGCAGATCCTCATTCAATTGCTGAATCCATTTGGTATGCGGTCGATACGTTTTCATGTCTCTAGAGGCAAACCGGACACTGTTTGTCAGAGTGTATCCATCAGACGTGATGGCCAGCACACCTATGACACTCGGATGAATTTCAGTTCGATATTTCTTTTTTTTAGTAGAAGAAGTAGAATGAGATGAGGAGGAAAGATCTTCTTCGATTGTAGAACGCATGTGTGGTGGAGAGGATTGGTCCATTATTTCTGAATAATGAGAGGAAGAAGACGAAATGGGCGATAACGGTGGATTGAAATTCAGAGAAGGAGTATCACGAATTGGATTAGGTTTCTTCTTTTTGATCCTACGGCGGACAGGTGGAGGAGAAGGAGTTGGCGATATATCAGACCACGACGTGATATACTCATTCTCCGAAGAAACACATTCATATAAAGGCGAAGAAGGTTGCAAGTCCAAACAGGGTTCATTATCGTCTTCACACGTCATGATTAAGTCTCCCGTAGCCATCTGTTCTAGACCTATCTGCTCAAGAAAATGAGCCGCGATTCCTTCTGCAATCGTTTATATAGAGAAAGAGTGAGAGGGGGGAATGAAAGTAGGTAAGAGTAAAAAAGATAAGTCGTTGGGAAAAATATTTCTCTCAGAAAAATTATTAACCTTAAAAAAAAAAAAAAAAAAAAAAAAAAAAAAAAAAATTGTTAATTTTTATCATGTCTTTAGACATGATAAAAATTAACTATACCCTCTTTTTCAAATGATGTTCATCTGTTGTCTCGATATGCTTATAAAAATAGAACATGTCTCATTTCTTTCTTGGAAATTTATTTTTAGAAACATATTCGAAAGGATGAGACATCATTCTCAGACAAAAAGGAGACAGTTAATTTTATCATGTCTTAAGACATGATAAAAATTAACCAAAAGTTTTTTTTTTTTTTTTTTTTTTTTTTTTTTTTTTTTTTTTTTTTTCAAGGTTTAGAAATTTTTTTCTTGGCTTTCAGAAATTTTTCCCAGCGAACTCGATGGACAAAACTATCCAATTTTTTAAGAACGGATTATCGCTCATCTATTTAAGCATTCCGAGTTTCGCTTTAGTTCAATCCGTGTTTCCTTTTAGAATGAGTGTGTGCTCTCCAACATGGTTCTACCCTCTCTTCTCAAGAACCCCGTCCAGTGAAGAATTTAAGGATATCTCCTACCTATCTATCAAAGAAGCTACGCGTAAATTTAATAGAGTTGAATTCAATATGAATTTTTCTAACATTTTTCATCAATGGATATTCACAAAATTAATAATAAACGCGGAACCACCCGTTTTTTATGAACACAGATTAACGAAAAGAAATGCTTTACATTTCGCTATTTTGTTCTCAATGGATGATATCGTTCGGCAACTGATTCTTCTTGGATGGGACATGAACAAACATGATATTTTTGGTTTTACCCCTTTACACTATGCCTGTCAATTACGATGCAAACTCATCGTGGATATGTTGTTGCTTGCTGGTGCGAATGTCCGGTGTTGCGATCCCAAAACCGTTTTAGAACGCTGGCGAAAAAATGGAAAATTGGAAGAGGAAAATATGCGGTTACTCAATTATGCTGTTGAACCACGTATTCTTAGCCTGGAAAATTTATGTTACATAACTATTAGAAAACATATGAGGCATGTCAAAAGGAATGCTCATCATCTCGGATTAACTGACTTAATGGTAAGACGTCTCACCCTCGAAGAATGGTAATAATATTCTTTAAAATAAGATCCCTTAACCACCCCGCATTTCCCACTTGAAGAATCCATCCTATCTATTCTTTTTTTTTTTTAATGTCTCGGGATGTCATCCGACGCATTCTCTCCGCTAAAAAAAAACGAGTTCCTCCCACCTACCCCAAAAAGAAGAAGAAGAGGAAATTTCCCATGAGTCTTTTCGAGAACACTCCTTCTCCTCTCTCTTCCTATATATAAAAGAAGCTGAGAGAAAAGTTGTCTTTTCTTTTTTTTTCCATCTCATCCTCAGGAGAAAGAGAGAGAGAGAGAGAGAAAACCAAACGCCATGGAGTGGTTACGGCGAGAGTCTTTTTCCCTCGCGATTCATTTCCGTTTCGCCAAGACAATTCCCCTCACGTTTTACTTGGGATCGGGCACGCTCTATTTTCGAGGATCGGAACTCGTAACTTGCCTTTCCCAGCAAGGGACTTGGATGAGTCCGAAAAGTCAACGGACTATTCAGCAATGGATCTCTCGAGCCCCTTTTCGCCCTTACCGATCCTTAACGACGGATCTCTGGATCGATACGTCGGACCGCCCCAGCCGGATTCTCCGCTATACTCCTTTTATCACCTTCGATTCCCTGGAAAGACTGCTCAACGATTTGGGTCCAGACGCTCTCATCTTTTCGACCTGGCTTCAGAGTGTGATGAGAGAACCTCTTCAAATCCAAGAAGATTTTCAGACCGGGGAAACTTATTTTAGTCCCGTGGAGAACAAGGTGATGAACTTTCATTTTCAAAATTTATCGGAACTGTTTCAATGTGCTTTATGTTTTTATTCTTCTTAAAGAGTCGGGGGGAAAACTAAAAATTGTAGAATAATCATAAAAAATAATTTTGTTTTTCTTTTAAAAAAATATTGAGATAGTCCAATCTTGGGGAGGAGGTGGAAAATTCAAAACTATTATCTAAAACAGATATGGCGGTCAGTCCATTTCGATCCACGGAGGAGGATATGTGTGAGATTCTCTGATCCATAGAGGGTTTCAGAAAAAAAAAACTGCGAAAGTTTCCCCCCTATCTCCAAAAAATGGGTATCCAGGTTGAATGCACAGTACAGACTGATGGGAAGCCGAAACTCAAGTTCCTTATATAGAAAAAATGAGAGCTCCTTCTAGAAACAATTTTAGATGTCTTGTTTGGATGAGTGAGTCGACTGGGAAAAATTTCTCAGCGCTGTGGAAAAAAATTTTGAGTTAAAAAAAAAAAAAAAAAAAAAAAAAAAAAAACTTTTGGTTAATTTTTATCATGTCTTATAGACATGATAAAAATTAACTCTCTCTTCTTTTTGTCTGGGAATGATGTCTCACCGTTTCGAAAAATAGAACATATCCCATTCTTGAAATTCTATTATTTTAGAAAGGATGATGAGTGATGGTCTATTTTTCAAAACGGTGAGACATCATTCCCAGACAAAAAGAAGAGAGAGTTAATTTTTATCATGTCTATAAGACATGATAAAAATTAACAAAAAGTTTTTTTTTTTTTTTTTTTTTTTTTTTTTCAATTCAGAAATTTTTCTCTGAGCTTTGCCAATTTTTTTTCCCAGCCAGCTCCATCCATAAAACAACACCTCTCAAAATCTTTTCTCACTTATCTATTTAAACCACTCGAATTTTTTTGCTTCCAATGAGTCCACGCATCTTGGCCTTTCTTCCACTCTGCTCTGAGAAAGATAAGGTAGATTGTTTTCGGTGGACCGTCCTGTTGACGCTTCCGATTTATATAGAGAGTTATATATAGATAGGGTCCCTCCTAACTCCCTCTATTATGACTATTAGTCTTGTTCTTTTTTTTCCCAAGAAATATACAAAGAATGATCCACAGTTTTTTTTTCCGTTAATGAAAAAACAAATATGCTTCTACCTTCCGACTTCTTTTTTAGTACCTCTTTAGGTGTCTCCTCCTTCTGGATCTTTTCCTTCTCCTCTCTTCCTCGCGAGCAGGGAATTGGAAATGCTGTTCAGGATGCAACGCTCGTAAAGACTCCATTTTCTTCCTGGAGAGGGCGTCTACGGCAAACACCGTCTTGTCATGAAATTGGAGTTGGTAGTAAAGAGGTCCGTGAATAATGTACACGGAGCGAGCTCGCAGTCGATAGGGAATCATACGATACCCGTCGGCTTCTGATTCCATTTCCCATCCATAAAGACGGATCGAAGCTTCTCCGGTTTGAAGAATATGAACCCACTCGGGTGAAACGTAAAACAGTTTTAAAAAAGTTCCAGCATCGACGGCGATCACATTTTCCCATCGCAGATAAGCGTGTAAGCGAAAGGTTCCTGCCTCCATCATCGATTGGAAAGCAAAGTGCTTGAAAACTTCGATGGACGAAAAATAATGCAGGATTTTTCCATCGTAACAGGATAAATAGCACATGGTTTCTTGGACGATTTGTTCCATACGCTCCGGGTCCCGAAACCATTCTTAAAACGGGAGAGACGTTCCCATTGATCAGCTACATCGAGATGACAGACGGGCGTGATTTCCACCAGGGTAGGTAGAACTGCAACAGCATCGGTCGACATTTTAGTTTTGCTCGGTTGAGAAGGAAGAACGAGAATGAACCCTGTAAGCAGAAAAACTCGGATCTATATAAATACTAGAGGAAAAAAGGCGGGGGGGAAGGGAAGTTCTTCCTTCCTCCCAAAGAATAAGAAAAGTGGGTGGAAAGAAAAAAATCATTTCACTCTCAGGAAAAAAAAGAATTTTTTTTTCTTGTCAACATGTTGTCTAGACATGTTTCTAAAAATAGATTTCCAACAAAGGTTCATTCTTTTCTTAGAAATCTATTTTTAGAAAAGAATTGACATATCCTTCACAACAAATTTCTTTTTTTTTCCCCTCCCTCCAGCAGCCAACTGGATGGGCAAGCGTTTCGGGTCAGATCAGTCCGTGCTGACATTATTTTTTTTAAATACAATGGAATTAGTATAGGAATGTACTAGAAACTGACCCAAGGTTGAAAAGAAAATATCAAAATCAATACTCACTTCTTGACGATTTTTTTTTCCAAAAACCTGTTGAAGAATTCTTGATGGGTTATCCAATCTCTAGACCTGTCTGAAGGGAATTCAATCTAAGGTGAGCGCGCATTTACCTGACGCGAAACTCGGAATATCTGCATAAATAACAAAACGTCCATTCTTAAAAACTTATCGTCTAGTCCATTGAGTTGGTTGGAGGGGGAGAAAAATTTTCTGAATAAAAAAAAAAAAAAAACTTTTTGTTAATTTTTATCATGTCTTATAGACATGATAAAAATTAACTGTCCCCTCTTTTTGTCAAGGAAGGATGTCTCACCGTTTCGAAAACGAAACCAAAACTCATCCTTCTCATGGCAATTATTCCAAGAATGAGTCACAGTTTGTTTTTCGAAACGGTGAGACATCCTTCCCAGACAAAAAGAAGAGAGAGTTAATTTTTATCATGTCTAGAAGACATGATAAAAATTAACAAAAAAATTTTTTTTTTTTTTATTACTCAGAAATTTTTTCCAAAGCTCTGAGAATTTTTTCCCAGCCGACTCAATGATCCAAACAAGACAGATCCAAATTGTTTCTAGAAGGAACTCTCCCTTCTCTATTTAAACCACTCGTGTTTCCAACTTCAGTTCAGTCTGTGCTGTGAATTCGACGTGGATACACACTTCTCCCTCCTGGAAAGAATTTCTGTGAAGGTATGCGAACATTTTTCTCAGCTCTTAGAAAAATTTTACCAGCTGACTTGATCGACGAGAGACATCTCGAACATTCTGTTATCTGCGGAAGCCGTTTCATTTTCGTGCAGTCCATGCTGTGGACTCACCTGAATATCCATTGCTCCCTCCCCCTTCTGGAAAGGGTAGTAGCTTTTTTAGATCCTCGTCGCTCTTTTTACGTTTCGTTGGATATCTAGGACGAACTTTTTTACCTTATTCCTTTCAAACTCTAATATTGCGGTTGGAGAGCCGTCATGGAAAATCAGCCATGATCCTGACGAATCTAAACCGACTCCTTGAAAGCAGAGCTATGTCATGTTTTTTTTTTGATGACAGATTTCCAAGCTCCGAGTGATGAGAAATTTAGAAATTTTGCAGTGTTAACGGAAAGGAGGAGACAGAAACCTGGAGAATGGAAATGAAGCTGAGAAAAAATGCTAAGAGCTCAGGAAAAAAAAGGCTTTTTCCAGGAGGGAGGAGAAGCGCAATTCTAGGTTGAGTGCACAGCACACACGGATCTGAAGTTGGAAACGCGAGGGGTTTAAATAGAGAAGCGAGAGTTTCTTCTAGAAACAGTTTTGGATGTCTTGTTGTTTGGATCATCGAGTCGACTGGGAAAAAAAATTCTCAGAGCTCAAAAAAAAAAAAAAAAACTTTTGGTTTAATTTTTATCATGTCTTCTAGACATGATAAAAATTAACTGTCCCTCATTTTTGTCTAGGAAGGTTGTCTCACCGTTTCTAAAAATAGATCATGACTCATTCTTGGAATAATTGCCTTGAGAAAGCGTGAGTGATGGTCTATTTTTAGAAAGGGTGAGACATCCTTTCCAGACAAAAAAGAAGAGAGAGTTAATTTTTATCATGTCTTAAGACATGATAAAAATTAACCAAAAGTTTTTCTTTTTTTTAGTCCAAAGGGGCATTGTCCCCGAAGGAATATTACTTTCGTTTGGGCGTTTTGCGTTGACAACTGTAGACGGCGAATCACTTTTCAAAATAACGCACTTACCCTGATCCACTCTCACCTCCTCTTCTCTCTCTTATCTTTATCCACTTTCTCCTCCTCGCTCTCTTATCCTCCTCTTCTCTCTTATACTCGTCGCTCTCCCATCCTCCTCGCTTTCCCATCCTCCTCCACTCTCTAATCCTCCTCCTCTCTCTACTCATCCACACTCTCTCATCCTCCTCTCTCTTGTCCTCCATTTCCATATAGTTACCATTTCCCGTTGTATGAAACAATAGAATAGTAATCATTCTCAATAAAACGGTAGTTAAGCAACCGCAGTAAGAAGAAACCATTAAAATAGACCTTAGTAAAAAAAACTATTGTAAAAATCATTTGTATTGAAAAACAATTATCATATCATTAATCACAATCACAGTCCTTCGGGAACAATGCCCCTTTGGACGTAATCTAAAATCTGAATCATTTCAGATTTTTTTTTCAATCTCATCTAGAGAATTTTTTCTAGCCGACTCGATCGACAAGACATGACATGACCATTGTTTCTTTTTTTTTAATAATGGACTTTCACCTATCCCTTTCAACCCTCCGAATTTGGCTTTGGATCCGTGTCCTTGCTTCCACATTCAGAGCTCTTTTCTTCAACATTTCGTTGCAGGGGAAGAATCAATTCTCTCACGACGTTTAGATATTCTTTCAGAATGCTAGAAAACTCATTCAAAGAAGAAGTATCTAAGGGTGGAGTTGCCGGTTGAGGAAAATTCACGAGTCTTGGAATCGGATTATGCGAATCCGTCTGTATGCCAAACTGTAAAGGTGAACCACCCGCTTTAGGAGAGCAGATAATAGTAAGATCCATCTTTTTCCAATTTTTGATTTGAATATACTTGTTTCTTCTTACTCGGAACATTTTCCTTTTTCTTCCTCCTCATCCAGGAACTGAATTCCAGGTGGAACGGAAGCATTTGTAATAAACTGTTGTTTCTTGGTTCCACACGCTTGACATTTTCCCGTGACCATCGGCCGTCGATTTTTCGACATGCGATAGTGGACGTCGACCGTATCGGTCTTGGTTCGGCATTTCACACACCAAATGGAATACGAAACAGGTTCCGCGTCAGAATGCTCCATTGCAGTAACACACTCTTTATTATTTTCTTCTCTTTTGAGAGAGAGAGAGAGATGTTAACCAGAAGTGTAGATATAAAATTTAGGATACGTTTCGGATCCGTCCGCTCTTTTCGCATACCCCACTTCTTCACAGAGGTATTCCGTTTGCTGATCCGCTCTTCGAGGATAAAACTCGTTTCCCCAAGCATCGCGAGCATAACGAATTCGATCGCCGGCCGTTAAACAATATTCGACTCCATCCGCCGTTTTAGGATACATTTCATGCCCCGATTCGTCTTTGGCATAAGGGAATAAAACAGACGTATAAAGCGAATACTCGTCCCCATTTTGAAATTTCGGGTAGTATTCTCGTCCAAAAGCCGTTCGGGCATACCGTCGAGGAGCTAAAATGTATTGGTTTCCGTTTAAATCTACCGCGTAATACTCATGACCATTTTCGTCTCGAGCCAAGATAGGATTCCCTTCAGGATCCGTAACGTATAATTCGTAATGAGGATGTTGGGGGTCGGTCGGGTATCGTTCTTTCCCCGATGCGTCTACTCGATAAACAGACATGCTTAGTTCTCGTCGCCTGCTCCTTCCTTCCTCCTACTCGAGACCCGTTGAGATGAAGGTATGAGGTTGATATCTATAAAATGGGTTGACCCTTTCAAACTATTCTATTGTTTAAAGACGCGTGGGTTAGGAAAAAAAAATATTAATAAAAGCAAATATCTGAACGGTTCAACACAACGGGTGAATGGAAAAAAGGAATAGTTCTCTCTATCCAGTCACAGGATGGTTTCTTCTTCTAGAACAGCTCACACTCAACTGAAGCGAAACTCGGAACTCGAAATGTTTAAATAGATCATAGAGCCCATTCCAGAAAGAATCCGGAGATGTCTTGTCCAGCCAAGTTGACTGGGAAAAAAAAATTTTGAGTTAAAAAAAAAAAAAAAACTTTTGGTTAATTTTTATCATGTCTTATAGACATGATAAAAATTAACTGTCCCCTCTTTTTGTCTGGGAAGGATGTCTCACCCATTCGAAAAAAACAAACCATGACTCATTCTTGGAATTGTTGCTATTAGAAAGGGTGAGTGATGGTCTATTTTTAGAAAGAGTGAGACATCCTTCCCAGAGAAAAAGGGGGTTCATTAATTTTTATCATGTCTAGAAGACATGATAAAAATTAACCAAAAGTTTTTTTTTTTTTTTCAGAGTAACAGAAATTTTTTCCAGCCGACTCAATCGACAAGACGTCCCCATTTTTTTATTTAAGAATGGATTCTTGTTTATTTGTGTAAGCATTCCGAGTTTCGTTTTAGATGAGTCTATGTTGTTGAAGAGGAAACATGGGTACCCTCATTTTTTTTTTCTTATCTGATTTCTAAGATGAATTCAGTGAGTTCACCTTGACCTTTTCAAATTTTGTTTGTTTACTTTTAGCCCAGAGGTCGACGGATAAATCATTCTGATTTTTTATATATTTTTTTTGTGTCGCTCTCTCTCTTTCTAAGAAACCTATCTCGTTCCAAGTCTTCTCGAAGTGCTATTGGTTCGTTTCGAGACGAGGTCATTTCACACACCCCTCTTCCTCCTCAAAAAGTATATGTATATAAATTAAAGGAAGTGATTTTCTATACACACACTTCACCTTTTTGAGTGGTGTCACGATGAGCCTATCCAGTAGAGAACGTCTTAGGGAAAGAATGCGTGAACAGAAACGACGCTGGCGAAGCAATTCAGCTAATCGAGAGCGAGAACGAATACTTCAAAAGGAACGTTATGCTGTTCTTAAAAAGAACTCCCGACCGCGAAAGAAATATCTTCCTCCCAAGCAGTGGGAAAGCTATACGAATTTGCAGTATAAGGATATGTGGTCCGAAGAAGCCTATCAAAAATGTATTCGACAATGTAATAAAGAGGAATACAATTTCCTGATCTACGTTCTCGTCCGTTTGTACACTTATTACGCGTTACCTGAATCGAAACGTCCCCCTCCTCTGGATATTATTGTGCAAGGATCTGCCGGAACGGGTAAATCTTTCCTGATCCAAGCTTTATACCAAACTCTGATTCGAACACCGCTTTTTAGCGAAGCGTGCTCGGTTCTCAAACTCGCACTCAGTGCTCAAGGAGCGGTTTACATTACGGGATTTGCATCATGCCCTGCGTCTTCAAATGAACGGGACTTTTGTTCGACCTCTGACCCAAGAGACTTTAGATTATTACAGACCCCTGTATGCTCCTTTACGGATGGTGATTTTGGATGACGTTTCCACAATCGGATCCAATTTATTTTCGCGCCTCGACCAGCAACTTCGACAATTGTGTCATGTGCCGGATAAGCCGTTTGGGAATGTGCATATGATTAAATTCGGAGATTTGTAGCAGCTCCAACCGATTCGCGACATGCCCATTTTTTATTCTGAAGGGTGGTGGACGCCTCAATCCACGCTCTGCTATGAACTAGTCGAATGTATGCGATTCTCTCTGGATTACGAGGAGAGACTCGATCGTTTAACGAGAAATCACTTTTTAGAACCGGACGATGTGGTATTTTGTCAGTCCCGCGTTCGCAGTTTCGACGAAATTCCTCGCGAAGCTATTATTCTCTGTTTTTCGAGCAAGGATGCAGAGAAATATAATATGAAACGTCTCCAATCCCGAGGGACGTACTGTTCGTGTCTGGCTCGAGACGTGATTTATTCCGAGAGCGAAAAATTGCGGAAGAGGATGATGAAACGGAGTCAACATTTACATCGATCTCAGATGGCGAATCTCGAATCCGTCCTCCATTTACAAAGAGGAGCGCGATATCAATTGACTAAAACGCTCGACAGATCCAAAGGATGGATGAATGGAGCAATTGGAACACTACACCAAATAGACCAGGATGAAGACGGAGTTGTGACGCGTGTCTGGCTGCAATTTTCGAATAGTCTAGCTCCTATCGATCGCGTCTCCATTCGTATTGACACCTGTTCGACGAAAACACTCGCATTTTATCGCGAACAGTTTCCTTTGATGTTAGCCGAAGCGATTACGGCTCATAAAGCCCAAGGAGCCACCTTTCCGTCGATCACAATTTACATGCACGGACCTTTTAATCGATTTCAGCAATATGTCGCTTTTTCTCGAGTGACTCAACCCCAGGGATTGTATATTCTGGACCAGTTTCGTCCCCGCATGAAATTGGCGAGCAAGCAAAAATACGAGGAGGAACTGGAGCGATTGCAAAACATGTCCCGGATTCCGTATGATATTTCGGCTCGAGAAGAGAACCAAGATCCGTACGAGTTTCTCATGAACCTTCTTCAATGTGGGAATCGTCTTTCCTTCCATCTTTCCAATAGAAACATCTCCCAAGAAAAAGAAGTCGTCAAACTAGAAGAAAAACCTTCTTTCCATGTAAAACCTGTTATAAAATGTGAATCTTAAATCTTTTTTTTTAAAAATTCAATAAAAAGAAATATTCTCTATCAAAACCCCTCCATTCTTTCAAAGCTTCACAAAACGCTCAACAATGTCCACACAATGGGAAGAGAAAAATCGATCTCAACGGTCCACACAACATGTTGACTCCTCAAAATATGTCTCTCCCAAGTGACAGGATGCTTCGTCTTCAACGGCTGACACTCATCTAAAGCCAAACTGGGAATGCTTAAATAGATAAGCGAGAGTTTATTCTTAAAAAAAATGGCGCTGTCTTGTCAATGGAGAATCGAGTCGGCTGGGAAAAAATTTTGAGAGCCGGGAAAAAAAAATTCTCTAACTCTTAAAAAAAAAAAAAAAAAAAAAAAAAAAAAAAAAAAACTTTTGGTTAATTTTTATGTCTTATAGACATGATAAAAATTAACTCTACCCTCCTTTTGTCTAGGAATGTTGTCTCTCCGTTTCTAAAAATAGACCAGAACCCATTCTTGGAATTTTATTCTTTTTAGAAAGGATGAGTGATGGTCTATTTTTAGAAACGGTGAGACAACATTCCCAGACAAAAGGGGAAGGTAGTTAATTTTTATCATGTTTAAAGACATGATAAAAATTAACAAAAAGTTTTTTTTTTTTTTTTTTTAGAGTTAGAAAATTTTTTTCCTGGCTCTCAAAATATTTTCCCAGCCGACTCGATTCTCCAATTGACGACACAGCGTCATTTTTTTAAGAATGGATTCTCGTTTATCTATTTAAACATTTCGAGTGTCACTTCAGATGAATGTTAGCCGTTGAGGAAGAAAAACGCAGATTCCCATTTTCTCATTTCCTTCAGAGAGAGAGAGGCCTAGATTTTCGAGACTCGATGACTTTTCAAGCATTTTTTGTTTAAGCTATTCGACTTCATATTTGTCTGACGTTCAAGAGTATGATCTCTCGTGGATGGATCTCTTCCACCTCATTCTCTTTCCAGTCGATTTAGAAGGGGAAGGGGAGATTTTTTTTTTCCTCATGGAGGATGTCTCCTGAATACCGTTCAAAGAGTCTATGGAGAAATTATATGGTTAGAGTCACGGATTTCCAGGGCAATCTGCTTCTCAGCTAAAAAAAAGGATCTCTCTTTCCCAGTCTGTCTTCGATTGCCTCGTTAACTGTGAAACCCATCGCTTTTCCGATTTTATGGTTCTCCCAGTATAATCAGACAGTCGGTCACAAAAGTATTCGAACACCGGTAACCTATCAGAAAATGACAAGATGGCGTTTTTTTTCTCTTTCTCTCTGTGTGTCGTGTTATTCCATCCTAGGTTTTCTTCTCCTCCCCCCCATCTTGGAAAAAACTGGAAAAATTGGTTACGATCTCTTTTTGAATGGGGAGATGCCATTTTGAGAAAAAGCTGACGACCCTATCTTGGAGAATGAACATGACCGCTCTACACACCCTTTTTCTCTCTCTCTCTCTCTCTCTTTGAATTGGGAAGCCATTTTTGGAAAAAGCAGACGACCCTATCTTGGAGAATGGAAATGAACGCCTCTCCCTCTCTCTTTGAAATGGGAAGCCATTTTGGGACCCTCTATTCTTGCGGAGGGAGAAAACTGAAGTCTGCATTTCGCTGTCTCTGAATGCGGAAAGCCCTTTTGCGAAAAGCGGACCCTCTTCTTCTGATCTTGGAGAACTGGAAATGAACGCTCTACACGATCTTTCTTTGAATTCAGAAGGTATTTTGGAACCTTCTAATGTTGGAAAACTGAAATGAACGCTCTACACCTTCTCTCTCTCTCTCTCTCTTTCTCTGAAATGGGTAGCCATTTGAAAACTCCCTAACTTTGGAAAAAAACAGAAATGAACGCTCTACACCATCTCTCTTTGAAAATGGGGGGTGTCATTTTGAGACCTCCCTCCCCTAAACTTGGAAAAAAAACTGAAATGAACGCTCTACACTTTCTCTCTTTGGACATGGGTAGCGCTTTGGGGACCCTCTCCTCTTGGTAGAAAAAAAAAAGAACTGAAGTGAAGGCTCTACACAATCTCTCTTGGAATGGGATCCATATTTCGGGAAACGTGGATCACCTCATGCTGGAAAACTGAAGTGAACCACCAAGATTGGACTCTATATAATATTTTTTTAAAAAAATTGACATCATGACCCTCCTCCAATTTGTTATTAAAAAAATTGTTTTTTTTTTGTTTTGGTTTTTATCCCATTTCCGATGTGATTTCAGAAATGCAATTCCATAACAGTTCAATTTCATTCGAGGTTAAATGATCTAAACAGTCTTTGACCCACCCATCCGTATGATTATTTTCTTCTCCTTCCTGTTGCACCAAATTTTGTAAGTCCATATAATCATTCCATACGGGAAGGGCTGGATCCTCACAAGGCTGTCTTGAAACACTTGGAGTCTCTTTGGGATGAGTGGAGGGATCTAGGATGTCTGGACCCGGCTGCGATTCTACCTCCATGATTTCTGGACCCGTTGGAACTTGTTTACCCGGCTGAAATTCTACCTCTACGATTTCTGGACCCGTTGGAACTTGTGAACCCGGCTGTGATTCTGCCTCCATGATTTCTGGACCTGTTGGAACTTGTTTACCCGGCTGACATTCTACCTCTACGATGTCGGAACTTTTTGAAGCTTGTGGACCCGTCTGACATTCTACCTCTACGATGTCGGGACAGGTTGGAGGAGGAGAAGAGGATACTGGAAGAGGTTCTGTCTGTGAGGAGTCCAAAAGAGTTTGCCTGTTTGAACAAGTCGGGGAAGAAGAAGAAGAAGAAGAAGCTTCTGGATTCTGAAGCGGATCTTGCACGCCAGGTAGGTTCCGGTAAGTCGACCGTTTTTTAAGAGGTAATTTTTTTTCTTCCTCCTCATCTTCAATTGTGATGACTTCAATTTCATTCCGTTGCCGGGTCGATTTTGTTTCGGGCCATGACGACGGTTTGGTCCAGCTCCTCTTATCATCTAAGGAAGGGATGGGTAAAGGTGGCGGAGGGTTTTCTTCTTCTTTTTCTTGAAACATCATCGGCGATTGGAAAGAAATCTCCTCTTTCAATTGTTTCCAAAGCGAGTACGAGCACCGATCGACGAGAAAGAGACTCTTCTGGGTTGTGACGATGAGATATTGCGTTTTCGGGGGAACGACATAGTTTTGAAAAGGTCTTAGAATATATTTCTTATATTTCATCCTGTCGCTGACTTTAAAACTTCTTTCCTTCAGATTGGGGGACGATGATTCGTAATAGGCGAGAGGAGCGGCTGTGGTTTGAACAATATGAACTTCGTCCTCAGCCGTCGTTCTCACTCCAAACGTAAAATATCGTTTCGTGAGAAAATATTCTTCCACCGAAAACTCGTGCGCGGATGTGTATATCGCCGGTCTGTTTGAATGGGCCGTCTCAAAGCTCGATCCATCCGATTCCAAGAGAAGGGAGATTCCTCTTTCGTTTGTTGCGATTCGAATAAATTTCTGTATATATTCTGAACGAGCAGGTTGGAGGATTCGACATCTTGGTTGAAAGAAACGATCGCTTGATGAGGTGGTAAATGCGGAATAAATGTCGCACAATGACACGCCAAAAAAATTTTCAAGTTGGAGATTTGCTTTAGCGTCTTCAAATCCTCCCCTTTCGAAATCCGTTGAGTTGGAAAAACGTCTAATAGCGACATGGCTCCCAATGGAAAAGAAATGATCTCGCCCAGTACTCTCGTCTTTTTATATATCTATATAGACACACACAGACACACATAGAGGCTCTATGACGTCCGTTTTATTGGTTTTTTTTGTTTCTCTCTCTCTTCTTTCCAAGAAATCTTATCTCCATGACCTCTTTTTCTTTTCTTAAAAAGATGAATGTGTGTGGGAATGAGGAAGTGAAAGTAATAATTTAATAAACAAAAAATTATCCAACCATGACCTTCTTTTTTTTTCAAAGTCACCCTTTCCAATCCAAGGACGTCCAGAGATAGAGGAAGCAGGGAGAGAGGAGGAGGAGGGAAGAGAAGGTCACACTCTCTTTCTCTCTATAAATAAAAGGGGAGAGCCCCAAAGTAGTATTTTTGTCCAAGTGGATCATGAGGAGGCATCCCCGGCTCACTACGTGTATTCCTTTCAAATATAAATATGTTGATCTTTCCTTTTATATCATCCAAGGAGTCGTTTACCTGAAAGCCTCCGATTTTTCAAAATGTGCGGGTTATTATACCGTGGGGAGTTATCAAAAGATGCGGGACGAATTTTTGTCCGACGAAAACGTGTTGATGGCTCGTGACATTCCACCTTTGGATGCACAAATTTCGTTAATGAAACGAGCCAAATATTTTTACACGTCCCACTTTCTAACCGTCTCGCAAATGAATAGGATTATGGATCGTCTTGAGAAGACAAAAGGGATTCTCGTTCATTTTAGTGAATGGTTGCATAAATGTTTGCACGAACCTCTCTCGATCGAGAAGACTGGGAAGAATACCTATTATATTCTTCTCGAGGACTCTCCTCCTTCGTCTCATCATAGAGAAGCTACGACTTTTGAAAAAATCCTCGAGCAAAAAAAATAGAATGGTGGAACAACTACCCCATCCCTCTCCCCGAGCATCAAGAGGAGCCTGTTCAGAAGAAAAAGAAAAAACCTTTCCAAA
Organism: Stegodyphus dumicola; assembly: GCF_044657685.1. Classification (NCBI taxonomy): domain Eukaryota; kingdom Metazoa; phylum Arthropoda; class Arachnida; order Araneae; family Eresidae; genus Stegodyphus; species Stegodyphus dumicola. Next base: position 164,206,667 of record NC_140780.1, read on the forward strand.
AGCCTATCCTCATCCTCCTCGATAATGATGGGGATGAGGAGAAGCCTGTTCAGATTCCTCTCCGTTTGTCAAAACCCGTCGAGGATGAAAAACCTCTCCCTTCCTCAAAACCCCTTGAGGAAGAGAGACCCCTCGAGAAGGAGAAATCTCTCCCATTGTCAAACCTCCTCGAAGATGAAAAACCTCTCCATTTATCAAGACCCCTCGAGAAGGAGGGACCTCTTCCTTTATCAAACCCCCTCGAAGATGAAAAACCTCTCCATTTATCAAAACCCCTCGAAAATCAGGGACCTCTCGATTTTTCAAAACCCCTCGAGGATAAGGGAACCAAAACTTCTCTCTCTTTCGAAGAGGAGGGACCTCTCAATTTGTCAAGACCCCTCAAGAATAAGGGAACCGAAAATCCTCTCCCTTTCTCAAGACTTCTCGAGGAGGAGGAGGAGGAGGAGAGACCGCTCCATGTCTCAAGACAGGACCCCCCTCTATCTCTTGAGGATCCGAGGGAAACGATTCCTATTGAAAAACCATCTATCGACGATCCCCAGAAAAGGTCTTCGGAGGAGATTAGACTTCCATGTAGAAAACGAATCTGCCACAATCATCATCATAATAATAATAATAATAATAATAATAATAATAATAATAATAATAATAATAATAATAATATACCCCCTTCTCAACAACAGAATCCTACAACATTTACAGATAAATGCATTCAAACCAATCCCTTTATAGTAACCCTTTTGATTGGAGAACCCGTGCATTAGCCTCGAAAAATAAAATGAGATTCTGGCCTGTTTCTATGACCAGAATGTTAAGCCAATAGATAGGTCTAGCTCAGAATTTTTCTTTTTAAAAGAAAATAAATAAATAATCCAAAGACTATTCGTAAATATAAATGGTAAAGTCTCGAGTCGGCTGGAAAAAAATTTTCAGAGCTGAGAAAAATTCTACAACTCAAAAAAAAAAAAAAAAAAAAAAAAAAAACTTTTTGTTAATTTTTATCATGTCTTAGACATGATAAAAATTAACGACCCCCCTTCCCTTTTCGTCTGGGATTGTTGTCTCACTCTTTTGAAAAACAAATTGTGATTCATTCATGGAATGATTGCCATTAGAGAAAGGATGAGTCATGGTCTATTTTTAGAAAGGGTGAGACATCCTTCCCAGACAAAAAGGGAGGGTCATTAATTTTTATCATGTCTAAAGACATGATAAAAATTAACCAAAAGATTTTTTTTTTTCATTAGAGAATTTTATTTCAGCTCTGAGAAATTTTTTTTTCTCCCAGCCGATTCGAGACTTTACCCATTTGTTTTTAAGAATGATTTCTCCCTGATCTATTATTTCAAATTTCCAAGTTTCGCTTCAGAACCATCTGTGCTGTTGAAGAAGTAACATGATATATGTATTTTTTTTAATGAGTTTTGTCAAGATTGAATTGTGCAGGATCGACCTTGCGAATTTCTTCTCTGTGTCTTTAAATAATAATGATACCGAACTGCTTTTTGTAGAGCGCAATGGAAAAAACCTTTTGTATGGTTAGGACAATTCATGTGTTCGATCCCATTGTATTTGAGAATCTCTTGCGTCGATCCCGAAATGCAATAAATGGATCTTTGCAACCATTTCTCTAAAAACCGCCGTTTCATTTCTCCTCGCACCCAAATCATGGAAAAAGGTTCCGTCAACATCGTTAACACCCATGGAAAATAACTGTACGGAATTTCTCCTTCGTACCACGACAAGCCGTGATAATAATCACTTGCCCACACAGCGGTTCGTTTTTCTTTCTCGGTGAGCACTTGCCATGGAAACGGGGGTTTAAAAACAAATACCCCTCGAGAAGTACCGTCCAATGTGACGTAAGCCAATTCTTTCACAATAAAGGCTCCTTGAGAATCGTAGAAACCTTCAAAGTCGAGCACGAGTTCCATGTTTTTTATTTCTTTTTCTTTCCAAGGTGACCTTTATTATTATTATGATGGATGTGTATTGAGATACGCACGATATTATTCAAAAAACAAATATATATATATACGAATGTGACCTTTCCCAGAATTCATACGACCTGTCACGTGCAACCTTCTCTCTCTATATATATAAAAGAGGAGACGGCGAGAGAACGCTATCCATTTTTTCCTTCAGGACACACAGCGAGAGAGAGAGAGAATTTTGTTTTCTTTTTTTCCTCAATTGAAGAAGATGGACATTTTGAGTACCAAACCTCTCAAAGATTCCTACATTGTTCTGGACATGGAATACTTTCACTGTTATGATCCAAAGACGGGAGATATATGTTTCATCTTGAAAGAACTGGGCTACATCACTTGCGATTTAACCTTATGCGGATCCATGATTTTTCTCCCTCCTGTCCATTACGATGACTTATCGTCCCGCAATCAAGCTGTGGTCAACCAGACTACAAATAACCGACACGGCCTGCAATGGACCGAGGGTCGTCTTTCCTACGAGCATCTTCCTACGATCCTGAAAATACTGACCGAAAATGTGGAGGTGATCTACGTCAATGGATACGATAAAGCCGAATTTTTCAGCAAGCTCTGCCAGCGATCCGTTTACGAGTTTTACATCCCAGGGAAAACCGAGTGGCGGAACAAGTCGAAATGCACGCGACACCAATATTTCCAAAAGATGATTCATTGTGCCGAGAACAAGGTGAGAAATTTTCGATACCATTTGATGGAGGGTAGTTACGTTTTCCGGAAATTACATTATTACCCCTCCGAAAGCAAAGCTGTCGAAGAGGAGGCGGAAGAATCTCCCCAGGAGAACTCGTGCGACGATGAGGAGGAGGAGGAGGAGGAGGATGAACTTTCTAATAATAATAATAAATGTCTAAGTTGGGATGCTTTAGAGACCCAAGAATATTGGTCTCAACCCTTATCTCACCTAGACCTGAAAGAGGATCCTCAAGTGTACTCTTTGTGGTCCTCTTCTAAAATTTGGTCTTGGAGAGAACCCTTGAATGTTCATGAATGAAATGGTATGTAAATCCCTAGAGAAAAAAAAATAGAAAAAAAAAGTTCCTTTTTTTGTAATATGTTGATTTCTTTCCAATCCCATTTCTTTTCTATAACTCCAGCCCAATCGACGAGAAGAAGACGAATTTTCGAAGTTACACAAGACGAATCTTCCAAAATACACAAGACGTAGAAAGATTTCACAAGGATTTATAAATCACACTCTCCCACATGATATATGTATAGAGAGAAAAAGACCCTCTGTTCTCTAGCCAATACGTCAAGACTTCCCTAAACTAAGAGAGACCATGAGTACCGAGGAAACCTTAGCAGAGCAAGTGGAAAGACTTTCAAAGAGATTAGAAGAGTTAAGACGGGATAGATTTACAGTTCCGCCGACTAAAGAGGAAACTATCATCGATTTCAACAAACCGCTGTACTTTCATCCCCTACCCCAAAGAATGAGACGAGTGGACTCGCCGTTGAACAGTTCCAATGAGAAACAAAATGTCACTTATTTGAATAGCCAATTTCAACACATGAATATTTCATAAGTATTTTTTCCCTAAAGCGTAGGGAGATCGGATCAGTAGTTTTTCCCTTTTCATCGTCGAAAAAGATTGGGAGGAAAAATCTTTCTCAGCTCTCTCAGAAAAATTTTTCAGCCTTAAAAAAAAAAAAAAAAAAAAACTTTTTGTTAATTTTTTTCGTGTCTTAGACATGATAAAAATTAACTCTACCCCCCTTTTGTCTGGGAATGTTGTCTCACACTTTCTAAAAATAGACCATCACTCCTCCTTTCTTAAAGAATAGAATTCCAAGAATGGGATCTGGTCTATTTTTAGAAACGGTGAGACCCTATTCCCAGACAAAAGGCGGGTAGAGTTAATTTTTATCATGTCTAAAGTTCAGGGTCCATCCATCTTCTTATGTGAAACGGTGACCCTGACAAGATCGAGATAAACAAGTCCTGTGAGTTGTTTTGTAATCTTGATGCGATCCAAGAAAGACTTTTTATTATTTTTTTTTGAAATAGGCGGGGGGTGGGGAGAGAAAATGTTCTCACGACCCTCAGATATCTTTTCATAAATATATTTTTTATCAAAGTGTTTCTTTCATTCCGATCCTTTTAAGAGGTGGGAATGACCCTGACATTTAGATGGGGTCGCGATCCCGACAGATGTCGCGCGAGTATAAAAGTGTGTGTCCTCCGCGAGATTTCTTCATAGAACAGAAGACGTGAACTGAGCTGGTAAGTCCCTTTGGTCCTATGAATATGGTTATCTATAAACTCGATTTGATTCTTAGTTTTTTTTAATAATGATTAAAATCATAACTTCATTTAAAAAGACCTTTGAAACTTCTTAACCCTTTGAAAAGAAAAATGTCTCTTTCAAGACGACGACTCTAAAACGTTTTATTGTTTCCCCCCCTTTCTAGATCTTTCCTGTTATACATATATACCTTTTCGATTCTCTTTTTTGCTCCTGTTTGTGGAAGACATCACCGTATTCATCGCCATGGCGTGTTCAGAAAACTTTATCGTGCTCGATCTAGAGGGTTTCCAGTCCTACAACCACAAGAAGGGTGAATTTACCTACGTTTTAAAAGAATTGGGCTATGCGACAAAAGATTTTTTGACCGTGGGATCGTTGACGTTTACTCCTCCTCACCCCTTCCACCAACTGAGTGAAAAAAACCAAAAGACAAATGCCTGGCTGACAAGAAACCGGCACGGACTTCGTTGGAACGAGGGTCATATTCCCTACAACCATTTAGGACGCATTCTCCAATCGCTCACTCACAGCTTCTCCACGATTTATGTGGTGGGATGCCAGAAAGCTAAATTCTTTGCTAAAGCCTTGGATTATCAAAAACCCGTGACGGAAATTTATGTGCCAGATGGAATCATTTGGAAGTATCGGGAAAAATGTGCCCGACATCATCAAAGGATGAAATATTTCCATTGTGCCGAAAACAAAGTGCTCAACTATCGATGGCATATTATGGAAGGAGATTTTCATATCAATCACGTCTATCCAGACGGAACGGAGAAAGAGGAGAGGATTCAGGAGGAAGCAGACAATCCTCTGCAAGCTTTTGATAAGGCCTACGATCAGTTAGAGAAGGATCCGTCCCCAAAAGCGTACGATAACCTCATCCAGAAATGGGATAATCTGTCCTGTTTCCAAATGATGGAACATCCGGATGAGCATACGCCTTTAAACTTGATGGGCTCTTCTTCTTTGTCGTCAACTTCCTCCAATAACTCGAGGAAGACGGAGGGTTGGGGAGACATACCTGAAAATATTCCCCATTACGATCCAGCAGCCTGTTGGGACGAACCTTCCAAAGAATCTCATGAGACCCCCAAAATATCTTCAGAGGGTCCAAAGACAAAATCCACTGAGTGTTGGGACAATGAACGGACAACTCATGCTCTAAAATCCACTACGACTATGTCCACTGAGTGTTGGGACAATGAACAGACGACTCATGCTCCAAAATCTACTGAGACTATGTCCACTGAAAGTTGGGACGATGAACAGACGACCCATGCTCCAAAATCTACTGAGACTATGTCCACTGAGTGTTGGGACGATGAAACCGAAAAGACGACAGAGAATTGGGATGACCGTTCTCAAAAGTATTTGAATTGATATATACATAAACTCAGGAGAAAAAAAATAAAGAAAAGATTTTTAGAAATAAGTAGAGAAAGGTTCTCCGCTTTCCCTATATTTATGGAAATGGACTGAGGAGAGAGAAAGAGAGACGAATCAGGAGACCAAAAAAAATGGGTCTTGGAAGGAATGAGTGCAAATGCATTCGATTCCTTCCAAGACCCATTTTTTTTTGGGTCCCTCTCTCATCCAATCTTGGAAAAGAACTTTGTCCTATTTTTCTAGGTCCATTCAAAAAGAAATGAATCTATCCATAAATTTTCTTAAAAGAAAAAAACAAAAAGATCCTTTACCTCTTGACGGTCCAAAGTCGAGAATCTTGGAAAAAGTTATCCACTCTCTCCATCCAGTCAAGCTTCTCTGTAGAAAATCTAGTAGGTGCATCTGCATTCTTGAACACCCGGCAGTTATTATTGGACGCGAAACGTCGAATGCTGAAATAGTTAACAGTGAGCCCATTCTTAAAGAAACGGGGATGTTTTATTCATCCAGTCGAGTGCGGAAAAATTTCTGAGAGCCGGAGAAAAATTTCTCTGGCTGAAAAAAAAAAAAAAAAAAAAAAAAAAAATACCCCCCTTTTAGTCTGAAAATTGATGTCTTCAATTTTTCAAAAATTGAAGACATCAATTTTCAAATTTTCAGAGTAAAAGGGGGGGGTATTTTTTTTTTTTTTTTTAATATCTAACTTTGAACCACAGAAATTTTTTCCGGCTCTCAGAAACTTTTCCCAACCGACTCGATGTGAATAAAACTTTACTGTTTGTTAAGAATGTTATTTAATGGATCGATTTCAACCTATCGAGTTTCGCTTGAGTTCCGGCCGTGCTGTGGGCCCACCTGGATACAAGTTTTCCCCTTTTGGAATAGAATAAAACTTTACTGTTTTTTAAGAATGTTATTTAATGGATCGATTTCAACCTATCGAGTTTCGCTTGAGTTCCGGCCGTGCTGTGGGCCCACCTGGATACAAGTTTTGCCCTTTTGGAATAGAATTTCCGTCAAGGTAGGCTACTTTTCCTCTTTTTGCATTTTTCATGTCATTTCATTTGTATTACAATATACTGAAAACGGGCGTTCGAACTGATTTCTAGGCTATTTCTATACAAATGGAGCTCGATCCAAGAAAGAAATGATGTCTTTTTTTTATTTTGTGGACTGCCAATTTGTATTGGAATATACTGAAAACGGGTGTTTGAGTCGGTTTTCAGTATATTTCAATACAAATAGAGCTCAGTCCAAGAAAGAAATGATGTCTTTTTTTTTATTTTGTGAACTGCCAATTTGTATTGGAATATACTGAAAACGGGTGTTCGAGTCGGTTTTCAGTATATTTCAATACAAATAGAGCTCGATCCAAGAAAGAAATGATGTCTTTTTTTTTATTTTGTGGACTGCCAATTTGTATTGGAATATACTGAAAACGGGTGTTTGAGTCGGTTTTCAGTATATTTCAATACAAATAGAGCTCGGTCCAAGAAAAAAATGATGTCTTTTTTTTATGTTGTGGACTGCCAATTTTGTATTGGAATATACTGAAAACGGGCATTCACGTCGGTTTTCAGTATATTTCAATACAAGTGGAGCTCGATCCAAGAAAAAAATGATGTCTTTTTTTTATTTTGTGGACTGCCAATTTGTATTGGAATATACTGAAAACGGGTGTTTGAGTCGGTTTTCAGTATATTTCAATACAAATAGAGCTCGATCCAAGAAAAAAATGATGTCTTTTTTTTTATTTTGTGGACTGCCAATTTTGTATTGGAATATACTGAAAACGGGCGTTCACGTCGGTTTTCAGTATATTTCAATACAAATGGAGCTGGATCCAAGAAAAAAATGATGTCTTTTTTTATGTTGTGGACAGCCAATTTTGTATTGGAATATACTGAAAACGGGCGTTCACGTTGGTTTTCAGTATATTACAATACAAGTGGAGCTGGATCCAAGAAAAAAAATGATGTCTTTTTTTTATTTTGTGGACAGCCAATTTTGTATTGGAATATACTGAAAACGGGCGTTCACGTTGGTTTTCAGTATATTCCAATACAAATGGAGCTGGATCCAAGAAAAAAATGATGTCTTTTTTTTATTTTTTGTGGACAGCCAATTTTGTATTGGAATATACTGAAAACGGGCATTCACGTTGTTTTCAGTATATTTCAATACAAGTGGAGCTCGATCCAAGAAAAAAATAATGTCTTTTTTTTTATTTTGTGGACAGCCAATTTTGTATTGGAATATACTGAAAACGGGCGTTCACGTTGGTTTTCAGTATATTTCAATACAAATGGAGCTCCATCCAAGAAAAAAATGATGTCTTTTTTTTTATTTTGTGGACAGGAAATTTTGTATTGGAATATACTGAAAACGGGCGTTCACGTTGGTTTTCAGTATATTCTAATACAAATGGAGCTCCATCCAAGAAAAAAATGATGTCTTTTTTTATGTTGTGGACAATCAATTTTGTACTGGAATATACTGAAAACGGGCGTTCGAGTCCTTTTTCCGACTATTTCTATACACATTCCACTATATTAAAATGACGTCATGGTTGAGTCCAAACAGAGTCGTCCCCGGATAGAGTCGTCTCCGGACAAAGTCGTCCCCGGACAATTTTATACCGAATTTGTATAGAAATATACTTAAAATGGGCTTGGAGGGGGGCGGAGTCCAAACAAAGTCGTCTCCGGACCATCTTGATGACCAGACATATTGCCTTTTCAACAGCCCGTATTATTCTTAACAAAAACGTGGAATACTTTTATAGAAAAGAGAAGAATTGAAAGTGAAAGTCAAAAAGCAAAATGGGATCGGCTGGAAAAAATTTCTGAGAGCCGAGAAAAAATTCTGAGTCAGAAAAAAAAAAGAAAAAATATATAATATATATATTATAAATACTTTTTGTTAATTTTTATCATGTCTTCTAGACATGATAAAAATTAACTCACCCCCTTTTTGTCTGGGAATGTTGTCTCCCATTTTCTAAAAATAGACCATGACTCATCCTTTTAAAGAATAGAATCCAAGAAAAGACTGGGTTCTGGTCTATTTTTAGAAACGGTGAGACAACATACCCAGACAAAAGGGGGGTGAGTTAATTTTTATCATGTCTAGAAGACATGATAAAAATTAACAAAAATTTTTTTTTTTTTTTTTACATCTCAGAATTTTTTTCTGAGCTCTGAAAATATTTTGCCAGCCGATCTCATTTCGTTATCATTTTTTTTATTTTAGAATTCATCAACCTTGTTCCTCCTCCTCCCCTCTCCCTCTCTCTCTCTGAGGAGTCTATATAAACGGATCGCCAGCGAGCTCTTGTTCATATCAGACGAGTGTTTCGCCTTGAGAACGGAAAAAAAAATACAAAAGCCATGCTGAGTCAAACTGGAATATAACGATGACTATTACGTGCACGCGTATGTGGATCTAGGATTCCTGTACTGGAATGCCAAAGATATCTTGACTCTCTTGCCTACGAACGTCTCGCATACGACGAGTGTTCTCCAAGTCTTTTTTCCTAATCGACACCATTTTCTTCGACTAGGCGATTTGGACAACTACTCCAAAGAATGGGGTCAACCGAACCAGATTGTCCTCACTTCGAATGAAGCGGCTTTCGTCGCTTCGAAATCCCTGCATAACAAGTCGCTCTTCCCTTGGATGTGTAAAATATTCATGAGACCTCTGACGAAAATTGAGGAAGACGGGGAAACGTATATCACCCTCCGAGAGACTGTGCAAGACGAACAAGAAAGGAAAAAGAGTCCTCTCTTTTTCATCACTCAATTCGGGATCCATCATCTCCCCAAAATCATCCAGAGACATCAAGCCTTCGTTGAAAAGTATCAGAAAGAGGACGATGGTGAATGTGATGATGATGATGATGATGATGCGATATGGTCTCCAGTCGCTTAAAGAAGGGGAAACGTTCTCCGCTTTCCCTATTCCATAGACTGGAGAGTTGAATCAGGAGACCAAAAAAATGGGTTTTGGAAGGAATCGAATGCATTTCAAAATGCATTCGATTCCTTCCAAGACCCATTTTTTTGGGCCACTCTCTCCTCCAATCTTGGGAGAGAGAGAGAGAAAAGAAATTTATCATCTCCTGTCCACCCAAAAAGAAACTATGTATTTTTGTTTTTCTGGATGCGGCCGAATTTGTAGAGGAATCGTCCAGAAACCGGCCCTCAAGCCCATTTTCAGACTATTTCTATACATATTCGGTCATCAAGATGGTCCGGGGACGACTTTGTTTGGACATCATCTCTATATAGATGGTGAAATTTGTATAGCCATTTCTAAAGAATCTCAGAGAAAACTAAAAGCGAGATTGCTAAAAAAGAAATAGCCTCCAGTGAACACAATTCCAACGACAGTGGATAGGAAAAGTGGAGAGTTGAAAGTGAAAGTCGAAAAACGAAATGGGATCGGCTAGGAAAAATTTCTCAGAGCTCAGAAAAAAATTCTGAGATGTAAAAAAAAAAAAAAAAAAAAAAAAAAAAAAAAAAAAAAAAAAACACTTTTTGTTAATTTTTATCATGTCATCTAGACATGATAAAAATTAACTCACCCCCCTTTTGTCTGGGAATGTTGTCTCCCACTTTCTAAAAATAGACCAATACAAAATTGGCTGTCCACAAAATAAAAAAAAAGACATCATTTTTTTCTTGGATCGAGCTTCACTTGTATTGAAATATACTGAAAACAACGTGAATGCCCGTTTTCAGTATATTCTAATACAAAATTGGCTGTCCACAAAAAATAAAAAAAAAGACATCATTTTTTTCTTGGATCCAGCTCCATTTGTATTGGAATATACTGAAAACCAACGTGAACGCCCGTTTTCAGTATATTCCAATACAAAATTGGCTGTCCACAAAATAAAAAAAGACATCATTTTTTTCTTGGATCCAGCTCCACTTGTATAATATATATTATATAATATATATATTATATATTTTTTCTTTTTTTTCTGACTCAGAATTTTTTCTCGGCTCTCAGAAATTTTTTCCAGCCGATCCCATTTTGCTTTTTGACTTTCACTTTCAATTCTTCTCTTTTCTATAAAAGTATTCCACGTTTTTGTTCAGAATAATACGGGCTGTTGAAAAGGCAATATGTCTGGTCATCAAGATGGTCCGGGGACGACTTTGTTTGGACTCCGCCCCCCCTCCAAGCCCATTTTAAGTATATTTCTATACAAATTCGGTATAAAATTGTCCGGGGACGACTTTGTCCGGAGACGACTCTATCCGGGGACGACTCTGTTTGGACTCAACCATGACGTCATTTTAATATAGTGGAATGTGTATAGAAATAGTCGGAAAAAGGACTCGAACGCCCGTTTTCAGTATATTCCAATACAAAATTGATTGTCCACAACATAAAAAAAGACATCATTTTTTTCTTGGATGGAGCTCCATTTGTATTAGAATATACTGAAAACCGACTCGAACGCCCGTTTTTAGTATATTCCAATACAAAATTGGCTGTCCACAACATAAAAAAAAAGACATCATTTTGTTTCTTGGATGGAGCTCCATTTGTATTGGAATATACTGAAAACCAACGTGAACGCCCGTTTTCAGTATATTCCAATACAAAATTGGCTGTCCACAAAATAAAAAAAAAAGACATCCTTTTTTTCTTGGATGGAGCTCCATTTGTATTGAAATATACTGAAAACCAACGTAAACGCCCGTTTTCAGTATATTCCAATACAAAATTGGCTGTCCACAAAATAAAAAAAAAAGACATCATTTCTTTCTTGGATCGAGCTCCACTTGTATTGAAAGATACTGAAAACAACGTGAATGCCCGTTTTCAGTATATTCCAATACAAAATTGGCAGTCCACAACATAAAAAAAAAGACATCATTTTTTTCTTGGATCCAGCTCCATTTGTATTGAAATATACTGAAAACCGACGTGAATGCCCGTTTTCAGTATATTCCAATACAAAATTGGCTGTCCACAACATAAAAAAAAAGACATCATTTTTTTCTTGGATCCAGCTCCATTTGTATTGAAATATACTGAAAACCGACGTGAACGCCCGTTTTCAGTGTATTCCAATACAAAATTGGCAGTCCACAAAATAAAAAAAAAGACATCATTTTTTTCTTGGATCGAGCTCTATTTGTATTGAAATATACTGAAAACCGACTCAAACACCCGTTTTCAGTATATTCCAATACAAATTGGCAGTCCACAAAATAAAAAAAAGACATCATTTTTTTCTTGGATCGAGCTCCACTTGTATTGAAATATACTGAAAACCGACGTGAATGCCCGTTTTTAGTATATTCCAATACAAAATTGGCAGTCCACAACATAAAAAAAAGACATCATTTTTTTCTTGGACCGAGCTCTATTTGTATTGAAATATACTGAAAACCGACTCAAACACCCGTTTTCAGTATATTCCAATACAAATTGGCAGTCCACAAAATAAAAAAAAAAGACATCATTTCTTTCTTGGACCGAGCTCTATTTGTATTGAAATATACTGAAAACCGACTCAAACACCCGTTTTCAGTATATTCCAATACAAATTGGCAGTCCACAAAATAAAAAAAAGACATCATTTTTTTCTTGGATCGAGCTCCACTTGTATTGAAATATACTGAAAACCGACGTGAATGCCCGTTTTTAGTATATTCCAATACAAAATTGGCAGTCCACAACATAAAAAAAGACATCATTTTTTTCTTGGACCGAGCTCTATTTGTATTGAAATATACTGAAAACCGACTCAAACACCCGTTTTCAGTATATTCCAATACAAAATTGGCTGTCCACAAAATAAAAAAAAAGACATCCTTTTTTTCTTGGATGGAGCTCCATTTGTATTGAAATATACTGAAAACCAACGTAAACGCCCGTTTTCAGTATATTCCAATACAAAATTGGCTGTCCACAAAATAAAAAAAAAGACATCATTTCTTTCTTGGATCGAGCTCCACTTGTATTGAAATATACTGAAAACAACGTGAATGCCCGTTTTCAGTATATTCCAATACAAAATTGGCAGTCCACAACATAAAAAAAAAGACATCATTTTTTTCTTGGATCCAGCTCCATTTGTATTGAAATATACTGAAAACCGACGTGAATGCCCGTTTTCAGTATATTCCAATACAAAATTGGCTGTCCACAACATAAAAAAAAAAGACATCATTTTTTTCTTGGATCCAGCTCCATTTGTATTGAAATATACTGAAAACCGACGTGAACGCCCGTTTTCAGTGTATTCCAATACAAAATTGGCAGTCCACAAAATAAAAAAAAGACATCATTTTTTTCTTGGATCGAGCTCTATTTGTATTGAAATATACTGAAAACCGACGTGAATGCCCGTTTTTAGTATATTCCAATACAAAATTGGCAGTCCACAACATAAAAAAAAGACATCATTTTTTTCTTGGACCGAGCTCTATTTGTATTGAAATATACTGAAAACCGACTCAAACACCCGTTTTCAGTATATTCCAATACAAATTGGCAGTCCACAAAATAAAAAAAAAGACATCATTTCTTTCTTGGACCGAGCTCTATTTGTATTGAAATATACTGAAAACCGACTCAAACACCCGTTTTCAGTATATTCCAATACAAATTGGCAGTCCACAAAATAAAAAAAAAGACATCATTTCTTTCTTGGATCGAGCTCTATTTGTATTGAAATATACTGAAAACCGACTCAAACACCCGTTTTCAGTATATTCCAATACAAATTGGCAGTTCACAAAATAAAAAAAAAGACATCATTTCTTTCTTGGACCGAGCTCTATTTGTATTGAAATATACTGAAAACCGACTCAAACACCCGTTTTCAGTATATTCCAATACAAATTGGCAGTCCGCAAAATAAAAAAAAGACATCATTTCTTTCTTGGATCGAGCTCCATTTGTATAGAAATAGCCTAGAAATCAGTTCGAACGCCCGTTTTCAGTATATTGTAATACAAATGAAATGACATGAAAAGTGCAAAAAGAGGAAAAGTAGCCTACCTTGACGGAAATTCTATTCCAAAAGGGGAAAACTTGTATCCAGGTGGGCCCACAGCACGGCCGGAACTCAAGCGAAACTCGATAGGTTAAAATCGATCCATTAAATAACATTCTTAAAAAACAGTAAAGTTTTATTCTATTCCATCACTTGGAAACAGGACAGATTATCCCATTTCTGGATGAGGTTATCGTACGCTTTTGGGGACGGATCCTTCTCTAACTGATCGTAGGCCTTATCAAAAGCTTGCAGAGGATTGTCTGCTTCCTCCTGAATCCTCTCCTCTTTCTCCGTTCCGTCCGGATAGACGTGATTGATATGAAAATCTCCTTCCATAATATGCCATCGATAGTTGAGCACTTTGTTTTCGGCACAATGGAAATATTTCATCCTTTGATGATGTCGGGCACATTTTTCCCGATACTTCCAAATGATTCCATCTGGCACATAAATTTCCGTCACGGGTTTTTGATAATCCAAGGCTTTAGCAAAGAATTTAGCTTTCTGGCATCCCACCACATAAATCGTGGAGAAGCTGTGAGTGAGCGATTGGAGAATGCGTCCTAAATGGTTGTAGGGAATATGACCCTCGTTCCAACGAAGTCCGTGCCGGTTTCTTGTCAGCCAGGCATTTGTCTTTTGGTTTTTTTCACTCAGTTGGTGGAAGGGGTGAGGAGGAGTAAACGTCAACGATCCCACGGTCAAAAACTCTTTTGTCGCATAGCCCAATTCTTTAAAACGTAGGTAAATTCACCCTTCTTGTGGTTGTAGGACTGGAAACCCTCTAGATCGAGCACGATAAAGTTTTCTGAACACGCCATGGCGATGAATACGGTGATGTCTTCCACAAACAGGAGCAAAAAATAGAATCGAAAAGGTATACATGTATAACAGGGAAGATCTAGAAAGGGGGGGGAAACAATAAAACGTTTTAGAGTCGTCGTCTTGAAAGAGACATTTTTCTTTTCAAAGGGTTAAGAAGTTTCAAAGGTCTTTTTAAATGAAGTTATGATTATTATCATTATTAAAAAAAACTAAGAATCAAATCGAGTTTATAGATAACCATATTCATAGGACCAAAGGGACTTACCAGCTCAGTTCACGTCTTCTTCTGTTCTATGAAGAAATCTCGCGGAGGACACACACTTTTATACACGCGCGACATCTGTCGGGATCGCGACCCCATCTAAATGTCAGGGTCATTCCCACCTCTTAAAAGGATCGGAATGAAAGAAACACTTTGATAAAAAATATATTTATGAAAAGATATCTGAGGGTCGTGAGAACATTTTCTCTCCCCACCCCCCGCCTATTTCAAAAAAATAATAAAAAGTCTTTCTTGGATCGCGTCAAGATTACAAAACAACTCACAGGACTTGTTTATCTCGATCTTGTCAGGGTCACCGTTTCACATAAGAAGATGGATGGACCCTGAACTTTAGACATGATAAAAATTAACTCTACCCGCCTTTTGTCTGGGAATAGGGTCTCACCGTTTCTAAAAATAGACCAGATCCCATACTTGGAATTCTATTCTTTAAGAAAGGAGGAGTGATGGTCTATTTTTAGAAAGTGTGAGACAACATTCCCAGACAAAAGGGGGGGTAGAGTTAATTTTTATCATGTCTAAGACATGAAAAAAATTAACAAAAAGTTTTTTTTTTTTTTTTTTTTTTTTTTTTTTTAAGGCTGAAAAATTTTTCTGAGAGAGCTGAGAAAGATTTTTCCTCCCAATCTTTTTCGACGATGAAAAGGGAAAAACTACTGATCCGATCTCCCTACGCTTTAGGGAAAAAAATACTTATGAAATATTCATGTGTTGAAATTGGCTATTCAAATAAGTGACATTTTGTTTCTCATTGGAACTGTTCAAAGGCGAGTCCACTCGTCTCATTCTTTGGGGTAGGGGATGAAAGTACAGCGGTTTGTTGAAATCGATGATAGTTTCCTCTTTAGTCGGCGGAACTGTAAATCTATCCCGTCTTAACTCTTCTAATCTCTTTGAAATTCTTTCCACTTGCTCTGCTAAGGTTTCTTCGGTACTCATGGTCTCTCTTAGTTTAGGGAAGTCTTGACGTATTGGCTAGAGAACAGAGGGTCTTTTTCTCTCTATACATATATCATGTGGGAGAGTGTGATTTATAAATCCTTGTGAAATCTTTCTACGTCTTGTGTAACTTGGAAGATTCGTCTTGTGTAACTTGGAAAATTCGTCTTGTTCTCGTCGATTGGGCTGGAGTTATAGAAAAGAAATGGGATTGGAAAGAAATCAACATATTACAAAAAAAGGAACTTTTTTTTCTATTTTTTTTCTCTAGGGATTTACATACCATTTCATTCATGAACATTCAAGGGTTCTCTCCAAGACCAAATTTTAGAAGAGGACCACAAAGAGTACACTTGAGGACCCTCTTTCAGGTCTAGGTGAGATAAGGGTTGAGACCAATATTCTTGGGTCTCTAAAGCATCCCAACTTAGACATTTATTATTATTATTAGAAAGTTCATCCTCCTCCTCCTCCTCCTCCTCATCGTCGCACGAGTTCTCCTGGGGAGATTCTTCCGCCTCCTCTTCGACAGCTTTGCTTTCGGAGGGGTAACAATGTAATTTCCGGAAAACGTAACTACCCTCCATCAAATGGTATCGAAAATTTCTCACCTTGTTCTCGGCACAATGAATCATCTTTTGGAAATATTGGTGTCGCGTGCATTTCGACTTGTTCCGCCACTCGGTTTTCCCTGGGATGTAAAACTCGTAAACGGATCGCTGGCAGAGCTTGCTGAAAAATTCGGCTTTATCGTATCCATTGACGTAGATCACCTCCACATTTTCGGTCAGTATTTTCAGGATCGTAGGAAGATGCTCGTAGGAAAGACGACCCTCGGTCCATTGCAGGCCGTGTCGGTTATTTGTAGTCTGGTTGACCACAGCTTGATTGCGGGACGATAAGTCATCGTAATGGACAGGAGGGAGAAAAATCATGGATCCGCATAAGGTTAAATCGCAAGTGATGTAGCCCAGTTCTTTCAAGATGAAACATATATCTCCCGTCTTTGAATCATAACAGTGAAAGTATTCCATGTCCAGAACAATGTAGGAATCTTTGAGAGGTTTGGTACTCAAAATGTCCATCTTCTTCAATTGAGGAAAAAAAGAAAACAAAATTCTCTCTCTCTCTCGCTGTGTGTCCTGAAGGAAAAAATGGATAGCGTTCTCTCGCCGTCTCCTCTTTTATATATATAGAGAGAGAAGGTTGCACGTGACAGGTCGTATGAATTCTGGGAAAGGTCACATTCGTATATATATATATTTGTTTTTTGAATAATATCGTGCGTATCTCAATACACATCCATCATAATAATAATAAAGGTCACCTTGGAAAGAAAAAGAAATAAAAAACATGGAACTCGTGCTCGACTTTGAAGGTTTCTACGATTCTCAAGGAGCCTTTATTGTGAAAGAATTGGCTTACGTCACATTGGACGGTACTTCTCGAGGGGTATTTGTTTTTAAACCCCCGTTTCCATGGCAAATGCTCACCGAGAAAGAAAAACGAACCGCTGTGTGGGCAAGTGATTATTATCACGGCTTGTCGTGGTACGAAGGAGAAATTCCGTACAGTTATTTTCCATGGGTGTTAACGATGTTGACGGAACCTTTTTCCATGATTTGGGTGCGAGGAGAAATGAAACGGCGGTTTTTAGAGAAATGGTTGCAAAGATCCATTTATTGCATTTCGGGATCGACGCAAGAGATTCTCAAATACAATGGGATCGAACACATGAATTGTCCTAACCATACAAAAGGTTTTTTCCATTGCGCTCTACAAAAAGCAGTTCGGTATCATTATTATTTAAAGACACAGAGAAGAAATTCGCAAGGTCGATCCTGCACAATTCAATCTTGACAGAACTCATTAAAAAAAATACATATATCATGTTACTTCTTCAACAGCACAGATGGTTCTGAAGCGAAACTTGGAAATTTGAAATAATAGATCAGGGACAAATCATTCTTAAAAACAAATGGGTAAAGTCTCGAATCGGCTGGGAGAAAAAAAAATTTCTCAGAGCTGAAATAAAATTCTCTAATGAAAAAAAAAAAAAAATCTTTTGGTTAATTTTTATCATGTCTTTAGACATGATAAAAATTAATGACCCTCCCTTTTTGTCTGGGAAGGATGTCTCACCCTTTCTAAAAATAGACCATGACTCATCCTTTCTCTAATGGCAATCATTCCATGAATGAATCACGATTTGTTTTTCAAAAGAGTGAGACAACAATCCCAGACGAAAAGGGAAGGGGGGTCGTTAATTTTTATCATGTCTAAGACATGATAAAAATTAACAAAAAGTTTTTTTTTTTTTTTTTTTTTTTTTTTTTTTTTTTTTTTTTGAGTTGCAGAGTTTTGAGTTTTTTTGAGTTGAGAATTTTTCTCAGCTCTGAAAATTTTTTTCCAGCCGACTCAAGACTTTACCATTTATATTTACGAATAGCTTTTGGAAAGGTTTTTTCTTTTTCTTCTGAACAGGCTCCTCTTGATGCTCGGGGAGAGGGATGGGGTAGTTGTTCCACCATTCTATTTTTTCTTGCTCGAGGATTTTTTCAAAAGTCGTAGCTTCTCTAGTCTAGCTATGATGAGACGAAGGAGGAGAGTCCTCGAGAAGAATATAATAGGTATTCTTCCCAGTCATCTCGATCGAGAGAGGTTCGTGCAAACATTTATGCAACCATTCACTAAAATGAACGAGAATCCCTTTTGTCTTCTCAAGACGATCCATAATCCTATTCATTTGCGAGACGGTTAGAAAGTAAGACGTGTAAAAATATTTGGCTCGTTTCATTAACAAAATTTGTGCATCCAAAGGTGGAATGTCACGAGCCATCAACACGTTTTCGTCGGACAAAAATTCGTCCCGCATCTTTTGATAACTCCCCACGGTATAATAACCCGCACATTTTGAAAAATCGGAGGCTTTCAGGTAAACGACTCCTTGGATGATATAAAAGGAAAGATCAACATATTTATATTTGAAAGGAATACACGTAGTGAGCCGGGGATGCCTCCTCATGATCCACTTGGACAAAAATACTACTTTGGGGCTCTCCCCTTTTATTTATAGAGAGAAAGAGAGTGTGACCTTCCCTTCCCTCCTCCTCCTCTCTCCCTGCTTCCTCTATCTCTGGAGGTCCTTGGATTGGAAAGGGTGACTTTGAAAAAAAAAAGAAGGTCATGGTTGGATAATTTTTTGTTTATTAAATTATTACTTTCACTTCCTCATTCCCACACACATTCATCTTTTTAAGAAAAGAAAAAGAGGTCATGGAGATAAGATTTCTTGGAAAGAAGAGAGAGAGAGAAACAAAAAAAAACAAATAAAACGGACGTCATAGAGCCTCTATGTGTGTCTGTGTGTGTCTATATAGATATATAAAAAGACGAGAGTACTGGGCGAGATCATTTCTTTTCCATTGGGAGCCATGTCGCTATTGGACGTTTTTCCAACTCAACGGATTTCGAAAGGGGAGGATTTGAAGACGCTAAAGCAAATCTCCAACTTGAAAATTTTTTTGGCGTGTCATTGTGCGACATTTATTCCGCATTTACCACCTCATTAAGCGATCGTTTCTTTCAACCAAGATGTCGAATCCTCCAACCTGCTCGTTCAGAATATATACAGAAATTTATTCGAATCGCAACAAACGAAAGAGGAATCTCCCTTCTCTTGGAATCGGATGGATCGAGCTTTGAGACGGCCCATTCAAACAGACCGGCGATATACAGATCCGCGCACGAGTTTTCGGTGGAAGAATATTTTTCTCACGAAACGATATTTTACGTTTGGAGTGAGAACGACGGCTGAGGACGAAGTTCATATTGTTCAAACCACAGCCGCTCCTCTCGCCTATTACGAATCATCGTCCCCCAATCTGAAGGAAAGAAGTTTTAAAGTCAGCGACAGGATGAAATATAAGAAATATATTCTAAGACCTTTTCAAAACTATGTCGTTCCCCCGAAAACGCAATATCTCATCGTCACAACCCAGAAGAGTCTCTTTCTCGTCGATCGGTGCTCGTACTCGCTTTGGAAACAATTGAAAGAGGAGATTTCTTTCCAATCGCCGATGATGTTTCAAGAAAAAGAAGAAGAAAACCCTCCGCCACCTTTACCCATCCCTTCCTTAGATGATAAGAGGAGCTGGACCAAACCGTCGTCATGGCCCGAAACAAAATCGACCCGGCAACGGAATGAAATTGAAGTCATCACAATTGAAGATGAGGAGGAAGAAAAAAAATTACCTCTTAAAAAACGGTCGACTTACCGGAACCTACCTGGCGTGCAAGATCCGCTTCAGAATCCAGAAGCTTCTTCTTCTTCTTCTTCTTCCCCGACTTGTTCAAACAGGCAACCTCTTTCGGACTCCTCACAGACAGAACTTCTTCTAGTATCCTCTTCTTCTTCTCCTCCTCCTCCAACCTGTCCCGACATCGTAGAGGTAGAATGTCAGACGGGTCCACAAGCTTCAAAAAGTCCCGACATCGTAGAGGCAGAATCACAGCCGGGTAAACAAGTTCCAACGGGTCCAGAAATCATGGAGGTAGAATTTCAGCCGGGTAAACAAGTTCCAACGGGTCCAGAAATCATGGAGGTAGAATCGCAGCCGGGTCCAGACATCCTAGATCCCTCCACTCATCCCAAAGAGACTCCAAGTGTTTCAAGACATCCTTGTGAGGATCCAGCCCTTCCCGTATGGAATGATTATATGGACTTACAAAATTTGGTGCAACAGGAAGGAGAAGAAAATAATCATACGGATGGGTGGGTCAAAGACTGTTTAGATCATTTAACCTCGAATGAAATTGAACTGTTATGGAATTGCATTTCTGAAATCACATCGGAAATGGGATAAAAACCAAAACAAAAAAAACAATTTTTTTAATAACAAATTGGAGGAGGGTCATGATGTCAATTTTTTTAAAAAAAATATTATATAGAGTCCAATCTTGGTGGTTCACTTCAGTTTTCCACCATGAGGTGATCCACGTTTCCCGAAATATGGATCCCATTCCAAGAGAGATTGTGTAGAGCCTTCACTTCAGTTCTTTTTTTTTCTACCAAGAGGAGAGGGTCCCCAAAGGGCTACCCATGTCCAAAGAGAGAAAGTGTAGAGCGTTCATTTCAGTTTTTTTTTTCAAGTTTAGGGGAGGGAGGTCTCAAAATGACACCCCCCATTTTCAAAGAGAGATGGTGTAGAGCGTTCATTTCTGTTTTTTTCCAAAGTTAGGGAGTTTTCAAATGGCTACCCATTTCAGAGAAAGAGAGAGAGAGAGAGAGAGAGAAGGTGTAGAGCCTTCATTTCAGTTTTCCAACATTAGAAGGTCCCAAAATACCTTCTGAATTCAAAGAAAGATCGTGTAGAGCGTTCATTTCCAGTTCTCCAAGATCAGAAGAAGAGGGTCCGCTTTTCCCAAAAGGGCTTTCCGCATTCAGAGACAGCGAAATGCAGACTTCAGTTTTCCTCCCTCCCCAAGAATAGAGGGTCCCAAAATGGCTTCCCATTTCAAAGAGAGAGGGAGAGGCGTTCATTTCCATTCTCCAAGATAGGGTCGTCTGCTTTTTCCCAAAATGGCTTCCCAATTCAAAGAGAGAGAGAGAGTAAAAGGGTGTGTAGAGCGGTCATGTTCATTCTCCAAGATAGGGTCGTCAGCTTTTTCTCAAAATGGCATCTCCCCATTCAAAAAGAGATCGTAACCAATTTTTTCCAGTTTTTTCCAAGATGGGGGGGGAGAAGAAAACCTAGGATGGAATAACACGACACACAGAGAGAAAGAGAAAAAAAAACGCCATGTTGTCATTTTCTGATAGGGTACCGGTGTTCGAATACTTTTGTGAGCGACTGTACATTTGAATTTTTAAGAATATTAAAGTAGCTCATTGAGTTGTAGAATGTCGAGTAAGGTGTGTCTATTTGGTCGTTGATTTCTAACAAATCATGGTGGTTAGGGGAAGTGTTGTAAGACTAAAACACGAATATTCCCGTTTGACACCACACATGGTGGAGAGCCAGGGTAAAGTTAAATTAATGCTTGAAAAATTGAATGAATGTGAAGTAAGCAATAACTAAGAAAAACGAAACGTTAAAAACAAAAATTTATTGTGTCAAGAAAGTGTAAATTATAATGTATGTAGAAAGATACTGATACTTATTCCTTCCAGATGCTGGAAGGAAAGACCAAGATTGATTGATGAAGTCCAGGAAAAGTTGCTGTAAGAAGAAAGCTTTGTAACGACTAACAGAATTTTAATTGTTACATAAGATTTTTTTTGTGTAAACGAGGCTTTCGCCAGTTAGTTCAGAATTAGATAAACTTACAACAGGTCGTTTGTAGGACCTGCTTCCAAGTTTTCCAAATTCTGGCAGCGGCAAATGTAGGGTTTATATTTATTTTAACTAACATTTATTTTAAGTTTAAACTATCTTTCCTGTCAAGCCTTACTTTCCCCTGGAACTGCCAATGCCAGAATATGTAAATTTGAGTAGAACGCGCAAGCATTCAAATTATCAGCGGAAGTAGTATGATTTAAATAGAAGGAAACGAGTTCGGTGAGAGAGTTATTCTTACTTCGCGAGCGCGGAGGTAGAAATCGAAAATTAAAGAACCCCGCGTTGCGGCCTATGTGCTTGGCGGGAAGTAGTTGCAATTGTTCCAGTGAGCTTCAAGTCTGCTGAATTAGCTGCGGTATTTGTAAAACGCGGTGAGTTAGTTATTTTAGAGAGCCTCGTAGTTAGAATCTTGTCTTTATTTTCTTTTCAGGTTATTATTTTATTTTGACTGCCTAGTTGGCAAAGTTTGTAAGCGTCAAGAAGACGCAATTGTAAATTAGTACGTTGAATAAAAAGGGACTTAAACCCTTTATAAGACTCTGTGGTTTATACAAGCTTTCACAGTCACCTCTTGGTTGCGTGCTAGTTAGAGGCGCGCAACGTTATAATATAATCGCTTTTAACTTATTTCATGTCTAAATTTTCTACACAGAAATCCGCTGTCTAAATTTTAGTATCTTTTATCGGACGAAATTTTTCAAAGAGGAATGAATTAAAGGCTTGATTGAGCAAAACACATCTTTAAAGCTAAATGTATTCTAAGACGTACAAAAATGTCAACACGATTCCCCCTCCCCTTCAAATCAGTCATTTAAACCATTCAAACCGTTCAGGGAAAGGATAAACATAAAAATCTGCCCTTTTTTATACATACTTTAATGAAAGTAAATGTGTTCTTTCTTTTTATAAGAAAAGGAACCCATTTTCCTTTCTAAACTTTTGAAAGTCTCCAACGCTTAAAAAATGATAAACTACGCCAAGGTAGAAACCCGCCTTTGACAACTCAATGCGCATGCGTGGTTAATGTTGGTGCGAATAGCTTAAGCGGCTAATCGCACCGGTGGTGCGAATATCATCGGCCATATCCTTACATTGTCCGCTGTTTTATTCTCGTCAACATGGGAACCGAAATTCTTTGGAATGATATAGGTATAGTATAAAAAACACTATTTCAAAGTAATTTAATTGATAATCACCAAGGGGAAAGGAATTTTTTTTTCACTTTTTTACGGAGCGCTACGAACATGCAGCCGCTTGCCTCGGTGATCGCCGCACCCCCATTACAAGAAACGGAATTTACCCCTTTAACGTGTTGCAGATGGACGTGGTTAATTCTTTACGCCATCACAGGTTGGTATAAAAAACAGTCTATTGAAACGAATAGCTTTGCTCACTTGATGTGAGTTCTAATAGCAGTAAGACTAGGGAGCTCTAGAACACAGTGACCATACTGCTATTTAGGACTCCCTAAAATTCATGTCATGGAAGTGGTAGGCACTTAATTGGTGCTAATAAAGGGCCGTATCCTCCTACCGTGCAACGAGATCTCGATACGAGAGTGACGTAGCAAGCGATTCCTTCTCGTTCGACTGCTACTAACGATTGAGAGAAAACTAGTATCCTCAAGCGCCTCTACCGTGCGAAACGTTAAGGCTTTCGCCGATTGAAAGAGGTATTAGCTCCTCCTTCGCACCGCCCACATTTTGATGTCAAACGATAGTAGAACAACCAATGAGAAGACTTGTTGAAAAATAATCGTAACTTTAAATTTTTTTTGGTAAACATATTTGTAAACAACGTATCTTTTTCCATCTCTATTTAGAATAAGCCGTCATCCCGGATAACTTCTCGTCAGTTAGAGACATTTGTGTCTTTCATGGAAAAGCACTATTAAAGATACTATTTTATACACATCACACACATGCATATTTTATGTATTATTATTTAGATTGCTGTTATTCATTTTCACCATGACATTTCTTTCAAGAAATTTAGAATCATTAAAGAACTAAATTTTTTGTAATCTTATTCATTTGAAGTCCTTTATGCAGTTTTAAGTTTTTTAATCTAAGATGTACAAAATTTGTTTATTATTATTATTTTTTTTAGTTTAGCTCAGTGAATTTAGATCAGGTTTATACACTTTTTGGTTACTTAAAAATATCTACATATTTTTAAACAGATCTCGGAATAGAAATTCGATTATTTATAGTTTTCATTAACAGCAATATCTTGCAGCACAATCTGAAGATATATTCCAATAATTTATGTATAATCTGAATGACTAAAAAAATTGAGGCTAAAAATATATCATTTAATTATGAATTCCTAAATTGAAATGCAAGTTTTACATGTAACGCAACCTTAATAACTCTGTTGTGGGTTGTTTGCTTGATTGCTAGAGACTCTGAATCTATTTGTGTTCAACAGAATGATTCATGTGTTTGGACAAATCAAGAAACAGATGTTCAAGTAATATGTTATTGGAATTTTCAAATGTGAAAAAGAAGATGTTAAATGAAAATGTACTGAGGAAACAAGAAAATATTAAATACTGAAGAAATAAAAAATTAGTGTTAATTAATAAGTGTTAGAAGATAAAGTATGTTTTTTAAATACTTAAAAAAATAACTCAAAAAGTTTTTAAGGTATATCATTTTAGTTTAGTTCTTTTTCTAGTAAAGTAGCTAATATGAGAGACTTATTTCATTTACATATATCTCATTAATATGTTAAAAACATAGCTTAAGTAAGTTTTATGTACATATGGAAAGGAGGGGGGGAAAAGGCCTCAAATTAAAGTTTGTTTTAAAGCAATAAGTAAATAAACAAAATACACTGGTTCTATTAACACATCAAAAAAGTACTGTTATGTACTCTAAAAACAAATCCCAAATATCCCATCATGATACATAAAACTCTTACAAAAAAAAAAAAAAAAAAAAAAGAAAAAGAAAAAGTAAAAGAAAAAAGAAAAAGAGAAGAAATATGTAAAGAAATTCTTCTTTAAAAGAAGAAATATGTGATTAAGAATATGCTCTTTCTATTTATTTGATAACAAAGAAGGGTAAAACATATGCAACATCACATTATGAAAAATCTTGCAAGTCATTACAATACTATAAGACATTGATTAGCAAGGTAAACATCAGGTGAACATTCTTTTACAGTAGCAATAAATTTTTTATTCAAAATTCTCAAAATGCCAAAACAAATTTACGATCGATGCCTCAGATGTAAGGTTACACAAAAGTAAATTTGATTTAGCAGACCATGAGAAATTTATGAACTATGTCATTTATGAACAAACTGACTCTCTTCAAAATGTACCAGAAAATTTAACAAAAGCATGCATGAAATTTAACATTAACATTTAAAGTACTAGTATTTAATGTGTTTGTACTATTATTTCAAAGTCTTTTGGAATTACTTTTTGTGTTCTGAAAATGAAGATATCCTCTGTCTAATTTTTATTATCTTTTCTCAGACAATTTTCAAAGAGATTAAAGTCTTGATTGTGCAAAACACATCTTTGAAGCTAAATGTATTCTAAGAAGTACAAAAAATGTAAACAAGATTTTGCCCCCCCCCCCCAAATCAGTCATTTAAACTATTCCAACCGTTCAGGAAAACGATAAACATTGTGAACATAAAAATCTGCCTCTCTTGGTATATACTTTAATAAAAGGAAATGTGTTCCTTCTTTTAATATATATAAGAAAAGGAATCCATTTTCCTTTCAAAACCTTTGAAAGTCGCCAACGCTTAAAAATTATAAACAACGCCAAGGTAATAACCCGCCTTTTAAGAAAAAAACATTCGCTACAACGCTTAGGCAATTCGCGTACGTAGAATCCGGTGTTTTCGATTGGGTTCAAATGACGGATCCGACAATTCAATGCGCATTCGTGGTTAATGTTGGTTCGAATAGCTCAAGCGGCTAATCGCACCGCTGGTGCGAATAGCATTGGCCGTTGTAAACAGTCTATCAGAGTACAGGTCCGTTCACTCGGTTCGAGACGCTCGGACGAGAGGCTCGCCGAAAGTCACTTGGAGAAGTGTAAACCGGCCTTTAATAATATCTTCGATCAGCTGATCAGAATTTATCATTTCTATACAACGCGTGATAGTTCTAAGAGAACGTTGTACGTCTTTAATTGCAACAATAATTTGATTTTTGTTCTTGAATGAATCAAATAATGAATCGCAGGCTTCCAGAAATACTGTTTTTATCATTTCTCCATCTGAGAAAGGTTTCTTATATTTTGCTAACACATGACTCACGAAAAGATGCAACTCTTGTAGCCTTAGATACAGTAATGGGTTTAATAAAATAAAATTGTTAACTGATTACTTAAGATTTAAATTCTTTTAACTTTTGTTTATGCAATTCACTTTTTAGTGGAAAATCTGTGTCAAACCTTCCATGCCTGCTTTTGAAATGCCTTCCAACATTTCTTTTTTTTGGAAGTGCCCCGCTCATGACATAGCACACACATTTTTCATTCACCATTGTAAAAAAACAGTTCTTCCCACACTGTATTATAATTGTATGTTTTTCTTTTGAAAACTAGTTTTTGACATTGTACTCCTTTTTAAAAATATGATAGATTACTATTTTTACTAGAAACACGCAGCACAAATTTATCAAGTTGAATGTTTGAAGAACTTTAGCGACTGCTAAAGCGATGTACTCAATGCAGCGAACAGCGAACATACGTGAAACGATGAATCTGTAACTGACATACGTACTTGCTAGTCATCGTGTGCTTCCAATGAAGGTACATGCGTCGTGTGCATATTCGTCTAACCATGTGCTGTGTAAACACAGGCGCATCGATTGTGAAAAGCAGATTCTCCAGTCTAGCTGGCATCGGTGTTTTATAAATATGTTCTTTTAGTATGCGCGTCTTAGGTTTTAGAAAAAAGAGGGTCACCCTAAAATGTTTTGGTGGTCCACTGGTCGATCGCAATCGACTTAATGCACACCCCTGGTTTAAAACATTTATATACGTTTCGAAAGCATCTTTAGCAGACATCATTGGAGGATGAAATGGATCATTTAATCTAAGATTATGTATCATGATACACACCATTTACCATTTATATTTCCAATAGCTATTTATATTTTCAATAGCTTTTCTAAATAAAATCTCTTAAAATATTGTAATATTGAACAGGTTTTAAATCTTTATATACTATTACTATATAACTCCTTATAAGTGTTATATTTTCTTATACATTCTTGATAAAATTGTACAATCTGGTCCAAAAACTTTTGCTAAATTTATATCCTCATCTTTTGGTTCTTCTTAGGTTCAGACAGCGAAGCTGTTGCCTCGAACTCATTAGCATCTTGATTCAAACTCAAATTATATGAATCTAGTATTTTTTAAATTTTACTTTTTTAGGGTACTTAATAATTTTTTTTGTTTTCTATCTACATATGCATACCTTGAGGGTTAAATAATCCATTTAAATCAAGCATTTTAAGATCTTTTTAGGCATAAAATCCTTTCTTTCTTTATCATATATAAGGATAAAATATCTTTTTAATTTTATCATGCTTTTCTAGATTTTTAATAAATTCTTTATTTTTATTTAATACTCGTAATTTGTTGCATCTAAATTTAATAAATCTATTAAAACATATTTATATTTACCTGTTTTTCTTATATATTTAGCGAATAATTTAATTAAATCACCTTTCTTATAACCCTTAAATTATTTAATATTGAGTTATTTCAAAAGTTTTCCTAAGTTCATTGACAGTCTTTGGTCTCAGTGTGTCTTCCATTTATTGAGAAACATTTTCGGCAGGAAAATGTTTTTGGCCCTTGTTATGATAATTACTCTTTAAATGTCTTTTTTATGGGCATAAGAATATTTTTTACCATATTCACAGTCATATTTTATTTTATTAATTTTGGATTTACATATTTTACAAAAAGTGTGATACTGAAATTTTTCTAAACTGAATTGAGTAAAAAATTCATTTAAAGTTTTTCAACTTTACAACATGAAAATGGAATATCCAGTCCTCACCTCAGTGCTGAGGTATCACCGGAGCCATAGGCCAAATAGTTTCTAATAATCCAGCATTGGCTAAA
Source organism: Stegodyphus dumicola (assembly GCF_044657685.1). Lineage (NCBI taxonomy): Eukaryota > Metazoa > Arthropoda > Arachnida > Araneae > Eresidae > Stegodyphus > Stegodyphus dumicola. The sequence goes on from NC_140780.1 coordinate 164,234,844, forward strand.
GCGGTAAAAGCAAAATTTAGAGAAATTTAATCCTAACAATAAAATTTTGAAGTCCTCTGACTAAAAGATGTGTTGGCCTCATCAACATCTTTATTAATACATAATTACAAAAGTGACAATGATCATATCTATATATCAAGTAGATTTTAGTTATAATCAAAAATATGATAGTATTATTATGAATGATTCAAAAATGATTACAATATTCAAAAGATTACATATCATAACGCTTTGAATCTTATACGAAAAATAAAAATCACACATAAATATTTTAAACCATTAAATATTATAATATTTAAACATAAGTTGAATTTTCATTATTATACAGAAATTCCATAAATTTTGACAATTGAGATCGGCCCTTTTCTAGGAACAAAAGTTTACAAAGTAGGTCGAAGTTCAAGTTTTGTGGGAAGAGTTCTCTACGTTTACTGTCCAAGCTTGGACAGTCTAATATCATATGAGGTGCGTCCGCAGAGTCTAAGGCGCAAGAACAGCGACTTGGTGAGTCTTTAATCTTGAATCTGTTTAAGTAACAGGGAAAAGCTCCATGATTTGATAAGATCTGATTGATAAAGAAGTCATTGAAGTGGCTTCTTTCTGATACTTTTGGTAGAATCTTGAAAGTAGATCTACCAGTTTCTTCTTCTTGCCATCGGCGTTGCCACAGAATGAGAGCTTGCTCTTTGGCTTTGCGCACTATAGTGCTGAATGGGATTTTGCAATTGATATAAGTAGTAGATGATATTCCTTTCTTAGCAAGTTCATCTGTTTTCTCGTTACCTTGATAACCGCAATGGCCTCGTATCCAGTGTAGTTTTGCTTTAGTAATGAAGAGGAGCTTTTTAATTTCTATGATTTTTGAGTTTAGAATATCAAACTTTGACAAAGATTTTAAGATTGCTTGGCTGTCCGTGTATAGTTGGGCTTTGTGCTTATGATTTCTGAGTAGTAGAGCTGATTTCAACGCTTGTGTATCCGCTTGATATACGGAACAGTTTTTATCTAATTTATAGGAATACGATACATCGGTGAATAATTCAAGTTGTTTATTGATAGGGAGATGGTTGTTCCATTCATATGTCTTTATCCGTGCTGGATTAGTATACCATTTATGCAGCTGAAAGTGTGGTGATGGCGATAAGGAGCGCGCCTTGCGCCCTCCGATAAGTGTGGCAACCCTAGAGGAGAAGTTTTTCTTACGAGTAGCGAGCAGAGCGAAACAGGCAGGCTGTCGGGGAGTATGCGCGATGTTCCTAAATAAAGTTTAATTTTTATTGTGCACTATGTCTTGTTAATATTTATATTAATGCAGTAAGAACATAATCTGTGATATGGAATTCGAGGATTGGTGGTAAAACATAACCGGAAATCACCATAATGGTAACCCGGACTGTGTTAAATCGTATGAACAGTTCTCAAGCACTTTCGGTTTTGACTACAAGCCATCACTCAAGATCTCGAAACCAGAAGTAATGGATTACATCGGTTTTCATCCTCCGGATCACAGATGAGTAGTAATTATAGATCATTTTATAATTACGTTTTCTACTTATCATTTAATTTAATTTTCTTTAGTTAAATTTTTCCTTTTATTTTGGCTTAAAAACCTTGCACAATGTCTGATGTTCATGCCGTCCAAATTCCGGTTTATAACCGATCAGACCCATCTTTATGGTTTATTATGTGTGAAAGTACTTTTGCTCTTGCCACCCCCAAACCTATCACAGAATCCATTACTAAATATAATTATGTAGTTTCTCATCTTCCTCCAGATATCGCATCACTAGTACGGGATTTACTTATGAAACCAGACCCTATTGATCCATATGCAAAGCTTAAAACTGAGTTAATAAATCGTGCAGGAGAATCTTCTCAGCAAGAAATTCGCCAATTATTATCTGGAGAAGAATTAGGTTCTCGAAAACCTTCCGATTTGCTTAGAAATATGAAACGTCGAGCAGAATCTTTAAATGTTCCTGATAACTTAATGTTAGAATTATTCCTTCAACGTTTGCCTTCGACTGTTCAGTCTATTTTGGCAGCGGTTTCCAATTTAACTGTAGATAAAGCTGCAGAAATTGCCGACAGAATTTTAGAAGTAAATCCAACCCCAGGGACTTGTGCCGTTTCTCGCACAGTCGATCAGTCTCTTGAGGATAAATTATTTAAACAAATAGAAAAATTAAACAAACGTATTGATCGCATTTCTCTTTCTCGTGGTCGCTCGCCAAACCGCGGAGATCGCAATAGAGAAAGAAGCAATTCCAAAAGGAGAGATTATTCTGTTTGCTGGTATCATAGACGTTTTGGAAAAAAGTGTAGAGATGACAAATGTACAAAACCTTGTTCATGGCAGGGAAACGAAACCAGCAAAGAATAGAGGCGACTTATTCTTTGCCTCAAGTTTCACGTCGCCTGTTCGTTCGTGACCGTAGAACAAACCTTTCATTCTTGGTCGATACCGGCTCTGACGTGTCCTTACTTCCAGCAAATAATTCTCAAAAACGGAATTCGTCCCAACAAACACTTTTCGCTGCTAATTCTTCTACTATTCATGTTTATGGTCAAAAAACACTTTCTTTGGATTTCAAATTAAGACGACAGTTTACATGGACTTTTCTTATAGCAAATGTTAGTACACCTATTCTTGGAGCAGATTTTCTCCATTTCTTTGAATTGGTGCCTGATCTCAGAAACAAATGTCTCAAAGATTTAAAAACGCATTTTAAAACCGTCGGTTGCGTGAAAACTGTATTTAGTGATACACCATATCACAAAATTTTAAAAGAATTTCCTTCAGTTACTAGATTACCAGATCCTAACCAACCTGTTAAACACAACACCGTTCATTATATCATAACTAAAGGTCCACCTGTGGTTGCAAAACCTCGTCGGTTAGCTCCAGATCGCTTAAAAATAGCAAAACAAGAATTTCAAACAATGATGCAATTGGGGCATTTGAGACCTTCGAGCAGCAATTATGCATCCCCACTTCACATGGTTCCAAAAAAGGGAAGTCTGGAATGGAGACCTGTAGGAGATTATCGAGCATTGAACGCTCAAACGATAAAAGACAAATACCCTATTCCATGCTTAGCCGATTTTACTGCTGCATTGCACGGTACTAAAATTTTTAGTCATGTTGACCTGATTAAGGCATACCATCAAATACCAATTAACCCAGCCGACATCCACAAAACCGCCATATGCACACCATTCGGTTTATTCGAAAGTACCCGTATGCAATTCGGCTTATGCAATGCATCCGCGACTTTTCAACGTTTTATAGATGAAGTCACGCGGGATTTAGAAGGCGTTTACGCTTTTGTCGATGACTTGCTCATAGCCTCTATAGATTCTGAGGAACATTGCAGGCATTTGAAAGCTTTATTTTCCAAACTTCAGGAATATGGACTTTGCATAAATATTTCAAAATGCACCTTTGGTCAAACATCTATTGATTTCTTAGGTTTTCAGGTCTTCTTAGGTTCTTAGGTTTCTTAGGTTTTTAGGTGAAAACGGAATTGAACCTCTTCCTGACAAAGTCAAATGTATTTTAGATTTTCCTCAACCTACCACTCTCACTCAGCTTCGCCGATTTTTAGGCATGTTTAACTTTTATAGATGTTTCATACCTAAAGCAGCACATATTCTTTCTCCTTTAATAAAATTGTTAGAAGGCTATATTAATAAAAAGAAATCTCGTTCTCGTGTTCAGGATTCATCCCCACAATTAAATTGGAACGAGAATGCTGAACAAGCCTTTATTGCTGCCAAAAATGCCATTGCTCAGGCTACCCTTTTGAGACACCCTATTCCCGGAGCCCAGCTAAGCATCTGGGTAGATGCCTCAGACGTCGCAATCGGCGGCACACTTATGCAGTTGTCTCAACAAACATGGGAACCTATAGCATTTTTCTCTATGAAACTCAGTAAAAGTCAACAGAAATGGTCCGCGTACGATAGGGAATTATTTTCTATTTATTCTGCAATTAAGAAATTCCGACACATGTTAGAGGGCAGAAATTTTATAATTTATACGGATCAAAAACCGTTAATATACGCTTTTAAACAGAACCCTCATAAATGTTCACCTCGACAATTGCGCCATTTAGATTTTATTTCTCAGTACTCTACTGATATTAGGCATGTGCAAGGTTCAAAAAACGTCGTTGCTGACGCTCTTTCAAGAATCGAAATTGATTCCATAACAAAATCTCCATTTTTGGATTTTAAAAAATTTTCGGAAGCTCAACGGCATGATCCGGAGGTACAAGACCTTCTCAAAAACAACACATCATCTTTGAAACTGGAATTTAAACCGTGCCAATATTCTGATGGTAATATTCTTTGTGACATATCAACGGACATTCATCGTCCATTTGTTCCAAATTCCTTTCGCAGACTCATCTTTAATCATCTGCATAATCTGTCACATCCAGGAATTGCAGCTACTACGAAGCTTATTTGTTCTCGTTATGTATGGCCCGATATGAAACGCCATATCAAAAATTGGGTGAAATCCTGTGAATCTTGCCAAAAATCGAAAATTACTAGGCATACTAAAGCACCACTGGGCACATTCTCTCTTCCTGATGCACGTTTTTCAGAAATCCATATGGATATCGTTGGACCGTTACCTCCATCAGAAGGCAACGTGTACCTTTTGACTCTAATAGATAGATTCTCCAGATGGCCTGAAGCCATTCCCATCCCGGATATGAAAACGGAAACCATTTGCAGAGCCATCTTCAACTGTTGGATATCTCGTTTTGGCTGCCCATCGATCATAACAACAGACCAAGGTTCTCAAATGAGATCCGCACTTTTTGCAGAATTCACGCGCATTTTGGGTACGAACAGAATCACAACAACAGCCTATCATCCAATGTCAAACGGCATTGTTGAACGATTTCATCGACATTTAAAATCTTCTCTCAAGGCTCACGAGACCAATAACTGGACTGAAACACTACCAGTTGTTATGCTTGGTATTCGGACAGCCGTAAAGGAAGATCTACAGTCATCTTGTGCTGAACTGGTGTACGGCACAACTCTCAAGCTTTCTAGTGATATGATAACGTCATCTAAGATATCTCCGTATGACACACAATTTATCACGAATCTTAGGTATAGAATGCAACAATTGAATCCAATAGCAACATCTGCACATTGCCAAGAAAAATGTTACGTAAGTGCTACCTTAAAGTCGTGTACGCATGTATACTTACGTGTCGATCGAGTAAAGCCACCTCTGTGCCAACCATACACAGGTCCGCATAAAGTCCTTTCTAGAACGAACAAACTTTCACAATTGATGTTAACGGTCTGAAATCTACTGTGTCTATAGACCGTGTGAAACCAGCCTATTTGCTTTCGGACTCTAATTTGCCTGAACTGAAAACAAATAAAGACTTAAAGACAGTTCAGCAGAATAAATCTGCAAAGGAACTCTCTAAGACACAAACTGTCACCAGATCGGGAAGACATGTTCACTTCCCTAAGAAACTTGCTTCTTACATAACAATTTAAAACACTTTTTTTAAATTCATATCTTAACATATTTCTTGTTATTTCATGTTTATTATATGTGTCAATACCTTGTTATATATTGAATTTCATTTTGATCTTTTCTAATTTTATATTTTAATTTTGTAATCATGTAAAAATACCCGACAGTACGGATACTCTGAGATAATTTCATAACCTATGTCGTTCCTTTGAATAGCCATTAAAGGAACTGGGGGGAAACTCTGTGGTGATGGCGATAAGGAGCGCGCCTTGCGCCCTCCGATAAGTGTGGCAACCCTAGAGGAGAAGTTTTTCTTACGAGTAGCGAGCAGAGCGAAACAGGCAGGCTGTCGGGGAGTATGCGCGATGTTCCTAAATAAAGTTTAATTTTTATTGTGCACTATGTCTTGTTAATATTTATATTAATGCAGTAAGAACATAATCTGTGATATGGAATTCGAGGATTGGTGGTAAAACATAACAGGAAATTTCCATAAAAGTCGAGATCTTCTTTGGAAAAGTTAATATCTCCAAAAGAGTCTGACCATCCTCTTTTAGTTCTTTGAATTGCACTTTCCTGATCTAATTTGATGTCCAATGGAATTAGGCCTGCCAAAATTTGCAGGCCCGATGTTGGGACTCTTTTATAACTCTTAGTCATGGCTAGTAGAGCCACTCTTTGAATAGTATTGGCTTTGTTTCGCATTTTTACCGTTGGTGGATGCCACCAAGCTGCACAAGCATAAACTGCAGTCCTTTCGATTGCTCTTTTATAGAATTCTTTCATCACCGCTTTGTACAAACCAGGAAATTTCATTAGACTGTTAATGATTTTGCAAACCTTAATTTTTATGTAATCTAGATGGGGAAGCCAGGTTAGGCACTCATCTATGATGACTCCCAAGTATTTTATTTGTTTTTGACGTTTGATAGTTATACCGTTCAATTTTATAGTTGGGGCTGAATAGGCAGAGCCCCTCTTATTAATTGTAATGAACATTGAACTAGACTTCTCCGGTGAAAAACTAAGTTTGCTAGTATTTGCCCATTCTGTTATTTTAATCAGGGCATGATGTGCTCCACTTTGAATTTGTTGATGTGCTGATCCCGTTACAATGATCAGTACATCATTAGCGTACGCTTGAATTTGAACACCTCTTCATAATCTATTCTCAAAGCTGTATTCATCACGATATTCCAAAAGAGGGGTCCAGAGTTTAAACCCTGAACACATCCCTTTTCTTGAACATGAAAGAATTGCTCATTATTAATTTCGTATACAATTTGGCGATTATCCAGCATAGATTCAATAACTTTATAAAGATTGATAGGACATGAAAGAGATCTTAATTCATTCAATAGAAAAGGCCGCCAAATATTATTGAATGTACTTTTTATATCGAGAAATATAATATTCGTGTAGCAGTTATTCCTTCTATTTGCTTCGACTCTATTTATAATATCTTTGATTGCATCCGTAGAGCATACACCCGCAGTAAATCTATATTGTTTTTGGCTAAGTTTGCCATTAGAGAATACATAGTAATTTAATCTATTAGAAAATCAGCTTATCAAAAACTTTACTCCACACGTATTTAATAGACAAATTGGTCTGTATGCTTCAGGGAGTTCAGAGTTCTTTCCTTCTTAGGTGAAGAGAACAAGTTTTGCCGTTTTTTCAGCGTTGTGGAAAGATACCTCGTCGTAAGAGTTCATTATAAAGTTCAGTATGCGATGTTGGATTAGCATAAAATACTTCTAATATTATTTCCTTTGGATGATTATCCAGTCCTGGGGCTTTACCAGAATTTAAGGATTTAATAGCATATTCTACTTCCTGTCTAGTAAACGGGAGGTCTTGTTTGGCTCCATAGCATCTTTTCAGTTGAGTCCTGATTAACATGTGCTCCGGAGAGTCATTACCACTATTATCTGCTGGGAAGTGATGCTCCAGGAGAAGTTTTATTGTATCATCAATTGTTTGAGTTTTAGTATTGTCCGGTTTTTGCAACGCTTTAATCTGGAATGGTAAGGTAAGATTCCCTTTCGAAAAGTCATAGTGTATACCAAAAGGTGATTTAGGATCGATATTTTCTAGATGAGTTTTCCAGGAAGTTCTTTTAGTTCTTAGTAATTCTTGTTTATATTTTGCTAGGTTCTTTTTATATATTTGTTTGAATTGAGCTCGTAATTCTTCATCTTGAGTGGATCGCTGATATCTCTTCCTTTCAGCCAAAATTCTTTTCCGCATTATAGATAATTTTTGTGTCCACCATGAAACACCTTTATGCTGAGAATTTTTCCTTTGTCTTTAATTGCTGTTTCACATATTTCTTGTATTTTTTGAGTCCATGTTTTTATTAGTTCGTTTAAATTAACCGTATCTTTAATATATTGCAAATTTATATTTGAGAAATAATTGCCGAGATTTTCTTTTAGAGAAAGCCAGTCCATTTTTTTCCAACTTATAGAAGAATCAGTCGAATTGTTATAAGATATTTCAAAGTAGACATAACAGTGATCACTCAGTGATAAGTCATCTAGAAACCTCCAGTTGCGCATCACATTTCCACGGCATGCTGTGATATCAATCCAGCTTTTGCCTCGAGAGCAATTATAAGTAGTAGGACCATTTGGGTCGTTTTCTACTATAAATTGTCTGGAGATTAAAAATTCTCGGACCGTTCGTCCTCTGGGGTCCTCAAATGGAGAGCCCCATAATTCACTTTTAGCATTGAGGTCTCCTAAAACAATATTGTCCAGTTGCTCTGATAAGTTTTTCTCAACCAAGTCTAGTAGAGAAGTCTGTGAGATCAGTGACTGGTGGGCTGTAGCAGATGAAGATCAATAGTGGTCTTTGCTCAATTTTCAGATTTTTAATATTCAGGGTAGGAGTAGAGACTGCATTCAGCACCGTTAGATGGGGATTCACGACCACTATGGCCGTCTTCAGGAGTCCCTCTGATGTAAAAATAACTTTAGTTTGTATTGGGAAACCTTCTGGTTTATTATTAATACAGTAAGGTTCTTTTACGAATACCAGATCGTATTCGAAAATATGAGTTTTCAATTGTGCCGTAGCAACATGAGATCTTGCTAAATTAATTTGTAGTGCTCTTATGAAGTTGTGATTGATTCGAATTAGCCATAATTAATACGTTTTTTGAGCTCTTCTATTTCCAGTATTCGACATGGACAATTTTTGTCAAAGCTAGAATGTCCTTCATCATATTGTTGTTCGTTGTTTGCATTTCTTTCTGCACAATTTATGCACTTAAGAGTCGAGCTATGGCAGTCCTTATGTGAGTGGCCGACTTCAGTGGCCACAGGCCTCTTCCGTTTGACATTGCTTCGAAATATGCCTGAATTGACAACATTTGAAGCACTGAGTCGGTCTGAGATTTTCTTTTAAATTGAATCTTTCCCAATTGAGACAAACTTTTTTGACTTTACTTAATTGCTTAAATACTTCGGGTGTGGTCTCGCACACCCAGTGATTCTTATGTTTTTGTTTGATCGGGAATTTTACAACTAGTCCATCGCCATCAAGTCCGTCATTTTGAGCTTTTAATGCTTCCAAAAGTTCTTTAGTGATATCCTTTGGAATATCATAAATAATTATTTTTGGGGAACGTTTTAGTGGTCTCACAATTTGAAGTTTCTCCTTTAGGTCAGCAATGGAACTAATTTCTTTCTCTAAAATTTCGAAGTCATTTTCTTTATTTGTTTCAATTAATAGTCCTCCTTTGGAAACTTGTTTGATTCGAATGTGGAGCTTTGAAGGATCGATGGATTTAAGAACTTTCTTCTTTAAAGAGTCAGATTTGTCCCTTTCCTTTGTGGGATAGAGTATAGTAACGAACTGTTTTTCTGGTTTTTTCCTCGTTTTGGATCGGTCTCTAGCAGGACGTTTTAGCACGTCCGCATAGGAGTCTTTTTCTTTATTTCTTAAACCTTAAATTTGGCCTTCTAAATGGGCCATCTCAACACATTGCTCCGTTAGTAAGTTAAACATCAGTTGAAACTGATGTCCGATATCTGCGGCCACATTTCTATCGAGTCCTCTGGCCTTGTTTTTGAGAATCGTTTCGAGGTTAGCTACATGGGCCTGACCTTCCTTAACAATGTCTTTTGAATCCATAGTTATAGATTGATAAAAAAATTATACACAAATTATATACAAGGTACAAGGCTCTTAAAGTTCAGGATTTCGACCCTCTTTTGCGAAGGAGCCCACCGACCACGCCAAGGTACCCGAGCTCCTGGGAAAGTACAAGAAACTATTATCAAAATAAAGCTGAATTCGAATCGCAAAGATCACGATTTTAATCGCATATCATTCACATATAAATCGCATTTCCAATCGCTTTCTCCCCGGGGGTTTTCAACTTTACAACAAATTTATTATGATTTTTAAAGGTGAAAAAAAAAAAAAAAAATAAAAATAAAAAAAATAAATAAAATAAAATTTGATCTTTTTTTTTTTTTTCAAAATTATTATATGCAAGAACATTGCTATGATTCATACACGGACCAATGCAAACATCAAGTAGGAATATAATTTTCGGCCTAAGATTCTAAAAAGGAAGAAATTGAACAATATAAAAAAAGATGTAAGAAAGTAGAAAGTATCCTGATGCATAATGAATGCCACAGGCCCAATCACATCCTTTAAAAAAAATACAATATCATATCACTCAAAATATCATCCTAAATAAAATATCACATACAATATCATATCAATCAAAATATCACATAAATAAATAAGAACACACTACTCTACTCCATGAGACACAAACACTGAGCAGCATTACCCAATATTAAGGAAATTATTTCATCATAGAACTTACCTTTTGAGCTCAAACTCTTATTTTTAGCTCCTTTACATATCTAAAATTAAATACGTCAATATCGCCATATTATTTATACATGCTCAGAGTGATTAAACGTCTTTTTGAAAATACAATTTACCTACTCTGAAAATAAAAACAAACAATTCATTAGTTTTAAAGCACAATTCAAATGAATCCCTTTTGGATTCAACAGATCTTTTATAAGCTCTCTACCACAAACAAAACCTACTAAATAACAGCTAACATTACTATTTTTGGTAACAATCCAGTTCTATAAACGGAAAATAATTATTTGTTTTCACCAACTTGGACAGTTACTCCAACAGAACACACAGCTGCCAACCTTGAAATCTGAAACACCAGCAGGTTTTTCACAATGCACAGGGATGCGATTTCCAGAGAATATTGAAATTATATAAATCTGCATTACTGAACTATTTATAATGGAGCTGTCATGTAAAATATATAAACATTTCGCTATATATTGGAAATTTTATTTCATTTTGCAATTTTATTAAACTTTTATGCTGACAAAAACCATGAGTATGGGGAAAATGCCTTTTTTTGCTAATCAAAGCACTTTTATCCCTTAGCGCTGCACATGTTTTTGTACTCCTGCCTACCAGCAACTCGACACATTTTTGCAGAGGAATGCAGCATCCAGAATAGCTGCATAAATCTCTTTCTTGTAAATTTTTAGCAAAGAAAAAGATCTAACTATTCTCCTTAACTGACCAATAATCCTGCATATTCGCCAGGGGTATTGTACCCATATTGATAATTACTCCAATAAAAGCCCAAAACTCATCCTCTTCCACCGCATGCCATGTTTTCCAAATAGAATTACTAGATATTTCTTTATTCTTTAGAACATTTTCTGCATAATTGTTGGTTTCTTTTATAATTTCATTTACCAGTTTGTGAAAATAATTTGAAATATTGTGTCGGCTGTACAATATTTGTAGGAATTTGTGGTCCAATGACCTTTGGCAATACACTAAAATGGTTTCTATCTGGAATACCTAATTCTTCTGTGACATCGCGCCATTCACCTGTCTTCCGGCGACTCTTCGCTTTCACTTTCAATAACTACCATCCGTCGTCTCTTTGGTAGTATAATTTCGGAACCACTATTTGAAGTGTCAGAATTATAATCAACATTGTCTTCCACAATATCTTCTAGCAATGAAAAATCAAACACATCTCCACTATCACTCAACTCTATATTCTCATCACAATAATTATTTTTCTCCATGTTGCTAAGCATAAAACGGGTCAAATAATGTTTCAATCGTAACAGTAGCGAGACTGAGCATGTTTTAACTACTGATAACAATTGCCAACGCCGACGATTCCATAACATCTTATCCTAATCATGCTAAAAACATTGGGCTCTGCAGCAGATCCTATGGTGTTACGGAACAAATGACTGACGGCTCTGTAGCAGAGCCTACAGAGTTACGCAACAAATGACGGACGGCTCCATAGCGGAGCGCTAAGGGTTAAATATTATAAAAATAAAATTACTAAAGCCATGTAATAAAAACTAGTTAAATAAATGCAAATTTAAAACATAGCACATGCGGACGAATCCTATTTCCATAGAATACCGAAATGATTTAAATTTCCATTACTAAACTATTTATAATGATAGGCAGACTGGAATGTAACGTCACTTTCTTACATTAAATTCAAACGAATACATTTTTAACAAGTTTTTATTTTTAATCAATAATAGAATCACCTTTGTTATCAACAACCTTTTGCCATCTAATGTGCAGATTTTCAATCCCTGACTGATAAAAATCAATTGGTTTTTGAGTAAGATATCTCGAGAAGACATTTTGGACATCATCCAAATTTTCAAATTTTTTGCCACTAAGAAAATGCTGTAGGGATCTGAATAAATGGAAATCCAATGCTGCGATATCGGCTGAGTATGGCAGTACCTCTCACCCCAATTCATTAATTTTTTCCAGTGTTCGTCTTGCACGGTGCGGTCTTGCAGAATGACGCCTTTTCTGTTGACAATTCATATTTTTCGATTAAAGATTGGTTCACTCCAACCAACTGTTCACAATAAAGGTCTGCATTAACAGTTTTTCCAGGTTTCAGCAATTCAAAATGAAGAATTCCGCGAATAATCCATCAAACACCCAGAAGCACCTTTTCGGTTAGTAAATCCTTTGTAAGCCCTATTAAAACTGCCTTTTGAGTTTTGGATTATCATATAGGACTTATTTTTTTATCTCCACTAATCAAATGATCAAAAAACGGTTCTGTATGGTGACGTTGAAGCAATACGTTGCATGTGATGGATAGGTTGGCTTTGTTCTTTTCGGACAGATTATAGGGGACTCAAACACCTGCTTTGCTTATTTTTCCATTCTGCTTTAAATGTTCTTGGATGGTCGACCAAGGTTGGTTAAGAGTGTTTGATATGGATTTGCTTCCACTTCTGCCCCTAGCATGTTGTTGTCAACATGTGCAGAAACGACATTACTTTCCAGTCCCCCTATTAGTATTCTGATGTAAAACGTTAACATTTCATTATATATTCGAAATTTTATTTCACTTTCTAAAACTTGTATGCTGACAAAATCCTGAGTATGGGAAAAATGCCTTTTTTTCTAATCAAAGCACTTTTAAATACTATAAAAATAAAATTATTAAAGTCAAATAATAAAACTAGTTAACTAAACACAAATTAAAAACAACCTATGTGGATGATACAGCGAAACACAGAACAAAATCTCTTCATTTCACATCAGTCAGGTTACAATTCCTTCATTTGACTTCAATTTCAGCATGTACATAGATTTGATGTTAGAAACCTGTTTTTGTGCTCTTCTTCACCTAATGCCTAGCTGGCCACTCCAATTTCTCCTGCAATTTGATGGGTTAAAGACAAAGGCATGTCAGTGATAGCGAACTAAGAGCCTAAAAATTAAAACTTTCCATTGCAGTATTCTTTTCCCCAAAATCTGTCTGGCACACTTTTGTATTTTACCAAACTATTCAAACAAATTTCCTTATTTTTCAATACTCAAATATTAGCATAATCAGAACTAATCATTCTAGATACATGACAGCAGAATGCCATTTATGTTTTATGTAATTTTAAGTAAATTTTTAAAATCTCCAAAATACTTCAGTTACTTGCAGCTGATTTTAGTAATTCAGCAATGCATAATTTTTTAATACTTATTAATGTGAATGATTTTGTTTTTCTAGAACTGTATGCCTTTCACAGGGATTAGTTCTTGGAAAGCATGATGCATTCTGATACAGACACATTTCAATCTATATTTGAAGGAAACAGAAAGAAGTCAGGGTACTGGCTTCAAGCATCTGTGAATTTACCCCTTCCACTGTCGATATTTGATCACTTTGGTGGTAGAATGTCTGCAGATTAAAGAACTAGATAGAATCATTGCTATAATTTTTTAGTACTTATTAATGTGAATGATTTTGTTTTTCTAGAACTGTATGCCTTTCACAGGGATTAGTTCTTGGAAAGCATGATGCATTCTGATACACAGACACATTTCAATCTATATTTGAAGGAAACAGAAAGAAGTCAGGGTACTGGCTTCAAGCATCTGTGAATTTACCCCTTCCACTGTCGATATTTGATCACTTTGGTGGTAGAATGTCTGCAGATTAAAGAACTAGATAGAATCATTGCTATAAACCCCTACACAAATTCCTGTGTGTAACATGAATTCTATTTATAGCCTTTCTGATGGTTACACACATTTAATCCACATTCAGATAAATTCAGTAGAATATCATATATATATATATATATATATATATATGATATTCTACTGTACATATATACTTTGGCAATTTTCAGTTCGGAATTCTAGTAGCTTACAAAACTAAAGCTTTAACTTAAATATTTTGGATTTAACCTTACTGTTATTTACCACGTCTGAAAGAGTAAATTCAAAATTTATGATTTAATATTACTTTGTACAAACAAATGTAAGCAAATACAATGTTTTCAAAAATATATTTATTTCATAAAACAACTTTATGAACAAATTTATAAAAAATATTTCCAATACAAAAACATACATCTTTTTTTTTCAACATTGTTAATATTAAAAGACGAAATGTTCACAATAATTAAATGCAAAATTTGTCTTTCTTACTATTTCCACAAAGAGCATTATAATAAAACAGATTTTCTAACATTTAAATTTTCATGCAGGACTAAACAAAAACTTTTCTCATACATATATATTAATAACTGAAAAGACTACAAATGTGTAATGGAATTATTGAGAGTATAATTTATTTTTATATACATATACAGAAATACTACAGCTAAATTATAAAATAATATTTCTAAATCTTTTTCTACTCAAGACACTAAAATAATTATATATATCATTAACTACTACTGTTTAAGAATGCAAAACATTTTTACACAGGGAGTTCCATATACAGACAGCCACAATTTGTTTAACAAACAGTAAATAAGAAATTTTCAATAATCAGATGAGCTGAAGATATGCTCAGTCATAAGTATTTCATTTACATGCATCTCCTGTTTGGCCTACAAGAATAAGTGTTTCTATCATTCTAAAAGGGAAATTTATGTTTATAAAACCAGATGATATGGTTTGTTTCTGCAATTGATTTCCAAAGAGCATCATGGGACACTCTGCAAATTTTTTATGGTCTATATCATTTTCTGGCTTTTACAAGGATGCTAAGGCACTGTATTCCAGTTAACACCTTAAAGCAAAGAATATATACCACAGAAATGAGAAAAACCACACCAACAAACTGATGTCAAATGCTCTAAGATTTACAGAACATTAGGCAAGGCACTAAGATTTAATGTAATTTTCTATCACGCTTTTTTTTTTTTTTTTTTTGGTGTGTTTCACACGCAAAAATTAAGTCATTGACATAGATGGTAATTCTTCATACAAAGTAAGTATTTATATATAAATAAATGCAACTTCAAATTAAATGCTTTTTTAATAATACACATGGACCTTTTTGCTCCTCCCTCCCCCCCAAAAAATTATCCATTTTAAGTTCCAAGAACAGTAGAAAAATTTATGAATCTCTTAATGAAAATATGTATAACGTAACAGTGCTTGTCTTAAAAAAAACTTTATATATAATTAAAAAAATTAAACACAGTCAAATTTTTCTAACTTGAAGAATAAACCACAAATATTCATTTCAGAAATGCTTTAATATAAGTAGTATTACTGCTCAATATGCATCATCAAATCATAAGTTCCCAAGCAGATAATTTACTGTATGAATTTCTATTAAACATGCAGTAACTACCAGTTACTAGCAGCTCTAAAAATTAAATGAATTTATCCTTAAAAAAATCAGCTTTCTTCATAGATTATTTTCAAAGATGCACAATACGCTACTTAGCTAATATTTAAGTACATTAATGGTAGCAGAAATCAATTCTTTGCTTCCTAAATTAAAATTATAATAAACATAACAAATGGATTAAATGATTTTTTACTATGTCTCTCATCATATATATGATTAGCCATAATACAATGCACATGTAAGTCACATTTAATTTGCACAAAAAACTTGCTAAATATTTTAAGTCTCGTATGCTGAGCAATAAATATTCAAAATTAAGACAACACATTTAAATTGAATATTTTACATTCAGTACAGTTATTTTTTATCCTAGAGTCAATGATTCCCCAATTAAAAACCTCACTTTATTATCTTCATTAAATATCTCAAATAGTTAATCTCACTGCAGTTATACTATTTGCAGCAAAATATTACACAGATGTATCTTGAGAGCACACTTCAGTGGAAACATCTGAACTATCAAACATATTGTCACCTTGACTATGAAATCCACTTGTTGCATTTGATGAAGAAATTGATGCACTGGAAGAGGCATAATTATATGCAGAAAAACGTCCTTTTAATGAAGGGCTCCACCAGAAGCGTCGTTTCTGCTTAGGTTGGGGTGATGTTTTAGCAGGCACTAAAGGCAAATTAACTGATATTTCAGGAAAAGAAAGAACCGAAGAAGCACAAGTACTTGCTGTAGAAATACTGAGTGAATAATTACCAGATGTAACTGCTGCTTGAGTTACAGTTGGGGGATACGTAATTGCAGGTGTAGATGTATCAGATGATTCAAGCTGGGGAACTGAATTAGCTTTTGATGCCATATTTCTATCAGAAGAAATAAACATGGAAGTACAAACATCTTGAAGAGATGAGATAAGTCTATCCCAAACCCAATCTTGAATATCTGCTTTGGTAAAATCAATTTTAGAAACATACCTTAAAACTAAAGGTATTTCACAGGGAGCCAAAACTATTGGAATAAGTATTCTTTGTCTTTGTTCTGGAAAAGGAAAAAAATAAACATGTAAGTTTCCTTTAACCGACATACAAATTTTAGTATATAAAACTTATAAAAAGATTAAAAGAGAATAAATGGAGTGTTAGGAACACAGAGCAATATCTTGTTTTGACAAAAAAGACAAATTCATTAAAAATGTAATGGAAAATGGTGAGAAAACTAAAAAAAATTACTGAACATATAAACTTAGGCATATTAAACCCCAGTACAGTAATAACTATGTCAAGGTAATAAACGTAGAAATAGAATCCAAGTAGAAAAATTGCTTTAGTTATGCAATGACCTTTTGAAAGTGACGATGCAGTACATGATTATTTAAAATCAGTTGACTTGAAATTAATCAAGGAACCCCATCCATCATTTTCACCATAAGCTATCTAATACTACTTAGTTCTAGCTAGATGAGAGGAGTTTGTAATTATTTAAAATAATCAGTATTTGAGTGCTATTAGACTATGATGAAATTTCTTTCACTTCAGCTTAGTGATGTACTTCTTCCTGTGCAAAAAATCTTCCATCTCTATATGGAATACAGTACAAAGAGATTTGGACTTGTCGGGACATCCACAATTCTGGATTTGGGATTTTTCCAGATATTAGATCATCAGTTAAATACCTAGTAAGATGACATCTAAATACTATAAAATTACAAATCATGATTTATGAAGTAAAAGGTAACAACAAAATTTACAAAAAAAAAAAAAAAAAAAAAAAAAGTTTAATATTTGTTTACCTTATTAGACATCTCTTTGAATATAAATAGTCTAAGTTGCTTCATTTTTTGCACTAATACTTTCCGTTCAATTCTATAGACAGGCATAATGTCTTGTTCAGTTACAAAGTTCCACCATTCAAGTCCTGTAGCTCCTGTGTCGAGAATTCCTACCAACTTGTCAATCGAAATTTTTTCGTTTTCAATATCCTCTCTATCTTCAGTATTGGTAGCAGTATATTCTGGATCTAGAACCATATTACATATTTTGATGTCCATTAATTGACTGATGATTGGAGCACTGTCATTGAAATGAAAAACTTCTGTTATATCATCTTCATTTATTACTGATTCTCCACATTTCTTTACAAAATACATTAACTGGAAAATTTCACCTGTGGTTTGCAATATCCAAAAGCCTTCAAATTCACAGCTATCATCCTCATCATCCTTACGATGACATATGGTAGCTGGCCATAAATTATGAAAAGCATTTTTTAAGTATCTGAAGGCCCGTCCTCCCATGATCTTGCGATGTTCAAGCAGACATTATGCTAAAATATTAAAAAAATTCTAATAAATTCTAATTTTCAAAAATAATCTTGCCATTATTTAAGAAATTTAACAATGGAATTTAAAAATGCTACTTTATATTTGCATTTGAGCATGCACACTATTCCGATATCCATAGGCTGAATGATGGACGTACAGTTTGGAGGGATGAATAACATGGATACATTATCTTTCATTAAAACTTTCAGGACAATTTTTGCACCATCAGGTAAAAAAACCAAATTCAAATTTTGCTCAGCCTCTGGTATGAAATGATTTTCAAACTAATCATACATTGACGCTTGCATCATCAAAGCTTTTTTATTTGCATGATATATAATGGAGAAATCTTTACTCCTTTAAATGCTCGAGGTCGCGTATTTTTTCTGATTACGAAAAGTTTACACCTGTGCATTCCTGCAGCATTTGCTCATGCTAAAACTGTTGGTCTACCTCTCAAATCTTTGACTCCAGTTGGAGGCTTTTCTGTAGAGGTTGTCAAGGTATTTCACGGTACATAATGCCAGAAAAGACCAGCATCATCAGCATTGTAAATTTGTCCCGGAGATAACATTTCATTATTAATGAGTTCGATGAATTCATCTGCGAATAGTTCAGCAGCTCCAGTATCAGCTGAAGCTTTTTCACCTGAAATTTTTAATTGCATTATACCACAGCAATTTTAAAATTTGACTAACCAATCTGTTGAATATGTGCATTCAGGTTTTAAGTTCATTTTTTCATGAAATATTTTGGCTTGAGCACTGGACCCGTCAATGTCATAACCTTGCTGCGTCTCTGTTTGACCATTCAATCATCACTTTGTCATGATCGTCACTTTTAGCATAGCGAATAATTTTTCTGTTATTCATCGCAAATGGGGTGCCGGAATCCACAAAAGATTCTTCAAAAAGATCAAGTTCTTTTTTTCTGTTATGTCACATACAGTTGACTTTCCAATGCCATATTCCTCAATAATTTTGAGATGGATATACTTATATCAATTTTTTTGTAGCAATTCCACTTTCTGTTTAATGGACATTGAAACATGCTTTCGGTTTGTAGATCCTGTTGCAGCTCATTAATTAGAAACTCTTTTTTACATATCGAAAGTTCAAACTTTAGTTTTCATAAAAATGTTTTAATTATAACAGCCTGCAAAAAATAATAAGTGGGATCAACTCAGAAAGCTAAGGAACAACGCAATGTCCTATATTAACTTAAATTCTTTGGAATTAGTAAAGTATACTTTTAGCCTAGCTTAACAGCGAATGACACTTTCGGTGAAAACTGTGAACAACAAAACAAATGCACAATTTTGCAGTTACACCAGCATTCACAAAAATAGTAATCTAGATACATATAGATATTTTTAATTTTGGTTTCCTTTCCAGGGAGTGTGAAGTAAGTTCTTAAAGTAACTGAAATCATCAAGAAAATCAAACTTGTCAAAAGAATGTGGATATTTTTTATGCAAAACCAAAATACATTTATTCTGCACTAGCTGAAGAGTCCAAATATTAAATACTACTTTAAAACATGTTGCAGATTCAAGACTATCTGAATGACCAGAAACGATCTTATTAGGATAGAAAAAAATGCAGTAATGAATATGGCAAAAAATAACCTAAATACGGTACTGTTTTCATTTTGAAACAAACTCATTATTTAAAAAAGAACTGCTTTAGTGAAGGATATGATTTTGAAATGGAATCCATAAAAAGTTGCTCTATAAATACCTAGGAATGCAAGAAATTGATGCCTAATGAAAATGACTTCTCGATATCTGATTTGCAGATTATTTTGGCACATGAATCTAAGGAACAACAACGTAACCTTATTCATAAGAATTACATTCTATATGAACATTTAAATTATTTATACGGAAATATTTTTCTTAATAAATGAAAAAAATTGTCAAACATAATAAAAAGAAATCTTTGCCACTAAGGAATAAATTTTTAACACTCAGCAGAACATGCACACTAGTAACAATCTTCTCATAACATCATTAAATTAACCTTTCATTTAGAAGACACAAACTGCCACACGAAGTTTAGTCAAATTACATATTAAAGTCCATAGTTCAGACAAGCATAAAAACTTTAATTTTTTTAAGAGTAAGAAGGGGAAAAACTTGTATCCATTTACTTTTGACACTTTGAACGAGAAAAACAATTTGCTTTTTATTTTATTATTTTGCTTAATTTTTTTTAATCTACTGAAGAGGAAATATTTCAATTAGAATAAAGAAATATAACACTCCTTTTATATCCATTTTTCAAATAATTACATCTAAATTTAAAATTAATGAAAAAATAATGATCTACATATTTCTATATTTAATGCCGAAGTCTGTATGTTGGAACGACTTAAAAAAATCATTAAGTTTCACAAAGCAAATATCTGCATTCATAAAGTAGTTTTTACATATCAAGTTATAACTTCATAATGGCACTAAAGCATTCTAAACAAAATCACTCTTCAAAAGCTAAATTCAGAGAGCAATTTTATGGTTAATATGTGCAATCTCTTTCATATCAATCTTTTAAACATACTCACCAATAGCTAAGCCGGCAGCAAAGCTAGCCTGAAATTCACAAGCTGGACTTTTCAGGAAATCTGGAGATAAGATTATCAACATACGTCTGCATCTGTATGAAAATACAAAGCATGTGAAAGAAACAAAAATATATGACAGGTTACACACATTATCCTGTCATTAAATTATTTTACCACTGAACAAATGAATGAAGTTTAAACTATGTTACAATAAAATACATCAGGATTAAAACAGCTACAGTCAAAAGTTGTTAATCCATACTCGTCGGGACTTCGGCGATTTCGGATTATCGATTTTTCCGGATTATAGATCATCAGTTTTAATCTGGTAAGATGGCATGCAGAAATTATAAAATTAAAAATATGAAACGGTAATTTATGAAATAAAGAATAATTATGATATAAAGGGTATCAAAATTTACAAAAAAGGAAAGCTTAATATTTATTTGTTTACTTTATTAAACATTTCTTTCAATTTAAGTTGTTTAAGTTGCTTTGTTTTTTATGCGATAATACTTTCTCTTTAATTCTATAAACAGACATAATTTCTTGTTCAGTTACAAAGTTCGGCTGTTCAAGTCCTATAATTGCTGTGTCGAGAATACCGACTAATTTGTCAATCGAAATTTTTTCGTTTTCAATAACCTCTGTGTCACTTTCTTCGCTATCGGAAGCAAATTATAATGACGAGGAATTTGATTTAAATCATATCAAAGATGGAATATATCGAGATGAAATACTACATTTAGTAAGGAATTATAAGCCAAATAAAATGAAACATCTGCCCTGAAGATAAGGATAGTGCTGACAGATCAACTTCCAGTTCATTGTGTGCTGTCGCGACCACCCCTCCCCCCAGCCGCAGAGCTGCGTGAAATTGATAAACAGATTTCGGAATGGTTAGATAAACAAAGGATTATACCTTTATCCATATTTTGCAGCAATTCCACTTTTTGTTTAATGGACTTCGAAACATACTTTCGCTTTGTAGACCCTTTACATATTAGTACATATATATCAGAAATTCTATTTGACATAATCGAAGGTTCAAGCTTACTTCTATAAAATTGCTCTAACAGTCTGCAAAAAATAATAAGACGGATCCAATTCGAAGATTAAGGAACAACGCAATCTGCAACATTAACTGAATTAGATAATTTTAGCTTAGCTTATACTGTCTGTTATACATTAAACGCGCATTCGTAAACGTCTTTTGCGCATGCACACACGCATATTCGCAGCCATAAAGGTCTACTGTCTTACGGTCAACGCGACGCATGCGCAGAAAGTTTGTAGCTTTGAGGTCCGGATTATAGATCATTCCGGATTATGGGTGTCCGAATTAACGACTTTTGACTGTATAAATTTGAAAACAATACTCCCAAATTGTTTAAACAGGTAGTTAATCAGTTTTTGATGTTTCATTTACTCGATAACACTCTCAATTACAGTGTCCATTCTTTACACTCTCAAAATTAGTATAAGAAATTACACACTGTCAAGAAACTCAAAACTGTCATAAAAATTACATACTTGATGAGAATGCAGAAACCAATCTTAGGAACATATGACACCTTCAAAAAAATAAATTTTGGAATTCATAAAATTCTTGAAATATTACAGTTAAAGCCTGACCATTTGGCATTTAACTAATCCGAATATATTTGCCCACATGCATTATTGACAAATAGTGTGATTTAATCCCCAAAATGGATAAGCATGGCATTGTATCACAATCATAAAAATGTAATCTTGATTTTATTTAAGCCTGATTAATTTCCAGTAAGCTGGTTCAAGTTTTGAGAAGGATATAAGTCATATTTTTTCCTTGCATTTTGAAAAGATGATTCATATTTTGGGTCTCCTTTCTATGAAACAGTACATGGTGGAGTACTGTCTAAGTTGAATGATCATGGCATAAAAAAGGCATGATGTGCAAACTTATTTGAAAACAGATAAACAATAGCAATGCAACATTATAAATATTTTAAGTTTTTTTATATGCTGCATGTATGATTTGTATCTTTTTATTATCTAACCATATGAATAATGATCTGTTCAATTAAACTTTTACTGGAATGATTGGCGCAAGTTTGGCAACAGCTCCACCAAATCCCACAATTGGTTAAAATGTTTAACTTTCATGTTTAAGGGTTACAAAAGATGTTGGCTTTTATACTCCGAAATGCATTAAAAAACTTACATAATTTGAAATGTAAGCTTTTGATATTCAAATTGGTAACAAAAAGATTACAGTTAATATAATTTTAGACTAAAAACTTCTTCCATTTATTTGTCTTTTCTAACATGAATTAAATTTTGATGTATTCAACTATCTGGAATTGTTACCATGTATCTGACATTTTCTATGTTTTCTGGATAGTCAAGACTTATCTTTTATAACCTATTTTTCCCTTTTCCTCAACTTTGAGCCAGTTCTGTTTTCGCATTTTAAGATTTTACAGAGGGCAGCACCTTTTAGAAATTTCTTAAGTGGAGTTAACGAACACCCTCCGCATCAGTAATTTTTATAGACAGAACCCAACGTTTGGCAACCACACACACATAGTTTAACAGGATAGGACATTTTAAATGCATGTTAAAATACTTAGTTCTACTACTGGATACCTTATTGCATACTTTTCCAAGAACTATAAATTTTTGCCTCTGGAGATCACCATATCCCTCGTAAAATCGCTTATCTGCTGGAAGTGCCTTCGTTGATGGCGGCCTGGCCATTCTCTCCTATTACACGTATCCTATGGGACAAAAACCAACTTTCTTCGATAATTCGTCTGGCAAAAATAACAACACGAATATTGCCCATTCTGCACGTTCCTTCCCTTATATCTTACTTCACGTGCGTCGGAGAGCTGCGCATTTCCAATATCGAGTGGTGTCTATTCATAGATTCGATCATGTTTTATTTCTAGTTTATTACTTACACCTATACCAAGAAATTCAGGCAGATTTTTCAACTGCATTCTTTTGACTTCTTCAAATATTACAAAAATTTCAAATATAAGTTTTTATTTTAAACCAAAATCAGTCCCATATTTGTTTCATTATGTTTGCTTAGTCACAATATTACTCTTTAGACAAGCCATCTAATCAAATAGGCCTATATGAAATAATGGATTCTTCCACCTCAAACTCTTAAACAACATAAACATTTAAAACTTATATCAATGCCATATCTGAGAGGTTCTGCCGTTATTTCATGATAAATACAAATGAAGCAGAAACTTTCATTGAATCACATTAGTATTACTTTATTCTATAGTATTTTGCCATCTTTCAGGCAGCTGGAAAATATTCTTTTTAAAAAAGACATTAGGCTTATTTGTAAAGAAGTTATTGAGTGCTGTTTGACAAGTGAACTTCAAGCCATTCAGAAAATTCTGAAGTGACCTACAGAAATTAAAATTTGAGAAGGCATGGTCTAGGGAGACAAGAGTTGAAAAATACATCTCACCCATATTCAATAATTTTTCATCAGACATGGGGCCGAATAATGTGATGAAAGATACTTTGAAGACTGGCGAGTTCTGGGCACTATGCTTCGATTTCTGCTCTAAAAACGCCATTTGGAAATATGATTTTATTATCTGATTTGGTGGCAACAATTCATAGTACATAATTCCTTTGCAAGTGCCACCATACACAAATCATTACTTTTTTTTGGGGGGGGGTGTAGCCCCTTTTCAATTTTACTACAGAAGACTCTTTTGGTTTACTCTATGATCTTTTTCTTGTAACACAACTGTACAAGATCCACTTCTCATTTTCAGTAATAAGTCATTTCTTTACTTTTTTCCTAGCAAAGAATCACATGCATAAACTAGAGTAAGCATATTGTGCTCAGTTATAATATAGAGTATGTATACATAGTAATCCTCTTCAAATGATCAAATACTGTACTGTTGGGAGTATTTTGTTTGACTGACAGTTCTGAACGCTATAACTTTAAGATTTACAGCAACAGATTCTTCTAATAGGTCAGTGTTTACAGAGAATGGTCATCCAAAGTGGGCATTAATTTTGAGGCTGAAATTTCCACACCAGCCTCAAACTGTCATTAGACGCAGCACTTTTTCCATAAACAGCACAAAACTTACAAGCCCATTTTCCCTTTCTTAAAATAAAATAGCATACTGTGACAAAACTATACTTTTGGATTTTCCCTTCTTGGAACTGCATTGAAACAAAATTTATGCCACAATGCAAGCAAGAATTATTCAATGTGAAGAGGAATGACTATATTTAATCAAAGTCAGTTCATACCGAAGTAACAGAATAATTGAAAGAAAAAAAAAAAAAAAAAAAAAAAAAAAAAAAAAAAACTATTTGATTTGAAAAACTGCAGAACTTTTGACAGACATAGCACATCCAACACATAAAGTAATAATAATAAAAAAAAATGCTCTAGAGTCTAAAGAGTGAATAAGGCAGGATTTCACAAGTAAATTTCTGTTATTTTAAAACCATGCAATTTAACAATAAAACAACAAAACTAAGAAATCTTAGCTATCAAACTAAAAATTTAATGGCTAAAAATTATATATATTGCATTAAAAATACCTTGTTGTTTTATCAAAACTGATTTTGTTCACTTGCATATTTAAAATGTTAAGGCAAGACCAAAAAACTTTAAAATATAATTTTTGTGTCAGACATCTGATTAACATTATAACTGCATTTAACTTGAGGCCTTAGCCTCACTGCATACATATAGCATGCTGAATCAGACGGGATTCTAAAAATTGCCACATTGAGGTAAGTATTTGATAATGACAATGCAGTGAGGAAATGTATTAAAAGCAGGCATCATTATGGCATTCCACAGCAGAACTTTACATGTGAAAAGGCAGGGATTAAAAAAAAAATCTTAAACAGCTAACCCATTTCATTAGTAACTGAGTTTTGGATGAAACAACCAGAGTAGTTCCAAACACTTGCACTGGTGCCAAATGTTACTATAAAAGAAAATGTAGACTTGCGTGATTTGTGCAGTAAACATTGCTAGCTTCTTTGGCAACAATCAAATAATAATGTTGTGTGCTTATGGGTTCGTGAATGCACACAGAACAGAGGATAGCTTGATAAAATTTATTTTCCCAAAAGAAACATTTTACAGTTCAGGAACTTTTCACAGAAGTACTCCTACACTTCTATATATAACAGAGTACAATCAGTAGCTTACATTTCTATTAATAATATTAAATACAATATAACGCAAAGTGCGAGTGAATTTTGCAGGATCTGTCAATACTCCAAAGTCAGCTCTGAATTAAAAACTAAAAACTGATAGTTTTCCACCTGCTGCTGAGAAATTTATAGTACCTTCCATTTCTTGAAATTAGTGGAAGGCAGATATGGTTACAGTCACAGGGCACAATTATAGACATTCAACTACACTACCGATTACAACTATACAGGAAACGGACAAAAAATGTCGACAAGTCTGAGTACAAAATTTAGTCACCAAAACTCGTCAGCTTGGTGATATCTCGTCAATTTAGCGAGGTAGCCATTTACTTTAATGCTAAATACACTTGCCCCTCTTACCTTATTTCTCCAGCAGAGCTTTGGCTTTCAAGAATGTCATGTCATATTATACAAAAGATACTAGTTTCAAGTATAATTTCACTAAGGTTATTTTCTGTATATACAAAATTCATAAGAAAAGTATACTTGCTAAGATAAGGAAATAACTTTTTTTTTTTTTTTTGCTTCATAGTCAATGCAGTTAATAAAATTGGATGTCATGAAGTAAGTTGCAAAATCAATAAAATCTCTGCTGCTATGAAATTTCATGTTTGTCTTTCTGCATACGAGGTACTATTTCAGGACATATTAATAGTAGTACAAGTAGATTCCGTCATTTAAAAATCTAATTTTTAAGGCTCCCAAAATACTTAAAAATTTAAACTTTTGTGTAATACATGACTTACGCTTTAACTTAAGCTTACATTTAAAAAAAATTCTGATACAGTTCATTTGCCTTATGTAGCTTCACAGTTCACTCACCATACACACATTTCACACCATCACACAGATCAGTGTGATTACTAGATAATGGAAAGTGTTTTTTTATCACATTCATTACACATAATTTTACACTCACTACATTATACTGCAGCACTATGGAAAACAGTGGATATTATACAACAAACTCTCAATTTTATGAACTTTTTTTTAAATAGCCAGGCTCTTTATTTAACAGCCATTACAAGGGCAGAAGTGATGCCATTTCATTACGGAAGCACCTAATAAGTGGCCATCATTGCCTCCTAGGAAGGGATGGACAGTTACAACCATCTCTTCTCTGGGATTTGAACCCGGTACCATTGCTGTGGCAGTTAGGATCACTAACCACTATACCAGCTAGGCAGCCATTTTATGAATGACCCACAAAAATAATTCACAAAACTTGAAGTTCTTAAAATGTAATGCTATCAGAAAGTAATAAAAATTTGAGTTCACCAAATTTTTTAATGTAAAATGCAGATTTCAAAGATCCTTTATACAGTCAATTCCTAATCAAATGAGCTGTCAATTAACTTGACCTGCTCTAAAAATATTACTGGTTAATTCATTGCAGAATTATGGGGAAATTACTGCCACCAAGTATTTGTGTAAAACAAATAAGGATGCGGAAAATACAAAAAAGTAAAGAAAAGAATGCACGGTAATAAAGCAGTAACAGCAAGTCTTTGTATTTTAACATAGTTTTTAACTAAAGGTACAAAATTCAGCTGTATGTAATCCAGAATTTCCAAACCAAACATTTAAAAGCAAGTTCATCAAACATAAAAATAAATCTAGTGTACAGCCATTAATCCTCTACTTCACGATAACTTTAATCAAAATATGTATATGCAATACAAGCAAAAACAAGCAGCAGATGAACATAGGACTGAAAGAAATAGATACAGGGTATGCAAGTTCACTCAGCAAGAAAGAACTTTGAATACTAATTTACATAACTAAATGAATTTATTCACTAGATTAACCTGCTTGAAAATACAAGTAAGTTGCTCACAATATTTTTCTGATAATTTTTTATTTGAAACAATCCTCTTTCCTATTAACAAAGGAAAAAAAAAATTGCAAAGGAATGAAAGTCAATGCACTTCGCTTTCAGTATAAGACATACAGTTACATCTAGGGGCAACAAAAAATATGAATTAAATGCTCTATCTAAAAAGTCACATGGCCACACAATGAATTTAAACGGTGATTCATGTGATACACCCAACCTTGAGATAAACATCTATTGTCAGTACCTATATGATACACCATGAAATGGTTAACTTTACAACATTATGGATTCAGATTACATCACTTTACATGTTCAATTGAAAAAGGACTGCTATTAATAAACTAAAAACTTTTTCACTTCATAAAAATAAAAATTTAGACAAGCAAGAATTTTACCTCTCTTTGATCAACTGTATATTTGTTTCATATTCTGAATGTCCAGCTAGTAAATCTCTTCCTCGAATAAATAATTTAAAGCCAACAGCAGGTGATTCAAGATATTTTGCAAGATCATGGACAAAACGTATATCTTCATCAGCATAACAAACATATGCATCATAGTATGTGGGCTCTGAAAATATATTTGATAACATACATAAAACAGAATTATATTGAAAATACCATCATTTTCAAGTAGCTTAGTTTAACACTAACTAAACGAAAGTTTAGTAAATGAATAAACAAAAGCTCAGTTTTATACTAGATATAACCTATTATTATTTAGTTTTTTACCCGACTGGAAAAATACACATTTAAGCTATGTAAAAAGATGCAACATGATTTAACATTTTAAATATTAATTTTTAACTCATTAGAAATGTAATAAAAGTTCTGTAAAAATGAATTTCTATCTAATTTATTATTTACTAGATTTCAGAGCCATAATATTAAATCCACCACGAAAACCACTTTTCATAACTTTGTCTTTCCAGCAACCTCATGTGTAATATATATAAATGAGCCTCCATGAAGGCATCACTCCTTTTATTCAGATAGCCCTCAAGGCTTTGTTGTAATCACATAAACCAAACCTTTCAAGCAACCTTTTTATTAAACTGTGAAAATTTCAATTACAGTCAAAAGTCGTTAATTCGGACACCCATAATTCGGAATGATCTATAATCCGGACCTCAAAACTAAAAACTTTCTGCGCATGCGCCGCGTTGACACATGCGCATAGGCGTTTACGCGTGCGCGTAAGACCTTTTACGACTGTGCATATGAGTGTGCGCAAGTGCAGAATACGTTTTCGCGTGCGCGTTTTATGTATAATGGACGTATAAGCTAAAATTATCTAATTATCTATTTCAGTTAATGTTGATGATTGCGTTGTTCCTTAATTTTCGAATTGGATCCGGCTTATTATTTTTTGCAGACTGTAAGAGCAATTTTATAAAAGTAAGCTTAAACTTTCGATTATATCAAATAGAATTTCCGATATATATTTGTTAATATGTAAAGGATCTAAAGCGAAAGTATGTTTTGAAATCCGAAATCTGTTTATCAATTTCATGCTGCTCGGCATTAGTCGGCATTCTCAACACAATTATAGGACTTGAACAGCGGGACTTTGTAACTGAACAAGAAATTATGTCTGTTTATAGAATTAATGAGAAAGTATTATCACATAAAACGAAGCAACTTAAACAACTTACATTGAAAGAAATGTTTAATAAAGTAAACAAATAAATATTAAGCCTTCTTTTTTTTGTAAATTTTGATACCCTTTAGATCATAATTGTTCTTTATTTCATAAATTATGGTTTCATATTTTTAATTTTATAATTTCTGCATGCCATCCTACCAGATTTAAACTGATGACCTATAATCCAGAAAAATCGATAATCCGGAATCGCCAAAGTCCCGACGAGTCTGGATTAATGACTTTTGACTGTAGTATCAGAGATCATTTTTACTCCTGCATTAATTTCCATATCGTTAACCATTTCTTCAGCTAGCACAGCACAAGACGCAAAAAGATCCCAATCAGCTTTATCATAAAGTAAGCGTGATTACCTTGAGATCACTGACTTTCCTGTAATATTTACAATCACTGGGGAATGGTCACTATCGTAGAGATTCTCCCCTACACTGAAAGAGCAAAAATGTAGTAAAGATGGAGAACAAAGAATCAGATCAATAGCATGAAATGTTCTAGTCGGCTTTTGAAAGTAGGTGTATTCTTCATTATTAAGGAGACAAATAGAATGATCTTCCATTAATTGTTCGATCTGCCAGCCCCCTGAATTAATGTCCCTACTTCCCCATAAGGTACTAAGTGCATTGAAGTCACCTAAAAGCAGAAAAGGTTCTGGGAGCTGTTTTATTATTCTGTCCAGCTCTTGGTGATCTACATGCTCATGTGGGGGTAAATAAATAGTGCATACATATCAAAGCATTCATATTTAAATGGAAAGAAATTTATGTCCGACAGGCCCACCCACCATGGAGTCCAACAAGGGGACGCAGATTCCTACGCCAGGGCTAGCCGGACCTATACGCAAACTGAAGTCCCATAGTCGGCTTTCCCAAAAGCGAAAGTTTGTCCCCAAGCTACTGACACAAGGACTAATGACCAGCCGACTGACACCCGTGAGGACGACAAGGTGCCTCCTATTTAACTGAAGCAGAGGTCAAAGCAGTGTGCTGGGGACAGTACCTCGCCCCTCAACTACCAGGACCCTCCTTTCCAGTCACATGGGTCTCAATGCATGGCAAACCATGTGGACGGTTTTCGAAAAACTCGAAAATTAGGGACAAGGCTGTTCCAGTTTCTTATGATGAGCCCGAACCTCAGAAGAGGAAACCGAAAAGTTGCAGTTAAGAGGAGAGGAGGCAGAAAGGAGAAGAGATCACTGGGGCTCCAGGATTGTGACACCTGACCACCAAGACGGTACTCCCCTGAAGGATCTTCACCTGCTATGCTTTAGCTGGGCATGTTGGAACGGCCTTCACGCCTAGGGTGGCCCTACCAGGAGCTATGCTCCTGACGTACTTCTCCTGTTCTGCCCAGTGACCCCTCCTTGCCATGTTGAGGCAGCACAGCAGGACTTGGGGGGGATATGCCAGTTTAGATTTAATTGGTGAAAGAAAGGCTCCTAGAAACCATACTTCCAAAACAAATTCTTGGCTTACATAATTTTATTCAAATATTACATAGCTTTGTCATCACATGGACATAAGCAAATATACTTACCACCAGTTATAATGTCACCTGTGGTCAGAATACTGAAATCTTCAACAAACTGCGATTTTTGTATATGGCAAGAGGTCACTAGAAAGAGGAAATCAAAATATTTATTTTGCAGACAGGTGTAAAAAAGATACACTAAATATTTAATATATTCATAATTTGAGTTTCTCTTTGCAAGTATATAATTAATAAAAGGAAGACAAAGCTCCATTAAAATTACCAAGTTTCGAATGCTTCACTTCAAAATTATTAACATTATGTTCCCATAACTGTGGAATTCTTGATGATTTTTAGTAAAAAACAGTTGTTATACAGACAAGGCATTTCCTAAATTGTGCAGATTAAAAACAAATGCAACAAATCAGTCAAAAAACAAAAATTTTTATTTTATATACACTCCAGTTAAACATAAGAAAATGATATCTCGCATATGTCCACCATCATTTCTTAGCAGGCAGCTACTCTACTAGCAAAATTCACAATGACCCTTTCACAGACATTTTCGCTGATTTTGCCACTGACCCATTAGATTTCTCTTTTTAATTTGGGAACTGTTTGTGGTTTGTTCATGTAAACATCTGACTTGGTATAACTCCATGAAAAGCAGTTGCAAAATGAGAGGTCACATTACATTGCAGGCCATTCCTAGTTACTGCTACTCTACACAGCAACCTGCAATCATTCAAATTTTCACAAAACAAGATTACTGGCTTGTGAAATATGTAGCAAGTACCCCTTTTGAAACCATACATTTGCAGTATGCATGTCATCACAAGCAGGAATGAAGATCATGTGCAATTTAAAGTCTTTGACCAGTACTTTTTTTAATGAATTTTCATATGATTATGACGCATCGCTCTTTAGTAAACTTTGATGGCACCTAAACTGAAAAGCAACAAAATGTTCAGTCTATCAAAGTGACAATATATAATGGAACTGATAAGAACAATAAAGACAACTTTAAAGGGGAAAAATGCTGTGCAAAAGAAATATCTTACAAAAGTTTTACTCAGTTTCAAAATGAATTATGGCCATTATTACCATATTTGAACAAATTCTTGGAGAATTGTGAGATCATAAGCACTTATACTTTTTTTTACAAGTATTGTCTCCCTTCCGGCCCAAAAAAAAAATCTGGTCCACAAAACATTTTAGTTCAAACTAAAAACATGTAAACAAGGTTTTGCTAATAATGATAAAACTAAAAGAACACTATGGATCATTTCTGTACACAGTTTCATAGGTTAAATAATATAAATTTAGCTATTTACAAAAACACACTCGCCATAAATGCATTACTTTTGGGTTCAAAACAAATTTAATAAAGTATGTAAACTCTAATTAAACATATACCAGAAATTATATAATAAAGGTAAATTCAAATATATAGATAGTTCATCAGATAGTTTGCAAAGACACAGCATGGACAGAGCACATAAATGGTTTATATGAATTTCTTCAATATTTCAATTCAATGACGCTGCATGCATCACTATTACAGGCGTAATTATAGTAAGAGAGCTGGCAGAACTTGCAAACAAATATAGCAACAACAGAAGATGAACTTTTATATAAGAAGGTTAGCTTAGTAGGCCACATTTCAGGAACTTCAAAAGAAAATTTGATAACCCATCAAATCGGATAGTTAAAAAAAATCTAAGTTTTATTGGTCTTGAGAGCTAGAAGTATATTTGTAAAAGGCGTACATTCATAATTGGATCTATGTCGAAAAACGGCCTCTGTATGTGGACTGATTATCAAGAGTAACACTTTAAATATTAACTATTTCAATAACAAAAATTGATTTAAAAATACGTTATTTAATACATTAAACAATTTTTATTTATAAAAATTACACATAAAACCACATTTTACAAATATTCTTCATATTAATGAGTTCAAAAATTAATTACGTATTTAATCCAGTTCTCATATTAACGTAAATCACCATGGGGTTAAATAGAAATATTACATTATGGTGAGAAAGTTCTACATTTTAATGTAAAAATGTATAATAGGAACAGTTTCTAGTAGCAGGGACCTTCTGAAAACTGAAATATTTTTTAAATATGAAATTCTTGTTTTCTTATTAATTCTTATTGCTTATATCAAAATGAATTTTTACATATGTAAATTTATGTACATAAATTCTATTAAGTTTTAATATATTAATGTTTGCAATTGAAGCTGGAGGGGGGACTTAAGAAAGGAATGTCTTGAAAATGGACACTATTATTCACATTACAAATATAAAAATGTTTAAAAAATATCAATTCACTCAGAGAGTTTGATCAAAAATTTAACTTCAAAGCGATAAATTCCAATGTTAACAAAAGTATACACAGCTGAAAATAATGTATTCTGAAAACACTGCCTTTTATTTGAGCTGTACTTCAGTGATGCATTTTCCTACAGTGACAGTACTCACGCAGAGACTGAAATTTTATTACCTCATCGATATTTTACATTTAATGGACATGAGAGTGATTGCAGTTTATGTAGTTATGTAACAGAGATATGTAATAGAAATATTACATGTTTTGATTATTTATGTTTGATTAACAGTTTGAGAAAAATTTTCTAAGCATATGCATGCTGGTCTAATTTGAACTGATTAATACAGTATAATGCAACATGCTATTTTTCACATAACATAAATTTTCCTTGTGTATATATGTATAAAGTATACATGTATATTTCCAAAAGTACAAATTTTCCCTACATATTATTTATGCGGTGTAAGCACTTTCCAAATGAAAAATACATTTATAGATAATGTAGCATACATTGAAAAAATAGTACCCTGACCACGAAATTCAGCAAATGACCATGATTCATATTAGCATACAAATGAAATCAATTTGGTGTGAATGTGCATGGGTCATGCACCCTGCAGTGACACAGCAACTGTGAACTGGCAGATTTAAAAAGGGCTCATGCAACTGTATATGGAAGAAAAATAATGCAATTCACATACTAGAGACTATTCTTTGGTCGATATACATTCAGAGAGGTCTTCTCATGAAGGGTGCAGCAACAAACAGTGCTATGCAATAATGGATAAGTGAAGAAATACACATTAATTTTACAGCATTTTGAGTTTTTAAGTTGAATATTTTTGAACAGTTGAACTCTCTCTATATAATGGTAATTACTTGTATGGTTTATTTCACATTTAAAGAGTGCAATTATTCATTACATTACAATAATTAAATTTCCTCTCCTAATTCTAAAGTTTCATTTAACAAAATACCCAATTATATGAGCCTAACCAAATTTTAGAACAAAGGGGCAAAATGATATTTGTCATAAAATTTTAAA
The DNA here is from genome assembly GCF_044657685.1 of Stegodyphus dumicola. Taxonomy (NCBI): domain Eukaryota; kingdom Metazoa; phylum Arthropoda; class Arachnida; order Araneae; family Eresidae; genus Stegodyphus; species Stegodyphus dumicola. The sequence continues at coordinate 164,268,983 of NC_140780.1, forward strand.
ATTTAAATACTGCTCTTATTTAAATTATTTGCATAACAGAGAGAAAACAGAAAGAACTTAACTTTTAGATAAAGGCAAATTGCTAATTATTTTTAATGGAAATAGATGAAATCGATCAAAACTCTTTCAGTGAGAGAAGTACACTGCAAAATGCTCAGACCATAAAACGTTAAGGGCAGCTTATATTTTATTATTAAGGATGCAGATTAAAATCATAGAAGTTTATTTTATTTTGTCCGGATTTTGGGACTACAGCAAACATTTATGTTGCAATGTGGTTACATGCAAAAAATTCAAGATGAGATTTCTATCTTTTAACAAAAAATAGCTTTGGAATATCGTAAATAGGTTTAAATACACCATTCTAATAACTTTAACAAATTTTTTAGGACAATGTTAAATAAACTTAGAAAAGGCAGGATCAGATTTAAAATTAATTAAATAATGCAAAATTACTCTACGTACCAACAATGAAGAAATTTAATTAAAATTTATTAAACATTTAATCACAATTTTCTGATGTAAATAAGAATATATTTACCTTCAGGCACTTGTAATGGAATTTCAGTTGACCGTTTCATATTTCTTAAATAGACATTAGCATCATTTTCTAGAAAAGACAAGACTATTTATTTTCCATAAGAAGGGGGGAGTATAATTTTAAATCAAAATGAACTATAAGAGATTAAAAAAGCTTCTTGCTAACCAAACTGAGGTCGAAGGTCTTGGACAACATCATGTCGTCCCATATTTTCCAAAAATTGAATTAACTGAGAAATTGTTGTATTTGGCCTTGCATCCCAAGCTTCCAAAATTTTCATAGTAGGATCCTCATTTCGTTGAAAATTCTTGATGTCGTTGTACTGAAAATCCATTTGTTCAGCAAGACCTCTATAGTCACGTGCAAAGCCATTTTCAGATGGCAATGCTTGTTCGGGATTTAAAAACCATGCTAGGCGAAGCCGACTGGATATGTTTAGTGCTTTTGCAGAAACTCTGTCAAAATCGATTTCCTCCATTTCTCCGAATGACAATCAAAAAGGCTTTCCCCTCTAAGGAAAATAATGCACAACAATATTTTATCAGAATAATTATAAAAGTTCCTATTTTAAACCATTTAGATAAGCAATAAGATCAACAAAAGCAAGAATGATAGAATAAAATAATGCCTTATAGTTTTTATTCAAATCCTTCCCTCAAAATGTCTAGAACATAACTCTCCCAAGATTCCTCATCTTGCTGCAATTTTTATGTTCAGTAATAATTCATTATCAAAATTATGACAAATTTGTTCTTTTTTTTTTTATACTAAAGCCATAATACAAATGTTAAACACAATTTAAAATGATAATGTAATCACAAAGCAAAGATTTTCTGAAAGCTCCAAATATAGTCATATGAGCAAAAATTGAAATTTGACATGACCTAATAAGTTTATCTTCTTAATACGAGGGCCATCCAGGAAGTAGATTACGTTTCCGTCTGTGTCCGCTAGGGACGGGGCTAGCGCGGCCATCTTGGGGTCAGAGCGTTGCGCAGCTCAGTCTGCATCTAGCCGTGCTAGTGAGAGGTTCGTGCTGTGCTCCGTTCAAATACTGTGACGGTTTGAAATGTCTGCGTTAATTGAAAATCCCGCGAGCTGCGAGGTGCGCTCAGTAATAAGGTTTCTGACTGCAAAAAACTGTAAACCGATAGAAATCTATCGGCAGCTTCGTGAAGTGTATGGGGACAACATTATCACTGAAGGTGGAGTGCGTCAGTGGGTCATAAGATTTCAAAATGGCCGAACCAATGTTCACGACGAAGATCGAAGTGGGAGACCCAGCATAGTGACCGCCGAACTTCTCGAAAAAGTCGATGCTAAAGTCCGTGAAAATCGAAATTTCACAATAACGGAACTTTCTTTGAGTTTTCCACAAATTTCGCGAAGTTTGTTGCACGAAATCATCAGCGAAAAGTTTTGATGACGACGCACAGCTGCAAGAAGAGGTAACGAAGTGGTTGAAGGCGCAGGCGGCCGAATTTTTCGACGAAGGAATTTCCAAGCTCGTACATCGCTACGATAAATGCCTTAATTTGTGTGGTGACTATGTAGAAAAGTAGTATTTGAGTGTGGCTTTCATCTGTATATAATAAAATTTGTTTCCTATACTTTGTTTATTTTTTTATTCCAAAACGTAATCTACTTTCTGGATAGCCCTCGTACTTGATAAAATAAGCAGACGAAGCACTTGGCCAAATCAGAACCTCTTGACAAAATAATTTGTTAAGGAAGTGCTGACGAACATCAAATGATTTGTGTTCATCAGTACAAATCATTTCATGTTCATCAAACTTTCCTGCATACCTAGTATTTTTGGCACTTACTCAGGGCCCGGTTTAGCCTAATTGGGACCCGGAGCAAAAACTTCTTTGGGCCCCCCCCTCTGCTTCAATAATGAAGAATTGAACTTTATGAAGGTATTAAAATTTTTCACCCGTCATTATAGATTTATAACAAGAAAATTTACTAGAACCTAAAATATCGTTTTGTCCATTTTATTGATTTTCTGACAATTCTACGTCTATCATTAAAAGGATATAGCACATCTGAAGAGTCAAAATTTGACAAAAATGCTATTTATATTTATAATTAGAAAATGTAAAGACATTTTTAACAATTTGAATAATTAACAAAAAATACCATAGACAAACAGTTAAGATACCGGTTGCAGTCATCACTACGTACTATCATTTGATATTTCGGAAGGGATCCAGGTAAATTTTCAGTCTTGCAGATGAAATTAATTAATCAAAAGAATATCTGACATTTTGTGAGAATTTTAAGAAAATACAACTTATAACTGATTATTGTGATTTCTCAGTGTTGTAAAAATCCAACAGAATCCACTGAACATGATGCAACTGAATTTTTTGCGGTTGCGATTAAGATGAGCTAGTTAACACTCGTATCACTGCAGTTTGCAAACTTTTCACAAGTTTCTGAAATGCAGTTTTCCGACTGTTAGCTTTGTCATCTAGCTGCAAAAAATTCAGATCCTTGTTGACATTAGGATGGAATTCAGCTAAATTTTCAGAATTATGATGGCTCAATTAGGCTAATCAAAAGCCAATATTTTTGTACACATATCGTATTTTTCAACATGTGAAAATACATGCTTTGATTGGCCAAATTAGTCCATCATAATTGTGACAATTTAGCTGAATTTCGCCCTAGAAAGCCATGGATTTACGAAATATACATTTTTTTTGTGTTCATATGATAGATTAATGAAGACAATAACATAAAACTGATGAATTTTACGCTGTACTGATATTTAAAAAAAGTTCATTAAAGAAGTAAACGTAAAATAAATTTTCTATTCGATTTGAGGACCCTCTCTAACGTGGGGGCGCAGGGCAGTTGCCCCGTATGCCCCTGCCTCAGTCAGGATCTGCACTTACTGATTATCTGCAAACATAATTTCAGTGTCTGGTAAAGTGCCCAGTTTTTGGCATACTTTCAAATAAGCAAACACAGCTAACCCACACATCTGCATACCATACACATTCAGTACACATTAAACACATTTCACATCAATATTTATATCCTCAAATGCCTTTTTCTCACCCCTAATTAACCACACTGGACTTTGCTGGCTGATGAGAAACTGACAAATTTCTTTAAATACGGGATTCTTTTCAAAAATAGAGAATGGAAAATTTCGTATTCTATGAAACTGTACTTTCTAAATGACTGAAATCTGTGGAAATGCACCATCAAAAACTGTAAACAAAACGTTAGAATGAAAGGTTGGAAATTGCTTTGGAGAGAGCTATATTCACATTTACAACAGATCTTTGCTTTATTTATAGGCAAAGATTAGACAGAAATTTTTAATTAATTTACACAGTGGCCAATGAAATGGCCAACATTTCATGATGCTGTAAATCATAAAAAGTACAGCATTTCCTTACTTAATTGAATTATTTTTTCGGTACTTTTCCGTTTCGCCGGCGCAAATCTCGCCAAGCAGACTTTATTGGCGACAACATACAGTATACACATAAAAAATATTAAAAAAATATTAGTTCTAAGAATTCTTTTAAAAAAAGAAGGCGTAAACATTTTAATATCGTTTAAAATTTTATAAAAAGCCAATAAATAAAGAAAATAAATTTGTAAAAAGACATTAATTTAAGAATTTACTATGCTTTCATGGTTCAACATCCTGATTCGCCGGTTCATATCATGTGACCTCAAGCGATCTCATCTCACGTAAACTACTCTACAAAAATCTAATGCTCTCAGTAATTATCTACATTCATTTCAAGTTAAATCTTAATTTGGAACACAAGTTTAAATGCAAGAAATATTTCAATTCGTACGAATAGCTTACTCAGAAATTATGTAAAACTGCAGTGCTTTACTTCGCTAATGCATTCTCATTAGAATGGATGAATTTAACCCTTGACTTTACCTTTTCTATATTTTCGGCTTCGGATAAGCGCTGTGATTGCATCCCAATTGACTTAATTACCGAAAATGGCCTTAGACATAAACTGAACTATCTGATAAAAATTCTATGTATTCTATATGCCAGTATTGTAAGAAACAACCAGTCTGATAAGAAAAAGCTGCGACTTGTTTTGAAAATGATGCGTAAAAGGTTACCAGCGAGAATATTCCATTTGGCATCAGTTGTACCGTTATTGGCGACTTTATCGCTTGCGCCGGCAAAACGGAAAAGTACCATTTTTTCTTTTGTGAAGGAAGCAGAGCTTGTCTTCTGTCTTTTTGTAATGAAAGCTATGTTTTACAAGGTCAGCTACTCAATCCTTTTTTATATTTGTTGGCAGTACATATTGGTAATTCTCTGGATTCCCACACTATCCTTTTTCAGTCTGGTGATGAGGTTTACAATCTCTAACACTGGTTACAAAGCTAGAGATGATCATATTATGAAAAAATTGTTGCTACTAATGATCACTTCTCTGCCCTATAGTCAGCCCGAGCCCACGAAATTACTCGTGGCAAGGAACACAAGTTCATGCCTGCCGTTGGCAATGGCCTTGAGCACCTTAAATGTGAGCGTGCGATTTAGTTCAGTTCTGCTCCCAATTTTGATGGAGAGCACTGTGGGGCACGGGTTCGAGAATCTTCCACCTCTTTTCCCATATCACCAACCTCTCGAGAAGACTTTTGCCTCGCCGTGTATTTAGAATGCCCCACATGCCACTACACATTTACAAACATCCATGTGTTCTCCAGGATTTGAACCCAGGTCCTTTGGCACGGCAGTCAGCGACACTAACCACTATACCAGTTAGGCAGCTGAAAAAATTGTAAGAATGGAGTATATTCATTATTTAGGTTATTTAATGTATCAGTTACATCAAAATAATATAAACAAGACAAGAACTTTTTCATTAGCATAAGTAAATATTACTAACAGGAATTCATATCTTTTGCTGGTACAGCAATGAACCACTGCAATACCTATTCAAAAACAGAGTTCAAAAAAGAGGGAAAAATTTAAATAAACATTTAGTTTCCCTTTATCAAACTGACAGAGTATGTTCAGCTTAAAAGTTAAAAATATTGATTTTTGTGCTTGTCTGTCAACTGATATACAGAAGAAAAATGGAAACTCCTTTTTCAGTTTTTGGAACTTGCTCTTTTCTTCAAACTATCATTCATTTTAATGTGCCACTTTGAACATGTTTTATAATATGCAGAATCAGAGAAAGTATGCAATGCTTATGCAAATATGAAGCAATAGTTAAATAAAAAGGAACTTTAAAACTTCTGAGAGGGAGGTGATTATTATCTACTGATGGAAAAACACCCATGTTTATAAAATTTAAGGTGACTGCTATTCAGATTACATTTATGTTGTGGTGACATTCTTATATTGAAGTCATAGTGTAAGTTGCAATGTAAAAGCGGGAAAACACCCATGTTTATAAAATTTAAGGTGACTGCTACTCAGATTACATTTATGTTGTGGTGACATTCTTATATTGAAGTCATAGTGTAAGTTGCAATGTAAAAGCTTGCTTTTACAATTAGTAACTCTTGTTTGTAATATGTGCATTTTCTGAAATGCTATAGGGTTGTTGGAAAGTCTCTTGCAGCTCTAAATCATCATTTTTCTTGAGTAAAAAAAGTATTACTTGCATTGTTATGCTAATACATAAGTATAAAATAATCTTATACATGCACTGAAATGGCTTTTTTGATGACCTAGCAATAGTTTCTTGGGCTGTAGATAATAAGGTACTGGGTTTGGTTTTAATTAGCTCAAATCCTTATAATATTGCATGCAAACTATGCATAGATCCCCTAGTATAAATTGCTGTGACAGTGCCATTTTAAAATACAATATATGTTTTAAATTAATTTTGGCCTATTAGCTTGTAAAAATTACCTCCAAAATGCGTTAAGCATGGAAGGAGTATTAATTTCATTTTGGCATTTTGCATTGGTTCACTATAAACAGAGAATCACTTTTTAAATTGTTGCCAACAAATATTAGAGCCCTGTATTATATTTAAAGAAATTAAATAATGAAGAATCTGCGTAAACATATCTATCTTCCTCATTCTGTGATAAAACAATGTTACCAAGAGACATCAAATTTTGAATAACGTACGCCTCCACCCGAATACGGGCATCTGGAAGCCTGAATTTGTTTTATTATCTATTTCATATTTTGTAAAGCAGTTATGAGTTTCTGATTTAAAAACTCGATGATTTCAAAGCGAGAAATAGCAACACTGTACAGGGCAGGGATTTCATCTCCAGGGCACGTGACTGTGTATCGGAAATTCTAAAGATCTCCTTTAAATATTTTGTGATATTGCTCTTGAATTGCATTTTATGGTTCAAGTGCAAAAAACATATTTAATAAATAAAGATAGCACACAAAACGTTAAAAAATGCCCCTTTGGGCATAATATAAGATCTGAAAGCTTTCGGATTTTTTTCCTCCGATTTTTGTATATTTCTTTGTTTCCATTTGCATGCTTTTTACTTCATTTTTTGATATATTTTTTCTTAGTTTTAAGTATTATTCTGTATGACTACTATGTTTTTAAAATTGTAATCAATTATCTATCTGTGTATCAAGGAATTATTTCTGAACATCTTAAAGATTAAAATTTGATTTCATAAAACTGAATGAAAACTTAAAACTGGAATTGGGATTTGTTCAGAAATGCAAAATGATGAAACACACTCCTCATGGATTGTTGTTGGCTGTATGAAAAGGTTCCATTTTGCCTTCATAAATCAGGATCTGTGTATGGAATCATCAATAATTCTTTTGTTTTATTCTTTAGTTCTGCATTTTAATTAGCAATCCCTGTTTAACTATTCATAAATTCCAATTATTAATTTTTACAACAGTACAGATTTGCTCATTTATATATTCTAAATATATTGTGTAAAAGAAAAATATGAAGAAAATTATTAACAAATTAAATTGGAATAAATTACAGTACAAAGTCTGTAATCGGGACGTCCATTATCCGGAATGATCTATAATGCTGACCTCAAGGTCACAAACTTTTTTTTTTTTTCTGTATGCTTTATGCATGCACGTAAAGAATGCGCATATTATGTTAAGGCAGAAGTGATCTGGCAACCACGATGAGAAAAAACGACAACGTGGTTAGCTAGCGGCCATTATTATTGTGTTTGATTGCGTGCTGGGAGGTGCACCTATGCGATGGCAAGAGTGTCCATCCAAGCAGAAGTTAAAAGAAATAAAGCTACAGTCCATTAAATCTTGGTGTTTGTGTTTCATGAGTATGTTTATTCTAGAACATATATTGTGGTCCGTGCAAGCCGGTAGGAAGATTAGTGCCTATGTATAAAGTGCTGGTTAAAAAGCTTAAAGGTGAAGTGTTAAATTGATAAAAAAGTGTGATATGTTACTTCGCATTCAAAAAGATAATTAAAAATTAGTGTGTGTTTGGATTTACAAATTTTGGTTTCATTTGGATTACCTCAAACGGGGGTAAGTGAATATGCTCATATATGTTCGGTATTATTAATTAACGTTAATTATGGAAGCATTTTTAATTAAGAAAAGAATTTTAAAGTCAAATATAACGAAAGCGGCATCAGATTTCGAAAAATATACTTGTGATGAATTTCAGTTACAACTTTTTGAAAAATAAATGTGCAAAATTTAATAATGAATGTTCAGATATTTTTGACAAATTATTTGTAGTAGTAGATGAAAAAGAGTTTGACAAATATGTAACTGAACAACAAACTGTTCAAGACAGCATTGATACTTTTTGGGTTAAGGTTAAACGACAAATGTCAAAATTTAGTGCTAAAGATGCAAGCAATGTAAAGATTGAAAATACCAGTGCACAAGGTATGAAATTACCTAAATTAAACTTGCCATCTTTTAGTGGAAATATTCAAGATTGGTTAAGCTTTTGGGATCTTTTCATTTCAAACATTCATAATAATAATGTATTATCGGATTCCCAAAAGCTCTCGTATTTGAAGTTATCGCTTCATGGCGAAGCAGCTAGGATTATTCAATCAGTCACAATTTGGGACAATAACTATAAAATTGCTTGGGATTTTTTAAAAGAGAGATACTCCAATAAACGTGATCAGGTTTTCGCTCAGATAAAGCGTTTCACGTCAATTTCTCCCATACAAAATGAAAGCCCGTCTTCTATTTTGAAATTAGTAGACACAGTAAATGAAAGTGTAAGGTCTCTGGAAATATTAGACCAAAAAATAGAGGGATTCGCAGAAACATTTCTTGCATATATTTTGCTGCAAAAATTGGATCCACTCGTCTTTGGTGGGAAAGAGATTCAAAAACAAGTGAGTTACCTAAATTATCTGAGCTTATTACATTTCTAAAAAATCATGCTAGAACTTTGCAGTCATCAAAGTCATCTAATGTGTTTAATGCAAAAAAGGGTCAACCTATTCAAAAGGTGACTGCCTTAGTGTCAAATGTTAAAGGTCAAGATTTTAAATGTATTTGTTGTAAAAGTATCAATTTTCACAAGTTGTATAAATGTAATTCTTTCTTGAAAATGACTGTAAGTGAACGTCTTTAATTTGTTAAGAAACATAAATTATGCTTTAATTGCTTGGGTTTTAATCCGACTCATACTGCAAAGAACTGTTGTTCAGAATTCAGCTGTTCAAAATGCATGAAAAAACACCATAGTTTACTGCATTTTCCCAATCAAGACATTTCGCATTCACCTGCTACTATAGCGAGTTGTGTGGGGAAGGAGGAAGCACCGGTTAATAATTCTGACCCTCCTTTAGTAGACAACTCGAATCTAAACCCTGACGCCAGATGTTTTGAAATGTTATCTAATTGCAACCAAATAAACAATTCAGAATTTATTGGTTCGCCTGTAACTGCTTCCCAAGTGATTTCGAAGGAGGTATTACTATCTACTGCTATTATTTATGTTAAAGATTCTTGCGGGAATTTTATTGCTTGTCGAGCTTTACTTGACTGCGGAAGTCAGTGTTCGTGTTTCACCTATGATTTCGCTAATAGGCTTGGAGTAAAAGGGAGTAAAATTAACATATCAATTTCATGTTTAAAGGGAAAAGCTCTATCGGTAAAATCCAAGCTTACTGCTGTGATATCAAACAAGCGTGATTACCACAGAGCTCTTGAATTCTTTGTTGTACCTAAAATTACAGTGAATTTACTGAATATACTGATTTAGTACCAGTGAATTATTTTAAATTTTCATTTTCACAGCTTCCGCAAAAGATCAAACTAACGGATCCTCATTTTAACAAGCCCCAGAAAATAGATGCCTTTTTAGGTGCAGAATGCTTTTATGAATTACTGAAGGCTGATCAAATTCATCCACGAAATTCTAATTTAACTCTTCAAAATTCCGTATTTGGATACATTGCTACCGGTGTAAATGTTGGTTCAAATTCAGGCAATACGATTCAGTGCAGATTTATGAAAGTCGAAGAAGACTTAAATTCACTAATCAAGTCCTTTTGGGAAATTGAGGCTGTTACAGAATCTCTCAAAATAAAAAATAAAGAAGAAGTAGAATGTGAGGAGCATTTTAGAAAAACTCATCAGAGGGATATTGAGGGTAGATATGTAGTGATGCTACTATTAAGGCAAGATGTTCATTTGGGTGATTCTTCGCAATTAGCCACCCAACGGTTAAATAATTTGTGGAAGAGACTAGACAAAACCCCTGACATGTCTAGGATGTATTGTGAGTTCATGAGTGAATATGAAGCATTAGGGCATATGCAAAAAATGCAGAGTGTGACGGAAATTCCTAAATACATAATGCCTCATCATGGTGTTTATAAGGCAGACAGCAGTACAACTAAGTTACAAGTGGTATTCGACGCATCGGCTCCTTCATCGTCTGGTGTTTCATTAAACGACTGTTTGATGAATGGAGGTGTAGTTCAAGATGACCTGTTTGCTATCTTGCTACGATTTAGAAAACACAAGGTGGCTTTCACTGCTGATATATGCAAAATGTATCGGTAGATTCGTATAGATCCTGAGCAATGCAAACTTCAATGCATCCTTTGGAAAACATACGTTGAATGATGTATCTAAACTTTATCTATTACTTACGGTAACATATGGAACAAAATCAGTGCCTTTTTTAGCAACAAGAGTGTTGAAGCAGTTAGCCTTAGATGAAAAGGATAAGTATCCATTGGCTTCTAAAACGACACTCAACGATTTTTATGTTGATGACATTTTGTCTGGTGCAGAAGATGTTACCTCTGCTGTAGAATTGCAGCGGCAGTTAATAGACATGCTACAATGCGAAAATGGAATTGCACAAGTGGTGCTCAAATGAAAAATTTTTTTAGAACAAGTTCCATTCGAAAAACAAGAGTATCGTTTTGGAGAATCTTCACAAAGCACCGTAAAGACTCTGGGTTTAAGATGGAATCCAGAAGAAGACTCTTAGTTTTACTGTGTCTAGTTCGTCAAAAATCTGTACAAAACGCACGGTTTTGGCAGATATTGCTAAACTGTTTGATCCTTTAGGTTTCCTAGGGCCTGTAATCATGGGTGCTAAGATATTCCTGCAAAGGTTACATCTAGAGTGGGATGATCCACTTCCTTTCAAAGAGCGACAAGAATGGGAGACATTTCAAAAGGCCCTACCAGAGTTGAAACAAATCAAAGTCCCTCATTGCACTCTAATAGAATCAATTAAAGAAATTGAGCTCCACTGTTTTGCTGATGCTTCAAAGTTTGGATATGGTGGAGTAATTTACTTGCGCTGTGTCTCTAAAATTGGCGAAGTTAAAGTGACTTTACTTTGCAGCAAATCTCGAGTATCGCCTATCAAAGTAATAGCCATTCCTCGTCTGGAGTTGTGTGCAGCAGAGCTCCTTTCCAAACTTGTGTGTAAGGTAATAACATCTTTGAGTTTATATGTTGACAAAGTTATTCTGTACACAGATTCAACAATTGTGTTAGCCTGGATTGCTACATCTCGTTATCTTCTAAAAGTGTTTGTGTCAAATAGAGTAGCTCGTATCCAATAGCTAACTAAGGATTTCTGCTGGCAACATGTCAGAACAGCAGACAATCCCGCTGACCTAATTTTTCGCGGTCTGAGACCGGAAATTATTGCTGACAACTCTTTGTGGTTTCAAGGACCAAATTTTCTGCATCAACAGGTCATTAATTATAGTGTTAATAATAACTTTGAAAATTCAAATGAGAACTACGTGCGTGAACTGAAACTTATTTCTAATGTAAATTTGACAGTAACTGTTAAAAATTCTCTTTTGGATTATGTTTTTAGTATTACTAATTGTTATGCTAAATTAATTAATGTTTTTGCTTATGTTTTAAGATTTATAAGAAATTGTAGATCCAAGGAAAAACAAGTAGGTCATCTGACAGTAGATGAGGTTTCGTTAAACGAAAATAAATTACTTTCCTTAGTCCAATGTCAAAACTTTCCTGAAGAATTCAAGAACTTAAGTAAGAGAAGGGAAGTATGTAAAAATAGTCAGTTAAAATTTTTATGTCCCTTTTTAGATGAATCTCAAGTTATTAGAGTAGGTGGTAGACTGCAGGAAGCTAACTTACCCTTTAACACAAAGCACCCTGCTCTCCTGCCAAAAAATCATAAACTGACTCATTTAATTATGTTACACTACCATATTCGAAACTTTCATACTGGAGCACAAGCGCTCTTGCATGGTGTTAGACAAAAATTTTGGCCGATAAGTGGGCGTAATCTTGCTAGAAAGATAGTAAGAGAATGTGTTACGTGTGCCAAAGTAAAACCAGTATTGCTGGATCAAAAGATGGGAAATTTACCGTTAGAGAGACTAAACCCATCCTTTCCCTTTAACCATACTGGTGTTGACTTTTGTGGTCCTTTTGGTATAAAGTATACAACTCAAAAGAAGAGCGTAGTGCACAAGATTTATGTTACAATTTTTGTTTGCCTCTTGACTCGTGCAGTCCACCTCGAGATCATTTCAAATTTGTCTACAGAATCATTTATTGCTGTTTTGAGGCGATTTATTTCTAGAAGGGGTAAATGCACAACCTTATTTAGCGATAACGCTCAAAATTTTGCTGGGGCTAGCAATGAATTGAAGCGACTCTACAATTTGTTGAAATACCCTGATGAATTCTTAACCAAATATCCGACATCTGAAAAAATTCATTGGAAGTTTATCTCTCCCAGGGCTCCTCACGTTGGAGGTATCTGGGAGGCAGGTGTTAAGTCGTTTAAGTTTTATCTTAAGCGTGCAGTTGGGAGATTGATTTTTACATTTGAGGAGTTTCTTACAATTTTGAACCAGATTGAAGGAATTTTAAATTCACGTCCAATATCCTCTTTGTCAAATGACACCAATGATTTAGAAGCTCTTACACCCGCACACTTTCTAGTCGGGCGACCTTTAACATCAATAACAGAGCCTGATTTAGCTGATTTTTCTGATAGTTCTTTAAAGCGCTGGCAGCGCACTACTAAAGTAATGCAATATTTGTGGAAAAGATGGCAAAATGATTACATCAGTCATTTACAGCAACGATTTAAGTGGTATTTCTCTAAGGATAACGTTAAAAAGGACACTATAATTTTAGTAAAGGAAGACAACATGCCCACTTCGACTTGGTTATTGGGTAAAATAGAAGAGGTAATTTATGGTAAGGATAAAAAGGTTAGAGTTTGTATTGTAAAAACCAAGTCAGGCTTTTTAAAAAGACCAATAACTAAATTAGCTGTACTACCAGTAGATGTGACATAATTTCATGTATATTACCTGAGTTCAAAATCTTGTTATATATATGCATTGTATTTTAATTCAGATGTTGTGCATTTCATGTTCTGTGGTTAATTATGTTTATTGCTTTTGTTCATGTGTATCAATTTAAATTTTCTGATATATGATTTGGATTATATGGTGATTTAAAACTGTTTAATTTTGGTCATTGTTAACTATGTAACAAATGCCCAACCCGGGCGGTATGTTAAGGCAGAAGTGATCTGGCAACCACGATGAGAGAAAACGACAACGTGGTTAGCTAGCGGCCATTATTATTGTGTTTGATTGCGTGCTGGGAGGTGCACCTATGCGATGGCAAGAGTGTCCATCCAAACAGAAGTTAAAAGAAATAAAGCTACAGTCCATTAAATCTTGGTGTTTGTGTTTCATGAGTATGTTTATTCTCGAACACATTACATATGCGCGCACTGAAAGAAATGTTTAATAAAGTACACAAATAAATATTAAGCTTTTTTTTTTTTTTTTGTAAAATTTGATACCCTGTAGATCATAATTGCTCTTTATTTCATAAATTACGGTTTCATATTTTGAATTGTATAATTTCTGCATGCCATCTTACCAGATTTAAATTGATGATCTATAATCTGGAAAAAACCCTAATCCAGAATAGCCGAAGTCCTGACGAGTCCGGATTACGGACTTTATACTGTAGTAACTTAATTTGAAATAGTTATTTAAATTCTTAATTTTAATTCAAGTACATCCCCTTTCAAGGATCTGTTTTTTATCATTTTTCTCTGTAATGCTACTAACTCTTGCCCAATCGCTGTGCAGGATTAAAACAAAGCAGCCAAGCTTATAAATACTACTGCAACCAACTATGCATTTTTTTTTTTTTTTTTTTTTTGCAGCCTACACCCAAGGATAAATAGAAGGGCTAAGTCATTACTTTGTTCGACTCCTCGCCAACACAAGCCTCATGGACGTGGTTTACTGGAAGTAATCTGACGTGTCTGTGTTGCATCTGCTCGGATTTTGCGCGTTTAAAACTGTAGTTTCATTCAGTTGCGAGACAAGTTTCTGGAGGTCGCATATCCAAATTAATTTTAATCATACATATTTGTTTTCTAATAATGCAAATATTTAATGATTCATGTATATATATAGTTTTAGTCAGTTTTCCTCTTAAATTCTATATTTAAAGTATCCTTTATGTTATATGGCTTCTTGTGCTGCAGGAACGTGCCGTGACACTTATAGAAATACGAAAAAGGAAGAGATATTGTATTTCATGCTTTCCCAAAAGGACAGTTTGCTTTTGTCGAAAGAATGGATACATAAATGTCGAAGACAGGATTCTATTAATGTGAAAAATGCAAGAATTTGCGGCAAACATTTTCTGTGCAGCGATTATGAAGATGACATGAGAAATCCCTTACTTGGATTGCCGCAAAAGAAACTGTTGAAATGCAATACTGTGCCGGAAGTAAATTTATCGTGTGCAGTAAAAGAAATAACACCAAGAAATCAGTGACATTTGAAAAGAAAACTAATGCAGAGTGCTTTTGAAAGACTACACGAATTAAGCCCTAAGAAAATTTATTTTGAGGCCGAGAACGAAATTGAAGCTGACAATAATAAATCAAATGTGAATGATTTTGAAATAAAACTCACAAGTGACAATGCCTTAAGTGACAATATCCCTGAATGACCTAAGTGTAAAGATAAACAAGAATGTATTGATAATTTGAAGAACAAAATAATATCCTTAGAAAATTGTAATAAAATATTGAAAAATAGAGAAAAGAAAAATTATAGAATGTCTGCTCAGCGACAAAGAAGGTGGACGACATCTAGAAAGAAATTTGTATCGGAAATTCAGAAATTAAAATCGCAAACAACCAAGTTTAGGGGGAAAACAGCACAGGTCGGAGAATTTGGAAAAACGTCTAAAGCAAATTTTTGCAAAGACGCAGATTAACGCATTGCTAGAAAAGAAGGAAAAAATCAGGTGGACTAGTGACGATATTTCACATTGCATTGTCATAAGAGCTCTGTAGAATACGTTTCTTAAATAGAAACGCATATGTTTTTTTCCCAAAGAAAAGCAACCCAAAAGGCAAAAAAATAGATTGCTTCGAATGTGGCAGCCAATAAATAATATTTCAACAACTTGTAGTTGCATTGTGACTGTACAAGTAAGCATATATAATATGTTTTGATTTCAAATATTTCTATATGACATTTTAGAAGTTAATAGCATAAAGCATATTTCAAATGAGAACTAATTTTGTTAAGTTACTGTTAAAGTTATTTTTATTGTATCCTGTGTTATTATTGATTCGATTTTGTGCTAGCTTAGCATTCTAGATAAAATATAATAGTATAACATTAAAGTAACTGACATAAGAAAACCTGCCTCCTTAATCCCCACTTTTGAAAAATTAAATAATTTTAGGTACTGTGAGTAATATTGTTTTGTCTAAATTAAGATAACAATCTTAATGCATTTATTTAAATGTAATATTGATGTAAGCCTAAGTTACAAAATTATTAAAAAAATATATGTTATTATACTGAATCGGGAGAAAAATATGCCAATGTAAAATTTACAATTAAGCTGAAACTCAAACTTAGATTAGCAGAAATTTTGAAAACTATGCCAATTTAAGGTTGTTTTTTGATTAATTTTAAATAGCTGTTATTATAGTTATCTTAGAACCAGTAGTAGAGTTCTCTTAGTTAACATGCAGATAGAAAAATGATTAGAATTAAACAGGCATTTAAAGGAAAAAAAATCCCTGCAAATTAAAAAAAAAAAAAAAAAAAAAAAAAAAAAAAAACTTTATGCTAAACTTTATGCGCATTTTATTTGTTATTTTAAAATTGAGTAAGTACTATTAAATTTTTTAATGTTCAGTGTGTAATGTTGCGCGGCCCCAACCTGCACGCAACAATAGTGGTGACTGCTATGAACTGGAAAGTACACAAAGTCTTGAGAAGGGTTTAAATCCCTTTTTATTCAACTTTAGAAATTACAGATGCGTGCTCTTGACGCTCACAAACTACGCCGACCCAGCGGTAAAATAAAAATAAGAAACTAAAAATGAATAATAACAAGTGACTACCTACGAGGCTCTCTAAATGTAACTAACCTAACCGCGTTCTAAGATACCGCTGATAATTCAGCAAACTTCTGAATATTACGTTGAAAGATTTAACCATCTGCCGAGGCAAGCACACAAGCCGAAACGCGCGGTTCTTCAATTTCTACCTAGCCACCTCCACGCTCGTGAAGCAAGAAAGCACACTTTCGAACTCGTTTCCCTTCTATTTAACTCAGATTACTTCCGCTGACAATTTGAATACTTCGCGCATTCTACTAAAATTTACATACTCTGGCATTGGCAATTCCAGGGGAAAGTAAGACTTGACAGGAAAGATAGTTTAAACTTAAAATAAATGTTAGTTAAAATAAATATAAACCCTACAAGTGTAAAATGCATATTGCAGCAACATTGTCTCTACGTCATCACTCCCCACTGCCTGTTTTAGGGGGAAAAGCTCTATGAGCAGCCCTTATCTTTTAAGTCCTGGCCTACACCAGCCTGCTAAAATAACATCTCTCTGCTCAGCTATATTCTCCATTGTTTAAAATGTAATTGCATACAGAAAACTGTGAGGGGGGCTTTTGTACCATCACGAAAATGTGTACTATGAAATTAAACCTCCAGAAATAAAAATGTTTTAACCATTAGTCTAGTTGTTATTTCCCCTCCAGCCATTTAGTACTCAGCAAATTTAAGTAACTTATCGTGTAAGAGCTACATCCTTCCCCACTTTGGCCATGACTGGAAAATAATTGGTATCTTCTCCACTGACTTTCCTCATCATATCAATAATTACATATAACTACATAATAAAAAATTGGTCTGAGGAGAGAATTTAGAAAAAACCATTCGTCAACACACATGGCCGGAGGTTGCAGCATGGTAGATATACTGGTGGCACCTTAGCAGATGACACATTTGAAAAATCACAACTCGATTGATAATTCAAACATATCTTTATTACTTGTTGATTACAACACAACAACCTCTAGCCATGAATATTAGCAAATAGGTCAACTAAATTTTCTCCTCAGATCAATTTGTTATTATATATTTATAATAAATTCCATAAATAACTTAAGATTCTTTATTGTGTATATGGAATGATGATTTCTTGAACTAACTTGGCAATGTCTGGTAGTATCATAGATGCATAAGAGAGAAGAAAAACTTACATACAAATACATATTTTCTATCACGCATAATTTGGAGTGATATCAACACCCCATAATTTTTTACAGCTTTTCACATATTTAGACAACTGATGAAGCGAAGCAACAAATGATGTGCTTTGGCAGCAGTAAAACAAAGTAGACAGAAAAATAATTAGAAGGTTCTTTAATCTTACTGGATAAGAGCTGTCACATTACAGAATTACATAAGAAAGCATGCAACAGATTAATTTGGAAAATTTAGACAAATTATTATAAACAATTTGGAACAGAAAGGAATTATGCAGTTATTGCTAATTTAAGTTATACTTTTAGTTTACCTTTTTTTATTTTATTTTATTATTATTTTTTTTTTTTATCTTAACATAGTCCTCTCCTTCAAAGAGAAAAAGACTTGGCGATAGAAAGTCCTTTTCAGAAGAAAGCATTGGAGCACTAGTGAGTGAAGATAAATATAATTTTGGAAAAATTAAAATTTTTTTATCTAAATAACTCGAGGTAACAAAGCTCTATTAATTGCAACTGCTCTTAAATAGCCAAGTTCTTGATCAACAGCTGACCCGAAGCACACAGAAAACAGAAGAGTAAAGTGAAGCTGACTTTTGCTTAGTAGAATGATAAGGTTTGAAATGTGGTAGAAGGCAAACTGATGAAGCTTATATGATTAGTTAAACACATAGAGTGTTAAAATTTCACATTAAAGAACATGAGAACTATGTTGAGAAAAAAGAAACTCTTAAATCCTCCACTGCCCTACAATGCTGGGGCAAAAAGTCACATTTTCTGTTTCTCTGTAGATAAAATTATTCAAAAAACATCTGTTGGCAAATTAGATCACCTGGAAACAATTCACATTCACAAAAATCTTTCGGTTCTGGTTAATGTCCAAATTATAATCCTTTAACCTTAGTTTTTCACAAAAATATTTCTCAGTTGCTTTTTTTTGGGGGGGATGGGGGTTCTGTCAATAGACAACACTCATAGCTTTGTTTTGCTATACTCTAGTTGAAAAAATTCTCGAATGTTTAGTTCATTATTATGTAGGTATGTTTCCATGCAGTAATTTTCATATCTGCAGCTGAAGATGGAGGTTCTATTTAACCTTTGAATTTATAGCTTGCAAATTTATGCATATTAAGCTGATTCTTTAACATCAGCCATTTATTCCAAATCTGCAAAATGATTTGAAAATTTAATTACAGCAACCTGTATTTATATAATAATCCTTTAAATATAAGTGCACAGTGTTTATTATATTAAAAAAATAATTGTACCTTATTTGTATTTTGAAAAATTTATTGATTTCTAACAAAAATTAAATGATAATCTATTAGTTGAGAGTGAACCTTTTTCGTCTTCCAGCAACCTATATTTCTAGATCCAGTTTGCCACTGAATATCACTGTTTCTCAGCCTTAGATAAAAAAAAAAAAAAAAAAATCTTATGCATTTTTTACCTTAGGATGAAGGGTATATTTCTTTACATGCACTGTTGTAGTCTTATATTTTTCAGAATTTAAGAAGTTGTTATTGTGTTCCAGTCTTCAAAGACAATACAGTCAAAAGTCGTTAATCCGGACTCGTCGGGACTTCGGCGATTCCGGATTATAGATCATCAGTTTAAATTGCGTAAGACGGCATGCAGAAATTCTAAAATTAAAAAATATGAAACCGTAATTTATGAAATAAAGAACAATTATGATCTAAAGGGTATCAAAATTAAAAAAAAAAAAAAGCTTAATATTTATTTGTTTACTTTATTAAACATTTCTTTCAATGTAAGTTGTTTAAGTTGCTTCGTTTTATGTGATAATACTTTCTCTTTAATTCTATAAACAGACATAATTTTTTGTTCACTTACAAAGTTCCGCTGTTCAAGTCCCGTTAATTGCTGTGCCGAGAATACCGACTAACTAGTCAATCAAAATTTTTTCGTTTTCACTAACCTCTCTGTCACATTCTTCATGTCTTTATCCATTTTTTGCAGCAATTCCACTTTTTGTTTGATGGACATCGAAACATACTTTCGTTTTGTACGATCCTTTGGGAGCTCCAGAATCAAAAATTCTATTTGACATAATCAAAAGTTCAAGTTTACTTTTATAGTATTGCTCTTACAGTCTGCAAAAAATAATAAGCCGGATCTAATTCGAAAATTAAGGAACAACGCAATCATCAACATTAACTGAAATAGATAATTAGATAATTTTAGCTTACACCGTCCGTTATACATAAAATGCGCACGTGAAAACTTATTCTGCGCTTATGCGCAGTTGTAAGAGTCTTACGCGCACGCGTAAATGCCTATGCACATGTGTCAACGCGGCGCATGCGCAGAAAGTTTTTAGCTTTGAGGTCCGGATTATAGATCATTCCGAATTAACGATATATCTGTTTGAACTCCAGTGCAGCAACTGAACCAACAGCTCCAGTGATTCACATCAAGGCTTCATTTTGGCCCCATAAATAGCTGAAGCACAATTAATTGAAGTAGTGTCAAATGGTTTACCTTTATAGTCAAATAAAAATCTAATACAGAATTTATAAGTAGGGCAGTGGTCTCACACTGGCAGTCTGTGAAGACATTTCAATCATGAATTTGTTAGAGACACATCGTTAGAAAGATTTCCAAATTCTAATTATTTGAAGTCCGAGTTTACATAATTTTCATTACCAATGAAAACTAACATGAATAATGCGTCAGAAAATCTATAAATGGAGTTGTGATATAAATCTTATTCAAAGATTTAAAGACACAGATTTTATTGCCTTTTAATTATACTTGTCAAAAAATAAATTAGTTATGAATCTCTACTCTCTTTGCATTTATGTGTTGGCAGCTTTTTTTCATAGTTGAAAATTAATAAGAAAAAAGAACCCCACTGACTGATGAACATCTACAATCCGTGACAACCATAATTTCTTTCCAAGGCTACAAATTTTATAAAGGTTGAAATAACCAATCCAGCTGTAATATGAAATAAAAGAATTTTATAATTATTTACATATAAACATATGCATTTTTATTTATGCATAGAAGAAAAACTTAATAAATAAGAGAAGGAGACTAAGCTGTCATTATTTATTCTCAAGTTTTGTCCTACTTGGAAAAGTTAAGAAAGTTTTCCTAATTCCTTTCAGTGTATATTACACCAAGTTATTTAATGATTAATTAAACATGTTAACTATTTTAAATAAAAAAAGGTCAGACTGAAAATTTAATTTTTAGCTGTGAGTATATTTGAATTACAAACTGTAACAAAAAAAAAAAAAAAAAAAAAAGGTACCAAATTTTAGCTTTCAAATAGAAAATAAATAAAAGTTATTTTTTTTTTCTTTTGTGATATTACTGTTTATGTACATTTTGAGAAATAATTAATAATCCAAAATTAAAATTTATTAAAAATATTCTTTATTAATATATTTTTTAAATTCTGCTAAAAAATTCTGGCTTATCAGCTATTTTCAGATCATACATGCAACTGCAGGCAATTTGAGTTTCAGACCTCAGAAGTAGGGGTTAGAGTAGATTGAAGGGTGCCTCTTGTATCATGTGTATCGGTGTATTATCGCGAAGTTGCCGTTTCTGGTAGAAAATTCTGGCTTATCAGCTATTTTCAGATCATACATGCAACTGCAGGCAATTTGAGTTTCAGACCTCAGAAGTAGGGGTTAGAGTAGATTGAAGGGTGCCTCTTGTATCGCGTGTATCGGTGTATTATCACGAAGTTGCCGTTTCATTTTCGCCAGTAGTTGTTTCATTTATGGTAATGTGAGCAGTTGAATGTTATGGGAATCCTAGTATGATGTAATCAATTGCATAAATTTTGAATGACAGGAAAAAGATTTGTAAGGGCTTGTGGTGTGTGTTGGTTAGGAAGTACATTGCTTGTTTTGTGGTTTAGACGGTAGAATGGCTTAATATTGTAACATTAATTTGAATTTCTATATGATTTGGAACGAAAGGGGAAAAGTGTATTAATTGACTTGTGCGTAAATGAAGGTTTACTTAGTAACCATTATAAAAGTCCTGTTTGCAGGAAGGAAATGCGTATAGTTGAACGTCGAAGGATATTTTTTACTCTTATTTTTGTGGCGCACCGATATATGGATTCTAGTTCAGATAATTTTAGTAAGTTTTTAAATGCTGTTAAGGAATTTTTGTGCACCACAGTTTGAAGGATTCAGAAATTTCTAATTAAAGTAAGTGGATATTTTCTTTGTGCAGTGCTTAGATGCATAAGATGAATTTCCTTTTTTATGGTATTTTATTGTTTGATTTAAAATGTAGTTTATTGAGATTGTATATTTTTTGTTTGGCTCTTGCTCCTTTGACTCAAGTGAAAATAGATCGATATGTACATGGACAAAGTCAAGGAAGTGTGCAATGCCAAGTTTGTGCCATTCTCCGACACTTTTTTTTTAAAGTGCAAATAGGTCGATGTGTACACAGATAAAGTCAAAGGAGTTTGCAATGGCATGTTTGTGCAATTCTCTGATTTTTTTTTTTTTTTTTAAACTAAAAATAGGTCAGTGTGTATATATGGATACAGAGTTTGTGTAATGCTTTGACTTGTTATTTTGTCTTAGTGTGTAGAAGACCCCACACACAATATTAGATTATTTTAAAAACTTCAGTCTGCTGATGCCCTTATCAGCCATGCTTTTACTCTGATACTACCAGGGAAGTTTATGAGGAAAATACTATGGTATAAATAAAATCCAAATGGCTTTAAGACTTGGATACTACATTTGATACATATTTGATGGAATTTGACAGACAAAGAGAACAGCTGCAGACAGTTTTGTCTTGCACCGGCTATAACGAACATTGTTGGAACAAGGAAATGTGGGAAGAAGGAGGAGTGCAGATGCAGCTAGAGTGACGTCAGCATGCATGGATCAACACATCCGCCGACAAGCTGTGGCGATCCCGCAAGTCACTTGTACCGCGATTTTGCAGCATGTACAAGATAACCTGGATATTTCCGTGTCAACCAGAACCATTTCCCGTCGATTGGTTGAACGCGGCCCGCACTCATGGCATCCGTTAGGAAGACTGCCATTGACCCCACAGCATAGATGCCAGCATTTAGAATGGTGCCAGACTGGAGCGATGTGGATGACACAATGGTGAAACGTCGTGTTCTCAGATGAGTCACGCTTCTGTTTATCCAGTGACAGTCGTCGCATACATGTGTGGCATCGACATGGAGACAGATCTAATCCGGCAGTAACTGTGAAATGCCCCATTGCACGACAACGTGGCATAATGGTTTGGGAGCACCATTACCTACGATTGCAGGTCACCTCTAGTTCGTATTCAGGGCGCTATGACAGCCTAACGATACTTGGATAATGTACTGTGGCCGGTGGCAGTCCCCTATCTTCAGGGGCTGCCTAATGCAACTTTTCAGCAGGATAATGCCCGACCACACAGTGCTCGCATCTGCCAACATGCTCTGCAAGGTATACAGATGCTTCCCTGGCCACCGTACTCTCCTGACCTGTCACCAATCAAATATGTGTGGGATGCGATTGGACGCCGTTTGCAGACTCTGCCCCTGCCTCGTTCAGAAGACAAACTGTGGCAAATGGTTGAAAGGGAATGGAGAGCCATCCTTCAGGACACCGTCCGCACTCTTATCGACTCTATGCCTAGACGTGTTTCTTCGTGCATCGCTGTCTGCGGTGGTCCTACATCCTACTGAACCGACGCCGTTCTTGCTCTATAGTCTGACTATCATTTTGAAATAAAGATCACTTATTGCTGCTTGTTGTCTCTTTTTTCCAAATTTCATCATTTTCTGACCACTCCTTCTTGGCGTTGCATTTTCAATGTCAAGCAGTGTATTTTTTTTAATATTCCAAAAAACAAATATTCCTTTCTAATATTCTTTTAAACAGGGGCGTAGCTAGAGTTTCCAGCGCCCCTTTCTGTGTGCCAAGAATGGAAAACATTTCATTAAAAAATTTCGTAGCATCAGCTTGGCGCCCCTTGGATACTGCGCCTGGGGACAGATGTCCCCCCTTGCCCCACCCTAGCTACGCCACCGCTTTTAAAATATGTTTTCAGGGAAATATCTGCAAACACTATGCTGCTTTACAGTAAAATAAATTATTATTCATATACACTGATGTCCATTTTAAAATCACAGAAATAGAAAAAGATACTGAAGTTTGCCATCTTTAGTACTTACATTGATACATGTCCGTAATAATGTTAATGGTAACATCATTGCGGACATGTATCAGCATTTCGTACTTTCTTTGAAAACGAACAAATGATGCATAAAAATAAAATTCATCCTAATACTTATATTACAGAGTTATAATACGAATCATTTGTCTGCTTCAGTACCTTTCTGATAGAGTGAAATGAAGACAAATCAAATGAAGCAGATTATTTGCATTCTTCAGTACTACTTTAGTGAAATGAAATTTCTTTAGGCTTACTGCATTCAATACCTCTAAAATTCGGCAAGTCTTTGTGATAATTTATGTTAAGGATAAATAAATGAAATTTATTTCAGATGCATTTAGTTTTCGGCAGTTTTCGGATAACCGGCTCTTGGCGACCTCGCTACGGCGGCCGGTGGTGGCGATTTCCGCCAAACCCGGCTACCCACCCCGACAACTTTCTGCTGACGTTTAGGTTACTGTAGAATCCGGAGTATCGGGAGGGATTTAGGGAAAACTTCTGTGTGCTCATATTGAAGGTCACGTGACCATTTTTCTTCGCTTCTGCTGCGTGGTTAGAAGTTGAGAAGTTTGTCTCCTACTTGATCGGAGCGTAGGTAAATAAATAATAGTGTTAAATGCGAATTAAAACCGATAATTATAAATAAATAATAATGGTAAATGCGAATTAAAACCGATAATTATAAATAAATAATAATGGTAAATGCGAATTAAAACCGATAATTATAAATAAATAATAATGTTAAATGGGAATTAAAACCGATAATTATAAATAAATAATAATGTAATTAATTATTATTTTTATATGTTTTTTTCCCTTTTGCTTTTCATTTCTTACATATATACGGATAATTAAATATAATAAGAAGATTAATTATTATTTTTATGTTTTTCCCTTTTGCTTTTCATTTTTTACATATATTGTTCGTAACTGGAGTTTCAAAAAAAAAAATTTTAATTCCCTTTTGCTTTTCATTTTTATTTTTAGAATTAAAACGGATAATTAAATAAATGATAAATTATTAATGTAAATAATAAATTAATGTATGTAAATTCGGTGTCTCCTACTTGATCGGAGCGTACGCAAATAAAAAGGCGACCCACCCTTTAAGGAAATGTTCCTCTTTTTGCAATCACAACTCGAAAATTATAAATCAGAGAAGTAACTAGGCAGGATTCTGATACTTAATTTGGAATGAACTTTGCAAGTCATTCCGTAGCGTTTAATTTTTTTCATATCTTGAATCTCTTACTATCATTAAATAAGGAAGAAATTGCAGGTTTAAATGTATAGTTCTCACAATGTAATAAACGACAGTACTTGCAACCTGTGCAGTCGCACGAAGAGGCATGGTTAGGGACAGAAAAAGTTTGGATTTAGAAGTACGATTGACATTACCAAATGGCAAAGTTAAAGGCAGATAGATTTTTTCTCTGTTATTTACACTGATAAGCGGGAGGGCAAGAACGCCTTTCTAATTGTTATTTGAAATTAAATTTTACAATTTACTTTACTTTTGCTTTTAATTTACTTTCTACAGCACCGTCAATATAGTACATGAAACCGTCAATAATAATATAATAATGATAATAAAAATGGTATCACACAACTAAAAGTATATACTACTTCGTAAATTTCGATAAATTAATTACTGAAAATATTAAGCATATCAATGGCAGCGTTGGTTCAACATTTGAAAGAACGCGAATTACATTGCTATTTTCACCACACAAACGAATGGAATATTTCAGAAAAGAATTCTCCCCCGTTATTACAATATTTCAATAATTTTCGCAAATTAAAAAATTTATTTAATACGTTTTAATAATA
Source organism: Stegodyphus dumicola (assembly GCF_044657685.1). Lineage (NCBI taxonomy): Eukaryota > Metazoa > Arthropoda > Arachnida > Araneae > Eresidae > Stegodyphus > Stegodyphus dumicola. Next base: position 164,294,548 of record NC_140780.1, read on the forward strand.
AATGAAGCGATTTTCACTCATATAATCCCTTTGTACATTACTATCTTTCATTTCAGAACCACTGCATAACTTTTCTAAGACATAAATAGCTTCCGTTAATATATGTTCCCATACATTATATTTATTTTTTTATATTTTTGTCTTTAATAAATTAATGATAGATAGATAAAAAAAATTGATACTGCTTAATTTATAAGCAGCGTAAAAACTGGAAATCTAAGGTCATTAATTTCCGAGACATTAATAGTTTTTCAAGATGCAAATAAAGCAGATAACAATAATCATAAATATTAATGCTCCTAAAATATATCCGCATAACCTAATTGATTTTTGCTTTTTGATCCACCACAAACCTATTTTCATTAAATGAAGTTTTGCGCATTTCTCTGCAAAGTACGCAAAACTTGTTTCATACAACTTTATTTTAACTAAACGTTATACTTGTTTAGGGAAGTATAAAACAAGTATTTATGTGTACTACTTTTAAAATCCATGTGACAGAGTGTGAGTTCTCATCTTGAAATATACGTTGTGTCGATGAGCTTAACTACAAATTATTAAACATTTCTGGCAAATGCCAAAAATTAAAAACAAAATTTTTTAAACACGTCCTGCGCTGTATCTGCAGGATCTATCAATCAATCAATCGACTCGACAATCGAAAATCAATCGACTTGAATGGAGCTCACCAACATGTAAAAAGCGTTTCTATTAATATGCAAGATATGAGAAAGAAGTTTGAAGACATTATGAAAGAAGCAGAGTTTTGAATATACAATTCTTGTATATTCACAAAAATACAAATATACAAATTTATATACAAATTTTATATACAAATTTTTGTATATAAAATAAATGGGACATAGAAACTAAATTTGAAAAATAGAAGAAAATAAAAACAAGAAAATATTGATGAGTTATGTGAGGATAACAGGCCTTGAAAATTCCGAAATGTCTTTTAAAGTAACAGTTTTTTATGCTGCTCTCGACATTTTAAATACTCAGTTAAAATACAGAATGACTGGAATAACAAAAATCGCAATGATGTTTTCATTTTTGGAACTTAAATTTCCGTATTTGTCATTGTTAACAAATACGGAAATTATTAATAACTAGCGGGCTGAAGCCCGCTTTTAATTGTTGACGTGTATAAGAGTTCCTATGTTAAATATCACCGTTATGCCATAGTTGGACCGAACTACCAGGGTTCAGCGGTTTTGCGCGGGTTCCCCCTGCTTTATTCCCGTGCGCATCCAGAAGATACTGCATACACGTCACACATGCGTAAAATCACGAAAACACCTAAGCAGGCAGCCCGCTCGCCGGGATTCGAACTTTGGACCGAACTACCTGTGTTCAGCGGATTTGCGCGGTCTGCGCCCGCTTTATTCACTTGTGCATCCAGAAGATACTGCATTCCCAATACACATGCGGGAAAATCACTGAAACACATATAGAGTCAGCCTGTTGGCCGGGATTCAAAAGTTGGACCGAACTACCAGCGTTTAACGGTTTTGACCAGGTTACGCCTGCTTTATTCACGTATTCATCCAGAAGATACTCCGCACACAATACACATGCGTAAAATCACGAAAACACCCATGCAGCCAACCCGCTAGCCGGTATTCGTAAGTTGGACCGAATAACCAGCGTTCAACGGTTTTTCGCGGGATTCATCCGCTTTATTCACCTATGCATCCAGAAGATACTGCATACACGGTACACATACGTAAAATCACCCAAACACCCATGGACCCAGCCTGTTTTCCGGGATTCGAAAGTTGGACCGAACTACCAGCGTTAAACGGTTTTGCGCGAGCTGCACCTGCTTTATTCACGTATGCATCCAGAAGATACTGCAAACATCATACACATGCGGAAAATCAAGAAAACACGCATTCAGCCAGCCCGTTAGCCGGGATTTGAACGTTGGACCGAATTACCAGTGTTCAGCGGTCTTCACATATGCATCCACAACATACTTCATAAACGTTACACATGCGGAAAATCACGAATATTTGTCATTGTTAACAAATACGGAAATTATTAATAATGTTTCAAAAATACAGAAAAAAATATAAAGAAGACTTTGCTAATGTACTGGAAGTACAACTTTTATTATTTATAAATACTTTCAGAACAGATATCCAAAATTTGAAATCCGTTAAGGATCTAGCTAAATTAGCAATGGTAAAATACTATGACATGACAAGCAGTTAATCGGGAGTGCAATTAACTTATATTGTATTTATCATTCATTATCTGTAACCAAAGCCACGAGCGAGAGGTTATTTTCAATAATAAAAACATATTTAAGAAACACTATGATACAAGATCGGTTGTTAAACCTATCACTATTGAGCGTTGAAGTTGACTTGGCTGTGAAAATGGTCGTCCAGGTATTGATAAATAATTTTGCGGAAATGAAGGTTAGGAGACGCAAATTTTAATAAAAAAGATTTTTGTCTTTATGATGAATTTCGGTCACCAGTGTTATAATTACACTTATTGAGGGGGGGGAATTAGAGAAGAACAGCAGTACGGGCTGAGGGAAAATTAAAAAGAAACAGGAAAAATCTTTAGCATTCATGTTTTTTTATAAAAATGATGTATTCAAGTAGTTTAGTGTACCAAAAGGATTTTTAAAAGGACAGCAAAAATATTACATATTTTCTACTAAAATTGTATATTCAAATAGTTTTCTTTATGAAGTTTATGATAAATATGTTTTATATTTAACAAATGTACTTGTATATTATTGCATAAATTATGTTCGTAAGTTGAGTAAAATCACAGAGTACTATCTATTGATGTAATATTTTTTCTGTACGTTTATCAATTATCTTGTCTGTCAATATCAATTATCTATCACTCACACGCACGCACACAAAAAGTCTTAAATTACAGAATTAAAATCATCTGACGTCAAATACCCAGACTAAAGCAAATTTGCATTTCACCAGTTAGCAAAGGGGAAATATTTTCCTTTTTATTCTTTCTTCATATTACATAACTTTCAAATGGTTCCCTGAGAACGTGCTTTTATTTTTTAACAATTAATCCAGATGTGATAAAAATCATGAAAACATTGGCTCCAGGAATCCTTGATTTTTTTTTTTTTTTTTTTACTTTTCACGTTTTTTTCTTTAGTTTAATTTTTATTTTTAAGCACATTAAATTTATTGGTTTAGGGACCCAGGAAATTATTTTGCATACGGGACCAAGAATTCTAGTTACACCACTGTCTATAATGTATATATGCGTAGCTAGTATATGTGTAATGAGATGAACTACCAGTGCTTACATACTTTACCGCCAGGCCGCTGCTGAACCCTTCATTAATTAATGACATAATCACACAAAGCCACGCATTTACACACAACTCCTGAACATAACAAGCAACCAGCGCATTAGCGGGATTCGAACTTCGGACAGAACTACCAGTGCTCACACACTTTACCGCCAGGCCGCTGCTGAAATCTTCATTAATTAATTACATAATCACACAAAGCCACGCATTTACACACAACTCGTGAACATAACAAGCAACCGGCGCATTAGCGGGATTCGAACTTCGGACAGAACTACCAGTGCTCACACACTTTACCGCCAGGCCGCTGCTGAAATCTTCATTAATTAATTACATAATCACACAAAGCCACGCATTTACACACAACTCGTGAACATAACAACCAACCCAATTATTCTACACTTATATAATAATTCTATAATTATTCACATTATTTAAGTGATATGATTCATTAGTGTAATTGTACTGGCTCGTATACACACGAGGAAAACCACGAAATTTCCAATGCAGCCAGGGCAATATGAAAGACAAAAAAATGTAACAAATAACCAACAATTAAAGGTTACCAATAATAGTGTACAACAGAGATGTATACCTCTCGCCAACTGAAAACAATTGTTAAATTCAATGGAAATGAATTTTCAAAATCAACAGACATGCGGTCTTTAAATTTTGTACATCCGAACTGTCTTCTCTCTTAAGCAGCAATATGACAAAACATTTAAAAGAAGAGCATATCTTTAGAATTTCCGATAGACAGTCTTGCGCCGAACAGTGTTGCCATTGCTCGCTTAGAAATCATCGAGTTTCTTAATCAAAAACACATAAATGCTTTACAAAATGTTAAATAGTTAATAAAACAAATTACAAATTTGAGCTTTCAGATGCCCATATTCGGGTGGTGACGTACATATTCAAAATTTCATAGCTGTAGGTACCGTTGTTTTATCACAGTATCTGCATAAATGTTATGTACGTTAAACATACGTATATTTATGCTGATTCTTTATTATTAAATATCTTTAAATATAACACACAGCGATAATATTCGGTAGAAACAGTTCAACGCAAAATGCGAAAACGAAATTAATAGCCCTTCTGGGCTAACGCGCTTTGGGATAAAAACGCAAAAATAGAACATAACAGCTTTCATTGTCAGTGCTTAAAAAAAAAAAAAAAAAAAAAAAAAAAAGATAGGCCTTATTTAATTTAATAAAATCGAAAAGTTGAGCAAGTTGCATATTTTTGAGAGGATAAATATGCCACGAAACCTTCAAAATCATTTTTTAGTTCATCACGCACGCATATCTGCACACAAAAATAACAATACCTATTATTCTTCTGCATCTCTGTTTAAAAATGTTTTAAAAAAACATATGTACCGAAAAACATTTATTTGTAAAGTAAAATATTTTTTTTTCGAAAATATTTTAAATAAATTTAAAAAAGAAGATTTTTCGCGATCATATTTTGCCGCGGTTAAGCCCGTGCAGCTGTCTGTCTGTCTGTCAGGTACTGAAAAAAATCAGTACCTCGGTACTTACGTGAAAACGTGGTTTGGACTTTGCCAAAGCTAAGTTTACTTTTAATCTATTTTCATCCATTACATTTTTTAATATTATTTTTCACTTAAAATTTGTTTTAATACTTTGTTTTCATAGATACATATCATTACTATTATTTTTATTTTCCTTTTTTTTTTTTTTTGTAACAGTACTTTCTAGTTTGAACTTTTCACTTCTCTATCTTCCTATAATGAACTAATATTGTTTAATTAAATTTATAATTACTTTTCATCTTTATTAAACTTTTTTATTTCTGATAGTTTTGACTTTTGCATAATTACCAAGTTTCTGAAATTTTCTAACAATAAATTTCATTAAACTATTTCTGTCACTGTACTGACTTTTTTGAATATGGCTTCTTTGCATGAAAAACTGAAATATTTCTGTTTAATTACTGACATGCATTTAATTAATACAGAGGCAGCTGCACTCGAGTTTGCCACCGATGCTGGACTTCTTCCCAGAGAGGATGAGGCACCACCTTGCCCCAAGTGCCAGGCACCGATGAGAAGCAACAAGAGAAAGGAATCAAAGCTCGGATGGCGTTGGGTCTGCAGCCTGAGAAATCGCAACAACTGCTCTGGCATGATTAACCCCATTGAAAATACATTTTTTGAGGGTACAAAAATCCCAATAAGGGAAGCTTTAGTCATAACTGTGTACTTTGATCTAGATCACAGTTTCAGTTACATAAATCAGCAGCTAAAGCTATGGAGGGAAAAGCAAAAATTACCAGTAATTGCAAATGAGACTATTGTTGACTTTTTATCATATTGTCGTGATGTATGTGAAATTTTTGCCTCTCATCATAGCAGAATGTTAGGTGGTAAAGGAAAATCTATATTAATTGATGAAACATTTTTGACCCGCCGCAAGTACAACCGCGGCAGGGTAACCAAAAATATGACCATCGTAGTTTTAGGCATCTACTGTCGAGAAGACAAAGAAGGATTATTTTTCAAGGTTAAAGGAAAAAGCAAAAGGCATTTGTGGCCTTACATTAAACGTCATGTTCACCCAGAAACCACCTTCATATACACTGACTCTGCTCCACGATATAAAAGGATAGAAAATTTATTTCCGGCAGCAACACATAAAACTACCAATCACAAGAAAGGTAAATATGTGTCTTTTTTTTTAATGAGTGACATTTTTTTTTCCATCCTTAACATTCATTAATCCTTTATTTACAGGCGTATTCGTAGATCCCGATGATAAACAGAACACTATAAATGATCTTGAGGGTGAAAACAAACTTTTTTAAGAGGTCTATAAAGAGCAAGAGAACAGATGATATTTGCACGCAGTACATGGCGGTACATTATTACAGGCGGTTCCGCTTGAAGCCCTTTACTTATGATGGAGAAAGACTTGCTCAGTTTCTACAGGACATTAAAGCTGTGTATCCAGGCCATGGAAAAGTCGGCCTTGAACTTAAAATGTTGGACGAACCAACATCAGAAAGCGAAGGAATTGAGGACCTGATGCCTCCAAAGAAATCAGCCCGACAAGATGATGATATACCATTCATTCAGGAAAATGATGATAAATGGGGTAAAAGCAACAAATATAACTTTATTTTTGACATAATTTATTTATTTACATATATATACATACAAAAATTGCATTTAAATATTAAATTACATACCATTATAATCTATGTGCTTATTTTTCAGAGTAAGGGAACACAGACCAAGTTTTAAAACTGGAATAAATGATAAGAAAAGCATACAAGTAAATTGTTTACTATAATTTGTGTAAATGTTCAGATGGTCCACAAATTTTGATTTAATACCTTTTTGTTTTTCACTACATGAAATTGTTATTTTTTATTTCCTTTTAGAATTCAACCAAAAAACAGAGCCCAGAAAACAAAAGGATGGAAATGTTGCGAAAATGTAGCATATCTTTTACAGAAAGAGGTAAATGTGTATTTCAGTTATTCTCAACTTTTATTTTGACGTGAGAGCTATTCTTTATATATTTTGTTATTCCTTCATTAAAATAAACTTTCTTTCACAGCTGCAGATCCAAAATGTCATGAAATACTATGACAGAGGTAAGACAAAATTTTAACCATTCACAGCTTATGTTTCAAATTAGTGCTTCACTTTATTTTAATACTACTCCTTCAGTAAAAGCAACTGTAAAATTTATTTAGTTATTATTAGTATAAGTTTACCTACTTATTTTTCAGTAAAAAAAACTTTATTGCAAATTAGGTAATCCAAAAAAAATAAATAAAAGAAAGAAGAAAACTAATTTTGACAGATAAATTGACAAACATAGAGGTGAGTTGATTAATTTAAAGGTTTCCAGCCTACTTCTTACCAGAAAACATTTTATTGTTAAGGATAATTTATCACCCCTTTCAGGTAAAGAATATTGCAGAAATGAGAAATGAATCATGGAAAGAAATGAATCTTCAGTCAGAAAATATACAGGTGAATTCATTACTTTTAATGTTTCCAGCCTGTTTATTTTAATTATGTATTTTCATACTACGTTTAGTATTTTAATTTTACCGTTTATTTATTATTTTAAATATAAGGATTCAATCTTACATTATTAACTTCTTAAACTTGCCACCCTTTTGTGGTAATTGTGTATTTTTGTACTATGTTCAATTATTATTTTCTAGTTAAAAAGAGTATGTAGTTAACAAAAGATTAAAACTAAACAACAGAAAGAACACTTTTAGAAAAAATATTAAAACATTTAATAAAAGTGTTTATATATACGCTAACTTATGTTTTCATTATCGTAACCTTGTTTAGTTATCTTGTATTATGAATATGCATAATATGGATATTTTGTTTAGGGACTTCAAAAATAACATTTTGCTGCCACTTAGACGAGGGAAGAAGCAGATGGAGAAATCAACTCGGATGACAAACCCAGTACCTGGGGGTATAGCCAGGTTTTTCTTTCAAGAAACACATCCGAGTTGAAACGACTGATGCGGGCCACACCTGAAAGCGAAGGAACTGAGCAACTGCTGCCACCGCAGGAAATCTCGACGATCATGAAATTTAAAATCTTGTTTACTTATCTTGTATTTTGAATATGCATAATATGGATATTTTGTTTAGGGACTTCAAAAATAACATTTTGCTGCCACTTAGACGAGGGAAGAAGCAGATGGAGAAATCAACTCGGATGACAAACCCAGTACCTGGGGGTATAGCCAGGTTTTTCTTTCAAGAAACACATCCGAGTTGAAACGACTGATGCGGGCCACACCTGAAAGCGAAGGAACTGAGCAACTGCTGCCACCACAGGAAATTTCGACGATCGTGAAATTTAAAATCTTGTTTACTTATCTTGTATTTTGAATATGCATAATATGGATATTTCGTTTAGGGACTTCAAAAATAACATTTTGCTGCCACTTAGACGAGGGAAGAAGCAGATGGAGAAATCAACTCGGATGACAAACCCAGTACCTGGGGGTATAGCCAGGTTTTTCTTTCAAGAAACACATCCGAGTTGAAACGACTGATGCGGGCCACACCTGAAAGCGAAGGAACTGAGCAACTGCTGCCACCGCAGGAAATCTCGACGATCATGAAATTTAAAATCTTGTTTACTTATCTTGTATTTTGAATATGCATAATATGGATATTTTGTTTAGGGACTTCAAAAATAACATTTTGCTGCCACTTAGACGAGGGAAGAAGCAGATGGAGAAATCAACTCGGATAACAAACCCAGTACCTGGGGGTATAGCCAGGTTTTTCTTTCAAGAAACACATCCGAGTTGAAACGACTGATGCGGGCCACACCTGAAAGCGAAGGAACTGAGCAACTGCTGCCACCACAGGAAATCTCGACGATCGTGAAATTTAAAATCTTGTTTACTTATCTTGTATTTTGAATATGCATAATATGGATATTTCGTTTAGGGACTTCAAAAATAACATTTTGCTGCCACTTAGACGAGGGAAGAAGCAGATGGAGAAATCAACTCGGATGACAAACCCAGTACCTGGCGGTATAGCCAGGTTTTTCTTTCAAGAAACACATCCGAGTTGAAACGACTGATGCGGGCCACACCTGAAAGCGAAGGAACTGAGCAACTGCTGCCACCGCAGGAAATCTCGACGATCATGAAATTTAAAATCTTGTTTACTTATCTTGTATTTTGAATATGCATAATATGGATATTTTGTTTAGGGACTTCAAAAATAACATTTTGCTGCCACTTAGACGAGGGAAGAAGCAGATGGAGAAATCAACTCGGATGACAAACCCAGTACCTGGGGGTACAGCCAGGTTTTTCTTTCAAGAAACACATCCGAGTTGAAACGACTGATGCGGGCCACACCTGAAAGCGAAGGAACTGAGCAACTGCTGCCACCACAGGAAATCTCGACGATCGTGAAATTTAAAATCTTGTTTACTTATCTTGTATTTTGAATATGCATAATATGGATATTTCGTTTAGGGACTTCAAAAATAACATTTTGCTGCCACTTAGACGCGGGAAGAAGCAGATGGAGAAATCAACTCGGATGACAAACCCAGTACCTGGGGGTATAGCCAGGTTTTTCTTTCAAGAAACACATCCGAGTTGAAACGACTGATGCGGGCCACACCTGAAAGCGAAGGAACTGAGCAACTGCTGCCACCACAGGAAATCTCGACGATCATGAAATTTAAAATCTTGTTTACTTATCTTGTATTTTGAATATGCATAATATGGATATTTTGTTTAGGGACTTCAAAAATAACATTTTGCTGCCACTTAGACGAGGGAAGAAGCAGATGGAGAAATCAACTCGGATGACAAACCCAGTACCTGGGGGTATAGCCAGGTTTTTCTTTCAAGAAACACATCCGAGTTGAAACGACTGAAGCGGGCCACACCTGAAAGCGAAGGAACTGAGCAACTGCTGCCACCACAGGAAATCTCGACGATCGTGAAATTTAAAATCTTGTTTACTTATCTTGTATTTTGAATATGCATAATATGGATATTTTGTTTAGGGACTTCAAAAATAACATTTTGCTGCCACTTAGACGAGGGAAGAAGCAGATGGAGAAATCAACTCGGATGACAAACCCAGTACCTGGGGGTATAGCCAGGTTTTTCTTTCAAGAAACACATCCGAGTTGAAACGACTGATGCGGGCCACACCTGAAAGCGAAGGAACTGAGCAACTGCTGCCACCACAGGAAATCTCGACGATCATGAAATTTAAAATCTTGTTTATTTATCTTGTATTCTGCATATATAACATGGATATTTTCTCTACAAAAAACTCCAAATAGTGAACTGCCAAGTAATACTGCTGAAAACTGCAAAATGTGGTGCTGAATGGTAAGTAATATAAAATATATGTGTACACATTAAAATTAGAGGATTATGGCTCCTGGCGAAACCTTGTAAAAAAAAACGCATCAGGATTCCTACCTCCCAGTCTTAGACGTACTAGCTTAAAAATTGGGATTATTTGTAACTATTTTGTTTCACTAATATCATTAATCACATTTCTTACTGTTTCTATTTTTTTTATCAAATTTAGATTTAATTAAAAATCACTTTAACCTGCATGTAACGTCATGTAATGTGAAAATAGTGCCTATTTTTTAAATGAAATTATATGATAATACCCGCATAAATATTTTTTATAAATAATTGATTTAAATATAATTATAAAAACTAATTTACAAAATTTGGTAATGCTTCAATTAAAATGAATAGTCAAAAAGCAGAAGAAAAGATTTTTCTTTTTTTAAGTACGTGTAAGTCTTAAGGTGATGTGGAAATGGAATCATTTCTAATTTCAAAATGCAAAATGCTTGTAAAAATTGTTCTTTTTCAGATCTGATGAACAGGCCTCGATCTATAAGAGTGGAGTTCAGTGAAACGAAGTATTGGATTTTAACAAGGAAGGAATCTATAACAGTTTTTCTTGTGAAAAAATGAAATTTTATAAGTTATCAGCAGAGTCATAGTTACTGTTTTCAGCGCCCAGGGAAAACTGAAGATTTTGTGCCCCTCCCGACTACTGGCCAAAAATGGAAAACATTCAACTCTAAAAATTCGTAACATCATTTTGGCTTCCCTTGGATGATGTGCCCACGGACATATGCCCCCTTTCTAGCCCTGGTTATCATATACACAGTTTCTTGTGAACTTGTTGACTGTGAGAACCTGGATACATATTTTCTTGCAAAACTGTGAGAAACTAGATAAAAATTTTCTTGTGAAAAGATGAAACTGTGAGAACCTGGATAAAAATATTCTTGTGAAAAGGTGAAACTGTGAGAACCTGGATAAAAATTTTCTTGTGAAAAAGTGAAATTTTTATATAAATATAAATAACATGATTTAAGAAGACAAAGATTGTACAAGCAATGTCATCTAGGGGTAAGTACCTTCATTTTGCAATATATGTTTACATTGATAAATTAAAAAATATGAAATTCTAGCATATTGAAACATAAGTTAAGAAATATTTGTTTAAATTTATTAATTAAAAAAGGTGAAATTCTTACATATTGAAACAAAAGTTAAGAAATATATGTTTAAATTGATTAATTAAAAGAGTTGAAATTCTTGCATATTGAAAAATAAGTTAAGAAATGTATGTTTAAATTGATTAATTAAAAAAAAGTTGAAATTCTAACACAGGGAAAAATAGAAAATATATGTTCAAATTGATTAATTAATAAAAAAAAAATGAGTGCTATATACTGAAAAATAAGTTTCTTAAAAAGAACTTACCATATATTACAAATACCTTAATAAATGTTCTAATTTTTCATTTCTCATCCATATATATCACGTTTAACTATCATACACTTACCTGCATAACATAATTAATTTAAATATAAATTCATTATTAATTTAAATGCCAAATAATATAATGCCGAAATTACATGCAAGTCAAATTTTTAGGTTGGAAGCTTTCTTTTAAATCGATTGTTTACAGTTTGAGCGTACGTACTTCTTCGCCCTATAGCGTTTCATGCAAAACATTTCACTCGTTAAAGTACACATTAATTAAAATTTCTTGTTCTATTACTTTAGACTGAATTACAATTAGTAAGTTATCATATCATGCTTAGTAATATAACATTAACTATGTTGTACAACATTGAAGAAATAGGGAATGTCAGGCGTCATCATGTCAACATGAACAAGGTAAAGTTCAATTTTTCCTTTTGGCAGTTCAGAATTGTTTTCCCTGTCCACTTCCCTCGGATAGGGAAAACAATATTTGGCCGCCATCTTGGATTTCAAAATGCGCTTTTTGGCGCATTTCTGAAATCCAAGATGGCGGCCAAAAACTCTCCAAATTCAGCCAAGAGCCGGGTATCCGAAATGAGCCGGTTGATCTTTACAATATGGTAACTGGTAGTTTGGCGACATTTTGGAGGCGATAAAGGTTACCTGGGACTTCGTGAATTTTTGGATCCCATGGCCGTAACTAAAGAAAAGTTTATCGGACACGTAATCAAGATTTTGAAGAAGATGAGGTAAGTTAGTATTTTTAATTATTTGAGGATATTATTTTTATGCATTGTTCTAAATGTAAGGTGGAAGTAAAGGAATTTGGTATTATTGGGAAAATTGTTATTAGCAATGATTTAGTTTAAAGTAATTAGGATTGTAAGGTAATTTTTATTAATTTAATGTATGTGCTCATTTATATTTTAAGTAGTGTTTTTGAATTTAATTATATTTTAATTAAATGATAGTTATTTTGTGAATTTTATGTTTGTAGGAATTTGGTACACGTTTAAGTTGAAGTAAACGTGCATGGAAATAATTTAAATATTTGATACTAAGTATTTGTAATGCTTGCGGTATGAATTCATTGGTGACGTGTATAATGTAATAGATGATTTAGAGGTAAAAGTTTTTGGATATTTTATTTATTTTATATATGGAAATGTTCATATTTGGAAAGGGTAAATACTTTTTCGCGATCAGGTAATTTCATATATGTTCTTTTTACCGGGTTTAAAGATTGAGATAATTGTCACGTATATTCGTGAAATTTTTCTAATTTATGAGAAAAAAGCAGTGTACATGGATATAGTGAAGAGTGTGCGCAATGCCATTTTTGTGCAATTCTGGGATGTTTTTTTAAGTAAAAATAAGTCGGCGTGTACATGGTTTATGTGTATGTGTTATTTTGAAAAACGCGTAAGGAGTATGGTATTGTGCACTTTTTCCCAATTTTGCAGTGAATGTTTGTCATGATAAAGCAGTTTTGTTAGATAAAATTTCTAGCATAAGTGTAATTCGGCTAGTAGATTGTTGGAAGAAGTGTTCAGTAGATAAAAAGAAAAGAAACATATCTTTACTTTGTGAAGACAAAATGGCGGCGGGAAAAAAAAATAGAGGGTTGCTGTAGGAGAGTTGGTCGCCAAATTTTTGCCAACAAAAAACGCCAAGTTACCATAATGTAAAGATCAACCCAAACATACAAATCAGTCAAACATTCAGAAAGCCAACCATTATGTTTAGCACCAATCTAAAATAGTCCACGACCAGAATATACTGCTCAGTTACAGGACAAAAAAAAATATCGAAAATTATACCTTCAGTTGATATGATGAAATACCCCAATATTTCATACTTACAGTATATCATTATCTCAATTCTTTCCAACAAATACATCATGTAGCATTAGAAACAAATATATTTTGTTCCTAAAGCTACAAGATTTATACTAGCGTGGAAATACAATTTTACTTCTCACTGCAAACTTATTCTCCATTTTATAATTCATATATTTAAATTTTTTTGCCACATTATTATTTTATTGCTTTAAATATTACAAAAGCCAAGTAAATTAATGGACATGGTATACAGAACACTATGATAAAGGCGATGAAAAAGAAGCCTACATGTCATCTAGTTCTATAATATAGAGAAAAAATTATTAAAAAATATTTTAATTCCAAAACTTAAAATTTAAAAGTTCTAGTAAAATCGAAAAATCAATAACAGCATTTTTCTAAAGTATATTACAAAATATTATAAACTTTAAAGTAAAATTAAACTGTTTCACTTCAAATTCTATTAAATAACATTAAATTGTTTCACTTCAAATTCTAACTAACTATTAAATAACATTAACAGATGCAAAAACTACATGCATAAATATTCCGAAGGCAATAAGCAATTATATATGCAAAAGTAATTTTTATAAAAGTCTTCCTATTATGCAAATTGGAAAAAAAAATTATCGCTTATTACAAGAAATATGAAGATAGAGATAAATTCAGCCACCACACTTCCTTAACGAAAATCAGTTAAAGATTAAAAAAAAAAAAAAAAATACCGTTTCAAAGACAGTTACCGACACTTACAGATATAAAGCTAACTAGTACTCAGAAAGCCTTTATTCGAACAGGTTTAACTAAATTTAAAAATAAGGGTTTAATTTTAAAGCACTGAGTGCGAAACATAGGTCATGATAAATAGAACAATTTAAGATACGCCTGACAGTCAGCCTTTCCTTGTGTCATTTATATTTTCTCTAAGGCCTTAGAGAAACTGTTTATCCTAAGTACAATCTGTTGATTAAAAAAAAAAAAAAAAAAAAAAAAAAAAGCAACATACATGGCACGACTTAAGGCTGAAAATATCATGAAAACTGCCATATTATAAATATAAGCGAATTGCTACTTTTAATATTTATCCTTAGCACTAGCGTTAAGCAAATAAACTTGATTTATTTTAGTCAACAACAGCACATAAATATGAAGCTAATATAACAACTCAAGTATTCCTTTACATTAAAAACAAACTTACATTGCACTGTTTCAGTCAAAAATTCCAGACAAACAAATCGAATGAAAACAAACACATATTTCATACACCAACTAATCGTTTCTATCGAACACAGTTGCCAGAAGCTTTTCAGCTAAGTACAGGAGAGGTTTCGATTTGTAGTAGAAAGTAAAGTTTTCTTTGGTACAGCAGAGAGAAAGTAACATCTGACGTCACGTGATCCAACTTTTGCAAGTAAATTTCGTTCCGGAAGTGACGTTCCCTGACCGATAGTGTTGCCGAATTATTTTATGCACGGCTTTATTTAGAAAATTTTACTTAAAACATAAGCAGTGTATCACAAAACTTATAAATAAACAGAATATCAATAAAGTTGCGAACATACGCCTATATTAATTCAGAAGTCAAACAACAAAAATCAGCGTTAATTTACAAAATTTTGTAAATTAACGCTGATTTTTGTTGTTTGACTTCTGAATTAGTATTTATTCGGCGTGTTATTGTGTCTTAATTATACGCCTATATTTTAAACACACTTTACAATTTTGGAAAAAGAAATTTCTTGCAAGGGCTAATATACCCTGTATTCTTGTATAACGTTCGTCCATTGATAAGAAAATATATTGACCCATGCAATCTACACCCTAAACTATTGTGTTCTATCTTCTAGAGTTATATGTATTTAGCTATGCACAAAGGTACACGCATATCAAAATTATCCGCTACATAACTCCACATTTCATGTATATTAAAGTTTACAATTTGTATCTCAATGCAAAAAGACGTAAAACAGTGCACTAATGGCAATATTTTTCTTTCATTTATCCAAACACTGAGCAGTGATCTGAAAACTGTGTCTATTGATGTATTTGCGAGCTGTGTCTTGAAATTCGTCGCTACTGTTTTGGCATTTAGCTGTCATATAAATTCTTAGCATTAGAATAGGGTATCAGCACCAAGATAATAAAAACATGTGATGAATATGTGTCATTAATCTGTCTGGGTATAATTGTCTGTTTATTATGCTGAACTATACATCAGATTTACATTATGGAAGGTATTATATTATCATCATGGGATTATATAATGGGACCTCAAATCGAGATGTTATGGTTAGCAGAAAATGAAACTAATATTCGAACCTTTCATGTGCCAGTTAACATTTTGAAAGATTTTAATATTTCTAAGCACTGCAAGAATGTTACTGATTCATTTAATTCCCCCCCCAGTCATTGTGACATGAAAACATATTCCACTATGTGTGGTCAACTACTTCTTGGAGAAGTTGATGCACTTAAGCCGTGTAATGAATGGTCTTCCAGATTTTATATATCTGAAAACAAAATCTTAATAGCAGTCATTTTTCGTGTGGATTCTTGGTTTTATTGCGGAACAGCAAAAGAAATGAAAGATGTAAGCCTGTGTTTAGGTGTCATCTTTAAACGTGAAGCAATTTGTTTTGCACTTGATCACCGGTGTGTTATTGATATGCAACTTAGGAAAGCTGTTGACATTTTACTCAAGTCTATGGTATGTTTTGAACAGATATATTACTAATTCTTTACGAAATACGAGCAGAATATTGGTATTTCTCATTTTTTTAAATTACTTTTTTTATAAAATTTTTATCATTTATAACAGGAATCTGTATATTTGAAATACAGTTGTCTGTTTCATTATACAGTGACATCAAAATTGAGAATACAGCAAAATTTGCATAGATAAATGCAGCTTTCAGTGCAAGTAGTTAGTTCTTTGGGCAGGCTTTTTTTATTTTATAGATTTAATAAACAATTCCATCTTTTAAGACTTGGGAGATTAAAAATAAATGAAACGTTAAGGGAAAAGCAAAGTTTGATGCAATAAATTAAGAATACAAGAGTCTGTTTTATGATTTTAGCCTATAAAAGATAGTGTTTAGTTGCAAGACTTCTAACTCTTTTAATACCTTCTGAGCATCATGCCACTGACTGTCGTTTCAAGTTACATGTAGAATTTTATACACTTATAGCAAAACATATTTCAAATGCCCTTCTCTGCTTCTTTCCCCAATGCAGTTAGATCACAAATTTCAATGTTATTGATGTCTGAATGTTGGGCTGAGGTATGTGCTTGTTGCTTATAGGTGTAGGTAAAATCCTAGTATACAGTATGGCCTTGGCACTATTTTGAAATATATCGCCAGCACCAAAATGACTCATTTATGGCTCATCATAAATGTCACGTTTACTGCTCACCATATTGATGTATTTGCGAGCCGTGTCTTGAAATTCATCGCTACTGTTTTGGCATTTAGCTGTCATATAAATTCTTAGCATTAGAATAGGGTATCAGCACCAAGATAATAAAAACGTGATGAATATGTGTCATTAATCTGTCTGGGTGCAATTGTCTGTTTATTATGCTGAACTATACATCAGATTTACATTATGGAAGGAATTATATTATTATCATGGGATTATATAATGGGACCTCAAATCGAGATGTTATGGTTAGCAGAAAATGAAACTAATATTCGAACCTTTCATGTGCCAGTTAACATTTTGAAAGATTTTAATATTTCTAAGCACTGAAAGAATGTTACTGATTCACTTAATCCCCCCCCCCAGTCATTGTGACATGAAAACATATTCCGCTATGTGTGGTCAGCTACTTCTTGGAGAAGTTGATGCGCTTAAGCCGTGTAATGAATGGTCTTCCAGATTTTATATAACTGAAAACAAAATCTTAATAGCAGTCATTTTTCGTGTGGATTTTTGGTTTTATTGCGGAACAGCAAAAGAAATGAAAGATGAAATGAAAGTCGCCAAATCCCATGTGTACTGTATGCTAGGATTAAATCTAGAGATACAGTAGCCATATTTTTACACTGTTCAAAACTTCTTTCATAAAGGAGTCATAATAATGTATAAATATGCATTGCGGACTATGAAATATACCATGAGCATAAATTTTCTGATCTGCCTTGCTTTTATACAGCCTCATCCTGTCACAGATCCATCTCTATGTTGACTGTTCAGGTAAAGGATTTGTATCAAGAGATGTTTTAGTTTTCCTCAAAATTGTAAAAAAGGTATTTAATTTCTAAAGATCGAAATTTTTTGTCTTTATTAAGTTGATCCTAGTAGTTATAATAGGCTGCCTGTATTCTGGAAGCTGATGAAGTCCTTTCCATTATAATTAGAATTTATATTTACCTGTAAAAGTACTCACATTTATATCTGTACTCTTCAATTCTGTAGACAGATATAATTTCTTGTTCAGTTACAAAGTTCCACTGTTCAAGTCCTGTAGTTGCTGTGTCGAGAATTCTGACTAAGTTGTCAATAGTGTTTTCGTTTGCTATAACCTCTCTTCACTATCGGTAACAGTATTTTCTGGATCTAGAATCATACTACAGATTTTAGCGTCCGTTAATTGATTGATGATTGGAACACTGCCATTGCAATGAAAAACTTCTGTTATACAGTCAAAAGTCGTTAATTCGGACACCCATAATCTGGAATGATCTGTAATCCGGACCTCAAAGCTAAAAACTTTCTGCGCATGCGCCGCGTTGACACATGCGCATAGGCGTTTACGCATGCGCGTAAGACCTTTACGACTGTGCATATGTGTGTGCGCAAGAGCAGAATACTTTTTCACGTGCGCGTTTTATGTATAACGGACGGTATAAGCTAAAATTATCTAATTATCTGTTTCATTTAATGTTGATGATTGTGTTGTTCCTTAATCTTCGAATTGTATCCGTCTTATTATTTTTTGCAGACTGTAAGGGCAATTTTATAAAATATTTTATAAATGTGAAGTAAACTTTAACTTTCGATTATGTCAAATAGAATTTCCGATGCTGGAGCTCCCAAAGGATCTACAAAACGAAAGTATGTTTCGATGTCCATCAAACAAAAAGTGGAATTGCTGCAAAAAATGGGTAAAGACATGAAGAAGGTGACAGAGAGGTTAGTGAAATCGAAAAAATTTCGATTGACAAGTTAGTCGGTATTCTCGGCACAGCAATTAACGGGACTTGAACAGCGGAACTTTGCAACTGAACAAGAAATTATGTCTGTTTATAGAATTAAAGAGAAAGTATTATCACATAAAACGAAGCAACTTAAACAACTTACCTTGAAAGAAATGTTTAACCCATTAACCGCCAAAACTACAAGGAATGTTTCTTTTCTCATGAAAATAATAAAAAATATTAAATTAAGCATTAATAGCATAAATTTACATTGAAAATTAAAAAAATGCTCTTACCTGTGGAAAAAGCGAGTGTTGCATTCGCGCAACGTCAGCGGAATAAGACTACGGATGTGAGTAGGGTTGTACTCGTGTGATGTTTCTTTTGAGTGGAGCGCAGAATTCCTTTTTAGCTGTATAAAGTTTATTTACAAATCAGTTTACTTGTAATTAATTTAATATTAAAATATACATTGTATTTCTTTTATAAATACGGATTATTTCATTTGAAAGATTCAAGCATGAAAAGCTTGATTACAATCATGATGTAAAGCTACATTACATACTTTGCGTCTATAAAACGTCGGGCTATGGTACTCTTTACAACAAAGTCTTTTGTTATCAACAGACTTTGCGATAAAATGTCTACCATCTCCATGCAATGGTTTTTGAATGCTGAATTTACTAGGTCTTCCTGTTGCTGATCTATTTCTGGCTAATTCTACACTCTCAATAGGAGTTTGCAAAAGGAATAATGCATTCTCCCGTCTGAAATCTGAAAGAGACTTTATATTTCCAGTAGTAAAAAGTGGTGATATTTCGTAAGTTTAGATACGGTTTCACCTCATATAATTTATCAGTATCGTCAATTTGACTATTGTCAAATGCAAATTCTGCTTCATATTCCTGTACTGCAAACGTGATATCAATTCTCGTATAACAGGAACAGAAATGTCATTATCAAAAGGCCAATACTTTTTTTCTTGAGGTAAAGAATGATATCCCGTAAGCAATAATATTGCAATAAATCTTTTTATATAGGCTTCAGATGCAATAAATTCTGGGCCTTTTTGTTGTTGTTGTTGTTGTTGAGCGTATAGATTTGTCTCTTCAACGAGAAGAGAGTAAATGTCTAAACCAAAAAGAAAATCGAAAATCTGTGCACTAGTTTTACCTTGTGTTTTGTCTTTTATAATTTCTCTTCTATCCCTTTCTTCATGTTCTTCCTGAGACATAACTAACAGTTCCTTTTTTATCCACTTCAAGATTTCAGTCTTCTGCTTTTTAAACCTTTTAGTATGAATATAACTGCTTTTAGAAGGCTGAAAATTACTTCTTACGTGAATTTCAACTTCCTCAGCAGTATCATTTGGTAAAATATCATTATCATTATTTAAAACATTGCCATTCCTTTCTTCTTCGTCACTAGCCTCTGCAATTTCTGGGGGAGCAACAACAATATGTTTCATTCTGGTCATTATTAACATTATCATCATCTGTTTCTTCATCAAAAAATCTTTGAAGGGCTTCTTCTAATGTAAGATACCTCGTTCTAGACATTTTTAAACAACCAGAACATGAAACAGAACATCGAAAGGAATGAGTGAAAAAGGAGATTTTCTACCCTTTTCCTGCTGACGTTGCGTCAATGCAACACCTGGTTTTTCTCCCTTTCCAACACGAATATAAATATCTGACTGATGTAATGTTCTGGTAAATGGTGACCTTAACTAAAAATAGATCACTCATAAAGACGGCGAATCTTTCGTTAAATATTTTTAGGAAAAATACCCGGTCGAAAATTTTGCTTAAAGTATGAGGTTAATTATTATAAACAAAATGATTGTTGAAGGCAAATATATTTTTACAGAAATAATCTTCATAATATTCCCTACACAAAATCATCTGCTGGTATAAAATATCTTAGGTAGTTATATTTATATACGCATTTATTTTGACCGTTGCGTCAACGCAACACCAGCGGCTAATGGGTTAATAAAGTAAACAAATAAATATTAAGTTTTTTTTTTTTGTAAATTTTGATACCGTTTAGATCATAATTGTTCTTTATTTCATAAATTATGGTTTCATATTTTTAATTTTAGAATTTCTGCATGCCATCTTATGAGATTTAAACTGATGATCTATAATCCGGAATCGCCGAAGTCCCGACGAGTCTGGATTAACGACTTTTGACTGTATCATCTTCTCTTCTCACCGCTTCTCCACATTTCTTTATAAAATCCATTAATTGGAAAAGCAGATATACAGCTACGGAGCCAAATTATTGATCACACAAATTTATGCTAAAATGATTGTTTCATCAATAATGAGGTATTTTATTCAGTACCGAAGTGAAATTAAGAATTGGGATTCTCCACATGCTTTCTTACGGTGGAAAAATCAAATGCACATGCCTAAAGCATTAAAAACAAATTCCTAAACAAAATTTATCGGTGGCTTTAAGGTCCGAATTTTAGATCATTCCGGATCTCGGACTTTGTACTCTAGTTTACCTTCAGTTTGTATTCTAGTGCCAAATGAGATTATTTAATTAAAATAATTAAAAGTGCAACAAAGTAAAAATTTTTTTTAATGTTAGTAATCATCATGCTATAATTTGCTATGATGTGATCTTGAAATAAATATTTAAAAAATAAACATTAAATTAAAAATCAGCATTAAAAGGACAGAAAAAACAGTGGGATGTGGTAAATGAATTTCTTAAAAGAGATGTGGTAATTGAATTTCTAAGCCAAGCATGAACAAAATTGATAAAAAATTTTGTAAATGAAAAGAAATATGTTAAACTAAAAGTAAAATATTTCGAGTCAAAATTTTAGGGAAATCAAATTATTAAAAGGAAATTTATGTTAAAATTTTTTTTTACTAAAATTGGTGAAAAATTTCCAAATTGGGGAAATTAGAAAAACCACATGAAAATGTAAGGTTAATAAACTTGAAGGAAATATTAAATATAAATTAAACATAAATAAAAGGTTTGGATAATTGATTAAGGCAAAGCAACTTGAGAGCTATCTGCCTATAGGGAGGGATGCCTTTGTGGAGGACCTTTTTAAGAAAAACTGGCTCATATCCATGTTACACATAGGGGAAAACCACAAAAGCCAAACATGCAGCCAGCATGTTTACTGGGATTTGAACCCAGATCGAACTACCAGTGTTCAGCAAATTTATAACTCGCCCACTTGTGGGCTGACTAATAGAAAGGCAAGATACTTAAAAATTGGGAAAATTTGTTAGTTTAATAGTTTATCTTTATTAGTTACATCTTTTATTAATTCTTGATTAAACTTTGGTAATTTTTTTTCATTTAACCTATATAACTCTGAAAATATTGTATCGTGCTTGCCAGCTAACTGTTAACCCATTTAGTGAATTGTAAAGGGGCTGAAGAGTGATGTTATAGAATTTTTATAAGGTTTTACTTGTAAAACAACTGACAGGAGAATCATATGCTGTATTTCATTACCACCTGATATATTTTTGCAGTTAATTAAGCAGAGAATTTCTTCATTTCCTTCAATTAAATTGTTTATAAGCTCTGTTTTCATAGCCTAATAAGTTCCATTCAATTGCTGCCAGAGTCCTTTAGTAGAACTTAAAAATAAATGATGAATTTCATTTGTTTTTCACTTTGGACATCTTCAGCATGCAGTAAACCATTGTTACTGTGAATATATTTTACACACTTTTTCATATTAACTTTTTATTTAAAAAGAAATTGATTTAGATAAAATAATATTTAATAATTTACATGCAATTGATGGTAATGTTGTCAAAATCAAATATGTGAATAATGTTGACCGAAATCCAGGATCCATAATTATTAAATTTTAGCGATCCATAATTATTAAATTTTAGCGATTTAGTTCATCATTTAAATCTAGCAAAATGATATGTTGACAGGGCAACATTGAGGCTTCACTTATTGTTTAGATCATATAGAAGAAAGATAACCTCCAAAAGGGCTGGTGTTGTGGCAAAAATTTTAGAATTTAAAGGAGCATTGAGCAGCAAAAAATCAGGGATGGTAAAACTTTTAAATTTAGGAAAGGCATTGGGCAGTGAGTTTCTTTAGAATTTAAGGAGATGTCCAACAGAATATAGAACCCACAGAGATTGTTCTGGTCAGCAAAGTGCATAGCATTGGCTCTGCCACCATACATAACCATTCAAGGGCTGAAAGTGATCCTGGCCAACATCAATCAATACATTGTTAGATTGTACATGTGTAAACGCATAATGCATTTATGCATACGCATTTAATGTATAATGGACGGTATAAGCTAGGCTAAAATTATCTAAGGCATTTCAGTTAATGTTGCAGATTGCACTGTTTCTTAATCTTCTAATTGGATCCGGCTTATTATTTTTTGCAGACTGTTAGAACAATTTTATAAAAATTAAGCTTGAACTTTCGATTATGTCAAAAAGAGTTTCCAATTCTGGAGCTGCCAAAGGATCTACAAAGCGAAAGCATGTTTCAATGTCCATTAAACAAAAAGGGGAATTGCTGCAAAAAATGGATAAAGGCCTATCCATCTCAAAATTATGCAAGAAGTATGGCATTGGAAAGTCCACTATATACGAAACAACAAGAAAAAGGAACTTTTTGAATTTTTTGTGGAAGCATCTTAAACAACTTGGATTGAAAGAAATGTTTAATAAAGTAAACAAATAAGTATCAAGCTTTTTTTGTAAATTTTGAAACCCTTTAGATCATAATTGTTTTTTATTTCATAAATTATGATTTCATATTTTTAATTGTATAATTTCTGCATGCCATCTTACCAGATTTAAATTGATGATCTATAATCCGGAAAAACCCCTAATGTGGAATATCTGAAGTCCCGACGAGTCCGGATTACGGACTTTGTACTAAAAATAAAAAATTTGACAGCATTTTGGAGTTTGAAATAAAATGTTTAAGTTGATTAGTTAAGTTAATTACGACAGTGTTCTCATTATTAAGAACAGAATAAAGAATTTGATTATGACATCTTAGAATCAAGTTATGACAGAACCTATTTGAGTTACAATGCCTGCATTAATTAACTGTAGCAAAGTACGGAAGAGCTATCTACTTCAAGAGGGATAATTTCATGGGGTCTTTTTAAGGAAAACTGATCTGCATATACATTTCACACAAGAAAAGCCGCAAAATCCTCATTTTGTCAATCTACTCAGTTATTTGGAAGGTAGAAACCTGGAATAAAGTACTAGTACTTTCAAAAGTCTTTAATCCAGACGTCCATAATTCGGAATGATCTATAATCCGGACCTCAAAGCTACAAACTTTCTGCTCATGCATCAACGCATAATGCGTTAACGCATGCGCATAATACGTTTACGCATGCGCGTTTAATGTATAACGGATGGTATAAGCTAAGCTAAAATTATCTAATTATCTATTTCGGTTAATGTTGCAGATTGCATTGTTCCTTAATCTTCTAATTAGATCCGGCTTATTATTTTTTGCACACTGTTAGAGCAATTTTATAAAAAGTAAGCTTGAACTTTTGATTATGTCAAAAAGAGTTTCCAATTCTGGAGCTGCCAAAGGATCTACAAAGCGAAAGCATGTTTCTATGTCCATCAAACAAAAAGTGGAATTCTGCAAAAAATGGATAAAGGCATATCCCTTGATTCTCTAATCATTCCGAAATATGTTTATCAATTTCACGCTGCTCTGCAGATGGAGGGGGGGACGACGGGGCGCGAAATGAAGTGGAAGTTGATCTGCCAGCACTATCCTTATCTTCGGGGCAGATGTTTTTATTTTATTCATCTTGTAATTCCTTACTAAATGTAGTATTTCATCTCGATGTACTCCGTCTTTGATATGATTTAAATCAAATTCCTCATCATTATAAATATCACGAATACACATCAAATAGTTTTCTGGTTGCAATTTTCTAATTTCGACTATGCATAATGTATGCTTTACGCATGTGCAAGTTGAAAGAAAGAAATGTTTAATAAAGTAAAATATAAAGCTTTTTTTTTGTAAATTTTGATACCCTGTAGATCATAATTGCTCTTTATTTCATAAATTACGGTTTCATATTTTTAATTTTATAATTTCTGCATGCCATCTTACCAGATTTAAACTGATGATCTATAATCCGGAAAAACCGATAATCCAGAATCGCCGAAGTCCCGATGAGTCCGGATTAAAGACTTTTGACTGTATTTAATAGTCGTATTGTCACAGTTAATAACAAGCTCAAAAATTCATTTAGCATAAATTTAACACTCATAATGAAAGAATTTCAACAGGAGCTAAGACTTCTTAAAACAAGGCAAGGTGGGCATAAAATAGCATGACTATAAATTTGAATAGCCCATATAGGCATTGGGTTACCATATTTTAGGGAAGATGTTTCAGGATGATTAAAAAAGTATATTTCAGTGTTAAGAAGGCCTATGACTTAGAAATATATCTTTTGTATTACAAACATACCCTCTGTGAATGAATTTTAGAAAAAAATTATAAAACAAGGAAAGTAATCAATGAAATATTCAGAATCTTGAAAAGTAGATTATGTGTATTCTGTAACAATTTGTTGTAAAGATGTTGACTGAATAACCTATCAAAATCCTATATCTATATGATTTTATCTGAAAATATCTTCATAGTTAAAACATTACTATGCTTTTGTGGACATCTCAGTCTTTTCTAAAATAAATCCATAATTTCTTCTGCTTCATTTGTCATAATCTCCATTTAAAAAATCCCATGCTTTTTTCAGTCTAAGGCATATAGTCCCAACAGTACTTACCAATCCAGCCTTGTGCAAGTCAGTCCCAGATGTCTGTCAACCCAATATAAGAACTGCTATTGTCTCAGAATATTTACAACATTAGCCCATCAGTGGCTGAAAGGTAAATCATTGAAAATTGATAGTTCGACTTGGGTTTGGGCCTAACAAATGAATTGGGCTGCAGGAGCATGTTTTCTCCATGGTAAGTCTGAATTTATGAGTCAGTTTCTGAGTCCTCTCCACAATGCTGTCCATCCCCACAGTTGATAGCATTCATACGCTTTATCATAATTAAAATAATAATCTAACCCTATTCGCAACATTAGTATTAACCATTTCTATTTTAATGAGCTTATTTTGTTGTTGTTATGTTATATATGTATGTGTACTTTTATGAATAAAATGTACTGTACTTTTCCTTCATTATTGTAATAGATATATATTTTTGTTTATGAAACATTTAAAAATGTTTTCCTTTTAATTTCACTGTTTTTCTCTTTTATAGGATCCTGAGGCTTTTCCTGTAAATCATCTATCAGTACTTGTGGAAGAGCTTGTAGCATTAATTAATATGTTACATGAATCTAATTTGAGATGTTTACAGGTAAATAGTGAACAATTTTTAGAATTTGATTAATTCATAGTTTAATAACCCAGGCGAATGGGCTACCTGCATGGTTGATTTTCATGATTTTCCCCCATGTGTAACATGAATGCAAACCAGTTTCCTTAGAAAGCTTTCCATTAAGGCGTCTCTTCCTTTAGGCAGATAGCCTTTTGGGTACTTTTCCGTTTCGCCGGCGCAAACCTTGCCAAGTAGACTTTATTGGTGAAAACACAGAGTATACACATAAAAAGTGTTGACAAACGTTAGTTTTAAGAATTTTTTATTTTGTAGGTATAAATATTTTAATATAGTTTAAAATTTTGTAAAAAAAAAAGCCAATAAATTGGTAAAAACACATTAATTTAAGAATTTACGACGCTTTCATCGTACAACATCCTGATTCGTCGGTTCATATCACGTGACCCCAAGCGATCTCATCTCACGTAAACTACGCACAAAAATCTAATTCTCTCAGTAATTATCTACATTAATTTCAAGTTTAAATCTTAATTTGGAATACAAGTTTAAATGCAAGAATTATTTCAATTCGTACGAATAGCTTACTCAGAAATTATGTAAAACCGCAGTGCTTTACTTCGCTAGTGCATTCTCATTAGAATTGATGACCCTTGGCTTTGCCCTTTTCTATATTTTCGCCTTCGGGTAAGGGGTGTGATTGCATCCTAATCAACTTAATTACCGCGAATGGCGTTAGGGCATAAACTGAACTATCTGGTACAAATTCTATATAATTGTATGCTAGCATTGAAAGAAACAATCAATCTGATAAGAAATAGCTGGGACTTGTTTTGAAAATAAGGCGTGAAAGGTTACCACCGAGGATATTACGTTTGGCATGAGTTGTACCATTATTGGCGACTTTATCGCCTGCGCCGGCAAAACGGATAAGTACCGCCTTTTGTTATATTAAAATAATCTAACCTCACCTAACAATAATTTATAAAATAATTATAAATAGTTTAAAGTTTAGAGCAGCTATAATAGATTTATAATAGTTCTACAAAATTATTATCGTGTACATGAGATTGATTGTCGTATGAGACTGAATATTTTAAAATATGCTCCAGTTTTGAGATATAAAAAGAATATGTTACATGAAGCATCAGCTTC
The DNA here is from genome assembly GCF_044657685.1 of Stegodyphus dumicola. NCBI lineage: Eukaryota > Metazoa > Arthropoda > Arachnida > Araneae > Eresidae > Stegodyphus > Stegodyphus dumicola. The sequence continues at coordinate 164,321,669 of NC_140780.1, forward strand.
TTAAACCTACAAAATTTGCCATTGTTTTTTAGATAAAAGGAATAATATTAACATAAAATTTTCTCATCTTTAAATATATATTTTTTAAGCTTTCTTTTTTTAAATATACCTTATGCACAGTTATGCCTAAAACATGAAATATTTTAAATTTGTCCAAAATAGTCAAATATAGGCCTCTCCACAGTTGAAAGTAAATGTGTGTGCAGATATACTTATCACACTATATTTTGCTAACTCATAGACATCAGTTCCATTTTTTACACCTGAATTTCTTAATATTGATTGCAACTCTATAGAAATAACTAGTACTGTAAACACTGTAGATGCAGCTCAGTTTTAATAGATCTTTGTGTAGTTTTTGTGTTGTAGTGTTGATATTTATGAATTTTAGAAATAAGTATTTTTAAGAAATATGTTCTTTCCTTGAAGCTATGCATCTGGCGCCATTATCTTTTTGTTTGCACTATCTGGTTCCTCTTCTTCCACTACATGATCCCGAAGCTTCAGTAGTCACATGGATAGAATTTGTTATTTTGTATATATAGTTCTGAGTCTGCAGCTTTTTGTATGAATTCTTGTATAGTTTTCACGTATATTTTATGTTTTTAACTTATACATATTTCAGTTGCTTATTTTGAACTTATTTGTATGTAGTCTCTCACTTCTGTTATGCATTACTGTATAATTCATTTTTCAAGATGTATATTTTGTGCGAGTGTGCATTTTAAATTTTCTGCAGTATGTGTTCTCCAGAAGATATATACTATCAAAAGTCTTTAATCCGGACTCGTCGGGACTTCAGCGATTCCGGATTATCAGTTTTTCTGAATTATAGATCATCATTAAGACACAATAACACGCCGAATAAATACTAATTCAGAAGTCAAACAACAAAAATCAGCGTTAATTTACAAAATTTTGTAAATTAACGCTGATTTTTGTTGTTTGACTTCTGAATTAGTATAGATCATCAGTTTAAATCTGGTAAGATGGCATGCAGAAATTATAAAATTAAAAATATGAAACCGTAATTTATGAAATAAAGAGCAATTATGATCTAAAGGGTATCAAAATTTACAAAAAAAAAAAAAAGCTTTATATTTATTTATTTACTTTATTAAACATTTCTTTCAACTTGCGCATGCGTAAAGCGTACATTACGCATAGTCGAAATTAGAAAATTGCAACCAGAAAACTATTTGATGTGCATTCGTGATATTTATAATAATGAGGAATTTGATTTAAATCATATCAAAGATGGAATACATCAAGATGAAATACTACATTTAGTAAGGAATTATAAGATGAATAAAATAAAAACATCTGCCCTGAAGATAAGGATAGTGCTGACAGATCAACTTCCACTTCATTTCGTGCCCCGTCGTCCCCCCTCCCCCTGCAGAGCAGCGTGAAATTGATAAACATATTTCGGAATGATTAGAGAATCAAGGGATATGCCTTTATCCATTTTTTGCAGAATTCCACTTTTTGTTTGATGGACATAGAAACATGCTTTCGCTTTGTAAATCCTTTGGCAGCTCCAGAATTGGAAACTCTTTTTGACATAATCAAAAGTTCAAGCTTACTTTTTATAAAATTGCTCTAACAGTGTGCAAAAAATAATAAGCCGGATCTAATTAGAAGATTAAGGAACAATGCAATCTGCAACATTAACTGAAATAGATAATTAGATAATTTGAGCCTAGCTTATACCGTCCGTTATCCATTAAGCACGCATGCGTAAACGCATAATGCATTTATGCATGTGCAGAAAGTTTGTAGCTTTGAGGTACGGATTATAGATCATTCCGGATTATGGACGTCCGGATTAAACACTTTGTACTGTATACACATTTTACTAAAAAATAATTTAGAAATACATGAATGGATCAGAATTTCTCTACTACTTAAAAGATTAATTTTTTTATCAACTCAAAAGTTGCATTTATATTTTTTGAGTGTATAATAATATGTATGTAATTAATTATATAACATAATTAGCTTATGCTGTTATTTTTGCCCCATTATATGATACGCATTTTTTGTTAAATATATGAAATATTATATTCGGAAGAGAAAAATTTCAATGGACAGTTTATGATTTGCACATTTATTAAATGGATTTAGATTTTTTGTAGATATACTACTTCTGTTAAGCAGTATTTTGTAACTTATTTTATTTTTTTTTAGTTTCAAATGCATGCGTCATTGGGAAATGCTCTGCCTTCTGATATTATATCTAAAGCTGTTGTATCTCATTTACAAACATCATGCTATTCTGTGGTTATTGGAGGCTCAGAATTCATTATAAATCAGGTATTTTATGTTCTGTATGCAATGTCTTATGTTTGAGATACTGTAAATCAAATATGGATTTTTGATATACTGTATTTAGTTTATGTTATACTTGTTAGCAGTGCCACTCAGTGTGCTTGCTACATTATTTCTTTTTAACAGAGTGAAAATTTGTTCTTGTTATTAAATCAGTTGTGTGTGATTAATACCTCTTGATGTTTTTAAGGACAAAGCAAGGGAATATATTTTTTTAACCTTTGCATAATGTCAAAAACCTATTAAAATTGTTATATCTGTTTGCAATAAAAGTTTACATTTTGCTTTTTGTTTACATTATGCTTTTATTTGGTATGACCCACCTGCGCAAATCAAGATCTCCCCCTTTGCCTTGTCGGGGAATATAAATACCTTATAAAGCAATAGAAGTTTTCCTCTTCCCTTAGAACAATACATAGAGTCTTCAAACTCTCCAAAGAACTCTTCCTTGAAAAACGTTGAGGGTTACGGTTTAAATTTACCTTTTTCAAAGACAATAGTAGCCAACGGGAAAAGAAAAATATAGAAAAATAGAATTATGTATCGCTAGAACAAGTAAAGAATATCTAATAAGCAGGCTAATTACTTGAATAACAGTAATGCAAGACCTAGCAGAGAAAATAAAAGTTATTACTGAACACAGTTATTAACATTAGAAACATCTTTCATTCACTACAATACTAAAGCAAATAGTGTTGTAATAGTGTTATAGCTTAAATAATTATAAAACATATGCATTATATCTATTAATGCTATTATTGATTTAATATCTTTCCTCAATAATAATAGTCATGGTGTCTGAACTAGACTGGAAAATTTAATATAGTTAACTGGCATGCAAACCATTATTTGGTACTGAAATATAGTTTGCGATTAAACATATTAAAGGATAGTACTTAGTATTTTCAGGAAGATTCCTTAATAAACATATTAAGCAAATTAGGTGGAGAAATCATCCACATATTATTGATATATGTATAAAGTCTATGTTTTTGGAAAAACTTTCACCTAAGTATCAATCATAGAAAGCAAAATATTTTTCTGTTATAGCGATTTGCAAAGAGATACACTAAGGTAAAGATGAAAATTACCAATGAATAAAACTTTGCAATACAGTATAAAGTCTTTAATCTCGACATCCATAATCTGGACCTCAAAGCTACAAACTTTCTGCGCATGCACATAATATGTTTATGCATGGGCGTTTAATGTATAACGGATGAAATAAGCTAGGCTAAAATTATCTAATTATCTATTTCAGTTAATGTTGCAGATTGCACTGTTCCTTAATCTTCTAATTGGATTCGGCTTTTTATTTTTGGCAGACTGTTAGAGCAATTTTATCAAAAGTAAGCTTGAACTTTCGATTATGTCAAAAAGAGTTTCCAATTCTGGAGCTGCCAAAGGATCTACAAAGCGAAAGCATGTTTCTATGTTCATTAAACAAAAAGTGGAATTGCTGCAAAAAATGAATAAAGGCATGAAGGAAGTGACAGAGAGGTGATTTGTTTCTCTAACCATTCCGAAATCTGTTTATCAATTTCATGCTGCTCTGCGGGGGGGGGGGGTGCACAATGAACTGGAAGTTGATCTGTTAGCACTATCCTCATCTTCAGGGCAGATGTTTTTATTTTATTCGGCTTATAATTCCTTACTAAATATAGTGTATCATCTCGATGTACTCCGATATGATTTAAATCAATTTCCTCGTCGTTATAAATATAACGAATACACATAAAATAGTTTTCTGGTTGCAATTTTCTAATTTTGACTATGCCTAATGTATGCTTTATGCATGCACGCATTGAAAGAAATGTTTAATAAAGTAAAGAAATAAATATTAAGCATTTTTTTTTTTTTTTTTTTTTTTTTTTTTTTTTTTTTTTTGTAAATTTTGATACCCTTTAGATCATAATTGCTCTTTATTTTATAAATTACGGTTTCATATTTTTAATTGTATAATTTCTGCATGCCATCTTACCAGATTTAAATTGATGATCTATAATCCGGAAAAACCCCTAATCTGGAATCGAAGTCCCGGCGAGTCTGGATTAAAGACTTTGTACTGTATTATTAAAGAATAAATTTTAAAAACATTTTTACTTCATAAACAGAAGTTTTTACAATGCATTTTTACAAATGAAATGTGTATAGAGAAAGAAAGTGCTGGGGTATCTCTAGGATTTGAAACTCGTATTGAACTACTGTTGTTTAGTGACTTTACTGCTTGGTCATAAGACCTCATGAAATTAGGCTGATGAGATGCTGTGTGTTGAAAAATACATTCTTGTGTATTTTTCTTCTTTACGTATGTACGAGGGTTTGTGGATTTGCAGTGAGTAACAAAGAAACTTGATGAAATTAAAATACACTTTATTGCCCAGTATTATTCAAGACAGTTCCAAAATCATGTGTACAGTCATCAAAGAGCTACCGTAAACACACTGAAATAATCAGCAACACAGCCTTCACACTATCAGGCTATAACGGTGAAGACAGCTTCATGGCAAAGCACCAGAGTGCAGTTCCTGACACGGTTCAGTCATTCTTGGAACTTCACGTACTCTCAAGATTCTCTGCTATCAGGTTATAATGGGGAATACAGCTTAATGGCAAAGCACCAGAGTACAGCTCTCAACTCTACTCGGTCATTCTCGGAACTCTATGTACTCTCGAGACTCTCCATTGATGCACTCGACGATACACTAGAGTACAGCTTCCGACTCGGTTCAATTGTTCCCGGAGCTCAACACACTCTAAGATAAAACTCGACGATGCACTCGCTCGTGATACACTAAGGGACTCTCTCGATGCACTCGATGACCAACTTGGCACTACACTAAGCACTTACTGACTGACTATCAACTGGATACTAACTCTGCACGGACTGACTCTCTGCATGCCAGCAAGGATTATATGGCTTGTGTTCGAGAAAATTCTGGGCTAAACCAGTAAGAATTCGTTCAAGAAGGTTTTCCATCCATCTATAGCATATCGCCAATTTCGTCGCCAAATGTGGCAACCCTGCCTTCCCTTGGAATTTTGTGGCAGCTCTAAACCTGCTTTGCGGGGAAGCTTTCTTACCACACCTGGACATTTCGTAACAATATTAAAGAAAATAGAAGATATGATACTAGTAAACACAAAATGTGTACTGAATTATAGATTACATATTTGGTAAATTAATTTAACTTATTTGTATGTTATTATGAAATATTAGGAATATAACATAAAATTATCAGTGAAGAAGAAAATGGCAATCTAAATCATTGTAATCTAATTGTATAGCACTAGGAGTCTGTTTTAATTCCAATACTACTGAAAAATTTTATAAAAATTATTATAAATGACATGAACTTATTGTATTATAAATTACAGCAATTAAAAAGTTATATTAGTGTGATTTTACCAACCGTCTTTCTTTTCATTAGAAATAATTTCCAGTAATTAATTTTACAAATAATTAAGCCTGAAGCTAGATCGGAAAATTGGCTGCATATTGAAGATTAATCTATACCAAGGTGTTAGAAACATCTTCTGTTAACTAAAGTTATGATGCTCGGGTTTATGAAAATTATCATGCAAATTTAAATTGGCATAAATAGATACAACAGAACACAAATTCTACTTACATGAAACATGAATACAGTATAACAATATATAAAAAAGAAATAGATGGAGCGGAAATTAAAAATTCCAAGATATGAATATAAGGGTGTTCGAATTTTTTCTATTAATTATGAAAATCACGCAGACGCTTATAATTATCAATTATTATTAATTAAATGTGTATTAAAAATTAAATGTATGTTAAAGTATATCAGTTAGGAAAATATATATATATTGGATATATTGGAAAACAGAAGAAATATTTATACATTTCTAATATTAAAATACGGAAATTGTAAGAAAGTTAAATAGCTTTAAAATAATTTCTGCCATCCAGATGGCATAGTGGTTAGGGGAGCTTATTGCAATACCAAAGGGGCCAGGTTCGAATCCTGGAGAAGGCATGGATGGTTGTAAATTTACAGTGTCTCTGCGGCATGGGGGCACTCTAAATATATGGGAAGCTGAAAGTCATCTTGAGAAGTTGGTGGTAGGGAAAGAGGGGGTGAGAGACCCTTGGACCAGTCCCCCTGGGGTGCTATCCATCAAAACTGGGATCGGAACTGAGCAAAGTTGTACTGTCATCTGTCTGGTGCTCAAGACTCTTGCCAAAAACAGGCAGAATCTTGCTTTCCTTGCCACGATGAATTTCGTAGGCTTGTTCTGATGTTACTGTCAGACAAGTAAGATAAGTCACAATACATAACACAACAAAATAACTTGAGTGATCAAAAATGGAAAGATTACCGTAATTTCCGGAAGAAAGGCCACATCAGCGTAAACGCCGCACTCGAGAAAAATGGCGGGAAAAAAATTAAAATTACACAGAAACGTCGCAATAGATTAAATTGTGCGTGACATCGTCGTGGGCCGTATAGATGCAAAAACTCAACCTAAGTCCTGATATATGACATACCATCTCCCTTCGGAATAGTTTTTCGTTTAAAAATGATCATCGGCTTTAGCTTGTCACCGTTTGCGGCACAAGCTAACACACAAGTAAATGACGTACTTTCATGCCCCGTTGTAAACATAGATACAGTTTTTGCACCAGTTTCATCAACAGTTCTGTTTGCAGGAGAGTCGAAAGCTAATGGCGTTTCATCCATATTTATTATCTGCGACCGAAGAATTTTTTTTTTTTTTTTTTTCTCAATAATAGCTGTCACATATTTTAGAAAAGATGACTTTTTATACTGCCAGTCCATTGGTAATTGTTGCCCGACTGTTGTTCTATTACGCACAGAAATATTTTTTCTTTTCATAAATCTGCTACACCTCCTTTGAAATCATTTATGTTCATTCGTTTTGCTATAAATTTTGCTTGTAAGCGAATTTTTACAGTCGAAATTGCCATTCCCTTTCCTCGTTGCTCCTTTATCCAGTTTGCAAGGTCATCCTCTACATTCGGCCACCTTACAGTACCACTTCTTTTGGCTCGTTTCTGTTGTGGCATATTTTTAAGAAGTTCTTTTTCAGTTCTCCAACATTGAATACATCTGTCGTCCACTTCAAACTCTTGAGCTGCCGCTCGATTTCCAATTTGTTCAGCACGTGAAATTACATTAAGCTTAAAACCAGCAGTATAGCTTCTGTGCCGTTTAGGGACATTTTCAAAAATCTTCCGCTCCCTTCTTACTTAAAAACTATCCAACAAGTACTTGTACCCAAACTGATGGGTTCTGTATCTGGCAGAATGCCAAGAAAAATCTATTTATGCTGAAGGGGAAATACGTCAGAGTTCGTTATTGCGAGGCAGGTGGAGTCGTGTCCGCCTTTGAAAAAAATTGCAGAAAAGGCAGGGGGGGAGAGGATGGGTCCTGGAAGATGAATGTTATTGTTCTGAGATCTCATTTAGGGTGAATAAGGCATGTAGGTCCGTTCAAGGGAAAGAATGTAAACAAAATAACGTTCGCAAAAAGCAACTGAGTGGTCTTTTGTGTGGGAACAGCACCAGTCTATGCACAATGACAAGGCCATCCAAACTATGTAGAATGACCATCATAGGAAATATTTTAATTTTAGCACACCTAAACGCCGCACCTGCTGAAAATTTAAGTTTTAAACACGTAAACGCCGCGGTGTTTTTTCCGGAAATTACGGTAATAAGGCATGTATTACAAAAATGTTGGCGTAAATTTAGAGCCACTTAACAAACCTAATTTTTAGATTTAGTAAAGAGAATTTTTAAAATTACATTAGAACTATTTACCTAAAATGGAAAATTTGAAAGTTAAAATCATTCTATACTATCTAAGAAGATTTGTCAATATTTATCTAAACTAATTTAAGGTGCACTACAGATCTGATATTTGATAGCTTGATTTATATATAAAATCAGTTTTTTGTATATCTTTAAGAAATCAGTTTTTTGTATATCTTTAAGCTATCAGTTTTATGTATATCCGAACTGATATATATATATATATGTATAATTGTTTACTTATAATTAATTACAAATATATATATTTAGGGTTTATAAAACTGTAATATGAGTGTAAAAGAAATTTATTTTTACTTGTGTGCATACCAATTTTAATTTAATATTTGTTTTGTATGCACGATTTGTATGCACAATTCATGGAAGAGAGCCTCTTTTTGTTTGGTTATTCCTTTCTATATGTAATAATATAATATGTGATTTTTATAATTTTTAAATGGTATTTGTGATTTTAATAATTTTTTATGTTATTATTATTATTATTATTATTTAGTTTAATATTTTAGGCCAAAATAATTTCTGCCTGAATAATGATATAGTCATACCCCCTTTTCCACAGATTCGGTATCCATTGTTTCAGTTATCTGTAGCTCACAATGAACAAAGGAGTCATGTAAAGTTTCGAAACGTACACCAAGTTATGAATTGCTTGTAGCAAAATGTGAAACTTCACCGAAAGAAAGCTAAGCACTATATTCTTTCAGTAAGCATGATTATATGCATGTGCTTACACTTACTTTACTAGAGGATGACCTTGCAAACTGGATAAAGGAGCAACGAGGAAAGGGAATGGCAATTTCGACTGTAAAAATTCGCTTACAAGCAAAATTTATAGCAAAACGAATGAACATAAATGATTTCAAAGGAGGTGTAGCAGATTTATGAAAAGAAAAAATATTTCTGCGCGTACTAGAACAACAATCGGGCAACAATTACCAATGGACTGGCAGTATAAAAAGTCATCTTTTCTAAAATCAGATGTAACTAAATAGGAGGGGATTGAAAAATCACCATCTTTAGAATCTTCTCAGATTTTAAGTCACTCCTCTGTATTGCATTTTATTTAATTGATATTTCATCCAGTTAGTTATAAAATTGCTAGCAGTGTAGTGCTGGCAGGGTAGTACTCAAAACATATGACTCTTCCCCCTTTTACAGGTGCACAGATTTTTTTTCACAAAATTCCTCTCAGCTCTGATTTTAACAAGCTCCTCGTTCTTATTAAAAATTTCTCACAAAGCTCTCATTATCCAAAATTCTTTATATTACAATAGCTTCCAAGTGTAACAGTGATGGCACCAGTGCTGCTGAACTTAAGAGAAACCATGATGTCTTATTCATTAGTAAGGAAATAAAAATTTTTGATATGATAGAAATAGATTTAAAAAACAAAGGATACATGGAAATTGTCAAGTTTTATGGTAAGAATGAATTTATATATGTTAAATAATAAGGGGAAAATTGCTAGCTTTCCTGCTAGACTATATGTTGAAAACATTCTACCATGTTGTTGGATAAGGTGCACATAAAAAAGGGTAAAGGCTTAAATTTTTGGTTGGAAATTATAAATAATAAAGAAGTACCTATTGGTGGCAGGGATTACAGCAAAATGCCTTAAGCTTACACAAAAAGACTCCGCCCTCCAAATAAAAAGAATAAATATAGCTTGGAAGAGAAAACTAAGCTTTTACAGCAGCAAGCAAATTATGGTTGCATAGGTTTAACCTGAAAATGTCAGAATTGCTAAAGAAGCTGCATTGGTTTATGAAGAAGCAGCTGCACTTTTCAAATCGAGTTAAAGAAATTATCAAAGAGGAATTATGGTTCTATACAATTTTGCAGTTGTGATAAAACAACTCCATTTTGAAGCAAGCTGCCAAACATAGCTTGTATTCATGGAAGGGCTTCAGATTTAAATATTGGGTGAGGATAGACTGACATTGTACTATGTTTCAATGCCATTGAATATATGATAAAGACTGGATCAATTATTTTGAAATTGATGATACAGATAATACTTAAAGCCTGTGTACTGTTATAATATTAAAAAGTTATAAAAAAAATTTGGTGGCCCAAACATTTTTAAAGCAAAATTTAAGTTTTCTAAATAATTATTCTTAATTGCTTCAGGGAAGTAATATGCTTCAGAAGAAGCATATTTAAAAAAACAAGTCTTCCTACGATCATCATTCACAAAGAGAATAATACTCTAAAGAAATAATACCACAATTATTGTTTCAAAATCAAAAAATGAGATTATAAAAACGTTGGTTAATAAGATTGGAAAGCCATTTAAAATATTTTGAAGGCAAGGAACCCAAGAAATCTGCTATGACTTCACCAGGGCTTGGAACTCTGGACTTTCCGACTGCTAGCGGGATGTATTTTCTTATTACACCATGAAGGTACACCATGAGAAGGGAGAAAATACATTACAAGCATAAACATACAAGCCCTATTAAAAGACTTAACATGGTCATTATTAGATATAACATTTGTAATGCTTCAAATTGTGAATTTTAAAAGGTAAAAAAAAAAAAAAAAAAAAAAAAAAGAAAGGAAAAGTAGTTTCTTATTTCTGCATCTGAGAAAATTAATGTAACAAAATTCAACTGAAAGCTTTCCAAATGTTTTACACTAATTTTGTGAAATTATAATATGGGAAACTGACATAGCTGATAATGATTACACATTATTTTACAGTGACTATCTACAACAAATCACAGATAATTTTAAATCGCCATACATTTTGTAATAATAAATGGCATTTAAAAAAGTTAATGATATGATAAAAAGAAAACCAATTGTATAGCAGCAGTTTTCACAATAATTCTGTATCAGTAGAAAAGTACACTGTAAATTTCAGTTGTAAATTAATTTCTGATGCTATTGCTTAATATTTGAAATAGATTTTTCTATCAGAGCAAGCAGTTCCTTTTTATAGACATACATACAATCTATTGCAAATAATAAATTCAAGATCATATTCCCTTAAATATGGCAGAAAAATTATTTTTTCTTCAACTTTCATTATTATTGTTTTTTAAGTCTAAATAGGTGAAAGATGCTAAAATATGATTTATGATATTATTAATAATAAAAATAATAGCACCAATAATTTTATCAAAAATTCAGATTTAGACTGTTTCTCGTACTCAGGTAATCATGTTAATATTTTATAGTATATATGTGTAAGATGTAAAATGTGTGACTGAAAGTTATAACTTAAATTAGCAATAACCTCATAACTCTTCATTTAATTTTCTTGACTCCCCTTTCCGTTTTAAAGATAGTAATTATTTATATGAATTTTTCTGCACTGTGGCTTTCCGAATTAATCTGCATCATGTAATCTTATGTAAGCTTAGCATTGTAGATATTTCTTTACAAATCAGATTAAAGAACCGTTTAATCATTTTTCTGGATGTGCACTTACTTTGTACCCTTTTCCCACTTCGCCTTGCTGCTGCCAACATGGGCCTCTTATCGGTGAGCTTCGTCCATTGTATAAAGATGTAATAAGCTATGTAAGATTGTGGGATACATATTGCACTCATAATAATGTGTAAATGAAATTTTGTATCTAAAGAACTGCTCTATCAAGAAATAAAAAAATTATGTGGTAAATCTACAGTGTCATCTGTTTATTTGCACAATAAAGAATCTCCAGTTTATTATAGTGCAGCAGACCATCATCAACCCAAGTTATTCCCAAATTATCCCAGTGAGTTAATTAATGAGTTGATAGGACTGAATCTGTGCCATGTCTATCAGTTTTATTTTCTGCATGTTCAGTGAAGCATTTTTCTCATTTTGGGAATAAAATTGCACTTTTCTGGTAATTTAATAAGTCGTAGTGAGTTAACACTACACAAGCAAAGGAGTAGCATATTTAATTTATTTAACTCCTAATTTTATGCTATATGCAAATAATTGATAAGATAATGTTCTCATCGAAAAAAAGAAGAAAAAAGAATCAAACAAAGAAGCAGATGATGCATAAAGTCTGTTAAAGTTCCTGTCCATTACTTGGACATTAAAGTTCTCCTTTTGATGCAGGGTAAGTTCTTGTGTAAGGCATATCACCTTGTTGTTGCCTCTCCTGGCCACAGCTGGCCATTCCGAACGTTGCTCCCAAGTTAAGTAGCGAAAATCCACAGAGAGATAGAATGCTGTTGCAAACTGAACAACAACAAAAAAAAAAAAAAAAAAAAAAAAAAAAAAAAAAAGCTCTTGACAGAGTTGAAACACATGAGAAAAAAGTTCTCTCTTTCCACTCAAAACTAATTCATTAACTAACTCTCTCTTTGGAGCTGCATTCCCTGTTTTTGTTCAAGATTTTCTGGGCATGTTGGGATGACTTTCTGAATTCTCATTTGCTCCAAAATTTTCATAGTGTCTCTCAATTGCCGAAAGCCCTTATTTTTTACGGGTATAAAGCTGACAGGCCTGGGAAAATTTCTGTGAGAACTCTCAGGCTGTGACTTGACGCTCAAATCGAGGTGGTTGGTGACAGGCAGTCAATGCTAACAGCTATAAACAGATGTGTAGGAATTTAGATGAAGGACTACCAGGCTCCACTTATTCTTGGGAATGAAACAATGTTTCTCCCTTGTATCACCATGAATTGAACAAAGACTTCAAAATGGTATGTGATTACAGGTAACGTTCAGCTTTCCCGAGAATTTCTAAGTGGTTGTTTGGAAATGACCTTTTCTGAGAATTTTTGGGGTGGTCATCAGAAAATAGCTGAAAATGTTAGAGTGCAAGATGTCACTAAACAACAGTGCTTAAAAACTTACTTGAATTCTTTAAAATAATATTCAAAGTGTTTAAAAGCTTTAGCTTTACAGTCATAAGTTTATGTTTGCAGGAAGTGTTGATATTGAAAGTTAGCTGACATCATCAATCATGAGTGCCATATGTGTACCTGTCGAAAGTGAACAAAATTCATGTGTGCATGCATTGAAACAAAGTGCTTGCTCAGTGAAACAAAATTCAGATATGTGCAGTGATTTTTAAATTTTTACTTGCAGTGTTTCTGCTTCAAAACTCTGCAATTATTATTTTATCATTTAATTTTTTCATTAATTAATGCAATTAAAATGTTTTTATAATCATTGAATAAAAAATGTGAATGATATAAATTACTTTGAAATTTACATATGTAATGTTGTTTTTGTTATTATATGAAGTTTTAAATGTGTTGGATTGTTGTTTGAAGATATCAGATCAAAATTTTATGGTATTAGAAATTTGAATTTTTGTAATTTGATTTCACAAAGTAAGTGAAGAATTTTAAGATTTTAATATTATTTTATTTAAGGAAGGTTATTAAAATTATGGTAGTAATAATTAGAAATTTGGATTATTGATTAAAATCTTTGAATTATTTTTTAAGAGTTTTGGAAGTCTTTCGAGAAAGAGGTAAATATAAATATAAAGCTATGAACTGGCTCAATGCTTCACCACTCACATTCCTTTAACCATAGTTTTAGTACAAAGTCTACCATGCACACACACACACTATACAAATTTAAATATTTTACATCATTATTGTTAGGTAATCTAAAATATGATTCACCAAATTTGTAAGATCTAACAAGTAAAGGAGTTATTAGTCTTAATTTGAATTTTTGCATATTTATATTTGAATTATGTAATACTGAAGAATATTTATGGCCATAAATCATAATTAATGATTTTGATATATTTATACAATGTTGAAAGCTTGTTACCTTCTATAATGAACAGAGATTTTTTGTAATACTGAAGAATATTTATGGCCATAAATCATAATTAATGACTTTGATATATTTATACAATGTTGAAAGCTAGTTACCTTCTATAATGAACAGAGATTTTTTATCCGCTGTAGTATTTAGGCTCTCACAGCCATTAGCAAGTAGTTATGCTGATTCGCTGGTGAGGACCTGCCCATTGTTATTCAAGTTTATTTTGTTACTTTTTTTGGTTTATTAATTTCTAAAGTCTGTTTTACATTGCTTTACAATAAAAAGATGTAGGTTGTTTTATAATGAGTAAATAACTAGTTTTAAAATAGAATTTCATGGATTATAAAAAAGAAAAAAAATTATTTTTATACTAAATACAACAGTTTTGCAGAGACTTCCTAGAGAAAGACTATAAAAATTACATTAATGATATTCAAGCAAGGATTCCTGGAACTGTGAACTTTTACAATCATTTCTTGAAAAAGTTAGGACAGCCTTTATTATATTTTCAGAGAAAAATTCTTTTAAAATTAGACTGAAAATGTTAGTAAAACTCTAAAATTTGCATTTATTGTTAAAAATTTTATATTCAAAATTTTGTTATTTAAAAAATTATTTAGGTCAAAATTTAAAATTTTTTTTCCAAAATTATATTTATCTGCCTCGTTAAATTATCAGTAGCCCCACAATTCTTGACTATAATTTGTATATTTCTCCTTTCTGTTCTAAAAGTAGAAATTATTTTGATTAATTTTTCTGGATTGCGTTTTTCCAAATTAATCTGCATCATGCCATCTTATGTAAGCTTACCACTGGGGATATTTTTTCGTAAATCAAATTAAACAACCTTTTAACTGTTTTTCTGAATGTGCACTTACTTTCTAATCTTTGCACCTTTCTACTGCCAACATGTGCCTCTCATTATTCTGTTCCATCCATCGTCTAATGACTACTACGTAAAACTGTGGTATGCATATTGCACTCATAATAATGTGTGAATCAAATATTGCATCTAAAAAATTGCTTGAACAAGAAATAAAAATTGTGTGGTTAAATCTACAGCCTTCTCTATGCAGTAAAGAATCTCCAGATTATTGCAATGCAACAAATCATTGCAAACCCATTATGGTCATTCTCAAATCATCCCGTTACATTCTGTATATATATATATATATATATATAATTGAAAAAGAAATTGTAAAGCTAACTATATATGTGTGTGTGCACACATGTCTAAAATAGGTGAGTTCAAAGATTAAATGTAAAAAGCATTCTTTTTTTTTATTTCAAGAATGCATATTCTATGCTGAATTAGCAAAACCGTGTATAGTTAAAAAAGCTCTGTTTGTATAAACAATTGTGAGACATTAGGAAGCTTTAATTTAAAAATAGACACCTCTATTTTAAACCTGATATGTGAAGGGACATTTTTTGTCTCAGTCCTTTGCAAAACGACTTAAACAAAATATATACAGTAAAGTTTCTAAGTTTTTAAAAATACACTGCCTGTTTCACTGCTACTTTTGAAACAAAAGAATCATTTGGCGATAAGTATGGTTGGCAAACATCTTTTCTGTTCGTGGCATTTCTAACCTATTTCTAGTCCGTTTCTATAAATGAAAAGATGCAAGTTCATTAGTCAAGTTAACACCGACAAATTTTGTCAGCTGAGGATAAAGGAGATCTTATCGACTTTGTGTGTTCCGTTCTTCATGAATAGGGGACTGAAAGATGAGTTGCGATTATCTCACTTGAACTTAAGAAACTCCAGAGTCATAATCTTGACCGAATCTCTTTATTGCTTTTTCAAACATCACGTCGGCTGAGTAACAGCGACAGAACTCGGCAAAACTCTAGTTTCAGAAGCACATCTCAAAGAATCTCTGCCTTGTTGGAATTCCAGTAATTCCCAGCAACCTTGAAACTCCAAACGTATTCTTAAAATCCCTAGCAAATTAATAATAATAATGTGACAGCTGTGAGTGTGTAAATCCCAGAATGTGTCAGTGGAATAGCTTTCTTCATCTGCATGTAATCATATGGAACTGAACATGCATAAGATATCTTAAGCAGTAAAGAAATGCCAGCATGGAAAATTTTGAGAAGTGATACTGATATTTGGAGGAAAATGCATGTTGTGATAGGTAGGACTAATAGATTACATAATAAGTTTTTTGTTGAGCAGACATGTCTGCTTAGTAAAAACGTGTTAATAGAAGTTGAAATAATGTTATTTCAAGGGTAATTTTATTTTTCAGTTTTATTACTGGAAATATGCTTCAGAACTTTAAAAAAGTTCTAAAAATGCCCCAGAAATGCTCTAAAAACTTAAAATATGGTTTAAAAGAGGGAAATTCTAAAAAAATGCATATATCAACAAAATCTATGTTTTAGTTATAACCTTCTTAGCTAAAATATTTCCTAGTTAATTTAATAACATTTTAAATGTTTTTAATACACAAAATAATTCTTAAATTTATTAAACTTAACTTTGCCTTTCGTAAACATGTCAGTTATATTGTTGTCCGAAGTTACAAAAAATAAATTAATATTATCTCCTTTAACTCTTTTTTAACAAAAGTTAATACCTTACTATCTATGTGTTATTTTCCTATTAAAATTTCCATTTTTAATCAATTTAATTATGCTTTAAATATTGCTATTTAAATTAGTTAAAACAGTCTTATTGTTTTTTTTGTCCAGAAAAGTTTTTAAATATAAAAGCATTAAAAAGTTTTTAATGCTTGTCTACTGCCACTATGTACTCGGCTTTGTAGTCAATAAAGCAACTACTGATTATTTTGTCACACTGCAACTCATACGATTTTCTTCATATAGAATCACATATCCAGTAATGCTTTTCCATTTTTCTTTTATCACCTGCATAATCAGCATCACAGAAAACTTCAAATTTTTCGGTTATCACCTGCATAATCAGCATCACAGAAAACTGTACTTAAGAGGAGTAATGCCTCCGTGAACGATTTTCTAGGAAAACCTGCCTCATTCACATTACATATGGGAAAAACCATGAGAGCCATCCACGCAGCCAGCCCATTTGCATGGGATCAAACCTTAGTCGAACTCCCAGCATTTTGGGAACTTAATCACTCGACCACTGATTAAACTATGTACATCCAAGGGAAAGACTACTGTAATGCAGAGTAAATTTAGAATTATTGTATTAACAGTACAGTATATGAGGTGATATTGATTCTTAATTCTGAATTCATGTGAAGAAATTTTATTTGGCAGTTTATTATTGTCTTTATCTTTATGCATTTTTTCTAAATTGAATGGTTCTTCTTGATATTGTGAATCTAATTGAAATTAATTGTGTATAATACAGTAATGGATGTATTATATTTTGTTTGTTTGTTTGTACCATAGTTTTTATTTAAATTAGTTGGACTCAGTTTTGAAAGTATTTCGTATTTTCAGTACAAATTATGAAAGTATACTCGGTTTATTGTTTGAATGCTATAGGTACTACTTGTAAAATGCTTTCTTTAGGGTCTATTAATGACTATGTTACTTATGTCCTTGTGTTCTTGAAGGCCTTGTATGCCACTGTAAACTTATTCTGCTTAGTTATAATAAATAGCTTCTGGAGGCAGGGGCTTTAATCCGTGTAAGGCAGACATCATGTCAGCTAGGTAATGGAGCCCCTGTTTTCTGGTTAACAGTATATGAGGTGATACAGTGTACAGCACAATCTATTATTATTTATTAAAATTGATACTGTCTTAGTATGTCAAATTTATCAATTAAATTTCACCGAATTTATATACAGGGTAGTCAAAAAATATGTAAGGTTTATCCTAAGTTTTTGACAGTTATTTTTAGCTAAAGCTTCTCTCCTGTCCATCCTAATTTCAGCTTACAATTTCCTACCAGAATGTGTTTTTAGAATCGCGTTTAATGCAAATGAGTAAGAGTAGTATTGAGGTCGAAGGTTCTTGGCTTCCCCGCCTCGTGAACTAAATCACACTATGGGTCTAGTCCATTTCGAGAGAGAGCCTCAGAGTTTCTGACTATCGCGCGTCTGCCTTTTAGCTAAGTCTCTCTAAGCTGTTACTACGCTCGGCCGCATTACAGGCTTCGCTAGCTTATTCGATATTTAGGGACCAACTACTTAGAATTTTGATTGCTTCGGCTGTATCTCTTAAGTTAAGTTAAGATTAGTTAAATCTTATTACTTATTATTTTGAGTTCAAACCCAAGTGGAGGCTTTGCTGTACGCCCTTAGAAAGGTGCCATCTGTTAACTCTTATTTTGAGCAGTAAAGGGTAATTAACCCTTCTCGAGTTTACATTTCTGTTACTGAACTTAAGCGATTATTTAATTAGCAGTTCACTACGTTCCTCCACATTTAATTGTTAGATAAAAGGGTGGGACCCCACAAACGTCTTCGATATATGAACCCCTTGCGGCTTATTCGCTGTACCAATCGAAGTGAAATTTCACCTATTGTTATTTAAAAGTATGCAGTCGAGATTGTGGTGAGTTAAACTGAGAAGTTAGAAGTGAATTTATTCTAACCTTCATATTTAAAACAGAGCTGTCACGATTACGGTGATAGTGAATAAACTTCGAAATTTTCGAATGTCAGCATCCACTTTTTTCCTGTGCAAATTGATCAGCACATTGAAAAACACAAATGGGGTTGGAACGGTATATGTATGGCGAAAACTGTCAGTGTAAAACATATGAAAAGAAAAACATTGTAAAAGAGAGAAAAGGGAAAAAACTTTTGATGGAATTACAAGTTTTCAACGTGGCCATCTTCGTAGACGGTAACGCATTGCATGAGGGAGATTGTTGACAACAATGATGAACGTAACATCGCATTAGAAATCTGTTTAGCTTTACATTTTATGGCATGTTTCAGTTCTGGAAAATCTTCCGGATTTGATGTGTACACCTTAGATTTCAGATAGCCTCAGAACCAGAAATCCATTGGCATGAGGTTGGGTGATCGCGGTGGCTAGGAAATTGCAAAGTTACGGGGAATTACTCTTATCTCGAAAGTGCTGTGCAGCGCTTGCCGAACGTATGTGGCAATGTGTGGAGGAGCATCATTATGCAGTCGTACAATCTCATTAACGACATTTCACTGCTACAGTTCTGGAATTACGTAATTCTGCAACATTGTTCTATACCGGGAACTTGTAATGGAGCATATTTTCATACCTGTGGAAGTGACCTCTTCGAAGATGTACGGATCTAGAACGAATGTGCTTGGGATGCCGCACCATTCAGTCACTCTATCTTCATCATATCTGATGAGGAAAGAATTCATAAAGTCGACATGCTGTTGCAGCACCAGAACGCACTGCAGTTAATAAGGAAACATCTTCAGAAGAGAGCGCAGAAGTTTGAGGAGTGTGGGTTTCGCTACATCCAAACCTGCTAGCAACACTTCTTGCAATATGCAATGGACCTGCAGTAATCGTATTAAGCACTTCCGCAACAACTACAACAGGAACATATATATGGTCATCTGGATCGCGGTCTATCACATGTATATCAGTTTCTTCTTTTTTTTTTTTTTAACTGTGACGTATAGTTTTTGCGGAACTTGAGCCTCCTCTTATAATTTCGCCCATAAACTCGCACTGCATCGACAGCATTTTCAGCGTTCAGATAAAACAGCTTTATCAGTTCACATCGTTGTTTCCTTGTGAGTGTCATTTTGTTAGCAAGATCGAACAACTGAATGAAAGAGTTTTCCCACACTGCTTTTCTTCTCTGTGTTGTCACCAGGGCTGTGGAGTCAGAATCGGAATTAGGCATATTTTTGGGTAAAGGGAGTCGGAGCTGGAGTCGCTGAGAACACGTCGACTCCGACTCCAGTTTTTGTTGGGCACTTTGAATATGAAATGAAATTAACGTGAATTGAAAAAAAAAATTAATAACAAACTGAGTTATTATTTTTATTTATGAACTAAATACATTAAGAGATAGTTATTTTCCATTTTATTGACATATTTTTTTTTCCAATGGCGGGCACTTGCCTATGCCAGCATCGGCCTCTCCTAAGGCCAGATGTGGTGGTCTCTTTATTATAGAGGCACATAATAGATGTGCTACCTTTGCCTCCTATGAAGGGACAGGCAATTTTTACACCCGTGCCTTCTCCGGGATTCGAAGCCAGGCCCTTCGGTATCGTAGTCTGGCTCCCCTAACCACTATACTGTCTGGGCGGCTTTTATTGACATATTAATAAATATAAGGGAGGAAGATGGATGTGATATTTGCTATTATTGATTAAACTGATTCATTAGTTACAAATCTCAGTGGTAAGCAGTAATAGCAGCAAGAACTCCCTAAATTGATGCCATTCTTAGCAAGCGAGAAGAAAAAGGAGCAATTATTGATCAAGCAACGCGATGGGGAAGTACACTGCGGGGAGAAAAAATGGTACAGTTCTATATCTTCTGTTTCACTGAACCGATTGACGAAATTCACCTTGCGTTTTTCATGTCTCGAAAGCGCGACTTAGGATATATATTAGATTTATATATTCTAAATTGTTTTTACAAATTAATAGGGGTGACAGTACTCATCCAGATGAGCAATATTTACCATAGAAAATAGGGTCGCATTCCACTCTGAAGCCTCGTTCACAAGTGCAGATTCGACCGGTAGCGAAAACCGGTTCTTCCAACGTGTCCCATTCACATGGGAACAAGCATTAACTGCCTCGCCGAATTGGACGTAGAACTTGGTTGAATGTTCCTTACCTCTCGGGAGCAGGGTAAAGGGGATATTTCCGGTACTATACTGCGCGATTGCGCGGTTCACTTAATTTTAGTTACTGCTCGCTGGACTGTCAGCGAAACAATCGCGCTGATAGATGTCTGGGGATGTGATAACATCCCCCCAAAAATTAGATAGAACTGTAGAAGATACGGAAATTATAGACAAATACAGACTAGGCTATCTGATGCTAGAGTATTCCAGAAATATCGTTCAAATTAAAACTAAAGTTAAGACAAGTACATAACGGCTTCAACGCGACAACGGACTCGGTACCTTTTGAATGATTTTTTTAAAAAAAATTAAACATTTTCGTCTACTTTTTTATAAATATTATTAAATGGTTTTGTGAGACAAAATAATTTTAAGCTGAAAAAAAAAATTTTGCTAGTAATTTTTTTAATTTAAATTTTTGAAGAAAAATTTTATAATTTTCAATTCCCCCCAGTTTTTTTAATTGTATTTATTAGAGTTTTCTTAATAACTTCAAGGAATGATTTTGCAATTAATGAATTAATTTCTGAGAAAAAAATAAAAATACACTTTTATCTAAAATCTTTAAAACAAATATGATCTCAGTCACATTTTCATTTCAAATAATTTTTCTTTTCAGTACTTTGCAAAATCTATCCTTGTTTCTATAACGTCTATAATTTTAAATAAGCAGTAAAAATAATAAATAATTTAGTCCATACCTGTATATGTTTTAGGACTTTTAAGTAATAGGATTTATTGAAAAAAATGCGAGTGTTATTTATTCAATTGGTAAATATAAACATAAATTACGAACCTTTTTTTAAAAAACCTTATGTGGCCAGAAAAATTGCAAAAAATCATAAAATGCAAGCAAAATTTTTCTTTACCTGTTTTTGTTTTGTAAAACACGTTTAAAACAATTTTAATACATTAATTAATTATAATATTGTTGCGTGCGTACGGGTTTGTAATAGATTGATAATAGTTCGTAAATGATTGTAATTGCACTCAAATCCGATCATAGCTTAATTAAATTTATTTTATCAACAGAAACACTTAAAAGTTCTGGAATTTTCCACAGAAATACTCGTACTAGTGTTTAGAATATCACTATGTATAATCAGTAGTTATGCTTCAATCTAATAAGAACGTTAAACACAACGGAATAAAAAAAGCATCGTAAGAGAAAGTTAACTCAGAAATATTTCCAATCTCACGCTGAACTAACAACTGGCAACAATAACATGTCATAAAAATAGTGTAGTATAATAAGATTATTACTTTGAAGCCGGTGTTTCGAATTGATGCCCAAGAAAAACCAATATTTCCCATTCTGCTTCATTGCATATCTTTTAAAAAAGTAAAAAAATCATCCAATTAATTTCTTTTATCATTTTTTAATGCGAAAAGTTTGTTTTATAAGCTGTGAAAATGTCGGAAGTTTGTAACCGATATATTTTTAGATATGAAATTTTAAAATTAATGCGCGTCAAAAAGTCTAAAAATATGAACGATTTTCAAAAATTCTCCCAAAATATTTTTAAAAAAAATTACGCTAAAAATTTCATTTAATTTTTTTCCCTCCACAGTGTGTTATGTTGCAAACTATAATATTCTGAGATTCTCAGTTTATTTGTTAATATTTGCAAAAAATCGTTTCAACTTTAAATTTGAAAAAAATCTAATCCTCTAAAAATCAAACGCGTCACACAACATCCACAAGCAGTGTATGTACAAAGTTTCAGTTCTATATCTTATCGGGAAGCAGTTTCAAAATCCATGACCATCTTTTAACCATAGCGACAAGCACCAAGAGTGAACTAAATAACAGCTTATAAAATAATAATAATAATAATAATTAAAAAACATATATTTTTCAGGAACCATTACGAAAGTTCAGGTGCCAGTTGTAAAAGTACAGATTACAAAGTTAACAACAGTAAACAACGTTAAAAATGTGTAAACAGTATTAGAAATCGGCCAATTCGGAAACGTGGTTGTTCACAGAGGCTTAAGTGTAAAGGGAAGGAAGACGGTGGTCTTCTGAACGGGTCCTAAAGACGAAACTCTTTCATGTCTTCTCTTTCTCCTCTTGCTAACGGCAGCTGTGCGAAGGAGCGGTGCATGTGAACGGGCTTGAGAGGAAGAAAAGAAGAATGTTAGAACATAAAATCCTCATTAAATGGGTATTAGTAAGGAATATTTAACTGATGTAATGAGTTTTTGTGAATAAATTTCTGTATTCGAGATGTATGAACGTTAAAATATTCGAAAATATAGCTGAGATTTGGGTAAAGTGTCTCTTACTGCTTCTTTCTTTGATTCCTTCTGTAACTATAGGTATATTGGTAATGATATTTGCTGTGTAAAGGTATGGTAGTGTTTCACAAGATTTCGTTCATAAAGAATAAATTGGTAAATAAATTAATGAAAACTGACAATCACGAAAGAAAATCCTAGTATAAGAAATTAAAAAATAGACTATATATGCAATTATCTAGGGAAATTTATTTGGAACTGAACTAGGTTCGAAGAAATGTGTTAACATTATGCACTAGAAATAAAATTATATCGATTAAACAAAATTTCAAGAGCTGAAATAATAACCAATGGGTAAAGTCGATGGTTATTCACCTCTCTTTCGATACTGATAATGTTTATCGTAGGAATTTCTTTTGTATGTGTAATTTAAATAATCGTTAATTTCGCATGAAAGTTGTCGATGAAGGCAGAAATATCCGTACTTAGTGCAGGAAAGAGACAATAATGTGAAAATTTGCATAGTCGATACTAAAGTTTAAAAATAATAGTATGCAATGTAGTCAATTATAAAAAAATACTGAATTGAAAGCTATTAAGCTTTCAAAATAATAAGTCTTCTGGATGTGTTCATGAAACTGTGAATATGGTTCTAAAATTATGCATGAATGTAGTGAATTCATTCTAAAAATTGGGAATCTATCAAGTTAGCTTTATGAGAATCGAGATTCAAAACCGAACATCGGTAACACTGAAGAGCTTAAAAGCATGCATTCAGATAAAAATGATGTAAAATCTTTAAGGAAATATCAGAATATGCAGGAAATGTTAAAGTTTGAAAATGCGAATGAAGTTAATAATGAGGTAAAATAGAACAGTCATGGTAAGAGTGCTACAGAATGATAATCTGTAGAATTGGGAAATTAAAATAGTACTATAAAGACTAAGTAAGGCCTATTCAACGCATTGGATATAAATAATAGTTATCGGTTGTAAAATAAAATGCTTAATTGAAAACTATCTCTATGTTTAAGACATTTAAACATGTAAATTTAGCTGAAATAGTAAAATGAAATGCGTGATTACAATCGAAAATCATAAAAAAGAGTTAAAATTTAGAGTATGTTGGAAACTAGAAATGAAAAAAATCTAAAAAGTATTAAAATTACATCTAAAATTAATTAAAGTTCATGAATATTGTAGGAAAATGTAATAAACAAGTTCAAAATTAGAGTACTTTAAAAATTATGAAGGTTTGAAATGTACGAAACATGTTAAAAATAGCATCTAAAATTCAATACAGCTCATATAAGGTCAGAAAATAAATAAATTAAACTAACATTAAGGATATGTTTGAAATTACGAAGATTAAAACGTATAAAAGTAGCTACAAATTAACTGAAAATCATGTACATAGTGTGAAAATATAGCAAATTAGTTAAAATTTAGAGTACGTTGGAAACTAAAAACGTTAAAAAATAGAAAAGAAATTAAATTTTACATCTAAAATTAAATAAAAGTCAGGTATATGATCTGAAAATATAGGAATTATGTTAAAATTAAGACTGTATTAGAAATTATGAAGGTTAAAACGTATGAAAGTAGCTACAAATTAACTGAAAGTCATGTACATAGTGTGAAAATAAAGTAAATTGTTAAAATTCAGAGTATGTTAAAAACTAAAAAAACGTTAAAAAGTAGTAGGAAAGAAGTTGAAATTTACATCTAAAATTAAATAAAATTCAGGTATATGATCTGAAAATATAGGAATTATGTTAAATTTAAGACTGTATTAGAAATTATGAAGGTTAAAACGTATGAAAGTAGCTACAAATTAACTGAAAGTCATGTACATAGTGTGAAAATAAAGTAAATTGTTAAAATTCAGAGTATGTTGAAAACTAAATAAACGTTAAAAAGTAGGAAAGAAGTTGAAATTTACATCTAAAATGAAATAAAATTCAGATATTTGATCTGAAAATATAGGAATTACTTTAAAATTAAAACTATATTAGAAATTATGAAGGTTAAATCGTGTGAAGGAAATTAAATAAAAGTCATGTATATAGTGTGAAAATATAAAGTATATTAAATGTTATGAAGGTTAAAATATACAAAACAAGCTGAAAATGTTACATCTAAACTTAAATAATGGTCGTGTATATGATCAAAAAATGTGAGAAATAAGTTAAAATACAGAATAGGTTGAAAATCAGTAATGTTAAAACGCTCGAAAAATAGTTAAAAATTACATCTAACATTGAATAATATAATAAATAGAAACGCGTGATTTAGGAATTACACTCGTAAAATGTAACAAATGAGTTGAAAGTACTGGGTTAAAAGGCATGAAAAATTCTATGTAAGATGAAATAAATAATAAAATGAGTCATGTAGTTAAGATTATGACAAGTAAATGTGGTATTATGAACAGAAGATTTAAGAAATAAGTTAAAATTCTGAGTGTATAGGAAATTATAAGGCTTAAAATATATGAAAACATTAAAAAAAATATTACATCTAAAATTAATGCCTTTTGAATCAATCATTAAATTCGAAAATAAAAGCCGTTCAGGACACGTAGGAAATAAGCATTGTATACCTAGTAAAATAGTTGGGATACAAAGAAAAAATATAAAGGCTAAACATTGATTAACAAAAACCATGGGAAAATTCAATCAAAGCTAATCTCTTATCAAAGTGTGTCCTCATTTTATCAGTTAAATAAAGAATCTCCAAACACTCTTATCTGCTGCGCCTCCACTCTACCCCTTCATGTGATACCCCATGGAGGTAGGAAGTTAGATGGAGTGGCCCTAAATTGGTTTCCTCATACCCTGCTTTGAAGCACTGGGGATCCCTTCTTTGGTGACCAAAACATTGGGTAATTTACCATTGAGTTCAATGGGTTTGGACACGATCGGATGTAAATATTTTGTAATTACATCGTAAATATGCATATAAATGTATATATTTTCTTTTTGTACAATACTTCAGAGTCCTAAGTATATGAAAAGAATACATTTTTAAACAACATTTCATTCTGAACGGAATTAAATGCTATACTTTTCACAGTACAGTTTGCTCAGGATGGTTTAATTTGAATGAAATATTTTCACAAGTTTTCGTTAATTACATTAGAAAGAAATTTTAAGGTAATTCGATTTTGTTCGGTTAAGGATTACAAAAATTAAGATCAAAGTTTATTGTATTATTAATATTAAAATTATGCATTATTTCTTTTCTTATAGAGCTTCTTCCTAAAATACTTTCTCAAATATAACATGATTTTTAGCTTCTGAGGCATCTTTTAAATCGAAAAATATAAATCAATTTAAAAGTAATGCTCTATTCGGTCCATTTCAAATTAGAGCACCTTTTATTTTAATAGTGAAATACTTTAAATAGTATTTAACTTTATCTGAATATTTCTGAAAGGGAATAAAATAAGGAATTTTTTAAAAATATTATTTAAAACTTATAAGTGAGTTATTATAAAATGTAAGGGGAATAATTCTTTTAATTATAGTTGGATTTTTTTACCCTTACTTTCAACAGTACATATTCCAAAACTCTTCTTTATTACTTTAAGTACGCATCTCATAGAAATTGCTTTACAATACCTTTTACAGATTGCTTTCTAGTACGAACAATCCTTGCTTAAATAGCTTCATAACGTATTTGTCAACAGGATGTCAATTTATGGTTACAATTCAATGTTAAGGTTATTTAGATAATATTTATAATGGTTATAAATTTAGATATATTTAATAATTAGATTTCTTCATAGTAGCTTTCACAGTTGTTTATGAATGAATAAATCCTTCATTTCAAATACATTTATAAATAATTTAATAAATATTTACGTATTTTGTTAAAGGCAGATGCATGCTTTTTGCAAGCACATGCATAAATACCCATACACATTTCATATTTTTCATTTCCGGCATGTAGAAATCTTTAATTTCTGTGCATTCACTATGTTTTTCAAATAAAGTAATCTACACTAATTTTAAAAAGTACATGTTACAATAATATGTGGATGTGAAAAAAAATTATTTTATTTAAAACATTTTGGCGTTTGGAACATAAAATAAAAGTAGCGAATACTCTATCAAGGGTATAGAAAGATGTATGCAATTTTAAAGGTATGGTGAGGTATTTTTCATTCTTTAAGCGTAACTTTTTTGCTAAAATCTATATTTTTGTAGTTCAACAGCTTAGAATTTTATAAAACAAATTCATAATCAAAATCGCTGTGCTTAGTTATTGAAAAATAACCAAGATGTGATTTTTTGCTTAAATGCCACTAAACTATACAAATTGCTATTATCCATCACACTATGAATGTTTCTTTTATGCGGAAGTGTCCCGCTTTTCGATTTGTATGGAACTGTCGTGTGTCGAAATACTATCAGAGCGCTGTCAAGCGAGCTTCTGAATGTGAACAAAAAACACCCCATCTGGTGACCGAAGCTTCGGAGCAGTGCTTCACTTCTAATGCCGGTTTGGTCACTCCTTCCTTTCTTACCTCCATGTGATACCCTGCATGACGTAGCCTCCCTTCCGCTAACATCACTGGCCATGCCCACAGCGCGTGCAGGTGAACTGTCGTTTTCTATCTACTAAA
Organism: Stegodyphus dumicola; assembly: GCF_044657685.1. Lineage (NCBI taxonomy): Eukaryota > Metazoa > Arthropoda > Arachnida > Araneae > Eresidae > Stegodyphus > Stegodyphus dumicola. The sequence continues at coordinate 164,349,192 of NC_140780.1, forward strand.
TACTAAAAACTGTAAGAAATGGGGTTTCTTTTGAGTGAATAAATAACTACAGACTATTAGTTGTACATTCAAAACAGAATATTAGTTAATATAAATTAATTGAAGAATATTAGATGCACTAGTCGTATTAGTCATTATTTACATTTTCTACCTTTATAGTCTTATCCCAAAATTTTGTCAGGAAATTTTGTGTATTTTTAGGTTCTACGTATCCTTTCTCTTGTAAGTTCCAAAAGAGAATCCTCATCTTCCCTTTCTATTACCCAATTATCATCTCAATCATATATTCGAGGACTTTATATTCAAGGTGCAATCAAAGTAAGTTTAAATTCTTTTTTTATGAAATATAAATTGTCTTTTTTCATAGATATGTATATATTAAAAGCTTTGGCACTGCTTTTCTGTTGAGCTGGAAACTAAGTTATGCAGAGTGTTAACAGTGTTACGAATTTTTTACATAGATACATGATTTCAGTGCAGTTATATGTGAAATTGGTGTACTTCTTTGTGTAATGTTACATGAAAAATAACTGTATTGATTTCATATGTAGCGATAAGTGCTTTCGGCCCTCATATGCCTTCGAGTAATTTCGTGAAGTACTAGAAATATCTCGGCGGCCGAGTAAGAACTGCAACGAAGAGCCAAAACATTATGATCACCTACTCAATAACGCATTGCACGATATTTGGCCTACAAAACAGCTGCAACTCGCCTTGGCATTTATGCCACAAGTTCTTGGCAGTTTGCTGGAGACAGGCTGTGCCAAATGTCTTAGCAGCAGTCACGCCAAGTCGAGATATTCCGACGTGGTGTTTGAGCTTTGAGCTGGCACTTTGTGATTTCCTAAATGTGCTCTATGAGGTTAAGATCCGGCGAGTTAGGTGGCCAGGACATTAATTGGAATTCATCCTTATGCTTCTTGAACCACTTCAACACAATGCAAGCTCTGTGGCATGGGGCGCTATTCTGCTGGAAGATTCCATTTCCAGTTCGAAAGACAGACGTCATGTAAGAGTGCAAATGATCCGCAGTTATGTTCAGATAGTCCGCAGCTTTCATGGTCTGTTCTACCACAACTAAGGGTCCAAGAGCCGCTCTTGAGAACGTCCCCCAAAGTATAATACTGCCGCCACCTATTTGTATATGACCTATTGTATGGGGGGGGCAGAAAATGTTTGCTTGGAAGACAACGTATTTTGACATGACCATTGGCGTGATGAATGCGAAATCGTGATTTATCGCACCAGGCAACTGTCTTCTACTTATCCATGGTCTAGTTTTGATGATTCTGGGCCCACTGTAGGCGTAATTGACAATGACGCTTGGTCAAAAGAAGCACACGAGTGTGACCTCTGCTGCGCAGTCCCATATCCAACAGTGTCCGCTGAACTGTGTGTTCCGAAATACACTTGGACCCACATTGTATTGGGCTGTCAGCCGAGGCACTGTATGACGCTGATTTTGCTGTACCAAGCGAGACAGTCTCCGATGCCCTTTTTTCTGATGACGCGTGGACGTCCAACACCTTGGCGTCTACTGCTGGTTTCACCGCCATTTATCCACTTTGCATGAATATGTAGCGTTTTTTTTAAGTAAGAGCCGGTTTGGTGTATACACTAATAGGTGGTGTCGTGTCTCGGCATTCCTTAGAAACTACTGTGTGCAGTTGCAGCTGTGTAGGTAACCTGTACGGTATGTGCTGCGTCTTTAAAATATTCTAGATTATCGAATTGCCCGTCTCGTGCGAGGTACTGTCAGTATACGTTTTTTGTTGGCAAGAAACCTGTCTGCTGCAGACATTTAGTGGCTTCAGTTGAAGCGAAAATTGTTGAGAACAGACGCTTCACCATAAGCACTCTTTCGAACAAATTTCCTGAAGTGTCTAAGTCAGTGCTGTACTAGATTGTTTCTGAAAAGATAAGGTTTAAGAAACTGTGCTTCCATTGGGTCCCTAAACTTCTAATGGAGGACCAGAAAAACAAGATTTCGGTGTTCACTGAATTGGATCATTGAAGCATTTACTACCTTCAAATGAAGACCTAACACGTAATGGATTATAACATGCTTTTATTTGGATACAATACGAACTGCTTTACACAATCCATCATATAAGTTATTGCACTTCAGTTTTTAAACTTTTCATTAAAAAGCCATGATAATACCTCTGGTGAGCATTACATGCCCTCCTTGCTTCTTCTGAGAGATTTATCTACTGTCTAAGTATTGGATTCATGTGTTTTCTTTGGTAATCCAGGATGCTGGAGACAAACTGATTAATTTGTGAGATTAATAGATGATTACATAATATTTAGTGTAGACATGATTATGGCCTAATCTACATTAAATATGATTACATAATATTTAATGTAGATTAGGCCATAATCATGTAATAAATCTCAATAAAAAATCTTATGTCTGTGATGACTATCAGCGAAGCATTTTACAGAATCTCTTAAATTATTTGTGCGTACTTAATTTAAAAAAAGCGAGGTTATTCACGGTTATCAAAGAGGTTTTTGGAAGGTAAGTTCTTGGAAGAAAAAAATCCGTTTTTTAACTTCTCCTTCCGAAACCGGGCTCTAATAAGAGGTTCCTGGGGTCTAGACGCTTGTGTCCTGTCGTCTACGGCTAAATGTCTTGCAGGCTAACTGGTGTCGGTTAAACGTTCCGGCAGTTACCTGACACGGACTCCTCGCAGACCGACAAACGAGCCTCCTAATATTCCATCACACATTGCCACATTCGCAGCAACGTTTTACTTATACTACAGGTATTCAAGATACATCATTCTTATTTTCAATAAATGCAAATGTTAATTATCTCTTCCAGGATGTAGAAAAAGGAGTCCAGTGCCTATTAGATAAAGCATATGAGGAATCCTCACCATTAACTGTTATTGATGCAGATTTATTCAAAGTATGGCAGACGATAACAGTGTCGGAAAATGCTGAAAAAGAAAAGTAATTTTTAGATGTTTCATGTATTGGACTAACAGTCTTTGTATATTTATATTTGATGTTGTATATTTGTATTTGATGTAGTAGCAAATGTCTAAAATATTTATGTAAAATTTTAGGAATCCCCCTTCTGTTGTGACTGAAACTGGATGTTTAGTGCCTGATCTCATAAATGATGTATGATTTACTTCAACTTATTTATCACTTAATTTCTCGTTTATTTTTGTAGGTGTAGAAAATCAAATCTTTAATTATGCTTTAAAATTTTGTGGATTTATATTTTTAAAGTATGGTCTGAAATATTTTCTGTGTTTTTCTTGTTTCTTATATTTGTTTAAAGTGATAAGAAACCTCTATTCTTTTTTTTTTTTTTTTTTTTTTTTTTTTTTTTAAGTTGTACATATCTTGGTGCGTACGAACCTGTGAAAAAAATTCTTGTATTTTCTTTATTATGCACAATGTTTTTAGGTAAACTTTTCAGATGACACTTTATAGGAACAGTTTTTTTTGTAAGAATTTTTTTTTTTTTTTTTTTTTTTTTTTTTGAGGGATTGGGGTAATAAAATGTGAGAATGATATAAGCTGACAAAGGAAATGCTTGAATGTGTTAATTTCTTTTATAGCGTTAACTATCTGTATGGATACTGATGTCAAATGACTCAATGTATTCTTTAGTTTTGCTTCATGTTATTTGTTAAAAATTACCATATATTTTCGAATATAAACCAATTCATGTTTTTTCTGTTGCCAAAAGTATGTTTTTTCTTCAAACATTTACCCATAATTCAAAACCTGTATATGAGCCAGTATAAAGAAACACATGTACGTTCAGACATGTCGCCATGAAGGCAAAAATATTTATATATCCAAACAAATTAATGCGAAGTAAAACATCAGACACCAGTGTTGAGAGTTTTAACTCTGGTAACCCTATCTGAAGCAAGTACAATTTCCTCATTCATTAGTTTTGTGTTGTATACTATCTGTGGTATCTTTGTTAGTCTTATTTTCTGTGCCATTTTATTTTTTGTCTGAAAGAGGAGTAAGGAGAGAAATTCGTATATGGCAAATTTCAAGCTAAAGGTGTTTGGATTTGCTGAAAATTTTAACAGTATGGCTGCTCACATTTCTCTGTAAATGAAAAACAAGTTCGAGATTATAGAAAAAAAGTCATTTAGTAGAAATAACTAAGTCATGAAAAGAAGTACGTGGTCGTCAGCTTATATTTCATACCTTGGAGGAAAAATTCGCCTCATGCATTCAAAAATCGTGAATGAACGGTTTTATTGTATTATTAGCTATCTGAATCAAGTTGCTGATTAAAGTGATTTTCTTTTTCGATTCTAATTTTTATTTGCTAATTCATTTATGATATTCTGTTATTATTTCTTGTTAAGTTTTTGCATTTTTCCGTTAGCAGGTGCAAATTAAACCAACATCAGGTTGTAGGGTTTATATTTATTTTAACTAACATTTATTTTAAGTTTAAACTATCTCTCCTGTCAAGCCTTACTTTCCCCTGGAACTGCCAATGCCAGAGTATGTAAATTTTAGTAGAACGCACAAGGATTCAAATTATCAGCGGAAGTATTCTGAGTTAAATAGAATGGAAACTAGTTCAAGGTGTGCTGTTCTTACTTCACGAGCGCGGAGGTAGTTAGCCAGAAATTGAAGAACCCCGCGTTTCGGCCTGTGTGCTTGCCTAGGAGAATTGTTAATCGTTCAACGTGATATTCAAAGTTTGCTGAATTAGCAGCGGTATTGTTAAACGCGGTGAGGTTAGTTACGTTTAGAGAGCCTCGTCGTTAGAGTCTTATTATTATTTCTTTTCAGGTTCTTATTTTATTTTACCGCCGGGTCGGCGTAGTTTGTGAGCGTCAAGAGCACGCAATTGTAATTTCTTAAGGTGAATAAAAAGGGACTTAAACCCTTAGCAAGACTCTGTTTAAATTCCAGTTTCAACAGTCACCTCTTGGTTGCGTGCAGGTTGGAGGCGCGCAACTCTACAAGTTTTTTTTTTTTTTTTTTTTTTTTTTTTTTTTTTTTGCTTTGGCAGTGATACAGGAAATCAGGAATATGAACAGTTTCAAAAATAAAGCAGCTCATTTTCATAAAATCAGCAACTCATTTTATTTAAGCCTCTGGTTTTATTTAACCCACGGGTTTTTTTATGTCATGAAAACCTGCATTTAAACAGTATTCATTAACTAAATTTCAGTAATTACTTACTTTAGTATCTGTTTTCATAAACTTACATTCATTAAGACGACATTTTCATTATTTAAGAAAGCTAAATGTCCTGAATTAAAAGCTAATATATATATAAAGTGACAAAAAAATTATGACCGGATAAAGCCAGTCATTCTGCTTAGACAATTAATATTAGTTATTTTCATAAATTTAAGAAATATAAACTAATAGAATAAACATAGTGCTATACCTGGTGATTTATCACTTGCACGTGCATAACAGAAAAGTAGCTATGTTTTTTGCTCAGATTAGTAGATCCGTATATAAGTCAACCTCGGTAACTTAGTTTAGAAATTGTTCCAAAAATGCTTACCTTATATATGGAAATATATGGTAGTGTACAGTGACCTGGCATTTCCCACCAGGCAGGGATTGCCCCACATCTGAACTAATTATCCTGTATTCATTCTGCTTTCATTTAAATTTTAATCCCTCAAATCTTCCATTTCTCAAAGCAACCCTAAAAATAAAATGTAAAATTAAGATATCTTTAAAACTCAATTTGCATTTAATAAATAAGTACTTATTTTACTGCATATATTTATCTGACTTAAATATATGCATATTGTGTCAATATGGTCAGTTTAATCATGTTGTTGCTGTTGAAATGCAGATAATGATATCTGTTGGGAAGGTGAATGTAATTTGTTGATTTTTGTCAAGTAGTGTTTTTTCATTATTTTGTGTTATTACAAAAAAAAAAAAAAAAATGTAATTTTTGGGTCCTGTTTTATGTACCCTACATAATTGTATATGTTGTTTTTAATTGTTTCTATTGTATGTACTGTTTTTAATTGTTAAATATTCTCATCTCTCCCTTTCCTTTAACTGTTACTGTCTCTCATTTGAATTGAAAACATCTGATCATCTTTTGCCTGCGTTACTTTCATCATTTGTTGATAACATTACTATGTTTTTTACTAAAATAAAATCCATATAAATGGTCTATTACAATCTTAGAATATATTGAAACATTGATTTAGTTAGCGAATTTAATTTCGTACGTAATTTTTTTTTTTAGTCCACAGGGGCTTTGTCCCTGAAGGACTATTGTTTTCATTTTGCGATTTTTGCGTCGGAACCCTATAAACAGCGTATCACTTTTCAAATCGTTGCTACCAAATACTATCGCCCTGTATTATATTTGAAGAAATTAAATAATGAAGAATCTGCATAAATGTATGTATGTTTCTTGCATTGTGATAAAACAACGCTACCTACAGCCGTCCAATTGTGAATGATGTAATCCTACTGCGAATATTGACATCTGAAAGCCCAGTTTTGAAATTTGGAATTTTTTTTATTATCGATTTCATATTTTGTAAAACTTTAACGAATTTTTGATTAACAAACTCAACGATTTAAAAGCAAGCAATGGCAACACTCTGCGGGAGGGGTGGGAACTTTTTATCTCCAGCTCGCGGAACTGTGTATCATAAATTCTAAAGATATGCTAATTTTAAAATTATTTTGCGAACATTGCTTTTGAACTGAATTTTATGGTTTAAGTGCAAAGAACATGATATTTAATAAATAAAGATAACACAGAAAACGTTTAAAAAAAACCCTTTGGATGTAATTTAAAATCTGAAACCTTTCAGATCCCCCCCTCGCTTCCAGGTTACGTATTTTAATGAAGAGTTTCAGTTTAGCTTATGGCTAGAGTTTAAATTTTATTGTTTCTGAAACGTAAATATATAACTATATTGGAATATTTTCTCTGTGGAGTATGTAATAACAGATGAATGCTTTTTCACTGTCAGTGGAGTGTTTGTTTCTGATGGTGAAAATGAACAGAACATGCTGCTTTGAATCAGATATCAGTATTTTTTTATCAATTATCTTGCAGTAAATTTCCTCATAAAGAAGTTAATTAAACGTTTTCTGCCCTTAACATTAATGTGCAATGTGTCAGTGCATTGGCTGGAATTTGCTAGTTTTAAAGAAATGCTTTGCAAGCTAATCTGATATTTTTACCTCATTGATTATGCTACATTACACTCAAAGGCCCGTCCACACGGGTACGCTCGTGATGTAGTTGACGCAACTGTTTTGACGTCGGCGTAAATTCGCGTGCCGCAGAAGACGTAAAACTGAGTTCGCTCCTGTTCAGCTTTTATGTCCGTAAGGTGAACGAACAGCCAGTAGCCAACCGAGTTCTTATCACGTGTCATAATCAGAAAACCTTTTTGCTTACTCCTTTCAATATGACGTCAGAACCACACAGAGATGAGTTTTTGCTTAGAAATATCATAACTGTATACAGCTATAAAATAATCAGCATTGTTCACGCCATCTTCAGATTTCTCAAACCATATATATTGGTATAAATTTCAAATTCTTATTAAAGGGGAAAACTGTATATTTATAAAGCAATGATCCGATCAGTATAATCATATGCTTCACCTGTTTATAACACTTTAAGTAATAGGAACCTAAATAAATTACAGTTTCTACGAAATCAAAGTTTCTGCCTTACAAAATTCTCCTTAATTATTATAAATATTGGTATATCATGTGAAATAAAATGCTCTATAAATATCCCAATATTAAATACACCAAACCTAACTTCAGCAATATAACAACTTGTAAAATAAAGTAGTTGACTGTGAAAGAGTATTTAATAAAATACAATTACGAAGTTTTGGAGGAAAGTTACAACTTGTGTCATACAGGAATCATTTATTGAAGTTTAATTAAATTACCTTTGCAGTGACTTCTACTTGTTACACTATTTTTCACAAGCACTGCTATCACAGATAGCTGAGTGTTCAACGCGCTCCTTTGCAAATGGAAAGGTGGCGAGTTCGAACCTCACCCGTGGGCAATATATAATTCAGTTAGCTTTTCTCATTTTGAAACGTGTTTCTTATATTTAATCATGAATCATTATATTCTTATTTTACTATTATTATTATTATTGTTTTCATTTCTTATTTTATTCATTATTATTATTGTTTTTAGTTTAAAAATGTGCATTGCAAATAGAAACCCTTATGTAATAATATATCTGCATCTCTTTATCATATATCATCTATAAATTATCTCTTTATTTTTACTTTATTGCATATTTTATCATGCACATAATTTCTCATAAACTATCCAAAGTTTGAACCTCATTCTAAATTCAAGAATAAATAAAAAGAAAAACAAAAGACTAAGGGAGGGGGAGTTTAAAAAATATGAAGCTGGTTTTATTATATGTTGGATGGTGTATATAAAGAGAATTAAGTAATTTAATTCTCTTTTATATACTGTATTCCAAACCAATTTTATAAATCCTAATTTTCATACAATATAGAATCTGCAAGTCTGTCAAACTGGTCGATATTAATCGTGAAGTAATTAAAAAACAAGTAATATAAAAAAAAGTCAATTCCTACTTAGGTCCACAAACAAAAATTAAAAAAATACAAAAAAAATTAAAAATACAAACAGAATTTTTTTAAATTAAAAATTTTAATACGTGAAAAAGTTGTATTAATATCAAGTGTCATCTACTACAAGTTTAAAAAATTGTAATTGAACTTCAGTGGATGAAAAAAAAGTATTTTATTAACGACTGAAAATTTGAACAAAATATACGGAGAGTGTGAGCTAATAGTAGGAATTTAATAATTCTAGATATTCATTTCGCAAACGAGGCAGTAAAGAAAAAAAAAAAATCTCTTGAAACAGGTGGCTCTAAATAAATCTTTCGGAACCATTCTAGTCATTTTTTCGCGGTTTTGCCTCTGCTTAATGAAGTAAAGTTTCAGCTATCAAAAAATCATTTGATTCGGGAAACTTGCCGCAAACGTATATAAGCACAGCGAAGTAACAAGATACAGCTCCGTTGATGCTATATTAAAGCGCCACGTGATTTTTGCACAAAATAATGTGATTGGTTAAATGCACTCTTCGCAAGCGTACTCGTTTGGACGCTTTTTCGCTGGTAACGTAAAAGGGCGTTCGTCAGCTACGTTTCCAGCGTAGTCGTGTGGACGGGCCTTAACTGTGGATATTTTCTGTCCTATTAAAATTTTCAGTTATATATATATTACATTTATAACTAAACTGATGTATATTTAAATTATTTTAAATAGTCTACAATGTATAGTTAATGTAATTTTTTCCCTCTTTTTGTGTGTTTGTGCGCAGATACTGTCATTTGAAAAATATCAAGGAGATTGTACAAGCCTAATACAGGGTTTTACTAGAAGTTTAATGATGAAGGCTACTTCCTTGGTGAAAATTGTTTATCATTTCAGGTAATTATATATGCTAGTTGCTAAAATATTACATAGAGACTGTGACCATATTCTAAATGGAGTTGTATAATAATGAAGTCTGTTTTCGTTGTTAATGATAATGTGAAGTCAGTCACTCAAATAACCACCTTGTTATATAAAATTATTGGTATGCTGATATTTCCTTTAGCTGGATTCTACATTCCAGATATAAGAAATATTAGCATGCAAAATTATTATGAACTCAAGTAGCTTGTGATGTGGCAGTAGTGCCACAGACTTATCCAGAAAGTTTCAGTTAATAGATGTAGTCAGTTTTTTATGTCTGTGTCATGGAGTAGAGACACAAACGTTTTGCAATTGCATCTTCGGTAACTTGGCAATGTCAAAACATTGTGAAGTAGTCGCTTTTAGAATCGACCATTCTTACTGTGTTCATCATGAAGAGAAAGCTATTCTAGAAAAATTAAAAATAGAGGAGCACGCACATTTAATAAATAGATATCTCCTAGTTGTACGCTTTTGCTTTTCGGGAAAAATCGAGAAAATACCAGAATATGCTAGTGCGTGATTTAAAAAGCTTATAAAAGGAGGAAAACCTCTCAATTCAGGAGTTATTGTATGAGTTTGTTTAGAAAACTGCTGTTGTTTACTATAGCGAATTCGCGGTGAAATCGGATTAGCTTTCTCTACGTTTCTTTGTTTTAAATTAAGTTCTGTTGAACGTTTTTAGTAGTTTAAAAGATAACTACTGTGAGATTTTGGGATATTGTACGACTATCTGAGGAACTTTAAGCATTTTGTTTTATTTGTTGTGATAATAATAAATTTTATTCTCTTTTCATCGGATTTCTGCATTCAATTTAAACGAACCCATACGCGCGTAACAATTTCTGGTGTCAGGATTGGGGTTTTGAATGCCAATTACAAGAGCGATGGAAGAACAATTAAGGCAATTTATGGCAGCCTTTGCTGCATTTAAAGAAGAGATGAAAGTTCTGTTAAAGTAAGATGAAAGCTTATCAGGCAAAGATAAAAGCTGGGCAACAAGAGATGAAAAGAGAAATTACCTGCATAATAGAAAATAAATTTGAGGCTATGGAAGGCAGAATAGACGCGGTTGAAAATAAATTTGGACAAATTGAAGAGAAAGTTTCTTCTGTCAAGGAACAAATAGAAGAGAGAGAGTTTCTGCCGTAGAACAACAAATCGATTACATAGTTTCTTCTGTGAAAGAACAAATAGAAGAGAGAGTTTCTGGCGTGGAACAATAATCTGATGATAGGGTTTCTGCTGCCGTCGCTAAAGAAGTTCACACTTTAAAGAAGTGCATAGTGACAGGAGGAAGCAATTCTGATGGATTTAAATTATTTCCATGCCAGCTCGTCGTCCCTCCCTGAAGTTATCCACGTATGATGGAAAGACTTCCTGGAAAGTGTATAAGACACAATTTTCTGTAGTGGCGGATGCGAATGGATGGGATTCCCAAGCTAAGGCCTGTCATCTCGCCGCTTTTTTGAGAGCAGACGCAGCAGATATCCTTCAGGCTCTTCCCGAAAACGAAAGGCTAGATTTCGAAGCGGCGCATTGGAGCTGCGGTTTGGAGAGAAATGTTTGAAAGACTGCAGTAGGCTTTAATTAAAATCCCGCCAACAAAAGCCCACGGAAACACTCCAGAAACTCGCCACAGATGTTCAAAGGCTGTCTCATCTCGCCTTTTGGATTGCCCGACAGAAACAAGGGAAATCCTGTCCCTGCAATACTTGATCGAACGCATCCGGGATCCTGAAATACAGAAAGCTCTATGAATGGCGGATGTTAAAGATTTGAAAAGCGCTCTAGTGTACGCCATGAAATTCGAGGCTGCACAGCAAGCAACTCATAAAGACCGCCACTAGTCAAAGCTGCTCAAGTTCAAAAGCCAGGGGACTAAATGGCTGCCCGTCTAGATCATTTAATCCGACAACTCAGTGCCTTGAAACGGAATATTAGTGACAAGAAACCGACTTTAAAGTGTTGGAACTGTGGAGCTGAAGGACACATATGGCGGAACTGCAGAATACTCCAGGTTACGGATGTTAAGATCGCTCCTAGGAAGCAGCAGGAAACTAATTAGTGACCATCTCTCGGGGCGGAGGTTTCCAAATAATGAAAAGCCCCAGTGTAAAGCGTATCAGATTTCTGCAGTGAGAGGCGGCAGTAATGGACTTTTTATAATAGGACATATTAATGGAGTTCCTTGCATTATGACCATATGGCGATAGATACAGGAGTCAACGCTATCATCATCCGAAAAATTTAGCTCAACACAATTGGGAAGCAAACTTATCAGGACGCCGCCCTGCGTCACCCTCCAGACTGTGCCCGGTGAGAAGTTCGACGGACGTTAACATCACGTTTGGAAGTGCCGCTTTCCATCACATAGCATATGCGGCAGATATTACTGATCCTTGCATACTCGGAAGAAAATACAATTTTTCCTTGGACTTTAAAAATAACGAATTGCATTTTGCCTCTGAGGACATAGAGTTATTTGGAATTAATGATTAAGGAGTTAAATCTCTCCATAAAATCATAGCACAAGACAATAAATATCACAATACCGACAAGAACAAAAATTTTACTTCCTGGATCCATAGCCAAAAACAGAAATTTTCTCTACGGCATCATAGAATATTCCAACAACTGTAATAGCCCGAAAGGAGTACTAGTAGCCTCAGCATTCGTCGACTTCTCGAGAATCGTTATCCCGGTGAGAATTGCCAGTGTAACTGGGAAGGCGAGAGTTATTAAGAAAGGTGAAGTGATTGCAGCATGTACTCCAGTAACCAGCGTTGTGTTATGAAATTGTTATGTATTATTTTACTGTGAAGAGGGATTCTTAGTGAATAAGGTATTTGTAATGTTCTTATTTAAGAGTTAACGTTTAATATATAGTAAACTTTTTCGTTCGCTTACGGCAAAGCTCTTTTAAGTTTAGCTGAAGAGCTAAAGGCTATGCAGCTAAAGAGTGGGACTTTTTTTTTTTACTTCCGTTCTCACAAAGCGGTAACTTTGCGGTCAGCTGCAATTTCCCCTGCTTTTCTTTCGGGGGGGGTGACCACGTGTTTTGGGTTAGGAGGCGAGAAAGTATTTTTGACCTTTCTGAAGAAGAGAACTGTGTGATATGGTTATTACTTACTGGTGTCGCAAGTTTAACTGAATTACGATTGAAAATATTCCTGTGGTTGCGCGGCAACGAGGGTTTGTCATTTTAAAAGAGAGGACTGATTTTCTTAGAATGTTTATTGGTTTATTGCTCTTGTTCTAGTTGGCTACAGAGGATTCCAGTTTTGTTTAAAATTGGCTAATTTTTAATTTTAGTGATGTTTGAGCCGATAGGGAATTAGAGGCATTACATTTTGAGCGTCAACCAAGGCTTCTTAAGCTGTTGCACGAGAGGCAGGAGCAGATTTTGTGAGATTTTTTTTTTGAGCGAGTCCTTACCTACTCTTCTGAAGGGAAGCGGAGGGGGCAGCCGCCGTTCGCGGTTAAAGTTAAGGCTTCCCCATGGTTTTGGGCTACGGACACCCGTCCGAACGCATGGCGGACTCCCTTCTTGACAGACGTGGGCGATTATGATGGAAGATCTGGGTAATAGGTCTAGTGTTATACCTGACCGGCAGATTTTGTTTGAAAAATTTGTCGCTGGCATTTTTCCCCCCTTAGGGAAGAATTGAGTTCGAATTGCTCGCGCTAAAGTTCCAGATTACTTTGGAAAATATGGAAAGAGAGTAGTCGTTATTCCCTTATGTTTGCCGTTGTCGTCGTCTCCTAAATTCTGCCGTGGTCTGTTGTCCATCTCCTGCGGTTATCTTCAGAGAAACTTCGAAATGAAAGGGAAGGCTGATTTTAGAGTTAAAATGCTACTAGACAGAGTATAGCGCTGGAACTAATGAAAAAATTCTCGTTGTACCTTGAACAGACTTCAGTATCGGTTTTCCTGACAACGATGAAATTTTGTACATTGTTTCGATGATTTGTGACTAGATCCGGGCATCTCCCCGGGTCCGTGAGACTTGTGTACGCGGATTCCATGAGTGAATTTTTGTTTCCTCTCATTTAGATGTTTTTTCTACTAGTGTTTTGTCCATATAGAGGGAGTGATTTTTTTTTTTTTTTAATGTTTAATGTTCATGTTTATTTAATTTCAATATGCCTTAAAATAAATATTTCTGAAAAGAAATTTTTCAATTAAGTTATTGCAATTTCACTATTATATCAAGTAATTTAATTGATTACTAAATGTCAGAGGATAAATTGTTCCATATTCTAAATTATTAATTATTGATTTGTAGTATTCATACTCGTAATTAGAGATAAGCGATCAAATGAGAAATTATGAGAAAATTTGTAGATTATCTTTTATAGGGGTAGTCTGGCCAGCTATCTAAAATTATGTTTGGAATATTTAATAAATGTGTTTGTTGATTTAGTTATTTTCGAAACTGGGTAAATCTTATTGTGGTAGTAGAAAAATTAATTTTATGTGTTTTATGTGTGGTAGTACAAAAACTAATTTTATGCGATCGACTTAGTTAATTAATTTTAACTGGTGATTAGACTTCTTTAGAGTGAGACTTATCTTTCTCTGGTGTTTTGAAGAGTTCTGTGTTGTAATTTAAATGTAAAGTGTTTTAGGGCTATCTCTAGAGTTGCATTGAAATTTATGTGTTTTCAGGTTGGAGAGCTGATATCGTTTTATCTTAGAGAGAGATAGCGTGTTAATGATTGTCTTGCGGAAGTACATTGAACATTTTGGCTTTGATAAATAATCTTTGATTCTACCAAAACACCAAGGAGGATATTTTCCTTTTGATTTAAAGAGTAGGAAAAGTTTTATTATTATCAGAGTAGTAGTTTGTTTGTTTTGATTTTCTTTTATGTCGCGACACTAGAAGGAGAAGTAAAGAAGTTAAAAGTTTTAAAGTAATTTTAATAATATTTATTTTTTCTCCGTAACAGTTGAAAGAAAGAATAACATCCCAGAATCCGTGTCTTCAGAGAGCATTAGATCGGAATTATTGCAGAATACGCAATTAAACGATGGAGATAGGAATGCTGCCGATCATGTCATTAAAGATCTTTAACATGTTTTCTCCCGCTCACCTTCTGACGTGGGTCGAACCAGTTTGACGCAACATAGAATCGATACCGGCGATCATCCACCAATCAAGCAACACCCAAGACATCTACCGATTGCTAAACAGGAAGAGGTACGAACACGTTTAAAGGATATAGAAGAAGGCGATGTCATCGAGCCTTCAGCAAGTCCATAGGCATCTCCCATCGTGCTCGTCAGAAAGAAAGACGGCTCAACAAGATTTTGCATTGACTATCGCCGGTTGAATGAGCTTACGAAGAAAGACAGTTACCCTCTTCCTAGAACTGAAGGCATTCTGGACAATCTTTCTGGAAGCAAGTTGTTCTCAACACATGATTTAAAGAGTGGGTATTGGCAGATAGAAATACATCCTGATGACCAAGAAAAGATGGCATTTACTACGGGACAAGGACTTCGGCAGTTCTATGTGATGCCGTTTGGACTCTGCAGTGCGCCAGCTACATTCGAACGCCTAATGGAGGCTGTTTTGAAAGGTCTTTCCTACGAGCCCTGTCTGATATACTTGGATGATATTATCATCGTCAGAAAGACTTTTGAAGAACATCTAGAAAATCTTAGAAAGTTGCTTCAGAAACTAAGAGAAGTTAATTTAAAGTTGAGTCCCGCTAAATGCAAATTATTCCGACAGGAAGTGACTTACTTATATCATCTCTGCAGAAGGTGTATGCACGGATCCTGAAAAGGTGTCAGCTGTTAAATCCTGGAAACGTCCCAAAAATGTCCATCAGCTGAGAAGCTTCCTAGGGCTTTGCACGTACTATAGGAGATTCATGGAAGACTTCTTCCATCGCAAGACCCTTAAAAAGCTAACAGAGAGCAAGCAAAAATTCTTGTGGACAAAAGAAGCGAGGATGCATTTAGCAACTTAAAGGAAGCTTTAACATCTGCTTCAATCCTGTCGTATCCTCAACTCGACAGACCATTTATTCTTGACACGTGATGCGAGCAATGAAAGTGTCGGTGCTGTTTTTGTCCCAAGAAATAGACGGCCAAGAACGTGTAGTGGCTTATTGGAGCAAGTGCCTGTCCTAAACCGAAGAGGAGTTACTGTGTCACCAGAAAAAAAGTTGCTCGCCATAGTCAAAACCATAGAAAATTTCCATCATTATCTATACGGCAGAAAATTCCTGCTCCGCACATCATTGGCCTGGCTTTTAAATTTCAAGAATCCTCAGGGTCAAATAGCCAGGTGGATACAGAGACTCCAGGAACATGACATCACTATCCGTCATCGGAAATTATCCTCACACGGAAACGCCGACGCCCTGTCAAGAAGACCTTGCTCTGTTTTAAATTAAGTTCTGTTGAAAGTTTTTAGTAGTTTAAAAGATAATTACTATGAGATTTTGGGATATTGTACGAATATCTGAGGAACTTTAAGTATTTTGTTTTATTTGTTGTGATAATAATATATTTTATTCACTTTTCATCGGACTTCTGCATTCAGTTCATAATGAACCCGTACGCATGCAACATGATTTTGAAACTATGATTACGGAAGGCGATTGGGGTCATTCTGGACTTTTGTCTAAGATTACATGTCGTAATTTTATTAAATCTCAAAATGATATTTTATAGTAAGACTAAAAAATATGTGTATAGGACATTTATATCTGTGCTTACAATTTATGATTTTGCTAGTAAACTAAGACAAACATTAATAACTTGCTAATTGTTAATATTGCTGTTTCTCAAAATTCAAATTTGAATCCTCCTTTGAAAAATCATACCACTAAATGTGAGATTTTAAAACTTGTTACTGTTGGAATATACAGCAACATTTTTCTTTGCTTTTATTCGTTGTTCTAAGTGTATGCTGTTTTTTCTGGTATGTCCTTTAATAGAATTAAGTTCACATCTAAGTTAGAGCAGTGCTTAATTTTGTAACAGAGGGGAATACTCATGAAATCAAATGAACTTTCCTTGAAAATCGAAGAAATAAAATCTGTATTGTACATTGTAATATTCTACTGAAGTAGGTAAAGAATATTATATATATGCAAGAAAAAAGAAGGAAAGCACTATAAACCAGAAATTCATAAACTATGTTCTAAGGACCTGTGGGTTGGTGGTAATCAAGGGTATGCAAATGATTTTTAAAAGTAAAATTTGGTATTTTAAAATTCTTTATAAAAAATCTAACAAAAACCATGCAGATTAATGGCTAGGTGTCTTACAGAATCTGTCATATTAAATAGGTCCTTGAAATCTAAGCTTTTAAATTTCAGCTCTAATCCTATCAAATGGTTTCCTTGTCATTCAGCAAAGTTTATTCCTCCAGTAAAAATGATGCAGATATTAAGTGTATTTTAGTGGCCCTGAAGTCTCACTGAGGGGGGAAAATCTAATTCAGCAAATAAACTTCCTGTTTGATATAAATAAATATTTCATGTTTTCTGTGTATGCTACATGAAAATAAAGATAACAGTTTGGGATTAATAAATTAGTTTTATTATAATTACTTCACTGATTGCTATTTTAGAGCAATGTTCTAACATAACTGATTGATGTACTTGACTGTGATTCAAAAAAGAAGTGCACAGGTAGCGAAGGAGGGAGGTAAGAATATTTCGCATGCAATCAAAAGCTAAGATCACAGTTTGAATGTTACAGCACAGCAAATTTGAGGATTGAAAAGTGAGTTTGCAACTTTATATGCTCTGAATACTGATACTTATTTTAATACAGATTGCAATTCATGACTGTCTTTATTGAACTGTCTTAGCATTTGTTTTTCGCATTGTACCAAACTTGTCGACAGGAATGAAGAAGAAATACTGACTGAGCTTTGAAACAATGGCCATCCCGTGCTCATTTCTCATTTACTGGGACAAATAAAAAATCTGAAGAGAAACTTAATGTTGTTTTCATTCCATCAAGAGAATGGATACAGAGAGAAACATCTATTTTATCAAGACTCTTTTGGATAAATGTGACTGGTACCGACTAACAATCGACCTGGTAAACCTGTGATGTGCTACAGATGTTGCAATAACTACCCCAGATATCGCAAGTGTGGATAAGGGCACTTGATATGTACTTGGCAGCTCCCAAAAGATAAGAGCTAACATGTATAAAGTGCAAATTAAGGCATGTTGCTTCCTTCAGAGTATGTTTCACCCCAAAACATACAGAAAATACTTTATAAAGTCATCATTCCTAATCAAGACTAGGTGTATGTGATTACAGCAAAGCCTCAAGGGCTATCTGCCTAAGGAGAAGGATGCCTTCGTGGAGGATTTTCTAAAGGAAACTGGCTCGTATAGACGTTACATATGGGGAAAACCACAAAAGCGCCCATGCAGCCAGCCCGTTCACAGGATTCGAACCTCGGACCGAACTACCGTGTTCAGCTATTTTACAGGTCGGCCGCTGATGGGCCCCCAATTAAGAGTAACAAAACAAAACTGCCAGTACTGCTCCTAGGTGTAGGAAAGAATCCTAGAAAAATAGTCACCCCATGTACACGCAGAGAGTTACAATGCGGCAGCAACTGATGAACCAGAAAGAAATTCTAAAATACATCTCAGCAATTTTCTTCAAAATCTTGTGGAAATTGCTGAAAAATGCAGGATGACAAAATGATTTATCCAAAAACTGAAGTTAGCACTTTCTGTCTTGCAGTTAACTCGAAGTGGAGGAAATGTAATTGTTTTCTGTTCGCTAAATTAATTCCCTCTGATTCAGTGTGAGTAGTCATGTGGTGTAGTCTACTTGAATGGCTCAGTGTCATTTCATGGCAAAGTACCTCAATCTCCATTCCTGTCTTGTCTTTTCTAGGACGTTTCACCTGCTATTTCACTCAAGACATGTGTTGTCAGAAGTTTAACTTATATATCTTGTTAAAGCGCCTGCTGGAGCTTCATTAAGCAATTACATAATATATTCATTGCATCATTTTTGCTCGTGCTATTGCATTGTTTGCTTCACTCTTGGTTTCACCATTCCCTGTGTAAATCAAGACTTGTTATTTGATGTAAGTATTTATTTTGAATGGTCCCCATTTGGTCAATGGTCTTTCCTCACCCCCATTCACCAGTTTGACAAGTTCGAGAAAATTAATGGCCTATTCATCAGTATCTCCAGTTGGAAGATTTTGCTTCTTCAGTTCACCAAAAGTCAAAATGTTAATTTATTTTACATTTTTTTTAACCATTGCTTTGCGTACATGTTTTTCCTCAAGTTTGTGGATTTCATACTCACTGTCGATTAAAGAGAATTTTCTTTTTTTGGTGACTTCTATATCAATCTTTGATGTCAAGAAGAGGCATTATTGCCTTATTAAGAACATATCAAGACTTCTTGCTGGGCTTACCAAAACAAAAATGCAAGATTTTATTGTGATAACTTATTACATCACTTTAAGAAAAAGAGTGCTGGTATAAAAGATTATGAAGCACACATACATAAAAACAAGTGGCTAAAATTTGACAAGCCTCAGATTTAGTCCCCTGCCCCTTATGCCATCTACACAGAGTTAGAAAGCAATTTAATGAAGCCTCAACTACTTCTCTTGCCAAGCATATGCCATCTGCCTAATATTATTCTATTATTGAACTCACTGATTAATTATATAAACCTCTGGTTTACCTACCAGAGAAGAGATGCTGTCGACCATTTCTTAGCTACTCTCATTCACGAAGAAGCTATAACCAAGCTGTTTAAGACAAATGAGGTAATAATCTTTGCTGCGGAAGATCAAGCTATGTAAGAAGCAGCCACTCTTCATATTTATGCACACTCCCTGAAAAGTTATAAAGTAAATATTTGAATTATTTTCTACAGTCAATAATAACTGTAACTAATTTTTCTTATTAGCATGCAAAAAAATTCCTCTGAACTCAAGTAGCAGGGGTGACACAGACTTATCCAAAAAGTAGCAGTTAATAGATGTATAGATGTAGTCTTTTTTTTTTTTTTTTTTTTTTTTTTTTTTTTTTAACGTATGTGTCATGGAGTAGAGACACAAACTTTTTGCCACTGCATCTTAAGTAACTTGGCAATGCCGAAACATTGTAAAGTAGCCGCTTTTAGAATCGATCATTCTTACTGCATTCATCATGCATATTTTGAAACTATGACTTAAGAAGCTGACAGTGGTAATTCTGGACTTTTGTCTAAGATTAAATGCTCATAACAGTTGCAGTTTGAACTTCAAGCATGACTACTACATTCCTATGCTGTTTCATGATCTTTGGACGTACGATGTGCACTAGATGATGGAAAGTTTCGGTGAGATCAAAGGAAAGACCTTGACCTGTATACCAATTGGTAATTTTGAAAAATTAATAATTTTAATAAATTTTACAATTTAAATAATTTTGAAAAATTTATAGATTCAACACTGTATTGATAGTCTCAATACAGTGTTGAATGTTTCTCAGCGCAGCATAGAAAAGTTTGTTGCGAATTTGGAAAAGGATCAAATCGGTCTCGTGCGGGCCCATATATGAGAAAAAAACAGATTTTCTACTTAGAAAAGGTAAATTTTCTGAACAGTTATTTTTCTCATATGAATACTCATCAGAGTTATTAAAACTTATTAAAGTGTGGTTTTATTGTGTTAATGCTTAGATAGCTTTCTTTCTTTTTAAAGGTGTTTATCCATATGAATGTATTGATTTCTCTTGTTTTGATGATTCTGAGCTACCCTCACCTTTCTG
Source organism: Stegodyphus dumicola (assembly GCF_044657685.1). Taxonomy (NCBI): domain Eukaryota; kingdom Metazoa; phylum Arthropoda; class Arachnida; order Araneae; family Eresidae; genus Stegodyphus; species Stegodyphus dumicola. The sequence goes on from NC_140780.1 coordinate 164,369,456, forward strand.
CATTTTATTCCAATCTAACAGAAGAGCCCATTAACGACAAGGACTATACTCATGCCAAGACCATTTGGAAAGCCTTTGGTCTTACCAACCACGATACTTATCATGAGTTATATGTGGTTTGTGACGTTTTCATCTTAGTCTGTGCCTTTAAAAATTCCTGCCGTTTGAGTCTAAACTTCTATCAACTCGATCCAACTTTTTTTACACTACTTTCGAGTTAGCTTATCAAGCTGCTTTGAATATGACTGGAGCTATTCATGGACCTGGAGCACTATTTATTTACTGAGCAGACTATTAGCGGCAGCATCTCGATGATATCGCATCGTCTGCCTGCGAACAAAAAATACCTTCCCTAACTTCGATTCAAAGGTACCTTCCAACTATATCATTTATTTAGATGTTAACAGTCTTAATTGGTAATCATTATTAATTATTCTCTTTCTAAAATTATTGTTTAATTGTTTCATGCTTTCTTTAGATGCATTTTTGTTTTTATTCTAAATTATTCTTCTCATATGTTAGCGGGTCAGTGGGTCAGTCCTTTCCCACGCTTATGTTTGAATGGTTGGACGAAGCCGTTGTTTATATAACAAGAATCTTGAGTCACAGAAGGCAACTATATGAAGATTTCAGATGACGCAGACGAGAACTACGAGGAGGACTTAGAATATTCGACGGAGCTGCACGACTTACAATGATTATCCTTTCGCACCAGAGCAGATGCAAATCACTAAGTAAATGCTATCAAATTACTCCCGAAATCTGGCAAATAAATTGTGTAAAATTTTTCTGAATTTTATTGGAGCAGGGAATGTGAAAAATGAGTTCTGGCTTCGGTATTCGAACTCCGGAACTCTCGATTGTTAGCCGGACGTGCTTCCAATAATGCCACGAAGTACGCTGTGAAAAGAAAGAAAACATCTTACAACCTACTTAAGAATTGGCAAGGAAACTGGGGACCCAAATGCCAAAGCGTGATGACGAATTACCGTTCACTACATTTTAGCTCGAGCGCCCACTTTACTCGAGCTCGAGCGCCCATTTTCCCTACATTTTAGCTCGAGCGAGCATTATATTTACTAGGAACGGGAACCATGAGAAATCAACGATGCCTTCGCCGGGATTTCAACTCCAATCCTACTGATTTCTAGCCGGACATGCTTCCAAATATGTGTCAATAATGCGTACTGTGGCATGTAAAGGGCCGTTCACACTGGAGTTTATCTAGGTTAACGGAGATATTTAGCAAAGCCAATGCAGCTAAGAAACAAGTTTTCCCTCATAGTGAAACGAGTTGAAAAATCTGCACTTCATGTAAAGCGGAGCTACTTGACACATGGAAATGATTTCGTTAGCACAAACTCCAGTGTGAATGTCCCTTTAAGGGACGCCGCAAGTCTTGGAGGCGATCCAAGGAGGTTAACTCGCCCCCCCGATCAACCCAGGGGGACAAAAAAATCACAGTCTGGGTAAACACAGCGCTTTATCACAATCGTCAACAAAGAGAACTCAAGTCAAAGGATCTGTCCCCCAATGTTGACTAGATTGAGCCAATTTGCCCCGGACAAATCCCTTGCAAATCCACCTGCCCTTATAAATCTAGTCATGTAACGTCCTCAAACCAAGGGGCAGACAAGACAGTAGCATATGATCCCTGCCAAGCCTGAACACATTCCTTGAAACTCGTTTGCGAAGGATCGGAAAGATCGGATTTTCTGGGAAGTGATTTATACTTCAGGACAACGCTCGGTCGCATGTTTAAGCATTTCGGTCGTATTAGAAACTGATGGAGTAGTAGTATAATATATAGCATATAAACTATATATTATACTATATAAACGATGATTCTACTCATTGTAAAGACTGTTCATTTTCCGACAGAAGTCGAGTGTGTCTGGATATTGACTGAGCCAGAACGCCGGGATTGCTCACAGTCGATCCCCGGAAAAGAACATCTGTGTACAGCGAGGAGAAATTTGTCGCATCCATCTATGTAGCTACCGCGGCCTTCCGAGAGTAAATTTCAAAACGGCCATGATTCCATACGCCGTCGATCTCAGGATTGGATTGTGTTGCAGCTTGTGCCCGAAACCTCGAAGACTTTATATGATTTCTCTGAATATTGCATTTGTTACATTTTTAAAAGTAAAAGAAACTGATGTTCTTCATGTATGTGTTGATCTTCAATTCTCGTGTTTTGTGCACACTTGCACATGACGATGTCATTTCCAACCATTTAAAGATTGAGCAAAAGTTATATCAGTCATTTTCAAGAAGACTTCCTGCAGTATTGGCCTCCAGAAAATGACCTACACCGTGTTGATAAAGTATATTAGGTTGGTGCCGTTGATATAGGTATGATGGAAGTACAGCATCCAAGCCGCAAGCATTGGTCCACTAAAGTGACATGTGCCACTTTTCACTAGCATTGGAAGTACCGCAGAACAGTTTGTGCTACGTAGGTCATCATTAATTGTAACATTATTGAACAGGACTTCGTAAAAGTGAATTATGGAGAAAGAAAATACAAGTATTTTTGCCGTATGAGTAGCATGATTTACGTTGCAAAACATCGGATTGATAGAGGTTTGGCTAATGATAGAGGTTTGGCTAATTGATAGAGGTTTGGCCACCATACGCCTATGTTGCATGGCGTGTTTGAAATCTGAAGTTGAACAGCCACATCCTTCAGTATTTTATCACAGCAAGTGGAAGTACGCAGTGTGTTTGTCATGCCTGATGAAGTAGACGTCTCTATGACTATACAGCAGTGGTTTGATTAAATTTTGTATTAAACTTGGGAAGAACGGTAACAAAACACTTGAAATGTCATAGCTTGCATAGTCGCCCTTCAGTATTTCAGTAGTTGAGGCCGTTCAAAACGTAACCCACAACTGATGGATAAAGTCTATTTTCTTAAGTTATCCGCTGTTGATATGGATGCCAACATTACCTACACATGGTCAGACAGTGAACAGTAACTTTTAGTGAAACACTTGAAACTCGTTTGCGAAGGATCGGAAAGATCGGATTTGCTGGGAAGTAATTTATACTTCAGGACAACGCTCGGCCGCATGTTTAAGCATTTTCGGTAATATTAGAAACTGATGAGTAGTAGTATAATATATAGCATATAAACTGGACTTAGCTCCAGTGGATTTCTAAGCATTTTGAACACTGAGATGGCAGCTGAAAGTGGCTGTGTTCAAATAAGGAAATGGAAAAGGCCCATGGACACTGCAAAAGAAGGTGTCACAAAAACACTCTATTCGATGTTTTAGATTGCTTATAAAGCATTATGAAAAGTGTAATAAGTAAGAAGGACTCTACTTTTAGAATATTATGTTAATTAAACCATTATCTTTTTATTTGAGCTGTATGATCTAAATCTGCTTTTTGCTGTCTCACACCAGGATCTAAGTAAGATATGCGTATACAAGAACAAAGTTCTTGAAAGTTAGACAGAGAGCTTTGGCAGCGACGCTGACCGTAGTTCTGCTCTCTCTTCCAACTCTAAGATTTACGTTATCCGAATTCTTTGCTAGCAGAATCACTCGCGCATTAGTTAAAATTTAACCAACGGTTGTTAGGCTTCTTCACTGTGAATCTCCAATCATTAATTTTACTTTGAATTTTAAATGCACATTATATGTTATCTGAAATCCTATAAGCTGCGGAGATTTAAATTGTAAGAACAAGCTATTAAGTTAAAGTTTAAATAAAAGAGTTGTTTAAACTTCTGAATTTACAGTTACTTTCACAGAAAGAATGATAAATCACCTGTCCAGTCATAGTAGTGTTCAAGTTAATTAAGGAATGAAATGTTGTAGCGTGTGTTTCAGTATGCTGTGAAAGAGAAAAATCAGTCTTAAAACTTTTGAATCAGCTAGCGTACGTTATTTAGAGTATCTCCCCGCCAAAAAAAGCACACTTGTCTTTTTTCTGCATTTAAGAGCATAAATGATATGGCTTTTGAAATGAGAAGGTATAAGCCAAAAGTTCGGCTTCATAAAACCTGCGTTACTTATCCAAGAAATTAAATATTTTTCGATGTGCAAGTTAAAGAACCAATTAATGGTTCTAATTTACCTATATCAGCAAGCATCTAATTTATCTACATATGTCTAGATAAGCAAAGAACTTTACATGACCTAAATTTGATCGATTTATTCATCCAAGGAACTGAATCGTGTAAACTGGCATCCAATGCACAGTTCTGCCTCCGTATCTACAAATTCAGTACACGTGGTGTATTACGATTCAAAATGCTTTTAGAAGATAAAAGAGTTGGAGGGGGGAATATAACTTAGAAAAGGGCGCCAAATAGAAACTGGCCGTCATTTTTTGAAAATGTACAACAAAACTAGCTGATTGCTGTTTTCCCATAGCATTATTGCTCAAATAAGGCAAGTAACATCTGACCAAAATCTCTCTGCTTATGCAGTGCTTTGATAGAAGGCATGATTTTTTTTATTGCTCTATCATTTTTTGAAATGGTACATGATATTATACCGAGCAAGAGCAGTACTTTTACATCGCTGTATCATCATCTAAGGATTCGGCTGAAATTTCAAATTCATTACTTCCGAAAAATAAGCAGAATGTGCGCTATATATTATACGCGATGAACAGTACTCTTCCTTATGACTGACTTACTTTGTGCAGTCTCCTGGGCGGTAGCCTCATCCTCAGTGGAACAACATGAGAAATGTGACCATAACTTTTATTATGGCTAGCGTTACGGTGTTAACTGAGAATATAGCCTCAGCCAGGGTTCTCAACCGGTGGTATGTGTACCACTGGAGGTACGCAAGAGAAAAATAGGTGGTACGCAAAGAGACAAAGTATTTTTAACGATTAAATTAAAAAATTAAAACCCCAACATCCTAATTGAGTTTTTCCTCTAACACTCTTAAATTTATGCGATCTGAGCTTTGTTCAAGGTCAATAGCCGCTTATGGACTTTATCAAGCGGCGAACGATCTGTCTGCATGGCAAATTTTTAATAACGTAGTCTTCCAACCGAAGATGGCCACTTGGAAGCCGGAATTTTGCATTTCGAATTGTTTTATTATCTATTTCAAATTTTGCAAAACTTTAACGAATTTTTGATTAACAAATTTAAAGATTTCAAAGCGAGCAATGGCAACACTGTACGAAAAATAAAAATTTTAATCTCCAGCGCGCGAATCTGTGCATCGAAAATTCTATGGGTATGCTGATTTTAAATATTTTGTGATAATGCTGTTGAATTGAAATGTTATCGCCCTGTGTTATATTTAAAGAAATTAAATAATGAAGAATCTGCATAAATATATGTATTATAATAAACCAAAGGTACCTAGAGCCATCAAATTTTAAATAACGTAATCCTCCACTGGATATGGGCGTCTGGAAGCCCTAATTTGGAATTTGTTTTATTATCGATTTTATAGTTTGTAACGCTTTAGCGAATTTTTGATTAACAAACTCAACGATTTCAAAGCGAGCAATGGGAACACTGTACGGGGGGGGGGACATTTTTATCTCCAGCGTGCGAGACTGTGTATTGGAAATTCTGAAAATATGCTCTTTTAATTATTTTGTGATATTGCTATTGAACTTTTCACAACAAAGAATACGACCTTTTGCTGTTCATTTTTAATCTGAACGTGCGGTGCACTTTTACCTATGAACGTGCACTGCTTGCCTTGAGCGGCAATACCTTTTGCTCCGGCAATATCGAACAGTCTATAGCTGTTAGACTATAGAAAACTACACGGAGCCCCAGTGCCTAGCAATGCATCAGCACGGATATTATTTAGCAATACCTGCACTATTGGGAATGCTAAATTTTAAGCAAATACGGCATTTAAATGAAATTTAGAGGGATTTTCTTGCCTCCGGCGTAACTGTTACCTCTTATCCTCTATACACGTGCTTAGTTAAAATTTTTCTTATACTTTGCCCCTGTTTTCTCTTTTGCCTTTCATTTTAGCGGCCGCCACTCGAGGTTGAAATTTTTTGCCTGTTTCCAAAATGCTTATTTTGGCAAAACTGTGGCCTTTGCTGTGGTGCAGGCCTAAAATTTTGCCCATTTCGCCTCTCGATGTCCTTTTCCTTGCACGCCTGCTTTCGAATTTGACTGCGAGCTCAGATAGATTCTCAAGTGTCATTGGGATCTTAATTCAAAGAAATCTTGTATTTGAGGTAACATCTTAGGTAAAATAATTTGTATTATCTCCTCGTCAGGTCTTTTGTCATACAACAAATTAAAAATTTGGATTTTCCACAAAATAAAATTAGCTAGTTCTTCAGCTTTAAACTGATACTTACTGAACAGTTCTGCCTCGAGCTTAGTCGTATCTTTCGCAATGGGGAACACTTTTGATGATAGCACTTTTAAATATTTCAAATTTAGAGGTGTCACTCCCTGACTCACCCCAAAACAAATTTTTTAATGCATTTATGGCAACTAGAAGCCTGTCCTCTTAAAGCGACAGTTGCTATTGAAAATTTCTGCACTTCTGGCATTGGATACAGTACAAAATGCGAATTTAATTGTTCAAGGAAATTAGGTGCTGAGACTTTCCTGTCGAAAATCACTGCAGGTTTCAAATCTGCCTGCAAAGTATTCATAATAATTCCAAATACCTCCATGGGACTAACTGGTGCAGGTGGGCTTGCGACATTGGGGGGAGCAGATTAAAAACGTACGATTTTCTTGAGATAGGGTTCTGAAGCTGGGAAGCCACTATAGAGTCTCACTCTCTTGGTAGCATCCATTTATTCAAGACTCTTGTGAAGACGTAGGCGAATTATCGCTATGTCTAGTTCATCGCACAGAAGCGTAAGAAGGGTGTAAAAGATCCTTTTATTCAGAACTCAAATAATTGACTTTTTGTGCTTTTAAAAAGACACTTTTTGTGCTTACAAAACCTGTCAGCATTTATGGCGTAACTAAAAAATAAGGAATTGCAAATTTAAAATAAATCTAAGTCCCAAATTAGCCAAGGGCTGCACAAAAATAAATAGCACGCAAGTTGGCTCAAACCTATACCGGCGTGACAAGTACTATTGGCAAGAATAAAGCAACGCTATCGCAGTGTTATCGGAGAATTTGAACTAGTAACGTGGCCTTCAGCAGGCGGAACACGCTGTGTCTAAGCGATCCGAAACTTTAATTACTATCTATTTCTACCTCATTTAAACACGCGCGAGCTAAAACTTACATTTTTGCAGGAAAAGGGAAAGGGAGAACTGACAGTAAAGATGCGTAACATAAAATAACTGGTTGATGAAAAGAAACAAATAACTTTACAGTGTATAAATGTAAATAGTTCGTTAAATATTACAGCTTAAAAATTTATTTATGAATAAAACTGGAGAATTCGTTACATAATTATTTATTTTTCCTGTCATTTAGGGAATGTGGAAAACTTTTGAGTAAAAGTGATTTGATGACAATGTGTGGTTTGCGTACATTTGAAGATCTTCATGTACTTCTTGGCTATGCTGAAAAGATAAAACCTGGAATAAGTTCCTATCTTTTATAATGCTGTTACTTCGTAATGAAAATATCTGCTGAAATCAATTTCATGTTAAAAAAATTGCCTTATATACCTGTTGGCCGTTTAAATTTTCGGTAAATTGCTGTTGGATTTAAATAAATTTTGATTATTTATAAGTTGTTTCATTAGTCATTGATATGTTTATACACCGTATCCACAAAATTTCTTACCCCGCCTTAATTTTCGCAGTCGTTAGTCATAGACATTTAACTCCAGTTGCAAAAATGTTTTAAATGATGCAAATATTCAAGTTAGGGCATTTTTTAAATTTAAAAAAAAAAATAATAAATAAAAAAATATCGAGTTTTTAAAAATTTCGAAATCTAACTTCGTTATTCGTCTTATTCGTTCTCGTAGTCTTTATATTTAGGAAAAATGTACTTATTTTAAAAGAATAAAGTATAAAACGTTTAACTTCTTTACGGCAAAAATTGAGCGACATATTTAATTTCAAAATCTGCGATTTTTGTCATCATTTCAAACTTAGCTTGAGGTCGATTAATAAATAAATTGGAATGATTCGAGATTTCTTTTTTTCCCTGTAAATGCTATTTAATGATAAACTTTTGTGATTTCCTAGTGCGTAGCATTCTTTATGTTATAATTTTATTGCAATTTGCATGCCAAAAGCATTTTCTCACAACTATTTATAAGTTTTTAAACGTTAAAAATACCTTATTAATTAAGACACAATAACACGCCGAATAAATTTTGCGGTTTTGCAGCTGAAGATGATGGTTCGGTAAAACCATCGAAACTAGTCCTGTGAAAATTTTGTGAATTAACGCTGATTTTTGTTGTTTGACTTCTGAATCAGTACCTTATTAATGTTCTCATGCAGTGTTTTTACATAAGAATCATAATATAATAATCATATAAAAATTCACTAAAACAGAAATTTTATTCAATTTTATATTATGTAGTTAACAGCACGAGTTAGCCGTGTGTTTAAGCTTACCAGTATTTTCTAGAACAGTGGTCCGAAACTCAAATTGCATGCGGACCGAATGGGCTGAAAACAGTTATAGGCCAGAATTTTTTTTTTTTTTTAACAGAATGAAAAACTTCATTAACAAACTAAATATTATAAGTGAATTTTAAATTTCACTTGGTGAATATCTATCAGGACATACATAAACAATTATAATAATATCTTAAAGGGAAACAATTCAAATATTTATTTATTTTTTGTCTGAAATCTCAAGTTTGGTTCCTGCAAGACATTTTTGTTGGTTACAATTTGTAATTCAAACATTTTGACAAATTGCTCAGAAATTTCACAATTTCGAATTGAAGTCGCACGTTTTTTATTTGCTGTAAGGATTATAAAATTTTTCTAACTATCTGTATAGAGATCAGAAGAATATATAAAAAGTTAGATTTCAGAATTTTTACGAAATTGATTATATAAATTTCGGAATGCCCAAGCATGAATATTTGCGTCATTTGAAACATTTTTTAACTGGATGTATGTCTGCTACGAACGGTTGAGAAAATAAAGCCGGGGTAAAAACGTACATGGAAGCTTTCATAGAGAGAATATATATATTCCTGTCCAAAATTAAAGTGACACATTTTTTGCAATAATAATAAAAAGAAACTGCCAATAATGCTTGGAAAACTGATGTCATTTGTAATTTAGAGAAGGGTAAATACAAGGTAAGCATCTAGTGGTTGTTAGAAGAATAGGTTTTTAACAAAATTGTGAAAGTGGCCGATTTCCGCATCTCCGAAATTCGTACATAGAATCGCATAAGCAAAACCACGGAATTGACTCATTTCAGTTAAAATGAGTTTTCCAGTTGTTTTAAGTGGAGGGGTGGAGAAAACAGAAAAGTTAAGAAGTGGAAAAGATCCTGCTAAAATTATGGAAGAAAATATTCGGAGAGAAGAACACACATTCGCCTATGTAAGTATCTATTTGCAGATCTATTCTCTTGATTGCATCGGGGCAGGAGAAACATGGGATAAAAGATAGATAAGTGTAGAGAAGGGGGAAAATTTGCTAAAGGGGAGCAAAGTGAAGGGAATTGCAACTGTCTTCAGTCAACATCTTCCTCCCATCACTTATTTTCTGTCTTCCCCTGCCTCCTTTTCTGCCTTCTTGATCCCTTAGTTTTTCTTTTCTTTTCTTCGTAGAAGTGTTTTTTCATCTTGTCTTAAATCTTCATCTTGTTCGTAAAATATCGATATTTTCTCTTTTTTTTTTTTTACCTCGTCTCCGCAGTTTTTCCCCTTATTTTCCTCTTCTCTTTTCTTCTTTCAAAAGAAGAGAGAAAATATGAGAAGAAGAGGGGAAAATTGAAAGAAGAAAATAAGGAAATAGAAAATTGACGCATAGGAAATAACAGAAAAGCGAGTGAGGAAATTTTAGAGAGAAGAGAACAGAATACAGAGAACAAGGTGAGAGACGAAAAGATGATTGTCCTCTTATTATTTCTCACCGCATTTCGTCTTCCTTCTCTTTACCCCAGATGTCTGTTTTCTTCCATACTTTGTCTCCAACTTTTTTTTTTTCTCTTGCCTTCTCTTACCTCTTTTCCTGTTTGCATATTTTCTACCTATTTTATTCTCTTCCCCACTTCCTTTTCTTTTAGCCTTGGGGAAGAAAGAAAGAGAAGACAAAAAAAGCATGCGCAAAAAATATGAGAGGAGAAAAGATGATTTGAAAAGCAGAAGAGAGAAGAGACTTTAAGAAATTAGATAGATTTAGAAGTAGGTAAAAAGATAAGGTTCGCGAAATTTCGTTCTCACGTCGTTCTTTTTTCTACTATATAAAGAAAACAAATATGCTGAAAGGAGAAAGTCGAAGTGAAGAACGTATTTCTAAGATCTAGGCGTTTTTGCTGTCATAAAATGTAACTAGATCTACTTAAGTGTTGATCCTTGCGAATTTTCGCACAGGTTTGAAGATGAAGTGAAACAGGGAAAGGGCGTAAAAGACACTTTTATTGAACACAATATAATTTAGAGACCGACCACTTGCGGTGAGAACTATGTCCAATTCTAGAGAACTATGTTTAAACTTAAAGAGTAATGCGAGACTACACAGTTTAATTTAATTTAAACCAACAGCTTGACTCAAAACGTATCCCGGCAGAATAATAACTCGGCAGCAAGAATACATAGCGATATTAAGGTTAACAGCCTGAAGAAAATGGCAGCATGCGCTCACGATAACGAAATTCCGCTCTGACGAAACTTTTCGCTCCTATAGTATAAATACTCTTGTTTACCCTAACACATTTCCATCTTTCCATCCTGGCGAGAGGAACACGAGAAAATAGGAGAGGTTCACTAATTAAAATAACTATTAGAAAAAATAAATAAAACCCTACATCTTTACCGCCTCATCTTTTCTGACTTCTGCCTTCTACTATCAGCATCTTTTCTCTCCTATTCACTCTTCTGTGCTCTCGTAATCTGTCATTTCCTTTCCGTTGTTTTTTTCTCATTTCACCTCTTGTTTCTTGCAACAGAAGACAGGGAAAGAGGAAAGAAAATAATACGGAGAGAGAGGTGAGTATTAATGGAAAGAAGATGTGGGAAGGGATGTGAAATAAGAAAGGAAGAGAAGTCAGAATTATTCGCACTGTATTTTAGATCCTCATCCTTCATCTTCTATCTTCTACTTTGGTTGACTTTTTTCTCAGTTAATTTCTGTCATCTCCACTTCCTTTTTTCTCCGCTTCTGTTGCCTCTCTCCGACGTCACATCTTTTCCCGTTTTTATTCCGCATCTTCCACTTGGAGAAGGTTAAAGAAAATGAGAGAAAGTTACGGGAAGGAAAAAAGATGCGTTGATCTCTCTCTCTCTCTCTTTTTTTTTTTTCATCATTCCATTTTTTTAATTCCTTTTTCATGCTTTTCCCGTGTTTCTATTTTCTTCTTTTTCTTCTCTTAACTCACAAATAAGTTAGCTGGCTTCCCGGCGAAAATTACTACGAAGCATTCAGGGGTAATCATGTGTGTGAATAAAACAACAAGTGCAAAAATGTGAAATTCCACCATCATCCACAACCTCCAGAACCGGGGCTATAAAGCTGTGCACACACCCGTAGTATTTGCAGCCATACATTAGCAAACTTAATATATTTGTGGGTTACAAGATTGTTATATATTAAGGCGCATTCTTGGAAGATAGCATCTGTTCATCTCGGGTTTTGCTATGTCTAGCTTGCTTATATTAATGCGTAGCAGATCGTTTTACCAGACTGTAGAACGAGTTATCGCTTTAATTTGAAGGAAAGGACCGAACTGTAAGAAGGTTAAAATAGCCTTTTTATCTAGCTCTTTAAATGAACAGTAAAAAGTACTAGTGCTACAGACGCACCTCCACTAATTGTGGGTATCTAACATAACATAGGAAGAAGTTAATTTCAATGCAGATAACGTAATCTGAGACTACACGCAAAAGAGTAAACTTAAGCTGGCTCAAGTAATTAAAAACGGATATTTTACGTTGGCTAAAACCGGAATAAGCTTTCACAGAGCTGGCGATAGTACGTAACCGCAATGCGAGTCTCTCAGAAGCTCTGTGTATAAAAAATTCAAAACCTCCGCTTAAATACACAGCAACTAATGTACATTCTGGTGAGGAATATGGAAAGAAGTTAGTTAAAGTAAAGGTTCAAAACACAATAACTGGTTACTTAGCATCAAATCCCACAGACTTTTAACAAGTAATGTTTTAGAGTAATGTTAATGTAGTACGATGAGCCAAATGGCTTGTAATCCTCATGGTCTCTTATAAATATTAATGATGAAGGTGAAATAGATATACCCTATAGACGCTAGAGTTTCAACTTGCACTGAGCAGCGTTTGTACAGGAGTTGTTTGTCGTGTCGGAGAAACTAATAATCTTAGTAGCAATTGTCCGAAAATACAAAACAATACTGAATAAAGTGCAGGAAACTCTCATAGATCTTGAGATGGGTGCCACAATGTACCACAAAGTGGAAATAATTCTTAGATGTTTTCATCTTGTCTCTTGCCAATATCTGGAAGGAAAGCAGTTTAGAAGAAAGCTCATGATTTAACATATTCACTTAGCTTTCAAAGGTTTTACAGAAATAAATTTGTTTTCACTTGAAATCACATGGGGTAAGACGTTCTTTACAGATTTTAAATCTCTCCCCTGCTTTTCAACTAGGTGTACTGAAAGGAGAGCGTGTGTTCCATGTAAAAAGTGTTAATGCTACCGCCTAACCGATAGCCTACATGTTAGAATTTTGACAAATAACACCTCAGAAATACACCCTATATTCAATTCTCAGCCCTGAGTTTGTAATTCGCGTGAAAAATTAACTTAGTATTGGCTGGAGAGCCTAACTTTAAATTTTATGCATTCTCAAATTAGCTTTTAATTTAACTAAAATTTTACATCTAACTTGACTTAAACTCTTTCGTACATATGAATTTATTTCCCTTTTACAAGCTTGCAAAAAAAAAAAAAAATACTTTTAGTTTCAACACATACCTCACAAAATTTTTTATGTATTTACAGTTACTTCACTTGAATTTCCTGAAATCATACATATTCAAAAAAGAAAAAAATTCTGTAGTTTAGAAAGTAACAAAGTTGCTTCACTTAATTAAAAAAAAAAAAAAAAAAAGGCCAAAGTTTCCTACAAACAGTCTCTCAGACTAAAAATAACATGTCATTGTTATTTTAAACTTAAAATGTTTAATAATTACAAAATAAATTAATTAAAGAGCGTCTTGCTAAGTACAATTCAAAAATAAAATTGTCCTCTACTGAAAAAAATTATTCACCAAACTTTCGTACTTAGGTCTACGTAAAACTGAACACTTAAATAGACTAAGTTTCACTTATCTTCCTTTTGTTTGAAATCAGACATCCTCTTTTGGAGGAACTCATTCCAGGAGAAGAATTTGGCAATCTGCTGGACCTTCAGCCGTCAACGCGGCCTGCTAAATTGACGTCCATTTCCATGGGGGGTCTTCCGCTTGTACGCCGCTTCGTTTACCCTAGAAAGCATTTTCTAGCTTTGACCAACGTCTGGAGCTGTTGTGTATCTGTTGGACCTGGCCTTCGAAGCTCCTTACTTTACCCCGGGAATGGTGGCCTGGTCAGTCGGAGAAATCCTCTGTTTCAGCAGCAGTCTCTTGCGCTGGAGAGGTTCTTCTTCGAACGCCGGTTACTGGCGAGGAATTTGCGCTGCCGTACAGTGCCTTGACCTCCTTCCTCGACGCTTGAAATCGGTTCGAATTCCGGTTCCGGGCGTTTCCGTACTTAAAAATAATGTATACGAGCCAGTTTCTTTAGAACGTCCTCCACGGAGGCATATCTCCCCGTAGGAAAATAGCTCTCGAGGCTTTGCCGTAATCACATAAATGAAACCAGACCTCATGCCTGCATCTTTTAACTTCTGTTTCGTCCTCTCTGGTCTTCTTTATTTTCTTTTTTGTAACTATTATTCTTGAAGGCGGAAGCCCATCTCTTGTCCTTGGAGCTGGTGTTTCTGGAAAATATTTTGGAAGACTGGCATATCAGCGCAGTCGTAATATTTTTTAAACTGATCCACATTAGCAGTAATATTCCCCTCCGTTATCTCTTTTTAAGTAAAAAACAGTTCCAAAAATCCTTTGCATAAAGAATGGCCCTTGAAATTTTGGGTAGAATTTTCAGTCTTATCTTGAGGGGAGCTAGATAACGAATGTTTAATCTTTAGCAAATTGTCCCCGACTTTAAAGTCAACATCTTTCCTTCTTTTATCATAATACAGCTTTTGTCTTGCTCTTGCCATGTCTAAAATTGCCACTGCCTCATTGATCAGTTTATGGATATCTGGAAGTTTAAATTATGTCTCCCGTTTTTGTACGAAGAACAATTTATCCAAGTGGTTCCTTGGCAGCCCTTTATTCCTCCCCAAAAATAATTCTGCTGGCGCTTATCCGGTAGTGTCATGTTTGGCTGTTTTTAGGGCAAAGGCCAATTCGTTGACGCTGATATCTGCTTCGCTACGAATAATTTTGACTATATTCCTTTTCACGCGCTGTGCAATATATGATTGTTTCCAATAAAGAACCATCTTTAAATGGTGCATGCCAAGCCCTGCACATAGATAATCGCATATTTGGCTAATAAAGTCGCAACCATTGTCTGATATAACCCTAAGTGGGGCACCATATTTTAAGATATATTTATTTAGAAAAGAATCGGATACGATTTTAGCTAAAGCTCCTTTAAAGGGAACAACTCCTGCCCACTTCGAAAATTGATCCACAATAAGGAGCAAGTATCTGTATTTATTAATCTAGCTAAGTGGGTATGGATTTAGCAACTGTATTCCTATTAATTTATTTGGGAAAGTAGCTTTTGTACTATTTAGGTATCCGATCGGCTATAATTTACGTCGTTAACTAACTGGCAAGTATGGCAGGACCTAACATATTCCTTAAGAAAGTTTTGAAGTTGCAGAAATAAACCGCCTCACGAACTCTTTACGCGATTTTTCTGATGCCGAGATGGTCCGCATCAGGTGCATCAGGCAATTCTTTCAAAATACTGATACTTAAAATAACTGTGATGATCAGTCTTAATTCGTTATTCTCATTTGTTGTTTTAGAATAAAACAAGAGATTATCAATTACCTCATAATTTGCTGCGCTGTGTGTAATGGCCACTGATGTTGAAAATTCACCGGGTCTTTTAAATATGCACAGGCATGACTAAATTCTGGATCTGTTTGTAATTCGGCAATAATAGTTTCACAAGTGTCCAAGATTTTCGACGTTAACATAGAACATTTTATCTCATTGCCTTCTTCGTGTAATTGTATTCGTGATAGAGCATAGCCACCACAACTTTTCCTTTTCCTTGCGTATGTTTAATTATTAAATTGTTTTCTTCTAGTTTTAAGGCCAGGGTAATTAATCTTGGGGATAAGTTTTATCCGGAGTATAATCGACACACAGCAGCATGAACCGAATATATTGTGACCGGTCCCTTGCCAAAATATACTCTAAATTTCTGCGCCGGTAAAAGAACAGACAATGTTTCCCTCTCTGTGGCCGTGTAATAAGGATGTGTCTGAATGATATTTTTACTAAAATAAGCATCACCTGACCACTGGCACATCAAAACAACGCCTCTAGCATAATCTAAAGCATCAGCTGCTATTTGAAAATTTTTGTGCCCTTCAGGAAATTTTAATACTGGCGTTTTCATTAACGCAATTTTTAACTTCTCAAACGCTGTATTAGGCTCAGCTGACCAAGAAAACCTTGCTTTTCTCTCTTTTCAACTTTAACAGCGCTTCGGCTATATGTGCAAAGTCCTTTATAAATATTCGATAGTAAGAACACATGGCAAAAAATGAGGCTAATTTCTTGTCTGTGTTTGGCAGTGGGTAGTTGTTTGTTGCAATTATCTTAGAATGTTCAGTTTGTATGCCATTTTGAGAAATTTTATAGCCTAGATATCTAAGCTCTTTCACCGTGACTTTACATTTGGGTGCATTCTCTTTAAACCTGCTTCTCTTAATAATTCAAAAACGTCATATAAATCTTTAATATATTCGTTGATATTTTCACTAGTAACTTTTACATCGTCTAGATCAATAAAAATAGATTTTTCGAGGACAGGTCTTATTATATTCAGATATACAGTCAAAAGTCTTTCATCCGGACTCGTCGGGACTTCGGTGATTCCGGATTATAGATCATCAGTTTAAATCTGGTAAGATGGCATGCAGAAATTATAAAATTAAAAAATATGAAACCGTAAGTTATAAAATAATGAGCAATTATGATCTAAAGGGTATCAAAATTTACAAAAAAAAAGCTTAATATTTATTTGTTTACTTTATTAAACATTTCTTTCAACGCGCGCATGCGTAAAGCATACATTATGCATAGCCGAAATTAGAAAATTGCAACCAGAAAACCATTTGATTTGTATTCGTGATATTTATAATGACGAGGAATGTGATTTAAATCATATCAAAGACGAAGTACATCGAGATGAAATACTACGTTTAATAAGGAATTATAAGCCGAATAAAATAAAAACATCTGCCCTGAAGATAACGATAGTGTTGACAGATCAACTTCCAGTTCATTGCGCGCCGCCACATTCCCCCTCCCCCCCCCGCGCAGAGCAGCGTGGAATTGATAAACAGATTTCGGAACGGTTAGATAAACAAAGGATATGCCTTTATCCATTTTTTGGAGCAATTCCACTTTTTGTTTGATGGACATCGAAACATACTTTCGTTTTCGTAGATCCTTTGGGAGCTCCAGCATCGGAAATTCTATTTGACATAATCGAAAGTTCAAGCTTACTTTTATAAAATTGCTCTTACAGTCTGCAAAAAATAATAAGCCGGATCCAATTCGAAGATTAAGGAACAACGCAATCATCAACATTAACTGAAATAGACAATTAGATAATTTTAGCATATACCGTCCGTTATACATTAAACGCGCAGCGAAAACGTATTCTGCTCTTGTGCACACGCAAATGCGCAGTCGTAAAGGTCTTACGCGCACGCTTAAACGCCTATGCGCATGCGTCAAAGCGGCGCATGTGCAGAAAGTTTTTAGCTTTGAGGTCCGGATTATGGGTGTCCGAATTAACGGCTTTTGATTGTATTATATTCAATATTATATTCTTATTATATTATATTCGTGGCTCTCTAAAAATTCGCTGGTGCTTTGCATCACCCAAAAAGGCTTTAAGTGACTGATTTTGTTATGAATTCGGTTTTCGGAGCGAGCATGCTTTGGGTTTCATAGATATTTGAAAATACCCGGAAGTGAGATCTAACTGGTCAAGTATTTAGTTGATTTTATTTTCCTTATGATTTCTTCAATTATAGACAATGGATAAAAGTGGCATTTCTATTAAACTATTTGGCTTCCTATAGTCAATAGCAAATTGCCAAGCTTTAAAGCTTGTGTTAGGCAAATCATTCTTTTTACGGCATAACACTGTAAGGATCCTAAGTTTTACTAACGTTTATTTTATTTTAAATCTTTACTATCACTTCTTATTTTCTACTTCCGGCCAGAATTAAAAGCTTTTAACTTACTTATGCAAATTTGTCTTGCTAACGCCAAGTACTTAAGTTGTGGCTTTTTGCCAAGCAAGAGAGAGGAAGGAGTTATTAGAAGCAGGCCGCTTGCCATAGTAGTTTTACTCGATTGCTGGTTGCCTTCAAGGCTAGAGGTTTAATCCTCGTGATAATTTTAAACGTATCGTAGTGTTAGCAGTTCTCTGTACTACACACGGCTTTTTGTTAATATACGGCCAATCTTGGAGTTAGGCACTTGTTTATTAATCCAAAGTTAGTTTAGTTAGAGTTTTAGTTAATATTTTTTATATTCTTACGTTCAGACCACAAGTGGTTGGTCTCTGTATTCCGAAGTTCCGGAAATAATTGTAAAGAGAGAAAAATAAAGGGTTTCGTATACCCTTCCTGTGTGTATTGTCTACTTCACAATTTATTGAACATAGCTTCAGTAAGCTCCCTGTTCCGAATCAGGACAGTTAATGTTTCCAAAGCAAGTAAGGAGAAACACCAGTCCTGATAACACTACCGGACGGCTAATGGGAACGAACATACAAGGGCTGCTAATAGAAATAATTATTTTATTTTTTAGCATTTCTTCAATATGTTGCTCAATTACATCTTCTTTAACTTTATCTTACCGATAAGGCTTTGCTCTACGGGGCCCGTTATTTTGCGACTCAATTTTATGTTGCATTATTTGGGTTACGCCCGGTTTATTAGAAAATAAACCAATAAACTATCTTACCAGGTCTTCCAGTTTCTTCTTGTCTTCAGGTTGCAGTTTAATACAAAAATTATTTCAACAAAGGACTACAACAGGTACCCAAACTAAGAAAAAAGTTCATTCATTTGATTTTGATAAAACTCGTTTTAATAGTTAGATAGTTAATAAATGTTTAATAGATAAACATCGTTTTAATAGTAATAACTTTAAAATACCTAAGAACTAACTGAAGAAAGTTTCGAAACAATGAATTATTTAATTGAAAAAGAAAAGGAAATAAAAAAAAAAGCTGCAATATGTGTAAGATCCTGAGAATCGGCGAAATATAGATCACAAAATGAGGAAGTAAAATCACATGATGAATCACATTCAAAATTAAGTAAACATATATTCGATTAATTTAAACATTACACAGATGAATTAGAACATAGTCTTAGAACGAAAGAAAAATACGGTGCGGACTATCAGTTAGATATTTAAAAAAAATTAAGTGACAAAATATGTAAAATAAGTAAATCTAAGAAATTACGTAACTAAATTGTTGTATTATTAAATAAATAAACGGAGTTATATCAAATGTAACTGTATAAAAACGGTTTTATATCAAATGAAGAAATGAAAAATTATTATGATAAATTTTTACTCTTAATAAATGAGTAATTATATAAAAAAGAAAGTTTGTTTGAATGATGGACAGATTAATAAGTTAAGATTTGCTTATAATAAAAAAAGAGGAAGTAACATTACAGATTTACAAATCTAAAACTTCAAATTATTATTTAAATTTAACAAAAACATAAATTAATCAAATTAACAATGCAAAAAAGAGTTACAATAAGTAATACTCAGATATCTAAGAGCAAAGCTCTCGCTTTTAAATCAAAACAATGTGGTTAAATACAGGTATTTGTTAAAAGCCTTTATTATTAAATGCAGTAGTTTGTTGTTATAACGAGCCTAAATATGAATATACAGAGTATTTTGATACTTTTGGTGAATATAAATTAGGTAAAATAAAACTTAAAAAAAAAAAAAAAAAAAAAAAAGTTTATTCCTGATAATATTTGGAAATATCTTAAATTATCAAATAAAAATATTATGTTGCATATAAGCATGCTTTTTACAACATCTTGCTGCTGTAAAGTGTGGTTTTTATTGAATGAAATATATTTCCGAAAGAAATAAAGGTAATTCACATAAGAAAGTGCTTAAATCTTTTATACAATTTCCTAGCTCACTTAACGAAAATTTAGTTATGAAACCGCACGGTTCACCTTTTGGCCTTAATAAATGAATTCAGTTTTTTTTTAAAAGATGTTGAAGATATACAAGATTCAAATTGTATTTCTAACTCTAAAGCTGAGGACCTTTTGTGTGACAGCAAAGCTGATGATGTTAAAATATTTAATAATAAAATAATTAGGAAAACAACGCAATCATTTATGATAGTTTAGAAGATTAATATTATTATATTTTTAATATAAACATGTTTTTGAAACAGAGATACAATAGTAGAATATTTATCGTTATTATTTTAATTCGAGAAGAAGATGATATGGTTTTAAAAATTTATAGACTTAATCCTTTATGAAAGAATATATAATTATTTACTTTTATAAATCAGTTTGTGGTTATTATAATATTCCAAACAAAATAAATATAAACTTTAGCCAAAAAAGAAAATATAATTAAAAATAGATACGAAAAATTATAGAATAATTTTCTTACATCAGAAATCATAGTAAATGTTAGTTAAATAGTAAATGTTAGTTGTCCTTAAGTTAAATCATGGTAAATGGATATCGTAAAAATGTGTTGCTGTAATGTTGAAAAACCATTAATGAATTTTATACTCCAATTTAATAAATTAATATATTTATATTAATTTATTAATATATTTATTAATATATTTATATTAATTTATTAAATTGGAATATTAAAGTGTCTGTAAAATTTTTAAATCAAAAATTAATAATACAAAATATGATTGTGAACGGGTAAAAAAATATTCTTATGCCCATAGTAAAGGCATTTGAAGAGTAATTATCCTATCAAACACCAAAAACATTTTCTTTCAAAAAATTTTTCCTAATAAATGGAAGACACACTGAGACTAAAGACTGTCAATGAACTTCGAAAAATTTTTAAAACAACTCAATATTAAACAATCTAGGGGTTATTAGAAAGATGATTTAATTAAATTATTAACTAAGTATATAAAAAACACATGTAAATTTCAATATATTTTAGTAGATTTATTAAGTTTAGATGTAACAAACTATTTAGATAAAAATAAGAAAGAATTTATTAAAAAAATCCAGAAAGCTAATAAAATTAAGAACATATATGATTCTTTTAATTCGAAATTTGATAAAGAAAGAAAAGATTTTATACTAAAAATAATAATAATAATAATAATAAATAAATAAAAAATAAATAAATAATAAAAAAAAAGATCATAAAACGCTGGTTTTAGACGGATTATTTAAACCTCGTGGTATATATATGTAGACAGAAAACAAAAACAATTTATTAAATATCTTAAAAAATGAAGTAAAATTTAAAAAGAAAGCTAGTTTCATATAGTTTGAGAATTAATAAAGATACTAATGAATGCGAGATGTCAGCTTCTCTGCCTGAACCTAAAAATGAACCAAAAGATGCAGATATAAATTTAGTAATTTTTAGATATAAATTTAAATATGTCCGTTAGTGGGATACATATGCTACTTTGATGATTAATGGGACCACTTAGAGCCATCTCTGAGCTAACATCTCTGAACAAAGAATTTAGGCGAATTTTTCTCCATAATAACAGATTTTCGAGATAAACTCGATTATATTAGTGTCTCTAAATATTAAGGTTTGAAAAAGTATTGCATTACGATATTGCTAAGCTTCAAATTATTACATTTAAATGAAGCCTTAATTTTCAGAGGAATGGAGTCGATTTTCTTTCCTAGTATAACATTATGTTTTAAATTGCTAAACTAAATATATTTTTCACAATTAACAATTCAAGCAAAATTAAATTTAGAAGGTAAAATTTCGCTAAACGTGACTGTAGTATCTTCTTAATAATTCATATCATTTTTAGTCGTTGCTTATGATTATCATTAGTTCATCCATGCTCAATGATTATCATTAGTTCATCCATGCTCATCTTTTAATGCTAAACATTTCGAGCGATAGATGGCGACACTTGCATTATGATGAGTAATAGATGACTGTGAAAGACCCCTACATTTCAGAGAAAGATTTTTATTTTTCTTTGTGCATATATTTTAGATATAACTTATTTTGTTTGTAAATATGGTGTTAATAAGTGTTGAAATATTATGTAATTTATAACTTTTAAGTTTCATGCTTTTAAGTTCCATGCTGAAATCTTTTTTAAACTTCGCAGGCAGTTGCTAACTGAACCTTAAAGTATTATTTACTAAGAGAAAAAGCAGGCATACTCTCAATTGCCTACCATTTAATTTTCATCAAAATTTAATGAAAGTTTCAAAATGTACATAAGTAAATCTTGATGATTAATGGGACCACTTAGAGCCATCTCTGAGCTAAAGATACTCGTACATCTATAAGTAAAAGAGATACAGAGCTCAGAGAGCAAGAACTTGGACCCCCTTCCTGGGATCCCCTAGGGGCCTGCCGTACGGGGTTTCTTATATCCAAGGTCCTGAGACCTGGTCCAAGTGAAAGAGATACAATTGTTTGCAGTGCACGTGTATGCTTACAAAATATACCTTGTTCATATAAGTGCTTAATAGGCCTTTATTTTCGTAACCGTTGGTCTTAGACACGTGCTTCCAATAGATTTTTAAATGATGCAAAGATTCACATTTTGGCATTTTTACATTTAAAGAAGTCAATTTTGGAAAAATTATGAAATCTAACTTTTTATGAATGTCCTCCGGCCCATATACTTAGAAAAATTTTACAGATCTTATAAAAAGTACTCTGCAGATGATTACGAACAACGCTGTCCTTCATACAAAAGACATCCAGCCGATCCCCATACCAAAATAGAAATCTAAAAGAACATCGACCCAAGAAACAAAGAAATTGAAGCTTGCACTGATAGATCAAAAATCAAAGGTAAAGTCGGATGTGTAGCATTCTTTCCAATGCAGCAGCATTTGGACTCTGAAATAAAATTGAAAGTGTACTTAAACAGCTCCAATAGCATACATCAAGTGGAACTCTCAGGAATAAAAGCTGCCATCAACATAGCGTCAATAAACAATTTCTCCAAAATATCCATTAACTCATGCAGCAAAGCAACCATACTCTCCATCCGAAATCCAGACAACCGTTCTCACATGAACCATGAAATTAATAAAATCTCTAAAATCAAATCTCAATACTGAAATAATCAAATCTTAGTACTGAAAATCAAATCTCAATACAAATCTCAACACTGATTAATCAAATTTCATTACTGAAATAACCATAACTTTGATCAAAGGGTAGAGTGGCAACGTTGAAAACAATACCACCAACAATCTGGCAAAAACAGGAGCTCTTTCCCAAGAACCTGAGTTCCTCGACATGAAGCTTCCGAAATCGCAACTACGACAAATCATAAACAAACACCTAAGCCACGAATTTCAAGAAGAGTGAAATAATGCTACCTTAGACTGGCACACTCACCAGTTCTTCCCCCAAATCGGCACAGAAATCAGAAGCTCCAAGCCCCTCCTAATTTATTAACCTGACCGGTCATTACCGATATCCAAATTATTTTCTCAAAAGGAACCTCGCTAAGCAACAATTTAGCCTGTGGAGTAAAAGGAGATGAAGACCACTAATTATTCTTCTGTCCTCTTACAAGTAACCTACACATTCGGAAACCAATCTAAATTTTAACTTTAAAAGACTAGTGATATCTCAACGCCACCTATATCCAAAAATCATGAAAGTGCACCAAAATCTCAGTGCTCTAGGACTAGACCTATGCCAAGTCTCACCTTAGGACAGAAAATGAAAATGCGGAAAGAGCAATGTCTATTGCCACAATGCTTCAAAACACTTAACTTACTGAGCTGAGACCATGCAATTTATTTATGAACTTTGGAATCAGATTCCCAATATATTAGCAAAATAAAATCCGATATGTTTATCTACTTACATAAAAATACAAACTTTCCAATCCAACGATCTCCAAAATATCATCTCTACCGTATTTACGTAATCCAATATTTGATTGAGTATACTAAACAGTTTGTGCTATTTATGTAACTTTGCCTAATATTACGTTTTTATCTTCTTATGATTAAATGTAAAAACACCGATGTATAACTCCTGTGTCATTTAGAAATAGCATATAGTCAATTCAAGTTTTTCATACACTACTCGGAAACATCTACAGCGATTTCCACATTCTGATCCCCGAGTTGTCTTTATGCTATTTAAGTACCCGGCTGGGCTATAATTAATATAATTAACTAGCTGTTGCGTACGCCATGACCTGACATACGCACTCAGAGATTTCTGCAACTGTTGAAAATATACCGCTTCACAAACTCTTTGTACTAGTTTTCTTATGCCAACATTGTCTGAAATAAGCGAATCATGCAGTTCTTGCCAAATAATACGTTGTCATAAACTAGCTGGGATAACTGGCTTTTTACTCGTGGTTTTAATTAATTTTTCTACGAGTTCATTTCGGGGAATTTCAATATCGGAGCCTGAATTAGTGCTTGTTTAAGTTGTTTCAATTGTCTGGCTTCTGCAGTTCACGTAAATGTCACTTTTTTTTTCTTTTCAAAATTGGTAAGGGGTCAGCTATTTTTGCGAAGTTCTTTATAAACAACATATAATAAACGCCTATATTAAGAAACGATAACAATTTCTTTCCAGTGTTTGGTGGTGGATAATTTTTAATGGCTACTATTTTTGAACTCTTCGTTTCAATACCTTTTGTGGTAATTTTATACCCTAGGTAATAAAGTTCTTTAGTGACGAACTTACACTTTGAGGCGTTTATTTTCATGTCAGCTTCGCTTAACAGCGAAAATACTTCATTTAAATGTTCATTGTGTTCATCAATTGTTTCGCTACTAATAATTATATCGTCCAAGCAAATGAATATACTCTTTCCTGGAACGTGCCTTGAAAGTATGTCCATAGCCGTTTGGAATGTTGCCGGAGCCTTGGATAGTCCTAATGGCATCCTTAAAAAGGCATATACCCCTGACTTTGTGATAAAAACAGTTTTCTGGATGATCTCGGGCTTTATGCCGATTTGAAAACAGCCGGTAGTTAAAAGTCTAGGGTGTTCATATACTTCGTGGGTTTAATTTTTCGTAAGATTTCTTCTGTTACTGGCAGCGGGTATATTGGATATTTAGTAATGCTATTGAGTTTACGATAATTGACGGCAAATGTTCGTGATTTATTGTGCGACGGTGGGAGATTCTTGTTCTTACGGCATGACACTACGAGACTCGTGTATAGACTGGAGTTATAATTTTATTTTCTATCATATTCTTTAATGTGTTTTTCGATTATTTTCTCCTTAATTTTATTGTATCTATAGGGCTTAGCTCTTACAGCGGGAGCTTTTCCTGTATCTATTTCGTAGTTCACTAATTGGGTGTAGCCGGACTTAGAATCGAATAGCAGTGAAACGTTTCTTACCAGCGCTTCGAGTATAGCCTTCTCTTCTTTCGGCAAATAGCTGAGTTGAATTTCAGACGCTTGGATTTCCTCCTCTCATATGTTGTCCATCTATACCTGCAGTGTGGCATCCAGAAAATTTAATCTTGCGCTCGCCGCTTGTAAAAAGAAATCCCCAACATTACTAGCACTAGCAAATTTTTTACTTCGAAGAAAGTAACTCATTATTCTTCGTCTGAAATTTGGACATGCAAACCCACTTTCCCGAGGCATATGCATTAGTTGCTCTGAGCGTCGATGATTTTCTGTCCTATCACCTTAAACATATGATATCTCTTAAAATTTTCTGACAAAAAGGTGCACTGAACCCCAGTGTCTAACAAAGCCGTAGCTGGCAGGTTATTTAACAAATTTGCATTTCTGGCAGAGCCAAATTCTTGACGACCACTGTAACTAATTTAATTGTAGAGGGCTTTTCTTGCAGGGAGTAATCATATCCTCTTGCCATCGGTCTCCCCGAATTAGTTTAAACTCTGTTTCCCCGACCCTGGTCCTTTTTTCTCTTGCGGCTTACTCTGGTGATCACCAAAACATTTCCTTTTCTGACCACTATTTCTATTACCGTTTCCTTGCGGTCGCATGCGTTTGATGGTAACGATATTGACACATTCTGGGTAACCTGTGAACTTTGCTGGGGTGGAGATCTGAAAAACTGTCCAGCCGGCCTCTGACCATATCCCGCCGTACGTATAACTTTCCGTCTCTCGCCGGCTTTCGAAGTTTACTGCTAACTGAAAATAAGTTTTCGAGCGTGGTAAGATTTCTCCCCTCGAAGAAGTCCTAAATTGCGGGAAGCAGCCTGGGTACAATCAATTCTATCACCTTGGCGTCTGTCCTGCCGTATAATACAGCATGGTTATAATTAAAGTTATACACTGAAATGGTCATAAAAGGAAAACTACTGGACCCAGTGCTATCAAACTTGGTAATCCTGTAAAGGAGGTCATGGGAATTTATTTTCCGCGGGGGAAAAAGTTAAAAAAAAAACACACCATTAGGGAGAAAATGGGGCTGTACGCAATGTTGTTTGGTTTGGTTTATTTAATTATGGCAAAGCATTCTAGGGCTATCTGCCTAAGGGGAGGGATGCCTTCGTGGAGGACTTTCTAAGGGAAACCGGCTCGTATACACGTTACACATGGGGAAAACCACGAAAACACCCATGCAGCCAGCCCGTTCGCGGGATTCGAACATCGGACCGAACTACCAGTGTTCAGCGACTTTACCGCTCGGCCTCTACGTTACACATGGGGAAAACCACGAAAACGCCCATGCAGCCAGCCCGTTCACGGGATTCGAAACTCGAACTGAACTACCAGTGTTCAGCGACTTTACCGCTCGGCCGCTGGTGGGCCTACGCAATATTGTTAAATGCAATAAGACGTGAACAGATCGTTTTAGTTTCTGAAACGTGTTACATAGCAGGTTCAATGTGGCCTCCGCCATTTTCCGAAAGCAATTTAAATCGTATTACTGCATTCTGAACAGCAGCTCTTAGCATATCAGGAGGAGTGTTACGGACATGTCGGTGTATCGCATCTTTCAGTTCCGCCAAATGTGTTAGGTTATTAACGCAAACAGTGTTGCCGTAAGCCAATTAAAGCCAGTGCGATTTTGCATAACCCCCCAAACAGCCATCATCCTTGTAGGCATACAACCACTATACCTTAGAGCCGAGCAAGAAGCTACAATAACCAGAGTCCTGCAACTACGCAAAGAAGCCATCTTCCACAATACAACCCACAGTCCCACCTTATATGAAAACCATCGTCCCACTCAACGCCCACACCCAGGCATCCAAGGTAGAAACTTCCGCATCACCATAGAAAACAATAGCCCTTCTAGTATTCTCAACGCTACATATGTCTATTACACCGATGGATCCAAGCTTGAAATCGGAGTTGGAAGCGCCTACATTTGCTACCGTCAAAATGATGAACATACCAGCTGGAAGGCAGCACTGCGGCACTTCAATTATGTATTCCAGGCAGAAGCCTTGGCAATCCTCAACGCCACCAGCGATATACTAAATAACAGTTACCATCAAGCATGTATCTGTACAAACAGCAAATCTGCACAGACAGAAACTCCTGGCAATTCAAAACTTAAGCCACATATCCCCAATTATCGCCGAAATCCAAAAGATACTCTCCGTCAACCACCAGCAACCTGGGTCGAGCGTATGCTGGCCTCGATGGAAACGAGGCAGCAGACACCCTGGCCAAAGAATCTTCGACCAGTTCCGTAGTCCAGCAAATCCGTATCCGTGCACCACCATCGCATCTAAATAAGCTCCTCAAAGAAGACCTACTCAAAAAAATGGCAAGAGGAATGGAACGCATGTGACACCGAACGGCGGACCTACATCCTATCATGCCTCATAACAATACCCCAACTCACCCTGTTCATAATGGGACATGGCCCCTATCCAGCATATTGTTATAGGCACAACATCTCCACTACAGATGCCTGCGTATGCAGCCAACTTGGATCATTAGATCACTACATTTACTCTTGCCCCCCCCCACTCACAGCATACAACGACATTAAGCATCCCACTTCTCTTACAGATGCCTTTCAATGATTCATGATTAAAAACAAACCTGCAATCAATAAAATCTGTAAGGTCATGGATCAGCTCGCAGCTATATAGGATATATACGACGCTGCATAATCCCACAACGTCCGCCACTAACAGAAGTCAACATGCTCATCCCCCTGTGCTGTTAACATGTCACTGCGCTCGGCGTGTTCACACACTCAGCAACTTATGTGCTTCACAAATATACATTCGTCAGGACATTCCGTGTCCATTTCAATGCCTAGCAATCACATGTTAATCCCATATCAGGCCCCTCGTCTGTAAACACCCCCAACACAATGTACCAAATATGTGGTCAATGAGGCCAAATATGTACCTGACATGTGGTATATGTGTTTTTAAGTGTGTTTTATGTGTCTTAAGTCTTCAGTGTTAATCAAGTGCATATTTTGTGTGTGTGTGTGTTTTCTGTATATTTCTAGGTTTTTCTGCGTTTTCTATATTTAGTATTTAGTTCTGAGCCCCTCACCTGTAAATCCGTCCCACAAGTCTCATGCATGTAATTAGTCAAGCAATGACAATAAGTCTCCCCTGTTTAGCCATGTAAACGTCTTTATGTGTTCTAAAAAACTCCCGGTGTGGTCTCTCGAGGCCCCAGGGAGTTGTTGTCATTAGATAGTGGAACGCGAGGGACACATGCCTGTTTATCTCTGGTAGCCACCAGGCGTCCCCGTCTCCCGTCACCTACCTACCTACCTACCTACCCACCCCACAAATAGTTTCGGTTTAGAAACGATTAAAAACGTTTTAAACCGATATCTTTATTTCTTAGGGCCGAATTAAGGCTTCAAAAATCTTAAAATTGCCATCTAAGAAAACGATTTCCAGAGTGCGCATGCTTTTGCGAGTGATTTGCCTTGTCACATTTTCTAATCGCTAATCTGTGGTTTTTACGGACGAATTTCTCCGTTACACTGCGCACTAGCCTTTTATTGCCTTTAACGCCTTTAAATGGTAATTTTGTTTAGGTCAATGTTTCTTAAGGATATACGACATGTTAAACCCGTGTAACTAAACGTTAAGTTAGATTCCGACACTTATTTCGTTTAACAATATTGCATACAGCGCCATTTCGTTACTGGTGGTGAGTTTTTGAACTTTTTTTCGCGTACAATAAATTCTCATGAGCTCCCTTACACGATTACCAAGTTTGATAACATTTGGTCCAGTAGTTTTCCTGTTATGACCATTTCAAAGTAAAGCTTTAATTATAACTACCCTGTATATTGAATGTTTGAATTTTTCTTAAAACAAATTCAATCAACTCCTCGACCTTATTGTGATACTTGCTGAAAAGTTCAGCTTCCAACTTAGCTCGGTCTTTTACCACTCGAAATTCTTCTATTAAGGCACTTTTAAATGATTCCCAGGTGTAGGTAACCGCTTTTTGGCTCACGAAATAGGAGCTTTGTGTATGCCTTTGTACCTCATTCTAGATTTTCAGTAGCAGTCATAACTTTTTACAGTTTCAGAAAGGATATAATATGAAATACAAATCCAACTGTTTCAAATGAACGATATAACGGAACTCGTTTCGTTAAAAGTGGCAACGGGTTTCATAGCGGCCCGCACTGTTTCGACTATGAAGGCAAAAATCTCCATTTGGTTAACTGGCTCCGATGGAACTTGAAGCCTCGGAGGAACTAAAGTAAATTTTCCACTGTTTTCTGACATGGTTTGTAAATGTTTCAAGCCCCAAATGTAAGCTTCTAGCTAAATTAACCTTACTTTGCTGGCTAGATAGCGAATAGTTGCTTCGCAAATAAATAAGTTCAAACTGTATCAATGATAAGATGTAAGAAGGATGGAAAGACCCTCTTATTCAACTCGAGAAGGGATTTACAGACGGCACTCCTGATGCTCAACTCAAAACTCAAAATAGAATTATAAAATTAAAACTAAGTTAAATGATCAGCGGAAGCTGTACAGAGATAATTAACGCGAGTTGCCTCTTAGCTCTACCACCGACGTGCACAAACCAGCAATTAATATATCCGGTTGTAAAATAGCAAGCTTAAATCAGCAAAACAACGTAGCCGAACGCTCTGCCTGAAGTAACTCAGACATCAGCTTAAACAATATCTTTCTACCCTACTCTGCGCTCTCCAGCGGCCGAGCTGTAAAGTCGCTGAACACTGGTAATTCGGTCCGAGGTTCGAATCCCGCAAACGGGCTGGCCGCATAGGTGTTTTCGTGGTTTTCCCCATGTGTAACGTGTATACGAGCCAGTTTCCCATAGAAAGTCCTCCACGAAGGCATCCCTCACCTTAGGCAGATAGCCCTAGTGTGCTTTGCCGCAATTAAATACACCACATCACTACCCTACTCTGCATAACACGTGAAACTGAAATATGACATGGAATGGACAGGACATGGAAATGAGGGAAGTAGAAAATATAAGTTGTAGGGTTTATATTTATTTTAACTAACATTTATTTTAAGTTTAAGCTATCTTTCCTGTCAAGCCTTTACTTTCCCCTAGAATTGCCATTGCCAGAGTATGTAAATTGTAGTAGAACGCGCAGTCTATTCAAATTTTAGCAGAAGTAAGTTGAGTTTAAATAGAAGGGAAACGAGATTGTATGTGTGCTTCTTGAATCGCGAGCGTGAAGGTTGCTAGGTAGAAATTTAAGAACCGCGCGTTTCGGCCTGTGTGCCTATTTCGGCAGTTCGTTGAATCTTCAACTGCTTAATCAGTAAGCTTGCTGAATCTCAGCTGTATCTTAGAACGCGGTTAAGTTAGTTACGATTTTAAGCCTCGTAGGTAGTGATCTCGTTATTTATTCATCCTGTCATTTATTTTTAGTTTCACATTTCTGTTTTGTTAAACCGCCGGGCCGGCGTAGTTTGTGAGCGTCAAGTGAACGCAGCTGTTATTTCTAAAGTGGAATAAAACGGGATTTAAAACCTTCTTACGAGTGTGTGTAATTTACAGTTCATAGCAGTCACTACCGCTGTTGCTGACAAGTTGGGGCCTCGCAACACTATAAAGTAACTGAATAAAACTGGTTAGTTTAAAACTAAGTAATTCTTTACAACGCTATTTTAGGGAATCTCCAAGAGTATGAAATTCTGATATAATAAACTTTATGGATATCTGCGATTGAAACATTTTTTTTGTATTTTTCATATTTTTTACAGAATTCATGCAAGTATTAACGAAAACTCTGCACTCTGTTTCTGTGTCAAAAATTCATCCTCGTTGCGAGCTGTAAACGTAAAGCTTCGGCATTGAAGAAAACTTGAAAATTTTTCGAAAGAAACAGATACAACCAAATCGACAACTGCCAGAAATACAGTTTACCCAAATCTAATGTTGATACCATATGAAGGAAACCGAACTCTACAATATCTGCTCATGTAAAAAAAAAAAAAAAAAAGAACTTTGGTGCGAGGAAAAAGTCAAGAAAGGGGCACCATAGGAATGTTGAAATAGCATTGCTCAGATGGTTTACCATTTGGTAGGAGCCGCAATCTGTCAGTATTTAGACAAGTGCTTCAGACAGAGCCCAATGAATTTGTCAGATATTTGAAAAAATTTAATAACTTCGTGTAATAATAGTTTCAATTATATCTTTATATGATTTTTTAATTAGATTTATTAGTCATTTCTCTTTGTAGGTGTGACAATGTTCGTCAGTTTCTCTTTATTTATAACATTTTTATTTTTATAAGTCTTTTATTAGTTATAATATTTTTTTTAATTTAATTTTTACATCTTTTTGTGAAATAACCAATTTTTCTTATCTGATCGAGTATAGCGTGTGGTGTTGCGTGGCGCCAACTTGCCCGCAACAGGAGTAGTGACTGCTATGAACTGGAAATTACACAAACTCTTAAGAAGGGTTTAACTCCCTTTTTATTCCACTTTAGAAGTTACAGATGCGTTCACTTGACGCTCACAAACTACGCCGACCCGGCGGTTAAATAAAAAGAGAAAAGTACAACTAAAAATAAATAACAGGATGCATAATTAATGAAGTCACTATCTACGAGGCTCTATAATTGCAACTATCTTAACCGCGTTCTAAGATACAGCTGAGATTCAGCAAACTTTCGGATTGAGAAGTTGAAAGTTTCAACTAACTGCCGGAGTAGGCACACAGGCCGAAACGCGCGGTTCTTAAATTTTTACCTAGCAACCTTCACGCTCGTGAATCAAGAAGCACACTTACAAACTCGTTTCCCTTCTATTTAACTCAAAATTACTTCTGCTGAAAATTTGAATACTCTGCGCGTTCTACTAAAATTTACATACTCTGTCATTGGCAATTCCAGGGGAAAGTAAAGGCTTGACAGGAAAGATAGCTTAAAATAAATGTTAGTTAAAATAAATATAAAACCTACATTTGCCGCTGCCAGAATTTGGTAAACTTGGAAGCAGGTCCTAGAAACGACCTGTTGAAAAAGTTTCCATATTCTGAACTAAAATTCAAGAGCGTC
Source organism: Stegodyphus dumicola (assembly GCF_044657685.1). Classification (NCBI taxonomy): domain Eukaryota; kingdom Metazoa; phylum Arthropoda; class Arachnida; order Araneae; family Eresidae; genus Stegodyphus; species Stegodyphus dumicola. The sequence goes on from NC_140780.1 coordinate 164,401,502, forward strand.
GTTTACATAAAACAACTGTTTTCTCAAAAATTAGAATAAATTTCTGTAGGTACATAATTTTACTATCTCTTCTTACAGGAACCTTTCCTGGTCTTCAGCAATCAATCTTTTCTCTTCCTTCCAGCATCTGTAAGGAATAAGTATCAGTATCTTCTAAATACATTATGATTTACACTTTCTTAACACTGGATAAAGTTGTCGTTTCCGATCGTTTTATTTTCCTTAATTAACTGCTTAGTTCACATTCATTCAAGTAGTCAAACATGAAATCAACTTTACCTTGGTTCTCCACCATGTGTGGTGTCAAACGGGAATATTTGTGTTTTAGTATTACCAACACTTCTAACCACAATGATTCCAACAACCAAATAGACACACCTTAATCGACATACTGAAACTCGATGAGCTATGTTTAACATTCTTAAAATTCAAGTGTAGGTGGAGAACCCTACAAAACACATTCATTCTAATTCCCCCTCATTCATTTTTAGACATGCAGGCTTTCGCTCTAGAGCATGATTTTATCTACAGTTTAATACTTAAATTTGAATTTATTTCTTTCGAGTATTTACTTTTAGCATCTAAAATTTTATGCTTCTAGACTAAATTCTACTTTTACATAACTTTCAAGTATTTACGTATATTTACAAGATTCTAATACATATGATTTTTACACTTTACCATAAAATAAGATAAAGATAAAAATAAAGATAAGTATAAGATAAAAATAAAGTTTTACTTCACGCATTCTTCGCCAAGCTGGCGGCACCGAAACTAAATTTCTCATTAATACAAGAATACGAAGTTATTTTACTTTCGGCCAAATTTTGGCTTTAACATAACAGAATTAGTCTTTCGACCAACAGGAACTGCTTGCTCTTAGATTTTATACTTAAAGAAAATAATACTTTTGCCTTAGCTAAATAAAGTAAAACAAAACTAAGTCTCAACCGAGACAAATTGACTTCCGTCAAAACATAGAAATTCGTATTTACGCATAACATTTTGGAACAAAAGAAAAATTTATAGAAGATTTTAACTTATCTTTGAGTTTTCGATGATTGGAACTCCGACATCCTCTTCTGACAGAACTGATCCCACGTTATAGAATTCATAGAGGTCAGTCGTCGCCTTTGGGTTCTTCGAGTTTCGTCCATGGTGATTTTTCTTTTTCGCCCTCTGTACACCGGCCTCTTGGAGTGGTAGTCTTCGGGTTCCTGTCTTTTCCGTTTTGCCCCTGGATGGCTGGTCTTGGCGGCCTCCGGTCTGGACTCGTGCTTGAATTTCTTCTGTTGGTGGTGGTCTTTTCGTTCCTCCTTCTGTCTTTTTGTTCTCGTGAACGGCGGCCTTGTTTGCCCCTGACTATCTGGCCCTGGAAGTGGTTTCCTCGACGCAGAATTTCTACTGCGGGACGTTGTAACTGGTCTTTTCCTATTTACCAAAGATTCTTTACGAGGCGGCGTTGATTTCTTGTATTTCTTGAATGCTGGAGTCTGAACGTTTTCCTTTCTTCTTTTCGGGACCGTAGCATGACTTGTAGAAGGGCTAGGTTCCTCTTCTGTTCTCTGCTTCTTGGGTGGTGGAGCGGGAGGCGTTACTTCTGGGCCTTCCACTTCTTTTGCGCTTGAGTCCTGCAAGAAACTTTTAAGGATTTCAAAATCATTTTGATTATAATATTTTTTTCCATGGTCGGGACTTGCTTTACATTTTTTCCCTCTCTCGTTCTTAAGGTACAATACGACTCCCTTGATTTCCTGAATTACATAGGGGCTTTCAAATTTTGGAGCCAACTTTGCAGTAAAATTGTCTGGGGGACTTGATAAAGAAAATTTCCGCTTTAACAATTTATCCCCAACTTTAAAATCAATTTCACGGCGTTTTCGATCACAGTACAGTTTCTGGCTATTTCTTGCCGTGTCCGAACTTTTAACCGCCTGGTCAATGAGTTTCTGTACATCTTTTTGTTTGAATTCTTTCTCTCTTTGTTGCACAAAGAATAATTTATCTAATGGCGTAATTAACTTCCGTCCTAAAAATAATTCTGCTGGAATTTTTCCAGTAGTATCGTGATTTGCTGTTCTTAAACCATAAGTTAACTCATTTATGTAGCCATCCCAGCGCTTGTGATATGTGCTAACATAACTTCGAATTATATTTACAATATTTTTATTAACTCTTTCTGCGATGTTTGCCTGTGGTATATACGGAACCATTTTGATATGGAGTATACCAAGTCCAGTGCAAATGTGTTCAAATATTTGGCTAACGAATTGTTTACCGTTATCGCTAATGACTTTTATCGGTGCACCGTATTTTAAAATGTATCTGTGTAAGAATGCATCCGCGACTGTTTTGGCTGACGCGCGTTTAAGTGGAACAATTAATGTCCATTTTGAAAAATGATCTACAATTACTAAAAGAAAACGATTTTTATTTAACTCGCTCTGGGGGAAGGGACCAAGAAGATCTATGCCTAAAATTTCATTCGGAAATGTAGCGCGAATGCTATTTAAGTACCCGGCCGGGCTGTAATTAATATCATTTATTAACTGACATTGATTGCAGGACCTGACATACGCAGTTACTATTTTGTATAATTGCGAGAAATATACCGCCTCGCGTACCCTTTTTAAAGTCTTTCTGACCCCTAAATGACCCGCTGTTTTCGCGTCGTGTAATTCCTTCAAAATGCTTAATCGAAGCGAGGCTGGGATGACTGGTTTATATTCGAAACTTTCGTTTGTTGTTTTCGTATAAAATAATAAATTATCTATTATTTCATAGTTTTCTGCTCTACTTCTTATTGAATCGATATCTGTGTGTTCAAAGCTTTCGGGATCTTTCAAATACGCATAGATACTTCCAAATTCAGGATCAGCTTTCAATTCAGCAATAATTGTTTCTCTAAAACCTAAAATTTTTGAAGTCAACACAGCGCATTTGAGTTCATTGCCTCCATCGTCCAGTTTTATACGAGATAGTGCGTCAGCAACATTGTTTTTCTTACCCGGTTTATATTTAATTACTAGGTTATACTCTTGAAGTTTCAAAGCCCATCTTATTAACCTGGGCGTTAGATTTTTCCCCGAGTAAAGTCTAACAACAGCCGCATGATCCGAAAAGAGTGTTACTGGTGCTTTGCCGAAATAAACTCGAAATTTGTGTACAGCCATTAATACGGCTAATGTTTCTCTCTCTGTAGCTGTATAATTCCTTTACGTAGGGTTTAAAGTTTTACTAAAAAATGCCAAAGGATGGCCATTTTGCATGAGAACCGCACCTACGGCATAGTCCGATGCATCTGCTGCAATTTCCAGGTTTTCGTCCCCTTCCGGGAATTTCAAAACAGGGGCATTGATGAGTGCTTCTTTTAACCTTTCAAATGCAGTATTTGCCTCTGCTGTCCACGTAAATTTACTTTTCTTTCTTTTAATTAGTAACAACGGTTCAACAATGTTCGCAAAATCTTTTATGAACAACTGATAATAAGAACATAACCCAAGGAAAGAAGAAAGTTTCTTGGCGGTGTTGGGAGATGGGAAATTCTTGATGGCTTTTAGTTTTGAATCCTGAGTTTCTATACCCTTTTGCGAAATTTTATAACCGAGATATTTAAGTTCTTTAGTTGCGAACTTGCATTTTGAGGCGTTAATTGTAAGACCGGCCTCTTTTAATAATTTAAAAACTTCTTCTAGATCATTAATGTGTTGTTCCAACGTACTACTCGTTATAATTATATCATCTAGATAGATTAAAGTCGATTTTTCTAGGACAGGCTTTAGAACAATGTCCATAGCTCTCTGGAATGTTGATGGGGCCCCACACAACCCAGTACTCACCACTTGCTGGATGGCTTGGCTTTCATGGTCATTCAAATGGCTAAGGTCGACTTGCGGTTGTTCCACTGGCTCCACCACCCTCCGATCTATTTCCAGCATAATTGAATTTTCCTAAAAATTCAGTTTGGCCTTCGTGGCCTTTAAAAACTCCATTCCCCCCCCCGGGGGTCGACGTAGAGTACTCTGCGCAGTACTGGCTAGGATCTGTACCTAGGCAGTCTCGGCCACGGGGGTATAAAATTTATGAACTTGGCGGTTCCCGATGGTCCATGGGGTAAGTTTATACTTGCTCTTCATGGGCCGGGAGGTGTGAGTTCTTTCCACCAGGGTATTGGTCGCCAAATAGCAAACTGGACCATTGAGAGTCTGGTCACTGCTGTCCTTGGAATTCCATGTAAAGCCTAAGGAGAGGGGCATCCCGTGTAGTGCTAACAGGTAGCCCAAATTAACGGCCGGTCATCGACGCTAAGTTGTCATCGCCCACCCCACCGTGGTCTCGGCCCAGCCGGGACGGTGGTCTTGACTGGTTCGTGTTTAGCGGTGGGCTCGATGATCGTTGAGCGATCATCAGAGGGTTCCATAAATTTGTTGGTGTCTCGGAGGTGTGGGACCCCGGGCCCAGCAGGAGTGTTCTTACCACCTTCAGGGTGGACTTCTGACTGATTTTTCAGTGCCTTTAATGCTATTAAGTTGGCGAGGCAGGTAGAAATTTAGTTAGTTAGTTTAAAAACTCCATGCCTAAAATAAGTGGACTTGGCACATTTTTTACCACAAAAATTAAAACTTTAAGGCTTTCATTTTTTCCTGTATTTGTAATGATAATTTCCCAATACATTGACAAGTTTGTCCTTGCGCTGCTTTGATTTCTGTGTTTTTATTTTTAAATAATCGTAACCTATTAAAATTCTTCTTAGAAATGTATCATTCATAAAGTTACCTTCTGCCCCTGTATCGATGAGGGCTTCTACTGGTACATCGCCAACCAGGACTTGTATAATCGGTAATTGTGAGTTCTTTACCACGACCGTATTTAGGTATCTTCTTGAGGGTTTTTTCGAAACTTCCGGGGTCTGGACCTTCGCTTTTACAGGCCCCTCTACTCGTTTAAAGCTTTTCTTTCAACTTCTGCCTTCTGGGTACGCCAACGGTTGTTTTCAAATTTCCTTTTTGGGCCTGGACCTTCGAGCTTCGATGAGTTAGCTTGATAGCTCTTTCCCCCATAAGAGCGATTTGTGTTTCTGGTCTGTTCATTTGAGGATTGCCTTCGGAGACCTTGAGAATACGATGCCCCTCTAGCTTTTTCCGTTATTCTGCGATTTTGGAACTTGACCGCCAACTCGAAGAGTTCCTGCAAGGTGCTTGGGTTTCGAATTTTGAAGTAATCTTGAACAGCAGGTAGCAATCTTGGTAAGATTATTTCAATAATCTCCGCGTCGGGTTTTTCCCATACAGCATATCCGTCAGCTTAATTTTTCGCAGAATAAAGTCCGTCAACTCTTCTATATTGCGTTGATAAAAACTATACAGTTCGGCTTCTAGCTTTGCTCGGTCTTTCACCATGGAGAAGGCCTTTAATAATGATCTTTTGAAATTTTCAAAGGTATATGTTTGGCCTCCGAATCCCCCTAATAAAAATTTGCCTATATTCTTCCACCATAGTGAGGCCTGTCCTCTTAGTGCAGACGTGGCAATGGCGATTTTTTGTGTTTCAGGCACAGAGTATAGCTGGAAATGATTTTCTAGGCCTTCTAAGAATATCGTCACCGAATTTTTTCCGTCGAAATTGACGTTTGGCTTGATTGATTCTCTCATCGTCTGGACCAGGTATCCAAATCCTTCTAATTGGTTCACCATTTCTTGTTGTTGGACTTGTACAGGAGCTTCCATCCAGTTTTCGGCCATTTCAGTTCGAAAAGTGTTCGGGCGCCAATGTGGTGTTGCGTGGCCCCAACTTGCCGCAACAGGAGTAGTGACTGCTATGAACTGGAAATTACCAAACTCTTAAGAAGGGTTTAACTCCCTTTTTATTCCACTTTAGAAGTTACAGATGCGTTCACTTGACGCTCACAAACTACGCCGACCCGGCGGTTAAATAAAAAGAGAAAAGTACAACTAAAAATAAATAACAGAATGCATAACTAATGAAGTCACTATCTACGAAGCTCTATAATTGCAACTATCTTAACCGCGTTCTAAGATACAGCTGAGATTCAGCAAACTTTCGGATTGAGAAGTTGAAAGTTTCAACTAACTGCCGGAGTAGGCACACAGACCGAAACGCGCGGTTCTTAAATTTCTACCTAGCAACCTTCACGCTCGTGAATCAAGAAGCACACTTACAAACTCGTTTCCCTTCTATTTAACTCAAAATTACTTCTGCTGAAAATTTGAATACTCTGCGCGTTCTACTAAAATTTACATACTCTGTCATTGGCAATTCCAGGGGAAAGTAAAGGCTTGACAGGAAAGATAGCTTAAACTTAAAATAAATGTTAGTTAAAATAAATATAAACCCTACAAGCGAACCAAACTTGTGGTCCTTTGAAGTTCGTTATAAAAGAGTTCGACTGCACGTACATAGAACTAAACTCTAGAAATGATAACTGTGTAGAAAATTTTAAATTCGAAAAGTATGATTCATTGAGGTTTAGGACTAAGTAAAGCAGTAAAACAATATCGCTTAAACATTTTACTATAGAAACTTTATAGTTTTTTTTAGATATAATATCTTAAAAAACTGGGATTCAATACTGGCAACACATTTTTAAAATATTTGGAAAAAAAATTATTTATTACTTAACATTGCACTCTTTTTTTTCCCTTTTCACAGTACATTGTAATAATTTCAGAATTGAATAAAATACTATTTTTGGTGTCACAGCAATTGAAATTGCCCCCATCATTGTTTGATCTTAGCTGTTAGTTTTCAAACCTAGAATGAATGCCAACAATCAACCTGTTTTAAATTTCTACTTGTGTTCTATATATCACATAGCTCTTTGAAATAATCGCTAAACTGCTTTACTCATTTTTTAATGATTGCTATATTTTAAAAATCGAAGCTATTTGCATGATTATTATCTTGCTTGCTTAACATTTTTGCTTAAATTTTAAGATATGTTTGGTCATCTATCCAATATATTTTGAGAGTGTGATATTTTGTTTGTTTAATCATTAGTTGTTTGAAAGATATCTGCCTACGGCTGGGATGCCTTTGCGAAGGATTTTCTAAGAGAAACTGACCTCGTATTTGTATTAGGTACGTAAATACGAAAGAGAAAAGCCACGAAAACGACCAATCCGCCCTCCAAAATTCGAAACCGAGTTGCTCTACCAGTGTTCATCTGTTTTATCTTCTCGGCTGCTGGTATGCGAATTTTTTAATAATTCGGATGACTAAAAAAAAAAGGTATGGTTGCAATTATTTGTTAAATGTATTATTTAAGTTATAAACATTATAAAAACATAAGTTATAGAATAAATGCACTGTGCACTATAGCCGAAATTATTGAAACACCAATTTTATATGCAAGTTTTTTTTCACATTTTTAAATAAAATATTCGATTTTAAAATTGTCTTTGCTTTTAAATCATAACATTTAAATTATTTTCCTGTATTTTCTAAAACAGGAAGCATTATAATTGAACAATATATTTTATTATTAGAACAAAGAACGAAAATATCTTACAACCTCTCAAACCTAAGCGTAAACCTTCGCTTGATATACGTTATTTAATTCATTTTGTAATGAATTCCTATAAGCCATGTAATTGCCTGAAAACACATTAGTAGATAGATTCATTATATTTTTCTGTATATTCGCATGCTGTGCTGGAATGTCACTAAAATGCTAGAGCATCATTTAGTCCTTTAGCATCAATAGACTAAAATATTCATGTACTATTAGCATAGCAGAGTTTAACAGAAGTGTGACTGAGTAGAAGTATCTCAATACCTGGGCCTCTTAACAATACACTTTGTCATTTTGTTTTTGGTTGGGAAACTGTTAGCCAAACGCGTATGGGACACCAATATTTTATTGCAACAGGAAATTCCCATTTAATCCTATGTTTTCAATTAGAAGATTGTTTGATCACATGTTGCTACGATCTCCAGATTTTTCTGACTTCACACACCTGTGTAAATACACATAAAAATTGAGTTTCTTTTGCTAAACGTAACATTCATTTTTAGTGAGTACTTTATTTCTTAATTTGCGTATTTACATAAAATCATATGTAAACAAAAGTGTTCTCTAATACAAATCATAGTTTAAAATAATTTTAATTTCGGATAATTACTGCTAGGAATAAAAAGTGAAAGTAGCATTTTCGGTGCGAGCAATGCGACTGGTTCATTCGTTTCATTGGTTTTGAATACCCGTATTTAAGTCTGTGCAGCAGTATTCACATATCCTATAGCTTTCATTTGTTTCATTTTGTTATCATAACTGAAACACCTCTTTTAACACAAAAATATTGATCTAAGAAAAACTTATCCTTCTGTATGGTTACGTCGATTACTTTGCCATAATTATGTAATTAAACTAAGTTGTACGATTTCCAACTAGTTTTATTTTATTAATTTTATTTCTAATTTAACCTTTTTGGTTGATCTTTACATTATGGTAACTTGGCGATTTTTTGGCGAAAATTTGGCGACCAACTCTCCTACAGCAACCCTCTATTTTTTTTTTCCCCGCCGCCATTTTGTCTTCACGAAGTAAAGACATGTTTCTTTTCTTTTTATCTCCTGAACACTTCTTCCAACAATCTACTAGCCGAATTACACTTATGCTAGAAATTTTATCAAACAAAACTGCTTAATCATGACAAATATTCACTGCAAAATTAGGAAAAACTGCACAATACCATTCTCCTTACGCATTTTTCAAAATAACACATACACATAAACCATGTACACGCCGACTTATTTTTACTTAAAAAAACATCCCAGAATTGCACAAAAATGGCATTGCGCACACTCTTCACTATATCCATGTACACTGCTTTTTTCTCATAAATTACAAAAATTTCACGAAAATACATGACAATTTTCTCAATCTTTAAACCCGGTAAAATGAACATATATGAAATTACCTGATCGCGAAAAAGTATTTACCCTTTACAAATATGAACATTTCCACATATAAAATAAATAAAATATCCAAAACTTTTACCTCTAAATCATCTATTACATTATACACGTCACCAACGAATTCATACCGCAAGCATTACAAATACTTAGTATCAAATATTTAAATTATTTCCATGCACGTTTATTTCAACTTAAACGTGTACCAAATTCCTACAAGCATAAAATTCACAAAATAACTATCATTTCATTAAAATATCACTAAACCATGTACACGTCGACTTATTTTTACTTAAAAAAACATCCCAGAATTGCACAAAAATGGCATTGCGCACACTCTTCACTATATCCATGTACACTGCTTTTTTCTCATAAATTAAAAAAATTTCACGAAAATACATGACAATTTTCTCCATCTTTAAACCCGGTAAAAAGAACATATATGAAATTACAGGATCGCGAAAAAGTATTTACCCTTTACAAATATAAACATTTCCACATATAAAATAAATAGAATATCCAAAAACTTTTACCTCTAAATCATCTATTACATTATACACGTCACCAACGAATTCATACCTCAAGCATTACAAATACTTAATATCAAATATTTAAATTATTTCCATGCACGTTTATTTCAACTTAAACGTATACCAAATTCCTACAAACATAAAATTCACAAAATAACTATCATTTCATTAAAATATAATTAAATTCAAAAACACTATTTAAAATATAAATAAGCACATACATTAAATTAATAAAAATTACCTTACAATCCTAATTACTTTAAACTAAATCATTGCTAATAACAATTTTCCCAATAATACCAAATTCCTTTCCACCTTACATTTACAACAATGCATAAAAATAATATCCTCAAATAATTAAAAATACTAACTTACCTAATCTTCTTCAGAATCTTGATTACGTGGCGGATACACTTTTCTTACTTCTGTTTCAAAATCTTTAAAATCATACTTATCTTTCAAAGCAAGATACCAGGTAAAATAAATAACATAATAAAACATCTTTATTTCTCTCTCGCACAACCTTAAAAAACATTTATTACTATCCTTTTCAATACCACTAAATACCCATTTCGAATTCACTTTAGTTACGGCCATGGGATCCAAAAATTCACAAACACTATTTCACACAACACAGAATAAAGCCAAATACAAAATTGCCAGATTTTTTCCCGATTAAAGAACAGTAATTCGTCCATTAATATCACATAACATATCCCATGATCTCTCGTTTCCCTCACACAAAATAATGCGTAATCAGAACTGAATACTACTCACATTCTTAACAAAGTCTAACTAACCTAATCTTCTTCCGAATCTTCCTTACATGGTGGATACACTTTTATTATGGATTCAATAAAATTACTGAACGATTTTTTTCCGAATTTGATAGAATTTCATAAAAAAGAATTCTCTTTATCACATCTACAATTCACTTTAGACAGCGCCATACAATCCCAAAATTATTCAACCCTACTTCACACAACACACAATGAAGCTTAATACAAAATAATATACATCCACAGATACTTGTCCAAATTCCCCCCTTTTCCGATTAAAGAACCGTAATTCGTCCATTAATATCACATGACATATCCCATGATCTCTCATTTTCCCTACACAAAATAATGCGTAATCGGAACTGAGTACTGCTCACATTATTACCAAAGCCCCAGGTAGTAACCTTTATCGCCTCCAAAATGTCGCCAAACTACCAGTTACCATATTGTAAAGATCAACCACCTTTTTATCTTTTTCATATTGATCAAAGGCTGTTGAACATCTGTTTCCTTAGGCGAAGCGTAATTATTTAAGTACTTAAAGGAAACTGATAATAATTCACGAAATTTTATTTGGTATCAGTCAAAAGTAATAAACAAAACTTTCGACGCCATTTAACTGCAGTTCTTTGAACCCATTTATCCCACTGTCTTACTGCAGTAATTTTTCAAAAATTACCAAAACCATTACCCGCTGCTTTTCCTAACACAACGAGTTTGAATCTTTAGTAATTGTTTCCATTTCAACAAAAAATACGTTACATGTTAGAAAGGAGGAAGTGAAACTGTGAAAGTAAGGAATATTAAGCTAGAATGTATACTGAAGAGCCGTTTAGTTGGCCCGAGAGAAATTTATACAGCAGAAATTTCCACTTCCGTGCGAATAGACATTTATGAGAAACGCTTTTAAGGGTCAAAATCGCTTTCAGTGCAGTAAAGCCCACCAGCGGCCGAGCGGTAAAGTCGATGAGCACTGGTAGTTCAGTCTGGGGTTTGATTTCCGGTGAACGGGCTGGCTGCATGGGCGTTTTTCTGGCTTTCCGCATGTGTAACGTACATACGAGCTAATTTCCCATAGAAAGTCCTCGATGAAGGCATCCCTCTTCTAACACAGGTAGCCTTCGAGTGCTTTGAGGTAATTAAACGTACCATACCATCAGTGCAGCAAATTTCAGGATGAATCTGTTTTATGTGCTTGAGTACATCCATTATGGCATTGTCTCTTAGTTAACATATTATGCCGATGTTTTATCGCCATTAAACTACATCAGAAAGGCTTAAGTATCACGAAGCTTCCGCTAACAGTTAAAACCAACTTTATTTAACCTTTAAAAAATAAAATAAAATAAAAAAAAAAAAAAAAAAAAAAAGAACAAGCAAAATAAGGTGAGAAGTAAGTAGTAAATCTCGGTCTTAGGTCTTCGCTTATTTTAAAAAGGTGATGTCCTTACCACTCTTACCCGAGAGTCTTTACCACTCTATTTTTGTTCTGAAAAGGAAAAACATAAGTAAAAAGATTAAAAAAACTGGCATTAAAGCCAGAGCAGGTAGCGTCCAGTTTTGGCCTCGGCCAAAAATATCGGACGGTGAGCCGGTCTAAGCCCGAACTCGTGAACTCAGGAGTCGTAAGTCTTGAAATTACCCGCTCGGCTGGGAATCGACACATAAGGTAAGCAATTTAGGCATTTTGAGCAAAACTCAGCATAAGTTCGATAGTCTTGAAGGCCATGCGGAGTTTCTCTGTAGTATCTTTGGCATATCTTATCTGTGGAGCTAAAATGGAAATATTATTAATTAAATTGAAGACTTTCGGATTTTGAAAAACTTGCATAATCTGTTCAATTTCAGAAACCTGTTCTTCTTTAGATTTATTTTGCTTTAATGCTTCACTGAATGATTTTTTAAAGATTTAACACTTTCAGAAGTTGGTGCTGGTGTGTTGAGTTATGGCAAAGCAGACGAGGGCTATCTGCCTAAGGGGAGGGATGCCTTCGTGGAGGACTTTCTAAGGAAAACTGGCTCGCATACACATTACACATGGGGAAAACCACGAAAACGCCCATGCAGCCAGCCCGTTCGCGGGATTCGAACCTCGGACCGAACTACCAGTGTTCAGTGACTTTACCGCTCGGCCGCTGGTGGGCACACTTTCAGAAGTTTCTGCTGTAGAAAATTTAGGGAAGTCTTCATTTTAGGTGGCGATGGTTTGTTTTCTGGTTGGCTAATTCTTTTAAATCTCTGCTGATAAATTTTACATACACGGTAAGAGCTTACGTGAGATTCTGAGAAAAATATACACTTGGGTTTCTCATTTGGTTGAAAAGTTGGCATGTATTTCTCCTATGGTTCTTAGTGCATTTTACGCAGCTTGCAGGTTTAAAGCAGTTGGCCTGTGAATGTCCAAACTCCTGACAATTATAATATTCTATTGGTCGTTTACGCGGAGAGTATTTTTTAATGATCACGTTAAAGCCAAAAACGTTATTTAGATTATGGATTGCTTCTCCGTTTGCGTTCCTATGTAGTTCCAGAAAAAATATATAGCATTATTTTTTGAATATCTTAGAAAATTGCTTGACTTTACTAATCGGATGTTTTCTGCGTTCTAAGTCGTCAAATATGGCTTGTTATTTTACTGTGCTGGGCAAATTTTTCATAATGAATTTAACGGTGGGAGAGTAATTTATCTGAAACGTGTGAAAATTAATCTTTGCTTTTTTTAGGTTAGCTATCGTATTATTAAAATCAGTAATTGAGTTTGTGCGAAGATATATCGCTCTAGTTTCATCTCAGCTTCGAAGTGTTCTTTGCAAATTTCGGTACTATTCGGTTTTGAGGGCCGTAAAAAATCGCCAAACTATTGTTGATGCCAGTGCTGCCAAAAATAATTGCGGCAACCCTAATGCAAGAAAGGAAGTATAATAGTAAATAACTATCTAAGATACATAATTTTCTATAATGAATGATGACTTTTCTTTGAAAAAATTCACGGTAAAGTGCAGAATCGCCCACTTATTTGTTTGCCGCTTTTTACAAGCATAAAAACAATTGGATTTTTGGTCCATTTTCTTTTACTTTTTAAGTGAAAATAGGTCGATGTGTACATAGATAAAGTCAAGGGTGTACGCAGTGCTATTTTTGTGCAATTCTGGGATTTTTTTTTAAAGTGAAAATAGGTCGATGTGTACATGGATACCGACTATGTGCAATTCTTAAAAACGCGTCAAGCAGTGGGTGATTCTGCCACTTTACCCAAAATTCTATTGCAGACTTTTCGTCATGGGCAATTCACAAATTGTTAAATCCATAGGATATCAAAAAAGGATTTTAAAATCGAAAAGGATTTAAAAATTAAGCTAGTATTTCAATGGCGTCTTAAGACATATAGAACTATATAAACTTACCCAATCTGAAATCAGCGCGTACGCTAGATTTGGTGCGCTGTTAAATGTGCGCGTTTGCTAGATTTGGCGCTTTTGCGCATATATTTTCGCTGCAATTTTTTTACGGTCCTGAAAACGGAATAGTATCCGAATTTCTTTTAACATAATATCAATTGACATCCAGTTAGGATTGTCCGTGAGGACTATGGGCCGGATATTCTTCTGTAATTCATTATCCTGTTCTACGACTTCCATTTCTGAATTTAGGGTCGAAAATCGATTTTCCTGCGGGATTTCTGCTTGCGGGGAAGACACACTGATCTGCACGTTTTAATATGGGGGGTTGCCAATTTTGATGTTGCTTCGGCAATTTCTTTTCCTCTTCGCTATTTCTGACCATTGAATTTTCGTAAGCTTCTTTTTCTTTCTCGAACTTTTGCATGACCCGGTAATATGCTAAGGCTAGTTAATCGTGGGAGGAGCCTTCTTTAGCTGCCTGTGTTTAACCCTATTTTATATTTCATTTATATTTTCTGCTAGACTTTCTCGAGGATACTTTCGATAACTTCCGTTCCATACGTTTCATTGTTCCATACGTTCTTCGAGGGCAAGTCTGTTTTTTGGATATCGAGCTAAGAGATGCGGGAAAATACTTTTGAATTTTTCATAAACCTGAGGAGCTAATTCTGATTGCTTTTCGGCGGGAGGAGCTGTCTTCTTAATTTTTTTCTACATTTTATGGTTACCGTCCGAGTTCCTATCAATTCCTTTTTGCGAATTCTGCCTTCGAAAATTTTGTGCGCCTTTAACAGATGTGGTCGAATAATCAGAGTCCATTTCATCATAATCAGTCGTACGGTCAGCCCATAATTTGCCCCTATCTGGGGGCTCGCAGTTGACCATTCAAGGAGAAAAAGTACTCAAAATAATACTTACACAGTATAAAGCAGGAGACGGAAACTTTCCTCTGCGCTTCCCTCGCTGCTTCCTGTGTAAATCTCGGCAAAAAGTTCAAGTTTTTATCCTCGCGCTGTGGCGAGCATATATGCATATTGCGCAGTAAAGATGAACTTTGCCACTCACTGCAACGAAGGTTTCCGCCATAGTACTTCCCCCCTCCACGTCCTGGAGGCACAAGGGGTCAGAGATACCTCGTGGTAAACCAACACCCTCTTAAGTTTACCACGAGGTATCTCTGACCAACACCTTCTTAAACAGGTGTTTAAGAGGGTGTTGGTTAAACTTGACACTTCTACCAGAACAAGTAGTATTCGCTAGCGGTGTTTAGTTGGCCGCATAGGTATTTCAACCGTGGTGCTCGATAGATTCATTGTAAGAGTCTGCTCAGGAATGGACACTAATGCTTGAGTGTCTGAAACAAAACAAAACAAAAAAAATAAATAAATAAATAAATAATAAAATGCTGGTTTCAGGGGATCGATGCAAATCACAGATTCCTTTCATTTAATGAGAAGTGTACAATTTTTATTAAACCGTTTTATTAGTTTACATGGGCCATCATACACACGGCTCAATGATGGTTTCAGTGCATCCTGTCTCACAAATACATGAAGGTATGACTGTAAAGCTGTATGCAAGAAATACTTATTGTTAACATGATCTGATTGTGGGTACTGGAGACATCTGTCTCATTGCCTCGCACAATTTCTGTATAAAGGAAATCAGGATAGCAGAATTAGAAACTTGGATGAGTTGCAAAATCTCTGCGGGAAAGCGAATAGTAGTCCCGTAGATCATCTCCGAGCAGGTTCCATCCCGATCTTCTTTGTATGTTGATCTAAGATGAGAAACATATCTGGAAGACTCACCGTCCGCTGGACTGCAGTGGACTATGAGTATGGCGAACAACTTTAGACTTCTGACAGTCGATGCAAGCACGAATCCATACAATACAATCCTTTGAAACAGAAGGACAATGATCTGTATATATTGCAAAAACTTGTCCCTCAATATTATGTTGAAAATGGCGTTCGGAGAAGACATGGATGTAAATTTTCTCTCTCTCTTCATAGGAGGCAAAGGTGACCAACTTATTAGGTGACTACATTATAAAGTGACCACCGCATCTGGCCTTAGTAGTGACAACGCCTATAAACGGCTAATGCCCGCCACTGGGTTGGAAAGTCGGGTTCACTAATGAACTTCTAAAGAAATTCAAGGAGTATTGCACTCATCATATGGATTTATAGTCATTTTATTTTAACTGTTTGGGTCCATCTTTATTTAACCCTTGGTAAATGGAAAACTATATTCCTATAATTTTATTTAAAAAATTGCACTGACTGACAAATATGTAAGGAAGTTGGAAGGAAATGGTAAATTTATAGCAGTTTACTAAATAAATTTATAGCAACTACAGAGGCTCAACAGTGGTCAATCGGTATAATAGTTCTACACAGGAATTCATAACTTAATAGCTGTCTTCAGTCTTCATGGTTAAATAATCAATACTTACTACGTATTACTACGCAACTATCGTCGCCAAATTTTTAGGATGGACCAAACTTAGAAGGCTATGTGCATAATAATTTTTCAACAAACTAGGTGCGTAACACTTTTTCAAGTTTTAATAAGCAACGTCGCTATTTTCGAATGTATTCTTTTAGCTGTAGTCCAGTTCCGAACGTTTTCTGTCGAAGGTTCCAGATCGTTTTGGAGAGAGAAGAAGCTTAAACTCAGTTTTAAAATTTGGGCTTCTGGAATTTGCCTACAGTGGAAGAAATTGGGACCAAAATTCTCCCAAAGTTCAGCATTTTAAGGCGCAATCAGTAAAAGTTGCACTGAACGTGTTCTTAAACCGATATGATAGCTATGAAATTTCTGCTAGATCAAAAGACACAAAAACCCACTTGTAAGTGTGTTTATTGATTAAGTTTTTGGAATCCATACCTAACTGAAACGTAAAATATGTTTGGACCTAGTAACGTTTTACTATTATAAATTATCATTACTTTTCTTTCGTAAAAATCATCAATCCGTGCGAAGGTAGTTACGCTAATCTATAGGTTACACATAAATTTAGAGCGCGGTCTGGGTGGATCAGTCTGCAAAGAAATTGCAAGGTTGGTATCGTTTTTATACCCTAGTAGGCCCACCTGCGGCCGAGCTGTAAAGTAGCTGAACACTGATAATTCTAACCTGGGTCGCTTCCAGACGAACAATCTGTCCGCATGTTTGATTTTCTTGGTTTTTCTCATGTGTAACGTGAACACGAGCCAGTTTCCCTAAGAGTAAAGGCATCTCTCCTCTTATGCAGGTAGACCTCGCATGCTTTGCCATAATCAAATAAACCAAGCCCATAGCTAGCAATAGTTTACCTGTGGATAAAGAGGTTCTGTATAAAGTTCTTCAGAAACCACAGAAAGTGGTTCTTTGTTATATTATTACTGCAATTTTGAATTTCCATTTTAAAGCATTTTAAGATAAAAGTAAGAGCGTTTAATGCTGTTTCTTACTTTGAAATATTTTCGTGATAGATGTGCAATTTACATTATCAAGTTGTAAGGATTATGTCCTTTTTTAACAGTTAAATTTTGAATTAAAGTTCCTTTCCTATCGCTTCTTAATTTCAACTTACCACTTCCGGCCAGAACGTAGTTTTAGAATCTCGTCTGAATGCTAATGAGGAAGAGCGGTATTTAACCGCGAAGTTCTACTGTCTTAGTGAGAATAATACCAGATATTCTGGCTAGCACGCGTTCGCCTTTTTAGGCTACTCTGTCGTAAGCTATTATTACGCTCGGCCGTACTTTAAGCCCTTGATAGCTTCGCAATCAATTAGCGTTAAGGGGCCAACTCTGTTAGAACTTTGATAGCTTCGGGTATATCTTTTTTTTTTTTTTTTTTTTTTTTTTTTTTTTTAGTTAAGATTAGTTTAGTTTATTTCTTAGTCTCTTAAGTTGAAGCCCGAGTGTCGGCTTTATTGTACAACTCCAAGACGGAGTTTTGTTAAACTTTAGTTGGAATAATAAAGGGTTATTTCACCTTTCAAACTTGTTGTTTTCTATCTCACGAACTCAAGCGATTATTCGCTTACTAGTTCTTAAGATTCTTCACGTTTAACTGTAACTTAGAAGTACACAGCGGAGAATCCTACAAAGTAAACATTCGAATCATACTTGCATATTTTCCTTAAAATACTTTTACCTAACATTTTTCTAACTTCAATGAAGACGTAGGAAATTTAAATATATGAGACGCCATGCATAATGCTTATCTGAATTCCGATGTGGTTTCTGATAAAGTATCTGTTTTCAATATTAATGCTGGGTGATGCAATGTCGTTTGATAACTGGATTAAAATTAAGACTCATGTTAACGATAACGGTTCCGCTATCTCATCCAAGGAAATGACAATCCTTCCCCTATTTTTAAAATTTCTGATTATGCAGATGTACTCATAACAGTGCAGCTGTCAGATCTGAACATTAATGAATGTCTGAAAAGGACAGATTACGAAAACTAAATTTTGGAACATCTTGTTCCATGATTAAAAATTTGGAATGAGAACCTACACTCAAACAAAGTGACGAAATTACGGATTTAATTTTCAGTAATTATTGACTTTAACACTCGTATTTATAGTTATACATTCTTTTTTCAAATATGTTTTGAAGTTCATAGTTCTGAACTTGTTTGAATGTATTTTTACTACTTCTTTAAATGTAAGCAACGTTAATGCTAATAACTTCAAGTACTTCTTATGTCACAAACTAGTGATTCTTCAAAATAAACTCACCATAATTATTTGTGATAAAATAGCACTAGAGTTATAGAAGAGAAACTTGAATGTAATGTATTTGCAAAAAACAACAAAATTTATGCAAGTTAAAAAATATGGGAGATTATAACGTTAGAGTTAGAAATTAGCTCAGAAATTGATGTCGACAATGGCCGCGTAAGACTAGAAAAATAATTTAGAAGAGATTTTCAGTGCATTTTAAGTTTGGAAAGCAAGCTGTAAGACAAAATAGAGAGGCTGAAGCGCAAGCATTTTGCCTTTTACAAACCAGTCAATTCAAATTTTTAAGCTAATCTTTCATACAGTATCTAGTATCTCAGTATCCCAAAAACAGGGACCAAAGAAGAGAGCTATCAGCCAGTGGACGTCATCTGTAGTATGGATAAGGAATACACAGGTAATAAAGAAAACATTAAATTTTGGACTAGTATATACAGTTCATTCTAGTTAACTGGAAGGTGATGGGCTCATATCATTATGCCCTAACTGGGCGACAGATCTTATTATCAAATTTGAAAGAATGCAAAACATCAAACTAAATTTTTGAAATCTTCAAATTATTTATCAAAAGAAATTACATATTATATAAACGTTAATAATGCTTTTAATGATAAAAAGATTTTCACTTTTCCCTTTCAATACCAATATGTCACTATTCTAGAAGAAAAGTGACATAACTGTAAAACTGGAAATGTGTCTTAACATTATTTTGTGAATAAGAAGTAATCAAATTGTGCCAATGATCAGGCTTATCCCCCATTTAATTAGCTTTTTAATTATAGTCTCATAAACTCAAAGCCTCATAAACACTACTATATTCAAACTTTTTACACTCTTGACTTTCCTAATATGGAAATCAAATTATTTTTAACTATAGAAAGCATTCACAATGTAACTTACTATAATTAAATATGAAGTCTATAATACATACATAAATTATATTCAGCCAGAGAATGAAAACTTGTCTTCTTTCCCCAGCTTGGAATATAAAAATTTCTCAAGTTGGAATATTTTTCTCAACGAGTGTCATCATTATTTTTTATAAGTCTCAAAGCTTTTTAACAAGGTTGATTCTCATCATTATTATTTATGAGTCTCTTCAAAGCTTTTTAACAGGTTAATTCTAATTAAACTAGAAGACACGCAAATTAACATTATTTTATTTAACACAGATTCTTACAGACTTTTCAGAAGATAGTAGTTAAAAGATTTAATATATTCATTTTAATTTAACACTCCATCTCAAACTGACATTACTTTATTTAACATTGAATTCTTGTAGTTCTCTGAGAACATTTCACATTTTAATTATCATGGATACCCTACTCAGCAATTAAAATTATCCATAAATATCATACTTAATAAGGCCCACCAGCGGCCGAGCGGTAAAGTCGCTGAACACTGGTAGTTCGGTCCGAGGTTCAAATCCAGCGGACGGGCCGGCTGCATGGGCGTTTTCATGGTTTTCCTCATGTGTAACGTGTTTACGAGCCAGTTTCCCTTCCAAAGTCCTCCACGAAGGCATCCCTCCCCCTAGGCAGATAGCCCTCGAGGCTTTGCCATAATCACACACATACTTAATAAGTAATATGACGTGAACTCCGTGTAGTGATCTTACACAGTAGGTTACTTTAAATTTTAACACATTTTAGCATGATTTAATCTAAGAAAGACCACATTTTCAAAGAAGCATTATTTTAATTAAAACCTTGAGCCAAACATTTCTTCGAACATATACTTTGACATTTAATTTATCATGACCATCACAAATAATAAATAAATAAAGCCTATTTTACAAAGTATGAACATTTTATCTTTTAACCGGCTGTATTCTTAAGAAGAAAAAAAAAAAAAAAAATGGATGAAGAAGAGATACAGTTTGAATTCTTGGAACTACTTCGGTGCGAGTTTTCCCTCGTTTCCAACGGATTGATCAAAATGTACATATGCTTGAAAATCAGTTAAAAAAAAACAAATACAGGTATTTAAACAAGAATATTTTACATATTAAAGAAAAGATAGGAACTCAGTGAAAATTAATAATTAAGGCAAAGCGTGTGAATGACTAAGAAAACACACATTCGTAGAGGACATTCTAAGACAAACTTGCCGTATTCTCGTTACACATGAGCCACATCCTTTGTTTCAGCTTAGGTAAGAATTAAAAATAATTCTTGTATAGCTAGGGATTTTGCCTACGTTAGTTTGTAATGTAAATTGTTAGAACAGCTCCAGATGAATAGGAGAACTATGCAATATCCATGAAGAAACTTCTTACCAAGCTAAGCAACAAAAGAGAAATATAAAATGGAATAAGAAAAATGTCAGATTAAAAAAAAAGGGGGGGTTATCTGAATATGAAAAACATGAACAAGGAAATGATTATTTTTATGTTTTAACTCTGAATGAGGTAAGTCGAGGATAAGAACCTTAACTAGTTTGATAAAACTTTGCATGAAAAATAATGAAGTATATTTAACCATTTTTTGTTTGTTTGTTTTGTTGTCTGCAGCACATTTTTTCTAAAATCTTCCGTTTTAATGACTGTATTCTACATTTAGGTACAAGTTGATAATTCTGACTTATTCCGTTTTTGAAGCTTCAGATTCAGAAATATTACAACTCAAAAGCAAACAACTTTTGAACGGTAATGGAATATACCATAAGCAGGATAACGTAATAAATTACATTTTCGTTGATTTTTATGAATTCGCAGTTCGGTAGCAAAATTAAAATGCACTTCTTATAGGAATCTAAGAAAGACTGGATCTAGTCGGAAAGACCTAGTCGAATGTCCCAGGCAGCATTTATATGAGGTATAGTATGGAATTGTTGGTGCCGAGTACCCGATGACATACCAGTGTCAAGTTAATCACCCATTAATTCATTAATTCAGTTAATCATCCATCTCCCATCTTCTTCGTGTTACGTTTTTCCCTCACATGTCATAGGTTGGCATATCCTATTCATCGGTTTTGTTAAGCTTAAGGAAAGCACATATTAAAGTTTAACTTACAATACGTATACTTTTTTCGTAAGGAACCAGTAGAAACAAACACATTCAGAAATTATAGTCATGATATTCCATATATATATTTAGAGTTTTCGGTTATTTCCAAACTCTTTCATTCTCAATGAAATTTGATTCATTGACAAACAGTGAAATGTTTGTTAATTTTCGCTTTCGATTGCATTTCGTATCTCATATGTTCATTACAATGACTTAACAAAATTACAAACAAGTTAGAAAGTATACATTTAATTTCGAAAAGTTTATGTGAGTATCCGCATTTTTATTCCTTTAACGTTTCTTTCCTTCCATCATAAGTAAGTTTTCGAATATAAATCACTTTGTAAAGGGGTCGTTTTAGATAGGGTCATAGAAGAGTCCGGTATAGTGTAACAAATATTTATTAACAGGTTTTAAGTTACACACGGACATTACATGTAACTTTAAGACTCTGGCACAACCTATCAAGTTGGAGCCTTGGCTTTTACTGAAGTACTTCTCTGGCTACTCACCAGAGGGCAGCCTTGTTGTCACAGTTAGTCCAACAGTTTATGTTAAAGGATTGGTTACAAAAAATTTCAGTTTTTGACAGAGTTTATTTGTGAATACTTGCGATGCCGTCATGTTTTCAAAAATCGTTTTGGGGAAGTTCCTTATCAATAACATTTTTAACATATCGAATGTATTACCTCTTTCTATATACTGCTGCCCCTGCATCGAATTTTCAGATATTTTCCTATTTATTTTCTATAACTCCTTTTAGGAAATTTTAAGGAAACACTTTTACTAAATAACTCTATTTGTTATTTAACAATTTTATTACGTGTCTGGAAGATTCAGCTTCAAAAATACTACTAGAACTACTAGATCTGTATATGGCATTAATTGATTTAAATTGGAAATAATGTGTAAGGGTGACTTTTATATATTCCGAATGAAATGTTACATGTAAAACGATGGATTTTTTCCAGGAATTAATTAGAAAATCAGTAAAACATAAAATCATAAAGCTAAAATAAAATTTGTCACTAAATACGCGCAATGAATCTGTCAGTTCAAATGAAAATAGGTTTCAATAATGAGATTATGCTTAAAATTTAATGTTTAAATTATTGAAAATTTTTGCTTTAAAAAGTAGCAATATACCGGAAAAACTCTTGAAAGCGAATCTTGAGAAAAAATTGCCTTTAGTAATTAAAATATTTATTTCTTTGTTTTCGTTATAGCTATAGGAATTCTGCGGTTAATTTTATAGCGTTCTTTTGAGAATGTACAATCAACTATCATGTTTTAACCAAATCAAATTATAGTTCATAGAGTTCAAGTAAGTGCATAGTGCAGTTTCATTAGAAAGCTGATTAATCGTTTAGGATAAAAATATCGAAATTATTGGAAATACAGTAGTTCTCCCCCCCCCACACACACAAGAAAGAACTTAAAATACTTTTTCTTATTTAGAAGTGCATAATATATAAAAAAATTAATCGCTAAATTAATGTGAATGAAAATTCAAAAATACACAAATTGACTACATATGGTTTTGCAGATTTCAAGAAATTTTATAGAGAATATTAGCAGCTAATTTTTCTGCTAAGATGAGTAGACCCATTATGTTTTTGAGTAAACTGAAAGTTCAAGATCTTCGCTTAAGATGAATATTCTGAGCATGTAATATAGAAAAATCTGAATGAATTAGACATTCCTTTACGGTTTCCTTTTGAAATTAGTAAATAATGAGCATCATTAATTAAATTAAAGTCCTCGAAAAATGCGAAGAAGGCAATATAAACTTACAATTTATAATAATAAAAAGTAGAAGAACGTTATAAGAGCGGAGTTTTGTGCTATTTTTTTTTTTTTTTTTTTCCTCGTTAAAGGGGTATCATCCAGAGATATTTTTTGAATGGTTTGGTCTGTTTGATTATAGCCAAATACTCGAGAGCTATTTGCCTAACGGGAGGGATGTCTTCGTTGAGGGCTTTTTAAGAGAAAATGGGTATTTAGCTATTATAAAGTATTTTCTCCCTCCTTTCTGCGTGCCTTCGTGGTGTAACGGTAGCACACGGCGCGTATTCAAGAAGTTCATTTTCGAGTCCCGACGAGGACACTGCTTATTTTTCGTGTTTCCTACTTAAAATAACTTCATGACTCTATACTATGATGGGAATTTTAAGAAGAAATTTCTGCATAATTTCCCCGATAAGGCAGGCCCTTTGAGGATCCCAGGAGGGGGGGGGTCCGGTTCTTGTGTCTTGTATTTGGGATGCAGTAAACTTGAAAATGCAACGTTGATTGGGATAGCAGATTCCTTACTGTTCGTTTCTTTAGTTCGGCAGATAAATGTATGTAGTAATAAAAGAATATTCTGAAGATGTGTGATTAAACATAATTACCGCAGAACGCTGTTTCGCGCATAAAAACCTAAATATTTGTGAAAAAAAGCAATAAAATCCAAATATACTGAAAAGTCAATCAAAATCGTAAAAACAACCTTGTATTTAGCGTAAGTATATTGAAACACTCAATGGATTTCGAGGGCAGCTAAAGGTCCCTCCTCATCAGGAGAAAGAAATACCCAGAAAGAAGAAAAATAAAGGGCAAGGAGTCTCAGAAACACGTGGTCCTTATCAGCACTGCACGTGGTTATAACCGGATTTTTAATCAGAGTTACACTGGCCGCCCACTTTTACTGAGCCAGGCTATCTGATCAAACATGTAACACCACTGCACGTGGTTATAACCAGTTTTTAATCAGAGTTACACTGGCCGCCTACTTTTGATCAGATAGCCTGGCTCAGTAAAAGTAGGCGGCCGGTGTAACTCTGATTAAAAATCCGGTTATAACCACGAGCAGTGCTGATAAGGACCACGTGTTTCTGAGACTCCTTCCCCTTTATTTTTCTTCTTTCTAGGTATTTCTTTCTCCTGATGAGGAGGGACCTTTAGCTGCCCTCGAAATCGATTGAGCGTTTCAATATACTTACGCTAAATACAAGGTTGTTTTTACGATTTTGATTGTCACATTAGCGTGTTTCTCTTCTAGTCTATACTGAAACGTATTTACAAGCGAGTAAAGGAGTGACAAATTCCTTATTCATAAATCACGTATGCCTTAATGGCTTCGACATTAAGGCATAGTGGCTTCGACATAGTATGTAATATTTGAGGAAGTAAGCAAATCCTATTCCGAAACATAACTAAATATTTACCCTTTTAATTGATAAAAGTATGAGTGACTATTGATGAAAGTATGAGTGAATGTAAGTGAAAGACATTGGAGTCCTGTAATGAATTAGTTTGGTAGAGTTATTTCTCAATAAAGATTTAAACGTAACAATACATATATCAGACTTAAATGTATAGTGTTAATTTAAAATTTAAAGAAATCGACTGAGTAAAACCATTTAACACTGATAATTTATGTGTGGTTCTGCAGCTAAAAATTATCTTTAGAAATTTCTTCGTAGCTGTGACTAAGTAATTGCTTGCGTTAGTAAATTGTTCCTCTCAGAAAATTGCATATGAAGTTGTATTTTATGTCCGCAATTAATTAACGATAGAAAATAATAGTAAATGAAAATTAACATAGTGGTAAAGATGGCATTACAAATGAAAGATTAAACTGAAATGTTAAATTAAGAATCCCCAGGTATTAGAAGTAACGTTAAAATTTATAATGTGGATTGCCAAAACAGTAATTATAATCGTAATATTACATTTGAAATTTGCGAATACTGAGCGCCACCTGAGATAACCACTGATCTGACTTTGTTGTAAAAGTCTTACAGTGTTAATAGTCATCCTGGCAGAAGGAAAAATTTCCTCCGTGTAAAAATATACATATAAATATTACATGGGCACACAAAACCTGTGTATAAGCATAGATATGTTGATTACAATCATTGTCTTGTACAAGTTACATATGATAGATACATAAAATCATGACAGCTATGTGTACATTTAAACATTATATGAATTCATATTTACAATACTTTTACTGAGATAATCAAATTAAACTTGTAATTCATTTACACATTGACTGGATTTTCAATATCATTTAAACTGCTTTACAATATTATTTTTATCAAGTACATACAAACTGGATAGTAATATGCTTATATTACAATAGTTTTGCTCTTACAGTCCTGTTATTATTCTACAGGGTGAGCTATTTTTCTAGTGTTGATATTCACTATTGTTGTTGTAGTATTTTGAATTGCTATTAAAATTATGCTGCGAAGATACAATTCTCAAGGAAGGGGGAGAAAGTCTTAGTACCTTGCTGAGCATATCCTGATTACCTCCTCCATTTTAGTTTTCGTCTGCTTGTTGCCGCAGGTATTCTCCGCCCATTGCGGCCAGTATTCACTGCTTGGCATTTTTAAATGCAGTTTATCGGTATGTGGGCAGTTGAAGAGGAAGTGATTTGTATCACCTACCGCACCACATTCACACAATTCTGATGCTCGTATGCCGAATCTCTTAAGACAATGTGGGAAGGGACCATGGCCAGTGTAGAATTGAGTTTGTGTTCCGCTGTATGTATTAACTGAGCACGTGACTTTCGGAAAGAACTTGTAGGTTCTCCTCCCTGTGCTTTCCCTTTCCTATCTTTTCTGCCATTCTTGTAAAAGGCTATTGAAAGTGCGTTTTTTTTTTTTTTTTTTTTTTTTTTTTTTTTTTTTTTTTAATACGACTGCGGAACACTTACTGCGTTTTCCAATCTACTGGAGTCATTGGCAGCAGATTTCGCAAGCAGGCCCGCCGCTTCGTTGCCAGTAATACCCACATGAGCTGGAACCCAGATCAGGATAGGTCTGTCATCTGGTGGGATACTTAGAAGAATTTTCTGAATATCTTGCACCAAAGGACTCCTTGTCTCGTGCCCTCGGATGGACTCCAAACTTGAGACAGAGTCGCTATATATGTTGACCTTTAATCCTAATTGATATTTTGCCAAATTGATGGCTGCTTTTAATGCAAGAAGCTCTGCCTGAAAGACGGTATTTTTGTCTGCCAGTCGTCTTTCCCAAGTTTTAACCACTTCTCCTTCTTGGTGTATACAGTAGGCGCAGCCTGTGCCTTTCTCCGTCTTTGAGCCATCTGTATAAATAGCAAATGCCTTCTCGTTTGGCGGCGTGTATTGCATGTATATTGTGTACGATAAATTAGTATCTGCAGGGTATTTGCGAATACTTTCTAAAATATCAGATTCAAAATACACTGGTGTGCAAAACTTATGCAACAATGCAAATTTTAACCAGATAACCATGCAGTTGCAGAAAAGGGGTTCCTGCTATCGGTACAATGAACACGCAATTCAGTAGAAAGGTCATGCATATGCAAATGGCCGGAACAAAACATCACAGGCTACGTGATCATACGCAAAACGCGTGCGCTCCACTCGAGACTACCATAGAAGGAAGGACGAAGACGCAATTAAAGACCTTCGCTGCAAGTACAAGTGAAATCTTTCGTGAAATATGGCTAGAAGAAATCATCTG
The DNA here is from genome assembly GCF_044657685.1 of Stegodyphus dumicola. Taxonomy (NCBI): domain Eukaryota; kingdom Metazoa; phylum Arthropoda; class Arachnida; order Araneae; family Eresidae; genus Stegodyphus; species Stegodyphus dumicola. The sequence goes on from NC_140780.1 coordinate 164,428,404, forward strand.
GATGACTTCACGGAGTGGAAGATCGGAAAGCTGGAGGAGGGGCGCAGTGTGACCAGTGGGGCTGAAGATTTCGAAGTCAACAAAAGTGTCGTTTCGCGGGCTTGGAAAGCCTTCTAAGCTATAGGTACAGCTATTAGAAAGGTTGGAGGTGGCCGCTGTAGGACAACAACTGCAGCAGATAACCGATATATCGTCCTACAGGCGAAAAGAGCCCAAAACCAGTCAGCAAGCTCCACAGCTCAGCAACTGTGTACAGCAACCGGCGACAATTGTTGTGTTTTACTGTGTCCAGACACCTTCATAAAGATGGCCTATTCGCCCGCCGTCCTGAACGCTGCATCCCTTTGAAAGTTGGCCATCAAGGCCCCCGTTTAGAGTGGTTCAAGGAGCACAAAAACTAGGCATCTCATCAAAGGAGTCGTGTCCTCCTTATAGATGAGAGCCGTTTCATTGCCCCAAGCGATTATCAACACCAACTGATTTAGAAAGAGGTCGGGACACGGTTTAATTTCGTAAAATCACGGAAAGATACCATTATGGTGTCCTGGAGATTTCGTCTGAGGAGGCATTATGCTGAACGGGCGAACAGAGCTCCACGTTTTCGACAGAAGTTCTGTAACCGGAGATCGCTATTGTCAGGAGGTGATCCTTCCCTATGTGCGTCTGTTCCGAGGTGCAATTGGAGCAGACTTCGTTTTTATGGATGACAATGCACGGCCACACCGGACTCCTGCTGTTCAGAAGCTACTGAAAAGTGAAGATATCACTCGAATGGAGTGGCCGATGTACTCCCCTGATTTAAATTCCATAAAACATGTGTGGGATGCTTTGAGAAGACGCCTTGAGGCACCTCCGGTGAACACTCAACAACTGAAACAGATGCTGATTGAGGAATGGGCACTCTCACCTCAAGATCTGTTGAACAATCTGGTGCTGAGTATGGGGAGACGGTGAGAAGCAACCATTGCAGTAAGGAGAGGGCATATCCCATACTAAGGAACATATGCTTGTTGTTCTTCCTCTTATACAGACAATCATGCGTAACGATACTATGACTTCAATAAAGCCTGTTTTTGTTTGATTCCATACTGTATGCATTGTATTCATTTTTGCGCAATTATGCTTTCGTCATCGTTTAAATACAAAATGCTGTCTCTTATTTCTGAATTTCATGTCTCTCAGATGATATCTCGTGGAGTTATGTCAAAAAGAACACCTGTTGCTTAAGTTTTGCACACCAGTGTATATATGGTTCTTTTAAAGATTATGGAGGCTCAGAATTAAACCTTATGCTAGAAAATATTAAAGTAATAAATAAGCGACTTAAGAAAGGAATAAGTACATTAAAGCGAACCGTTAAAAGTGTGAAAAAATGTGCGCATGAAATTAGGTAAAATAAAATCGTCTAAATAAAGAATTGTGCACAAAATCAGTGATAACTTGAATAATTATAAGAAAAATCTAGAATATGGCGTGAATTTATTAATTGGAAAGGTTAAAAATGCAAAAGAAATTGAAAAAAGATAAAGTAATAGAATTAGCAACAGCAGTTACTAAGATTATATGAAATGGCAGAATCAAAATAATGTAATAAGTAAATTAAAATAGAACCATAAAATGTAAGCTATGACGATTAAATGAAAAGAATAGAAATAGTAGCCAACAATTAAAGGCATAAATTAATTGCTTAACGTAAAAATATCTGAATATGTAAGAAATTAAAAAAGTTAAACATTCAACACAAACATAAAATTTCGTGTAAAACTAAAAAAAAAAAAAAAAAAAGTAGTAATGTGAACTAAATTAGTTATTAAAGATAGGAAAATATATGAAACAAACGTGGATATGCAGGGAATTTTAGAAGATGAAATGCGTGAATGAAACTAAAACTTACATTTAAAATTTCATATGAAACATAAAGGCCATGCATATGAAAAAAAAAAAAGATTTCGGTTAGAAAATAGAAGAAGTAAGTTACAATTAAGAGTATACAGAAAGTTGCATAGGTTAAAAACTGAAATTAAAACTTACCCCTAAAGTTAAGTAAAATGCTAAAATAAAAAGTCACGTAAGCGATTTTTTTTTTTTTTTTTTTTTTTTTTTTTTTAAGCAGGAGAGATGAAATATGAGCAATGCCCTCGCCGGGACTCGAACCACGGATCTCTCGAATATGCGCCGAGCGTGCTGGTCACTGCACCACGAAGGCATGCTAATAAGGCGGAAGAAATACCTTATAGGCTAAATAAGGTACAATTCTGAACAGGAATTAACAATTTCTGGGCAAGCTATTCAAAACATGAAGAAAAATATGAGGTTAAATATGAAGGTTAAAGTCCTAAAAATTATTTAAGATATTCAAGGAAATTACAGTCGAAAAATGAGATTTTCTATCGCTTAAGCTCTTATCAAATTGTGATACCATCCTGCCATCTTCTCTTTCATCTCGCTCTTGTATCGTAACCACGCAACCCCGCTCCCTCAGAAGCTACTGTGATCCTCAAAATCCTAAGTGGCTTAGAACCGGTCTTTTCTACCTACTCCTCACGTTGTAAAACATGAGAACTTCCATGTAGTCCATTAGCGGGATTGAATACACGTTGAACTCCACGTGTTCAGTAGGGTGGAGAGTAAAATTTTTTTAAAAAAAAATTCATATTGCCTGAATCATTATATGGTTCCAAATAGGCTAAAACAAATTGTGTTCAAATTTTATCCCAAAGTATTGACATATTGAGGTTCCACACCTCAAGCGAACATGTGCTGACTTTTTTAACGATTTTATGTATTTTTTATGAATTGCTTTGTCAAAAACGTCATTATTAGCGCAAGAAATTGCTTCCCATATAAAATTTAATGTCAAAATATACTATTAGATGTCTAGATGGTTTCTAGCTTGGAGTAAGCAATTACGTGGCTTCCATGATCGTTCAACGACTTTTTATTGGTAATTATTTGTTTGATCGGTGTGTTTTGTCAATCCTGCCTTATCAGTCATTGTTTATTTATGTTGGACTAATATGACGTCAAATAGAAGAGTATCTTTTAGTAATGTTTTTGAAACTCCAGTACAACTTAAAGACACAGTTTTATCCACGTATGCTGATGTAATGAAGCGTTTCCTTTGGGTCAGAAATGATTTATTGTGGAAAGGGAACAAGAAAAACCCGTCAGTCAAACATTACCGAAATTGTTTCCTGTGACACTTAAAGGATTTGGAAGGAAAGTTCCATACCTCAGTTAAGTTACCTCAGGTAAGATGCTTTGGGAAGTGTATCTAAAGATAATCTAGCTTAAGTTATTGACAGGAGTAAGCTGTGGATAGAATGTCGTAAGGTACGGTCTCAGCTTCAATCAACCGTTACACCAATAATACTGTCTTTGTGTTGCATCTACTTTGATGAGAGGAAGGGCAAAACTATAGTGTATGAGAAGAACGGGAATTTCTTTTGCAGCACTACAGGTGAGGAAGAGCATATTGTTCTCTTGTCAGAACCTGGTTCTGTTTATATAAGACATGTAACTCCGGATTCTGGGTTCAGTGTAGATATTACACACCGACATTATCACCGACATTGTTACACAGAAACAGACTGAACTTTTCAAACTGTTTGCTGTTGGGTGTGATGGAACGGACGTCAACACTGGTAAGAAAAATTGCGTAATTAGACGTCTTGGGATCTTTGTTGGTCATAAACTGGTTTGTAAGCTTGTTGCACACCAATGAATTGTCTCTTCATCACCCTTTTTCAAAACATTAATGGAAATACATCTGGGCCATAACAGTTTTCCAGAAAAATAAGAAAATCCCTGAAAACGCGTGAAACCCTTCTCGTGACAGGTTATATTCCTATTCCAGGTGATTTATTCGAAATTGAAAAAAAAAAAAAAAAACTCGGTACCGGTCAAAAATAACTCCTTGACATTTCTGTGGCAGTATCCTCGGGGAAGTGCCCTTCAGACCTAGCAAACAGGAGTCCTGGGAAGACGGCCTACTACAGACAACAGAATTCTTTGCTTTTATGTATCAACCGCCGAACCAACAGACGGCTTGAAACTACTAGTAGAATAGATTATAAAAGTTTATCTGCTATCCTGGTTTAAAATAAAGAAAATCCCGAGAGCAACACATGGAACACGTCATGTTCACGGAATTATCGAGAAACGTTCATTCTTGCCAGAAAATTTTAATGTAATCGTTCACGAAATTATTCAGAGAAACTAATCTTATTTTGCACACTCGGAAAGCTTCTTGTTGGCGATGCTGGAAGATGAATGAGCATATAATTCATGAACTTGCCCTGAGAAGAATACTGAAAGAAAGAAAAGCTGAAGGAAGGGTAAGGTACGACAATCTACACTGGTGTGCAAAAATTAAGGACGAAGTCGAAAAATTAGCATATCAGCTGAACGAAAAGGCGGAGCGAACAGAAAGACCAATCAGGAGATTAAGTAAGGTGATGTACGGTAGCACATGCGCAGATATGCAGGTAGACGTAATGGGGGAGTGTCTGAGTAGTATAAAGCATGTTGTCGGTGTAAGATCAGTATTTCTGGCAAAGAGATTGCACGCCGTATAGCAGTTAAAATCACACCGAGTTGCTGCCTCAGTGAGAAATGGCGAATAATCAATCTGTTAGACGACATCTGGATGCTTTTACCCGAGGTCGACTCATTGGGAAGTTGGAGGAAGGCCGCAGTGTGACAAGTGTGGCTGCAGAGTCCGGAATTGCTCACAGCATCGTTTCACGACTTTGGAGACAATTTCAAACTACAGGAACAGCTATCCGGGGGGTTTAGTAGTGGTCGTCCACACCCGCAGATGACCGGTATATTGCCTTACAGGCCAGAAGAAACAGGCGGCAGACAGCGGGAAAAATCGCTAGACACACGACACAGGCGACTGGACGACCGATGTCGCGTTTTACCGTGGCCAGAAGACTGCACGGTATTGGTCTGTTTGCACGACGCCTTGTACGGTGTGTACCTCTAACGCCTGCCCATCGGAAAGGCGTTCTCTGTAGTGCCGGGAACACCAGAATTGGAGAGACAATGAATGGGGACGAATACTCTTGACAGATGAGAGCAGATTCAGTCTGAGTAGCGATTCTCATCGCATACTCATCTGGAGAGAGCGGGGAAGCCGCAATCATCCCTCGAACGTCATTGAAAGGGACAGGGATGGAGGTGGCGGTGTTCACGTTTGGGAAGGCATCATGCTTGGTAGTCGTACAGACCTTCACATCTTCGACGCAGGTTCAGTCAACGGGACCCGTTATTGTAACGAGATTCTTCTTCCATATGTGCGTCTTTTTAGAGGCGCTATAGGTCCGCTGTTCCTTTTCATGGACGACAATGCACCATGTCATCGCACAGTAGCTGCCGAACAGCTCTTAGAGAGTGAGGATATTGAACGTATGGATTGGCCGGCACGATCTCCGGATCTCAATCCCATCGAGCATGTATGGGATTTTCTAGGCAGACGCTTGGCAGCTCGTACCTTACCACCAGTAACGATTCCGGAGCTTCGATTGGCGCTGCAAGACGAATGGGCAGCAATGCCTCAACAACTCATTGATACCCTCATTCTCAGCATGGGCAGACGCTGTGAAACCTGCCTAGCAGTCAGGGGAGGTCATATCCCCTATTAAAGACCGGATGTTTCTTGCTGGACACCCATCAGAGGGATGTTTTGGCCTTCAGTCGCATTGCGACTTTTCAGTCGCATTGCGACTTTCGCATTGCGACTTCAGTCGCATTGCGACTTTTTCAATAAAGCTTCTTTTTATCCCTCTGATTTCTCTTTTATTAAGTGTTGCTTACATTACTCATGTCCTTACGTATTGGGGTTCTTACGGTATTAAATGTGTTGATTTGGAAAGCTTTTGTACAAAGTTATATTGAAAAAACCGTCTCGTCCTTAATTTTTGCACACCAGTGTATGCTTCCCAAACTGAATTTCAAAGCAGAGGAGTATTTTGAGATGATTCTCTCGGAGAAACCCTTGAAACTACCGGCTATCCTGAAACCTCAGCGATGAAGACGTAAGATTGATTAGAAGCAGGTCTCATTTTGAAATAGTAAAACTCCTTTGCATTCTCAAGTTGTAGAGGGGCATGCGAGACTGGTGACAGAAGCATCATTGCCAGTGGTGCAGGAGCCAGGGAGGGATTCATATGCAGTCGAATCAAGTATCGGAACGAATTTATGAAGTTCGACACCAAGATGAATTTCTTCGGTTCTCTTGTGGAACCTGAAGATGACGAGAGGAAACAAAACTGTTGTGAAAAAAATATTGTTAAAAAATAGTTTGATGTTTTCATTAGCATTAACATTAATTTTTTTTATTTACCTTATGTGGAACCTGAAGATCACCAGCTATTGACCTGCAATTTTTTACTGTGTATTTTTTATCGAATAGAACCATTTCTTTGGTCAGGAAATAATAAATTTTTTAAAAAAATGCCTTTTTCACTTCACCTCTAGTGTTTAGGGGCTTGGCCGCTAGTGGAATTTCATTTCTGAAACTTGTGATTCTATTTAGCTTTCTAATTGCTGCTGGTGTAAAACAAATTGCTACCTTCATAATTTTTTCTGTCCTTATCCTGTGCTATTCCTTCCAACTGTAATCGGCGTATTTATTATAATGTAAAGCGTATGCTATCTATATTGCGCTAAAATGGCTGCACTATAACGTACCTTTCTACAATAAGATAGATGAAGTCTAGAATTTCTTGCATTCTGGCCTAATTTTTCAAAGAATAAAATTTCTGTCAATTTTTATCCTCCTTTTATTTTACATTATTACATATTGAGAGCCAATCTTCTGCTCTTTATCCCTTCATTTATTATTTTATATTTTTGTAGCGTGAATAGATCAGCTTAGCAACTTTCCAAACTTTAAAAAACTGCATTTTGAAAAATTAGAATGTCATCAAATAGTGATCTGTCGTCAAGTTTTACTTTTTTAACCAACTGTTTATCTATTAGAATATTAGCAGTTAAATTTTTCATTGATATGTATTTCTAGAATTCGTATATGTGTATGTAAGATATAACAACGTATGATGGCTGCTAAGAAACGATCGGTTACTATTAACTATTCTACAAAATTAACTATTCTAGATTTTATGTTCTCCTCCTAAATTCATCTATTCTCCCAAATTCGAGATCTTTCCCTGTTACATAACAACCTAAAATTAATCAGTCACAGATTAGCGGTATTTATGCATTATACCTAGTATAAATACTCTTTGCAAAAGAACCACGTCATTCCTTTCCCTAGCTTCTACAGTGCTAACATCTCCGCGCTGCTTTGCTTCTCAGTCTAAGATGCCTACGTCTTACTTTTAAAACCAGTCTAAATAGAAAGTATTGTATTTAACTATAACTGGATAAAGGCCTTGTCTACCAAAAGTGAGCTGATGTGAATTATCATGGAATAAAGTTGTGTTTAATTACGGCCTCGTCTGGAAGTTACTGGTTTCTGCATCTGTCTCTCTAACTACGCAACTGAAATACTACATATAAATATGCGTGATAATTTAATGCGTGGTCGTGACGGCTGAGTGGAGAGACGAATAGATGACGCCGACATAAATTAATTTTGAAGAAGTCCCAATTTTTATTTTCTCGCTCATATGAAGCATCTTAGTAGACATTCATTCAATCACAATGAATTATAATAATTCTTATATACACAGATAGGGGAATACTACGTTTTAGGCAAGTGGGCTTAGCAGCGGGGATAAGTTAGCAGTGGCGGAGCTAGGAAAAGGAATGACGTAATTAACTCTCCAGCGGTATTTATACCGAAGTAGATGCAATTGTAGAGACAAGTTATGATTGGTTAATTTTAGTTTTACTTACCTTTTTCAAGCGGTGTTATATAACATGGAAAGATCTCGAATTTGGGAGAATAGAGGAATTTACGGGGAGAGCAGCAAATGTAGAATAGTTAATTTTGAGATAGCCAATTATTTTTAAAGCAGCCATGGTATTTTGTTATATCTCACATATTATGTAAGATATAACAATATACGATAGGTATTTGTTACTTCGGTATACTAAATACCGCTTTCAAGAAATCACGACATTCTTTTCCTAGCTTCGTCACTGCTAAGATATTCCCGCTGTTTTGCTTGTCCGTGTAAAATGAGGTGGCCTCCATCAACCTGTGTATATAAAGAATTCTTGTAATTCACTAGGATTGGATAAATGTCTACTAAGATGACTTTATATGCGTGAAAATAAAGATTGGGACTTCTTCAAAATTCATTTGTGTTGGCGTAATCTGTCCGTCTTTCCACTCAGCCATCACGACTATGCATTAAATTATGACATATATATATATATATATTCATAAACAACTATTACATAATAATTAATTAGGACATAAAATATCTATGTCTTAAGCAGCTTAGATTGAAAAACTTATTCAGCTTTACAAAATAAAAAATTTGTTACTAGGAAAAGATAATACTCTCCTTCAAGTTGAAAAAATATATTGTATAAGTAATTTTTTAACAATTAAATCAAAGTATTATTCAATCTTACCTTTTAAAATAATCTTAAAAACAAACACTCAGTTTTTAATATATATTCATATATTCATAAAAATTGAGAGTTCAAAGTTGGAAGACTTTTGTCACGAATAAAAAAGGACTTTTCGTGTTGAAACTCCTGATAAATCTAAGACCGAGCTATGTAGTATTGAATATGGGCAGTAAGAACTGATTATAATGTTAATTTTTGCTAATACAGCTGTTTCAAGCAGAGAATACAATATTTTAAAAGTTAAAGAGAAAACTGCTTATCTTTTATGAATCGCATGCGGCCGAGCTATTAAACCTGTAGCACAATGAAAGTTTTAATTGAAGCTCGATACTTGGTGGAGGCATAGGTTGGCTGTATGGAACTTTTGTGTTTTTCGCCATGGGTAAAGCAAACGGCAAACGCAAGCCAATTTCCCTTAGACTACTCTTCCCGAAACCATCCACCCTTTAGAAATGAGAGTTTCAGAATTTTTCCTTCCTGAAGAAGAGAGAAGAACGGATTAAAAGGTTTTAGTAAAAGAAACCATGAAAACATCATTTTTACTTTGTATACAAATTCAGTTACTAGTAGTTAATGACTTTCACATTTTATTTCTTAAGACGCTGAAAATGACGCAAATGCTGGATGAGTGATGTATTCCTGCTCTGGCTGAGGCCCCACTTAAAGAGCATGCTGCACTTCAATAAGCAATAAACATCAGCTATTTTCCCGAATAAATTACTGTTCTATTAGCCAATGTCCCTATTAAACAAAATCCAATAAATTATTGGATCTGAAATCGACTATCCTAATTATTTAAAAGCCGCAATAAACATGTTACCTTTAATCCTACCCTCGTGGTGAACCTTAAAAAAGATCAGATAAGTACGATTTAATGAAACTAACTACTCTAAACTACACTTAACATTATTTACATAAAATAAATCGATAACAGATTCGAGCATGTGCAGTTTTAGTCAAATATCACTTGACTTATTATCTTATCTGTGATGCCATGACGTAGTATATGAGCTTGAGAAATAAAAGCAAAATGAAGTTTCCCGAACAATAAATAAAGTAATCTTATCTCTCTGACAGAAGTAAAAATGATCTTATTTTGTAACTGCTTTGAATTAAATAAATTTCAACCAGCTTGCGCTCATAGATATTGCGCAAAACTCATAATTTAATAACAGATGCGTTCGCAAAACAGATAGGATATTCAATGCCAGTTGCTAAAAAAAGTTCTAGGTCAAAGCAAAGTTACTCATTTAATTCTTCTTGTTGATACATTTGTTTCAAATTAAATATGGTTAGTCATGTGATTTGTGATATTGACGTAAACATATTACTTGTGGGGGGGGGAGAAAAAGATATGGAAGTTTGCTTATTTTGAACTATAAGCCAAGTGGACTCTTTACTACAAGTCGAGTGGATGAAACCGCTGAATACTGGTACTTTGACTCGAGTTCAAATTGTCGAGATCGAGTTGGCTGCATGGGGGTTTTCATGGTTTACTTAACGTGTAAGCAAAATAAAAGCCAGTTTCATTTAAAGATTCCTACCCTTAGGTTGGTACACCTCATGTGCTTTGCCTTAGCTAGCCATTTACTAGTAAACAACTTCTCGAATGTTTTGCCATAATCTAAATATCCCTTACTCTCTTAGTAATAACACAATTCCTACGACTATCTAAGAATGCCAAATAATACTCTTAAAACCTTTTTGCCTCTTCTTTGTTATATACCTGATGTTAACTTTTACGCCTCTCGTAATTAATTTACATCTATTCGTTGCCCTGCGTCGGCAACACGTTTTTGCATTGTAGTCATTAGAATATGGTCCCTAGAATGTAACTGACCTATAACTGTTTTAATACTTATTGAACTGTGTTATAGGATTATTATTAGATGTTTATGTACGGATATTTAATTATTATATGTTTACAGTTTGATTTGTATAGACTGGGAGCAGTTGAATTTATTAAAGATATATATATAAGGAAAGAAAAAAAAAGAAAAGGAACTTCTCATTCAACTTCGGCGTCATTTTGTTAACGGCCAAAAAACCACCTGTTGTGTTGAAAGCTTATAATCGGGTCGTACGGGTCCCTGAATGTGATTAAACACGGTTTCATCAAACGCTTTTCAGGCGTGCTATCAGTAGTTCATGTATATGATTACTTATTTCATTTTAAGATAAAATGAGCTATTTACTGTGATAAAATGACTATTACTAAATGAGCTATTTTTTATGATAAAATGAGCTATTATTATGGTTATTCATCACGAAAATAGTGTAGGTATCGAGATGCGTATGGTATTCTCAAAGTGAACGTCTTTTGTCACATCCCTGAAGTCCGCTCTATAGCAGTGAAAATTAAAAAAAAATTGTCCTTTCTCTTCGGGTCGAGTATTTATTTAATAAAATAATACATTCTTAAATTAATCTGGGAAATATCAGTACTTATGTAATATACTGAAGCATATTTATTTATAATATTTTGTAAGATTTGTGCAAAAATTTACCGGAGCATAATAAAATATATTTGTTAGAATAAAAGAAATAATTGTTAATGGTATTAATCGAGAAAAACATTATTTACAACTACTTTCCAAAAGTAATCACAGCTTAAGTTGAACTTGATCGTGGGATTTAGATGCATGGGCAAAAACTGCTCGATCTTGTGTCAAGCACATGAAACACTTACCAACGTCGCAGTAGAATGCATGGCACATGCAATAGAAAGGCTTGTATCATATCATTAAAAATGTCGACGGAAACAAGCTGTGAGGAACAGAGCGGCTTCATAACACTAGTCATACGTCGAATGAAAAAATGGCAGAGACTGGAGCATAATAAAACAATAATAAATAATTTCAGCTATTTTTCGTGGGGCACATTCATAATGGTGTTTCGTTACAAAGATGCCCATACATTAATGCAAAATGACGATTTTCTAAAATATAGAAGCTTTCATAAGGGAAAGACCCTGTTTATTTTAAATTTCTAATTTGAAAAATGGAATTCTCATAAGAGTATAGGATTATTATTTAATTTTTTTAAACCAATGGCGGGCCCTCAGCCGACTTCGGCTTAGCCGCTAATAAGGCCAGAGGTGGTAGTCACTTTATTACAGGGACACCTGATAGGTGGGCCACCTTTGCCTCTGGTAATCTTTTAGATAATCTTATTTCGGAAGCCTGCTCAGTGGTGCTATATGCTATATATGAAGGGACGGACAGTTACAGCCATGCCTACTCTGGGATCCCAACCCGGGACCTTTGGTATCGAAGTTGGCTCCCCTAACCACTATACCGTCAGGACGGCGGTTATTATTTAAATTAACCCGTTATTATGATTTGGATCTTTACTTCAACTTCTTTCCGTTTTCCTTACCAGAATGCAAATGAGGTAGCTAGTATTTAAATTGAAGTTTTGGAAGTTTTATGACAAAGTACGTTCCTGGAAGGACTATACATGCTTCGTTTAGTTCCTACCAGCTCTGATAGTTGTAATTATTCGGCTTTGCGTTATTTTTCTGCCGACAATTTCATTTTGACACTGCAGTAGAAGTACTAAGCCAGTTTCGAGTATTATTTAAATAGTGTAGTCTTTCACTACTGTTACAAGTTTAACTTAAATTTGATTGCTCTCTTTAGTTGCATTAAAACGTATTGTGGCTGATATTGTGAGCATTTATGTTCTAAATTTTGTTTTGGGACACCGTTATTAAAATCTGATCTTCATTTGCTTTGCTAATTATTTAAGTTACAAAGGAACATTTAGTTTTAAACTAATCAGTTTTTGTTTAGTTACTTAGGTTTGCTATCCTCCCTCATTTCCATTTCCTGCCAGAATGATATTTCAGTTTCACGTGTCATGCAAAGCAGGGTAGAAAGATACTATTTAAGCTCGTGTCTGAGTACAGAGAGCATATTCTGCCGTTCGGCCACTCTGTTTCGTTAATTTAAGCTTGCTATGTTACGGCCGTGCATAGTAATTGCCGGTTTGTGTGCGTCGGTGGAAGGGCTATGAGCTGTCTCTCGTTTAATATCTCTGTGCAGTTCCGTCTTATTATTTAACTTCGCTTTAATTTTATATTTCTATTCTGAGTTGCAGCCAAAAGTATTGGTTAAGACTGTAAGCACTAGAAGTGCCGTATGTAAATTCCTTCTTGAGTTGAATAAAAGGGTCTTTTCCCCCTTCTCGCCCCTTGTCAATGATACATTTTGAACTTAGCGAATAGTCGCTTCACAGTTCAAGTAAAGATCTAGCCTGCAAAGCAAGTTAATTTAGCTAGAACCTTAAAACAAAGTAGGGGATTCAAACACTTGCACAAAGATGGGGGGGGGGTATCTTCATGAATCATGGTGAATATGCATAAAAGTGGGGGTAACTAACTAGGAATTGCCGTACTCGCGTAAAATTTACGACGGTTTTGGGATAACTGCTGTAAGTCAGAATAATATTGTAGGTTGTGCTTTTCGGAAAGGGCGCTTATATTTCACCAATTTCATAACCATTTAATGGGGTAATGCGCATAAAACTTAATTTTTCTCAAGAAAAATTCTTATTTCAAATTGAAATCACAAAATGGTGAACACAAGACTGTTGAGATACTTTATGTAATTGTTTTCTTTATTTTCTCCTTTTGACCTAGAATGAATGTAGATCATAAATTTAATACAATGCTTTATACAAGATCTTTAATACTCTGTTCATTCATCAGTTCCTTACACTTTCTATCTAACAGTGTAAATACCCCATCTGATTTTCTTTCGGCTACTAGATTTCAAACATAAAGTTGTAAATAAATGTGTCTAAACTTGCCAGGCTGAGAACTCAAGAAGTTAACTCAAAACTCTTAATTTCTTAAGAGCTACAGTTTCTTAATTTTACATAAAATGTTTTAATTATTACTGAAGTAAGTAAGTATATTTCATAATGAAATCTGTAATCTAAGTGCGTCATGAATATCAGAAAGTCAGTGAGACTATTATCATATTGAATATATAATATATAAATCATTATTGAATTTACGTTATTGTATATATCATTATTGAATATATATATCATTATTGAATATATATATCATTATTGAATATATATATCATTATTGAATATATATATCATTACTGAATATATATATCATTATTGAATATATATATCATTATTGAATATATATATCATTACTGAATATATATATCATTATTGAATATATAATAAAATCTTTTATGGCGAAATCCCTCAACTGACTACCTCTAAAGTATTTCTGAGAATATAAGCAAGATTTATATCGCACTGTCTTATATATAAGTTAAATTAATTTGTTCAATATATAAGGTTTTCTGGTGCGTTATCCATGTTCCTTTTTAATGGTAATAAAAATAATGTAAACTCGGAATTCAAATAACTTAAAATTGGGAAATCTCTGCAACCCCGAATGCGTTTCAATTATGCAGCAAATGCATAATTGAAATGTATTCGCGGGCCGCCTAAAATTGCTTTGGAAGCCGGATGCGACTCAAGAAGCAGTCGGCTGGAGACAACTGTATTAGAATTATATAAGTTAAATGATTTTCTATAAATGTGCCATGCACTTTTTTCAATCCCTGTTTAATTAATTAATCGATAATTCAACTGAAAATCGAATTTGCATAGCGGTGCCCTGGCCTAAAGGTGTCAGTAGCCTTACGAAGGTTTCTAGCTTTTCGTAAAATGGCCGATCTGCATCAAAGTGTAGGTATCTTTGTTAATAGGGCATCATTACAAAGATTTCCTACTTTGCAGGATATTCACCAAAAACATCGCGGAGAACACACGGCATGGGATATACGTCGTCACACAAAACATCGGGAGAGAAAAAGAAAGCAAGGAGAAAAGATTGTTGATAAGAAAACAAAGCGGTACAAACTTTGCAGTTTAAAAATAACGTAGTACAAAGTATCGTGATAAAAATTAAAGTACCTGCAAATCATCGCATAATGATAACTTTGCAGGTTTCTTCCTAAAAAAGTTTTAAATGAATTTTCGCGTAGTGATCTGGGAACGCAAGATGAAAGAGGAATATTTTGTACTTCTATATGTCATATTTATTTTTAAATTATCTAGCAAATTTTTACTGAAAAAGCAAGAAAGTAAGAATAATTAAGCATAACAGATCTAAAAATAAGTAGAAAATAATGTGTACATACTACTAAATGGAACTTAAAGACTCTGTAGCTGACGAAGTCATTATTTTATTAATCTCTTTTATAAAGACACATTAGTAATTTTTATGAGAAAAATATTAGGAAAGGCATTATGAGGAAGCTGAGTGATTGTAAAAGGCTAATTATATTTTAATCAATTATTAAGTTTTCAAATCTTTTATTTTCACATCTGTAAGAAGTAATCTTGGGAAATGAGGGAGAAAATACCTTATAAGACATGGACTCGTGGGTAATCGCCTTAAAGTGGGTTCATTATATTTAGGTTTTGAATTTGGGTATTTGAAAATATTATTTAATTTTTTCGGTCATATTTTATTTGAATATTTTTGAATGTTGTTTGACCCTTTATAATGCACATAGAATTACCATTCAAAGACTATCACCTCTAAAATGCTGAACATAGTTACAAACATATGTTAGCATTGGTACAGTATCTTATCTGTCTAAGACAACAAACTTCACGGAAAACTAAAATCATCTAGAACCATGGGCTTTTGAAGGGGTTAACTGTATTTTATAAACTGTATTCATTTAGGCAATTTTATTTTACTTTAGTAAATGCTATTTAATTTCTCGGGCATGTTTATTTTAAAAAATTGCTTTAAATTGAATTATTTATTGACCTTTCATAATACACAGTGAATTATCTATTGGCAACCTTCTCTGAAAGTGGCCAATATATCCATAAACACCTGTAAACAATAGTACTGAACCCCAGGCTTTAAAATGACTCCCTCGACAGAAGACCTAATCCATCTAGAAACCCTAGGTGATGGTCTTAAAGAGAGTTTACTATATTTTCTTTCTTGAATTAACCCAAGGGGCGTCAGTACTGAATGGCTATTAATTTCGATTTGGCATTTTGCGTCGAAAACTTTAAATGTCCTATTCACTTTTCGAATTATAATGAAAATAACTTTTCGAACTAATGACTTTTCGAAATTAAATAATGAAGAATCTGCATAAATATATGTATGTTTCTCGCATTGTGATAAAACAACGGTACTTAGAGCCACCAAATTTTTAATGACGTAATCCTCCACCGAATATGGGCATCTGGAAGCCCAAATGTGGAACGAGGAATTTGTTTTATTATCGATTTCACATTTAGTAATACTTTAACGAATTTTTGATTAACAAACTTAACGATTTCAAAGCGAGCAATGGCAACACTGCACGGATAAAAAAAAAAAAATTATCTCCAGCGCGCGAGACTGTATATGAAATTCTAAAGATATGCTCATTTTAAAATTATTTTGCGATATTGCTGTTGAATTGAATTTTGTGGTTTAAGTGCTAAGAACACGATATTTAATAAATAAAGGTAACACACAAAACGTTAAAAAAAGTCCGTTTGGGCGTAATGTAAAATTTGAAAGCGTTCAGATTTTTTTTTTAATTTAAAAAAACGCAAAATTACAAAATTTCTGTAGAGTTTAAGGTCTAGCGATTGAAGTGACTGGTTGTGTGGAATATTAATCTGTATAAAATATAAACGAACCAGTTTCCTTTACAAAGTCCTCCACGAAGATATCTCTCTCTTTAGCAGATAATATTCGTGTGTTTAACCGTAATGAATAAATCCATTCTAATGAAAAATAAATCGTAAATTTTTTATCTTTAGTTCACTGGAGTTTCAGTTTCGCAGTCTATTAAAATAAAAAATTTTAAAAGTATATAAAGGGGAACCTTGGTGTACGAACAGCCCCTTCACAAACTATTCGGTTCACGAACAAATTACCTGAACCAAAAAAAAAAAAAAAAAATCCCCATATGACGAACGGTGTCTCGAGTTACCAACTCTCAAGTCATGATTTTCAGATGTGTTTAAATGCAGCCTGTACCACATAATTAATACTCAGGGTCATTTGGAAACAATGTTTTAAAGTTTTTCGTCACTTAAGTCTCATTAGCACAGCTTGGGAGCAAGTGACCTCCAGGACCATGATTTTGACTTGGAGGAAAATTGTGGCCACAGTAGTTTTGCAGGCACAGATTTTGAGCGCATTAACGCTTCGAACTTTTTTGTTATCTATGATGTTGTGTCTCTAGGCAAAACCATGTTACAGGAAGTTAATAACGAAGATATGCATGAATTAACAGAGAATCATAAAAATGAACTCATCAAGAAAGAACTACAGGAAGAGCCGCTTGATGCGATCTCATTTTACCGCGGCTATTTTGATTAAATGATAAGAAAAAAATATCCTTCAAAACAGCAATGGAATTTAACCAGTTTAATAATTTAATGCAAATACAATAAGAAACTTATAGATATTTTCACAACATTTTAAAAGGGGGAAAAATGTCTTTACTATTGGATTGTTTGCAATAGTTATGCAAAAGCTCATTTATGAAATGTGTAAGATTTACCTATGTTAATGAACCAGTTATTGTATTTTCCGAATCTTTACTAGCACTTCTCTCTTTACGTTTTCCTGCTAGAATGCGAATTAGCTCTTGTGTATTTAAGTGAGGGTTTGAAAATGTTTAGTCAGAGCGTATTCTGCCTGCTGAAAGCCGCGTTACTGGCTGTTATTTCTAACGTAAGTTTTCTTATCTTTACATTGCTTTATTCTTTCCAACAGTGCTGTCACGTCGGTATAAGCTTGAGAGCCAACTTCGGCTTTTTGATATCTCTGCGTAGTCTTTGGCTAATAAATATTAAGATTTACTTTTAAATTTTAAATTATGTTTTTGCGTTCACGCCATAATTGCTGGCTGATTTGTGAGCACCACATGTGCCTTCTGTTCAGCTTACTTGGTTTAAATAAAAGGGTCTTTTACACCCGTCTTAAGTTCTGTTTAATCTTAGACACAGCGATAAGCGCTTGCACGTTTATTTGAAGATTTTCACACGTTACATTTAGCTACAGGCATATTCTTTGCAACTGTTTCTAATATTTCTGAAAATCATCTGACTAATATTGTAACCCTAATAATCAGGGAACATCGCTTATATCAAGCATCATTTATAGGACATTCACCAATTTCATCTTTACATTTATAAAGTTTGGTCTTCTTAAGGGACATAAACTAAATCCAAAACTCTAAAAGACAATCTATAAATTATCACAATGTCTTATATGTACCATAAGGACAAGGAAATAATGTAAAGGATCCTTTTACTACCTCAAATATCAGCTATACGCCCAGTGTCTGACTCAGCTAAACTCCCACTGCTAGTTTTCAAAGAATTACCCTCTTTTTAAATACAGGAATACGATTCTGGTGAGTATCAAATTGACCCCAACGACGACGATTTTGAAATAGAACCATGAATCCATTCGTAAAGGATTTGATTAGCATGATTTTAATGATTCGCCCGAGATTTGGGACTACCCAAAAAAGCTTCTGAGCTGTTGGCATGAAGATTGCACGAGAAAAACTTGTTTGAAAAGAAGCTGAGTTATCCTACTTTCGATCAAGAGAAAGTGCGTTTCTGCAGCACTTTCGAAATGATGATGAATTTGTGTATTGCCATAATGTACATGGTTTAATGGAACAGTTGGGAATTTCAGCCTATAACGCAACTCAATAGCGACTATTCCTCAATAGCTCAAAGCGGAGCTTCAAGTGTGTCCTCCTCCACAATGGAAATTTATTTAGTGCAGTCCCAATAGGCCATTCAGTTTGTTTGTGTGAAGAATATGAAGACACAAAAAGGGTCATTGATTTGTTGCAATATTACGTGCACCAAAATGGATAATCTGTGTTGACCTTAAAATGGTCTGTTCCTCCTTGGCTAGCGGATATATCAAGTATCCCTGTTTCTTATGCATGTGGAACAGAAGACAGAAGAAAGACAGAAAATTATATTTCCATTGTTGCGTATAAAACTGGGTCTGATGAAGCACTTTGTTAAATCTTTGCCAACTGAAGGAGACTGTTTGAAGTATCTCATGCCGGCATTCCCTAGCCTATTTCTACTGTCTTTTGAAAAGATAAAGGCTGGTATGTTTGATGGTCCACAGATTCGGCAGCTTCTTAAAGATGAATATTTCATCCGAACAATGACAGAGCTTCAAGCGAATGCTTGGTTGGCATTCGAAAACATTGTCAAAGATCTTCTTGGAAATACACAAGCACAGAATTGCAGCGAAATCGTACAGCAGCTTTTGGATAGCCTTCAAAATTCTTGGTTGCAACATGAGAATCAAAACCCATTTTTTTACATAGCCATTTTGATAACTTTCCGAAAGATCTTGGTGGAGTCAGTGATAAGCACTCTGAGCGATTTTACCAAGATTTGAAAGTCATAGAGGTATGAAACCAAGATAGATGGGATGTACATATGACGGCTGACTATTGTTGGAACATCAAGCGTGAATGTATGTTTACCGTTTAGTACAATAACTTTACTATTTGCATGAACAAAATTTAGCTTGCAGTAGCTATACCTGTATATAGCCTTTGTATGATTAAAACTATTCTTTGTAAACAGTATATTTGGTAAGTTTTCCCTTTATCTTTCTTTATATGCATGTTTTGTATGACTTTTGAGGCAGAGAGAGGGTAAAATATAGTTTAAAAAGGTGAATAGGCAAAATCTGAGGTTATTTTTGGATTTAGATGCCGAAAGTTAGTCAAAAACAAGTGGCATGTCTATGACAACTAAATAGCTGTTCCCCAATGTAATATGCATTTAACGTTTAAAAACTCTAGTTGAAAGTTAATTACTGTTACTTGAATCAGTATTAAATGTGTCTAAAATGATGATCGAATACACTTCAAGTATTACAAAATGTTGAATGATTAATGACGTTTTGACGTATACTAATAAGGCTAAATAAAGTGACTTCAGATCCCCTCCCCACTATAGTAATTTTAAAGCTCTCAAGAATCTGTTAAGTCTAATGTATAGGCAAACGCACTATCTACCAATATGTATTTGGACACTGTGATAGTAAAAAAAAAAACAAAATTTATTCATATTCAGTAGCTGGTAGAGCCTCTACGAGTGACAATTACAGCCTGAACTCTCTGGCGCATGCTTTCCACAAGTTACTTGTATGGCGGCTATTGGTATTTTATTCCACTCGGCTTGGAGATGACATGTAAATTCCTTTACCGGTGTAGGATGGTTATTACAGCACTTAATTCGGAGATCCATTTCGTCCGACAGCTTCTCGATGAAGTTTAGATCTGGGCAGGTCAGTCCACTGGGTTAACCCCATTATCAGGATACCAATACATGGTGAATCCCACAACATGACAGCTGGCATTGTAGTCCTGAATGTAACAAGTGTCCAAATCGTAAAACTGCCACAACGTAAGAAGCATACTGTCATCCAAAATAGTGCAGTAGGCGTTGAACTTGCCATAAATTTGGACTAAGGGTCCCAATCCATACCAAGGAGAAACACACACAGACCAGAATTCCACTTCTGCCCCCCCCGAACTTTACTCTAGGCACAATGCATTCTAGCACAAGACGTTCTCCAGGCAGACGCCAGAGCCAGACTCTGCCATGCGAATGGTAGACAGTGAATCTAGATTCGTTGCTTCAGAGAACACGTTTTCACTGATCTGATGTTTACTGTCTACGTGCTCTGCACCACATTAAGCGAACAGCACGTTTGGATTTTATGATCGAAGGCTTATGGGTGGCAATACAACGATGAAATCAAGCATATGGGCTATCTAACGTATGGTATTCATCGAAACAACACTCCTGGATACCTGGAGTATGTGGGTCATCAGTTGGATGCAGTTCCTACAAATTTCTCTGGACAACACCCGTCTGTCTCTGTTTACCTGTTTCGTGGGTTTGCAGATTCGGAGCACATTCCGACAATCACCGTTCACCTTCCACTTCTGAATCATTTAGGCCATTGTGATTCAATAAAATGGTCGTCCTTATTAAATATTCTCAAGGATCTGAACATTTCCGTTACATTGTTTGAATTGATAAAAGATTATTTGAGGAATCGTAAAATTATTTTTCAAAATAAGGCCAATACAAAGAATTTAACTTATAATACCTCTAAGGGCTGTCCCCAGGGGTCATGCAGCGCTCCTCTGTTCTGGAGTCTCATTGCAAATCAATTACTTGAAAAAGAGATACCGAATGTTGAAATTGTTTGCTATGCGGACGATATTATGGCTTTAATTTATGGGGATTCTTTGGAAAAAATTGAATATTCATTCACTGAGCTTGAAAGACTCTTAAGGGATTGGAGTTCTACACAGAGCATACAATTTAATTCAGAAAAAACAAAGGCGCTGTTCTTCCCAAGAGGTGGAAGACAGACGCGTTCTCCACAGATCAAATTTGATAGCAAAAGAATTAAATTTGAAAATTACATCGAATATTTGGGTATAAGAATTGATCGTAAACTCACATTTATTGAACATTTTAAGGAAACCCAACGAGATGTGGAAAAAAATTCTAAATTTTTACCGTAGATCTTTCAATTCCGAAACTATGTCTATGAAATATAAAATTTTAATGGAAATTTATAAAAATGTTATTACCCCAAAGATCCCCTACGGAATTGGTGCATGGGGCTCCAGGGCGGGGGAATTGGTTCGTTTAAGACAAAAATTAGATTCATTGCAGAGAGCCTGGCTTCTTACTATTACTAGAGCATTTCGTACGGTCTCGACGGAGGTAGTATGTATCTTAGCAGGCGTAAGTCACAGTAAAATACGATATAGCAAGGTCGCTTGATAAGTAATCAAGCTTATTATGCTCAGAACCACTAATTATAACACAAATTACCTTGAAATTTCAGAGTAACTTATCTTTTGGACAATTAATATTAATATAGTAATAAAACGTATACAAAACACACAGTAAATAAATCGATTTAGACTGTTGAAATAAAACAAAATCATAGGATTAGCAAAGCATTGAATCGGATCTACATTGTATTATAATTAAAGCAAATTGAAGCAATTTATGTTTAAAATAAACACAAAAACTAAGTTGATAGTAACGAGAGATACATAATTTTAACTTAAACACATGTAAAAAGCATAAACTATTAATATTGTATTAAAATGCAAACACAGGATAAAGGAAAATTTAGTTCAAAATGTCAAAGTTCAGCCGTCGTTGTTGTTAACAACAGTAATAGAGGACCAAAGTTCGAACTTCCGTAAAAAAAAAATTAACAACTTAACTTCATGAAGAAATCAAAATAACACAGCAAAAGATACAGAAAAGAATAGATAATTAAAAGCCTGCCTTGGTTGTTCTTGTCCCATGTCAAACCGATGATATGTATACAAAATATGAAAAAAATTAACACCATTTTCTGGATTTTGAAGATTTTGCATAAACACAACACACTTGGACTTAGCACAATCTTGGAGAAAAACTAAAACTAACCTGGACACCACGTAGTGCGCGGCGGCGGCCTTACCGTTCAGCGTACGGACTACTAGGTGATCACGTTTCCGAAACTTTGCGGAATTGCACAGATACAGAAAAATACTTGTAATTTTCACTAAAACACTAGCACACACATACAAACTATATGCACTTAAACGCTTTCCATCAGCATGATCATCTGCTTTTCACCATGCAGTTTCTGCTGAAAAAAAGTTGGATTTCACTTTTTCCAACTTGTGAGCCATGCGCCATTTGATAAAAAATTCGCTCCTAGCATTTAGCGAATTAGTGAAAATGCTCTAGAAATAGAACAGTTTTTAGCTTTATAAGCTTGAAAATATTATGGAAAAGCAATTTCAAAGTCACTCCATTTTCCGCCTTTTTTTCCACTTCCTTTGAGATAGTTGCATTTTCTAATAGTTTTTCATTAATTAGAATTCCTGTTTAAATGAATTGTATAATGGGGTTTGAGAAATTCCCAATTTAAATGTACCTTTTTCTGGCTTCAGTTATCAAGAATGTTAAAAATCTATTAGCAATTTATCATTTTCGTTCAGGCTTGAATTTTCGCATGGCATTTCGACGTGTTGAAAGTTAAGTGCGCAGCATACTTAAATAATTGCTTTTTTCCAATGGTTTATTCAAATTTCAAAATTTGCGTTTCTAGCCAGCAGAATGATTACCGTTTGTCTGCTTAGTTCGATCTGCCACTTCATGATTACAAACACGACCAATGCTTTCCTTGCTTTTTCGTCAGTCTAGAGTTAGCCACTCCTTTTTATTCAAAGGCTGTTACTGTACTGTTAATGCTTAGAAGCTTAAAAGCTTTTATGAACTTTTATTTTTAATAATTCTCTTTGAACATAATTTGTCTATCCCCCAAAGAAGATTCTGAATGTGGAAGCCTTAAAAAATATGATACAGAAGTTGCATTTAAATGCCTCTAGAAAATTGATTCTGTTAACCTTAACACGTTGAACCCGGCGCCGAATTTGCTGTCCTTTCCGTTCAGCCGTTTGGCTGGGGACTGACGCCAGCCAAACGATAATTCCAGTACCGATCCCCAAGGACCGACGCCAGCCACACGGAAAATTCCATGGAGGTAGGAAGTTTCTTACCTCCATGGAAAATTCACTGCCGGTCCCCAGGAACCGGCGCCGGGATTAGCGTGTTAAGATAACGAAATTCTGCTTCTCTGAAGCCTACGACCAAAGAACTCAGAAAACAGTGTCTCACAAGTACAGGGACAGGAGCGGGTAAGATAATTCCGGTCAAACCCTTGTTATTGAAGTATTACATATCTGAACGATAAAGCCACAGTCTACAATACGTTGAATGAATGAACCATAAGAAGATTTGACAGGTCATTTGTCATTTCCACAAAATATACAACAAAAACGTAAATTTGCATGTAGAAAAAGTATTGGCAAAGTTCTAACTGCTATGCAAATTTTGTTATGTTGAGGTCATGTGTTTTGACTGATAAGAAACTTTGTTAGTATAAAGTCTGCAGTGCTACTTCAAAACTTTTAAAACGTTATTTTGCTTATATAGTGATACAATGAAGTCGAAGGAGTTGGATGTTAATGTTAAAAACATGATTATTCAGCTCAGAAATAAGGATTTAGCTTATCGTGCTACACTGTAAAAAATTTCAGTACAATGTTGCACCATTTAATGGTTAAACATTCGAGGATGAACCAAAACATGGTTCACTTGTTTTTTTAACAGCACCGATAAATGGTGAAACTGCAAGAACGGTTCAAGTTTTCACCATTTTCTGGCAACGTGTTACAGCGAATCAATGCAAACCATTTCAGCGCAAGCGCGTCAGCCTATTTTTACCACCATTTTTAAAAACGCTTGTGGTGGTCGAATGTAGATACTGAGTTGGTGAAAAGGCGAACGCGAAGCTGCGTGGTGAATTCTTCGACTCGCGTTTGTTTACTTCGGCGAAGTGCTACGTGTTAAAGTGCGGGTTTTCTTCCCGTATTGTGGTGTTTAATTTGTACTTTAAGTAAAGCTAAAAACAGAGTGTCTTGTTCTCCTGGTTTGGTTTTTTTCAGTGAAGATTCAGGTAGGAGAATTTTCCTTTTCATTTTCTTTTTGCGCTCAGACGCAAGTGTGATTAAGAAAGATGGAATGGAGCTCTGACCTGAACTGTTAGTACAAACCGCCCATATCGTCAGAGCGTTTATTAAAAATTTGTCATGAAAGCGGAATAAGAAATTACACTGTTTTTCTTAAAGGTATAGAGAAGAATATTAACGTAAACAATCCTAAAATTTTGAAAGATGAAATATCTAGCAAAGTGGCTTTAGTTAAAAATATTGACTTCATAAAAATTATAAGAGATGGAAGGCTCCTAATAAATACCTCGGTGGCTGAATGTGCATGGCAAGTTTTAAACATATCTGAATTGCATAATGTAAAGGTCTCCTCGATGCTTGCCATGTCTGAAGTGACAAGCAAATTTCTTCTATCAGCCATTCCAGTAGAAGTCGAGCTCTCAGAGCTAGCTAACGAGTTGAATCATAATAACGAGATTGAAGTATTAAATTTAAGAAGATTTTTAGCGAAAAGTTCAGACAGTAATAAGAAACCTTCAGAAAGAGTACTCGTTACGATTGCAGGACACCACTTGCCAGAATATGTAAAAATATGGCTGACAAGACATAGGATCACAAGGTTCTACGATAATCCAAGGCAATGTCCTCAATATCTGAGGTTTGGTCACGGGATTAAAAGCTGCAGAGGATTAGTCAGATGCAGCAAATGTAGCGAAAATCACACCAGGACACAGTGCCAAAGTGAGCAGATCAAGTGCGCACTGTGCAGTAACTCACATGAAGCATCCTCGAAGAACTGTCCCAAATACATCGAAGAGGGCAATATTCTCATATATAGTGCTGACCATCATGTTTCCGTAGTAGAAGCAAGGTAGGCTGTAGCAAACAAAAATTCTTGAGCGAAGGTGGCGGGAACTCAGGTGTCTGCAAAGGAAGATTTCCTGAAAGTCATGACTCCAATAATAGCTGCGCTGCAAGGATCTTTTGAAAGTGCGTTAAAACAGCAGGCTGACTACTTCGAAAAAATCTTAGCAGGATTGGATCAAAAATATGAAAGCATGTTCAACAAGCTCGATACAAAGTTGAGCTAGATATCAGAATGCACTAGAGATAAGCATATTGGGGAAAGAGCTATTGAGTCTGACAGTGACCTGGACTTGGATGAGCATATTATGCAAGTAGAAGTAGTAAGAAGTAAGGGCAAGAAGCCCCATTCTAAATCAGGACCTATAACAAGGGAAGCCTGCATTCAAAGCAAGTTTGACATGAGCAAACCAAAAAAGTCTGGCCAAGGTTAGAAACCGGGATTTTATTCATAAAATAAGTTTTTTTTTCTCTCCTTCTCTCTTTGCTTTTTTTTTCTCATCTAGTTCGATGGGACCTACGTTTTGTTCATGGAATGCAAGAAGTATCTCCAACAAAAGAAACTTTATCATTAGCAGGAAAGAATTCTTCTGCGACGTGTTAATTATTCAGGAGACCTGGCTTTCTAATTTAGACGATTTTTGCTTACCCGATAAAGTTATTTTTCGCAAAGATAGATTAAGCTCCTACCAAGGCTGGGGTCTAATGATTGCCATCAAGAAACAATGGGCAAGCTTATTTGTACAAGATAGCAGTTATGATTTAGCTGGAGGGGAAATTATGAGAGTAGATTTCCGAGCAAATAGTTCCGATATTTCAGTGATCAATGTCTACCTTCCCAATGGCCAGTTCAGCGTGAAAGAGTGGGATAAAGTTCTGGCTACGTTGCCCGGCAAGTTTATTATCTTAGGAGACTACAACTGTCACAACCCGGCTTGGGGGTCAAGCAGGCTGTCAGCAGGGGGTCGAGTGCTTTTGGAGTGGTGTAACAACAACAACCTTTGCATTTTAATACAGGGAAGCCCACTCATGTAAGTCCCTTGGAAAAAAAAATTGTAGTCATACCAGAAAGGATGGCAATTTATTTAGGATAGTTAAAAATATTAAAAATAACAAAAGTCAGGTCCAGTTCTCTAACAATTTCTTAAAGTACCAGAATGGTCACGCCTGGTCACCTGAAGAGCAAAGTGTAGTATTTGCTAAGTATTATTCAAGATTCACTATTCAAAAGTTCATTCCCCTGGATTTTAGTGACGAAGAGAGTAGCTGTATTAATAACTCCTTCTCAGGTTTTGAGCTCGATAAAGCTATCAGGAGCCTCAAAAACTCAGCTCCGGGACAAGACGACCTTACAAGATATGCTATCACAGTTAACTGATGATTGCAAGCAAGCACTCCTTGAGGCCTGCAACAAGTCATGGAATTTGGGTCTAATCCCTAAGAATTGGAAAGAAGCTATTGTTGTCTCATTTTTGAAACCTGGGGGCGACAGTGCGCTGGTTTCTAGCTACAGACCAATTTCCTTAACGCAAATTATTGCCAAAGTAATGGAAAGGATGATTCTCAATTGATTACTTAAAAATAAATTACAAAGTAAAAGAATCTCAAACATGCATTACGGCTTTATTCCAAATAGAAGTTGCCTGGTCTTGCTTAATAAATTGTTCAGTAGTATCCCGCACTACCGGAAGCAAAGGAAAGTTGTTCAACTGGTGGCTCTTGATCTCAAAGCTGCATTTGATTCAGTTTGGCATGATGGCCTGCTCTATAAAATCATGCAATTCGGAGTTAAAGGGAATAGTATCCTGTGGATTGCCAATTTCTTAAACCAGAGAACTATTAGAGTAAAGTGGAGAGGGGTTCTTTCAAGAAGCTATGAAATTATCCGCGGAGTCCCTCAGAGCTGCATTTTGTCTCCTATTTTCTTCACAATTTTCATGCACGATATCTATGAAATTATCCCGGCTGATGTCGACTGCTACGTGTATGCGGACGACATATTCCTCTACAGTGCAGATGTCTCGCCCTCCAAGGTAGTCGGTAATTTGCAGCGTGCGCTGTTCAAAGTGCATAGATGGGCTAAAGAGTGGAACTTATGCATTTCCCCAGAGAAAAGTAAATCGATTATTTTCGGCGGGACAAGGAGTAGTGAAGAGAATCTATTGAAGCTTGATGGTGTTAGCATCCCTACGGAAGATCACATTAAAATTCTGGGCATGTGGTTTGATAGTAAATTGAGCTGGAACGTCCATGTTCATAAAATAGTACCGAAACTGGAAAGAATGCTGAATGCTTTTAAATTTATCGCGAGCCCCAGGTGGGGTGCCAGAAAAGTGGATCTCGTTAATATTGCAAATGCTACAATAAGAGGAAGAATAGAATATGGCAGCTGTCTCCTTTTGTCTACCTCTCAACAAAATAAGAAAAAGCTCGAAATAGTTTATAATCACGCTTTAAGACTGGCTATAGGGGCGCCTATCAGCACTCCTCTCCCGTTGTTATATGTTGAAGCAGGGGTCTTTGCCTTAGATACAAGAAGATGCATCATCGCAATGAAGTTCCTAATAAAGAATATCGCTCTGTCAGCAGCCTCTCCCATTGCGGAAAATCTGAAAAATTGCTTGCAAAGATGCAAGTACAAGTGGAGCAAAATACGTAAGCTCATTAGCCAGTGTGTTAAAGATAAGCTAAGCAATCTCGATCTAGATTTCAGGAAGTGCATTACTTTTAACAATGAACTAGATTTTTCTGAAGAAGTTAAGTGTTGTTTCAAAACTAATGAGTATGAGTTCTAGAATAAAATCTTTCGGATGTGGAGATACAGCAATTTTTCCTTTCCATTATTAATGATTACGTGAATCAAGGGTTTAAAATCTACGCTACAGACGCTTCCAAGTCCGATACAGGAGTTGGCATTGCGGCTGTAGATCGTACCGCGGCAATTGTCAGTCAGCGCATTGACAATAGAAACTCCATCTTTTCAGCTGAGGCTTGGGCCATTTGTAAGCTCCTTGAGATACTGAATCTTCACGATAAGATTGCTGTCCTTACAGATAGCAAATCTGTAGTCAGCGCGTTGAGCTGTGTTCATAGGAGATCCAACTCTCTCATTCTTAAGCTCTTCGAGCGGATTAAGTCTTTCCATCACCTCACAGTCATCTGGGTTCCTGGCCATAAGGGTATAGGGTTCAATGAAAGAGCGGATAAAGTTGCGAAAAGAAGAAATATGAATAACTTGGGGGATATTTCAGCAGAGGATGCGTGTAGGTTCATCGAGAATACTATTAAGAAAGAGCAAGTCGACAGCTGGCGGACTTCTTACACCGGCCGCAGATTCAGCTACTGAAATGTTCACTGTGAGTGGAGTAACGGTTTAAACATCGATAGGAAAATGGAAGTTGTAATCAGTAAAATAAGATTGCAAATGTTGGACACGACTCAACTGTTGTACAGGTATCGTAGAGCGAATTCGCCATTTTGTGACTCATGTTATACGATTGACAGTACTGAACATGCAGTTATTCACTGCACAAAGTACGATAGCGCCAGAGACATTATGCTCAAGAAAATGAAAATCAGCAATATTGACCTCTTAGCTGATCTTTTAAATCATTGTAATAAGAAACCTTGGAGATATTATTTTTTAGGAAAATTTGTCATCAAATACATCTTAAAGAATTCTTACGCACTTTTAGCGTACGGGTTTGATTTTCGGACCGACGTTCCCCCCTGAATTGGAGGGAATGCGTCCTTGTGGCTTAACTTGTAAATAACTTTATTTTGAGTTGGAGCATAAAGCGCCAAAGGGAAGCCAAGCATCAAGAAGAAGAGGAAGAAGAAGGTCTAATGTACGTGGAATTGAAAATTACAAGGTATGTATATTTTTGGAATATTCATTACTATGTTTTGATTTATGTATGTATTTTTAAAATTTATTCGCATCTATGCATTGATTTATGTACACATATTTTTAATTTATTCATAGCTACGTATGTTTATAGTAGTTTATTTTTCGTAGCTAATATGTAAGAAATCGCTCCGAGTAAAGCACTGAAAAAAGATTCTCATATTTTCTTATGACAAGTAAATTGTTCATAACATAATGTATAGTTTTGCAATTATAACTATAACTAACGTGCAGCACTTATCAAGGGTCTTCCTTCACTTCTGTATGTACTGTCAAACTTGGAATAGCAACAACAACCTTAAGATAATACATTCTTTCGCGTATGATTATCAGAGTTTTAGAAATTTTCCATTACTCTATCATGATAAGTGGATGATGCTTTTAAGATTCTCCTTATGCATATATGTAATATCGAGGTTCAGAATAACCACATTAGAACACTATAACTCTTTCCCACTATCCTATCATGATTATTTTTACACATATGACGCCGGAAAGACTGGCTTCACAAACAAGACATGACAAGAATGTATTACGATAAGTGTTGATGAAATCATTTCGTTAATGTATGTTTTAGATAATTTTTGCTATTTAAGAATGCTACGTATTTCTATATCATTCAGAATTGTCGTTAGATTCAGAAGCGAATATGAGGAATATATGTGATACAGAGTTAAATTTGGAATTATACGAAGAATTTTATTCACGAAATGAAGCTGATATTTTGCTAGATGAACTATCAAATTATGATTTTAAAAATATTAGTTTTGAAATTAATGGGACTCAGTATGTTCCACGAAGAAAAGTACTCGGTTTTGGTGATGAAGGACTTAGTTACGAATTCTCTGGAACAAGCATTTGTGCAGAACCATGGACTCAAACTCTTCTAAATGTAAAAGATTATGTTGAAACGATAACTGGCAAAAAATATAATTTTGCTTTATTGAACTATTATCCTGACGGAGTGGCGAAAATTTCAACGCATAAAGACAATGAAACTTGTCTCGAACCTGAAAGTGATATACCTATCATCAGTTTAGGTGCAAAACGTCAAATGGTATTTACCAGGCGAAATTTCACATCTCGAAGCGTGGACTTAACTCATGGAACTCTCCTTGTAATGAAACCCAGAACGAATCAATTTTGGATGCACGGAATACCCTCTCAACCTGACGTTAAAGATCCTAGAATTAGTATCACATTCCGAAACATAAAAATTTCGAAAATTAAAAAACGACGCTTGGAAGATAATGAGGATGAACTTCCAGAGGATGACTGGTTTGCCCACTATATGAAGTCTGTTCCTGAAAATATCTTCATGCCGAATAATCGAAAACAGAAAAAAGAAAGTTCGAAGTTGATTGCACAGTGGACTCTTGGTTGGGGATATTTTGTGCCCATAAATCAGTTTGAAAACAGAATGAACATTCATCTACGTGAATGTGTGGAACAAAATAAAATATTATACCCTACTACACGCGGTGTTGTTATTAACTCCTGCAACATGGCAAGAATTTTCCTCAAAAATATATGAATTTAATCTTGTCTATACGACTGCCAGCATCATTTGCAATAATGAGTTGGTAGTTTACAACAAAGAAGGTGAGTGTATTTTTCAACAAGTTTTTAAACAAGATGAAAATTCTTTTAAACTAAAACCTACATACCTAAAAGTAAACTGTGATATTTTAAAAAAAATGAAAGAAATTATTCCTGATGTATCTAATACTTTATATAAAAGTATTTTTGAAATTATTTTACCGTTGCAAATCAAATGTAAAAACAATTGTTCGGATATGGTAAGTGATGATGATGAACTTTTTAAAGAACTCATAAACTCTATCAAAACTGAATTAAATTCAGTGATTAAAAAACTATTTAAATGCGAAGGTTGTATTGTAAATCATCCTTCACAAACAAGACATGATTGCATTATAATAAGTGTTGAGGATAGAATTAAATATATTGGGGAAGATATATTTTTATGTATTAATTTTAAAAATATAAGAGATTCTTTAAGGCAGAAAAAAATGTTTCATTTATTTTGTAATAGGTTTTTTGAATCGAAATGTTATGAAGATTTTAAAAATGCACTAATATACGTACAGCTATTCTATTTAAATTTCTGTCTTTGGTTGATGTTATGAGTATTTTTTTTCCTTATGTTTTTTTTTAATAGAAATATATTGAAATTTTAGTTTTAATTTTAAAGCAAACATGTATATCAAATATCAGTAAATGGATATTGTTGTTAATTTGATATTAACTAATGAAAGAAAATTCTAAGTATATTTTATGTATAATACAGAAACTTGTTCTTTGGAAATAAATAAATGTATTTAAATAGAAAAGCTTCTTGGTGAAATGAATGTATTTTTATTTTTTATAACAATTTTTTTAAGTATTGTATGTTTACAGTGCAGTATATGCTTCAAGTGATTCACTCGTGTTGAAAATTTAAGAGTTTATGAAGCGATTATTCGCTGAACTCATGTGATATATTTGTAAGGTTTCTTGAATACGAGTAATCTGAAGAGATATTTGAAATCTCATGAAAGAAACATCAGATGTAGTGTATGTCCTAAGAAATTTAAGTTTGTAGTTTGAAAAGTCGCGAAGCTTCTCGTCTTAGAATTTTGTAGTGAATAATCACAAGTTCTTTTCATGTAAAAAGGATATGAAAACTTATAAAGTTACTTTTAAGAGTAAATCGTGATAAAAAAATATTTAGTGAGCATAAGAATTTAAAACAATATGAATCTTTACATCGTATTGAATGTTCGGACATTTTGATGTTTTGAAACAGCATGATACTTCTCTTCTTATAAATTGCATCCATTGTTTACAAGTGTTTAAAAGAAAAAGTGATCTCTTACACCACATTCGAATGCGACATGGTTTGATACGAATCTTACAAAAACGAAGAAACGTTGACATCGTTAATACATGCAAGTCTTCTAAAATCGCAAGTCTTAATAGTATGTTCGCAATTGAATCGATTTGCTAGAACATAGAAAATGATCATGTCTTAGATGTACTTCTTGAATATATAAAATTGTAGTTAGTAGGGAAAAAATGAGTTATGATGTAGTTTTACACTGAGTTATGATATCGGTGTTTGAAATGGTAATCAATAGTTACATTTAAAATGTGTCGTGAGTGTGAAAATGCAGAAATAAAAGAGCTTTGGCGAATTTAATAAACGTGGTTCAATGTGGTTGATGGAAAATTTGTTCCATGTGAATTAAATAGTGTAAGATATGAACCTCTTTCTCTCAATAGTTAATTATTCAATTGTAAGACAATTAAACTTTAAATATATATGCATATAGTACATGTAATGATTAATATTACATTGATTAATGTAAATAACTGATGATATGTGTATTAACATAGTGAATGTTCGCTTTTATGAAGTTCTAAGCATTACTTTAAATACCATTCATAAAACTTTTATCTCATATATACAAACATGACAATATCTATTGAGTTTTCGTTTATTCTTTGGAATGTATGAAAGTTTAAATTTAATTTAATGTAGATTGGAGTAAAATATCTGTATCTTTCTTCATTTCAATCGGTAATATCTGTATGCTGGTAAAGGTACGTATGTTCGTAAGAATTATACTGTGTCACATTTTTGACAATCTTTCATTCATATTAGCTAATAAGAGAATTATTGAAGTTAGTAAAGTAATGAAAATCAACGTTATTGAAAGAAAACTCTAAAAGCATTTACATTTCCAGAAATATATCAAAGTTCCTTTTCTTAAAAACAGCAGGTGTATCGTAGTTTTTATTTCTATTTCATTAAAAGCTGAACTTGTAAAATAAAAATTTTCTATTAGTGTAAGGTAAACAAAAAGAAAATCAAGAGACAATCCGTATCATGAATGAAATTCAAGTCTTACATCGGATTAAAAAGAAATATTCTGAATCTAAATGTTTATGCCTATTTAGCACAAAATGCGTTTATTTGTGCTATAAATTTAACTAAAACCATTCTTATAACAGTATGTTGCCTTTAAACTGGGTAAAAGTATTAAGTATATTTTCTGATGGTACTGATATACTTGTCAAAGAAGTTCTAGAAACCTCAAATGTCGAAAGATCATGTGATAAGAGTCTCCTTTCCTATCGCTACGTCAGTTACAGGTTAAGGGGTGGCTTGAATGGATAAAGGTAATGTTTGTGCAAAAATATAGTAGTTCTATTTTGAACTGAGAAATAATTCGCTTTTTGTCAATTAAGGAAACTTGTGGTATTATTAAACAGAATATCAGTGAAAGACATTGCGTTTGCATAGTGAATTATGAAGGTACTGAAAGGTAGTAAAGAAGGTGAATGAAAGAATTAATTTGAACAAATAAGGTAAGGCTATCATTAAAAGAAAAACTGTTTAAAAGATGTATGTTAGAATTAAAAGTAAGATGTTAAAATTTAAAAAGATGTAACAGAGTAAAGCCAAAGAATACTGGTAATTCCCATCTGGAAAACAGTAATTTGAGTACGATATTGAAAAAGTTGGTTTTAAGAATTTCTTTATGCATGTGATGCAAAACAATTGCTAGTTTATCATGAGTGCTGACATAGATGCAATTAGTGCAGGAAAAATAGTAAAATTAGTATAGTTAGTGTCTCTAAAACATGAAAAAATAATAGTGTGAGCAGTTTAAATTCATTTGAAGTACTGAAATATGACATAGACTAAATACCAGAAAATGTAAGAAATATTTTGGTATGTGTGGATGAAACACTGAACGTGGTTGTAAAATTAGAAATGAAAATTATCAACACACTTAAAGGTAATCGGGATTTAAAACTAAACATGATGTTAGAAACTTTGAAGACCATAAAACTATATGAGAAAGAAATACATTTAGATATAAATGGTATTAAACTGTAAAGTTGTGAATGGAAATTTCTGAGTAAAACCTGTAGATGATCTATTATGATCTAGGAATAAAACAAGTATTATAAAAATTGTAAGGAAATATTTGAATATGGAGTAAATGAAAACAATCCATATCCTTAAAATGAATAAAAAGGGATAAAATGTTGGAATTACGAGTGATGAGACAGAAATAAAAACATTATAATAAATAAGTTAAGCTAGAATTAAGAAATATGAACACAGAAGGGAAATCATGAACGTAAGAAAAGCAATTAACAGTTTTAGACTTAAGTTTTTTAAAAAAAATATTCGGTAATGTAAGGAAGATATTGTTCAACACGTGAAAGAAATTAGAAATTCTGTAGAAAATTTAGTAAAAGAACTAAGATCACGAAAAATAAACGTTTCTTTTTAAATACAATTTCATACCACTAAGTTAAAGTGTGTATAGAATACTAGAGTGGTTTAAAAAAAGTAAATGAAGTTAAAATTCAGAATATATTGAACATTATAACGTTAAAAAAAGTGTTAAATTGCATCTAAAATTAAGTAATGTAACAAATAAACAGCATGTGCGGGAACGTTTGTGAAATATAACATACAAGTTAAAAATCAGGGTATGGTGAAATGGTATGAAAGGTATGAAAAAAAAATAGTATGTTGAAATTAAATAAAATATTACAAATTAGAAACGTTAAGTATTAAAAAAATATGACAGTAAATGAATATGTTATTATGAACAGAAAACCTGAGAAATAAGTTAAAGTTTCATGGAAAACTAGAAAGAATAAAAGTATCAGAATAAAATTGAGTAATAAAAAAAATTATCTTGTAGTTTCATTAAAGGAAAGTCTTTTTTTATATTTGTTTCTTTTACATTGTTTTCAGAGTCGCGCATTGAATAATTTTAACACCAGACTTAAAAAATATATTTCTAAAACACATAATTCACTTTTTCATTAATAGAGGGCAGCATCGCTATATCATCAAAATTAAGATGCAGAAAATATTTCCCGTTGCCAATATAAAAAACTAACTTTAAATGAAAAGCAGGAGGTCTACAACTCAACCAGCAATCTACCAACACCTCAACTCCACTCGTGACCACGCCTCCTAGTGTGATGACGTTGCCTTTGGCCCCGCCCTCTGTGTGACGTCATTGACCACGCCCTCAGCTCCTCAGCTCCTCCTGCCGCAGAACGCCCATTTTCATGCTACTCCTGCTGATGCTGAAAAAACGTTACAGTCAGTTTTACCTAATTTTTTTTCAGTTGGACGTACTGCTTCTTCCTCTTACTTCTGTGTAGTTGCAGAAAATGAAACTTTGTGTCTCAAAAGATTTTACTTCGGCTGTTGCGTTACTGCTATGTTATTACTACAGTATGAATATAAGCTATCCAAAAGAAATATCTTGTACTAAATTTTACAACATTATTTCTTTTAATCAGTGGTAAAATACCTTGTAAAGTTATGAACCTTCATCATAAGATGGCATTAAAGTAGAATATTTTGTTTTCATGTTTTTACAGATTTCCTGTGCAAAATTCAAAACTTTTAATTTCAAGCTTCTTTTATCAAGTTTTCATTTCATAATGCATTTTTCATCTCCATTTTAATATATGTGCAATAAGAGTAATATATTTATTTTGAATTACAAAAACTGAAATATATTAAATGCTACAGTTGTGATACTTAATTAGGAAAATTAATTACTAAAATATGTATCAGCAGTTGATATGCAGAATGGCTTTATGTAGGTAAATTAAATTTAAGTTATGCAATATAATATATAATTATATTTGTTTATATGTATATATATATATATATGCAGCAATCAATATAAAATATTTGAGTTATTAATATTCTTGTGTAACAGCTGTGCATTATTTCAGTCTCTGATTATTTCAATATGTTCTTCCTTAATGCTTTGCAATGATGTTTTTAGTATTGTTTTTCATTTTCTTATATTTTAACATTTATATTATCGAGAAATACGTTTAATCTCTAAGAAAATAAAACCTGCTTTTAAATAAAAAATATCATTTGAATCCTTGTAAAATTTACTTTGTGTCATAGGTATGAAAATGCATTTTAACATACCTACATTTTAACCTGTACTATAAATGAAGTTCTTAAGGTCTGGACTAAAAGAATTTTCCAAGTAATATTTGTCAGAATATCCAGCAGTTTAATCGGCTTATAAAAGCCATGGAATGTGAATAAAAGTACAAATTATGCATAGAATAATTTATTTTTTGTATCTAATTTTAATCAACTAAATATCTATTAATTATACACTAGAAACAATATGTAATTTAATTTTTGTGTTGGGAAAATGCCTCTCTCTCTCTTTTGGATTTAAATATTGCAAAATCAAGAGTTCCTGACAGAATCGATATCAATAGGTGAACATGCACGAGCAGTAGATCCGCATATTTAAATCTTACTACAAAAAATGTAATAATAAAATTGATAATTTTTTATTGATATAAAACTATATCAGATAGTAAAAAAGGATTTATACAAAATAGGGCGATATATTGTCTGTTATTGAAAAGAACTGTATATATTCACAGAGGTATTGTATATACAACACAATGACGTCAGCACTGATTTGCGATATATGTTATATTATGCTGCAGTAAGAGTTAATTCCATTGAAGAAAGATCTTAAGCATAATCTGCAAAGTTTTGGAAAGTCATTCTAGAGAAACATCCTAAAATAAACATTGTTACATTTAACAAACATTATTGACTTTCCTCTCTTCTTACCTACTGGAAATAGGCTTTAGTCAAATCAATTTACCATGGAAAACAAGTTGAACATTTTTTATGTGATTTAAGAATTAAAACAATTTTATGCCAAATATTAAAAAATTGTGTTGATGCGTTAAATAAAATGGAACCGTTATTCAATTGCAATCTGCGATTTTGCTTCTGAAAACTTGTTTATATTTTCAAAATTAAAAACAATAAAACATGAATCTAATACAAAAATTCCTAAACTTTTGTTGAAAGTTTAATTTGCATGCTGTTTGTCATATAGGAAAAAGTAACAGTCAATTGCTATAGGTTATTAATTGTATAATAGAATATATATATATATATATATATTCTATTATACAATTACTAACCTATTATTATAATAATTAATAACTTATAACAATAATTATTAACAAGCATTTCCATAGCAATAATGGAATAAAAAAATACCAGAAGAATCAGTAGAAAATGGCTAATGTGAAATTTTATGCCTGTGCTCTGAAATAATTTCCTGTGCCTTATAATAAAAATGGGTACAATTAACTGTCTACGGTATTTCTAAATCATGGTTCAATATGTCTCCAATTTATTGTTCAACGTATTCCTACTTCACGGTTAAACATTCTTTAATCATGGATGCCAATTCATGGTTCAACATATGACCAAACAATGGTTCACTCAAAGCACCAAATTATGGAACAACATTTTATCATCTTTTGGTTGCAACTTTTTTGGTACCATAATTTGGTGAAACCTCGAACCAAATTTTTTACAGTGTAGTGGTGGTGTGGTGTGTGGTGTATTTAATTATGGCAAAGCACACTAGGGCTATCTGCCTAAGAGGAGGGATGCCTTTCGTGGAGGACTTTCTAAGGGAAACTGGCTCGTATACACGTTACACATGGGGAAAACCACGAAAACACCCATGCAGCCAGCCCGTTCGCGGGATTCGAACCTCGGACCGAACTACCAGTGTTCAGCGACATTACCGCTCGGCCGGTTTTTTTTTTTTTTTTTTTTTTTTTTTTTTTTTTTTTTTTTTTTACGGTGTAGAGGAATATAACTAAACGTAAGTTTACTTATTGTTTGAAGAGTTGTAAAAAAGTTCAACTGTCTCGTTAATCGACAGAAAATAAGATTAGAAGTGGGCGGTCTCGAATATTTTCTGGAAGGGAAAACGCGGCATTATCAAAGAGGTTAAGAAAATCCTTAAAATATGTGCACCCTAGTTAGCCAACGATTTTGCTAATAATTCTTATAAAATTTTTACTCTACAGACTATACGGAATATTTTACATGGATGAAGTCATTATGGAAGGTAAGCTAGAAAGAAACCTTCCATTTCAGAAGTAAACAGGAGAAAGAGATTAGTTTTTGCAAAATCTCATTGAATTGACTTGTTCTATTTCCCGTCGATAGCTATATATCATAATAAAAAAAAAAACACCACACAGATTACAGAAAATAACACACTCTAACTTTCAATACATTTATTTTGCATAGCGACACTCTGGCGCTAGGTTTCTTTTTTACAGCGTAACATAATGAATCGCAACTTCGAATGTACAACAAAAATCAAGTTTCCCACAGAATATATTTCAGCGCCAAATTCTGGTGGCGCATGCGCTATTAGACAAGATTCTCCTCTGTCGCCAAGTATTTCTCAGCTAATACAAAAAACTCATGTTAATTTATCAGGCGAGTTTTGGAATATAGTTATTTTGTTCGACGAATCGAAGTTTAATATTTTCGGGAGTGATGGACGACAATACGTGTGGAGAAAGCCAAACATCGAACTGGAAAAACAACATTTAATACCGACTGTGAAATATGTTGAAGGGAGCTTTGTAGTTTGGGGCTGTATGGCAGCAAACGGAATTGCTAACCTATGCTTCATTGATGGTATTATGGCAGCACGTATGTCATTGACATATTGCGTCATAACATGAAATTCAGTGCCCAAAAACTTGGCTTAGGAACATCGTTTCTGTTTCAACAGGACAATAACCCTAAGAATATAGCGAACCTCATTCAGGAGTAGTTACTTTATAACGCTCCTCGTCAGTTAGACACCGCCTCAATCGCCTGACATAAATCCAAATTAAACTTTATGGCACAAATTGGATCTAGAAGTCAGGAAATACAAAATTTCGTGTAAAGATGAACTTAAGCGTGTACTCCTGCAAGAATGGCATAAAATTACCGATAGTACAACCAGGACTTTGGTTTTTTTCTATGAGAAATAGATTATAAGCTGTTATAAATGCAAAAAGGTATGATTACAAAGTATTAAACTTTGTTTCCACATCTTGCTGTATGATCTTGCCAATATTTGTTTGACATGCAAATTCATGCTTTTGTTGTATATTTTGTGTGAAAGGCATATTAAAAGGAAAATTTCATTAAATTACTGCGTTTATTGCCTTCTCTGTTCGTTATGTCTAGCTAAAATTGTCAAGCATTTCCTTTGTTAGCTAAGAATGCTCAATTATAGGCAACTGCCAATACCTTTCGTACCCCCTATAGGAGGAAAATTGCGCATAAAATTAAGTCAAACTCAGTCCTACTACGAGATACACGATCGGAAAACATAACATGTAAATTAAAAATTATAAGGAAATATCTGAATGCGTAGAAAATAATAAAGGTTGCAAATGCGAATGGAATTAGTAATAGTGCTTAAAATAAAGTAAAATGCTAGAATCAATAAGAACAGGATTACATGAACTATTTCAGAATAAAAACTGCACAGCAAGAAATTCAAATAGAACAATAAAATTTGGACTAAGTAAGGATGATTAAATTAATGACGTGAAGAATTGTAATTTATAGTTAGTGATGTCAAATGCTTGAATTAATCAATGTTTTATTTAATTTAAAAACACTGAACAATTTTAAAAGGTTGTAAAGTGTGAAACATAGAAAAGAAGGCAAAAATTCTTACAGAATTATATAGTATTATGAGAGGAAAATATAATAAATGGTTTAAAATTAGGAGTCTAGGAAGCTAAAAAGATTTAGAATGTCCAAAAAAAGTTTGAAATTACGTTTAAAATTTTAAAATATAATGAATAAAATTCATTTATGTGAACAATTGGGATCGAAAAGTATTAGAGATAAGTTAAAATTTAGATTATTTTAAAATTACAAAGGATAAATGTGTGAATGAAACTAAAACATTATACATAAAATTAAATAATATAGTAAATAAAACATGTGTGTGAATATTTATGATAGGAAAATACACGAAATAAGTTAAAATTCAGACTATGTTGAAAATTACAGAAGTTGAAATGTACGAAAGAAATTTCAAATAACGACTACAACTAAGGAAAATGATTAAATGTCATGCGAATGAGCAATTAAAGTTGGAAATCAGAGCACATAAGACGGTTGCTGCAAATATGAATGGGAATTAAAAATTACGAGATAAAATATTTGGAAAACTAAGAAAAATATAAGTTATAAAGGTCAGAAGTCCTAAAAATTCATTAATAAAATCATTAAGGGAATTACTGTCGAAAAATGATTAAAAGATTTTTCTAGCGCATAATCTGTTATCAAATTGCGATGCCATCCTATCAACCTGTCTTTCTATGCTCGTGCTATTCACTTATCAGTCAACCGGCTCAACACTCTGCCCGAGCGTCGGCTTCTGGAGTAGAACTCTCGATTTCATACTACCTCTAGCATCCTTCACTACTGACATCTGCGAAAGGGAAAAAGTACAAAATGAAACTGAAAGAATAATAACAAAAATCTGATAAACAGTCAAGATGCAATTTTATTGGTGGTAGATTTAATATTAAGTAAGTTAGATATATTTTACAAGATGCGGAAAGTATGACGCATACAGGCAGAAATGTTGGCAAGCAGATACAGGATGCTGTTGCCTTTATTCAGAAAATATAATGAAAATATTGAAACTAATTTTATGCTAAAAGTTCGACACTGGTTCAAATTTCGGCAAACGGGTTGGTTGCATGAATATTTTCATTATTGTTCTCATGTGTAAGGTAGATTCGACCCAGTTTCCCTAGGAAGGTCCTCAGGGAAAGTATCTATTCTCTTAGGCAGATAACCCTTGTAAGTCAAACAAGCCAAACTCACCACTGCGCAACTCTTTCAATTTCCTGTAAAAGGTAGCTTACCTGCGACAGAGCGGCACTCCTAGGGAAGATGGGATATAATTAATCACATCACCTCCGAAAGGAACTGCATTATGAACATACATATGAAAAATCTCTCACACTGTGTCATCCGTAAATTGACCAGTATCTTTAACGCATGTCTCGCAGAATCATACTTCCCGCAGCCTTGGAAGCATGGAAACAATCGCCTGGAGATCTCTCAGGTTATCGGCTGATTAAACTACTGCCGTCGCTGGGAAAGATCCTTGAACTCATCACAGCAAGCATTAGATTAAATTAGATTAACATTAACATTGGATTGTCGATTAACATTAAATACATTAGATTAACTTTAGATTGTCGTGATTTTATCTAGAAACATTTGAGCTTAACAGAGTCATACTTTCCCCAAATTTCATCATTTCACGATGTAAAATAGCTTATTTTTTTATATTATTGACCATTAATACAGCCATATTTTGTCTGCACAAATCGAAAATGAACAGCGTGGTTTCCGGCGATGCCTTTCAACTGCTCATCAATTAGTACAGATTTCAGAATTCGTTGGAACAGCAGTACACAATAAATCTATTGCAATTATCTTTATGCCAGACGTGGCAAAAGTGTTTTGTCGCGTCTGGCATAAAAGACTTATTCACAACCTCGTACAAATGGGCATTCCTTGGAAATTGGTTCTAATCAGCGCATCATTTCTTCACAACAGGTCTTTCCCAGTGAGACAAGGAGATTGCATCTCTTTTCCACATCCAATCTGTGCTAGTGTCTCCCAAGTCTCCATCCTTGGGCCATTCCTCTATTTGATTTATGAAAATGACTTCACAAAATTTAAAGACAATCGCAACACCATGATTGCGTGTTATGCTGATGACGCTGCCATCATTAGCAATTCGGGAAAGCCGAATCCCACCCTTGGAAAGATCCAGGACAAGGTTCCGGAAACTGAAAGGTGGGGCCAAAAGTAGAAGATTAAAATCAACCCCAAAAATCCCAAATCTTAGTTATCGGAAGTTTAAAATTTAAAATAATCTGGACTGTAAAGTGAATCTCTTAAGAAAGCAAATCCTTTTTGTACATTCGGCTAAATACTTAGGAGTTTGGTTCAACGGATCATTTACTTGGTCTACGCACATTAACAGTGTATAAGGTATATCCCCAGCTTTCCTAGCATGCCTTCGTGGTGTAGTGGTTCTGCACGCTGGGCCGGCATTCCAGAGGTCCGTGGTTCGATTCCCGGCGAAGGTGTTACTAATTTTTCATCTCTCCGGCTTTTCCAATTACTTACTCTACAGTGGCGCCCGAACTAAAAGGGTTGTGGATGATGACTCTCTACACCAAGGATTTTGGGATTGGGTCCCCTAAACCTCCAGTCGCCCTTTAAAAAGAGGAGTATATAAGGTATATCTCCCGCTTTCCTAGCGTGCCTTCGTGGTGTATTGGTTCTGCACGCTGGGCGGTATTCCAGAGGTCCGTGGTTCGATTCCCGAAGAAGCGTTGTTAATTTTTTATCTCTCCTGCTTTTCCAATTACCTAATGTGTCTACAAGTGTACGTGGAAAGTCATATGGTATCATTCGCAAAATTTTCCCATTACTCTCAATTGACTCAGGCCTCAATCCCGCCGGTAAGTTACCTCTTTATAAGGCTATCATTCTTCCAATCTTTACGGACGTGTCCCCAGTCTGGGCAAGTGCGAAAGAAAATCAATACAAGAAATTCTAAAAATTGCAAAACAAGTTGTGAATTATAACTGGTGCTCCTTACTTCATAGGAAAAGAAAATCTTCACCATGATTTGAAAATTGACGATTTAAAGGAATACCTAAACAAGCTTAATGTGAAATTCTACAATAAGAGAGCAGCTAGTACCTACTGTAATATTCACTGCACTTCTAGATTATGAAATCTTAGAGGACGATTTTTTTCATTCGGCAATATGCTGCACATCTTCTACGACAAGAAGTATTTGTCACTTGACGTGCGGTTTCACCTCTCATCTACACATAGCTGAACTGCCTAATACGCTTCATGATGTAAATTCTTAAATACTATATATTTTCTTTTCTCGTGTGTTGCCTGGATTAGATACTGTCACTTGGTAGTTGACGCTACTCTCACAGTTGCGAACACTCTTCTTCCCTGCCGCCTGCCTGGATTTTCTCCTAGTGCAATGATTGAGAACACATGATACGCGTACCCATTTTGGTTGACACTCATCACGCCTTTTTAGAGCCGTAGATGAAGGCAAAAATTAACATAATACAAAAATATTTATCTTTGTAACGGCCTCTTCATCGTCATCACGTGCTGCGCTAACCTCGGGTGCGTTGGAGCGCATACTTGGCAGGTGACAGGTGACGGAGGACGGGGACGCCTGAAGTTTAACAGAGGTTAACAGGCATATGTCCAGCGTCCTCTGGCAATTGCAGATGTTTTAATCTTTTGTGCCTGGATATGCGGAAGCCAAGTCAGACCTGGGTCCCATATTACCCCAAGGTATCTTAAAGTTTTTACGACCTTAATATTCCGGCCTTGTAGTTTGATACATGGGCTACGTGTTAGATTTGTACCCTTTCTTGGAAAGATGATAGAAGTGGACTTTGTGGTAGATATTTGGAGTTTTAGCTCTTCGCAGAGGTTGGCAAAGATAGTGCATGACTCACTGCCATGGGCTTCAAGCTCAGCGCGTGTGCGGCCTCTGACCAGTAATGCCGCGTCGTCCGCGTATGCAACTAACACAGTATGTTGTATGGAGTTTATTTAATAATTATAAGTGTGGATACAGGGCCATACAGGGGCAACTGTTCAACATCTGGCATTTGAAGTACATTTGAATTAACATACAGGCACGGTAAAAAAAAAAAAAAAAAAAAAAAAAAAACCCACTTTATAGGTTATAACAAAAGAAGAAAATTAAACACCTAAAAATGGTGTTCAATTTTCTTCTGCTCCCTATGCAGTCAGAGATTAGATGGTAGAGCATTTGAGTGCATATGTCAGTGCAAGTAATGCATATAAGCCCTGTTACTCTGGTTGACAGAGGTCCTGGCCATATGCTGCAATGGTGGTTATTACTTTGCCGATTTTATTTATGGCCGCTCTGTTTTTGGCTAGGAACTTGTGAAATGCTGAGATATTGGCTGGTATCGGGAAGTGGAACTGTTCCGTGAGTGGGCACTGAAAGATATAATGGTCCGGTGACC
The DNA here is from genome assembly GCF_044657685.1 of Stegodyphus dumicola. NCBI lineage: Eukaryota > Metazoa > Arthropoda > Arachnida > Araneae > Eresidae > Stegodyphus > Stegodyphus dumicola. The sequence goes on from NC_140780.1 coordinate 164,472,336, forward strand.
CCTGACCCCCGCAAACACAGCGATCCGTGGTTGAGATGGTGCGGCGGTAGAAGTAATCCGGGAAGGGACCATGACCAGTAATGAAGTTGGTAAGGGGAGCAATTGCCATAAGGCGCTCCGTGGTTACTTTTGGCAAGAAGCTATGCGCTCTCCTTCCCGTGTCGCCCTGATCCCATTCTCTTTGCCACCACTGGATAGCGGCATTTCGCAGTTGACTTTTGAGGAAAGATGGTGGTGCTGATACTGATATCGGTCTGGCATTTTGGTTCGAAGCAGCCTCCTTAGCGAGTTCATCCGCTGTCTCATTACCCATGTTACCTGCATGGGCTTTAATCCATACTAGGTCAAAATGTGCGTTCCGATTATCTTTTAGAATATGCTGCAGTCGTATGATCAGCGGGGAGGCGTGACTATGTTTGTCAAGAGCAAGCAGTGTCGACATACTGTCTGTATAAAGGTCTCCTCGCCTGGTGTGTCTGTCTGTATAAAGCTGCACATGTGTGATGTTGTTGAGCTCTACGTATTCAATGGCAGCTGTTATGGCAACTACTTCTGCTTGAAAAATGCTATTATTTGGATTGAGGTGCCCTTTCCAATGGTGTGCAGCATGGCCTTGCCTGTAGTATATAAAGGCACTACCTACACCCTCAGCAGTTTTCGAGCCATCTGTGTAGAACGCGTGCATATTAGGGTTTCCTTCTGGTTGACGTCGTGACGGTTTGAGGATAGTGTGAATGCCAAGTCCCTTGTGTGCTGGGTGGGTGTGGAGAGGAGTACATGGATGTTCGTAATTTGCAGGGCTATGTAAGGTGCCTGCAAAGGTTGCGTCTTTCTGTAGATGTATTATTTTAGTATATGTGGCCTCTAGCTCCGCTTGGATATGAAGTGGCATGATGCCTGCCAAGGTGAGTGCTGCATAAGTTGCAGTGGTGCGGTAGGCTCTACATAAACCTAGGGCGAATGGACGCTGTAGTAATAGGAGTTGCTTAACCTTGCGTGCGGTCATGGGTTGTGCCCATATAGCTGCCGCATAGAGTGTCACCTTCTCAGCTACAGTTTTGTAAAGTACCTTTTGAATGTGGGGATTCCGTCCCCAGTTCCGGCCTTGGAATTGTCGTGATCTCCTGGCAATTGCAGATGTTTTAATCTTTTGTGCCTGGATATGCGGAAGCCAAGTCAGACCTGGGTCCCATATTACCCCAAGGTATCTTAAAGTTTTTATGACCTTAATATTCCGGCCTTGTAGTTTGATACATGGGCTACGTGTTAGATTTGTACCCTTTCTTGGAAAGATGATAGCAGTGGACTTTGTGGTGGATATTTGGAGTTTTAGCTCTTCGCAGAGGTTGGCAAAGATAGTGCATGACTCACTGCCATGGGCTTCAAGCTCAGCGCGTGTGCAGCCTCTCTCTCAGTAATGCCGCGTCGTCCGCGTATGCAACTAACACAGTATGTTGTAGCCACCTTGCCTCTAAGACTTTATTAAAGGTGAGGTTCCATAGCAGAGGCTCTGCACAGGACCCCTGTGGACATGCTCTCACTTGTGTTATTGAAACAGTACTACTGTTGTTAGAGATCATCAGTTGCCGGTCTGCCAGATAGTTGTCCATACTTGGCAGACGGAAGCACTCAAATACGTTCGTTAGGAGTCAGAGACAAATGTGACACCTCGAACTCAAAATTTCTAAATTTTGGCAAGGCCGAGCTGAAAAGGTTTGCCATCACTGTCCTGTTGCTATAGATGGCACCAGACGCGTGACGGCTGTAGCTGATAAAGAGAAAAAGATCTTCTTCTCTTACTTTCACCATCCAAGACCTCCAGCGAGGAACACTTTTCATGTACCATTAAATCTAGAACTCCGTAAGGAACTTTGTAATTGCTCTAGGAATAATAGCGTAGGCAGCAGAACCCCAGAATAACACTGCAGTGCAAAGCTAACCACTGGTAACTGGACCTGGTTTTCAAATCCCGGATTACGGGCAGACTGCATGGAATGTTTCGTGATTTTCCGATGTGTAATTTGATTAAGAGCCATATTACCTTTAAAAAAACCTCCATAAAGGCGCTCCTTCCATTTCAGTGCTTTGCCATAATCCTAATAACTTAATCCAATCCACTATTGTAAAAGAGTTCTTTCTTAAGCAATCAGATAATTAATTTCTGGACTCGGGTAATTATCTTTGTCCAGCAGTTTATTTTGAAACCTCAGTTTGAAAATTTAAGTTATAGATTCTGATTTCAATTTCAGGTACAGGTAACTGCTTCAAAATATAACAAAGGTGAAAATTTAGGGCAATTGGTGCTCTAACACGATAAATGGTAGTTAAAATGTAAACATTTTTTCAAGAATTTGCTTCACGCGTATACATAGAAAAATATTGCATCACAAGTTTAATAAAAACATTTTACTCGTTTCAATATGTTTTGCTGTGGGAGACTACATCCATTACAGAATAAATATGGAATAATGAGTCCATGGCAGTTTAGAAATATATTTAAATATGAGTTGGAAGTGTTTGCCCCAAATTTCATGAGCACATATCCTGCATAACACCAATGAATATTTCTCTTTGCATTTAAATTACTCTGACGTCATTCAACGTATACTTTGGTTAAACTCATGGCTTCCATAATTAACTTTGTGAAAATCAAAATAGAAATATAAAGAAAAGTAAGAAGATTAAAGTGGTTCTTCTTCACTGGAAAAATGGAAAAATATTAAAAACAGAGTTTTAAGAAATATGGTCATCAGTGGCAGTAAAATCTAGTAAGTAATCTAGGCAGTAAAACTAGGCAGTAAAATCCCTAAACACTAGTAGTTCATTCGGGGTTCGAAATACCAGGTAACAAGCTGGCTGCATAGGAATTTATGTGGTTTTTTGCATGTATAATCTGAATACGAGATAGGTTCCCTTAGAAACCCCCTCCATGAAGGCATCCATTCCTTTAAGTAGATAGCACTTGAGTGCTTTGTTGTAATCAAAATAATCCTGTACAATAAAACAAAATGCTCTATAAATTTATTTGGATACGCTTTTGAGGACTGTTATTATTAATGAATTCACAAGTTAAATAATATAAATACATCACGCACACTAGATTTCAGCAACTTTCAAAATAACATCTGTCTGCTCGAAATCCCAAATGAACTGTAGGAAATATGGGAATTACCGCATTTACCGAATTGCAAGGGAGCATATTCATTTTTCGTGGTTCAAATAATGTCCTAGAATTTATATCATTAGCACTGTCGGTGGGATTAATAAATAGTACGGTTTTTGTATTTATTTAGTTTAGCTATTTTTAGTAGAATTTGTAATTAAAATTGTTTTATATTCCGGTGCAATGTAGCACGAGACATTATTTGAAGAGAAAGCTACGCCGGAAAAATTAAATATAGGAGCACGCGCATCTAACATTTTAATAATAGATGTCTCGTAATTGTACTCTTTTAATATCCATAAAAATCAAGAAAATACGAGAATTTTCTCGTGCATTTAAAAAGCTTATAAAAAGCTGGAGGAAAACATCTCATTTCAGTTGTTCACTTATCGCTGTTAATGACTGTAGCGAATTCGCGGTGAAATCGGATTAGCTTTCTCTGTTTTGAATTAAGTTCTATTGAACGTTTTAGTACTTTAAAATATAACTACTGTGAGATATTGCAATATTGTACGAATATCTGAGGAAATTTAAGCATTTTGTTTTATTTGTTGTGATAATAATAAATTTTATTCACTTTTCAGCGGACCTGTGCATTCAATTTATTACGAACCCGTACGCACGCAGCAATATTTTATTAATTTTCGTTTTCAGTTTCCTGGACTCGGCTTGCAATTTGTGTCGACTTATAATCGAATAAATACGGTAACAGCTGAGGAGATCAAACGTTATCGTCTTTAAATGTTTTGGATGTTTTTATTGTTCGGCTGCTTTAGACAAGTACTGTTCATTGTTTAGATATTTTAAAAACTCCTTTGCGAAACAGATATTATCTATGTTACGTGTAAACATTCAGTTGACGCAGTTCTCCTGATGTGACTAGATTTGTGCAACTCTTTGTTTACCTGGAAATTAGACTGAACTTTCGAGAAATGAACAAGCTTATGTAGAGGCTGAAAATTCTAAAATCATTTCAAATAAAATAAAATTAAAACAAAATTTTTAATTATTCAGGTTTTGAAATCCGGCTTCTCATTCAGATCTTTTCTAAGTGATTAATTTTAAAATCTTTGGATATTTTCCATTACAAGACAACACATGTTAAACAGTTTTCCACAGTAAGAATGTATTTGTCAACGCTGCTTACTGGCTACAGTTAAATGTGTTGCCCGTTTCTCTTATGTAACAGTACTTTAGTTTTAAAATAAGTATTGTAAATAAACAAATTTAAAGTGAATCATTCTATGTTTTTTTAAATAACGGTACCTTTACATTAAGTGGCACCCCCCGGATACATTGCAAAAACTCCAGTGGCGCCTTTGGAGATGAAATCTATTTTTAACTTCAGTAGATCTATGAAGTAGGTCTTTCTTTTTATTTCCATCGGGGATTACTTGGGAAAGGCATTTAAAATTGCATCAAATTATTATTTTCCGCAGCTTATCTGCTTCCACACGGAATCTGCTAAATAAATATATGCGTGACTTCTTTCGAATCCTTTCCCAGATCTTATTTGATCACTTTCATTATCGTAGTTTATATTCCATGTTCATCTTCTATCATAAATAGTTTTCATTACTTAAGAATTGGAACATTCTCGATCTTTAAGCAAAATATCATATACTGAAAATAGTGGATTGATTCTTCTTCATATTTTGGCAAATTTAGTAAACACGCGATAAAAAGGCATTAAAAGTTGACACAAAAAGACTTATTTGAAGACACGACATTCAAGACACGATTCCAGACAATGTAGCACGAGACTTATTTGAAGAGAAAGCTACGCCGGAAAAATTAAATACAGGGGCACGCGCATCTAACATTTTAATAAAAGATGTCTCGTAATTGTACTCTTTTAATATCCATAAAAATCAAGAAAATACGAGAATTTTCTCGTGCATTTAAAAAGTTTATAAAAAGCTGGAGGAAAACATCTCATTTCATTTGTTCACTTATCGCTGTTAATGACTGTAGCGAATTCGCGGTGAAATCGGATTAGCTCTCTCTGTTTTGAATTAAGTTCTGTTGAACGTTTTAATACTTTAAAATATAACTATTGTGAGATATTGCAATATCGTACGAATATCTAAGGAAATTTAAGCATTTTGTTTTATTTGTTGTGATAATAATAAATTTTATTCACTTTTCATCGGACTTGTGCATTCAGTTTATTACGAACCCGTACGCACGCGGCAATATTTTATTAATTTTCGTTTTCAGTTACCTGGACTCGGCTTGCAATCTGTGTCGACTTATAATCGAATAAATACAATAATTATGCTTTTACAATAATTTCCTGAGGGAAAAGAGCTACCAAAAATAGTTATGCAATGTACATATGCACTTGCTCTAATTGGTCTGCAGTTGATACTGAAATAAAAAAATCTGATGTGTACACCACATGACTTCCTTGTACGGAATATTAAATTATACGCATTTTTTCTTGCATTTTATTTAAACTTATTAGATTGAATTAAACCTATTTCGCCGACAGCGCATAAACCACAATAGAATAAATGTATTCTTTAAAATTCACTTTGTTTACCATAGCGACACTCTGGCGCTAGGTTTACTTAACAGTATTATATTTCATTCATATTATAACTCAGAATGCACAAAATGTATATCATTTAAAGAATTATCTAATCGTTGCCACATGTTATATTCAAATACTATAATAAAGTTAGAACTATGTATAAAAGAAATTAAGCAAACAAAACAAAACAGAAACATAATTAAGACACAATAACACACCGAATAAATACTAATTCAGAAGTCAAACAACAAAAATCAGCGTTTTGCGGTTTTGCAGCTGAGGCTGGTGGTTCGGTAAAACCATCGAAACTAGTCCTGTGAAAATTTTGTAAATATAACGCTGATTTTTGTTGTTTGACTTCTGAATTAGTAAAACAGAAACAGTTTTTCCACAGACGATTGAGTATTTCTCATTTAATTAATTCAGTTCTCACTTCGCGAGAAGGCAAAAATACATAAAACTCAAAATATCTATATTAAAAATTACGAAGTAAATCTCAAACGCTTATTTCCTCGAAAAAATTCCAGAAAGACTTAAGCATGATTTAATTGGCAATAATAAATGAATGCGTTATCTTTGTTGTTGCGAAGCTAAGTTTTTCTAGATTGGCAACAAATCCACTAGTCTCCTGTTTCAAATGTAAACATCAATGGCCGCCATTAAAAACAGGCTTAGCGGCAATTAAGCAACTTTAAAATTGCTGATAATTCTAAAAATATTGCATACAGATTTACTAAAGGCATAAAATCCTTAACCGGAAGATAAAAACAACATAATTCAATCATTTTTAAAGCAAAAAATGTACAATTTACAAACATATAAGAGTAAAGAAACTGAGATCACTGAGCCGGGTAATAGAGTGGATATATATATAAATATATTTATATACGTTTGGTGCGGCCGATTGCAACCAAAATACGAGGTGCACATCTACATGTTATAGCAGTCCTATATACAAAATTTCAACGTTCTGAGGCTACTCGTTTTTGAGTTATGCGAGATACGTACGTACGCAAGTACGTACATACGTTCGTACAGACGCCACGAAAAATTCTTTTCAGAATTAATTTTAAAGCAGTTTTATAATTTTTTTGAAGGAAAAGAGTATTTTATTCTGCCCTTACGTAAAGATATGACGCAAAAACATCGTTAAATTGCATTCGATAGCGGTAAAAATGAATATTTTCGTTGAAATATGCTGCCTGAAACTTTTCGCGATTACAATACTTCCTTTTTACTTCGTACAAGGAAGTAAAAAGCCATTCGTGCCCTGCCTTAGCAAAAATAAATAAATAAAAATAAAAACTAAAAGTATTAGCGTGCGCGCCAACAAAAACACGCAAACAGGGAAGATAAATTTCACATTTCTTGATCTAGAAAAATCCGAAACAGCTTTCACTTTCCGAAAGCTTGTAAGAATCAGTCAGAAGTGATATATCAGTGTTACCTAATCACAAGCACCGAAATAACTAGCCTAGATGCTGTAATTCTTATGCTTAGAAAAATTTTATCACAGTCGAAATGTGCTGATGACGAAAATACGTTTTCTCACCGAACGTATCAAGCTGGCATATATATCTGTCTTCAGAAATCTACAAGTATGTTGTTATTGTTGTGGCTAGCCTGATTTAATCAGAACACAAATTTTATTGTGTCAAGGAGCGCATGACTGCGTCTGGAGTTGGCATGGGCCAAGAGCATCTGTAAGTTACAGTACGACTTTGTCCAACCGTGCCCCAATTTTGAGAAAAAGCACCCCCGGAGACGAGTCCAAAGATCTCCCATCCCTCTTCCTCTACCACCAAACTCTTCGAGATGACTTTAACCACGTATTTTGAGAGCCCCATGCCGCACAAATACTATACATTTACAAATATCCACCAAACCCGAGCTCTTCGCAACGGCAGTCAGCGTCACTAACTGCTAGCTCGTCTGGGTGGTACTGAAAATTGTTTAGCACATGTCATCCTATGACGGAAAAGATTCAGATCTTTGATAAGAGTGCTATAGACTATGAATGTAGATTATTTTACACTACAAAGATATACCTTATTTAATCCCGCTTGGGGAAAAAAGGAGGGCGGTGAAAGATCGCGAGCTGCGAATTAAATGAAAATAAGGAAATAATCATGGCCTGCAAATTTGCAATTTTAACTACAGCTTAGCATTACTTGAGACATTTAACAAAAAGTAAAACAAAAAATTATTATTCCTTAAATAAAATTAAAACTGCTAAATTTGTTTAGCTAACAGAAGTAAAAGCAAAAAGTAGAAAACAAATATATCTTTTTTCCTTCACGAAAATAGATTATTTTATGCATTTCGAAAGTTTTTCTCAAAAATAAATATATATATAAGGGCAAAAGTTTTCAGAATATTCCAAAGTTAAAGAGAGATGTTTCAAAAAAAAAAAAAAAAACTGTCAATTCAATCTTAAAAATCTTCCATAATATATAACAAAAGCGTTTACGAAGAACTGTTGTATGATATGTCATCATGACAGTTTGTGCAAATGATTAATTGCGCATGTCGCTCGGTTAGACGATCTTTGGAAGTGGCTATTGAATGTTTGACACAAAAGAGAAATGGATTTCAGCACGTATTACCACAATCATCTTAGCAGAAGCCACCGAATTTTCAGAATGCTCCAAAGTCTGACAATCATGTACATAATAATTCTTCTGTTTTAACAAGCAACGACGCCTTCCCCGTATACTTTTTTTTTTTTTTTTTTTTTTTTTTTTGTATTCCAATATTTTTAATATAAATCAAAATATTTTTGTTTAAACTCGATTTTAAAACATGCCTTATGAGATTCGCCTACGATGGAAGAAACTGCGGTAAAATGTTTTCAAGAATATCTTATTTTGCCGCAAAATCGCTGAAGGGAAGAATTTCTTTAAATCTCTTTTTAAAGCGATTGCCCCCAAATTTCCACCAGGGAAAAAAAATAATAATAAAAACATACCTGTAAGTAGGTTTATTAATTGGTTTTCATGATAAATGCTTAATTAACACTTAAGGTATGTATGTAATAAGTAATTTTTATAATGATAAGTCATTATTCTTGTTCTGCAAAATTCGGCAGACTGCGCCAAGAGGTTATGCTAATACGTAAGTAAGCGGTGTTCACATATTGCCCTTATGAAAGTAGTAATGCAAGAAAGTTTAAAATTTCCTCAGTGTACAAAATGAGTTAGCTTTTGTGGCTTATCAACGGTGTAATGGTTAGTACCGCTAAACACTAGTATTGCAGCGGCAGAACACTAGAGGCATCAGTAGAACATTAGTAGTTCGACTAGGTTTGAATCCTGACGGAAGCATGTTTTCAGCGTAAATAACGTGAATTTCGTTTAAGAATTCTACCATGAAGGTATCTATCCCCTAAGCAGAACCGCGTCTTTGCCGTAATTAAGCAGACCTTCGCGTGCCTTACCATAAGTAAGCAAACTAGTTATAAGCTTTCCTTTGCACGGATCATTCAGCAACAATTTTCTACGATAATCTTTCCGAGTAATAAGCGAAATAAATTGAGTGTATTCACTATCAGGAAGAGGAGTATGCATGTCCTGAATATATTATTTATTCTATGATTTCAAAATTGCATTTCACCTTTAGTAAAATTCAAAGTTTAATGCGCCGTTATGCTAAATTAGAGTGCCTTGGACTTCAGATAATGCATTTAATCTATTTATGCATTTTTTTACTTTTATTACTGCTTTGATGCGGTTTTTATCTATTATCAATACATCTATGAACATGAAGATTTTTTCCCTTTGTATATAATGATTTTCATTCACCTAGTTTTGAGCAACGATAAGTTAGTTTCTTGATATCCGCTATCCAATGAAAAATGCTACTCGAGGTCACACAGAAATCCCATCTACCTGATAAGAGGATAGAATAAGTGCCTCCGTCACTGCACTTTACTCAAACGCATACGGCAAGCCTCTTCCGCCATTGCAAGGAGATAATTCGAAACCATTATCCGTAAGTTATCTTAAACTTATCTCACTTTTTAAATATTATTTTTGTTTCTGACCTACAGGTAAAATCTACGTCTTGCAATTACAATACAGCTCTAAGCAAACTGTATTGAAAAATACTTATATTTAATATTAAAATATGAAAAAGTGTTTAATTTAAAAAAACTTATTTGAAAATAGTGTTGAATTTTATCAAAGAAATTACAACCTATTAGAGTATAGTTATGCATTACTTTTAGCTTTATTATCCATATTTAAATTAATTATTTAATTTTGCATTTCGTAATTTCATAGGGAAATGAACACTTACCGAAATATCCCTTGTTTTTCTACAAAAGATGTAACTACAAAGATGTTTACGTTTTATTACATTTTGTCCATTCAACATTAAACGTGTAACAATGCAATTTAATATAACTCTGTAAACGTCAAAGCAAGCATCTTATTAAATCCTAGAACAGAATTTTTAAAAAAAATTTAGAGGGCATTATAATCAGCAGATTCACAAGAACTGCCAATCTAATTGCAATATTTGCTTTTAAATAATGCTTTTTTAGTGTCAAATCCAACACAAGGCAGATTTTAAGGAATTTTATATTGCAACCTATGCTCATAATTTGACTTGATTTAAATTTGTTTGAACAATGTTACACTTTTCAAGATAATGTAAGTAATATTTACAAATGTTGTAATAAGCTATAAGGAGGAAGTTTTCGAGGTTATGAGATAGGCCAGTGGTCTTCAAAACTTTATCGATTGAAGGACACACATTACCTAAGTTTAACGGCCGCGAACTGTTTGAAATCTTTTGCATAAAAACATATCTACTCTATTATTTCAGGTATCAAAAGCAAAGAAAACAAAATAGGCTAATTAAATAAGGCAAAGCACTTGAGGGTTATTTGTGTAAGGGAAGAGATGCTTTCGTAAAGGTCATTTTAATTAGAACTAGCTCTACGCATGGGGGATAACGATGAAACCCCATGCAGCCAGCCCGTTCGCCGGGATTTGAACCCAGGTTAAGCTACCAGTGTTTAGCGTTCTTACCAATCAGCAGCTAGTGGACATGGCAGAAATTAAAAGTATGTACATAAATCAATATTACTTATTTTATATGTTTATCCTTGCAAACTACATTTTATTAAAAAAAGGGGTCTCCGAATTTTGGTTCCGACTTGAAGAGCACCAGGACTCCGCGAAACACAGTTTGATGATGTTGAGATAGTCTGTGCTACATCTTTTATAAAATATGCTAATATTCGAACTGCCTTATGAGAATTTAGAGATCTCTTTGAGCACATTCCTTCACATAAGAATTTTTTTAATTAATTTTAATTTCACATTTTAAGAGCTCTTAGTTATCAGAAAGAAATTAGAATTTATTTCTAATTCATTTAGACTCTAAACGAGCTGGTTGCATGGATTTTGTACTGCTTTTCCTATTTGAATGGAAACAATACAAACCACATTTTCTTAGAATGTCTTTCACGAAGGTATCCTTTTGCTTATTTTGCTGTATTCATTCAACCAGTCACAAACTTATATAGACTTAAATATGTAACATGTAAAATGAAGACATCGAAAGATTGAAAGGTTTTAAATCATAAACTATTGATTAATTCTGAAGTCGTATGTTTACTGAATGGCTTTGAAATGTGCATATCGAAAGTTTCGATATCATTGTAAGCATGGAAAGAAAAATTAGAAATCGTATATCATGCTCAATTTAACCGTCGCTTTGTTATTTATTCTCCAATCATTCTTTGTGCAACAGTTGTGAATTTATTAACTTAAACTTTGTTTTTCATGTGTACGACAGAAAATGTCCACAAAGACACCACCTCATAAGATAGACAGCCTTCGCGGATACAAAATATATATAACTTAATCTGTAACTATATTATATAACTTAATCTGTAATTATATTATTATAACTTAATCTGTAATTATATTTATATTATTATAACTTAAATCTCATGTACGCTAAGTACACCGATGCTTTAGATTTTGAACTTTACTTACTTTAAAGAGTAGAATTAGAGACATCTACAATGTTTTATCTAGTACAGAGGCGGCCAGCAGCTGAAGAATATTGGTAGTTTGATCTGGATTTAAGTCCTGGTCAACGGGCTGGCTTCATGGGGTGGGGTTGTAGGTTTCTGCATGTGTAAACACACACCAGCCAGTTTTCTTTTTAAAAGATCTCCACGAAGGCATCACTTCCTTTAGGTAGATAACGCTTAGTGCTTTGTCATAATCTAAATAACGCAGTATAGAAACTACTCTTCTGGGAGATCGCTGAAGCGTTACATTCAAAGGAAAATTTTATAATATTCTTTTCATAATAAAAAATATTAGTTAATTAATATAAACTTGATATTAACTAGGAGGTAGTACTTTATTTTTTAAAAGAATTGCTATTAAGTCTAACCACTTTGTGCATAGCATGAAATCAAATTTCTGGGGGAAAAAATTTAAAATTTTTAACAATTTTTGCATATTTTTATGAATACTTAGAAGAGCGAAAATTCGCAAGTAAATGAAGCGTATAAATTTATAATAATACAGTACACTTTTAAATATACTAAATTTCTAATATTTAAAATACTGTAATAGCTTACACTATTTTAAATATTAGAAAATATCTATTCCGTTTTCTAATATTTTAGTTTCATAAAAAAAAAAAAGCGCGTATTATATCTTTTCTATTATAGGACAATATGGCAATGAATTTCTCAATAAAAGAGATGTAAGATAAAGGAAACAGATGTCTCTTACTTTAAATAATTTCAATACACAAAGAACTAAAATAGAATGCCAAACTTTTTGACAGTTTCTACTTTTAAAAAAGAGCACTACTGTAAGAGATAACACATTTATTGTATTTTGGAGGTAGCCAATGCTCAATAATGTCGGCTAAAACCTGTTCAACTGTGCATTGGGGTCTTTCCTCAGCAGACTGTACATGAATTCACAGAAAGTAAACAGAAAATAAATTATGACTACTACTGTAGTGCATTTTGTGTACAGTCAGGGTATATGTGTATCTCTATAGAAAACTGGTTGGTTTTCTGTAGTGAAAAATAGCTCATATACCTTAAATTGAGTGGACCCGTTTTTGCATATAATGCTAAGCTTCTTTTACTCTGCTAAATTTATTATTGTTTTTTGTTTAAATAGATTTTGGTTTAATTCTAATATACGGTACACACGGGATTTGGCTACATTATGATGAGCAGTAAACGAGTCATTTTGTTGTTGGCGATAATTTTCAAAATCGAGCCAAGGCCGTACAGTATGCTAGGATTTTACCCAGATTTTTATTATACGTTCAAGAATCAATTAGAAGGAATATTCATTATTTTCCTTAGGAGTAAAAGCTATTTTGATTCAAATATTACCTTTGAATGCTATTTTTTTTTCCATAGGTTCCCTTTAAAAATTAAATGATGCGTTTAAAAAGTTTGTGCAGCTTGTACCAATTTGGTGCACGCCAGTCATTCCGAGGACTTGTGAAGCCTACAAATATGAAAATTAAACTCCTACGTGATATCCATAAAACAGGTTTGTAATCTTTTAGAACTTAAGACCTCTTCTTTCCTTAACGATATCTCGCATGGTAATTTGAAGTGTGTTCTACTTTCAGTTATATAAGCTAAAATGCTTCTAATGACTCAAGCACATTGAGATCGAAATTTATTTATGTGCATTACTTCAAATTCAGTGCTATGAACCGTATTTATAGATTAACCCCCCCCCGAAAAAAAATCCAGGATATTCCCGAGCGTCTATAAGCTAATCCAATCCCTCTTTATGTTCGTCATATTTGATAACATTTCCAAACAACAGTTTCAAGAATTTATTAGATCCTAATTTAATTTCAAACCAATCCATATAACATTTTCTGATGAGAAAGGGAGGTAAAATAAAGTGTAAATAAACTCAATCACAAGGCGTTTTATTCTGTTGTATAATGAAATCTGTACTGAGTAAAGCAAAGGATTAAATTTTTTTTCTAATATTTAAGAAAACTGATTTATAAACTGCTAGACTACATAAAATTCGGAGAAAAAGTGAATGTAGTTTTATAAATACGCATGTGTTGTTAGTCTCCAAAGTTTGCAGTTCTAAACCAGTGCGTTTCTTTCTTATTTAAACAATTCCTGAAACTTCCAGTTTCGAGATGATATTTGTAGTTTAAAATACTTAAATCCTGATGGTTAAAAGGCAGAAAATGGGCAAAACGGTTACGAAGAAAAAGTCTAAATTCGCCAAAAAAAAAAAAAAAAAAAAAGAAGAAGAAGAGCGAATATTTGCCAACTTTTCCACCATAACATAAATTAATTGCGAATACAACCATATAACATGGCTAAGTTTAAAAACGCCTATATTCAGCAGTTCTAAGAACGGATTTTTTCCCCCTCGAGCTTATAGTGCGATCATGGCATTATGGGATCTACCACGGAATGAAGATGATGCCTTTTAGTTTCTTACAAGATTATAATGTATTGCGGAGTAACCGTCAATGTTCCAAATATGGAAGAAATGAAGTTTTCTAGTCGATCGAAGAGCTCATGACGATGTTCGAAAGACAAAGAACTGGTTAGAATGCGAGTGAGCGACTGATTTGCAGCAGGCTGACATTAGATTCATCTACTGTTGGTTTAAGAAAATGACATCGATAAGATTTTGCGTGGAAAATCTCAACATGGCTGATAGTACTGTTATAGACTGGAACAATTATTTCAGAGAAGTAAGCCTGTACGACAACAGTATCATGAAAATAAAAATGCAGAACAAGATATATTAGGGGCAAGACACTATCTGAAGTCGTTTTAGTTTAGGGTAAAAAAACTCTACAAAGCTATTTTAGAAACGATTGCCAAACATTTTCCACCCGAAATAAAGAAAACCTAATTCTATCGAATTACCGCCAAAATTAGCTAATCCTTCTCCGTTAAAAAGTAAGTTCCTAAAAATGATCCTTGTCGAAAATGGAGAAATTAATATTTGTTCGATGCTGCTGTCCGAAGTGGCAAAACCCAGAGCTTCTAGAGTTACCAAGAAACCAATTGTTAAACAATACTGAAATTTATGCATTGTTTTCGACTAACCTATGTTGTCGCTCCTTTATTTAATTGAAAAGAAAACTATTTTCCAGTGACTAAATGATTATTGGAAGGACTGAATTATTATTGTCTTTCCAATTAATTCCTTCGTTTGGTTCATTTGATTATGGCAAAGCACTCGAGGGCTATTTGTTTGAGAGGAGGTATGCCTCCGCGGAGAACATCGTAAGGGGAACTGCTCGTATACACACTACACATGGGAAAAACCACGAGAACGCACGCTCAGCCACTCCTTTCGAACCACAGACCGAATTACCAGTATACAGAGACTTTTACCGCTCAGCTGCTAGTGGGGAATTAATTCCGTAATCATCCAGGCAGAGACAATGTAATAAGAATTTTCGTTTTTTAACGAAGAAAACTAAATATCATAAAATGAATGAGAATAAAAATGGTAAATTTTCTCAAGTAGTTTATCATCCCCCCTGGGTGGGGGAAGTTACGTTGTAAAAATCTGAAGATGCTGAGCTGACCCGGAGCTGTCTAATTTTTTCAATGTTTCAAAATATTTTGTGCATCAGCAAAAAAATAGTTCTTTTATCTGTTCTTCCTTTTTAATATATTCTTCCTGGTATTTTGGTACAAAAGCAGTATTTTGAGATATCTACATTAAAAAAAGCATTCAGTAAAATTAAGAATCAAGATTCAAGCATACTGCTCAAATCACATTTCTGTGATCAACAGTTATTTATTTTGCATTCAACATTAAAACTAATACTAAATTTAACTAAATTAATTTTTATGATATTCATTTGTGTCAAAACTGCTTTTTGTATCAATATTTCGAATGAAAATTTTACACTGTGGATATATCAAGATTAGCAGAGAGATAATATTCAGGTATACATTCTTCATATACAATAAGTATCAAGCTTTATTTCCTTACGTCTATTCTGTCATTTTCCCATTAGCAGGACTGCCTTTAGAAGGGCTTTGTTGACAAATTACGAATCATCGACAAATGTTATTCAAAAGGAAAAGACGCCGTAAGCTTTATTGAAAGTACTAGTATGTCCAAAAATTGTTAGAATCTCTCTTTGTGGGCAGTTGATAAAAACTGATAGCATGCTTCAATACATTAAATATAAAAATGATTTAATGCGTATATTTTTATTGATGAAGTACACGTGCTTCGAGCATTCAGCGTAGCATTTATCATATATATATATGTTAGAGAGTTTTGAACATAAGTTACTTTCTACTATGGTATAAGCAGAGAATAAGTCTTAGCAAAGAGATGTATAAAGCAATGATTAACCAGGCATTTATTCGTATTAGAAATGGTAAAGCTTGATTAAATTAAATTCAAATTGAGTGGGAAAGGTCAAAGATTTATCTTTGCCAATAATTTTTTAATTAGATTTTTTTCTTTTGACGTATTTCATTTTATTTTTATGTAATTTTATTTATTGTTACACTACCTTTACTTGCTCAATTTTTCAAGATCCATAGTTAACAATTTATTATTGATTTAATAACGGAAAATTGGTATTTTCCAGTTACCTACTAGTTTGAAAGAAACAAGAGATGTAAGTGAATACCATTTTCTTTGTTAAATTATGTGCTTACATAAAAGTTAATGATTTATGAAAAGTACAAATAATAAAAAATTTCAAGATGAGCATTAATCGATAAAATTGTTCGAATCCTTTCC
Source organism: Stegodyphus dumicola (assembly GCF_044657685.1). Taxonomy (NCBI): domain Eukaryota; kingdom Metazoa; phylum Arthropoda; class Arachnida; order Araneae; family Eresidae; genus Stegodyphus; species Stegodyphus dumicola. The sequence goes on from NC_140780.1 coordinate 164,488,804, forward strand.
ATTATAGGGCCTAACAACTGACCGGGTCATTAGAGCGCATAATACTGGAAGTGTTCGACCAGAGTTCGATTTCATGCAAACAGGTGGTGCATGGTTAGCTTTCGTAATTTTCCTCATTTATAACATGAATGAGTCGGTTACCCTTAGAAAGTTCTCCACTAAGGCATCCCTTCACTTAGGCAGATAGTCTTCGTGGGCTCTGCCATATTCAAGGAATCTAAATTTTCCATGATAACGAGCCAAACATTTTTTTAGTAAGATTTATGCTCGAACTTGATGCTTTTCAGCGAAAAAGAAGATATTCTTCCTCAATTCATTTCGATGTCTATAAAAGTTTTATAAACATAATATATTTATCTCATAGATTAATTCCATAAGCAAACAAGGAAATAGAAACAAGCACTTTAAAAACCTTTACTGACAATACTTTCTTTGAAACAACAACAATCTTCATAAGAGATAAGGAAAAACACATTTAACCTAACAATTGTCAACAAGCAACATTGCCGATTTCTAAGGAAAATTGTTTGTCGAGTGTTGTCCTGTAATGTTTTGATTTATTTGATTTTGGTGGGCCCGTTATGTAATGGAAAGGCTCCAGATCTACGAAACTTACAATAATAATCAAATTTTCTTTCCTCAGTTTTACTGCTTCTATGCATTGTTGTTCACTTCCACTTTATCATATCGTGCTCGCAAAATATTAAGTACTTCATTTCGAAATATTTCCTGTTTATGTTCCTTTTGCTTATTAAAAGTGCTAGTAAAATGCTTATTAGTTAATTTCAAAATATTTTCCTTGACTAGGATACAGAACAAGAGCAACGGCGGCAATTAATCCAAATTTCCAACCAGTGTGTATCACGAAGACATTTCCTACATCTCATCAATCACTGAAAATTGGTTTCGAAGATAATCTTGCTTCAGATTTCCAGTACATATGGGTAAGAAATGTGCAAATTTTTTCTTTACCAGACAGATGCCAACATCTTCCTCTTCAAAATAGTTTACTAATGTCATTAGATTTAGACAGTAATGATTAGAAGAAACTTTTCAAATAACAAAATAGTCGTTTCGTTCATGAGGAAAGTAAGAAAATGAAATAGTTTAAATGATTTCAGTTACTGATCATGTGAATTTTCATAAATGAGTAACGCAAGATATATAGCTAATTCATTTTCAAATGGTTATACTTATTAAATGTTCCAACAAGATAATGCAAGACTCCATGTTGTACGTCGTGTTCTGACCTTCCTCGATACACAGGGTATTTTCAACTGCTGCGCTAGCCTGCACGGTCTCCAGATCTGTCACCCATTGAAAATATCTGGTTATGGGTTGCTGAGAGACTGACCCGCCACCCCTATCCAGCTAATACGGTTAATGGTTAATGAAGTGTGGTTATAGACTTGAAGCAGTAAGGAATGAGTTGCCCATTTCTGTCATCCAAGTCCAGTTTGACTCTATGCCTAATGGGGTAAAGGCCATTTTAGCTGCCAGGGGCGGAAACTGTTTCTACTAATTTCGCCCCTTGCTTACAAATTTAATTGACCAAATGCTTACAAATTTAATTGACAATTACAATAGACAAAATGGCACTCTAAACTTCACTTCATTATGCTTATTCATATTTAGTCGAAGAAGAATTTGTTGGCATGTTACAAGTGCAGGACTTGAACAGTGGATCTTGTGGTGCCATTTCGTTGTAGTCATACATTGGTAATTGGAAAGAAGTGGGGAATGTGGTGAGAATACATGGTAGAAATAGACTTTTCTGTGATGCACTGCACATTTTCTCCCAGGTGAGAAAAGTGGAATATGAAAAAACTGGAATACGTACACTAAAACGGAGAGAAACGTGACGTGTAGTAGCAATATCGACATTCCGCTCGAAGTGAGTCTACGTTTCACTTAAAGTTCCTTCTCTAATAATTTCCGATATTCTTCCTAATAAAACGAGCATACAATGATTTTTTGAGTGCTTGTACATTAATAATTCTCTTCGAAGGTAATTCGTACAGTGGTGGTCAAAGAAGCGTAGTTGTCGGTCAGTCAGAAGACACGAATCTGCCTTTGAAAAGTAAGGCTATTGATTTTAGAATTTCTGCATACATTAAGTGATTAAAATCGGTAAGAAATTAATACTGAAGTATATAGTTTCCGTATTTTAAATAAAAAATTTTATTATTGAAATAAGCGTATCATTACGAGGAATGAAATTTCTCTCGGTTAAAAAAAATTCAACAATACTTCTTGCTTTGCTAATGAAGAAGGCAGGTAATTTAGCCGTCTTGAAAATATATGTGTTTATGAAATTTTTCACATGATTAATATTTTGAAAAAAATCAAATACTGAGTAAAAGCAATTAAATTTTACTTTCTGTACTTCGATATTAATAGTAAACATGAATTATTTGGTATCAGACTGAATGTATGTTTCTGAATAGAGAAATTTTTAACAGCTAATAATCAAATCCTTAATTTTGTGTTCTGAAACTTAATTTTGTGTTCTGAAACTGATGGTAATCCAAAAAGTTTTTAATTTCGAAGTCCTTCTTAAACATTGGATTAGTAATAGACAAGATGATGAGATAGTGAACTGCTATCTTATTCTTCTTTTGATAAAATCGATAAAAAAATCCGGTTAATCTTTGGATTATGGTAACTTGGAGGTTTTTGGCGAAAATTCGGCGACCAACCCTGCTACAGCAACCTGCTAGTTTTTGTTTGGACGCCATTTTGTTTTCACTAAGTAAAGGCATTTTTTTTTCTTTTTTTACTCAACACTTTTTCCAACAATCTGCTAGCCGAATTACGCTTATGCTAGAACTTTTATGGAACAAAAGTGCTTAATCATGACGAAGATTAGGTGCGAAATTGGGAGAAAGTGCAGAATCGCCCACTGCTTGCCGCGTTTTTAAGAATTGCACATACACGGTATCATCCATGTACACGTCGACCTATTTTCACTTAAAAAACATCCCAGAATTGCACAAAAATGGCATTGTGCACACTCTTGACTTTATCCATGTACACTGCTAAAGTCTTAGCTAGTAACCTTTATCGGCTTACCAAAATGTCGCCAAACTACCTGTTACCATATTCCAAAGATTAGCCAAAATTCCAATATTTCTGCATCTTCCTAAAGAGCATTCTTACTGCAATTGGCAATAAAAGGTTATGCAGGGTGGGTCGATAATCTTTAACACGTTACAAATGTCAGCTCCCTTACATCTACCACTGCTGGCTTGGCTGAATCTGAGATCTTGAATTTTTCTGACTTTTGGGTTTAATTGGGTGCTTCCACTTTGGTCTCTGATCTAATGTCGACACCGGACGCTGTTCCCGAGTTCAAACGCAGGTGGAAGGCTGGCTCAGGGGTGTTTTTACGGTTTTTAACTATGTAGACGTGAATATGAGCCATTTTCTGTTAGAAATCGTTCCTCTTTGACAGATAGCCCTCGCGTGCTTTCTCCCATTCAAGCAACCTAACCTAACCTAACCTTGCGCGTCATGTGCATATGAAAGTACTCGGAAGTTAAATTAAGTCTAATCATATATGTTAGCTGACCTAATTTTCTTAACAGTTTCTTTAATTATTTGTAGCAGTAACCTGGATATTTAGTTTCACTATATAGCTTCCTGTAATCGACAGCGATGTGCCCCGAATTTTCATCTGTGTTTGATAAATTATTCTTTTTTCAGACCCAAAACCACTGGACTAGCTTTTAGGGATTACTTGTGGGAATAAAAATTTTAGTTTTAATCTTTTCCTTGATATGTGTTTCTACGAGTTTTCTTTCATTATGTCATATGCTTTGTTCTGATGTACATAGCGGACTGTCCCAGTATCTCTCTTATGTGTTAACCCTGAAGTCTTGTCGAACAACGCGAAAAAAGTATTTCCTAACATCTCGAGCCTTTCTTTTAACTGTCTGTCTTGCAGGTTCAGGATTTGGTAGGGTAAATTCTTTTTTCTTGCCTAACCTTCATATTCACCTCCACCGTTCCTGCTTAAAAATTTATGCGTGTGCCAACCAACTTCAAAAATCCAAACCCTATATCATATTTGCTTGAAACTTCCTGGCCCCATAAAACAATATTTGATGCCATTTTGTTCTCTACAGCACATTCGACGGCACACTGCCTATGTTCTTATAATACTAACCCTGCGCCTTTAAGACCATCGGCCCCCTAACTTAAAGAGCCCACCAGCAGCTGAACAGGCAAGTCACTGAATTATGGTAGTTCAATTTGGGTTCTTTCTCAGGTGAACCCGCTGAGAAGCATTTTCGTGTTTGGACCTATGTGTAACTTGGATACGAACTAGTTTCCCTTAAAGAGCCCTCCGCAACGTCTTGCCTTCCCTTAGGCATATAGCGCTTGCGTGCTTTCCCATACCCAAATCATTGAAATCAAACATTTTAAAATTTTTGTACCGCCTAAAATATTTCATGAAACATTTCTCTCTGCTAGGAAACTGCTCTTCTGCCCTCGTATCCAACAACGCCCTGAAGACATTCAATTCAAAGTACCTGCATATGTCGCAACTTCACATTTTCCAGCATCACCGTTGCTCAACTGTATTTGGAGTGGTTTTCTGCATACGCTGGGATGACAACCTGTCTGATACTCAGCAACCGTTCCAAATTCAAATGACACGCCTTATTTGTTTTCAACACCAGCTTTTCTCTTTCTATCAGAACCCTTTTTCAAACCATCTTGGCGACAGCCTCTGCGCTCCTTCGACAATTTATTTCGTCAGATTCTATTCTAGTTCTACTCTTGACTACTGTTCATTTCTTCCGAAAATTCTGTTTTCAGCAGTTGCAGATGAATGTATAACTATATTTCCGATATATCAAGTCTTTCCGCGTATACCCGGCTTTCGTACATCACAACTAATTCCAATAATTATCCCAGCGTGCCGAGATATCTCAACTCGAGGGAATCTTGTACTGCAGTAGAGCCCTCGGCATATTCATCTATTTGGCTTCGTTCTTCAGCTTTCGTCCATATAGTAACTTCGCAATTTTTACTCTTTTTAATATAAACGTTATCAATTCCCCCCTACCAGGTAATACTTTCAGAATAACTAAGACTAATTGAGCCAATTGCTGGACATACTTTAATTAATGTGGCCTTAAAAACATCAAACTTGTAAGCTTCCCTGTCAATTAACAAACTTGTTCAAATTCCTTTGAACCAAATAAGGGCCTGCTATTTTAATATGGACGTTTCTATCGCAACCTTCTGTTGCTCGCCAACTAGACACAGTAGGAAGTGTTTTTCCAGCTCTTCAAATAAAACTGAAATACAGAGCTTCTACCATTAAAACTGACGGCTGGGTTCATTGAAGTTCAATTGAAGAATAACGGTATGCCCGAAAATTTTCATTGGGCTTGTCGGCATTCATTCAGAAAATAGCCATTGTATTTGTTTATCTTGTTTCCCCATCAAAACGTATTTATATTCGCTCGTCGACTGGTAACAGGCAAAAAAGACTTTAGGTAAATGATATGTTTTAAAAATAAACTTGTGTATTATAAAACTAAATTTCTGCAGGAAATGATAGTTGAACGTTATTTTTATTATATTATCATTTATTTAGTTGCGGGACAATTGCCAGTGTGAAAAATGTATTCATCCAGTAAGCAGACAGAAGATGTTAGATACAGTAAGTCTTAACATCAATATTAAGCCTAAATCCTATCATTTGACTGAAAACGGGAAGCTGAAGATAGTTTGGCCAGATGGTGACGGAGAACATGTCAGTTTCTATGATCCTCAATGGTGAGAAAGTGATATTTTACAGTAGTAAATTTGAAGCTAAAATATGAAACCTTAATTTATGTACCATGCTTTGTGATTAAATAGAATATTTTAAATTGTGTATTTACAGGTTGCATAAATATGGAAAGGGGTTCGAACTAGATAGCTATGATTATGTTCATGATAGTTTGCCCCCTATGGTGACATGGAATGGAGAAACTATAAAAAAAATAATGCCGGAAATTAGCTACAAAGAAGTCATGGAGACTGAACAAGGACTGAAAACATGGCTGGAAATGATATATAAGTATGGATTAGCTATTTTGAAAGGTAATATTATGCTTGGTACTATTGTATCTAAAATTAGTAAATTAAACTTGATAGTTCCTTTCTTCATGTTCCTTAAAGATGTATTATATGAAATGTTTTAAGAGTACGACAGAATTTAGAAGAAACCAAAATAGCACTTGATAATACTGGTATCCTCTTTTATTGATTGCTTTTTTTCGGGGGGGGATTTCGACTACAGTTCCTGTCCTTTGGCTGGAAAAAACAATCTTTAGGAATTTTGATTTCTACGTTCTTTGCCTTATATGAGAATCTGTTTGATGGGATTCCCTTAGTCGTTCTTCTAGATCTTCTCGCTAATAGAATTTCTTTTGTTTCGATTCCTCCTTCTATTGTAGCATCTGTACATGATTCTTTCCTTGCATTTTCTTTGAAACGCCATTATAGTACTTCATTCTGATCATTTAATTGACAAGGTATTGCTTCCTTTTTATTTTCATCCAATATTATACTTCTTTTGATGACCACGCTGCTGAAAATACTGATGCTGCCTACGTTCAGCTTTTTATTATTCCAGGGCTTGTACGGCGTTTTTTCAGTTGATCTTCACAGCAGTCTGCTTCGTAGATGTCATTAACGGCTTTGCCTCAAAATTTCCCTTCGAGTCCCGAATCGAGTAGTAGGAATCTTGTGTATTTTAATTATACCTTTTCTTCTTTTTTTTTTTTTTTCCTGAACCGTTCCATTGTGGTGAATATGCTACAGAAGTTCGATTCCCCCTTATTTTAGACATTCTTCAGTTTCTTTGTTCTCCTACATTGTCTGCCCTTAAGACTTTTTGCTTCTTTACAAACTTGTTCTTTGCTATGGTTACAAATTGCTTTAACTTGGTTGCTCCACCTTTTGCAGCCGGTACTAATCATCGATGCATTTTTATGAAGTACTTTTTTCTTCTAGTGATATCGTACCAATAAATCTACAAATGGCCGAATGTATCAAGAACAAAATTGATTTTTCTCTGTAACTTATTAGCTTGGGATATGACAATTCCAACATTCGCATTCTTTATCTTTCCCAATTCTTCAGCATCCTGATTGCTTCAGAATTTCTGTTTCCCAGTCTTCTAAAGATGTTTTCGGTCCTTTTTTAGCTTCAAAATTTGGCTTTTTTCTTTTGTAATTCGATTACCTTATATAAATATTCATCTGTCTCAGCAAGTCCTATGGTTTTACTTTGCTTCTGTATTCTACAAGTATCTTCTGCAAATTCAACTGTAAACCCTTTTTTGTGTGATTTTCATACGGATGCTAGTTCTTCGATATTAGGAACATATTAAACGTCTATGAAGTTTATTTCTATTTCGTTATTTTCGTCTATACAATAGAAGTATCTTTCCCCGATGCCTTTGGGCTTTGAGTTCCATTAGCAGTTGCTATTTACTCCGTTTTGCTTCTATCCAATTTCTTGAAAACGTTTATGTTATCGGTCGTATGACATGTGGCTCCTGCATCAACTGACCAATTAGTTTTGGAATTTTCTTTCTTTCGTAACTTCGATTGTTTAATTTTCAGGCTTTTCAAACGTCTTATTTTTATTTTTCCTCATGTGTAGCGTGTATACGAGCCAGTTTCCCTTAGAAAGTCCTCCACGAAGCCATCCCTCCCCTTAGGCAGGTAGCCCTAGTGTGCTTTGCCATAATTAAATAAACGAAACTTACTTTTATTTTCATCTTCATGTGCATCCTCGTTTACAGCAACTTTCGTTTTTTGTTTATTTTTATAGTTTTCTTCATTCATTTGATTTTTATTCTTGAAAACCGGTCTTGAAAAGTAACCCATTTTTACCTTTTCTTTGTTGTTATTTAAGAACCTGCATTCGTTTTCTAAATATCCTATTTTTTTTTTTTTTTTTCAATAATTGCATCTTCGTTGAAGAAATGTTCAAATTTTTTGTCGAAATTAATTTAGAAAGCAGCTGTCTATTCTGTTCGCATGCCTTCCTTTCTTCGAGCATTCGTCCATCAGTATCGTTATTACATATTCCAACTTCAATTGTTCTTCTGAGCATGCTTCTAAATCTGTAATAAGATTTTCATAGCAATCTTAAGCACTATGACTAAGGTAACACTATTACTTGCAGCACTAATTACTAAGGTAAGCTGCTTAGTAATAGTGCTGCAATATGATTTTCCTTTGTCTTCTCCGATCTCGAGCATTTTGTCGATGTGTTTGTTCTTCGAGCTTGTATTCGTTTTCTGCGTTTAATGTATACAGTTTTCTGAGAAGATAAAGTTTGATGGAGAGATTGTTTCTTTCGTGAAGTTTCTTTAATTCATTCCATATTTCTTTAGCTGTTGTTTTATTTTTTATATGTACGATTTGGTTATTTTCAAGAGTAGATTTAGGTAGCTTGTGCTCGTTCATCTCATTTTATGCAATCAGCGGAAATTTCTTTTGGTGTATCGTTAGCGATTAAATTCAATAAATTTCTAGTTTTTGTTTCCATAGTTGATAGTTTTTATTGTCTAATTTCACAATTGAATATTTATTTACGTAGTAGTAGCCATTCCTATTTCTGTTTTTCAAATGCGCTGTACACAATTACATTACTTTTGCTCCGCGACAGGCCTGTTTTTTTTTTATATCATCTGGTGGTAATTTATAACAGTTTCCTTTCTGTTTTTATTTCTAATATCTTATCTCGATATGTTTTATGATTTCGGATGAAGTAAACTTGCACTCAAGCTCATAATCAGATACTGAAGAAACGCGCAATTCATTTGTTTACCATCTAAACGCAGTTAATTGGCGATAAGCAAATATTAAAGTAGAATCAAAGTTTCTTACTTCATTAGGATAATCTAAATTGAGAACGCGAGAAACTCAGTTTGAAAGTAGAAACATATTTATTCTAAGAAATATATAGAGAGAGACATATAATTCTAAGAAAGAAAAGCCCACCAGCGACCGAGGGGTAAAGTCGCTGAACACTGGTAGTTCGGTCCGAGGTTCTGGCTGCATGGGTGTTTTCCCCATGTGTAACTTGTATACGAGCCAGTTTCCCTTAGAAGGTCTTCCACGAAGGCATCCCTCCCCTTAGGCAGATAGCCCTAGTATGCTTTGCCATAATTACTAAATACACCAGCACACCACCTAAGAAAGAAAAAATATCGATGCAAACACTATCCATAGTGAAATGTAAAAAGTTATGTTGGAGATAGTTTCTGTAAGGTTATGTCTACTTTCAGATAAAATGGGGAAAGTAACGTCAAGATGGGCAGCCTTCTTGGTTTCCGTTTCCAATGGCGATTCTATATATTCCGAGGTGTCTTTGGTCTCGACAGTGCACAAAACGGCTCTTAGAAAGTGAAGATATCCGTAGAATGGATTGATCAGCGTCTTCCGCTGATTTAATTCCCATTGAAAATGTGTGCAATACTTGAGACGCCTAACGGCTTGATCTCTCTCTGAAGAACACCAGACTAATGAAACATATGCTGCTTGAAGAATAGGCACACCTACGCCAAGAATTGTAAGGTAATCTGGTGTTGAGTATAGACAAATGGTGCAACGCAGTCATTGCAGTTAGAGGAGGTCATATCCCTTCCTAAGACTTTATGATTTGTCCTCTTTCCTGGACACACTTTTTTTTTTTTTTTTTTTTTTTTTTTTTTTTTTTTTTTTTTTTTTTGTACCAACGTTGATCTGTACCAATTGGGGTAGGAGCTGATCTTGAGTAGTTAAGAAGTAAAGAAAGCCACGTAAATGTGTTACACCTTAATTATTGTAAAAAAATTTTAAAAAGACATGAATCGTAATAATGAATTTAATTTCTTTGTGTCTCAAAATAAAATACTTCAGGATAGGAAAAACCTTATTGACTCACGTAATTTAAAATTATGTTGAATTTCAATGTCTGCACACGTTCAGTTATTACATAACACTTATTCTTTCGGACTCCTCTCAAAATTATATGTTGAATACTATTTTGGAGGTAAGCAACAAAAGATATAAGTAATCTTACAATGACAGTACATGACATTACACTCAAACACACAAAACTATCTTCTCATTGTTCGTTTAAAAGTAACTTTTGATATATAAATTCTTTCACAACATAAAGCAGAGATTTAAATAAAAATCGGATTTAGAGTTTTCGAACCGTGAATCTCTAATCTTAAATATCCATAAGTAAAATTTTCAACTAATTCATTGAAACCCTTGATATCTAAATGAACTCGGATATTAGATGACGCACTAAAAGTGACTGCACGTTTTATAATTTCATAATATAAAATTAGAATACTTTAGGTAATAAAAAACATTTTATTTCGTAATGTCACCTATAGTCGGCATTAAACTTTCATCCTATCCTTCAGATGATATTTACTGAAACAAAGCTTGCTTAAATGTTGCAAGGTCCCCGTCTTCACAGTTGCCCTTTAACGGGTATGAATTTAAGGGGTTTTCCTCCCCCTTACCTCGTGCCTTCGTGGTTTAACTGGTAGCATTTCTGCCTAGTAATCGGAGGGTCCAGAGTTTGAATCCCAGCCAGGCATTGCACATTTTTCATGTTTTCTGCTTCTGAAAACTCTAATGACTCTACAATAGATTTACCAAAATCATTTCAGGTACTTTTTTTTTAAAGTTTCAGCTTTAATGTAGATATCTACAGTTGTAAATCTAATTTTTTAATTTTTAAGAGTTGAATTTTCGAAACTGAATATTTTATTAACTTATAAATTTTATTTATATTTGTTTAGCATTGCAAAATATGGTGCATTTATTTACACGTTACACCGAATGTTAAATAAATGTGTTATTTTTCACTGAATGTTTGGAAAAAATTATTCAATAATTTCTTTTTTCATTATCACAGTTGTAATCCGGTTCAATATTTCATATACAGAAATTTATGCGTTTTTTTCTTTAACTTTTTTTTGTGTATGAGTGTGTGTGTGTGTAGCTTTTAAATCGAATACTCAGTGCAATGAAAGTTTTTCTTATGATATTTAAGGAACTGAAAAACAGTCACATTTAGGCCAACTTTTCCTGCCAGAAGAAAATTTGCAGTGTATCGAATGTAGCATGTAGCAAGCTAGAAAAACCATTCCTGCAAATTTCTCTAGAAAAAGAGAAAAAAACTTTTAACACTAGATTTCTCAAGGAAGTCATTTTGACGGCTGTTTAATTTCAATTAGAAAAACAGTTATGTATATAATGACGCAATTTCTTATACTTTTTGTACAACGTATAAATGCGTTTATTAATAATTGTAGTTTCCTCCCCTTCTTTAATTTCAGGTATATATATATATGCTATACCTATATTGCCCAAAAGCAGTCATTTTGACTGCTTGTGAAATTTTAAAAAATCAAATGACTCTTATTATTGAATTGAGTAAATTTCCTATATGACCAGTTCGGCTTTGCACTGAAATAACAGTTTTCCTTTTTTTTTTCGATTACAGTCACATGATAACATGCCATTACAGTACATGATAAATTGTCGATTTCGGCATATACTTGATAAATTGCAGTTTCTCAATAATTTAAAGTAGTACTTGTTATTCGAATCTTTATGCAGTGATACTTGTTCTAACAAGTTGTTTATTTTATTTTTTTTTTCGTCCTAAATTCTTGAAAGAAATGTCGAATAGAAGTGAGTTATTGGAAAAGCTAACGAACATAAGTGAAGAGAGCTCAGATATAGAATCAGATGCAACAAATTCTGAACTGTCGTCTGAAGATGAAGCGGATTATATTCAAAATCAAACATCTGACATTGAAGATAGTGATGAACAGCCGATCACCAATGATGAGAAAAAAATGTCCTCAATATGCCCAGGAAAAGGTGTTAGGGTGCTAAGTAGTTCAGAGACTCTGATGAAGAAACTGAAAACACCTTTCAGGAGACCGAAACAGCTGCAGATGGTACTGTGTGGTTAAAATTTGACGAATGTGGTATTTCTGGAAGGTTTACCATCTACTTATATTTTCAAGGTTGTGAAAGGGCCAACAGTCTACGCAAATTTGTCAAGTACAACTTTGCCACAACAACAAAACAAATAATATATTTGAAAAATGTCAAAAGCATGTTTGCGGAAGATGTACACATAAAAAAATTTCCACTTTCATTTGCAAAAAATGTATAAATAATAATGCATAAATTACATTTTTCCCCAAGTGAAGTAAATTTTTTATTGTTAATATTTACTAATAACTTTTATATAACTGTAAATAATATAAAAAAATATTAAAAATGAATTTTAAATTTCTTTACGCATTAGTTATTCTTTCACAATGGAGTCATTTTGACTGCTTTTGGGCAATATAGGTATATAGTAAGTTTCAGTCTTTCTAGTGTTAAAAGCTATCTGCCTTTTAATAATAGTGCAGAAACAGTCCGCGCATAATTTCTACAAAAAGACACGTTAAAAAAATATTTTTCTTTCACTTATATTAATCATTATTTTGGAAGGATTTGACGAAATATTTTACTAATTATAATAGCATCATTTTCTGAAACAGAAATAAAATAAAATTATTTAAATATTTCTCTCTAGACGTGCCATGCGAAAAAGGAGAAGTTATTAAAGTTATCGAAAGAGTCGCATACATAAAAAAAACTAAGTGGGGCTCTTCATTTGATGTTCTTTGTGAGCCAGTGCAAAATGATCCCAACCATTTGGCTTATACTGGAATGTACTTGGAACACCATACGGACATGAATTATTTGGAAAAATCGCCTGGTATTTACTTTCTTTCATGTTTTGCCTTTCTTTGATATAATATTTGCTCTTACCATCATATAGTGATTATAAAATTTCAAAATTATTTTTTATCATTTCTATGAATTTAATTTTTTATTGGTTTTAAGAGATCTTGTATAAAGATCGTTTCTTTAGTAAAATAACAATATTTTTTTGAAGCTATGATTATTAAACATCGTGCGACATACTTTTTATGTGATACACTTGAGGTCCAAGACACGTGAGGTCTCTTTATTATTCGGCCATTTTATTAACTTCAATCATTCATTCAAACCTTCACTGTTGCACCAAAAGAAAGGATACATTTAATACTACCAGATTCGAATAAGAAATCTAAAATATGATACACATAAATATACTCTACTGGATATTAAAACTGCTACATTGTAAAGGAACTGCTTAATAAATCTGAAATTTGCACGAAATGTAAAGCACATTGGGATATACAAATGATTAGCATTTTATGGCAAATGGACTTTATAAGCAACACTAGTGACATTTCGAAGCAATATAAAAGTGCAGTCTAAAATGGCGAGGTTGTAAATCGTGTTATGGGCTGTGTAGAAAAGAAGTTATACCAGCAGAAGAATCGTAGCCTACCGGACAGCGGATAAACGTAGTGGGCAATTTCAATGACTGCAATGAGAATTTGCAACGGATGAGTATAGAAGGGTCGCACAGCGATGTGCACGATCCCAACGTCCAACACTCAAGATTTGCTCTAGATGGCAAACATCTTATCCACATCCCTGTAAGGATCGTACAGAAAGTCACGTCATGTAACCTGGATCGTCAAATAAGGTGTATTTCGGCGGCCATTGCTGCGGCATCACTTGGCGTTAAAGCACAGGAATCAGCGCTTAAATGGCGCCTTCGACGACATAAAGTTTACCTTTATTGCCGGATCCCGTTTTTGTTTGCAGCATCATGTTGGCATTATCTATATATGAAGGCACCGAAGGTGCACAGATGGATGGATAGGCGAGTTATTGAACATAGCCCTAAAGGCCATGACACATCAAACATATGGTAAGTAGAGTAAAAAATTTACCAAAATTTGTAATAAAGTAATAAAATAATATTTTCTTGAATATAAAACCAGCAAAATTCTAAATGCATGAAATGAATTAAAATGCATTGTATATTTACTGAACTACTCTAAAACCAAATCAGATTAGATCATAGAATCCAGTTTCTTCTAAATATCTATATACATTGGAGCTGACATATTTTTGACGATTAAATGATCAAGAGTGACACGATAGGCACCGAAACCCTTCAGATGAAGTCTATCAAAAAATAGGCTGTATACTAAAATGTTACACATGGATAAACGTTCGTTACAACGTGAGGAAACGGATTAACGCTCGATCCCTAAAAGATTAAATATGCGGAGAGTGAGAAGGCGAGTCGAAAATACTTTCTAGACACCATAGAGGAATAGATGCTAAAAAAGGGAATTTATAAAGGGGGGGAATAGATGCTGAAAACCTGCATTCAACCTCTTATCTCCTCAGCACCTAGATTGATAGTATGGAGTGCTATTGGATACGCATCCCGTTCATTTTATTACATTCGGTACTTTGATTTTTTTTTAAATGGCCGTGCCTATGCCAAATCTTCGGGACATCTATCGTACCATTTTTCACTCCAACTCAACTTACCTTCCCTAGAGTTTTCACAAGCGAAAGCATCTGATTAATAGCTGTATAGACTGGCATAACAACAAACAGAAAGATGAGCTCTGGCATAGGTATGAAGTGTCATAGACTGCAATACCTGTCTGAATAATATTTTTTTCCGAATAATATCAGAAGTCTTTTCAATTCCATGTAACGGCTACTGTTATTCCTCAAAGGCAGTTGCTCGGAGCTCTGACTTTTGTATGTTCTGTGCCTTAAAATTGTATGAAATTTTAATTTCATCCCTTCATTATGATATATTTGTAAAATAAATATGATTTTGCTTTTCTTTATGGTATAGCAACTTAAATGTATAACAGTGTACTTATTAAAAGCAATTGAATGCAAAAATCCTTAGCAAATGCCTATTAATTTAAAGAGACCAAAATATAATGCAAATTAAGTCATATTTGGGGGTTAATTTTGTATATCGATATACACACACACTGGTCAGTGAATTACAAACCTTTGAGATTTTCATTTGAATGCTTGCTAGGAAAGAAGTATGCAAATTTTTTTGACGTGGTTAGAATACTAGTATAAGTAAAGTGTAAGAGTGCTTTTCACGATGAATAAACTAAAGTGGGAAAAACGACAGATCTTTCACCATTAGAAAAAGGGTTATTGTTGTTGCCCGTTTAGCAGGAGCTTCGATTTCGAAGACAGCAAATATCCCTGTGTTCTCAAAAGTTGGAATCAGAACCCATAGTCCTTCTCTAGAAGACGTAACTACGGTTCGAGCAGAGTTTTTCAAGAGAATGATCATCAGCGTCTCCGGCGAATTGTACGGCAGAACAGAAACTCTACTGTACTTCAACTGACACAGATCGTCAACCAAGGCTCTTCACAAGAGATTTTAGCTCGAACCATGCACAGAGAATTGCAGGGGATAGAAATGCATAGTCGGGTGTCTGTGAGAAAATCACTCATTTCCGCCCGACATGCAACAATTCAATTGGCAGTGGTGTGGGAAAAGAAGACACTGGAAAGTTGAATATTGGAAACTGGTAATGTAATCTGATGAATCGCGCACCTTATTTTGCACTGATAGAAAACGTCAAATTTGGCGAGAACCCCCTGAAGCCATTAACCCTTTGCGACACAGCGTGTCCGGTCACACCTAAAAATTTCCTTCTGTACGCACAGAAAAATTGAATGAAAAAAGATTTATAGGTTACTCTGAACCTTCTTTATTTACAGTAGATGGCAGCTCAACACAAACCAATCCATATATTTTAGCCATGTTTAGTTTTTAAGATCCTCATTTTTCAAAGAAATCTTCCAGATTTTTTTAGGGTATAAAAGGAATTGTTTGAAAAGAAATTTCTGTTATATTTTTGGCTGTATGCTAATCTCCTTATTCTATATTAGTTTTAAATTGTTACATTGAAATATTGCCTAAAATCAAACGGCGAAACCCTAGGTGTGCCCAAACCGGGCTCACCGATAATCTAGGACAACTGAGAGATTGCATCCTTTGTTTCTCCGCATCTCATCGGTCAGTTTATTGACAACAATGCTCGTTTCAGCACTCTTTTCGAAGCTCTATTCAATTAGTGTGCCCAATTTGGGCACACCCACAGAATTAAAAGATAAGTGCTATCTTCACAAAATTTTACTTGTGTACTTCTCTAGGCCTAATTAGACTGCCTACTTTTTTTTTTTATCAAAACTCCGACTTTAAAAGGTAGCGTGCCGGAAAGGGTTAATCTATCTTGCCTTATTCCCACTGTGCAATGGTCTGATGGGAGTATCATGATATGGGGCATATTCTGCTGGTATGGAGGTAATATCCTGGTGTTCCTCGAGGGTAAACAAACAGCCATGAGACACCTAGATATACTGGCAGATCAAGCGCACCTTGCTATATTGCATTTTCCCCTGATGATAACGGATACTTCATGGACCATAATGCTTCCAGAAGTGTTCAAAATTGGTTCGCTGAACATCAGTCTGACTTCCAACACCTTCCCTGACTACCGCATAGCCGGGATCTTAGTCCCATGCAAAATGTGTGAGATGTGGTGGAGAGACACATCCGACAGCACTGTCTTCTTCTAATTTACAAGATCTAAAATGCTGCATAGCCAATGCATGGAATTTTCTGAACGTAAATGCACTCCAGAAGAATGTAGACTGTATGTCCAAACGAATCAGAGCAGTTATCCGTGCAAAAGGTGGTCCATTAAAATATTGATCTTGGGTTTCCACTTCATTAGCCAGTGTGTGTAGTTTTTTTCCTCTCTTTTGATTGTACAGGATGTGCGAGAATTAACTCTTTACCGAGAACTGTTTATATCTTTTTCAATCTTTAACGAATTTTCATGAAATTTTATTACTTACAATATAGAATGTATTGCATGATATCTCATTTATATTATTGAAAGTGTCAGTGGCGAACTACGGTGCAACGCCTAACCTCACTTAAGCGGGATCAGCTGGCATCCCGGTGTGGATTTTGTGTGTCGGGTTAAACTACTTTCGCGAGATGTCTGAGGACTGTCATCATGATGTCTGAGGACTTCCAGTGAACATTTCCTGAACCGCTTGCACATTTTCCTGCGCCCTGGATGTTGACGGGCGACCGCATCTCCTAACATCTGATACAGAACAGCCTTAGCTTGGTAGATGCGGTGGTCGGTAGATGCAATGGCCAGTTCCTTATGGTCTCTGCATCTCCCAAGGCAAGTAGTCCTTTCTCATCTCTGTACTTGTACCACGGATCGCATACTTACCGGGATGCCAGCTGAGCCCGCTCACCCAAGGTTAAACGTTGCACCATGGTCTACGACTGATACCTGCAAAGACATAAATAAGATATCATGTAATAAATTATACCATAGTAAGGAACAAAATGTTTTTGTTTCATGAAAATTCTTTAAGTATTTAAAAAGTAATAAACTCTTTTCTTTAGGGAGTTGAAACCACCCTGCACAACAATTCAAACACTTTAATAGAATATTAATATAAAAATTCTGTTTTAAAATGCTCCAAATTACTACATTCTTCATAAGTGCGGCTTTTATTGTATATTTGGACTATGACACTATTTCGCGATATTTTCAAATCGCCCATTTTTTAACTGGAAATGTTTTCGTAGTAAAAAATAAGTTTTTTTTTATTATTATTTCGAAAATAGTGAGAAAAGGATTTTCATGTTCGAAAGCTTTTTTAAATATGATCTCTTATTAATTATAAATGTATTTTATATTTTGGAATTAATTTTACAGATAATTAATTATTTTAGGTCTTCAAGCACTTCACTGTTTAAAGGCTAATCCTTCTAGTGATAGTGACAGCATCGGCGGCCAATCATTTTTCGTAGATGGCTTTTATATTGCCAAATGGCTGCGGAAAGAACATCCTGCTTCTTTCCATGTTCTTACTTCAACCTTAGTGGAATTCAAAATTTATAGCCATAATGTAAGTATTGAGAATGGGTTTTTCAGTGGGTTGAGAAACGTATTAGCAGTTGTCTGTATTTAAACATATTACTTAGCCGAGGACAGTAAGTGTAATGAAACGGAAAGTTAAATTTAATGAAACTGTCATTTTAATTCGCCTTTCAGAAATGCACTGCTCGACGCTGAAAATGCAACACCAAGAAGGAGTGGTCAGAAAGTGATGAAATTTGGAAAAAAGACAGAGACAGCAAGCAGCAATAAGTGATTTTTATTTCAAAATGATAGTCAGAATACAGAGCGAGAACGGCGTCGGTTCAGTAGGATATAGGATCACCGCGGACAGCGATGCACAAAGAAATACGTCTAGGCATAGAGTCAATAAGAGTGCAGATGGTGTCCTGAGGGATGGTCCTCCATTCTCTTTCAACCATTTGCCACAGTTCGTATTCTGAACGAGGCAGGGGCAGAGTCTGCAAACGGCGTCCAATTACATCCCACACATGTTCAATTGGTGATAGGTCAGGAGAGTGCGGTGGCCAGGGAAGCATCTGTATACCTTGCAGAGCATGTTGGCAGATGCGAGCACTGTGTGGTAGGGCGTTATCCGGCTGAAAAATTGCATTAGGCAGCCCCTGAATGTAGGGGATTGCCACCGGCCGCAGCACATTATCCAAGTATCGTTGGGCCATCATAGTGCCCTGAATACGAACTAAAGGTGGCCTGGAAACGTAGGCAATAGCGCCCCAAACCATTATGCCACGTTGTCGCGCGGTGGGGCGTTCCACAGTTAGTGCGGGGTTAGATCTGTCTCCACGTCAACTCCACACACGTATGCGGTAATTGGCACTGGATAAACAGACGTGTGACTCCTCTGAGAACACTACGTTTCGCCATTCTGTCCTCCACATCGCTCCAGTCCAGCACCATTCTAAACGTTGGCGTCTATGCTGTGGGGTCGATGGCAGTCTTCTTAACGGACGCCGTGAGTGCAGGCCACGTTCAACCAATTGACTGGAAATTGTTTTGATCGACACGGGAATATCTAGGGTATATCTTGCACATGCTGCAGAATCTCGGTACAAGTGACTTGCGGGACCGCCACAGCTTGTCGGCGTATGCGTCGATCCACGCGTGCTAACGTCACTCTGGCTGCACCTTCTCCCCACATTTCCTTGTTCCAAGCATGTTCGCCATAGCCGATGCACAGTGCTCGCATCCATGTGGGTATCAGCTGCGATTTGACGTAAGAAACCAACCTGCCCTTCTCAGTCCGATCACCATACCCCTCGTAAAATAGTTTTTCTTCTGGAAGTGCCTTCGTTTACGGCGGCCTGGTCATTCTCTCCTATTACACGTATCCTCCGGAACAAAAACCAACTTTCTTCGATAATTCGTCTGGCAAAAATAACGACATGAATATTGCCCATTCTGCACGTTCCTTCCCTTATATCTTACATCACGAGGGTCGGAGAGCTGCGCATTTCACATCATTCGCATAACTGAGTGACGTGCGTCTACTCTAAAATTTGCATAAATTTCTGACCACTCCTTCTTAGTGTTGCATTTTTCAATGTCGAGCAGTGTAAAACCAAACCAAAACATAAATATACATGTCAAAAATGTGTTAGCAAATTCCTATAGCAACATGTAGTACAAAAACGGGGAATATTTAATATTTCGCATACGTACTATTTGCATTTATGTCTGCTTGTAGTCTTTTCTTTATTTATGAAACAAAGTCTTGGTCGTATCATTGGATACCTTTTGCCATTCTCGCAGAAGTGTATGTTTAAGTTTCTCCTTAAACAAAATTTTGTGCTTCCTGACAACTAGATCCAGTTAGTGTTTAAAATTTTCAGTTGGGATCCTGCTTTCTGTTGTGTTTTCATCTGGCAAGGTGTATTATACAATAAACTTTTCTGTGTTTTGCACGCTGTCTAAGGGTCATTGGTCTGCTGAAACACAAATGACGTTGCCAAACTAAGGTTTTCAACATTTGCTTTAAATTACAGAGCAATATATTGATGTACATAAGTGCTGTCACTTTATCTTCAATGAAGTACAGGTTACAAACTCTGTTAGCTACCACACAGTCCCAAACTAAGACACTCCCTCCTCATTGTTCCACAGTAAGCGACGCATTTCGTGTTTCAAGCTCAGTGTTTGGCTCTCTCTATAATGCCCTCCGTTACTCCCAAAAATGTTGAATTTCAATCCATCCGGGAATATGACTCGATCATTTCAATTAGTCGCGTATTCTTAGGTAACATGAATTGCACGAGAATTCCTAGACTAAAAGCCAATTATCGCTATGTCTTGTAAGTAGCACGGAGACGAGGAAAGGGTGTAAAGGACCCTTATATTTGATTCAAAAAGTTAACAGACGGCACCACTCGTGCTTACAAAAGCCAATAAGTTTGGCTTAATCCAAAGATAATGGCTGAACTAAAACTAAGAAAAGTAAATTAACCTAACAGCTGCACAATTAGAATAACGCGCTAGTTGGCTGTGTCCTAAGGTACGCGTAACAAGCCTAATGGCGAGAAAAACAAAACACAGCAGAATACTGCTCGCAAGGAAATTCAATTAGCAACGTGACCTTCCGCAGACAGAACACGCTCTGATTCTCCCGGCTAAAACCTCCCGTTAAATATTCTTTTCTTTCTACCTCATTTGAATATCGCACGAACTAGAAATTTACATTCTAGCAGAAAAATGGAAATGAGTAAGATATGAAAGCGGTTTTTAACATAACATAACTGGTTAAAGAACTTAAACGAGACCTTATATGCAAGGTCTTGTCTCTTTCTCCATTTTCTTTCGGAAATGAAAGGCTTCCTACTCTCCGCTGTATACAAAATGTTCTTTGCAATGTATTTGCCCATTTGTTGAGCTGACTAGGGTGCATCTATTTTGGGGTTTTTTTCTAGACTTGAAAAACAATGTCACGTTGTCCCTTGTAGAAATAATCAAGGCCGTCTCTTTCTAACCTCATTCTCTGATAAAGATGTTTCCTGAAACTTTCTCACTACACTTCTAACACTAAGTAAACTAATATGCAATTGCTTTCTGATAGCATGATATATTAAGTCCTCATTTCTAAACTGAATAATAGTATTTTTAATACAAATGTCCAACTTTTACGATTTTGAAGACTGTTTATCTCGGAATTTAAAAAAAAAAAAAAAAAAAAAAAAAAAAAAAAAAAAAAAAAGGTGTAAATGTTTTGAAGTAACATTGCTGACTTATTGTAACAGTTCGTCTTATAAGTCCAAACTCGTGATTGCAGCATAAGGAAATTTGCAATAATTTTTTTATCTCCATTTTATTTATTTTTACCCTTAATGGTAAAAATAAATAATATTCATTTACCCATTTACCCAAAAGAGAAAAAAAATCTAAAATTATTCCATTTTGCTTGTATTTCAATTTTTATTGAAAAATGCATTTTTTAAAATACGCCCTTAAAAGTACAATTTCCAATATTTTTTTTTTAACTTTAAGAAAATTGCTAAAAATAGGTCACTTCAGAAATGCTTTATAAAATGCTTTACGTTAAGAAATACTTTTTTACGAATAATTTACTTAACTTTACTTTGAGATTAGTGAAAAGAATACTTCATAATTTTTCTCTAAGAAATACTTGACATTTTACACACTTAAAATATTTTTTACAATTTAAGAATAATAAGAAAAATATTTTAAGGAAATTATTCATTTTTCATACGTGTCACATAATAAAATATGAATGTTATAACCAGATATTTAACTGCTATTGATTATATACAAACAGCTCTTTTCAGTTTGAACTCAAGTAAAAGATTTATACACTTTTTGCAGATGGAATATTGTAACAATCAGTACGTTTTGTGTGTAAGCAAAACTGGAGAAATGCAAGAAGTACATTATAACACCAGAACTATGGCTCCATTGAAAGGACCTGCGGACGCCGTGCAGCCATTTTACGAAGCATATCAGTAAGTGTTTCTTCAGCTTTTTACTCGATACATCTTTCTGAAGTCTTTAAATATAAATTTAATGCCCTGCTAATAAACATAGTGTTTCAGATTTTTATGAATGCCCATTTTTAGTTTAAAACTTTTTAAGCAATCTTTACTGTAATTAATTCGAACATCAACCTATTTTATCAGAAATACTATAAACTATCATAATTTAACTA
This sequence comes from Stegodyphus dumicola, assembly GCF_044657685.1. Taxonomy (NCBI): domain Eukaryota; kingdom Metazoa; phylum Arthropoda; class Arachnida; order Araneae; family Eresidae; genus Stegodyphus; species Stegodyphus dumicola. The sequence continues at coordinate 164,510,901 of NC_140780.1, forward strand.
TTTTAGTACTTTAGCCCATATTGGTCCTATGTATTTGTTTAATTAAATTAATATACACTGGTTATCATAAATTAAGGAAAAATCACAAAAATAGCGATAACTCCCTCAAAAATAAGCCAAACCGTGTAAAATTTGAATATGTTGCCAAGTAAGAGTAGTTGAGTAAAACAGCAATATACAAATTAGTGGCGCTGCTTTCGGAATACATCATCTGCGAGGAGCATAAAAGTCCATGTTTGAGAGCAAGCCCACATATTTCACTGTGACAATGACATCAGAAATCTGAGATAGCCAATTCGTACCAATGACCTCCAGGCATCATTTGCATGCAGAACTACGATGGAAAGCCATTGGGAGACTAGAGGCAGGATAAAGTCAAACAGAGCTGGCCAGATGGCTAAATGCGAGTCCTTCTGTGGTTCATAGACATTGGAGGCGATTTCAAACCACAGATTCGGCATCTAGGAGGTTAAGCCAAGGACGGCCAACTGCTACGACGAGCGCCGATGACCGATTATGTGCACGCATTGTGCACAGGAATAGAACCGCTACTCCGACTCTTCTTAGATCCTCCCTTGCTGCAGCCACCGGAAGGTTGTTGTCAACGTCACCCATGCGTAGAAGGCTTCAGGAAGGTGGTCTGTATGCGAGGCGACCAGCCATTTACGTGCCGCTCACGTCACGCCATAGGAGGGACCGTTTGCAGTAGGTACGACAACATGTTCACTGGACGCTTGATCAGTGGAGGGCTGTTCTCTTTACGGATGAGTCAGGTTTAGTCTAGAAAGCGATAGTAGGGGTTATTTGATATGGAGAGAACCTGGAACCCGTTATCATCTGTCAGACATCTGTTAAAGATATGCATACGGAAGAGGCAGTGTCTGTGTTTGGGGTGGCATCTCTTTGGGTGGACGCACAGACCTCCATGTCTTTCCAACGGAAACCGTGAATGCTCCGGTTTATAGAGATGACATCCTTGATGCTTATGTGCGCCCATGTGCCGGGGCAATAGGTGATGCTTTCCTGTTATAGGACGATAACGCAAGACCACACAGTGCTTGCATCGTATATGATTATCTTCAACAGGAAACAATTATGCGCATGGAGTGGCCAGCTCGATCCCCGGACTTGAATCCTATCGAGCACGTTTGGGATGCTTTAGAGAGATGTCTAGCTGCTCTCAATCCGCCCCCCTCAGACCCTTGCCGCGCTTGCAATTGCTTTGCAAGAGCAAAGCAGTTGTTCCTATGGAACTGATAGACCGCATAATTGAAAGCATCACGCATCGCTGTATGTGCTGTATTGCTTCTAGAGGTGACCATATTCCATATTGAAGGTACTTTTCCTATAGCAAACTGCCACCTTCGATTTGTTCATTTTATACATGTGCTAATTTCTATACTACCATAATTGTCTGGTAATTTATTTTTGTTATTTGATACCTTACTATATGTTGTATATTCTGGGTAAGTTTCATAAAATTCTACATGTAACTTTTTCAATAATCATGATTTTTGTGATTTTTCCTTAATTTATGATAACCAGTGTAATTATAAATAAACTGTTGAAAAACGATGTAGGGTCCGGACAAATTTCCACGCATTTCTGTGCATCACTTTCCATTATTTTTATTCTCAGTGCAAGCAAATGACAATATATTTAATGTAAAAAGTATAGATTTCCTGTTAAGTTGTTAAGAAATATCGAAAAATGAGACGCTAATACAAGTGAGAAAAACTTAAGAAAAGGCTGAAAATAATTAAAATCAAATCAAATTCTATTTAAGCTGCAAAACTTTCCCCAAGAATTATATGCACCAACAAACATAAATTCCATCAGCGTCTGAAAGACTAATTTATTAAAATATAAAATGCATCTTACGTATGTTGGTTTCCTTGACTTCCCTATTCACAAATATTTAACATAAAATTCTCCAAATTTAACGTATTCAAACGTTCTGAGCTTGGGGGAGAGATTTAGCAACATTAAGCAGTATAAACAGCAAAACAGCGCTTTTGTTGTTGAGATAGTGATTTAATATCGTAACGGTGACATCGCTTAACAGCTACAATGTACCAAAAGTTGCTCTCTAGGGACATATTAGCACACATATCTTATAGATTTATACATACACGAATTGTGATCAGAGTAGCAAAATATTGCTACGAGCGTACGGGTTCGTAATAGATTGAATACACAAATCCGATAATAGGTTAATAAAATTCATTCTTATCAAAAGAAATATATCAGAACTCTGGAATTTTCCTCGGAGATATTCTTACAAATGTTCACAACGTCACGCAGGAAAATCAGTAGTTATACTTTGGACTACTATAAACGTTAAAATAGAATACAATGCAAAGATTATCTAAAGAGAAAGCTAATTCAAATGTCTCAGTTCACGTGGAACTAAACAACTCGCCACAACAATAACTAAGCAACCGAGCTAAGATACTCTCTCTCTGGCTTTTTATAGTTTTCAACTGGTCGCGAGATATTTCTAGTAATTTCCGCTTCTCGAAATTACTGGAAAGCAATAAGAGGATGGAATCACGGTTACAGCTAACCTAGTGGTCAATTGCATTTATTCAGTTTCAAATGCACGTGCCACTGTATTCTCACTTTTTCGGCATAGCTTTCTCTTAAATTTGTCTCGTGCTGCATTGCGTGGAAAAATACAACAATTTTAATTATAATTCTATTAAAATTAGCTATCTAAATACACAATTCGTAACACTATTATAATATTTTGTTACTTTCTAACATCGTATTTTCTACTAAATTGGCTTAAAATTTTAAGTACTGAAACAGACTTGCATCTTGTGCTCAACTATTAACCTTAACTTCTCAGATTTGATACTGTGCTTCGATTCATTATATCCTTCAGGGGATTACCTTCTTTCTGAACATGTATCACAATTCCAGAGCCGCAGTGATCTTTCCTCATTTCCTTTTCGTCTTCTCTCAGCTTTCCCTCCCTCTTTCCCTTGTGGCACGCTAGACAATGATCCGAAACAGACTACTCATTTGACTGGGATAGAGTTTACCAGGCGCCCAAGACAACTGAACTTTGCTCACGAGGCGGAGAATGAAGCCCGCTTTGAGGCGCAGTTACTACTCTTTGTTTCTGTCTCATCATAGGGAGAAAAACTGCCTACGCGTTTGTCGTACGAAGAGATTCGTACTGCTGGAAAAGAGAATCCTAGTAGTTAAGAGGCGAGATACTGTCCTTAACATGCTGCTTTGGCCTCTGCTTCAGCAAAAACGGGAGGCACTTAGCTGCCTCCGCTAGTGTCAATCGGCTGATCATTAGTCCGTCGTTTCGGTGACTTGGGGATAAGCTTTCGGAGTTCCAGCTTTAGTCTGCGAGTAGGCCCGAGTAACCCTAACATAGGGATCCGTGTTCCCTCATTGGGCTCCATAGCGGGTGGCGCGGTCGGGCACGAATTTTTTCTATTTACAATATGGCAACTATAATTTCTTCTCCTAATCCCATGGAAACGAAAAATTCTGAAAATGTTAAGCGAGTATGTACTTCTGCCACCGTTAGCGAGAGCATCAAATCTCCTATATTCTTAGTCATCATTCATCAACTGGAAATTCTATCACCGTTCTCTGTCCATAAATATATTGTGGCCTCAGTTGGCAAGCCTAAAAGCATAAAAAAGCTCTTCCAGGTTGTCTGCTCGTCGAGACCATATTTAATGCACAATCTTCTTGCCTCCTAAACATGACAAGTAGGGAAGAGCGTTTTATTAGTGTGTCTCCACGTAATTCTTTGAACACGTCTAGAGCTGCCATTTCAGAAACTGGCCTGATATCAGTCTGAGAAAAACGTGTGTGGGGGCTCGCCGAATTAAAATCAATACTCATGAGCAACTTGTTAACGCAAAGCATATTATCCTGATGTTCTCATCTCCAGAGCAACCAGACTCCATTAAGGCGAGGTACCTGAATTGTCTTCTCAGACCATAACCTGCCGAAACCATCGAGCTGTTTTCTCTGTCAGCGGTCCAGGCAGCATTGCTTGTGCTCCTTGTTCGATGACAGTTCATGAAAATCACGATTTCATTGATGAACCAAAATGTGTAAACTATCATGTTGACCGTCCACCATACGCACGAGCCCGTCTTAAATGGTAAGAAGAGAAAAAAATGCAGCCATTAAAGTTATAAAAATTTTGCTATCCTGAACTAAAAACTGTTTAGAACCTGTCGTCAACCACCACCAAGCATTTCTCATGCTAAAACCACCAAATCATATCCGTCAATAAAGTCCCAAATATTTCATAGCATACAGAATAAAAAACTCCTGAACCAAAAATAACTGGGAGAGAAAAATTTTTAAATCCTCCACCTCCCGAACAGGCAACAGAAAATTGGGAAATAAAAGTACAAAATCGGAAAGTAAAAGATCAGAAAGAAAATTAAAGGTGCCAAAAACAAGAAGCTCTGTCAAAGGTATTTACTGGTATTTTATTGAATCAGAGATGGGAATAGAGGGGAGCCACAGACCTTCCAAAACATGTCTTGCCACACAAAACAAAGAAACAGTACAATATCGTAATCATAAACACTCCGAATGACCACGCTCACATCGTGGAACTATGGTGGCTTCCAAGGTTTTGAAGGTAATAAACAGCTTATTATTAATGATTATCAACCTGTTTATGTTGCAGTAAAGAGACATTCCTTAAAATTAATAGTTGTAAGTTTGCGCCAAAAATTGCAAAACAAACAAATAAACAATCGATTTATTATGTTTTTTTTCGGTAAATTAAATTAATTCTATCTCTAAATCTGTTTTTAACATTTCAATTTCTTTTTCTCTTTATGTTTAAAAGAAGCCATTCATACTGGTGAGTAATCTATTTTCCAGTTAATTGCTTCTCTATTTATTCTTTAACGATTTTCTAACCTCATTTTAAGCATTCTGAAAGGGGTGATTCTGAATTTTCCCACAAAATCGTGTGTGCCCCTTATGCACTTGAGTTTTTTTTAATTTTATTTTCGGCAATGTTTTTTCTTTTTTTAATTCAACCGTTTTTGTTACAGTCTGCATTTGTTCTGGAAAAATTCGTGGTAATTCACGTAATCGAAAACAAAGTCTAAGTCATAAAACTTCTGCTTGTTTCAAAATCGGAAAAAATGGTTTATTCGTACTTTTTTTTTAATGTGGACTCTTATTGTTCTTTTTCGTCTAAGTTTCTACGCTCGTCTTTGCAAATTCGTGTGCCTGGAAAAATGCTCCTAGAACGCATTTTTATGACATTCTAGATTGCCAGTATTAGTTACTCAAAAACGCTTGTAATTCGCCGCGAGTCTTCGCAGATGAATTAGCTAGCAGCATTAATTTTCGCGGTTTCCTGTATATGTAATATTGATGTCATTCAGTTTCCTCTGCAAAGCCTTCTATGAAGACATCTCTCCTCGTAGGTTACCTCGAAAGAACGCTTTATAACTGTCAAATTCATAATGTGAAAAGAAGAGGGTATTTGGGGCTTAAGAAAAACTGCAATATTCTCTTTTGTGCATTACTTGAAATATCATCCCTGTTTCGAAATTAATGGAATGATGAATTCATGGTATACAAGCACGTTCTAAAAAGAAGAGCACTTCTTGAAGCAAGAACTGATTTCACTATGCTTAACACTTTCCAGTCACATGGCGAGCTGTACTTAACATATCATTATCTTACAACTCATATACTGAAAACAGCTATTACTTTGTCACATTTATGACATGCGTTACAGTTCTGAAAAGACCCATCGATTTAAAGATTGACTAGTTCTTGCAACGAAGTGTTAAATTAATTATTGTTTCAAAAGCATTAAACATAGGTTGGAATTAAGCTGCAATAACTAGCACTCGTTATTAGTAAACAGATTGTATAACAGTAGTTGTATAACAAAGGAGATCAAAATTTTATGATTAGTAAAATATAACGATTTTTATGTAAGAAATTTAAAAAACTGTTTGAATAATTTGAATTTCAGTTGCATTGATAAATCTTAGTATGAAATATTATGTATTTCTGAGGTTGATTTGGCTGAGAAGTGTAATTGTAAGACCTCCAGGCTGTTAACTGAAGGGCTTAGTTGATGAGAGACGCCTGCAATAAGATCGTCATTTCACAGGAAGAGGGAATGTATGAAAATCTCCCTCCTAACAGAAACACTAAGAAATTACGTCAATTTCTTAATAGTTAAATTTGATTTTTACACTTTGATAATCATCTTGGCATCCAGCGCGATAATTCGACCAGTTCAGATTTATGCAAATCTTTTTCACAAAGTATTTGCTGCAATTTAAGCACACTTAGGTTTAAGCCAAATGATATTAGTTCTTGAGTCAGGAAATGGTTTTTATTTGAGAAGGTGCATCTTGACCCATTAATTCAGAACGTCTGAATCACTGCAAGATTAATTTCATCTTTCATTAAGTTCTTCCAGGCATCTGGATAGTTAAACACTTAGAATTACTAATTGTTGAAGGTTTTTAAATCAGCTATTAAAATCTGTTCAGTAACTTGCGACTCTTAAAGTTTAGTTTTATTAAGTCTTTTTTCCTTCTGTCGTGATTTTTCATCTTGACACTTGTATAAGCTAGGATGTTCAGTTTGAAAAATCAAAAAATTTTCATTTAAACGCTGCATGGGATGCCTACTCTGATCTATTAAAACTTTTTGTGAACTATTAAAATTTTTTCCTAAATGTATGGATATAAAATTACATGCATAAAATAAAATTTGGATATATTAAAGTCAACGAAGTAATTTCTAATCGTTTTAAGTGAATTATACAAACGAAAGAGCAGCAAATACTCTTTATACATACATTAATTATTATAAAAGAAGGTTTAATAATGCAGTGTTAAATTTTAGTTTTATACTTTATTGGTCATTTTAGTATCCATCATGCAGCAGTTGAGAAGTTTTATATAAACTGTTACGCAAGTTTGTTGCAGCAGTTTAAAAACAATTTAACGTAGATTTAAGCATTGTCAGATAAGTTCTTATGTCTGCAAGATGCCGCTTACATATCAGAGATGTTAACCGTGGTTAGAACTGCTAGCAGTTTGACGATGGTTTGTGACGTCTCAAATTATCACGGATTATATCAACATGTTTTCGATTTGTATTGTAGGTTTTTTGAAGCAGAAGACATGAAAAATGAATAATGCCCTCGCCGGGACTCTAACCTGGGGCTCTCGAATACGCGCCGAGTGTGCTACCGTTACACCACGAAAGCGTGCTGGAAGGAGGGAGAAAATACTCTTTGAAAGCGCGATTGACGATTAGGGGACTCATTCACCAAATCTTGGTGGTGGCGAATTATTATCCCCACACCTTTTAGGTCGCGTGCCATTTGTAAAGTCATTAAATTATTTTGAAGCAGGAGACATGAAAAACGAGCATTGCTCTCGCCACTACTCGAACCTGGACCTCTCGAATACGCGCCGAATGTGCTATCGTTACACCAAGAAGGCATGATGAAAAGAGAGAGAAAATATCTTATAAAATTAAGGAAGCACCGGATTTGACTTATTTCAGGAAGCTGGATTGGCGTGGATTAATGTTTCCTCAAGCATGGATTACTATGCAATGAAAAAATCGGAAGACCTGCAGAAACTAGACTAAAAACGTGAAACAATAAAATACATAGTGAGTTGTTGCAAAACTTGTTGAGTAAATTAAGGTATTTAACTTAGGAGTTTCAAGGAAACGAAAGGTAATCTCCATTAATGCAAGAAACGTCGGGAAAATATATAAATTAATTATCTGAGTTAAGGAAAATCATTTAATAAATCAAATTTACGTTACAGATGGGCAAGTTCTTAGAAAAACTGTCTACCAGATAAAGGATGTCTTCATTCAGAGTTTTCTAAGATAAACCGTTTCGTATTTACGTTGCACGCCATTAGCAGAACCAGACGAGAAAAAGAAGATTTGAAACTGAAAACGGATGATCTTTTCTTGAGAAAGCAGATTTTTCCAAGATCATGAAACAATCTTCTCTCAAGCACGAACTGATAGTACATCTGCACAAATAATTACATATCTTGGAGCTTTTCCTTTCACAAGGGTGGGTGTGGGTGTGTTGAGTTATGGCAAAGCACACGAGGGCTATCTGCCTAAGGGGAGGGATGCCTTCGTGGAGGACTTTCTAAGGGAAACTGGCTCGTATACACGTTACACATGGGGAAAACCACGAAAACGCCCTTGCAGCCAGCCCGTTCGCGGGATCCGAACCTCGGACCGAACTACCAGTGTTCAGCGACTTTATCGCTCGGCCGCTGGTGGGCCCTTTCACAAGGTAACATGCGCCAAACTACTTTTTTAGAAAGATATATTGTCCATACATCATATGGCTTGATACTTCCAACCACAAAACGTAAATTCATAACGACTGTCGTAATATTTTTCTAAATATTCGAAATGCATCTCTTAGTTTAGTTACTTCTACCCCTACCCCCCCCCCAAAAAAAATTACAAAAATTTCAGAACGTTTATTGAAAATATACTTTGGAAACATGAACACTGTAATATGAGAGAACAATCACACATATAATTTAAAAGTGGCTGATTGGCAACATTGGCTCATATGTCTTTCTGTAAAAAATTCTTTGACGTGTAATTATTCTACGGATAAAAATCCCTTAATTATAAATTAACGAGTTTTATTATTATTATAAGAAATTAACAGTGATAAAGAAACGCTGATAATGTTTATGAACAGAATGAAGTCTCTCAAAAAAATTGTAGTTCTTTATATAAAGACTGCTGATGATAGTCTGTGCGAAAGTGGCAGACTAAGTTCCCCCAACTGTAAGATTATTATTAAATTATAAAAAATTAACAGTGTTAAAGAAACGCTGATAATGTTTATGAACAAAATGAAGTCTCTCAAAAAAAATTGCAGTTCTTTACATATAGACTGCTGATGATAGTCTGTGCGAAAGCGGCCGACTACTCAAAGAAAGTTCCCCCAACTGTAAGATCGTAAAATTTTAATGTTTTTAACCAAGATGAAAAAATAATTTACTCTTCGTTTTGCAAACACACCGATATGTGATCGTTGGTTAGTTATGTATAGCAGAATTTCCCTAGCGGGTATTGGTGCGTAGTGGAAGTTCTAACTGTATAATGCATTTTATAATTTTATCGGACGTTCTGCTCAAAATTCCATTGTGTATTTCTTCCACTGTAGTTTTCCATTGTGTGTCGTACAATCATTTGTCTGTCATTTCTCAAGTCATAAAATAGGATTAAATTTTATTTTGAGACCTGGTCTGTATCCAGACTTTACTTTGAAGTGGGTGTTAATACTGTTACGAAATACCTAGCTGCGGTAAGATAGCTTGGGGTTGCCAAATTTGGCACGAAATCGCCCATTTGGTGACAAAATTGGCGATATGCCATGACGGAGCGAGAACATTCTAGAACGAATTCTTACCTGTTTCCCCGAGAATATCATCGAAGGCAGGTCAAAAGCTATATATGCCCTGCCTGTAAGCAGTGTAAGAGAGTATCTTGAGTATGTTAGTTCAGTATAAATGTCTTGAGTTTAGAGATTAGCCTGAAAGCGATCGACCAAGTCGATAGCTGTGTCGAGTCGATCAACCGACTCTCTGTTATAGCCTGAAGGCGGTGTTGCTGATTGTTTCAGCGTATTTGTCGTAATTTTTCGACAACTGTAGCTCATCTTTGAAACTCTTATGTGTAATACTGATGAAAAAATTGTTTTCTGCTTCTTCAATCGTTTTCAACAATCACTCGAAACCCATGAAGCCGTAGAACGTAACAATATAATATTTATGATGGTGTAAATAATACTATATTCTTCGATAGTACAAAGGCATACTGTAAATACTAAAAAGGTTCACGGTTAAACTGCTATCACATCTGCTAGACACCTTCAGCTGCGCATCGAAATAAACATTTCCAGAAGTTCTTGCTTCCAGAATATCTGACTGGAACCTCCCAGAACATTACCATGGTACCCGATAAATATGTGCAACTAATCGCGAGAAAAACTGTTTTGGCCAGAACTTTCCCTTCATACGAGTGCTGAAAGAAACTTATTTCTCCGAAGTATTTCTTATAAATTCGCTATTACTATATGTATGAGAAATATTTCGGAGAAATGCATTTCTTTCAGCACCTCTTACTATCTTGCAATGCTGTGTCATCTTATGTCTACGCTACGCTATGATATGTCACCACGCAATGTCCACCTGTCGTATAGGTCATGCCACACTGCGAATCGTATGTTGTAAATATGTGTAATATGTAACCTGAATGTGTTATGTCGCTCTGCTATGTCCATATGCCATGCCATGCTGTGTTGCAATACTATGCTATGTCTTATCTATGCTTAATTACGTTATGTCGCTATACTATGTCCACCTGTCGTATAAGTTACATTACGTTGTGTATTTAATGATGTAAATATGTTATGTCGCTATGCAGTGACTATATTCTATACTATGGCACGTCGAAATGCTGTGCCATGTCATGTCTATGCTGAGCTATGTTAGTAGCCATGCAATGTCCACCTGTCGTGTAGACATGTTATGCTCTAGATGGAGCGGGTCCCGGACTATACTCGATTAGTCTCTGAAAGCCGTCCGGGTGTCCGGCCCTGCTGTCACCTATTACTATATGTGATAGCTTCATCAAATAAATTAGATTCTTGTATATTATCAAGTTTTCCGAAGTAATTAATTTTTCGGAATACTAACTCATACACGTGCTACTTTTTTAATAAACTGAAGTCGATTAATTAAAAAAATGTATTTGCTAGGTGTATTTGAACAAAGATCATTTTATACTCTTTATTTTATTTGCTTAGAATTAATCTTCGTCCCTCTCCTCCTTCGCTCGTGGTAGTATTGAAATTGAAAGAAATTTATATGAAAAGCGAAGAAGGATATTAACTGAAAATCCGAAGTACTGTGCGGCGTGATCACGAGTGTTTAGTTCATTGTGTCATCAATTAAAACGACTGTGAGTCACAGCCCTACAGTGAATAATTTTGGATTATGTGTGAATTCAAAATTTTAATAAAAAATAACTTATAATTTGAATATGATGCAATCTTTCTATTCTATTGTCTTTTTATGTATCATAATCGTTACCTTTAATTTTTTAAAGGTTAATGGGACAGAAAATGAGAGAAAAAGAGTCTGAATTCGCTTTTAATTTAATACCAGGTGATTTAGTGGCATTTAATAACCGCAGAGTTCTGCATGGGCGTACGAGTTTTGATCCAAGAAGAATGTCTAGGTAAATTCATTTTTATATTTGTAGCATATCTTATTATCATTTCAAAATTTCATCAATTGTGCTGATTCATTTATTTCTTCCTTCATTTAGACATTTAGAAGGATGTTACGGCGATATCGACGAAATCATCACTCGTTACAGATCATTTTTAAAATCTGAAAAACCTTAAGTAATATTTATTGAAAGCTTCTAAGGAATTTTAATGAATTTACGTGATTTTCTTGCATTGTAGATGAGTTATTCCTCTTTATTCCGCATTTTACAGTTGTAAATATTGTAAAAATTGTACTACTCTAATGTATATATTAACATAAAGCTTGCTCTCGTGAATGAAAATAAAAGAAGTCAATTATTGTTTAATATTTACTTCAGTTTTATTCTTCTTAAAGTACATTCTATATAAGAAAGTTTTACTAAAAGTGTATATCGTGACTGAAAAATTCTTCCCTGGACATCGTCGCAGACGGACAATTGTCCACTTACTGAATACCCAGATATCTCCCTCCATTTGAAGAATATTATACAAATTATTATAATCGTGTACATACCAATGCTCCCCAATTATAAAAATTGTAATATTATTTGTCATATATTATATAGCTAAATTACTTCAGTTAACTACCTGACGAGAAGTAATTTTAAAATAAAGCCTGTTAAAATAATCTCTTCACTTGTCCTGCTTTCTAAGAGAAGAGGGTTTGTAGTTTTGAATCTCGGTGTTGTTCATTCGCAAGGGCAGCAAACATTATTGGCCAAGAAACGGCTAGTTCTTCAATACGAGACAAGGTGTCTGCAACAATATTCTGCGAACCCTCAATATAACGGATATCTGTTGAAAATTGCCCTTTGAATTCTAGGTGTCTCATTTGACGAGAAGTTTTATTCTGTTGAAAAGCATAGGTTAAGGGTTTGTGATCTGTGAAGATTATGAAAACGCTTCCCTCTAGCATATGTCGAAAATATTTGACAGCTTCATTAATTGCTAATAATTCGCAATCAAGTGCTGTATCTGGTTTGTGCTGGTGAGAGTTTTTAGAAAAATATGAGTCTCCATAATTCTTCATCTTTCTGTTGTAAAACTGCTCCTATACCTGTTGTTGATGCGTCAAAGTGTAGAGACGTTAGGTTATTTTTTGGAAGCAGAAGAGATGAAAAATATGCAACTCTTTCGCCGGGAATCGAACCGCGGACCTCTGGAGTACCGGCCCAGCGTGCAGAACCACTACCCCACGAAGGCAGGCTAGGAAAGCGGGAGAAATATCTTATATACTTCTCTTTTTAAAGGGCGACTGGTGTTTTTAGGGAACTCAATCGCCAAATCCTGGGTGTGGAGAATCCTCATCCAACACCCCTTTCAGTTCGGGCGCCACTGCAGAGACATTAGGATTTTTGGAAGCAAAAGAGATTGAAAAATTAGCAACCGCTTTCGCTGGGAATCGAATCGCGGACCTCTGGAGTACCGGCCCAGCGTGCAGAACTACTACACCACGAAGGCACGCTAGGAAAGCGGAAGAAATACCTTATAAACGTAGAGTGATAATGGTTTAGATGCGGAAGGATACTGCAGATTTGTTGCCGAAATTAAATCATTTTTGCATTTTTGGAACGCTTCGCGAGATTCTGTGGTCCAGGTTATAACGCGTTTATCGCTTTTCTTGCTTCCAACCAAAAAAGAATTCAGAGGTGATTGTATGGTTGCTGCATGAGATAAGAAACGTCGATAAAATTTGAGCATAGCAAGAAATCTTAAGTCCTTCACTGTAGATGGTTCGGGCATATCGCGGATAGCGGTGACTCTGGAAGGGGTCGAACGCCATCAATGGAAATTTCATAACCAAGAAAGGATACTCTTGGTTGCCCAAAAACGCATTTGGAAGGATTAAGACTGACACCGTACCTTTGAAAACGTTCAAAAACTGTTCTCAAATGTGATAGGTGTTTTTGCTCTGAAGAGGAGGCGATTAACACGTCATCAAAATAAGGTACACGAAAGTCGAGGCCGATTAACACCAGATTCATGACGCGTTGGAACGCTTGAGCAGCACTGCATAAGCCGAAAGTCATGACCGGAAACTGAAATAGTCCAAAAGGCTAAATAACCGCAGTTTCAGCTGGGCTAACGGGTTAACAGCTGGGAATATCAGCTGGGTTAACAGGCACTTGGTGATACGCCCGTTCAAGATCAAGGGTTGTAAAAATAGCTTTTCCCTCTAAAACTTGCATACAGTCTTGAATGTGCGGCACTGGGTAACGATCAGGAATGGTAGCTGCATTTAACAGGCGATAATCGCCCCTTACCATTTCGTTTCCGAACTAGATGAAGCAGACTGCCCCAAGAACTTTTTGAAGGACGGCAAATTCCCTGTTCCATCATGGATTGAAATTCCTTTATGGCGGCTTTAAGCTTGTCCGGAGGTTAGCGTCTTGGTTTAGCGGCAATTGGAGGTTCGGCAGTTTCAATATAATGTAAGTACATCGTGCTTGGGTTCGGAAATACCTATAACTGCGCGCGTGATTGTAGGGAATTCTCTGAGAAGTTGATGCCATGGGGAGTTATCCGAAATCAATTTAATGCTCAAATCTTGACTATTGCGAATTACTCCCGGATAAGTTAAGTTGGTTGTGGAATCTATCAAACGGCGATTCTTAAGATCGACAAAGAAAGAAAATTTTTGTAAAAAGTCAGCGCCAATAATAGGACAGTAGCAATAATGAATGGCTATTTAGAAGTTGCAGCGCAATCCTAAAACAACAGATATCAGGCGTTCACCAAAAGTTTGAATAGGAGTTCCATTTGCTACATAAAGTTGTAACTTGGTAAGCGCTTTTGTTCGTGAAAACGTGGTGGAACGACAGAAACACCAGCCCCGGTGTCCACAAGAATATAATAAGCCCGAAATTCTCTTCGATGACGAAAAGGCGTGCAAGATTCCGGCTGCTGTCATTTATGACTTCGAGCAACGGCCCTTCTCGTTTCCCTGGTCGTTATAACGACACACGGTGGGTGGCATTTGTTTGCCTTGTTTCCAAATTTGTGGTGGTAAAAAACAAATACCCGGAGGAGGGCTTTCATAACGTTTCCTCAGTGGGCTACGACGTGTATTTCGACCACGCGATGTGGAGCGGTTGCGCGAAAAGGTTCAGCTTGAATGGCTACTAACTGAGCAATCTGTTTGGAAAAATCATCAATTTGAGCCTGTAACGCCACAATACCTGACCCAGGAGACTTCAGTGCGTGTATTTGCGCAGGAATGGCCAGCTTGTGAATTTTATCAGCGATTTCGGGAAGATTTTTAAGTGGCTCGCTACTGGCCGCTAAAATGGTTTGCATGAGAGATGGGAGTCTATTCATCCATAATGTTTTAAGAATGTTACCCGTTAGGTTACCGGAGGCTAAGTCTGACATTTTAGACAGCAATTGAGAAGGCCTTATATCATCCAACTGTAAATCGTGCAACAGCTGCTTGATTTTAACTGTCTCGGATTCTTCATAAACAGAAATTAATTTTTTTTTAAAGATATGTATTTGTCCGTCGCCGGTGGATTCAAAATTATTTCACGAGCTTATTGCAGTATCTCTGATGCTAACGCGGTGATCGCTGTATAAAATCGAGTTTCGTCGGCAGTAATGTGACTCAATTTAAACATCGCATCCAATTGAATGAACCATAACGATGGGTCTCGGCGACAAAAAGGTGGTGGCTTAACTGCCACTCACGCTAATTGTGAAGCAGCATCGTTGTCAACCACTTTAGATCAATCAAATATGCACAGTAATAATATGTATAGAAAAATAATCAATATGTATATAGTGACACAGTTTCTTGGTACTTGAAATCGGAGAAATTGGCGGCTCAAATGCAGCAGACGATACATACGAGTATATCCGCTGAAATTATGACAGAAATATGTTGACTCATTGGAATGTGGCACAACGCTTGAAATCACAGGTGAAATGTCTTACTTGCATCTCATCACACTGGATAACTTACTGGTGTTCAGAATTTTGATATATAAACTCCATATTTGTACAACATTGAAGGTTGCTATTCGTAATAAATACAGGCTACCAATTATGGTAGTACAATTTTTTGAGACAGATCTTTAAATAATTATAACAATTGAATAGAATAAATATTATTTTGTTTTTGGTTGCTATGGGTTACCAGACTGGCAGAGTTGAGTTGTAGTAGGCAAGTTGCCACATATCTATTTATTTATCTATAATGTATATTAAACTTTTAATTGTTTAAAAACACTTATATAAATATGTAAAATAAATAACACCTTTTTAACTAATTCTAGATCATCGTATGTCTGATTTTTTCGCCGACACAGATGCATTTCCGAATGCAAGGCTAGTGTAGTTAGGTAGTGACTATTCTTAATATATTTTTGAGTATTTTATAGCAGATTCAGCATTTTATTATTATTTGCATTATTTTCTTATTACGAATATATTCTATACATTATATTACTGAAAGTGTTTCTTTTGGGGGGAGCCAAAAAGGTATTTTGCCCCGGGCGCCAGTTATGCTTGCTACGCCACTGGTGAAGAATGAGAAATGCCCTCGCCGGGACTCGAACCTAGACGTCTCGAATATACGCCGAGCGTGCTAACGGTTACACCATGAAGGCATGCCATAAGGAGGGAGATAACTTCCCCTTTTTAAAGAACTATGTATGTATTATGTAACAGACTCAATATATTATGAACTATGTAATCAACTATGAACTATGTAAGCAACTATGAACTATGTAAGCATGTATATGTATGAACTATGTAAGCAAGTATTATGAAAGATCTAAGTATTCTGAACTACCTTTATATAAGCATGTACTATGAACTATGTAACTATGTAAGCATATATCATGAACTATGTAACTATAAGCATATGTTATGAACTATGTAAGCATGTATACAGGATCAATGTATGCCCTTATAGGGCCCATGAGGTGTTGCCCCGGATAGTTGCGGAACCTGGACTAGACCCGAATAGTCTTAGTAAGCCGCACGGGTGTTCAGATTCTCCTCTCCACTCAACTCAACTCAACTCCCCCTTTTTAAAGGTCGACGGGGATTAGGGGGCCCAATCGCCAAATCCTGGTGGTGAATGTAGGTAGGTAGATGACGGAAGACGGGGACGCCTAGTGGCTACCAGAGACAATCAGGCACGTGTCCCTCGCCTTCCACTATCTAATGGCAACAACTCCCTGTGGCCCCAAGAGACCACGCCTGGAGCTTATTAAGAGCGCAGAGTTTACATGGCCAAACAGGGGCGGCTTATTGACATTGCTTGACTAATTACATAATTACAGGTATGAAATTTGTGAGATGGATTTACAGATGAAGTGCTCAGAGCTAAGTACTAAATATGTGAAAACACAAAAACATAAAAATATACAGAAAACACACACATACACAGAAAAAAAAAGATGCACTTGATTAAGACTTATGACAAATAAAACACACTTAAAAAATAATACACATATACCACATGTCAGATACGTATTTGGCCTCATTGACCACATATATTGTACATTGTGGGGTGTGTTTACAGACGAGGGGCCATGATATGGGATTGACATGTAATTGCTGGGCATTGATATGGGGAACACGGAGAGATCCTGGTGAATATAGTATATTTGTGGAGCGCATAGGTTGCTGAGTGTGTGAACACGCCGAGCGCAGTGACATGTTAACAGCACAGGGGGATGAGCATGTTGACTTCTGTTAGTGGCGGACGTTGTGGGATTACGCAGCGTCGCATGTATCTTGGCCTATAGATGCGACCTTACAGATTTTATTGATTGCAGGTTTGTTTTTAATAATAAACCGTTTAAGGGCGTGTGTAGGAGGAGTGGGATGCTTAAGGTGGTTGTCTGCTGTGAGTGGGCAAGAGTAGATGTAGTGTTCTGGTGATCCAAGTTGGCTGCACACGAAAGCATCTGTAGTGGAGATGTTGTGCCTATAATAATACACTAGATAGGGGCCATGTCCCGTTATGAGCCGGGTGAGTTGAGGTATAGCTATGAGGGGTGATAGTGAGAGACATTTGGTAGGTGACTGAAAGATCCTCCGTCCGGTGTCACACGCTTTCCATTTCTCTTGCCATTTTTTTGAGTAGGTCTTCTTTGAGAAGCTTCTTTAGATGCGATGATGGTGCACGGAAATGGATTTGCTGAACTTCCGAACTGGTGGTTTTCCTAGAGCATAGAAGCAGTTATTCTAACTACAAAGCAATTTTACCGATGGCTCAAAGAATCATGATCATTTCGGGGCAGCTTTTATTTGTGATAAAGAAATAAAGAGTAGTAAACTTCATAAGGCTGCATCTGTCTTTACTGGGGAAACTTTTGCCATTTTGAATTCCTAAATCTTTTTCTCTAGGCAAAATAGCAGAAAGTTCATCATCTACTCTGACTCTCTGAATGCTCTTGAACTAATAAATACAAATAACAGCCACCCTTTGGTCCTAGAAATTTTAAAGGCACACCTCCATTTGAGAAACGCAGGTTATTATATTACGTACTGCTGGGTGCCTGGACATGCTGCCATCAAAGGCAATGAACTCGCCGAAATCGCAGCAAAATCTGCTGATATTACCTCAGAAAATGATGTCCCTTTTACAGACAATTACATCAGAGCAAAGATCTTCTCCAGGTGGCAAGAATTCTGGGAATAACAAACTCTGAACAAATTAAAGCAGGTAAAACCCAATTTGGAGTACTGGGAGTGGAGAGGGAATCAGAAGGAGGATGTACTACTGACTCGCCTACGAATTGGTCATTGCAGACTGACACATCAGTATCTCTTGAAAGGAGATAATGAGCCTATTTGTGGCACTTGCAACGTTCCCGTTTTTGTCAATTACATTTTAACCTGCTGTCCTGCTTTTAGTCAAAAACGTGAATTTTATTTTAACTCTACGAATATTATCTTAACAGATCTCATTGGAAGAAACTCTCACAGCAACCTCATAAGATTTTTAAAAGACATCTCTTTTTACCATATAATTTGAACTACATTTTATCCTACTCTACCTGTTGCTAGAGCATTTCTCAGTCCTTTCTCCATGCCTTCATCTCATTGGAAGAAACCCCCACATCAACCTCATAAGTTTTTTAAAAGACATCCCTTTTTACCATATGATTCGAAGTTATTTCCCTTTTATCCTGATCTACCTGTTGCTAGAGTGCCTGGACATTTTAAAGTCATTTCTCCATGCTTTCATCAGTATCTCAGGTCCATTTCATGAATTCACTTGATACAGTGTGTTTTGCATCTTGAATTTTATTCACCATTTGTCTGGCGCATAATAACCCTCGAGATTTTGTGCCATTAAAAAATCAACCAACCAATCAGAACTGGTGGAGGCTTCTTTGGATAGGGTGTCTGCTGCCTCGTTTCCATCAAGACCAGAATGCTTCTTCACCCACGTGAGGTGAATGAGTTTCTGGTGGTTGACGGAGAGTAGCTTTTGGATTTCGGAGATAATTGGGGAGGTGTGGCTTAAGTTTTGAATTGCCAGAAGTGAAGATTGGCTGTCTGTACAAATGCATGCTTTGTGGAAGCCGTATTTAGTATATTGTTTGTGACGTTGAGGATGGCCAAGGCTTCTGGCTGGAATACAAAATTGAAGTGCCGCAGTGCTGCCTTCCAGCTGGTATGTTCATCATTTTGGTGGTAGCAAATGTAGGCGCTTCCAACTCCGTCTTCAATCTTGGATCCATAGGTGTAGTAGGCATGTGCAGCGTTGGGAATATTAGGACTGCTACTGTATTGTCTATGGCGATGCAAAAGTTTCTACCTTGAATGCCTGGGTTTGGGAGTTGAGTGGGGCGAGGGTTTTCATATGAGGTCGGACTGTGAGTTGTATCGTGGAAGGTGGCGTCTTTGCGTAGTTGCAGGACTCTGATAACTGTAGCTTCTTGCTCGGCTGTAAGGTATAGTGGTGATATGCCTGCAAGGATGATGGCCGCAGAGGTGGCTGTGGTGCGAAAAACCTTTGCACATCATTAGTGCGAAAGGTCTTTGGATGGTCTGTAGTTGTTTAAGTTTCCGGCTTTGCATCGGCGTCGCCCATATTGCGGCAGAGTAGAGGACTAGGGGTTCAATCAATGTCTTGTATAAAATCTTGTTAATATAAGGGTTTCGTCCCCAATTTATACCTTGAAATTGACGGGCCTTGCGTGCAATGGCTTGTGTCTTAATTTTGAGTTGCTGTTGATGTGGGATCCATGTAAGGCCTTTGTCCCATGTTAAGCCTAAATACTTAAGCTCTTTGACGATTTTTAGATTTTTCTGTTGGAGTTTGATACATGGATTTCTTCTTGAGTTGGTGCCTGGCTTGGGAATGATTAGAGCGGTTGATTTGGCAGTGGAGATGGTTAATTTGAATTCTTGGCAGAGGAATCTGAATTTTTGTAATAGTTGAGTGCTTCTGTGTTCCAATTCATTTCTGGTGCGACCCTGGATTAGGAACGCAACGTCGTCTGCATAGGCAACTAGTTGTGTATGCCGTAGCCAGTTGGTGGAGATAATGCTGTTGAAAGTTAGATTCCAGAGCATTCCGGCGCAAGATCCTTGCGGACATCCTCTCTCCTGCTGTTTGATGGTTGTCCCGTTGTTGTGTGGGACCAGGAGGAAACGATTCTGGAGGTAACTGTCAAATATGCCATAGATGTTACGGGGGCATCGAGATGAGTGGAGAGCTTGTTTAATGGCCGGCCACCAGAATGGTGTCAAAGGCACTCTGAAGGTTAATTGAGACAAAGGCCGTGTGAAGCTGTTCTTTGTTGTGGTGGATTATCCGTCGAACTTCCTCCAGTGCATGCAGTGTGGAGAGGCTAGAGCGGAAGCCGAACTTCCTGCTGCTTAGGATGCGGTTGTCTTGCAGATGAAAGTTGAGTCTTTCTACTATTAGTTTTTCGTAGACTTTCTCTAGAGCCGGCAACAGGCAGATTGGTCGGAGAGAGCTTGGGCTTTGGGGATCTTTGTTCTTTTTAGTGAAGAAGACTACATGACCAGTTTAAAAGGCGCTTGGGAAGAGCTCGTGTATCAGGAAGGTGTTGAAGAAGTGTAGAAAGAAGATGGGATGTGATTTGTAGGCGAACTTGAGAATTCTATAGTCTAGGCCGTCAGGGCCTGGTGCTTTCTTCTTGGGCATGGGTCCTCCGACCACCATGAAAGACCTTGGATTTTCTTGGCTGCGCGGATGGGGAGAGTACTGTCACAGCATTTTTGTAGCTCCTGCGTTAGATGGTTTGTGTACTGGTCGAGGTCTGCGGCGTTGTGGCAGCTTTGCAGTGATGGAAGTTCTCTGGTTAATAGGTCGTGAAGTGCCTTTTCAGTGGCTTGCTTTTTGATTTCGGTAGTCTAGCGTTTAAGTATTGGGATGGTGGTGCTGGTGCTGGTGCTGGTACTGAAGTGGATGTATTTGTGATCCGACAGGCTACAATCGTCTGACACCTGCAAGTTTTGCAATAAGTGCCTAGCGTTGTTGCTGGTAAGGGTCAGGTCTGGCCCTCCTTTATTGTAAGAGTTGTCAAACGTAGGGGGGGCATCTGTGGAATTGTGGAGGTCGAGATTTTTGGCAGGTATGTAGTCTTCTAATTCTTGACCTTTCCTATTGATGTCGGCATAGCCCCAGATTGTGTGATGGGCATTAAAGTCGCCGCTGAAGATGGTGGGAGCGGAAGGGCATTTGAGACTAATTCTATCCATTGCGGCAGTTGCTTCTATGATGGTGTCTGAGGGGGAGGAGTAGATGGAGCTGAGGATGAGAGTCATGTCTAAAGTATCGAATAGGATAGCGACACAGTCTCTTTCCGTTGTTACTATTACGGGAGTGCAAATCGGGTTGCATATTATGATGGCTGCTCGTGGGGCTTGGGTGTTTTCTTTCACTTGGATTTTTCTCCAGGAAAGCGGGAAGGAAGCTACTTGGACATTCTTGCAGTAAGGCTCCTGAATGAGAAGGATGTCGGTATCGTTTTGGATGGCATGTGCTGTCGCTTGTATGGTTGCCGCCTTTGCTCGTTGTAAATTTATTTGAATGCATTTGAGGAGGCTGTCTGGAGTCGTGACTGTTAAGTTGCATATAACTGGCGGGGAGTGAGCTGCCGGTAGGTTGTGACAGGCTCTGGAGCTCTGAAGTGGGAGATTGTAAGCTTGTGCAAAATTCAGGTAAGACTGACTTGGTTGGGATATGGTAGGATTAGTAGTTGGTGCTGCGTTGAATCCTCTCGATGTACTTCTTGTAGGTGGTACAGGTGTTGTGGTACGCTGGTATCCACAAGAGATTGTGCCTTTTGTCTTATGATTGAAATCTGCGCAGTTGATGCATTTTGGATGGATCGCAGCGCAGTCTTTGGCGTTATGTGCGCCGGAGCAGAAGGCGCAGTATTCCTTGTTGTGGCAGTCTTGTTGTAGGTGGCTAAACTCTTGGAATCTGTAACAACGTTTTGGTACTGAAATAGTCTGTGATCCTGTGCTCATGCTATCCGATATAGATGCGGCCAGTTTACATAATTTGTGTGAAGACAGGTGGTTGGCATTCGGCGATCCACTTATTATTCTTAGTGTGTAATAGCTTGATCGCTGATTTGTTGAGGCTGAATTCAAATTCGATGATGCTCGCGAGTTTTTCCTTCTACAGGGAGGTTGGTATATTGTGTATGGCTATGCGCTGGGATCTTGTGAAAGGAGACTTTGTTGAGACGAGCTGTTTGCCTTTGTCGCTTTGAAGCGTGGTGGAGAGTTTGGTGAGGTCTGCTTAGGTGGCACACTCAACAGCGATACCTCCGTTCTGTATATGCCGGATCTTGCGGACCTTGATGCCACTCTGCGAAAGGGGAAAATCTTCTACGTGTTTCTCTCGTAGTGTATTGCTCGTGGCTTGTTCTTGTGGGTAGATGAACAGAGTAGGAGGGGGGTTGAAATGCGGGAGTCAGAGCCTGAACGTAGGTTGGGTGACAGGCTGGTTGGTACCTGCTGTTTTGGTTGGTGCTGGCCTATTCAAAGTCCGTAGTATTCCTTGGTGGAGAAGGGATGTGGTCCGTGTTGGTCGCGCAATCTTTTGTTGTCTTCAAATTGGGGTTGCTTAGAGCTAAGGTCTTGAGCGCTTGCAGGAACCGCACTAAAGGTTCTCATAAGTCGGTTGGCAGTAAGTGCCTGCCGCTTCGTTTGAATGTACCGATTTCGAGGCACTCCTCGTGCAGGGCAGAGACTTTATCTTCGTGAGAGAGATAGGTGGAGTCTAGGATTGCGTCTAAATTGAGTTTGCTGACTTAGTATGAGGTATGTGTATTTGGCATTTTGTGAAGGTGCCCCGTTGCGCCGTGCATTGCAAGGACCAAGCTTAGAGTCCCTACATGTGATAAGCACACTAGGAAATTGCTTGAGAGGTCGAGTCACTAGAGTTGCCCTATTACACGCGCTGTTGCTGAGGATTCACAGTTGACGTGCTATATAGTTGGTAGTCACTACTTCGCAAAGTCACAGAGACGCTGAATAACTGAATGGCAGTCACTGAGGAGTTGCTATATAGTTGGAAGTCACTAAGTCACAGAGTCACTAGTTGACAGTCACTAAAGATTTACAGATGATTGATGTGTGTGGTAAGTTGTGTGCTCATCGATTGCGGGTGTTTGAATGTTGTCAAACAGGAATATAGGAAAGAACAATAAATAGAGGGCAATCAATTAAATACAGGTAATCAGTTAAATGCAGGTGTACAGATTAAATCAATCATATAACGAACAATCAATAATAAACTGGATACGATTTAAATCAAATATGAAGGACAGGGAATGGATTAATTCATATATGAGAATCAGATATGGTAAAATTAACTAGAATACAGTCAATTAGGAAGTATAGTTTACTATTTAATTGCTAGTGGTTTCAGTAAATCCTGGCGTTTGATATTGACGACACACATAATCGTACAATTAGTTAGCCAATTAGTAAAATGGTTTAAACATTACATTTGTATGCATAATCCATGAAAATGGCGTTTGCACCAGTAATCCGATCAAAATAAACACTATTTATGCAGAAACAGGTAGGCTATACAAAAGACTAAATTGCAAAACTTATCGCTAATTACACAAGGACCAGTCAGATCATAATTTCAACTATGCAAGAACCAGCTTATGGGAATTCAATTTCCTATATTGAAAAGTTACAAAGCTAATTATTACAAAAAAAAAACTTATGATGATTTAATAAATGTAAGGTAATGAAATGAAGCTAATAATACTGAATAAATGAGTTGTGTCTTAATTAACCAATTAAAGTTGTCAGCAAAAGAACTAATATTGTCAAAATACTTAGGTGTAATATAAACACATAGATTTATTATTTGAATGAAAGTAAGCATAATCACTATTAAAGCAACTTGAGAAGAAATTCCAAGATTATGAGTAAAATTGAGATAATTAAAACTAGCTGACAGCGTAATTAAATATATGTAAATAATGGCATACCTTGGCCACAATACTTCATCTGTTCTTTTGTGCTTGTAAGTATAATGGTAATACAGTTTAGAAACACACAAGTAAGCTGAAGAAACACACTGTGTATTGGAATCCAAATAGCGCTGTTGTTCTTCGCACAGCACAAGCACAAAACACAATACTAAAACACGAAGAAAACTCCAGGCACTAATTACACTAATATAAATGAGGCGCTTAGTTGAAGTTCACAAATTCGTTGGAGATAGTTAAAAAGAAACTGAACTGTTGAAATTTAACTAACTGACCGATTTTCTTGATTTTTTTAAACTTGTATCGCGCAAGCGATGAGATCGACTTTAGACATGGCTCTGTGAAGTTACGATGCTAATTAGTTGCGTAATTGAATTGATTAAAATCTTCAAGTACCTTGTATTGCCGAGGGAGGTAACTTTCTTTGTTTAACGTTCGCTAAGTATACGAAAATTAGGCAAAAAAGTTGTAAAAATTCGACTAATTGTCCGATTAACTTAAAATTTGGAATCTTGTGTCATTCAGGAGATGAAAATAACTTCCGTCCTGGTACTATTAAGATACGATGGTAAATAGCAGAGTTATGAATATAATTAAAAACTCTCAATTCCCTTTGTTGCTCTGGGGGAGGAGAGCTTTCTTTTGTTAACCGTCATCAACTCACGCTTCAGTGTGCTTGCAACGATCGAAAACCATACTTTTGCTCGTAATTAATTAACTAATTGACCGATTCACTTGAAACTTGCACCAAATTATTCCTCAGGATGTCAAGACACTTATACATCGGGAAAGCGAGGGCTTCTTCAGGGGCTCCTAAGCTCTGATGAAAGTCCGCGGTGAATGGAAGTTATTACGAATTTCTGAAAAAATTAAACAGGAACTAATGATCACAACATCAAAATATTTGGTATCGCTGTGTTCCTTACGTAATGCCCTTTCTGTTGATGTTACTTTTGACAGTGGGGACTGAAGTAATCCGCTGAAAAGGACTTGGAAGACGGAGCGGCAGAATGTCGACCTACTCGCATTCCATTAGCAGTTCAGAATCTAATCCTGGGGGTGAAGAATCATCGTTCACCACCTTTTAGTTCGGGCGCCACTCTAGATTTATTAGGTGTTTTTCAAGTAGGAGAAGAGACAAACGTGCAATGCCCTCGCAGGGACTCGAACCTGGACCTCTCGAGTACGCTTCGAGTATGCTACCCGTTACATCACGAAAGCATGCTGGAAGAAGAGAGAAAATACCTTATATACTCCCCCTTCTAAAGGGCGAAGGGGGATTAGGGACCCAATAGCCAAATCCTGATGATAAAGAATCATCATCCACCACCTTTTAGTTCGGGCACCACTGTACAGTCATTAGGTTATTTAGAGCAGGAGACGAGAAAAATGTGCGGTGCCCTTGCCGGGAGTCGAACCTGGACCTCGCAAATACGCACTAAGTGTGCTAACCGTTACACCAGGAAGGCATGTCGGAAAAGAGGGAGAAAATACCTTATAGTCTCACAAAGTCCAAAGAATCACATAAATCTTTTTGAAGTAACTTCACATCCACATCGCAAAAAATGTTAGAAACAAAATGAGTAGCTAAAGGTTTAGGACGGTCAATGGAATTACGAGCCAGGGATAACATGCGGCGACCGCTGCTATCGTTCTACGGGAGAGGGGGAAACGAGCCCGTTCATCTCAAACAGAAATCACAGTACAGGAGCTCGAATAGACACCAACCCTCCTATTCGGCTTCCAGCATACAACTTCAAATATTCTTCAAAAACTAAGTAATTTATTTTGTTTGTTTTTTGTGTTAAATACCATGCTAAATCTATTACTGTAAACTAAATTAGCAATACTAATAAATAAACGAAAATTATTTTGAATATTTTACCTTTAAATACGAAATTTGCCTTTTGATACCCACCAGTGAACTCAGCTCACATTCTAGCTGTGCACCGCAGTGGACGCAAACGAACACAGCTCGCACTACAAATTTATGACTGACAGATATTGAGCGTATTTGGGAAGAAAGAATTGCTTAATCTCGGCAACCGCCAAATACACTGGTGTGCAAAACTTAAGCAACAGGTGTTCTTTTTGGCATAACTCCACGAGAAATCATCTGAGAGACATGAAATTCAGAATTAAGAGACAGCATTTTGTATTTAAACGATGACGAAAGCATAATTGCTTTAAAAATGAATACAATGCATACAGTATGGAATCAAACAAAAACAGGCTTTATTGAACTCATATGGTCGTTACACATGATTGTCTGTACAAGAGGAAGAACAACAAGCAGGTGTTCCTTAGTATGGAATATGGCCCCCTCTTACTGCAATGGTTGCTTCGAACGGTCTCTCCATACTCAGCACCAGATTGTCCAACATATCTTGAGGTAAGAGTGCCCGTTCCTCAATCAGCATCTGTTTCAGTTGCTGGGTGTTCCCCGGAGATGTAATCGTGTCACAAGCGTCTCCCCAAAGCATCCCACGCATGTTCTATGGGGTTTAAATCAAGGGAGCACCCTGGCCAATCCATTCGAGTGATATTTTCACTTTTCAATAGCTTCTGAACAGCAAGAGTCCGGTGTGGCTGTGCATTATAATCCATAAAAACGAAGTCTACTCCAATGGCACCTCGGAGCAAACGCACATGGGGAAGGATCACCTCCTGACGATAGCGATCTCCGGTTACAGAACTTCTGTCGAAAACATGGAGCTCCGTCCGCCCGTTCAGCATAATGCCTCTCCAGACGAGATCTTCAGGACACCGTAACGGTCTCTTTCCGTAATGTTACTGAGATTAAACCGTGTCCCGACCTCTCTCCAAATCAATTTGTGTTAAGAATCGCTTGTGGCAGTAAAACGATTCTCATCCGTATGGAGGATACGATTCCATTGATGAGATGCCCAGTTTTTGCGCTCCTTGCACAATTGTAAATGGTGATGCCGATGGCCAACTTTCAAAGGGATGCAGCGTTCAGGACGGCAGGCGCATAGGCCACCTTTGTCAAGGTGTTTGGACACAGTAAACCATGACAATTGTCGCCCGTTGCTGTTCAGAGTTGTTGAGCTGTGGCGCTTGCTGACTGGTTTCAGACTCTTTTCATCTAACCCTCTAACCCGCGAAACCGCTAAACCCGCGAAATGCCACTTTTGTTAATTCCGAACTCTTCAGCTATACTGGTCACACTTCGCCCCTACTCCAGATTTTCGATCATTCTTCCACGTGGAAAGTCATCCAGATCATTTCTTCTAGCCATATTTCACGAAAGAACGCCTTGTACTTGCTGCGAATGTCTTTAATTGCATCTCCATCCTTCCTTTTATGGTAATCTCGAGTTGAGCGCGCCGACCGTATGCGTTTTGTGTACGCTCACGTAGACTTTTTTCTTGACCTTTCTACTGAATGCGCATGACCTTTCTACTGAATTGCGTGTTCATCGTATTGAACGCAAGAACCCCTTTTCTATAATTTCATGGTTATCTGATTAAAATTTACATTGTTGCTTAAGTTTTGCACACCATTGTAGTTAAAGTAAGAAAAAAGGTTGTGGCATTGTGGTAACAAACATAATAAAAAGCTAATTCTGTCTTTTTGTAAAACGGCTGAAAGAGGAATTTTAAACATGGAAAAGATAACATTTAAGAGTTCAGGAACGACTTTGTTAGCATTTGCAGAAACGTTCTCAGATTTCTTTTGACTTGAGAAAACGTATTTATTGGAATCGTGGAAAAGCTCTGAGAAGAAACTGGTAAATTATTGAATTTAACAGAAATCTGTTGTTTATAATGTAATTTAAAATAATGGAAATTTATTTTGAGTCAAAACAAACCACGAACAGCGTATCCAAGGCACACCATTGAAAGCGAAGAAAAGTGGGATGTTAAAAATAAGTGTAATCCTAAAATCAGCGAATTCAAACTAACTTTAGATGCCCAAAGAATGTTTAGCAAGTTTTATGATGCAGAAATAAGCAGGAATACTATTTTAAGAAACTAAGTTTCACAGCCGCATAGCTAGAATAAGCCCATTTCTCAATTAAGCGAATCAAAGGACGCGATTCCAACTCCCTAAAGTCTACAATGAAAATCCTCAAGATTTTTGGAATTCGGTTTCATTTTTAGATAGAAGTGAAGTCAGTTGTTTTTCGGAAAGATGGAAAATAAAAGAAATAAAGAAATCCAGTACTGAACTCCAGTTAGAAAATAATCTTTCTCCTTCAGTAAAATTTGTTAGAGATGGTCTGGTAGGGTTTAAGGCTGTATGAATACTTGTACTGCTAGAAATCTGTTTTTATGGGTGACAAACGGATAAACTTGCGCATTTAAATATTTTTAAACAATCTTGAAGCAGACAGTTCAAAAAATGGACCTATTGTTACATTACTAACTTCATCATGGAAATGATATCAAGCATAGTGATCTTATTTGCAAACTGTGTCCTCGTGTAATTAAAACCTTTGTGCTGAATCTAGATCTCAATTTTGCTGAATATATTTGGGATCATTTGCACAGAATTTTCAACAGGAATGAACTTGAAAAATTCACAACAGAATGGGAATAAATAGATGCATATCTCTGTCAAAATCGCGTGAAGTCCAGGCGTATAAGACTAGATGAAGTTATTAAAAAAGGGGGAGGCTCAACACATTACTAAAGTAAATTTCTGAGTTATTTTAATACGTTTGTATCCTTCTGCACTTTTCTGACTATTAATTTTTTTATATGCAAGAAGTATGCAATCTGATGTTGATTTAACAATATTTTTCATTAATTCGAGATATTTCTATTTTAGTCCTAATATATAAGTAAAAAGATAACTTTATATGAACTTTTCGTTTAGGTTAAATATTTAAATGCTCTTTAAAAAAATATTTTGAAAGTTTATTGTGCTGCTGTACATTTCTTGAGTCATCGTACATACATAACAATACTCCGAGCAGACACGTAAAACCTTAGAAAGATAACTTAATTGCAGCTCAAGAAATGAAAGGTTAACATATAGCAACACAAAAACTCTTTCCTTCAGGTAAGTGTAGAGAGAGTAATACGAAGCTGCAAATCTAGAGAAAGGGATGGCTAAATTACTTGACCAAAGCGGAAAATCAGATAATTTGAAAATATCTATCGTAGTGTACAGCCTGTGCTTCCAATATAATTTCCTTATGGAAGGTGGCATTCAAGGCAAATTAATCCACCATCTATCTTTCTCACAATTCTGACCAGCTTTATTTTTCTGTTCGCAATGTTCGCATCAATGACAGAACCTATTTGAATAAAAACTTCCACCTTCGCAGTTTTTCTGCATCGGCCAAATGTCTGTGGCATATTTTCTGTCTGATTTCCAACTCTCCAAGAATGTAGATATGCTACACTTGCGCATTTGCATTCTGGCAGAGCTGTCAACTCATGCTGTTGGACCCAATATGCGGCATCCTGTACTTTCTGTGAAAGCGTTAGCAAATGTAAAAAATATTTTTTTTTAATGTTTCTAACTTCGACAATGAGATAATGGATATTATAAACTGAAGTGCAACTAGAAATTTCTAATTAGAAACTAGTTGTTGTTCCTAGTTGAAGTTCATTAACCACTTTTCCGTTGAATAATGTTAAAACGATGTCTTTAGCTGCTGGTAATATAAGGTTTTCTTCAATACTGTGAGCCTGCCCAGTCTCGGCAATTCTTAGGCTTACTAGGTAGTTAGCTTCTAAAGCTTTTTCACTTGAAGTAACAAAACCTTTTATTACCTGTTTACTATTTTTAAACTCCCATAATTTCCTTTTAAAATAGTCTTCAGATTTATCCTTTAAATTGGAATGCTTAGATTCAAGTTACTATCTTTTAAAAAACGAGGCTTTCATACTTTGATTGGGTAACAGTCCACCGCAAACAGCACGTTGAGGTCGAGGGTCCGTTTCACCTCCATTCAAAGTAAACCCAAATGATAAATAACTTTCATTATATTTTCTATCAACAGTTTTTCCTTTTCTTTTCAATATTCTTAGTGCTAATAGATTGTTTTGTATCCATCAGCTGTGAATCATCACTTTTCCGGTTAGCCAATCCTGGCCATTTTCCATTTTGAAAATCGAGGTTTGTTTTATCGTTTTTTCACAAATATCGAAATGCACAATATATTAAGAGTTCTTCAGAAACAAACGATGATATTCTCAAATCGCGTAGAAAAGTAAAGAATACAACGTAACAAGAAGACAAAATACCTGCTGTTAGAGACAGCAAATCGACGAAAAAAATTATTCTAAATGAAAATAGAGCAATATGAGGCCGAAAATGGTGAAAGGCAATAAATCGATCAACCCTAAAAGAATTAATGAGATACTATTATCTTTTTATGGGAACTTACTTTTTTTTCCTATTAAATACAACATCTCTTTTTATTACTCCTTTTACAAACATCATTTATGAAAAAATCTGTTATGTGTATGGTTAAAAGAATTCTTTGCGAAAATAAAAACGGATTATTTTGCTAAAGTCTATGAACGGCTATTGGCATTGAACAAACCCCAGATCGCGTAAATTTACGAGTATTAGAGAAAAACTTATACAGGATGTTCGGGTATTTAATTTTTTAACTTAATAGTTTGTTTCTTTGCGTACCACCAGTGGTACGCCTACCATCACTTGAAAATCGCTGCTCTAGACCAGTGTTTCTTAAACTATGGGTCGCGACAACTATGGGACTATGGGAACGACAAGAACGTGGGATATCACTCAGTTAAAAAGTTTAATCAGGGAGCCAATCCATTTCGGGCTGTTCTTTTAGCCAAAGCCTGTTTTTCATACGCAGCATGAATTTGTATGGAATCCTCTGCTGTAATGGAACCTTCGTTAAACTCATACAGAAGAACAGGTCTGGAGGCTTCTTCTTTTAAAATTCCGCTCCATACTTCAGACTCCAGGAAAAATAAAAAAATACTCCAGAAAGCTATGACATTTTAATAAATATAATGAACTGTGAGAAGTGCATTGCAGTTTACGCTACGTGGATTCCTCTCACCTTTCAGAAGAAATTCATGATTGATTGACTGATTGTAGTTCATGGCACAAAACCCTACGAGGTTATCTGTGCCTAACAAAGGGTAAAATGAATTAATACAAAGTACTTAAAAGTTTCAGATGAACAATTACTATACATTTGAGGTGAGGTAATAATAGATTACAGTTTGTAATAAAAATCAGTGTCCTTTAAAAACTGGAACAACTTGTGATGATGGCTTTTCCCTATTAAGTTGTTTAAATCCAATTTTAAACATTTAAAATGTTTTTAGCGAAGGCAATTAAAACTACGACATTCTAATAAAATATGGCGGACTGTCAGATCTTCATTGCAATTTGTGCAGCGAGGATTCTTCTCGCCTTTCAGCAAATGTTCGTGAGTTAGTCGACAATCACCTATTCTCAACCGGCTCAAAAAAACTTCTTCCCTTCTGTTTCCCGTGGATGGCCAGCATTGAATTGTGGGTTTAACATTTCTGAACTTGTTATTCGTTTGGTCATCCCATTGCCCCTGCCATTTATTACAAATTTTATGTTTGATTATCGTACTGATATCTGTAAGTGGAATTTGAGAATTAGATATTGTAGTAGCAGTTTTAGTTGTAATGTCCGCTAGTTCATTTCCTTTTATGCCAACTTGGCCAGGGATCCAGGAATAAAGAATCTGATATCCGGGATAATTTAAAGGCTGGTTAAGCTTCAGAATCCTGGTAATACTAGGATATGAGTTATACTTAGGCTCTTTGAATGAAGTTAGGACACTCGAACCACAGGAAGTTCAGATATAAAAACCGAGCAGGCTGCGAGTAATTCAAATCCAATATTTTTTTCCACTAAAAAGCTGCAAACACATGATCTCAGGATCTTGATCCATCTGTACAGAGAGGGATATAATTTCTATATCGACGTGTATGTTCGCAAAGATTTGCCTGTAAATGACATCACTAGTGCTAGATTTACCCCGATGTTGGAACGTGTCAAGAAGTTGAATTTTCCATTCTCCCAAGGGGGGTATCTCAAAAAATTTCTCCAGCTGTATATTGATATTGGATATACTGGTACTGCTTTAGCAAGGCTGCTTTAGCGACTCTTTGACCAATTGAAGGTTTACACAACGGACGCACCTGTTACAAACGACAGCATGAAGCCTTGAATAAACGTAAATGGATAGACACGATTTTAAAATAGTGCTTGAAACAAAGATGTTCACGTCTTAAATACGGGGAAATCTCGTTGCATTCCACATATGGGCTTTCCACTGAAGATGTTCTAAAAGCATCGGTGCAGATGCAAAGTACTTGGTGATGTACGGGATTACGTTTGGCCAGCACAGAACGCCTCGCCGACCAGTAGTTAAGTTTTGAATGGATAAGCGATCTATATATAAGAAGTATTGAGCTGTGACTGGCCACCCAGGAGGTATTTGACAAGACTTCCAGAATATTCATAATTTTGAAACATTTCTTTCTCTAGAGAAATGATATGGGAGAAGAAGCATAAGCGCGTAGTTGAACAGTGCCCATAGAAAATTCTTCTTCTTTTCTACAGGAATCAGTACATCCTTCTTTCCTACAACTAAACTTCGGGAGCAAAATGATAAAATCTTACAACAAATTGCCCGCACACAAGTCTTTAGGTAGAAAACCTGAAACCATTCTCCCGTAACCATTTAACTATTCTATTCAGGCATCCTCACGGTTGTGTCTCGGCGTATTTCAGGTTTGCCCCCTGACAGCTAACAAAAAGGTAGGAGGAAACTGCCTTAAGACAGAGTTAATGTTTAAGCTAAGCAGAATGACACTTAAAATCCTTCCTTTCGAAACAACCTCTTCTTGACCATACAAATCAGAGAGCACAAAGCTAATTATTATTTGAAACTTTCGATGCTCTATGAAATGTTTGATGAAAATCGGCAGACGTCCTTGCAAGCTAATATTGAACAGGTTGCGAAAGATGCTGCACCTCCATGTAGTGTCATAGGCTTTCTGTATACAGGGTGTATCTGAAATGCTTCAACAAACTTAGAGGGATGATAGTACTCATCAAGACGAACAAAAAATGCAACGGAATATGGGGTCGCAAATGCCGTTTAAAGGGTGAAAATCGAGAAAATGCGTCTGGACATGGACAAACCGAGACAAGCAAGAAACAGTCTAGAAAATTAATTTATTGCACAGGATAAGTAATACACAGCTCGTGATGTTCAGAGAAAACAAAAATTTTACAACTGTTCAAAGTGTCGACCTCGGACATTATCACACAGAGTGCATCGACGCAGGAACGACTGGCGGACACGGTCGAAGATTACGGGAATTTCCTGACTTTCTGCTACAGCGGTCACAATATGCGCTACTACTTCTTCTGGCGTCTCACAAATGAGGGATTTCATCTCTCCCCAAAAGAAGAAATCCAAAGGGTTCAGGTCAGGCAAGCGTGAAGGCCAAGCAACAGAGCCACCACGTCCAATTCATCTTACCGGATAAACTGCATCAAGGTGGTTACGTACGTCCAGCCCATTGATTTCAACTCTCGCCTTTCTGAACTGTACAATCAAGATCTAGCTATCATGGAACTGAAGAGAGCTTTGTCACAGACAAAGGAGATCATGCCCCTGTTCTAACGGCGTTAGTTATCCAATGTTAAAACTCTTACCCTGTAAGTCATTGGCAACCTTCCTCTTTCTTTTCAATACAGTATGGAAAGCCCGTGTATTTTCCAATGCATGGAGGAGAGCTCTTTTTATCCCAATAGCCAAATCAGGAAAAGTCCCTCTGTTTAATGCCCGATCATTTTAACTAGCTGCCTTTGCAAACTGCACAAAAAAGATTAACAACGCTCACCTGGTCTACTATTTAGAGATGAATAATCAGATCTCCACTTATCAAAGTGGATTTAAAAAAGGGCGGGTAACTGTTGATAATATTCTGCTCTTAGAAACTGGTATCTGTAAAGCGCTTGTAAAGGAATCACTTCATTGCAATATTTTGTGTATGCAGGGTGTGTCTGAAATGCTTCAACAAACTTAGAGAGATGACAGTACTCATCAAAACGAACAAAAAATGCAGTGGAACATGGGGTCACAAATAACATTTAAAGGGTAAAAATCGCAAAACTAATATAAAAACATCGAAATCGCGCATACTTTGCTTTTCTGCAGAACTGGCTAGTAGTACGAAGCTGGTTTTTTTTTTTTTTTTTTTTTTCTTTTTTTTTGTGCATATCAGGTGAAAAAGAGATAAAAACTGATAGAAAGCCAAATAAATCTATAAGCAGGAATCCACGTATGCAAATTTTCCATATTCTTAGAAACAGACCAATAAACGCAACTTTTTATGCCGGCATGTGTCGCAGAAAGGAAACCTGGTAGGTATTCCGCAGGAAACTCATTTAAGTTGGACCATTGGGAGACGATCAAGCAGCAAGTACGGGTCACCACTTTATCACCGAGAGTGCCACACCACTCTGATGTTGCGCATTTCGCGGGACATTGGCGTTTCTCTGTACACCAAATATGCGCATTGTGCATGTTAAATATGCCTTCTGGGATAAATGTAGCCTCATCTGTAAGTAATTTGGAGGAAAATTGTGAATCATTCCTCATTGTATCAGTTACCCAGCGTACAAATTCCAGCCGACAGGGGGGGGAGGATAGTAACTTTCGTCAAGTGCTTACACGTTATGTATGCGAAAAGGGTGCATCCGTTCATTGCGTAGAACTCTCCACACTGACATGAGCGAAACATCCAGTTCAGCTGAAACCGCTCGCGTACTGGTAGTCGGAAAGTCCGTAAACGGCTGCAGCACTTCTTCCATTTCTGCAGTGCGCACATGGCGGTTTCGTCCTCTATTGCAGGGTCTCGCATGGAAAGACCCAGTTTCCCGTAAGCATCGATTAATTCTTGCGAAAGTGCTATGATAATGACAATGCCTTGTCGGAAATCGTTCTTGATATAACCTCTACGATAAGTGGCCATTTCCTGCAGCTTCACCGTACACCATATGCATATCAGCCATTTCGTTATGGGAATAGGTAGACATTCCTACTTTGAAAGCACAAACAAAATGTTTTCGCAATGATACTACCTATCGCCATTGGCGGTTCATGTACTTGCAACACATGCTTGCTACAAAGTTGCGTTTATTGGTCTGTTTCTAAGAATATGGAAAATTTGCATACGTGGATTCCTGATTATAGATTTGTTTGGCTTTCTATCAGTTTTTATCTCTTTTTCACCAGATGTGCACAAAGCGGGAAAAAAAAAAAAAAAAAAAAAAAAACAGCTTCGTACTACTAGCCAGTTCTGCAGAAAAGCAAAGTATGCGCGATTTCGATGTTTTTATATTAGTTTTGCGATTTTCACCCTTTAAATGTTATTTGTGACCCCATGTTCCACTGCATTTTTTGTTCGTTTTGATGAGTACTATCATCTCTCTAAGTTTGTTGAAGCATTTCAGACACACCCTGCATACAAAAAATATTGCAATGAAGTGATTCCTTTACAAGCGCTTTACAGATACCAGTTTCTAAGAGCAGAATATTATCAACAGTTACCTGCCCTTTTTTAAATCCACTTTGATAAGTGGAGATCTGATTATTCATCTCTAAATAGTAGACCAGGTGAGTGTTGTTAATCTTTTTTGTGCAGTTTGCAAAGGCAGCTAGTTAAAATGATCGGGCATTAAATAGAGGGACTTTTCCTGATTTGGCTATTGGGATAAAAAGAGCTCTCCTCCATGCATTGGAAAATACACGGGCTTTCCATACTGTATTGAAAAGAAAGAGAAGGTTGCCAATGACTTACAAGGTAAGAGTTTTAACATTGGATAACTAACGCCGTTAGAAAAGGGGCATGATCTCCTTTGTCTGTGACAAAGCTCTCTTCAGGTCCATCGTAGCTAGATCTTGATTGTACAGTTCAGAAAGGCGAGAGTTGAAATCAATGGGCTGTTTTTCAAAAAGCAACATAGCAGAAAAGAAATGCAGGATGAGTTACTAGTATTTGATACAGCTGAAGACGCATCTCCGATGGCATTATCTATTCCTTTCCTGCTGATGTTTGTTTCACTATTTAATTTTAAAGTGGACAGTGTGTGGTCTTTAAAGATACCACACGCTTTCCTACCTCTTTTCCTTACCTTATTGCTCGATGTAGAGGAATTTGCCAATGACACATACAGAATCTACTAATTCCTCAAACTCATCCGATGCACTTGACATGCCTTTGCTTTAGTCCATTCAAAGACGATGAAGTATGATTAAGTAGGATATCATCAAAAAATACTCCAAATATTCCTTTGCTTTCTGATGGCATCCTGTCATTCAAAATTCCGCCAAGGCCTTGGGTAATTTGGGAATCTTAGAGAAGATTTCGTAGTAGATAATTCAGCTGCTTGAATAATTTTATCAGTAAGAATTCTTACCACAAGATCAGTTTGCACATTCTTCCCCATTTCTTCAGTGAAATAAGCGTGGTGTGAGAAGGAATCCCCAGTCTGCTTTATCCAGCAAAACCTGGAGTTAGGACTTTCATTTCCTATAAAGTTTATGAGGACTGCAATATGAGCACTAATAAATGGATGATACCCAAAACTAAAGGAGCAGAATTGTAAGATGCGGAGAGACAATGTCTAGGTCAATCGAGTGGAAGATCGTTGTTGGTTGATGAAAGTATTTTTTGCATTGTTGAGGTAGAGAGACAATGATGATGGAGTAGCTATTCGATTTGCTTTCTCCATGGATTTGTATCTCTACTACCGCACAGGGAATTGTGTTCATTAAAATCACCAACCAGGAAAAGTGTTGTAGTCGGCTAATCAAATCGCACAAATCTGTTCGATTAATACTATCATTTTGGAGGAAGACAGACACTAACGATAGAAATCAGTGTCAGGATATTCAGCTGTACATCAAGCAGCTTGGAGAAGTGTAACCAGTGTAGTAAGAGAAGGGCTCCTAATGAACATCTAATAGGAGGTAAGCAAACTTGTGTGAAGTGTAGTAAGAGAAGGGCACCCTATGAACATCTAATAGGAGGTAAGCAAACTTGTACCACTACTTGTACATGATCTGAAAGAGTTGTCCTTTCTTACCATTGAATCCTGGATTATTAGGTTTAAAGAATGTCTCTTGCACTGATATACAAACAGGTTGGTAATTATTGATGAGTTGTTTGATACCAACAAAATCCTTGTGGAAGCCACGACAGTTCCCTGATATGAGTGTGGCCGTTACGAGTGTTTATTATTGTTACGCTATTTCTTTGTTCTGTGAGGCCTCTATCTCCATCTCAGATTTGACGGAGTCAGAAAAAATCCCTTATATAGAGCTTCCCTGTTTTGGGCACTTTTAATTTTGAGCTTTTATTTACTTTTTTGTTTTTGTCTTTGTGCTTTTATTTCCGAGCTTTATGTTGCCTGTTTAAGAGGAGGAGGATTTAAAAAATGTTCTCTCCCAATTATGTTTGGCTCAGGTGGTTTTTTTTTTTTTTTTATTTTTTATTTTCATGAGATGTTTGAGTTCTTGTTGACTGATAACATTTGTTAGTTTCAGCATAAGAAACGTTTGGTCTTGGTTGGCTGGTGCTAAACTGCTCCTTAGCTTCAAGAAAGGAGATTTGTTTTACAATTTTAAGATGCTGTATTTTATCTCTTCTTTCCATTTAGGGCAAGTTCTTGAGTGATGAACCTGTATGGCAATTTACACATTTTGGATCGGCAACGCAGTCCTGACTTTCATGACTGGTCACATAACAACAAGCACACAAAAGGTTTCCATCGTGTGCAGCATTCGCATTATCAAACTGCTGACACTGAAAACAGCGCAGTGTTTCGGCACATAAGGTCTGATGGGGCAATCCAGGTAGCCTGCTTAAAAGCACTTCGTTAAGATGAGAATGTAAGGATAGCATGTTTTGTGTTAACAAGTTGCCCATCTCTATAGATTTTAATTCCCTCCCCCTCCACAATCACACACACGTTTTCCTCAATCAGTTCTTTTAAAAGTTCCTAGAGATTAATATGAAGACAATCTCTAGACATCTTCTAAGAATTATGTGAAGACACATTAATAAAACATGCATTTTCAGGAGACAAGAGGACTGCACATCAAATATGGTCTTGACGAGCAAAGATCCTGAAAGGAGCTTTTTTATGACTTTTGGTTCACCAACTAAGGCCACAATATGCTATATGGTGACAGATTTTCTAGTTGACCGTTGATGACTAAGAAACTTGGATATTTGATGCTCTCACTAATCATAGCAGAAATGTATGCTCACTTAACAGTTCCAGAATTTTTCATTTCCATGTGACTGGGAGAAGAAATTAAAGTTGCGATATTGTAAACAGAAAAGATTTGGGCCCAAATGCTCCACTCACTATAGAGCCCAACAAAGTTGCTACTGTGGTGCTGCTGTGGTGTTGCTACAGAAATGAAACAACCAATAACATGAAATATTATGAAATACTATGTTGCTATGGAAACAACAAACATACTTGCACTTATAAAAATAACTGCCAGAACTGCAGTAGAGTGGTGAGATGCAGGAGTTCTATTTTCTCGTCAAAGTATCTATGTTATGTTTAATAAAGTTTATATTTTTGTAAACAACTCCTTGCCTCACTATTAAACTACCACATTGGTGACCGACTCTGGATAAGTACATTTTTCTGATCGTTTTGTGGGATTTGGATAAAATACAAAAACAGAACTAACTATACATCATAAACAATGGATGAAATATCAGCAGTAAAAATACCTCCTTTCATTCTTTCTGATCTGTCTCTGGTTCACAATCATGGAATCTGCTTTTGAGCTAGTGATTCCAAAGGACATTTAATCAAACTGCAACTATAACAGAATCCAGAATTAAGTATAATCACTGTGTGGCCAACCTACGTCTCGACATCACTATGACCGTGAGGCATATTATTTCTCCTGATACATCAGATCCACATGGGAAATTAAAAAATGAAGTCATTGCTCGCTGTGGTTAAAGTATAATGCAGGAAATACATCATTTACTTGCTGGCGAACAATTAGGAGATTGAAAGCCATTTGAACTCTTACACATTATACAGCAAAGTGCGGAAACTCGTAATATGGTGGACACTCTTGTTTTGGAATTATTTCTACAACAGCTACCTACGAATGTGCAGTCTATTTTAGCATCAATCACCCCTCTAACTACACAAAACACTCCTGAAATAGTGGATAAAATAACGGAAGTATCACCTACTTATGTAAGCCTAGTTCTGATTCTGGTGTATCACTTAGTCTTACACCGAACTCTGAACTGCTTAAAGAGATAAAATGGCTTTGTAAGGAAGTTTCATTTCTATGGTGTTCGAGAAGTAATTCTCGTAATCGTAATTTTAGTCACGTGAGAAAGTGAGAAATCCTCTGAAAAAAGTGATTTATGTTGGTAAACTGAGGGAAAAAAATAAATAAAATAAAGGGGACATTTCTATATCTCCCGTTCTACTCGGCCGATTGACGAAATTCAAATTG
This sequence comes from Stegodyphus dumicola, assembly GCF_044657685.1. Lineage (NCBI taxonomy): Eukaryota > Metazoa > Arthropoda > Arachnida > Araneae > Eresidae > Stegodyphus > Stegodyphus dumicola. The sequence goes on from NC_140780.1 coordinate 164,550,205, forward strand.
CGTTTTTCATATCTCGAAAGCGCGACTTAGGATACATATTAGATTTATATACAGCTTTATTCTACCATAGGTATTTTGACACAAAATGGGACTTTTTCCGAAATAACATACCATTTTTTTTTCCATATTTCCATTCTACAACTCAAATTATGCCAAACTACCAAGTTTTGTAAAAATCGCACAAGTAATTTTTAAAATATTAGCTCCTCAATGTTAATTGAGTTTGGTATATATTTATTAATCTCTCTTTTTTTTATTAAACTCATTTGATTCTTCCCTTCACATTTCGAAATTCAGGTTCATATATCTATTAGATATATTCACGATATATATTAGATTCAGATATAGCATTGTTTTACCATAGGTATTTTGACACTAACTAGGACTTTTTCTGAAATAACATAGCAATTTGTTTTCCATATTTCGATTCTATGAGTCAAATTATGCCTAAATATTAAATTCTGTAAAATTTGGTGCGATATTTAGTGAGAAATTTAAAAATTTAATTTGCTGCATCATTTTAAGTTTGCGCGAAGAATAATTCACTTAGCAAACTTCTTAATACATGGCAACCTATTTTCCTTTCTTTTCCATTGTGCAGGACCGGAAAAAAGTCAGTGTTCCTAGTTTTTTACATTGTGAATGAGCAGAAAAAAGTCCCATTGTTTCTACTTTCAAATAATTTTAACAAAGTGCCTAAACCACATTTGATGTTATTATCGCTTTCAACAAACACACCAAATTTCAAAAATGCACCAATATATAAATTGACGTATATCTTCAGAAATTTTGAATAAAAAACTAATTTTTTGCAAGAATGCTTAGAAATAGATCTACTTTAAGATGATGGTAAAAATTTTATAGAACAATTCAAAATTTTTCTGAAAAATTTATAAAAATTATTTAAAAATACAAATTTTAAAAACAAATCATAAAAAATAGGCAAATTTTATTTGGAATGAACCTGAATTTTGAAATATCAAAGGAAGAATCAAGTTTAATAAAAAAGAGATTTTAATAAATATATATACAATTAACATTGAGGAGCTAAAATTTTGAACACCAATTTTTAAAAACTACACATGCGATTTTTACAAAATTTGGCATAATTTGAGTCCTAGAATCGAAATATGGAAAAACGTTCACATGCCATTTCAGAAAAAGTCCGATTTTGTTTCAAAATACCTATATTAGAAGAATGCTATATATAAATCTAACACTGCACCTAAGACATGCTTTTGAGACATGAAAAACGCAAGTTGAATTTCGTCAATCAGCCCAATAGAACGGGAGATATAGAACTGTCCCCCCTTTTTTTGTGTGGTGTACCACTGAAAATTTCCTTCTAAGGCCAATGAATGTACTCTATCCTGCAATTTTTGGGGAAATTTCCAAGGCAAGGAGTAGCAGCGATATACACCTCACCTTGTAATTCTCGTCGCCTATTTCTTCATGATCACAAAACCAATATTAACTTTTTAATCGATACAGGTAGTGATTGTTTCTTAATTTCTTCTTCAAGATCCGATAAAATGACTACTCTTATTCAAACCTTTCTAGCAGCAAATGCTACTAAGATGAGTTTAGATAAATAAAAGTTATTACCTTTAGATTTAATTTAAGAAAACAGTTTATCCTTTTTATGTATGTAATGTTCAAACTGCTATAATTGGTGCAGATTTCTTACATTATTTTAACCACTAACCAGATCTTAGAACCCATCACTTAAGCAGCACTTGCAACAAATTAAATTCTCATGGTATTTTGCATGTTGCTAGTATACATTCTGTTAAATCTGTATTTTGTAATAACAATTATTCTAAGTTGTTAAATGACTTTCCTCGCATTATTCAAGCTCCAAGTTCAAACCAAATTGTCAAACATTCAGTTCAGCATCATACTGAAAATTTTGCCCCCCCCCCATTTTTGCCAAATCACGTTGGCTTGCACTTGATCATTTGAAAATTGCAAGAAAGGAATTTCAGCATATGTTGGATTTAGGCCACATTCACCCATCCAACAGCAATTACGCTTTGCCACTTCATATGGGGGAAAAGATATAAATCATGGGTGTTCTGTCAGTGATTTTAAAAGCGCTTTAATGCTCCGACCAAAAATGACAAGGATCCGGTCCCTACTATTATTGATTTTACTAACGAACTCCATGGGTGCAACATATTGTCCCATGTAGATTTAGTCAAAGCATTTCATCAAATTCTGATTGCTCCCGAGTATGTCCATAAAACTGCTATCTGTACACCATTTTGGCTTTTCAAGAGCACTCGTATGCAGTTTGGCTTTTGCAATGCATCCAGCACTTTTCAAAGGTTTATCGATGAGCTGATGAGAGGTTTCAATGGTGTATATGCATTTATTGATGATATTTTGATTTTTTACATATAGGAATCAATTACAGTATAAATTAGTCATACAAGGGGCAGACCAAAATATCGCCACCATCGCCAGGTTGGTGATACTTCACCAAAGCAATGTACTTAATATTAGACATGCCCTCTCATAAGCTTATTTTCCCAGCTGTTTCTTTTCTTTCAAGCATTTCATATTATTTCTCACATAATTTCACTAAAATAATTTACATATGTACAAAATTCATAACTCCTTCCAATTATCTTTCATTACTTCCAGTAAATCATTCATTATTAGCTCTATAAAGATGATGACATGCATAAAAATTAACTGAGGGCTTATTGCACTATTTTGAAAAATGGCACACAGGGCTTCAATATCTCTTCTGTACAGCTTGCTTAGTCAGAAAACCAGTTTCAGATATGAAGGTCTATGCACTCCTCCCACACAATGCTACCCACAGCATCAAACCTTCACTGCCATATTGATCGCTTTCTCGGATACTGGAGGACAATGGTTGGTAGTCCTGGCTCTTATTAGATCAAGTTATGTCATGATTCAGTGGTTAGGCTGAAGCAGAACTCAGTTGTGAAGAGAATGGTCTCCCACAGCATCTTGGTCGAAAAGCTGATGTTCTCTGCACCATGCTAAACAAACACTTCTGATCGTAGAAATGAGGGAGCCACCAACAACAGGTCTTATGAACAGATCTCTCTCATACTGCTGTCTGGAAACAGTAACTCTTAAAATCTCAGCTATTTGCAGCTGCATCAAGATCATGAGAGTAGAAAAGTTATAGCACCCCTGTATGCCTTTGCATTAATGGATGACTGTTGATCTTGATTGCTCATCCTGGCTTTTTGATGATCTCACCTAGGCTTTCTCTGTATAAATCTGATGTCCTTAAACTGTTCCCATAAGCTGTACACAACTATGGGCATTACATTAAAGTATCTAGCAACCTGCAATTGAGGTTGCCCTGTTTCCAATATCCTAACTATTAGCCACCTCATTTCCCCATCTAAATGTTAGAGATTATTTATTTTAGCTGTATGCTTTTGAATTTCACCAGATGTCCCCTGTACCCCCAAAAAATCACAATGGAAGTTGGCAGGGAAAGTGCATAATTGAAGCACAAGAAATGGTTTTCTAATAAATATTTTTCTAAATTGCACATTCAACACTATTATATATATACAAATGCATTTTTATCAATATGCAAGTAATTTAAATTACTCAGACTGTTGAAATACATTACAAAATGACCATTCAATAATGTATTGCATTAAAGTTCAAAGAAGGATAAAGCTGATACCAAAAACATAGAACTATAAAAATGGCTACAGATTCATGACCTAAAATTAATTTATTAAAGAAAAATACAGTTACAAATGACCTTTAGTGAGGTAAAATATTATTTAGCAGCTGTTTATTATGAGTTGTGAAACATGGTTTATTATTCAGATTCAGTGGAATCTACAGAAGCACCAGCGCCTGCCTGAAATGTAAAAAATATTATGTAAATCTTAAAAGCAAATAATTCTTCAAACTATTTTTGTTTTCATTTTAAAATTGACTTAATACAAGATTAATAAAATTGCTTTGGAAAAAATAATAAAACTTTCAAACCAAGTTTCCCCCTCCCTTTTTTGGGGTGTGGTGGTAGTTGAAAATATTTTATTATTATATTGCCTATATTTAAAATATTATATTATTAAGAAAGTACAAGACGCATATTTTCACTAGAGGATATTAATTCATATATGTTATATGAATGTCAGATATAATAATTACAATTAGAAGCAATTACTTAAAATTCCATTAGTTTACATAATTCTGCTAGTCATGAACAATCAGCTTTTATAAATAAGCATGTAATTCACACTCCAATCAATGACGTCTTCTGTGAATGAACATGCAGAAATGTAAAATCTTGTAGTATGGTAAGTTAATGAAAGCTATATTAGTTTGTGATATTGCTCCAGACATTGTTTGCCAAATAATCATAATTGCCAGGGAAGTCAAGTGATACAAAACAGATATTTTAGCTGAGGTTACACTAGTTTTTAGCAAGCATTTTTAATAAAATCTGCTCTTGGCTCTGATTTGCTATCTTTGCTTGCTTGTTATATTACGTAGCTATAAGTGTTCCGTGTTTTTGATTCTATGAAATTTAGCTATCCAGTTCTTCCATAACTCACATAAACCTAATTCCAAATTTTATTTCACTTGCACACATTTTTGATCAGCCGGAATAACTACTCATAGTCATAACAACACAAGTGACTCTAAACCAGGGGTTCCCAACATGGTCAGTATTGAGCCCTAGGGTAATGAAATTGTAAAGAGGGTCAGTACGGGTCACGGGTTCAATATCCAAACATGCACCATAAATCAATTGGTGCTATCAAAATCCCACTAATTAGAAAAAACTTTATTAATAAAATTCATGATTAACTGACTATTGATATAAAGTAAAAAGTGTAGTAAAAAAGAAACCATACAAAATAAACATGGGAAAAAAATCTAATATATTTTTTTAATATATTTATGCAGTATGTTCAATTAAAAAAGTACAATGTAGGAACACAAGAAAACACTGCTAAAAAAATATCCCCAAAGCATACAAAACTAATTACCCCCAGTAAAATCTACAGCAATTCTTTCACACATGTTGGCTATTGAAACTTAGGACAAATTCTTGTCAAATAGCAGCTATGTCATCAATATGTAAGTATGCCCTCTACATTTGACAAGAACTCTATAAGCTAACGGCTGGTCTTCCTCTCCCTTCTTGTCATAGGAGAAACCTTTGAAGCATGTAACCCCACCAACTGCAAAAACTGTTGCTCAACCAAAATGGAAAAGGATACACAGCAGAAGGGAAATTAAGTGATCACTAGAACCACAATACAACCATATCCGCAGTGTGTTTTTAGCTGTTGATTTTGTTACATGAACTTGTACATCATTATATGAAAAGTAACTCAATTTGAATAATTTCATTTTTGAATTTAAACATTAAAGTTTATGGGTTCTTAGAAATTAATGACATCACATGAAAAAGAAAATGCCAATAATATTTCTGAAGAACATTTAATGCTTAGCATGTAATCATTAAACGGAAATGCAGCAACCTTTACATCTCATTTGTGAAAAAAAATTTAACGACAATGGTAATGAGACCATCAAAATAAAAGACTCATTTAACAAGAATGCATGCAGAAACAAAAGAAAACAATTTGAAACATATTAAAAATCCCAAACATATAGTCTTAATGTGCTCAAAGAGAGGCAAATCTTGTTTGACACCACTGACATCATCACTCAGCAACAATACAGTTCAACGCTGTACAAAACAAATGTTTGAAACTATTGAACCACTGATCTCTGAACTAAGGATTAATATTATTTGTCTTACAGCTAGATGAATTGACCTTTGGAAGGAAGAGCATTTTAATAATTATGTGCATTATTATACCAATGTTATCAAAGAAATGGCAGAAGTTTTTTTTTTTTTTTTTTTTTTTTTTTTTTTTGTGCAAAGTCTTTCAAAACATATAGAAGAGACATACTTTATTGTTTTGAAAATATTTTTGAGCAGTATAACATTTTCCTAATGCTGCTGTAGCTTTTTGTGATGGTGTGACAATGGTAGTTCAAAAATATCAAGGCTTTCTAGCATACCTGGAAAAATAAAATGCCTAATATTTTGGACTATTCACTGTTTTCATACAGGTAACATTGAGTTGTGAAAAATATTCAGGAAGAGCTTCACATTGTTTTAAAGCTCCATATCAAATTAATAATAACTATCTTTTTTACACAACTGTATTACTACAATGATGAAAGCTACAGTTTGCTTCTTCATGTGGAGATAACTGGCTCTCCAAAGGTAACTGTTTACCGCGTTCAATACATTTTTAATACAGTGATAGAATTTTTGCTTGAAGTTGACCCTATGTCAATACAATTAAAAAAATTCAATAAATATATATTCCCCTTGCCTGATATTCTTTCATTGTTCAATGCCACTCAACTGCAAGGAAAAGGCATCAATCTCATTTAAAGTTAGAATGATGATTTTTGATTCTAAAATTGATTTGTTTATATCAATACTGAATCACAAAGAAATCCCATAACTTAATGCAATTGTGCATTATTCAAAAGGACTGTATTTCCTCAGAAGCTACGTATTTATAAACCACTTGCAAAATTTAGATTTTTAATGTTCACTTCCACGACACTGAAAATTTGAAAGTGCCAGCATGGCTCATAGGACACTAAACTACAATATATTTTATCTTTATATTATGATGCATGAAGAGTTGATTATGTTGAAGGAGGATGTTAAAATACAAGACTTATTCAAAACAAATGAGTACATTAAATTCAGAAATTTAAAAGTCATATGAAAGAAATATACCCACTGTTATCAACAAAAACGTTATCAAACATCACGAAGCAACATAACTGACTTTTTCCTTTTCTTACTAGCCAATAATTTATTATGGAAAACAATAAACATGTTAAATATTTTTGAACGAGATAATTTAAGGTTTAAGAAATTTTATGACAAATATTAAAAAAAATTGCAACACTAGATTAAATTAATTAAAATCAAACTTTTGTGTACTAGAATATGTGACTTTGTTTCTGAAACTTGATATTTGTAAAACTAAAAATTGTATTACAAAATATAATAAAACATAAATCTTATAATTTTTTCAAAAACTTTTATTCATATTTTTAGTTTTAATGTTATTTTTATTTATGTGCAATTATTTCTATTATGATTATGCATATTATAGAAAAAATGTAAGGGCGTAAAAACCATTCTTGTAAAATGGATTAATGCAAGAAAACAACTAGGAATTAAGTGTCTAAAATTACATATAATGTGAATGACAGTACACATAAGAGAAAAACATGAAGACAGCTAGTTAAATGAGATAATCCCTATCACTTGCCTCCCTGGGAAACTAAAATATCGAGAGAATGGTTGTGTGCATATATCAAAATCAAATAAAAGAACAAATAAAAACTAGAAGCTATTAAAAGTTATGAAGTGCTAGGAATAAAAACTTTAAAAGAATTAGAAAAGAATATGTGGGAAAGTCCTAGGACCTCATAATGAGGTCTATGGGTTAAGTTCACCTTATAAAGCGAGCAGGTCATTAATGGAAGTTGCAAGAGGACAATATCAACACTGTTTTAAGCATGTGATCATGCTTTTGTTTAAATGAACATAGAAATTTCTAAGCAGAAAATACTTCAAAATATTTGCAGTTTACAAACTTTAAACGAAAGGCCATGATTTGTCCAAGGATACTGGCAATTACTGACATACAGTGGCAGAAAAGACTTTTGATAACTGTTAATTAACTGCACAAAAAAATTAATTTAATATGAAGTCATATTTCAGATTAACTTTTGACTGCTCTAAGCACTGCTCAAAAAAAAAAAAATGGGACAGTGCTATATCTCCCGTTCTACTGGGGCGATTCACGAAATTCAAATTGCGTTCTTCATGTCTCGAAAGCCCGACTTAGAATATATATTAGATTTATATATAGCACTATTTTAACATAGGTATTTTGACACAAAATCGGACTTTTTCTGAAATAACATACCAATTTTTTTACATATTTCGATTCTACGACTCAAATTATGCCAGAATACCAAGTTTTGTAAAAATCGTACGAGTAGTTTTTAAAATATTAGCTCTCAAAATTTTAGCTCCTCAATGTTAATTGAATTTGGCAAATATTTATTAATATCTCTTTTTTTATTAAACTTTTTTGATTTTTCCTTTCACATTTCGAAATTTAGGTTCATTCCAAATAAAATTTACCTATTTTTTGTGTTCTATTTTTTAAATTTCTATTTTTAAATAATTTTTATATATTTTTCAAAAAAAAATTTTACCATCATCTTAAAGTAGGTGTATTTCTAAGCATACCTGCAAAAAATTAGACTTTTTTATTCAAAATTTTCTATGATATACACAAATTTACATATTTTCGCGTTTTGAAATTTGGCATCTTTTTTTTTTAGCGATAATAACGCCAAATGTGGTCTATGGATTTTTGTCACAGTGAATTGCCACAGCTGTTTTTAACCTTAAATTTCAAGTAAAATTTCAAGAATTATATGACATTTTTTCCCTCAATGATGTGTAATAAATATTTATTAATACTATATGAAATCTATTTTTTTTTTTTTTAATTTCTCACTTTTTTTTTTTTTTTTTTTTTTTTTTTAATAAGAGTAAATTTTGGTAAGTCAATTTTGACCTTCGGCATTTTATCGTCTGCTACTTTACTTCGTCTAAATCGAATTGTCTAAAACTAAAAATTTACGTTTGATGTTTATTTGAATTTTATGACATTAACTGCATAATTTATTTCTAAACAAACTGTTGCTTTTGAAGTGGCTGAAAGAGCGGCTGATTCTATCATCCATATTTTTAAAGCACAGTATATTTTATAGAAACATAAGATTTAGAATAATCATTTTTATAAAAGTCAAATTACGATATAAACGTACAACCTTCTAGAGACTGAATTAATGGAAGTTCAATGGTTATGTAGAAATGATCTGCAGCTACTTAATGGCTGAATACGTTAGTAGATTCTGTAGACAAGTAAGAATAATTATATAAACGACACCCAACATTCTGGATTCAATTAACAACGAGGATACGATGTTTATTAAATGAATTTAAGAAGTTTTAAAACATAGAAAATCAACTCATTTTTTATCCTAAAATGTATTTTTGTGCGTAGCGTATTTTCATTATATCCTTAAAATTCTAATTTAGAATGTAATTGTCAAGAACTGAATCCTAATCATCAGTAATATAATAAGTGATTATTACGGTTATTAATAAATTCTTATAAAGTAATTGCAAATATTTCAAAAAACTTTCTGCCTGAATGCAAATATTTTTCTGTGCAAATATTTTTTATTTTATATTAATCAAGATTGCACACGATATTATTCATTTGCACTTCAATTCTTACCGTCAGTTCTAGTAGAAGTTACAAATCAATTATAATTAATTAAGGATTGGATTATTTAATTATGGCAAAGCACACGAGGGCTATCTGCCTAAAGGGAGGGATGCCTTCATGGAGGACTTTCTAAGGAAAACTGGCTGTTATACACGTTACACATGGGGAAAACTACGAAAACACCCATGTGGCCACCCCGTTTGCGGGATTCGAACCTCGGACCGAAATACCAGTGTTCAGCGTCTTTACCGGTTGGCCGTTAGTGGGCTATTTTATTAAGGAATGACCATCTAAGTTTAGAAACAGCGTACCGTAATAGCAATTTAAATATTGGCGCCTTATCTTTTATGTTACTCCCGATTGGCAAGCTACAGAATTTTTAATGAGTATTCGGGTTTTGCTAGTAACTTCCCTTGGAAATCGCGCTTAAACTAGGTTAACTAGTTATTTGAACATAGAAAGAACATGGGAGCTATTTGATTAAGATGCTTTCATAGAGAACCTTTGTAAAGAGAACCTAGAAAACTACAACAACCGACCATGCTAGCTTGGGTTAGACTTCGCAACAAACAATTAGTATTTAACAATCTTCAAATGATAGGCAACTGGTGAGGCTCCAATTAAATCTCCAATTTAATATTTTATTTGTAAATATTTAAAATATTGTTGTATTCCTAGACACAAAAAGCAGAATTTAAGTTTTGTTAACTCGTTAGTAAACTACCAAGCCATAGTGCAAATGAATATTCAATTTCTTTTGCAATAATTGTATTCACTTAATATTCTTGGAATATGAGCTAAAGAAGGAACATTCTCGAAAGATTAAAGAAGTGTTTAAATCCAGTGATATTAGGTTTGTCTTACAAGCTCAGGATCAAAACGATTCTGCAATTGCCCAAGTAGTTGACTTGTAAATGGCTGTGAATTAAGCAGATGACGTGTTCAATCAGAAAACGTATTCCAAATGTTTTGTATTGCATGACAATGCATCTTTTCATTATTCAATAACCAGTCGGAGAACTGCTTGTGTTCCGAAAATAAGTATGTGTACTCTCGTCCTGCATGTTCTTCAAATTTGTCTTGTGTTTTTTTTTCTTTCCCAAAAACTAAAGTTGCCTCTCAAAGGAAAGATTTTTGACACTGAAGACACAAAAGAGTATGACATCTACTTTTAGAGGCATGTCAAAAACAGATCTCTACAAGCCTTCTCTTTCAGAACATGTTGTGCAGTCAGACAAAAAGTTGCATCAGCGTAAATTCTATAATCTATTTTTATTACACTCTGATTACTTTATTAACATACAGTGAATATATACTAAATCGTTTACTTCAGCTTAAGTAATTCGGAATTTTTGACGGAATTGTTGTTGGAACTAGGACTTAAGAAGATAAGTTAAATTAAATATTTCAATAACCCAATAAATTCAAGGTCGAAGTTTCAATATTTTATTTTCGGAGGGAGGGGAAATTCTTTCAGTTTTGGTCCATTATCCTAAGTATATTTGCTTCGATTCTTTATTTTTCCATGAAAGCCAAAAATTTACGCATGGTATACATATAACGCGTAGCTTCAAATTAAAATTTAATAATATACAGAGTGGTTATGATTAAAGTTCCACATTGAAACGGTCATAAAAGGAAAACTACTGGATTAAATGTTATCAAACTTGGTAATCGTGTAAAGGAGGTAATGGGAATTTATTTTCCGCAAAGAAAAGGAAGTTCGAAACCTCACCACCAGGGGGGGAAATGGCGCTGTATGCAATATTGTTAAACGAAATATGGGTCGGAATCTAACTTAACCTTTTGTTACACGGGTTTAATATGTTGTATACTCTTAAGAAACTTTGAAGTAGGTAAATTACCATTTAAAAGCGTTAAATTCGATAAAAGTCGAGTGCGCCATCCGTGTAAGTGAGAAATTCGTTCGTGAAAACCTTGATTTAGTGATTAGAAAATGTGAGATCGCAAATCACTTGCACAAGTGCGTACAATCTGGAAATCGTTTTCTTACAGATCGCTAATTTGTAATTTTTGAAGCCTGAAATCGGCCCTAAAACATGAAGATACTGATTCTAAACGCTTTCAATCGATTTGGGCCAAAGATATCCCTCACGTTATCTATCTAGTTCCATTGCGTTCTCCTATTGCAGACAGCTTATTTCATAACTGAACCATTTTTCTCTGAAGAGCAGTCGACAGCTGGACCACTGTGATTGCAGCTCACTTAGAGTCAAGGTTAAAATGTTTTGTGATACATGAACTGCAGTAACGTGCCATTTTAGATACTACGATTTTTATGCAGGGCTGGGCCCCACCTCACATGTGTTGCACATGTGTACTTAGGCAACATTTCACGAATGAACGTCTTATATCCCGACACTTTCCCTCTTTCCACCAGACCTCAACCTCTGTGACTTTTGGCTATGGAGTTATCTCTAAAGCACTCTTTATGGTGGGTGATAATCTAAACAATTTGGCAGAAATGAACAATGTGATACACTGACATGTCCGTAACATTCCTCTTGATATGCTAAGAGCTGCTGTTGAGAATGCAGTAACAGGATTTAACTTGCTTTCGGAAAATGCTGGACGCTACATTGAACATGCTTTGTAACACGTTTCGGAAACTATTAAACACATTTTAAACAGATGTTTTCATGTCTTATTTCATTTAACAATATTGCATACAGTGCCATTTTCCCCCTGGTGGTGAGTTTTTGAACTCTTTTTTTTTTCCCGCGGAAAATAAATTCTCATAACCTCCTTTACATGATTCCCAAGTTTGATAAGATTTGCTCCAGTAGTTTTCCTTTTATGGCCACTTCAAATTGAAACTTTAATTATAAACGTGTAAAAAACCCATGTAAATTAAACTTTAAAAGTTTGGCAGTTTGGTTCAAGTCCCAGCTTTAAAAATGTATATATAAATATAATCTTTTATATTAATCCTCTTAGAAAGAATGTTTTAAGAAGCTAATTTTTCTCTCGGGTTATAGATTGTATAAAAAAACATGATCTTTAATATGATTTAGATTGTTTCAGCCGATATAAGAATCGGGTTACTCTGTGGTACAGAATAAACCCTGCTGGACTGTTTTATTTCTTTGTCATTTAGCAAAAATCTTTTAATTAAAATATTTATCCTTTGGACTTCGCTTTAAACTTTATTTATAGTTAAAATGACTAGAAAATGAGAAGGTGTCTTCAGCTGAAACGCAATTCATGTAATTGATATATTAAAAAATTGACAAGAATGCAGAATTTATGAAAGTTTAGCAAAGGAAAAATCTTAATTTTCTTGTGTGAGCACTGAAAATAACTGTAGAAGGAAAGAAGAAAATCAGGGAGAAAAGTAAGCAAAAATTTGCAGGGAAATTTGGCTGTCCGACATACCAAGATGTTTAAAAAAGTTGGACGCTTTTGAATATACTTTCAGGATACTTCAAAGAATTTAGGTGTTCAAAGAAAAACTACTTGGACATGTACACCAGCAAATACCATCAATTGAGCTTGTGGTTAACAGAAAAGACAAAAACGATATCATTGCAGATTAAAGTGAAGAGCGACTGATTTTAGACTATATGGTTGTATAAATTTAAATTACGTTATAGAACATCATATCGTATCATAAATGGAGAATCCCATGATTTTCTCATTCGAATTATTTGAAGATTCAGGAGTTTATCCAGTGATGTATGTGGATGTCACCTAAAGATGTTCTCTTTTTCCTCCTGATGAAACAGCGGCTGAGCGGTAAAGTCGCTGAACGCTGGTAGTTCTGTCCGAGGTCCGAATCCCGCGAACAGGCTAGCTGTATGGGCATTTTCGTGGTTTTCCCCATGTGTAATGTTTATACGAGCCAGTTTCCCTTAGAAAGTCCTCCACGAAAGCATTCCTACCCTTAAGCAGATAGCCCTAGTGTGCTTTGCCATAATTAAATAAACCAAAACCTCTTGATGAAACCAGTCTTTCTTTTCATCTCATACCTTCAAAATGGTTAGCCTCTAAAGACTGATAAAGGGTCTGACCAAATATTGATGAAATGGATTGAACTGGATTATTAAGTTACGTCAAAGCAGGGCTATCTGCCTAAAAGGAAGGATGCCTTTGTGAAGACCTTTCTAAGGGAAACCAGCTGGCATACACGGTACACATGAGAAAATCCCCGAAAATGCCCATGCAACCAGCCCATTTACTGGAATTCGAACCCTGGAGTGAACTACCAGTGTTCAGCGAATTTACAGCTCGGCCGTTTGTGGGCCTTTATGAAATGGAAGGCGATAACTTTATTTAAAATGATTGTCAGAAATATCAAGATATTTCGAAAAGTTGGATGCTTTTTAATATACTTCCGGAATGCCTAAAGAAAAGAGCAAGAATAAAGTAGAATGCTTGAAGAAAAAGAGAAGAAAAAATAAATTTTTGGGTAAAATTTAGTATTTGTATTTTTTTAAATTTAAAACTTTTTAATCTTATGATATTTGATTCTTATGATTTCAAAAATAAAATATTTGACTAAAATATGAATAACATTTAAGAAACCAAATGTAGGATAAAGTTGTGTAAAGCAATGGGCACAATGATAAAACTGTTTAAAGCAGTGTATGCAAGTCATCCTAAGTTAAAATGTCGGTTATACATCTCTCTTATTTATATATATCTTTTCTGAACGGAACATTGAAAGGCATGTTAACTGTGCTTTACTGTATTTTCTCTTTTAATATATGCAGTTTTCAAACGCATCGTAGTCTGGGTTACAAAGTATTCCTCCGAAAGAAACGCAATTCAAATAAATAAAATTAAATTCTGGAAAATTTATATTAATAAATATATTTAAAATGCTCAGTTCGAAGGAATAAATAGAAAATTTTAAAGCAATTATCTGAAGGGACAATGCAACACAAACAATTAAAAAAAATTATAAAAATTTAAAAATTACCTAAAATAATAACTATGACATAAAATATATATAAAGAAAACTATTTGAAAAAAAATAAACGCTGCACCTTTATAGGTAAATAGAAATTTTTAAAACAGTTATTCGAAAAATACCATGCACTTAAACAATTCAAATGAAATTCGAAAAAGAAAAAATTACTTAAAATAATAAGTTATAATTAAAAATATAATATAAAGAATATTATTTGGAAAAAAGGAACGATGGTGACTTTTTTCCCTCTCACGGGAAAGGAAACTAGGTTGCCATATATTAAGAAGTTCGCCAAGTGAACTATTCTTGGCGCAAACTGACAAAAAAGTGCCAACATAAATTTGTGAATTTCTCCGTAAATTTCGCTCCAAATTTTACAAAATTTCATATTCAGGCGTAATTTGAGTCGTAGAATCGAAATATGTAAAAAAATTGGTATGTTATTTCAGAAAAAGTCCGATTTTGTGTCAAAATACCTATGTTAGAATAGTGCTATATATAAATCTAATATATATCCTAAGTCGCGCTTTCGAGACATGAAGAACGCAATTTGAATTTTGTCAATTGGCCCAGTAGATCGGGAGATATAGGACTGCCCCCCCCCTTTTTTTTTTTTTTTTTTTTTTTTGAGCAGTGTACATCTAACTAAATATATTAATATTACTAGTAGTTTACATAAACATTACGGATGTACTAAATACCTGCAGGATAATTTTATAAAATCAAGGTAGTTCACTTTACCTTTCAGCCAGAAAGTATCTCTACATTATAAATATGAAGCGTTCTATTGCAACTTACTTCAGTCTTATACAGCTCATCCATAATATTTCTAATAACCTCATCAATTCCTTGTTGCTTTTGTTCAGGTGTTTCACTCATAAAATGAAGGCACATTTGTTCAATGTTTTTCAGTTTCTGGAAATAGAAATCCCGCTCTTCTTCGACTGTTTCAAGTGACAGCTTCATTTGTGCTACCTAAGTAATTATACAGTTTAAATGCAATAATCCATTCTTATGATTCCTTGAATAAAAAAAGTTCATTTAAAAATTAATAAACTTTAATTATACATAATATGTCTGATCATTTGAAGATTTATTTGTGAAGTTACTTTCCTAATTCCTACAAGTTCACCATAAGCTAGAAATAGTTTTAGCAATATATACTGTATTTTACAGTTTATCATATGCCTTATTTAACAGGGGGGATTTATTACATGGAAAAACACAAATTTTATTTTGTAAACAGCATGGTATTTATTTCCAAAATATAATACTGTTTATCTCATATAATACTGTTTATCTCTCTAATGCCAACTCTTTTACTTGAGTTTTACTATTAAAACACTGCAGATTATTTACTGAACATGATGTTAAGAATACAGAGATGGTTAAAATGAGAGAGAATATTTGCAAATAATAATGTAAATAAATACAGACACCAGTCACTAATGACTTTTAGATCAATGATTCCTGACTTGTGGTACAAGTATCCTCGGAGATGCAGCAGACTCACCAGAGATCACTACTTGTTGAAACTTTATTGTGACTAATTATGACCATAACTGTACAAGCACGTCATCCGTATAAATATTACTGTTAGTTCACACCTGTGCACTCTGATCTTTATAATATTTTTATTTATTTTTCTTCTTATTTTATAATGATATATATATATATGATGTAAGAAATTGATGTGTGGGTAAATATAATTTCTTTAACTATACATTTCTGCACTAATGGAGATTATGTTTGCTGGATAACTATTTGGAAAGTTATGTTTACCTAGACACATCACACTGAAAAATGTATTCTTCAAACATATAAAATGAACAAAGTACTGAGAGGAAAATAAAACAAGGATTTTCTAATATAAGGCATAAGAAGTTTCCCATGTCCTAGTACATCATGCGTGGAGATTATAAAATAATAGTATGAATAAAAAAAGTATTTCAGGTGAGAAACAAGAAGTCATCTCTTAACAATGTGCTTTGCTAAATATTGACAACACAGCATCATATTAAGGAATATAAAGCATTTGTTTGATGACCATTATTAGAAGCCGCCAAACAAAATCAGTTTTTTTATAGCAAAATAGTCAGCAAAATTATAGGGTTGCCACTCAAACAGAACGAAATTCCTTGACCTCCAGTTATGTTTTAAGAAAATCACAATCTAGCCACTTAGTGCACATTGGCTGTGCTGAGGGTAAATTAATTATGGCACAACTTTAAAACACAACACTGCACAATATTTGCATACTAAACCACCATTTTCTTCAGCAATCAATTGTATCACAAAATTAGTTAAGTCTAAATAATTTCCCTTTTTAAATCACATGAAAAGAGTAAATCATACAAGGAGTGATTGTTAGTGTATCTGAAATTTTGTCATATTAAAAGAAAGGGATTTATAGTAAAATGTCAGCACAAATATAATTAGTTAAAAGAATAACTTAAAACTAATTTTGCATGCATAAAAACATACATTTACAAAAGAAGTGAAATGCTTACAATACATTTCATCTACTGGTAATGAACGAAATCAGAAATGAAATTTGATTTTTTCAGTGCAATGCATAAACTTTTAAATACTGAATTTTTTCAATTATGTCATAATTATGTAAAAATTATGACATGAATGACAGCTTTATTGTTTTATAATGTATTGCAAATAAATTCTGGAATGAAAGTTATTGTTTACAAAATGGCAATGAAGCAGCAGTTATAGCTATCATATTAAATAACATATAATTGCCAAACAATCATCCCTGTAATATTAGGATGAGGTTAAAAAAAGTGCTTTTTTTTTAAGTCGAGAGACTTTTGATGAAAATTTTTTAATATAAGCATATACAATACAAATTAAATGTAACTTTTTATTGGAACTGAATATTCAAAAAAAGACATTTAAAATATTTAAACAAAACATTAATAAAAAATTACAGTAAATAATTAACACAAAACTAGATCTGTAGTTTTAGTTCTGAAATTTTCGAGTCAACTGAAGAAACATCTCTGCTCAACCTTTAAAAAGATATATCATACAAGCAAGAATTATTAAATTATCTTCTTCCAATGTGTTATCTTCTCTCAAAATGTTACATAATGAAATTTCTAAAAAATAATGTAATCCTTACTACATATCTAAAGGCAAATAATGAAAGCAATATTTAGTTAGTCATAGAAGTTCAGAATACAAAATAAGTTTCAATTTAATATACTGTGAAACCTCATGTGAAAAATTTCTGGTTAATTTTTGGATTATGGTAACTTGGCGATTTTTTGGTGAAAATTTGGCGACCAACCCTGCTACAGCAACCTGCTAGTTTTTGTTTGGACGCCATTTTGTTTTCACGAAGTAAAGGCATTTTTTTTTTTTTACTCAACATTTCCAACATTTTTTCCCAACAATCTGCTAGCCGAATTACGCTTATGCTAGAACTTTTATGGAACAAAAGTGCTTAATCATGACGAAGATAAGGTGCGAAATTGGGACAAAGTGCAGAATCGCCCACTGCTTGCCGCGTTTTTAAGAATTGCACATACACGGTATCATCCATGTACTTGTCTACCTATTTTCACTTAAACAAACATCCCCAAATTGCACAAAAATGGCATTGCGCACACTCTTGACTATATCCATGTACACTGCTAAAGTCCTAGCTAGTAACCTTTATCGCCTTACCAAAATGTCGCCAAACTACCTGTTACCATATTCCAAAGATTAGCCAAATTTCTAATTTAAAAAAAATAATTCCATGCATACATAATATTTTAAAACACATTTTATAACTTGACTTACTGTAAAATTTGGCAACGTTCGAATACTACTCAAACCCTGAGAGGAATATCAACGGGGGCGGAACTGGGGAACATTTTATTATTATAAAATACACATTTTATAACTTGACTTACTGTAAAATTTGGCAATGTTCGAATACTACTCAAACCCTGAGAGGAATATCAACGGGGGCGGAACTGGGGAACATTTTATTATTATAAAAGAATTCAATCAATTTAGACCTCATGCCAAAGTATATGCAGCTCTAAAGCATTTTTCACATCCCATACTGGTAGTTTAAAAAACTGCCAAAAATATTTTCAAATGCTTCATCTCTTAATGTTCCTTATGTATACATAGCAAACCTTGTCAGTAGTCAACGCGCGAACGACATTTTTACAACTTTGAAAATCTGCGCGTAGCGTATGTTGTAATTAACCATTCATTAATTTTAAATTAATAATTAATTGTAATCAATTTTATTACATTTAAAATCCATATACATATAAAACTGAATAATTAAAAATATACCTTGTAAATTATATGCACATTTAATTAGAAATTTTCTTTTAACTCCTCAAGCATTCACTAATAAAAAGTACTTCAAATCACTACTAATCATAGAAAAAATCAGAAGCTATAAATCATATCTTTATTCTGGATATGATTTCTACAGGGAAATAAAATTTAAATAACCAAGAATGATACATATAAGTATTAAACAAAATACGCATAATTTATGAATGCAAAGATTTATATGTAGCATGCTTAGCAAGCTTAAGTTCTGACTTTGAGAATGTTTTTTTATAACACAGTTCTTCATTTGCCTGCATATTTATTTTTTCAATCAAAACTGCTTCAAGAATTTTAAGACCTAAATTTGGTCGAAATTCCATCTGATTTTTTTTTAACAATAGAAAAAATTCTTTCGCAAGCTGCATTTGAATGAGGTATTATTAAGACAGCATGCATTACAGAAGGCAATACTTTGTATTTAATACACCCATTCATATTTTTTAATTTGGCAATTTCTCCCCATGCTATATCAATATGCAAATCTACAATTTCTTTCAAATCATCTACTTGATACATGGAAAATTCAATTTCTACTTGATTAAGACATTTTTCATCAATAATGGATGGAAAAGTATTCATCAAGTAAAGAACAGATGAAAATGAGACTTCAGTTCTCAAATTGATGTCAGCAACTTCAGCATGTTTTAGAAATGGATCACTCAGTGGAAATTTATCAATTATATATGAACATGCAGTTACAAAAAAAGCTCGCACAGAATTGAAAAATGATTTCACTTCACTTTCATTCAACTTGGCATTTTTTAAATATAGTCTTGTTTCCGCACCAATCACTAAATTTTCATTTTCTTTTTGTTTACTATACTTCTGAAATGGAATAGACGTTAGAGTAACATCTTCATTTTCTTTAGAAATTACTGATGGTTTTACGAATCTAACAAATAAATTCATTAAAAGTTCAAAAAGTTCTCTTCTCAATTTATGTATATAAGGAGCTTGTTGTTGTAAATTAATATTTACTGTTATAAACAAAGGCAAAGTATTTTTCAAAAATAACAAGTACAATTTGGTGGTCGGTGACTGTAAAATTTTTTTAATGTTTTGCAATCTCTTTCCTTCATTCTCACTGTTATCTGGTTTATCTCCAAAAAAATTTATCACAGCATCCCACTGTTCCAAAATCCTTGTTATAGATTCTAAAAGAGACAACCATCTCGTACTGCAATATTTCAAAATTTTATGAGATTTTGCATTCTGTCCCAAAATTTGTTGAGCAACTTTGAAGCTATGCTTCTGTTTCGAACTTTTCTCCAAGTAAAAATATATATCTATTATCAACATTTCAATTTCTGAGCCAATTAATTTTTCAGTAGCTTTTTTTGCAGCTATATGCAAGAGGTGGCACGGACAACCTCGGGTGATTATACTTGGTTGATGCATTTTGAAAAATGATGCTACACCTTTAAACTTTCCAATCATATTACTAGCATTATCTGAAGAAAATGATAAGCAATTTTTCCATTCTAAACCTTTGTTTTTAAAGTTTTCATTTATACAATTAAAAATACCTTCTCCTGTATTATTCGTGCATTCTAAAATAGAAATCAATGAAGTAATTATCACTCCCTTTTCTTTACTGTAGTATGTTATAACCAATGGGTACAGTTTGTTATCATTGTTATCATTACTTCCATCAGTACTTAGAGAAAATGATGTACTGCACACTGATTTTATAATATCAGCAACAGTATTTTCTGCAAGCGTTTTCACAATAGCAGCAGTTTTGGTATGACTGCAGCTAAATTTTTTTGCTATGGCAGAATCCGGATACATTGCTTTAAAAAGCTCTTTGGAATGATCCGAAACAGAAAGCGGTAGATTATGTTCAATTAAAAAACGAACAAAATAGCATTCGGCTTTTATAGGATCTGTTTCATCATCTTTTATTAAGAAATTTGTTATTTCTTTAGATTTTACGGTGCCAAGTTCTATATGCTTTTGAGAAAACACATGCCATTTACAGTCATCTTTTTCGCCATGAGCAACTGAGAAGTCTTTGTTGCATACACTGCAGTGTGCGTGATTCACAGAAATTTCGGACGCTTTAATGCATGGAAATTCTGAAGAATATGAATCTTTAAACTTCTGCTTTGATAATTTTAGCTTCTTCGTTCGAGGCAGCATTATGATTAAAAATCTTTCACCTGATTCACAGTTCACAAGACACACGATAAGCTCTCGCCGTAAACTACACAATGCAGCCGAATGCAGCCTAAACACGCATCAGCGAGGAACCTGGGAGACAGACAATTGGGTGGAACTATTGATAAGTCGTTAACGGTTGGAGTTACTGATCTACGATTGGCTAATTCTTCAAAACTAGGAACGCACTCAACACGTGATATATGATAACACGAGTATTCAGCCAATCATCGGATGAATTAGTTGGTTCCGTTTTGTGTACTGGTTCTCCTGCTCTTGTTTCTGTAAAATCCGTAGTTTTTTCCATACTTTTCGTAGCTCGTAGTTTTTCATGAATTTCTGTAGAAACTACGGAGAATCCGTAGTAGTTGGAGTCTATGTGTATACCATTATCCCGAAAATGAAATAACGGTGTAATTTTCTATTTAATAACACTTCTGGCAGTTTCAACAGATATTTGTCTACCTGCATTTACCAGTAGTGGCGAGAATAATTATTCAAAAATTGAAGGAGAAGATTTCCTGAGTAAAAGGTAGTCACATCTAAAGTTTTAATGATATTCTTTTCTTAGTGTTTTTTTTTTATTGAGTTTGCGAGTGGCAACATATGTAATTTTACCTTTTGTTTACTTTGTGAAAATTAAAGATTTGAATTCCTTTTACTCTCAAAAGATTGTTTTTCTTTAGATTAAATACATTAAATGTTCACTTTCGTGAATTACATGAATGCTGGTAGCATACTTTATTCCCTGTGTTAACAAAATTTTTATAGGAGCCTTGGCAGGGTGAGTAATTCAAAATCCAAAGAATTGCAAAGGTATTAGAGATCGAATGCCTTTTTGAAGGCTCATATGGCTCAGTGATCTGCTTTTACTAAAGCTATCTGTAAATAAGGAAAACTTGAGTATTGAACATGATGTAGATATTTGTGTACTTGAAATTGAATTAAATGTTTTTATTTTGAAAGAACATTTGGAGCACACTCACCAAGATATTTTGGCTGTACTAACAGAAAGTGAATTTGAAAAAGAGTATGAAACTGTCGAAGAGTTTCATGAAAAGTGTTTAAAAATTGAAAAGCTATGATCTATATTTTGAAGTTTTATGTTTTTGAAGAACCATGCTCTAAATGATTCTGTAAAGAACTGTGCTCTGTTAAATGAAGTTCTGTATTCTCAGAGATGAACTACTTTGCATTCTCTGAAGTTCTGAGTTCTACAGACAACTATGTTCTGCATCTTGGAGTTCTATGAATATGCTTCTATTCCCCAATGTTCAACACTATATAAAGAATTATGTTCCATTTCCTGAAATTTTATGCCTTATTCCCAGAAATTCTGTGCTCTGGGTTCTACGAAGAACTATTTCTTTTCTGGGTCATGTTCAATTGCTTTTATCTTACATTAAAGGGCAGAATTTCAGCAGCCTTTGAAAACCATGTGAGAAATGGAGGAACTGACATCAATGAAGAAAGTCCTGGTGGGAAGACTTACCTACCTAATATGAAGAAGCTTTACCTTTTATTTATGCTGTGAAAATTAGATTGGAATTCCTTTTGCTGTAAAGAGATAATTTTTCTTGGGATTAAATACATTAAATGTTCACTTTTCCAAATCACATAAATGCTCTTAGCATATTTTATTCCCTATGTTAACAAGTAGAAATGTTTTACTCAGGAAATCAAACAAATTCACATTTCCTAAAACGAATTTAAAATAGAATTTCCAAAACTGAATCTATCTTAAGAAAACTTCAAAAATTTCATCAATACCTCTCAAAATGTAGGAAACTTTACAGCTGGAAAGAGGAATAATAGCTTCTTTGTAATGTTACACATATCTAAAAACAAGTTTCCACCCAAAATCTATATGCGAGTGTAAAAAAAAAACTGATACACTAGCCTAACATTTTGTAGGTTCTTCGCAGAGGCTTAAACCTGCAGAAACATGGACTTCTTGGATATAAGGGAATATTTTATAGGAAATATTTTCTACACAGCATCAAAATACCACATTTGCTACACAACAGTCCATAATTTTTTTTATTCACAGTACACGATTTCTCTATTACCCACCACACTACATAGCATCTCAGATGTTTCTTTAACTTAGAGATTTGGTAACATAGGTGCTTATGACAAGACTCTAAACTCACATTAATGTTCCTCTAACCATAACATAGCATCTACAGATTTGTATGGCAGTACATTGTTCTGTTTGAACTGCTCAGATCCATCAAAATGAACAGTATGAAGGGATGTAAATCAGAAAGGGTACATATATAAGATATTTCTCTTGGAATCACTTGTAAAAGGGTCAGGGGTCCCATCAAAAACCAAAGAAAACTCCATACCATTATGAAGCCACCACATCCTGTATAATCCCATTTTGATGCAAAATCCAAGGAATCATAGGGCATGCCTACACATACATATACTTCTATCCCCCCTCCGCATAACTAGAACCATTATTGGCTAGGTCACATTACTCATTGTCAGTCACTGGCATCCCACTTGCTGAGCCAAAGTTGCAGAATTCATGAGCATTCATCAGCAGTTTTCTGGATATTGGCTTCAAAATCCTGTATGATGGAAAGAACAGTTCACAGCCTTCCTGTCAATGCTTATTGAGACTAAAACTGGAATTAAAATGTTAATTGAGTTGGTGCTCTACACTTACTATGAGAATCTTTTATTGCTTGTAGCAACTCTTGCTGCAAATTTGCTGGCAACTTTTGTTGGCATTCTCAGTCATGGTACATTCTTGATACGATCATAAGTGAAAATCTAAACTTTGCCTTAACTTCCAACATTTTACGATCCATCTCATGAGCCCAAACTCTTTAACCATGTGAAAAGACAGTCATGAAAATATGTCATTCTCAGAGTGGAAGCAGAAACTTCCACAGACCATCACTGCTTTATATACATACTAGTGGATATAATCTTATAATCTGTGAAGTGCATGAGTAACATTACTACACAGTCTTCATAGGCTCACCGGTACCTTCCATTTTCTACACTCTAGTATATATACTCAAACAGCACATGAGAAAAGGAAATGCTTAGATATTTACCTGAGTTGTAAGTTCTTCAACATTGCTTGAAGACCCAGGCACGGCTTTTGTTTTTGTTGTTGGTCCCCGCTCTAAAAATGTAAATAATTCAATCTAATTATTAATTAACCTTGGAATAAATTGAATAATGATTTTCTTATTTAAAACTGATAAGAAAAAGAATATGCAGTTACACAACCAACACATTACAACATGAATAACTGGTCAAATTTAAATCAAAAATACTCATAAAGCTATACAAAATCATATTCTGAATACTATTAGTATCAGCAATAACAGAACTGGTAATGGACTTGAATAGTTTCATATCACAGATAAATTAATTTTAAAAAATACTTAAAAGTCAAAACTAGAAAATGAGACTAGCTATAAAGTAATAATAGGATAAACAAGTCTTTCTCCACATAACTTAAGATGATTATGATGTACCACATGAAAGTTTGATCAAATCTTGAAGATGAGAAACATCAATTAAAGAATAAAATTACATAGATTAATATAAAATGATAAAAGTTATAAAACTTGCTAAAACCATAATACATAAATGAATTTAAATTGATTAAAATGCATTAAAAATCTACAAAAACATTACATGCACATGTGCTAAAACCATTTTAAAACTATTTTAATCGGCCTGTAAAAATTAACACTCTTTAAAAAGGTCAAGATTTCAATGGGAACATTAACTTCACAAAATCATAAACTAGAAACAGGACACTCAATTGAAATATGGACAATAAAAACAGTGGTATTATGATTCATATAGATTGATGCACTTTTTCCTTTTAAAGGAGCAACAAACTAAAAAATTTATCTTTACAGTTTCCTGTCCACTCCCAGCATATCACTGTGAATTTAAATTCTGTCTGCTTGTTGAACACATTTAGCTCAGAGCTGCCAACATATATTTTCTGTTTAATACCAATTTGGATGTCTGAATAAGGGAAAACATGTTTGACAATTCAACAGTGAATTCCGATTGAAAGCATGCCAGTTCATTACTTTTTATTCCTACATGTTTAAGAATCCAAAGTTAAAGACTATGATAACCATATCTCTCAACATTATCACCAAGGTTTAATAATTCCAAAATAACAGAAGTAAACTGGCGAGTATCTGGATGTCAAGTATTACTTTGGTAATAATAAACCAGATCCAGACTACAGAACTTTGTGAATTTTTCTTCAAATCAAAATGCATAAACAAAGTTACCTGGCAAAATTTTTCAAGCTAATAGAAATTCCAAGAAACTTCAGATGTTTGCCAAATTATGTTCAAATGTTCAACTTCAAGGCAATAAATTCATTATTCAGCCTGTTGACCAGTTTCATACACAGATTTTGAAAGTGATTAAACCCGATTATTACTAAATTTATGACTTATGCAAAATATGTTACCTTCAGTCCTTTAATTCAAATCCTTAATACTTTTAGTGAAAATTAAAAATTTTTTTGCTCCCAATCATGCACAAATGTGTGGTGGCGGTATTATTTTCTAATAGCTAATAACACATATTTGCAATTAACCTATTTAACAGCTAAAAGTTATATCCAAATTTGTTATCAATACCTACAAAATCTTCCAATGCATTTGGAATTTTGCAGTACTTCAAGTCAATGAATAAATATATAAACAGCAAGGATGATTTTCTGTATGAGCTCCAATGTTCTCTATCTTGACATAAATTTACATGCAGCACATGGGAAATTCTGTTTTCAGTGACTAGCCTAATAAACCTGTTCAGAGAGACATATGAAATAGGCCTTTCAGTTCATCTCTGAAAACTATTTTTTATATCGGTTTCATTAGACACCAAGAACTTCCTAGTTCTACAACACATATAACATGCTAGTCTTGAATAGCAGGACATCCAGGGGAATGATTAATGGAGCTGATACTAAATTTTCATAAGTCTCTTTACTTCCTCATTACACACCTCATTCATTTTTCACCGTTCTTAACAAAAATGTCTGTTGTTATTTCATTTGAAGAGCAAAGTCAAAATTTTTAATTTTTTTTTTTTTCACTTTAACTCTGTTAATACTAGATTTGATACTTTTCAGTGTCTAAGAAACTTGCCATCTTAAAAACTGCAAATATTTTCAGTATGTACGGATATTTATGTTATCAAGCCTGGAAGCTTATCAAAGCATTTTACAGCAAAAAGACACTACAAAACTTTTTAATCATTTACTCACTAATTGGATTATCATCAATTCAGATCAGAAAACCTGTTTTTGTCTCAAATATCTTTTGCCATTAACAGAAATAAGATAACGTAACTATTTAAGATTACAGTATATTATACATGACTTGCCAAACAAGCCAATTTTAAAACAAAATCAGCAAAACAATGGTATCTCAAACTTGACATTGAAAAATCACAATCACTTGACATTGAATACATACTGTAATTCATTTCTAAAACATGCACCTTAATTTAAATATCTCCAACATAAACAAAATCTAAGAAATTAAACAAAATACTAGAATAACCTAGTTCATCATTTTTAGTAAATGTCTATGGTTTATTGATAAAATACTTGTATTACTATTCAAAATTTCAAAATTTTTATTATTTCTGAATATTTAACAATCTCAGAAAATCTGCACTATTAAGGCACACACTGTTTCCCATTACAGTTGTGAGCAGAAAAAAAGTGCACCTTAAATTAAAATTTAGAAAAAAAAAAAAAAAAAAAAAGAGAATATTTTATATGATAAAAAGCATATATTGCACTGAAAAAACATAACACTGCAGCAATTAAAATAAATTGTTTTAGACAAACCAAAATTTTTTACATATTCATATATTCACAGACAATACATACTTTGTGGGGTAGGTTTTATCGGCAAATCTCTCTCAGTAACATGAGATTTCCTTTCTACACAAGAAATAAAATTTGCATCAAAGAATTTTTTGAACCACTGTAAGAATTCAAAGTTGTCTTGGAACCGCTTCTTTGCAAGTTTTTCAATAGGCACGGCCTACAGTAAATAACAAAATAATTTTGGAAGACACCAATTGATTCAAGATAAACAATACTAAAATTCCAGCACTGGCCAAAAATCAAAATGTCACAAATACAGTTTTGTAACTGGCAGCATCATTTTTGTACTGTGTAAAAAGTGCATTAGGTTTAGAACTATAACTGTATTTAATACATTTCCGAACATTGGAATTTGTACTTTAAAAAATTTTTTAATTTAAAAGAAAAGGAAATATATTAAAATACATGTACAATTATTCATTAATAGGAAATAAATAAAAGAAAAGTTTTATAGATGATTTTGCATGAAAACAGACTTTTCAGTCCACTGATAGATATTCCAATGGGAATCTCAGATAAGTCATGAAAAAAATCATTAAATTTAAATCTTTCCTGTGAAAATTCTTTAATAATCCTCTTAAATTCTTTAATCCTCTTAAGTAAAATTACAAATTAAATAAAACTGGATAAAAATTTACATCTGCATTCATATAAAATTACACATTCTTTTAGATAAATTTACCAATTTAAATTGTGATGCAGGGTATGCTTCTCAACTGAAAAAGAAACAAAATACCATTAACTTTAAAATCTGTTTTCATATCAAAACCTTATTGATCATAAGGTGTTTCTTAGAAAGTATTATTTAATTACAGCAAAGTAAATAAGACCTGTTTCATTATCCTTTTACAAATATCTTTTTAAACAAAATTCGTACACATTTGCAACACACATCAGAAAAAAAAAAAAAAAAAAAAAGAATTAAAACTATCTAATAACATGCTGACAACAAGAAATAAAAACCAGCAAAATATGCAAGTGTTCATGGCTTTAACCACTTGGACATTTGTGGGCAAATTTCTTTTTCGCCAACTATTTCTCTCAGTACCAAAAACCAAGTTAGTCGGTCATTAGATTTGTTATCACTTGTGATATATTACTCTCTTATTTAAAATAATTCTTTTGTTTACTTTATCATCCCAGTGAATGAACATATGAAAATACAATTACTGAAAAAATCTGAGGTTTCAGATTTTAAATTACGTCCAAAGGGGCTTTTTTTCACATTTTGTGTTACCTTTATCTGTTAAATATTATGTTCTTTGCACTTAAACCATAAAATTCAATTTAACAGCAGTATCGGAAAATAATTTTAAAATGAGCATATCTTTAAAATTTCCAATACACAGTTTCAAGCGCTGGAGAAAAAAATATTTTTTCTGTACAATGTTGCCATTGCTCGCTTTGAAATCCTTGATTTTGTTAATCAAGAATTTGTTAAAGTTTTACATAAAAATGAAATCAATAATAAAACAAATTTCAAATTTGGGCTTTCAGATGCCCATACTCGCAGCAAGATTACGTCATTCAAAATTGGACAGCTCTAGGTACTGTTGTTTTATCACAATGCGAGAAACATACATACATTTGTGCAAGATTCTTCATTATTTAATTTCTTCAAATATAATACAGGGCGATAGTATTTGGTGGCAACGATTTGAAAAGTGATACAGCCTTTAAACGTTTTCAACGCAAAACTAAAACAATCGTCCTTCAGGCACAAGGCTAGTTTGGACTAATAAAAAAATTATACAAATCTAGCTAAGAAAGGTAATTTAAATACAACTTTCCATGAGCAAATCCAAAAGACTCCTTTTGTTCCTCTTCATCAGTACTGATTAATTCATGTATTCTCTATGAAAAAGAAGGAAACAATTGTCTGTCGATTGAGGGAAAAATTAGTTCATTGTTGCAAGACTAAAACAATTTTTACAACCAGGAGTGAAAATTCCTTTCATTGAGCAAACACATATGACATACCACTTTTTTTCTTCTACCAGATATTTTTACTTAAAGTGGGAATGCTGAAAAGAGATGCATTTCTCAAACACTAAGTAATCAAAAATTGCAAATCACAATATATTGCTTCAGCTGTACTTGCCCCTAAAACAAATACAACTCTGCACTGAATATAATAATTCTAATAGAATACTTAACATTTACCCTTTACAAAGAATGAATAATTTATTATGCAAAGCAAAGCAATCTGCTTAAATTTCAACAACTGACAAGAAAATATTAACTCAGTGTTTACCTACTGAACCAGAACAAAATAAACAAGAATACCTGTAACGCTAGCCCATATTCCTAAATGCATAGCTGGTTTAAAAAATCTCAAGAAAGCAATTACGAAATTCGAAATACACACAGAAATCGCTTAGGTAAGCTTTTAAGCATTGAATAGCTGTTGTATATTAAGAAAGTTCAGAATAATTACAAAAGATTGGAAACTTCACAATATCCATAACTTAAATGATTTATTAACACAATGGTGATGGGTTGCAGGGTTGTATTCCTTATTTCCACATGGAAATCTGTAGCCCTTTGTTAGTGTGTAAATCAAAAGCCTACATAAAATTCAATTCAATGAAGATTAATCCTGTGATGATGGAAATTTCTACCGACTCCTACAGTACACCCCACAAAAGAGCCCTTATTACAAACTGGGCAGGATATGCCAAAGCTCTTAGCAACACTCAGTACCCTACCAATATACAATCAAGGGATGAGTTTAGATGCTTACACTGAAGAATTGACTGATGAACTCCATGATGCTTTACTAAAAAACAGTAAAACCATGAGAGCAGACAGGAGATATAAGAACAGTGCCATCCGTGAGGTGATCAGAAACAGAAATCATGTATGCAAGCAATAGCAGCGATTCAGATGTCCCACAGACAAAACATTACTGAATCAACTAAACCAATAACTAAACCAACAACAAGTCATGACTCTATTAAAAGAAAATCCACAACTCGACTGGGCCAGACATTTAGAATCACTATCCACAAATGATAATTCACTGTGGAGCACTGTTTCTAAATTTAAAAAATGCAACATTAATATTTCGCCCATTAACGGCCCCAACGGGATCGCCTACACCGATTTTGAGAAAGCTGAGTCTATTGCAGATCACTATGCTTCTCAATTTCGCAATCACAACATTTCCAACCCTCAAACAGAACTCTCAGTTAAGTCCCTCATCACACAATTACAATCAAAAACCCACATAAACAACACACCCTTAATTATGCCATCAGAGGTTATTAGTTATATTGAGAAGATAAAAAAAAAAGGAAAAGCCCTCGATTCGATAAGATAAGCAACAAAATGATCAAGGAGATGGGAGTAAAAATGTTATGCAAGTTCACCAAACTCCTGAACGCCATGCTACGACTGCAGTATTTTCCAACCAATTGGAAAACACCTATCATCGCACAGATCCTAAAACCAGGAAAGGATCCCACCCTGGCTACATCGTACAGGCCGATAAGCTTATTATCGACCTTAAGTAAAATAGCTGAAGCTGTTATCCTGAAAAGAGTAAAAGACTTCCTAATAGACAGCAAATCCTCATTCCTATGTTCAGTATGGGTTCAGGAGTAAACATTCCACCACGCACTAACTCTATTGTGTCACTGAAATGATAGCAGAAGGATTCAAGAAAAGACTCATCACAGGAGCTCTCTTCCTCGATATTTCGAAAGCCTTTGACCGTGTGTGGTTACAGGGCCTCACCTACAAATTAATCACTCTGGGTTTCCCAGATTACATCATAAACATCATTAATTCCTATCTTTACGATAGACATTTTATCGTTCGTTATAACAATACTCACTCTACATGAAAAGTAACTTTTGCCGGCTTGCCTCAAGGAAGTTTACTATCGCCCACTTTATTTTCAATTTATACGAACGACATCCCTCACAATCCCCTCACTACACTAGCACTTTATGCAGATGATACTGCGATCCTCTATCAAGACGCGTCCATGGCCGCAGTCATACAAACATTACAAGAACACATCCATGCACTAGAGTCCTGGATGATCAAATGGAAGATTAAAACGAATAAGGAAAAATCTGAAAAAGTGTACTTCACTAAAAAAGGAAATTTTGACCTGAATATCATCCTCAAGAAGTACGACGTCAGCATTTCCTGAGCCAAGCAAGTTAAATACCTCGGTGTCATTTCAGACCAAAGACTCACTTGGACCCCACACATTATATATATTTTGAATAAGTTTCGGGGTACTAGAGCATTACTCAACCCCTTAATTGCCTGAAACTCCGTTCTATCTATCCAAAACAAATTTCATGTATTTTGATCCATGCTGCGACCAATTGTTACTTACGCCTGTCTCGTCTGGGGTTATGTATGTAAAACCAATATGCTTAAAATCCAGCAATGCCAGAATATTACTTTAAGAATAATTTCCAACAGTCCCTGGTTTTTCAGAAATAAGGCCATCCATAATTAATTAAACATTGATAGCATCAGCATTTGCATTGCAAAAACATTCTTCAATAACATCGAAAAAGTCAATAAATGCTCCATCCCTAGACTGAACTACGATCACACTGATGATGAAAACAAAAAAAGACCTGGAGTAGTACTCCAGCACTTAATTTAATCGTACCTTGCTATCCCATGTATTTAATTATTTTCCTCATCATTAATTACACTTTTTAATACTATTTTTAGGTTTCTTTAAGACACACATAAGTGTCACCATCTACATTGAACATCATGCACTACTTATTTTATTTTCTCTACCATGCGATATAATATACAAAGTATTCTTTTTTATACATATTTCTCCCAAAATAGTTATTTAGGCCAACCTATATTATCTCAGCACATGCTCCTTTTTTTACCACACATATTTTGTATCAATTTTTACCAGTTATAGCTGTTCTGTAACTTAGAGTTTTCACTAAGTAAGATTTATAATTTAGCCCTGCCCCCAACAAATGCCTGACGAGCAAGACACTCTCTTTCCAAGTCGACCATTGGACCATGTGACCCAGTAGCTCCTCCCAGCTCTTTTTAGACCTTCTCTTCAATTCATTCTACCTTCACTTGAGCGCCGGAAGCCGTAACAGTAGCATGCGACATCTAAGATATGCTTTTCCATACAGTATTGCCGTATTTATTGCATCTTGACATCTCCGGATATGATTCAACTACCTCCTAGATCTGTGTATACGTAAGGCTCATCCATTGCTTATCATGAGAATTTTTTCTCTCAGTAATGAACTACACTATGTTATGCCAGGAAAGATATGCTTTTGCACACAACGTTACACACAGGATGTGGCTTTCCCAGCCTAGGAGCCTGTAGAAGTGCCTAGCACCTGAGCCTTCAATGAAGATTTCTATTTTTTAAAAAGAAAACTAGCATATGAGAATTTTACAAAATTGTCAATGAAATTCATAAACTTTATTTAAACAAGCAATTAAGTTTCTGTTTCTTTTCTTCAAAATACAATACAATAAAGTAATAGTTATTTATTGCATGTTAATTTTATTCTGTAGAGCGCATATTTACAAATTTAATATCATTTGTTTACCTTGTCACATCCAATTTCATTAAATGCCCTTTGAAGAAGTTTCAGATTATGAATATATTCATGCTCTTGATTTGCATGCTGTTTTATCTTCTTCACAGCAATACAGCCTAAAATTAACATTGTATTTTACCTCAGTAATTAAATTACAAATACATACAGAGATAAATCTTTAATGATAAATAAATGAGTTAGAGAAAATATAGAATATAATTCACGTTCCTAAAGACAATTGGCTGTAACAATAACCAAACTGATTCATGCTTACCTCTTCACTGAAGCTTAAAGAACAGTCTTAACCCTTTGTGGCACAGTGTGCCCAGTCTAGGCATACCTAAAATTTCCCTCTGTACACACAGAAAAATTGAATGAAAAAGGATTTACAGGTTACTGTAAGGTTACTCAGAACCTTCTTAATTTTTACTAGATGGCAGCATAACACAACCCAATTCGTATATCACGATAGGGCTTATTTTCGGAGGATGTCTTATTTTCAGAAAAAGACGGTACCATAATTTGCAATATTGAAATTACCATTTAATAAATTTAAGTATACTTGAAATGAAAATGATTTTAATAAGCAGCGGGTACTATATAGTTAACCATAACATAAAAATTAATCAGTTACTTTATATATAGCATAAACACATACTAATGATAAACAGATTCATAATAAAGCATCATTTTAACACTTGAGTGGCACAGCATTTTGAATCTCCTCAGGAAGGCCTATATTTAAACAGCACTTATGAGCTACATAAGCATAATTACTTATTTAAGTTTCAGTTTTCATAAACTTCCATTCATTAAGATGACGTTTACATCATTAAAAGAAGTGAGAAAATGAAATATATTGTAAATTACACTGCGCGACATTAAAAATGCAACACCAAGAAAGAGTCGACAGAAATTTATGCAAATTTTAAGAGTAGACGCACGTCGCTGAGTTATGCGAATGATGTGAAATGCGCAGCTGTCCGACGCACGTGAAGTAAGATATATAAGGGAAGGAACATGCAGAATGGGCAATATTCGTGTCGTTATTTCTGCCAAACAAATTATCGAAGAAAGTTGGTTTTTGTCCCGGAGAATACGTGTAATAGGAGAGAATGGCCAGGCTGCCGTCAACGAAGGCACTTCCAGCAGATAGACGTATTTACAAGGGGTATGGTGATTGGACTGAGAAGGGCAGGTTGGTCCTTATGTCAAATTGCAGCTGATATCCACAGGGATGTGAGCACGAGCATATTTCAGTTTCAGAACAAAGCCAAAAGATGATTAATTAAAAATGAATAATTCTATAAACTGCTGCATAGAGAGAGAATATTAACACATTATAATCTATATGTCAAGTTTTGGTTTTGTAGCTACATGATCTGTTTTGTATACCAAGCAAAATTAACAGAACTTATTATTAGGATTTTGGATGACAACATCAAGTTTGAACAAACATTATACAGATATATTATTATTTATTTAAAAATCTTTTGTTCTAAGAATGATGTTGCTTTAATTAATCTGGCGAGTTGAAAATGTTTTAGATAGAATCATTTTCAAATAGTAAAAGACTGACTATCTAGACTATTTAGAAATGCCTTCCCCCAGATAATTAGGCAAATGAGCCTCATAAAGTCATTATACAGTGCATAAAGGACACAATCACCAAACATTGTGATTTAGCACCAGTAATGTATAAACATGATGTAACACTACAATTAGAAGATTTTCACCTGGGTCTTAATGCAAATTTGATTAATTCTCAATAAACTGGTTTAGTTTTTGTAAAGAAGGATTAAATAAATTGGTGACTGGGAGTTGCCTTCTATCGAATAGCATACTGTGGAACATAGTTTCTACAGCAGACTACAGTGGGGTACTTATGAAGTTATAGACGCCTGAAATTACAGAAAGTATGCATTAAAGGGCCTGCTATGGGCCTTTATTTGAAAAATGGATAAAAATGGCAAAGTAACATGAACAATTGTGGTAAGCAATTTAAGTTTTTTCCACGCTGTATCAATAATTTGTTTTCAAGTTTTCATAGCATTATTAGTTTTGATCACCGATCGTTAAAGGGTTGCAGTCTAAAATATATCTTTGATTATTATCAGTTGCATAAGAGAATTTTCAGAAATGGA
This sequence comes from Stegodyphus dumicola, assembly GCF_044657685.1. Lineage (NCBI taxonomy): Eukaryota > Metazoa > Arthropoda > Arachnida > Araneae > Eresidae > Stegodyphus > Stegodyphus dumicola. The sequence goes on from NC_140780.1 coordinate 164,584,650, forward strand.
TTTTAAATGCTGTTATAACATATCTTTGCTTATTATCAATTACACAAGAAAATTTTCACAGTTGGAACAAGGAAATATGGGAAGAAGGAGGGGTGCAGGTGCAGCCAGAATGACTTCAGCACGCGTGGATCACCGCAACCGCCGACGAGCTGTGGCGGCCCCGCAAGTCACTTGTACCGTGATTCCGCAGCATGTGCAAGATACCCTGGATGTTCCCATGGTGACCAGAACCATTTCCCGTCGATTGGTTGAACGCGGCCTGCACTCACGCCATCTGTTAAGAAGACTGCCATTGACCCCACAGCATAGACGCCAACGTTTAGAATGGTGCAGGACTGGAGCTATGTGGAGGACAGAATGGTGAAACGTCGTGTTCTCAGAGGAATCACGCATCTGTTTATCCAGTGACAGTTGCCACATATGTGTGTAGCGTCGACATGGAGACAGGTCTAACCCCACACTAACTGTGGAACGCCCCATCGCGCGACAACGTGGCATAATGGTTTGGGGCGCTATTGCCTACGATTCCAGGTCACCTCTAGTTCGTATTCAGGGCACTATGACGGCCCAACAATACTTGGATAATGTACTGCGGCCGGTTGCAATCCCCTACGCCTGACCACACAGTGCTCGCATCTGCCAACATGCTCTGCAAGGTATACAGATGCTTCCCTGGCCAACGTACTCTCCTGACCTATCACCAATTGAACATGTGTGGGATGTAATTGGACGCCGTTTGCAGACTCTGCCCCTGCCTCGTTCAGAATACAAACTGTGGCAAATGGTTGAAAGGGAATGGAGAACCATCCCTCAGGACACCATCTGCACTCTTATTGATTCTATGCCGAGACGTATTTCTTTGTGCATCACTGTCCGCAGTGGTCCTACATCCTAATGAGCCGACACCATTCTCACTCTGTATTCTGACTATCATGTTGAAATAAAGATCACTTATTGCTGCTTGCTGTCTCTGTCTTTGTTCCAAATTTCAGCACTTTCTGACCACTCCTTCTTGGTTTTGTATTTTCAATGTCGAGCAGTGTATAAGCTAATATATATAAAAAGTGACTAAAAGTTTCATGACCAAAGAGAGAACATACAACTCAGGGGTTTAAGTAAAAATTTTATCACTTTTTAAATAACAAAAATCTAATAATTGTATTTCTATAATTAATAAGAAAATTATTATGTAAATAATTAACTCATAAAATTTTAACAATTTTTATATTAATAGAATTCTTTTATTTACAGAATTACAGAAACAATAAAATATTTCCAATGGAAAAAATTAGAAAATAGTTCAGCTGTATTCGGACTCACAATCTACCGATTCAAAGAAAATTTATGTAACCATAGCAAGCGATCAAACTAGTTAGATCTACTTCAAAAGTTGGAAAATCATTATTAGAAAATTGGAAATATAACCAAATGCAAACAGATGAGAGATTAGGTTTTTGTTGTTTGTCAGACTTTTGGGAACTTAAGATTATAATAACCCCCTTAAACAGGAAAAAAATATTCTGTGGCCTTGGCTACTAATGTTTAAAATTAATTTATGATTAGGAACAGCATGAATTATAAACAAATAGCTAAGTTTATTGCATTTTATTTTCCAGCTATCGAAATGCGACGCTACGAGCAACATTTTGAAACCAAAATCAAGCAATCATGAATCAGAACTAGTTGCCATTCAGCATAAAGAAATTTAAATATAAATATGAACTACTTGTTGCCATTCAGCATAAAAAAATTTAAATATAAATATGAACTACTTATTGCCATTCAGCATAAAAGAAATATAAACATGAATATTAACAAAATATTAAAGTTAATTTTATAAAATAATTAAACACATGAACAAATATATGAAATAAAAAATAATTATTTCTCATGCAATAACTGGGCCACTACACTACTCCCCCACCAGTAACTAAGTTACCTCACGAAGATGGAGAAGTAGGTAGCAACTAGGATGACAGAAAATCTTCCTGGTGGTACTTCAAACTCACCTAATTTTGTTTTGGTATGCCAACTGATTTTAGCTTTTTGGCAAGGAATGCAGGTTCTTGTCCGTATCTTTTTTTTTTTTTTTTTTTTTTTTTTTCTTTTCACCATATCTTATGTTAGGCCAAATGAATTTTGATGTCATTAATTTCATAGTTGATTTTATTCCTGGATGTGATAAAACATGAATTTGCTGAAAGACGTGTTTTCTGAAAGCTTGAGGAATATACAGCCAAATATGTTTAGTTGATGTATCACACCACAAATATTTCCCCGAAGGTAGAGAACATTGCTTTAAATTCAAGGGTAGTGGTTTGCAAACTCTTCAGTACTTCATCTTGAGTTTTTTCATCAGCTATTTTATCATAATCTATCGATGAAATTTCATGAACTCTGGATAATGTATCCGCCACAATATTATTCTCACCTTTTACATATTTGATATTAGTCGAAAACTGAGAGATGTATTGAAGTTGACGAGCCTGTCTAGGTGCTGCTTTGTCAAGTTTTTGATGAAAGGCAAATATTAAGGGCTTGTGATCTGTATAAATTGTAAATACTCTTCCTTCTAGATAATGCTTAAAGTGTCTAACTGAAAGATATATGCTTAATAGTTCTCTATCATAGGTGCTATATTTTTGCTGAGTATCATTTAATTTTTTAGAAAAAAATGCTATTGGCTTCCACGAGGAGTTTGTTGCAACACTAAAATCAATCGCCGTATCTGAAGCATCCGTAAATAACGCCAGAGGTAGTTCAGAATTGGGAAAAGACAACAGTGTCGTGTTCACCAGATCATTCTTGCACTTTTCAAACTGTTTGTCAGCTTCTTCAGTCCATTCGATTTTACGTTTGTCCCTCTTTTTAGCTCCCTTAAGATACGCATATAACAATGCTTGATTCTTCGCTGCATCTTTTATGTAACGACGATAAAAGTTAAGTATTCCAAGAAAAGTTCTAAGTTCATGAATTGTTTCTGGGCATTTGTAGTTAGTAATAGCTTGAACTCTTTCTGGCAAAGGACAGGAACCCATAGGTGTAATTAGGTAGCCTAGAAACTCGATTTGTGGAACAGCAAATACAGATTTTGAAATATTAATTCTTAACACAAATGTATGTAATCTTTCGAAAACTAATTTAAGGTGATTTTCGTGTTCTTCATGGGTACTGGATGCAATTAGTATATCATCTAAATAGGGAAAAACAAATTCTAATCCTCTAAAGACTTCGTGAATAAATCGTTGGAACGTCGCAGGAGCATTTTTTAAACCGAAACTCATTACATTAAATTCGTATAAACCGAAAGGAGTGATGATAGCCGTTTTACATTTGCCTTCTTCTGCAATGGGAATCTGAAAGTAAGCTTTGAATAAATCAATTTTAGAAAAAATATTTGTACCTCTTAAAATATGATGAAAATCTTCAATGCGAGGAATTGGGTATCGATCAGGTATCATCTGCGCATTCAATCGTCGGTAGTCCCCGCAAGAACGATATGAACCATCCTTTTTCGTAACAAGGTGCAAGGGGCTTGCTCACTGGGAGTTTGATGGATGAATTATTCCATTGTCAAGCATAAATTTAAATTCCTCTTTAGCTATAGCTAAGCGTTTTGGATCGAGCTGTCGTGCCTTTGAATAAACGGGTTGACCATCAGTCGTAATAAAATGTGTAACACCATGTTAAATTTGTGTAGGAAAAAGGTTAGATTTAGAAATTTCGGGATATTTCGACAGTAAATCGAAAATTTTTATGGATTTATTTAATGTGGTTATTGAGTAATCACTGGAAATAGCAGCGACATCACACTGGACACAAAGCTGTGTTACGCCATCAATTAATTTTTTCTTATTTACATCGATAAGCAATTTATATTTGTGAAGAAAGTCAGCTCCTGAAATACCTTTTGTGACATCAGCAATTATGAATGGAAACTGAAAATCACGACGTAATCCCAAATCAAGAGTTAGCGTTTTTATTCCATAAGTGGAAATATCTGTGCCATTAGCTGCATACAATTTGTATTCAGTTTTACATTTATTCTGTGAAGTAGCAGGAATTATGCTTACGTCAGCTCCGCTATCAATAAGAAAGTGCAAATTTGATCTTCGGTCACGAACGAATAAATGAAATTTGCAACAATCCTTCATATTTTCTGCAGAAGCGTTTGCCGCTGAACCTACTGCAGATTTGAGTTTTCCTGGTTTTTGGAATCGTTGTTTACCCAAGCACACAGAGGCTGGCATTTCTCTGGAATACATTTTGCTCCAAATCGAAAAAAATAACAAAATTTGCCAGTAGGGTCATATCGTTTACAAGATCGGCTTCGAGATCGTGAACGTGAATTACGTAAATCCGAGTCCCTGCGTCTTGAGCGAATGGTTATTTGATCGATTTTTCGTTCAAGAAAGGTAATTCTTTGCAACAAATCATTTGCGGGAACGGAAGGAGCATTAGCACTAAATGCTTCTGGTTTCTGATTCATATCACTAATTTTATCTGCCATAGACGCTAACTTGGTTACATCTTCATCACTAACTAATAATATATGTTTTATTGAGTCAGGTAGCTTCTCCAGCCATAAAGTTTTGATTAGATTTTCAGACACATCTGTAATAGCAACTGATCTCAACTTCTGCAAAAGTGGCTTGGTTTCATGTCTCCAAGTTCGATACCAGTAATCAAACGTTTAATCCATACATTTTCACTTTGTTTGAATAAATGTAATAACCTAATTTTAGCATCCGAATATTTTGTGGCACTATCGTTCATTACAATGTCCCAAATATTTTCGACGAACTTAGGTTCAAGCTGTGAAACTAAATAATTAAATTTCGTTTCTTCTGAAACGATATTACTAATTTTGAACTGAGCTTCAACTTGAAAAACACCATATTTTCAGTTTATCATTCCAAAAAGGAGGTATTTTTACACTCACCTTATGAAGCTCTGGTGATTGCAATGTATCTTTCGTAGCAGTTTCCGAAGAGTCATTTGTTGACATTTCGAAAATTAATCAGGGTCACCACGATTTGGCCTTGGCTACTAATGTTTAAAATTAATTTATGATTAGGAACAGCATGAATTATAAACAAATAGCTAAGTTTATTGCATTTTATTTTCCAGCTATCGAAATGTGATGCTACGAGCAACGTTTTAAAACCAAAACCAAGCAATCATGAATCAGAACTAGTTGCCATTCAGCATAAAGAAATTTAAATATAAATATGAACTACTTGTTGCCATTCAGCATAAAAGAAATATAAATATGAATATTAACAAAATATTAAAGTTAATTTTATAAAATAATTAAACACATGAACAAATATATGAAATAAAAAATAATTATTTCTCATGCAATAACTGGGCCACTACAATTCTAGTAGATTTAGTTAATGTTAACAAAAGAGGTAAAAAAATACACTGCAGACATGAATCCGACATGCCAGAGAAATATTTCCCTATGTAGATGGACTGCCGCAGACTTGCAGATACTTATTCGGAGTTATGTTTCCTTGTGTAGACTGACTGCCACAGAAGCTGTGAACTTCCAGATACTTGTTTGGAGATATTTCCTTGAGTAGATGGAGCTTAAGAGGTCCAAGATAACTCTAAGTCCCATCTACACGAGAAGACATGTCTGCGAACAAGTACCTCTAAAAGCAATCTGCAGCACCTGCACCAAAATCATGATCATTGTGCATGATAGGACAGATGTCACCAGAGATATATTTGACAATAGCCAGTGAAATTGTAAATGGAAATCATGTGCCCAGAAAACAATGACAGCTACTCTTAGCATTTAGCTTACTGAATAACATGACATGAATCATTTGGAGTTCTTGTTACTATTATAACAAATTCAATTTATGATGCAATAGTTCTTTCAAATCATGATTTCTAATCGATTTTGTTATAAACAGAATATTTTTCACCTTGATACAAGTGATTTGCTATTGTAAGCTATAGAGTGATGTACTTTTTTACCTCATTTGTTAGTATTTACAAAACTGCTAGAACATTTTTACCTTTTTAAGAGGATTACTGTATTCTTATATTCCCAGAAATCTAACAAAAGAGAAAAGCTTAATTTATCATCTGATCACATCTCCAATTTTCTATTGTTAATAATTTTTCAGTTTTTTTAACTAGGTCTAAATAGCTCGATCACTAGATGCATTTACCAAAGTGTTTAAATTTTCTATTAACCAGTAGACTACGAGTTCGAATTCATCTGGGTTATTTTCCGATTTTTTCTACCGAAAATAAGTGTATTTTTGGTAGATTTTTATTATTTCTGTAATTTTATCATTAACAAAGTCCTTTTAATGTAAAAAGTATAAAGGCGTTTATATGTAACCTATAATAATTTTGTCATTCTATTATTATACATAAACTTTTATATCAATTATTTACATAATTTATTATTTCTTATATAATTAGATTTTTATATGTGCATTTCATTTCACAATTATTTGCTTTCCTTTCCTGCTTCGTTAATTTTAATTTTTTTTTTAATTTACAGTCTCTCTCTCTCTTTTTTTTTTTTTTTTTTTTTTTTTTTTTTTTTTTAATTTTATTTTACTGACATTTGAAATCACTATTACTATCTGCCTGCTATTAAGACTTCTGGTAAGTATTACTTCACAACATATTCTACAAAAAAAGAGCCCTGAAAAATAAAGGCATTGAAGACTTTGCAAACTATTATGTCAGTTGTGAGATCGATGAAGGTCTACTACTAAAAACAAATCATGTCACCTGCTTTGATTACTCTGATTGGCCCAGTAGCTCAGAGGAATTTAGATAGAAAATCTCCCAGTGTAGATGAATAACTGCCAGGAGAAATGTCTGTGAGGGGAACTTGTCTAGAGATATGTCTCCTCATGTAGATGGGGCTTTATAAACAAAATATTTAAACTAATACAAATAACAGAACTGCTCAGATCATGAGAAAATGTATCCATAATCCATTTACCAAAAAATCTCATTATGCATTTAAACAAACCTTAAACAGAATATAAAGCAAATATTTAATAATTTAGCATGCACTTAAACAATCTTGGACGTTCCAAGATAAACTCAACCTAAAGCAAGTGAAATGTTCTATGTCTGGTTCAGTTTATTTTGGGCAACCTGATATTAATTCCTAAAAACATCTAAAAAAGGGAAATAGACTGACTAGTTGCACAAATAAAACACAAATTCGTCTTACAAACAAAAGAAAACTAAAAATGTAATATATCTATAAATATTTTTTAAGAGGAAAATAGTTTCAGTATTTTAACTTATTAATCCAAATCCTAAGATCCTTTATTTTCACATTCAAAAGATGGAACATGTGCTAACAAAATTTTTACTTACCCGGAAACAGGATGTTTAGAAACTCGCAATATTCCAAACCTAAGATACCAGAGTAAAATTATCAAATATCAATCAAAATCAAATTTCAATTACTAATATTTTTAAAAAATACTTTTTAGATATTGCTGCACGGGTCATTTCTTGAACAACCACGTGTCCTAAAATAAAAGTTATTACCAAACAACGTTATCAACTTTCCCTTCTTCTTACCTAGCAGAAAAGGCTTTAGTCAAGTTGACTACGAAAATTAGAAACAGGTTCAACAATGAAGTGATTAATAATTAAGTTAAGAAACTGAAGTGATTTAATAATTAAGTTAAGCAATTTTATACCGAGTATTAAAACATTTCTATCAAGTGCAGCCTATGCAACAAACACGGCAATGACATTAATTAAAAGCAGTCGTGCACTAGAATCTGTGAATTTATTTCTGTAAACTTGTTTATATTTGTAAATTTAAAAATAATAACAAAAAAGTAAAAATTCTGTAATAGTCATGCATTGATTTAAGATGAAAGTAATAAATAATGATTTGACAGGTTGGCCTCGGATATAAATTATTTGGTAGGTATAATATCAATGTTGTTTTAATGTAGAATGTTTCGTTTTGAGATGTATGTCTAAAAGGTATTTCTGCCGCCTTCCTAGCGTGCCTTCGTGGTGTAGTGGTTCTGCACGCTGGGCCGGTATTCCAGAGGTCTGTGGTTCGATTCCCGGCGAAGGCGTTTCCTAATTTTTCATCTCTCCAGCTTTTCTAATTAACATAATGTCTCTACATGTAAAGTAAAAAGGCATCCACAGAGCCAAATTATTGATCATATAAATTCATGCTAATAAATATTTGTTTCTTCAATATGGAAATATTTTATTTAGTGCTGAAATGAAATTTGGAATCGTGACTCTCCACATTTTATTGTGAAAAAATACCAAATGTGCAAGCGCAAAGAATACAAAAAAATTTTCTTCAGAGAAAAAAAAAGTTTCTGGTGATATGGAGGTTTGGATTTTAGATCATTCCGGGTATTGGACATCTGGTTTTCAGACTTTTGTATTTTTGTACTGTATTAGAATTATCTACCTTGGAAAGAAACAGCTCCTAGGATGAACCTGGGCAGCTGTTAAAGTATGCAAAAACCATCTATTTTCATGAAGGACACTATTTTAAAATGTCATATTGGACATTAACAAGACAAATTTCTTTCAGTAATAAACTGTCCCATCAGGAATCAAATTCAATGTGAAACTTCTAATAAAAAATGGCAGTGGCATATCTAGAACTTAATTTCAGGGAGGGAGGAGCAGTCACCATCAAAAGGTTTAAACAACATTGCCCAGTTTTTCTTATTTATAATTTGAATTTAAAATAAAAATCATATACAGTCAAAAGTCTTTAATCCGGACCTCAAAGCTACAAACTTTCTGTGCATGCGCTAACGCATGTGCATATGCATTTAGGCATGCGCGTTTAATGTATAAAGGACGGTATAAGCTAAGCTAAAATTATCTAATTATCTATTTCAGTTGCAGATTACGTTGTTCCTTAATCTTCGAATTGGATCTGGCTTATTATTTTTTGCAGACTGTTAGAGCAATTTTATAAAAGTAAGCTTGAACTTTCGATTATGTCAAAAAGAATTTCCGATTCTGGAGCTGCCTACAAAGCGAAATACCGAATTTCTGATCTACAAGGCGAAAGCATGTTTCGATGTCCATCAAGCAAAAAAGTGGAATTGTTGCAAAAAATGGATAAAGGCATATCCTTTGTTTCTCTAACCTTTTTGAAATCTGTTTATCAATTTCACGCTGCTCTGCAGGGTGCGGAGAAACGTCGCGGCGCGCAGTGAACTGGAAGTTGATCTGTCAGCACTTTCCTTATCTTCAGAGCAGATGTTTTTATTTTATTTGGCTTATAATTCCTAACTAAATGTAGTATTTCATCTCGATATACTCCGTCTTTGATATGATTTAAATCAAATTCCTCGTCATTATAAATATCACGAATACACATCAAATAGTTTTCTAGTTGCAATTTTCTAATTTCGACTATGCGTAATATATGCTTTACACATGCGCACGTTGAAGGAAATGTTTAATAAAGTAAACAAATAAATATTAAGCTTTTTTTTTTATTTTGATACCCTTTAAGATCATAATTGCTCTTTATTTCAGAAATTACGGTTTCATATTTTTAATTTTATAATTTCTGCATGCCATCTTATCAGATTTAAACTGATGATCTATAATCCGGAAAAACCGATAATCCGGAATCGCCGAAGTCCCGACAAGTCCGGATTAAAGACTTCTGACTGTACAGTAAAAAGTCTGTGATCTGGATATTAGAACATCAGTTTAAATCTAGTAAAATTACACGTAGAAATTATAAAATTAAAAATATGAAATCATGATTTATGAAATAATGAAGCATTTATGATCTAAAAGGTATCAAAATTTACAAAAAAAAGCTTAATACATATTTACTTTACTAAAGATTTCTTTCAATGCAAAGTTGCTCGAGTTGCCTTTTTTTTTTTTTTTTTTTTTTTTGTGCTAATACTTCCTCTTTAAGTCTGTAGACAGACATAATTTCTTGTTCAGTTACAAAGTTCCATTGTTCAAGTCCAGTAATTGATGTGTTGTGAATTCTGACTAACTAGCGAATGAATTTTTTTTTTAATTTTCAATAACCTCTCTGTCATTTTCTTCACTGTGACTAGTGGTATTTTCTGGATCTAGAACCATACTACAGCTATTGTTGTCCATTAATTCATTGGTGATTGAGTCATTGCAATGAAAAACTTGTGTTATATTATCTTCATTTATTACCACTTCTCCACATTTCTTTACAAAAATCCATTAACTGGAAAATTTTGCTTTTGGTTTGCAATACGCGAAAAACCTTCAGATTTGTGACTATCACCTTCATCATCCTCACCACGAAATATGGTAGCTGGCCATAAATTATGCGAAGCAATTTTTAAAGTATCTGGAGACGCATCCTCCCACGATCTTGTAATGCTCCATACAGCAACTTTTATGCTAAAATATTTCAAAAATTCTAGAATAGTCTTGCCGTATTCAAGAAATTTAACATGAATTTTAAAAATGCTACTTTATATTTGTACTTTAGCACACATGCACTATTTTGATATCCATAGGCTGAATGATGGACGTGCAATTGGGAGGAAAGAATAATAAGGATACATTATCTTTCAGTAAAATTTTAAGCGTAGTATGAATGGAACAGTTGTCTACAATCAGGACAATCTTTGTGTCATCAGGTAAACCAGCTGAATTCGAATTGCTGCCGAGCCTCGGATATGAAATGATTTTCAAACCAATGATTCATTAACACTTGTGTCATCCACGCTCTTTTACTTGCGCGACATATAACGGGGAAAATTCTAACTCCTTTAAATACTGGAGATTGTGCATTTTTTTGATTTCGGAAAGTTTACAATTGTACGTTCCTACAGCATTTGTACATGCTAAAATGTTAGTCTTGCTTTCAAATCTTTGACACCAGTTGCAGCCTTTTCTGTAGAGGATGCCAAGGTATTTTATGGTACATATTATCAGAAAAGCCCAGTTTCATCAGTGTTATAAATTTGTTCTGGAGATAAAAAAGTTCAACGAATCCATCTGCAAATAGCTTCAGTATCAGCTGAAGATTTTTCACGTGAAATATTTAATTGCTTTATACAATGGCAAATTTTAAATTTAGTTAACCAGTCTGTCGAATATGTGTACTCAGTTTTTAAGTTCATTTCGTCATGAAATATTTTGGCTTAAGCCATTAGCATTGGACCCATTAATGGCACGCCCTTGCTATGACGCTGTCTGGCCTACTCATGATGACTCTCACTTTTAACATAACAAAGAATTTTTCTGTCATTCATTGGAAAAAGGGTGTTGAAATCCACAAAAATTCAAATGATTCTTTTTTCTGTTTTCTTATGTCATATAGAGTTGACTTTCGAATGCCATACTCCTCGCATAATTTTGAGACTAATATACCTTTATTCATTTTTTGCAGCAATTCCACTTTTTGTTTAATGGACACTGAAACATGCTTTCACTTTGTAGATCCTGTGCGGCTCTAGAATTATAAACTCTTTATGAAATAATCGAAAGTTCAAACTTCAGTTTTCATAACATTATTGCAATAATAACAACCTGCAAAAAAATAAGCTGGATCAAATCAGAAAGTTAAGGAACAGAGCAATCTGCTATATTACCTGAAATGCCTTGGAATCAGTAAAGTATAATTTTAGCCTAGCTTAATAGTGTCTGCTATACATTAATGGCTATGTATCATGAGACTGATTACGAAAGACAAGTTGTTCTGCTAAATCTTGTCTTGCATCTATTGTGCACCAAGACAAGTAATCCTGACCTGTATTAGTTTAGTTATTTATTATACTTACATCTATTTCTTGCACATACTTAAGGCTTATTTGAGTCCTGAATAAATAAATTCCCACATATACTTAAGGGTTATCAAGGCCAGATATCATACCGCCTGATGCAGTCTCTGCGGGTCCTAACTCTGCTACTACGCGCATCCCTAAGTTCTAAATTTTTGCCGCCTTTAAATTTTGGGTCCCAGTGCTTTCCCTAAATTTTTAAAATTTTGTCATCCGTTAATTTTGTTGCTCAGTGCTTCTCTAAATTCAAAAATTTTTTCCTTATGGAAAGAAATTTTTGTTAAATCATTCCTCGTTAACATTTCTTAGCATATTTAACTTAAATCTGATTAATTACTCAAGTTGTCGAGTGTTGATAAACATGCGGTGATGAAAGCAAAATATAATAAGTAATAATTTGCCAGGTTGGTGTCGGATATGTAAAATATTAGTAGGTGTAAAATCAACGACATTTAAGCTTGAGATGTATGCCGAGCAGAAAGCAGCTACAGAGCCAAATTATTAATCGCACAAATTTATGCTAAAATGATTGTTCCTTTAATAATGATATATTTTATTTTAGTGCTGAAGTGACAATCAAGCCTCTCCACATTTTTTATTATGGGAGGGGGAAAAAATCAAATGTGCATGTGTAAAATATACAATAAAAATTTTCAAAAAGAAAAAAAAAAGGTTGTTGGTGGCTTTGAGTTCCAGATATTGGACGTCCGGATCTTGGACTTCTGTATCTGCAATTATGTCAGATTCAGTATACAACATTCATTTAATTCAACTTGTATTATGTTATTAATGATGATAGTGTATTAGAATACCAATCAACAATAAAAATACTTGCTTTATTTTATTAGGTCAAAAACATACATAAAAGTAATTTTTTTAATTTACACAAAACCATATATTAATGTTCATTTTGAATTTATTTTTAAAAAAGTGCTTAAAAACTTCTTTTACAAGTATATTTTTATATGTATAGAACACATTTAAACACATTTCAGATTTATAATACATTTAAACATATTTCGCATGTATTACTTCATAATTTTTTAAAAATATTTTAGCCCAGAAAACAAGCTTTCTGCAATGCATGTGGTAACTAATAAAGTTATTAAGATTTTTAAAAGTTTGTAAATATGAGGAAAAATCTCTTTATTGCAAGCCTCTTAAATTTCTAGTGCAGATAAACTATTATGCTCCTGATTGAAAAAAAAAATTATATTTGAAAATAGTATTCCGTTACACACGTTATTTGCTGGAGCTGGCATTATCCTTAATTCCATAAATTAAAGATAATGTCAGCTCCAGCAAATAAAGGTTCATAAACAAACATGACTTCTTCATAAGACTATTTATTAAAGATAAAGAACAAAAAGATGGTGTATGTATGATACTATTCATAAAAACTATAATTTTTCTCCTAGGAACAATTACAAAAAATGTCTCCCTTGCAAAAATTTAACATTACATGGTTGGTATGATGGTTAACACATTGAACAGGTCACCACAACTGGCTATGAAGTGGTAAGGATGGGAGTCTGGACATTGATAAAGAGTATAAAAGGGCATTGCATTAATACTTCAAACATAACTCACACAGCGACTGATTGAAATGGACACATCAAAGGCGCTCGTTCGGAGTTGTTTGTTGAATGATTTTAAAGTGGGCCTGTCAGCAGCAGGAATCAAGTTGCCGAATTTACCAGGCCTTTGGGAATGAAGCTGTTAACAAAAGAACTGCTAGGCAATGGTTCCAGAAGTTCAGGTCAGGGGTTATGTCTCTTACGCAGCGGTGGGCCACAAGCTCTGGATGATAAGACCCTGAGAGCAGCCATAGAGAGTTGACAGTACCAAAACATGTGGTGAGCTTGCTGGACACTTCCAGGTATCTCATGAAATGATCAGAATCCATTCGCACCGCATAGGAAAGGCATACAAGCTGATCAAGTTGGTACCCCAATCACTGTCCAACACAAACAAGCAACAGCATGTCGCTGCCTGTTTGTCATTGCTTACTCAGCACCGCAATGCATCCATATTTAATCGAGTACTCACCAGCGATGAAAAGTAGGTCCAGTATGACACACCCAGGCATTCCAGACATTGGTTGTCACCACGGGGCCCTGTGCCTCCCACTACGAGACCTTCTTTCCACCCACACAACATCATGCTCTGTATCTGTTGGGCTAGTCGCCAAGTGGTACACTATGAGCTCCTGCCAGTGGGCCAAACTGTCACGGCAGACCTGTACTCGCAGCAGTTGAAACGTGTGCATCAGGCACTAACGCATAAAGAGCCAGCATTGGTCAATCGTAAGGGTGTACTCCTCCTCCATCACATTGTGAGGCCACATGTGGCTCGGAAGGACAGGGACACAATCCAATGACTGGGCTGGGAGACACTACTCCATCCACCATACTCCCCTGACCTTGCACCAACAGACTACCATTTGTTTCATTCCCTGGACAACCATCTTAACAACATCTTAATAACATTTTTCTATCACTCCCATGTAATTATGAATATCTTTAACGTGGCATACACAAGGAATTGTCAAACTAAGGAGACGAGATGTACAATAAACACAGAGTACTGATGGAAATCTTTCTCTCATTTTAGCTTGCATGCCCTTGAATATGTCTGTGGCCTCATCATAGCCATGCATTTTAAATCTAAATATACTGGTGTCAAATTATCTATTATTAGCAATCTTCTTGTGATGCTGCTATAGGCAGGGTTGGCACTAGGCTCTTCTGCAGTCCACTGCAATCTCTGTAGGTCCCAATTTCTTCTGCCCAGCACCTTTAATTTTTAAAATAATGTCGTCTATAAATTCTATTGCCCAGTATGGCCACACTGATCACATCAGTTGTCTGTATATATGAACTGTAAAAAAAAATTTCTATTGAAACATCTTTCAAGTTCTTTCACATATCTCCCATAAACAGATACTTAAGAAGTATGTCTAGTTTCATCAGCTGTAATTAAAAAGCATTTGCTTGCTTTCACTTTTCAATTATATTTTTCAAAATAATTTTATTGCAAGCACCTATATTCTCACTTTATATTTTTGGCGAAATATACATTGCATTTAAATTGCAAGATTCTATATTATTTTTTAATGCGTCATTTCCTATACCTATTTGAAATCATAGAAGCTGGCAAGATTAAACACTATCAGCATTTACATTCATTTGCTCAGAATCACAATGACTTCTCAATCAAAATCCATTTCTCTCATGGATGATCATAGTTTTTATTATAGCAACTTTTTTTAAATCTAACTTGATGAGCACTGGAAATAAGAACTGCGTCAATTATAGATTGTTTGTGGCAAAGAACAATATTTTTAAAAATATAAGTAGATAATAAGGAATGACTGATATTTTTCTCTTGGTGGTTCATGAAATATTTCATAAGATTTTCTCAAGATGTGAAGAAGCTCGTACACTAATTGCCTGCTTTGATTGGCCTGCATATCCTTTAGTGAATATACATACACTCCATTCTTAATTTTAGAAAAATTCAGCCAAGGGTTTCAAATAATACTGTATATTTTAATTTCTTGAGTATACTTTCACTGCCAAATGAAAAGCTTGGAATTGCATACTTTTCTGTTGAAGACCAAGTATTTTAAAGAAACTTAAGTTTTTCGCAGAGAGTTAATTTAAGATTCACAGAATTTGATACATACATCATAGTTTGTATTTTGCAAAGGGATTTTAATTTCAGTTAAGTGTTCCTAGAGGTACCTGAACTAGAATCAAAAGTACTTGCAGAAGTAGAACTTTATGAATGAGTTTATTGTTGGCGTTTTAGCATTCTCAAATTGTCACTCCTAATCACTTAATAAGCAATATGCTTTTGCTTGCATTTTACAGTTTAGTTTAATGACTGTTTTAAAAATAAATTAAAAGGGAACATTGCCTCTTCTTACTCATTTTGAAATTAATGTATTGACCCAGATTTTATAAACCTGTTACTCTGCCTGCATTGCTCAACTATACAGTTAATGATGATTAGTATTACTGATTTGTGCTACTCTTCACTAACACTACAAGTTAAGAACAGTTCGAGACTGTATTCAAAGTCCATATCTCCCCCTAAAAAAAGATGAAATGAATGTGCTTGTTTTAGAAATCTACTACTTGATATTAAAAAGTATTGTAAAACGAATGACAAGAAGGCTAAAAAATAGCTAATCCATATTAACTAATTATAATGAATTTTTTTATTTGCACATGTAATGAGAGAAGTGAAAGAATTATGAAAGTATTAGGTCCTGTAGTGCCTGTTTCTTAATTTTTTTGTCTTAAAGAGCTGTTTTGGCAACTGAGATGTTACGCAGGACTTATGCTTGATTTAGAAGTTAGAAGCCATATCCTAGCTGGTTCTTAATGCCCCTGTAATATACTTTAAATTTGGATCATTTTGTTGACACACCCCATTAATTCATATTTTTAATTACCAGAGCAAGATTTTAACAAATGTAAACAGCAACTTCTTTACTCATATTCAGCCATCTTTCAGCATTCACTAGCTTGGTCACTACAGTGCATGATCATCCACTGTAGAGTGAATATCAGGGATAAGCATTAACAAAATAGGCATATGTCATCTCTTCTGATAAAAAAAGAAACTAGAGGATAAGGCAATCCAAAAAGACATCCTTCGATAAGAAAATTAGCAAAATAATATCACCATTAATTTTTATCAATTTTTGATATAAGAAAAATCTTTTGGGAGGAGCGTGTAGCCTTTTGGGACCCCCTGGATACACCACTAAACAGTGGCAATAACAAACCTAACACAACAAGGATCTTGCAAAGTGTTTTAACCGAATTCATTGTTGCATGAAAACTTCTCATATATTTTATTGAGTCTTACTTTGCTTTTAATCAGTAACATTAAAGGAGGAAAAACATTAACACAAGACATTAGCAAATCATTCTTGAGAAAATATAGAGATAAAACAGTCTTTAACCCCTTAACTGCCGCGGAAAACGTACAAGATTCATTTCCCAGTGCCACGGTTTTTCACACAGGCGCACGCGGTTATGCGATGTATTAGGGGGAAAATAAGTGCAAGTTTTACTTTCTAAAAACTGTTTACTTTCACAAAATAAAGAATAAAAGAAAAAAGTGAATGCACAAAATTTGATGTTTAGAGTAAAAGTATAATAAAAAGGTGCAAGTATAATAAAAATGATGTTTTTATAATAAAAATGATCCCTAAAATGGAGTTTTGAACAATTCATTTTAGACCAATAAAGTGTAATATCAGGTTTCAGTGTTGTACCTTGTGAAATCAGTATGCCTAAAAAATATATATATTTCTTCTGAACTGGTTGAATGCCACGATTTTGTTCTTGATTTTTCATTTGCAAAGTGTTGGTTCATATATTCGTCTACAAAACGGTTAGTTTCAGTAACAATATGAAGCACGAGCAGTTCATCAAAAAATAATTAAAAAGAGATAAATATGTTTGAAATATCTGTTATATCTTTCTTTATTCCTTGAACCTACTACAAAAAGTAAACGAAAACGGAGGACACAGAATAAAAAAAAAAAAATGTTTTTAACTCAAACACCAGCCAATACTGCGCAGCCATTACTTTCATCGCTTTTAGACACACCCCTCTCTCCAATTTCTCCCCACACTTCTTTCAAATAGTATCCTCCTTCACATACTTTCTCGGCTGATCTTTGGAATATGGTAACTGGTAGTTTGGCGACATTTTGGAGGCGATAAAGGTTACTACCTAGGACTTTGGTAATAATGTGAGCAGTACTCAGTTCCGATTATGCATTATTTTGTGTGAGGAAAATGAGATATCTCGAGATATCTCATGCGATATTAATGGACGAATTACAGTTCTTTAATCAAAAAAGGGGGGAAATTTGGAAAAATATCTGTGGCAGTATATTATTTTGTATTAAGCTTCATTGTGTGTTGTGTGAAGTAGTGTTGAATAATTTTCGGATTGTATGGCGCTGTCTAATATTATTTTAAAGATCCGGAAACAGGTGCACATACCAGTACAATAGAGGGCACGTGGAGTGCTATAAAAAGCGCCATTCCGAGGCATTGTGATAAAGAGAATTTTGCTTTTTATTTAGCGGAGCAAGTGTTGAGAAAAAATTCGCAGAAAAAATCGTTCAATAATTTTATTGAATCAATAATAAAAGTGTATCCACCATGTAAGCAAGATTCAGAAGAAGATTAGATAAGTTAGTATTTTTTATTATTTGAGGATATTATTTTTATGCATTGTTCTAAATGCAAGGTGGAAGTAAAGTAATTTGGTGTTATTGGAAAATTGTTATTAGCAATGATTTAGTTTAAAGTAATTAGGATTGTAAGCTAATTTTTATTAATTTAATGTATGTGCTTATTTATATTTTAAGTAGTGTTTTTGAATTTAATTATATTTTAATTAAATGATAGTTATTTTGTGAATTATATGTTTGTAGAATTTGGTATACGTTAGAGTGGAAGTAAACGTGCATGGAAATAATTTAAATATTTGACACTAAGTATTTGTAACCATTTGTAATGTTTGCGGTATGAATTCGTTGGTGACGTTTATAATATAATAGATAATTTAGAGGTAAAAGTTTTTGGATATTTTATTTATTTTATATGTGGAAATGTTCATATTAGGAAAGGGTATATACTTTTTCGCGATCAGGTAATTTCATATATGTTCTTTTTACCGGGTTTAAAGATTCAGAAAATTGTCATGCATTTTCGTGAAATTTTTCTAATTTATGAGAAAAAAGCAGTGTACATGGATATGGTGAAGAGTGTGCGCAATGCCATTTTTGTGCAATTCTGGGATTTTTTTTAAGTACAAATAAGTCGACGTGTACATGGTTTAGTGATATTTTAATTAAATGATAGTTATTTTGTGAATTTTATGTTTGTAGGAATTTGATATACGTTTAAGTTGAAGTAAATGTGCATGGAAATAATTTAAATATTTGACACTAAGTATTTGTAATGTTTGCGGTATGAATTCGTTGGTGACGTTTATAATATAACAGATAATTTAGAGGTAAAAGTTTTTGTATATTTTATTTATTTTATACGTGGAAATGTTCATATTTGGAAAGGGTATATACATTTTCGCGATCAGGTAATTTCATATATGTTCTTTTTACCAGGTTTTAAAGATTCAGAAAATTGTCGTGTATTTTCGTGAAATTTTTCTAATTTATGAGAAAATAGCAGTGTACATGGATATAGTGAAGAGTGTGCGCAATGCCATTTTTGTGCAATTCTGGGATGTTTTTTTAAGTAAAAATAAGTCGACGTGTACATGGTTTATGTGTATGTGTTATTCTGAAAAACGTGCAAGGAGTTTGCTATTGTGCACTTTTTCCCAATTTTGCAGTGAATATTTGTCATGATTAAGCAGTTTTGTTAGATAAAATTTCTAGCATAAGTGTAATTCGGCTAGTAGATTGTTGGAAAAAGTGTTGAGTAAATAAAAAGAAAAGAACTATGTCTTTACTTCGTGAAGACAAAATGGCGGCGGGGAAAAAAAAAATAGAGGGTTGCTGTAGCAGAGTTGGTCGCCAAATTTTCGCCAAAAAATCGGCAAGTTACCATAATCCAAAGATTAACCACTTTGTCAAAATCACTGTGGTGTTGCATTCCAAAGCTTTGCGAATAATTTTACAGTTAGCAGCACAAAGGAAATGATAGTAGTTTGGAAGGGAGTATATACATATATATACGCACGTGGCAGTTAACACATCGGCTGAGCAAGGCATATATATATATATGCCCGCGGCAGTTAAGGGATTAAAAGATATGACAATTTTTCTGAACTAAATTTTTTGGACTTTCTGCATTATTACATTAACATTAGACATATACATTTATACAAAAATTCTCAAAAATACGTTTTAAGAATAAAACTACACAGCTTCAAATTTAGCATGGAGCAACTAAAGAAAATCTGAATTTTCATTGATGTTTCTGTTTTCTTCATAATAAATATAATGTTTTATTGCTTCCTCTCACATAATGAACAACAGTTTAGCTACAAGAAGTACTCAGAAATTTTAAACTGTTCTTGTCTTATCACCTAATACAAGCATTTGCTAAATAATTTCACGTGAAAAATTATGGAATATCTGGAAATTTGGAAGATACTGACCAGATAAAACATAAAATGGCAGAAATTAGAATATATATTTATGTATGGTATTTTTCTGTATCGGAACAGATTCAGATATGTATGCATGTACAATATGTGTATGTACATATGCAAATCTGTGTACATACATATGTATGTATATACACACATGTATGTATGCACACATACATAATATACATGCATATATGAACACATCCATACATTTCTGAATCTGATCCCAGTTACAAAAGAGAACCTTATATTTATATATAACCACATTAATTAAATAAAAACGTGAAATTCTCATTAATTTACTTTACACATTTCATCTATTTGAAACCTGTTTCACTATATTTAAAATGATTTAAATATGTACTTTTTGCTTTTGGAAAATCTAGTTACAGCTCTCAAACTTTCTTGACTTCTAACATGCAGCTTCTGCAGACATGAAATTTAGTCACCCCTGCTACAGACAAGCACCGAAACCTTTTCTGTTAGTAAGGTCAGTGCAGTTACTGTCTAACAATTAAAAGAAGATTACTTTTGACTGTGACTATTTAAAAATATTTCTTTAATAAATACCAATACCTGCAAAAAGAAATTTTTTGTTCATTTTATTTAAAACTTATCACTTGATCATTTTACACCAAGATTACCTTTTATAAATGTATATTTTTTTCCTCTGGTTATTACATATTTAGTAACAACTACTTTTTGAACGTCTGAATGTTTATATTGAGTTATTTTTTGTCCTTAAGAAAAGAAAACCAACACATTCACTGAACATTTCATGATGAATTGAGCACAAAAAAATTATTTTTTTTCTTATTTTACTCATTTCCGAATATTATCATGTCTAACAAAAATTTCATTCTTAGGGAAGAATACATAAAAAAACAGAGGACTTTTCATGCCATTACCTGAAATAATAATTTAATCAAAAAAATTTCGGTACTATTCGGTTTCAAGGGCCGTAAAAAATCGCCAAACTATTGTCGATGCCAATGCTGCCAAAAATAATTGCAGCAACCCTAATAATTGCGGCAAGAAAGGAAGTATAAAAGTAAATAACTATTTAAGATTGATGTTTTAATTTAGATGAAAGGTTAATTTTGTATAATACTTTTTTATTATTATAATTTATATGAAAAAGGCTAAACATGACTGAATGGAAGCATAAGAGTAAATAACTATTTCAGATCATTGTTATAATTTATATAAAAATTGCTAAACATAACTGAATGGATGCCTGCATCACTATTTTGCTACCGACTTATCACTAAAGCATAATTTTATCTCGTTGGTTGTTCAAATGTAATTTTCTATAATGAATGATGCTTTTTCTTTGAAAATATTCTTTGAAAATATCTTTTCTTAAGGACAAAAAATAACTCAATATAAACATTCAGACGTTCGAAAAGTAGTTGTTACTAAATATGTAATAACCAGAGGAAAAAAATATACATTTATAAAAGGTAATCTTGGTGTAAAATGATCAAGTGATAAGTTTTAAATAAAATGAACAAAAAATTTCTTTTTGCAGGTATTGGTATTTATTAAAGAAATATTTTTAAATAGTCACAGTCAAAAGTAATCTTCTTTTAATTGTTAGACAATAACTGCACTGACCTTACTAACAGAAAAGGTTTCGGTGCTTGTCTGTACCAGGGGTGACTAAATTTCATGTCTGCAGAAGCTGCATGTTAGAAGTCAAGAAAGTTTGAGAGCTGTAACTAGATTTTCCAAAAGCAAAAAGTACATATTTAAATCATTTTAAATATAGTGAAACAGGTTTCAAATAGATGAAATGTGTAAAGTAAATTAATGAGAATTTCACGTTTTTATTTAATTAATGTGGTTATATATAAATATAAGGTTCTCTTTTGTAACTGGGATCAGATTCAGAAATGTATGGATGTGTTCATATATGCATGTATATTATGTATGTGTGCATACATACATGTGTGTATATACATACATATGTATGTACACAGATTTGCATATGTACATACACATATTGTACATGCATACATATCTGAATCTGTTCCGATACAGAAAAATACCATACATAAATATATATTCTAATTTCTGCCATTTTATGTTTTATCTGGTCAGTATCTTCCAAATTTCCAGATATTCCATAATTTAACAATCACTCACTTATTTGTTTGCCCCTTTTTACAGGGTTCATAGCCACATTTCAGTTAAAAAAAATAAGTACCTATAAGCACTTTTCAAGCACATTTTAAGAAAAAAATAAGCACCTGTCTAATTACATCATACACAACTGCATAACCTTAAAAATTAGACTTGTAATTTAAAACATGAGAAATGAAGTACTTATTAAGAGAGAATAAGCATTACCTCAACCATGGAAAATAATTACTTTTTTTTTTTTTTTTAATTTTAAATAATAGTTCAATTTACAGAAATAGTTTACAATGAGAGGGAAAAAACTATGAAGAACTAAACTATATTACAAGATTTAATGATGAAATTTCAGTTCAAAATAGATAAAATAAATAATAATAAGGCATATTTATTGTACTCACTTGGAACATAATAATAAATACAATTTATTTTTCCACTCATATTGATATTTAAATAATTTAAATCTAAATTCTGAACATTTTCTAAATTTTCATTGTATATCAGTTTTCTCTTAACAGATATTGCAAGCGAAGTAATTTAAGTAAAAAAGAGGAACATTTCTGAAATCAGAAGACAGAAATTTGCTTCATGCAGTCAACAGTAAAAGCTTAACTAACCCTCATACTTGGAAATTGGCGAATATTCGGACAGTCGAGCGTAACTTGAAGGAGCGGAGGGGGGGGTAGACTGTAGCCGTTCTTTAGATTTTTCCGCTAAATAAATGCTTTTGACATTTCAATATGAGCATCATATAAAAATAACCAACAGAACTAAAAAATATTCTGCTTAGCAAGCACAGTAAAACTCTTTTAAGTTTTCATAAACAAATCTCGGACTGAACATCAAAATTAATTATCTCTGCAAAATATAGCAAACGTTATTGCGCAATATGTGTGCCGTAATTCTTCCCTATGTGATATTACGCAATCGGAATCAACAACTGCAGGTATTGGGAGAATAAAGAACTAAATAACTGGGGTATTTTTTATTCTAATTTTCAACAGACGGCGTTAAATTTCCGGAATAGAATCATTCTTTGCTTGGGTTGGTAGACCGCAGAACTTTTAGTCCTATTCAATCCAGATTGGAAAGTGACAAAAAAAAAGTCCGTTGCTTGTTTTGCAGCGAACTGTAACAGTTTCAATATTCAGGATATTCAGGATCTGTACTAAAATGAAATTATTTTGACTATTCAATTACTTTCCCTTTATTTAAGCCATTCCAAATATTATTCCTTAAAAAGCTAATCTGTGTTAAAACACAACCATTTTTGGAAGTTTACTATACTTCAGCAGTTACTGCAACTATGTTATTATAAACATTCATACATATGCTCATAATATAAGCATAATGATCATAATAAACACAAATATGAACTGACCAAGCAGAACGAGAATGAAAATTTTTAAGATCTTGATAGAAATTCAAATGTGTGTCGTATTTGGGTGGGAGGAAAAGAATGCCGAACGTAGCGGAATTTTCTACTGTTTTCGCAATTTTTTAACCAATAGAATGACGTGCACCTGTCTGTACTCTTCATGCACACCAAAGGTTATGTTAATACAGAGAAAGGGGGAAAAGCTATTTCCGGGAGTATGACTCCACATCTGACATTCCATATTAGGAAGAAAAGTTGTTTATTTAGTTTCGGCTTTAATACGAGGAAAAATAGCGCGTTCATTTAAAAAAAAAAAAAAAAAGCACTAAAAGCAAAAAATAAGCACTAAAAACAAAAAAATAAGGGCTTTAAAGAAAAAGTAAGCACCTATAAGGGCCGGATGCCTGCATGGTTATTTTGCTACCGACTTATCACTAAAACATAATTTCATCTCGTTGGTTGTTCAAATGTAATTTTCTATAATGAATGATGCTTTTTCTTTGAAAATATTCTCGGTAAAGTGCAAAATCACTCACTTATTTGTTTGCCCCTTTTTACAAGGGTAAAAACAATTGGATTTTTGTCAATTTTCTTTTACTTTTTAAGTTAAAAAAGGTCGATGTGTACATAGATAAAGTCAAGAGTGTGCGCAGTGCCATTTTTGTGAAACTCTGTGATTTTTTTTAAAATGAAAATAGGTCGATGTGTACATGGATACCAAGTATGTGCAATTCTTAAAAACGCGTCAAGCAATGGGCGATTCTGCACTCTACCCAAAATTCTATTGCCGACTCTTCGTCATGGGCAATTCCCAAATTGTTAAATCCATAGGATATCAAAAAAGGATTTAAAATCAAAAAATAATTTTAAAATGAAACTAGTATTTCAATGGCGTCTTAAAAAATATAGAACTATATAAACTCACGCAATCTGAAATCAGTGCATACGCTAGATTTGGCGTGCTGTTAAATGGGCACGTTCGCTAGATTTTGCGCTTTTGCGCATACATTTTCGCTGCAATTTTTTTATGGCCCTCGAAACCGAATACAGTCAAAAGTCGTTAATTCGGACACCCATAATCCGGAATGATCTATAATCCGGACCTCAAAGCTAAAAACTTTCTGCGATGCGCTGTGTTGACACATGCGCATAGGCGTTTACGCGTGCGCGCAAGACCTCTTACAACTGCGCATTTGCGTGTGCGCAAGCGCAGAATACGTTTTCGCGTGCGCGTTTTATGTATAACGAATGGTATAAGCTAAAATTATCTAATTATCTATTTCAGTTAATGTTGATGATTGCATTGTGCCTTAATTTTCGAATTGGATCCGGCTTATTATTTTTTGCAGACTGTAAGAGCAATACTATAAAAGTAAACTTGAACTTTCGATTATGTCAAATAGAATTTCCGAATCTGGAGCTCCCAAAAGATCGTACAAAACGAAAGTATGTTTCAATGTCCATCAAACAAAAAGTGGAATTGCTGCAAAAAATGGATAAAGACATAAAGAATGTGACAGAGAGGTTAGTGAAAATGAAAAAATTTCGATTGACAAGTTAGTTGGTATTCTCGGCACAGCAATTAACGGGACTTGAACAGCGGAACTTTGTAACTGAACAAAAAATTATGTATGTTTATAGAATTAAAGAAAAAGTATTATCACATAAAACGAAGCAACTTAAACAACTTACATTGAAAGAAATTTTTAAAAGTAAACAAATAAATATTAAGCTTTTTTTAGTAAATTTTGATACCCTTTAGACCATAATTGTTCTTTATTTCATAAATTACGGTTTCATATTTTTAATTTTAGAATTTCTGCATGCCATCTTACGCGATTTAAACTGATGATCTATAATCCGGAATCGCCGAAGTCCCGACGAGTCCGGATTAACGACTTTTGACTGTAGTAACAAATTTTCATGTGGTACTTAGAACATTTTTTAGTATTTCCAGTGGTATTTCAAAATCGATTTACTCATAATCTGCTGTAAATGTGCTTTAGAAAAATATTAAAATACATGAGATTAATTATTACCAATAGCTTGAACTCAAATATTCACCTGAACAAAGATCTTCAACACGCTTCACATTCTTTCCCAAGAGTGAATTTACCCAATGAAGTAAATCCATTCGACTCAAATTCTCAACTTGATTTGTTGTAATAACATTTATACACAAATTCTCCTTTCTATCCATCTTTTAACAGTAGCGAAATTTTACCTTCAAGATAAAAAAGGTATTAAACATTAACCAATTTACATTACATCAACTATAAATACTTTACTTTCATTTAAAAATGAAATTAAAAATGCAACATGCTAATGTAATTTCAAGACTGACAATCTTAAAATTGCTTAGTTTCTTCATTAATCTACTACAATTTTCTTTAAAAAAAAAGAATACATTATTTACAGGATGCATTAAAAACTATACTGGAAGTAATCTTTCAAAAAAAATTTAATGAAAAGATGTAACAGGTGGGTCGACTGGGAGGAATCCAGGCATTCTGACTAGGTCAATATCTAGACAGACTTGACTTGAACAGTCTTCACAGTGACCAGAGCCATCGTTTATTCGGAGGTAGGTTCAGGCTCAGCAGGAACCATATGGTGCTGTCTTGTCTGCCCCTTGGTTGTGGGCACACTACATGATTTGATATCGAAGGCTGTCCTTGGGGTCCTTAGGGGGTAGTCAACACTGGGGGATGGTAAATGTCAAACAAGCATTCTTTGAGTGTTCGGTGGATTCATAGTTGTCCACCATTGTGACTTTTTGCAAAATTACCCAGACTTTGCGAGATAATAATTGTCCCCCTGGGTCGACTGGGGGAGGGCTATGCCTACTTGGATCACCTCTACGGGTTGAGGAGTTTAACCCTCTTGCTGCGCACCCCGCGATTTCCACAGGCAAGCAGAAGTAGAAAAATTTGCGCATCCCGCGATTTCCACAGGGATGAATTTTTGCCGTCTATTTAACTGTGCAACCCGTTCTTTCCCCATTCAAGGTTTCCTTTCTGCTTTTCTCTGATATTTAATTGTTTATTTAGATGTGGGCTAACAGATGGCGTTAGTTGTCCACATTTCTGCCAAATATACAAGAATACGTAATGTAGCATTTTTTAGAGCTCAAAGATGTCTGGGAGGAAGCGTTTCGCGAGTGATATAACCTACATTCCTGATGATATTTCGGACACTGATAGTAGTTCTGATTCTGATTTCAAGTACAATGAAGATAGTTATAACGAAACTGATGAGAATTTCTTGGATTCCTCTGCAGATAGTGATGAATCTGAAAATTCGGTTTCTATCGAAAATGTTCGACAGTGGTACAAAATTAATATGCAAAATATTACTTTATGCAAATATTTTCATTAGCATATTTTACCTTTGTATTTTATGAAATAAATCATAATTTAACCAATATTAATTTTTAAAATTTTCTTTTTATATCATTATTCTTCGATTTCAGTATTCTGACAACCTTTTTCTATGACCTAATTCTATATTGAAAAAAACACTTTTTTACAAAAAAAATTTTGTACAATTTAACCCTAAAATATATGTAGATTTGAAATATGTAATAAAAATATGCAATTTTTGAACCTATTTTGATTAAAAAAAAAGTACACAGTTAGAGGGTTAACTGCGTTAAGGCAGCCTCGTGCTAGCCAGGTCTGGGTGCCCCTTCCTTCTAGTGCACTGTAATAGGTAGACCACTGAATTCAATCTACTTTTCATGAATATACTCCCAGAAGTACATATTTTTTCCCCAAGAATCACAGACAAGTTTCCATGAAATAAAATATCATCAAAATATTCATTGCAAAGTTGAAAACATTAATAATCCTTTCAAGGTTGCAGTTTCTTTCACATAGATCGGAAATCATTCACAAAAGCAAGTCCCATGGCAGTAGCAAACAATACTTTAAAAGCCTTGGCTCCAGCATTTTTGTCACACAAGGCAATTAGTATAGTTTGTACCCCATAAATTAAACGTGCAGTAGACACTACTTAACATGATCAAGATTGTTATTATTTGGATTACTTGTTATCGATTTGCTGAATTCCATACGTTTGTATTAAAAAAGTGGAAAATACATCACCTACTGTGACTGATAATTCGATTTATATCATCAAACAAAATACAAAATAAATTTTTTGAACTAAAATAACATCACCAAATAAAGTTAAGGTACTTACGTATTAACGCAACAGGCCAAAATTTGCATAAATCGCCAAATTTGGTGACCCTACTTATGGCAACCCTACGTGTTTAGACGAAAGTTTATTTGTAAAAAGAAAAAATAACACTGGGCATGTACTACCACAGCAGTGGGTTTTCGGCGGAATTTGCCGAGAAAAGAAAGAGACTTTTTTGGTTACTGTACCTAGCAGAAGCGTCGTTACCCTCATGGAAAAAATTTGCGAAAATATCAAGGAAGGAAGCATCATTTATTCGGATTGCTGGAAAGGATACAATACAAGTGAGTTCGAAAATGCTGGATTTCTGCATGGAACTGTTAATCACAAATATAACTTTGTGGATCCCAACACGGGCGTTCACATACAACATGTAGAGCACATGCGGGGCTCAGCCAAATGGCACAACAAAAAACAGAGAGGAACAGCCCGTCATCATCTTGACTCATACCTTATCGAATTTATATGGCGCCAAGTTCAAGTTGTTAATGGCGAAGACGGTTTTTAATCAGTGCTAAAAGCAATAGCCAAAAGATTTCCGCCGAAAAAATAATTCTGAAACTTATTCAAATTCGAAACTGGAAGGGTTTAATTGCTATTTTATATTTTAAAACAAAATAATATAAAAAACTGTATTAAAAATTATCTGTAATTAATAAATGTACATTTTCTTTCTATTCATACTTTTTTACTCAAACTTACAAATCGCGCCAACCTGTTGCGATAATACGTAAGTACCAAAGTTAAAATAGATTATAAAAATCATCAAATGACAGAGAAATGTTTCAAAGTGAACAGTTAAGTAACCAAACAGCTTGGTCTTGATCTCACTCAGCCATTTAAAATTAGGCTAAAAAGCAACTTTAATGTCATGGAGATTTTGAATAACTGTCAATTTTAAGAGTGATCGAATACAAGTAATTCTTAAGGAACAAAAATAATTCTCTGAAAACATCTATGACAAACTAAGTCTGCTTCTTCAATTAAGTTTCTATTGGCATGTTCTCTTTCAATGACGGATGCCTTCTGAATATTAAGGGTACAGCATTGGTGAAACAATTTCCAAAAGTACTATAAACAATTCACTTTTGCACTAAAGACATTATGAACAATTCATAAACTTTTGTCTTTTCCTAATTTGCTATTAAAATACCTATTTATATATTTCTTTAGGTTTTTATATTAACTCTTTTACTACTATGGGCACATATATGTGTCTAGCCACTGGTGTGGGCTACGGATGCATATGTGCATCCGACACAAGCCTATGATGTAGACTATGTGTGTAGACTATGATGCAAACACACACCTGGCAAAGGCTTTGGCTGTTTATTGCTCTCTCATGTTATACGTTCAGAAATTATTTCTATTGCACATGTCAAACACTTGTGAAAAACCTCATACCTCGTTCGTTGCTTAGTAAGGAGAACAAATGAAATCTCATTTATTTGGTAAGCCATTCTGCGGCCGCACACTGCTCACGTGAGCACCTTAACTTAAAACAGTTAGCAGTCACAGCGTTAAATTAGTTCAATTTGATTGTTATTTTGAAGAATATTTTTTATCATTGTTTAATGTTCTCAAAATAGCCATGGACAAATAATCACACACAAAGCGATGCCTACTGTTTTAATAATTCAGAGCAAAACATACCTTGTTCTAGCTACCGTATACAAGAATAACTTAGTTAGCTCGGCGAAAAGTGACACCTTTTGCAATTTTTGCATATGGGCCAGCCTTGTTCCTTTGCCACTTTTTGGTAAGATTTTGGGGCGATTTTTTCCCCCTTTTTAAATTAACTGTCCAGATTTAAAGAGTGAATTAAGTTGTCACTTTTCATGTGGGATTACCATAATCTCAACTTAATTTTAAGTGCTGTCATTCATCGAAACATAAATCATTAGCAGCTTTCACCTTAAAGATGCAAGTTTAGTTAATTTAATCCTCTTAGCAACTAAGGTTTTTGCCTCTAAAACCCTCAAATTTGCAGAAAGGTATAAGTAAATATTATTTATTATAATTCCACAATCATCCTCCCATTTTGTACGTTGATTCACTTTCTTCGAAAATATATGCATTACTTTAATTCTCTGGAGATATATCATCTTGCATGTTTTTGTACTTAAGGGTCTCGGATAAATATTTCTGAGCATTACGTATGGCTTCGTCCCTTTGGAAGATAAAATATTCCAATTATGTTAAAAATAATTCAGGCCATTCCCATTTCCAAATGTAACATCACATATGAGCAAATTTCTGCACTTCTACACAGACATCGTAAATGGGTTGCAAGGTCCAAATATGAGAAGCGACTTTGATACGCCTGGCCTAAAAGTTTAGAGAAACATATTAACAAGGTCCTTTTAACTATACAAAAGTAAGCCTTAAATTCACATTAATAAAACGGAAATATCTGTCCCAAATAAGGAATTTGTAACAGAATATCCTGAAATGCAAATATACTTTGAGAAAATTAATATATATACCTAAATTTGTTAAATTTTGAAATAATCCAAGAAGTTATACACTACACATAAGGTAAATTGATGGATAATTAGGTGCTAGAAAACTTGTTAAATAATTTTAATAGTTGTGTATAACATAAACCATTTAGAAGCCCAAAGTTGTTGTCTTTGCTTCATGATATTCATGTATTAATTTACCTTTGCATTCAAACTGATAAGTGACTTGAATCTTATATTACAATGCTTTCAACAGTGCAATTTATGAGTACTTATTTATATTAGGTTAAGAAACATAACTATCTTTACACTGTTTTCGTTTTTTAAACAAATTATTCAATGAGATGATGTAATCTGTCTCTCTATGTACAGTTTCCATAGTTCATTTAGAAGATGAACTGTTTCATCTTCTCAATGTGTAACATGAAAATATATCAGGAGTTCTCAACCAGTAAGAATGCCGTAGTTTCAGAAGAAATGCAGTCAACCTTTTATTTACCTGTTAAGTACTTAGTTTTGGTCTCTGAATATAAATAAAAAATCTAATTTTATTTGAACTTTCGTATTTATCAACATTTTCTATACTTTTTCTTGTCCAAAAATTCTTGTTCTTAATTTCTGGTTTATAAAACACATTAAAAAATAATCTAAATTTAAATAAATATATATTTATTTTTTGAGTTTTGGAAAGGACGGAGGGGGATGATCGATCATCTAGCAATAATGAAAGGAGTGCATGGAGAAGTTTGAGATGCACTGAACTAGATGGATATTCATTCATCGCCATAGACATAGAAAGATTCCTTTTGACACATTAATCATACATACAGTTTGCAAAACTAAAAAATTACGCGCTATATTATAAATTAATGATAAGCAGATATTTCTCGCATTTCTGTTTTTGTTTTATTTGCTCTCCCCTTTCAATGAAGTTTAAATAAACTAATAAATTTAGATTACAAAACTTCTATGGCGATTTAATAAATGGTATTTAAAGTAAGTAAAAATTTCACAGTAAATAAATTGAAAAAAACTGCTCATGTATGCAATATTAATCGAATTTCATCTTTAGGTTTCTTATTAATTACATTTATTATACATGCGCATGACTAAAAAAATAACCGCTTTCCATCCCTACTTATCACATTGTTAAGTAACTACAAAATCACAAAAGAGAGATGAATTTTAAAGAAATTTTGAATTTTAAAGAAAATCTGAAAAAAGGAGACTAATAGAATGAAGCATAATATGAAAGCAAACAAAAAAAAATTGTGCATTTTAAAATATGGGAAGTATTACAAGGAGGAACACTTAAACAGTCTTTACATATGAAAGCGATATACAGAATTAAACAAAAATTAAATTAATTAATAACCTGAATTAAATAAAAACACTGCTATCACGCAACGAAACTTCAAACAATTTAGTGAGAATTCCGTCTTTAGCAGTGCATTCGTTAAAAGCAACTAAAAGTAGCGCCTTTTTACTTCTTCTTCTCCTCCGCCGTTCTGAACAGGGACAAATAGCAAGGAGGTTAGAATAGAAGGAGGGAAGGTTCAACTCAAACGGTGAGGCTTGGCGGCCATGTTCCTGCTATCGCTGTGACTTGTGAAAGAAGTCTTGTAATTGCAATATTTTTTTTTTTTTTTTTCTTTTTCTTTTTGAAGCATGTCAGCTTGTGTTGCATATGGATACACAAACAGATTTTCGAAAAACATTCCTAAGATTACTTCTCGTTCGTAAGTATTGATTTTCTTTTCTATGTAATTTGATAAATATGTTAAAAAATATCTCAATGTCATGTTGTCTTCTTTCCAGATGTGAAACAAAAGTACTTAATAATAATCAAAATACCTTAAATACATTTTAATGTTTCTGTTTATAGCTGGTATCTTCGTTCCTTAACATAGATAGAATGATATATGCTAGGATTTAAACTCTATAATTAGGTAATTCGTTTTATAATTTTCTTTAAGAGTAAGAAATCAATTGTTACTATTTTTATGAATTGTAAAGGTGTTAAATAAAGTAATGCTTTTCTTTACGTATTAATTATTTTTCATTTTAAAGTTTTGTGAACTATTAGGAATATAATTTGTGCATTTGTTCAAGATAAACTAACTGTTCTGTTGTTAAAATTTTTTTGCATAAACTTTAAATTTGTGGGCAGTATAGCGATAAAAGTAAGTAAAATATTTACATAACTGGACATGTGGAAAAATGTATCCAAAAATTTATATAGGTATATTTCTGTAATTCAGCTTAATTCAAGGCAATTTCTTTCAGATTCATAAATATGAAACGCGCATAAACTGAGACACCACAGGCGAATGTTGAGAGCCGTATGCTTAGGATCGTTATCATGATTAAAAACAAAGTTGTTTCCAATACCCAAATTTTGGGCTGATAATTTTAAATTGTCTCTTAAAATATTTAAATAAATATTATTATGCCATCAACGAATGCCAAATTACTTAGTCCTGATGCTGCCATGCACTCCCACATAAGAACACCTCCGTCGCCCTACGTAAATGTTAAAATGGATAAGGTTCGGAGAACAAACAGCCTTAACTCCAAAACGGGGAGAAATAGCTTATTATGGTAGACCATGTTATGGTTGTTATCCGATGACGTACTTCTTCTAGGAGGACAGCGTGATACTTTTTCCCTGCTAAGGGATTATCCGTAGCAGCAGATCGGGATACGTATTCGGAAAACATTATTATTGACTCTAGTCTGGACACCTTCGAGATAGAAGAACGGATCGTTTATTGCGATCTACTCGACAGAGAGCGAGTCTGGTGTCATCGTCTCGATCATTACAGAGATCGACGAGTCGGAAATTTTTCCGTCAGCTGGACAGCTGCCGTTTAAGGGCCCGATTCATGACATTTTTAACCACAGCGTTAAGTGATTTTTACGGAATCACGTAGTACTCTGACGTCACAAGTAGTTAAATCGCAAGTATTGGTATTCTCATCAAAGCTAGCGTTACACACACAGATCGTATTTTATTCTCGAGTGTCAAGATGTAGAAACATCTTTTTACTCGACTTCTGATAAAGATCGGGAGGGGGGAGAAAGAGAAGAGTGAAAGGAGTGTGGGAGGCAGATGAAAGAGAGTGAGGTCCGCACTAGCGGCGGCGAAAAAAGCGGGGGTGTCAAGTTCAGTGTCGTTATAAGATGCAGCCGCGGGTGCATCTTATAACGCCGCGGGTGCAACCGCAGAGTCAGTTTTGCGTGAATGAGTGAATTAAGGTTGTGAATCCTATGTGGGGAGGATATCACAAGGGTAGCGATGTTTTTCTCTGGGACGCGGGGAGTGTCTGAGAGTGCTAATAAGGCTATTACTGTGGGTTTGTACTGAATAAAAGAAGTTGACCGCTAATCGTTTAATATACTCTTGAATAAGTTCCATTCGAAGGTCTCTGTGGATGTAGATGTTGGGAATATACCAAGGAGCATTGATAATTTCTCGTAAAATTTTATTTTGTAGAATTTGTAATTGTTTAATATTGGTTTTAGCTGCATGTCCCCAGATCGGTGCTGCATAAAGAAGAGCTGGGCGCAGTATGGAGCGATATAGAGTTAATTTGTTTGTAGTAGATAAGTTGCTTTTTCTACCAAGAACAGGTCGCATAGTAGCTGTGGTGATTTTAAATTTTTGTACTACGGACCAGAAATGGGTTCTGAAGGTAAGTTTTTGGTCAAGGGTGACTCCAAGGTATTTGGTTTCATTAGTCCAGTCTATTTCTTCGTCAAATATTTCAGGGGGTGGAGGATAGTATTTCATGTTTCCTTTACGGAAAATTATTGCCTTAGTTTTATCAGTGTTAATTTTAATCCTCCAAAGGGTAAGCCATTTTTCCAGTTTTATGAGATAGCTTTGGAGTTGGTTTCTTACGGCGATAACAGTGCAGGCTTTAGTAAGTATGGCGGTGTCATCGGCAAAGAGTGCAAGATGAACAGAAGGGTCTTTAGGGATATCTTGTGTATAAATATTAAAAAGGTACGGCGAAAGTGCCGACCCCTGTGGGACACCAGCATTGATTACTCTGGTGGTAGAGTATGCAGTACCGATTTTGATTCTGAATGTTCTGTTGCTGAGAAAAGAGGCTATTAAGCGAATAAAATGATCTGGAAAATTGAGAGTGATTAGTTTGTAAATAAGTCCTCGATGCCATACCTTGTCAAAAAGCTAGCGTTAAATTTGACCGTTAAATTGACGAGACGGCTGTTAAAGTAAGGACAGGTCTGACCCTTCGTGTTAAATAAGCAGATGATTATATTTCCGGCAATAAACATGGCGGAAGGTTTTGCGTCAGTTTTAGCTGAAGCGTATTTGGATGAAATAAGTCGAATTTCTCTGCGTCGGCAGCGAATTTTCCGTGATCGAAGCAATGCGTTCGATTTACATACAATATAGACAATGGATAATTAATTATTGTCAAGATTAATGAATTCCGGGCCCAGGAGAGCGTCGTTGGTGAGGTAAGTTCAGCTTCGTATTTTTCCATAGAATGTTAGAAAAATTACTCTTCGTATTTCTTCAGAATGTGTATTATTATTTCACTGTCACTTATTGACGATCAACTGATTGTATAAATACAAAATGAATTGCGGAATATGCATGTGTTTGTGCAGTAAAATTATCGCCAATACTGTTTGTGATGTTTCTTTTACTATCGCAAATAGTTTATGCTGTTTGTAAAATTGTATCCTACATTTTATGTAAACTGTGTGCTGAGTTATCACAAAGGTTAAAAATGTGATGTGCCTTATTTTTATTTAATTTTACTGTACGATTGATAATTTAAAGTAGCATTCTATTTTGATTCTAATATATTGTCGCCAAATCTGTTAGTTGGCGCCAGTGTTAAAAACTTGATAGTGTGATCTAAATTATAAATAATTATGTTTTTCTTTATAGTGAGATATATTATGTATTTTTTAGGAATTTTGAAGACGTTAAGTATTAATTTAAATATTCGACAAATTGTTTTGAGCCCATTATAATGCATCTAGTAGTAGATCTTCATGTTGCATTTTTAAGTATACTTACTTTAAATTTATTTAAATGTGTGAACAGGAAATATGTTTTAAGTAGTTTTACAAAATTAATTCTATTTTCTTATAAAAATTAAAATTTATCAGAAAATTGCATTCTTAAAAGTGTGATTAAATTCATTTAATACATGGAACTGTTATTAAATACTAGTGCTTTAGAATTTAATGTTAAATTTCATGCATGCTTTTGTTAAATTTGCGAGTACATTTTTAAGAAAATCAATTTGTTCATAAATTTGTCGTGGAAGATCTCATGTTCAGCTAAATCAAATTTACTTTTGTGTGACCTTAAATTTGGGCACCGATAGTGAATTTGTTTTGGCATATTCATAATTTTGATTGGAAAACTTAGTGCCACTGTAAAAGAATGATCAACTGATTTTTACCTTATTATTGTAATGACTTGCAGGATTTTTCACAATGTGATGTTGCATACGTTTTACTCTTCTTTGTTATCAAATACATAAAAGAGTATATTCCTAATCTGATATTTCTTCTTTTATAAGAGTGTAATATATCATAATGTGATACTTGGGATTTTTTTTTTTTAGAGTACATAACAGTATTTTTTTTTTTTTTTTTTGACATGCTAATAGAACCAGTGTATTTTATTTACTTGTTGCTTTAAATCAGGTTTTAAATCAAGGCTATATTTTTCTGCCTACTCAGTATGCACATAAAACTTACTTAAGCTATATTTTTAACAAATTAATGAGATATATGTTTTAGGTTAGCTGCTTTAATAGAAAAGAACTAAACTAAAATGATATACCTTGAAACATTTTATTGAAAATAAGAATATCTTAGCAGTGTTGGCTAAGATTTATTCAGACCTTTTTTTTTTAAATTTATTTTGATATTTCCATATACATTCATTTAAATAAGATGGTGTGGTGTATTTAATTATGGCAAAGCACACTAGGGCTATCTGCCTAAGGGGAGGGATGCCTTCGTGGAAGACTTTCTAAGGGAAACTGGCTCGTATACACGTTACACATGGGGAAAACCACGAAAACACCCATGCAGCCAGCCCGTTCGCGGGATTCGAACATCGGACCGAACTACCAGTGTTCAGCAACTTTACCGCTCGGCCGCTGGTAGGCCCATTTAAATAAGAATCCAGTAAAGTAAAATCATTCTATATAAAGCTGTTGATAATGGAATGAATTGCACTACATTAAGAAAAAAAAGTGAAAAAAATTCTGTTTTTGCATTATTTTCACTATCTGTGTTTTGCATATGCTTGTTACAAGAGGCCATAATCTATAGATCTGTAGCTAAATGATATTTTTATGTTTTTACATATGGAAATTAACTAATAAGAAGAACTGTGATCAGAGTCGTAGCTAGGGTTTTCAGCGCCCAGGGACTACTGAAGATTTCGCGCCCCCTACTGCTTGCCAAGGATGGAAAACATTTAATTCTAAAATGTCGTAACATCAGTTTGACGCCCCTTGGATTCTGCGCCCGGGGACAGATGCCTCCCTTGCCCCCCTCTAGCTACGCCCCTGACTGTGATTTAAGCATTGCCCTTGCAGTGGTATAGATTGAATCTTATATAGGTTATGGAATTATCATTAAATATTCAGATAAGTGTACTATTAACAGCATATGTATGTTTTTTCGGTTGATCTTTACATTATGGTAGCTTGGCGATTTTTTGGCGAAAATTTGGCAACCAACTCTCCTACAGCAACCCTCTATTTTTTTTTTCCCCGCCGCCATTTTGTCTTCACGAAGTAAAGACATGTTTCTTTTCTTTTTATCTACTGAACACTTCTTCCAACAATCTACTAGCCGAATTACACTTATGCTAGAAATTTTATCAAACAAAACTGCTTAATCATGACAAATATTCACTGCAAAATTGGGAAAAAGTGCACAATACCATACTCCTTACGCGTTTTTCAAAATAACACATACACATAAAACATGTACACGCCGACTTATTTTTACTTAAAAAAACATCCCAGAATTGCACAAAAATGGCATTGCGCACACTCTTCACTATATCCATGTACACTGCTTTTTCCTCATAAATTAGAAAAATTTCACGAAAATACATGACAATTTTCTCAATCTTTAAACCCGGTAAAAAGAACATATATGAAATTACCTGATCGCGAAAAAGTATTTACCCTTTCCAAATATGAACATTTCCACATATAAAATAAATAAAATATCCAAAAACTTTTACCTCTAAATCATCTATTATATCATAAACGTCACCAACGAATTCATACCGCAACCATTACAAATACTTAGTGTCAGATATTTAAATTATTTCCATGCACGTTTACTTCAACTAAAACGTATACCAAATTCCTACAAACATAAAATTCACAAAATAACTATCATTTCATTAAAATATAATTAAATTCAAAAACACTACTTAAAATATAAATGAGCACATACATTAAATTAATAAAAATTACCTTACAATCCTAATTACTTTAAACTAAATCATTGCTAATAACAATTTTCCCAATAATACCAAATTCCTTTCCACCTTACATTTAGAACAATGCATAAAAATAATATCCTCAAATAATTAAAAATACTAACTTACCTAATCTTCTTCAGAATCTTGATTACGTGGCGGATACACTTTTCTAATTCATTCAATAAAATTATTGAAAGATTTTTTCTGCGAATTTTTCCTCCATACTTCCTCC
Organism: Stegodyphus dumicola; assembly: GCF_044657685.1. NCBI lineage: Eukaryota > Metazoa > Arthropoda > Arachnida > Araneae > Eresidae > Stegodyphus > Stegodyphus dumicola. Next base: position 164,622,520 of record NC_140780.1, read on the forward strand.
GCTAAATAAAAAGCAAACTTCTCTTTATCACAATGCCTAAATACCCATTTCGAATTCACTTTAGTTAGGGCCATGGGATCCAAAAATTAACAAACACTGTTTCACACAACACAGAATAAAGCTAAATACAAAATTTCCAGATTTTTTCCCGATTTCCCCCCTTTTCCGATTAAAGAACCGTAATTCGTCCATTAATATCACATGACATATCCCATGATCTCTCATTTCCCTCACGCAAAATAATGCGTAATCGGAACTGAGTACCCCACATAGCACAAAAACATCCTTGGGATATCCCAAGGATGTTGCTCGCGGGATATGCGCACATCCTGAGGACATCCCGGAATATCCCGCGAACCTCCTAAACACCTCCTCCGGAGTGCTTAATGTCACATCCCGGGATATCCTCAGGACATCCTAACCAAGTCCCATCGACAGCGTGCGGGATGTTATTAGGATATGAACTCCTACTTACTACATCCTTAGGACATCCCACAAACCTCCTAAGCACATCCCATTATATCCTAAAAACATCCTATCTATGTCCCATCGACAGCATATGGGATGTTATTAGGATTTAAAGTCCTACTTACTGCATCCTCAGGACATCCCGTAATATCCCAATTTCCTCCTAAACTCATCCTCCTGAGCGCTTAATGTCACATCCCAGTATATCCTTAGGACATCCTATCTACGTCCCACCGACAGCGTATGGGATGTTATCAGGATTTGAAACACTAGTTACAATATCCCTTTAACCTCTTAAATACATACTCTCAACTGCTTAGTGTCACATCCCAGTATATATACAGAGGAAAATTCCAGTGAAAGTATGTGAAGGTGTGATGATCTAAAACCTACTTTTTTTTTACACAGATAGTCTCAAATCGTTCTCTTATGGTTACTATGGAAAAATCAGAAATGTTGAAAATATTTATACAACTTATTTTGTTTTTAAATCTGAATTTGTGAATATATTAAAACTGAGCAAGGAAATTAAAATGAATTATTAATATAAAATATTAAAACTGAAAATTTTGCTTTTATTTTTAAGATATTAAAAATCTTTTTTGATAATTTTTAAACATCCAATAGCCCCCAAATTGAATTATTCATAATTAAATTATTTTACAAAATCAGTTTCTAATTTCAGTTAATTTGTATTAAAAATTGAATAATAAAATTACCCATTTAATAATCTTTACATAAATGAATCATCTTTCTTTAAAACATGTAAAGAATTTCTAGTGTTTTTGATGACACTGTTGGGAAATTGTTAAAAGGAATAAATTGTATTTTTAAAACTAAATCAATTCCTAGCCTCAGAATAAATAAATACGTTTTCGTAAAATGAGAATGCTGCAGGCTTTTTTATATATTTAATATTTAGTTGTAAAAATTTGACATTATGTTAACAATTCTTTATATCATTCAAAAGGTAACTCAAGAAGCTCTTCTAAAATTCTATCTTTCTGCTCACACAATTAAAAAAAAAAAATCTGAAAGGCCTCAGATTTTAGCAGTCACTCAAAGAGGCTTAAAGTTTATGAATGCACAGATTATCAATACAGATGGGGCAGTGGAAATAGCAAAACATTTTATAAGATACTGACACCAGAAAGTTATATATCTTCTATATATTTGAAAAATGAAGAAATATATCATGTAATTATGTAGAAATATTAAAATGTTTTCAATTAGATATATCATGAATTAACTGCATTTTAAATCAATCAGATTAAAAATTAAAAAAAGCATTGTTAAGAACTGTGTGTAATGCTTTTAAATAGCTTGGCTTGTTAGTCAATAATATATTAGATTTTAAAGGTAAATATGTTAAATTTTGCCAAATGGCAAGACTTGAATAAAAAGCGAAACAAGTTTACGACTGACGATATGAAGTCACATTTCAAAACTAATAGCCCTTTTAGATTAAAAAAAAAAGTTGTGAAAATAATTTGCAATGGTTCATTGGTATTATTTTACACAAAAGTCAGTAAAATGAAATTTACCCGTTGAAATCAGCACCAAATTAAACTTTGTAAATTCTAGCGCATGTTAAAGGTTGTCTCATCCAGAATTTTATTACTAACCATTCATTTCAGAGCAAAATAAAACAGTAATTGCCATTTATATGACAATCAATATCAAAAATTTAAATCTGCATTTTACGCAACATAGAAAAACTTCAAAAGATCTACTGTTTACCATGCAATTAAGGCATTTTATTCTGCTATCAACTCTATCAATTATTAATTCCATTAAGTATATTCAGTTTACTCTTTCTGCTCAATATATGCAATGTAAAATTTTCCGTAAATTTATTAATTCATTTTATTTTGAGGTGAGCTTTTATTCAACTATCAATGTCAACGAGAATGTTTAGTTCATTTTTTATTCGGTCTCAAAAGAGAAATCAAAATACGTGGATTTATGAATCAAAATACATGAGAAATCGCAGTGAGAAAAGCACTGCTACCTTAAACTGTGATTATATATAACAAATGCAGTGAATTATAGTTAAAAAATAGTGAAAATATTTATATTTCTGAACTATTTCATATATAACATTTTCAGTTTCGCATATGTGGCAATTTAAGAACTTTTTTACGTATACCAATTTTTTGAAATATCTGCAAATTTTTGTATCTTCAAGGAAAGCTTATTCTTTCACCTTTAGTATATAAGTAATGGTAATTTACCAGATAAAATTACTTAATGGGGAATACAGAAAATTATCTAACCACTTACCTTTGTGACTTCATCTGCAAAGAGACTAAAAAAGTAGTTCAGCTAAATCTGCTATAATAAATATTTATAATAATGCTAAATTATGCAATATCTATTAATATGACAAATTTATTTGGATGAAAAATAAACACATTCAGAAATTTATGGCACTATATTATGATTAACAGAGGAAAAACACTTTCCAAAATTCACAATAGTTTTTATTAATCCAATTTATCACATTTTATTTGAATTCATGAAAAACAATCTTATATCCATGTATTCTTATGTATATAAGAACTCTTGATAAATTGGATCTCTGTCATTGCCTTTCACAGCACCTAAAATAAAAAAACACTCACAATTACTATATGTGAATATAATTCATAATTAAATTTAAACAAATGACTATTAGAATGCAAATTAAAGGAAGCATTTAAAATATTTTAACATTTAGTACCTATAAACAGAGTAGCAATTATTTGATTTTTCGATTATAGTAAAATAAACATGTGGGATGCCTTTTAAAATTTTTCATGTCAGAAAATAAACTCAAACCACCAGCTGAACATATGAGCAGTTTTATCAATCAACCACTGGTAGGTAACCTAGATACTGAATCAACATATAAAGTTGCCAAGATAAAGAGAGAAACAAAATTATGATAATCACATCTTACCTATTCATAAAACTATTTTAAATTTAATGTGTAGGCAAGTCCAAAAAGAGTGAGAATGAATTTATTTTGAAACACAAAGTAAAGTCTTGCAGGAGCAAAGAAAACTTGTCTCATGAGATTGGCAAGTAAAAAATAATTAACTGCATCTGTAACATTTATCTGACAACACATAAGTAATTGTTAGCTATGTGCAGAAAATAAAATCTGATCAGGGGCGTAGCTAGAGGGGGGCAAGGGAGGCATCTGTTCCGGGGTGCAGAATCCAAGGGGCACCAAACTGATGTTAGAACATTTTAGAATTAAATGTTTTCCATCCTTGGCAAGCAGTAGGGGGCGTGAAATCTTCAGTTGTCCCTGAGCGCTGAAAACCTTAGCTATGACTCTGAATCTGATCATGTTAATGCAATTTTAAACTTTTGAATTTAACCGCAGAAATTTACCAAAGAAGTACTTGTAACAGTAGTAAATGAAGATGTGGCTAATCTTTACTGTATGGTACACCTTGGTTTCTGTCTGGAAAAAAAATTGCAAAGTGGTATTGGTTGTTTGTGAAATGTGGAAGCCCATTGCGTCAAATAAGTTTTTCGGTAACCCTAATGTTGATAATGTTGGCGAAAGTAGCCTTTGGGGAAAAAAAAAAAAAAAAAAACTTTTTTTTTGTCAATAAAAAGGAGTTATTTCTGCAAATATTGCCAACGTGCTGTGATAAATTTAGTTTTGGGCTACTTTTTTTAATAGTAAACCTTTTGTACGGTCCCAGGTTTTTGGTTCTTACCATTCTTTTCAATTGCTGTGTTTGGTTGCACGGAAGTGGTATGGTCTTGTATTTTGAACATGCTATTTATTATTTTGGTGTGAATACCATCGTTTGAGTATGTCTGAGGTGACTAAGAGACGAAAAATTTAATTGAGTTGCTTACCTGGAGGATGGTGGTGGGAAGCCTAAACATATGCATGTGAAAAAAAAGGTATGTTAAAAAAATGACGTTTCATTTATTTTTTGTCTCTGTGTGTTAATTTTTGTTAGAAGATTTGTTGTTTAATGTTTTTATGTTAGGAAATATGTATTTTTGGTAACTTATTCCTCTCTGTTTGTGTATTTTTGGTTGTCTGTGTGTTTAGACAGTGGCGAATTTTTTCTGGTAACTATGATATTTTTAACTTTCTGATTTTCTTAAAGTGAAAATAGATCAATGTGTACATGGACAAAGTTAAGGCAGTGCACAATGCCCAGTTTGCGCAGTTCTCTGTTTTAATAGGTCGATGTGTACATGGACACAGAGTTTGTGTATGTCTTTGACTTCTTATTTTGGTTTTGTGTAGCGGCCACCTTGAAATTGGTGCCGATTCTCTCAGGTGACGATCTTGATATAAAAAAAAAGAAACGATTCGCCAAGGGTAACAGTAGAGTAAATTTTTACCAAAGATGTTCTACCATAATCACCATTTCAGTGGTTTAAACACTAGTGGAGCAGTATGCAGAGATGAAGATTTGAGTTTTGTTTACACAGCATGATGGTTTAGGCACTCCAGCCATTACAGTGAACAAAATTATAATAAACATAGCCACAGTAATTGTCTATAAATATTGATGTATAACACTGCATTAACTAATATATTTCTTATGCTAGTATATACAGAATCCTTAATCGAAGGGAAAATCAGAAGACTGTGCATGCATTTTCCTTTAACTGAAACATAGATTTGACCAAACAAATCTCAGTCTTACGGGACATGCCACACTATGCAGATAGACAGTAAAAAGTACTTGTGTTGTTTTTATTTGTTAGAGGTATGAAATAAATATACTTGGTACTTTTCCGTTTTGCCGGCGCAAATCTCGCCAAGCAGACTTTATTGGCGACAACATACAGTATACACATAAAAAATATTTAAAAAAATTTTAGTTCTAAGAATTTTTTATTTTGAAGGCATAAACATTTTAATATCACTTAACATTTTATAAAAAGCCAATAAATAAAGACAATACATTTATAAAAAGACACTAATTTAAAAATTTACTATGCTTTCATGGTTCAACATCCTGATTCGCCGGTTCATATCACGTGACCCCAAGCGATCTCATCTCACGCAAACTATTCTACAAAAATCTAATGCTCTCAGTAATTATCTACATTAATTTCAAGTTAAATCTTAATTTGGAAAACAAGTTTAAATGCAATTTAACCCTTGACTTTACCTTTTCTATATTTTCGGCTTCAAGTAAGCGCTGTGATTGCATCCTAATTGACTTAATTACCGAAATGGCCTTAGACATAAAACTGAACTATCTGATAAAAATTCTATGTAATTATATGTCAGTATTGAAAGAAACAATCAATCTGATAAGAAAAAGCTGCGACTTGTTTTGAAAATGAGGCGTAAAAGGTTACCAGCGAGAATATTCCGTTTGGCATCGGTTGTACCATTATTGGCGACTTTATCGCTTGCGCCGGCAAAACGGAAAAGTACCATATACTTCTAGATTTTAATTTTTTCTTTTCTTGTTTTACATTTGGATTACCTATCAAAAAGTGAGAAATTTTGATATTATTACAATATCGGAGTTAAAATAACAATTATTGGACATGTTAAAGTAATGAAAATTTTAAATTAGGTTAAAAAGTAACCCTTAATGTGGCATATTTTTGAATTAAACTCTATCGACATTAAAAACAACAAAACGTCCCTCTTTATTAAGGACTTTAATTAACTAATTTTAAATATGGAGCTATGAATTAATTTTTTCCCTTGCATGTTATAATAACTGAATTAAAATTACTCTGATACAGTCAAAATTCCTAAATGCAAGTACATAAAATTTACTTTAGCAATTTAAAAAGATGAGACACACTGAACACATGAATAAATTTCTATCAAAGAATAATTTATTAAATTTGGCCCGTTCCATAGTAAACTTTAACCATTAGATTACATTATTACACCATGTTATCAGTTTGAAAAGCAAGTCATATGCCAGATCTTGTATATAAAAGAAATGCACAAAATAATATACAGATTATTGAAAAATGATGTATACCAATGTTTATAGATATGATTAAATGTAACAGAAAATTTACTGTCACAACCACATTTTTAAGTGAAATGTATTATTTTAACATTTTACAATATTTAAGGCATGGCACTAAATGCAACATTATGTGCCTGGATATAAGTTAGTAAATTTAAAAAAAAAAATAATAATAATCAAAGAATTAATGTCATGAAAAATTTCAAAAACAAGCAGAATTTAATTTAGAAGACCTTTAGACACTTATGATAAATAAATCTGAGAATTCTTCACCCAAAATTAAATTATAATTAACTAAAACCAGTTTGACTGACCTACAAAATCCTTCAGCTGCAATTTTTTCTAGCTTGAAAACCAAATTCTTCTCCACATGGTAATAACATCTTAACCAGTTGAAATTCCTGCAGAAAGTTTGATAACACAGTAATAGAATTAATAGAATAGAAAAATTAACACAAAAGTATAGAACATCATTTAAACTTAACATTATTACAAATTTTGGTGCTTTCTGACTATCTGCAAAGCTGTGAAAATTGGCAAAATGGTTAGTTTATGGTTCATATCTACTGCTCTGTTCACAAGTAGTAATTCAAATAAGCACTTTATAAGAAACAAGAAATTTTAGGATGCACACACACAAAAATATATACATTGGGTCAATATTCACATATTTTTCATCCAATGGAATACTATTCAGAAATAAAGATTAAATATAAAGCATGTAAATACATGTGTGTGGTATGCATATTCATAGTTTGCTATTATCGTGTGCATAATCTTGCTGTTTTAGCATAAGTTGAAGCTGTGAGGGCAGATGATAAGAAAGTATCAGAATTTTTCATGTATAAGAAAAGATTGCCCTGACAATAGTATCTCAATTGTTTAGCACTGACATTTACATAGCGCATTAGAAATATATAGTAATATATGTATAATAAAAAGATAATTGCATATTATTAATTCATTTTTTTAAATGCCAAACTTTAACAATTCTTTCACATATAATTAAACAGAATTCTTTCACATGAACATCTAAAATCCATTCTTAACTAAAGAATAAATAATAAAACCATGTAAATTTCTTATCAAGCCCATCATTTCCGAAATGTCTACTTCTGAAAGTTCCCAGCATTTCTCAATATATTATTAAATTACTAAACTAAGCATCAATGATCGTCATGTTCGCTAATGTGGCAATATCTTTCACACTTCTTTGTTACCACAAGTAACAAGTAGGCTTCAATAAATCTTTAACTGTTACATGCTACTTTTGTCTAAAATTTGTACAAATAATAAAATTAAATGAGCTCTTTATAATATGCTCAAAGAAATAATTTTGTATGAAAATTTGTATGTTATATATTGGCCTGATTAATGATTCAGGAAATAATTCGGGTTTTCAAAGTGCTTCCAATAATTCAAATTTCAGCTTGTGTCAAAATAAAATCTATAACACAAAGATAAGCAAATTTCCTTATGAACAATGCATTTTAACATTATTCAGTCACTGTACTGAATTCAATCAGTACTCACACAGTACTGATTGCTTCAATAAGCATTACTGTAACTGTGTTATTTAAAAGACTGTAATGTTTTAATTATTTCCTTAATTAAAACATTACAGTCTTTTCCTCCTTCTAACACCAAAAGAAAACCCAGATAAGAAATATAAAAATATCAGTAAAAATAAATTATATTATTGAATGACACTTTACATTAATTACACTTATGCATATATTATTTTATTATAAATTATTTCAAAATCAAAGGAGAGAAGGGGGAGAAACTTTAATATTGACATTTCTAAAATGATATAAACATTAATCATTTAGTACAGTTTGTTATTTCAGGCAAAAAGAATTCACTTTTCTGGATAGCATTTATATTTCCATCTCACTTTCAATGAAACATCAAGAGAAATGCATATAATTTAAACACCAGTTTATTTTATTTATCAGACAGATTATGTCAACTCGAAAAAACCTATCAGTAAAATTCGGTAGTAATAATTCTGAATGTTAGGCAACTTGCAAGATTCAACAAAAATTATCAATACTTTTATTATAATGACAATACTACAGTAACATGAACATAAAATTAAACTGCATATAACTATAAAATAAGCCAGCATATAATAATGGTGCATTGGTTTCTAAAACAATGGGCTCGATGAAAAACTACATGTATTATGGTAGCTATTCATATTCTTCAGCTTTCCTAATATTCTCATGTTCACTTTACATAACTAAAGTATCTAAAATACAATAAAAATGCAAACAATATTTATGAGAAAATGTTAAAAGCAATCATAAGCATTTGATTGAATGACCATATTTTGTCTTCCTGCAAGTCAAATCTTAAAATGATATGCAGTTTGAAAAATGCTTAATCCTTTTATAAACTATTCAAAATATATTAAAAAAAGGTACTGTTCTGTTATCAGGACCGGGTTCAAAATTGTATTTATGTATGCTTGTATATTTGTATGTTTGTGTGTCTACATATACACATCTATGCACATACTTACGAACACAGGTTCATACATTTCCGATTCTGGTCCCAATAACAGAACAGTACCCCCAAAAAAACTTGAATTACAAACTAGATTAAGATAATGTTTCAACCATACATATTTTGGACAAAACAATGCAAACTCTTATTTTTATACAATTGTTCAAACTATTTAACATAAATTTATTGCTGCAATAAAATAATAAGCCGTCTGGGTTTAATCCTAGTATCCGGTGCACACGGGATTTGGCTACTTCTGGCGACTTTGATAAGCAGTAAAAACGGAACATATACGACAAGTAGAAACGGATATTCAAAAAATATATATAGTTATACGTAGTATATACTATGTATATAGTGATAGCATATAGTGTACTTTAAGTATTTATATAGACGTTCTTTGGGTCTATATATATATATATACTTAAAGTACACTGAAATTGTATATATGTAAAATTTTTTAGTATATATATATAGACGTTCTTTGGGTCATTTTTGGGTGTTGGCGATAATTTTCAAAATCGCGCCAAGGCTGCACCGTATACTAGGATTTTACCGCAACCTGATCACACATATTATTTTGAAACTGAATGCATAAACTAGACTAAAAAAAATTCAGTCACAAACATTTGGATAGCAGGGCAAATTAGATATTTGAAAAGACAGCCAGCCATCGAAGTACACGTAATTCACGACAGAATGGTAACAATTCATAAAGCTTTGAAACATTTAACTGTCAAAATGACATAAATAACATAAATTCGAAAAGCAAAAAAAGTAAACATACAAGTATTGCAACTGAACTTACCTTTCATGCAACAAAAAATATCCATACAAGTTAACCTCATGGCGCAGCCATCTGGGATTTCGTTTCAAATCAGACAGATGTTTACGGATTTGCGGAAGAATACGAGGAACTAGTAGTTTGCCGGATACAATGTGCAATGACGCGAAAGAATATAGTTCTGTAGAACTTCCTACATTATTCCGTAATAAACAGTACTATTTCCTAATTTTTTCTTTATCTAATTAATTAATTAATAGTGAAATAGTTAAATAATGCCGAATTCATTTTTAATGAAATGTAAAATTTTGCATGTATGGGACGACCACCTTCCGTCCAATATTTCTGAGAATATAAACAAATTTTGGAATCTGAGAGTATCAGTAAATAAATATATAGAATATCGCCTCTCAAACGACCACTTCTGAAAGTGACCAATATAAATAAATATTGATATTAAGCATTATTTCTATAAGACGACCATCTCTATATAAGACCAAAGTTTCTAGAATCTTGGATAGTCATCGGAGATGTATCTTTACTGCGAAATTATCGCACGACTGTAATTCAATATCAATAACAGATCGCGCGATTGAAAAACATTTTCTGTCCTGTAATTAGAGGAAAAAAATTTTCCTTATGAGGTATTTCTCCCGCTTTCCTAGCGTGCCTTCGTGGTGTAATAGTTCTGCACGCTGGGCCGGTATTTCAGAGGTCCGCGGTTCGATTCACGGCGAAGGCGGTTGCTAATTTTTCATCTCTACGGCTTCCCAAAAAATCCTAATGTCTCTACAGTGGCGCCCGAATTAAAAAAGTGTTGGATGAGGTATATCCACACCCAGGATTTAGTGATTGGATCCCCTTAAAAAAAAGTCGGCCTTTAAAAAGAGAAGTAATATAAGGTATTTCTCCCGCTTTCCTAGCGTGTCTTCGGCCCACCAGCGGCTGAGCGGTAAAGTCGCTGAACCCTGGTAGTGCGATCCGAGGTTCGAATCCCGCGAACGGGCTGGCTGCATGGGTGTTTTCGTGGTTTTCCCCACGTGTAACGTGTATACGAGCCAGTTTCCCTTAGAAAGTCCTCCACGAAGACATCCCTCCCCTTAGGCAGATAGCCCTAGTGTGCTTTGCCATAATTAAATACACCACCACCACACCTAGCGTGTCTTCGTGGTGTAGTGGTTCTGCACACTGGGCCGGTATTCCAGAGGTCCGTCCTTCGATTCCCGGCGAAGGCAGTTGCTAATTTTTCATGTTTCCTGCTTCCAAAAAAATACCTAATGTCTCTATACCCAAATTTTAAAAAAAATTCGTTTCCGTAATTAAATATATATATATATATATAATTTTACCTATATTTGTAGTAGGGTTTGTAATCTGTAAGTAATTATACATGTAATTTATACATTTTTTATAAAAAAATATATGTTATTTAGAATTTTGCAAATATTCTAGAAAATGCTAATCCATTGAAAAAAATCTTTTCCATGACTAAATAAATTTTTAAAAACGTCAGAAAAAATAGCAGTTAAAATTAATAACAAAATAACAAGAATAAATCATCAATCATATCAATATTTTTAATGTACAGCATTTAGAAACAACTTAGTAAAATACATATGAAAAATAAAATAATGTGCAAGTTTCAGATGTGCAATGTCAAAAAATTAAAACTGGTAAATTTGAGAACAAATATCCTCAAAATGTTTGACAACGAAAGTCCTCCGGACAATGCAGAATGAATGTCCTCAGGATGTGAAATTGGTGAACTCCTCAGGACATCTGAGAATCAACATCTTCAGGACATCCTGTCATATCCCGGGACATAGCGACTTAAATAAGACATCCTCAGGATGTTAAATTACGATATCCTCAGGACATCTGAGAATCAACATCCTTAGGACATCCTAAGTATGTCCCGGGATATTGCGACTTAAATAGGACATCCTGAGGATGTTTTGTGCTATCGGGGACTGCTCACATTATTACCAAAGTCCCAGGTAGTAACCTTTATCGCCTCCAAAATGTCGCCAAACTACCAGTTACCATATTGTAAAGATCAATCGTTTTTTCATCATTTAATGCATGTAAATTCTTACAAATTTATCAGTATTTTTTCTATGTGTTATAAAAAGTAGCTATCAATAACAAATAATTGATTAGTAAATAATATCTGCAAATTCCGTATGTAAAAGTATTATTTTTTTTATTTATGTACGTATTATTTTTTAATTTCGTTTTACCTAAATAAGTGTGAAAAAATGTTTTTAATGTGGAATTTTTACTCTACTAAATCTATACAATTTTTTTTTTTTTTTTTTTGCCATCAGAGAACTGAAGTATATTTTACAGCATTTTGCACTTCAATCTGAGCATTATAATTTAAAGGTGCATGTCTTGAACCAGTATTTAAAATCATAAAGCCTTTTCTGGAAACACATGCAAAATAACATTTTTAACCAGTTTGCTACAATAATAGATGTTAGATTCCATGTAAGCAAACTTCAAATAGCAGATTTAAAATAAAAAACATGCTTTATATGCAGACATGCTATTAATATTTTTCAGAAGTTTAAACTGTGAACTTGCTAGATATATTAAAGCGTCAGCATGCACTTATGTATTCATCATGTAAAAATTTATTGACAATTTTAGAAAATTATCTGTTAATTCAGGAAAGCTTTAGAAACTTAAAAATTACTGAAGTTGTATTCATACCAATTTGTACCCACAGCTTTAATGGCCTTTAAATAGTTTAACATGTAATGTAAATAAAAGTAATATGCTTAACTCCATCATGCCATAGCTGAGAAATTAAGAATTATCATACAAATAGAGCACTGAGAGACGTATAATTTTTATATGACACATGAAATTACCTTGAATTCTAAAAGGAAAAAAGTTTAATAACTATGAAAGTATGATTATAAATCCAATACAACCTCATAAAAATTTAAACATACAGCTGCGACGAATTTATTGTCAAAAAATAGATTTTGAGATGCTTAACATTATGCGTGTATTTAAAAGTAAAAATTGAAAATTCAATAAAGAAAGTATTTTTAACTAATATACAAATGTGAAATATACTATATGAAAATGTTTTAGAAACTTTCAAAATAACTTAAATCATATGAGAAATTTGGCAGTTTATATAAAAATACAAGAAAGAAGCTGAACTGCAGAGAAAAGAAGGGGGACAAATCCACACATCTTTATATGAATGCAAAAAATCGGAAGTTTGGATACCCTAGAATGTTAAATAATAACGTTTTAGCAAACACCGCTAAAGAGCCAAAAATAGCACCCCAAACCTGAAATACAATCCTAAAGCGTGGCTACAATACGAGGCCCACGCTTGAACATGGCTGATGAGTCAACCTGTGTCTCTAGTAGCTGTAATATGATTGGCTTATTTTAATGAAGTTTCCCAACTCTCGAACGAAGGTTGCTTACCGTAAGGATTCCTCCGACGGTCGTTGTCACGAATGCCAATTTAACCAACAGTCCTTACGGTTACTGGAGCCGTGAAATTTAGCGGTCGTCCGTTAAGAGATCGTTATTTACGCTCCTTGTCGTGAATAGGGCCCTAAGTTGGCCTTGGCTATTCGCACCGTCGGTGCGATTAGCCACCGCGCAGACAACACACATTACACAGCTCACAAATATTGCTATTCTGTATAATTTTAAAATTATTCAATCCATAATTAAAAATTTGATTATGAAAATTAGTCTTAAGAAATCTCCCCATACTGTAATGTACTAAGTGATTGCAAAGCACATTCACATTTAAGTTATGGCTATTTAAAGCTAAAGTTTCTTAACATGTTGGTTGTTGCCTAATATTTTAAATTATCCTCACAATTTATGTTACACATAATACATTATGTTGATTTTAGATAAACAAAACAATGCTTCAGACGTAATGAATTATATGCTAGAGTTATCACACCTGCTTGCAGACTAATTTAATCTCAAGTAAAAAATAAAAGAAACAAAGTAGTTAGTTGAGTGAAAGGTAAAAATAAACTTATTATTAAATTTAAAATTAAAGAAGAGTTTATGTCTTTCTAGTGTATTATGTCAAAAGCCAAATAATCATATCTATAGACATGCACTTTTTTAAATAATAATCCCCCCCAAAAAAATTACATGAGCTTGCCAGATACCATATTTATAATACGATTAATAATTTCCGAGGCGAGAAAAAGTTTTAATTGCAAATAAATTGTAATGAATTTTTTCTCCCTTTTGTATAAAATGACTCATGTATGAATTCCTCATGAGCAAATGATTTTATGAGCATTGATGGTTTCATACATGGAAATGCCCCCCCCACCTGTTTATAAAATTTCTTTTGTTTCTTTTTTCCCTTTTTTATACGACATTAATCCATTCCTTCAAAAATTCAAATTTAAAACGGGATTATATAGTATAATAACGTACTATTATGTAACTTGAAACACATCACATACATTAATAACAGACTTAACAAAAACACGTTCAGAATTTGGGAACTTACGTCAATCTACTGCTGGCATTTAGCCTTCACTACTTATTCTTCATGTTGCTCTTTCACACAAAATATACTTTTATGTCAATTTAAAATATTCATTTGAGATACATCATGGTACAACTCTAAAACATACACCCTAATTTCCCCAAATGTGGCGATATGTGTTCTGCGCTGGTTTTTGGCGCGATTGCGTGTTCTATGGCAACCCTGTTGACGTTGAAAAATCTTTTGCTGGAGCTCGTTGGTTCGCCTCTGTGTCTGAGACGATGGGAGGGAAAGATAAAATGGTAGTTGTTGAATTGAAGTTCGGCAAAAGGAAATATGATTGTGGCTATCCTGTTGAGGGGTAGTGGGTAAGGCTCCTATATACCAGGCTGAATCATCAGGCATTCGCGCTCCCAAGTGGGAGATTTAATGGCGGCTGTCTAGTTACGGTGCAACAATTTTTTGTGTTTTTTTTTTTTTTGTGTAAAATGGGCGGATGTACAGCTATTACTTGTTCAAATCATTCACGGAAAGGTCATACATTGGTAAAATTTCCTAAAAATGAAGAAAGAAGAAAAATATGGGTAAATAATTGCCGAAGAGACAATTGGAAACCTGGTCCAGGCGCTGAACTTTGCTTAGTAAGTATAATGTTAATTACGCCTTCATTTAGAGTTTATATCTTCTCTGATGTTTATAATGTGCAAGTAAAGTGAAATTCTTGTGTACAATAACCTGAGTATCTGCTAATTTCTGTAATAATAGCTATAATTAAATTAGTCTAGGGTTAATGTACCCGTCGCCAAACATCGCCAATGTAGATGTTTTGAATGTGGAAAAGAAATTTCTCTTCTAATTTAGAGGAGCCTTAGTAGTGGGTATTTGGAACTGTGGAAAGAGGGTCTGGGAGATTATTTTTAATGACAGTGCATGATAGAAGTAGGGATTTGTGATTTTATTTATTTGTGAACCATAGTATAAATTTTCTGGATAGTGTGTCTAGCTGTCATGTAAATACGATAGTGATTACGTGGCGGCATGTTAAAGGCGGTATGAAATTTATATTTCTGCTATTCGAAAACGCATTAATTCATGGTAAGTGCATTTTATTTTATCCTTGTTCTTATTTTCATTCTACAAAATGTTACGTTCATTGGTTCTTTAGTATGAATTTCTGTCGTTATTGTTGTTTTTTTAAATTGTTTGAAATTTATTTTAGTTTATTTTGTTGTTTAGTGTCTAGACTGTACAATTCGTAGATGTTTTTTAAAGTTGAAACAGAACGCTGTGTACATGGTATTATTTGAAATTTATTGTTGTTAAGTTATTTTATTAAAGCGAGGAGTGCGTAGATCGTAGATTCCTTCCTCGCCTAAATTGTGCAATTCGCAGAATTTTTTTAAAGTTTAAACAGGATGCTGTGTACATGGTATTCTTTGAAATTTATTGTTGTTATGTTAATTTATTAAAGCGAGGTCTGCGTAGTTTGTAGATTCGTTCGTTGCCTACATTGTGCAATTCGTAGATGTTTTTTTTTTAAGTTAAAACATGTCGCTGTGTACATGGATTCTTGTCAAATATTTTTGGTTAGAAACTTTACGTTTTCGCTATTTAAATTTTTTGTTTTTGTTTCGAATTTTTAGCTAAATTGTGTGTTCAAAACGTAGTTTTTGCATGTGCGAAAACCGCGTTTTTGGAGACATTTTAGGCTAAAAGTTCAAAATGAAAACAAAAAATTTAGATAGTAATATGGCAGCGTGAAGTTTCTCGCCAAAAATATTTGCGAGAAATTTGGCGACTTGAGGGCGCATATCAGAGTAATGTTTTTTTGTTTTTTCAATAAAGATCTTAGTTTTATTTTTTACAGAAGTATTTATAATTTTTTTGGTTACAAAAATAAATAAAACATTTGATAACTGAAGAGTAGAAATTAATTTACGGCTTTAAATAAAAATAAGAATTTTCAAACCTTGTAATACCATGAAAATGTTATAAGGGGAGCGGAAGTTTATATCCTGCGCTTACGCACAAAAGCTTTGAACAGTGGCGTAGCTAGGGTGGGGCAAGGGGGGGACATCTGTCCCCGGGCGCAGCATACAAGGGGCGCCAAATTGATGGTACGAAATTTTCGAATGAAATCTTTTCCATTCTTGGCACACAGAAAGGGGCGCAAATTCCTCAATTGTTCCCGGACGCATATTTCACAAGTGCACATCTGTGTAGCCACCGAGGGAATGGCTTCTAATATGGACCAATGAGAATCCAGTAATATTTCTGTCATGTCACATGACCTTTGCGTGCTTTAGTATTTAAGCAAGATGGTCGGAAAATAATTAAAGTATCGTCGATTACTTCTGAAACTTTTCATTGCGAAGTTAGATCAAATATAGGCAATTATGAAGATTTCACTACCTGGTTGAAATAAATACAAACACATGTTGGATACTTCGCAAAAATATCGATGTGAAATATTACTTAATAAGTGGTAAATAAGATGAAGAAAGAAATATGTGATAAATATCTGAGCCCAAATGCAATCTTTACATAAGACTATGCGTATGAGAAAAATATTTACACCAATTATACATGTAAATAGAAGTCAGCACTTTTTTATTGCAGTCTATATGAAAAAGATGTTCTATAATAATAACCAATGCAGAATTTTTATTCAAAGTGAACTTTACTAATTTGCATTCGTATACATTTAGTGCTTTAGATTTCATATTTAATAAATGTTCACTCTTAAATGTACTGTCTACACAAGAAATGCTCATCAAACAGAGTGAATTTATCGTATTCACCACGAGTATATTCAATTTATTCACTTATAATTTTTAATGTTAACAATGGATATAATCAGATCATATGTATTCTGAATCTTACACTTTAAAAATCAAAAGACTGAAATAAGAAACACTAGATTCATTGTAACACTTTCAGTCATTCTCAGCTCAATTAAAAAAATATATACACTTGAATTTTCTTAATCCACATAATATGCCGTGAACGTCAATCCTAATATTATGCGTGAAAAAAATCGCGAAAGTGAAATGTCAGCGATTAATCAAACTCAGAAAATGTAAGCACTACGAGATTTTCCACTGTTACGCCATATATTTATAACTGCGAAACGAATGCAAATTATAACGTAAACAACATATGCTCACATGCACGAAGATTTAGCGTCACAAGAGCAATAGCAGCTCATTGGTCTATTTTCGAAACCCCTCCCTCAGTGGCAACGCTGATGTGCACTTGTGAAATATGCTTCCCGGACGCATATAAGCAAAAGAACGAGCTACAATTCTGCAAATCGGAACCCGGAAGTGTGTTGTACGTCATCACCGGAAGTGTACTATGTCATCGTTACATTATCTTTGCTGACCAATGGCATACGAGCAGGGTTAATATAGTTCTAACAGTGGATGCCCTACTCTTTAATTTATCACTGCTTGGCAATTACAAGAGGTAAATAATATCGTATATCGTAAACAAGCACAGTAGTTATCGGTAAAAATTTGCTATCGCTATTATATGGTATGCACTTGAACTTTAAGGATATAGGAAAACTATACATCTTCAGTGTTTTTCAGGCAGAACATTTTTAAATTCACAGATATTGTTCTTAGTTTGTAAACATTCCCTATTACATATAATTCACAATGTTTGACAGAAAATTTACATATGATATTACTCTGTGACTTATATTGAATTAAATTATTATAATTTGAATACTGTTGTTATTGTATTGCTACGCATCTACTTGCACTCTAAGTGAAATAAATAACAGTAAGAAAAAGTAATTAAACGGCATCGAAAAACATTTTGGGTCATAGTACATTTCATATTTTGGTTATTAGCAAAATAATTATTTCTCATTAACTGATGTAATGAATGAAAAGGAATAGAAAATCGAGGTAATTCTTAACAATATTTATATACCACATGTACGAACTACTGGGACAATAATATTTGACTTTTATTTTTATGGGTTAAAACTCTACAAGAAATTAAGAAATATTATTTAATTTTTCATAGAAAACGTACTGTTTTGCAAAAACTTATACACATCTTCAAGTTGATTCTGTTGATATTTTCATTAGATCTCATCAAAGAGTTTCATATTTTTCTATCAGAATGTTTCAAAAATAATTTTTTCATTATAAAATGTCTGTATACATCTAGGTTCAGCAAAGAATTTTGTGTAGCTGGTACTCTTTTCATTTACACTTGAGATCTTTTGTATTCCAAACTTTTGTATACTGTAGTTCTAAATTTGATTTACTTTGAAGTAATTATCTCACAATTTTGTGCATTTATTGAATTATAATAAAATTACTGTATTATTATTTCAGTTACATTTTAATTACTATTTTCATTCTGGGATATACAGTCTCAAACCTTATCTAGTGGTGCAGTGTTCCAGATTTAGAAAACATTTTGAACAAAAGAATGTAATCTGTCACTGAATAACAAATTTTCTAAAATTCCAGTCTTATCATTTCATCCTTTCCTCTATATTCTAATTTATATTAATAACTTCTTACAATCCAAGGTACCCTTCTAATGTTTTAATGTGATGCTATACTGTAGGCTGTTTTTATATTTCAAATAAACTAATTTTCCTGTAATTCTATCTATTCTCTTATTATATTTTGTATTATCTTGATTCAGATTTATTAATTTGATTATATAATTTTATATTACTTGTCACAATACTAACAGTTTTGGCTCATATAATTAGAGTTTTTTAATTCTTTCCAGACATTGTTTAAATTTTCATTGTATAACTGAAAAACTGTAATGCTAAAAGTAAATAAAGGAAGAAACTAAAGCATATTTCATGCATCTTCTTCTTCTCCCTCTTTTGTAATTCATGCAGTGTATATATTTCTCATTGACTATTTTTATAATTTGTATTGATATGCATATTTTCGTATATTTTGCATTGTTACCCATTTCATTCTGATATTCTGTTTATTTATTACATCAATTAATGTAAATTTATTTGTTTTGTCAAAATTTAGTTATTGTTTATTAACTCCCAGTAAATTTAATGTGAAACAGAGTTTCTTTGAGTACTTTTCTCTAGTGCTGTAAATATTTACACATAGATGTCTGTTTCTATACTTCTTTAAGGATTTTGATTTTCCATTAAAAACAAGAATCAAAATTCAATTTTATAAAGCTAATTACTACAATTAAAATATTTGTTGCAAATAAATGCATTTAAAATTTTAAAATACTTAAAAACAGTTTAAGTAACTACAGTTTTAAGTTTGCTTGTTGGAATTTCAAATAAAAATACAATTAATTTGAATATTTTTATGCTAACTTAATTAAAGAGTTTAAAGCATTTAATATAGTATTACATTAAAAATTCTGCATTATTTAATTTCATCCAGAACACAATGAACCTTCATTACAATATTTCAGTTCATTCAATATTTTCAGAAATGTACTTGTCCTAAAATTGAAAATATTTTAAGAAAAACATTAAAAAATTGACTGATGGCTATTTTATTCATATTTCCCTAATTACTTATTTTATGAAGCTGTATTTGTTAGTCAATTTATGGTAAAGCGCATGAAGGCTATCTGCTTAAGAGGAATCTTTCCTCCGTGAAAGATTATGTAACATTCATATTCACTGTGCACATAGGAAAAATTATGAAGACAAATTGTGCGCCAATAGTCTAACCTGGATTGAATTACGAATTCTTAGAGATTAATTTCGGGGTTCTTACTTTAAAGATAATTTCTGTACTAAAATTGTTGAGAACATGGGGGTTATTTAAATGTGCAGCTGTTATAAAGTAACACTTATGTAATAAAATAGTAAAATATATCTTTGAGATTCTTGTAAGAGATAAAGTTCATAATTATTATTCTTAATGGGAGATTTTGTTAAATTTTAGTTAGAATCATTAATATGCATGAATCACATATATGCAGAAACCACACAAAATTTCATTTTCTTTCTGAATTTTGAATTAAAACTATGAACAGATTTTATTTGTTTAACAACTATTGAAGAACCTTTGGTGAGTTTACAAAAATTATGCATTTTCTATGTTAAGGTCTGATTAATAGATTTTTATCTTTTTTATATACTATGAGAAGTATAGACATAATTATTTCTTAAACCTGTTCATGACTTTATCCATGAAACAAATCTATGATAATATTAGGGTTTTTTTTTTTTTTTTTTAATTTTATTTACTAAAATTTTATATATCAGATACCTAAAGATGAAAAATTATGGTTTAGTTAATTAATTTCAAAAAATGACAGCTCAGTATCCAAGCATGTAAAACTGAAGCATAAAAATATATATTCATGAATACATGAAAAAATCCAAAAAGCAGTATCCATTTAGGAATAAAATATTTAAAAGAAAAAGATAGAGACTGTTAGTTTAGTAAAATCTTTTTATATTAAAAGTACCTAACCTTATATTAAAGGCGAACGGGTTGGCTGCATGGGTGTTTTTGTGGTTTTCCCCATGTGTAACGTGTATACGAGCAAGTTTCCATTAGAAAGTTCTCCACGTCCCCTTGGGCAGATAACCCTAGTGTGCTTTGCCATAATTAAATACACCACACCACCTTATATTAAAGTAAATTTGGCCATCATTCCATATAGGTATCTGTGGCACTGAGATACTTATTTTACAAGGATACAAGATTCTGTTAACGCTAATCATACACATTTGTTAGCAGTTCATTTAGAAATGAAGATACTATTTTCTGGAATACTTTGTAGTTATAAAATAATTTTTGCCCAAAAATTTGTTTAACTGTTGAAAAAACAGTAAATATTTAGGATGAGATTGAGGTTATTGACCAATTGCTCCCAAACCTGTAATCACAATTTCTGAAGTAGCTGTTATGAATTTAGCCTTAAGTTCATGCTGTCAGCCAAGAAGCATTTCTTGTAATTTCAAAAAGATCTGCTCAGTGTATTCAATGTTTCACGAGCAGAAGTGGAGCAATTATTATACCACAATGCAGTGGTCATCTGCTTAGCTGCACTTTGGCTTGATTAATAGTGTGCATGATGCCATGCCATAAGTTATTGTTTGATCTAACGTGCTACACATCCTTGTTTGCATTTGGGTGTAACAGACAACTCGATTTTTTTTCTCAGTCATGATATAAGAAAGTAAATAAGCATCTTTATTTGCTTATTGTGCCAATATCAGTGCAACTGTGCGCATGTGCCAATGCGGCAAATGCGCAGAAAGTTTTTAGCTTTGAGGTCCGGATTATGGGTGTCCGAATTAACGACTTTTGACTGTATTGTTATTACTTAGCACACACTTTTTCACTAAAGCAGATGACAGGCAATGATATCATGCATAATGGATATATGAGAATAGTGTATGGAATTCATGATTCTCATATAACACATAATGTTCATATCACTATTCTCATATAACACATATGAGAATAGTGTATGGAATTCATGAATGGTGTAATACTAGTCACAAATTTCAACTTTATCTATTCTATGTTATAATTCATTCAAAATAATAGATGTTTTCCAGGACATTCTTAATCATGCATGTCATCTCTTTCGCCCAAGAACTTTCCATGTCACTGTCTCATTTTTGATTTTTTAACAGGTCAACTTCATAAACTTCCGTAATTTGATATTTAATTTCACATGAAAGAATATTTCTAGTGAGTAAAAATCAAGCAGGTGTCGCTTCATATAAATACAAACTTAAATTAGCACACATCATTGACTGATAATGGATGATTTTGATTGTCACTTACTTATTGTTCAATCAATAGACTGGTGACAGAAGTATGTTACAAAGTAGATATGAACTCTTGTCTCCCAGTTCAATTAGTTGCTCAATACCATAGTATAAACGTTTATATGGAAAATAGCCTGGCTTATGCATTTTTAAAATTAAAATGTTTATTCAAATAAATTTTTCCATTCCTTTTTATTGTGAAATAGCTATAACATTTTGTATATGTCTGGTACAGTCAAAAGTCGTTAATTCGGACACCCATAATCCGGAATGATCTATAATCCGGACCTCAAAGATACAAACTTTTTGCGCATGCGCCGCTTTGACGCGTAATACCTTTACGGTTGCGAATATGCGTGTGCGCATGCGCAAAATACGTTTACGCATGCGCGTTTAATGTATAACGGATGGTATAAGCTAAGCTAAAATTATGTAATTCAATTAATGTTGCAGATTGCGTTGTTCCTTAATCTTCGAATTGGATCCGGCTTATTATTTTTTGCAGAATGTTAGAGCAATTTTATAAAAGTAGGCTTGAACTTTCGATTATGTCAAATAGAATTTTCAATATATATTTACTAATACGTAAAGGATCTACAAAGCGAAAGTATGTTTCGAAGTCCATTAAACAGAAAGTGGAATTGCTGCAAAAAATGGATAAAGGCATATCCTTTGATTATCTAATCATTCCGAAATATGTTTATCAATTTCACCCTGCTCTACAGGGGGATATGGTCACTTTACTTAACCTGTTCCGCCAAACTGAGTTAATGGCACTACAGGGTTAGGAAGTTATCCTATTCATTGCTAGCAATCTGACGGTTAGGCCACCTTTCTACATTTTACTTTAATCTGTAGTTTCTTGGATATAATTATTTTCATTCACTTGCTTCATTATCTCTAAGATGCCCTTGTTCCAGTAATAGTCCGTGAACAGTCTATTCACAGGATATGTGATGTAGTCGGAAGGAAAGAACTGCTGTCGAAGGTGCTCTGTCAGAGGGCAGGAGAGCAGGTAATGAAGTGCGTCCGCGTCTTCCCCGCGAAAACCGCAAGAACAGTTGACGTCCCGTCTGAGGAAACGTCTGTAATACACTGGGAATTTCCCGTTGTTGGTACAGGCTTGGAGGAAGAGTCGGTTGCATTTCAGCCTCTTGAGAGAAGGTATTGGGAAGATGTTGTAAGTAAATCTTCCTGTCTCTTCTTCCTGCCATCGTGATGCCCATGTCTCTTGAAATGCTGTCTTGAGGAGCCTTTTTGCAACTTCTGCGGAAAGCGGAACTTCCTTGTCAATTTCTGGTTTGAGAGCTGCAGTCTTAGCTAGTTCATCCGCTCGTTCGTTGCCTTTCTGCCCGGTATGTCCTTTTATCCAGTTGATCTTTAAAGGTATGGAAGAGCCTAACGTCAAGAAGATCTCTCTAAGTGCTGCCGTGTGTGGATGTTTTGGAGGAAAGGAATTCAGCGCATTCAGAACGCTCATGCTGTCTGTGAAGAATGAAGTGTGAGCTGCTGGTTGTGTACCTAACCATAGTGCTGCTTCTTTGAGTGCTAGGGATTCGGCTTGGAAGACTGAAGCATGATCGCTTAGACGGAATTGTGCTTGATGGGAAACGACGCGGCGCGCAATGAATTGGAAGTTGATCAGTCAGCACTAACCTTATCTTCAGGGCAGATGTTTTTATTTTATTTGGCTTATAATTCCTTACTAAATGTAGTACTTCATCTCGATGTACTCCGTCTTTGATATGATTTAAATCAAGTTCCTCGTCATTATAATTCGCTTCCGATAGTGAAGAAAGTGATAGAGAGGTTATTGAAAACGAAAAAATTTCGATTGACAAATTAGTCGGTATTCTCGACACAGCAATTATAGGACTTGAACAGCGGAACTTTGTAACTAAACAAGAAATAATGTCTGTTTAATAGAATTAAAGAGGAAGTATTATCACATGAAACGAAGCAACTCAAACAACTTGCATTGAAAGAAATGTTAAATAAAGTAAACAAATAAATATTAAGCTTTTTCTTTTTGTAAATTTTGATACCCTTTAGATCATATTTGTTCTTTATTTCATAAATTACGGTTTCATATTTTTAATTTTATAATTTCTGTATGCCATCTTACCAGATTTAAACTGATGATCTATAATCCGGAAAAATCGATAATCCGGAATCGCCAAAGTCCCGACGAGTCCGGATTAACGACTTTTGACTGTATACAATAAATTACATTAATATTTTGCTCTTCATTTTGTATTCAACCAACTGTACACATACATGTATTAATTTTCATAAATTTACTGAAAGGTCACCATTTATCATTACCCATTAATAAAAATTACCCATGTTTTACTGTATTAGAAAAAAAGGCTCATCATGGGTCGAATGTTGTTTGAAGCCATGGAATGCTATTAATTTGTTCCAGGTTCAATAACCAGTAGATAAATAGATTAAAAACACATGGTTTTCATGGCTTTCCCATAAAAATACAAATTACTTAACTTCAAAAAAGCTGCATTTATTCCTATAGAAATTTAGGCTAACTGTCTTTAAAAAATTTCTCATAAAGGCATATCTTTTATATAATTTGTCACAATAAATTATCTATCCACCTGCTTCATTCAGATTAATGCATAAAATGTGCTAAAAATCTCAAAATTCATCATTAATATGAAAAAAAAAAAAAAAAAAACTAAATGGTTTTCTGCGAATTGCTGAAAGGTACTATGCGCCATGTTTATTTTTGAAATGACCTTTGCAAGGAAACTAGAGACACTGTTGAATGCATCATGAAAAAATATTCAGCAAATTCTAACTATTGGGAGGGACTAGATGCTGTAGAAACAGAAGTCATTACATTGTTTGTTTTATTTGTTCGAATATAGCAAATTACATTACAGCTATCTGCTTAAATGAAGATATGAAGGGATGCCTTCGTGGAGGAATTTCTAAAAGAAACTGTCTCATATTCATGTTGTATGTAGGAAACACTATGATCCCAGCTTTTACTTCTGGGTCCGAAAAGAAAAAACTGATTAGTCTAGTTTTTTTTTTTTTTTTTTTTTTTTTTTTTTAGTAGAAACAATTTTAATAAACAAATAATAGTATATTTTTAGACAAAATATACTATTATTTGTTTATCAAGTAGAATGGCTTTGTGAAGATTTTTCTAAGAAAAACTAGCTGATACATCATTACACAAGATAAAATCTACAGAAATGCATGCAGTTTCTTCCAGCTACCAGAATAAACCTCAGAGAAAATTACAAGTGTTTGTGGCTTTAACTACTTGTCAGGCCAGTCTTCTGGTCTATAAACAATTGTAAGAAACTGATCTTTGTCATATACATATGGCAATACACATCTGTCTCATATGCCATAATACATATGAGAATCTCATTTGTCATATACATATGAATACATATGGTTGTCTCTTTAAACAGTAACTTACCTCAGAGTAAACCTCAGAGAAAATTACAAGTGTTTGTGGCTTTAACTACTTGTCAGGCCAGTCTTCTGGTCTATAAACAACTGTAAGAAACTGATCTTTGTCATATACATATGGCAATACACATCTGTCTCATATGCAATAATACATATGAGAATCTCATTTGTCATATACATATGAATACATATGGTTGTCTCTTTAAACAGTAACTTCAGATGAGCAGCAAGAAATTAAATAGCTGAAGGAGAATGTGGACATTAAGCTATCCCCCTTAGTGCATAAGAAATATTACATATTCCCAAATCACTCATGAATCCAGAGGCGTAGCTAAGGTTTTAAGCGTCCAGGGACACCTTAAGATTTGCCCCACCCTAGCCCACCCTAGCTACGCCACTGCATGAATCAACAATAAAACGCTAACCTCAAAGTCTTACAGCTGATTAACAACTAATTCGTCCCGTCTTTCAGAGCCGTATTTACACTGTCATCAAAATTTAAGGATAATGACAGAAATAAAAGTAGCTGATACTTAATGAAAAATTATTAATAGAAATTTGTACAAAATCATTAGTTAACATAAATTACAATATTTGGCAGTTGATTATTCGCAAAATATTTAAATTAAAACCAAATTGATGGGAAAATTAAGCCCCTCTTGCAGAAAATATTTTTCTTTAATATGGTGTATGGTCACCTAGGGCAAGTTTGCATATCTGACATCTTGATTTCATAGACTTTAGTCTTGTAGAATTGCACGCCAGTGATCTAAAAGTGGACTTGTCAGCTCTTGGAAGGTCCGCGAACGAATTCGGCGTGCTAAGGCATCCCACACATACTCAAGTCGGGTGAGTAAAGTGGTCAATACATTTGAGTGATATCTTCTGTTTACAAGTATTCTTACACCACATATACTCGACGAGGCCAAAAATTTTCACCCATTAGCAAAACTTCTGGGCCAATAGCACTCCTAAACAGTCTAACTTGGGGTTCCAGTAGCTCGTCAACATATCTCCGAGCGGTTACAGAACCTCATTGAAAGATATGCTTGAAAGATTCCAATGCGGCGACTGGTCGTAATTCCTCCCCAAAGCATTAAACCGCGGAAACGGTATATTTCACGGACAAGAGAAGGGAAGTTGTGTGTTCCTTTCTCTTTCCAGATCAACAGACATCTACAATCACTGCTTAGACTATGTCTGGACTTCTCAGTAAACAATACTCGGGATCAGTCGTTTTGGCTTCACTGAACATGACGACGGTACCAGTTTAAACAGGCCCCCTCTGGAAGATGGAGTGAATGGGACACAAACCATTGGTTTTCTTCCATACAGTCCAACCTCCTTAAGCCTTCGTGCAGCAGCAGAACGGCTAATTCGAGTTCCTATGGCAGCATGAAGTTCTAAAACCAAATCCCTTGCAGTTTCTTCGCGCCAACAAGGATATAAAACGCTCTTCTGATGCACTTGTTACTCTTTGTCGCCGTTGACCAAGGCTGTCTGTCAACCGATTCATTGCTTAAAAAGCAGCTCCAGATTCAAATCTTTTTCGACCTCCATACTGACTTCTCTCGATTATACCAATTATTCGCCACTTTTGACCTTCACTTAAATGATGCTTTGAGCCATAACTACTGAATACTGATCGGTCTCAGAAACCATATTCAATTTAAACTTTACAACAGACCGGAATTCCAAGAGGCATCCATTGCGCACCCCATTGTCAGTCACCGAATTTGCATATTTCTGGCGCTGACGTATGCGCGGAAGTGCAATTTTGTGTCCAAATGTATTTAATTAACAGAGGCGTAGCTAAGGTTTTCATCGCCCGGGGACACCTAAAGATTTTGCGCCCCTTTCTGTGTTCCAAGAATGGAAAACATTTCATTCTGAAATGTTTATCATCAATGTGCCGCTCCCTGGATGCTGCGCCCGGGAACGGATGTCCCCCTTGCCCCACCCTAGGTACGCCACTGTTAATTAATGTAAATAATTATAGCATCGGGCATTGGTTGCAACATTAACTTAGTGAGCATATTTTTTCCTCATTACCCTTTAATTTTGATGACCAGTGTATATGGTGCAGCACGAGTTCTGTAAAAAAAGGTCTTAGGGCTTCAAAAGCAAGCAAGCAAATCAGCAGCAAGACGCGTTAGGAGCGTAGTTGTTCATACTTAACGTATTATTTAAGCTATTTTTACAGTTTAAATATTTTCGAACTCAGAATTGAAATATCTACAACTGCACGTAAGAAATTATCTATATAAGAATAAAATGATTTTAAATATTTATAGAAATTTGC
The DNA here is from genome assembly GCF_044657685.1 of Stegodyphus dumicola. Lineage (NCBI taxonomy): Eukaryota > Metazoa > Arthropoda > Arachnida > Araneae > Eresidae > Stegodyphus > Stegodyphus dumicola. The sequence goes on from NC_140780.1 coordinate 164,650,264, forward strand.
AACAATTAATATTTATTTACCTACCACAGAAATGTAATCTTATAAACATATCTGTCCGGCCATGTACTTATAGAAAAATACATGTATGTATTCAGAAATATTCATGAGCATTCACTGATCCATCTATATAATGTAAAAGACATGACAGACCTCCTGACGAATAGGATAGCTTATTTGAATACGGGAAAGCATGCTAGTCCTATCTGCTGAGGGGAAATGAGGACTTTCTAATGAAAACTGGATCAAATTCATGCTGCAGATGTAAAAACTGTGAAAACCTATCATGCAACTAGCGTTCGCATGGGTTCGAACTTGGGTGATACTACCAGTATTCAGTAGTCTTAATCATTCAGCATGTAAAAGTCTCATAAAACCTCCAAAGTGCAGGTGGTAAGAACTGAGCACCTTTGTCGCTTCATCCGAATTTCCAGCCCTCTGTTTTAGTGAAATTCTTAGTAACATGTTTCATCTGATATTATCACTTTATGCCTCTTGTTTTCACAAAAGAGTCAAATTAGTCCATAACAATTTAGAATCAGCCATAAAATAAGTTTTAGAAGCTAGAAGTCATTTCTGACCAATCATCCAAGATGGAAGTTTTAATGTGGTTTTGCATGTGATTCTCATGGACTATCTTATAAGACCTACAAAAAGCTTCCGAAATCTGTATTTATCTATCCTAAACTGCTCAGGTAGTTGAACTGCATCAGCATCACGTGATTGTGTGACACAGCAAGTCGCTTTTCAAAAGGTAGAACGGACCAGTCTAAGAATTTTGTACCGTTTTACACGTATCCTAACTACCTCTTCGCCTACTCCCTTTCTCTCATTGTTCATCGCCTTTGCTTTCCATTTCATAGTGGTGCAGTTTCCACACACAGATCGTATTTTATTCTCGAGTGTCAAGATGTAGAAACATCTTTTTACTCGACTCCCCGAGATGAGATAGTTCTCCAGATCCTTTTGACATCCTCACCGTCCCTCTCTGTCTTCTGACATCTCGCGAAGACGGTACTACTCACGTATAAGAACTATTTGGAAAATAAATGGATTTTATTCATTTTAAATTCCCGAATTTTTTAATTTACTATATTCTGTATTGTTGCTGAGGCGGGCTCCACGGGTACACTACTTATCAATTCTTGCAGAACTGGACAAGCTGACTGCCATTGTGCATTTCGATGTCCGACGGAAAACGCTTTCCTTCTGGAACATCTATGTGTTTGGCTCACTACTGTCTTCAACCTGTACAGACTGATATTATATATCTAGTATCGATTTTATCTGCCTTCTAATGGACTCATAGATAATATCAACCGAAAACGCTTAAGATAGCACTTATCTGCATCATTCGTTCTAACCGATGATTTTAATGACGAGAATCCTCTTTAAGGAAGTAAGGATTAAAACTTAAATATGTAAACAGAGCAACTAAGTATATCACTGCGTATGCCTCCTTAACGATAGATAGCAAACTCGTGTCTACGAACTTAAAAGGTATTAAAAGGCTACTTCACAGCACTGATCTGGTAATATGTACGCCATTACATCTATCACTTTATCCATTTAGAATCTAGAACGACCCATTTAATCAGGGGCGTAGCTAGAGGGGGGCATCTGTCCCCGGGCGCAGAATCCAAGGGACGCCAAACTGATGTTACGACATTTTAGAATTAAATGTTTTCCATCCTTGGCAAGCAGTAGGGGGCGCGAAATCTTCAGTTGTCCCTGGGCGCTGAAAACCCTAGATACGACTCTGCATTTAATACTGAATATTTCCCAATATTTGCGTCTTTTAAAGGAATATGCGTGTCGGACTTCCATCTCTAGCTTTTCTTACGAATGAAAAAGTAAGGTGTGTAAAAATAGATGATACTGTGGAGACCGTTACTGATCTGTTGTCCAGGCTTTCAGAAACCACAAATCTGTATTCCTACGTCATCAGACAGACTTCCTAGATACATATCTAAAATCATAACAGAACCATAGAAAGAGAAGTTTAGTTAAGACTTATGACAAACCCTAGTCCGAGAATATTGGCAATTCCATGCTGAAGCATTCGTTGACTGAGTCTTTTATTAGTTTCCCTTCTTACTCTTTGTAATAGAGGTTGTAGCAGGGCATTTAATGTTTGGCATAGAGAAATCCGAAAAGCAAAACTTAGAAAAGCCAGAATTGCGAATCACCTACGCAAACTTCTGGGGGAGGATGGCATACTGCAGCCTTGATCATTAGTTAGAAGAAAATGATAATACCTTTCCTAATCACAATGGTTTTCTAGAAAAGGAGATCAATACTGATAATGTACTTCTGTTCAGAGCTATATGTTCTGCTTTTTTTAAGAGGAATCACTTGATGTCAATATTTTTGTGACAAAGAAAAAAGTGTATGACTTGGAGTTCTCTAAGATCTGTTCATTGTTGTTTGCAGAGACCTTCCAATTTTTAAACAAAAATTTCTCGAAGGACTGGCTGTTTCTCATAAAAACTGATACTTTGTTGTTTTAAGTCATTAACTCTTTCCAAAAATTTCGGAGTGTTATGTTATGTCATAACACATAGCTTATTAAATTATCTGCAGTCTCCGACACCAGTAACTTTTTGGCTGACTGCCAATAACCATCAATAGTTTTGATGGGCACTGCTGTTCTTTAGTTTAGTTTTAAAATCTGTTCAGGCTTTTTTCCACTGTCTTACACTGGTAAGCTAGTTAGGCGGTCATCTCCACTGGCTGCCAATTCATAGGTCAGTAGTGATTTTAATGGGTTATGTTATGTTAGGGCGCAGCCCGGTCCACCTTGCAAAACAAAGTTTGCCTTATGACCCTATACGGGCTACGCCAGTACAAAAATCACCACACAACTATACAACACACGAATCACACACTGATAATGGCTTCTTTATTGTTGTTAATAATCTTCATAATCTTATGCGCTATTCCTCTTGCCTTAAGTAAACCATTTTTCATAAAATCTATGTTCGCTCCATCAATGCATCTGGTTAACGTAACATTCTGTAATAAAGTGGACATTGTCTCCTACTTTTGTACATACTTTACATAAATCATTATCTTGAACATGGAATCTTTTCAGATAAAAGGGAAATCTCCCATGACCTGTAAGTAACTGATTCAAGTCAATGTCATTGTTAATATTCATATTTTCTTTAGGAACAAAAATCTTCATGAACATATTATTTTAAGCACAGTTTTCCCATTGAGTCCGCCGTTTATCTACAATATCACACTTCATAATGTTAATGCATCTTCTCCTGGAGGCTTGTACATCGACAGTTTCAATATCATTACTCATTGTTGCCTCTTTTGCTAAGACTATAGAGACATTAGGATTTTTTGGAAGCCAGAGAGATGAAAAATTAGCAACCGCCTTCGCCGGGAATCGAACCACGGACCTCTGGAATACCGGCTCAGTGTGCAGAACCACTACACCACGAAGGCACGCTGGGCGAGTGGGAGAAATACCTTAGACATCCGCCCTCTCATTGCCCAAACAACCAGTATGGGCTTTAACCCAATTAAAATTCAATTGATGCCATACCTCCAATTGTACCACCAAATTTTTAATAATTTGAATATTTAAATTTTGCTGCTCGGGGTCAGAAAGTGCTTGAAGAACTGACATACAATCAGAATGTATTGTAATTATTTGTGATTCATTCAGATTTCTTACAAGCCACTCCAAGGCTTTTTGTATAGCAATCAGTTCGGCTTGATACACCGAATTATATTTTTCTAATTTAAACTTTGCATGTTTAATCTCCAGTCCACGATAGAACACTACAAATGCTAAGCCAATTTTTCCCTCCAACCCCGAGCCATCCGTATAGACATCAATATCATTAAATACAGGAATGTATCTATTAAAAGTAATTGATCTTCTTTCCCTTGGATGTAAAAGATGACAATTAAAAATATAAAAAGCAGTGTTAAAAACAATATCATCTGTATATGTATAAAAGTCAATCTTACTTGATCTCAATAAAAACTTTTTATAATAAAAGTCATAGGACAACGAGATGGGCGGAATGCCCGCAAGTATATTAGCAATTTCCGTAGGAGCAGTTCTAAAACGTCTTGTGATTGCCAGCAGCCAGCCTCTCTGGATAGATAATGTGTGTGTGTGATTATGGCAAAGCCTCGAGGGCTATCTGCCTAAGGGGAGGGATGCCTTCGTGGAGGACTTTCTAAGGGAAACTGGCTCGTATACACGTTACACATGGGGAAAACCACGAAAACGCCCATGCAGCCAGCCCGTTCGCGGGATTCGAACCTCGGACCGAACTACCAGTGTTCAGCGACTTTACCGCTCGGCCGCTGGTGGGCCCTCTCTGGATAGAATTCAATTTGTTCCTTAGTCTCAGCAACTCCGCTGCCCTAGAACCCCAAGCTCCAACACCATACATTATAATAGGAGCAATAACACATTCATAAATTTGTTTCATAGTCCTATTCTTAATAGCTAAAATCTCACCAGAGAAGGATCTCTTATAAAATTGATCTTCATGGGTACAAGTATTCTTGGATTTTATTTAAGAAAGTATGTAAATTTACTGCAATATCACATATCAGTGATCTTTACTTGTAGGTTTCTGGCGATCAACAGCATTGGCAGGCATCTATGTTCTTCAATATAATTATTATTAAAAATGCTATCTAAATTTAGTACACTACTCTGTACTAGTGAATCTGTTAACAAGTGACAACCAAGCTTTAACTTTTTTGATTGAATGTTATAAATTATGTACGGGCTATCTGCTTAGTTGGAGGGATATCTTTCTCAGGGAAACAGCCTCACATTACCTGAAGATTTGGAACATCTATTCAGACTATGTGGTTTGCTTTTACCAATCACTCCACCTAAGTTAAAAAAGTTCTCTTTGATTTAAAAATGTTTTGGAAATCTGATCATCCAGTGCTTAGTAACTATCATTCTCGGTACTAAATGCATCCATTCCTCACTCCTACCTTTGGATTTCGCGTCCAAAAGGTAACACAACTATTCTTATGCCTGAATAGGTCTAGAAATACCCCTCTGCACATATGAAACTTTATTAATTATTATCTGAATTATTTCAGAATTTTATTAAAGATAACAGTGATGTTATTAACTGCAGCATTTTTATGAATCCAGAGAATATAATAGTTATATTCCAGTCCATACAAATGTTTCTAGGTTCCCTAATCACATCGGTTTGGCTGTTATGTATAATAGAACACAACTTTAAATAGCTTATATGGCATTGAACCTATGATAACGTTTTTGAAAAGTACAAAATCTTTTTTATAGATATATTAAGTTTGTGAAGAAGCCACGTTTAATTTTTATACTTCCATAAACAAAGCAACATGGTTTAACATAGCAAAATCTAAAATTTTTCTGTAGTTTTTTTCAACAGTTCACAACAATTTATTTTATATGTACTAGTAGTATTTTAAAACTGTACTTGGATGTATTCTTGTCTTTACTTATCAGTTTAGATAATCTGGAAAATGTTTGGTATATATTTGATACTGTACAAATGTTTCTAGGTTCCCTAATCACATCGGTTTGGCTGTTATGTATAATAGAACACAACTTTAAATAGCTTATATGGCATTGAACCTATGATAACGTTTTTGAAAAGTACAAAATCTTTTTTATAGATATATTAAGTTTGTGAAGAAGCCATGTTTAATTTTTATACTTCCATAAACAAAGCAACGTGGTTTAACATAGCAAAATCTAAAATTTTTCTGTAGTTTTTTCCAACAGTTCACAACAATTTTGTTTTATATGTACTAGTAGTATTTTAAAACTGTACTTGGATGTATTCTTGTCTTTACTTATCAGTTTAGATAATCTGGAAAATGTTTGGTATATATTTGATACTGTATACTGCATTTAAATTTGCACCAATAAAACCAATTCTTATTTTTATGTTTCGTTCATACCTTGCAAAGTTCATAGGATGTTTCATGTTTCGTAGGTGTAATCTTTGGCATGAAAATACAAAGTTATATCTTGAACAGATCAATCACTTCCACATACACAAATGATATACCATAACACAAAATATTCTGGTGAATTCCTATCTGAAATAATCTAAATTTTTATGTCATGTTTCTCAGTATAAATCATACACACCAATACAGAACAGTATCTCGTTTCTAAAAAATATTTTTTTGGTTCCTTACGTATTCATTTATGAAGCCTCTCATTTTCTAAAAATGCAGATTTTATTCCATATACTTCTGACACTGATGTTTTTAATCAGTAACAGTGCTTAACTAGACCCAATTTTTAGAATTGCTTGTTGTTTGTAGGCCTTTTACACCCCTATTTTGCATATCACAATATTAGTTACTGTTATAATCAGTCACATTTATTCACACTGTTGGATAAAAACAGCACAGTTCAACATTGATGAAATAATTAACACTTAAATTCCAAGAATCATTCCTAATATACTATGATACAAATAATTTAAGAGATTTATGAATGTGTTAGAATTGTTAAGTTTTACGTTTAATGAAAACATTAGGAAACGTGTACATAGAATTGCAAAGTAACTCAAAGAAGAGGTACTTTGCATTTCTACGTACTTTAAATGGTTGCTACAGAATATTACAAGTTCGAATTTAACTGCCCACTTTTGCCCAATTCATGCACTATAAAACCTCATTATTTTGGTTTAGTAGATTAATAATTAGATATCAGATTTTGGATACAGATTAGCATTAAGTTTTATTTTCTCAGGCATATAGCATCCAAGAATAGAAATGATAATTAATTAATTTAACACTTCAAAATATACTCATGTGCATGAAAATAATTGTAACTGATGCAAAATGGGAGAAAACATGGCCTTTTGTAAAAGCAGTGTTTGTTCTTTAGTTATGAATGTTTAAATCAAATCTGGATTTTATGTATATGCTTAGAGCAAATATTCTCTTATTTTTAATGTGTCAAACAATTTATGGATATTGGAGTTCTGCAAAAAATTCAATTCTTTAAAACCATCGATGCAAATGATAAACAAAGAAATTTCAGCAAGTGCTTTTGTAATGACAGGAAATAATAATAGGCATTATCTAACTATTAAGTAATGATAAGACTTATTCTAGAATTAAAATTACAAGATATTTAATTCCCTGAATGCTTTAGATAAATCTGGCTAAACTCTTCTGTGTGAAAGACCGCAAGCCCTTTGCCTGACACATAAATTTTTATGCCTCCTTATTTTGCAATAGTTAAAAATTAAAAAAATGGGCTGTAACTTCAGCACTCATTTTCCATAACTATTACAAGACCAGTATATTCATCTTTTTGATTAGCAGCAAGTTCACTCGTACTTCTTTGTTTCTGAATGTTGAAAATTAAAATATCTAATTATTGGGAGCAGGACCTTTTCTGTTATTGGAATGTGTGAAAGTTTAATTTGTATATGGCTTTGCGTACTGAAACTTACAAATATGCAAGTACTCTTATTAACCAGGAAACAAGTGTCCACATTTTTAAGTGACTATAATGTTTTTTAATCTTAATGAAAATCAATTGATATCATGGATGATGAAATAAAGAATGAAAATATGTTTTATTTAAGAAGGGATAATGTATTATTCATGTCTTGTAAGAAACAATACTTATATTATACAGTCAAAAGTCGTTAATCCGGACTCGTCGGGACTTCGGCGACACCGGATTATAGATCATCAGTTTAAATCTGGTAAGATGGCATGCAGAAATTATAAAATTAAAAATATGAAACCGTAATTTATGAAATAAAGAGCAATTATGATCTAAAGGGTATCAAAATTTACAAAAAAAAAAAAAAAAAAAAAAAAAAAAAAAAAAAAAAAAAAGGCTTAATATTTATTTGTTTACTTTATTAAACATTTCTTTCAATGTAAGTTGTTTAAGTTGCTTCGTTTTATGTGATAATACTTTCTCTTTAATTCTATAAACAGACATAATTTCTTGTTCAGTTACAAAGTCCCGTTAATTGCTGTGCCGAGAACATCGACTAACTTGTCAATCGAAATTTTTTCGTTTTCACTAACCTCTCTGTCACATTCTTCATGTCTTTATCCATTTTTTGCAGCAATTCCACTTTTTGTTTGTTGGACATCGAAACATACTTTCGTTTTGTAGATCCTTTGCAAGTTCCAGCATCGGAAATTCTATTTGACATAATCGAAAGTTCAAGTTTACTTTTATAAAATTGCTCTTACAGTCTGCAAAAAATAATACGCGGGATCCAATTCGAAGATTAAGGAACAACGCAATCATTAACATTAACTGAAATAGATAATTAGATAATTTTAGCTTACACCGTCCGTTATACATTAAACGCGCAGGCGAAAACGTATTCTGCACTTGCGCACACGCATATGCGCAGTAGTCAAGGTCTTACGCGCACGCGTAAAACGCCTGTGCCAACGCGGCACATGCGCAGAAAGTTTTTAGCTTTGAGGTCTGGATTATAGATCATTCCGGATTATGGGTGTCCGAATTAACGACTTTTGACTGTATTATGCTTCACAGATGACTAATTCATAATATGTGGAGCAATTTTCAGTAAAAAATAATTCAAAAATGGAGAATTTTTTCCGACTTTATTCAGAATACATAATTATTTTACATAGCTTTTATTCATCTTTTATTTCTGAAAATAAAGACATATCAGATAAAAATTCCTTGAATAGAGTATAAATATTATTATTCAACCATATTATTTCAAAATTTATGAGTACTAGTTTCAGTTTCAGAAAATTCTGCTGGCAGAGCTTGCTCTTGACTCTTTATACACATACCAGATATCCATCGTTTACTGAATAAAGAAGACTAAATTCAATTGTGAAACACGAGATCACTGAAAACAATGCACCATTCATTTTGCAAACATAAACCTGAAATATTAAAAATGATCAGATATGTTATGAGATTAATTATGAACAGAAAAATTTTCAGTACTTACATATTACCCCATTGGCCATGAAAATTGGTACAGACCCACCAATCATTCCTGAGGAAATCCTTCACAGTCAATGGGATAAAGTACAAATTTTCTGATTCCTCTTTAAAAAAAAGAGAAAATTTTGGCATGTAGGTCCCCGAGAATGCATTGTTAACATAAAATGAACTATTCTCTATTATCCACAATTGGGGGTATCACCCTGGCCAAAAGGGCTCATTGTTGCCTACTTTAACAATTTTCTTTTATACTATTATTATACTACCAAGTTACATACAAACATAAGCATTTTTATTTGTTTATTAGCCATATAACATTACAAAATAAAGCAAACTCAAAAAAAAAAAAAAAAAAAAAAAAAAAATTCTTTTATAGAAACTGTATGGCAGCAGATGAACTGCAAAATATTTGTCCACTATACTTTATATTTCTCAAGCATTACCAAAGGAATGGAATGCTGTCCTGAAAAACATTTCTTATTTTTAATTTCTTTAAATATATCAATCACTTAAAATTATATGCTCATATATCATTTTCCGGAATTCAGTTATAATAACTGGCATATTTAAACTTTGATTTTTAATCCTCTGATAAGCATAGTAACATACTAAAACACAGCAGCTCATATTATCAGTTTGAAAAATATGCAAAGGATAAATTATTTTCCATTTAGTGCTAGTAGCAAATATTTTAGCTAAAACCTTACACCATGTATGAATTAAAATTTGATACTCTTGCACACATGATTTATTTTGTGGATCATAAAATTCAAATATCATATCTGGAATATTTACTACTATTAATATCCAATGACAATTTAAATTTGCAGGGATAAAAAATAATTTTGCTGATTTTAATCTTGTTAATAACAGATCTTTAATACAGGAATTTGCTTTAGGTATTTGTAAATTAGACTTAACAAAGGCAAAATTTTCATAACTGTTTAATATTTTAAACAAAAAAGCATCAATTATAGATTTATTTTGATCAATTCTGGTTAAATCACACAGATATTGATCATTGTTATTTAAATCAAATGCTATGGCTTTAAATTTAATTTTCTTTTCCACACATTCATTTATTTCTGGGTCATCTACACTATCATTAAAATCTTCGATTCTTGTTCTGCTGATGTTTCTGTAATTTTCTTTTTTTAGAAGTTTTAAACAATTGTGGGTTAAGTTTTTGATTTGGTGAAATCGGACACGATGCACTTGAAACTCTTCTTGAATTTTCATTCGAGTTTAAAATTCCCCTACATTCTGAAACTAATGAATTTAATGTTATATGAACTCACTTTAACATGACATTTTGGACTTTTCGTTGTCTTATTAATCACAGTAATTCTTCTACAAACTTTTCACATGGATTTACTCTCTGTTCAATACTTTGTGGAATGTAATGATTAACAGAATACACATTTATTGCTTTCATATTTCCATTGAATTTCTGATTCGATTTAAGATTAATCTCTGAGGGATTAAACATACAATCATTTTGTCTATTAAGAAATGAATGCACTTTATGTATATGTTTGCACAGCAATTTATCTAAGCAATTGCCATGATACAAGTGACTACACAATGAGACACAATACTTAAGGGCATCTATAAAAGCAAAAATTCTGACACGGACAAATTTCAAAAAGATGCTGCACAATATATATTTTATTTTTTGCCTGGGAGCAAACAGTCCAAGAATTATCAGAGCATTTATTTACATCACTGTCCCTAATTTTTAGTCCTCTCTGATGCCTACTTAAACAAAAAATGGAATTTCTGGGAGATACATTAGTGTATAATTTATAGGTATGCTTTAAATATTTATCTTTCTCAATTGTCAGAAGTGTAGAAATTAAAATATCTAATCGTCTATTATGTCTCCGCTTAAAATAAACAGTTTTCAACTGATTGTGAAAAGATTCACAGTACATGTTAGTATCAGTAAATGCATATGGAAAGTTCCGATAACATAAAGCCCATTCTTCTAATCTATTTTTATAATTTTCAGAAAAGTATTCAATAAAATCTCTACTTTTCCTAGAATAGTCATTCAAAAACTTCCTTATTTGATCATGAAAAGTGATCTGGTTTCTTTTATGTAATATTTTTGTTAATTCTCCTAGCATTTTTTGTCGTACTTCCTTATCTACCACTTTAGAATTAAGTTGTCAGAACCAACTTTGGCGTACGTGCCACGAACATAAAAGATGCTTAACATTTTGGCCAAAAACCTTTGAAAATGCAGGATATGTAACTTTGTCATCATCTGTCATTACGCAGTTTACATATAAATTTGGTACACGACACTTTAAACTATTAAATAAACAATAAAGAGTGCCAGCATATAGAAAATTAGTAATAAAATGAGCAACTGGATAGCCACAACCAAATTCATCAGGTACTATAAGATTAAGAAGGTAAAAATCATACTGGTTAGTCTTATGCGGAGAATCGATACATAGAATCTCTGTACAACCTTTTATCCTCATTTCTTTCTGTTCACGTGTCTGAAGACCAAAAGCAAACGATACTTTACGATTTGGAAGATTATCTAGATCAGTTGGACCGTACAAAGTTGAATTATTCTGAGGCTTATAATATATATTATAATAACACAGGATTGTATGCTTCACATTTTAAAGTTTCAATGATTGAATTAATAGAAACTGCATCACTACTTGGACGCAATGAATTGTTTAAATATCTAGAATAAGCACAAATAGCTTTACGGGAGACAAAGCTTTCCTTTACAGGGAATTTATTTCTATTCTCGTGATTTCCTGATCCATCTTGTAAGATATCCCTATTTTTTGTGGAGGCACAGACAAATGTAAATTTGCTTTTATCAAACATCGCGTACTTTGTTTCAATGGCTGATATTTACAATTTTCCAACTTTTGCTCATGATTATGTTTAGGAAAGTAAAAAACAGAGATTTTATTCATTTCTTCACACGCCCACATTCTGACTGGACAGCATAAATTTTTTGAAATTGTAAATTTTTTATTTTTCCGACTAGTATTTTTTCAAAATCAGAATAACCTTGCGTGGTAAACTGACAACAATAATAATGATAAGTTTTAGAATTTTTCGTTACTTTAGAAAACTTCCTGAATGAAGTAAATGTCGAGGTTCCTTCCAGTTCTATCCAGTCTTGAAAATAACTCATTGTTTCAAATGAATATTCTTTTGAGTTATTTAAATTATGTTCATCTGCTAAATGCTTATTAAAATTTAAAACATATGTAAAAGACTTATGGCAATCAGGTATGAAGCATACATACAATTTATTAAGTTTTGTGCAAAATTTCTTATGATTAAAAAATGATAATTTGCAAGGATAACAGTTATCACAATTTAGACATTTCTGAGGGTAAACAGATGAAAAATTTTGTTTTAAATCAGGTACTTGTTTATTTGAACTTTTTTTTTTTTTTTTTTTTTTGTGTTTATAAAATGAATTTTTCGATTTATACGTTTTCAAGCATATTTCACATTTATGAAGATAAGCCATTTCTATTTTGTCATTAATATATTCTTTGGTTTCTAATGTTTTAACACTCGATACATTATCAATGTTTATAGCAATATTACTTTGAGGAGAAGTTAATGAAAGTTTAAAATTTTCAGTTTTTCTTTGCAATTTTTTTTATGATTATTAAAAGAATTTTTAGTTTTATAGTTTTTTTTACAAACATCACATTTTCTAGGGTAAAGCGATGGTGCATTACAGTCAATTTCGGACCCCCCCCTCCAGTCAGAATAGGACACATAGACTTATTTTCCCTCTCTTGACAATTAATTTCACTGCTTTCTACGTGATCTTTTAGTAAACAAAATTTATTAAAGTGAAAGAAACTTAGGCCAGAACTACAAGAAGCGCTTCCTCTGGTCATAGAAATGTTCTTTTCCTGCAAAGCATAACTAGAGGCAGAGTAAAAGTCATCTTTTGTTGTACACAAATTTAGGTTGTGAAATATAAAAATTTGTTGAATGATTTTTTAAAATCCCTTTGCCACTAACAGAAGAACAATACAATGGATAACAATCACTGAAAGAAACAGCACTTGCCTGCTGTACACTACAACCAGCAGCAGCGACTGCATTTTTTAGTGATGATCCCGTGTAGGCCATTACACTTTCTAGGCGCAAAACAGCTGAAGCAGCATTCTTCAGATGCAAATCGCCACTAACAGTCAAATCCTTTCTTGGACACACACCATCACCAAAAGCACGAATTGGATTCTTCTGAAAGCTAGCAATTGGGACAGTAGTGTTCGTAGAAGAATTAACAGTGGAACTAGCACTGCTCCTCAGAAAACGGCCAGAACCACGGACTGCAACACGTCTGGAGTAGTCAACATCAACAAGGGTGTCATTTCTACGACAGGGGCTGGGAGTGACGTTATTCCTTGAATGCAAACCAAAAGCAGCTTCTTCGGATGATCGCCAGTACTATGGACACCAACAACGGGAATGACAACATTCTTAGGGCATGGGACAGGGGTAGCAATGTTCCTTGGATGCAAATCAGAACCAGAGCAAGGGATGGCAGCATTCCTGGGATATGAACCAAAACCATGGACAGAAACATACTTAAAATGAGAGCCAACACTACGTATGGCAACATTTCTAGAATGACATCTAGGTTTAGTCTCATTCCTCACATGCAAACCAGAATCAGTTCTACAGAGTGATCCACCACCATGCAATCAGACCGAGAGCTAGCATCTGGGTTGGCAACGTTTTTAGGATGTGAGCCAGGGGTGGTATCATTTTGCAGATGCAAACTAGAACCATCTGTGGGGTTAACAGCTTTCCTTGAATGAAAGTCACCACCATGGACAACACATTTAAAACGCGATCCAGCACCAGGAATAGCAACACTCTTCAGTCAAGAGCCAGAAGCAGCTTTAGCAGCATTTCTCAAATCAGAATTAGCCTTCTTAGTAGCATCTACAGCACAACCATGCTTCAAAACAGTTGAATAAAGAGGATAAGAAGGGCTTGCAGAAACAAAAGAATCACTCAGCGGTGGAAAATCCAATGCAGTAAATGAAACACAAGACAATACAAAATGACTTACCTTTGCAGAAACTGGCTTTGAAGTCATAACAGTCTTGATATTATCCAGGAAAACTGCCACAAGTTTCTTGTTCCCCAGACGGTTTAGGTGTAATCCATCCCTAGCCAATAACCTAGCTCCAAATTGATGAGACAACCTGCAAACAAAAAAAAGCTTCTCGATTTTGGCAGTAATTTTCAAGTTGAGAATTAATTTCTACAACTTTTCTACTAATTACCTGTAAACGGTTCAAAGCTGCTACTCGCTGATTTAAAGTTGTGAAAAAATCTTCATCATATGGTAGGATATCTGAAATGATAACATTGATATTTGGGTTCAAAGTTTAATATCCCTAGAGAGGCAATCGTACTTTTTAAGAATAACTTCAACATTGTCATTCGAATTGTTGGTACCAACATGTACCAAAATCAAATGGTATCGATTGTCCAAAAAGGATTTAACCTTTCTATCATTGCACCAGGAAAAGAATGTAAATCTACTTCATAATTCAGAAGATTCGCAGGTAAATATTTAACCATTGAATCTCCAGTTATAAGCAATTTCATCTTTTTTGGTTGCATATCGGCAAAACAAACACAACTACAAATCGAAACACAGATCAATAATTTGGTAATATATACTGTAAATAAAATGCAACTATAAATTAAATGAAAATCAAATCAAACACTAATCATAAATATAACAAAATACAAATAATTATTAATAGAAAAAAAAAGTAAATAGCTCAAGTAATGCGAGAAAAATGGCGCAAAAAATACACACCTCACTCCCGCTAATATTAACACGTAAATTAAATTCGCGCCAATTCTTCAGCTTGCGGAAAAAAAAAATAACGCCAAATGCTCGCCAAGCTTTGTTGCCAACAGATATATCAAAGGTACATATCCGGTGATGACGTAGAACACACTTCCGGGTTCCGATTTGCGGAATTTTGTAAAACTCATAAGCAAAATGTACACTGCTAGGACAACGGCTTGAATTTGGCCATTGACAGTCCAGATGAGGGTTCCATTAACTCCGCCCACATGAGTGACGTCATATTTCTGACGTTTGTTTACATTCTACTGTTCGGAAGTTACGAAGTGCGTTTTTTGAATGTACATTTAGTTTTTCGGAATAAAAGTGTATATATATGCGTATATATCTGTATATAACGATTTAATGTTTGTTTCGGAATATTAAGGATTATTCTACTGTTCCAATACAAAATTAGATCTAGTCAGATAGAAGTAACTGATGGCTGGAAGATACTATATGTAAAGTGTGATTTACAAATTATTCTGCATATTGATAATCAGAAACTTTTAAGTGACAGTGACTTAAATCATCTACTATATAAAATGTACCTGCGGGAATTAAACAAAGTGAAGTTAATATTAAGTTAGTGAATCCAAGTGCTATTTTGTGTCAGTAATTAATGCAGTAAATATTTTGAATCAAAATGCCACCAGTAACTATTGCAGTGAATTGACATAGTGTGTGTCAAGAAATCCTTAAAATACATTTCATATATATCTATCTGAATATTTACAACATTAATTGTGCTTTGATTAAGAAATCAATATGCTTTCTTAGAAATAAACCTCATTTCATTATTAGAACGTAAAGAGTATAAAAGATGAAAAAGTGTGTCCACTCTAATGAACATATTGGAATGTAATTTAGCTGTGAAACTACTGAAGTTAAATGATGAACATGTTATTTAATAAGAACTGAATATATTTAAGATATGCTACCAGCTCTGATATTTCAAGACTGTTGGATATGCTTATCTATGAAGATTAAATTACTATTAACTGACAAATTATGGTTCTGGTAAAGCATATATCATATTTGGAATCGTAGAAAGGAAGTTCATTGTTTTTCTGAAATGTAAAAAAAATAATACTGAATAACTGTAAGTGCTTAGTGTAATAGACCTATTTAAATCTAATTTAGCTATAAAACTGCAAATGCTAAATGATGCTGAACAAAATTTAGCAAGAACTGAATTTAGTAAGATATGTTACCAGTAATGATATTTCAAGACTATTGAAAATGCCTAACAATGAGGTATCATTACCTGTTTGTTCTAAGGTGTAACGCTGAATTGAATAAGTATAGTTTTATTTCCAGGAAACATACCTTCAAGTGAATTGCTTGAATTAATCAAATTCAATTAAAAAAAACCACTATTAACTGACATTATAGTTCTGATAAAGCATATATAATATTTGGAATTTTCATTGTTCAGTATGCATTCTCAGAAAGGAAGTTCATTGTTTTGTTGAAATGTTAAGAAAATAATAGTGAATAACTGTAAGTGCTTAGTTAATAGACCTACTGAAATCTAATTTAGTTATAAAACTGCAAATGCCAAATGATGCTTAACATAATTTAACAAGAACTGAATTTAGAAAGATATTTTACCAGTTATGCTATTTCAAGACTATCGGAAATGTCTAACAATGAGGTATCATTACGTGTTCTAAGGTGTAATGTTGAATTGAATCCAATAAGTATACTTTTATTTCCTGGAAACATACCTTCAAGTGAATTGTGTGAATGTGTGTTTATAGTTCTTTACATCTAGTTAAATACAGTGAAACTTACATAAGCCAAAACTGAATGGATTAAAAAAAATAACTTAAAGTTGTATTTCAAATTTTACATTTTGTCGTATTAAAGACTGATTACCTGGGTTTCCACTGATGGTTGGACTTGATAAAATATGTCTTGAACAGGCAATTTTTTTTTTTTCTTTTGAGAAAAAGAATTTTATATTGATTTTCTTATATTAGTATGTATTTTTAACTGTGAAGTTTGTGCATTTAAAAATTGCCAGTTTCCTTTAGAAAGTCCTCCTCAAAGGCATCCCTTCCCACAGGCAGATAGACCTAGTGTACTTTGCCATACTAAACTAAAATGAAACCCAAACCACTCGTGGATACATACATTACATGTCTGAATCCTGTCCCGAGAACAGAAAAGTACCGGTTAAAATTGGGCTTTTAAAGATATGTGAAAAGAGTTTTGAATTAAAATCCAGACTATAATTTCATTATCTTGTAATAAATACATTGGACTTAAGATTGCACTGCAACTATTTAATATAAGTTCCACTAAGCTGTCAATAATGCTTTACATTAAGTACTGAAAATCAAGATCAGAATGTTATGAATTAGTATTATTGTTCACATAAGTGCTTCACATTTAGAAGTCCATTCTATTATCAATAATTTAATATCCATTCTTAATAAATAAGAACAATATGATACTAATTATTACATTTATTCATTTACAAGTTCTATGAATTGCAATAATTTCCTTTTCCAATATCTTCTTTTACAAAATACTTTCAGTCTATAATTCCTTTTTTAAATGTTATTTTCTCTTCATCATAAGTAAAATATATGCACACATTATTGATGAAAAATTATTTAATTAAAATGTTCAAAGTATATGTTACAAAAAACAAACATATTGACGTCTATAATACATTTATTAAAACTTATTTATTTACTACACTGAAATAATCAAATTCTCAGATTAATAGATAGAGTTTGAAAAGCAGAGGTCTAAGAAAGCGTGTAACATTTATTTTACATAAGAATGACTGTATATATGTTACGGTGAAACACCGAAATCTGGAGAATGTCGACATTCGCCGGTGAATGTCAACATTCACATAGTCGCTTGGTGTATGTCCGAAATATTTTCCAAATACTTTTATTTCTGACTTACACCGGTAAATGTCGACATTCACCATGTGCCAATGGTGAATGTTGAACATATAAGAATATTATATCTTCTCTGTAATTCAGTCTCAAAAAAACACACTTGAGACTTAAAATAAGAACATAAGAACTTAAAACACACAGTACATTCAAAATGAGAAAGGAAAATAATAGAAGTTAAAAACTTAATAAATTATGTGATTCCAATCTTATTTATTGCAACAACATAAACTATTATTACTCTTTGAATTGCACAAGAGGCCCTTGCTTTTACAACTGCATTTATTTGTGGAACACTTCCTTTTGCAATGACAGCGTGTACATATACTCCTCTCTTTTCGACCTACACCAGAGCATATCTGTGATTGTCGACATACACTGGTGAGGATCCGAATGTACAAGAATGTAGTGCAATATCCGATCTTTCACCAACGCATTTGGTGAATGTTGACATTCTCCGTTGAAAGTCGACATTCTCATTTTTCGGTCTTTCACAGTAACATATACATAATGATAACAAGTTATCTTTTACTCAGACATTTCATGCTAACCTGTTTTTATTGCATTCGAGTTTTAAAACTAAGTATTTTTAATGATTTTTCTACTACTGTTTCAAAATTCTGATTTTTATGCCAGTCAGAAATGATTTTCTTCGAGTATACAGAATTAAATTATTTATTTCTGGATTAGTCATTGAGTAATTTAAAATATAATACTTAGTACTATTACAAAATTTAAGAACTACAACTTTTAACATGCTGCTTTTTATCACATAAAAAATTAACCAAAATGTAAACTTGTAATATTGAAAAATTTCTCTCTTAAGTAAAATTATTGCCACTACATAATTTCAGCACAAACTCAATATTACAGTATATAAAAGAATACAGTGTTTTGCCTGTAAAATTAATAATACTTACAGATTAACACAACTACCTTAGCTCAACTTGGATTTAACATATGAATATGTAAAAATTATTCATTGGGTGCAAATTGATGGTTTTCACAACTTTTCTTAAATAGATACCCAAATTATTGATATCTATCATAAGTTGGCTAAGATTATCAAATTATGAAAAGAAAACATACTTTAGAATTTGAAATATAAATTTTAATTATTAAATAAGGAAATAAAGCACGTTCATCTCCAAATCTTTCTGTAAGCGGTTTGTTTTTCTTGAAAAAAAAAATTAAATAATTTCAGAGACTCGGCATCACACAAACTTCAGCAGCATCAGCTATCTACCAAATGCATTTCCTTTTTCTATCTTTTAGAAATTTTGTATTGCTGTAGAGTTTCCACTGTAGTTTTTTCCATTGTTGATAAATTCCAAAGAGCATATTTTAAAATTAAGGCAAAAAATATCACAATTTGTTCATAAAAAATGTTGAAACTTGAAATACAACATAAAGAATGTACTATACAAAAATGGCGACATTGTTCTATTAAAGGATTGTTATGAGCATGGTTGCTAGAGTTAGGCACATTTTAAAAATTTGACGAGTTCTACTGAGGTGGTTGCAAGTAATAAATTAATTGCATTGTAATATGTGCATTTTTACTGTTAAGAATATAAAAGTTTTGCTTATAATAAATATCTGAATATGCTAATTATTTATTTGCCCTCTTATGTAATTTTGATAAATTAGACACTATTTTATATCAGTAATCTTCAGACTAATTTTAAATTTAGTTTCAGTGTGAATTTCTTTTGTTCTCTGCTTTCTTATGTTTAAATTGACGTCATGTAAAGCAACATAAAAAATAAAACTATTAAAAAAATATATGAAAAGCAAACAAATGAACAGATATGAAAATTTATCGGTTCAGTTTCATAGATATCCTGTACAATAAAACCCTAAGTTAATTAATAGGTGAAACTAATGAAACGTACAACTTCACATACAGGATCTGTCAGAAAAATACATAGAAACTTTAATAGATGATATCTGTATATTGGTTTCTAAGTTGAATTACCTTTATAATATGTAATATGATATTTCCTTAACATGTGTACTCTCACATATATGTAATACATGACTGTGAACCAAAATGGATTTGAAGGACTCTGAGGGATGTTGTGTTGTATAAGAAATTGGTTAGGCTAGAGGTCCTTCATCAAAAAATTATGGCAGAATGTGCAGCAGTCGCCTCAGACACATCGACTAAACATTGTTCAAATAGCTGCTCAGTATTGTGCTATAACTCTAGCTGTTAATGGCTACCGCTGTGACTGAGCAATCTAAGTAACTGTACAGGTACATATTCATAAATATTTTTATTAAACCTAGCATAGCCTCTGATATGTATGATTTAATTATAATTAAGTTCAATACTAAAGCACAAGAATTTTCGGCTAATCTTTGGAATATGGTAGTTTGGCAGGTAATAACAGGTAGTTTGGCGATAAATGTTGCTAGCTAGGACTTTAGCAGTGCACATGGATAAAGTCAAGAGTGTGCGCAATGCCATAATGGCGTACAAAAAAAAAAAAAAAAAAACCACTAGCAGGTTGCTGTAGCAGAGTTGGTCGCCAAATTTTCGACAAGTTACCATAATCCGAAGATTAACCGAATTTTCTTTTATTATTAAAGTGTGTGCATTTTTTTGATAAGCCGTTTATAAATATAGATGAATTTTAGTTTAATAGGATCGAGGGCCAGACCACCAGCACCTGAGTGGTAAAGTCGCTGGATACTAGATATTTAGCCCAGGTTTCCAATTTTGCCGAATGCATGGGCGCTTTCATGGTTTTCTTCAAGTGTAATGTGTTTAAGAGCCAGTTTCCCTTTGAAAGTCTTCCATAAAAGCATCCCTCCTGTTAAGCAGATAGCACTCGAGTGCTTTGCATAATTAAATAAACCAAACCAAACCGATCATGCTACTTGGCCGGTCAAAGGGATAATATGTAAGAACCTAAAACAGTATTAAAATTAATACACTGGATTTTTGTGGATGCCAATTGCCTCGTATTTAGCACACATTTCTAATTAGAATCTATGTTCCCCAAAGCCTTTTATCACTTGAGCAAAGGATCTTTTGTCAAACTTGTGACTATCATACATTTTTCTGTAAACTTTAAATTTAAAACTGTGTAACTTCATGTTCCCTTAAGTCAAGGATGAATATTCCATAACATGTGAAGAAAACATATATTTATTTTCTCATATGTCGAACCTTTTTCAGTATTATACTCAAATATAAGGCTTCATACATACTATATTTAAAGTTTATATATATATATCAATATACCAGAGTCTGGTCTCTACATTAAAAAAAATCACATCACAGGAAACGAAATTTGAGATTAACATTACATGATATTCAAATTTATGTAATTTTAATTTCAGCTTCAACATTATTCATTTCCTAGATTAAATCTTAACATGGACTATTTAGATAAAGCCCACCAGCGTCAAGCGGTTAATTCGCTGAACACTGGTAGTTCGGTCTGAGGTTCGAATCCCTCGAACAGGCTGGCTGCATGGACACGTTTTCATGGTTTTCCCATGCGTAATGTGTATACAAGTCAGTTTTCCTTAGAAAGTCCTCCATGAAGGCATCCCTCTGCTTAGGCAGATAGCCCTCGAGCTATAAATTGCTATAAATCACATAAACCAAATCAAACCCTGCAAAAAAGTTAGAAACAGATTATCATTTTAATACAGTAAACTTTTTCTTTGTGATCACTTCTGAAACTGACTACTTCTCCTCAATACACAAATTCTGGTACTGAACATCTTCTTTTTGAAATGACAAGCTTTACACAAAATTGAAATCATGTAGAACTGCTAGTGGTCATCTTAGAGAGAGTTCACTGTATTTAATAAAGGTCAGAAATTTATTCAACTATTTCTAAAAATGCAAATTAATCAACAAAATCTGTACTTTGTTTCTGTAAGCATAATTAATAACAACTTCTGAGTTTGATTTAGTATGTATGATTACAGTTTGTTACATTAACGAATGTCATTTGCTTGACAGATATGAAGAATTTCTTTTGAGGAGCTGTTTTGCTTGGAGGGTTGGTTTGGTTTGTTTGATTATGGAAAGCATACAAGGTGTATGTGGGAGGTATGTCTTTGTGGAGGATTTTTTAAGGAAAAAACTCTCCACGTTATGCATGTGGAACAGCCTGTCCAACTGAAATCAAACTCAGAGCAAACTATCAGCGTTCCAGTCACTTTACCACTCAGCCGCAGCCTCGAGGGCTATCTGCCTAAGGGGAGGGATGCCTTCGTGGAGGACTTTCTAAGGGAAACTGGCTCGTATACATGTTACACATGGAGAAAACCACGAAAACACTCATGCAGCCAGCCCATTCACGGGCTTCGAACCTCGAACCGAACTACCAATTTTAAGCGACTTTACCGCTCGGCCGCTCGAGGGCCATGAAGGAGAATAATTACATGCACTGAAAACTGAATTCTAAACTAAATGTATAAAGAAAGCAATGGAAATTCACTTATCAACACTAGTTCTTTATTAAATTAAAATACTGCTTAAAATAAATTTATAAAGCTATTGAATGAAAATTTTCTGTTAACATATTTCAGACATGTGTAAGGAGTAACAGATTAATTATTTCTAATATTATTATGTAATTTTCTTATAAAGGAATTAAAAAATAAAAACAAACAAAAGCTTCTTTAGAGAAATTATTCTACTATTAAAAACCATATACTACTGGAATTAACATCCCACGTTATCCAAAATTAAATAAATGCATTTTTAAGTGATAAATCAAGTTGTGCAGAAATATTAAGTATGAATATATTCATCTTAATTATTTAAAAAACTGAATGTGAAGATGGGAAAAATTAAGAGAAAAAAGCTTTGTAGATTATTTGCTAGAAATCTGACATTCTGAAAACTGAATACACACACACTCATATTTCTATGCATAAAACACACACATATTGATAGATATAATTCACATATGATTAATTATATATTGAAAATATATGTATGTAAGCATGCTTGTGTATACACACTCACGCATATAGTGAGAAATTTTGTAATGTTTGAGACATAAATTTATATTCCTTCTGGAACAGTAAGGAAATAATACTTTAAAGGAAAATTTAAAAAATAGTGTCACTAGAACAGATTTACGTTGCAAAGTAAAAATGTTTTTCATTCGATCAACGCACTTCCTAACGCCGAATAACAGAATGTAAACAAACGTCAGAAATGTGACACACTTATGTGGGCGGAGTTAATGGTGATCCTTATCTGGTTTGTCATTGGCCAAACTTAAGCCGTTGTTTTAGCAGTGTACATTTTGCTTATATGCTTCCCGGACGCTGGAAACCCTAGCTACGCCCCTGGCTTTGAAGAAGAAATATGTAAACTTTCATTTCAGATTACAATCAGTGCGGCAATTTACTAGTATTAGAGATAAATAACTCGGCTAAAGTGCAGAATCGCTCACTTATTTGTTTGGAGCATTTTACAAGAGTAAGAATTGGATTTTTGTCAATTTTCTCTAACTTTTAAAGTGACAATAGGTCGATGTGTACATGGATAAAGTCAAGGAGAGGTTGATGTGTATATGGATACCGAGTATGTGCAATTCTTAAAAACGCGCCAAGCAGTGGGCGATTCTGCACTTTCCCTAATAACTCTTGCTGTTCTTTAAGGTCAGTAATATCCTAAATCCTAAACAAATTTGAACATTAAGTATGTATCGTAATGATGTATATGGTTGCTACCCGAGGGAAGAAATATTCATAGCAATGCCAATATTGCACTGTTATCGCCATTGTTATAGTTTTTTACATATAAGATGTCGCGAAATAGCAATAACAGTTTCGGGAAAGATACATCGGAGATTTAAAATTAATATACGCGTATGAAATGTGACTCGATTTTTCAAATCTGAAGATACTTAAAAACTATTTGCATAGTCATTCGTCACATGCAAAAAATTACATAATTTTCCTTATGGACTTGCAACACAGATATCGCCAATATTTTCCCAGAATATGAAAAGAGGATGGTTCCTGTGGTTTATGTGTCTCGTATTCCGTTACTGTTCCGAAAAACGTTGCGGTAAGTTACAGAAACTATTAATTTTTGTTATTTATTGGAACTGGATAATGAGTGACGTTAGAACTCTGTTGAGGTTGTTTGATTATCGTAAAACGTGTAGCATAGTGAAGAAAACCTGTTAATACAAAAGACTGAATAAAAGTAATCTTTTAACTTAAGTATTCATCTTCGAAGATTTTATTAAAAATAGTTCACGTAAATTGTTAAATTTATTATTTTTTTAACCTGGATTACTTTATAACCATCAGTTTGAGATTTGTGAGCCTTGTGTTCTAATTCTCCCTTTTTTTTTTTACTATTTTATGATAAATATCAGCTTACAAAAATGATATTTTTCATTTGTCAAGCTGTAAAACTGGACTGTATTTTAATAATTACATATAAAATCACTTGATATGTTAATGATATTATGAAGAAAGATCTATAGCTACTTTGAATATTCTTAAAAATAATTTTCCTATTAAAATAAACACAAATTTTAGGGGCTTTAAGTAAAAAGTATTCTTCATGGTTTTATGTGATTTTATGTACTTTAGAAATTCTCTGTACATGAAATATAAAATTCTTGTGAATACATTGATGTAAAATGCTGCTTCATTATTTGTACCAAATTTTCCTTTTATTCTGAATAACATTTTAATGTTTACTTACCATGTTTCTTCCAGTGTCAGAGTAAAATTGTAATTACCGACTTGGTGTTACACATTCAGCCTATTTAAGAAAGTCCTATATCCCATTGGGGAAAAAAAAAAAAAAAAAAAGAGGCTTGAAATTTTTCTTTCCCTAAGTTTACATGGTGCTTTTGTGTTAGTCATCAACAATGGAAATGTGGAATGTTATCTGATGTTATAAAATCCACTAAACATTTGTTATGAAAGATGAACATGATCTAAGTTTTTTTTCTTTTAGTGTATGAGTTTGTGGGTACTAATTTTGTGCTTTCATCAATTTCCACAAATATTATGAATGAATTTGTGGTCTTCTAATTTTATGCTTTCATGAATTTCCACAAATAAACATTTTCCAGTAAACGTTAGCTCCTGACTGAGTAAGTAAATGAATTCTACTGTAGTTAATGAAAGGAATGCAAAATTAAACAAACCATGCTTCATACACCTTTTTCTGCCAAGGAATTACTTCCAAAGTTAAATTCAGCTAATAAATATTAATTTAT
This sequence comes from Stegodyphus dumicola, assembly GCF_044657685.1. NCBI lineage: Eukaryota > Metazoa > Arthropoda > Arachnida > Araneae > Eresidae > Stegodyphus > Stegodyphus dumicola. Next base: position 164,675,269 of record NC_140780.1, read on the forward strand.
TTTTCTCTCCAAGAAAATGATTGCAGAATACAGAACTGGACTCCACCTCTGGAGGTAGATTCATATTTTTCATCTTTTGGTATGGTATCAAATGTTGCATGTTTTTCATTTGGAGGTTTTATGAGACAAGGTGTTTTTTATTTTTATCCTATTACTTTTTTCTGTTTATTAATAATAGGAATTTCATTCTTAAAACAAATTATAGTCAAGGTTTCTTTTAAATGTACGGAGTACACTGTGTAGTAAATATTAGCACAGATTGAGAAATTCAAACTGCGATTCAAGGCAGCGTATTTTCACAAATGTTGTCATTTTAACCACTTGTTGGAAAGTTGCCACTTCAGATTGTATTTCATCCAAGTACAACACTCCATACTTAATACCTGATATTTCAGTAAGCATGCTAAAGAAAATGTGTAATTGAGCTCATAGACATAACCATACTAGTAGTCATAGTTTCCTGATACGTCTTCCATTAGAGTTCTACAAAGTATCACAAATGTCATCATTTTAATCATTCATTGTAAAGTTGTTTCAAATTCCTTTTCTACTAACATTAATTGGTACTTTTCCATTTCGCCGGCGCATATCTCGCCAAGCAGACTTTATTGGCGACAACACACAATATACACATAAAAAATGTTAACAAATATTAGTTCTTAGGAATTTTTTATTTTGAAGGCATAAACATTTTAATATGGTTTGAAATTTTGTAAAAAGACAATAAATAAAGACGATAAATTTGTAAAAAGACATTAATTAAAGAATTAACGGTTGATCTTTAGATTATGGTAATTTGGCGACCAACTCTCCTCCAGCAACCCTCTATTTTTTTTTCCCGCCGCCAAGACATGTTTCTTTTCTTTTTATCTACTGAACACTTCTTCCAACAATCTACTAGCCGAATTACACTTATGCTAGAAATTTTATCTAACAAAACTGCTTAATCATGACAAATATTCACTGCAAAATTGGGAAAAAGTGCACAATACCATACTCCTTACGCGTTTTTCAAAATAACACATACACATAAACCATGTACATGTCGACTTATTTTTACTTAAAAAAACATCCCAGAATTACACAAAAATAGCATTGCGCACACTCTTCACTATATCCATGTACACTGCTTTTTTCTCATAAATTAGAAAAATTTCACGAAAATACATGACAATTTTCTGAATCTTTTAACCTGGTAAAAGGAACATATATGAAATTACCTAGTAACGAAAAAGTATATACCCTTTCCAAATATTAACATTTCCACTTATAAAATAAATAAAATATCCAAAAACGTTTACCTCTAAATCATCTATTATATTATAAACGTCACCAACGAATTCATACCGCAAGCATTACAAATACTTAGTGTCAAATATTTAAATTATTTCCATGCACGTTTACTTCAACTAAAACGTATACGAAATTCCTACAAACATAAAATTCACAAAATAACTATCATTTAATTGAAATATAATTAAATTCAAAAACACTACTTAAAATATAAATAAGCACATACATGAAATTAATAAAAATTAACTTACAATCCTAATTACTTTAAACTAAATCATTGCTAATAACAATTTTCCCAATAATACCAAATTCCTTTACTTCCACCTTACATTTAGAACAATGCATAAAAATAATATCCTCAAATAATTAAAAATACTAACTTACCTAATCTTCTTCAGAATCTTGATTACGTGTCTGATAAACTTTTATTTCCTCAGCTAAATAAAAAGCAAGCATATGTGCGCCTGTTTCAGGATCTTTAAAATCATACTTATAGTTCACAGCAAGGTACCAGGTAAAATAAATAACTTAATAAAACATCTTTACTTCTATCTCTCACAACCTTAAAGAAATACTTATTACTACCCCTTTCAATCCCACTAAATACCCATTTCGAATTCACTTTAGTTAGGGCCATGGGATCCAAAAATTAACGAACACTGTTTCACACAACACAGAATAAAGCCAAATACAAAATTTCCCAATTTTTTCCCGATTTCCCCCCTTTTCCGATTAAAGAACCGTAATTCGTCTATTAATATCACATGACATATCCCATGATCTCTCATTTCCCTCACACAAAATAATGCGTAATCGGAACTGAGTACTGCTCACATTATTTCCAAAGTCCCTTTATCGCCTCCAAAATGTTGCCAAACTACCAGTTACCATATTCTAAAGATCAGCTGAATTAACTATGCTTTTATTGTACAACATATGGATTCGCTGTTTCATATCACGTGACCCCAAGTGATCTCTTCTCACGTAGACTACGCTACAAAAATCTAATTCTCTCAGTAATTATCTACATTAATTTTAAGTTAAATCTTAATTTGGAATACAAGTTTAAATGCAAGAATTATTTCAATTCCTACGAATAGCTTACTCAGAAATTATGAAAAACCACAGTGTTTTACTTCGCTAGTGTAGTGTCATTAGAATTGATGAATTTAACCCTTGACTTTGCTTTTTCTATATTTTCGAGAGCGGTGTGATTGCATCCTGATTGACTTAATTACTGCGAATGGCCTTAGGGCATAAAAGTGAACTATCTGGTAAAAATTCTATGTAATTGTATGCCAGTATTGAAATAAATAATAAATCTGGTAAGAAATGGCTGCGACTTGTTTTGAAAATGAGGTGTAAAAGGTTACCAGCGAGGATATTCCGTTTGGCATCAGTTGTACTATTTTTGGCGACTTTATCACTTGCACCGGCAAAATGGAAAAGTACCCATTAATTCTTTAATCTTTTAGCTGCTCCTTTTCATCATTTGTTTTAAGCATCTGATTTTAATTTAAATTTGGTTAATCTTTGGAATATGGTAACAGGTAGTTTGGCAACATTTTGGTAAGGTGATAAAGGTTACTAGCTAGGTAACGCGGCAAGCAGTGGGCGATTCTGCACTTTGTCCCAATTTCGCACCTAATCTTCGTCATGATTAAGCACTTTTGTTCCATAAAAGTTCTAGCATAAGTGTAATTCGGCTAGCAGATTGTTGGAAATGTTGAGTAAAAAAAAGAAATGCCTTGGTTGATCTTTAGATTATGGTAACTAGGCGATTTTTGGGCGAAAATTTGACGACCGACTCTCCTACAGGCATTGCGCACACTCTTCACCATATCAATGTACACTCCTTTTTTTCTCATAAATTAGAAAAATTTCACGAAAATGCATGACAATTTTCTGAATCTTTAAACCCGTTAAAAAGAACATATATGAAATTACCTAATAACGAAAAAGTATATACCCTTTCCAAATATGAACATTTCCACGTATAAAATAAATAAAATATCCAAAAACTTTTACCTCTAAATTATCTATTATATTATAAACGTCACCAACGAATTCATACCGCAAACATTACAAACACTTAGTGTCAAATATTTAAATTATTTCCATGCACGTTTACTTCAACTAAAACGTATACCAAATTCCTACAAACTTAAAATTCACAAAATAACTATCATTTAATTGAAATATAATTAAATTCAAAAACACTACTTAAAATATAAATAAGCACATACATGAAATTAATAAAAATTAGCTTACAATCCTAATTACTTTAAACTAAATCATTGTTAATAATAATTTTCCAATAATACCAAATTACTTTACTTCCTTACATTTAGAACAATGCATAAAAATAATATCCTCAAATAATTAAAAATACTAACTTACCTAATCTTCTTCAGAATCTTGCTTACATGGTGGATACACTTTTATTATGTATTCAATACAATTATTGAATGATTTTTTCTGCGAATTTTTCCTCTGCTAAATAAAAAGCAAAATTCTCTTTATCACAATGCCTCAGAATGGCGCTTTTTATAGCACTCCACGTGCCCTCTATTGTATTGTTATGTGCACCTGTTTCCGGATCTTTAAAATAATATTTGTGGTTCACAGCAAGATGTTTAAAACCTTCATCTTCCAAACATTCATACGATTTTTCACTTTAGACAGCGCCATACAATCCCAAAATTATTCAACCCTACTTCACACAACACACAATGAAGCTTAATACAAAATAATATACAGCCACAGATATTTTCCCAAATTCCCCCCTTTTCCGATTAAAGAACCGTAATTCGTCCATTAATATCACATGACATATCCCATCATCTCTCATTTGCCTCACACAAAATAATGCGTAATCGGAACTGAGTACTGCTCACATTATTTCCAAAGTCCCAGGTAGTAACCTTTATCGCCTCCAAAATGTCGCCAAACTACCAGTTACCATATTCTAAAGATCAGCCAATGCCGGTACTTCGTGAAAACAAAATGGCTTCCAAACAAAAACTAGCAGGTCGCTGCAGCAGGGTTGGTCGCCAAAAAATCGCCAAGTTACCATAATCCAAAGATTAACCTTTTCTTTACACTGTGCAATTGAAGGTTTAAATTTATGACATCTATGATAACGTCCTATCTTCGTATTCCCTGTTTCCCCCTCCCTCCCTTGTATTCTAGTACGCATGTCAAAGGAAATAAATATGGTAGTTGAGCTATTAGAAGTAGCCAGATTAGTAATTCTAGCTTCCTGACATTATGTACTCCATAGAGTTTTGCAGTTAGGATGAAAATACATTTTGCATTTCCAGTGCTTATCCTAGTCCCTACTGACATCAGTATAACATGAAACAATTTGTCTTAATAGTCTGCTTAGGGTAGAGTAGACTTTAAGGTACCCCTTGTGTTATGGTGAAGTTGTTGTTTGATTTATCACCAAGTTGTTGTTTCATTTATGGTAGCCTGAGTAGTTGAATGTCATGGAAACCCTATTGTGACGTAATCGGGTGCATGATTCTGGGAAATTTTGAATCATGGGATGTTTTGTAAGCATTTTTGTGGTGTGTGTTAAAACCGTTTAGATGGATTTAAATTGGTTTATAGGAAAAAAGGTTCAGATGGTCGCTATGTGAAGCGTTCGATCAGAAAGAGTACCTGGTTTGAAAAAAGTCTCTTGAGTATGATTGATATTTTGATTTTTACGTGGCTCTGGGTGTACGAAGCGAACTCGAAAACCATGGTTGGTTGGTTGGTTGGTTGGTAACGGAGGACGGGGACGCCTGATGTCTAACAGAGGTAAACAGGCATGTGTCCCGCACCCTCCACTAACCAGGAACAACTCCCTGGGGCCTCAAGAGGCCGCCTCGGGAGCTTTTTAGGATGTTAACAAGATCATTTACATGGCCATACGAGGGCAGATTGCATTCGTTTTACCGTTTTGACATTTGTTGTTGCAATTTGCTATGGTAATTTTGCACATTCACAATAAAATTCTAATAAAAATACAAATTAAATATACAGATACAAAAATACAGTTACAAAATAATAGGATCAAATTACAGGCTCATAGGGGGAAAAAAAATAAAAAATAAAAAAATAAAAATAAAAATAATAAAAATAAAATAAAATAAAATAAATAAAAAAAAATTAAGTATTATGCATATACAGAAGAGGAAATGTTAAATACATTTGATTGTACATTATTTGAAAGGTGTCTGTAATAGGGACTTATGTAAATTTTAGGAGTAGACTTATGTGTCTGAGAATGTGGAACTGCATGCTGACTTAGTTAGTGTATCATGTCTTGAGAGTTTTGGTTAATAAGGAGAGTACAAATCTTGGCCCATTCTCTTGAGCTTGTTAACAACTTTGCAAATTGTATTTACTGCCGGTTTGTGCTTTATAAGGAAGCGGTGATAAGCTTCACTATTGTTGATAGGAAGAGGGAGGTGATTTCCTGCTGTCAGATGGCATTCAAAAACATAGTGGTCTGGGGAGCCTTCCGCTCCGCAGGCGCATATGTCCGTGGTTGTTATGCCATGTCTATTGAAGTAGGTCGGGAATGGGCCGTGTCCCGTAATATAAGCCGTAAGAGGAGCTATTGCAATGTTGCGTTCAGTGCTGACTTTCGGGAGGTAGCTGTATGTACGTCTTCCAGTTGTGCAGTGCGTCCAGTCTTCCTGCCAAAGATTTAGGCCTTGACCCCGTAATAGCCCTTTGAGGTAGGAAGGAGGGGCTGGGATTGTGATTTTTTCAGCTTCTGGATCAGTGGCTGCTTGCTTGGCCAGGCTATCAGCTGCTTCATTCCCCTCATTTTCTGCATGTGCCTTGATCCATGTTAAGGAGAGATGTTTCTGCGGGTTGCGCTGTAAAAGTTGTTGTAATTTGATGATCAAGGGCGAGGTGTGGTTGTGATTATCTAGTGCTAGAAGCGTTGACATACTGTCAGTGAAAATTTTCGCCCGTTCTATATTATTATTGAAAATGTAATCTACCGCGGTTATAATTGCTTGCACCTCCGCCTGGAACACACTGTTGTTTAAGTCAAGGCGTCCTTTCCATACATGGATGATTCTTCCTTTGTCATAGTGTGCAAAGGCGCTGCCTACTCCATCTTCCTGCTTAGAGCCATCGGTGTATATTTGCGTATCCCTTGAAACTCGCGTCATTGACAGTGGCTGTATCCGTGAGATGTTAATTCTTATTCCTGTGCCTTTACGTGCAGGATGAGTGTGAAGAGTGTTACCTGGGCTTTGAAATTGCAGAGGGCTGTATGTTATGTTGCCAGATGTTGCATCTTTGCGGAGGTATATGAGGGTGGTGTACACTGCCTCTTCTGCCCGTATGTGGAGTGGAATGAGCCCTGCAAGGACTGTCGCTGAGCTGGTGGCTGTGGTGCGGTACGCTTTACAGAGATTCAGGGCGAATGGTCGTTGAAGAGATGTAAGATGTTTGATCTTTCGTCCTCCCATCGGTTGGGCCCATACGGCAGCAGCATACAAGACTATTTTTTCAGCTACCACATGGTAGAGGATCTTCTGAATATGATGATTCTGACCCCAGTTTTTACCTTGGAAGGTGCGGGCCTTTCTGGCTATAGCTGATGTTTTGTTTTTTAGTTCTTGGATGTGAGGGATCCAGGTTAGTTTTTTATCCCAGATTACACCTAGGTATTTTAGCGTTTGGACAATCTTTATGTTGGCTCCTTGTAGTTTGATGCAGGGGCGGCGCTTTGAATTCGTGCCTGCTTTGGGTATTATTATTGCTGATGACTTTGCGGTAGAGATTGTAAGCTTTAAGTTGCTGCAGATATTGGCGAGGAGGGAGCAGACTTCGGTGCCGTTTTTCTCGAGCTCCGCACGAGTGCGACCTTTGACAAGAAGAGCTGCGTCGTCTGCGTAGGCGATGACACTTGTATGTCGTGGCCAGTTTGCATCCAGTACAGAGTTGAATGTTAAATTCCAGAGAATCGGTCCAGCACAAGAGCCTTGGGGACATCCTCTTTCTTGCACTTTGAAGGTAGTGTCATTGTTGATGCCTATGAGAAGACTACGATTCTCTAGATAACTACTAAAAACGCTGAAGAGGTTGGATGGACACTGTGCGTCTCGGAGGGCCTGTCTTATCGCTGGCCACCAGAGTGTGTCAAACGCACTCTGGAGGTCAATGGATATGAAAGCTGTATGGAAACCTGTGGTGCTATTGCGTTGAATTGTTTCACGAATTTTGCAGAGGGCATGCGTAGTGGACAGACCAGTGCGAAAGCCATAGTGCCTGGGACTGAGATGATTGTTGCTATGGAGATGATATTTTAGTCTGTTAACAATTAATTTCTCGTAAATTTTGCCCAGGGTTGGCAAAAGGCATATCGGGCGAAAAGAGCGCGGGTCTTGCGGGCTTTTATTCTTTTTCAGGAATAGGACAACTTGTCCTTTCTTGAATGCCTGCGGGAATATTTGGTTGTCAAACAGTTGGTTAAAGAATTTGTAGAAGAAGGAGGGACGTGCTTTGTAGGGAACTTTGATGATGCTATAGTCCAAGCCGTCTGGACCGGGGTCCTTTTTCAGGGGTAGGTGTTGGAAAATTTGCTTGACTTCCTTGTCACTAAATGGTATATCATGTGGAGTCGGTGGGATGGTGGTATTCATGCGAACAATTTTCTGTGCTGGCGTATCTTCCTCCACGTTGTCTGTGGGGAAGACTTCGTTAAGGATTGTGGTGGCTGTATTTTGTACTGGATTGTCGTTGCTTGTATTTGGTGGCTGCATGAAGATTTGAGCTGGCTGATATATTTTACTTGAGGCTAGCTTGTGGAGGATTCCATACGGATTGCTGTTTTCGGTGCAAAATTTCCTCCAACTGGTAATTTTGGCCGCTAGTATGTTGTTTTTGTAAAGAGCTCGCTCCTTGCGGAATGTCGCCAATAGTTGGATTTTTCTGTCTTCATTGGTGGTGGAACGTATGCGGCGTCTGATAGCTCTGCATTTTTGCCGTTGTTGTCTGAGCTCTTTCGTCCACCACTTAACTCCTTGTATTTTCTTCGCTGCGCGTGTGGGGAGTAGTTCACTACAGGCTGCTTTAAGGTTTTCAAGTAGTCGGTCTGTGAAAATCTCCATGCCTTCTGGGCTGTTGTGAAGCGCAAGGTTGTTTTCCTCATTACTTAAGATGCGTGTGAAGGAGCGACTGAGGGGGCGGATCTTGTTGCCTGGAAGCCTGTACCTACGTAGGACTGTGATTTTCGTGTCACAGTTTATGAGAAAGTGAAGGTATTTGTGATCGGAGCAGCTCTCATCATCGACCACAGTCCAGTCTTGCACTAGGTTTGCGATGCTGCTTGAACAGAGGGTGAGATCTGGCCAGCCCACATGATAGGTATTATCAAATGTAGGTGGGGAATCGGATGTATTTAATAGATGAATGTTATTGGCTGCCAGAAAGTCCTCAAGCTCCTGTCCCTTCGTCGTAGTATCTGCATATCCCCATATGGTGTTATGCGCATTAAAATCACCACTAAGAAGCAGAGGGGTTGAAGGGCATCGTTGTATGGTGTCAAGAATGTATGAGGTGGTGCCAGTGATACTGTCCGTTGGGGAAGAGTAAATTGAAGCTATTATGTACTGTGCGTTATTGAATGCTAGTAAGATGGCAACGAAGTCTCGTTCTTGCTTGATGACTATTGGAGACCAGGATGTGTTGGTGCATGCTATTGCGGCTCTGGGGGATTTTTCGTTAGTTTCTGCTTTACGCTGATAAACTTTCCACGATATGGGAAGGCTTGCTACTTGACCCTCTCTACAATAAGGTTCCTGTATCAGGAGTAGATCTGCATCGTAGGATGTTGCATGAGTGACTGCTTGAGATGTCGCTGCCTGCGCTCTTTGTAGATTAATCTGGACGCATTTTATGGGGCTAAATGTTACTTGGTTGTTGTGGTCTGTAGGCATAGATTGATGGATGTCTGCAGTGCTATTACTCATAGGTTGTGCTGCGTTTGATTCTTTCAACGTACCTGCTGTAGGTGGGACAGGAGATGTCATAGGCGGGGTGGGCGCAGGATATTTTGTTATTACTTCTGTAGTTATAGTCTGCACAGTTGATGCAGGTGGCCATCCCGGATTTGCAGTTCTTGACGTTGTGGCTTCCGGAGCAGTACGCACAGTAGACTTTGTTCTTGCAGTCTTGCTGCGTGTGCCCGAATTCCTGGCACTGGAAGCATCGTCTGGTGTTGAAGAATTCAGCAATTCGGTGCACTCTCCAGCCAAGATACAATCTGGGGTATTGCATGATGCGGTGGAAGGCTGATGGCTGACATTCCAGCACCCATTTGACGCCATTTGCTTTATCTTTTAGCCGGTATAAGACTTTTGTAGTGCTGCTGGTAAGGTTGTGTTCAGAGCCTAGTGCCCGTTCAATGTCCTCCTTGGTGACGTCTAGTTTTACGTCGTGGATTGCGACTCTAGGTAGTCTGACTGCTGGCAGTTTTGTTTTGGCAAATTGTTTGCCTTGCGTGCTTTCTAGTGTCTTTGTGAGGTGGGTGAGATCCTCTTTGGTGGCGCAGTCAACAGCAATCCCCTCCTTCTGGATATTTCTAACTGAGTGTATTTTTACACCTAGTGATGGGAGAGGGAATTTGGCGTTCAGGTGTTCCTTTAGTACTTTCCTTGTGGCGTTCGAGTCTTCTTTTGGGTAAATAAGAAGTGTGTGTTTCGTAGAATGTGATGCCACTTGCGCATAGGAACGCTCGATAACCGGAGCTGCTGCTGGGTGTATTGTTGGTTGAGGTGGAGAGTAGGAGAGTCGTGAATCAGTATTAACACCTGTGTTGGTTTTAGCTGGAGGTGGAGTGGCAGCAGGTCCTCTGGTGGCTAGAGTCCGGAAGGCCTCTAAAATGGCCAATAGTTTCTTTCTTTGCTCTGTCGGTAACAGGTACTTGTTATTTTTTGTACTGGTGCCAATGTCTTTGGCTTTCTCGTAGAGTGTATTAATCTTTTGTTCGTAATTAAGACTTTCAGTTAATACGATTGTTGCTGCGTCGAATTTGCAAAGGCGCACTGACGCTTCTGCATCAGGCATAGTGCTGGTTTGTGCTGGAAGGAATATGGGTGATGATGAAGTTGAGTATAGCAATCAAGGGGTATTTTGGTGTATTTACCAGTGTAGAAATGCCGCTAGATAAGTTGCATCTAAGTTGTATAAGTATACATAAGCACTGGTCATACACTGCTCGATCAGGAAAGTGGGAATACTCTGCTCAATCTGGGAAAGTGACAAGTAATGCAAGTAATACTCTGCTCAATCAAATATGACAGGTAACACACTGCTCAATTAAAACAGTAGCAGTAGAGCTGTACACTTCTTAATTAGTAAAGATCAATTAAAAGTCTATGGGCCGTATAATAAAGGTATAGAACATGATATCACACAGAATACAAGCACTGAAACTATTCTCTGTATAAAAATTAATTCAATCAAATTATTATTATTAGCTAGAAGTATATAACACACAATATCAGCATAAATACTTAATTGGCTAAATTATTGTAAGCCAGAATTATATAATTATACAACACATTAGGGGGAAAACTTGATTAATTAAATTTTTGTAAGCTAGAAATACATTACACAAGATACTAGCACTTACTGATATATAAACACTCACAGATATAAGTATGGTAAAATGTATAAAACAGGAAAATATACAAGATACGATCACTGAATCAAATATGACTGAATTAAATATGACAAATACTCTGCTCAATCAAATATGACAGGTAACACACTGCTCAATTAATAAAGTAGCAGTAGCGCTGTACACTGCTTAATTAGTAAAGATCAATGAATAAGTCTATGGGCCGCATAATAAAGGTATAGAACATGATATCACACAGAATATAAGCGCTGAAACTATTCTCTGTATAAAAACTAAATCAATTAAATTATTATTATTAGCTAGAAGTATATAACACAAAATATCAGCATAAATACTTAATTAGTTAAATTATTGTAAGCCATAGTTATATAACGCACAGCTAGAAATATAATACACCACATACTAGCACTTACTGATATATAAACACTCACAAATATAAGTATAGTTAAATGTATAAAACAGAAAAATATACAAGATACGATCACTGAAACGAATCCTTGCAAAACTGCTAATATTTAGGAGGGTGGTATACAGGATTAAGGAATTAATACGCAGCTAATTTACCAGCTCCTAATTGAACGCACAAAATCATAAGTTTTAAACAGCTATTATTACTCTGATGCTATTTAGGTGACTGCTATTGTGTAAATGTAATGCAATCTTAATTATTGCTCGTAGGATTATCGGATATTTTGTTTACCGGATAATTAAAACAATCCTACCTTGATTGCAGGGCTTCTTCTGCGCTTCCTTTGTTCTCTATGAAGTAAACACAATAATATTTATTAAGCACTAATAGTGCTGAGTACTACACACACACGCTGTGGAACACTGTATTCGCACAGCACTATCATTGTATCACAAATTAGCTCACACTACTACGTTAATTGTTGGTTTCAGCTGAGAAAACTGAAGTTTCTAATTCGTACTGCTACGTCACACTGCTATGTGAATTGCTCTTTTCAGCTGGGAAATCCTTGGTCGTTTATCTTCTATGTATTTCATCTGTTGAATTAGGTAATCCAAAAGCGAAGGCACAACACAATTAGAACAGATCACTATAACGCACTAATGAGCACTACACTGTAAGAACTGATGTCAACACACTCACCATGATACACACTACGCTGTGAGAACTGATATAACACACTAAGATGAATAATTAAGCTTTAAAAAAAAAAAAAAAAAAAAAAAAAAAAAAAGTCGTAATTTGCGAACCATTAGTCAGAATATCATCAGATAAAGAAACTTGGATCCGTCTCGATGAGCAGAGATCAAAAATGCTAGTCCTCTCTCGGTACACTAATTAGTTCTACTATAAACACTGTGTATGAAAATGCCCACTTCTCTATTTTTGAAGCATTCTTTGTGGTCACTCCTTAGCGAATTCCCTTGGGGAGGGGGAGACGAGTGCAACGGCCTTTTGCTCAAGGTCAGAGTTCACAATCGCATTCCACACCGTGTGTAAAATCGCAAATTTAATAATATTAAATTCCCTAATTAATAGAACGACTTGAGCTTGGTCTTAAAATGCTCCTGGAAAGCTTACACATCCGATGGTAAAAGTTACTTGAAGATCCAATGTGCGTCGGCTCATATAGAACGGTGGAAAGTTGTAGCTTGCGTAATTACAATACTTTTGCCATTTCAGAGTTTTGAATAATCTGAAAATTCATAAATCATTTTCTATCAATCTCTCTATCACAAATCTGGTATCTTTGTAATCCTTAGATCTTCCTCTTAATGATAATGCGAAATTTGTATGCTTTAGCACAATATTTCCGCAAGATGAGCAGGCAATAAGCGGAGCGATAAAAACGCGTGCGTCTCCTCAGAAGGTTGAGGGGTCTCGAAAACCATGGTAAGTGAATATTTGCTTTTAAATGTATAACATGTTTTTCCTTTTTTATGTTATTTTATTGTTTGGTTTAAAATGTATTTTTTGTTTGCCAATATTGTAGAATTTGGTACTCCTTTGACTTTTTAAGTGAAAATATATCGATGTGTACATGGACAAAGTAAAGGGAGTGCGCAATGCAAGTTTGTGCAATTCTGGGATTTTTTTTAAAGTGAAAATAGGTCGACGTGTACATGGATAAAGCTAAAAGAGTGTGCAATTCGGAGATTTTTTTTAAGTGAAAATAGGTCGACGTGTACACGGATAAAGTCAGAGGAGTGCACAATGCCATTTTTGTGCAATTCGGGGGGTTCTTTTAAGTGAAAATAAATTTATGTGCACATGGATACCGAGTTTATGCAATTGTTTGTCTTGTTATTTTGGCTTTGTGTAGCAGCGATGTTTGGCTCAAAAATCGCCGCTTCGCAAGCCAAAATAACGAGTGAAACAATTGCACAAAATCGGTATCCATGTACCGCCAAAAATAGCCAAGTTTCGCCAAGGGGTACCCTAAACTATACTTTTACCATCTGCTTAAAACCTGAGACAGTGAAAAGCAAAATAAGATTTTTCTTAACACTTCTTCACCAGAATTCACCTTGTTAATAATTATATATATATCTTTTAAAATAATTCTACTTTAATTCAACTTAGGAGATAATATAATCAATTAATCAATATTGTTTAGGAAATAAATTATTATATATATATATATATATAAATCTTGGTTTGATCCTTTTTTATTTATTTATTTTTATTTTAGTAAAAGATAATCGTAATGCTTTAGGAAATTTCTTTAAATATCTAAAAATCTTCTAAACTTAATATTTACTGAAATTCATAATTCATGAATTATTTATAAATATAACATATGAAAAAACTTTTTAAAAAAATGAACATGATTTGTTCAAGAGGTTTCAGGGTGTTTCGTATAAATAGAAAAGAGCAGAAAGGTTGATTGATTTTGAGGAAGTATTAAGAAATAAAAGAGTATATTGGAAATATTACAGCAAAAAGGTGATAAAATGTATAATATTATAAAATAAAAGAGAAAAAAGTCTGAAAACTAATGTGGGAAAGTTTTATACTTGTTATGAAAATATAAAAATACAAGAAGTTTGACTCCTGTATGTCCTTAATTTCAAAATTTGCAGTTTTTGCTGTTGCTTTTAACTTGCCTTGATGGTTAAGTTAGAATGATTCAAGGAAATAAGTTTAAATGATTGCAGCAAAAAAGTATGTAAAATTTAAATTTAATTGATGTATGAGAAGGTCATATTCAAATCAAATTTTTTTAGTTAATTGTATAGTAGAACTTTTAACAGGTCAAACTGAAGGCTGAAATGTGGAATTTGAAATTTATGTTTCTGGGAAACTCAAATTGTTTTGCTAATCAATGTAGGCATTAAGGTAAAATAACACGCTGAACAAATACTAATTGTCAATGTAGGCAGGTCAGAGTTCAACTGTATGTGAACTTTGTAACTAAGAGATGTAAAAAATGCTAATAATACGTGGACATGTCTGTGCCTATGCATATACAACAATATATTTGAGAAAATTTGTTGCTGTGTTTTCTTCTTTAAATAATGATTCTGGATATGTACCTTTCATCGTAAAAATAAGTTGTTTAACTTCAGATATTTCCATCTCTTGGGCCGATAAAATGAGTACCAAGTTCGCTTGGAGACTAAGCACTGGGGGTCCTGCGACTAGCTGACCACTTGTTCAGGGCATATGCTCACGCACCCCAAGGCCCACGGTCAAGAAAGCAGATTTCGGGCACTGCAGGCCTTGGCCCATTAGGGTTGTTACGCCGCTGAGTTTAGTTTAGTAGAACTTCAGATAGTTTGAACATTATGGATGGGAATGATCTCTTAAAATAAAATTTAACTTTTTATTTGACTCCAACTGAGAAAGAGTTTCAATTACTAAGGCACTCTTTTTTTCTTTTATAGATTAAAAATAAAGCATTTTGTGTCTTCATCATGAAAATTGAGAAAACTATGCATAATTGATATTTTTTTAGAACCACCTATAATTTTAATAATAAATGTTTTATCTAAGATGGAACAAATAATAGCTTAAATGATTGTTTTATATATGTTCTCTAAATTTGGTCTAAAAAATCTTCAGTGATATGCATTGGAAAGTGTCTAAAACAAAATTAAGAAAAAAATTTTTAGAACATTTCTATGAATAATATATGTGAAGGTGTGGAACTTTTTTTTTAAAAACTTATGAACACATGCAAATATTTTACTAGCTGCCTTATGAATAATCTTATTTATTGTTCTCTTAGTGAGTGTATTATTTATCACTTACAGAACATGAATATTTTATAAACAACCTAGAATGTTTTTTGTAATGTTTTAAGAAAGTATCTATTTCTCACATTTTGAAATATTTTCAAGAAATTAAGACCATACATTAAAAGCACATAAATCCAGGTATGAAATTAAAATCGAGACATTAAATCATTTCTCACATGAAAATCAAGAAAATATTCTTTCTTATTGCATTTTTGGGAAATTGGGGATTTTTTAGTGAAACCCTTAGGTGAATTGGTGGGTTAAATATTGCATGATTAAGTTTATAATTCGCTTTCAGTCAAATTTTAATTTACTTTTGTTTGTTACATTGAAATGTGATTTAGAATGTATGGCATTGAAACTTATCTGATTAATTTTAATGAATTTTTGCATATTTAACTTATGGAGCCATGTGATATGTTTTACTGATTTTTACTATTTCATTTCAGAAGCAGAAATTCCAGTTATGTAAAAGGAAGAGCTCTGGAATAAGAATGAGGAAGTATACAAGGTTATTGATAGCTATTATAGTATTTACAGGTTTCGTTCTGTTGTTTATTTATAGGCAGAAATATGCTAAACTTAGTACACTCTTTGAAATGATGAACTTTCAGTCTAAGAATACCAAGTCTAATTGTGATACAAATTTATCGAAGTTTGAAGCAATGGCAAAATATAATTTTAGTACTGAGGAAATGATAACAAATATGCCATATTGGACAGAAATATTTCCAGGTGTTTATGCCTATTCATCATATTGGATCTCTGGAAAAACGCGAACTTTAATTTTCTCTAGGGATGTCTCTTTAAGTGTTTTGGATAAAATAGAATGCAAGCTGTGGCATGAAAGTGATAAAAGCATTGCAGTAAAATATACTCAACGTTTCCTTGTAAAGAAAAGGCAGTCATCATTATTTTTATTCCTAGAATGTTTACCTTTTCATGCACATAAAGCACCTTATAGTGTTAGTTTTAGGTATAGAAACATGACAATGCCGTTTGATTTACCAGTTATTTATGAAGATTCATACACTCGTAGTCATGGTCTTTATGCATTATGTGTGAAACCTCTGCAACCTGTTTTTAAAGACGTTTACAGAATTTTAGAATTTATTATGTTTCATTCTTATATTGGAGTAAAATTTTTTATATTTTATGATGCAGGCATGTCACTAAATGTAAGGAGACTTTTACTAAATATTGGTACAAAAACTGAAACATATGTGCTGTTTTTAAAATGGAATCTCCCGTTTGGACTTCAGGAGGTATTTTATGATTCAGATATATACTTTATAGACTGCCTTCATCGTGTAAGTGCTAAAAATTATGCAGATTTAATTTTAAAACTTGATATAGACCATTTTATGGTCCCAAAAATGGATTATAATTTAACTGAGGTCGTTAAGCATTTTGATAATACAGTGAGTGTTATGAGTGTGGAAGAGAAAAAGTTTTGTTTGGAATTTCCAAATGATGTCATCGCTTATAATCTGAATATACCGTTTGTGACATTATTAAAAACAAGAGCATCAAATGAAGGAGATGTAATATCTCATGTTATATTTGATGTAACTAAAGTAAAAAAGAGTTTAGAAGATGATGAATTTAGAGTTTGGTATTTCAAGAAACATGCACAGAAGACAGATTTGCTGTCTAAAACATTATCTGTTATACATTCCTATGCTAAATGTGGATTTAACAAAAGTGAAATTGTGTTTTCTGTTGACAAAACAATGTGGAAATACAAAGATGTCTTCTACAAATCTGAGATTTACCAGTTAGCAAAGAAAATGTCTTTAATATATGATTAAAGACTTACATTTGATGAATATACTGCTGAGTGCCTTTCTGAAGCAAAAGCTTTGTGTTGAATTTAGATGTTGTGATTATTACACTTTTTAATCTTTAAAAATTTATCCATGTATTCAAGTTAAGAAACTGTTGAAAGGGAACTACTCTGACATGCGCCCTCAAATCGCCAAATTTCTCGCCAAACATTTTTGGCGAGAAACTTCATGCTGGCATATTACTATCTAAATTTTTTG
This sequence comes from Stegodyphus dumicola, assembly GCF_044657685.1. NCBI lineage: Eukaryota > Metazoa > Arthropoda > Arachnida > Araneae > Eresidae > Stegodyphus > Stegodyphus dumicola. The sequence continues at coordinate 164,692,477 of NC_140780.1, forward strand.
TCTACATTTCGAACTTTAAGCCTAAAATGTTTCCAAAAACGTGGTTTTCGCACATGCAAAAACTACGTTTTGAACACACGATTTAAGCTAAAAATCCGAAATAAAAACAAAAAATTTAGATAGCAAAAACGTAAAGTTTCTAACCAAAAATATTTGACAAGAATCCATGTATACAGTGACATGTTTTAACTTAAAAAAACATCTACGAATGGCACAATGTAGGCAACGAACGAATCTAGGAACTACGCACACCTTCCTTTAATAAATTTAACATAACAACAATAAATTTCAAAGAATACCATGTACACATCATCCTGTTTAAACTTAAAAAACATCTACGAATTGCACAATTTAGGCAAGGAACGAATCTACGATCTACGCACACCTCGCTTTAATAAAATAACATAACAACAATAAATTTCAAATAATACCATGTACACAGCATTCTGTTTCAAAAACAATAATAACGACAGAAATTCATACTAAAGAATCAATGAACGTAACATTCTACAAAATAAGAACAAGAACAAAATAAAATTCACTTACCATGAAGTAATGCTTTTTTGAACAGCAGAAATACCAATTTCATACCGCCTTTAACGTGCTGCCACGTAATCACTATCTTATTTACATGACAGACAGACACACTCCAGAAAATTCATACTATGGTTCACAAATAAATAAAATCACAAATCCCTACTTCTATCGTACACAGCCATTAAAAATAATCTCCCAGACCCTCTTTGCACACCTCCAAATACCCACTATCCCTTAACAGGATGGCCACAATGATATTTCCTTTTGCCGAACTTCAATTCAACAACAACCATTTTATCTTTCCCTCCCATCTTCTCAGACACAGATGCGAATCAACGAGTTCCAGCGAAAGATCTTTCAACGTCAACAGGGTTGCCATAGAACACGCAATCGCACCAAAAACCAGCGCAGAACACATATCGCCACATTTGGTGAAATTAGGGCGTATATCAGAGTTGTACCGTTGAGAATTTTTTGAAAAAACTTTGAGATCTGAAATATTCTTTCTCGTACTTTTTGACTTGTTCATGTTAAGTTTATTTAAATGGATGTATTTTGCATATTTTCTCATTACTACATGAACTACATATAAAGTGGTATATTTTTCAGCATTTCAAATTTCATTATTACAAGTTATTATTTCTTATTTTTTGACATGGAAGAATATAATCATGTACTGTCAAAAGAACTCTAGTTTTTGTTGTTTGTAGTGTTTCTGTTGCCATTTAAAACAACTCAGTATGTGTTGTTTTCTACCATCCTCTTAAAATGTTTATAGATTTTAATATTGTTCAAAAAAAGACCTTCTGATTGATTATGCATAGCTGACAAAATTGAAATATTCAAAGTGTTGGAATATCCAATTATGGTTATTTTGTTTTATCTTCTATGAATTTGTTTTTATGAACTTTATAACCAGAATGTTTGGAATCTTAGCATAAGAAATGTCCTTTTTTATATTGCTTTATGGAATTTTTTAGAATTTAGAGTTAATTAACATCTGTAGGGAAATTAGCAGAAGCTTTTCTAAATCTAGTGTCAATAAATATAGGGGCATAAATTCTGTTTTTAGCTGGTTAATGAAAGTGTTTTAAATCATTTTGGCTTTCTTTCACTTATCTTAAGGAACTTTATACGGAGATGTTTGAAAATAAAAATTGCTTTAATATAAGTAATATTTAAATATATAAAATATTTATTAGTTGAAAAATACTTTTAAAAAGTTAAATATTCCAGAGCATAAAGACTAACTTGTTTCATGAGTAAATATGGCTTAAAGATTTTAATTAATTGTATAAAGATCTTGCAGCATAAGAATAGATATTATAGTAAATCAGATTTATGTAATTTGCGAATTTTTCCATCTCCTTTTCATCCCTTTTTTACAAGAATAAGTAAAAATGTACATACTATAAATATATCAGCTTGGCATTTTATTTTTATATATCATTTTACTTACCTGTTTTTATAACAAATTATATAACAAAATTTAGAAAACATAGTACACTTCATATTTTTGCTTAGAAGTAGCTGAAACTTTTGTATTAAATTTGTGATAACTTGTGTTTATATGAAAATAAATTCTTTAAAAAGTGATCAGAAAATAGTTTGTTTTGAATCATTTCTTTAAAAAACTGTTAAAATGAGTGAATTTTCTGTCGCCTTTTATATGAAAATAGATTACAGTATAGTTATGGAATTATTTTTCAGGTGTTATTCAGTAAAATATGTTGGAAAAGTAATACAATAGACAAAATTTCCAGCGCTATCATAAACATGTAAATGATAATGTGCATTTATGGTTCACTGTGAACAAGGAATGAATACATCTTCAGAACTGGATTCAGAGGATTCCAAAGATTAATGTTAAAATAATGCTTTTAAAATAATGCTAAAATGTATTCAGAATAACGAGTTTTTTCACAGTAGTTAAAAAAATGAGACTTTCATAATAAAAGAAAACATTTAAAAATACACCCACACATATTTTTCATAACCACCAAATGTGAAAGAGTCATTCACAGTCTTTAGTCATTTATTTTTGTAACTGACCATATTAACAACTTCTCCATTGCATGCTTCCATATCAAATGGGATAATTTTATAAGTTCTAAAAAAATCTAGTAACTAAACTGAAGATATTCATGAGGAGATATTTCCAATCAACTGATTTGAATGGAATTTAGTACACATGTTACATGTATATGTTACCGGCAAAGTATGAAATCCAACATTCTGTAGAATACCTAGGCATTTTATAGAATGCTGAAAATTGGCCAGCAATGTATGAAATGATTAAACATTTGCCACGTTGCCTAAGCTTTCTATAAAATGCCAAATCAGAAACTGGTAAAATATGAAATACATCTCCATATTACATACAGTACCTAGGGAAAGTATATAATAATTTTTGCTGTATATTGGTAGTTGTAATGAATATGATAAAGGATATTTTCTGTTGACCTGGAACTTCTGAAAAATTTTAAAACAACTACAAGATCACAGTTTATTCACAAACTCCTGTCTGGTCAGTTGCAGTTGCTTAGTCCAATGGAAGTGGCAGGGGATTCATCAAGTATATGTGTAAAACAAAGGGATGGAATGTGAAATATCTGTGTGAAAAAAGTGATGAAGTGAATTCAAAATGTTATTCAAACCTACCATGTCACAACAAATAGGTTAATTTTAATTTCTTATTTTTATATGAAATTTTGTTTTCTTTAATAAGAAGGGTATAAATTTTGTTTTTTCTAACTCTCACTTCTTTTTATGTAGTTTGAATAAGAATTTTTTAATTTCATTCTTTTATAATTTTTTTTTTTTTAAATAGGATTTGTATTAGGGTATGAACATCTTTTAAATAGCCGTATCATGACCTTTTTTTCATACTTTATCTAAAGAGCATTTGTCGCTCTATAGAATTCTTAGGCATTATATGCAATGCCCAGGGTAAAGTATATAATAATTCTCATGTTTGATACTTTTCCTAAAAATGTCAGCATTCTATAAAATGCATAGATATTCTATAGATTGCTGCCATTTCATACTTTGCCGTTAACATACATATATGTGTATCATGGAGGAAGAGCTTTAAAAAGAAAATTTTAAATTGAGATTCAAAGTTATTGCCATGAGATGGTGCTGTTCAGTAAGAATGCTGTAGAAGTTAAAAGAAATCATGGTTTTGATACAGAATCTTTGGCTATTGTCAGAATTATTCAAGTGTGTTTTGTTATGTTATTTACACATATATACCAACTTTTATTAATTTTTTGCAATTTTTAGGGCCAAGTGGTATAGTTGCTGGGCACTGGCAGTTTGGTTCGAGTTTCAAATCCTGCAAACGGGCTGTCTGCATGGGCATTTTTGTGGTTTTCCCCATGTATAATGTGTATACTAGCCAGTTTTTCTTAGAAAGTCTTCCATGAAGGCATCCTTCCTTAGGCAGATAGCCTTCGAGGCTTTGCCATAATCTCATAAACCACCATTTGGTAAAAATATATTTAAGAGTAGCCTTGGCAAAAATTGGCGATTTTTTGGTGGTGTTCTTGTTTATGTCCAACGCCTTTCCCCAGTAAAATGGCATCCAAAATATAATGCAATAAAACATAATTAAAAACGAAAATTATATTAATCTCAATAAACTACACTTTAAATCAAACAAGGAAATAACACAAGAATGGAAATACATGTTATATTATCTATGCAGTACAAAGAGGAAATGTCGACTTACGTTATTTAAAAATTTCTGTTTCTTCGATAGTTGTGACACACAGAATTCCTTAACAGCATCCAAAAGCTATTTAAATTGATCTAAACTAGAATCAGTATACTGCTGTCTCCACATCAGTTCACAAAAGTAAAAATTAAAAATATGCTACGGATTGTCAGTAGCATTTCTTTCGAAAATCCCCTTTTATTGCACCCCACATGCTTTCCATAGTGTTGATATGAGTTCTGGTTTCGAAATCCTGAAATCTCACTGCGTAATTTACCAAGAGGTGAACGAAGCCATTTAAATCTTCATACACACCAGTCAATCAATGTTTTCTTTCCCAGTCATTCTAAAGTGTATAAAAGCTTCAAGTTAATTGTACTACCAGCAGGCATTTTATGTTGTAAAGCACAAAATATGCAACATACTTCCTAACCAACATCCATACCTAAGTAAGCCCTTACAAATATTTCCCCATCAGTCAAAATCACACATTGTAACTAATCACGTCATAACAGGATTTCCATAACATTCAACTACTCAGGTTACCATAAATGAAACAACTTGGCGATAATTCAATGGGTACCATAAAATGTAGACTAAATCATCATTTTTTTATTTTTATTAAAACTTCTGTAATTTTATGATTTTAAGTCCCCCCCCCAACAAATTTCTCTTTATTTTTGTAAAGGTGCCCCCATTTGGTTCAACTTGGCAATTTTTAGCCAAGTTTATTTTTGGCTCCTATTTTATTTGATTTAGGGATTACTTTGATCAGATCACATTGTGAGAAGAACAGTAATGCTTTTGTCAGTTTTGGATTAAAAAGATAACCTCATCATCAACTGTGGGATTAGCATTCTTCATCTTGTGATCAATTTTTTCTTTATATAAAGAGGCTAGGAATGCTGGGGCATTGCATTGCTTCTACATTTTTAAATTTTGTGTTGTTGGATTTTGGCATTTAATCACCATTTTGCTGATTTTAAAGTGGATTTATTTTGACAACATTTGAGCTGGTGATTTGCGAATTTCTTCATGATTTTGTTGATTATTGGGATGAAAAAATTTATAAAAAATTAAAGAATATATCATCTAACTTTCTTGTTTTAAAATGTATAGCATCCATATTTAGCAATTTTTTGGATGCTGTAGGACAAAATTTTGTCAAGTCAATGTAGAAGCCTCAATTAAAATCAGCAATGCAAAATATATTAAGTAGGGGGTCAAATATTGCATGCACATAGTTTAAGAAAATTTGTATCAATAAAATGAGTAAAAAGATTATGTTGCCAACATTATAAACCAGTTTATAATGATGAATTCTTTGTATTAAAATAATGGAAGGAAAATCCTTATAAATTCTGCAACATATTTGAATGCAAGTGTCATGATGACAAAAAATGATAATGTAAAGCAACTGAAATAAGAAAAACATAAATCAGATAATGGAAGCAAGGATTTTTGTAGAAGAGAGATTTCAATGTTCCTTTTCCCTGATGAAGTGGCATTGAAGTTGATTGAATTTCTCTTCTGCTATGTTCTTTTCCTTTAATTTTTTTAATTAGGGTATTGATTGTTTAAAAGTTTTGATTTTTACATTTATTAAATTCTTTGTTGCATTTATAAGATTATTTGAAATTTATTAATCATGAATTTCAAAATTTTTTTTCTTTGGGAAACATTAATTCTAAATTTCTTACTTTATGTCTTTAATGATAATTTTCAGCAGCTTAAAGCGCCAAAATACTAAACATATTTATATATTTTTTTAAAATTTTGTAATTATATATGTGATTTGCCCAGCAAATCAGTTACAAACTTTCAGGAGAAATAGAGTAGACCCAGAGGATAGAAAAGCACATAGCAATGCATGGTCAGAAACGTCTTCATGGTGCGGTATATAATGACACAAAACACAAGAAAGGAAGAACATGAACAGGGTGAGGAAACATATTTATTAGGCTTAGTACAGCGGAAACCTAGAAATAAGAACAAAAACAGACGATCATCATCAAAGAAGGTGTTCGAAACGTATCTTCAACGTGGGATTGACAGGGGTGGTCCAGTGCACTGGCCAGCAAAGATCGCCAGACTTCACTTGCATTGACTGCTTCCTCTGAGGGTACATCAACACAATGGTGTACAAGACCACCGTTAGAGGCGCTGAGGAACTTGTTGCACGCATCGTAGCAGCTGCTGGGGGAAGTCCGGGACGCATATTCCTAAAACGTACTCGCTGTACCTCCTGCTGTGATAGCTGCTTCGCTGCTATTGGTTAGAAGAATACAGACGTAACATAGAGCTTTCGGTGTCATTTGTTTTGTCATGTGGTAAAGCTTTTCAAGCCCGTGTAATAAAAATCCTTTTATGGCGTGCAGCGGTTATGTTTTAATCCTTTAAAAAAATCAGTTAAGAAGTCAGAGGTGATTTTATGTACAACTGAATATTAATTCATATGTTAATATATATTTTTACTTTATGCAATACACCTTGAGAAATACCGGATCATTACAAAGGAAGGAAAATGGGTTATTTGCTTGAGAGGGTTATATCCTTATTCTATTTTGCTAATGGAATGTTGGAAAAACAATATTTAACATAGTTTATTAATGTTTTATTGTGATACAACTACATTTTTAAGAACAAGATTACAAAGCTTACAATTTTACACCTAAATTTATCTCAGTTTTCACCCTGAGATGGAATCCCAGGAAAAATATTGTTAATGATGGACTAGATTAAAGTAGTGATATAGAGAAAGCACATGTGGGATCTTTTCCTTTACTGAATAACATTTGCCAATCAATTTACAGCAAAATATATATGCCTACTGTCCCTTAAATATAACCTTTAAATCGCTCTTAATATTATTCTTCTTTTAAAAGTAATTGTTGTCAGTTAAATCTATCAGGTACATTGCTTGGATTATCCCAAATTTTCATTTATATTTTAAAATACACAGTGTCATTTCCATTATCTATTTCTACTTCATTACCTTTTTTTTTTTTTTTTTCCCTAAAGATTGGGATGATCTAGAACTATGACAAATTGCATTTTGAATGTATTTTAAATTTACCATTAATATTTTAAACTACATTTTGCACCAATATTTATGTTTGCTCTCCCATTAAGGGAAACATAGAAATAAGTTTTTGTGTTTAAATATAAGTTATTAAATTAAAATTCCTGTGTTTAATTCCATCTTTAACAAGAGCCATAAAATATATGGAATTTACATTCTTACCACAGATGTGGTAAGTCATGAACTCATTGGTGGCTGGCTGCATGGGCGTTTTCGTGGTTTTCCCCATGTGTAACGTGTATACGAGCCAGTTTCCCTTAGAAAGTCCTCCACGAAGGCATCCCTCCTCTTAGGCAGATAGCCCTCGAGGCTTTGCCATAATCACACACACACATGAACTCATTGGCACTGAAAAGTCATGAACTCATTGGCAACTTTGAAGAGCATTTGCAAACTTGTTGGTGAGTTAGGAGAGGAATATTTGCATATCTTTAAATTTATTTCAACAATGCATCCACCACCACCTATTGTTTTACATTCTTCTTCTGCAATACAAGACAAGCACAATTCCAGGCTTTTTTTCTCCGTTGTTCTTCCTATAAATCTTTTTAATGAAAAAAAAAAAATCAGAAAATTGCAAAATTTTGGCACCAGAATCCTAAAATGAGAAAGGAAAGAGGGGCATGTGATTCCTTTTATGTTGTATGCATGCAGAAAGCTACATCGCCAAAGATTTTACCAGAGACAACAGAAACTGCAGTATGTGGTCCACCGCAATGCTGAAGTACTGAAATTCCCATAGGAGGGATCATAATCTTCAACCACACTGGTGAAAATATATGGAGAAGTGCTGTCTGGGAGAATGCTATGTGTATACTTGGGTTGTCACATAAATGATTTTCAGTGACATGAGTAGCAACATAAATTTTTCTTCGCAACATGGTTTAGACCATGAATAATTTTTCACAGCATTCTGGTGAGGTTCAGAAAATTAGAAAGTACCAAAATTCATCATTTTAGAATTATTTGGAGTAAGTTATACACTTTGTGACCTCTGATGAACAAAAATTAATAAGCTATGCTTCCCTCAAACCAATTTCCTTTCTTTCACATAATGATTTATTTGCATATATCAGAACTTTACTAGTATTGCAATATACTTTTGGAATGATTATTATTTCATTCTATGAGATTTTTACTATCCCATGACATAGCAGACTGAAACTAGAAAAAACGAACAGTTTTCTGTGTTCATTATTTTTAGCAAATCAAAAAGATCCATATTTATAAAATGAGAAATGGCTAACAAAAATGAAATATAAAATTACATGCACAATTATCAGAAGTCAGTTATGATTATACATGACTGTTACAGTTAAATACTATTTATTGGCACTTTACCTCCAAAGAAAACGCACAGACATCATCGCTGGGAAATAACTACCTCTAAAAATCTGAGATGTAGTAAATAATCAATAGGTACCTTTGTCACAATTTGAATTATCATTTTTAAAGCACATTGATACTTAATTATGTTAAAAGGGGAAAAAAAAAGCACTATCCTACTTGATCTGGTTTTCCTAAAGCTGGTGAATGCTTAAGCAATGAACTCACTAGTTTGACTCATTGATTAAGATAACATAATCTGTATGTATGGCTGTTTCAGTTATATTATTCTTCAGTTCAGAACTAAAGAGGTGTTACATTGCAAAAAATTAAAAGTAGTTTTTTTAAAGTGACCATTGTTTCAGCTAACTTTGGTAGAAGAAATAAGCAGCCCTTAGGTGCTTTGCCATATTCAAATAACCTAACCAAACCCTCGTTAGAACATTATAAGTGACTACAGCTATAGTTGTGCATAGAACTTTGCAAATAGAAGGATAAATAATATAAATTCATTTTTTCCAGATGAATCTTAATACATCAACACCATCAAGGATCACATCCATGGTCTGCATCAACAAAATGCCACATTATGTCATGCATCATGCTTCTCCATACAGGTCTGAAACCAAGTCGTATGGTCCATTACATTCCAGTTGCCTTCACGTTTAATGCTCATCGGTGGCTAGGGCAACCTGTATGAGTGCAATGGGCAGCAAGACATAGGAGCGTCAAAATTTTTCGAATTTTGGCAGGAACTGGAAAGCATAATTTGCAAGCAGCAGTTATTTTATTAGGTAACAAAATGTCTAGCTCTGGCTTCGCTAGCAGTAAGTAGCTGAATACTGATAATTCGACCTGGGTTCACATTCTGGCGAATGGGTTGGCTGCACGTGTTTTCATAGTTTTCCGCATATATGAAATATGTATAAGCTAATTTCCCTTTGAAAGTACTTCATGAAAGTATCTCTACCCTTAGCCAAGTTACTATACTGTTATCAAATAAATTAACCCCCCCCCAAAAAAAACAGCCTCCATGTTTAATGTGCAGTTGAACAGGTGCCACTGTTTAGGGCTACTGTAAATGATTAATCATTTAAAAATTCTAATATTGAAAATATTATGCATATTATAATGATTGAATCCAAGTAAAGAAATTATCCAAATTTTCTTTACATACAACAAATGTTTTGCTGTGTATGTTACGTGAGCACCAGGTACATAATGTATTACCAGTACATTATGTACAAAAATGCACTCCTTAATGTTTGCCCAATGGAAGACTTCAAATGTGATAGATGATGCAGTATGGAAACTCAGGATACAAAAAATGTGATATCAATAGCCATTTGGAAGTGTGCTATGTGATCAATGTTCATAAAATGTCTGTAGCACGCGAGGTAATTTTTTTAGTTTCTAGTTCATTTCCATAAATTGATTATTGTATGTATACTACTTATGAAAAGGCAGTGTTTTTAAAATCTGATTAATCATTTATTATTACTCTGAGGTTTTTGAAGCTCACTACTGTCTATCTTTAGAGGTTGTCTAGAACGAGTGATCAACAAAGAATGTCTGGCACATAACAGAAAACAACTTTTAAATTCCCACCTTTTTTTTACTGATCTATTTATCCCTTGATCTATGATTTCATCAGATCTCTTATCTACTGAATATAACAGGCCTATGATTATAAAAAAACTAACGCACCACAGTCTACCCACGGTTACATCAGCTGAACACTGGTAATAATTGAAATCTCATTTTCTCACATATTCTAGGTGCACATCCAGTATCTGTTTATCTTCATGCAATGGCTGTACGAGGAGGTATATTCCAAGTTTAACTGTTTTTTAAACCATGTACTTCAAGTCTAACTGATTTGCTTACACATGTACAGTTAAATCATGTATTAAAAGTTATCTGCATAATAAATATGATTTTACCTACTGTCTTCTGTAATGTTATGCTTCTAATGGCTGTCAGTGTTTTATGATTACAACAGTTATTTATATTAATGTTAACCAAAAAAATTTAATCACTGTGGAAATCTACAAATTAGACAAATTGCAATTATAATTTTCTTCTAATATTTAATCTAAAGCAGCGGTTCTCAACCTTTTGACTAACGCGTACCATCTAAAAAAAATTGAAAACCTTTAATACCACCACCACTCCTGAACAAAGCTCAAATCACATAAATTTACGTGTGTTCGAAAAAAAAAAAAAAAAAAAAAAAAAAAACTCAATCAGGATGTTGGGTTTTAATTTTTTAATTTAATAGTTAAAAATACTTTGCTTCATTGTATACCACCGGTTGAGAACTTCTGATCTAAAGAAATGTTCCTATGTTGTTTAGATTCATTCACACTCATTCTGCAAACAAATTGTGGAAATTTTTATATTTTTGTCTATTAACAGTCAAATGGTACGTGCGTTAAGTGATAATATCAGTAGAACATATTCGCTGTACTGATGATTTTCATACTCTTTCTCAAATGTACACATAACTACTAATAATTTATTCATAGTAAATCATTAATAGAAGATTTTACTTTTTGATGAAATACATTTTACCTAACTTGTTAGCTTTTATGCACTTTTGTAACATACATATTAAACGTCAGTTTACATATTTTCTAAGTAATATTTCTTTCACTTAAATCATCATTTCCTAGAAACTGGTATTGCTGTTTGTTATTAATTTTTCATTAAAATGCATTCATAAGTTTTTTTTTTTTTTTCTTCTCAGAATTTTACTTCATGTGATGAATAAGTATTATTTCCATTAAGTTGGAAAATTTGGATCTAGGAAAATATAAATTTTGTCCAGTTTTGTCTGACATCATTCTGAATCTCAAAACAGAGCTATAGCACATTACTTCAGAGTTTTGATTAAAAAAATCTGCAAAATAACATCAACAAGAGAAGTTATCCTAGCTGTATATAAGCAAATGTTCTGTGATACATATTTATGTAGGTATAATATATTTTGTTATAAAGATTAAGAGTTTTACTAAACATACATCACTTAATTTATCTTCATGTACGCTGATCTCAGGCAGGTCATGGCTGGCTTGGTCTTTCATGTATTTTCTAATCGGAAAAGCAGGTATGAGACAAATATCATTTAGTAGCTTCCATGAGAGCATATCTCAAGCAAAATTAATTAATTAGCTTTTAAAGGTACATTAAAAGTATGATGTTATGAAGAAGAGAAAAGTTCCACAAAGGAGAAAAAAAATCTAAAGTACAAATTAGCAAGAAATCCAGCCTTAGTCCTACGAAGCTTTATTATAGCACTATTAGATTTATCGTTTTAAACTCTAATTCATTTACTCAGAAAAACCATTCTATTAAGAAATTTTATATAATCATCATTAAGAAAAATATATTGTTTTTAATATGTTTTTATATGACTACTTCATTTTAGACAATATATTACTTTATGAAGCCAAATAATAGATATGCAAGACTTAATTGAATATCAATTGTGTTAATCTTGTTTTGAAATTTTAATATATAATTATTTGCTTTATTAGCGTTGGAAACATGATTTTGTAAGTAATTATTTTCTCAGAAGACATGCTGTATTTTTATCTTAAATCTGGCTGGTATTTTCTAGGGAAGATAATCTTTTAGAAGACTGCTTACATTTTTGTTTGATTTATCCCTTAGAAGATATCATGATGTTGACTGAGCAATGCTACTAAGACATTAGTTTTATATCATTATGCACAATGGCAAACGTTACGAGAGCGACTAAATGGCTAGTCAATAAGACAGTGATTATTTCTGGTGCTTTTTATTAAATAAGATCTGTAGCTTTCATAAGTATTATAAAATCTGAGATAGAGTTAGTAATTCATCACGAATCAACTTGACTGCTTTATGTAATCATACCATACGTGTCTGCATTCACCGGCTAGCCTCTGTACGGACTCGAAAGGGATCTTTCACCACATCCACCATATAACCCCGACATCGCACGTTCGGACTTTCAGCTACATCTTGCTGGTCCTATCTTCACTTCTGCACAAGACGTCCGAAATGAGGTTGACCTGTGTTTGGACTCGGGCCACCAAGTTTCCGAGCCGAAGGTTTTGAAAAACTACCAAAAAATTGGCAGAAAAGCATAGATTTTTGGTAGTGATTACTATCCGCACTAAAGGTACTGACTGCTTTTTTTTCATAACTTTATGAAGAACGTTCGTGCATAAAATTTTCGTTACAACCATTAAATTCTGTAATTTATGAATGCCTTCCCACTTCTCATGTATTTATCAACTGTTCTTTATGAACCTGATATTCCTACAATTATCAGCTGTACTTTATAAATCTGATATGTAGAAACGCAATTTGATTTTATGCATTTCAGTATCAAGTGAAATCTTTAAACTAATCGTTCATTATAACACTTTATGTTGTTTTCATTCAAAGCTGAACTCAGATAATGTGCCGAGGTTGAACTACCAGTAATAGGCGACTTTAGCGCTCGCCCGCTAGAATTTAGAGAGGAACTGAGTGCTAGAATTGGGTTAGGCTCTTTGAATATAGCAAAGCCACGAGGTGGCAGATGGCAGATAGCAGATGCTTTCGTGGAGGAAGTTTCTGAAGGCTTAGTTTAGTTTATAGCAAAGCTCCCCATACACGTTACACACGGGGAAGATTATGAAAACGCCCATGTAGCCAGCCCGTTCGCCTTGATTCGAACCCAGGTCGGAACTACCAGTGTTCAGCGATTTAACCGCTCGGCCGCGGGTGAGCCTAATTGCTGAAGGAAACTGGGTCGTATTCATGTTGCACAACAGGAAAACAAACCATGCAGCCAGCTGGTTCGCCTGGGATCGAACCGAAACCAGGTCGAACTTCCAGTAATCAATATTCTTAACCACTCAGCCACTGGCGGCGCGTGGCAGAAGTAAGAGCCACAGATATTGTAGTGAGCAGCAAAAACCTCTAATACTGGCTCTGGTTACTAGTAGAATTATATATTGGTAATAATCCAATCTACAGCAATGAAATTTCGGAGCATAATTGTGAAGTTAAATACGACACTCCGATAAACGTGATAAAGATGAAAAATTTTTTAAAAAAGCAAACTTACTATGCAAATACATGTATTCATTAGTAAACATTTTATAAAATTTATTCTTAATTTAGCGTTTATGAATTCTCAGAGAATTATCTCATCGAATTATTTTTTTCTCCTCTGGTAATCCAATATAATTGATTAAATTTATGTGCTGTTAATATCTTTGCCTGTTATGTACATAGTTTTTTTTTTTTTTTTTTCCGTTCAAAGTTAGATAAAACTGAACGTACGTTACACTGAAATTACTTTGTCTAGAAAGTAAGCGCTTGAGTAGAAACAGATGTTGGGTTTTATTTTTAGAAGACATGAGATCGCTTTCTGTAAAGTAATGTTATAAAATTTTGAATTTGAAATAATCGTACTTCGTTTTTAGTAGCGCAGAATGATAAAGATTTAATGAGAATATAGCAAAGCATCTTTTTTAGAGACGCTGTTATAATTTTGCTATTTTATTTTTTTATGGTAGGTCAAGGAAAAAGGCAGGCTGCTAAATACGGTAACAGCACATTACTCTGTTTCATATATAGCGAATCCGCTCTGAAATGAGGCACGAAGCGGTAAAGTAGCTGAACACCAGTATTTCGGTCCGAGTTTCGAATCCCGCGAAGGGACTGGTTGCGCTTTCGTGGTTTTACCCTGTGTAACGTGTCTAGGAGCCAATTTCCCTTAGAAAGTCTTCCACGAAGGCATCCTTTCCCTTAGGCAGATAGATCGTACCGGTGTTTATTTTATCAACAGTACTGGTTATTTTTAAAAATGATCATCCTAGAAAGGTGATTGCCAAAAAGTATTCACTTCGCATATTTATACGTTATGCATGAATATACTCTTTTTAGTCAATCTAATATATATAAATTACTAATGCTTTAAAAAAATTCAATTTTCAATATTCTGTTTCCTATTTGTTCCTGTTCAATGAAACAGATTCATACACAGCAAATCCAAATGCATCGCTACAGGAAGATGATAAACCAGCACAGTACGTAATTACAGTTACATCCGGAAAAGAGTAGATATACATATAAATACATAATATATATATACGGTATACAACGATATACAATATATATATATATTATCGTTTTTTAGGATGTATCTATAATATGTATCATTTTACTTTATTAAAATATAATATTCAATTTTGTAATTTAGGAATTTCTTCTCCCTTATCATGTATTATCAGCTTGTACTTTATAAACCTGATACCCCTTCAATTATCAGCTGTATTTTATAAACCTGAAACATAGAAACGCAATTTGATTTTATGCATTTCAGTATCAAGTGAAATATTAAAACTGATTGTTCATTATAACACTTTATGTATTCATTCAAAGCGGATCTCAGATAATGTGCCGCAAATTATTTCCACACTAAGTTTTTTGTGCAAATAATACGTCCTGCTAGTGTTTTTGTAATAAAATGCATGTTATTAATTGATTTCGAATTTTCGTTGCATCTTGATATTGCTGCCAAAAGATATTCAATCAACAATAGTATCTTTTACTACGTTTATGTGTGTGGATACATAGACCATTTCTCCGTGTACTAGAAAAATTTGATAATGATTTATCCACTTTTGAAGTAAAAAAATAATAGTTAGGAGTGTTATACGATTTTATAATACAAGTAAAAAATATATATAAAGCTCTGGAAAGTGCTAACACATATTTATGGAATATTATGGATGGTAATTTATGAAATATTATGGATGGATGAGTAAATGGAATATTATGTGCGTGCTATATATGTATACACATATCATCAAGTATAAAATCATTTATATATAATTTTTATGTCGCGATGAAATTTGTTTTCTTCCGCAAAATAACGGCAAATTATGAAACATTACGCAACATTGAAAAGCGTGATGAACAAATTTTGCGAAAAGAAATAGCGACTGCTGCACGTATCTCACAGATATCTTTCATTCAACACAAAGGTGAAAAAGTTCTATTCCTGTTCAAAACATACCCTGCAGTCTGAGTCACAGACGGAAGAAATGACAGCAGGTCTTTTGTTCAACTGAGGGGATGTGTTTTATGGCTTACTCACTTTCCCGCCAAACAAGTACAGAGGAAGGAAGCGTCGTTGCCATAGTAACCAGGCTGTAGGTAGTCTTACAGATTTGAGTCTTTATCGCTCAACGTTCGTAGCGCCATCTGTTATTAAAAATCGACATGAGAAAGGGGTATTAAACGCTCTTAAACAATGCCCAAGACCTATGGAAAAGCCACTTCAATAAGGGAGTGTACCAAGTGTCCTGAATTTACAGCTGATATCACTCAAAACAGTTTTATGTATCTTATCATGCACATAAATTATGTCATGATGCAAAATATTTTCCCAACATGATGATAATGTAAGTCGAGCCTCCAGCAATGGGCACTTCACATTATCAGATATACCCCATTAAATAGACAGTTCCTGATTTCGAAGCAGAGAACCACTGTACACATATATAGCAATCCTGTAACTGTCTGGTAGTGGGTGGTTTTACTATACTTCACTTTGTTGTAATGATGCCATTAATTATATCTTCAAAGATATCCCTGCCACTATGATAATAAAAAACTGCAGTTGGTTACGATACCCAGGCAGCATGCATTCGTTAATTGTACGAGAAAAATACGTGCAATTTACGAATGACCTTCCATATAAAAAACGTTCAAGTTGAACGATAAATATCATAAAGTGTCCAGTGGCAGTTACTAAATATTTACGTATACTATATGTAACTTTTACGTAAAATTTAGGTATATTTACGTGAGAGACTGCTGTTCATTCGCAACTTTTACGAAGTAAAAATTTATGTATATTTATCGCATATACGTAAATCTCAATTTTTTGCTTCACGTATGCGTATATATTTAGTAAAACTTTACGTAAATTTCTCCGATTTTTTACTGTATATAAACGTATATATTAGGTAAAAATTAAGGTAGGTATTTCCCGTATTTTACGGTACATAAATGTATATATTTTATAGAAATTAACGTATACATTTCCCATATTTTACGGTACAAAAACATATATATTTGATAGTAATTGAACTAAACATACCTGCCAACCTCTAAAGATAAAAATTCAGAAGATTTCTCCAAAATTCAGAAGAACACGAAGAATTAATATCATGCTTTGATATTAAAAAAATAATTTATACAAATAGAAAAAAGAAAATTGTACTTACATTAGTAAATCTCAATTAAGTAGTAACTAAAAAATTTATTAGGAAACATAAAACAAGAACTTAATGTTACACAAAAAAATTATTGCAATAAATTTAGAGTGCATTTTTTGGCTTTAGCCAAAAATTCTTTGGAAAATTTCCTGTCATAACAATTAGTTTCCTCATAACATTTAGCAATTAAAATGTTTTCTAGAGTTTTTGGTGAAATTGAAGAACGAAACATAGTTTTGTTTTTCTTCACATCACTGAAGACTCTCTCGCACTCAGCATTACTGTGTGGAATTACGAGAATAGCACATAAAACTCTTGCTAGTTTATCATATTTTGGTGTTCCATCAGCCCTTTTTATTCTTTTTATGGTACCAACGAGGACATCAAGTCTATCTTCTCTAGAACTGGCAAAGTCTTCAAACTGTGCAGCAGAAAATGGGTTCTGTAGTTCATCTAAAGCATCATTATATTATGGCATTCATTTTCTTTAATTGTTAACAAAAATGGAAATTTATCAATAAAAAAACGAATCTTTTCAAAAGATGAATTTTCAATTTGTTTCAAATTTGCCACTTCAGCATTTAAAAGAACTTCATTTTGCAAAGGAAGCTTCCTTACAATGTAATCACAGGCTGAGGAAAAGTACTTTCTAACACAATGAAAAAATTCTTTTTTCTCATGATCTTTCAAAGAATTTGCAAGTTCCCTGGACTGATTTCCATTTACAAACTTAGTATAAAGTTCTTTCAGAAGATCATTAAGAATTTGGATAAGCAGGGGAGATTTTGGCGCCCACAAAGAAAAGTGTGGGAGAAACAAGTTCAGCGCATTGGATTAGCTGGTTAAGCGGCGAGTTGGAAGAAACCACAGGTTACTGGATTCGAAGTAGTCGGTAGTTGGCGATAAAACACAATGCAATTGGCAAAAATCGCTGGATTGGCGAAAAATTCTAAAATTTCGACAAAAATCACTAAAAACATCGTAAAAAATGGATTACGATCGTAAAATTGTAAAGACAAACGCATTTTCGTAAACATTACGAAAAATTCGTAAAAGTTGGCAGGTATGCCTAAACCTTCCCCATGTTTTCTTTGCATATGCGAATGACTGGTAAAAATTTAATCCAATGTCTTCTCCACTTTACTGTGTATAAATGCCCATTTTTTGGTAAAAAATTTGCATAAATCTCCAGTTACCTTTTCACTGCATTTTTCGTAAAATGTACTTATTTTAATCTCATATTTTTTATATAAATCTATGCAAAAACTTTCTGCATGCTATGATTAAAAGGTAAAATCATTTTTATATCAAACTCTTACATATCTGCCTTTTAGTTATGTACAGCAATATGGAATATATATAACTGGAAAATTTAAATGCACTAGTAAATGAAAAAAAAAAAAAAAATCTATTCAAAAATTATGTAACACTTAAAGGCTGAAAATCACTTTTAATATTTCATTTCAAAGTGACTAAAAATATGCAGTAAATTTCGTAAACATCAATTCTGTTTTAAATCAATTAATGCTATCTTTCATTTGCATTTTTGTTTACTAAGGTCATTTCATAAATTTAAATTTAGTAAACAACTGTAGCAAACAGTTGTTTACTAAATTCATTATTACTAAATAACGCTTTAAATAAACTATTTGCTTTTCCGAAGGACATTTTCTTATGCCATGTAAATGAACGATAGCATTAATTGATTTAAAACATAGAACTAAGGTTTAAAAAATTTATTGCATATTTTGTAGTCACTTTGAAATGAAATATTGAAAGCGATTTTCAGCCTTTAAGTGTTACATAATTTTTGAATAGAAATTATTTTTTTTTGCATTTAAATTTTCCAGTTATATATATTCCATATTTCTGTACATACCTAAAAGGTGGATATGTAAAAATTTGATATCAAATTAACATTTTATCTTTTAATCATAATATGCAGAACATTTTTGCATAGATTTATATAAAAAATATGAGATTAAAATAAGCACATTTGACGAAAAATGCAGTAAAAAGGTAATTGGAGATTAATTCTTGCAAATTTTTTACCAAAAATGTGCACTTATACACAGTAAAGAGGAGAAGATATCAGACTAAATTTTTACCCAAGTCATTCATATATGCAAAGAAAACATAGGGAAGATTTAGGTCAATTATCAAATATATAACTTTTGGTACCGTAAAATATGTGGAATATATACGTTAATTTCTATCTAAAGTATAGTTAATTACCAAATTCAGTAAACGACTGTACTTACCTCTTCCAATAGTTACGAAATTGAATTCTTGCTTATTTTCCTTGAATATGAATGTTTAATGTCACAAATATTGCATTCATATCTTCAGATAATACACAAAAATATATATTCATTTATTAAAATTAAGTTTATCAAAAACATGTTAAAGAAAATATTAATTTGCATGTAAGTTAATCGAGTAACTTCTGTTTTAAAAATCTGTTTTAGTTACACACATAATTATGATATGTAAAAATTTTACATTTATCAGTCAATCTTGCAATGTATTGTAATCTATTATTGTTGTCTTTCTCAATTTAAAATCTTATAAATATATTAGATCAGTACTAAAAGTTCACCTCTACAAAAGAAATGCTTTATCGAGGCATTTTTAAAAAGTTCCCTTTTACAATGTAACTGTTAATTTCATAAACAAGTTCATAAAATTATGCAAATTCAAAATTACTAAATATGTTCTTTATTTTATCTTATATACCAGATAAATTTTTAAAAAGTTAATTTGTTTAGGAATATTGAAGTTTTTAAATATGTCGTGTGACTTTTTCTATGACATCATTATAAATGTAGATGATGTGGACATACCAATTATTTTTTTTTTTCATCAAATAGCTTTATAGTATTAAAATTTAAAAGGAGGCAACTGGACAAAAGAAAGCAATTAGAAGTTGCTAATTTTTTATTAATTTGTTGTCAAATGCTGTGCATTTTAGATTACACTCATATGATGACAATGAGTTATTTAAATTATAAAATTAATATGAACATATCCCACATAAATTAACAAGTATCAAATTTCAAGTTGTTTGAAGTATTATGAACTGTAATACTACCAAAAGAAATACACATGAAATTAATTTAAGAGTTAGGTTTATTTAACAGGTATTCGAAAACTGCATTTACTGTTAAACAATAAAAACTAATATTAAATCTGAAGAACATAATTTTTTCAATAATAAAATTCAACATAGATTTCATTCAGCTTCGCCATATTTGTTCTATATTTTGCTGTCTTTAATATCTTGCTCGATTTTTGTAAAAGTGAATTCTTTGTCACCTAATGTTTTGAGAACAGCTCCTAAACAAGAAAAAGAAAAATTTGTAATAATTTCACACATTTTCAGTTTTTAAATATAGTTGAAGTATTAAAAGATGCATATAAAATGCACTGAGTATTTCATACTTAAAAATTTACATTTCAGTAATTAAAAATTTAAGCTCATACTATCACACAGTAAAGTTCAATTATATACCTTACACAATGCCTATAATTTCAAGTAAAAAATACTTAAAGATTTGTTTAGAACTGCAAGGTTAAGAAAGTCTTTAATGGTTATGTTTGTATTTAAGTACACGAGAAACAACTTAATTTTGTATTATATTGCATTAGCCTTTCCAATTTTACTCTTACATATAGGTAAAGAATATTCGCTTTCTTACAGGTAACTTTTTCTTAAAAAAAAAGAGTAATCAGAAAACTAATCACAACACCATACACATATACAGATTACTTCATAAACATATACATGTCATTAACATACATATATGCATTAACAGGCTATTTTACACATCTCAATAAACCAGAAACAAATACACAATCAAAAGTATTATCAGTAATTTCCTCCAGAATCAGAACACAAATCTTTAATTATAACAATGGCATCTCAGTTCGCAATATAAAATATTTTAAGTCTACATTCATGTGCATTCTAAGCAAACAGAAAGCTGAATAACAATAAAATTATAAATACCATAAAAAAGTTAAAAGCCATGTAGATTGATAGCAAGACTAAATGAAGTCTTCCTTCAAAAATCAATTTAAATTCAAAAATTTGCCTTCCAATTTAACATCTCAAAATAGGGTTACTGCTTTCACTAACTAAATTTTCTGTCTTGGCAAAATAAAAATTGTCACTTCTGTTGCAGGAAATATTTGCTGCAAACTTTGTATGCAAATAATCCAGTGAAAAAATTTAATTGTGGCTTGAATATTTTCTTTATTAAATAAATGAAAAATTCCCACGTAATATTAATTTATGATCCACATGAAGCTTTTTACCTCTACCATATTAAAATTACCTATTTTAAAAGAATTAATACAGTCAAAAGTCGTTAATTCGGACACCCATAATCCGGAATGATCTATAATCCGGACCTCAAAGCTGCAAACTTTCTGCGCAGGAGTTGCGTTCACGCATGCGCACAGGCGTTTACGAGTGCGCGTAAGACCTTTACGGCTGTGAATATGTTTGTGCGCATGCACGTGTAATGTGTAACGGAGGTAAGGTAAAATTATCTAATTCAGTTAATGTTGCAGATTGCGTTGTTCCTTAAACTACGAATTGGATCCGGCTTATTATTTTTTGCAGACTGTTAGAACAATTTCATAAAAGTAAGCTTGAACTTTCGATTATGTCAAATAGAATTTCCGATATATATTTACTAATATGTAATTTTATCTACAAAGCGAAAGTATGTTTTGCAATCCGAAATCTGTTTATCAATTTCACGCCGCGGATTGGAAGTTGATCTGTCAGCACTATCCTTATCTTCAGGGCAGATTTTTTATTTTATTTGGCTTATAATTCCTTACTAAGTGTAGTATTTCATCTCGATGTACTCCGTCTTTGATATGATTTAAATCAAGTTCCTCGTCATTATAATTCGCTTTCGATAGTGAAGAAAGTGAGAGAGAGGTTATTGAAAACGAAAACATTTCGATTGACAAATTAGTCGGCATTCTAAACACAGCAATTATAGGACTTGAACAGCGGAACTTTGTAACTAAACAAGAAATTATGTCTGTTTAATAGAATTAAAGAGAAAGTATTATCACATGAAACGAAGCAACTTACATTGAAAGAAATGTTTAATAAAGTAAACAAATAAATATTAAGCCTTTTCTTTTTGTAAATTTTGATCCCCTTTAGATCATAATTGTTCTTTATTTCATAAATTACGGTTTCATATTTTTAATTTTGTAATTTTTGCATGCCATCTTACCAGATTTAAACTGATGATCTATAATCCGGAAAAATCGATAATCCGAAATCGCCGAAGTCCCGACGAGTCCGGATTAACGACTTTTGACTGTAATACCTATTTTAAAATATACTCTCATATAAAAGCTACAGAATTTTTTACCAATATTAATATGGTATAAATCATTAATAAATCTTCTAAAAACAGCCCAAAAATTTCTGAATTAGATACCCAAAACATACTACGTAACTGTTAATGTATGCACTTGCTTGCACATACTTAAAATGAATTATACACACAAAAACTTAACATATTAACTTTAATAACTTCTTAATTAGCATGATGACTCAATTAAGGCAAAATATGAAAGAAATCTACCTGATGGAATAGTTGTAAAAGATATATTTAAAAAAAAGCTAATACTGTTTACCTTACACATGGCAGAAATTGAGTAAACTGTATGCAGCTGGATTATTTATTAGGAATAGAAGTTAGATCAAAGTACCAGTTCTGGAAGGCTTTAACCATTTGGGTGCAAAGAAGCATCTCAATTTAAAAAAAAAAATAAAAGCTAATAGAATTTTATAACTTTTACAATCTAGTACAAATATATTAGACATAAACAACACTAAATGCCATTATTTACTTGCATATTTTCCTTCTTTGTGTACTTTACTCCTTAATTTTTCAGGATATGATTTAGAAACAGACTTATGGTAAAAATGTGTGTGTGATTATGGCAAAGCCTCGAGGGCTATCTCGCCTAAGGGGAGGGATGCCTTCGTGGAGGCCTTTCTAAGGGAAACTGGCTCGTATACACGTTACACATGGGGAAAACCACGAAAACGCCCATGCAGCCAGCCCGTTCGCGAGATTCGAACCTCGGACCGAACTACCAGTGTTCAGCGACTTTACCGCTCAGCCGCTGGTGGGCTATGGTAAAAATGTATACTGGTAAAAAAAATATTGCTGAAACTGATAAGTCCTTTGAATTATATACTATAGTGTAGCATTTGATTTCGAGAGTATCAGTACTCTTATACCCGAGAACCTCTGTGAACGAGAGTAGAGTAGAATGTAATATAACTGCGTAAATAGCGCATCGCTGCTGTCTTATTAGTTAGTTAGAAATAAATGTTTGTGCCGTGAACTAGTCTGTTTTGGTTGCGTCATGCACTTCACTGAACCCACACCGCTAGACACAACAAGTTGGCGACGAGGCTGTGTGAGAAGCAAATCGTTCCCCACTCGGCGCACTCGGTTACATGCGTAAAGTAGTGGCAAAACCGAAACTTGGATTTAGGGGATTTTCCAAAAACTGCAAAAGGTAGGAAAGTTATTTGATTTTTATTTTGAAAGGATGGAGAAGTTAATTGAAGAATTGATAAAGCAGAATGCAGCTTTAATGGTCGCATTGCAAGAGAAATCGGAACATAAACAAGACAAAATTTCTGTTTCTTTTGATAAGTTCGATGAAATGGTAGAAAATTTCGATTCGTTCATAGATAGATTTGAGGCTTTTTTGGACATTCAAAATGTTCCAGAGGCAAAACGTGGGAAAGTTCTGATCTCAAGCTTGAATGCGAAATTGTATAATTTGTTGAAAAATTTACTCTCTCCGGATAATCCTTCAGATAAAAATTTTACCGAACTAAAAAAGGTTCTTAAGGATGATTTAAATCCTAAAGCATTAATAATACCTAGTCGGCACATGTTTATTAACAGAAAACAGCATGAGGGGGAATCAATTAGTAGTTATGTCACTGAATTACGCTCGTTAGCGATTCCTTGTGAATATAAAGAGGATATGCTAAATGCAATGTTAAGGGATGTTTTCGTTAGTGGTCTACGAGATCGTAATATCTTAGATCGAATATTTCAGGAAGATGATATCGATTTAGAGAAAACATTAAAGATAGCCTTGGCGATGGAAAAGGCGGTTAAGGGTGCAAATGAGATTACAGGAAATTCCGTAGAACTGAAAGTACTTAAAACCCAAAAAAATGAGTCCAAACCGCGGAAACAAAACTTTGTTGCTAAGAATAATAAAGGTAAAAATGAATCTTGTTCGCGTTGCTTAGGAGCAAATCACAATAAAAACAACTGTAGATTTGCAACAAGTGAATGCCGCTTTTGTAAAAAAATTGGACATATCGAAAAGGCGTGTTATTTGTCTAGGAAAAACAGACAGGTTAAACAAAAGAAAGTTGAGGCAAATAATGATTATGATTCGAAAAATGAGGTCCCCATGTATGGATTTAACTCCAGAACGCACATGTTAAGAGAGAAGAGCCAAAAAGACCGCCAATAACGGTTCAAGTAAAAATTGAAAACAAACCAGTTAGCATGGAACTTGATACTGGGGGAACAGTTTCGGTAATGTCTATAAATAAATTTAGAAAAGTTTCCAATAAAAAGATTCAGCCTACAAATTTAGTTTTTAAAACTTACAGAGGTGATAAGGTGGTACCTTTAGGATATGTTCCTGTTAAAGTTGAATACCAAGGTCAAAAATTAGTTTTAAATCTATACATTGTGAAGGAAAATTTGGACACAATCTTCAGCTGAGAATGGCTGTATAAAATCAATCTCGATTGGAATGCCATCAAAGCATTGAAAACTTCTAGTGAATTGAATTTAAAAAAATTGCTTGAGGAGTATAAGGAAATTTTTGATGGTAAATTAGGTGAAATTAACAATCACGAAGTAAAGCTAAATTTGAAACCTAATACTCAACCAATATTTTGTAGGTCACAACCGGTACCTTTCACATTAAAAAATAGAGTTGAATCAGAAATTGATCGGCTTGAGAAAGAAGGTATCATTGAGAGGGTTGAGACTTCAGAATGGGCAACACCAGTTGTGCCAATTGTTAAATCTGATTTTTCCATTAGGCTTTGTGCTGATTATTCTATGACTCTGAATCCTAATTTGGAAGTGCTACAGCATCCATTACCCAAACTCGAAGAAATGTTTTCCTGCCTTAATGGAGGTAAAAATTTTTCGAAACTTCATTTCAGTCATGCTTATCTACAAATGAAGGTGCATCCGGAGAGCCAACGGTTATTAACAATAAACACGCATAAGGGGTTGTATATTTGTAAACGCTTAATGTATGGATTAAATGCTGCCCCAGCTATTTGGCAGTGCTATGTTGAGGGATTATTTCAGGGGATTGAAGGAATTAAAATTTTTATGGATGATGCTCGAGTGACAGGACCGGATGATCAGTCTCATTTAAAAGCATTGGAAATATTTTTCAAAAAATGCAAGGAGCACGGCCTAAAATTAAACTTAAATAAAAGTAAATTTTTTCAAAATGAGATTAAATTTTTAGGGCATAAAATTGATGCCGCTGGATTTCATAAAACGGATGAAAAGATTTCGGCATTTGCTAATGCCCCTACGCCGAAAGGCGTCCAAGACATCAAAAGCTTTTTGGGATTAGTGAATTTTTATGCCAAATTTTGCCCTAATCTGGCAACTTTGGCACATCCATTAAATAATTTAACAAAAAAAGATGTTAAATGGAGTTGGTCAGAAAACTGTCAAATCGCTTTTGAAAAAATAAAAAAGGAAATTTGTTCAGACAGTTTTAATGCATTACGATTCCACATTACCGTTAATGCTAGCTACTGATGCATCCCTGGTAGGTCTTGGGCAGTGCTCTCGCATGTTTTGTCTGACGGAACAGAAAGGCCTATAGCTTTCGCATCGAGGACACTGACTAACACAGAGCAGAAATACGCCCAAATCGATAAAGAAGCACTGTCAATTGTCTGGGCTGTCAAAAAGTTTTATCTATATCTAAAGGGGAGATGCTTTTCTCTGGTGACAGATCATAAACCTTTAGTGGCTGTTTTCAAATCGAAAAGAGGACTTCCTATCCTCGCAGCCACCCGACTCTTACATGATGCACTGATATTGCAAGCATATCAATTTGATATTGTGTATCGAAATACCAAGGAACACGGTAATGCTGACTGCCTGTCGCGTCTACCTCTTAAGTCCGAAGATTTAAGCATTAAGGATGATGTTGAAATATTCCAACTCTCCCAAATTGAAACTCTTCTGGTAACAGCCAGGGAGATAGTTCGGGAAACGCGAGCTGATGAAGAATTAAATAGTCTTTTTATGAAATTAAAATCTGGAGAAAGTTTGGAAGGTAGGGAAGCCGAGTACACCTTACAAGATGACTGTATAATGAGTGGTCAGAGGGTAGTTGTTCCGAAAAAACTCAGAGTTAAAATTCTTGAAGAGTTACACCAAGGAAATTAGGAATCGTCAAAATGAAGGCAATCGCCAGATCCTACGTCTTTTGGAAGGGAATTGATCATGATATTGAAGAATTTTCTAGGAATTGTGTCGATTGTATTAAGTTCAAATCAGATCCAGTAAGGGCAAGGTTCCATCACTGGGAAGATCCAAGTGCACCTTGGGAACGCATTCACGTAGATTTTGCAGGCCCTATTTTTGAACGAATGTTCTTGATTATCGTTGACGCACATTCTAAATGGTTAGAAGTGTATACCTTAAAGCCAGCAAATTCCTTTCAGACAATTGAATGTTTGAGAGACTGTTTTGAAAGATACGGACTGCCTTTAGTAGTAGTGAGTGACAATGGTCCTCAGTTCACATCGGGGGAATTTGAAACTTTTATAAGGAATAATGGAATTATACACAAAACGTGTACTCCATTTAAACTGGCAAGTAACGGGCAAGCATAGCAGTACGTTTACACCATTAAACAAGCATTACGTGCAATGCAAGGTTATCCAGGAAATATTAAGCAAAAACTTGCCATATTCCTCGTGAATTACAGAAAGGCACCGAACATGACAACCTTGTTAAGTCCAGCAATGTTATTCTTAAAAAGAGAAATTAGAACTTGAATTGATTTAGTTGTTCTGAATCTTAAACGAAGAATGGAAGAACGCATCCGAAGGAATACTTACGATTTCAAAGACAGAAATTTTGAGATTGGAGAAAAGGTTGCCATTCGGGATTATAGATCGGCAAATTCTTGATAAAAAATTGGCAGAGTGACAAATAAGGATGGAGCGCTGCATTATACCATTGATGTTCAATGAACTTTACTGCGCAGGCACGTCAATCAGATCAGATCGGCAGGGAGCGATGTTCCGTCTGCACCGATAATCTATGGCTGTTACTTCAGATGGAAACGTGAAGTCACAGGCTCCGGACAAGGACATTGAACAAAGAAGTGAAGCTGTGCAAACTTTAGACGGACTTGAAACATCGTCAGTTCCAAGGAAAACTGATCCAGTCCTTCCAGTGGATCCTGATAAAGAGTTGCAGCAACCTCAGCCAGGACTTAGACGATCTTCATGCATTCGCAAAGCTCCTCAGAGATTAAATCTCTAAATAAGTGCGGAGGGATGTAGCATCTGATTTTGAGAGTATCAGTACTCTTATACCCGAGAACCTCTGTGAACGAGAGTAGAGTAGAATGTAATGTAACTGCGTAAATAGCGCATTGCTGCTGTCTTATTAGTTAGTTAGAAATAAATGTTTGTGCCGTGAACTAGCCTGTTTTGGTTGCATCATGCACTTCACTGAACCCACACCGCTAGACATAACATATAGTGCAAAGAGGGATGAAATATGTGACTTTATATGATAAATCAGATTACAATAACATTAAACAAAAAATATGAAAAACTGAAAAAAGAAATTTTATTTGAAATTATTTTTTAACTCGTGGAAAGACAGACAGTATTTCCAACTTATTAAATTCAATTACACCTTACCTTTGTCAAACCAATATTGGTACTTTTCCTTTTTGCCGGTGCAAGTGATAAAGTCGCCCAAAATGGTACAACCGATGCCAAACAGGAATATCCTCGCTGATAACTTTTACGTTTCATTTACAAAACAAGTCGCAGCTATTTCTATCAGATTGAATGTTTCTTTCAATACTGGGGTACAATTACATATAATTTTTACCAGATAGTTCAATTTTATGTCCTAAGGCTACTTGCGGTAATTAAATTAATTAGGATGCAATCACACGCTCACCCGAAAATATAGAAAAGGCAAAATCAAGGGCTAAATTCATCAATTCTAATGAGAATGCACTAGCGAAGTAAAGCTCTGTGGCTTTACATAATTTCTGAGTAAGCTATTCATACGAAATGAAATAATTTTTGCATTTAAACTTGTATTCCAAATTAAGATTTAACTTGAAATTAATGTAGATAATTACTGAGAGAATTAGCGTAGTTTAACATGAGATGAGATCACTTGGGGTCACATGATATGAAACGGCGAATCAGAATGTTGTACCATGAAAGCATAGTAAATTCTTAATCTCTTTTTACAAATACAAATTAATGTCTTTCTACAAATTTATTGTCTTTATTTATTATCATTTTAGAAAATTTTATTAAAATGTTTATGCCTTTAAAATAAAAATTTCTTAGAACTAACATTTGTGAACATTTTTTATGTGTATACTGTGTGTTGTCACCAATAAAGTCTGCTTGACAAGATTTGTGCCAGCGAAACGGAAAAGTACCCTAATATTTTGCATTTTTAAAAATAATTTTCATAAATTTACTATTTTAGGGAGGCTCGGTAGCACAGTAGCTAGTGCGTCACGCAGCAGCACCAGAGGTCCCGCGTTTGATTCCCAGGCTGGGCAAGGTTGAAACAGCCTTTCATCCCTTGAGTGGGTCGATAAAATTAGTACCAAGTTCCATCGGGGACTAAATACCGGGGGGGGGCCTGCAACAAGCTGACCACTTATGCACAAACACCACAGAGCTCACTGTCTAGAAAATAAATATCAAGGCATTGCCAGCCATGGCTTTCTAAAGGCTGTTTGTGCCATCCAATTTAGTTTTATGTTTTACTATTTTAGTAACATAAAAATACATCTGTAACAGGTTTGGTTTAGGTTTATTTGATTACTGCAAAGCACAATAGGGGCTATCTGCCTAAAGTGAGGAATGCCTTTGTGAAGGACTTTCTAAGGGAAACTGGCTCGTATACATGTTACACATGGGGATAACCACGGAAACGGCCATGCAGCCAGACCGTTCGTAGGATTTGAACGTCGAACCGAACTACCACCAGTGTTCAGCGACTTTACCGCTGGGCTGTTGGCGAGCCTTCTATTACACAGGACCTGTGTGTGCAGGATCACCTTCGAAATTAAGAGAGTTGTATTTAAAATCGGTGCTAAACTAAAGCTGCTTTCTTGCCTAATTTTATACTATTGAAAATACCGGTATTTGTCAAAATTATTCGTATTCAATATGTGTAAGATTAATAATAAGCTGCCAAACCACAGTTAACTATCTGGTAAGATCCGCCTAACGCTAGAGGGCGCCATTGAGTGTGTGCCGAGACTCGATGGATGATGCGCGATTTCCGAGATTGAGATATTATATTTAATTAAATCAATTTATATTTTATTGATTGGTGATTATTGATTTTGATTTATTGATATGAGATGTGATATTATGTTTTGCTGAACCACCACACTTTCGACAAACTTGGATTACCACTGAATCTTAAAACCACCGATGCGCATTATCTAATATACTACATTCAATGTTATTATTTTTCTTTTTGAATGTCAGGTTTTCATTGTTTCTGCCAATATATCTGTAACAGGACATAAAGATTGAGTTAATGTAGAATAGAAAATTACCTTGCAACATATCCAATACGACTTAGTGGCAGTACTTCATTCTCTAGAAAAACATTTTAAATTATTATACTTAAAGAAAAAAATTATATTTGTTACAGCAAAACAATCATTAACACAAGAAACCAGAGTTGAATGCAAATCTAGTTTAACTCCATTCTTGAAAACTAGTTTATTACTTTCAATTTAATTTAAAAATAATAAAGAATAAGGTACGTATTATGATGACTACCCTGATATCTCACCCAAACTGGCAATCCTTGTAGGTTATACAGGTTAACCCTAACATAGGTTATAGAGGGCACTAAGATAGAGAGTATTAATCCCACACTAGGGACTCTTAACATTTGGTGGGAACAGTTTGAAAAGTGAAACGGATATTTATAGTGAACCAACGCAAAATAAAAACAATAGTCCTTTAGGGACAAAGCCCCTTTGGACTAATAAATAAACAACTTTCAGCTATTTTTTCTTGTAAAAAATAGAGAATATTTTTAGAAAATAACAGTACTTTAAGTATGCATTTTCCACATATTTAACACAATAATTCTAGCTCTGTTGCAATACTGGCAAAGGTACTCCTCTGTTATCAGGACGGGATACAGAAATGTACAATAAAACCTCGAGATGCAAGGAAAGTTTTCAACATCGAAAATCTACACTATTCAGAAGCAGGAACAAATTAAGAAACTTGATGTAGCCAAAGAAATTATCGTTGCTTCCAAGCACCATAAAAATACTCCTAGATGTTAAGAAGCTGTTGTTGGTGTGAATTAATGAAAAGCAGTTAAAAGGTTGGTAACAAAGTTAAACTATGGTTATATTATTTACCAGTGTTATTTATTAGGAAAAATTGACTTGATATTAAAATGTTGATATTTTTTTTAGGTGTGGAACGAGTTAACTGAATTTCCATTATTTTCAATAGGGAAGCTTGTTTCTAGATATACCAGTTGAATGCTGGAATGAATCTCGAGGTTCCACTGTAGATATGTAAGTATGTGTATATGCATGTATGCACATATATGTGTATAAGTATACACATACATACATAAAGAATATACACATGCACACACGAGCACCTACATTTAAAAATGCATGCATATAAACACACATTTCTGAATCTGGTCATGATAACAGAAGAATACCTACATGAATCATAGGATTTACATTAATCAGTTTTATTAGAATTCTTAAATGAAATCTTCACTATCTGAAAATTCAGTTTCATTTCCAGCTGAAACTATATCAGGACAATCTCATTTATATTATTTCCCTCTAACAACTGAACTTTTAAAACCTTTTCTATTCCACTGAAAACTAATGCTACGTTAAACTTTCTAAATCTGAAAATTTTAAGTTAAGAAAGCTTAGAAACTGAATCATTCTTAAAAAAGTTTGATTATTGTTAGATCAATAAAATTACTTTCCTGTGAAAAAGTAATATGGCATTGAACAACATGATTTTACACATCAAGATATACTGAGTGAAAATTCCTGAAATGTTTTATTTCTTGGTATCTCTGCAAGAATTGTATAAATAAGATCACCTCCCTTTTTAAAAAAAAAAAAAAATTAATAATTAATAGAAAATAAATCATTTCTTAGCTTATCAGAATTCATTTTTATCACATTCATAAACAGTACTAATTTAAACAAACATACCATTATGATTTCAATAACTATGAAATAGAAAATCCAAATCTGCATCTTTGATGGTCTAGTAGATTGGACATCTCGTTTACTACAATTCAGCAGGGTGCTGACTCCCCAGACTGTAATATATATATATATTTAATTTACAAAGGAAAAAGCAACAAAAATATAAACAATTTTTCGTTTTATATAAGCATTTCTGTACATTTACAATTTTCATTTTTTTAACCATCTAGTTATATCAAAATACATGATTTAGTAAAATATAATTCGGTTGATCTTTACATTATGGTAACTTGGCGATTTTTTGGCGAAAATTTGGCAACCAACTCTCCTACAGCAAACCTCCATTTTTTTCCCCCCGCCGCCATTTTGTCTTCACGCAGTAAAGACATGTTTCTTTTCTTCTTATCTACTGAACACTTCTTCCAACAATCTACTAGCCGAATTACACTTTTGCTAGAAATTTTATCAAACAAAACTGCTTAATCATGACAAATATTCACTGCAAAATTGGGAAAAAGTGCACAATACCATACTCCTTACGAATTTTTCAAAATAACACATACACATAAACCATGTACACGCCGACTTATTTTTACTTAAAAAAACATCCCAGAATTGCACAAAAATGGCATTGCGCACACTCTTCACTATATCCATGTACACTGCTTTTTTCTCATAAATTAGAAAAATTTCACGAAAATACATGACAATTTTCTCAATCTTTAAACCCGGTAAAAAGAACATATATGAAATTACCTGATCGCGAAAAAGTATTTACCCTTTACAAATATGAACATTTCCACATATAAAATAAATAAAATATCCAAAAACTTTTACCTCTAAATCATCTATTACATTATACACGTCACCAACGAATTCATACCGCAAGTATTACAAATACTTAGTATCAAATATTTAAATTATTTCCATGCACGTTTATTTCAACTTAAACGTATACCAAATTCCTACAAACATAAAATTCACAAAATAACTATCATTTCATTAAAATATAATTAAATTCAAAAACACTACTTAAAATATAAATGAGCACATACATTAAATTAATAAAAATTACCTTACAATCCTAATTACTTTAAACTAAATCATTGCTAATAACAATTTCCCAATAATACCAAATTCCTTTCCACCTTACATTTAGAACAATGCATACAAATAATATCCTCAAATAATTAAAAATACTAACTTACCTAATCTTCTTCAGAATCTTGATTACGTGGACGATACACTTTTCTAATTCATTCAATAAAATTATTGAAAGATTTTTTCTGCGAATTTTTCCTCCATACTTCCTCCGCTAAATAAAAAGCAAACTTCTCTTTATCACAATGCCTAAATACCCATTTCAAATTCACTTTAGTTAGGGCCATGGGATCCAAAAATTACACAACACTGTTTCACACAACACAGAATAAAGCTAAATACAAAATTTCCACATTTTTTCTCGATTTCCCCCTTTTTCCGATTAAAGAACCATAATTCGTCCATTAATATCACATGACATATCCCATGATCTCTCATTTCCCTCACGCAAAATAATGCGTAATCGGAACTGAGTACTGCTCACATTATTACCAAAGTCCCAGGTAGTAACCTTTATCGCCTCCAAAATGTCGCCAAACTACCAGTTACCATATTGTAAAGATCAACCTATAATTCAAATAATTTAAGGTATTTTAGATCAAATACTAACTTTTCAATAAATTTTTTCATGCAAGTCTAATAATCAACATAACTATCAAGTTTTGACTTCGAAAATTATGTTTAGAGAAACCTGAAGCTGCAGTAAATAGTAATAAATTTTTTCAAAAAACTGAAAGTAAAGCATTTTTACTTTATTTTCTTTCTTGAACTATAGCAGATCTTTTAAAACAACAAAATCAAACAAACAAAAAAGAAATGCATTCATGAAAGGACTGATGACTTACTTATTATTCATGAAAGGATATATTTCAGTAATTACAAGTGCATGAAAATTCAGTATATACAGTGTCTCAAAAAAGTGATGGGACACTTGTGCTTTACAAAAGGAAACTGTAATAAAATAAATTAAAAAAACATGTAAACTTTTTTGTGGGTGTGTTTCATACTTAAATTTAGTAACAATTATTACATAACATACATTTTCTCAAAATATTAATTTATTAAAAATAAAATTGTTTAGAACGGAGCAGAAAATGGCTCACTTAAGTGATGGGACACTACGTACTATGCAACAAAAATCGTCTGAAGTGAGCAATAAAAATATCTTTTGGGGTATTTATTTTTACTCAAAAGCAATTGCCAATAATTTATAAAATCGTCTGCAGTATTTCTCTCCAGTTTGTTTTGGAATTTTTGTGTTTTTTAGCTCTGTGCAGCCATGAATGCTAAACGAAAAGAAACTTTGCCTGGAATTCGAAAATTAGTTATTAATTTGCATATTGAACGTGGAAAATCTATTAGAGAAACTACGGAAACAGTTAACTTCAGTCATTCAACAGTTTTCAATATCATTAAACGATACAAAAAGAATCATATTATTCACGATAAAAGAAGACCTGGCCGACCATCAAAGCTATCCAATGGAATAAAGCGAATTATCGTTCGAAATATTTAAAAAAAATCCAAGAATGAGTGCTCCTAAAGTTGCTGCTGATTTAAAAGCATTATATGGAGTAATTGTTAATTCTGAGACTATTAGAAGAGTAATTCGATCTACTGGATATCACGGTAGAGCAGCTAGGAAAAAAATTCTTCGTAAGTGAAAAGAATAGAAAACTCAGACTGGCTTTCGCAAAATCCAACATAAATAAGAATTCTGATTACTGGAATGAAGTTATATTTGCTGACGAGAGTAAATTTAATATATTTGGTTCTGACGGTAGAATCTTGGTGTAGAGAAAACCCAGGGAAGAATTTCGCAAACAGAACTTGGTGCCAACGGTAAAACATGGTGGAGGAGGAGTTATGGTATGGGGGTGTATGTCGTCCGCTGGAGTTGGTAATCTTGTTTTTATTGACAGTATAATGGATCAGTACAAGTATATTGACATTTTAAATCAAAATTTGAAATCTTCAGCACGAAAATTGAACCTTCATAACGATTTTAAATTCTACCATGACAATGACCTCAAGCACAGTGCTTTGAACGTTAGACTCTGACTACTGTATAACTGTCCTGAAATAATAAAAACACCTTCACAATCTCCACAATTAAATCCCATAGAGAATATTTGGCAAGAATTGGAATCAAGAATTCGCAAACATACCATTTCTTCAAAACAACAATTAAAATCGGTGCTTCAAGAAGAATGGGGTAAAATCACTCCAGAAATCACAACAAAATTAGTCGAATCCATCCCAAGAAGATTAAATCATGTTTTAAAAGTAAAAGGAAATCCAACAAAATATTAAAACCTTTTAAAAAGTAAAATTTTTGGATAAATATTTGATGGAAAAGTAAGTGTCCCATCACTTAAGTGAGCCATTTTCTGCTCCGTTCTAAACAATTTTATTTTTATTAAATTAATATTTTGAGAAAATGTATGTTATGTAACAATTGTTACTAAATTTAAGTATGAAAAACACCCACAAAAAATTTTACATGTTGTTTAAATTTATTTTATTGCAGTTTCCTTTTGTAAAGCACAAGTGTCCCATCACTTTTTTGAGACACTGTATATATAAAAAAAAAATGAACA
Source organism: Stegodyphus dumicola (assembly GCF_044657685.1). NCBI lineage: Eukaryota > Metazoa > Arthropoda > Arachnida > Araneae > Eresidae > Stegodyphus > Stegodyphus dumicola. The sequence continues at coordinate 164,727,688 of NC_140780.1, forward strand.
CAGATTTGGATCAAAGTACCTGTGTTTCTATCACATAAAATTTCCTTTTTTAATAGCACAATATCTTTGAGTTAAAGATTATATATTAAAGCAAATTTATAAAACTAAATTCAAAAATAAGAAATTAAATTATTTTTAGTGAAAACACTAAGCAAATAAAAAATTTTGAATTTCATAAATAAATGAAAGTTACATGCTTTATTTTTTGGCATAAGGTAAATAATATTTCCAGAACAGATTTCTGAACAATTAGTCATGTTAATAATGCCTTTCTTTTTCCATTAAAAGCTATTTCCTGCTTAATTACAGTATGCTTTAAGATAAATATTAAAACGTTTGAGTAAAAATAATATAACTATAAAAAGGTGAGACACATACAAACAGGAGTGACACAAACAGTAAGAAACAGACTAGTGCAAAATTTTTTTCTATTGATTTGGTATTCTATGTCATTAACAGTACCAAATCCTGAAAATGAATCATTAGGCACGTACACAAAAGAACAACACATGGAAAATCTCATTTCCTACACAGACGCTGTTTATAAAATTTTATATAGGTGAAGAAAGTACTGAAAATATAAAATATTCACTTACTTTCTTCAAATAGCTAGTAACCTCGATGGATTCAGTCACAAACGCCAATCCACGAACAAACAGTATTCTTTGCGACTTTACCATTCTTTTCGACCGCCATTGCTGACTTCACAAATATCCCGCCCAAGGTTCTTTAATATACTAAGGTTAGGCCAGGAACGGATCTGCTACATGATTTTGGTAATGGAAAAAATGTAAACTAAAGCAAAATGATCATTTTATATGTGGTAGATACACGGGAAATACCGGGTACTTTCCGATTTCTTTTTGTTAAAGAAAATGTTTATTTTATGCACAGAATTCGTACGAATGCTGAAAATAATTGTAAACATTAAATTCTTTTCGTAAAGGAAAGCATTAGAAAATGAAAAACGATATTTAAGTTAATTAAGGGAAATAAATATTGTAAAACAAGGTATTTTTCAATATTTTTTCGTAGTATTGTTTGCACTAAATAAATCTTGTTGAACAGAACACATTATGGCATAACTGCTAAGACCATGGTAAAAACATAATCAAAAAGTATTATCTATTTATTTTCATTGCTCATGCACTTTTTTTAATACAAATGAACTTTGACATTCCATGAGAAATATATGATCGTGATTTTCAGTTTAAATTACATATCTCAAGCAAAAATGTATATAAAAAGATTTGACTTAACAAATTCATATTTAAATACCATAAAATTCTACAAATTTCTTAATATCCGTCATTATACTTTATACTGTATAGTCATAATCTCCTATGCTACGTACTGTATAGTCATAATCTCCTATGCTACGTACAGCTTCATTTTCGTGATTATCACATTTGGTGTAGAAATTATGTGAGGCAATTAAGATCTCGCTATCTAATGGTTTGATTTTCATTCCACGATGGGCCCACCAGCGGCCGAGCGGTAAAGTCGCTGAACACTGGTAGTTCGGTACGAATCCCGCGAACGCTCTGGCTGCATGGGCGTTTTCGTGGTTTTCCTCATGTGTAACGTGTATACGAGCCAGTTTCCTTGAGAAAGTCCTCCACGAAGGCATCACACCTATTACGCAGATAGCCCTAGTGTGCTTTGCCATAATTAAACACACCACCACATCTTAATTTCAATTCAGCCTGTACATAAATTAAATATTTTTAATTACTAATGTACTGTATTTTTTATCAGGTTGTTTCTTAAAATATTTTTGTTATACTCGAAATATGTGTTCAATATTGAATTATTTTTCTTTCTCTTATAATTAAAAACAAGTTATATGGAATCAAAATTAAAACATATGCAGCAGTTAAATAACACTGAACAGAATATCTTACTTACTCTTTCGCTATTTGTATTCTAGCATTATACACAGATTTGTTTTCCTTCAGGTTCAAGCATGTGTAAGTTATACCAATTAAATTACATCACACATACCTGTAATGCATCAGTTAAATAACACTGAAGGAAATATGTCACTCACTCATTCGATGTTTGCATCATAGTGTGGTCGAGAAATTGTTCTTTCCTCACGGTGAGGCATGTATCAGTTTACTTAGTTCGCAAAGCGTAACCCTGACGCTGCTTCAATACATAGAATTACGTTTGGGATGTAAAGAAAGTAACCAAAACACGTGAATGAAATTGGATAGGCGAATTTATTAACTAATCATTCAGGTACTCAGTATTGGTAAACTGAGTTTAAATATCTCACTACGATGTAAGTCTCATACACAAAATGAAGATTATGATAAAGAAGGATATAAAATGAGAAATTTTTCAATTTAAATGTAAAATAGCAGTAAAATGAAAAATAAATGTAAAATTACATCACAGTTATGTATGAAAACTACATAAATTAATTAAAAAATAGTTATTTTATCTGGTTGTAAAGAGTGTTTCCCGCCAAAAAACGTATTAACGTGTATAATTCTGACACAACGCTATAACACAATTTGCCACTTCCGCCTAGGTATAATAGCAAATTATCAACACAAATCAAATCAAACTGTTGATGCAACGAAAGTAAACAAACGCCAAGAACTAACACTGTCACCCACATGACGTCATGCGTATGTGGCATAACTTTCTCCCTGCACTGCGCATCGCTCTTGGGCCCCCCCCTGTATCCCGCCACAACCAAAGAATCTCTTCTTTGCCACAACCGGAAGTAGAAAGTGTCTGCTTTGCCATTGGTCAGTGAACAAGCATTACAACGCTTTTTTTTTTCTTTATAATTAAACATATTAAGAAAGCCTCTAATTAGCATATAAAATAACCTTAATTTTGCATTATATAAATTTATATTCACAGCATCTCTGTATTAAGGTAATAATTCAATTTTTCTACGAAAAATAGAAATGTCTGTGTATGCGCATGCTCAGTGTATAATCGTAAATCTGGTTAATTTTTATAAGTTAGCGTAAAATTAACTATGCAAATTTTGAGTTCATTTAACTGGACCCTTGTACTTATTCTGTAGATCTCCATATTAAGAATGTCTTTAACTGTTTCAGAAAAAATATAAAATATAATATAATTATTTATTTATTTTTCCCTCATATAAAAATTATTAAAAATAATTATTATTATCAAGAAGTTAAACATTTTCAAGCATCTTCTGCTCTATTTATTATTCTATTCCTCTACATGAAAGATTTGCTAGTCTTATTCCAATTTAAATGCTCACATTTGCTAAATAAAATAAGGCGAGTATTGTACCAAACTCAGTAAGTACACAAATTTAATATACACCTTATTCCAGTTAAATGGGTAATAGGATTTTCATAAAAGAAATTAAATTGTGTAAATTAATGTAAGTGTTGATATGAATAAAAATAACAAATATGATATAAGAAAATAAATAAGTTATTTTGAAGATCTTTAAATTAAGAAAATATAATTTTTTGCAAAAATGCACGTAAAGATTTAGCTCACATGTTAAAATTCATAGAAAAATTTTAGCCTTATATATGAATGCCCCTTTTTTTCATGTTCGTGGAAAAGGAAAACAAAGTGAAATGCCAAAAAATCACTAAATATTTTCAATTAATAAACTTTATTTTCAATCTTTTTAGACTTCGTATAATATCCGTAAAAGTGACGAATGAAATATACCATAAAGGCAGTAGTTTCTTTCAGAACATTCGGATTCGTATAATATGCGTAAAAGTGACGAATAAAATATACCATTATGGCGGTATTTTTTTCAGTACATTCGGATTCGTATAATTTTCGTAAAAATAACGTGTGGAAAATAACGGTAAAGAGTCAACAGTAACTTCAACCTTTTTCATTCGTATAAATTTCGTAAAAGTAACGTGCAAAAAATACCGTACGCTTATTTCACCAAAATTATACGTATATTTTTGGAGACGTGCTGCCTGGGTAGTGTCAAACTTAATTTTTCATATGTTAAAATATTAATTTGATCCAAGACACTCTGACATTTATTAGTAACAAAGTGTCATGCACATATTATGCGAATATAATTATTTTGGCTTTGTATTGTTAATGTTTACTTCAGGACAGTCTGGCTATGTTGTAATTGTAAGTCACTTTGTTTTTTATTTGCAGTCTACTGGTGGGCGGGAAACGTATAAAAGAAAATCATCTAATATGAATGTGTTGTCAACTCCATTGATGGCTGCATGAAGTCTTTAGGCGCTATCTATCCTGCATCAATAATTTTTTATACAGAAATATGCGATAGTTTTATAAACTATGTAAAGTACCTACTCTTGAAGTCTCTTAGATAACTGTTAATCAATAATACACTAATAGCCATTAAAATTGCTACAGCATGAAGGAAAGCAAATAAAAAAAATATTTGTTGTACGTAAATAGTATGGCATGAAGACAAAATGATTAAATTTGTAAGCAGTTTGGGGGTTTACAAGGGTGCAAAAGCAGTCGAAACAACTGCTCCACCTGGCAGCTTAAAACGGCCCTTATCCGGTTAGGCACTGAGTAGAATTTCGCTTGAATGACAGAAATTGGCATCTCATTCCATTTTGATTCAAGTCTATGCCACACTTCATCAATCGTATTAGATGGAGAGGGTTGCTAGGCCAGTCCTCAGCAAACCATGAGCAGGTGTTTTCAATGGGTGACAGATCTGGAGACCGTACAGGCCAGGGCAGCAATCAAATACACTGCGTATCGAGGAAGGTCAGAACACAATGTGCAACTCTCCTTGGAGCCTCTAGACACTTATACGACCATCAAAATAATGCACACAGAAACGGAACTCGTCTGAAAAGACGACATTGTGCCCCTTCTATATCCAGCTTTATTGTTGGACACACCACAGTAGCCGTTTCTCTCTGTGCTGCATTGTCAAGAGAAGCTAAAGTAATGGACACCGTGCTGATAGTCCATGCTGATGTAAACGTTGACACACCGTACGAGCAGATACTGGCCATGCTGCGAACATGCCCATTTTCTGACTAATGGTCTGTGTTACGAAGAACACAGAAAATATATAAATCAAATATATTCAAAACAGTTCGTTCAGTTGCGGGCCTGCCTCTACCCGAGGCTGGGTGCATTATGAATAAAGACAAAAAAGTTCTTAATGAGTCATTCTTTATTTCCATCAAAACAGTATCACTCTTCCGAGATCAGCTTTCGTTCGTCTACAAGTAAAACATTCGAAACACTCAGCACGCAGGCGGACGTCACAAACAGCAGCGCCTCGCGCCGGTTATTACTTCAGTTCATTTCACAACATCCTTCCCCCCTTGAGACTCAGGTTGAGTCTCAAACTCATAACAAACATTATTTAAAAGATCAAGTCTTTTTGGAACTTTTACAAGTCGTCCAGATGAGGAATATTGTTGCATCACCATTTTATCAGGTGCAATTCCCTTTTTTAACGTACACCCAGCACTAGAATTAGATTCCTCTGCACCCTGTTTCTTATCAGGAATTATGTTTCTATCATTGGACTGTATCGCCAGAGGAAAGATGCGTTGTATTGGTCGTATAACTATTCCATGCCGGGTCTTAAGTTTAACCGTACGAATCTTTTCATCACGTCCAGGGATCAATTCTGTAATTCGGGCTAAAGGCCAAAATAAACGTTTTCTGTTATCATCCCCCATCAGTACTATTTCTCCTACTACAGGTTCCCGAGATCGTTTTTCATTATGCTTTTGAACCAGTTGACTAAGGTATTCTTTTCTAAATCGTTGTCTCAGATCATTTAACAATTTAGTTCTATACTTTAATCTCTTATTAAGACTTGACGAATTTAATTCATCAAGATCTTCAACATTGGAATTTCTGTTCTCGATAAGAAACATGGCGGGTGTCAGAGGTACTAATTCTTGCGGATCTTCAGAAACATAAGTTAAGGGTCTGAGAATTAATTATAGTTTCACAATCACAAATAATAGTATAAAGTTCTTCATATGATAACACTGATTTACCTAAAGTACGTTTCAGCAATTCTTTTACTGTACGAACCAACCTCTCCCACCAGCCACCCCACCAAGCTGCAGTAGGTGGAATAAATTTCCAGATTATCCTTTCAGTTCCTGTTTCCTTTAATACTTTAGCCCCATTTAGTTTTGATAAATCATTAGATGCACCCCGAAAATTTGTCCCGTTATCACTATAGATTATTCTAGGACGTCTGCGCCTAGCAACAAATCGTCGAAGCGCCAGGAGAAACGCATCAGTAGAAAGAGAATTTACGAGTTCAAGGTGAATGGCACGGTACACAGCGCAGGTGAACAGCGCGATCCACACCTTTCCCCCATTTTTTAAAAACAGCGGTCCGGTCAAATCGATCCCTATGATTTCAAATGGCGCACAATCCGTAACTCGGTCTGGCGGCAGAGGTGTCGGTTCGCTTGACATAGCCTTAGTTTTAAATCTTTTACAAACGATACAGTTAAAGAGGACATTTTTAATGGCCTTTCTAGCTCTGACTATCCAAAATCTTTCTCGTAATATGCATTGCATCATCTGAAGACCAGCATGACAGTTCTTATTATGCACATTTCTGATTAATAACTTAGTGAAATCACATTTTTCTGGTAACAGTATTGGATACAGAAAAGATTCATAGTCATCTCTATTTAGTATTCTCGTTTTAACTCTTAGAATACTATTATCATCAATGAGCGTTTCAATAAAATTATAATATTTCTTATCAGTCAGATAATAATTTTGAACCAAACGAATTAAATTTTTCTCAGAATTTTCAATTTCATACTGTGAAAGTTCAATGTTTCCATTCTTTTCAGAACCACCTTTACAATTATTTACAAATCTAAATATCCATGCAAATACTCTAATCATTTTATCATAATTGGATACACTGATTCGATGCCAAGGGGGTGCGTCTTTTGATAGATCAATATTCACTATTTTTATCTTTTTCCTCTCCAATTCTATTTCTTCATGCAAACAAATAATCTCACCAGTGGGCCAGTTTTCAGGACCTTCTCGCAACCACAAGGGGCCTTCCCACCATCTAGACCGAAGCATTTGCTTCGCAAAACATCCGCGCGATAACAAGTCGGCAATATTTAGTTTCCCTGGGACATGTCTCCATGAATGACCTCGCGTCAACTCTCGAATCTCTTTAACCCTATTTTCGAAGAAAACAGACCAATTTCCTTGCTCTGTTATCCACCAAAGGGCAGTGGTTGAATCAGACCAGAAGGTAACTGTTAAATCGGGCAAACTGAGAGCCTTGATAATAGAATTTGCAAGTCTAGAACCTATACAACAAGCCATTAATTCTAAGCGAGGAATGCTTAAAGATTTCAAAGGCGATACTCTAGACTTCGCCCGTACGAGATTTATTTTTACTTCAGAATTAAATATTGATCGAACAAAGACGCACGCTGCATACGCCCCCTTGCAAGCATCCACAAATACATGTAGTTCAGACGTGTCATTGATAAACAAGTATCGAGGCAAAGTAACATCTTTCAAAACATTAAGTTCTTTAAACCAGTTCAAAAATATATTTACATCATTCGGAGACAATTCATCATCCCATGTAATTTTCACTTTCCACAATTTTTGCAACAACAGTTTTGGAAGCAATGTAGTTGGCGTTAATAAACCAATAGGATCAAAAATTGTCTGCACAATTGCCAAAATTGTCCTCTTTGTGATTTTCGTATCACAGGTCAATGTATCTGTATCTGTTCAGCACCTCAGTGTATCATTATCCAAATTCCAAATTACCCCCAAAACGGAAGTATTCCCTGAATGTTTGTCAACATTTGTACCAGCCATATTGCTTTCAAAACCGCGCAAGTTAACACATCCATTTGACATGATTAATTTGGAATGTTCAATAAAAGTAAACTGTTCATCAATACTACAAACGCTAGATAAACAATTATCCACATAAAATGGCGATTTTAATTTTTGAGCAACTTCACTATATTGACGTGGACAGTTTTCTAATAGATGCATTATAGATGCGTTCAACAAGTAGGGGCTGGAAGAAACTCCAAACACAACTCTGCAATGCCTATAAATTAATTGCCCTTCATTGCATGGGAAAAAAATATCTGAGAAAATCTCTATCTTTAGTTGCGACAGATAACATTAAAAAATCCTTTTCAATACCGGCACTAATACCAATCTGATACATTCTAAAACGATCTAGAATATCAGGCATTAATTCAATAAGATTTATTCCTTTACACAAACATTCGTTCAAAGACAGTTTCCCTTTCTCAGATGCAGAAGCGTCAAAAACAGGACGAATTTTCGTGGTTTCACTTCCTAATTTGATTACAGGCCTATGCGGCAAATAATGACATTCATTATTCAATTCGTTTCTGGTACGCGTTCAATAATATTCAACCTTTCCCATTCCTTGAACACATTTTGATAATCATCGAAAAATTTACTACATCTGAGTTTATAGATCATCTTTTGATACCTTATCAGGATCAATGTTCCGTCTTACCTTCTTCGGGAACATGCAAGGACCTGACTCGGAACAGAGAGCTTACTAAAGCTATGTTCAAAACTGTGGGAAGTAGACAGGATACACAAGAAGGGTATACAAAACCCTTTATTTTTCTCTATTTACAATAACTTCCGTACTTCGGAATACACAGACCCGCTACTTGGGGTCTAACGTAAAAATATAAAAATAGAACTAAACTCTAATTTAACTTTAAAATAATAAACGTGGAAGATTGGCCTTATATTAACAGGAAGCCGTATGTAGTACAGAGAACTGTGAACACTACAATACGTTTAAAATTTATCAAGAGGATTAAAATCTCTGGCCTGGAAGGCAACCAGCAACTGAGTAAACTTCTAAGGTAAGCGGCCTGCTTCGAATCACTGCTTCCTCTCTCTCGCTTGGCAAAAAGCCACAACTTAAATTCTTGGCGTTCGCCAGACAAATTTTGCATAAATACTTTAACGCTTATAATTCTGGCCGGAAGTAGAAAATAAGAAGTGATAGTAAAGATTTAAAATAAAATAAACGTTAGTAAAACTTAAGATCCTTACATACTTCCCGCCAGAGTTAATTAGTTTGAAACTGAGGTCTAAAACGACCTTGTTGAAAACTTTTAGCTCTAGAATCTAACGCGAGGCCAATCTTTTACAAACATTTTTCGCTAGAAACTAGAAATTTAAAAGAAAGAAATTTGTTTTTACAATAGCAGCTCCCAGGACACACAATTTGTTTCATCTGTACTGCATCTAAACAGGAGCTTTTATTCAAATCTGGTTCTTTCCAGAGATCTGGAAGGAAAACTAGTTTAATGAAATGTTACAAAATGAAATGGCAAGTAACATGTATAATTATGTTTCTCTTAACATTCTTATTTCATTTATGACTATTTTAATTATCTCTCCCCATGCTCTCTGACATGTGTTGTAAAAGAACACCAAACACGAATGTGTTTATGTCTATGTGTTCAACACTTCCTCCTACAATCAAAACACTAACGTGTTAAAATTCAACATAGCAAGACCTCGTAACACACCCTAATTTCAACTCTAAACCCTGAGGTACTATTCTGAAAGTGGCTAACTCTGAAGTGTAGCGTCAGAGAGCCTAACTACATCATTCAACCTTTAACACATATTCACCATGATTTAGTCTTTTTACAGTCACACGAATAAAATAAATTTTAACATTACTTTCACTTTTACCATATCACGGTATTTCTTAACATTTAAAATAACAGTTCACATGTACATAAGAACATATTAACATGCCGTTAATTTTACACATTTGAAAACATACATTAGTACATTGTTAACTTCTATTCTTTTCAAAGCAAGTGCCAATTCTTTCTACATTGAAATAATACATTTCAAAAAGTCTTTCAGACTAAAAACTTCTTTCTTGCCAGAATGTTTTAAATAATATTTATACAATATTTAAGTCTTTACACAACGCTATTATACATCAAGTTTAGTTTTACGCGCGAGTAATTGAAAAACATAATACCAAACTCGGTAACAACTCATTTCTCGCCCTTTTGGCGATTAAGGTAGACCTGGCATGAGGTAAAACTTCTTGAAATCTGCCACTTGCAGTAAGAATGAAAGGTTAACTTAAGTTTGCAAAGTAACATAAAATTTTACTTATCTTTGTGGTATTCGGACATTCTTTTCTGGGCCCAGTCCTTAAAGGTAGTGCAGATAGTTGTTTGATTTATCCTCCTTCTTGTATGGGCTCGCCCTTCAGTGCCTTCCTCTAGATGCTTTTGTTTTCTCCAGTTCGGTCACCCTTGAATACCTTCATTTTCGCTTCTGCCTGTGGTCTTGGTCGTTTGATGGCAGCTGGTCTTGGCGGAACCGGGAAACTTCTTTCGTGTTCCTGCTTGGAGCTCGTTGCTGGCCGTTCAAATTTTAGTTGTAACTTTTCCTCCGCCGCTGATGGCCCTTCCGCAGTTCGGCGACATTTGCAGCGGAGAGTCCTGTCGGATGAGTAGATCTTCCGTTTTAGAGCCGTGTTATAGTTGCCGTCATTTCTCCTGGTTCTCTTTGCATACGTCGTCCTTCTCCCTTCTTCATTCTGGGGGTGTTCGTGAACTCTCTTTTCTGGACGGTGGAACGGCTTCTTTTTCTTGCTACCTTCAATTTTTCCGCAGGGAAACTTTCTTTTCACTTGCTCCTGCCTCTTAATGGCTTGCCCTTGTACTTGTCGTTTTTCCACCTCTGGAGCTTGTGCCTGCGGTGTCTGCCGTGCCGGATCCTGCAAAAGATCTGAAAATATTTGCATTTTATTACGATCGAAGTAGGGCTTGATTTGATCAATGTTTGCGGAACAGGTTTCACCATTTCTGGCTTTTAACACTACAACAGCGTGAGTTATTTTTTCTATAACATATGGTCCTTCAAATCGTGGAAAAAACTTGGCAGTTTTATCTTCTGGTGCTGAAGAAAGTGAATGCTTAATTTTTAAAACTTCATCCCCTACTTTATAAGTTACTCCCCGTCGTTTCAAGTCATAATAGAGTTTCTGTTTTCTCTGTGCTACTTCAGTATTCTTCTTTGCTTCCTTAATTAGTTTTTCTATATCACCCATTTTAAATTCTGGGGCTCTTTGTTGCACATAAAATAATTTATCTAACGGCGTTATAATCTTTCTGCCTAAAAATAACTCAGCAGGAGTTTTGCCCGTTGTATCATGTTTTGCGGTCCTAAGGGCGAAAGCTAATACATTGACATAGTTATCCCAGCTTTTATGAAAATTTTTAACATAACTACGGATAATTTTCACTATATTTCTATTGAGCCGTTTCGCTATATTTGATTGCGGCCGATACGGGACCATTTTTAAATGACGTATGCCCAGTTTTTGGCACATGTCTTCAAATATATTACTTACAAATTGAGGACCATTATCCGATATAACTTTTAGGGGCGCCCCGTATTTTAAAATATATTTATTTAAAATAGAATCAGTAACTAATTTCGCGGAGGCTCGTTTTAAGGGAACAATTTCGGTCCATTTACTAAAATGATCAACCATAACAAGGAGATAGCTACTTTTATTTAACTGACTTTTTGGGAAAGGGCCCAATAAATCGATGCCAATTATTTCATTTGGAAATTCGGATTTAATACTATTTAGAAACCCGGCCGGGCGGAAATTAATATAATTAACTGCTTGACATGTTGGGCAGGACTGGACATACGCCCTTGTTAACTTTTGCAGTTCAGGAAAATAGACTGCTTCGCGTACGCGTTGGATAGTTTTTCGAATACCAGCATGAGAAGCTAAAGGGCTGTCATGGAGCTTCTGCAGGATATTTAATCTAAGACTAGCTGGGATAACAGGTCGAAATTCGTTGTTGGGATTCGTAGTTTTTGTATAGAATAATAGACCATCTATTAGTTTGTAATGGGCCGCCCTATTTCTTATCGCCACAATATCTTGGTGGCTAAAATTTTCAGGATCCTTTAAATACTCATAAATGCTTCCAAACTCAGGATCCTTACTCAGTTCGGTTATTACAGTTTCTCGGGAATTTATTGTACATGCTGTGAGCATTGCCACCTTTACAGTATTACCTTGTTCATCTATTTTAATTCTTGATAGGGCATCTGCTACGATATTTTCCTTTCCGGGGGTATGTTTGATTACCAGATTATATTCTTGTAGCTTGAGTGCCCATCTTATTAACCTTGGGGATAAGTTTTTCCCTTAGTACAATCTACTTACCGCCGCATGATCAGAGTACACTGTTATTGGCGCCTTTCCAAAATAGACTCGGAACTTTTGTACCGCTCCTACCGCATAATCCGAAGCATCCGCTGAAATTTCTAAATTCTCATCCTTTTCAGGAAATTTCAACACAGGGGCTTGCGTTAATGCTTGTTTTAATTTTTCGAAAGCACTATTGGCTTCGGCCGTCCACGAGAATCTTGCCTTTTTCCTTTTTAATTTTAACAATGGCTCAGCGATAGCTGCAAAATCTTTTATAAAGGACCTATAATATGAACAAAGTCTTAGAAAAGAAGAGAGCTTCTTTGCCGTGTTTGCAGTCGGATACTTTTGTACAGCGATTATTTTTGATTCGTCTGTCTCTATTCCTTTCTGAGATATCTTGTAACCTAAATATTTTAATTCAGGGGCTGCAAATTTGCACTTTTCGACATTAACTTTTAGACCGGCCTCATTTAATAAAGAAAACACCTGTCTTAAATCCTGTACATGTTGGTCGAGATTATCACTAGTAATAATGATATCGTCTAAATAGATAAATGTGGACTTTCCAAGAACAGGTCTTAACACAATGTCCATACATCGCTGAAATGTTGCCGGGGCCCCTGAAAGGCCAAACGGCATACGCAAAAATGCATAAGTGCCAGACTTGGTTATAAAAGCAGTCTTAGGCACGTCCTCAGGTCTAACCCCTATTTGAAAATAACCAGTCGTTAAGTCTAAAGTCGTCATATATTTGGTGGATGTTATGTTCCTTAGAATTTCTTCAATTATAGGTAACGGATATACCGGATATTTAGTTATGGAGTTTAATTTACGGTAATCAATCGCGAATCTCCATCTTTTTGGATGTGTCAAAGGATAGTCATTATTTTTCTTACATAAAACCACCGGGCTAGCATAACTACTTGAGATGGGCGTTATGATCTTTTTACGTAGCATATCGGTGATATGCCATTCTATAATTTTTTCCTTATTCTTATCATACCGGTATGCTTTATGGCGAACTGGCATTGAATCTCCGGTGTCAATACTATGGTTAGTAACCTGAGTAAATCCTGTAATTTCACTAAATAACAAAGCAAATTCACTTACCACTTGTCGGATTCTTCTTTGCTCGTCATTAGGCAGGTGGTCAAGATTTAACCTTGGCGTTTCAGCCTTTTCTGCACGAACTGGTTTCATTGTCAGCTTAAGGGTCGCTTCATTAAAATCCAGCGTTGCTTGTGCTTCTGAAAGAAAATCTATTCCTAAGATTATATGTGCTTGCAGATTCTTTACTATAAAAAACATCACCTTTACTTGTTCGTCCTTGATACGGATATACTGCGGTACTTTACCTATACACTTACATTTTTCTCCTTGCGCAGCTTACACTGTCGTATTATCCGAATTATATATGCGGTATTTGCGAAAATACTTCCTAAAAAATTCTTCTGCCACACAGGAACACTGCGCGCCTGTATCCAGGAGTGCGGTGGCTGGGATATTATTCACCAACACTTCAATCTTCGGAAGAGTCAAATTTTTCACCATTACTGTATTTAACTTGAAGGAAGAGGGGTTTTCGTGGCCTTCGGATTTCCGCACCCTCTCGTCAGCAGAAATCCGTTTTAGTTTAAATTATTTTTCATTTCCGTGCTTTCCTTCTTTTTCCACTGGCCTTGAGACTTTTTTCCTGGATTGCTATTGAACTGTCGACGTTCGCAGGCTGTTTTTGAATGCTCGGGTTTCCTTGCCCACTGATTCGCTTTGCTTCCGTAGCCGTGTGCTTGAGTTTGCTGTAGTCTTGGCGCACCAAATTGGTTTCGCTGTTGATATTGGCGTCTTCTTTCAATGTCCGCCGTTCTTCTACTTTCAAACTGGATTGCTAGCTCAAATAACTTTTCCAGTGTAGTCGGATTTCTTAATTCAATAAAGTCTTGCACTTGGGGAAGTAACCTCGGCAAAATCACTTGAATTATTTCAGGATCCGGACGGTTTCCATACAAGAGTTTGAAGACGTGAATTTTTCTTAAAATAAAGCTTGAGAGGTTTTCGAATCTTTGCTGATATATACTGAAAAGTTCCGTTTCTAATTTCGCACGATCCCTTACAACAGGGAAGGCTTTTAGTAGGGCAGTCTTGAAATTCTCGTAAGTATAGGTGGGACTTCCTACTTGACCCAAGAGACTTCTGCCTAGACATTTGAACCAGTTAAGCGCTTGGCCCCTCAAAGCGCTGGTAGCTAAGGTAACTTTTTGAAATTCGTGCACGGGGTAGAGCATGAAGTGGTCATCCAATTTTTCCAAAAAACTGGTTACCGGTGAGTTTCCATTAAATGTTGCTTCTGGTTTCATCGAAGCGCGCATGGTCTGGACGATGTAACCAAATCCTTCCAGGGCGGCAGCTGGCATTTCTGGATTCTGACCCGCTTCTGCAGGCAGCACAGGTTCTTCTTGAAACTCGGCCATGGTTATTCTTCTTCGTTGGGCGCCACTATCAGGATCAATGTCCCGTCTTACCTTCTTCGGGAATATGCAAGGACCTGTCTCGGAACAGAGAGCTTACTAAAGCTATGTTCAAAACTGTGGGAAGTAGACAGGATACACAAGAAGGGTATACAAAACCCTTTATTTTTCTCTATTTACAATAACTTCCGTACTTCGGAATACACAGACCTGCTACTTGGGGTCTAACGTAAAAATATAAAAATAGAACTAAACTCTAATTTAACTTTAAAATAATAAACGTGGAAGATTGGCCTTATATTAACAGGAAGCCGTATGTAGTACAGAGAACTGTGAACACTACAATATGTTTAAAATTTATCAAGAGGATTAAAACCTCTGGCCTGGAAGGCAACCAGCAACTGCGTAAAACTTCTAAGGTAAGTGGCCTGCTTCGACTCACTGCTTCCTCTCTCTCGCTTGGCGAAAAGCCACAACTTAAATACTTGGCGTTCGCCAGACAAATTTTGCATAAATACTTTAACGCTTATAATTCTGGCCGGAAGTAGAAAATAAGAAGTGATAGTAAAGATTTAAAATAAAATAAACGTTAGTAAAACTTAAGATCCTTACAACCTTTTCCAGGATAATTCTTTTTTATCGGTTAAATGTGTCGTATCACATTTCCACGGAAGTTCTACTTCATATCTTCCATCTGGAAGAATTTTCATTTTGTTCTCAAATTCAGATAAATTAAAACTTTCATTGATTTTAACAGTTTCGTTTGGAGCGCATATTCCTATTTTTTCAAGTTCCCATAACTCATTCAGAGGAATTCTCCTGATATGCATTGAAAATGTTTTCAAAATATTATCCTTTTCACCCGAATTTCGTTTTCCAAATACCGTCCACCCAAGTTTCGTTTGGACAGCCGTTACCCCGGACTGTAAGTCAATAGAATTTCCCGTCAATAATTTTCCTATAACATCTGCTCCGATTAAAAGGTTAATTTCAATTTCCTTTCGCAATGGATCAGAAAATTCGATTTCTTTTTCTTTTAATTCATTCAAAATCTCTTTATCTTTAACCTTAGGAATAAAACCGTAAATCTTTTCTTCCGATAATGCCTCAAAACTACATGCGAATGTTCCTTTTAAATTGCTGACCTCGATCGAAAACACTTCATGTTGTTTAGGTTTCGTTTCGTCCCCCCCCCAAACAGTGCATGTATAACTGTCTCCTCCCGAAGTGGAGATGCTTTAAGCTGACTCATCATATTTTCACTAACGTAGCTACTTTGGCTTCCGCTATCAGCGGATAATTTCCGCTGCAGAGAATAATTTTCTCGCGACCTTGACACCGAATTCGAACGCAAAGCGTTTGCAAAAATACAGTTTCGCTTCTGCCACAGTTAGAAAGAGAACTCGCTTTTGAAACATTTATCTGATCTTTATTTTTTAGCTTTTGATTACACATTACATGAAAATGATTACAACTTTTGCAAATAGAACAACTTAACTTACCTTTGAAAGGACAAAATTTACTAATGTGACTCGCTCTTTTCAGACAAGAAAAACAAGCCCCTTTTTTCAACAACAATTGTTGTTTTTCAGCTAAGTCATTTTTTTTGCAGAGTAACATTTTTCACTAAAATGTTTCTTTTCACAAAAATTACAGTTCGGAACACTCTTACCTGAATTCTCAAGACTTACTAGAGCTAATGCTGTTACGGAATTCTCAAGACTTACTAGAGCTAATGCTGTTACGGAATCATTTTACTTTACCTGTTCGTGGTTAAAATCTTTCTTCCGATGGTTCTGTTGGAAGCGAAACCTGTTCTTGCGAGGAGAACCATCTCTTCCCCCTCAACTTCCTGTTTTAAGAAATTCATTAAATATTTCAAGGATCGAGTCCCTTTAGTTTCAATGGAGTCGTGATTTCTGCTTCTTTCCCATGCCATCAGTACTTCTTCTGGTAAGCAACTTTCCACTAAGGGGGTCAAAAAATCCCCATATTTTTCTTGGGTTCTCCCCAAACTTTCCAACGCTCGCAATTTTCCTTCTAGTTCATCATACAGGGAGGGTAGATCCGTTTTTGCTCTTCCGGTTACAGCGTTCTTCATCACTAGGCTTAACAAGTCTCTCACATAGATTTGCACAAGTAAATCTTCGCGTCCAAAGCGCTCTCTTAGTTGTTCGATGGCTTTAGGATAATTAGCTGCCGTTGCCGGGAAGCTAAGGACTAGGCGTTCTGCTTTCGATTTGGGTTCCATGGCCTGCAATAGATACTGCATTTTATCTTCATCGGCGATACTTTTGTCATCGTGGATTTTCTGGAACTGACTCCAAAAAGTCAGGTAATCTTTAGCTTCACCACTGAATTTTTTAAGCTCAATTTCTATTTGAGCACACTGTTCTAGAAACTTATCTCGATAATTCTCCGCTTCTTAAAAATCATCACTAAATAATTTTTCTCCATCTTCAGTCTGCAAAATCTGCTGCGATATAGCACTCTGGCATACATCAAGTCTCTGGAATTTATCACAAAGTTGACACTTCAAAATTGAAAGTATTTTTAAATCTCTTACTTCTTTAGTTAATTCACTTTCGGTTTTCCTTGAGGTTTGCGAAAATGCAATTCTAAGTCCTTTTCTTTGGGACTTTAAAGCGATCAAATCCATCTTCAAAGTATATTCAAAATCGAAATTCAATATCAAAAGTTCAATCGGAAAATTCTAATTCAAAGCACCCGGTCCCGCCGAGGGTACCACTATGTTACGAAGAACACAGAAAATATATAAATCAAATATATTCAAAACAGTTCGTTCAGTTGCGGGCCTGCCTCTACCCGAGGCTGGGTGCATTATGAATAAAGACAAAAAAGTTCTTAATGAGTCATTCTTTATTTCCATCAAAACAGTATCACTCTTCCGAGATCAGCTTTCGTTCGTCTACAAGTAAAACATTCGAAACACTCAGCACGCAGGCGGACGTCACAAACAGCAGCGCCTCGCGCCGGTTATTACTTCAGTTCATTTCACAACAGTCTGTGATGGGGTTGTAAATTTGGAGGGCTGACCTCACAATATGCCTGTCCTCTCGGGTATTAATCATGGGACGGCATTGAGATCCTGCATGCCGTTCAGTATAATCCTCAGTATTCCATACATGCCATATTCGCTTAACAGTGGTTGGATGTCGACTAGTGCAACGGGCGATATCACAGAACGATAATCCACACTCTCTATAGGCAACAATCTTGGCTCTATTGAATTCTGACCCTTACTGGTAAGCATTTCTTCTTATTATTCAAGGCATACCATGATATTCTGAGCACATTCCAACCTTACAAAGTGCTTTCCGAATGACAAATCCACTACACAACTTTTTGAAATTATTAATTCATCATGCAAACTCTGCCTAGAAATACCATAATGACTGTTTCCAAGTTTTTGAATGCTTATTTTTTTCCTGTGATTCACATAACTTAGTATGCAACTGAATACCCACATCCAAAACTGAAACAATGTTTTTTGATACATTACTGGTGACAATGACAAAGTAGTGTTCTAGTTTGCCTTTTTGTACCGTTTTAAAAGACGGACATTATCAGAAGTTGCTCTATATTTTTAAATAATCGAAAACAATATTCTTTTTCAGAATATCGGTTATTACTGCAAACATTAACAGTCCTCCATTTTTTTAATTTAATACCAGAAAAATATTAACATGCCAATGAAATATTAAATGATTAAACTGTTCTTCTGCCAAAAATTTTCAAAAATACAAAACCAATCTTGTTTTACTAAAAATAAATAAAAAAAGCCCTTCATGTCAAGCTCCAACTCCCTCAAAATTGAATCTCTTACGTTAAATCAAAATTCTCTTACATTATTTCCCAACTTCTGATATTTGAAAATCTAAAGTACAATAATAGATACTTTTATGCTCTGGTAACGAAATTTCTTTTACATAACTATATATTTTGTTTGCCGAAATTTGTCTTCCTAGTAAACATATCTTATGCCGTCCAAGTAAAATACTTCAAGCGTTATGTCTGAAGAGGTTTGTGTTCTATATTCTTTACCAGCTGTACCTTTTAGTGGTTTATTATTAATTCAGAATTGTATATGCATACAAAATTTATTACGTTTTATAGAGCAAACTACAAATTACATTTCACAGCGGTTCCATGACACTTCAGAATCAAGGAGGTTCTAACCTCCTTGTTCAGAATACGTGCAATCGGCTTGTCACGTGACCAAACAAGTGACGTTTTTACGTAGCAAGTCGATCAGCCAATAGTGATTGAGCATTGTCACAGCAGGGGGTACGGCGAGTACGTTTTAGGAACATGCGTCCGGGACATGCCCGGCATTTTCTAGAACATCAGATCTATATGCCGGAGATGTGAGGCCTCCATCAGGATCCGGGGTCGTAATTTCAAACATCGTCTTTGATGACAATCATTGTCTATTTTTGTTCTTGATTTCTTCTGTACTAAGCATAATAAATATGTTTCCTCATCCTGTTAATGTTCCTCCTTTCTTGTGTTTAGTGGTGTCACTACCGCTCCCGGAAGGCCTTTTCGACTATGCATTGCTTTGTGATTTTCCATCGTCTATAGGGGTACTCTATCTCTCCTGAACGTTTGTAACCGATTTGCTGAAACATCCTGTATATGATCAATTTCTGTCATTTCTAGATCAATCTGTATTATATGATTTGCGTAACGCTGATGGCAAGGCTAATATGGAACTTGAAATCATAATTTTGAGAATTGAAACCTTTCTCGTGGTGAGCTTCCATGTTGGATAACTGAGCACTTTTGCTTCTAGTTCTCTTGCCGTTAAGACGCTGACGTGCTGCTTCCTATTATCAAAAATGTAAATGTTCTGGAATAGATAAAATTGGAGAATGTTCTGGAATAGCCAAAAGTGAATTGTGGCTGCAAATGTCAATTGAAATGAAGATGAATATGTAATCCACCTGTGCTGCCATTTTCGTATTCATTATGGATCAACTTATCAGTGTTCTAAGCCATCAACTTATGCTAAAACATTTCAGTTAAGTTTGCTTCATTATATGTATATAACAAGTAAAAAGGAAAAATGCAGTTAAAAAACTAGGGTCAAAATTGCGCACTGTAATCTGCAGTATTTCAGTGATCAAAATAATTAAAATTAAAACAAATTCAGTTTTCATTATCAGTTTGGTAAAATAGATTAATGAACTGGCACATAAGTTACCCAAAATTGTAAAAATGTAAATAACCACTACATCGATTAACTATAAAATTTCGAACAAAAAATTACTTCAAATCGATAAAAAGGTGAAAAAAAAAGTCAAGTTAATTTTACATCTCTCGATACATCTTCAGGGGTTTGGTATGACCAGAAATAGGAGACGGGACACATGTCCCTGCGCCAACAGATTCAAAATTCCGAAATTAAATTTAAAACGGTAAAAAAGTACAAATTAAATCAAACTACATCTACTAGCCGAACACCTACAGGCTGGAAATGAAAAGGTACTTTGATTAAATTTAAAGTAGATTAGACATAAA
Organism: Stegodyphus dumicola; assembly: GCF_044657685.1. Taxonomy (NCBI): domain Eukaryota; kingdom Metazoa; phylum Arthropoda; class Arachnida; order Araneae; family Eresidae; genus Stegodyphus; species Stegodyphus dumicola. The sequence continues at coordinate 164,747,929 of NC_140780.1, forward strand.
ACCTATAAAGGAAGGTAAATCCAAAAATAGGAACATCCAACACGAAGAATAGTTTAAAAATTTTTGTAAGATAATTTTGAGATGCGCATGTAAACAAAAATATAATCTGAAAAATTTTTCGAATAATGTTAGTCATTTTTAACAGTAAAATACAGACAGCAGTAAACAAATAAGAAACTAAAGTTTCGCATGGAGAATAAGAATTAAATATACAATTCATATACAACTAAAATTTAAAAAAAAATAAATTCAAACAAGCACAGATTGTGCAAATAATCAAGTAAAATAGGAAAACTTTAAAACTCACTCGAAAATTAAAAAATTAAGAACAAAACTGCCGAACTATCTACCTCTAATGTGTGCAAACTCTATCCTGAATTTAATATATACTAATCAAGGAAAACTTTTTGACTCTATAACTTATATGAAATTAATAAAAACTGCACTATTGTAGTTCGAAAAATAGGGTTTAAATTTATTTTTAGTTTAAATTTTACCTTAAAAGCTAGGTCCTTGAAACTTCTATGTTCAAATGAATCAAGTAAAATACGAGTCCCAAGAAACTGGTAGATTTTATGGAAGAAAATAAAAGGTTTGGAAGGCAAAATAAGTTGATTTATTAAAGTATATAGAATTAGCTCATGCTGGCTATCATGAGAAATGAAATTGAAATAGGCCCTTTAATTAGAATGAAAGCATTAAACATTTTATTCAAAATTGTTATGAAATCGTAAGATTTTTTTTACAAAAAAAGCTTAGTTTAACTAATGATTAAAAATTTTGTATCTAATAAATTTAGCTGTTTAGGTTTCGTACAAATCAGTAGTTTAATTTTGCAACTTTGACTGATAAGCATTACTTACCTAGCTATTTTTTAATAAAATTACATGGAATATTATTATTTGTAAGAATTTTAATCAAAAGTTTGAGTTCTCCATTGTCACTATAGCTTTTGCCCACCAGCGTTGAGCGGTAAAATCGCTAAACGCTGATAGTTCCGACCTGGTTTCGATTGCAGGTCAACGGACTAGCTGCATGGGCGTTTTCGTTGTTTCTTCCATATGTAATATGTATGGGAGCTAGTTTCCCTCTGAAAGTCCTTCACGAAGGCAACCCTCCTCTTAGACAGCTACCCCTAGTATGCTTTGCCCTAATACAGCTTTTTTTAAGTTTAGTGGTGTGATTTATTATAATGTTAACAATTAATTTTCTGAAAACTTTTGATTTATTGCGGATTTATGATTTTGAAATTGAAAACTTGACTTCTTTTGTCAAAAATTGTTATTGTGTTAAGGTCTTAGATCTGCAGGTCTAAATAATCAGTTTCTGGTTCTATAGTTTTAGTTTTATCTAGTTTTAAGGCATTTATAATAAATGTGTTATCTTTCTATTTTATTGTTACTGCTAATGGCAATAATGTCGTCAATATCTGTCAATTTTATTGTGACACTATTTCAGACGTTCACAACAATAGCTCCAAGAAGTTCAGAACAAATGATGTAAGCATGACATCACTGAAGTGAAGGGAAAGGAATGCCAATACTATGACGTCATGTCTTATCATGCTCGCCGTGTAACATTCGTGTTGCGACATTATTGCAGACGTTCACAACAATAGCTCTAAGATATTCAAAATAAATGGAGTAATCATGACATCACTGAAGTAAAGTAAAAAAAATCCAACACTATGACGTCATGTCTTATCGTGTTCGCCGTGTAGCATTTCGCTTGCCACTAACAAAAAAGGTTTTTCAGCCTTGAAATCTCAACTTCTCTCAAAAATTTATATGAATCTACTGTATACTCATCTACAGTTATATAAGATTTTAAAAAACTGCTAATACTATATACATAATGGAAAAAAAAAAAAAATTACAAAACAGAGAGTTTTTGATCATTTTCTCATAAAAAAACCTCCCAAATAAAGCTGTATCACCATATTTATATAATTTCAGTTCCAATTTACATCTAGTTAGCAGTTAAATTTATATTTTTTTTTATCTACGAGAACAAAAGCACTTTCAATTCCTATGTATTGCTTTATTTCCAATAATTTCAAATCCGCTTTCTAGTGGTCGACTGCCCACTAGTAACCGAAGGGATAGAGTCACTGAACGCTGGTAGTTCTGTAGAGTCATTAGGATTTTTTTAGAAGCCAGCAAGATGAAAAATTAGCAAACGCCTTCGCCGGGAATCGAACCACGGACCTCTGAAATACCGACTCAGTGTGCAGAACCACTACACCACGAAGGACGCTAGGAAAGTGGGAGAAATACCTTATATACTCCCCTTTTTAAAGGGCGACTAGGGTTTTAGGAGACCTAGTCGCCAAATCCTGGGTGCGGAGAATCATCATCCACAACCCTTTTAGTTCGGACGCCACTTGTACAGTCATTAGGATTTTTTAGAAGCCAGCAAGATGAAAAATTAGCAAACGCCTTCGCCGGGAATCGAACCACGGACCTCTGAAATACCGGATCAGTGTGCAGAACCACTACACCACGAAGGACGCTAGGAAAGTGGGAAAAATACCTTATAGTTCAACCTAGGTTCGATTCTAAACGAACGGGCTGGCCGCATGTGCGTTTTCTCTATGCAAACCAGTTTCCGTTAAAAAGTCCTTTTCTTAGGTAACCTTAACGTGTTTTGCCATAATCAAATAAACCAAACCTAACTAAACCCAGTGACTAACACTGTTGAATACTGAGAGCTCGATCCGGTTTCTACCCCAGGCTAACGAGATGGGTGCATGGTTATTTTCGTGCGTAATGGGAATAACAGTCGATTTTCCATAAAAAGCCCTCCACGAAGGCATCCCTCCATTTAGGCAAATAGCCATCGTGAGTTTTGTCACATTCAATAAACCTAACCGAACATCTAATAATTTCAATGTTTTATCGGAAATGATTGCTCAGTTTTTCAACAAAACTGCAATTTGCACTTACTTGAGTTTTAAACTGATTTCGGTGAAAAGAAATAGAACAGATTCTGTAATTTCAGAAATAAAGCTAAAGTTGAAATTAACTGTTAAATTTCTATAAATGAAAAAAAAAAAAAAAAAAAAAAAAAAAAAAAAAATAAATAAATAAATAAATAAATAAATAAACAGTTTAGTAAACAAAGGAAAACTTCGTTTCAGGGAATCACTGCTTTTCACGAATTTTTTTATTTCAGCAGCCTGAGGTCAAGAAGATATTCGCGCAAAGTTTAGCCTCGCAAAATATTGCAGTCTTTCGTTTGGAGTTGATTCAAATAATATTATTTACGATGTATTTAATTTCTTTTACACATATTTATATAAATGCAAACTGCTGTAATTTTTTTTTCAAAATATTTTTGTTCTTGGAAGATGCAAATATCTCCAGTTTCACTCATTATTCAACTTTATTGCTAAAGTCTAAACATTAGGGAGACTTTGGTCTAGACCATGAGTTCCCAACTGGGGAGGTTTGATCCCTTGAGGGTCGATAAAATTTTAAAATTAGATTCATATTTTTTTTTTTTTTTAGAAAAACTGAGAGTTTAGAGTTGAAAGACCTTCCTTGAGAGTGTATGAACAAACAAAATGCTGCACGACGGCCATAATAAGACGTGATGTCTTACTCTTGGCATTCCTTTGGCTTTAATTTTGTGGCATCGTGCTTACTGAGTTTATTCTAAACTCTTTGGATCCAGTGTTGTGAACATTTGCACTAGTGTCGCAGTAGAGTTGTAGAATGGGGCAGTGTAGATTTCAGTGACAAATCTCGTTTCTGCCTCAGAAATCATAACCAGCGAGTGGTGTCTGGACGACGCGGCCGCAGGTGTACGTCCATTTTGGAGCCACACATGGCCCGTCAGTGTGGAGTAAAGGTTTTAGGTGCCACCTTGTGCTAACAGCTGTTCATTTCTAATAAGCATTACAGGCGCTTTAATGGGATGCCGCTATGCTGAAGACGTGATGCAGCTCCATATTATTCCGTATGTTCAGGGGTACCCCAAAAGCCATTTATCAACAGGATAATGCACTGCCACCCATTGCTCCACTCACACTGAATGCTTGTAAGGTGTATAAGCGTTCCCCTTCGCCAGTACGATTCTCTGATCCCAGGCTGATTGAGCACTTGTGGCACATGACTGGACGTCGATGGAATACCTTCCTTTTCCATAAACCAAGACGAACTGTGGAGTCCTATCAGCAACGCGTTGTGCAGGTTACCAGCAGGCATCATTCGTACACTCGGTGGTTGACGCAATGATGTGGATTAATGCAAAGCACGCGAGAAATATCTGAAAGGGAAGGAATGCTTTCTTGGAAAACTTTCAAAGCAAAACAGATTCATTCTTCCGTTACTCACGAGGGAAAACCACTAAAACATTCATGCAGTTAGCCTTTCGTCATGATTTAGAACTAGAATTCGATTGCTATAATGTTTAATGATCTAACCAGTCAGTCAATAGTGAACGTTGGCGGAAATAAAGAGCCGTAAAAGTTTGAGTCCATTCGTGTCATATAATAGTTAGTTTTGAAAGATCAAAATTATTTTATTTTATTTATTTTCATTTATAGCGATTCAGCATTTAATTTTAACCTAAATTTTTCTTTTTGAATATGGGGAATCACCTACATTTCTACGAGCTTTTATTTAGTTCATTGATGGTGTTTTTCTCCATGATCAAAAGTTAGCAGTAATTTTTTTAACTTTTTCCCTATAAGGCATCGAGTTCAAATTTTGTACACAAACTGTTTTCGAATGACATTACAATACGATAAAGCAGTTTTTAAAAATTCGATTTATATTGTTTAAATTTCGATGTTGAAACGATTTTTCTCTCATATAGTCATTTAACGAAAAAACTAAAAATCTCAAAAATTTATTATTTGCATCATTGGTTAGAAGGGGGTAAAAAACCTTTTAATGAAATTCGCATAAAAAATTTAATGCAGTTTTTGATTTTTTGGCGAATTTTCGAAAATCGCTTTATTTTTTTCCCAACTATTTGACATTGTAGGGTTTATATTTATTTTAACTAACATTTATTTTAAGTTTAAACTACCTTTCCTGTCAAGCCTTACTTTTCCCCTGGAACTGCCAATGCCAGAGTATGTAAATTTTAGTAGAACGCGCAAGGATTCAAATTATCAGCGGAAGTATTCTGAGTTAAATAGAAAGGAAACGAGTTAGAGGTGTGCTGTTCTTACTTCACGAGCGCGGAGGTAGTTAGCCAGAAATTGAAGAACCCCGCGTTTCGGCCGGTGTGCTTGCCGGGAAGTATTGTTAATCGTTCAACGTGATCTTCAAGGTTGCTGAATTAGCAGCGGTATTGTAAAACGCGGTGAGGTTAGTTACTTTTAGAGAGCCTCGTAGTTAGAGTCTTGTCTTTAGTTTTTTTTCAGGTTATTATTTTTTTTGACCGCCGAGTTGACGCAGTTTGTGAGCGTCAAGAGCACGCACTTGTAATTTATTACGTTGAATAAAAAGGGACTTAAACCCTTAACAAGACTCTGTCTTTTATCCAGTTTTCACAGTCACCTCTTGGTTGCGTGCAAGTTGGAGGCACGCAACGCTACATTGGCGCCCGAACACTTATCGAACTGAAATGGCCGAAAATTCGATGGAAGCCGCTGGACAATACCAATTGGAAGGATTTTGATACCTGGTCCAGACTTTAAGAGCGTCAATCAAGCCAAACGTTCATTTCGACGGAAAAAATTCGGTGGCGGTATTTCTAGAAGGTCTAGAAAACCACTTTCAGCTCTACCCTGTTCCTGAAAGACAAAAAGTTGCCATCGCCACATCCGCACTAAGAGGACAGGCCGCGCTATGGTGGAAAAATATAGGCAAATTTTTATTAGGGGAATTTGGAGGCCAGACGTATACATTTGAAAATTTCAAAAAATCGTTAGTAAAGGCCTTCCCAATAGTGAAAGATCGAGCAAGGCTGGAAGCCGAACTATATAGTTTCTATCAACGGGATATAGAAGATTTGACGGACTTTATTCTACGAAAAATTAAGCTGACGGATATGCTGTATGGGAAGAAACCCGATGCGGAAATTATTGAAATAATCTTACCAAGATTGTTACCCGCTGTTCAAGACTACTTCGAAATTAGAAACCCAAGCACATTGCAGGAGCTCTTCGAATTGGCGGTGAAGTTTCAAAATCGCAGAATAGCGGAAAAAGCTAGAGGGGCAACGTATTCTCAAAGTACCCGAAGGAAATCTTCAAATGAGGAAACCAGAAATGGAAATCGCTCTTATTGGGGAAAGAGCTATCAAGCTAACTCATCGAACCTCGAAGGTCAAGGCCCAAAAAGAAAATTCGAAAACAAACATCCGCGTACCCAGAAGGCAGAAGTTGAAAGGAAAGCTTTAAACGAGTAGAGGGGCCTGTGAAAGCGAGGGTCCAGACCCCGGAATTTTTAAAAAAACCCTCAAAAAGACATTTAAATACGGTCATCGTAAAAAACTCACATCTACCAATTATACAAGTCCTGGTTGGCGATGTACCAGTAGAAGCCCTCATCGATACAGGAGCAGAAGGAAATTTTATGAGCGAAAATTTCTTCAAAAAGAATTTTTATAGGGTACGATTATTTAAAACCAAAAATACGGAAATTATAGCGGCGCAAGGAAAAACATGTCACTGCATCGGGAAATTATCATTAAACATACAGGTAAAAGAGGAAAGCCTCAAAGTATTAATTTTTGTAGTAAAAAATCTGCAAAATTCTCTTATTTTAGGTATGGAGTTTTTAAGGGCCGCGAGGGCCAAATTGAATTTTCAAGACAGTTCCGTGGTACTGGAGATGGACCAGAGGGTGGTGGAACCTGTGGAGACACCGCAAGTGTACCTTAGCCATCTGAATGACCATGAAAGGCAAGCAATACAGCAAGTGGTGAGTAATTTTTCTAATTTGTTTTCAGAAAAACCGGGAAATTGTCAGATAGTTACGCATAAGATACAAGTAACTGCCGAAAAACCTTGTAGGACTAAACCTTATCGGTACGACAAACAAAAAGACGTAATCATCGAAGAACATATTCAGGAGATGTTAAAGAATAAAATAATAACGCCCATAAATAGTCAGTACGCGAGTCCAGTCGTACTATGTAGGAAAAAGAACGAGTTTCCTCCTTCGGATAAAAGGGCTTGGAGGTTTGCTATCGATTACAGAAAACTAAATAGTATTACTAAATTTCCAGTTTACCCTTTGCCGGTTATAGAGGAAATCATTAGACAGATTAAATCGACAAGATACATGTCTACTTTGGACTTAACGTCTGGCTACTATCAAATAGCTATGAGACCCGAAGACGTACATAAAACCGCGTTTATAACAAAATCGGGCACTTATGCATTTTTACGCATGCCCTTTGGGTTGTGTAGGGCCCCATCAACATTCCAAAGAGCTATGGACATTGTTCTAAAGCCTGTCCTAGGAAAATCAACTTTAATTTATCTAGATGATATAATTATAACGAGTAGTACGTTGGAACAACACATTAATGATCTAGAAGAAGTTTTTAAATTATTAAAAGAGGCCGGTCTTACAATTAACGCCTCAAAATGGAATTTCGCAACTAAAGAACTTAAATATCTCGGTTATAAAATTTCGCAAAAGGGTATAGAAACGCAAGATTCAAAAATAAAAGCCATCAAGAATTTCCCACCGCCCAACACCGCCAAGAAACTTTCTTCTTTCCTTGGGTTATGTTCTTACTATCGGTCTTTCATAAAAGATTTCGCTAATATTGTTGAACCACTCTTAGTAATGAAAAGAAAGAAAGGTAAATTTACGTGGACAGCGGAAGCAAACACAGCTTTTGAAAGATTAAAAGAAGCGCTCATCAATGCCCCTGTTTTAAAATTCCCGGAGGGGAACGAAAACCTGGAAATTGCAGCAGATGCGTCAGATTATGCGGTGGGTGCGGTTCTTATGCAAAATAGCCATCCTCTGGCATTTTTTAGTAAAACATTGAATCAGACACAAAGGAATTATACAGCTACAGAAAGAGAAACATTAGCTGTATTAATGGCTGTACACAAATTTCGAGTTTATTTCGGCAAAGCGCCAGTAACAGTCTTTTCGGATCATGCGGCTGTTGGTAGACTTTACTCGGGGAAAAACCTAACGCCCAGGTTAATAAGATGGGCTTTAAAACTCCAAGAATATAATATCAGAATAAAATATAAACCGGGTAAGGAAAACAATGTAGCTGACGCACTTTCTCGTATAAAACTGGACGATGAAGGAAATGAACTTAAATGCGCTGTGTTGACTTCAAAAATTTTAGATTCTAGAGATACGATTATCACTGAACTGAAAGCTGATCCTGAATTTGGAAATATCTATGCATATTTGAAAGACCCCGAAAGCTTTGAGCACACAGATATCGATGCGATAAGAAATAGAGCAGAAAACTATGAAATAATAGATAATTTATTATTTTATACGAAAACAACAAACGAAAATCTTGAGTATAAACCAGTCATCCCAGCCTCGCTTCGATTAACCATTTTGAAGGAATTACACGACGCGAAAACAGCGGGTTATTTAGGGGTCAGAAAGACTTTAAAAAGGGTACGTGATGCAGTATATTTTCCGCAATTATACAAAATAGTAACGGCGTATGTCAGGTCCTGCAATCAATGTCAGTTAATAAATGATATTAATTACAGCCCGGCCGGGTACTTAAATAGCATTCGCGCTACATTTTCGAATGAAATTTTAGGCATAGATCTTCTTGGTCCCTTCCCCCAGAGCGAGTTAAATAAGAATCGTTTTCTTTTAGTAATAGTAGATCATTTTTCAAAATGGACAGAAATTGTTCCACTTAAACGCGCGTCAGCCAAAACAGTCGCAGATGCATTCTTACACAGATACATTTTAAAATACGGTGCACCGATAAAAGTCATTAGCGATAACGGAAAACAATTCATTAGTCAAATATTTGAAAACATATGCAATGGACTTGGCATACGCCATATCAAAGTGGTTCCGTATAGACCACAGGCAAACATAGCAGAAAGAGTGAATAAAAACATAGTAAAAATAATTCGCAGTTACGTGAGCACACATCACAAGCGCTGGGATGGCTACATAAATGAATTAGCTTATGCTTTAAGAACGGCAAATCACGATACTACGGGAAAAACCCCAGCAGAATTATTTTTAGGCAGAAAGTTAATTATGCCTTTAGATAAATTATTCTTTGTGCAACAAAGAGAGCAAGAGTTTAAACAGAAAGATGTGCAAAAACTGATTGATCAGGCGCTTAAAAGCTCGGATACGGCAAGAAATAAGCAAAAAACATATTACGATAGAAAACGCCGTGAAGCAGATTTTAAAGTTGGGGATAAAGTATTGAAGCGGAAATTTTCTTTATGTTTATCAAGTGCCCCAGACAATTTTACGGCAAAGCTAGCTCCAAAATTTGAAGGCCCCTATGTAATTCAGGAAATCAAAGGTGTCGTATTATATCTTAAGAACGAGAGAGGGGAGATCTGTAAAGCAAGTCCCGACCAGGTGAAAAAATACTATAATCCAAATGATTTTGAAATCCTTAAAAGTTTCTTGCAGGACTCAAGTCTAAACGAAGGTCCAGAGATAACAACAACTGTTCCACCACCCAAGAAGCAGAGAACTGGAGAGAGACCTAGCCCTCCTACAACCCGGACGACGGTACCAAAAAGAAAAAAGAAAAACTTTCAAACTCCAGCATTTAAGAAAAACAAGAATACAGATGCACCGCGTAAAGAAACCGTGGTAAAGAGCAAAACACCACCTACAACGGATCGCAGGAGAAATTATACATCAAGGAGAACGCGCCCAGGGCCAGAGAGTCAGGTGCCTGCAAGGCCGCCGTTCCGGAAACTGAAACGGCAACAGGAGGAACAAAAATACCACGAACAACAGAAGAAAGTCAAGAAGGACTCCAGGCCGGAGGACGTCAAGACCAGCCGTCCCATGGAAAAACGGAAACGACAACAGCCCGACGATTACTCCGCCAAGAGGCCAGCATGCAGAGGACGCAAAAGAAAAACTAATGTGGACGACACTCGGAGATCAGTAAGGAGAAGATTGACGTCCATGAAACCTATAACTTGGGAACAATATTGCCACAAAAGAATGACGGAGTTTCAAGCATCGAAAACTCAAAGATAAGTTAAAATCTTCGATAAAATTTTTTCTCTTTTGTTCCGAAATGTTGTGCATAAGTACGAAGTTCTATGTTTTGACGAAAGTCAATATGTCTCGGTTGAGACTTAGTTTTGTTTTACTTTATTTAGCTAAGGCGAAAGTATTATTTTCTTTAAGTATAAAAGCTAAGAACAAGCATTTTCTGTTGGTCGAAGGACTAATTCTGTTATGTTAAAGCCAAAATTTGGCCGAAGATAAAAATAACTTCGTATTCTTGTATTAATAAGAATTTTAGTTTCAGTGCCGCCAACTTGGCGAAGAATGAGTAAAGTAAAAATTTATTTCTCTTATTCATTTTATGGTAAATTGTAAAAATCATATGTATTAAAATTTTGTAAATGTACGTAAATACTTGAATGTTATGTAAAAGTAGAATTTAGTCTAGAAGCATAAAATTTTAGATGCTAAAAGTAAAATGCTCAAAAGGAATGAATTCAAAATTTAAGTATTAAACTGTAGATAAAGTCATGCTTTAGAGCGAAAGCCTGCATGTTTAAAGATGAATGAGGGGGAAGTTAGAATGAATGTGTTTTGTAGGGTTCTCCACCTACACTTGAATGTTTAAGAATGTTAAAGTAGCTCATTGAGTTGTAGAATGTCGAGTAAGGTGTGTCTATTTGGTCGTTGAATTCTAACAAATCATGGTGGTTAGGGGAAGTGTTGTAAGACTAAAACACGAATATTCCCGTTTGACACCACACATGGTGGAGAGCCAGGGTAAAGTTAAATTAATGCTTGAAAAATTGAATGAATGTGAATTAAGCAATAACTAAGGAAAACGAATCGTTTAAAAACAAAAATTTATTGTGTTAAGAAAGTGTAAATTGTAATGCATTTAGAAAGATACTGATACTTATTCCTTCCAGATGCTGGAAAGGAAAGACCAAGATTGATTGATGAAGTCCAGGAAAAGTTGCTGTAGGAAGAGAGAGTTATAAGTGTACACAGAATTTTAGTATACAATTTGTTACATAAGATTTTTTTTTTTTTTTTTGTGTAAACGAGGTTCTCGAGAGTTAGTTCAGAATTATAGAAACTTACAACAGGTCGTTTGTAGGACCTGCTTCCAAGTTTTCCAAATTCTGGCAGCGGCAAATGTAGGGTTTATATTTATTTTAACTAACATTTATTTTAAGTTTAAACTACCTTTCCTGTCAAGCCTTACTTTTCCCCTGGAACTGCCAATGCCAGAGTATGTAAATTTTAGTAGAACGCGCAAGGATTCAAATTATCAGCGGAAGTATTCTGAGTTAAATAGAAAGGAAACGAGTTAGAGGTGTGCTGTTCTTACTTCACGAGCGCGGAGGTAGTTAGCCAGAAATTGAAGAACCCCGCGTTTCGGCCGGTGTGCTTGCCGGGAAGTATTGTTAATCGTTCAACGTGATCTTCAAGGTTGCTGAATTAGCAGCGGTATTGTAAAACGCGGTGAGGTTAGTTACTTTTAGAGAGCCTCGTAGTTAGAGTCTTGTCTTTAGTTTTTTTTCAGGTTATTATTTTTTTTGACCGCCGAGTTGACGCAGTTTGTGAGCGTCAAGAGCACGCACTTGTAATTTATTACGTTGAATAAAAAGGGACTTAAACCCTTAACAAGACTCTGTCTTTTATCCAGTTTTCACAGTCACCTCTTGGTTGCGTGCAAGTTGGAGGCACGCAACGCTACAACATCTATGATTTTTAAATTTCAGCATCTAAAAATGTATCGGTTATAGTGTAAGGATTATGTTAATTTTATTAACGGTTAAATTTTATGTTAAAGTTCCTTTCCTGTCAAATTCTTAACTTCAACTTACTACTTCCGGCTAGAACGTAGTTTGGAATTTGCTGAATATTTAATGAGAAGGAGCGGTATTTAAACCACGAAGTTACTGAGAGAGAGAGAGAAACAGAGTTTCTGAACTACGCGCGTCTGCCTTTTTGGCCGCTCTCTCTCTCAAAGCTATTTTTGCGCTCGGCCGTACTCAGGCCCTTGCTAAGCTTCGTAGTAAAATAAGTTAAGGGGCCAACTCTCATTGAACCTTGATAGCTTTGGCTATACTTAGTTAGTTAATCTTAGTTTTAGTTTAATACTTAGTCTTTTAAGTTCAAGTCCAAAGTGCAGACTTTATTTGTACACTCCCAGGCGGAGTTTTGTTAAATCTTATCGAAATAATAAAAGGTTATTTACCCTTCTCTCTTGTTGTTTCCTGTCTTCGAACTCTAGCGATTATTCGCTTATCAGTTCCTAGGTTCCTCACTTCCAACATTAACTTAGAATTCCAAAGTGAGGTACCTTACAATAGTTTTGAAGTTTTCATAGGTCAGGAAAGAAACTCTTCGCTTTCTTTTAAAACAGGGGTAATAAAAAGGTATTGATTGAACGATTTTCTACATTTTTTTTTTTCTTAATTACGCTGGTGTATGAAACAGAAACGTTATGATGTCATTCACACAACAGTGGCATCTTGCTATCGCCGGTAGTATACCATTCAGCGTAATATTATGTTTCTTTTATGTGACATTCAAAAAGGTGCCCGTTATAAAGATTTGAAATTTTTGAAGATTATGAAACAAACTCCCCCCCTTTTAACACAAAAATGATTAAAAAAATATTAATCAGGCGAATTTCTAGGATTTGTTAAAACTAGCACTTTTTTAGAAGCTTTTATTGAACTAGCTGAATTTTTTAAACTGAATTTTTGAAAAGAGTGTTTGTCTCACTGCCACAAAACTTTGCCATCCTTTTTTTTAAACTATTCCCTGATAAGCAAGCTATTAAGTTCAAATTTGCATACATATACGGATGACAATAAAATGTTTATGACAGCAGCTTTTGCCAAATTTGATTCAGAGTTTTTAAATTTAATGTTGAAACCATTCTTTGCACATATCTTCTTTTAACAAATGAACTAAAACTCTCAGAATTGTGTAGTTTAAACCATCGAATAGGGAGAAAACATTTTTCTAAATGAAGTTCATATGAGATTTGAACAGGATTTCTCATTTTTTAACAAAATCGTTAGATATTTTCGCCCATTTAATGAAACAGAAATTATTGGAAATAAAAGAGTATTGTTCATTGTTGGAGAATGATTTTTAAATTGAAAAATGTAATTGAAGACTTAAGAATAAAAAGATGAAGCTAAAAAAATATAAAAAAAAAAGATTTTATAAAATAAGCTTTTATTTAAAACTCATAAAATCATTAATGAACTAAGAGGAGGAAAATGATTTACCGTCTAATTTATTGGGAATAAGAGGTTAGATAATTCTGTTTTCCAAACTCATCTACAATTTTATAACACGATTAGTTAAAGCATGGGGGAATAATTAAAGCAAATAATAATGAAATCCAGTAATCAATTTGCAGTGTCAAAAAGAGAAGATATTTTGTTTAAAAGTTCATCAAGGGCACCCTACGCTTTTACTCGTATTATTAGTGGAAGAAAATTATAGATGAATTTTTGAAAAGAGAATTATTTAATCACTTGTTTCCATTAAACTATATGATAAATAATTTTTATCCTTTCAGTTCATTAATAATTTTGAGTTTCAAATTATATATATTTAAAAATAAAAACATTTTTATGTTTTTTAAATTTTCCACTCATTTTAAAATTGAATTTGAAGATCTACTTTATAAATATTTGATTTTTTTTGCAAGAGGAATTTCAATAATGTGCTAAGCGTGTGCAATTTGTTAAACTGAATACGGCAAAGCACGCGAAGGTTATTTGCCAAAGAGGAAGAATGCCTTCGGTTTTCAAACTGATTACCTAATGAGGATGATCAAAGTTGAAAACACTACATTTTATTTCTCTAATTTGCCGTAACGTTTTTTTTCAAACATGAGGAATAAGCAGATTAAATAACTTATCTAAATTTAATGCTTAGTAAGCTAAGCAAATCAGAATGTATCATCCCAAACTTTGTAATACGTTGTTTTCGTATCAGCTTTGCTTTATTTTGTTCCTTATAGCATAAGAACAATAGTTCATAAAAAATCACCTAGTTTTATTGGAAAAGGTAAATCAAACTAACCGCTGATATCAATTCCCCGCCCTTAAAATGATTGCGTAAATATGCACTTCAGAATTTTACGATAATATATGCATTGTTCCTTAGGAAGACGTCGAGAATAAGCGTAGTTTCGAGCAGGTAGTTTTCATTAGAAGAACATAACACAGGTAAACGTGCTAAATTATATTCTTAGATGTGACTTTCTGAGCACTATTTTACATAGCTTTAGTTAAAGCAATTTTATAAGATTTCATATTTTCCAGAGGATTGTCTAATATTATATTTACTGGCAGAGATTAAAATACTGTCCTTTTTTATATTAAAGTTAACTCTTTTAGAAAAGATCTCTGATGATAAAACTGCTGAATACATTTTGGAAATATATTAATTTGGCTTGAATTAAGATGGTAAATACAAGTTATATGGCGTTAACTGCGTCAAGAATTTCTGTGTTTTTAGCCTGATTATTATAAATTTCAGAGTGTTTCGAAATCATGGTTTTTCAGAATAATTTTTGAAAACTGATCATACTATGTGACAGTTAATAATCTAATTTGCCTTGATAACCAAGGGTTATTAACTCAGTTGGGATGTCTACAGCGTCCGTATTACCTGGGAGGATCCTAATCACGGCCTTGATGTCCTTACCACATGAAAGCTGACAAGGATGGAATTTAATATTTTTATTGTCGAGAAGAGCAGTTACCTAGCGATGAGAGTCTGTACTGGACTTTGATGCGAAATTTGTTCTCAGCTTTCATTTGGGCTTTATAATCCTGCAATTTTGCCTCATCGAGTGCTTTGGTGAGATCGCTCCAAGTGCATTCATTCGAAGTCCTTAATTATGATATCTAGCAATTTTGAACTTTGTCTGGGAAATTCGAAGTTGTTGTCACGTGGTTGGGCAGCACTTTCCGTATTCATCGGTTGAGAATCAATGAGTTGGCTACATTTTTGCTTCACCTCTGATATTGGTTGGGATGTTCGTGTTTTTTCCTGATTTCTGCGGGTCCGGGTACCTCCAACAGAAAAAAACGGGCTTGCGGAATCGGATGTAAATCCGCGTTATTTGCGGATGGTACTTTCTTTAAGTTCGCATTCTTTCTTAAAAGGGCTTCCGTCAAGGAAGAGAAATCTTCGCCATTTCAGACATTATCCTCATGTTCAGAACGAAGTACAGAAAACCGATTGCACGCTGAAATCGTCATATAGGTGGGGAGTTTGGGCAATGCTTTCGCTTTTCGCGGTACACCCGAAAGTCCATTTTCTCAGCCGCTGTAGCGTTATCAATAGATGCATTTGAATCTTGGGGTTGCATGTTGTCTTTTCGGATGTCTTCTGTTCAGTAGTACTAATTCCTGGGAAATTTCTAACAAGTTCAGGGAAGTCTCTTATCAAACCTCACAACAGAGCTGGTGATTTTATAGGCAATGCATCATCATCCTATAAGGCAGAGGCCTTGTGAAGTACTTTCAGCCTAAGATGGTCGGCAAAATTTAGTCTTAACAAAACTCAAAATCCGTTCCGTCCAGATGGGAAAAAGAGCAACTGATAACCGCGGCAATTAATTAGTGGGCAGTAAGCCTGTTAGGCACCGCAAGGCCGTTTTACTCTGCCGAGAAACTAAGTTCTAACATCAGAGGACAGAGGCAATCCTACACTCAACTTTGCTCTACCGAAGTATAGTCGCTAGTCAAATACACTCACCAAAATCTACCATTTCACGCTATGTCCCAGTCTCTAATTCTGACTGATTTTCAACTGGATCTAAAATATAATTTCTTTTGAGAAGTTCTTATTTAGCTTAACCACGGATTTTTTAAAATCTTCAACGAAAGATTATGGAACGACTTTTCGGAAACCTTAAAACTGGGCTAATTAATTTTGCTTTTTAATCACAATGTTTATGTTATTTTCCAAAAATAATTTTTTTTGCATATTATGCATATTAATGCATATTAAAACTAGTTAAGATGTCAAAGAAATAGTTAGAGGGTTTTTTAAAATTTATTTTAAATTTCATATATATACAAATAAAATTTGATATTTAGAATTATCTAGTGTAACTGATATGAAAACCTCGAATTTAATAGTTGATAAGAGCGTGACAACGGAAGGCAATCACAAAAAATATTGTACTAAATTTGCTTTTTAAAAAAGGAAAGTAGCTATAATAATAATATGATTTTTTTTTTAAATTTATGTTTCAAATTTTGCTGGTTAGAAATTATCTACCGAATTTTTATTTATTCGTTATTAAAATAAAGCAAGGTTATGCGCAACAAGACTAGAAAAGGAATCTATGCACGTTTCACGGCGATCATCTGTGTAAGATGACCAACTCTGAAACTGAGATATAATTAAAAATAAGCATCTTACAATATATAAAACCTTCAGAGTACAGTTTCAAAAACTTTTCAAAAATAATTTTATTGTTAAAATTTTTTTAATTAAAAAATTTATATTTGTTGGTTATCCGGTATTCGCCGATATATACCACTCATGTCTACACACCCGCCGATATATACCACAATTCTTGCGTGTGTTCGGCAAGCTTAGAAAACATTCTGGACTCTTCTTCAAGAAGATGATACTTTAAAATTTTTATTTCCTTGTTGATGATCTCTCAGGGAAGGTGCGGATAGCTTCTTTTCTTTTAATTCAATGTATCCAGAAACTGACATCTACAGGCCAGCAATGGAACGCCTATGGCAGGGGTGGCCAAGCTTCAGGACCGTAGGAACCATATGTTAGATTTCAGGAAACTTCGAGAGCCGCAGCAAGATTTTCTTAGAGTGACAATTCCTTATATGGTTTTAAAAGGAATGAAACAGATTTTGATGAAATTAAAAATTTTAAGTAAGTTAATAAGAATTTCGCATTTTCTGTTTAATTAACGTTGTTACATATAAATATAAATAAGAACTTTTATTTCTCTTATTGTATGTTCAAAATAATTTGTTTTTATGATACTGATTTGAAACTACCACACAATGCGATTCAGCGTTCTTTTTTCAAACGGGAAAATAAACATTACCTTCTGGTTTTCATATTTCCTCCCCCCGTTTAAAATTCTTAAACCGTTTTAACAGAAGTACATTAAAATCGAAAGAAGGAATAATAATGGTCTTTCCGAATACAACAAGGTAAAAATCTTTTCATTTCTATGAAGAATAAAGCAATAATTTGTAAAAAAAATCCCGTGTTTTTTCTTTAATTCATGCACAATCTGCTGGAATGAGTAAAATAAATAAGCTAAACAGGCAGCGTGTACTACGGAAAAATTACTATTCTAAAAAGGTTTGCTCGAATTTTCCAAAGCATACGAGGGCTATCTACGAAAGAGGAGGAATGCCTTCGTAAAAGACTTTTCTAAAGGAAACTGACTCATGCATACGCTCATCGAGAAAGGAATATTGCATTAAAATAAATAGTTAAAAAAAAAAAAAAAAAAAAAAAAAAAAAAAAAAAAAAAACAAAGAGAGAGAGAGAGAGAGAGAGATCAGAATTTTCAAAACTCGAAACTTTGCTTTTTTAATTATTATTATTAGCATTCTTATATTATTCGAATCTACCCTAAGAAAATCTTATATTATTCGAATCTAACCGAACGTTTAACACAGAATTTTGGAAAGACTAGTTTTATTGATTCACTAAAAACTAATGCAATTGTTGAAATTTCACTGTTTGATTCACTAAATTCACCCCTTGACAGCAATGCGTGTGACACTGTTTCAATATGGTATCTAACGAAATTTGTCAAAATTACCACTTAAGTAATCTGTGCTCTGAACCTTGTTGAAAATTCTCGAAACAATCTCTCGAATTATTTCGATAATTGCGTAAATGTATCTCCTGCATGTTTCTAAAAACTTAGGACGAGGTATAAATGCTGTGAAGGGAACATAACTCCAAATCTGTTGAATTATTCGGCTACGGTTGCTAAATTTTGAATTATTAATTGAAGGTCAGAGCTGTTACTCAAATATGTTTATCAAATTCGATTTAGAAAATTATAGAGTTTGGTGTTCTTTGTAGCATAAACTAAGTCCAAACTCCTAACAGACTTAGAGCGTGTTATCTCTGTGTCTGAAAAGAACTGCAAAGTCTTAAGGAGGTTTAAAAACAAACTTTTTTTATTAAATCTGGACTTGAACATAAATTGCATGTCTTGTGTTTACAAATCAACAACTATTTGTGGCAAAGTAACTTAAAGTAACAGTCAAATTCAAATTTAAACTAAGCTAAGCAGTAAACAACTGCGCAATTTGTTTAACGCGAAATGGCCTCAAAATTTCTCACTGGCTTAACAATTTAAATATCAGCAGCTATAACGTACGCCGAAGAATTACGATCTTGTCAGAGATAGCAACACCTAGTAACGTGGCTTTGAGAGGCAGAAACATGCTCTGTCTTACAATCAGAAACTCTGATTTTAAATATTTTAAAACTAAATTTACATTTTGATGAGGAGACGGAAAGGACAAATGATAGCACAGGCTGAAAATATTAATGACTGGTTAAATAAAATGATAATGAATGAATCTCAAATCAATCAAAAAATAGATGAATCTCAAATTCATGAGTTTAATTATGTATTTCTTTTGCTAAAATTTTATTCGCATCTTTTTACTGAACTTAGGTGTATTTTTAAACAACATATTCTTATATTTGTTTTTCATCAGCAAATAACAAGCTCTATTTTATTTGAAAATTTTTAATATCAAATTAGAATTTTTTTTTCTTTTATCATTTACTTATTTTTATTCGAAGAATTCGAAAGGTCTGTTATTCAAAAAATTCGAAAGTCATTCAAGTTTCGGACTTATATTGGAAAAAATTCAGGATTTAAGCCAGCTTTAGGTCTTTTCAATGCAAATTAAAAATTATACATATTTGCAGGATTCCTTTGAAAGATTTGAGATACGAATTAGCTCCAGTTAGCTAATTGGAGCTAATTTAAATGAAGCTACTGCGCCATATATTTGTAGACTAGCGTCCGAAAATGCATGCATCATTGCATTTGATTATATTTCATCGAGTTTAGAATCTTTTTATACTTCATAATATGCCAAATATTCGTAGTAAGGTCATTTAAATCAAATCGATTAGTATCTGATCAAATCGTTTAGCTGCTTATTTTCCATACATCACTCTTTCCACTGAGAATGCCGTCAGTTAAAGGAACATTTGAGCCTACTGCGTTGTCCCAAAGGAAGTGTAACAAGAATTTAATTTTGGTTGTAAAATGTACAATTAAACCCATGGGATCGAAACGTTCCCGCGCAAAATAGACCCATGCATGGAGGTAGTAGGAAGTAAGAACTTTCTTACCTCCATGGACCCATGCAAATCGGCTGTGGAAGAGGGAGAAATGAAACGCAAGGCCCGAAAGATCTCAACGCTTCGTAGTCTGAATACCTCTAACGCACTGTCTCCCTTTAAACGCTCGACAAATCGATTTTCGTAGTATCTTCCTCGTTATTACATATCAGTTGCAACGCCTTCAGGGATGTATTTTTTAAATTATATGGCGACTGATATTCAGCATTACTTCCTGCCCCCTGTGCTTTTAACTTTTCAGGATTAGAGCCAGATCTACATAGCTTTATTCTGGTTTTCTCCCGTATTTCCCCAGGGTCAAAGAAAATTAAATTTCTGATAAAGAATACGGAACATTTGGTAATCTTCATTTATTTATTTATTTACTTTTTTTTTTTTTGTTATTCTTTCAAGTGTCTAGTGTGTCCAAATAAATAAATAAATAAATCAAATAAAAAAAAGGATAAGGAAAGAAGGAATAGGTTGCAAAAGACCTCAAATAGAACTCTAGTAAATCTAGGTATTTTAGTCATTTCCTCTGCAATCTAATTGTTTATTTTTAAATCATAAGAATCTATGAAATTATCTGTATTCTCCACTTAATCTTAGCTTCAACTACAAATTTAACATTAAATTTGTTTCTGTTTAATTAATTATTAACCAGAAACAAAACATTAAAAATGTTTTGTTTCTGGTCTGAAAGGATGCATAAACACTGTGTAGTTTAGTGATGGAGTTTCCCTTTCTAATAATTATATGGTGAAGCAAATAATTAAAATTATCAAACGTTAAAAAAATGCCAGTTGTTTGATAATTAAAATTATCAAACAACTGGCATTTTTTTGGCAACTTCTTTACTCAGCCTTTCCCTCAAAGCTTTTCATACAGCTTACATAACTCAAAACTGCTTCTTAATTCATTCCTTAGACTAACAATCGAAAATGAAGAACCTCAAAATTGTTATATTACTTTAATATTTATGACACTTCTTCCAAAAAAGTTTTCTTTCATGTTGTCAGCCTTTATAAACAGTATTATGTCCGAACAAATCAATTATATCCTGAATGGATTATTTATGTTCAACTACATTTCTTAAACAACAATTGACGATATTTTCTGGAAAGTTTAGTGAAGAATGTGCTCAGATATCCAACTGACTGGAAAATTCTGCTTCCGCTTTCATTGCATACATTTACGTTAATGCTGTGAATTTTTGGACACGTTGTAGAGACATTAGGTATTTTTTGGAAGCAGGTGTCATGAAAAATTAGAAACGCTCTCGCCGGGAATCGAACCACGACGGACCTCTGGAATACGCGCCCAACGTGTTGACCACTACACTACGAAGGCATGCTAAGAAGGCGGAAGAAATACCTTATAACTTAAATTCCTTTTCAT
Source organism: Stegodyphus dumicola (assembly GCF_044657685.1). Taxonomy (NCBI): domain Eukaryota; kingdom Metazoa; phylum Arthropoda; class Arachnida; order Araneae; family Eresidae; genus Stegodyphus; species Stegodyphus dumicola. The sequence goes on from NC_140780.1 coordinate 164,768,832, forward strand.
GCTCTTAACCTACAGAAAGTTGAAAAATCTGAAACCTGGTCAGTGTTGTGCTATGTGGATGTAGCAAGCGAACAAAAAACAGATTTGCTGTCTAGAATGAGAATTCTTCATTTTGTGAGAGATCCTTCTTGCAGGCATACGCGAGAAACTGTACGGAAAAACAATTCATCTGTTCTGTATAGAAGTAATTTTATAGATAGAAGATGATATAAGGAATTTTATGCCATATGAATGGATTATAATTATGCGCATAAATATCTTTCAAAAACTATCTGTTAACTATTATAAGTAGCGTATCAAGCTATTTGACGACGATCTTTCCAGGTCATCTGTCATTTCATATTCTCCCAGGAGAAGCCTTTTTTGAATATCGTGCTATTACAGCCTTTATCAGTGGGGTAGGTAACAGGAATTTCAATTTCAATTTTTCCGAGCAATCAAAGCAAAATTCAAAAACGTGATAGACCACGTGACTGTGAAGTATGTATGAAGTGATATTACTACTACGCTCCGTTCCGTAAACTACGAGTTCTGACATTGCTTTGATAAGATATCAGTGTGACTGACGATGATACCTAACACAGACAATAAAGGAATTTTTTATTTGATTACAGATCATTGTTATGGTTATTTTGATGCATGCATATATAAAACAAATATACATGAATGTTTATTCTGTCTTGCAGCAATTCTGAGAAAGTTATTTCCCCCTTTTTCAGAATTTCCTTGAAATAATAATATCGTTAGCTGTGCCCCACAGACATTCTTAGTAATACATTATTACATATTTGTTTTCAAGCATATTCGTTAGTCCATAACCAGAATAGTAGATGAAATCCTAATTGAAATCGCTCAGCTCGATACGGCTATTATAATTAATTTAAACCGATTATTTATTATTCTGCAGAGTATGGTATTTAAACTCCTTACTTTTACTGTAATATTTCATTTATCAAAATACTTGATTATTATACCTTAAAAGTTTTAGAACAAAAATATAGTAAAAAAAAAGATGATCACATTTCCCAAATGCAATAATTGGATTACGGCAAAGCACTGGAGGGCTATCTATCTAAGAGGAGGGATGTCTTAGTGGAGGCCTTTCTAAGACAGATTGCTTCATATTAACGTTACAGATGAAGAAAACCCCGAAACCTCCCATGAAGCCAGTCCGTTCGTCGGATATGATTTCCTGCTGCATTACCACTGTTCAATGATTTTACCTAATTGCCGCTTGTGGGCCAGCAAACACTTAAAAGGGAACACAATTCAAATTTGAAAACAATGAAAAATATTTTATTGACGATAATGGGAGTTTAAAGTAACTAAATGATCTTTCGGAACATTCAGATTGGATTTTTGAAGATTTAATATTGATTAACCCAATTATTATACTATTTTATCTACACTATCACTTCAGTTTTTGTCAACTCTCACCATGATGCAAATTACTTAATGGATATAAGTATAGAATTCTTAAGCTGGGAGAGAGTGAATGAAAGCAGTTGTGCAGTTGTTTTAGGTGAGATTCCAATTGTTTTAATATTTTGATTTTCTGCCCTGCGTATTCGTATTATTTGCTCATAAAAGGCTGACACTTGGAACTTCGTTTCAAGAGAGCTGTAAAATGGTTCTTTCGACATTTGAACGGTTTTACTGTCTGCTTCTGAAAGTATGTGGACTTGAATCTGGATCTGAATTATATAGCGAATTTCAGACTTTGATTGCAGAGGAGGAAATTACAGATTCCAGTCACGAAAGGAGGAAACTGGATTCATCACCGTAAAAGAACTTGCCGAACTAGATGTACTGATTAGAATGGAAGGATTCCCAATCTTAATTTAGCTCACACCCTGCTATATTTTCTGGGAAAACTATTGAATTGATGATTGTTCCTTCTTATAACGAATCAGCCCATATTGGATTCCTACCACTACTCTCACCATTTCCCGAATCTGATGATGAAAATGCAACTACAACCACCGAATTCATGCGCATTGAAGATGAAGCAATGTGATCCAACAATAAAGCGTCTGAGCCCAACGTTTGAGTACATTTCTGTATAAAACTCATTTAATGAATCCTTTTAGAAAACGTTAACTCTGAAGATGAAAAGGTAGAACCAAAAGTCCTAAAACGTCTACTGTCTTATATAGACGTAAAAGCCAAACCCATCACTTAGCTTGACAGGCCCCACCCTCTGCTTCTTTGGAACAAATGGATGAAGCTCCCATTCCAAACAGCTCCAGTGACGATGCAAATGCATGTGAGAATGTTTCAAACCCTTCAAGGGATTCAAAAAACCCTTCCGGAAATTGAAATTGCAAATAATACAGAATTTCAGCACCCGATACGGACTGCCAGAATGCCTCATTTTGTAGTCTAAGACTCTACGTATAAGTGCGGAAGGACTTCATAAAAGTCATTAAAGCTGCTATTACCATGGACTGGAAAAGAAATAAATTGCCTGACACGCATTTTAAAGTATGTGTGAGAAACCCTCAGACTCACAGAACAATGGCTGTTTTTTTATTCATTAATTAAATTAAATTAAATATCACTCCTTCATCTTGCTTGGAAAATGCAACCCTAACATAAATATCGAAAAGCTTTCCACATACACCGAAGCAGATGATATCTAACAAGAAATAATTTCCTTAGGGCATCAACTGTTGAAGACTAAGCAATAGATATAAAGAAGTACTGAGAAATGTACAAAACTACAATTATTCCTGATTGCTGCCTCTAAAAGTGACAGAACATGACCTATCTACAACATTAGATTTATGCATTTCCTTGAAGTAAAGAGCGTGTCATACAGTGTTCGCGTTGGCCACATGCAGTACTACCACTGATACTCCTTCCATCGTACTCAAACTGCGTGTAGACATAACTCCAGGTGTGCCAAGTATGGCAGCCCGCATTTTCAATGGATTGTTCCCCCAAAAAGAGGGTACATCGCAGTGCCAACTTCATCATGAAATATCATGTTTTCGAAACATTTTCAAAATTCTTAAACTCTGACAAATCTAATCATAGAAATTACTCCGATCTCCAACAAAAGTTACCCAGAAGCTCTTGCCGCGCCTACAAAAACGTGTCAGTGACCCTAATAAAGCTCTAGAAGACTTGCAAGTCCTTATCAAATACAGGGTGAGTCAGAATTCATCATCAATATTTGGTGGGGAGGTAGGGAAAACGAAAAGAAGGAGATTTCACATAGGAATGCATGGGCGCATATGCCATGTAGTAGGGCAAAATGACCCCAGTTTAATAATTGAAAGAACACATAAAAAGGAAGTAGTAAGGAAAAAAACATTTATTATCTTACATGTAACGTTTCTTTGCATCGGTTTTACAGGCTTACAAGAGGTGCTCGAACTGCTGACCATGTGCTAGAATGCATGACTCACAACGGCGTTGCATGGACAATCGGACCTTCTGGAATATGCCTGGCATTTACATGCATATCTGCAAGTTCATTCCACGTATACTGGTTCATGTTATTTCTGCAAAGTCACATAGTCGAATGACGACTGGCTGTACACGTCAAACAGCTGTGCTTATGTATGAAAGTTGTGTACATACAGCGCCCTCTACACCACCATGCGTTCGTCTGCACCCATACTTTCCTATGCGAAATCTCCTTCTTTTAATATTCCCTACCTCCTCGCCAAATATTGATGATAAATTCTGAATCACCCTGTATATCAAGAACTTTGGAATTAGCGATCTCGCAGAAAGTACCTAAGAAAAACCTGTTTCAGAAACAGAGACTCCATTGTGAAATCATCATTGCATGTTGGATAACATGCCGAACTGTACTTCCCACAGTTAAATGGCTGTATGAAATACATACAGTCTAAGAAACAAGCTTGATGAGCACGACGACCTCATTCTGAATAATGATACTGACATTCGTCTGCTTACTGAAAAACACGCCACGAGAGTGATAAATTGAAAATTATGAAAATCACGAATCATATTCCTATGGTTGTGACAGGCTTCGTCATAGAGCTGGAAGAATCTTGATCTATGTAAATAATAAATTTTCCTCTTGCTTAATCACCCAGGACAACAGCAAGGTTACGAGATCATGGTTTCTTCAGCCACTCTTCCATACTACGGAGACGTCTTTCTCTTTGCAATGTACCACCTCAGGCAATACACTTATTGACAGCGTTCTCTTCTCCATTATTCCCGATAAAATACCTGTCATTGTTGGACGAGATTCAAATGCAAAACACAACGATTAGAGTTGCAGAAACGCTAATTTAAACCGAAAGACCCAGCACTAGTTCATTCTCAATAATCCCATCCGAATCTATGCGCCCGCGAAAACTATATGCAGACTTTTTCACCTAGAAAGACAACAGGACATACTTCATTTAATGCTTCACAACTCTATCATCCGTATTGCAATACGAGTAGTATAAAAATACGGGTTCACCTGCACGCGGTGTGCGGTGTGGGCGTGGTCAATGACGTCACAGAGGGCGGGACCAAAGGCAACGTCATCACACTAGGAGGCGTGGTCACGAGAGGAGTTGAGGTGTTGGTAGATAGCTGATTGAGTTGTAGACCTCCTGCTTTTCATTAAAAGTTAGTTTTTTTTAATTTGGCAACGGAGCCATGGCGTCCTCTAGGGATGAAAAAAGAAAATAATTTATTTAGGAATTGCTCATGGCGTCCTCTAGGGACGAAAAAAGAAAATAATTTATTTAGAAGTTTCTTTTATTAAAAAAATGTTGTATGATTCAAAATATAGAATTGAACTCTCAAACAAAATATCTCACCAGCTCAGTAGTTTGAAGATTTTAACCACTAAGCTGACGGGATACATTCAGATTCAGGTAAAAAAAGCCTATATAAGAAAATGGAATTTGAATCAGCTCATCAATTGCAATTATGCCTGCCCCAAGAGAAGCCACCGTTGCGGTGTGTTTATACACTGTTTTATGTGTTATTTTATCATCCATCTATATTTTTACAGAATTTCATAAAATTCCTATTGATTTTACGCTACGTCTTAACGACAGTGGGAATTTATCATTATCCATATGAAGAATAATTCAATAGGTTATGAATATGAATTTATCGTATCAGGATCCGGCTCATGTTGCAAGTTTTGGTGGTGTTGAAGCTTTACATCGTGCTGCAGGAGGTAAAGTTTCCAGGAAAGAGATTCAAACATGGTTAGAGGGAATAGATGCGTACACGCTTCACAAACCGATTCGCCGAAAATTTCCAACGAATAGAGTAATCGTGTATTCTATAGATCAACAATGGCAAGCTGATTTAGTGGATGTTTCACATTTACGTGATCATAATGATGGTTATCGATATATATTAACCTGTATTGACATATTATCCAAATATGCATGGGCTGTTCCTCTGAAACAAAAGAGAGGAGAAGATATTGTGAAAGCGTTTCAAAAAATAATGAGTCAACGTAAACCAAAATTCCTTCAAACGGATCAGGGCACCGAATTTAAAAATAAAGTGTTTATAAAATTTTTAAAAAGAAATCAAGTTAAACTTTTCAATACATTCAATACTACCAAAGCATCCGTGGTGGAAAGGTTTAATCGCACTTTGAAAACAAAAATGTGGAAATACTTTACGACTCGAAATACGTATAAATATGTAGATGTCTTGGACAAATTAATAGAAAGTTATAATGCTACTTTTCATTCAAGTATAAAGCGAGCTCCCATAGAAGTCAATTCAGAAAATGAGAGTGATGTATGGTTTACCTTGTATGAAGATCATCCTTCTAACGTTTCTAAATGTATATTCGCTGTAGGAGATGTGGTACGTGTTTCCAAACTAAAGCTTACTTTCGAAAAAGGCTATGAAACCAATTGGACGGAAGAACTATTTGTGGTGACAGAGTGTGTTAAAAGACATCCAGCCGTGTATAGAATTAAAGATTTACTTGGAGACTCAGTAAAAGGAACGTTTTATGCACAAGAGTTGCAGAAAGTGAGACTGAAAGAGGAATATCGCATTGAAAAAATTTTAAAGAAACGTATGCGTAAGAAACAGACAGAATACTTTGTAAAATATCGTGGTTATCCCGACAAATTCAATCAATGGATTCCAGCTTCTAATTTACTCTCGATATAAAGTGTGAGAAAATATTGTATCCGAATCATTTGTGAAAATGAGTTTCTACGTAACACTTCCGAGCGATAGCTCTATGAATTATTTCCCCGAAAATAAAATTTCACATTTTATAACACGTTTACCTGTTCCCATTGAATTAAAAGGTATGTGGGAAGTTGGTTTGGTTGAATTGCTATATCCGCACACATGGCACAATGTGAATGCAGACAATAACTTAATTGGATTTGTTTTAGAGAAAGATGGTGAAATGTTAGGTCGTAGATTACCTCCAGGATGTTATGAAACAGTACCTGATATTTTAAAAGCTATTTATATTAAAGAACATCAAAACAAAATAATATTTAATTATAACCCAGTAACAAAACGAGTGAAAATCAAAGTGAAAAATAACGCTAAAGTGATTTTACATGATGGGTTAGCACAAATGTTAGGTTTTGAACCTATGGAAATTACATCTACAGATGATAGTTCCGAAACTGTTGTAGAAAGTCCTTTTGCAGCCGACCCCTGTGCACATTATCGTGTATTAATGATATATACGGATATTGTGGAACCTCAAATCGTAGGAGATGTTTTAGCTCCTCTTCTTCGAATTGTAAGAGTAACTGGTAGCGATGGAGAAGTGGTGAGTGCACTATTTGATAGACCTCATTATTTACCTGTGAATCGGAAAATGATAGACACTTTGGAAATCGATATAAGAACGCATATGGGAGCATTTACGCCATTTGAACGAGGAAGGTCATACGTGAAACTTCATTTCCGTCAAAAATACTTGTCATAATGTATGTACCTTATCAGTGTTGTCAAAAATCTTTTGAAGATTATTATGTACAACAAACAGGACATGGATTGAATTATTATCAAGGTAATCTTTATCAGAGAGGATACGGATTAGGGGGTCTATTCAGATCCTTCTTTCGCGCTGCCGTACCTCTTATTAAATCAGGAGCCAAAGCAATTGGAAAACAAGTATGGCATAGTGGACTGAATTTGTTAAATGATGTATCACAAGGACAAGATGTAAAAGAGGCTGCTAAGCGTCGACTGAAAGAAGCCGGAAATATATTAACGGATAAAGCTGCTACTAAAGTGAAGAACATGATTGGTTCTGGACGAGTCAATAAAAAGCAGAAACGTAGGAAAAAGCGTACCATTTTTCACCGATCAAAGAAGGTGAAAGCACAGGATATTTTCTCTTAAAAAAAAAGTATGACTTCGTATATACATCGAGACTCTCCCGTTTGCGTCAAATCTGAATTAGATTTATTTACCATTCCTCCTACGCAAACAGCTATAGAAAAAGGACAGTTTGTGGAATATCACCCTCTCGCAAATATACGAGATGGAGGACCTATCGAATTTAATATTTCTGGCAGTGGTGAAGACTATATTGATCTAGCTGCTTCTTATATACACGTGAAAGTTAAAGTAGTTAAGGCAGACGGATCCAATCTAACAGACAAAGAACCGGTTGCCCCTGTAAATTTATTTTTACATTCTCTCTTTTCGCAAGTAGATGTAAGTTTAAATGAAAGAAACATTTCATCTGCGACAAATACCTATCCCTATAGAGCCTTCATCGAAACGTTATTGAATTATGGGGAAGATGCAAAGAAAAGTTTACTCACCTGCGAAGGATTTTTCCAAGACACTTCATCTAATAAAATAGATGTCTTAGCTCAAGATGCGGATGCTGGACTAAAAGCTCGCGGTGAACTTATAAAAAACAGTCAAAGTGTGGATTTGATAGGACAATTACATTGTGACATTTTCCAACAAAATCGACTCATGTTAAATTTAGTTGATGTGAAAATTAAAATGGTGCGTAGTAAATCTGCTTTCTGTCTAGTTTCTACTGAGAAAGATGCCGATTATAAAGTGATCTTGGATCATGCTTCTTTGTTTATCAGAAAAGTAAAAGTAAACCCTGGAGTCTCTCTCGGACATGTAAAAGCGTTGGAAAAAAGTTCTGCTAAATACCCTATAGATCGAGTATTATGCAAAGCATATTCAGTATCTAAGGGAAGTTGGTCTTTTATGCAAGATAATGTATTTTTAGGATTGATGCCCAAGCGAGTCATTATTACTTGTGTAGAAAATGCTGCAATGAATGGACAATATTCAATGAATCCCTTTCTGTTTGCCCATCATCATGTCAACTTTATATCGATTTATGTAGATGGACAACCCGTTCCATGTAAACCAATGGACCTTGATTTCGAATCTAATCATTATGTGCGTGCTTACCACAGTTTATTTTCTGGATTTAATCGCGACAAAGGCATCTATTTATCTCGAGAAGAATTTGTGAAAGGACATGTGTTATATGCTTTCGATTTAACTCCAGATATGTGTGATGGATCTCATTTTAACTTACAGCATCAAGGTAATTTGCGAGTAGAAATTAAATTTGCTAAAGCTCTCTCTGTGACTCTCTCGGTGCTAGTCTATGCAGAATTTCAAAACGTGATAGAAATAACAAAATCTCGTCATGTACTATGCGATTTTGCTAATTAAGCAATGGACAGCCTTGAAATAAACAGAGCACTCTCTCAGAATGCAAAGACACGAAAAGCATTTCTGGGAGTTTTTGCAAGTGATCGACTCCCTATCGAGATCAAGAAATATCCAAGTTGCTTTATAGCTAATGTAGATCGTGCATCTGAATCCGGTAGTCACTGGTTAGCCTTTTACATTTCATCCCCACAGCATTTAGAATTTTTCGATTCCTATGGACATGACCCATCCTATTTTCCTGGACCGATAGCCAAGTATGCAGAACGATTTCCACAGATGGACTTTAATTCGATGACTCTCCAAACTAATGTAACAGCAGTATGTGGTCAATATTGCATATACTATTTACATTGTAAATGTCGTGGACAATCTCTCAATGATATATTGTTATCTTTCATACCTCAACATATATCTAATGATATTAAAGTATATAATTTTGTAATCAAGAAATTTCATGTAAGATCTTCTTTCTATCAATAAATACATTTAAACTTTATACATTATGTGTCTTGTCTCATTTAATATGGAATTTCCAAAGCTACAACATCCTTTCACAATGGTGATTTCGGGACCCACTGGATGTGGGAAAACCTATTTTGTACGAGAACTGTTAAAGTATAAAGAGGAAATGTTTTCAACGATTCCCGATAAAGTAGTATGGTGTTATGGAATTTACCAACCTCTGTATAATGATATACCGAATGTTACTTTTGTCGAAGGTTTACCAATTAAATATCAAGAATATTTAGGTTCCAACACATTATTCATCATAGACGATTTGATGAGTGAATGTGGGAATGATAAACGTCTGACTAACTTATTTACAAAAGGAAGTCATCATTTAAATTTAAGCGTTATTTTTATCACACAAAACTTTTTTCACAAGGGAAAAGAAATGCGTGAAGTGACTTTAAATGCACACTATTTGATTTTGTGTAAAAACAGAAGAGATGTCAGTCAAATCGTACATTTAGGAAAACAGCTCTTTCCGCGTCATTTAAAGTTTTTTCAAGAAGTATATGAAGATGCAACCAAGAAACCTTTTTCTTATTTATTCATTGATCTGCGCAGTGAAACTCCGGAAGAATTACGTTTACGCACCCAAATTTTACCTAACCAAGTACAGTATGTTTATCAAATGAAACGTTATTAAAAAATAATAAAAACAACAGCTTTATAAAATGCATCATCATTTTATAAAATGACGCTGGTCAAGAAACAGCTAAGACAGTTACAGCTGTTAAACATTTGTCCGTTAAAGTTACGGAAACAGCTATTAAAGAAAATTAATATCAATTGCATAAAAGCTATATGCGAATGTAGTTTAAACATACTCAAAGGAAACGTTCCATTGTCGGAGCAACAAAAGAAGTCTCTCTGTAAGCATAAAACAACTTTACGAAAATTAGGAAATCGTAAGATTTCTCTTGTGAAGAAACGAAAATTAATTTTACAAAAAGGAGGTTTTCTAAACGTTTTGATTCCTGCTGCTCTCAGTGTTCTTACAGGACTAATCAATGGAGTTCACTAAGAAATATGTGTTAGTTCCAGAAGAGATGATGACAAAGCATACCATTTCTGATAAACAGTTAAGTGAATTGGATAAAGCCATGATGCATATTTTAAACAGTTCAGTTGACGATCGTGAGAAAATAGTGCGTTATTATGAACTTTTACAAAAGAAATTGAACTTAAAGGAATACAATTCACCCTTTAAACCTCCTAAAGACGACTCACAAAATTCTTTAGACGATTCAGCTGAGATCAAGAAAGTGAAAGAGGAAGAAGCCCCTTCATCTGTGACAGACGGCGACAAACAGATGACTGTAACTGATTATTCTACTGTTATCTTAGACAGTGTACCTTTACGAATGAGAAGAAAAGCACAAAATGCATTAGCTATTTTAAAGCGACATCCTGATATTCTTAAGTGGAATGATAAAGGCGAGGTACTTTATCATAAGGAAAAAATTAAGCACTCAAATATTATAGACTTATTCAATATCATTTTTACAACCAAAAAGAAAAAGATTAATATTCCTGCTAAAAACGAATTTTTAAAAGCCTTGACTGAAATCAACATGCCAATGGATTATATCATAAATGAAAATTTACAGAATCATGATGTTAATATGAAAAAAAAATATTGCATGTTAAATCTGTAAAACATATACGTTCTCCACGAAAATGGGAACCTTATTAAATGAATAAAATCATTATTTTTATATATAGACTCTTTCTTCTCTCTACAATCAATATTTGTTTTACATCGTTTTTAAATGTTATGAAAAACATTCATTTCACCAAGAAGCTTTTACCTTTCAATACATTTATTTTCAAAGAATAAATTTCTGTATTATACATAAAATATACTTGGAATTTTCTTTCATTAGTTAATGTCAAATTAACAGCAATATCCATTTACTGACATTTGATATACACGTTTGCTTTAAAATTAAAACAAAATTTCAATATATTTCTATTAAAAACATAAGGAAAAAAAAATAGTCATAACATCAACCAAACACAGAAATTTAAATAGAATAGCTGTACTTATATCAATGCATTTTTATAATCTTCATAACATTTCGATTCAAAAAACCTATCACAAAATAAATGAACAATTTTTTCCTGCCTTAAAGAATCTCTTATATTTTTAAAATTAATACATAAAAATATATCTTCACCAATATAATTCATCAACACTTATCGTAATACATTCTTGTCTTGTCTTGTTTGGGAAGGACAGTCTGTCCGGCGTCATATGTATATTACGTTATCAGGGTAAGATAGGTTAATGGAAAACTCTGATAATCACTGAAAACTTATTTGAAAGAGTTGTTATTCTTAAGTTTGACATTACATATATGCATAAGGGGAATCTTAAAAGCATCATCCACTTATCATGATAGAGTAATGGAAAATTTCTAAAACTCTGATAATCATATGCGAAAGAATGTATTATCTTAAGGTTGTTGTTGCTATTCCAAGTTTGACAATACATACATAAGTGAAGGAAGATCCTTGATAAGCGTTGTAGACTTCACGTTATCATGATAAGGGTTAATGGAAGTTGAAGTTGTATTCGAAAGAAAGGGTTATCCTGGTTCAGATTACACAAATCTGGAATGTTGGAGAACATTCTTTAATCCCTATAAAAGGTGTTTCAGAAATGGAAGAAGTCAGTTCGCTCGACAATCTCGGAAAGAGCAAGTCTTCCTCATTAATATTTTCTAAATTGAAAATGTCAACTTTTGAAAATGATGTTGCTGGAGATCTGATAATCAGTATGGTTCCGGAACATGTAAGTTTTTTTTTTTTTTTTATAAAATATTTTATTTTGCAAAAATTATTTTAGGGTGGATCATTCTTTCAGGACCTCTTATGTTAGGGAAAAGTTTTAAAATGGATTATTACAGATTAAGTTTTTCAGTTTGTTAGGTATGTTTTACATGATTTTACGGTGTGAATTTTTAGTATCAGTGTATGTTTTGAAGTTTTAGTACCTCATTCGAAAGTTTAAACTTATAACGTGAACTTAGTTAACGCTGATAAATGTTTCTTGAAGAGGTATTGATATTTAATTACATATGTATAGTTGTGATTTTTGATATTACATTTTCAGTTTTATGTATTGCATATAATTTGCAAAGTTGTTGTGTTTTAAGAAAGGTAGCGGTACGGTATCAGAAAATGTAGTATGTTAACAATAATCCTTCTCCGTTACACGCTTAAGACATGAATGAATCTTAAATTCCGAAATAACTATGTTTCTCAGTACTTGAAATGCAACGTAAATCCATGTATACATTAAATGTTAGAAAAGAAAAAATATCGGTAGTTAGTTAAATATTTTAGATACACACTTTCTATTGAAAATATATTCTTGTTTTGGGGTAGAAGAATTCTATTTGTTATCTTTTAAGTAACGATACAATTGGCAATCTTGCTTTGTGACTTTAACCAGCTTTGCACACGTGACCCTTTTGTGAAGAGTTTCTACCTGATCATTATCAGCGATCGTTTCCGTATTTGTAAAGATTCTCACTTAACTGCTCGCTTTCAGGGTATTATTCACTTCATGTTTTTCCGTATCTTTGAGTTAAATGCGAAAGGATTTAAATCTTGAGGAAACTATGTTTAGTTATATCTGTTATGTTTAAGCGTGTTATGTGAAATAGTTGGGGTAGATGAGAAATTTTTATTACACTTTGCGTGACGCATATTTATATAATATGTAACATACACCTTGAAAAGATATATACTTATAGGGTTCCCCTTTAATTTTCCTAGGTCTGTACCATCTGTTCTAAATTCTTACCCGCAAGGAGAGTTTAACCAGACATATGAAAACTCATACCGGAGAAAAAAGTTTTACTTGCGATGTTTGTCAGAAAGCATTTGCAAGAAATTCTGACTTGAAACGTCATGCTTTGATCCATATCAAGCCTTCTAAAGAATACTCTTGTAATATTTGCGACCAAGTGTTCACTCAAAAGAGTGAATTGCTACATGTGCGCACGGCTCATTACGCTAAAAGGAAGGTCGATGCGCTCTATCGTCCCGTGAAAAAAATGAGGAAAGAAGGTGCTTTAAACGTATTTAGTGTACATACGTTTACACCCTCTGAGGAAAATGCGTCCGACTTTTTGTTATGTTTTGAAGAGATGCGCCCCCAAATTACATCAAAATTACAAGAAGAATTAGCCGACAAATCTGCTATTAAATGGTATGTCGTGGCAAAAGTTCATTTAACACGCACAACACGGGATGGGGAATTAGATACTATTGCCCCCCCATTTCCGATCTAAATGTGGTATTGAATTAATGGAGGAAACTGTGGAAGGTCATGTGGAAGAGGGATTTCAAAAAATCCTAAAGTCCTTCGAAGCATTTACTCAGCGGGGATCGGGATGGATTCTCGATAAAATAAATCAATTAGATTTATGTGTGGCAAAATATCATCCGCTTGCCCCGAGTAGTTACATCCCCCTTCCCAAAAAGCTGGCTGATAAGAAAGCCATTTTAAATATCCAGAACATGGACTTAAAATGCTTCGTATGGTGTCTACTAGCACATAAAATGAAGATTCACTGGAAAAATAACCCTGAACGAGTTAGTCATTACATACCCTATGAAGCAGATATTAAATTAGGCAAGATCCAGTGTCCCGTTCCAGTCACGAAAATACCAGTCATTGAAAGACTGAATAATATCCGTATTAACGTCTTCGGATATGAAGATGATGAAGTGTTCCCCCTCTATGTATCCTCTCAAGAAAATGAGGACTGTATTAATTTGCTCTACATTTCTAATGAAGGAGGCAGTCATTATTGCCTCATTAGAAATTTTTCGCGGTTAATGGGAGATTTAACACGTCTTAAGGCATGCACTTTTTACTGCTATCGCTGTCTCCACAGATTTTCGGAAGAGCGAAATTTAAAAAAGCACATGACTTTCTGCAAAGAACACTCACCGCAGCATATTAAAATGCCTTTGGAGGAAGATAAATTTCTTTCATTTAGAAATCAACATTTCCAACATCCAATTCCATATATCATATATGCTGATTTTGAGGCTATCGTCAAAAAAGTGCATACGTCGGAACCGAGTCATGCTACCTCATACACACAACCCATTATGAAGCATGAAGCTTGCGGGTACGCTTACATCATAATAGGTCCCGATGGCAAAAGTTTAAAACCTGCTCACGTGTATCGAGGATCAGATGCGGTAGATAATTTTCTGCAAAATATCATCCGTGAAAAAGATGAACTTGCGGAAACATTAACTCACATCGTTCCATTAATTATGACACCCCAACAAGAGCAGGACTTTTTAACGGCTACGATTTGCAATCTGTGTAAGAAGCCTCTTTATAAGGATCGCGTTCGCGATCACGATCACTTGACGGGACATTACAGAGGAGCATTACACAGTTTATGCAATCTGAAATATCGCTTGCAGAAAAAGATACCGGTGGTCTTCCATAATTTGAAGCATTATGACGCTCACCATATAATGCAGGGACTGGGAAAGATCGAAGACCATCAAATTGAAGTCATCGCTACGAATATGGAAAAATATATCACTTTTGCCCTTAGCAAGAAACACAATAAGATCAAAGTTTCTTTACAATTCATCGACAGTTTCCAGTTTTTGAATACATCTCTTGAAAAACTGGTACAAAATCTGCCTGCAGAAAAATTCAACATTTTAAAGGAAAATGTAAGAGAAGGGGATCTTTCTCTTCTCTTGAAAAAGGGCATTTACCCTTACGATTACATCCAGTCCTTTGAGATGTTTGAAGAGACGGCGTTACCACCTCCTGCCGCCTTTCACAATAGTTTAACGGACGAGGAGATTTCAGCGTCAGATTACGAACATGCACAGGCAGTATGGAACAGCTTCAACATCCGTACAATGGGGGAATATCACGACTTGTACGTGAAATCAGACGTTTTACAACTGGCAGACGTATTCGAAAATTTTAGGAAATTGTGTTTGCAATTTTATGAAATCGATTGTGCTCATGTAATGACATCACCCGGTCTGTCCTGGCAAGCATGTTTAAAAATGATTGAGCAGCCTCTAGAACTTTTAACCGATGTAGATATGCATCTCTTCATTGAACAGGGGATACGAGGGGGAATTTCAGTGATTACAAAGCGGTGGGCGCAGGCAAATAATCACTATATGCCAAATTACGATTCAACAAACCCAGAGAGCTATATCATGTATCTAGATGCAAATAACCTGTATGGATGGGCGATGTCGCAAGCATTACCCTATGGCGAATTTGAATGGATTTCTGCGGAAGCTGTAACTCCTGAATGGATTCTTTCCATTAGTGAAAATTCAACAGAAGGTTATATTTTAGAAGTTGATTTGGAGTATCCTCCTGAACTACATGACGCTCATAATGATTATCCTCTCGCACCTGAAAAGTTAAAAATTAATTTAGAAGATCTTTCTCCTTTCTCTCAAAACATCCTCCCCTATCAAAATTTCAATAGCCAAATTAAATTAATCCCCAATTTGAAGCATAAACAAAATTATATTGTGTATTATAAGAACTTACAATTTTATTTAAAGGAAGGTTTGAGATTGACTGCCGTACATAGGATTTTGAAATTTAAGCAGAAGGCCTGGCTAAAACCATATATTGATTTTAATACAGAACAACGCAAGAACTCAAAATCTGCTTTTGAGAAAGATTTCTTTAAACTACTGAATAATTCCATCTATGGTAAAACTATGGAAAATATAAGAAACCATGTTAACGTGCAACTTGTGAATGAACGGAAAAAGGCAGAAAAATTGGTAGCATGTCCCACTTTTAAACGATTCCAAATTTTCAGTGAGAATCTTGTTGCAGTGGAGAGATTGAAAAACACCCTCACTTTGAATCGACCAATCTATGTAGGTTTTGTGATTTTGGAATTAAGTAAAATTCTGATGTACAACTTCCATTACAATATTATAAAGAAGGAGTACGGAGAAAATGCGTCATTGTTATTCACTGACACAGATTCTCTCACGTATGAAATTCGTACGAAGGATGTATATGAGGATATGAAACATCGCAGCGACATTTACGATACATCAGACTATCCCCCTAATCATCCTCTTTACAGTCAGAAAAACATGAAAAAAATTGGATGTATGAAAGATGAATTTTCATCTAAATTGGTTTATGAATTTGTGGGTCTGAGAGCAAAAATGTATTCCTTTTTATCGGAGACGGGGGAGAAGAAGACGGCAAAGGGCGTTTCACGTCACGTCGTGCGAAGTAAAATCCTGCATCAGAATTACAAGCACTGCCTTCAAAACCTGAAGTCTAGACGTGAGATTCAATATAGAATTGCAAGTGAAGAACATCATCTTTTCACTCTTCGCCAGAATAAATTGAGTCTCTCCCCATTCGACGATAAAAGGTACATTTTGGAGGATGGCATCCATACACTAGCGTACGGTCATTATAAAATAGAGGCTGATAAAGAAAAAGTAAATTAATATTTTTTTTGAATGTCATCATTGGTCAATGACTTCACAGTGGAGTTGTGGGAAGGGGCTGGCACCTGGGAATTCAAAAAACCCCATGACTGTGAAACTGTGAAGAGAGACCCTCAGGTGTCAGAAAGCTGAGGCTTTCGATAAAAGCCTGTGTGTATGTGTGTGTGTGTGTGAAATTTTAATGAGTATTATGTTATTCTTTCCAATATTTTTAACAGTTATTTCTTTGCAGAAAAGCAGATATTTTGTTTGAGAGTTCAATCCTATATTTTGAATCATAGAATATTTTTTTTAATAAAAGAAACTTCTAAATAAATTATTTTCTTTTTTCGTCCGTAGAGGACGCCATGAGCAATTCCTAAATAAATTATTTTCTTTTTTCATCCCTAGAGGACGCCATGGCTCCGTTGCCAAATTAAAAAAAAACTAACTTTTAATGAAAAGCAGGAGGTCTACAACTCAATCAGCTATCTACCAACACCTCAACTCCTCTCGTGACCACGCCTCCTAGTGTGATGACGTTGCCTTTGGTCCCGCCCTCTGTGACGTCATTGACCACGCCCACACCGCACACCGCGTGCAGGTGAACCCGTATTTTTATACTACTAATACGTATACTGTGGATGAGTTCACTTCGGATTACATCACGATCACAGCTACATTGGATATAACAAAATTCAAGTCGCCTAAGGTTAGAGTCCATATAAATGGGTTGCTTTTTACGACATCCTCAAGAAACCCCCCTTAAAAGCAAAGGTCTCTCAAATCACTTTGATATCGATAAAAGGATTGATAAGCTACCACTGAGTTACCATTCGCTTAAACGACGTTTAGGCCTCCAACATTGTGATTGCAAAGGACTCTTTCAGAATGCTCATCAAAAATATAAAGCATTTTGTTACAGTAAGAAATCGCCTGCGTAGGATTATAAGGTATTTCTCCCGGCTTCTTAGCATGCCTTCGCGGTGTAATGCCCAGCACACTCGGAGCGTATTCGAGAGGTCGCAAGTTCGAGTCCGGCTGGGAAATTGCTCATTTTTCATGTCTCCTGTTTCAAAATAACCTAATGACCCAACAGTGATGCCCGAACTAAAAAATGTTGTGAATAATGATTCTCCACCACCAGGATTTAGCCACTGGGTTCCCTAATCGCCAGTCGCCCTTTAAAAGGGGGAGTATAAAAGGTATTTCTCCCACCTTCTTAGCATACCTTCGTGGTGTAATGGTCAGCACGACGCGTATCCGAGAGGTCCGAGGTTCGAGTTCCGTCGAAGGCATTTTCATGTTTCCCGTTTCAAAATAACCTAATGACTCTACAGGATATGGCAATTTACGTGGAATCTGGCAATGAAAATAGAGTTAAATTGTATCAACAAGAAGAATAAAACAGAAATTAAGAAATTCCGTTCTGATAGATGGAAATGAAAAATTGCAGATATAAAACTAAATGACAGATCTTTCTGGAAAATTCTCAAATCTCTTAAACACAAACACAAGTGTAGTCAGCCCATAACTGCTGTGAACTTTGCTACGTACTCGAATGTTGACAAGTTTTCAAGTTTGTCTGAGTGTTGAGCTTTCGCTGAACACTTGAATCAGCAATTCACTACTAGTGTGACAAATTCAAAATATAATGATGAAATAATCCTGATGAAATTCAAAATATAATTAAGTTGGACATAAAAAAGACCCCAGGTCTTGACGAACGTACGAACAACGTATTAATTAAGTTGCCTCCTAATACTATTGTAGAGACATTAGGTATTTTTGGAAGCAGGCGAGATGAAAAATGAGCAACGCTTTCGCCGGGAATCGAACCACGGACGTCTGGAATACGCGTCCAGCGTGCGGACCATCACATCACGAAGGCATGCCAAGAAGGCGGGAGAAGTACGTTATATACTCCCCTTTTTAAAGGACGACTGGGGTTTTAGGGGACTCAATCGCCAAATCCTGGGTGTGGAGAATCATCATCCAACACCCTTTTTTTTTATTTCGGGCGCCATTGTTGAACCATTAAGTATTTTTGGAAGCAGGCAAGATGAAAAATGAGCAACGCCTTCGCCGGGAATCGAACCACGTACCTCTGGAATACGCGCCCAACTAACGTGGTGCAGACCACTACACCACGAAGGTATGCCAAGGAGGCGGGAGAAATACCTTATACTATCTCCAAATTCACTAGAAATTTCAACACCAGAGTGAGGCTATGTTATTTTCCCAATTCTTGGAAATGCGTTAAGATCTTTAGTCTCCCCAAGCCCGTAAAAGACAGCACCAAAGTGGAAGGCTTTCGACCTACAACTGTGTTTTACAATCTCAGGAGAATTTATGAACGTATTGTTTGAAAAAGAATAAATTTCTATCTCGAACTTTTTCTTTCGCCCTAATATGGATTCAGGACTTCTCTTTATTCCAAAGCACCTTGTTAGGCTGATCAAATTTATCGCGGTAGCTCTGCACTATAAAAAGTTCACGGCATTGCTTATGCTAGACGTGGTGACAACTTTCGGCTGTGTTTAATATAAGGTATTGATCTTCAGATTGATCAAGATGAACTTTATTCGGTATATTATTCAAAAACATCATTGCAGGAGAGCACCGGGGCTCTTGACTCGGGCCCATTCTTTACCTTTCCCAAGTAAAACCTGGATTATAACTGTAGTTATAACTGTAGTTATAACTTTAGTTTGCCACTTAGGCGATTCGATGGTAGCCGTCAGCTCCATCTAACCAAATAATGACATCTCCAAACACCAGGATTTTGCTTCTTATATTAAGAACTGGTGCAGAAAATGGAGGATCAGTATAAATGCCTTTAAGCTCCTATTGATCAGGAGGCGCAAGATTCTGAAAAATCTCTACTTATTTAGTTGATACTCTTAACAGTATAAGTAATGTAATTTATCTGGGGTTGTCATCAACCGTAAGCTTATACGGAATTATCATAGTAAGCACACCATAGGAAAAGCCTGTGTTGTTGCAAATCAGCTTTCGGCATTCCTCGGAAACTACTGTGGACTGTCTCTCAATAAGAAGAGAAGGATTTACCTATCAACCTATAAGGCAAAGTCTATGCTACGCGTGGGCCAAGTCTTCCAAGTAACCGACCCTTTTGCTCTTCTCTTAAATGGTGCTTTTGAGTAACAACTTATGAATTAATTATTATCCTTTAATTCTGATGAGTAGGTTATATAGATTATATATACAGTAGAGTAAATACATATCTCAACTACTCCTGTACATTTAGCTAATTCACTTAGTTTACAGTACCTATAAAACAATATATTTAAATAACGTTCAAAATTCTCATAAAAAACATAATTGTTACAAGATGAGAAATGAGCCTTGTTATTTCAGTTGTCATTGGTTCCTTCTAGATAAAACATGTAATAAATATATGGTACCTTTAACAAACAGTGACGTGATAAGTATATGCATTAAGCAGTTAGTTAGTTGATGCATATTTGAAGCATATATTTATAATTAACATTCGCACAGGTACATAAACTATAAACACATATGAAACAAACGTATATCCAACACACTAAGTGTATTATGACGCATATACAAACATTTTGAAGGTAATATCAAATGTACGTAGAGCTCGGAGAATAAATCAGAGAGAAGTCAGGAAATGGCTGATATTTTTGTCGGAAGAAAAGTATACTTGTACTTAAAGCGTTAGCGAGAATATCTTTCATCCATTCTGGTACCAATGCTCATTTTAACTGCCGTTAATTATGCAGGCATTTGGATCTGTTATAAACAATGAGTTCAAAACGCCCCTAGAGCCCAGATCTATGCAATTTTCTAATATCAAAGTGATTTACCCTTAGAATAATTTACTAAAATAAATATTTTATAACATTTATTTATTTACGTATTGGGGGTTGTATTCTCAGACAACTTGTGAAGGATTATCATTAGGTTTCAGTTGTAAGGATCTTAAGTTTTACTAACGTTTATTTTATTTTAAATCTTTACTATCACTTCTTATTTTCTACTTCCGGCCAGAATTATAAGCGTGAAGGTTTTTATGCAAAGTTTGTCTGGCGAACGCCAAGTATTTAAGTGTGGCCTTTTTGCCAAGCGAAAGAGAGGAAGCAGTAAGTCAACGCAGGCCGCTTACCTTAGAAGTTACGCAGTTGCTGTTCGCCTTCCAGGCCAGAGGTTTTAATCCTCTTGATAAATTAAACGTATTGTAGTGTTCACAGTCTCTGTGTACATACGCTTCCTGTTTTTATAAGGCCAATCTTCCATGTGTATTGTTCTAAAGTTAAATTAGAGTTTAGTTTTATTTTTATACTTTTTTACGTTAGACCCCGAGTGGAGGGTCAGTGTATTCCGAAGTACGGAAGTTATTGTATATAGAGAAAAAATAAAGGGTTTTATATACCCTTCGTCTGTATCCTGTCTACTTACCACAATTAGTGAACATAGCTTTAGTAAGCTCTCTGTTCCGAGTCAGGTCCTTGTATGTTCCCGAAGAAGGTTAGAAGGAACATTGAACCTGATAGTGGCGCCCAACGAAGAAGAATAATTATGGCCGAGTTTCAAGAAGAACCTGTGCTGCCTGCAGAAACGGCTCAGAATCCAGAAATGTCAGCTGCCGCCCTGGAAGGATTCGGTTACATCGTCCAGACCATGCGCGCTTCGATGAAACCAGAAGCAACGTTTAACGGAAACTCACCGGTAACCAGTTTCTTGGAAAAATTGGATGACCACTTCATGCTCTACTCCGTGCACGAGTTTCAAAAAGTTACCTTAGCTACCAGCGCTTTGAGGGGCCAAGCGCTTAACTGGTTCAAATGTATCGGCAGAAGTCTCTTGGGTCAAGCAGGAAGTCCCACCTATACTTACGAAAATTTCAAGACTGCCCTACTAAAAGCCTTCCCTGTTGTACGGGATCGTGCGAAATTAGAAACGGAACTTTTTAGCATATATCAACAAAGAATCGAAAACCTCTCGAGCTTTATTTTAAGAAAAATTCACGTTTTCAAGCTCTTGTATGGAAACCGTCCGGATCCTGAAATAATTCAAGTGATTTTGCCGAGGTTACTGCCCCAAGTGCAAGACTTTATTGAATTAAGAAATCCGACTACACTGGAAAAGTTATTTGAGCTAGCAATCCAGTTTGAAAGTAGAAGAACGGCGGACGTCGAAAGAAGACGCCAATATCAACAGCGAAACCAATTTGGTACGCCAAGACTACAGCAAACTCAAGCACATGGCTACGGAGAAAAAGCGAAGCAGTGGGCAAGGAAACCCGAGCATTCAAAAACAGCCGGCGAACGTCGACAGTTCAATAGCAACCCAGGAAAAAAGTCTCAAGGCCAGGGGAAAAAGAAGGAAAGCACGGAAAGGAAAAATAATTTAAACTAAAACGGATTTCTGCGGACGAGAGGGTGCGGAAATCCGAAGGCCACGAAAACCCCTCTTCCTACAAGTTAAATACAGTAATGGTGAAAAATTTTGACTCTTCCGAAGATTGAAGTCTTGGTGAATAATATCCCGGCCACCGCACTCCTGGATACCGGCGCGCAGTGTTCCTGTGTGGCAGAAGTCTTTTTTAGAAAGTATTTTCGCAAATACCGCATATATAATGCGGATAATACGACAGTATTAGCGGCGGAAGGAGAAAAATGTAAGTGCGTAGGTAAAGTACCTTTGTATATCCGTATCAAGGACGAACAAGTAAAGGTGATGTTTTTTATAGTAAAGAATCTGCAAGCACATTTGATCTTAGGAATAGACTTTCTTTCAGGCGCACAAGCTACACTGGATTTTAATGAAGCGTCCCTTAAGCTGACAATGAAACCAGTGCGTGTAGAAAAGGTTGAACCGCCAAGGTTAAATCTTGACCACCTGCCTAATGACGAGCAAGATAGAATCCGACAAGTGGTAAGTGAATTTGCTTTGTTATTTAGTGATATTCCAGGATTTACTCAGGTTACTAACCATAGTATTGACACCGGAGATGCATTGCCAGTTCGTCAAAAACCATACCGGTATGATAAGAATAAGGAAAAAATTATAGAATGGCATATTACCGATATGCTACGTAAAAAGATCATAACGCCCATCTCAAGTAGTTATGCTAGCCCGGTGGTTTTATGTAAGAAAAATAATGATTATCCTTTGGAGCATCCAAAAAGGTGGAGATTCGCTATTGATTACCGTAAATTAAATTCCATACCGAAATATCCGGTATATCCGTTACCGATCATAGAAGAAATTTTAAGGAACATAAAATCAACCAAATTTATGACGACTTTAGACTTAACGACTGGTTATTTTCAAATAGGGCTGAGGCCTGAGGACGTGCCTAAGACTGCTTTTATAACCAAGTCAGGCACTTATGCATTTTTGCGTATGCCGTTTGGCCTTTCAGGCGCCCGGCAACATTTCAGCGATGTATGGACATTGTGTTAAGACCTGTTCTTGGAAAGTCTACATTTATCTATTTAGACGATATCATTATTACTAGTGATAATCTAGACCAACATGTACAGGATTTAAGACAGGTGTTTTCTTTATTAAATGAGGCCGGTCTAAAAGTTAATGTCGAAAAGTGCAAATTTGCAGCCCCTGAATTAAAATATTTAGGTTACAAAATATCTCAAAAAGGGATCGAGACAGATGAATCAAAAATAATCGCTGTACAAAAGTATCCGACTGCAAACACGGCAAAGAAGCTCTCTTCTTTTCTAGGACTTTGTTCATATTATAGGTCCTTTATAAAAGATTTTGCGGCTATCGCTGAGCCATTGTTAAAATTAAAAAGGAAAAAGGCAAGATTCTCGTGGACGGCCGAAGCCAATAGTGCTTTCGAAAAATTAAAACAAGCATTAACGCAAGCCCCTGTGTTAAAATTTCCTGAAAAGGATGAAAATTTAGAAATTTCAGCGGATGCTTCGGATTATGCGGTAGGAGCGGTACTTTCGCAAAATCAGCAGCCCGTGGCATTTTTTAGCCGAACTTTAAATCAAACACAAAGAAACTATTCCGCGACCGAGAGAGAGGCACTTGCAGTTCTGTTAGCAGTGCAAAAGTTCCGAGTCTATTTTGGAAAGGCGCCGATAACAGTATACTCTGATCATGCGGCGGTAACTAGATTGTACTCAGGGAAAAATTTATCCCCAAGGTTAATAAGATGGGCACTCAAGCTGCAAGAATATAATCTGGTAATCAAGCATACCCCCGGAAAGGAAAATATCGTAGCAGATGCCCTATCACGAATTAAATTAGACGAACAGGGTAATACGGTAAAAGTTGCAATGCTTACAGCGTGTCCAATAAATTCCCGAGAAACTGTAATAACAGAACTGGGTAAGGATCCTGAGTTTGGAAGTATTTATGAGTATTTGAAGGATCCTGAAAATTTTAGCCACCAAGATATTGTGGCGATAAGAAATAGGGCGGCCCATTACGAACTAATAGATGGTCTATTATTCTACACAAAAACTACGAATTCCAACAACGAATTTCGACCTGTTATCCAAGCTAGTCTTAGATTAAATATCCTGCATGAGCTCCATGACAGCCCTTTAGCTTCTCATGCTGATATTCGAAAAACTATCCAACGCGTACGCGAGGCAGTCTACTTTCCTGAACTGCAAAAGTTAACAAGGGCGTATGTCCAGTCCTGCCCAACATGTCAAGCCGTTAATTATATTAATTTCCGCCCGGCCGGGTTTCTAAATAGTATTAAATCCGAATTTCCAAATGAAATAATTGGCATCGATTTATTGGGCCCTTTCCCAAAAAGTCAGTTAAATAAAAGTCGCTATCTCCTTGTTATGGTTGATCATTTTAGTAAATGGACCGAAATTGTTCCCTTAAAACGAGCCTCCGCGAAATTGGTTACCGATTCTATTTTAAATAAATATATTTTAAAATAGGGGGCGCCCCTAAAAGTTATATAGGATAATGGACCTCAATTTGTAAGTAATATATTTGAAGACATGTGCCAAAAACTGGGCATACGTCATTTAAAAATGGTCCCGTATCGGCCGCAATCAAATATAGCGGAACTGGTCAACAGAAATATAGTTAAAATTATCCGTAGTTATGTTAAAAATTTTCATAAAAGCTGGGATAACTATGTCAATGAATTTGCTTTCGCCCTTAGGACCGCAAAACATGATACAACGGGCAAAACTCCTGCTGAGTTATTTCTAGGCAGAAAGATTATAACACCGTTAGATAAACTATTTTATGTGCAACAAAGGGCCCCAGAATTTAAAATGGGTGATATAGAAAAACTAATAAAAGAAGCAAAAAAGAATACGGAAGTAGCACAAAGAAAACAGAAATTATATTATGATTTGAAACGACGGGGAGTAACTTATAAAGTAGGGGATGAAGTTTTAAAAATTAAGCATTCACTTTCTTCAGCACCAGAAGATAAAACTGCCAAGTTTTTTCCACGATTTGAAGGACCATATGTTATAGAAAAAATAACTCACGCTGTTGTAGTGTTAAAAGCCAGAAATGGTGAAACCTGTTCCGCAAACATTGATCAAATCAAGCCCTACTTCGATCGTAATAAAATGCAAATCTTTTCAGATCTTTTGCAGGATCCGGCACGGCAGACACCGCAGGCACAAGCTCCAGATGTAGAAAAACGACAAGTACAAGGGCAAGCCATTAAGAGGCAGGAGCAAGTGAAAAGAAAGTTTCCTTGCGGAAAAATTGAAGGTAGCAAGAAAAAGAAGCCGTTCCACCGTCCAGAAAAGAGAGTTCACGAACACCCCCAGAATGAAGAAGGGAGAAGGACGACGTATGTGAAGAGGACCAGGAGAAGTGACGGCAACTATAACCCGGCTTTAAAACGGAAGATCTACTCATCCGACAGAACTCTCCGCAGCAGAAGTCGCCGAACTGCGGAAGGGCCATCAGCGGCGGAGGAAAAAGTACAAGAAAAATGTGAACGGCCAACAACGAGGTCCAAGCAGGATCACGACAGAAGTTTCCCGGTTCCGCCAAGACCAGCTGCCATCAAACGGCAAAGACCACAAGCAGAGGAGAAAAGGAAAGTATTCAAGGGTGGCCGTACTGGTGAAAAAAGGAAGCTTCCAGAGGAAAGCACTGAAGGGCGAGCCCGTACAAGAAGGAGGATAAACCAAGCTACTATCTGCAGTACCTTTAAAGACTGGGCCCAGAAAAGGATGTCCGAATATTACAAAGATAAGTAAAATTTTATGTTACTTTGCAAACTTAAGTTAATCTTTCATTCTTACTGCAAGTGGCAGATTTCAAGAAGTTTTACCTCATGCGAGGTCTACCTTTATCGCCAAAAGGGCGAGAAATGAGTTGTGACCGATTTTCGTATTATGTTTTTAAATTACTCGTGCGTAAAACTAAAGTTGATGTATAATAGCGTTGTGTAAAGACTTAAATATTGTAAAAAGTTATTGTATAAATTTTATTTAAAACATTCTAGCAAGAAAGAAGTTTTAGTCTGAAAGACTTTTTGAAATGTAGTATTATTTCAATGTAGAAAGAATTGGCACTTGCTTTCAAAAGAATAGAAGTTAACAATGTACTACTAATGTATGTTTTCAAATGTGTAAAATTAACGGCATGTTGATATGTTCTTATGTACATGTGAACTGTTATTTTAAATGTTAAGAAATACCGTGATATGGTAAAAGTGAAAGTAATGTTAAAAATTTGTTATTCGTGTGACTGTAAAGATTAAATCATGGCGAATATGTGGTAAAGGTTGAATGATGTAGTTAGGCTCTCTGACGCTACACTTTAGAGTTAGCCACTTTTAGAATAGTACCTCAGGGTTTAGAGTTGAAATTAGGGTGTGTTAAGAGGTCTCGTTATGTTGAATTTTTACACGTTAGTGTTTTGATTGTAGGAGGAAGTGTGGCACACGTAGACAGAAACACATTCGTGTTTGGTGTTCTTTTACAACACATGTCAGAGAGCACGGGGAGAGATAATTAAAATAGTCATGAATGAAATAAGAATGTTAAGAGCAGTATAATTCTATATGTTACTTGCCATGTCATTGTGTAACATTTCATTAAACTAGTTTTCCTTCCAGATCTCTGGAAGGAACCAGAATTGAATAAAAGCTCCTGGTTAGATGCAGTACAGATGAAAAAAAGATTGTTGTATATCCTGGGAGCTGCTATTGTAACAAATTTCTTTCTTTTAAATTTTCTAGTTTCTAACGAAGTTATGTTTGTAAAAGGTTGGCCTCGCGTTAGATTCTAGAGCTAAAAGTTTTCAACAAGGTCGTTTTAGACCTCAGTTTCAAACTAATTAACTCTGGCGGGAAGTATGTAAGGATCCTAAGTTTTACTAACGTTTATTTTATTTTAAATCTTTACTATCACTTCTTATTTCCTACTTCCGGCCAGAATTATAAGCGTGAAGGTTTTTATGCAAAGTTTGTCTGGCGAACGCCAAGTATTTAAGTGTGGCCTTTTTGCCAAGCGAAAGAGAGGAAGCAGTAAGTCAACGCAGGCCGCTTACCTTAGAAGTTACGCAGTTGCTGTTCGCCTTCCAGGCCAGAGGTTTTAATCCTCTTGATAAATTAAACGTATTGTAGTGTTCACAGTCTGTGTGCTACATACGCTTCCTGTTTTTATAAGGCCAATCTTCCACGTGTATTGTTCTAAAGTTAAATTAGAGTTTAGTTTTATTTTTATACTTTTTTACGTTAGACCCCGAGTGGAGGGTTAGTGTATTCCGAAGTACGGAAGTTATTGTATATAGAGAAAAAATAAAGGGTTTTATATACCCTTCGTCTGTATCCTGTCTACTTACCACAATTAGTGAACATAGCTTTAGTAAGCTCTCTGTTCCGAGTCAGGTCCTTGTATGTTCCCGAAGAAGGTTAGAAGGAACATTGAACCTGATACAGTTATTAAATAAACATACACTCATTATGATGATCAAGTTAGAAAATGGTTTTAACTGAGTGAATTTAGAACCTTATAAATAATGACGGCTTACAAGAGAGTCAAAATATGATTTCACAGCATATTTTAAGCTTAGAAGTTTTATGTTGGACTAAAATTATGAAGAATGAAAACTATCCGTGAGTTTAGCAAATGAGAAACATTTATTTTGGGGAAAAAAAAAATCCTTTTAGACTTTAAAAGCTATTTTTAAATTCTAGAAAAATATGCTGAGATTGTTGATAAAGAGATTAAATTTCTTTTTTCCTAAATTCACATGGAAAACAATATGAATAAAGTAATGTCAAATTCCATACGATATTTTATTTTCTTGAAGATTAATATTATACTCGCAATCTTACTCATATAACAATAATATTAAATCATTATAATTACATCTTGAAGAAATAAATTAATAAAAATATAGTGAAAAATACTATATTTTGATCACATGAAGCAGCTTTAAAACTATAATGATAATAAATTTCATGAATATTTTTCACTAAATCACGAAATTTTTTATATGTGCTAATATTTTAGTGATCTGTTTGGAAGAAGGCATATTTTATAATACCGAAAACAATTTAAGTTAAAATTATTACAACAATAAATCATTAATACGCTTAAATCTTTCATATTGCAGAAAATAAATGTAACGATAATAATGATTACACGCGAATCATTCCTGAGCTTGTTTCTTAACAATGTTTTAATACTTATTTTTGCTCTAAGATCTAACTAGTTTAACTACCGCATATTCTGCTTATATATAATATATATATATAATCTCTCAGAAGATAGACAACGTACTGCTATTCTTGAGCATTTTCATATACATAATTTTGATAACATTGAAATTAGTGTGTTAGATATTGTACCCGATACTAAATTAAGACTGTTTCAGGAATCCATTTACATACTTCAAAAAAGGTCACTTTATCCTTACGGACTTCCTATCTAAGTAATACCACCAATAAACATTCAGAAGTTTCTATATATGGACAATTCAGATTTTTTAGCAATATTACTACCAGAGGATCAAGAGGAGGTAATTCAAATAAGAAAAATTTTTTTCAACACAAGATCTGAAATTTGAAATTAATTATTAAAAATCTAAATTCCTTCCTTGAAAATAAAGCGTTCTCAAAAAATATCATAAAACTTCTTCATACTTTTAAGAATATTTATTACCTTATGGAATCTTATTAAAATATTTGATTAACAATCTCAATGTTTCCAAATAGTCAAAGATCTGATAATAGACTTTTGCAATTTTAAATTAAAGAATAGTAATTTTTTTCACAAAAAAATTTTTTGTACCATACAATTCAAGCACCCGTCTTACGATCAGTTAAAAATTACAAGCATATTTAAAAAATATCAACACTTGCTACCTGACCAACAACTTCAAATTAGGCCCTGTTTTAAATTTGAAAAGACCTTAGGTCAGCTTGTTATCAACCACCACAATGTTAAAGAAGATAGCATATGTCATTGCCAACTTCCTATTTACAATAAATATGTATATCCTTATCACCAACATATTATTACTGGAGATCTTAATATCATTGAAGATACACA
Source organism: Stegodyphus dumicola (assembly GCF_044657685.1). Classification (NCBI taxonomy): domain Eukaryota; kingdom Metazoa; phylum Arthropoda; class Arachnida; order Araneae; family Eresidae; genus Stegodyphus; species Stegodyphus dumicola. Next base: position 164,798,003 of record NC_140780.1, read on the forward strand.
ATTGCGTGACCTTATGCAACTTGGCACTAAATTTCGTCTACTTTCAGCATTAATAAGCACTTTAGCCTTAAACAATTCAATAATGATCTTGATAAATTTATCATTTTAGCTAGTAATAGATCCAATTTACCTACTACTACTTTTCTTGAATGGAAAGCTGCACTAATTAAAGAATTTCAGCTTATGCTTTTCAAGTTACCGAATTTCAATTATTTGCACAATAAAAGGCATCTAGAAATTCTTATTCAGAAACAGCAAGATAACTTTATCATCACAAAGATTGACAAAGCTAGCAACAATTTTAGTGTTATTTGAAAAAAGTTTTATTTCGACCTTCTGCATAATGAATTGAATAACACTTGCACCTACCAAAAGATTACTACCAGCACTAAGACTCTTCTCAATAAATTTAATGCACTACATAAAAAACTTAAAATCCTTCCTCGGAAATATAATAACAGATTTGCAAATCTATATGCACTACCAAAATTTCATAAGACTCCGATCAAATTTAGGTTCATTGCCAATAGTACCAAAAGTTATCTTAAGCCCCGTTCACATGCAACGCTCCTTCGCACAGCTGCCGTTAGCAGGAGGAGAAAAGGGAGACATGCAAGGTGGACCTTGGGAGACATGAAAGAGTTTCGTCTTTAAGGACCCGTTCAGAAGACCACCGTCTTCCTTCCCTTTGCACCTAAGCCTCTGTGAACAATCACGTCTCCGAATTGGCAGATTTCTAATACTGTTTACACATTTTTAACGTTGTTTAATGTTGTTAATTTTGTAATCTGTACTTTCGCAACTGGTACCTGAACTTTCGTAATGGTTCCTGAAAAATATATGCTTTTCAATTATTATTATTATTATTATTTTATGAGCTGTTATTTAGTTCACTCTTGGTGCTTGTCGCTATGGTTAAAAGATGATCATGGATTTTTAAACTGCTTCCCGATAAGATATAGAACTCAAACTTTGTACTTACACTGCTTGTGGATGTGATGTCACGCTTTTGATTTTTAGGGGATTAGATTTTTTTCAAATTTAAAGAAACGATTTTTTGCAAATATTAACAAATAAACTGAGAATCTCAGAATATTATAGTTTGCACCATAATACACCGTGGAGGAAAAAAAATTAAATGAAATTTTTAGCGTAATATTTTTTAAAAATATTTTGGAGAATTTTTGAAAATCGTTCATATTTTTAGACTTTTTGACGCGCATTAATTTTAAAATTTCATATCTAAAAATATATCGGTTACAAACTTCCGACATTTTCACAGCTTATAAAACAAACTTTTCGCATTTAAAAAAAATGATAAAGGAAATTAATTGGATGATTTTTTTATTTTTTGAAAGATATGCAAAGAAGCAGAATGGGAAATATTGGTTCTTCTTGGGCATCAATTGGAAACATCGGTTTCAAAGTAATAATCTCATTATACCAAACTATTTTTATGACATTATTTATGCTCTATAATTTGTTATTGTTGCCAGCTGTTAGTTCAGCGTGAGATTGGAGATATTTCTGAGTTAATTTTCTCTTAAAATGCGTTTTGCATTCCGTTGTGTTTAACGTTCTTATTAGATTGAAGCATAACTACTGATTATACTTAGTGATATTCTAAATACTTGTACGAGTATATGTGTGAAAAATTCCAGAACTTTTAAGTGGTTCTGTTGATAAAATAAATTTAATTAAGCTGTTATCGGATATGATTGCAATGACAATCATTTACGAACTATTATCAATCTATTGCAAACTCGTACGCACGCAACAATATTATAATTAATTAATGTATTAAAATTGTTTTGAACGTGTTTTACAAAACAAAAACAGGTAAAGAAAAATTCTGCTTGCGTTTTATGAGTTTTTGCAATTTTTCTGGCCACATAAGGTTTTAAAAAAATTTAGTAAATACCCGAGTCCCTTGTCGTGTTACCGAGTCCCTTGTCGCGTTGAAGCCGATATGACCTTGTCTTAACTTTAGTTTTAATTTGAACGATATTTCTGGAACTATATTTCTGGAATCATCAGATAACCTTGTCTGTATTTTTCTATAATTTTCGCATCTTGTACAGTTCTATCTAATTTTTTGGGGGATGCTATCACATCCCCAGACATCTGTCAGCGCGATTGTTTCGCTTACAGTCCAGCGAGCAGTAACTAAAATTAAGTGAACCGCGCAGTATAGTAGGGTAATCTCCCCATTTGCCCTGCTCCCGAGAGGTAAGGAGCATTCAACCAAATTCTAATTGTAATTTTATTTAATTTATATTTACCAACTGAATAAATAGCACTAGGTTTGGTGCGTATTGAAATTCAGTAATAAAATTTTAAAGAAACTTGAAATGATTTAATGTTTATTTAGACAGTTTGTATTCTTTAAACTGCAAATGCAAACTGAGAAACCTTTTGCATTTTTTTTCAATAAATCCTTTTACTTAAAGTCCTAAAACATATACAGGTATGGACTAAATTTTTTATTATTTTTACTGCTTATTTAAAATTATATACTTTATAGAAACAAGGATGGGTTTTGCAAAATAATGAAAGGAAAAATGATTTGAAATGAAAATGTGACTGAGATCATATTTGTTTTAAAGATTTTAGATAAAAGTGTATTTTTATTTTTTCTCTGAAACTAATTCATTAATTGCAAAATTATTCCTTGAAGTTATTAAGAACTAATAAATACAATAAAAAAACTGGGGGTAGACATTGAAAATTGCAGGAGAAGAAAAACATTTTAATTGTAAAATTTTTCTTCAAAAATTTAAATTAAAAAATTACTAGTAAAAACTTTTTTTCAGCTTAAAATTATTTTGTCTCACAAAACCATTTAATAATATTTATAAAAAGTAGATGAAAATGCTTAATTTTTTTTTTTTTAAATAATCATTCAAAAGGTTACCGAGTCCCTTGTCGCGTTGAAGCCGATATGACCTTGTCTTAACTTTAGTTTTAATTTGAACGATATTTCTGGAACTATATTTCTGGAATCATCAGATAACCTTGTCTGCATTTTTCTATAATTTTCGTATCTTGTACAGTTCTATCTAATTTTTTGGGGGATGCTATCACATCCCCAGACATCCGTCAGCGCGATTGTTTCGCTGACAGTCCAGCGAGCAGTAACTAAAATTAAGTGAACCGCGCAGTATAGTACGGGTAATCTCCCCATTTGCCCTGCTCCCTTGAGGTAAGGAGCATTCAACCAAATTCTACCTCCAATTCGGCGAGGCAGTTAATGCTTGTCCCATGTGAACGGGACACGTTGGAAGAACCGGTTTTCGCTACCGGTCGAATCTCCTCTTGTGAACGGGGCTCTAAAGAAATAGATTATCTCTTTGCGCAAAAACTACGTCTAATACGTGACCTCATTAATAATTATGATTTTAAAGATCTACATTGCAACTGGATGATTTCAAGTAACGGAAAGGTTCTAAATACTATAAATACACTTAAAATAGAACATATCCAATGCTACGAATTTAAAAACCTCTATACTACTTTACCACTTGAAGAAATTCATAAAAGTTTACTTGCTCTTCCTGAATTATTTCCACAAATTTCTACAATAATAAATACTGAAAAATGGCAACTTTTTCTTTCATGCGTACTTTTCAATAATTTTATTCAATTTAACAACAACATCTTTAAACAAAAGCAGGGAATTCCAATGGGAGGTAATTTTTCAAGTTCTGTCTGTGAATTATTCCTTTTTACAAAAGAAATAACTTTTGTACGTTCACTCAGTAAGGAAGATCATAAATTTTACCAACTAATCTTTCGACATATTGATGATGTCATAGCCTTCAACAACTTCAACAAGAAAGAAAATACTAATATCTACCCTTCATGCCTAAAACATAATACTACAAATACCGTGCAACATAATATAGTCTACCTTGATTTGCATATTATAGATTACAAATTTTTAAAAGTCTATAACAAAAGAAGAGAATTCAAGTTTTCAACACTTAAATTAACCAACTGGAATTCCAATATTTCTAAAAGAATCATCCTCAACACAATTTACTCACAGCTGCTTACAATTAAAAAAATCTGCAATACAGCAAAACACCTTCAAGAAGAAGTACTATACTTCGTGACAATTTTGAAAAATAACCTCATTCCTCCAAAAGTAATTAAAAATACTTTGAAAAAAAGCTGGCATTAGCCTTACCAATTTTTAGATTTTTTGAATTAGATAATGAAATTTTATACTTAAAGCCCAATGGGACTGTATAAAATGGATGGCTGATTCTGAAGATCTAATGTATAAATGTACAGATAATTCTTGTCACTACGTCTTTCTTCCTCTTAAAATTTGGCACAATACTTTTAATACTATTTCTAAATAGTTTTAAAATTACTTTGATGGCCAATTTTATTCTGTTATTAACAAACGGGCGATTTTCGTTTCTGGCAACTTGAAAGCCCTCTAGCTTGAAGAATTACGACTTTAATTAACAAATTACTATTTTTTCATCATTTCTCTTATATTAGAGGCCATTTTAGGTATTATTTTGCTGAATTAACCATTTTCACTTTTATCCTCAAACCACCATGACAAGACTTTTTCCACATTTTTCAATGCCTTTCACCCCCCTTTTCCTATGAGTCAGGTTGCCGCCAATGGACAGTCAGTTGACATTGGCTATTGCCCAGTGACATTGTTTTTCCCCCTTTCTACGTCATCCGACAAGTTGGAGGGCAATGGAAGCGCTAGGGGGTTTGCAAGCCCTTTTCGAGTTTCCTCGTCACCAAAGGAGACAACATTGTTCCAGGTCTGATTTTTATAATTTTTTTCTCTAAAAGTTTTTTTAGGTCTTGGCAAGACCCATACTGCTTGTCGTCTTGTTTATTATTTTTTCCTTTTTGATTTAAATATAATTTACGGTTCCTTTGCAAAATTTTAATTCTTTAAGCTCGCAGGTCCAGCCCGTAAGTTCTTGTATATTTTGACTAATAGCATACCGCTATTTATTTATTTATTTTTTCTGTACATCGGAATTGCCTTTCCATTTTTCACACCTTAATGTGTCAATATATGCGGACGCGTCGGGAAATTGGAACAGAGAATTGAGACAAAAGTTTTTTAGACATAGTTTATTTAATTCATTAAAAATTTGTCTCGCAAAGTTTCAATTGTCTGTTTCGGCGAAACGCGTAATGGAGTTAGCTTGGTTCGAAATTCATTAAAAAAAATTTCCCTTGATCAATTGATTAGTATTTTACTGTGTTTTATAATCTACTTTTTTGTTTAGCATATAGCCTACTATCTTTATTTTACCTCATTAAAATGATTGTTTTTTTTAACTGTGTTAAAAATTTCCTAATTTGTTTAGCATATAGCTTTTTTATTAATTTAACTTGTAAATATTCAAATATTTTTTCTCCTCTTTTACACTTTTCATAGCAACTAAATATGCTTATGTTGGAATTTTTGTCGGAGCTAAAGTTTTTGGTAACCTTTTGGCGTGCTTACTAAAATTTATCTTCTAATATATATATAGTATATATGATAGTGTAGTTTTTACGGAAGACAAAACCTAACCCACTCTTTAGTCATGCCTGTGAAAACCCTTCCTTAGATAACGACTGGTGAGAAAATCACAACTGGCTTGGTTAATATATGATTTTTATTTTGCACATAAACAATTACTCAATCTAGTATGATATTCAGACTGCAAAATGTTTAACGGTAGAGTTTTTCCTCTCCTCATTTCCGCGCTTAAGGAGAGATATATAACAAATTTTTGAACAGGAAAACTTTGGGAAGAAGGAAAGGGTAAGATAGGAAGGGAACCAGACTGAAAGAAGGTCGAATTTGGAAGTAAAAATGCCGTAATTTAGGATTTTGAATCCTCATACTTGTTTAGGGAAGGCCTTTCTAAAATTTTCTACACAGTTTTAAAATATAAAAATTTTTAATACGTCCATTAATAACTGTACATGATCACAACGCATTACAAAATTTTATAACTAATTCTCATTCCATTTAACATCATTTGAAATACTTTTATTGGCATTATGCTTTTTTGTTATTCTTAAGATATGTTTAAAACTAAAACTGGAAGACCCCACAGCTTTCTCTAATGCTAACATACCCATCTTATGGACAAGTCCCCATTAACAAACTCATGCATGAATTTTCACCAATGGCTAATGGGATACTAGCGGCTGTTTCTTCTAAAAGGCCTCTGTTCCTCTTTTAAAGGAAAAAAATATAAAAAAATTAAACTTCACTCCATATTTATGCGAAAAATTACGAAGTGGGAACCTCGGAAATTTCATTCTCAAAATAATCAGAAAATTTTTCGAATTAAATTTTTAAATAATAATTTCATGTTAAAATAATTCAAAAATTCCAAATATAAATTCAAATGTATTAAAACAATAATGCAAAAATGTATTGATCATGTTAACAACCTTCTCTAAACATAATCTTAAAATTCTTTCAATTTTTGAAACGAAATTAGCAAAATTCGAGTTTCTAATACCATATGATTTTTCATTTTTCATTTTCATAAAACAATGATGCACTTTAAATCCAATATAAGAAAAAAAAAAAAACAGCATTATTTTTTCAGTTTTCAGTATAATAACAATGATCATCATTTTCTGTATATTTCCAGCTGCACTTGAAGCACATTGATATATTTTAAACATTGGTGGTATTACTTTATGATAAATAATTTTAAATATTTAATTTACTTTCACGTCATTTAATTTACTTTTGCGACACTGACAATATGTCCTTGGCTTCTTCTGGAGCAATTTTGATGATGCACTCAACTGCATACTTCAAATATATTCAGCATGTTCGTACATTTATTAATCAACTGGTTATTAAGAGAAAACTTTCTTTTCTTTTTCTTTTCATTTCTAAATATTGTAGAGGTATTTATATCAAAATAAATTCGAAACTGCATACGGAAGTGCTGGAACTTTATAAGGAACTGCAGTAATAATTCCATATTACGTTTTCACTAGACATTAGAACTTTTGGACTTAACGGATACTTTTCTATTGGGGTCAGCCGGATAAGTTTTAAATATCCTGTCGATTCTCTATGATGTAGAGTTGCAGCAGTAACTGGTAATTTACAGTCCATTTTCAAAGCGTTGAGCAGCCGAAAGTGCAATTCCCAGGTATACAACACTCCAGACCCAGTACTGACTACAGTACTCGAGAAATATCATTTTACCATCATATTGCGCGTATCATATATAAAAACTTGTGTATTAAGTAGATGTAATTTGTGCAGTATATAAGGGTATTTCTTATCTTCGTTAACTGTGTATTACACATGTCTGCTTATGAACCAAATACATGCAATTTATGTATTATAAACATGTATATATTAACCTTCGTGGCCCACCAGCGGCCGAGCGGTAAAGTCGCTGATCACTGGTAGTTCGGTCCGAGGTTCGAATCCCGTGAACGAGCTGGCTGCATGGGCGTTTTCGCGGTTTTCCCCATATGTAACGTGTATACGAGCCAGTTTCCCTTAGAAAGTCCTCCACGAAGGCATCCCTCCTCTTAGGCAGATAGTACTCGAGGCTTTGCCATAATCACACACACACACTCTCTTCTATTAACCTTCGTAAATTGTGCATTATATTTATGTAAAATGTGTATTAACGCATGTAAATAGTGTATTATTCATATGTACATCACACCATAGCAAATTGTGTACTAAACCTACCATAGCAATATGTGTACTATATATAAGTATGTTGGGCATCAGCGTATTAATTAGTGTGCTTAGTATATACAGATATATCCTTTTATTGTAATGTGTGTATAAGTATGTTGCGTATTAGTGTATATATGCATATACGTGTATCATATACAAGTATGCTGTGTATTAATGTATATATCCATCCAGTCACTGTGCTAAGTATAAATATGTAGGTGTTTTTAATTATCCTAATGTATTTTGTGTATTTGTAATGGCAACGTGTTTTTACTGTACAATCTTTACTGCAATAAACTCCAGGTGCAGTCCTTGCCAGGCACCGGGAGGGTGTCTGGACATTTGCGGATACCGGACGACACCTGATTAGTCATACAAAGCCACCCGGGTATCCAGCCCCGCATTCACCTGTAGTCTGTAATGTACATTTTATGAAAGATGAAACCTAATTCGCTCTTCACTCATGGCCGAGAAGACTGTTGCTTAGAAAACGACTGATGCGAAAATCACAGCTGACTTGAATATCATTTCTATTTTGCACAGGAACAACTATTCAAATATGCAATTTTCCTAAAACGGGTACAACACTAGAGATGCTAAACGTGTACCACAATTTTCCATATACGTTCTTTACATTTGAGAGGCTTTCTTCTATTTATGATGATTTTAACACTTTATTTTATTCCTATTTTCCTAAGTGGCAGATAACATGAAGAAAACATCAGCGAAAAAGAAGTGAAGTGCATATAAATAGATGATGCAACAAAAGCACGAGCATGCACGCAATGATAAGATAGAAAGCTAAACTATTTCATCATTTCTTACGTTGGTTGAGGAGATAGGCAATGTTTCAAAACATGAAAGGTATCGGCCTCCGGTGCTTGTTAAGATGTAAGGGGCGTTACTGGTCCGAGGGACACTATAAAGGATTTGCGAAGCAAGTAAGGAATAGGAACATGCTTGGAAAATTTGAATGAAAAAGCTTTGAAACAAATATTTAAATATTTATTTGATTATATAAATATTAAAGTCACGCAGCTTTACAAGAATCTTGCCAAACCATGCCAACCGACCCTTCACGCATGTTGGTACAAGTTGCATGACGGTTCATTTTTTTTTTAGTCCAAAGAGCTTTGTTTCTGAAGGACTATTGTTTTCGTTTTGCGATTTTGCGTCGAATGACTATAAATGGCATATCTCTTTTCAAATTGTTGCTACCAAATGTTACAGACCTACATTATACTTAAAGAAATTAAATGATGAAGAATCTGCATAAATGTATGTATGTTTCCCACATTGTGATAAAACAACGGTACCTAGAGCCATCAAAATTTGAATAACGTAATCTTCCATAGAATATGGGCATGTGGACGCCCTAACTTGAATTTGAAATTTGTTTTATTATCGATTTCAGATTTTGTAAAACTTTAACGAATTTTTGATTAACGAACTCAACGATTTACGAGCGAGCAATGGCAACACTCTACGGGGTAGAAACTTTTTATCTCCAGGGCGCATTTTAAAATTATTTTGTGACATTGCTGTTGAACTGAATTTTATGTTTTAAGGGCAAAGAACAGGATATTTAATAAATAAAGGTAACACAAAAAATGTTAAAAAACGCCCCTTTGGACGTAATTTAAAATCTGATACCTTTCAGACTTTTTTATTATCATTATTTTCAAATCTTAAAGGAACAGAAGAGTCAAACTACCTAAATAAAAACTGCAAAGTTCTCAAAACATAGCAATAAGTCCATATTTGCAATGATGTCCAATACGCGGTAAGTGGCATATTTTTGCAGTATACGCATACCACTGCTTATGACTTGCCAGGAATCTCCACATATTTTATTCAGTTCATTACTATAAATTCTTAGTCTTTAATCATTTCTAACATTATTTCGTGCTACATGATGAGTTTTAATTATTAATTTGATGCAGTGCAAGTGCAATATCTAACTAAACGATTTTTGCGTTTTCAACTAGCGCTTGTAGGTTACATTCAGAAGACATCTAATATGTAATTCTTTCAAGGCACTGATCAAAATGAAAAGAGATGCTTAGCAATAAAGGGGATAAAAGAACTCGAAAAGGGGGAGGTGATCAGCCGATACAGTTTGGGAAACTGTGAAACTGTAGTTTTATATGTTTATTAACTCATTATCTTATCGCTTTATCTTTACTACCAATTCTACTTTCGTCGTCTCCCACCAGGAGACAAATTAGTAAATTAGTTAATGTATGTAAACTAAGTTCTTGATTTTAAAACAGAGCTTTTGGCAGCAGCTCCTGCCTATTTTAATACTATTCTCGCCTAAATTAAAATTTTTTTTGAAACGGCCTATAGGCTTTGCTAACCATGTTTTCTCGTTTGAGCAGAGGGCCTGAGCCAAAACTTATAAGCGGACTTTACCTTATAAGTATCATGTTTGGGCGTGTTTAAGTTTTATTTTAACTTTATATTCTGCTAATAGCGCCAGCAGTAGATTCTTCTGTTATTGCAAGAGCTGTATAAATTTTTTAGACTGAAGAACTAATAAAAAGTTTTATTTAAACTTTTTACTATGTCCATTTTTATTTCGCTGGAAATCTAAGGCGGAACTATAATTCGCCGACTGTCTACACGGAGCCAGAAATTAGCATTTAATATAGATAGGTTTTGTGCATGGTAAGGGAACTAATATAGCAATTGTTGACTGGAACTCATCTAGCATGAATCTCAGGGAAACATCTACAGGGATTGAGGTTTAGGAAAAAGAAAGATATTCAAAACTATGACCGATAGAAATACGAACGTTTCATTGTCTCAGACGAAAGAATTGTGCATGAAATTATGCAGCTAACAAGAAGCAGTTTAATAACTCAAATTTCATGTCAATAATCTTAAGATCAAAAGTACAGACATAACAACACACATGAATTCCGATAAGGAAGATCTGATTTCATGTTAAATAGTTAGATCATCGTTATTTGCATATGATTAATCTATATGGTTGTGTTCAAGTACCTAAACCAATGACACATGGATATGTTTGTTTATGTAAACTGAAATTTTGTCAGTTAAATGCAATATTTTGTGAAATGGAGAAACAAACTTAGAAAACATGAATTTAATTAACTTTTTTTTTACCCCAAAATGGTAAGAATTTCTAAAAGCGCATATCAAATAGCAAATTTAGAATTATACTGAAAGTAGAAACAAATCAATCATATAGATTTTTAAATGTGCTGCTGAATATTTGCATGAAATGCTGTTGGGCTTGCAAGCGAAATAACTGAAATACAAACCAATCTCACTTGTGTTTTATTATGAAGATCTACAGAAAACACGAGCCTTACATTTGAAAACGTTGGTTGCTCTGATAAATGAAAAATTCTTTTGTCGTCTGCCTTAATTCTGCTTTCGAAGCTATGCCTATAAGTATTTTTAGACGCTTATAAGTATTTTCAGATACCTGTAAGTATTTTCAGAATACTTGTCGAAAACCGTTTGAATTTTGTTCCTCTTTTCAAAATGTACAGAAAAATACAGTATGCTCAAAATATATTTCTTGGCCTCATTTTAAAATGTGGTTTCCGTAAATAAAAACCACTATGGGCAGCGAATAGCAGAATTTTGTTTTATATTATTATTTCTAAAAAGTCAAATTAGCTCATTCTAAACAATGCATATCTTCCAGAAGTAGAACAAAACAATATTGCAGTGGTTTTTTTAAACATAACATATTAAAATTTTCTGAAAAGGAAAACCTTCCTGAAAAAATCTAAAGATATGACTTCCCCCTCTATATCAGCTTAGGAATAAAATTTTTTCACATCTCTGATATGAACATTTTAATTTACAAGTTTTTCTGCCTTTTCTGCCAAAGCAGTCTGAAACAGGACGCGGTCTTTTCTCAGTTGTTTCCTTTTGACGAACACTTCTGCGAAATTTCTTATTTCTTTTGTAAATCTTAAATTCGAATCCTGTCACTTGCAGCAACTGCAATAAATATGGTGGTACTTGTCCTCTTTTGTAGCCAACATCGTTGCAGTTTGAACAATGAATTCTTCCGCAGGAATCGTTCACAATAAGCAAATTAAATACGCAGCTTACTGCAAATGGTAAATTCGGTCGGCCTCGGTGTGTTTCATACTCAAGGCTAAATAGCGATATGTTTTCTACATAAATAAGCTGTGGCAATAGTTTCCTACCAGTGAGATAACACGTCAAAATAGCACTAGAACATAGAGGAACACATAATCGTTTGGTTCGGTGGTTTTGGGGAACGACTTGTTCAAATGATTAAGAAGCTTTTGCGTTGAGACCTAGGCCAATCGTGTCTGAATTGTGAAGAATAGATGAGTGTGCTCTGCGACTGCGAAGCAACTGTGAATGCCAAACCACTCCCTTATGTGTCAGAGGACTGATGATAAACAGTCTCTTTGACACCTTCCTTGTTTTTAGTTGAAATTCCAATGTTTGGAGGTTCTGACTTGGATCACCTTGATAAAGCTGATTTCAACAAGAGACTGAGACATTTACATAATTTACGATAGCTCTTGAGAAAGGGATTTAGAAGTGAATATCTCGGCCTGCAAGTGCAACGTCCCCTACAGTACCGATTTCTCAAGAGATGTTCTACGGAATTTGAAGTTTTTTGTTGTTTGCTGTTGTTCTACGGATTTTGAAAATAAACTTGACGCTTTGGAATATTAGATGTAAAATTATTTTGTTTTAAGTGTATTAGGTGAAAGGAGAACGGTTTTTACAAATCTCGAACACTATGTAATTGCAGCTCTATATGCAGCTTCCAGAATTTCGAGAAATTGAAGGTACTGGAAATTTCTTGGCGGAAGAGGGGGGGGATATAGAAGAACGAAAGAGAGCATCGGTTCTCACTTTAAGATTTGAGTTCAGAGTTTAATTCATAGTGTTGAGAGTATTGAGACATCATTGTGCGAGCTTTCACATCTGAGGCTTTTTTTATTATCTTTTGTTTAATTGATTCTGCTCTGTCATACTGATAGGAGCTGTACGAACACTTTTGCTAAGAGTTCCAGAACTGTAGTGCTTCCTTTGTGAAAAAAAAAAATTATCAAACTATAATAACTATTGTGTGCTTTCAACTGACTATTAACCCGTACGTACGTAACAATATGAATGATCTTGCAACATACAGAGGGCTTATAAAGAACACCATGCGTAGGGATTTGACTAGGATTTTATGAGTTATAATTTCTAAATAATAACTAAAGGGAATACGGCCATACTTAAATTTTAACGGTGTAGAATTTTGTTACATGCAGTTTATGAACTGAAAATTTTCTAAATGCAAATACAGCAGATTTGCTCAGGTTCCCAGCATGATTAAGTTTCATTAATATAGAACAGTGGTTTCAAACTCAAATTGCTTGCGTTACATTTTGTACTTTGAGTATGTTTTAAAATCTGAGCTATGCTTTGTCCTTGGTGCAGTTTCAGGGTGTGACGGATAACGTCCTTGAATCCTTAAAGTGATGAAGAGTTTTTTTTTAAATCTTTGGCGAATGTTAACTTCAATTAACTGTGACATTAGCGCTTTCAATGCAATTTTTTGGATTCTTAGGCAAGTGCTGTTGCGACTGTGAAGTCAAGTACCGCTGTGAAATATGCCGTGAAACAGCCATGTTCTTTCGTGCACTTATGCTGATATCGAAACGATTAGACTCCGAAAGTTACGTAAACTAAACTTTGTAGGTTACAAAATCTAATTTGAGTAATACTTAATAATAAGCCAAGAAAATAAGGGAGATGATAGCATTTGAAAATTTTAATGGCAGTGACGATGAACAGAAACGAAGAGCATTTTGAAAATAGTAGTTCGTAATATCAGCTTATAAACTTTGTATGTACTGATTTGGTAAACGTAATTCGTTAAATAGTCAGGTAAATTATTCAAATTGAAATCATAGCACTTCTACGATAATGAATTTGCAAAGAATCAAGCAATTCTTTGGACTGTTATGATGATTTTTTGTCCTAATATTCTTTGTACTGTTACTTCTAATAATCTGTTGTAGTTCAGTACCTGTAGTAGATTATTAGAAGGTCATAATTTCGATTCCGGGCAAGTGTATTTTGAATTTGTTTAGAGGAATCACAGAAATTGTTTCCATTTCTGTGATTTCTTGCTTCAAGACTTTCTTAACCATAAATTTAACAAATTCTTTTTAATCGATTAATTTTTGAGAAATTAATACTAAAGTGAAAACCTTAACAACAATTATTTTAGGTACTACTTGTCAATGGTATATACTCATGCACCCCGACGCCGACGGTCAAGAAAGCAGATATCAGGGCCCTGCAGGCCATGGCTCACTAAGGGCTGTTGAGTCAGTGAGTTTTAGTTTAATTAGAAATAGAATTATGCTTATAGTTTTTAATCTAAGGCAAATCGAAAAACTGCGTCCTTTAAATTATAAGGTATTTCTTTCGCCTTCTTAGCATGCCTTCGTGGTGCGGTGATCTGCACGCTGGGCGCGTATTCCAGAGGCCCGTGGTTTGATTCCCGGCGAAGGCGTTGCTCATTTTTCATCTCTCCCGCTTCCAAAATACCTAATGTCTCTACAATGGCGCCGGAACTAAAAAGGTGGTGGAGGATGATTCTCCACAACCAGGATTTGGCGATTAGGTCCCCCCAAAACCCCAGTCGCCTTTTAAAAGGGGGGAGTATAAAAGGTATTTCTCCCGCTTTCTTAGCATACCTTCGTGGTGTGGTGGTCTGCACGCTGGGCGCGTATGTAACAGGTCCGTGGTTCGACTCCCGGCGAAGGCAGTGCTCATTTTTCATCTCTACTGCTTCCAAAATAACTAATGTCTCTAGAAAATATTTCACGTTAATTTTCGCATATTCATCTCTCATATTTTGCGTTAATTTTCTTATTATTCATTAATTTCTTATGTTTTATTTTGTATCCTTCTGTCACTTCTTAACTTAGACAAGTGTCTTACTTGGCCCACTCTTGGCATCGTTCTGATTAGACATATGCATACATAATATGTATACAAATGCGTAGAAAAATATATTCTTAGAACGTATAGTTTATGGTAAGCTTCTGGAAAATGTTTCACCATTATAAAACTTCTAGACAAAATTCTTCTAAGCTGTATCATGTAGGGAATATTTCTAAAGCATTAAAATACTTACTTGAACATGAAGCCACTTGATTTTTAGCAAAACAGCTCATTGCGTTTTTTCATTTTGCAAAATAGTTGAATGTTGACTTTTGACTTTAATATTTATCTGATTTATAAAGTGAATAGCTATATGTATATAGTTTCTAAGACAACGTTGTTTATAACAATCACTCTTTATAGTAGCCATTTTTATAACACCTAATACAAAAAATGTTCCCAAATGATGAGAATTTTTTAAATCAATTGCAAGGAAGGTTATTTTTTAGTTTTAAACTAACCAGTTTTGTTCAGGTATATAGCTTTTCTATCTTCCACCGTTTCCATTTCCTGTCAGAATGATAGTTCAGTTTCGCGTGATATGCAAAGTAGGGTAGAAATATACTATTTGAGCTGGTGTCTGAGTTACTTCAGACAGAGCGTGTTCTGCAGTTCAGCCACATTGTTTCAAAGCTATTTAAACTTGCTATTTTATGGCCGGGCATTTTAATTGCCGTTTTGTGTACGTCGGTGGTAGGGCTAGCAACCAGCACGCGTTAACTATCTCTGTGCAGCTTCGGCTGATTATTTAACTTAGTTTTAACTTTATATTTCTATTTTGAGTTGCATTCAAATGTTAGGCTACGTTTCTAAATGTTAGGCTAAGCCAAATGTTAGGCTAAGTTTCTAATGTGGCTAAGTTTCTAAGCACCAGGAGTGCCGTCTCTAATTACTTCTTGAGTTGAATAAAAGTGTCTTTCACCCTTCCTATGTCTTGCCGTTGATACAGTTTGAACTTAGCGAATAGTCGCTTTACAGTTCAAGTAAAGATCTAGCCAGCTTTAATTTGGCTAGAATCTTGCACAATTTACACTGTACTGGCCGTTCATTATAACGTCTCTTTTCTATTAGATACGAAAGATTATTATAATTAGGGAAACTGTACATATTAAAAAAGTATTAAAAATATATTTGCTTGGATTGTTATCCAAGTACTATTTTATCTTATCGAATAATATTTCGTTACCGGTGAAAAAGAATTATTTCCATTTTAAAAAGAGAACTTTAGTATTTTTACTTACAACTATATGTGTGAAAGCAAATACTGAAATTAATGAACATCCGAAAAGTTGTAAATTGGCCACTTTTTTTACAATTGGGGAAAAAAAAAAAAAATCTGTGGAGTAGAAAATTGTGAAGGGAAGAAGTAGAAATTTGAAATGTTAAATAAAAGGAACACAAGAAAAAGGATTTTAAATTTATTTTAAAATTTTCAGTACAAAACTACTACTACGAGAGCTATATTAATAGTTAATTATTTAACCAAGATCTGGAAGGTAAAAAATGGAAATAAAATCATCATTGCTCAGGAAGATTAGATATATGTAGACCAAGCTAATTTATCTCTTTTCGTGCAAAAACATTTGACGTGAGACAATTAATAATGCAAAAGCCTTTCAGAAACTCTCCAGTGGGAAATTAAAAGAATAACAGAGTGTTCTTACGCCATGTTTTTGCGGCCCTTGTCATACATTCGCCTCCAGAAATTCGTAACTTGTTTTCACTAGAAGTCTGAGAACCAATTTTCACCAATACAGATTATCACTAATGAGTCTCATCGCTCTCTCTCAAAGGCAATGAAAATAAAAATATCCAGCTCATTTTGTTTTACATGAGAATTTTCTCACTGTGGTACAGTTTCGTTTTTGTGTAGTTTCAAGGGTCTCCTATTTGTATAATATATATATATATATATGTAAAATATATATATATATATATATATATATGTAAAATATAAAAAATACGATGGCTTTGCTCTACGCGAACAAGCAACCTCTAATTAACTTCCCGCAATTTCAGAATCTTCCTCCTAGACCAGTACTTTTGAGAACATCGGGCATGTTAAAACCCATTAGCCGCTGGTGTTGCGTTGACGCAACGGTCAAAATAAATGCGTATATAAATATAACTACCTAAGATATTTTATACCAGCCAGATGATTTTGTGTAGGGAATATTATGAAGATTATTTCTGTAAAAACATATTTGCCTTCAACAATCATTTTGTTTATAATAATTAATCTCATACTTTAAGCAAAATTTAAGCAAAATTTTCGACCGGGTATTTTTGCTGAAAATTTTTAACGAAAGATTCGCAGTCTTTATGAGTGATCTGTTTTTAGTCAAGGTCACCGTTTATCAGAACATTTCATCAGTCAGATGTTTATATTTGTGTTGGGAAGCGAGGGAAAACAGGTGTTGCGTTGACGCAACGTCAGGAGGAAACGGGTAGTCAATCTCCTTTTTCACTCATTCCATTCGATGTTCTGGTTCATGTTCTGGTTGTTTAAAAATGCCTAGAACGAGGTATCTTACATTAGAAGAAGCTCTTCAAAGATTTTTTGATGAAGAAACAGATGATGATAATGTTAATAATGACCAGAATGAAACTGATATTGTTGTTGTTCCCCCAGAAATTGCAGAGGCTCATGACGAAGAAGAAAGTAATATCAATGTTTTAAATAATGATAATAATATTTTACCAAATGATACTGCTGGGGAAGTTGAAATTCACGTAAGAAGTAAGTTTCAGCCTTCTAAAACCAGTTACAGTCATACTAAAAAGTTTAAAAAGCAGAAGACTGAAATCTTGAAGTGGATAAAAAAAGGAACTGTTAGTTATGTCTCAGGAAGAACATGATTATTGCATCTGAAGCTTATATGAGAAGATTTATTGGAATATTATTGCTTACAGGATATCATTCTTTACCTCAAGAAAAAATGTATTGGTCTTTTGATAAGAACATTTCTCTTCCTGTTGTACGAGAATGGATATCACGTTTGCAGTACAGGAATATGAAGCAGAATTTGCATTTGACAATAGTCAAATTGGCAATACTGATAAATTATATGAGGTGAGACCGTATCTAAACTTACTAAATATCACCATTTTTTACTACTGGAAATATAAAGTCTCTTTTAGATTTCAGACGCGAGAATGCATTATTATTTTTGCAAACTACTATTGAGAGTGTAGAATTAGCCAGAAATAGAGCAGCAGCAGGAAGACCTAGTAAATTCAGCATTCAAAAACCATTGAATGGAGATGGTAGACATTTTATCGTAAAGTCCGTTGATAACAAAAGACTTTGTTGTAAAAAGTACCATAGCTAGACTGTTTATAGATGCAAAGTATGTAATGTAGCTTTACATCATGATTGTAATCAAGCTTTACATGCTTGAATCTTTCAAATGAAATAATCTGTATTTGTAAAAGAAATACACTGTATACTTTAATATTAAATTAATTACAAGTAAAGTGATTTGTAGATTTATAAAACGTTATACAGCTACAAAGTAATCCTGCTCTCCACTCATAAGAAACATCACACGAGTACAATCTTACTCACTAAACATCCGTAGTCTTATTCCGCTGACGTTGCTCGAACGCAACACTCGCTTTTTCCCCAGGTAAGAGCATTTTTTTTTTATTTTCAATGTAAATTTATGTTATAAATGCTTAATTTAATATTTGTTATTATTTTCATGAGAAAAGAAACATTCCTTGTAGTTTTGGCGGTTAATGGGTTAAGTAACCGCTGCTATAAATGAAGAGTGTGCGCCATTTTTCGTCAGATTTCTTTTCTCCGCCTGCCGTTGTAACAACTTTTGCTGCTACTCTGTCTTTCTTTGTTTGAATAGTACGACGCAATAAATTTAAAGTTAATTGTATTCAGTCTAAATTACTATCGCATATGTAATCTTGAATGATCTGCCATTTGCAATGAATAAAGATATGGGACTAAAAAGTTAAATTCTTCTGTGTCGTCGTTGGATGTCTTACTTACACTCAGCCACAACAATGTTCTAATCAATACATATAATTTAATAGAATATATAAGTAGGTCCTAAGGTTTCTTTCACCTATGCAGTCGCATAATATCGCATATCTTGCGTACCCCTATTTATGCCACTGCCGACAGGATTCCATAATCGGATAAGGTAATTTACTTTCATATGTTTAAGGCATACATGGAAGTACATCGATTTTTATGTTTGAAATGCACTTTTTTCCTCCAAATCTTACCTAATATTACTTTTGATATTCACGTTGATAATAAATAAGGTGACGTTTTTTCATAATTTTCAACAGGAAATGTCTTCCATCCATTTGGCTTACAACCGTAAACTGCTCTTCTCATACTCTCAACATTCCGGAATCTTCTCGTATCCGGCATTCGATATTTTCTGAGCTTTTACTGTATTTCAAATTGAAGGAGTTACTCCATCTGCAACAGAAAATTACCCATCATGACTCCACATTCGCACCTACAAAGATTGACCTACGATGTACTGTATCCCACACCCATCCAGCACGCAGAGGAAAAGGTATCAAAGTCACACTGACACAGCACAGCGACTCAGAGCTGACCTCAGCGATCTTCACAGATGGCTCAAAATCTGATGCAGGAGTAGGAAGTGCCCTAGTCCATCTCACTAACTCTGTACAGACATATCACTGGAAGGGCACCTCACGGAACATAACAGCGTCTTCCAGGCAGAGGCCTTAGCCTTGGAGCAAACAGTCCGCTATGCCATTACACAGAATCTCCGAAATATATAAATAATCTCAGACAGCCAATCTGTGCTACAAGCGATCCGCAATCTTTCACATTATTCACAACCAGTAAGGTCCATACAACAATTACTTCGCAACAGCACGCATCTAAACATCACTCTCCATTGGACCAAGCCACATGCAGGATATGCGGAGAATGAGCTTGCTGATTCTCTAGCCAAATAAGCGGCTTCTAATATATAGGCAACCCAATGCTACTTCCCGGCACCAAGATCCTACCTTAAGCGCCCTATTCTGAACATTTCCCTACAAAAATGGCAAACGGGATGGGACAACAGTGACAAAGGGCGTCATTCGTACGATTTTCTCTCAAAAGTCTGCATAAATAGATTTTGCTCTGCCGCATAGCTTACTAGATACAGGGGACATGGTCCATTCCCTGAGTATTTCTTCACCCGAGCCATCACGAACTCGGGCCTTTGTATTTGCGGAGCACAAAGAAGCCCTGACCACTACGTCACGGAATGTCCACTAACCGAAAGGTTCCATATCAGAATGCCTTCCACCAATAGCAACCCATTCAAACGGTTTATATTGAGAACTCCAGCCCTACGACAGAGAACCTACAACTTCATTAACCTGCTAATGTCATCAGCACTGGATATTGTGGCCACGAACTAAGTAAGATCTATGTCAATTTTTTTCCTGAAACGTTTTTGTGGCGTTTGTACGAGCAAATATATGCTTTACTCCACTAACGACAGTGCCACTAGTGCCAGAATTGCAGCAGTAAAAATAATTAATTAATTAAGCAATCAAGCAGTGAGGTACATAAATATTCAAGCTTACATGAATTTATGTATTCAATGTAAACTACGATGCATACGTACTCTTTATGTATCCAAGAAATATTGTATATATATATATATGAGTGTCAACAACCATACTAAGTACTCATAACTAATGTATCTAGGATAATGTAATCAACTAATCAAATGTTTTTATTGCATTCAAGTATTCAAGTATATAACTAGTATTTAAATATATAAACGGTATTCATAACATAATTATGTATTTATTACAACAACGCATGTATGTACTCAAATAACTCAAGCCCCAAATAATGAATGTAAACAGGTCTAATGTATGTCCTACCGTAATCAAGCTGTCAAGTACATAACTAATGTATCTATGTAACTTTATAGTGTATCCAATGTATTAATGTATTTTATTGATGGATCATATTTCATACATTTAAGTAGTTGTTGATGTATCTAAGAATTATGGCAACGTGTGCCCAAGAGCATCACCAACGCATTCTAACAGCTTATATTCATGCAGCTAACGTATTCATGTAACACCATCCAGGTCCCTGTTCGTTCATGCAGCTTCACAGAGAAGCAAATGCATTCCCGAGGCAGGCCTCCTGGGACTCGGGAGCGGCCGGTTCAAGATAGTGGAGGGCGTAGGACATATACCTGCTTACCTTTGTTAGACATCAGGTGTCCCCGTCCTCCGTCACCTGTCACTTGTATTTCAAATTATTTCAGAGTAAACGTAATAATCACCACGGTTTGCAATATGCCGCTATTTTTCTAACAACAAATTTCATTCCGATAAGGATGGGGTATAACACTTTTTTTTAAGTAGGAAAAAAAAAATTCTTACTGATAAAAAAATTTCTAGGTCAGTAAATAATTGGAAATTTTCAGGCCTGAAGGAGAAAACGATAGGACATTTAATCGTAAAAAGAGTGAAAAAGGTGGTCGTTTTCGAAAGCTAGAAGAAAACGTGACAGAATGTATTTTTCGCCTTATGGATAGGAGAAATTAATGACCAAAATACAAGGTATATGTTCAATTTGTCTACCTATTGTTATCATGAAAAGTGCATGCCATACTGATTAGATTTATATACATATAGGAGTCTTTTCCTTTTCGTATTATTTTTAAAAAATCAATGAAAAACTGTCTTTCAGGATAGAAACTGTATTAATAGGAAGACTACGTTTTTTTGCACCTTAATATAATTTTGGTTCTCCCAGTTATAGAATACAATCAATATTTGTAATAGTTTGTTTAGAAATATAATGAAACCGCACGGGGAATAATGATTCATGCGAGTAGAATGCTTTTATCTAACTCTCAATAGCGTCCTGTATCATCCTAGCGCACCATTTCTACACACACATTATATTACTAATCTGTTTGTTTCGAGCTTCCCTACCTACCTTTAAAATTTTTGCCACATACATTTTAACCAGTATTATATAGTCATATATATTTCGCAAAATGTTAAAAAGAATACAGATTGAACATGTTTTGGGATTTTTTTAATATCATTATTTTAGATAACCTGTCAGTTCACTTAATAATACGCTACGAATATATATCAAAAGCACTCCAAGTTATAAATTAATATCTACGTTAATTTTTTCCATGGAACTTTTATGTTATCAATTATAAAAAATGTTATTTTCTGCGGTTTGTTCTCTGTTTTGCAATACACATACACTAAATGGTAATGTACTTACATGAGGGGAAAAATCATAAATAAAAATAATAAAAAAAAGAGTATAAAATTTGTCTCAGACTGAATAAACTGTCCTGCTAATTTACGGACTGTTTTAGCTTGAACTACCCAATGAAATACGCAAAAGGTAATGTCTGCTAACCACCGTGAATCCGATTAGGAAGGTAGAATATGAATAAAGGAAGTACATTAATATCTATGCTGAACCCCACAGACCGTAATGAAAAACTTAAGATTCAACAGTCTCCTTCTTGCGTCTCGATGGGAGAGAGATCTGGCGATCTGGCTGGCCAAGGAAGGGTTTGACAAGCTGTAAGACAGTTCATAGCAACACGTGCCGTGCGTAGTCTGGTATTATCTTGCTGTCAAATAAGGCCAGGGTACTGCAAAAGGAACGGTAGCAAAACAGGTCTCAAAGGTCATCGAGTACCGCTGTGCTGTAAATGTGCCTGTAATGACGCCCAAGGAAGCCCGGCTATCAAGGGAAATGGCACTTCAGATCATACCTCCTGGTTGAGGGCCTGTGTGGCGTGCAATAGTGATAGTAGGATCGGCACGCTGCTCTGATCGTCTCCAGACAACGTTTCGATGATCGTCACGATACAGTTGAAAGCGGGCTTAGTCGCTAAAGACTATACGTCCTCAGTCAGCATCATTCCAACCTGATCAAGCCAAGCACCACTGTAATCTAGCTTGACAGTGTGCAGGCGTGAGTGGCAGGTGACGTAACGGTCGGTACGAGCGTAGATTTCGCTCTATCAGCCATCTGTGAATGGTCATGGTGGACCATTCGTATGCGGGTCGTACGTCTGATAGTTGATAGCGATGAATCAGGCGCTGTGACAGTTGATTTGACAATCACTCTGTCTTCCCGATCTGTTATGGCCCTAGGTCAACCGCTACAAACATGACGTTGAAATCTGCCATAGTTCATCCATTCTTGCCAGCATCTTCTAATCGCCGCACCGCTTCGACTCATATGACGAGCGATTCTCCGATTTGCCCAGCTTTCTCTTTCAATCCAATGATACGACCTCTTTCAAACTCTGACAGTTGCAATCAGCTCGAATCCTGCGGCGAGGCATTTTTTCAGTTGTTGAAAGGTATCCTAAATAGCAATGCAACAAAAATTTTTAACAACAGTTCAAAAACAGCTCCTTATATACATCTGCTGAATGCGCTGGAGATAGTACTATTTATTCATTGGACACCAAATTTCAATCATTTGCATATTTGGTCAAAACATTTATGCATATGAAATTTCAAAGAAATTTCTTCTTGGTTTGTCGATTTTTTTGTTATAGAGTTCGTTTCCAAATCATTGTCTAATATGGAGCATCATACAAACCAAGACTCTAGAGATTACAAAACAAGACTGAAAGAGGTCGTCGGATATTTTGGGAGCAGAAGACGTGAAAAATGAGCAATGCCCTTGCCGACAGTCGAACCACGGACCTCTCGAATACGCGCCGACCGTGCTGACCACTACACCACGAAGGCATGCTAAGAAGGCGGGAGAAATACCTTATAACGCTAATTACTAATTATTAAGGCATTTATTTTGTAAAGATAGACTGGTTTACTTTTGCCTATAAGCTGGCTCACAACAATGTGCTCAGGAGCTGTATAGGTTTAGATGGGCCTTATATCATCTTTTTATAAGTAAAATCTTAGCATCAAGTGAAAATACAGTTCCTATACGTAAGGGTGGTCTGCCTTGTTCAAAACATGGCTGGTACTTTTTTTTAAAAAAGCCAGTGTTTTTCTTTAAGCAATGCGTTTCTCTTCTCCTTTCACATTAAGCCAATCTGCACTGCCTGTGAAGAATGGGTTTCATCAGAAATAAAAGTACATTAAACTAGATTAAATGAAACTGTAGCTGATTAGGTGAAATTAAAATTTTGCAATAGTTTACCAATAATTGTAATAAACTCTTACAAGTATTAGCAAAATAATAAAGATTTACGACGTAACGAATCACCTGTACCTATTACTTGCTAACAGCATTAACATTATTTTCCATACATTGGAAATATGCTTTCCTTTTATAGGTTTTAAAAAAAAATTAAAATAAGCTGAATGCCTGAATCTGTAATTGTTCTAAATTAAGGCAAAAACAGCAATCTCGTGGCAACTCACCGTTTTGGTGTGGCAGATAATAGCTGAAAATTTATCACCTTGAAGCTCCAGATGTCGCTCTGATCTATGAGTTACACATTTCTTAAAAAGGCTAAAGAATTTTAACATCCTGGTCATGTAAACATATAAAAGTTCTTTTTTTGTAATGTTTTTAACAACTTTCCGAATTTATTTTCTTGACACTTGTTTAAAATAACAATGAACAGTTTGGGTTTTATTTTGCACGCATCAGTATACTGTAATTTAATTTCTTTAGAAAGATCCTGTATCATTGTTCCAAATTTTCTCCATTAATAGCTCTCAGAAACTGTATACTCCAGACTGCTAAAAATAAAACAAATATTAACTTTTCTAAAAGTCATTATTTTTATAAGTACTGAATAATAATCATTTAAAATACCCTTTTCATGAAGTTATTCTTTTAAGATAAATTTTGAGAATGTCAATTTTATTTTCAGGATTGTGTAATAGATTTCACTGATTATTAAAAATGGCATTTCTACCAAACAAAAGCTCTGAAAATCTAGTAGCTCTCCAGAATGTACTTTACATTGGCGAGGAATCAAAGACGTCGGATTTGCATGACTTAAATGAAATCTTTGCAAAAGATAGAAAACTTCCATTTGTGCGGAAGATGTATTTAGCAGCCTTTACATCTCTCCTAATGGCTCTTGCCATGGGACTTGCCACAGGATATTCTTCACCTGCTACTTATGATATGACTACTCGCCCTGGAAGTCCTGTTCAGCCTTCCAAAGATGCAGTCTCCTGGATAGGAAGCACACTTGCCCTTGGTGCAATGCTCGGAGGTGTATGTGCAGGTGGGTACTTAAAACTTCTTCCCGAATATAAGCTTGTTTATTATGTTTCCTGTGTTACACGTTTTTGAAGATAGATAAAGATACGTATTTTTGCAGGAAATATCGAATAAGTATTCCTGTTTTGGATGTTCAGAAAATGTGTGCATATTTAGTAACAAACGCATGGAAATTCAGTATAAACTGTAGAACTATGACACGAATAATTAAAAGCAATATTAACTTATTCTTCTATGGCATATTTCTGAAAATTATATTTATGAGTATCAGTAAAAGATAATATTCCGAATATATGTAGTATTTATCGAAACGAAATACTCTATAACAATCCTGTTCAGGATGTTTCTGCTAATTTATAACAGCATTCGTTAAAAGAGGAGAAAAATGCTTCGTGTTCTTCTGATGTGAATTTTAATGTCAGTTTTTTGTTCATAAGCCTAATGTGTCCTAATCTGAGATGGAAAATGATTTTTCCTTTAACCTTAAAGTCTTAGTAAGAAAATTCAAGTTTTATCCACCTACTTTGTGATAAATTATCCTGAATATAAATGATCAATTTGTAAAATAATTTTGTCACTAATTCAGCATGCATAGCAATTTTTAGACTTTACCGGAATTCTTTATATGAATATATGAATGAAAAATATCTAATGACAACAAAATGCTGACCCTTATTTTAAGAGTTAAAGAGATCCTTGGAAGCAATTACTCCAATTGCATGAAGAAAGTGGGGGGGATATAACAACTGCACCTCTGTCTCCCTAAAACTAACTGCATGAAAAGTTTTTTTTCCTTCTCAGACATCCGTTAGATGTATTCAAACTTCCGAGGAAAACATGAATCAAAGCTTCCACCCTTTTCAAAAAGTTAAAGGATTGATTGGAATTCAATTTTATCAATTGAAGGAAATTTAATTTTTCAGAGATAAATTGTAATCAAAGGATATAAAATTGTGGTATTTAAGCATGGCTAAAAACCCGATATCTATCTGTCTAAAGGGGTGGATGACTTCATAGAGGATTTTCTAAGATAAATTAGCTTGTATTCATGTTGCACATAGGAAGGATTAAGAAAATCAAATATGCTGCCAGCCCGTCGATCTGGATTCAAACCAGAGCCGCAGCAAAGCCGGTACAACCAGTGCCGTAGCATCAGGCAGTAGAATTTAAATGCAGCAAAATTTTTAGAATTTAGGAAGAAACCGAGAACCTCAGAATCTCAGGTTTACAAGTGGCCACTGGGCTGCAAAATGTCTTACACTGCTCCTGATTTAAACCTTTGTCGAACTACTAATATTCAGCCTTACTAACCACACTAAACATAAATTTGGTTTTGAGATTTTATATTCGAACATGTAGTTGAATTTGTCTAGAAATTTAGGTAGTTAAATTTATGTATGAATATATATAGTTAAATTTATGTATGCATATATGTAGTTAAATTTATTTATTTATTCGTAATTTGCCTATATTTCTAATAGACAGAAAAATTATTAAAAGAAAACAAAAAGCTGCTTAAATTGAAGAAAATGAAAATTAAATGTAAAAATTTTAATTAATTTGTAATGGGATCCTTAAAGTTGATGATGCAAGACTAAATATTTGAAATCTGATTCGATTTTCATAAGGAATAAGCATATCTTATTTTTCCAAAATATTCAGATGGTTTCTCTGCTTGGTCATACTATGATTTCGTTATTTCTCATGCGTTGTCCAGAGAGAATAGGCCTGAGTTGGTATCCCGGAGAAGGCATGGATGTTTGTAAATGCATAGTGTCTATACGGCATGGGGGCACTCAAAATATGTGAGCCGAAAGAGCTCTCGAGAGGTCTGTGGTAGGGGAAGAGGAGTGAAAGACTCTCGGATCCTCCTCCCTTGATGCTCTTCTTTAAATCTGGAGCGAAACTGAGTATCATGTCGGACTGTCGCCTGAACGGTTCTCAAGGCTCTGGCCAATGAAAGACGCGTTTTTGCACTCCTTGATAATAATTCTTGAGTTTGTTTTGATTACATCAGACAAGTGAGATTAGTATCAACAGCAAAAACAACATGATTGACAGCACTTAAGCCTAATTCTAAAATATATGAGGTCGGAAGGTTGTCTCGTTGAACGAAGTTCAATGAAATCGGGCTCCTGGGTCAGACCACAATCCCAATATAGCAGTTTAATCTAATTTTCGAACATTAAGAATACCATGGGAATGGCATAAAAGTAGTTTTGAAATTGCTAGCAGTGATTGGCAGTAAAGAGTTAGCAGAGGTGGTAGGCATATCTTGTGAGGAAGATAATTGAAGAAATGAAAAAAGCGAGACAAGACGATTCGATATTAGATTTCAGGAGTTTAGCAGGTTAAGTGAGTCGCCATCTAGTGAGAGCATTAAGAACTTCGGCGTAAAAATGCATCAAGGCTTAATTTTCGTTTTCTGCAAATTCAAGAGATATCTTGGTACTTACGTATTATCGCAATCAGGTTGGCGTTATTTGTAACTTTGAGTAAAAAAGTATGAATAGAAAGAAAATGTACATTTATTAATTACAGATAATTTTTAATACAGTTTTTTATATTATTTTGTTTTAAAATATAAAATAGCAATTAAACCCTTCCGGTTTCGAATTTGAATAAGTTGAACTCTACTTACGGCTTTAGACCCTACTTACGGCAACCCTACGTGTTATACGTTGTTTTGTAAAATGAGCATGTGGAGATTCACAAAATTTTCCTGCATTTTTGTGCAAATTTTTGTAATTTATGAGAAAATAGCAGTGTACATGGATAAAGTCAAGAGTGTGCGCAATGCCATTTTTGTGCAATTCTGGGATGTTTTTTTAAGTAAAAATAAGTCGACGCGTACATGGTTATGGCGAATACGGTTTTCAATCAGTGCTAAAAGCAATAGCCAAAAGATTTCCGCCGAAAAAATAATTCTGCAACTTATTCAAATTCGAAACCGGAAGGGTTTAATAAGTTGCAGAATTATTTTTTCGGCGGAAATCTTTTGGCTATTGCTTTTAGCACTGATTGAAAACCGTATTCGCCATAACCATGTACGCGTCGACTTATTTTTAATTAAAAAAACATCCCAGAATTGCACAAAAATGGCATTGCGCACACTCTTGACTTTATCCATGTACACTGCTATTTTCTCATAAATTACAAAAATTTGCACGAAAATGCAAGAAACTTTTGTGAATCTCCACATGCTCTTTTTACAAAACTACGTATAACACGTAGGGTTGCCGTAAGTAGGGTCGCCAAATTTGGCAATTTATGCGAATTTTGGCCTGGTTGCGTTAATACGTAAGTACCGATATCTTCACTGCTTCGAAGGCTATAGCTAATTTTTCCGTGCTAGTTTTCGAATGCTTAATTCTTTCTGCGATACTGTTCATCTCTCGAATAAAATTAAACACTTTGGAGTCTTGAAAGACTTGAAAAATATCGTCTACTTCTTTATCTGGGATCTGCTGCTGATTGAACACGGCGCTGAAGGGCATGTTTCGTTGAACGTTTTGGATTTCTGCTTCGGTTTTAGTTTTTAGAGCTGGGAAATCTTCTTGGATGGGTAACGGCTGAAATTTTTCTATTGTTTTGGGAGCTTGACATCTCTTTTCGTAGACCGGACATCCACGATAGGATCTTACGTGATCACCTCGGCAAAAATAACAGATAGGCTTTTCTTTAGGTTTTACTAATTTGAACTTATTTGTACGGTGGTTCTGAGAGCACTTACAGCAGATGTCTTTTTTAAAACAGTTGGTTTGGGAATGTCTATAAGACTGACACTTAAAACACTGTACAGGTCTTCTGTGTTTGGGTGCGTATTTCTCGATGGTAACGTTAAAGTTAAAAATATTATTGACATTAATGAATCGCTTCTCCGGCTTTATTTCTTTCAAGTTCGATGAAGTAGATTGGCAGTTTGATGTACTCATTCTCTATTTTTTCGTAAACTGCTTGACTTTTAGTACAGGAAATTTTCTATTTTTAAGGTCTTCAAGAATTGCTTGTTCGGGAATATTTCTGGGCATATCTTTGAGAATAACTTTAAGAGTAGATTGAGAATTAAGTTGATGCATATGGAATTTTTTAAAAATTCTACGGCGTTTGCATAGTCCTCTTCTGTGGTAGTAATTAAATAAACTTTACGCGCTTTCATCTGTGTTTCATATTCATGCTTTAAGATTTGAGCGCTTAAGATTTTTTGAAGATCAATCCAATCTAAATCTTCCTGGGTGATAACTATTGGTGGAATTTTGTTAGCGATTTTTTCATTCTTTCCTGCTTTAGGTGTATCATTTTCTCCTGTGTTATTTAAGGGTTCGAAACGATTTGTTTGTTCTATTTCCTCTATTTCCGTAGAACTTAAATCTTTTTTGCAAATTTTGTAGGGGAGCTTCCATTCTGGTTCCTTGTTATTTTTAGCTGCGTCTGCGCTTATTTTCTTTTCAAGTTCTTTTCTAGCTTCACTGATGATTTTATGGAGTCTGTTGTGGTCTGCTCTGCTATCTAGATAATTTTGTTCATTTTCTTCTCTGAAGCAATAAATATCACTTTGTTCTTCCATTCGGCCATGGGAGCTATCTAGAATTTCATCGAAGATTGCCTCTCGTTTTTCTTCATTGAGTACGTTATTTTCTCCTTCCATTATTCCTTTAATTAAGTTAGGGAAAATGTTTTTATATTTTTCCATTACTGCTTCGAATTTTTTAGTTCTGGGGGTCTCGATTTTCTCTGAGTTAGTTTTGTTCTTTTCTTCTTCTGGGTTTTTCTATTCACGCCTGGGCTAGTTTTGAAAGTCTTTAAGTTTTAATTTAGCGCTATTCTTAGAGGATGTAGAGTAATCCGATTCATGGTCCATTTCACTGTCATGCCTACTCCAAAGGCGATCTGGTGGTTTTTTGGCCGCCATAATGAAAAACAAACAAGAATACTTACAATAGCTCAAGAAGGACAACCTTCACGTACCGAAGCTCACCTTCGAATCCGTCGGAAGGTTACAGCCGGAAACATCGCGGACGAAAACGTCGCGGAGAAAATAACGCAAGGCGAAAACGCCGTGGTGCAAAAACATCGTGGGAGAAAAGAAAGCAAAGCAAAAACATAGCAGTTCTAAAACATCGTGGAACAAAATATCGTGGTCCAAAATAAAGCGGTTCAAAAACTTCGCAGTTTAAAAACATCGTCATCCAAAATATCGTAGTAAAAAATAAAGTACCTACAAATCATCGCATGACGACAACATCGCATACATGCTTTTTTTCTGTTTTTAAAAGTTGTAAATGCATTTTCGGATAATGATTTGGAAGCGCAAAAAGGAAAGAGGGAAAGAGAGTGCAAATGTTAACGATACTTTAAGAATAAACGGAAATAAAATAAGGTATAATTTTCACTAAAACAATAACAGATTAACAAACATGAAAGAAAATAATTTTAATAATTAATTAAGCAATTTGTACAAGGGCTAACCTCATGTAGTTATTTATCTCTCTTTTTCTATACATTTTTAGACTGTATTTTTCATGAAAAATTATTTGTAAAATCTTATTAAAAATTAAGTCATTAATAACCTTTGTTAATTAGCGATATAAATTCAAAATTAAGTGCTATAAGTTGCATTAATTTTCTATCCATTTTCAATTTTTAAATGCTTAAGTTTCCTTCTTACTTTTCAGCAAAAAGTTATTAGTTCATTCAAAAATATGAAATATGGATGCAAAATATCCCTCTTTCCTTCTTGCGCTCCCAAATCATTATGCGAAAATGCATTTACTTTTAAAAACCTGAAAAATGCATGTGTGCAATGATTTGTAGGTACCTTATCTTTTAACTCGATATTTTCGATGACGATGTTTTGTACTACGACGTTTTCGCCTTGCAGTGTTTTCTTCGCGACGTTTTCGTCCGCGATGTTTTTGTCCCACTGTTTTCGGTGGACACCGGTGGAAAAGGTGTCAATAAATTAAATACAATTTTCCATATATTTTGATTTAACGCAGAAATGTTTTTATTTAGCCGAAATTAGTTTGCATGCCCACCACTATCAAAATTACATTCACTCTCATCATCATATTTGAGCCCTAACAGTTCTTGTTGGCAAGTAATATCAACCTCAGAATTATTTGCAGTAAAAGTACTTTTCATTCAGTCATAAGCACCTTTAACGTCAAAATACTTTTAAATCATTTTTTCACATTCGATTTATTAGAAAGTCCTCCACGATGGCATCCCCTTCCCTTAGGCAGATAGCCCTAGTGTGCTTTGTCATAATAAACTAAAACAAAACCAAACCAAACTATATTCGATTTAAGTCCGATATTAAGACTACTCAACCTATTATTCTCCTCTGGAGTTACATCATCTTTTATAGATAACAATTCGGGAAACTGATGAAATGCTGTCTTTAATAGATTGTGATAAAAACGATCACGTTTATCGATAAATAATGACACAATATTTTTGCAACTCATAAGAGTTCTGTTAGCTTCTTGAAGCTACAAATCGATTTCATGAAATCTCCTTAAAATGTCTACAAATAAAAAATATATTTCTTTATTGCCTTTAATTTTTGACGATGACTGGTCTCATTAATGCTTTCAAAAAATGGTATGATACTATCACTTTGTTGCAAAATGAGATAAGCATGTACTCTTTGACAACCATCGAACTTATCTGTATATAAAAGTAACCTAACAAAATCCTCATTATTGTCCTGACGTAACTGTTGAAACATTCTATCACGCTTGGCATTAGGTTTGATCTTGTATACAGCTTTAATTGCATCTTGCAGCAAAACATTTAGATCTCCGTTCACCATTATGTGTTTTTACACATAATGGAGATCTAATGTCGGAATGGTTGATTGCTCATAATGAAAGAATATCTAGAAAAACTGGAAGATTCTATTGCTAGAGATTTGATGCTATTGACATTCAGCGACTAATTTTTTGTTTCCTCTCCCCCCCTCATTTTCGATGCGTTACCGAATAATGTTATTGTAATGAGATTACATTTCCTATGTAGTAATGTTATTGTGATGATGTTTTGCCTTATTTTAATTCTATATTTTGTATTTTTTCATGCTCCAATCTCATGCATCTTTGACGCAAGGGGATCAATAATGTATGGTTAAGTAACTTTGTAATAAAAAAGAATATTCAGGAATCTCGTGACACAATCTATCCATGTGCTTTTCGTTTTCTTGTATGTCAGGTTTACTTAAAATGTACATTCACTTAAAATAATGTAACACTTAAAATAAGTAATGTACTTAAAGTGTACATTACTTAAAATGTACAATGTTTTATTGGAATTCATAATGTTCAGTTATACTTGTAGATCAGAACAAAAATTAGCCTCATTTTCTGAAACACTTGGTTGCAGTTTCTTGTGAACTTCAATACTGCAAGCTGAGTTTCACTTGCCATTAAGCATTAAGAACAAAACATAATACTTTTCAGAGTTCGAGAAGACTGCAGTAAAACTTCAGGTAATGAGTACTTTTTTAGCTTGATATGTATGAAAATTTACATACGGAAGATAATTCTATATGCATGTGCATTTAAAACATTGCGAATAAAAGCGTAGTTATGTTGTTGGACAAGCGTTAAATTAGAAAAGATTTTAATATATTTCAGTTCCAAACATTTTATTTCAATTGTTACAGTTCCAGACTTGAGTTTTCTAAACCAGTGATTCTTAAGCTGTAGTACCTATACCTCCAGGTTCATTCGAGATTCTCAAAGTTTAAGCGAACAACTTACAAGAGAAGATTTTTTAAAACTATGCTCTTTCTTTTAAATTCCAAAGAAAAGTGTTTAAATTCAAAAGATTTTTCCATTTAATTGCGAAATTTTGCCTAATCCTCCTCTGTCATTCTTTGTTTTTCTAATTGTGGGGTGTATGTTACAATCCTAAAAATAAGTTATAGTAAGTATTCTAGGTTTCTGTTCGTAGAAACTGGATAATAAATGTCCCAAATGATGTTTACATTCTCTTGAGCGAGAATAGATTTACTCCATCGTGGGAACTGAAAGCAACTTTGGGCTTGATGTTTTACGATACTTGCAGTTACCCTTTTGGATCAAGAAGGAAAAAATGTTATTCTAACCTCCATGGCCTTAGTTTCGATACTTCATCCTTTTCCTATTCATCTTCTGCTCAAAATTGCGCCCCGCTGAAGTCTCCCATTAACTTCTTTTCTAAATCCCTTCGATAAGTCGCTTTCTGAGATAGCGAACACTCGCTTTCATCAATTAAAACGTTTTATGCAAAGTGGGTCTTTTAAAGTTTCTATCAGGATCTTCCAATATTTATTAACCATTTGGTTTGAATAATTTATTTTACAAATTTCGTTTTAAAGCATTATTTATTTCACATATTTCTTTTCAATACGTATACTCTACTTTTAAATTATCTTTAATTTAAATTAACGCTGGATGGAGCCCCCTGTTAGATTTCAATAAATTTAAGTTTATTTATACTCTTCATAGCGTTTTAAACAGACAAGCATGAAACTATCAAGAGCAATTTAAGAATAATGTGATTGTAAACAGAACTGCATGTTACTCTTGCGCATCCTTCAAAAAGTGTATCTAAGCAGTGTTTATTGATTACGTTCAAAGAACGTCTAATACGTGTTTCATTATTACAAGTGTAGAGGGTGCCGAGCAGACATGAAGAGGACGGTAAGAGAAAACAACTTTGAAAAGCAAAACGAATCACGTAAAAAGCAGAGCATATATATGTAAACACTTCTACACTGTTATACTCTTGTAGAAGCATCTAACCTCGAGTGTAATGAGCCAGTGATCATTTATCATATAATATATATTTTTCTCTCGGCAATGACTTTTTAAATAGAGGATGATACGGGGAAGATTCCGCCAACAGGAGTCACTGGTGGAGGAGATGAAAGTAAATCGCTGACATCATCCTGCTCAGCTGACAGCTGTCTCAGGGAGACGCCTGTACAATCCAGTAGGTGAACGGGAGGGGCAGGGAGGGAACGAGCACACGACCTGAAGGTCCTTTCCCCCGTTGAATTTCATGCATCGAAGATGCCCGCTTCTGAATATGGCCATGGCCGTTTGGAGAAATCTAGTTCTTTTACTCTGAAGTGACACGCCTGGTTGCTCAGCGATTTACCAATGATGAGCAAGGGAAAATTTCCACGCCATGTTCGTTTTGTTTTTGTAGTGGGAATGTATTTCAGTTGGGCTTGAATCAGTGGAAATGGGAGTAGGAAGATCACAACCTTTCCTTGCAAGATCGCCAGCTATTTCATTACCATACACCCCCAACATGTGACGATATCCATTGGAGATATATTGATTTACGCTGTCCGAGCTCAAAAAGTTTAGTTACGATATTCCAGTCGGTCGTATCCATGATCTTAGACCAGGTTTTCAGGTACTGGAGCTTCTACTGTGTGTCAGTATCAATATAACGTCACTAGTCGAACAGAGAGCATAATCAAGTGCTTTGCTTATGGCGATAAGTTCCGATCTCAAGACAGAGCAATGATCAGAATTTCTGTGCTGCATCTGATGTCGCCTTCTGGAGTTTTACTATAAACACCATTCCTTGCTCTATCCTTATCTGATCTACTTCCATCTGTATATATCACACAGGCCTGGACAGACATATCATTTATGATTTCAAGAGCCATTTGCCTGAGGAGTTCCAGGTGATGGTTGCCCTTGACAATATTAGTCGACAATTCCTCAAGGATGTTAACATGATTAAATGAAGTATCTGGAGCATAAAGGCTAAAAGGCTTAATGTTTCAACATTAAAATTGAAAAAAATCCGAATTCCACCCATAACTAAGTGGGCTGTCTCGCTTTAGGCGTTTATTGCTTGTCCAATTTAAAATAAAGGCTGAGGTCCGATTATAAGGACCAAAACTCTTGAGTTCGTTGAAATATTTGTAGGAATTCACTTTAAAATTCATTGCCAAAGGCTGGATGTCCGTCTCATAGCGTCCGGATAAAGTGTTCTCATTTTAACCACAGTATGAAACAGAAGAGGAGATTCGGGAAATCACTCCTTTATGAGTTCCTTCCTTCTGCATTCTTACTTCCATATGGCCGCTAATGAATACAGGATAGAAACCCCATGTTTTGAACTAACATGTCTTTTTTTTTTTTTTTTTTTTTTTGCGAAGTTGTTCTTCTTTAGGAAACATTTTTTAGGACATGAAATGATGCATTAATTTCTGCTACATCTGCCTTCTAAATTCTTATAATTATTTTCTCGTTAAAACATGCTGCAAATACTGATAATTATTCTTCTAGCTTTTATAGCTGTTCACATACTCCAGAAACAGGGAAGGGGCACTGGCTGGCCTAAGTATAACCCCATATTCGATATATATCAAAAAATTAACTGAAATAAGCGAATAAACGGATAATTGTATTTTTAAACTAAATGTCACCACCAATGGAATCTATATCAAGCAATGCAAACATTTCCCTGTGACTAAAAATATTGAGAATTCATTAACTCTAATCTCCAAAATTAATTTATTAAATTTGTATTCAGTATTCTTTTTCCTGTATTTTCAAAAGAATTCCTACAAGAAAATACGGAAAGCTTTACTGTGAACATTTTACAATGAAAGTTTTCTTGGCATTTTCCATTGGTGACTCGAAAAAACTATCAAAAAAGAAAGACTATGAAAAAAAAAGAAAGACTATCAGGCTTAGAAAAGACTATCAAAATATTATGCAAAATGATTTATGTGATAACATTTCTTTAAATTCTTTCACTACCTGATACTTGTACGCTGTTTAACGCTTGTTCGTGAACGTGTGTGAAATAGTCTAATACTTGTATAAATATTATTAAAAAATGCATTTATTTCCATCATATTCCATACGTCTTTAAAATACAATTTTTATGCCTCTGTATATGTTATATTTATTAAATTTAATACTACCAGTTTTTATATTCAAAATTCATGTGTGAAATATTGAAATATTAGAAAGTTATTAGTTAAATACTAAAATATTAGAAATTCATCACCTTATTATTCGAAATTTATCATCATTTTTCATTACCTTAAATTTCTAATCTAAACCATTAAAAGAGTTACTTCATTTAAAATTGTTTATATATGTATTCATGATTGTATCATAGAAGTGCGTTCGGTACTGATCAGAAAGGCATATCGCTAGCTAGATTTTGGCAGGTTTTCGTTTCGATTGTCGGCAACACTCTTAGACTTTCTCCAGATGACAGCAAAGCTTTTTCTAAGAGTTTTACTAGTAGGAAAATACCTTGTATTTTAGAGTGCTCAGGATGATTTTTAATAAGAAACAGTGTTAAATAGTAGTAAAATTAATTCTTAAAATAAATTTGTTACGCTTGAGATATTTCTGTTAAAGTATGTTTCCTGATAGTCTAAACAGTTTCAAAAATTTACAAAATAGCCATAAAATGCTTCAAAAAAACTTGTCATTTTAGAATATTTTATCTTAGGAATAGATTTTTTTGCCACAGTTACTAGCCTATACCTAGAGTTTTTTTTAAGATCAGTAAATACAAAGTAAAAAATGTTTGACATCCATTGCTCTAAATACCACTAGAGGACGACAATACCACAGGCAGTAAAATTTCTTTTTTAGCTGTCAAACTGAAAAACAAAACAATTTTGAAACTTCCTGCCGTACAAGTTAGATGAAGTTTCCTTAGTCTTAGTTTCGGAGTTAAAGTAAGAACTAGAACAATTTGACTGAATATCGAAAATAGCCAGTTCTTTCTTCTGGAGCATTCAGATTAAATTTCGCATCATTAAAAAAATTTTTTATCTTGTCGTTTCAGTATCAGATATGAGTGCATTTATGAAAACAAACACACACACACACACACACACACAAAAAAAAAAAAAAAAAAAAAAAAAAAAAAAAAAAAAAAAAAGGAAGAACGTAAACATTGCATATTTAATGGAAATGTGATGCTTCCTGTGCTCACTTTAGGTATAATATTGATCGTTGAACAAAACTACACTTACAGTTAAAGGGAGGAAACATAAATAACTATGAAAGTTATATTGGTGAATAATGAAAGGTAAACTGATTTTAAAGCTTGAGAGAAGGAAATTAAAAAAAAAGTTTTATTTTCCCTTTTAATACTTTTAAAAAAATACAATTTTAACACATAAGAGTTATATCAATGATTTTATAATAAAGCTGATATACCTGTTAATATAAAAGTAATGAAATTCAAAAATCGCCGAATCAAAGTTTTCGCAGCTAAATTTCCGGTAAAAAAAAAAAAAAAAAAAAAAAAAAATCACTAAAATGCTACAAACTCGCCATACCTAACTATGCACATTTGAAGAATTCCCACTCCATAAAAGGAAGAACTTGTTTTTTGCTTTAAGAGTAAGAATTCGAACGCTAGCTCAAATATTTGCCAACAGGTACACATTGAAATACGGAATTCGGCGTCAAATACCCGAA
The DNA here is from genome assembly GCF_044657685.1 of Stegodyphus dumicola. Lineage (NCBI taxonomy): Eukaryota > Metazoa > Arthropoda > Arachnida > Araneae > Eresidae > Stegodyphus > Stegodyphus dumicola. The sequence continues at coordinate 164,835,381 of NC_140780.1, forward strand.
ATAGAATAATTTTGGGTGTCTTTGTAGAAAGTGGACTAATTTGTAAAAAATGAGTTTTTCGCATAAGATTTCAAAACTAGAACAATTTTTCAGGAATGAAATCCATTGCAAGAATGGATCTTAGTTAAGGAAGTTCTAAAAAAAGCCCTGAGTGATTTAGTTAAAAGCGTTCAGGTTTATGCCTAACATAACTAGAAAACAAAATAATAATGATTTCGAAATGAGAGTAAAATTTTGAAAATTCTTTCCACTAAAAGGTTTTACGTAAAAAAAAGGATATTTATAGTTATTAAATTCACATATTTGGTTGTCATTAAAATATTTTAATTTATTTCAATTCTTCTTTAGGGCCACTTACCGATAAAATGGGAAGAAAAGATACACTAGTATTCAACATAATTCCCTTTGTTATTGGATGGCTTGCTATAAGTTTCTCCAAAGGCATTGTTCTAATTATTTTCGGAAGATTTGTATGTGGCTTTTCATGTGGGATTGTATCTGTAACAGTTCCTATGTACTGTGTTGAAATTTCAACGCCTGATGTGAGAGGACTGCTGGGCTCAGCCTTTCAAGGTTTTCTTGTCATTGGTAATCTTATTAGTGTTATTGTAGGATCTTACACAACATGGGAATATCTTGCTCTGTTTGGTGCTGCCATTGCTACTATGAGTTTAATTTGCTTCTGTCGTATGCCAGAGACTCCTAGATGGTTACTGGCGAAGGGTAAGTTAGATCAAGCAATTCTTGTTATGCAGTACCTTCAAGGAAGTCATACAGATGCTGAAGAAGAATGTACTGCTATTTACAAAGATTTGGAATTCCAGCGTAAAGGATTATTAAGCTGGAAGGAATTTAAGCACCCAACTGTTTATAAACCGACGGTGATTTGCTTGCTGCTGATGTTTTTCCAACAGTTTTCAGGAGCAAATGCAGTATTTTTCTATTCTTCTATAATTTTTAAAGTAAGTAAGGACTTCATGAAGCCAGAGAATTCCACTATTGTTTTAGCTACAGTGCAAGTTGTAGCAACATTAGGAAGCAATTTTATTGTGGACAAAGCAGGAAGGAAATTGTTACTTCTACTTTCATCAATATTTATGACTCTGAGTCTTATTGCCCTTGGCCTTTACTATTATTTTGCACTAAATAACCAAGAATTCGGCACAAAATTCAGTTGGATGCCTCTCATAAGCCTTATTTCTTTCGTAATAGCATTTTCCATTGGTTATGGTTCTGTTCCTTGGCTTTTAATAGCTGAGATGATACCTGTAAGAGCCCGCAGTACTGTTGGTGGCTTAGGAACATTTTTTAATGGACTGTTTGCTTTCATTGTAACTAAAACATTTACACAGCTTGAAGATCTTATCCAGACTCACGGAACTTTCTGGACGTACAGCTCTGTAACAGCGTTGAGTTTTTTAGTTATATTTTTTATATTACCAGAGACGAAAGGAAAGAAACTTGAAGAGATAAGTAATATATTTCATAAATCAAAAGATATTGAAAGTGATATGCCAATTTCAGTGATTTCAAAATAAATTATTTTCCTCTACACTTTTGGTTTGACAATAAATTTAGAAAGAAAGTATACGGTGAGCATAATGTCTTTCCCTGATTACAAATATATATTGCACGAAAATATTATGATTACGAAAATATTTTATGGAAATGGTACTATAAGAGTAATTGAATTCTTCATTAACATTAGTAAATTAATGAATTTTAAAGTCTGCCTTTTTCGTTACTTGGAAAATTCCCAGTCGATATTCCTTTGTAAGGTATTTTCTCTCTCCTTCCAGCATCACTACGGTGGCACACTCGGCGCATATTTATTCAAGACGTCCAGGTTGGAGTCGCGGTGAAGTCAATGCATATTTTTCACATCTCCTGCTTTAAAAAAAAAAAAAAAAAACTAAAAAAAAAAAAAAAAAAAAAAACTAATCGCTTTACAAATGGCGCCTGAACTAACAGGTGGTGGACAATAATTCGTCACCACCAGGATTTGACCATTGTGTCCCCTGATTCGCAGTCGCTCTTTGAAAGAGGTAGTATGACAGAAGCAATGAGAAATGTACAAAACTACAATTATTCCTGATTACTGTCTCTAAAAATGACAGAACATGAACTATCTACAATATTAGATTTATACATTACCGTGAAGTAAAGAGTGTGTCATATAGTGGTCGCGTTGGCCACATGCAGTACTAATACTGATACTCCTTCCATCACACTCAAACTGCGTGTAGACATAACTCCAAGTGTTCCAACCCTCATTTTCGACTGATTGCCCCACCAGAAGGAAGGTAAACCACTATGCCAACTTCATAAAGAACTATCGTGTTTTCGAAACATTTCCAAAATTCTTAAACTCTGACAAACCTAATCGTAGAAATTACTCCGATCTCCAACAAAAGCTACCCCGAGACTCTTGCCGCCACCCTACAAAAGCCTCGCCAATGACGCTAATACATCTCTAGGAGACTTGCAAGTCCTTGTCAAATATATCAAGAAATTTGGAATCAGAGATCTCGCAGAAATTACTTTAGAAAAACCTGGTTTCAGAAACAGACTCCACTGTGAAATCACCATTGCATCATGGATAACATGTCAAACTGTACTTCCCCCGATTTAATGGTTATATGAAATACATGCAGTCTAAGAAACAAGCTTGATGATTTCATTCTGGAAAGTGAGACTGACATTAGTCTGTTCACAGAAAAATATGCCACACGAGTAAAATTATGAAAATCAGGAATAATGTTCCTATAGTTGTGACAGGTTTCGGCACACAGCTGGAAGAATCTTGATTTATGTAAATAATAAATTTTCCTCTTGCTTAATCCACCAGACAACAGCAAAGGTTACTAGATCATGGTTGCCTCAGTCACTCTCCCATACTACGGAGACGTCTTTCTCTTTGCAATGTACCACCTCAGGCAATATTGGCTGTTTTTCACAACATCTTCAAGAAACCCCCGTTAAAAGCAAAGGTCTCTCAAATCACTTTGATATCGATAAAACGATTGATGAGCTACCACTGAGTTACCCTTTTCTTAAACGACGCTTATCATTAAGCCCCCAACATTGTGATTGCAAAGGACTCTTTCAGAATGCTCACCAAAAATATAACGCATTTCGTTACAATAAGAAATCGCCTGAGTAGGATTATAAGGAATTTCTTCCGCCTCCTTAGCATGCCTTCGTGGTGTAGTGGTAGTACAATCGGTGCGTATTCGAGAGGTCCATGTTCGAGTCCCGGCTAGGGCATTGCACATTTTTCAGATCTCCTGCTTCAAAATAACCTAATGGCTCTACACCACTGCTCATTACGTGTTTTTTTGACATTTGCTTTGTAACACTTGACGCAACATCTATTTATTAATCTGGCCTTCAGTGTGTTCATATCATGTTTCTTTTTCTTTTATCGTCGTCATTTTATTAACTGTGTAGAGATATTAGGTATATTTTTGGAAGAAGGCAAGATGAAAAATGAGCAATCGCCTTCGCCGGGAATCGAAGGACGGACCTCTGAAATACCGGCCAGAACTACTACACCACGAAGGCGGGAGAAATACCTTACAACTGTTTCTTAGCCGCATTTACAGCAAGGTAAAAAATAAAAGAAAAGCATAAGAGAGCGACTATATAATGATAAAAATTTTAATTTTCTATCTTCCGTGGTTAAAACATTAAAATATTTGCGGTCCGGTAAAGACATTATGCTCAGTTTGTGTATTTTTTAGTGCTTTTGCAACTGTCATATAATCGAAAGGCGTCAGATCATAAATTAATCCAAAATTTGACAGTATCATTAAATTTGCGGTTTACGAGACAGTAAAATTTTTAAGCAAGTCATTCATTCTGACATATTTATTATACAGCTGTAATGTATGGTTATAAATTTCTGTAGTATCTGAATCTATTTGACAGCATTATTATCGTTTTTTTTTTCTTGTATTCTTGCAATGTTTTGTACTATTTTATTTATTTATCTGCTTCATTGTTGCAATTTAGCTAATAGCTTTAGGGCTTACATTTAAGTAATTAAATTTCTGGCCACGTATTTTGTATGTATGCGCTTATTTCTTGTATAGACTGATCGATTTTGTCATTCTCATTCCAGCAGTGCTAAAAATAGCTAAACTAGAACCCAAGATATAAGCAGAAATCCATCTGACGGGCCTTAAATGACATATGTTGATTATTTCCTCAGCTTGTTAGACTTTCTGGAAGTTTTGGAAAATCGCATTTTCGAATCTCTAGGAGTGATTTTCCCCAGGCTTTTGGAAGTCCGTGAAACACAATATAAATTAGGCTCCGATAGCCAAGATGATTCAATTTTTAGTTCTAAACGACGTCAGAAAGACTGTGGTTGAAATAAAATTAGCTGAATTGCATTATAGAGTTTACTCTCTGAGTGATATCGGTAATTTATAATATTTCTCGGAGGTTAAGGACGATTTGGTTAATACATGCGTTCTCCTTGAATTACTTACTCCTTGAATTACTGTTTCTGTATGAGGTGAATCGGCTGATATTCTACAGATAGTTCCGACAGAAATACAATCAGATGCGGACGCCTTATTTAAATGCTCTAAAACTGCATTTGGGAGAGAAAACTCTCAAAGATTATCACCGATCAGCTTAAGACTCGACAACAAAAAGCAAAATCGATTTTTTAAGAACTAACGAATGACATCGAAAAATTTACTCAGCTTTATTTTCCGTATCACGCAATGGAATCTAAAGAGGAGTCGCCAATATTTTTTTGATGCTATTAGGGATCCTGATACAACAGGCACTCCGAATAGCCGATATTACAATTTGAAGAGTGCTCTCGTGTATGACGAGGCTACACAGCAATCAACCTCCATTTTCCTTCGTTCTATCCGAAGAGTGAAGAGCACAGAAAAGACAGCGCTGAAAGCTGTGACGGAATTGATGAGAAGATTGGAAGGAGTAGAAACACTCAGGACTCAAAGGAAAAGTAATAACAGATTAAACTGCTGGATTTCTGGGATTAAAAACAGTTATGCGAACAATTTTCTATGCGTTAAGGACTAAAGAGTAAAATGCTTACGAAAGAGTTGATATCAGTAAATGCAGGAGATTCGGCTTTCGATATTTCATAGATATCTTTCATTCACGGAGGAAATCGTGAACTACATGTCGAAGCAGAACTAAATGGATTTCTTTGCTGCATGATTGTAGACACCGATGCTAACGCAACTATTTTTGCGAGTTTCCGCAGCCCAGCAAATGGCCAGATACCTTCTGTATATAGCTCCATCTTTGACTCTATAGACTGTGAAAGGAGAGAAAGTATTTGTGTACGGGAAATTAATATACGTGTCAAGTTTGCATTCTGTATTTATGAACACACAACCTATGTGGCTGACGTAACAGATCCATGCATCCTTTGTTGGTTAGTTTGACTGTGACAAAGCACTCGAAGGCTATCTGCCTAGGGTATACTTTTATTGAGGGTTTTCTAAGGAAAACGTTACTCATAGGGAAACCAAAAAAACCAACCATGAAGCTAGGCACGTTCGCCTGGATTTGTGTCCAAGAGGAACTTGTAGAGCTATTAGGTTTTACGAAGCAGGAGACATGAAAAATGTGCAATGCCCTTGCCGGGATTCGAACCGTGAACCTCTCGGATACGCGCCGAGTGTGCTGACCACTACACCACGAAGGCATGCTAAAAAGCAGAAGAAATACCTTATTTACTCCTCCTTTTCAAGAGCTACTGGGGATTAGGAGACCCAATCGCCAAATCCTGGTGGGGGAGAATCATCATCCACCACCTTTTTTTTAGCTCGACGCCACTGTCCTGGAAGGGCGTTGCTCATTTCTCACGTCTCCCTAATCGTGCCCAAACTAAAAAAAAAAAAAAAAAGGTGGTGGCTGGTAATTCTCCACCACCAGGATTTGGCGATTTGGGTCCCCTAATCCTCAGCCGCTTTTTAAAAAGGGAAGTATTTTTTTTTTTTTTATTATTTAAAGAAAAAGAAATCCTCGTGCACCACAAAGTATCGCACGAGACTTACAAATCGTAAGTGAAAAAGGCAGAATAGTAAGTAATATCATCAGTTTTCAACAATACAATGAAATCATAACAAGGAAAAAAAAAACACAAGTAAATACAAAAGTATAAAAATGTATAAAGAAATCATTAACAGTGTTTAAAATAAAAGTCAACAAAATCATTGAAAGCTCGGTAGGCCGAAATCGAGGATACAAAATCATAACATTTCGGCGGCCAATGAATTTCAATCTACATTTCAAAAGATTTCTTGCTTTATCAAGCAGTGGGCAATCAAAAAGCAGGTGGAAAACACTTTGCTCAACGCTAAGATTGCAATTACACAAATTGGAAGATATCAGCTTAAATCGTTCAAGATAAACATTAAACTTACCATGTCCAGACAAAAATTGCGTAACTTTAAAATTGAGCAACAAGTCCTTACTTTTCAGTCTTTCAAAAATAGTTGGGAAGAATGCTTTTGTAACAGATCCCTTATCAGAAGAGATATAATCACAGTTCCACCGCTCAATCGTTTTAGCTTTGAATGTTTTTTTTAAATAAGATTTTGGAATATTTACATCAACGTTAATATCATTTTTAGTTGCATTCTTAGCAAGCCAATCAGCTCTCTCGTTTCCATAATTACCCGAATGACCACGGACAAATGTAAAAAACACTGAAATACCCCTCTTCTCCAGATCTCCGAGAGACTGCTGTATATTGACAATAATATCATTACATAAAGAGGTATTTTTAAGAGATTCCAGGGAAGAGAGTGAATCCGTACAGATTAAGTAGCTGGAACCACTTCCATTCTGGCTAATTATCCACTTGATTGCAAAATTAATACACAGAAGTTCAGAAATATATACAGTACATTCATTTCTAATGCGAAATTGGTGACACTCAATTTCAATATCATCTTCAAAAATAGCATAAGCAAAACCAACTTTATCATCAATCCTACTACCATCCGTATACAGCACAAATGAGAATGAATTAACATCAGTGTCCGTACTATCCAGAATCTGTACTGGTTGTCTTACAGAAGGATGTGGTAGAACAGACAAGGGCAATAAACGATCAAAGTGAGAATTGGAGTAATTTGCAAGACTATTCTTATAATCTATAAAAGTCAGAATAAACAAATCCAGTGGTGGAAATCCGGCAAGAGAGAAAACAGCATTGTAACTTATAGTTCGGTAACCGCTTATAACTCGCAGCAAAATTCGTCTTTGAACTCGAAGCAGGCGTTTAGAGTTAATTTTCTTTTTTAGAGACAATCCCCAAGCTCTACATCCATATGAAATAAGGGGTACGATGCCTTGTTTATAAATAATTGCGCTAACATTCGATTTAACACCAAAACTATTATGAGCAATTCGATTCAGCCCACGCTGAAGTCTCTCACATTTATTAGAAATGTAGGAAATATGCTTTTTCCAGTTAAATTTGCTGTCCAAAAAAACACCTAGATATTTAATTTCATTCACCCTCTCAAGGGGATTGTCATTTAAAAGCAATTGATATCCTTCATAAGTAGTATTTTTTCTATCAATAAACATGGCCTTGGATTTTGCATGGTTAAACTTTAACTTAAAATCTATTGACCAATGATAAATGAAATCTATAACATCTTGGGCGAGACGAAAAGCTTTTTGCATTTCTTTTCCTTGAATACAGATCAACAAATCATCTGCAAAGGCAATGACTTCACAACTGAAGAGATCAGAAAGTTTCTGTAAGAGATCATTCATAATAATAATCCAAAGCTTGGGACCGGAAACAGACCCTTGTGGACAACCTCTTTGAGGTCGGCGAACACTTGAGGTGCCACCCAAAGAAAGCTCGACCGTCCTGTCTTTCAGCAAATCAGAAACAACATTAAACACATTTTGAGGTATCTTCATTTCTTTTAGTAAATTGAGAATAGCAGGCCACCATGCATTATCAAAAGCTCCTTCAATATCAAGAAAAATTAAAATAGTGTACAAACCTCTCATCTTACCCCTCTGTACAATGTTGCTAAGACGCAGAAGTGCATCCTCAGCACATTTTTGAGCAATGAAACCGTATTGGTCAGCACTAAGAATATTTTCTTTATGTAGATGCCAAGTAATTCTGTTAGTAATTAGTTTTTCAAAACATTTACCTAAAGAAGAAAGAAGACAGATACACCTAAGATTATTCACATGTGGAACAGTGATACTTTGTTTCTTGGGTATCACAATAACAAGGGCGTTCTTCCAAGTTCGTGGAAAAGCACCAAGATTCAAACATATATTAAATAATCTATGAAAAACTGCAGGAAAAAGACGATGGAAGTATCTTATAGTTTCATTGGGAATAGAGTCCGGGCCAGGAGACCTTCCAAGCCCTAAATTACGAATTACATCATCAACCTCGGCCTGCGAAAAAGGAGGATCAATCTGAGACGCATAACTACTGCGAGCAGATGAGCGCCACTGAGTATGAAAGTCATTATCAAGTCTCACACAATCAGGAGGAAAAGCTTTATCAAGAATAGCATCGATAGTTTCCTCCAAGGAAGACGTAAAGTTACCGCCTGAAAGCCGAAGGCCCGAGATCTCAATCTTCCTCATAAAATTTTCTTTAATACCATAAGTGTAAATTTTTTTCCACACATTCTCATTATTGATATCGGAAAGAAACTTCCTCCAAGACTCTAATTTGGCCTCAATAAGCATTTCATTGTATTTTTTCCTTAAATCAAGGTATTTCCGCTTATACAAGTCCCTTATATCATTGCTGGTAGTCCTCTGGAACCTCCGTCTAGCCGCGTTGACTCTCTTTCTCATAATGGAAATTTCCAATGACCACCAAGGTACTTTTCGCCTACCAGTCCTTCTTGTAGGCATAGATTTAATACATGCCCGAAAAATAACTGAAGTCACAAAATCTACAGTCACATTAAGTGAGTCAGTGCTCGAGCAAGAATCCAAACCATTAATGATCAAAGAAATATACTGTGAACAATATTTTTCAAAATATCCCCAATTTGCTTTTTTTGTATTAAACAAAATTCTACTGACAGCAATTAAAGAAGCATCAGAAACAGATAAGTCGAATTCAATCATTGCATGATCTGACAATGATTCACAGTCCGAGAGACAGCAGCGGGTAACATTTGCTAGCAAATCAGCTCCCATAATTGTGACATCTATATAGCTTGATCCCTGTTCCGAACAAAAGGTAGGGCCACAGTCCTCATTGATCACATATAAGTTATAGGAGCTGACAAAATCTCCAAGCTTGTTTCCCCGAGCATCACTCTAGGGACTAAACCACAGTTCAGACTTACTATTGGAATCCATACCCCAAATAAGCTTTGCAAGATCCTTAGCCTGGAAGACCCGACTTATTTTATGCAAATCAAATTCAATACATCGGGAGGGCTCAAAGTAGTATGAAAATAGAAAATATTTAGTATCTTTAAAAATAATATCAAGAGTCACCATATTATAATCCAAGAATCTCAAATCCAAAAAAGTAGGTAGAAATCCGGCTCGAACAACAATAGCAGCCTTTATGACCTCCGAGTTAAAATCATAGTATAACCTAAAGGAACTCGGAAAGCCAGGCATAAGACCATGATAAGAGTAAGGTTCTTGAATAAAAGAAACAGAAACATTGTTTACCTCCATATTCAAAACAAGTTGCTGAGTAGCAGCCTTACATCTATGTAAATTAATTTGAACAAATTTTAAAATAAAATTATGACTATTATCCATAATTTGTTCTTGCTATATTTTGACTTCTTATAAATTCATGACAAGAGCAACTTTCAGAAAAAGGCAAATGGCTTACATTTAATTTTTTTTTCTCATCTTTTATTTTTTGATTGCGTCTAATGCAATTGATACAGACTTTCAAATTCTTATGTGGGCAATTTTTACTTTCATGTTCACGTGCACAGAAATAACAAGCACGTAGATTTTTACAATTTTCAGCACGGTGATTATATCCTAAACAATTAAAACACCGATTAATCACGACAAAATCATCCACCGTACTGATGCTCCAAGAAATTTTTAGTCTACATTCCTGTAAAATACCTCTACGCATGTCTGGATGCACCTCAACAACTAAATGTCTCGTATTTTGAAATTTCCTTAACGTAAATCGAATTCGAGATTCACTCCATTTATTTTCAGAGGCGATAACATCTGGATTTTGATTTTTTAAAACATCGAGAACATCCTCATCCCTTATCTCATTAGGGACATTTTTTATTAAGATCGTAGGATTCCTTCGTTTGGAAGGAAAGGTAGTTAATTCCGGTGATTTTACTTGAATTTCAGTTTGTATCCTTTTTAAATCATTTTCAGAGGGGCATTCTATCAATACCTTGCCATTTCCAATATTTTTTAGATTGAGAATACCCACTTTTTTCTCTACAGGATTAATTTGTAATTTAAGAATCTTCTTAATATCCTCTGACGAACGATTTTCCGAAGAAATGACAAGACCACAACTTAAAGAATTTTGTTTTGCATTCTCCACAGGAGATGGCAGCACAGCACTAGCATACGTTGGTTTTACGAAAATGTCTTTAAGACTTTCCCTACAAGCTTCACGGTAACCCAACGACTTAATACGTTCAAAATTCTTAGTAATCAAACACTTTAACTCACACATTGCATGCCTTGCCTCTTCACGAATATTCTGGTTCATATTACACTTTGACTCAATAGCCGTTTCAAGTTTATCATAGCAACATTTAAGCGCACTATAAAACACATCATCGTCTTCGTCCATCTTGGCATTCTTTTACTTCGTAGCACTACTCAAAGAAGTAAACAAATCGTTAAGCCAGGGTCAACCATACCGAAATCTTGCAAGAGCCATAATATTAACAATACTTCTTTTAACTTGAAACAAATTGCACAAATATAAAGCAGAGAACTTGCACAAATAAAATTATACACACTAAATAGTTTACACACATTAATTATCGCAAAATAAAGATGAAAATCAGAGCTCAAGAAAAGGGAAGTGTGTAAGGTATTTCTCCCGATTTCTTAGAATGCCTTCGTGGTGTAATGGTCAACACACTCGGCGTGTAATCGAAAGGTCTGTGATTCGAGTCCCGACAAGTGCACTGCACATTTTTCCTGTCTCCTGCTTCGAAATAACCTAACGTCTCTACAGTGGCGACTGGACTAAAAAAGGTGGTGGATGATAATTCTCCACCACCAGGATTTGGCGATTGGTCCCGTTATCCCCACTCGCTCTTTAAAAGGGGAGAGTACATAAGGTATTTTTCCCGCCTTCTTAGCATACCTTAGTGATGTAGTGGTCAGCACACTCCGCGCGTATTCGAGAGGTCCGTGCTTTGAGTCCCGGCGACGGCATTGCTCATTTTTCATACCTCCTACTTCAAAATAGCCTAATGTCTCTACAAACTATCAACATTGAACAGTCTTTAGCTACTAGGCCACTGGTAGAAACTGTGCATCCTCGGATTTGACTTTTAAAAAATTACGTATTATGTTTAGACGTTAAAAATAATTAACGCCGCACCACTATTGAAGAAATACCTATGTTTGAAGTGAATGAAAATAAAATGGACTGCATTAGGATGATTGTTGATGAAAATATCACTACTCCGCCTAAAACATAGTGGCAGTGGTAATATTGGGTTTAAGGGGCAAAACCTTAAAAGTTGTATATGCTGAACACATCAGACACTCTCAAACACAAACTAGATAAAGGACAAATTATAAACAGATAGACACACGAGTTCCTCGGAAAAAGACCTCGGAAAAATCATAAAATTATGAATGCGTAATGAACAACCACCTAAAACTTAGATGATGATCTCAGATGCAAAACAAGACTTAAATCAACAAACATACGTTACATTAAAGTATGTGTTATTAAAGTACTAAGAAACAACTTTAAAACAAAGTCAAATTTGATGATAAAGTCTTGTCTCTTTACGTACTGAAATAAATTTGTATTCACCTCTGTCCCGATTACGGTGAAGAGGCAGGTCACAATCATTAAAATGCTTCATTCGAAGTCTTTTAAAATACAGACACACTATTAAAAATGCTCTGACATAATAGCATTACAATTGGGACAAACCAGTTCACTCAGTATTTCGTGAGTGAGTAATTCTAAAGCGGGTTCCGCCTAGATCGTATTCGTTATTAGGAGTACAGTTATAAGGTATTTCTCCCGCCTTCTTCGCGTGCCTTCGTGGTGTGGTGGTCTACACGCTGGGCGCGCATTCCAGAGGTCCGTGGTTCGATTCGCGGCGAAGGAGTTGCTTATTTTTTTTATCTCTGCTGCTTCTAAAATATACCTAATAGCTCTGCAGTGGCGCCCGAACTAAAAGGGTGGGGGATGATGATTCTCCACATTCAGGATTTGGCGTTTGGGTCCCCTAAAAACCCCAGTAGCCCTTTAAAAGGGGGAGTGTATAAGGTATTTCTCCCGTCTTCTTAGCGATCCTTCGTGGTGTGGTGGTCTGCACGCTGGGCGCGTATTCCAGAGGTCCGTAGTTCGATTCCCGGCGAAGGCGTTGCACATTTGTCCTGCTTCCAAAAAAAAAATATACCTAATGTCTCTACACAGTGAAAATTCCCAATAAGCTGCCTATAGGAATTACCTCATTTCCCTAAGGAAAGCACACATTCGAAAGGTCATTGATTTGCTGCTGCCCCAGAGGACTTAACAAAAGACAATGAATCCCACAGTGTTACCTACATAAGTGAAAGCTACTTACTTTTCATGTAATATGAGGAAATTCATATTACCTTGCGACCAGTATCATGCTAATAGAAGAATTTAAATATGACTTTTCAATTTTCATCTAGTAACGTTGGTCGCCTGAATGTGATTCAATACCATATGGACATAGGAAGTCATCTACCTGGTAAGCAGCAGCATTGACGTCTTTCTTTTGCGAAACGAGAGAATCTTCGAAAAGAGCTACAGGGCAATGACTTTATTGAACCTTCTTCTAGTTCTCGAGCATCACCTATAGTCTTATTTCGGGAAAAAAATGGCTCCACACTATTTTGTGTCTACTACATATGTCAAAATAGCATTACAAAGAAAAACAGTTAACCTTTGTCTAGAATCGACGACACCTTAGACACGCTAGCAGGAAGTAATTGGTTTTCCACTCTGCATTTGAAAAACAGCTGCATAAATATTAAGTGGAAATATTTGTATATCCTAAAGATCGACAGAAGACTGCATTTACTTCCGGTCAAGGGACTCTAATAATTCAAAGTAATGTCTTTTGGCGACATTTGAAATTTTAATGGAAACAGTTTTGAAAAGACTGCACATGAAGCCAGCCTTGTACATCTCGACGACGTTACTACAGTCGGATGCACTTTTGAAAAAGATTTGAGAAATATCAGGGCAGCCCTACAAAAAGTCAGGAAGGCTGACCTCAGTCTTGCCAAAAGTAAATTATTTCATAGTAAAGTTAGTTATGTTGGCCATATTATTTTCGCCGAAAGTATACACACAAATTTGGAGAAAGTCAAGACTTTTCCTGAATGATGTCACCCTCAAAATATTCATCAGTTAAAATGTTCTTTTAGTCTCTGCACTTAACTATCGAAGATTCCTAAAACATTTTTCTAAGATTGCAAAGCCTAACAGAGGCAAAAGAAATGTTTTCATGAACTGATTGACTGGAAATTCATTTAATTTATCTAACAGTTAAATTTATTCTAAAGCAACTCACCTTTTATTCTCACTTTCAACCCACGCTTTCTTGCAGGAATGCTAATAAATTAGCGCGCGTATATTCAAATGAGAATGAAAGAAGTATTTCTTAAAGGAAGGTTTTGGAAGGTAATTTTAGAACGTGCTATGCCTGAAGACCACGGTCTTATCTTTGATTTACTAGCGATTAGACATCTGTGGCGTTGAGCTCTCCTAGCCAATTAGGCCTCGTTTACGCCGACTTTACGAGTCAGAACCTGGCTGTGCATTAAGTAACCTGTAAAAAGCCGTTAGGCTAATTTAACTCTATTTTATTTAACTCTATTTTATTTTACGTTATTTATTACCTTTTGAGTTAAACCAAAAGTGTTGGCTTCTGTAAGAACGAATCGGTGCTATTTGTGAAATTGAGTTAACAAAGGGTTCTTTACACACTTCCTTGGACTTGTCGTACTTAAGACTTGAGGATGATTCCTCACGCAGTCTTCTAGCTTCTCGTTAGTTTATGTTTGCAAAGAATACGAGATGCTATAGTCTATAAAAAGCATTTAAAGTCCTTCTACTCCTGCATTGGCTTATTCCAACCTGAATACGACTTTATTCTCCATACAGATGAAGAGATTGGAGCTGGTCTTTCACTAAGCTGGTTTTTTAACTGAAGGCTAGAAGCCATTGTCTATTTAAATAGCAGCCTTTCAAAATCAAAAAGAAATTACTGTTTCACGGGAAAAGAAGTGTTTCACGTTCTAAAGGTGATAAAGCATTTCCAGCATCATATAAGTACAAACCATATTTCTTACAAAGCAGGGATTATGCTTCTTTTAAGTTTGCTACTTAATTTCAAATCTCCGGAGGGTTGTGCAGCTAGATGGATGCAGCGGCTACAGGAATACGGCATGAAAATTCGACACCTCAAAGTAATTTCGCTTGGAAATATTGATGCTTATTCAAGATGACCTTGTACAAAAAAGTGCAAACGCTGTTAGAAAGCCAAAGTAAAATATGGATTCGAAATCCCAGTGGTCAGACAAACTGACAGAGTTTCCGTAACATCAGAGATGAATCCCTGGAATAAGAAAGAGACCCAGATTGAAGATTGATCGGAATTGAGAACATTGATCGAATTAACGGAAACAATGAGTGCAAAACCTAGTTGGCAAGAAATAACAACGTTTAGCCCGAAGACGTAAAACTATTTGACTTTCTTGCATTTACTTCACCTATGAGGTAGAGTTCCCTATCGCAAATTGCAAGCCGACGATGGATAAACTAACAGATGGCAACTCATCTTACCAAGTTATTGAGCCCCTAATGTGTAGCTCGAAAAGACCCGCAAACAATTACACAAAGATAATGACAGCGCTACAATGTAGGACCACAATTCGAAAGAATCGCTGTAAACCTCTCTACTTCGTAGAACTGAGAGGTAACAAATATATTTTAGTTATCATGGACTAATTAAACACTTAAAGTATTTAAAAAACTATATAGGTTTTTCGGTATGGAAAAGTCTCAAACCACTTCTTTGTATCCACATTCGAAAGGCATGGTCCAATATTGTTCGATTTAAGTGTTTAATTAGTCCATGATAACTAAAATATATTGGACCATGCCTTTCGAATGTGGATACAAAGAAGCGGTTTGAGGCTTTTCCATACGGTGTCCGCCGATAACATCGCGGCAAATACATCGCGGACGAAAACGTCGCGGAGAAAACAACGCAAGGCGAAAACGTCGTGCTACAAAACATCGTGGGAGAAAACATCGCAACGAGAAAACATCGCAGTTCTAAAACATCGTCGTACAAAATATCGTCGTCGAAAATAAAGCGGTTCAAAAACTTCGCAGTTTAAAAATATCGTGGTAAAAAATAAAGTATATACAAATCATCGCATGACGATAACATCGCAGACATGCGTTTTTCAGGCTTTAATAACTGTAAATGGATATTCCCATAATGATTTATGAGCGCAAGATGGAAAGAAGGATAATTTTTACTTTCATATTTTTTATTAGCTAATAAATTTTTGCTGAAAAAGTAAGAAGGAGACTTAAGCATAGAAAATTAATGTAACTTATAGCACTTAATAGAATTTCAACTAACAAACTAACAAAGTAATATATATAGTAACAAAGTAATATTAATAGTTAACTAACAAAGGTCATTAATAAGTCATTTTTATAAAGTTTTTACTGGTAATTTTTCATGAAAAGTATTATCTAAAAAAGATTAGAAAAAGAATGGTAAGTAACTGCATAAACTTATTTTTAAAAAAATTGCTAAGTTAATTTTGAGATTATTTTCTTCATTTTTGATAATCTAATACACTTATAGAGAAAATTATTTCTTGTTTTGTTTCATTTTATTCTTAACATGACATTAAAATTTTCATGCACAGCGTGCAGTCAGTTACTTGAATGCTGATTTTTTAGTTATGAAGAAAGTCAGCTGTATAATATTTCAGTAGGTTTTATATTTATTAGATTATGCCAAAGCACACTACGGCTATCTGCTTAAGGGGTAGGATTCCTTTGTGGAGTACATTCTCAGGAACTGGTTCACATGCCCATTATACTTTAGGAAAATCACGAAAATCTTCGTGCAGCTTTTTTTTTTTTTTTTTTTTTTTTTTTTAGAAATAATGTATACTTGCAATGAACCTTCTTGGCAAAGAATCTCTAAGGAATTGAAGTGTTACAAAATATGAAATAGATAGTAATATAAGTTCCAGATTCCAAATTTGGGCTTCCAGATGGCCATATTTGACTCTGGGTACCATTGTGTCATCATAATGCGAGAAACATACATAGATTTATACAGATGCTTCATTATTTAATTTCTTTAAATATAATACAGGGCAATAATATTTGGTGGCAACAATTTGAAAAGTGAACCAACTTACCCTGAATCGATGAAAATGCCAAAACAAATCAATAGTCCTTCTGGGCAAATTGCCCCTTTGGACTAAATTAACAGTTTATTTAAAAATAATAAAGCAATAAAACATATCTGATTAAATGAGATAAAAAGCAAAATACTGACCTGTGAATTATAGATAATTTATGCAAATGCTCAATTGCAAGCAATATTTCAGCAGTATAGAACCATGTACATCAAGAGATTCTTTGCTTCTTGGTGACTATCTCCCTCTAAGATGAACAGTGTTTTTGAGAACAATAAACATTGGTTTTAATCATTACGCAAGTTCACCACATTCACTCAAGATTAAAAAGAATGGAATTTTGAGTAGTCGCTTTAAATAGGCATGCTTACATTTACATTTACATTTAGACCGCCTACACGGTATAGTGGTTTGAGTCGCCGGGCTGCGATACCAAAGGTCCCGGGTTCGAACCTCGGAGAAGGCAGGATTGTAACTGTCCTTCATAGGAGGCAAATGTGGCCCACTTATAATTAAGTGCCTCCGTAATAAAGTGACCATCACTTAGTAGTGGCCAAACCGAAGTCCGCTGAGGGCTGCCATTGGTAGAAGAAAACTTTTATATTAAGATATTTCTTATAAGCACTTAAAGTATTTTATTTAAATTTTCATATACATTTTACTCGAAAATTTTGTAATTACTTCTTGAACTTACAGTGACAAACTTCCTAAGACAATTTTAATGTTTTTCTTTTGTGTTTCTTAATTTTCAGAATATCTAAATTTATGCACTCCAGAAATCTGTAGCGAAATTAAAATTAATATTTCTGAGACAGAGTCTACTTTGTCCTAAGAATTCTTTACCTTTCAAGTATAGTATTTTTTAGTGTGCTATAGTTTAGTACAACTTTTAGTGTGTTGGTTGTGATTCATACTATGTATTAATACTTGTATATACTCGAAACATATGCTTTTTTTGGAGTAATGGATTCCACAGACTCTCTCTTTTTTGTTCATTTTATTGTTGCAACATGTTTAATTCTTATGTAATGGTGATGATGTGGGAGTGTGAGGAGCTGTATATAGTCCTTATTTATTTTAAATATTGTTCTCATTCATTTCTGTAGTCTTTATTATGTTGCATATTGTCCTTATTTATTTTGGTAATAACCATGGTTTCTTACTGATCCTGTGACTCAATTATTTTAATGCATGTTATATATTAGTGCATATTTCCCACTAAACATATATTATAAAACTCTCTTAATATACGTCTTCAACATATTAAACATGTTTTGGATATAAGAAACACAATTAATTCAAATAGACTCATGAATCTGTGAGTTTTTATGAGCAAAAATTTATAATTTTACGTGTGATATAGCGCAAAATATCAATAACAAGGATGTGCAAGTTGTCAAAATATAAAATCTTTAAATGAAAGGAAAAATACTTTTTTTGAGGACTTAAATACATTTAACAAATGGCATTTGGAGAAGATGATTTTACTGGTTGAAATCTGAATAACTAAATACTGAAAATTTATAAAACATCTTAAATTGTTTAACCCTTTCAATCCCAATTTATTTGCTTCAACTGGCTTGATTTTTTTTAATGCCTTCTAAGTAATTATCACAAATGACACAAATCACACTAACAGAAATTGACAGTCTGTCACTAAGCCTCTATAAGAAGATGCGCGCAACAATTTTGTAATGGGGATGTTAAAAATGATGCCTGCTACCAGTGGGACATCAACTATGCAGTAAATTAATGCGTTTAATTCTCTCTAGGTTTCTTTAAACATCTACTGGGACTTAACCCATTGGGACTGAAAGGGTTAAGGGAGAGACTTAAATGCTGTATTTCACCGCACTTAAAATTTTCAGAATATTGATTTATGAGTATTTACAAAAGTTCATTTTTTAATAAATGATTACATTTCATATTCAGTTATTCATAAAATGAAATTTTTTCGTTTATTAATAGTGGTAGTATATATTTGTTTCGAAAGAGAAGTGAGAATTAGAATTTGCCTGGGAATTGTAGCAATCTGTATGCAAGATGAAAGCAATTAAGAACTTTTCTGGAAACTAACGCTTGAAGGTCTTAGTTTTGAGTATTGAATTGAAAAACAAGCTAAGTGGCTGAACTCAGGAGTGGGCGGATGAATTACAGCTATTTATACTATTAGGGAGAGTCAACCATTAGTTAACATCCGTGAGAACGGGTGTTTCGTTCAAGTCTTACTCCAGGGTTCTGTCCCCTCTGGCCGCTGAAGGCTATTTGGTTAATAAAAGACAGCTGAAAATTTCGGTCATTACTGATGATGGTCCATGTACAGACAGAAATAGCATTTCTTAGCTTCTTAGTATTTGTGTGTTTTACATCTACCATGCAGTTTAAAAAGAGAACCCAGAAAAGTTTAGAGTTCAAACTTGTTTAGATCACCCTTCCTTGTTTGTTTTTGAAAAAAGGCCCTTTGCCTCTTTTGCATATAAGTATTCATACATACAGATTTATTTAATTAATATATAATTTCATCAATGAATTATATTAAAAATATAGATTTAATTAACATTTTTCCTTTCTTTTTTGGCCAAAGTTCAACGATACGAATAATGAATAATCCAAAATTTTAAACTTTCTCCGATAAAATTACATATCTACGTAGTTCGATTAACGAGGCGAAACTCTACGATTATACGTATCATGAAAACATCATAAATTCAAACTTTGTCGCTGAGAATGGAAAATATTTAAAATCTGAGGAACAAGATTTTCCAAAATTAAATAATTTTTTTAATTATATAAACTTTAAGCAGTGTCTTTTCAGAACTGTGCATTATGCATTTATTTATTTTTTTTAAATTTCTTTATTATTAAATACTTCTTCAGACCAATAAGAGAAATATACAAATTTTCCCGAAATATGTTTTAATCTGTCAAAACAACTTTAAAAATTTGGTGTCCGGTCTTTAAACACAAAAATTATAAAATTTCCTTTTACGATTTAATGTATTTAAGGAATAAAACTTTAGTTTATGTAAATAATGAGAATAATATAAATACGAAGAAATGAAAAAATATAAGTGCTTTACACAGTACTTTTAAAAGCATTATACCAATTTCTTTACAAGTAAATGAAATTGGTATAATGCTTTTAAAAGTACTGTGGTTTTTTTTTTTTTTTTCCAGTTCCGCTTTCCGAAATGTTTCATTAATTCCCCTTTGCTTCCGATTGCTCAACAAACGCCCACACGACTGTCTTTCTTTATGTCTCGTGATCACAACGTCTGTTCCTGTACGATTAAATCTACATAATAACAGGACCGAGTAATTCTAAATTAAAATGTAATCTTAATTATCTAATTAATCTTAATTCTAAATTAAAATGTAATCTTTAAAAAAATTTATACAAAATGAAATTTAGAATTGTACACAGCCCCTTAAAGAATAAAATATCATATATTTCACATCTACGGCCTAGAAACAGCATCTACAGCTTTACGGACTGGGAATATTATTTTACGGATTATTATTAACTAGGAGTATGATATACGACTTTACGAATTGGGAATATGATTTGGCCTTTACGACAAACTGTTAAAAAAAATAATCGACGTAACCTCTACATTGATAAGCATAATGCACAATGTTCCAAAGACCTAGTTTAAATTTATGTGTGATTATCCACATAACACAATCGTATGATTAATTCTATTCACTTTAAGTATCTTTTATAGAATATTTCACATTTAGTACATTTGTATAACATATTTCATTAAATGTAAGGTAACTTTCTTATGTAAAAGATAAATAATGTTCATTAATTTTAAAAGTTATATAAACTTGTGGTGATATTTATGATATGACACTAAATAGTTTGCTATAAGATTTGGAAAAATAAGAAAATAGCCATACATTTTCTAGAAACATTTAATTTTTTCTGGAAACATGTTTATTGGAACATTTTTTCCAGGATAATTTTTCAGGGACCTTTTTTTTAACACCGTGCGTAATAACACTGCGTAATAACAGTACCGTGTGCAATAAATTTTCGTAATGATAATTTTTTATGAAATAATACAGTTGTCCATTTATCCGCACTTCCTGTTATCTGAGGTAATCCACATTACCTTAAATGATTG
Source organism: Stegodyphus dumicola (assembly GCF_044657685.1). Lineage (NCBI taxonomy): Eukaryota > Metazoa > Arthropoda > Arachnida > Araneae > Eresidae > Stegodyphus > Stegodyphus dumicola. The sequence continues at coordinate 164,856,155 of NC_140780.1, forward strand.
AACTCCACACATATGATAAGAAAGCCTAATTAAACAAAACTTAATTAAAAGACTTAATTACTAAAAAACCTACATAAAATATTTATCAGGACAGAGAATAATGCATATTGATTAATTTTCAGGTTTAAATAACACTGTCTTCCATGTTATTTTTTCCCGTGCAATTCCCGTCTGAGTTATTTATTCCAGCTGAGTACTTCTTTCTCTTCATCATTGTCTCGGTCCTGTTATTATGTAAGAGGTATTTAAATTTTTTATAAAAATGCACTAAAAATAAAAATTGTTAGCAAATAAACGCATTGCACAATTTACATACTACATTTACATATAAATATATATGTAAACAACATGTCTAGAATTTAATTGCACACTTTCGACACGTACATTTCGTTTCCATAAAGAGTGTAATCTCTTATCATATGTTTCTATGTTTACAAAATAGGCTAGGTTGTTTAAATATGGCAAGGCACACAAAGGCTATCAAGCTTAGAGAAAGGATGCCTGCGATGAGGGCTTTCTCGATACCAACCACGAAGACAGCCTCTTTGCCTGAAATGGCACTGCGTTCAAACTCCTAGCATTCAGCGATTTTAACCATTCGGCCATTAATAGGGGTCATGATTATAGTAAGATTAAAGATTATAATTTATAAATTCGAATGCTTTGCGAAACGTTTGTTCATATAAAATTAAATGTAAAACAAAAACAAAAAGATTCAATAAAAAATGAAAATGCGTCAAAAACGTGCAGAGTGACTTTTAGATTTAAAGCTCATAGCTCATTTCTGATTTTCCTGTTAGACTCAATCTTAAGTTTCTCAAGTAAATGGTTTTCTTATAGTTTTATAGTATGATAGTGGCTGTGATCTACATGCATCTGGTACTCGCTGCTCGACAATACGTGGATAAATATCGATAGAGACCTCGAGATACGTAATTAATAAAGTACTTCTGATAAAACTCAACATTCAGATCATTACAATAGTCCAGTTGTACAAAAAAAAAATATGACACGGAAGGCTTTTTACCACTTTACTTAGAGTATAATATGCTTATATAAGACATCTCTATAACTAAAACTTGGATGTTGGATTGCTGTATTTTTTACTCTTTTTCTTTTAATTCTACACAGATATTTTTATTCTAACTAGACTCATCTCTTTTTCTATCTTCATTTTACTTCTAATTGTTTATCATAAAATTTCAGTCTAATTATTTTAAGATTCAATTACTATCTGATATTTGATTTAAAGATCTTTTTCTTTGGGTCTGAACCATTTTAAGATAATTAAATAATTTATTCCGATTTCAAAACTCTGTTTACTAGCTTTTCTCAGTAAAGATGCTAATATTCGTTACCTGAAAGGAACCTCGAGTTTAATTTTTATTAAATTTTTAATCTGTTCCAGCACTATATACAAAAACTGCCCATTAGTTTTAAACTAGCAATAATGATTCCATTTACACTGAAAATAAATCAAATTGTAAATTGCTTAGCTGACATTTTTCAGTTCACAGAAATTTTCCTGGTGTTCAACTACTAATAAACATATACTAACTGTGTTCAATATTAGAACACCTGCTTATTTTTACTTAACAAACTGTAAAACGTCATTTGAACCTGAACGGGAAACAGGTGGCTCCTGCCACGAGAAAACCATTGTTTGACAATTAGGTAAATAATGTATGTCTGATGCTCCAAGTCTTAGTTGTACCTGAAACTCGGAAACTTAACTGCATTTTCTGTCAGAGAAGCCAACATGCCGTTACACTATATCATCAGCCAAAAGAACCGTAAACAACTCATGGTGAAAGGATACATCTATAATTTTGAACGTGCTAGTGCTGAGAAAAGTATTTGGAAATGTGTAGGGTATTTTACTTGTAAGTGCAAAGGGCGAATTCACACTCAAGATGATAATATCATTCTTGAAAAATCTCACGGGCATCCTCCAAATGCTGGCAAAATTACAGCGAAAGAGATTATGAGTTCAATTAAAAAGCGTATTGTCCGTAACAACGCAAGAATCGACACATTCTTTAGCAGCAGTTGGTACAATTGGTCTTCCTTGTGCTGTTTCGGGGCATATACCACCAGTGGAAAATATTAAAAAAATTATCAGATATGCTCGACACGGAGAAATGCCATTGCATAATCCTAGATGTCTTGAAGAATTAGTAATCCCAGAACAGTTTTCAAAAACACTAAAAGAAGAGAAATTTTTGCTGTATGACAGTGGAGCGCAGACAGACAGAATTCTAATTTTTTCGACCCTCAGAAATCTGGACTTCATGGCTGAATGTCCGAACTGGTTTGCTGATGGAACTTTTAAAGCAACACCACCACTTTTCAGTCAGATTTATACAATCCATGGTGTTAAATATGATAATGTGATACCTTCAGTGTATGTATTAATGCCAAACAAACGCGAAGAAACATACAATAAAGTGTTTACGGTGATAAAATCTTAGAAACCGAATCTGCAGCCCAAAACTGTAATGACTGATTTTGAAAAGGCTGCCATAAATGCCTTTAAAAATTCCTTTCCGAATATCATTCAGAGAGGATGTTTTTTTTCATTTAAGTCAGTGTGTGTATAGAAAGATTCAGTCTGCAGGTTTGCAAAGTAAATATGATCCGAATTTCGTTTTGGAAATCTCTCAACTTGCAGCTTTGGCTTTCGTTCCTACTTCAGATGTCATTGAAGCATTTGAACAATTAATATCATCTACTTATTTTGTAAATAATATGAACATCATTCAGCCAATCATAACTTATTTTGTAAATAATATGAACATCATTCAGCCAATCATAAATTATTTTGAAGACACATGGATTGGTAGATTTACTCGTCGTGGACAACGTCGCAGACCAGTGTTTGACATCTCTCTTTGGAACTGTTATGATGCTGTAAAAGATAAAGTTCCAAGGACAAATAATGCGGTTGAAGGATGGCATCGCAGATTCAACGAACTTATGAACGGATGCCATCCAACAATCTGGAAATTTATTGATTGCTTATAAAAGGAACAAAATTTAAATTCTATAAAAATTGAACAATACATTGCAGGTCACCATCCACCAGTAAGTAGAAAAGTTTACAGAGATACATCTCTCAGAATTCAAAAGATTGTAAATGATTATAATGATCGGTCTATTTTAGACTATTTAAGGGGAATTTCAACTGCAGGTGTAAATTTTTTATACATTAATTAATGAGGATGTTTAATGTCTGATATAATTATACATGTTTTTATTACTACAGCTTTAACATGAGTTGTAATTACGTTATATTTTCTGAAAAATATTAGGCGAATTTTTATGCTCTTAGAGTTGATATTTACAATTATACTAGCTTTCATGAATATATGTGAATGATATTTTACTCCATATAATGTGTTTTATTTAAGCCGCTTTGGTATAATGTGTTTTATTTAAGCCTCTTTGGTATACACTCTTTGGTAGTATAAATCAAATTTTATTTCATCAGGGAAATTATGAACGACAAATGATGATGCCTTGTTCGTTTAAATATCATTTATTAACTGAAACGGTATGCGAAGCAAAAATTTATTGAAGATTTGGTATTAACAATAACGATATTTTTGAAAAATTATTATCAATTAAAATTTTATTTCGTTTCATTTTTCATTAATTCATGTTTGTGTGAGAAAATGACTTTACTTGTTTACAATGGATAAATTTTTAGCTTAATAAGCTATCTATATTTTAATAAAATTCAGTAAATTTAATACCATTGTGGATGCATATAAGACGAAATTTTCAATTTCTATTCCTTTCTGAAATCATCCTGATCAGGCAGCTTAATATTAAAGAATACGTTTAAGAGTATTTTTTAACTCGTAAAGCAATGGTAGATACTATATTTACTTAATTTTATCTCAAATAATAAGAGTAGACTTTTAATGGCTTTTCTTGTAACTTACTTTGATATATCAAACTTATATACGTGGGCACATCTTATATGTAAGCCCCTTTTGTCTTTATGAAAGATTCTTAAAAGAAAAAACTTTTTCATATATGACACCATTATGTTTTGAGACAATACGGTATTTTATTGCATATTTCTGTATATTTAAAAAGGGGAAAATTTGAAAACTGAGGTAAGAGATTTGCTTTTAAATCCCTAGTCATTTCAATTTTGATCAATACTGATTATATAACGTAATTTTAAAAATAATTTATTATATGACAGTAATGTAAATTTAACATTAAAAATCCTTATAAGCAGTTTTTCATTTTCTAAATATAGAATGATATATAAATGGAAGTTTTATTTGATAAATATGAAAGGTATTTTAGAGAGTTTCATGTTTTTTTGCAATGGGTAACACTATAAACATCGGTCTTTTGCTACAAAAATACATTCTCAAAATATGCTTATGGTTTTCCATGTATAGCTTATTCGCAAATATTTTTGAAGCAATATTAAATATTAGTTCTAACTTAGACGGAAATTTCTGCTATGTTTACAGTTTTCTCGCGCTCCTAATTTTTTAAATGTATACAATGAAGTATTTATTATTTAATTAATTTTTTATAACTGCATTAATAGATGGTACATTATTTGCAAAGTTTTGACATGATATCACCTTTTTTACGAAATGAAGGAAAGTAAAATTATTGTTTATTTTTAAGCTACAAATTTTGAACAAGGCTGACATATCTACACTAAATTTTATAATGGTGCCATAAATATTTTTCATTATTCAATAACAACTATAAATTTTTATAATTACTTAAAAATCGTAAAAGAGTGGATTATAAAGCACTGTGTTTAATAAAAATAATATAATATTAAGAATGGCAACTTGTAAGGATCTTAAGTTTTACTAACGTTTATTTTATTTTAAATCTTTACTATCACTTCTTATTTTCTACTTCCGGCCAGAATTATAAGCGTTAAGGTTTTTATGCAAAGTTTGTCTGGCGAACGCCAAGTATTTAAGTTGTGGCTTTTTGCCAAGCGAGGGAGAGGAAGTTAGTCGAAGCAGGCCGCTTACCTTAGAAGTTACGCAGTTGCTGTTTGCCTTCCAGGCCAGAGGTTTTAATCCTCTTGATAAATTTAAACGTATTGTAGTGTTCACAGTTCTCTGTACTACATACGCTTCCTGTTATTATAAGGCCAATCTTCCACGTTTATTATTTTAAAGTTAAATTAGAGTTTAGTTCTATTCTTATATTTTTACGTTAGACCCCGAGTAGAGGGTCTGTGTATTCCGAAGTACGGAAGTTTTTGTAAATAGAGAAAATAAAGGGTTTTGTATACCCTTCTTGTGTATCCTGTTTACTTCCCACAATTAGTGAACATAGCTTTAGTAAGCTCTCTGTTCCGAGTCAGGTCCTTGCATGTTCCCGAAGAAGGTAAGAAGGAACATTGACCCTGATAAACTTTTGATTAAAATATAGATTCAAAATATTATTTCCTGACGCACTGCAAAATCTGAAAGTAGCACAGTCTATTGTAAACGAATTTTTCAGGATGCACTTTTGGATATAATTTGATCTGAGAAATAAACATTAATACAAGGTGATTATATAATTCAACAAAGAATCTCTATACTGCTTCATAAAATAGATAACTTATGATGGGAGTCTTCTTTTATAAAATACTGTGGTTTAATGTTGCAAACGAAGTTTCAGCTCAAGTTTGGAAATTAATATAGAGGGAAAGTTAAAAAGAGTCTTTCAAAACTAACAAGTTAGCATATGAATAGCATTAGGGAAGAATATAAAACACATTTCAGTATACATTCAGTATTTATTTCACAATAAGGAAACATTTTTCACTATATAAATAGCATAAGGAAATACTTTTTCAGTATATGAATGTAAAAAAACTTTTCAGTATATATCCAGTACTTATTTCAGTATAAAAAAACCCATTTGAGTATGTAAATAGCATAGGGAAAGAATTTTTCAGCATATGATTCATATATTATATTCATATATTAATATATCGATTTCTTTAATCAACTTTCGATTTCTTTAAAAAACATTAACATTTAAGAACTAATCAATAGAAAAAATGCAAATAAACAAAAAGTAAACATATTTAATTAAAATAAAACTTTAACAAACATTCTATATTCGTAAAAAGCAAATTTAAAGTTGATTAAATTTTAAATTATGAAATTTAATTGCAAACAAATAAATGATTAATTATTGCTGCGAACTAATCTACAACATCATTTAAATTCTGAGAGCATATATAAATTACGTGAAAGTATCAAAATCCATGAATAAATATATAATTGCAAAAAATTTTTTAATCCTAAAAATTTTTTTTAAATGTATAAGTGAATAATGTTGAGCAGGCAGGAGACAAACTTATCAAGGGAAGTTGCCTCCAAACCTAACTCTTCAATTATTCAATTCGTGTTTCGTTATCCATGTATTCAGAATTTAAATGATATTGCAGATTAGTTCGCAGCTATAATTAATCATTCATTTGTTTACAATTAAATTTCATAATTTAAAATTTAATTAACTTTAAATTTGCTTTTTATGAATAGAGAATGTTTGTTAAATTCAAATTTCATTACGTAAATCAATGCGCAAGAGAATTATTTAAAATTAATTTAACTTAATGTTTATTAAAAGTAAAACTATTATTTTACTAAAATATTTATTCTTTTAATTAAAATAAAAATGTACTTTTTTATTCACGAGAGATGCCTTTCACAAGAATTTTTATGTCTGTTATGGAACTTGAAGGGCATCAAAAGAACTTTTGAAATCTGCACTGAGATTGAACTTATTGAGATCTGTAGTTTTCAAAGCTTTATTTTTTTTTTTATATGAGATAAGGTTGGTTTGTGTAAAAAAAAAAAAAAAAAAAAAAAAAAAAAAAAAGATCTAAAATGAGAAAAGATATATATTTTTTTTTAGTTTTCAAACGAAAATATCAAATGCTCCTCAGCTGACTACCTCCTATCCAACCTTTTTCACATTTTATATGATTTTTAAAATTATTTGGATGATTATTCCAGGAACCAAACCTTTTTTAGTAAGATCGGTCAAAAGTACGCAATTTGTCTAGTAATTTAATGAAAAAAAAAGGAAAAGAAAAAAGAAAGACATGAAAGAAAAATAAGATATTTACACCAGTTTTTTTTTAAAAAAATAATATTGTAATTATTTAGTAAAATCATATCTTCTTCTATAATGCATACCACATTACTTCATTTTGTTTAAATTGTAGAAGATATTAAAGTTAAGTAAAAATTTCAAATTACCTTCGAATGCCACTTCCAGATACTTTTACAACAGGTAAACGAGTAAACAAAAATTTAACATTTCTAGTCTCCTCTCCTGAAATTAAGCTCAAACTCTATACATAAGTGTAAATAAATTAAATGAATATTGTAGAAAAGTAGAAATCTTCTTCATTAAAATTTCTGAATTTATGTGTTCATTGATACTGGACTATCAAAAATGCAAATTGTGTGTCTTTCAAATTGCAAATTCATAGATAAAGAAATTCATATTATATTTAATTGTAGGGAGTTATGAAACTAGCATTACTTTCAGTATAAAGACCTACATTCATTTAAGTCATAAATGTAAAGACCTACATTCAATCAGAGTTTTACGTCTGCTTTCTAAACATTTGTCAATAAAATAAATATAACTCAAATATTTTTATATACAAATCAGAAAGACCTTACACAAAGATATAACCAGATAGCCATTATCTATACTGTTTTAATGATTTGAAGCATCATAATATGCATTTTTGTAAGACTCATTTGATAACACTGTAGTTGGCTAGGTCATTAGTGAAACAATCATAGATGACTCAATGCTAAAGAAAAAGATGCAAGAATTCTGAATACAGTTGAGAAAATTCATAATTATCTGATTGTTTTATAATTCTACATTTCCTATGAGCTATAATTTTTATTGCAATTCTTACCCATTACAATTAGGAATATATTAATGCTAGAAGCATTTGACATTCATTTAAAAGAAATTCAAAACAATTTAGAGAAACTACTATTTTCTACTTTTATATATGTATTAGTTTTCAATAACGAGGATTTCCCAAAAATTTTAGTCCAGTTTAATGCAAAATTAGAGCACAAAATTTAAATCATATTTTTTGTATCAAAATCCTAGTGCTAAATATCCATAAAAAATAATTCATTTTATGATGAAACTAAAACATTCGAAGTTTATTTCAAAAGTTCCCTTCAAGAAGCAAAATGATTGTGTCACAGTATCAATGCGAATTCGTAAATATTACTAAAATGCATTACTGTAATATGTAATATAATAAGGACTAGTAAATACGGACAATATACAAAACGAATAAGGACTATAATATGTAGTCCTCTTAACATACACCATCACCACTACACTTTATATAAAAATTAGTCATATTTTAACAATAAAACGAAAAAAAAAAAAAGGTTTTTGAGCAATCCAGCACTCAAAAAAGCATGTGATTCGATTTTATACAAGTATTTAGTATGAATCATAGCCAACATGCTAATTAAGAATTACGTGAATAATAAAAAGAACACATATCGAAGTATAAAAAATGGCTAACTCTATGAAGTTATAAACTTATATGCAACATTTTGTTCTTTTTGTTACATGCAGATGCAATAATGAACATCGTAGTAGAGTTTTTATGACTGGGAAAAGAGATAGAGAAGCTTTTTTTCCCTCCCTGTGAAGTGTAAGAGGAAGAAAATGTTTAACGTTGAGGTAAAGAAATCCAGATAAGCAATTAGTATATTTGTTGTTTATAGTGGTGTACATAAACTGAATTCTACATTTACCTAATAACACACGTATGCTCATTGACTTAGCTATTTCACAGTATATCTTTGCTTATTATTGTGAACTGAGAAACTAAAACTACAGTTAATTACAGATGAAAAAAAAATAAGATTTGTAAAATTATTAAAACAAAAAGATAATTTTGTTTCATTTAAAACGTAAACCATGGAAATTAACATGCCTTCTTTCAAGATATCTTTTTCCAATAGTTTAATGCCTAGACGCACTAAATACTTTAATTTTTTTTAAACAATTTCTTTCTGGATACTTTAATTAAAAAATAATCATGCACGAAGCGAACCCGGATTTTAAAATTTAATTATGATTGATATTCAAAATCATATGTTTCTAAAGCATATATGATTCATAAATATGTATTCATATGATTCATAAAAATGTTATATTTTTTTATTCCAAAAAATTTGTCATATAAATACAAAAAGAAATTGTACTTGAAACGTTTCAGTCAGTGAAAAGAAAAGACAATATAAAATATGTACAGTTTTTATCCTTGAAATCTATATAAAGGAAATTCGATTAAGTTTTTATTTCACTAAATTTTATCTTTAATTAAAAATCTACAAGAAAAATTAGTCGCTTCAAAGTTGCTAGGCAAAGAATTGCTACAAAATAGAATCTCACTCAGAAATATTAATTTTAATTTCGCTACAGAATTTTGACGAGCATAATTTAAGATATTCTGAAAATTAAGAAATACCGAAGAAAACATTCAAAATTGTCTTAGAAAGTTGGCCACTGTAAGTTCAACAAGTAACTACAAAATTTTCGAATAAAATGTATATGAAATATTAAATAATACTTTCAAAGTGCTAAATAAGAAATGTCTAAATCTAAAAGTAAATGTAAGCAATCCTATTTAAAGCGAGATAGTCACCAAGAATGTTATAGTCTTAGTCACCAAGAATGTTATAGTCACCAAGAATGAGATAGTCTTAGAGGGAGATAGTCACCAAGAATGTTCACTGCAAGTATACATTATTTCTAAAAAGAAAAAAAAAAAAAGAAAAAAAAAAAAAAGCTGCATGAAGATTTTCGTGATTTTCCTAAAGTATAATGTGCATGTGAACCAGTTCCTGAGAATGTACTCCACAAAGGAATCCCACCTCTTAAGCAGATAGCCGTAGTGTGCTTTGACATAATCTAATAAATCCAAATCCTACTGAAATATTATGCATAGCTGACTTTCTTCATAACTAACAACTTGTCATTCAAGTAACTGACTGCACGCTGTGCATGGAAATTTTAATGACATTTTAAGAATAAACTGAAACAAAACAAGAAATAATTTTCGCTATAAGAGTATTAGACTAACAAAAGTGAAGAAAATAATCTCAAAATTAACTTAGCAATTTTTTATAAATAAGGTCATGCAGTTACTTACCTTCCTTTTTCTAATCTTTTTTAGATAATACTTTTCATAAAAAATTACCAGTAAAAACTTTATAAAAATGATTTATTAATGACCATTGCTAGTTAACTATGTCGGTTTAAAATTCTATTAAGTGCTATAAGTTGCATTAATTTTCTATGCTTAAGTCTCCTTCTTACTTTTTCAGCTAAAATTTATTAGTTAATAAAAAATATGAAAGTAAAAATTATCCTTCTTTCTATCTTGCGCTCACAAATCATTACGGGAATACCCATTTACAGTTATTAAAGCCTGAAAAAAGCATATCTGCGATGTTATCGTCATGCGATGATTTGTATATACTTTATTTTTTACCACGATATTTTTAAACTGCGAAGTTTTTGAACCGCTTTATTTTCGACGACGATATTTTGTACGACGATGTTTTAGAACTGCGATGTTTTCTCTTTGCGATGTTTTCTCCCACGATGTTTTGTAGCACGACGTTTTCGCCTTGCGTTGTTTTCTCCGCGACGTTTTCGTCCGCGATGTTTTTGCCGCGATGTTTTCGACTGTAACCTTTCCATACCGAAAAACCTAGACAAAAGGACTTTGACCAAACTTCCCACTATTCTTGCTAGTGTACCGAGGTGCATTCCTGCGTAGCGTATCATATCGGAGCACTGGATTTGTTTCATCGCATATAATTTTGGGCCATGCTGTTTTGGCTGTGGGATCTGCTCTTCGACCACCTTCGAAGAAGTCTTCTTCACCTGACCAATACTTGCAAAACTTGCAAGAGACTTTAGGAGACGCTCATTGGTTTACCAAGGAAAGGTTTGATAAAAAGACGGAAAGGATAAAGATGAGATATGGCGCTAAATCAATGAAGAGGATATTCAAGAAAGAACATCGTCCGGTTGTGGAACGCCCAAGCATCATCGAGGGATCTCGCCGAAGTTACAGATTTTATAGGAGGGCCTCTTTTTTGTGATCGAGATGAACTACGCAATGGTGCGTATGCAATAGTACTTGTACAAAGAAGTCCTTCTTCTAAAGTAGTGCAGTACGATAAAATTGCACCTTACTTTTGATAGTGAGATTAATTGTTCCTATTTTTGGTGATTGGTACTGTCCGAGAAATGTAGTCCATAAGGAGGGAAGCGATGCTGCAAGTTTCTGTAAATATTTTTGTGTGTTTAACTACATTTTTTGGTGTGTATTGTTATAATATTTTGCATTATTTTTATTTAGTTATTTGTTGCACTACAAGTAATAATTTTAGGGTGTATTTTTGTGTAACTGAATTTATGGCCATATATAGTGTATCTAAGTGTTTATTTCCCATTCTTGTGTAGAACTGTGTGAATTATTTCTTATGCTTGTATACAATTGTGATTATGAATTCAACAACGCTCAAACTGTACAAATAACTCAATTAGAACCCGAAATATAGGCAGAAACCCTCTGATGGGCCGTAACGACACTTAACGATATTTCGCCTACTTGATGACTTTATGGAAATTTTATAATTCTGAAGTTAATTCTATTAATTCTGTTAACTTTGATTCTATGCTAAAAGTATGCATTGCTTTTTTTTCTTTCTTTCTTTGGCTTAATTTTTTCCCAACTGTGAAAACTTAATGCTATCTTTCCCGTTTCATCCCCAGCTCGAAATAGTTCCGTATCTTCCGCTGCCTTCTGATTTTTTTTCCTGTTGGTCCACCAGAGGCTGGGCAGTAAAGTCGCTGAACACTGGTAGTTCGGTCCGAGGTTTGAGTCCCGCGAACGGGTTGGCTGCATAGGTGTTTTCGTGGTTTTCCTCATGTATAACGTGTATACGAGCCAGTTTCCCTCAGAAACAACTCCCCGAAGGCATCCCTTTCCTTAGGCAGATAGACCTCAAGTGCTTTGTCATAATCAAATAAACCAAAACCGAAACTTTCTTTCCTGTTTCATCTGTTCATCGAAAAGTCCATTTACAATAAAGCCAACACCTATTTTGCTACTTAAAACGGTTTAGACGATGTGACTCTTAGTACTTTAACATTACTTAGCTTTCGATTTCTAATGTTTAATAAATATTTCCTTTAGACAAATTTTTCTCAACAGAACTATAAATTTGAGGCATGTTCAAAGAAAAGTGTAAATCTGAATCTAGTTACGTTTTTGTTATATAATTTTTAATTTCAGATACTTCTGAAGCAATTAAGCCGCGATTCCACTGCTTTGAAAGAAAGAGACGTTATAAATGTATTAAGATTAATGCTCACGCTTTATTAAAAACACAAAGAGTCCTCTTTAAATATGAGCATCCACGGTTCTAGAAGATTTTAGAGCTCTGTGAATGAAATGGTCTTAGAGAAGTTATATTCACGGAAAGTGTTTGTTCATGTTCTCAACAATACAGGTCACTTTCAGAAGGTGACCTCTTTGAAAAGTCGCCTTCTGAAATGCAGGATTCATTTTAATTATTTTCTAATAGATGACGGTTTTAATTTAATCTAATGTCAGTTACCAAAAAAGGGATATTTTAATGCTAAAAGAGATTTAAGAACAGTATAACTGTAATTTTTCCTTCACAGTAAGCTGTTATATAAGCTATATTATTTTCAGTGCATTTTTATTGCATGTAACTGAACAATATCCTTGCGCATTCAACAATTATTGAATACTTAACAATTTGCTAAATTGGAGTAAGTTCGTCATGAAGCTCTTTTTTTTTTTTTTTTCCCTCAGTTTGTGATATATTTCTCTTTCTCGATCTTAGCTACTATGTTAGGAACGTCAGTATGGTTTCTTCTTGCAATACATCATCTCCAGAATTTGTCTATAAAGTTCTGTTGCAATGAGTTTCTCGGCCAAAATAGCTCTTACTGTATTGTCATTTTTGAAATTTCTAATGTGTGCATACCTTTCAAATGTACCTGCGAATATTACAGCTCGATGGCCACATCCGGTTTCAGTAAATTCAGGTATCGATTAACTCATGATCACATTTTAAACCGAGATGAATAAAAATATCAAGAGATAAATTCCGAATAATCGCATAGATCGAAAATAGAATTGCATTTCATGCCCATACATCATTCTGAAATCACTTCACAGCAGTTAGAGTAATGATCAGATTATTAAATGCAGCAAGCCAGTTGACATTTATTACATAATGTTCCCTGTCTCAACAACGACTTTCTGAAAAGGGGATGAATCATAGAAATTTCAGCTTTCCCTCAGTAAATTCAGCCCTCATCATTTGACGCGGTGATTAGATACCTAAGATACGTTAATTTTGTGAAATATATATTTTATGAAACACAAGCTTTCGAAGAATTTCTTGACTCGGCTATACATTCATTTAAAGAGCTTTCTGAACGATATAGAGACAAGATGTATCTTTTTATTCTCCATATCACCGTCGTATGTAGGATATAACTATCTTGGTACATGTTCACCTCTTATTTATCTTTAAATATAATAAAGTGTCTTAAATATGTTTTCTTTATGTAAATGCGATTCTGCTTATTCAACTTATAACAATGTTTAACTTAAGTCCTCAAAAGCTGCGATAAGAAAAATGAATAACATACACTATTTTATTTTCTTGCTATAGCTTGAATTAATATATTTAAAACTAACTTTATATCCGTTCTTCGCACAACAGGGAAAGAAGAAAATCTACATCCGTAAGAAATATAAAATATTAGGAAATTCATAGGAGTACCAAAGAAAGTTAGTACTGAGAAAGGAATAAAATAAATGTATAAAACTTTTTAAATTCTGTTTTGGATGCATGCAACACATAACCACAATATTCATAGTAATAACAAATTGATTAAATTTGAAACGTACTTAAAAATCCTATGGTTTACTGAGTAGTAACACTCTAAGAATCCTCTATGCGCGAAGAAACGTGGAAAATAAATTAAAGGTCCTGTCTTGCACGCTATTTCAATCTTGCTAGGGCGTGTAGTTAATAAACGCAGATTCTGGGTTCTTTCTGTCCTCCTTTCAGATTTTATTTTGCCGGGACGCAAATTTACACATTAATTGAAAACCATGCATATACTTCGCAGTGTAAAAAGAGAAATAAAACTATTTCCATAACAGATTAATGCATCTCCATCACAGGAAAATGCACTTCACTTACTTTGTATTGAATAAAAAATGTTAAATGTTAAAGCATGAAAATTTTTGTCTCTGATCTGATTATCACGAAATCAAATGTACTACATAAATATAAAATAAAATATGTAATAATGAAAATATATAGTAAAATGAAATGAAAGTTTCATTTTATTAATTGTATAAACTAAAATTAAAATTTTAATACCATTTTAAAATCCAGTTACTGATCTTAGAAATTGTTTATCACCCTACTTTAAACACAAGTTATAATAAGTCTGAATGGAAATTTATATTCGTTCTCTTCCTAAGGATTTATTGATCAAAATAACAATCATCTTAAGGAATAATTTTTAAATGAAATGCTGGAAGAATACAGATAAAATGGAAAAAGAATAGTACGTAAAATTTTTTTGCAAGTACATGGCTAGCAATTTTATTGCAATACAGTACCATGCAGGAAGCGGGCAACAAATTTGAGAAATTTGCATGAAAACAGAACACGCTGGAATATGCAAATGAGTAACATTTCATGGTAAGCCCACATTGCAGGCGAATGTCATGACACCTTGATGCTGTGTAAAAGAGTAGATTGAGATGGCGCCCTTTTCTTCTGGAAAGCGCTTTCAGTCGTTGTTTTTACGTTGGAGGTTATGTTATGCCTCGTTCGCATTAGCCTAGATCCAGTGACTGTTATGTCAATTTGCAATCGATGGACACAGAAGAATGATGCAGCCCCCCCCCCCAGTCAGCACTGCCCGAGATGACAGGCATCTTGTCAACATCTTTAATAGAGATCACACAGCAATATCACGTAACATGGTTCAGAAACCAAGGGGTGCGGCATAATACCAAGTCACCGTATCTATGAGACGACGACATCTAAAACCCCACAGATATTCAGCACCATTGCTTTGGCTTCCCTTGATGCTACAGCATGGATATCAGCGTCTTCAATGACGCTGTTGACGATATTTTTTTGTTAGAGGTCTTACATTATTTCTTTGTCGATGTAAAGTTTTTCTTTTATTTCCAGAAAATGCTGACGCTATATTTATTTGCATTTAATTTGATCCTTTAGATTTTACACCAGTGGAGGACAATATTCACGTAATCTAGGAATTTATTCAATGCGTGCACATAATTCACAGATTTTTGTCAGCACTACCGTATCATCTGCGTACATTGCTATGCCTGAAAGGGGCACTGGTAATCATTGATCTACATGTTTTCCTGTTTGACAGAGTATCACTAATTCTCCCTTGGAAAGTTTTGCATTTTAAATACGAAATTAATTTATGCAAGGATCAGCTGAGACTAAGACTCTTGATAACTTCAATGTTAATCCGTGGTACGAAACTTCTATATGCAATCTTATATGCAATCTTGTCAGAAACTACCCATATCCAATCTCGAGATAAATATATTTTCCATAAAGACCGGTCTCACATGGTGATAAGAAGTAAATGAAGTGGCTTACAAAGCAACTTTCGCTGTACGACCGATTGAAACCTCCCGCTCATAAGTTTTCCTGTCCGGCTTATTTTTATCGGCCCAGTCGGATTCCTTTTACATGAAACCTTTGCGATTTTCACTGTTATATACAAGCTAATTAAAGCACCGCTTCGTAAGTAAATTTTAAAATGTTCGTCACATTATTAAAAGGCTTTTCAAATTTATCGCAATTAAATTGCATAAGCATAAAATAAGGTATTTTAATAAATACTTTTAAACGACAATAATAGGCGTGCGAATGCAATTTAGAAACTTATTTCCAAATTGTACACTTCTTCCGTGTTTCTTAAATATGAATAGATCATTAAGTTACCGCAGCAAAATCTATGTGATAAAAAATACTTTAATAATAAAAAAATGTGGTATGGTAATTATTTATAAGGAATTTTTCTTCTTCCTTACCGCGTGCCTTCGTGATGTAATCGGAAGCATGTCCAGCTACAATCGGGAGGCTGGACTCAAATCCGGGCAAGGATATTGCTCATTTTTCATGTTTCCCGCTCCGACAAAATAACTAACAGCTCTGCAAACATAATACGGTTTTTTTAGAAATCCTAAAGCCGGTAGATAACCATAAACGAAAACTGAAGAAAATAATGTATATCTGTATAAAATTTTAAAAAAATCTAGAATTATTTTCTGTATTCATTGAAAAAGAATGGATACTACATTATTCCAAGAAACATGATGAACAGTGCTAACTTATCTTTATCAGCAATCAACCTATTCTTAAGGGAAACATGAATTTCTTCAAAAAATATTAGATTATACGACGACAGCTTAAATTATACAAGCTTCCGTCCCCCTGGCATTTAAACACTTTTATAATCTATATTGTGAAAAAAAAAATGCTTGATACGAATTATAAAGCGCATCAAAGAAAAAAACAGATATATATTTTTATGTTAATAAAGAGAAATTTATGGCAATGATACCAAAATATGCACCACAAAATTAATAATTGTTGAAGGAATGCAAGCTAAGAAATAGTTATCACACGACCATTTTTAAAATGTTACATCTTAGAACTCTAATGACAAGACACAACTGTAGGTCGTATCCTGAAATTATCTTCATTTGTGATTTCTTTGGAATATACATAGAAATACATAACGTAATTCTAGAAAATTATTTGAAACAGGAAATAAATTTTGTTATAATTTAAGAAATTATAACATCTATATTTCATAGTATTTATGAAACTATGAACTGTTTTTGCGTAGTATTCTTAAAACAAAGTAGTAAGATTTTCACTGTGTAGTTCTCAGTTACTGTAGAAAGTGACGAATCTTAAGAACTAGTTAGCGAATAATCGTTTAAGTTCGTGTGACACGAAACAACAAGATGGAAGGGTAACTAACCCTTTATTATTCCAATAAGATTTAACAAAACTCCGTCTTGGAGTGTACAATTAAAGCCGACACTTCGGCTTGAACTTAAGAGACTAAGAATTAAACTAAAACTAATAACTAAAGAAATATAGCCGAAGCTATCAAGTTTCTAATGCAGTTGGCCCCTTAAACACCAGATGACTGCGAATCTATCAAGGGCTTGAGTACGGCCGAGCGTAATAACAGCTTTGAGAGAGAGAGAGAGAGAGAGTGGCCAAAAGGCAGCCGCGCGTAAATCAGAAACTCTGATTCTCTCTCGCTAAGACCAAAGAACTTCGCGGCTAAATACCGCTCTTCCTCATCATGTATTCAGACGTGATTCTAAAACTACGTTCTGGCCGGAAGTAGTAAGTTGAAGTTAAGAATTTGACAGGAAAGGAACTTTAACTTAAAATTTAACTGTGAATAAAATTAACATAATCCTTACAAAGTTAACTGAGATCTTTTCACATTCAGTTTGATAAAGGATGAATTAAAAAATATTATTTATTAATTAAGATAAAAAATTGACGAAGAGCTCTCTCTTTTAGTTTACAGAGCAGCTGGTGTAATGCGTAGGATTACTAACGGAAGTGTAAGGATGTTAACAAAAGATTTTACACATATTTTTTATTTTGTTTTACATTTATTCATTCAAAGTGACCCTATGTAAAATTGTTCGATGATATGAGAAATAAAGTACATAATTTAAGATGTCTGCAGTTACATTTCTAGTAAATGTTAAATCTATAAATGAGTTAACAAGTGTACTTGGATAGTTACTTGGCATCACAGTGAGACAGAGCTTAAATTGCGCCGGAGCCTGGCTCCGGTACTTCTTAGTTTTGGGCATAAATCATAATTCTAGACGGAACGCACCGGAGCCCTAAATAAGAAGGTGTAACTGAATAAATAAGAATAAATAAGAAGGTGTAACCACTTCTGTGTAACCGAACAACAGTTTCAATAGAAATCTGATCTCGAAAATTTCATTTTTATCAATAAAATTATATTAAAAATCGCTTATTAAATTTTAATTTATCTCTGTAATTTAATTTTAATGACTAATAATTAATTATTAATTAACCGATCAATAAGTAGTAATTAAATAACAATATAAATATTGATTATTGATATTAATAATTATTAATTAATTTGATAATAATTAACTATTTAATTTTTAAATTATTAATGATTTTAATGGCCATTTTGTTTATTTATTTACTCTTGCTCCTTTTTCCTGATGGTCTTGCATAGGGCTCCGGCACTTCTAATTTTAGAAATTAAGCCCTGCAGTGAGATTAAAATGATGTTTCATAAAATCAAATGTCTTTTCATTTCGTTTGACGTCTACATCGAAATCTCCCACCATATTAACAGGAACACCTATATTTACAGTAAACTTTTCATCGGTCAATACACTGGTCACGGAACATTTCACCAATTCATTAAACAAGAGCACCTTCAAATCTCGCGAAATTAACATCTGGATGATTATATACGGATGCTAGAATAAGTCTTGACTGTACATTAACAATTACATCAACCATACACATATCACCTGCTTCGAGTCCTGTATTCTCTTATGCCGCTTAACAGTAAATTCTATCAGTACACAATCTACTACACTCGTGAGATTTTTATAAATCGCAACACTAGCTCGACAAAATCAAATAAAATACAACAGACACCAACCGAACAAGAGCTGACTGTCTACTCGTGACTGATACGCAGTCGCATGGACCTCCGACCTAAGGTTCTACACCAATCAGAGTTATCTCTACTCGTGACCACTCATACTCAGTCGCTCATACCCACGGAGCTTTCACTTCACCAAAATTTCGCTATTTTTCACGCGTTGCTATGCGTATTCACTTTGTCCAATTTAATTTGTGTGTGTTTGCTAATGTGCTCTTTTGTGTATCTATTGATGTATTTAGATTGATTGTAACATTTGTAATTTCGAAAATAAGCATTCGCACACATCTCAAATAGCGTCTTGGTTTTCGCTTTCCAATCAGACCATTTTGGAGGAACGTAATCCTACTTTAAAAACTGAATGAATTAAAATCTGGTTAAGAATATCATTTAAAATTTTAGCAAAATAAGATCATTCCTTTCGATTATGACAGTTCAAGAATATTTTTAATATTAACATTTTTTCTTCATTAATTAATGAACATAAAACATATTCTCCTCTAAATAGCAGAACTAATTTATTAAATACCTAATTCATTGGTTCTCAACGGGGGCGTTAACGCCCCCCCCCCCATTGGGCAGTGAAAGAATGCTGAAGGGCGATGAACTTGTTTCGGGCGGCAGGGGGGTGGCGAGCATTATTTGGACTGTAGGGAGCGATGAACATGCTTTGGCATTCGAACTTAATTTAAAAACTCCCCCAAAAATTTATTAAGTCGACCATCCGATTTGTACCATTTGTACCAGCAATAAAGCGAACTTTCGCGACGGCTTCCCTCATGCAATTTTAAGAATGGTGAGACGAATTTGCAAAATATTCCTCCTGACAAACAAAATAGAAATTTGACACTTTTCCCGAGTATCAGAGCCAAGTTTCTGAAGGCACCGTCTGTCTCAAGGTTGTTAGCAAACTTATAAAAAAAATGCGACGTTGGTTTGAGAGCCTCTTATAATATTTCAAAATTAACTGTTAAATCGGGGAAAGCTCATACCATGGGCGAAGAGTTGATATAAAAAAGAGAACTCGATTCCAAATCGTGGAAAGAAGGGACTTGCGTCTTCATCCCTCTAAAAATATTGAACCCGACGTTCAGAAGCTGGCTGTGAACCATTAATTAAGCAGGGACATGCTACTGATCATACTTGATTGCTTCATTGATATTACTCTTTTAGTGTTTTTTTTTTTTTTTGCTGCTCTTTTTAATTACTTAATTAAGAATAAACAATTTTTACATCGCTTAAGCAATTTTTTTCTGGCATTAGTCATTTCAGTTTTAACAAAAGGAATGTAATTACCTTCTATGCAAAACTATCGAGTTAAATAAAAAAATCTGAAGTGTAAGTCTAGTGAAAAAAATTACTTAGAATGTTTGCCTTTTATAATTCAGAAACCCCCCTTTCCCATACCTAAATTAAAGAACTTTCACAAAGGGGGAAATTGAAGCATTTTTCGCTGCTTAGGGAGGCGGCAGCTTCAAAAAGGTTGAGAATCACTGACCTAACTTATTTTTTAATGCGATTTTTCTAATAGCTCTGACATCCAATAGACGCTTCTGATCCTTAGATAATGCGTAATTATTGCTGGCATTAAGTGCACAACATAATTTTCGCTCGGATCTGGATCTAGCATATGTCGGGTCAAAGAATTAAAATGATTTTATCCAGTAAAATGTTCTAGTACAACTGATGAAAATGTGCTAACAGCTGTAAAATGCAGCTGTAGTTTTTGGTTATTTAAGGCCTTTTCGCAAAGCTTTCTCTGTTTCTTTGCATACGTACGACATATCATGTGATGGGAATACTAAGCCTCGATTTCTCTTTTGCATTACTCCATTCAAGTTTAGCATCGCCGTTAGTATGAAGAGCTAAAATGCATTGTTCTCAGTTAACTTCAATTTCTAAATTTTTAATAATAAAACAGCAATGGATGCTGTTATGGCTTCAGTGACATCAATCAAACTTTTAGTTAGACCACGTTTCTCATATTCAAAAACTTAAATTATCTGCAACACTTAATAATCCTGTTTCTGTGAAATGTATGATTTATAACACTTTCAGAAGATATAATATTTTGGTAATTAACTAATAGAGCTTTATGCTGGTATGCGAACTGTAT
This sequence comes from Stegodyphus dumicola, assembly GCF_044657685.1. Classification (NCBI taxonomy): domain Eukaryota; kingdom Metazoa; phylum Arthropoda; class Arachnida; order Araneae; family Eresidae; genus Stegodyphus; species Stegodyphus dumicola. The sequence continues at coordinate 164,877,156 of NC_140780.1, forward strand.
TTACATCCGGGCTGGATTAAGTCTTTTAGAGAACTTAAAATTTGTGATGCCCCCACATATATTTACACCAATTTTTATCCCATTCCTTCACTCTCAATTTTAATTAACTACACCATACATTAAAAGGTAAAAACGCCAATGGGAAATTTTTTGCCGTTTCCCCTTTACTCTAGTTCCTACAGACCTTTATGTGACCCCTTTCATTAAGCAGGTGTTTATTTGAAATCACCTCATATGCGGTCTGGTCGTAAATTTACCATCCCTTTTTTCAGGGGGAGAGCTGACGAGGAGGGGATAATCTTGCTCGGGGTCTTGAGAAAATGTGGGGGGGGCCGTTTAAACATGTAACTTCTCTACATTCAGTTTTATACAGAGGAAAATACAAATTGAATTTTTCTAATGAATGGAATTTTGTACAATGAAAATTTATTATTGAACGATAAACTGTAAGGCAAATAACATCTTTTTGTAAAGGCATAGGAGTAGAAAGACAGATATTTGTTACATGAATGAATTTGTAGTAAATATTGAGTTTTTCATTTCGAATGCTTTGTTACATGTATGCGAAGTAGCTGAGTATCTGAAAAAATAGTCTTTATTCAAATGGCCTTCAACCTTTTCACGTCTAAGGACTGTTTTTCAATTACATTGCGGTCGCTGCTTTTTGGTTAATTTTCTAATGACATATAAACAATAATTTTTTTTATTTGAGATTTATGAATAAAATAACGCAAACTAGGCTTCAAAAAATTCTTCAGAATGAAGTTAAATAATATCTAAAAATACATTATTGGTGCACTTTTGGGTTTTATATGTAGTAGTTAATATGGAATCCTTAAATTATATATATCTATATATAGCTATATATAAACGAAACAAAATATAGAACAAGGTATAAAATATCAAAGAAAAATATCTTTATTATACAATGTTCATTACCATACGTATGTTTACGTAATATCAATATTAATGGTTAGTTAGGTTTCGTAAACATATAATTTATTTTTATATTTTGTATTTTTTGTATTATATATATCTGAAATTTAATTTTACTTGCTCTCCTTTTGGGTTACGACTTTAAGTGAGAAAGAATTGTTAGGGCATTTATAGGGATTACATTATATGCAATCAGTTAAGATCCAACTTTTCCTTTCTTTTAAACATTATATATATTTAAATACTACTTTATAAGTACACATAAAATATAGCAGTTTTTTAAGCTACTTATTTATATATCTATTGTTTGGTTTGTTTGATTATAGCAAAGCATTCGAAGGCTATTTGCCTAAGGGTAAGGGTGCCTCGCGCAGAACTTTCTAAGCAAAACTGACTTTTACGCACGTTACACGTGGGGAAAACCACGAAAACGCCAATACAGCCATCTCGTTCACCGGGATTCGAACCCCGGATCGACCTACCAGAGTTCAACGACTTTACCGCTCAGCCGCTAGTAAGCCACACACACGCATCCACACATATACATTAAATTATATTTTCATGTCGTTTATTAAGTATAATTGAATGCAATTTAATCATAAAGAGTTAGAAAATATTCTACGGAATTACTTCTCTTCGTAGACTTTTTGTAAGCTTCACCATATTTCTTAAAGAGAATCTCAGTTGTAGTTCCATTTCCAAGCTGTTTATGTACCTTATTTTTTATGCTTTGAATTATATTTAGAGAATTATTTCACCTGGTTATAGCTAAAAATGCATTTTTTTTATTGAAGAATTTAAGGGTAAAAAGAGAATTATGTCCTTTTCTAATTATTTTTGAAGCATTTAATTTTTTTAAAAAAAGGGCACATTAATACGGATCACTGAACTAAGGTACTCGATACAGGACAGATTAATCAGCTACTAAATTTTGACTTTCATTGAGTAAAAATGAATTCATCTGCATTCTATAAGAAAGCAGATATTCAAAAAATGTTTTTTCTATTCTCGCACTCATTATATTTTTCTTAAATATTCAGCTAATTCATATTCAAATACTCCAATCCATTACAATTAGTAATAAATCGATACAGTAAATAAATAATTAAAATCAATTAAATGGAATTTTAATTGCCATTTTCCCTCTGATAAACCCCTCTTTAGAGTTCAATAACAGTCGATCAGCTTTTGTTGGGGTTCATTTTTCTTTATGGTATGCTTACGTTATATATGTATGTATTATGCATTGCTCGTACTCGTCAATTGCAACTTTTAATATCTCTTGGAAAAAAAATCAGTATGGGAATCCAGAAAATGATTCTTAGTGACTCTAAAACTATTATTACTAGGCATTGTCATTTCACAGTGTTTAAAAAAAAATCCCATTGTTTAAAGGTAGATCCTATGCTCATATCCTAGTCTACAATTAAAAGCTGCGAGTCAAAATTAAGGGGGTTGCTCTTAGGAAGCCTTAATTAGAAGTAGTTATAGGAAATGTTAATCAATACTTATTATCTTATGGATTAAACACTTACTCCCTATTTGATCACGTGTATGGCAAACGGATATTCGTCAATCATAAAGAAAAGAAAGGTGAATCAAAATGAGTTATATTCTTGTTTTTCCAAGTGCAAAACCATCTTAAGCTACTATCGGATTTAATCTTTAAATTATTCCAATAATAATCAGAACAATGGGGGCCACTGTTCTTAACTATAATTTATTAATGCAAATCCTATTTTGGTTTCAAATGCCTTTCATTAATTACATTAATGATATGGATATTTACTAATTATTACTATTACTAAAAATAGTTGTAAATACTTTATTACTGATATGTTTACGTACTATTTTATTAAAAAACGTATTTATTAATTTATTAATAAATTTATTATAATTTATTAATATTAACTATTTATTTATTAGTAAACCAAAAAAGTGCATACTAATATTATTAAGCTGTTTAATAAATACGTAAAAGAGCACTTCAAAACGTTTCGTATCCTATGTAATTTGTCTCCATTCCGGTACCGTGTGCATCCTTGTACGCGTTACTGACTTACAGTGAAAAACAGAGGAGAGCTCCATTCAAGATTTTATTCCTGATCTACTGATACTGAATGAGACCTAAAAACACTTTTCTTTTAAAATATATGTCCCCTTAGGATCCCCGACACAGCCGTTTACTTTCCCCTTCCGTAATTAACGTCAGTCTCTTGCTCTTGACCGCATTTGCCAAGCCACCGTTTATTTTGCTGAATGGTTAAACCACAGTGCAGTAGCTGGGGACTAAGGGGTATATCTTTCCCAGAGAGCAGCATTCAGATGGGATATATCATCATTCGGAAGGGAGACGCAGCTTGAGTAAGATGTCGGTTGAGATAGACATCGGTCTACGGGTTGAAATCTAAGCCGCGCTTCGTTTTCAGCAACCGATCAGCGGCATGATGCCCACTCAACTCCTTCCTTCCATGATCCAAAGACAGAAGCAAAAAAGCACGTAGTCACATTAGTAACAATGAGATAACCACTGAAAACGAATTCATGGTTCTTATGCTCAATCAAAAGACTGATATTTCAAATCTGAAACAGATACAAAACTCAAATATGGAAGCTACACAAAACACAGTAGGAAGACACCCGCGCAAGCTAATACTTTAGGTGCCATACAGCATCCAGCAAATTAACAAGAAACTTGAGATTTCAGATATTAACCAACTAGCAGAAAATCCTGTGGAATTTAACAATAAAAATAGCAAAGATCATTACTAGCATGGCATTACTTACCAAAGAAAAAAGCTAAATTTCATCTATTCAAAACAACCCAAGGTACTGTAGGAGCAACTTAAAATCATCTTCGCCCATAACAGATTTGGACTATATTACTTATATGTCAGCAAATAATGTTAAAGTTATGGTCATTAATCTTAGCTTGCAAAGAAGCATGATGCGCTTAAACATTAAAGTTTAACCAGAAATTTAATTGCCGATATTGATATCAATGAAACAGAAGCTGAGGTCAAACACAGAAACTGCAAGGTCAAGGGCTGATATAACTTATTCGCCGTAGAAAGAGGAAATTATGAAATTTCGCTTATTTTGAATCACTTCCCGCAAACAAGTCAAACTGTCAATTAAACTAATCTTTTACTGCTCAAAATGAAAGTAGAAGTCAACTGCGGTCCTGGTGTCTGGTTACATGCAAAAATGATTTTTGCTGTGTCAGATGCGGTCAAAACCACCAAAATAGAGTTCGTTCAAAAGATCCTAGAGAAAATCCAACATGGGATATCTGCGGAGAAGTTCACATGGCTAGCTTTCGTAGCTGTGTCTTTCCAACGACTAATAAAAGCATGTCTTATGTGTACAGATTTATTAATAAACATTTTTCTCTATCTCCCAAGATAGTGCAAGAGATCAGCAGTGAATGTCTCACAGAAACTAAGCACTCTAGTTAGTGATATCAAAAGCTCAGGCATAGCACAATGGTTTAGATTGATTGAAACTACAATCTCATAAAAGCACTCATTTACTGACAAAGGAAACTCCCCATTGACATAGTAAAAACCAATCATAGACATTCTGGACAGGTTCACCAGCGGCCGAGCGGTAAAAGCCCCTGAACACTGGTAGTTTGGTCCGGGGTTCGAGTCCCGGCAAACGAGCTGGCTGCATGGACGTTTTTCCCATGTGTAACGTGGATACGAGCCAGCTTTCCTTATAACGACCTCCATAGGGCAACCCTTCCTTTCTGTGTAGTGCCAAAGAACAAAGCACGTAATAAGCAAAAAAAAAAAAAAAGACATTCTGGACATGGGACAGGCGATCATAAACAAGCAAACAACTAAAGTGCCTATTCATCTTGCAGTGTAGAAGGTATATAGGATTTGAAACACATTGAAGGAACTGATCATTTTTTTCACACTAGGATAATCATCCAAAAATACATGTCACTCCATGAGAAAATATGAAATTCCAATCTGCACCAGTGTATTCACCTGAGACATATAGGAAAAGGTATTCAAAGAGGCAATAAGTTGTGAGATTTTTACCCACTTCTTTTTAGTGATTTAAAGACAAAACATTCTGTTGAGATGTAAATGTGCCAACAACAATTATCAAGCACTTCATCATTTTGTCACTAACTGTCATGTTGCACTTCATGGCCTGGAAGAGTTCCCTACAGACCAAAGGCATCTAATCTTTAGCCTAAACTTCTTCATCACCCTTTAATCATCTAACCTTTTAGACCTAATCTTGGCTATGACTTCAATTTGTACAACTTTAAATGGGCTTTCTAGACAACATGCCTCATTACTGCTACTTTAGGCAGTTCTAAAGAAGCTATTAATCCTACCACGAATATACGGATTTTTAAAACCTTATTTGCATGAACCTATCACAGTTTAGCAGCTCACAATTTCATTCAAGGAATCAGATTGTTATACAGTCAAAAGTCTTTAATTCGGACCTCAAAGCTACAAACATTGTGCGCATACGTAAACGCATAATGCGTCTACGCATGCGCATAATACCTTTACGCATGCGCGTTTAATGTATAACGGACGGTATAAGCTAAGCTAAAATTATCTAATTATCTATTTCAGTTAATGTTGCGGCTCACCAGCGGCCGAGCGGTAAAGACGCTGAACACTGGTAGTTCGGTCCGAGGTTCGAATCCCGCGAATGGGCTGGCTGCATGTGCGTTTTCGTGGTTTTCCCCATGTGTAACGTGTATACGAGCCAGTTTCCCTTAGAAAGTCCTCCACGAAGGCATCCCTCCCTTTAGGCAGATAGCCCTCGTGTGCTTTGCCATAATTAAATAATCCAATCCAATCCAGTTAATGTTGCAGATTGCGTTGTTCCTTAATCTTCGAATTGGATCCGGCTTGTTATTTTTTGCAGACTGTTAGAGCAATTTTATAAAAGTAAGCTTGAACTTTCGATTATGTCAAAAAGAATTTCCGATTCTGGAGCTGCCTACAAAGCGAAATACCGAATTTCTGATCTACAAAGCGAAAGCATGTTTTGAAGTCCATCAAACAAAAAAGTGGAATTGTTGCAAAAAATGGATAAAGGCATATCATTTGTTTCTCTAACCATTTTGAAATCTGTTTATCAATTTCACGCTGCTCTGCGGGGTGCGGGGAAACGTCGCGGCGCGCAATGAACTGGAAGTTGATCTGTCAGCACTATCCTTAACTTCTTAGCAGATGTTTTTATTTTATTTGGCTTATAATTCCTTACTAAATGTAGTCCCTCCCCGGGGGTCGACGTAGAGAACTCTGCGAACCTACTGGCTAGGATCTGTACCTAGGCAGTCTCGGCCACGGGGGTATAATATTTTCGAGCTTGGCGGTTCCTGATGATCCGTGGGGTGGGTCTGTACTCACTCTTCATGTGTCGGGTGGCGTAATTTCCCGTAACTAGGGTATCGGTAGCCAAATAGCACCTGGGCCATTGAGCGTCCATTCCCGCTGTCCTTGGAATTCCGTGTAAAGCCTGGAGGGAGGGGTTGCCCCTGTAGTACTGGCGGGTAGCAATTTCAACGACCAGTCAAAGCGCCAAGCATTTAAGCCCACCCCATCGTGGTCTCTGATCGCTGGGACGGAGGTCTTGGTTGACCATGCTTAAATGCGAATTGCATATACTTATGTAGCCTTAAGGCTTTTATAAGCTCTGTTCTTGTAATCCCTAGAGAACATCACAGTGTAAACTATCAACTAAATCCCAGCCGGGAGACGGATCAAGGTAGGAAAGAGGGCCCGTTGGCCGCGAAGCGTATAAGATAATCGTTACATAACTACCACTTATCGAAGAGGTTGTGAGAAAAATTCGTAACCAAAACATACATGTGCAAATGTAGCGATATCAAGTTGCAGAAAAATGAACAAATAAACAAATAAATTGTCAATTAATGATATTTATAATGAGAATTGTAGTAATGTGTATGCCTAAGTGACGAAATTATGGTCCTGCATTCTGTGAGCAGTAAAAGGCCTTAGTGTGACATCGTCTGAGACGCATATGTAGTTTAAAGAAGCATTAAAATTGCCCGCCGTGCATTTTAAACCCTTATCATAAAATTTACTGTTTAATCTATGGAGGTACTCATCAATGTATTCTACCTTCAAATCATCATGCAGTAGTTTGTTCCTAATATAGAAATGTGCTTTTGTAATGGTGCGCAAGATTTTATTTTGTACAACTTGTAATTTGTGCAGTTCATTGCTCTTTGCCGTAGCCCAAACTGGCAAGGCGTAACACATGATAGGTCGCAAAATGAAAAGATAAATTTGTCGCTTCCTCCGTAGGTCCAATTTAGAACACCTACCAAGTAGAAGATTCAGCTGCTGCGCAACACTTTTAGTTTTGTTAGCTACATAGTTGATATGGGTGTTCCACGTTAGCCTTTGATTTAGATAAACTCCTAGATATTTGGCCTTGTCAACTGTGGGTACCCGCTGGCCGAATAGGTACAGTAGCTGAATAACAACTTTTAATTTCTTCCTGAGTTGCAGTTGAGACTTATCAGCATTAATAGAAATCCTCCAGTTGGAGCACCATTCTTCAATATCAAGGACAATATCTTGCAAAACACTAATGCCTCTGTTAGGATTTACTGATTTAACTGCTACCGCCGTATCATCCGCATAGCAGGCGAGTAGCGTGTTCCAATTTAATTTGTCCCTTGGAAAATCCGCCGCATAGAATAAATAAAGAATTGGGCCCAGACAGGACCCCTGTGGGCCACCTGCTGAGATCATCTTGTAGCCAGAATGACTCTGTCTGCAGCTCACAGTGAAGAATCTGTTTGTGATATAAGAATGTGTCAGTCAGATAAGCTCTCTGGGAATATTAAACTTGATTAATTTGTAGACTAGACCCTCATGCCAGACGCGGTCAAATGCTTTGGCCACGTCTAGCATGAGCAGTGCTGTGCAGCTTTTATGATGGAGTGCGGATCCAATGAACTCAACAAGTCTAATTAGTTGTTTCGCAGTAAACAGCTCACTCCTAAAGCCATACTGTTCATCAGTTAGGAATTGCAAGTAGGGCTGAAATTTCTGTAAGATAATCCTTTCAAATATCTTGGCAAGATTGGATAAAAGACGAATCGGCCTGTGATTTTCTACTTTAGTGATATCTTTAGCGGGTTTGGGAAACAAAAATATTTTCGCCCATTTCCAGCTTTCTGGGAAGTAGCAACACGTAATACAAGCGTTAAAGACGCCTGTGAGTCTTGTAATGCCACTTTTAGGCAAATTCCTGATCATGAGATTCGTGATCCCGTCAATGCCTGGCGCCTTCTTTAGATTAAGTTTAGAGACTATCTTCGTAACCTCCTTCGGAGTAGTGAGGCCGTTAGCATTAAGTGCAGTAGGCATCTTCAGCCATTCATTTACTTCATTTTGAACTTGCTGTGCAAACGAATTATTGCATGGTGTTATGTTGGGACTAAATTGCTTCTTTAAGTGATTTGCGAAAATCTTACATTTATCATTATCAGTGTAGGCTGTCATACCATTTGCTACTACAGGCCTGTCGCATTGGTGCGTGCGCTTAAGCATTTTAGTGAAGCGCCAGAAAGCATCGTAATCCATCTCAAGCTCAGCGATTTTGTTATTCCAGTTATCTTGCCTGAAATCCTGTATTTCCTTCCTGAGTCTTTTACTTATTCTATTGAGCTCGGCTTTCGTGTTCGGATCCCAGGTAGTATTGTAGCTTCTGCGTAACCGGTTTCTTTCAGTCTTGAGTGCCTTAATAAATTTAGGGAACTTAGTAAGCTTATCTGTCATCTGAGTGATTTTGGTAGACTCGTAGTAACAGTTGTTTAAGCATGCAGTGAGACAGTCAATTTCCTTGTCGATGTCATTTTGGGTTTTAAGTACTCCTGGCCTAGGGAGCCGCTTCTTAACAACATCATGAAACATCGTCCAATCTGTGTAAGTCTTAGTAGTTGGGTAGCTTATACTTGCAGCCCCCAGTGTCGCTACCACCGGGCAGTGGTCCGAGCTAAGATCGTCATGTACTTCCAGGATCATATTAATATTAGTGTTCGACAGTATAATGTCCAAGATATCTGGAATGTACCCTGTAATATGTATTCTGAACGTAGGCGAATTGGGTGCATAGATCCCCACAGGATGATTACTTATGAATTCCTTAAGAACTTTGCCATTATGGTTGGTGCCGCGGCATCCCCAGTCCGTGTGTTTGCTATTTAAGTCTCCTCCTACTATAATGTTCATAGAGTTTGGGATAATGCACCTGAAAAGCTCTTCTGATAGCCTGTTAGTCGGTGGCTTGTAAATGGCGGCGAACAAAGTGTCCCCAAATTTGGGTAGTTGTATGGAAGTGACCACAATTTCGTAACCTTTGCTTCTATCCGTGGAGATGAGACATGAAGAATATTTACAGTGCACATATATGGCCACGCCTCCACCTCTGTGATGCAATCTGTCACATCGGTAGGACCTGAAATTACGAATATTGAGCCTATCAGCCGGTTTGGCTAGTGTCTCAGAAATAAGGCATATCTCTATGTCATTATCGTAGATTAAATCCTCGAGTTCATCCTTTTTATCCCTAAGATTGTTAGCATTCCAAACTAGCATTTTAATTGGCCTGCTACTGTTGATGTTACTATCCATGATTTGGTAGGGACTTTGCGCGTTGAAACTACTAGTGGCGATACTAGAAGTTAAGTTTAATTGTAATAATCCCGATGCTTTAATGGCTTCGACAAGATTTTTAAGGCCTTTGAAAATGGTCCTTGCTTCATTCAGTGTGTTATTGTTGAAACTCTGACCGCTAGCAGCAGCCGCATAAGTTTTGTTTGTGATAACCCTGTCGTTAAACGTTTTAGTGGGTGGGCTTTTCGAATCTGTTTTAGGAAAGTTCGGGCAACCCCTGTAGTTGCTTGTATGTTCTAATTGGCAATTAATGCATTTGGGTTTCTCCTCACGTGGTTTAGGGCAATCTCTCGATAAATGATCGCTAGCACATTTCATGGTTGACTTGGTTGACCAGTGTAGCGGTGGGCCAGTTTAACTGGAGAGATTTATTTTGAAGCTGTTGTCATGGTGATGTGGGCAACGGGACCTCAGTTGGAGTGTTCGACCATCTCCAAGGTGGCTTTTTGCTGGCTTCCCGTCCCGTGCCTGATATCGGGGGTTCTCAGTTGGGCTTAAGCCAGTCGTGTAGTGTCATTTAGTTGACGGGGCACGTATAAAGTTTAGTTAGTTACTAAATGTAGTATTTCATCTCGATGTACTCCGTCTTTGATATGATTTAAATCAAATTTCTCGTCATTATAAATATCACGAATACATATCAAATAGTTTTCTGGTTGCGATTTTCTAATTTCGACTATGCGTAATGTATGCTTTACGGATGCGCACGTTCAAAGAAATGTTTAATAAAGTAAACAAATAAATATTAAGCTTTTTTTTAATGTTGATACCCTTTAAGATCATAATTGCTCTTTATTTCATAAATTACAGTTTCATATTTTTAATTTTATAATTTCTGCATGCCATCTTACCAGATTTAAACTGATGATCTGTAATCCGGAAAAACCGATAATCCAGAATCGACGAAGTCCCGACTAAAGACTTTTGACTGTATTATGTTTGAGTTTCGCTAACAAATCTGATTTAATTTATATCTTTTCTGAATGCCTCATTTCATCCCCGACTTGCTCATTCCAGAAAATTAGGTACAATTGAGTGGTAAGAATTCGTGTCAAATTTGGGAAACAGCTTGTAAGCATATGAGTACTTAGGTCAAACGTTGGCTGATGCCCATAACGCCTGCCTCTTTAGCGAAAACGGCTGCATCAGAAGACATCAGAGTCTTAAGCCATTAGCATGGTTGGTAAGTTAAGATTTTTAATTAATTTTTAATAGTCGATCCATAGTTTGTATCCTCGCTTAGAAAGTATTTAGATATTGTAAATACAAAGCGAGTTAAAGGACATTGTGATTCACTTCCAAGTTCAGATGACTGGTAATATTATTTTGCAATGCTTTGCTTTATCTATCACGAGTGGTGAAGTAAAATAAATGTAAGTTAGATAGTTCAACATTTATTTAGGATAACAGTGATAACTCACCTAACAGCTTTTAAGTAACAGTTGAGAGGAAGAACTGAACTTAGTAGTTAAAACGTAAATATAGTGCCTTAAAATTATTACAAAATAAGTTCTAGCAGCTTTGAACACTATTTTTTAAAGAAACACCTGCCCTTCAACTATTAAATACTCTATAAAATTTCCAACACAGAACTTATTAAATTATGGGGTACTATTCGGTTTCAAGGGCCGTAAAAAAATTGCAGCGAAAATGTACGCGCAAAAGCGCCAAATCTAGCAAACACGGCCATTTAACAGAGCGCCAAATCTAGCGTACGCGCTGTGCGTAAGTTTATATAGTTCTATATTGCTTAAGACGCCATTGAAATACTAGTTTAATTTTTAAATCCTTTTTTGATATCCTATGGATTTAACAATTTTTGAATTGCCCATGACGAAAACTCGGCAATAGAATTTTGGGTAAAGTGCAGTATCACCCACTGCTTGACGCGTTTAATTGCACATACTCGGTATCCATGTGCACATCGACCTATTTTCACTTAAAAAAAAAAAAAAAAAATCCTATAATTGCACAAAAAATGGCACTGCGCACACCCTTGACTTTATCTATATACACATCGACCTATTTTCACTTAAAGAGTAAAAGAAAATTGACAAAAATCCAATTGTTTTTACCCTTGTAAAAAGCGGCAAACAAATAAGTGAGCGATTCTGCACTTTACCGAGAATATTTTCAAAGAAAAGGCATCATTCATTATAGAAAATTACATTTGAACAACCAACGAGGTGAAATTATGCTTTAGTGATAAGTCGGTAGCGGAATAGCGATGCAGGCATCCATTCAAATCTGTTTAGCAATTTTATATAAATTATATTAATGATCAGAAATAGTTATTTACTCTTATGCTTCCATTCAGTCATGTTTAGCCTTTTTCATATAAACTTTAATAATAAAAAAGTATTATATGAAATTAACCTTTCATCTAAATTAAAATATCAATTTTAGATAGTTATTTACTATTATACTTCCTTTCTTGCCGCAATTATTTATGGCAGCATTGGCATCAACAATAGTTTGGCGATTTTTTACGGCCCTCGAAACCGAATAGTACCAATTATGGCATAGGACATAGGAATCTGAAGTTTAAAAAAAGAAGTCAATGCATTTAGTAGCCAAATCAAAATGCTCATCAAGAAATACAAATATGAAACATAGAAAGGCAAATTTTTGATCTTAACATGACTGATGCTTGCTATGAAAATATCTGAAAAGTTAAAAAAACTAGACTACTCGAACGATCAATTCACCCAATTTCACTGCATCCTTTCTTGATGAGAGGTACAGGTCTTTGCCGACTACCTCAATAAATAAATAAGAAATAAAAAAAATTATGCCCAAAGAATTGTCGACTTATTCCTATTTTATTGAGGTAGTTAATGACTTGATAGAAAGCTGAAAGCATTCATCCGCAACAATTAACTTTACTGATCTCACCTCCTTAAAGAACTAGAGAACATTGAAAGATTAGCATAAAAAAATCTCCTGGACTCAAATCGATTACCAATTTCATGGTAAAAAATTTACCTAGAAATACTATAAGTAACTTTAATGCACGTATTACAAATATATTTCTTGCAATCTTGGAAGTGTACGAAAATCTCCTTTTTACAAAAGTCAAGGAAAGACACTACCAGAATGAACGGATATAGAGCTATTAATCTAATCTCAGGACTCAGCATGTTACTTAAGAAAATTATCCTTCAGCGACTTCAGGCTTTTATGCATCTTCTTCCAGAGAAGCCATAAGAATTTATCAGTGCTGAAAGTGATCCATATAATGATGTATCAGTGATCCATATAATGGAGGTCGCCAGAACTACGCAACAATGCAGTATTCCTTAAGTTAGATGTGGCAACTGTGTCTGCAAGCTCATGAAATTTGAAAGTACATGAAAAATTTTTTTGCTTAAAAATTTATTCATCTCAAACTGCACTTTTATCCTTTCATAAGTTAATGCTGTATCCAGCATTAGAAAAATTGTCTTGTTATTTTAGCTGACAAGGACAGCTAGGTTGCCGTCCTGAATAAAGAACAATATACAAATAGTGTCAGTAAACAGCTTGAAGAGGGGCTTTACAAAATTCTAAAAACAAATCTAGATTCACCTGATAAATATTTTACCAAAAATCAAATCCATCATCAATTCGTGCTCACTTGGACAATTATACTAAAAGAAAACTTAATCACAAAATCTTCCAGATCAGACTCCACAAAGTGTATAAGTTGATTTTTTCCACTCCAAGTTCAGCACAGTGATTCATTTCCATGTGCAAATTATCTTTCAGTGGCTTATTTATTGCATTATAAAGCATCTGGAAATAGGCAGTCGTCCCTGTGGGAATCATTATTTTATGTTTTTCTTCCTAAAAGGAAATATTTCATGTCTTTAGTAAAATGAGTACTGGTTAAACCCTAGACTAGCAGACCTCTTTGGTCCCTATAAAATTTAAACAGGCCCTGTGACTAAGGGCTGGAAGAACCCAGCATTCATTGGATCACTGGAAGACAGGTATAAATCCTGTTTCTCATAAGAAATCTTACTACACAATAAGAAATATGAGCTGTAATTAAGGATTTGCAATATTTAGCCTCAACAACATGCAACTTAAATTTCCAACACATTAAGAGAACTCTTGTGACAGAAGCCAAGAAAATGGATAGCATGCAAGTTAAAGTTTAATTGTTAATAAAAATTAAAGTAAACACCAAGAGCCATAATATACATTTGTATTACTTAATTATGAAAAACAAATGTCTAAATTTGCAATTTGAGACTGACAGTAGTATTATATAATCTGATTAAATAAAAACTGACATAAAGCAATCAAAAATTTAATCTAAAGTGAATTCCCAATCTGATATCATGAATTTTACACATTCTATTATTTCGTTTGGTTAGAATATTTACTGGCTGGAGAGAATTTCTAAACTAATCTACTTACATAGCATAAAAAATGGATGTTTACAAAAAAAATTACCACGAAGCTTTCTCAATGCAATTAAACGCCTAAGATCTTTGAAAAAATTTAAACACAATGCTTAAATCAATTCTGATTTCATATCTTGCTATCAATGCAACAATTAGAAATCAATCCATCTTCAATTTCAAGTCTTGCTGTATACTCATTCCTTTTTATACAAGCCACTAGAAAATATTCAAAACTGTTGTATTAGCTTATAATGAATAGCAGCTAAGCCTGTAACTTTTAGCATATACAGTTAGGAGCATTTTGTGTGAATCAAATTTTATATTAAGAATTAGCATGCAAGATCTCTTGTATAATTTTTTAATAAAGAATATTACTTGATTAGCATTAATTTACTGATTGAATGAAAACTAATGAAATCCTCTTTATTGAAAGCAACATAATGCAGTTCATAATGAAATGAACTAAATTAAATAAAGGAAACTAATGAAATCATCTTTATTGAAAGCAACACAATTTAGTTCCTAATAGACAGAAATTTTTTAGTTCTGGGATTGAATAGGTACAATCATACTAACTGCTTAACCATGCAAATTTAAGTGTTAAAACTTCAAATTTTAAGACAGATAATACTCATGAAACTAGTGTTAAAATCAAGAATGCAAAAGAAACTGAAGTAGCGATAAGAATATATGAATCTAGATGCAAGTATATATTACTGAGACTGAAGTAGCAATAAGAATATATAAATCTAGATGCAAGTAGCTATTATTAAGGTAAATCCTAATTCTGATAATATCTTTGCCATTAAAATTATTTTTCCATGAAGCTGCAGTTACTTTATCAATGCAGTGAAATCAGATATGACGAGAAAATTTTTATCCTATGTTCTGATATTCTAGTAAGAAAATTCTCTTAATAATGAGTGGCAAATGAAATTGTTTTCTCCGTCTTTTTTAGCCAGCTTCTTTAAAAAACAAACCAAATAACTTTTGATGATAAAATTACATTACTTCCAGGTGTACTCAATACTGTGCCTCCCCTCTAATTCTGTAAGAATAAAATAATTAATTTAATGCTAGTATTTCTTCCACTAGCTTGTTGTTTTCTCATTGTTCATATACTATTTTTATTCCTTTAAAAGAGCTTTCAGGTAACAGAGAAAAAGTCATATAATTATTTACTATTATCAAAAGTAGTTAAAAGAAGATAAATCCAAAATTAGATTCAGTATTTATTTACAAAACATTTATGAGCACATTCATAAAATAATAAGATCCACACATCTGCAAAGAAATTCATTTATATTTACAGAAAAAATTGCTAATCACTAAAGAACTTCACAAATAAATATTACACTTTGCTGCTTCATAATACTGCACATAAAAACGGCAAATATGTAAAATGCCCATACAAATATATCATCAAATGAAAAATGGATACATTTACACTGCATATGTAATGAGAAAAAGTACATAACACAGACTTCTGTACATTTATATATACAAAGTCAATTCTTTTATATAAGCCAGTATATCTTATTTTAAAAATGACAAAGACTTTGCTTCAAATTTCAATTGTGTAATACAGTTGAATCAGGAGCATAAATGCTTTTTGACACTGTTACAAGATGAAACAGCAAACACTTTAAAAAACTAATGCGTATAATGTATTAGAATATAAAATCTTTTTAAACTCATAGAGAAAATGTGTAAGACTTCAAAAACTTATGTATCACAAAATATAAATAATGCGGTTTATAAAACATGGCTTTTAAACCACCAATAAATATTTACAAAATGAATCAGATTATGTAAATGGAATCAAAGACAATATGATATTAAAAGCATGCTTGATTATAAGTCATAAACAACAAATTCTGAATTCAATAATTCTTTTTAAACACTTCTAAAAAATGAGAATAAATGCAGTATATAACATAGCAAAAGTATTGTCTTTAAGGATAGGTTGTTCTTAATTTTATAAATAATACTAATATCTAACATTTGCTCTGACATTTCATAACCACATTCTAAGCTACACATATTTCCTCTTGCAAATTTAAAAATGAGATACCTTTGCGAAAGACGAACAACAGAAACAGTTTTAAAGTAAATGTATCTGATACTAAAATAAAATACACATACAGCATCTAATACCCAAATGAAATATGACTGCATGTATATAAAATGCATTCAGGCTTAGGAGAAAAATGTAGTTTTCTACCAGAGTCATTTTTTTTTTAAATATACCTAAATAGTCATGCTTATATGCTATATGTTTGACTAATTATTCCATAAATTTTTATAAGCAAAACACCTTGCACACAAAAAAATGAGTAGCTTGATTGGGGGGGGGGAAGAAGACGACAACAATTTGATAGATGTATATAATACAAAACAACATTTAAATTATGAGAAAGACAAAAAGTTCAAAAAAATTATATGTCCTGTCCAGAAATATGCTTTTATTTCTGTCAAAATATTAAATAAATACTCTTTTTCAGTACATTTTCAAATAGGATTTATATTGAGACTGGAATTAGATCCATGCAGTCTTTATATCACTACTCAACATACAAGCAAAAATATACAGATGAATATAAAAAACCTGCTTAGGTTATGAAACAGACAACTGCAATATTCTAAACATTCATTAAATCTACTTTGTAACTATGTAGCGTCCTATATTTAAATTCCTAAATGTAATTCAAACCACATCAGTTTCAAATACATCCTAAGATTTCTAATTTTGCAATGTGGCATGGGAAATGTACATATCATACCACTTGCATAGGCATATAAATAAAATAAACATAATTTAATTTGTAAAGCAGACGTACTAAGATAATCATTTTTATAACTTTATAAAAAATTGCTCAAAAGTAATTTACAGATGCAATTATTTTCAATTACATTACCTGTATTAAATAGGAAAACAACAGATGATTGTGCAAAATACATGAATACAACTATTCTTCAAAGTACCAGTTATGACTTACTAATTTGATTGAGAGAGATTTTGGTGGATGGTGTAAAGTTCGGAAGGTATCTTTAAAAAAAAAAAGAAAGAAAAACTTTTAATGCAACTCTTCCTTTTAATTATACATTTATCTATAATTAAAAATTAGTTTTTAATTATCAATTAACTATTAATATATCCATTTATAAATACTTCTACATTACATTTTTTACTAGATATTTCTTTCTTTTTTAAAGAACAATTACATGTATATGTGTGATAATGCTTTTAGGTGTGGGAAAAACAGCTTTTATGTATTACAAAACATACTTCTGAATAAACTAATGACATTAAAACTATTCTCATTTATATTTTAAAATAAATTATTCGAATAATACTAATGGACATGTGATAAGAATCATAAAATAAAAAGGATGTTGAAAATTATTCACACCTTGTAAAATATATGACATCTTTGCAGAATACTGAAGTCAATGCTAAAAGAAATTAATGACCAGACTTCCATATATAAACACACTGTAAAAAGCTATTTGTAATACAAAATGTTATAGTAACATTAAAATGAAATGTAAAGTAATTTGTTACAAAATGTCATTAGGAATGGGTGTAATAAAGCAATGAAGCAAAGCTTCACAAGATAATCAGTGCTGCAATTCAATTAGCAAAGGACTAAAAGTGTCCTGTAAAGGAAAAATATCACACTTGAACACTAAGATTTACTTCAGTGAGAACAGTAACAACCTCTGAAAATGAGGGACGGTCACTGGGATTTTCAGACCAGCATTTGTTTAAAAGTTTGACTAGGACTTCTGGAGCATCTTTTGGCATACACAGTTTTAATTCACCTCCTTGAAGTTCCTGCATCACGTCTTCATTTGACATTTCTAGATATGGTAATTCGGCTTTATAAAAAATTTCCCAAACAAGGACAGCAAAAGACCATACATCACTTTTTACAGACCAGGTGTCTGCAATCACTGCCTCAGCAGGAGCCCAACGCAGTGGAACAATCCTGGATTCACAATGATAATATTCTTGAGAGTAGGTGTCCAATGATAAACATGGGCAACTGATTTTAATTTTTAAATTTGATGATACTAGGCAATTTCGAGCAGCTAAATCTTTATGCACTAACTGTTGTTTAGTGATATATTCCATCCCTAGAGCAATTTGCTGGCAAATCATCAGATTCTGAGAGACTGACAGAGGTGATTGCTTAGGACCTTTTGATGCATCATCAGGTCCAGTAGCTAATAAAAACTGCTTTAAGTCTCCCTATGAAAATAAGAAGAAAAAATAATGAATAAATTAATGTATTAAAAAAAAGAGCAGAGAGAAAATACTAAGGCATAGGTTTATACTCATTCATTTTAATTCAGTTAGGAGCAATTGGAAGTTAACACAACATGTATATGCCACATATTCATGAAAATAAAATTTCCAAGTATGGTGAACTAACCCAGTCAGTATAATCCATAATCATGTAATGCGGATCAGCTTCTTGACACACACGAAGTACAGTTCCAACATTTTCATGCTTCAGTTTAATGTACATACTTATTTCTTTTTTGAATTCAGCAATAAGACGTTCATTTTTAGATTCCAATGATTTTACCATGACTACAGTTTCAGTATTTTCTTCTAATATGCCAACAGCTTTGGCAAGAAAGACTTCTCCATATTCACCATGGCCTGGAAAAATAAAAATAAAAAAAAGCAAAATTTAAGGAAACAGTTTTTAGAGAAAGGACTTCTTAGATACATAAAGAAAATTTTAACATACATTTTTAAAGAGATGTTCTTATAAATGAGCAGTTAAAAAAGAAATCTTTTATCATTAATCTTTAATTATTTTATTTAATTTTATTTCTATGACTATGTTGCATCTTCTCTTATTATAATCATAAGAAGGTATTACATAACAAATTTAAAAAAAATCAGATTAAACAAAAATATGTACAAATATTAGAGGCAGGCCAGCAGCTATGAGTCAATCGTTATTGAGTAAACTACTTACACAGAAATTGCCAGGGAGTTCAAACATCTACAAAATATCTATTCTTTACCATTTGTAGACTTAACTAGTGTTGAAGCATTGCACTCTTAAAATATGTCAACAATCTTAAATTAAAAAAAAAAAAAAAAAAAATCTACTACCAGAAAAGACTATTAGCAAATCATATCTCATAGCTACCACAGATGTTATCTTTATACAAGATATATCTCTGAGTTTTTTTCACATACAAATATTGTGAAAAATTAAGAACACACCAAAAAGAATGAATGTAAAATATAAATCCCAAAGCTGTCTTAGTAATATTTAAGCCCAAGAAAAACCTTGAAGAGAGACAGTTTAAAGGATTAACAATCATATATAATAGGCATCTAATAAAGGCAGGATTAATAATCATCTATAAGCAAAGATTTTCACAACCTCCCGAAAAGCTATGTCTCCAGAAAACAGAGCCTAGAAGCATACATATACTTATCAAACTTTCTAGGTTGATTCCATGTTAATGAACAACAATGGCCTTCTGCATATTAGGAAGACCATTTCTCACAATATAAAATAGAGATGTATCAGTCAGGTAGTTAGAATCATACCATTGCTTGGGATATCTTAATATGATAGACTATTGATATAATGGACCAATAATAGGTCCATCAATGCTCCACACAACAAACTTTTCCAATTCCATAAATCATGGTTGATCCTGAAAGTTTCATACCTTCATTTTTACTACAACTTTTCATAACTAAGACAAGTTTCTTTCAAGAATGTTAAGTGACTTATCAACAGCATATCACCTATGACTGCTCACTCTTGATTTTACTCTCATACTTATAAATTATTGCCTTATTCTATCATAAATTATATGACATAAATTGTATTCAAATTCATTGTACAGCTTTATTTTTATTTAGTTTTGTTGCTCAGTTTTCAGTCAGCAATATTACTAAATCACATCAAATAAAATTATATAAACTAAACAACTCAAATTCATAACAATCATTTCAAGAAAATCAAAAAGACATGAGACAAACTAGCTTCATTTGGACTGACATATCACATATGCTAAATGATCCAGGGACACATGTAGTCATCAAGAATTCAGATTTTGTGAGGCAGTGGTGACCATGGTGTCATTCTATCACCTGATACTAAGAGTTTGAAAACCTATGAAGTATTAATCATAATTGTAGAATTAATGAAAAATTAAACAATAAACTAATTGGCAAAAAAATGGATACAAAGGCCTTATACAGTGATAATGAATTAATTAAGTGATAATATATTAAACTCATTATCTTAAACTCACTGTTGTTAACTCATTACAAATTCATAACTGTTGCCCAAAATTTGTTACTCCACTACATAAATATAGGAATACTCCATATCTCCTTCATATTGGCTGTGGGCACTTTATGCCCCAATACTCTTGCATTTAGGAAAACCGTGGCAGACATGTGTAAAGGTACTGCCACATAAAATGAGAGCATTATTATGCAGCCAATAACATTCAAATACTATTCATCTCAAAGGGGGTCAGGCAGCTAAGCTTTCAGGCAGAATTTCATTTTCCCCTCAGAGACATGTTTCATCTTCTATCTTATAGGGGATAACCCATGTCTTTCATAGATGGAATTAGACAGCAATAAAATGTTCTGCTAAACCACAGCTAACAATACTATTATTTCAAGGACAATCTGAAGGAACAGAGATATAAGATTTCATTTTCAAAATTAATTACCCATCTCTAAAGTAATCCAATCAAATTTTAAATATATTTTTAAATATCTTTAAATAACTACACTGTGACTTGCAGATACTATAGCTACATTCAGCATTCCCAAAACAATTTGTGCATTAAACCAAAATACAGGCATCATTAAATTTTTTTTTTTTTTTTTCCATTTTACTTACCTAGTAGCATCACAACAGACAGCTTATCTCGAGGATAGTGATATTTCTTCAAACTCAAATTTTTCATAAGTTCTGAATTTTCTTCACAAGTTGTTACATCATTACAATGAATCTTTTGAGCAGTTCTGTCCTTTAGTTCCATATCATGCATAGTTTCACTGTTTTCTGCAGTTTCACATTTTGCAACTAAATTATAACATATAAATTTAAACATGTGAGTTAAAATATTCTCTTGCAACTACTTACACTATTGCATAGTACAGATTTCCAAAATAAATAATGGAAAGTGTTTTTTAAGGCATAGATGCTACAAACACCTAACACAATTAAGGGCAAAGAATGATACATTTCTAAAACATATAACTACAGCACAATCAAAGGTGCTTTCAGAATACATAACATGCTTTTATTCTGAATACCTATTCTGTAAATAAATAAATAAAAATTTATTTACAGAATGTAGGGTACTGTTTATATATGACAATATTAAAATTACCATATGAACAATAGGGTAAGAACTGTTTATATATGACAATATTAAAATTGTCATATGAATAGAGTAAGAACTGTTTATATGACAATTTTAATTACAGCGAGAGATCTTGAAGTATTATAGTATAGAGAACAGACCAAAATTGTAACAGTGAATATTACAATATCAGTATGGTAGTCATCAATACTTTGTTTCATAACATATAATAGTAGCCAACAGCATGATATAATGCTGGCAAATACATAAAACAATACAAAAATAGCTGATACTTCCTGAGCACATATGCTATAATATTTTTCAATAAATCTAAACTCAAACTGACTACTTTAAATTTCTCTGCACAAAGCACCTGCTTAACATTTTGTACACCATTATATCAAATTAATATGAAATGCATTTTCAGAAAACTATGTAATGTAGCCAAAAATACTTCTCTATTTAATGTGTTTTTCAATTAAAAAAGTTTTACTTTGAAAGGAATTACTACAGCTAGGGCCCAGGCCAAAAATGGTTTAAACAGCCCTCCCCTGGATGGAATTTTTAAACAAAGTAGAAATCACTGAGCAAATTACATTTCATGTAAAGTGCACTTTGTACGAAATAATTCATGAAAATCCTTATAATTCAAAATTTTTTGTTATAAGTTGAATAGAATTTACTTAAGTTAAATTTTCCACTCGTCTCTGCAACAGTTTGCTTTTCTTTAACATTATTCTAGTGTTTGCAATACTTTATTTTAATCCATTCAAAGTAGATTGGATTGAGCAAGGTATTGTATTTGTACACATTCATAACTATGCTTTGCACACAATGACAACTTGGTTGAACATCTGATTTTATATTCTGTTTTTTTAAATACATGAAAATTTTTATACATAAAAAACTAAATTCTGAAATTTAATGTTTTATTTCTGCTTCTAATTTCATACTTTTAATTAAAATTAAACTAAAGTTAGAACATAAAATTTTACATATTTTAAATGAAGATAGAATGAAACAGAAGAATGGAGATGCATTGAAAGTGCAGGTCTGGAGTGCATTCCCTATATGTACTCGAAACTGCAGGAAGAAAATATACAGTCAACTTGAGTACAGTTACAGTGAAAGTATAGGATACAAGGAGAAAAAACAGCATATATATCAGGCATATTTAAACTTCAGAAAACTCTTAAAAGTTAACTTTCCTTTTTTGAAGTATTATGGAAATACATTGGTTCAATAAATGAAACATTAAAAAAAAATCTTGTGATATATATTAAACAATAGCCATTCTTATTTGAAAAATATAATTATCTTTTATAGAAAACTTTTCAGTGGTTTAGAATGCCTTGCAGAGAGTATTTTGTAATTCTCACACTTCACTAACATTCAACACTCAGTCATCAAAATTTTTTATGGATTTTGTTTGCTTTGAAGAATTCTAGACTAGTACAGCAGTGAACCCAGAATACTTTTGAATTATGTGATTATAATGTTGGATTTAAAGTGATCTGTTCTTGTTTTCTGGATGTTGTGTTTATTCACTGCCTGGGTAAAATTTTGAGAAAAACATCTGTAAATATGGACAACTAGCTGTTTGCTTGGTTACAGTGATTGCCCGTCATGGGGCCAAATTCTCATTGATTAACCAAGCCATTACATTTCTTCCATGAGATATCATCAAATAGTTTAACTACATATAAAACTATATAAACAATACATCTAAACATTGAAAAAGTAATTAAAATAAGAGCAGTTTTGATGTAACTTTAGAACTGAAACATTTGCCACTACAGTTTTAAGGTGAATGATACAAAAGTAAAATTGAAGAAGTAAATTGATTACATTGTGAAATGTAAAGATGATTTTAGAATTTTCACTTCATTTCCTTCATTTCATGAAGCACATGCTGTTTCTCACTGCCCACATAGTAGTTCAGCTGGAGAATGATGCAATTTAAATCTATACACATATATATTTCTTAAATGATAGGTTGTACAATTAAGATGGATGGTAATTTTCAGAAAGGCCTTTTAAGTAAAAAATAAGCATTCTTACAGTAGGGATAGTAATGTGTCATAAGCTGCGTTCAGACGGTGGTATAAATGTCATAGAGGTTTAGTCATAAGGCATAAAATGCAGAAGTTCCGTTCATACCTGCGAGACGGTATAAGCCATGGCCAGTTAGAAAGGCTAAATTTTGTGTATGCTTGGATTGTGTCTACACATGTCCCGCTCTGTTTTCCCATAAAGGTTTCACACATTCACTCTGATTGGTCAACTCTTATATTAAGTTGGAAACTTCAAACTTTATGCCGAAGCCCCTAAACCAGTTTTTGTGACATAGCAAGGTTTAGTTACCTAGCAACGAAGCTCGGCTTAAACCAGTTATGACATTTATACCCTCGTCTGAACGAAGCAATACAGGTAAAAAAAATGTGCTTGTCCAGTTACCCATATTGTCACTTAGTCATAATATTTTCCTGGATACATGTAAAACCGATATGATGTCTACAAATGTGAACTGCAACAAACAATTTTTGGAGAAATGCAAGAGGCATCTGTTTCTGGAAAAATGTTATCATAGAAAGAGTCTGAGCAGCACATTTCTAGCCAAAATTATTTATGATGATAGAGGAAACACGAGTTCAATGCTGCATTTTGCTTAGCTCAGTGAAACAGATAAAAAAAAAGTTTCTTAAAACAGATGTTATATTTGATGAGGTGTTCAAAGAATTTGTTCTCGCTATGTCAGCAACTTTTAAGTTATCTCCTTACTATGATTCACAATACCTGTAACATTATGAATGATTCCTGGACACCCTTAACTCCAAAGTTAGCAAAATTCAATTTTTCCTACTTAAAAGGTTTTAAAGGGAATTTTACTAGTCCAACTATGACGAAATCTGATGAATAAACACTTCAGATGATATTTTCCTCATTAATTAAATATTCAAAATTAGTCAAAAAATTCAAAAAGTAATCAAATTTTATAAACTAAGGCTACTGACACTGTATGCAAATACTTATCAGATAAAAGGAAGTTATGCTGTGCATCATACATAACCTATTTGCATCTAATGTGCAAGAAACATTGCAAGAAAAAGCTTTGATACAGAAGATGTTCTACTAGCACCAACAGAATGCTCCTACAACTCCTAGAAAGTTCCATCATCAGAACTTATAATGAAAACCAATGTCTCCACATGCTCTATGCAATATGATGTAAATATCTAAAAACCAAACAGTTTGGCATCTTGGCAATTACAGGAAAGAAAATGACTGTTCATGTGGAAGATGTAGCTATAGGGGCCTTGGAACATCAATTACCATATGGTAATGAAAGTCTGCTAGCTGTTGTCTGTGGTGTGGATACGATAAGTCAAGTGAGAGATTTTGAATTATTATTTGTATGTGTTTTCAAAACTGTAGCACTGGGGTGCACAGATTCACATAAAACTTGCACTTCAGCTTCTAGCCTAAATGGCAGGTAATGTTTTGGCTGCGATAAATTTGATAGACTGAGTAAACACACTAAGGTAAATAAATACCCACAGCTCTTTGTACTTCGTAAATGAATAACCATCATGCAATCCAGGGAAAATGCTTACCCTCTGAAAAAATGTGGTTTTAGTGATGTGGTTTTAGTGTAGTGTTCATCATCGAAAAATATGTTTTAAAGAAATAGGTGTAAAAGGAATACAAATGATTCAATGATATCATAACATGTTAGAACTCTGACATGCCGGATGTCTCCAGGGCACTATATTCAAGCTAGATGGCCCACTTACATTGCTTGTTCTGTCAACTAACACACAACTTACTCTGTCACACTTTCACAGATACATCCCCCCGGGGGTCGACGTAGAGAACTCTGCGTCTGTGGCTAGGATCTGTACCTAGGCAGTCTCGGCCACGGAGGTATAAAATTTATGAACTTGGCGGTTCCCGATGGTCCATGGGGTAAGTCTATACTTGCTCTTCATGGGCCGGGAGGTGTAAGTCCCTTCCACCAGGGTATTGGTAGCCAAATAGCAAACTGGGCCATTGAGCGTCTTGTCACTGCTGTCCTTGGTATTCCATGTAAAAGCCTAAGGAGAGGGGCATCCCGTGTAGTGCTGGCAGGTAGCCCAATTTAACGGCCGGTCATCAACCCTAAGTTGTCATCGCCCACCCCGCCGTGGTCTCGGCCCAGCCGGGACGGTGGTCTTGACTGGGTCGTGTTTAGCGGTGGGCTCGATGATCGTTGAGCGATCATCAGAGGGTTCGTTAAATTTGTTGGTGTCTCGGGGGTGTGGGACCCTGGGCACAGCAAGCGAGTTCTTGCCACCCATAAGGTGGATTTCTGACTGATTTTATCAGTCCCTGTAGTGCCATTAAGTTAGCGAAGCAGGTATAAAATTTAGGTTACCAGCTGTTATTTCAAAACAGATTGGACTTCTAATTTCTCTACTATCTATTCCAGTGATTTCTGGTAACCAAATCCCTTGCAGAATCATATCTACTGTGAAAGCTGTGCATGTCCATCAGATCTGAAGGACAGTACTTATCAGCATGCTCTTGTGATTAAAGACTTACAATGTTCAGCAGTGGAAAACAGTTTTCAGAATGGAGAACAACAATGAAAACTTTAACACAAAAAAATTATCAATGAATGGCACTATATGCAAATCCCACTACAAATGTTTAAATGGAGTCAAATTAAACATCTGTACAGTGGTCTGCATAGTTATGGCACCATTTATTGATATTTTTGGATTTTTTTAAATAAATCGTGAGTGAGTTATCTGAAGTGCGTATAATTTGGATTTCATCCATTTCTATGAGATTTTCAATTTAGCACTTTGAAGGGTCTTAAGAAGGGAAAGTTTGTTTGCTAACCGTACATTTATTTACAATTGAAAGCATTTTCTTCCCTTTTGATGTGCACAAGAGTATTACAGAGAGGATGTTGCATTCATAAATTACATACCAACAGTAATGGAATGAGATGAAGTGCATCTGAAATGCTTATAATTTCTAATTCCATCATTTTTTCTATCAGATTTCAAATTTAGGGCTTTGAAGGGTAATAAGTAAGGAAAGTTTGTTTGCTAACCCTATATTTATTTACAACCGAAAGCATTCTCTTCCCTTTTGATGTACAGAAGAGTTTTGATGTACATACACGAAGGATGTTGCATTCATAAATTACATACCAACAGTAATGAAGTGCAGGATTAATAAATTTATATTTACTCTTTGTATAATATGTATGCAGTTACTAATTAAATTATATTTCAAAACTTAGTTTTACCATCGGCAGTTGCCTGGGCAAGCATTACAGCCTTACGTCTAGCTCTACGATAACGACACCACATCATCAGGCCAACCACAAGAATTATATAAACCCCAGCAGCTCCCAGTGTAATAGCAACAGTCTTGGTCATTGTATTCTCTCCATCATTTCCAAAATCACGGCCAATTCTGTTGGTATTAAATTCTTGTGCTGTTTCAAGAAAAAGAAATCAACATATATATTCAGCATAAATGTAATATATATATACATGAAAAAAAATCTAGCATCGCCTGTTAATAATATGCAGTCTTAAAAGTAACTAACTTATTGCTTTACCTGAAATCTGTCAGTAATTTGCAGTTTTACTTTCTCAGTTATTTTATAATGCTTTTTAATATAACTAATATTCTCACCCCAAAATTTTAAAAACAACACTAAAATAGCATATTTATTTGAAATAAATCTTCGATTGTTTTACTATAATTCTTCAGCCCAAAATAGGAGCACATAATTTAAATGAACAAAGAATTCAGATGTTAACTTATCACAATTTAATGTCTTGATGACATAAAGCTAGTATAAAAATAATGGTATAATGGTATTAACTTATGTGGTGTCCCTTTGTTTCAGGTATTTTCTGTGTATAATATTAATACTGCATGTGCATCATTTCTAACCTGACACTATGTGATTCTGAGTTGTCTAAGTGTACACTATCCTTCTTACAATTTTATCCTAGTACTGAGATACCCTATATATAAAGCTCATGAAAATTAAGATAAAATGCAAAAGTACTACTGTTTTGAAAGAGTGGTGAAGCAGTGGTGTAGCGAGCATAGCTGGCATCTGGGGCAAAATACCTTTTTTTTTGGTGCCCCCCCCAAAATACTTACAGTACTATAATGTATAGAATATATTAGTAATAAGAAAATAATGCAAATAATAATAAAATGCTGAATTTGCTATAAAATACTCTAAAATATATTAAGAATAGTCACTATCTAACTACACTAGCATTGGACGGAAATGTACCTGTGTCGGCGGAAAAATCAGACATACGATGATCTAGAATTAGTTACAAAGGTATTTATTTTACATATTTATATAATTGTTTTTAAAAAGGTACAATTTTCAAACAATTAAAAGTTTAATACATATTATACATAAGTAGATACATTTATTAATAATAATATAACATTATAATACATTAATACAATTAATTACTATGTATACATTTTTCTCGCCTTGGATGTAGTAAATTTATCAATTACTTCATCAAAGTCAATCATTTCAAATTTTTCTCTTTTCACATTTAAAAATGCTAGATGACTTAGGGATCTTGTCCCATCGTTGATTGTAAATATGTCAAAATTTATTTTAATTTGCTGAACAAACGTTCATAGCTAGCATTCAAGCGTAATGTCAACATAAAAGGTTACCATGCTGTTTCTCAGTAACTAATATTAAAAAATAAAATAATAAAAAAATAAATAAATAAATAAAAATAAAAGTTTAGGTGAGTCATTACTCAAGTTGTCATGTGTTGATAAACATGAGGTGATAAAAGCAAAGTATAATAAATAATGATTCGCCAGGTTGGCGACAGGGGTATAAAATATTAGTAGGTGTAAAATCAATGATGTATCTGTAGAAACAATCATCTGCTAAAATGATTGTTTCTTCAATAACGAGGTATTTTATTTAGTGCTGGAGTGAAATTAAGAATTAATGCCATTGATGTGAAGTATGACAAAATTTAAATTTTTTTTTTTTTTTTTTTTTTTTTTTTTGTATAAACTGAAAATAATGAAAAAATTATTTTCTCATAGACCCATAAGCAGGCTCCCATATGGGTAATCATGACTACAGTACAAAGTCCCAGATCCGGACTCGTCAGGACTTCTGCTATTCCAAATTTGGAATTTTTCCAGATATTAGACCATCATTTTAAATCTAGTAAGATGTCATGTAAAAATAATAAAATTAAAAACATGAAATCATGATTTATGAAATAATGAAGCATTTATGATCTAAAGGAATCAAAATTTATCAAAAAAAGCTTACTATTTATTATTTTACTCCATTAAATATTTCTTTCAAGTTGTTTAACTTGTTTCACTTTTTGTATTAATACTTTCTCTTTAATTCTATAGACAGACATAATTTCTTATTCAGTTACGAAATTCTATTGTTGAAGTCCTGTAATTGTTGTATCTAGAATTCTGACTAACTTGTCAATCAAAATTTTTTCGTCTCTCTGTCTGTAACAGTATTTTCTGGATCTAGAATCATACTACAGATTTCGCCATCCGGTAATTGATTGATGATTGAGGAGCATTGTCATCACAGTGAAAAACTTCTTTTATATCCTCTTCATTTATTACCACTTCTCCACATTTCTTTACAAAATCTGTTAATTGGAAAATTTCACCTTTGGTTTGCAATATCCCAAAACCTTCAGATTCACGGCTATCATCATAAAAGTTAGCTATTGTTCACTATACATACTTGGCTATGTATTATGAGACTGGCGACTAAACACAAGCTGTTTCGCTAAATTTCATCTTGCTTCTATCACACACTGAGACAGTTAAGCCTGAATTGTATTAGTTTAATTATTTATAATACTTACACCTATTTCTTGCACATGCATAACGTTCCTATGAGTCCTGAATAAATAAATTCCCACATATACTTAAGGCTCATTGAGGGCCGGCACCTGATGCAGTTTCTGTGACTCCTAAATTCGCAATGCTACTAAGCGCTTCCCTTTGTCTTCCCTAAATTCTGCTGCCATACGAACTGTGGTGCTGATTCTGGGTTTATATGAATAACAAATCAGTTATTCTTAATTTAAATAGCACTAAATGTAATCTTTTGGCGGTACAATTCCATTTTGAGGACCGTAACAAATCACCAAACTATTGTTGATGCCAATGCTACCAAAAATAATTATGGCAACCCTAACGCAAGAAAGGAAGCATAATAGTAAATAACTATCTAAGATTATTGTTTTAACGTAGATGAAAAGTTAATTTCATATAATACATTTTTATCATAATTTATATAAAAAAGGTTAAACATAATGTAAGCATAATAGTAAATAACTACTTCAGATTATTATTTTAGTTTAGATGAAAGGTTAATGCCATGTCATACAATTTTTTATTATTATAATTTATGCATAAAAAATGGTTAAAAATAACTTAATGGATGCACTGTTGAAGGAAAGTCAAACCAATTTTGACTTCTTAATCCCTTCTTCTCATTACACATTTTTTTCCTGCACTGCCATTTTGCTAGAGTTATAACTAAAGCATAATTTCATCTCATGGTTGTTCAAACATAATTTTCTATCATGAATGATACCTTTTCTTTGAAAAAATTCTATTGCAGACTTTTCGTCACTGGACAATTCCCAAATTGTTAAATCCACAGTGTTATAAAAAAGAATTAAAAAATTAAACTAGTATTTCAATGGCACTTACAAATATAGAACTACCTATACTTACGCAATTTGAAATCAGCACGTTTGCTACATTTGGCACGCTGTTAAATGGGCACATTTGCTAGACTTGGCATTTTTGCGCATACGTTTTCACTGCAATTTTTTTACGCTCCCCAAAAGGGAATTGTTCAATTTTGGCGTATGAGTATTATTAACAAAATCTACTTTTAGCATATGGAAAGAAATTTTTGTTATATTTTCCCCGTCAATATTTCTTAGAGCATTTAACTTAAATCTGTAATCGTCGTCAAGCGTAATGTCAACATAAAAGGTTACCATGCTGTTTCTTAGTTACTAATATTAAAAAAAAAAAAAAAAAAAAAAAAAAAAAAAAAAAAAAAAGAGTTTAGGTGAGTCATTACTTAAATTGTCAAGTGTTGATAAACATGAGGTGATGAAAGCAAAGTATAATAAATAATGATTCGCCAGGTTGGCATCAGGGGTATAAAATATTAGTAGGTGTAAAATCAATGATGTATCTGTAGAAACAATCATCCGCTAAAATGATTGTTTCTTCAATAACGAGGTATTTTATTTAGTGCCAGAGTGAAATTAAGAATCAAGTCTCTTCACGTTTTATTGCTCATGCAGGGATCAAATGTGCATGCATACAGCACACACAAAAAAAAAAACATTTATTTTGTTATAAATTACTATGAACTCCCTGCCAGTTTTGGTTTTATTTTTTAACAAACACAAAGAATTTCTTTTGATCTACATAATTAAAAAAAATGTAAAGTAACTTTTACTAAAAACGTACCTGTGCATAATGGAATAATATTTTAATCATTTAAAACATTCAATTAACAAAACACGTCCATATATTATCTAGAAATAACATTCTAAAAATTTTAACTAATGTATAATAAAAATATCTAAATATTTTTTGTGAAGTCAGTTTTCTCTTAGACTATTTATTACACGAAGCCAAGGAAGAAAAATCATATGCCTTCATATATTTTGCCCACCAGTCGCCAAGTAGCAGAATACTGATAATATGGGCCAGCTTCAAAACCTGGTGAATATGCTGGCTGCATGGTAGTTTTCGTGGTTTTCCCCATTTTTAATGTAAATATATATGGCAGTTTTCTCTTAAAAAGTTCACCACAAAGACATCTCTGCCCAGGCACATAGTTCTCAATGCTTTGCCATAATCCAAATGAAATATACCAAATATATTTAAAATGAAATAAACCAAATATTTGAGCCCTGTCAAAACTTTTTCCTAATGATGCTTAATTATGTTGTTTACCAATTATGCTCTGATAAGGTTCATTTCTCCCTACTTGAATTTTTTAAAAAACTAAACATAAAATTATTTACTGTAGTGAAATCAAACACATCATGAGAATAATTAAGAGAAAAAAGTAATATAAATAACATTTTTTATTTGAATTATTAAAGATATGATTTTATTTCTTTTTCTGATTAAAATATTTGGCAACTTCAGGTCCGCAGTAGCACATTTATTGCATGACAGCATGGATATGTAATAAATGGTCTATTGAGCAAAACATATTCATGTCTTGAATTCAAAGAAGTTTTAAAGAAAGTATCATATAATACATGTAGGAAATGGAACATAAATTTTTAAGAGCTGTAAGGGAATAAGAAATTAATCACTCACAAAATCATACAACTAACAGTATCAAGTCTCAGATACTTTACAAATCAAATATTGAATTTTAGGCTAATCCATAAAACTACCATGACGGTTTTTTCAGATGAAGACATAGCATTTCATTTAATTTTCTTTCTACATTCAATTTCTTTTCATTTTTTGTCCATTAATTTTAATTTTCCTTCCAATAATTCATCTCATAACAATGCATAACACTTTGCTTTTATTAGAGACAGATATCACTTGTAGCAGCAGTTACGTGATTTAAAAAAAAAAAAAAAAAAAACCTGTTACTTTTATCTCAATTACTAGAGTAATATATTTTTAAAAATGTGAATGTTTGTAGAAGCAAGTACACTTTAGAAAGAGTTGTAGTTTAGATCAGTATATTGCAAAACCATGGCAAATTCATGCAAGCAGTTTCAAAAACTGTAGTATAAAAAGCAGCTAAAAATGAAAATTCAATCACTTTTAATGAATGTGCTTATTAAATTCACAAACACCGAATACTTGAAGTTAGAATTTTGCAGTTTCTGAAAGCATCAATAAGCAAACTTTAATAGCAGCACTTACTAAAGTTTCAAATTTTGATTTATAAAACATAAAATTAGTGTATTCATAAACACTTGATGAATAAAACAAAGTCCATGAACACAAAAACAGAAAAAGTAATAAACTGAATTAAAGGATTACTTATTCTTTTACATATAAATGAAAGGGGTGGCAAAGTGGCTAGCACATCGTGTAACTGTCCAGGATTTGATCCCCGGGCTAGGCAAGGTTGATTCAGCCGTCCACCCCTTGAGTGGATCGTTAAAATGATTACTAAGTTCACTTGGGAACTACACACCAGAGGTGCTACCATTTGCCCAAGGTTTGTCCCTTGCCCAAGGCATATGCTGATGCACACCGGGGCCCAAGGTCAAGAAAGCAGATTTTGGGGCACTGCAGACCGTGGCCCACTAGGGCTGTTATGCCACTGCATTTAGTTTTATATAAATTTTAATATGTGGAAGTAAGAGAAATGATTTTTCATTTTAACTATTTTGAACTGAAAATTAGGTTTTATCATTTAATCATAGATTTTATTTATATTTCCTTTTCTCGTTTAGATACGAAAATTTAAGTATGCATTAACCTGTTCAGGACCAGCATCACGTATACACGATACAATGATTCCACTGCTACCAGCCCAGTGTCCCGTATACGTGACACAATGATTCTGCTCCTACGACCTCAGTGTCGTGTATACGTGACATTAAAACGGAACGATTTATTTGAGTTTTTAAAAGCCAGTAAATGGAGCTAAGTGGTAATTGTTTTCACATAGGTTGATTCATATGGCATTTGACCTTCATGTACTGGCATTAGTTTCTGTTTTGTGCTTCTGGTTTTGAGAGATTTATTGAAATAAACAAACTGGAAGTCACGGCTCAATAAGTACACCTGTGCATTAAAGAGGCACAAGCGTTTTTGTTTATTTCGTTAGGAATTTTCTTTTTGTTTTTTTTCCATTTATTTTGAAATTTAACATAAGCTTTCTTGGTTAATTAAAAAGTAACATTACAACATTATTACAGAAGGGGAAAGACTATCAGCTTTCTTGACGCATAATGTGTCTTGTTCGCATTTCTCAGGAAAAAGCCAGCGTTTTTGTTTTTCTTACTCGATTTAATAGGTCATTATATATAATGCCTTTAATGGTCATTATATATAATGACACAGGCATTATATATTTTGGTATATAATGTATTTACTTTACATATAATGTAGTTATATATAATGTGTATATGCCGATATAGGCAAGTGCCCACCATTTGTTAAAAAATAATAACAATAATAATGTGTATATTGACATGATCAGTAACAGCCGCCACTGCGGGTCTTGCCTTGATCACTTTCCGGTCATCATGGACGCTTGCTTTCAATTTAGAAAAACAGGAAGTTTTCTAACATAAACCTGAAGTCACGCAGGGTTTGAGGATGAAATATTTCTGAGTGTCTTTTGAAGAAGTTTTGGGACATGTGTTGGGGTAGTATTCAGTTTCATTCCATTAGCCATGGCTAAGAGACCTTACTTAAAAATTTGTCCAAAATCACCGGACACTCCACCTTTCCATCTAACTGGAAGACAGTTTCCGAAAAGTTACGTTGACAGAAAAGGTAATAAAGGTAAGAGAAGATGCGTTGTGTGCGCTAAAACCAAGGAAAAGCGAAAGCAAACAACACATTTTGAGTGAGAGATACGTAATGTAGGACTGTGTGTCGATCCTTGTTTTGAGTTATTTCACACACAGCAGAATTTTTAAATTGGAATTTAATTACCTACAGGTAGTTCTTGTTTTTTCTTTTTTTTTTTTTTTTTGTATTTGTAATTTTTTTCCTTCATGTTTATAGTATTTATTTCTGCGTGTATAGCTATGATTTTAGTATTTTGTCTGTTTAATTTGTTTCTATTAATGTGATATTCTTTATATTAATACACATTAAAAATACGTACATTAAATATGCAATTTCAAAAATTGAAGTCATAATATCAAAACGCTGATTTTATATGATTCTTTTTTTGTAAAATTAGGCTTAATTTTACAAAAATTTCTTGACGCATAATGTGTCTTGTTCGCATTTCTCAGGAAAAAGCCAGCGTTTTTGTTTTTCTTACTCGATTTAATAGGTCATTATATATAATGCCTTTAATGGTCATTATATATATAATGACCATTAAAGGCATTATATATAATGACCTATATAAATATAATATATAACCTGCTCAAACCTGCTGAAAATGCAAACCTGCTGAAAATGCGCGAAAAATATATAACCTGCTGAAAATGCGCGAGCCGGTGACAACGATCCATTTCAGCGGGTCCGGTCCCGTGACTGTGCTTCATTCTCCCAACGCTGGTCCTTAAGGGGTTAAGTATGTTTAAGTGCTGTCTTCAAGTACTACTGTATCAGTTGCTGCATACTTTATATTACAGCAAAAGTTTTAATTACTATTTCAAGTTGTGGTGTAAAATTTAACACAAGCAACAAAATTAACTTTTCTGATTTTAGATCATAACTCACTAAAAACTCTTAGCTTTTAGCCCTTTGTTGCAAAGCCTGAGTTTTGGTGCAAAATTAATATTTCGGTCTTTCAGAGCTAGATGACATCATATAAATTAAGCCCAATATACAGCACAGTTGCTAAAAGCGAAATGGTTTTGTTAAATACAAAGATAAAAATAATAAGAAACCAATAAATTATTATTTAGATTCAAAAGATTACCTTTCACTGTAAGACTAACTTCATGTCTCCGCAATCCTCCACTGTTACCAGCAGTGCAGCCATATTTTCCTTCATCATCTGCATGAATTTCTGACGCATACAATGATCCATTTTCCAGAACTGTAAAGCGCATTTGATCAAATCCATTGAGTTCATTATTTTTATCCCACTGGATGACTGGGAGAGGATCACCCTCAGCTAAGCAATGCAAAATAACTGATTCTCCTTCATTGGCAACTGTGTCTGATGGCTGGACATTGAACTTTGGCATTACTTCAATAGAAAAAGAAAAATTTAATTGGCACATGCATTTTTGGAAGGAAGATAAACAGTATTCACAAAAGTATAAATAATTATAAATGGCGCTTGGTTAAAAAAATACAATTGAGAATAAATGACAAATTAGCTCCAAGAGCATATCAAATTTTCAGCCATTAATATTTATTCATTATTACACAAGCTCAAATAACGCTTCCACTTTAATTAATTTACTATAGGAATTTTACCCATTACAATTCCAGAATTACTTCAGGCTTTAAACAAACATTATCTTCACTAGGATATGAAGAGAAACTATTTATTTAATTAGAAATTTTGAGTTTTTGTTGACACTTCTAACAAATTAAGAAATAAAAAAGGCTGAGTAATAGAAATGCTATGAATTTGTTTCTATACACAAAATGTATAGAAACAAATTTGTAGCACAATGAATGCCTGTTTACGAAAAAGGACTAAATTAATTTTAAAATAATTTCTCAGTCAGTCACTTGCAGCAATTGAACAAAAATTAACTGTTTTGCAGTAAGTCTGATGAAAACAAATAAGGACTGAATATTCGGACTATGGAAAAGCACATTAGAGCTATTTGTCTAAGGAAATAGATGAGTTCATGGAAAACCTCTTTAATAATAATAATAATAATAATAATAATAATAATAAAAAGCTGCACGACATGCACGAAACAATTTTTAGAAAGACAAATGCACCAACTTGGTATGCCCAGCAAGAAAACTTTAATAATTAGCTCATTTGATAGTGATAACACTTTTCTGCATAACAAATACATTTCTTGCTTTTGTAAATCTAATAAACAATGCATAAAAAAATGCATAAACATTTTATTGATAGTACTTTGAAAGTATGAAACACTGTTATAAGAAATATGAACAGCTCATTCTATTTAATGGTGGCCAGTAATGTTGGCACTATCATTCTGTAGAGAATTTATGCATGTCCTATAATGGATATGATTCAAGAAGCCAACTATAGTCGTATCTACATCTGGGATGTTAATCATTGTTACATCTAACATTTCTTTGGTACAGGTAATGTAAGCTAAAGGCAATTTATACTCTTTTCAACATGCATTCCATAGTTTAAAACAAATCGCTTGTGTAAATAGCAACTACGAAACTAACAGTTTAGTATAAACAAATACTGATATTTATCAGTTATTCCAGATCAAATTTTCTCAAAATTGACAACAAGACTGTTTTTGATAATAAAACACCTCCAATGACATTTTGGTAACCCTCAATTGCTTTTTTTTTATGTCTAGCTTTTTTGTTTATAAAAGGTCATATAAAAGTGCTTATAATCATTTGTTTTCCCTCTTGATTCATATCAATTTTGCTTACTGCTTTTTCTTCATTTTAACAGCAAAACATTAAATTGTTAATGAAAAGCAAATATATCTCATAGAAACTGCCTTGGACAGATCAACAGATAATGGTTACTTAAATGTTATTAGTGATGCTTTGTCACCAAAAAATTATTGGCAAAAAATGTGAGCTGGGATAACCACCATGCACTCAAATACCTTGAGAGATACCGTATAATTAATATGTAGCAGCCTGAAATTAATTTATGAGGATCAGCTCTAGTGATCATTTATAAGAAAATCTAATCTGAAGTTATGCTTCACTGCTAAAGTGGAAGAAAAATACACACATCTGAAACATCTAACTCATTTTCTTCTTTCTAGAATTAAAAGAGTAGATAATGTTAACAGATTAAATGACATGATACTAGAGAATATATTAGAACTATATTCTGATAGAACTTAATAAAAGAAAATAGGAAAAAAAAAAAAAAAGAGCTATTTCATAATCTTCCAAGAATCTATTGTACTCTTTTCAAAGTTTAATTACAGTAAAAGTCCAAGAAGATAAAAGATATAATTAAATTCACCCAAGGGGGAAAAATATGTGACCCTTTCCAATTAACGATGGTTTCAACTATATTTAGTTACATATATTACAATCATGTTTATTTGGGACAGATGTTTGAGGATAAATATCAGATGAGTACAGTGTTCTCTGTCTTCACTACATATAAAAATTGCTCTGTTACAGGTCTTTGATAATTATAGTGTCCAAGTCATTATTTAAAAGCAGATAAATAGCTTTAATTACATGCTTGCAAAGCAATGCAAAGATTTTTCTTCACCACTTCATCAAAAAGTGAAAACGACATATCAGAGCTTCTGTGTTGGTTTCAAATATAATCAAGAAACATATTCATTTGGAATTATACTTCATGCGGGAAAGCAATGAAGAAAGTACATTTTCTATATTAGATAGTTATATGAATTTTGTTAATTCATAGTCATTCCAAGGGCTTGATGAAGTGCTCTTTACAAATGTTGCTAAAAATAATTTTTGGGAACAACACAGACAAGCATATGACATACCAAAAATGTAATAAATGTTTAAATATCATACATCTCCAGACTCTTATTTCATTTAAATGTCATTAGAATCAAGTATTTCCTATCAAACTGTATACCTCTAAAACAACACTAAAAACATAAACTTAAAACTCACTAAGTACTGAAGAGAGAGATGAATGGAAATACTTAAAAATATTATTTTTCTTCATAGCTAAATACATAATTCATATTTCTTTGTTTTGCAGATTTTTTAATAAATTATTGGTAGCTTTGTTTGTAAATTGTTAAGGTGGATTTCCACATATTTATTTTAATTTTAAAAGTTAAACTTCAGATAAATTGGGGAAACCACTTAATTTGGTTAAGATGGTTTGATCCTGGTGTATCTCATTTCACCAGAATCAACTTACAGAAATACAGCTGCTAAGCTAAAAAATTTTAATAACACGCACTTTCAAATTGATGAAGTTTCTATTTGCATACATACCTACCACATCCACATCAATTGTGGCATTAATTACTCCTTGAGAGTTTGTGGCAACACACATGTATTTTCCACTGTCAGTATTGAGAACTCGATTAAAATGTAAGGTACCATTATCATCTTTAATATGAGGTGGCCATTCTGGAGACCGAGCATCAAGTTTTGTCCATTTCACAACAGGTGGAGAGGATCCACCAGCTTTGCAATATATTTTAGCATTTGAAGACAATTCCAATTTTCTGTTTACAGGAGCTGGGATAAACTTTAATTTTTCTGCAAAATATAAGTAACACAAAATAAAAAGGAAAAAAGTGTTAACAGTGTTTATATATAATTTGTTACAAAGAAAGAAACAAGAAAAATTTAGAGAGACAACTTCTAACAACTTTTATTTGTTGCCA
Organism: Stegodyphus dumicola; assembly: GCF_044657685.1. Taxonomy (NCBI): domain Eukaryota; kingdom Metazoa; phylum Arthropoda; class Arachnida; order Araneae; family Eresidae; genus Stegodyphus; species Stegodyphus dumicola. The sequence goes on from NC_140780.1 coordinate 164,915,790, forward strand.
ATAACTTTTAATTTGTGATTATATTTCCCATTTGTATTTTGCAATATGTGTGTCAACACGATTTTTACTTCTTGTTTTTTGGCAATGTTTTCAGTTGTTGTCACTTTTACTTTACTATGCTTACCATGTAACATTTACTGTGCCTATAATTATTTTGTATTTCAATATATGTTAATCCGGATGAATCTCTGCTTATTTATTTGTCTCCATTCCTAACGCTAGACTTCATCATTATTAGCATACATAATACCCACTATTCATAGAAAAGCATTTTCCAGGAATAATTTTCAAGCATGATCTATCTTTCCTTTTAATTATTAAAACTCAGATTGACACATTGTAGCAGCAGCAGAAGTACAGTTTTTAAGATCATTTTGCAAGTTTATTACTGCTCCATATGACAACCACATAAAAAACCCCACAGTCATTAAAACTGCTCAAACAACAAAAATGCACGCAGATAAAAACCCAAACTGATAAGTGATCCCATGGATATATAAAGTCATGCATAAGAAAATAACTTACCAATTATTTTCAGTTTATACAAAACAGATTCTTTTTTCAAAGCTCTATCATGTTTTCTGTGTTTCAAAACAGAAACTAATTCTTAAAATTATGAATTTGAATTGTTTCTATAAGCTTTAATTTTAAACATACACAATTCTTATTTTCCTATTTAAACCTCGACTAAGTCTGACAAAAACAGAAAAAAAGGAAATGTTGGCCTCATCACTTTTCTAGCTCTTAAAATAATAAGGAAAATAAACTGCATTAACATACACATATAAAGAACAATTGTTGTTATAATTTTTTTAAGAATTCAGAAATATTTGTGTAGAATAAATTTAGTGCACTAAAATAAGTAAAAAATGAACTCCTGAAGGAAACAAGGAGTACAGCATCCTGGTTTCATTATGAAAATATTTGTTTAGACAATCAGAAATATTGTTGCAATATTGAATTAAAAACAGTGTTTCATATAATCCAGCTAATTTTTAACTATAATGCTTAGGATTAACTTGAAATTTCACAGGTAATCATTGTAATAATTACTATCAGAAAAACCTAATTTTATTTTGTAGACATGTTATGTGGGGTCTTACCTCAAAGGTTTTTATTATATAATCCATTAAGTGGGCATGCCCTATTCATTGTTCACTCTGTTACAGCTGATGACCCATTTTCAGTTTCTTTTCTTTTGACTTCACCGAGTGAAAAAAGCAATTACAGAAAATGTCTAGCTTCATACTCGTAGTTTTACTGCCTAAGTTGAATGTGACGGTATATTGCAGTATGGCTTGACCAATATTAACCTACATGCCATTTTGTAAATTAGGGGTTCCCAAAGTAATCAATACAGACTCCTTTGTGATTACCAACTCTCAATTGAGAGTAGCCCCAACTTATACTTTTTGTCCACTCCATTTTTTTTTTTTCCCCTCATCCCGTATTTCCAGCAGAAAATTCTGACCTTAAAAAAATTACAATTAATGAAGAGGATTTCTGAGTAAAAATACACAGGTTTCTGTCAAAAGTCGTTAATCCGGACTCGTCGGGACTTCGGCGATTCCAGATTATCGATTTTTCCGGATTAGAGATCATCAGTTTAAATCTGGTAAGATGGCATGCAGAAATTATCAAATTAAAAATATGAAACCGTAATTTATGAAATAAAGAACAATTATGATCTAAAGGGTATCAAAATTTACAAAAAAAAAAAAAGCTTAATATTTATTTGTTTACTTTATTAAACATTTCTTTCAATGTAAGTTGTTTAAGTTGCTTCGTTTTATGTGATAATACTTTCTCTTTAATTCTATAAACAAACATAATTTCTTCTTCAGTTACAAAGTTCCGCTGTTTAAGTCTTATAATTGCTGTGTCGAGAATACCGACTAACTTGTCAATAAAAATTTTTTCGTTTTCAATAAACTCTGTGTCACTTTCTTCTTTATCGGAAGTGAATTATAATGACAAGGAATTTGATTTAAATCATATCAAAGACGGAGTACATCGAGATGAAATACTACATTTAGTAAGGAATTATAAGCCAAATAAAATAAAAACATCTGCCCTGAAGATAAGGATAGTGCTGACAGATTAACTTCCAATTCATTGCGCGCCGCGGCCCCCCCCCCCTGGCCGCAGAACAGCATGTAATTGATAAACAGATTTCGGAATGGTTAGAGAAACGAAAGATATGCCTTTATCCATTTTTTGCAGCAATTCCACTTTTTGTTTAATGGACTTCGAAACATACTTTCGCTTTGTAGATAGATCCTTTACATATTAGTAAATATATATCGGAAATTCTATTTGACATAATCGAAAGTTTAAGCTTACTTTTATAAAATTGCTCTAACAGTCTGCAAAAAATAAGAAGCCGGATCCAATTCGAAGATTAAGGAACAACGCAATTTGCAACATAAACTGAATTAGATAATTTTAGCTTAGCTTATACCGTCTGTTATGCATTAAACGCGCAAGCGTAAACGTATCATGCGCATGCGCACACGCATATTTGCAGCCGTAAAGGTCTTACGCGCATGCGTCAAAGCGGCACATGTGCAGAAAGTTTGTAGCTTTGAGGTCCGGATTATGGGCGTCCGAATTAACGACTTTTGACTGTATCAGAAAAACCTAATTTCATTTTGTAGACATGTTATGTGGGGTCTTAGCTCAAAGGCTTTTATCATATAATCCATAAGGTGGGCATGCCCTATTCATTGTTCACTCTGTTACAGCTGATAACCCATTTTCAGTTTCTTTTCTTTTGACTTCACCAAGTGAAAAAAAGCAATTACAGAAAAAGTCTAGCTTCATAGTTTTACTGCCTAAGTTGAATGTGACGGTATATTGCAGTATGGCTTGACCAATATTAACCTACATGCCATTTTGTAAATTAGGGGTTCCCAAAGTAATCAATACTGACTCCTTTGTGATTACCAACTCTCAATTGAGAGTAGCCCCAACTTATACTTTTTGTCCACTCCAATTTTTTTTTTTTTTTTTGCCTCATCCCGTATTTCCAGCAGGAAATTCTGACCTTAAAAAAATTATAATTGATGAAGAGGATTTCTGAGTAATACACTGGTTTCTGAAAATTAAGCAACAAATGGTTGGTTTATTTACCAACAGATGGCAAAACACTTGAGAGCTGTCTGCCTAAGGAAAGGGAGGGCTTTGTGGAGGACTTTCTTAAGGAAACTGGCTCATGTGTTACACATGGGGAAAATCATGAAAATGGCCATGCAGCCAGCCTGTTTGCAAGGATTCAAAACCCACACTGAAGCACTCAGCAAGAGTCTAACAGAAAACTGATGATAACTCAAAAGGCGTGCAAGCTAACTGGATGGAACTTCATGATAATATTTATTTTACCACTTGTAAATTAATAACAAAAGAAAATGTACAGAATATTTATATTTGAAACCCATAAGAGCATAAATTCTCCTAAATTCGGATATACAAATTAAATACAACACAATTTCTCAAAGTGAGTATGATTACGCCAAAGAGCAATACAGGCCTGACAGTGGCGTCTCATGCTGTTTATGATCTCAATGAACTGTGTGGTTAGCAATGCCCACTGATCACATAAAGCTGTTCTAAGCTCATTTAGTGTCTGGGGAGGGAGCTAGAGGCCAGCAAAAGGCTTCCCAAGAATGTCCCACACATGCTGAATGATATTAAGATTATAACAGCATACTAAGCATTCCAGTTAGAATACAGTTTCTTCTTCAAGAAATTGGTGCAAGAGGTGAGCACAAGGTATGAGGGCAGACATTATCTTCTTGCAAAATGAGGGTATTTCCAACTGCTGCAGCATATAGACAAACAACAGGATCCAGTATGTTGTCTGTATACCTCTGAGTATTGAGAGTTCCACAAGGCAGGCCATACAGGTCTGTGCTCCCACCTAAAGAAACTTCTCCCCTTACTTTCCCCCTTACCTCCTGTATAAATATACTTTTCAACTATGTTAGATGGAAGATATAGAGGGTTTGCTTCTCATCATATGTAATTTTGTCTAGAATAACTGTATAAAACAATGCAGGACTCATCAATAAACAGAATAGACATCTACTGATTCTTAGCCCAGTTTCTCCCTTTAATGACATGCAAAAGTAAAATTTTGCATGTCAAAAATGCAAGGCAAAACAGCAACCTTGCATTTGGTGCAGATTTTAATCAAAACTAACCATTAAATTTCACATAAAACATAAAGTTGCTGCTTTGCCTAATTTCAAGATATGTATATTTACAGAATTAAAATTTAAATAAAATCTTAAATATAGGTTTAATTAGTCTTATCCATGTTATATTCATATTAATATTACTTGATCAATAAATAAGTGACATTACTACAGAATCACATAGCACATTGTTTATTACAAATCAACATCAACTGCCGATTCCTTCAGTTCAGTTAAAAAAGCAACTAGTGTGTTGACGAATATATATAACATCTCCCTTTTTTTGGCAGAGTCATAGGAATCACTGCATTACATAATTATCATATTTGGATGGTTGATATACATTACGACCACTTCTTGTTTTATATACACAATCACGTTTAATATTATTGTTATTATCTTGATGGTGAGGATCATTATGTATTTTTGGATGTTCACTACTTATATTTTCCTCATTCTCATTACAAAGATCATAATAGTCTAATGTTACTAAATTCTTCTGATTTTTAGTTTTTCTTCAATGGAATTTATTCTGTCTAATTACCTTATTATCTTTTGTTCTAATCCAATATGATCTAGGAGTTGAATGCTTTTTGAAAACTATAGTGGACTCCCATTTATTTTCCCATCTCAACATTACCTTTTGCCTAGGAATAAACTCAGGTTTTTCCCTTGCATGCTTATCATAATAGATTTTAGCCTGTTTCTGCTTACTCCTCACCTTTTCTCTATATTGATCTTTTACAGTTGGTTTTTCAATTCTGTTTGTGTAATTGGTAACCGTGTTCTTAAATTCCTACTTAATAGCATTTGACTTGGTGATAAATTTATATCTGAAATTGGAGTATTTCTATATTCCAGTAAAGCTTCATTTAATTTCTCCAATCCTGCTTTTCTACATGAACACTTAGCTATACCTACCACCTTTCCTGCAAATCCATTAGATTTAGGATATCGAGGACTGCTAGTGATTATTTCAAATCCCCAATCCCTTGCAAAACTCTTCATTTTCCAACTATTAAATGGTACATTACCACAAATTAAAGTTTTAGGTATTCCATGTATTGCAAATATTGATTTCAACTTACTAGTAACTTTCCCTGCACTTTTATTTTTTAGGGGAATTATGTCTACCTATTTAGTTAAGTAACAGCCTATTATTATATAACTTTTCCCTGCATAATCACAGATATTAGTACCAAACTTTTGATAAGGTAAACTGGGAATTTCATGACAAACAAGAGGTTCTTTTAATATTTCAGGTCTGAACCTATCACAAATTAGGGATTTAGAAATCATATTCTCAATGTCACTGTTGATTCCTGGCCAAAATAGTACTTCTCGAGCCCTAGCTTTTGATTTTTCAACGCCACAGTGAGCTTCATGGAATAATGTTAACATACACTTCCTTAATGCAACTGGTACTACAAGTCAATTATAAAAAAAATTAAATCTTGTTAAACACTCAACTCATTTTTAAATTTAAAATAAGATCTTGCTTCTTTAGGAACTTTATCAACACTCAAAAGCCATCCCTTTTGCCAATATTCTTTCACTAACATTAACCCTTCATCTTCTAATGTAGCTTTCTGAAATTCCCTTTTCTTACTCTTGGACATTTGCAGTTGCTTTCTTAGTGTATGAATAATCTGTGTCATATCTATGTTTTCATTTGTGTACATTTCAATAAAGGAACGTGACAGTAAATCTGAAATATACATATATTTCCCAGGCAAATATTTAATTTATATTTTAAGAGCTTAATTTTTATCCTTTGGAATCTACTTGACAACACATTACCAATATTTTTGTTCATAATTGAAACTAATGGTTTATGATCAGTAAGCACTTCTACCTCTCTACTATAAATGTAATAGTGAAATTTATTAACAGCAAATAAAATACTAAGAAATTATTTCTCAATCTGAGCACAGTTTTTTTTTTTTTTCTGCATTATTCAAACTCCTAGATGAAAAAGCAATCGGTTGCCCATTCTGCAATAAGCAGCAACCTAACCCACCTTTAGAACTATCTGCCTGTATAGTGATAGGTTTACTGCTATCAAATATTCATAATACAGGTGCATTGGAAAATAATTTTTTTAATTCCCTAAATGCTTTAGAATGTATCTGTAACCATGGCCATCTACTTTGTTTTTCAAAAGTTCCCTTAATATGGCTGTTTTCTCTGAAAAATGTGGTATAAATTTCCTTAAATAATTACACATTCACAAAACACCCTGTAATTCATGCTTATTATGAGATTCCTGTAACTCAGTAATGGCTTTAATTCAATCAGGATCAGGTCGCATGCCTGATACATTAAATAAATGACTTAAATATTTAACCTCACTAACCCTAAACTGAAGTTTTTGCTTGTTGAATTTAATATTGAGTTTTTTAGCTCTGTTGATGACCTCTGTTAAAATTTTATCGTTCTTGTATGGTGCTAGCAGCAATGAGGATGTCATCAAAATAGATCAGTACTCCTGGTATATTACCAAAATTTTCAAGATTGCATTTCTGAAAAATTTCAGATGCACAGGAAATACCCATCGGAAGCCTTAAGAATTTATAGCATCCAAATGGTGTGCTAAATGTACAAAGATCACTACTATCCCTATCTAACGTTATTTGAAAAAAAACCATCCATATTTGAAAATGTCCAAAACAGAGTCAACTGATTTATTACATAACTTTCATAAAATCTCAATGGTTGGAATCAACACATTCTCTTATTATAGCTTTGTTAAGATTTTGAGAATCAAGGCATATTCTTAAGAATCCATTAGCTTTTTCAATTATTACTAAATTGCTAACCCAGTTCAAAGGTTAATCAACTTTTGCAATAATGCCCTGTCTCTCTAATTCGTTTAATTTTAATTCAAGTTTAGGTTTTAAACTAAGTGGTACTCTACGTGGTGGTCTCACTGCAAGAGCTATCTGATCATGTACTATGATTTTACACAATCCATTAAATTTTCCCACCTTTCAAACACTTCTGAATTATTAATAATAAATTGATCTTTAGATGGAGGTAAAACAATTGTATACTGATCCAACTTACCTTTAATTGCTGTTCCAACCTTATTTATAAACTGAATTAAATTAAGTTTAAAACATGCATCAATTCCTAATAATGGACGTATATGCTTGCTAGAAACAATTACAAACTCTAGAGGATGATCCTCACCATCTGAGGAACATTGTAACATAAACAACCCATCAAGTTTAACCTTGGACCCCCCCCCCACTAAATGCTTCTAATACAACATTACACTTGTTTACAATAAAATTAGAGTTCTTAGCACTCAGTGTTTCATAAATTTTTACAGGCAAAATATTCACTTCAGACTCTGTGTCCAACTTAAAGGTCACATTTGTCCCTTCAACAATTATAGTTTCAATCGACTGTTTTGCAGACGATGTTGAGCATACAGTTTTATTTTTTTGGACATTTATGGAATTCATGAAGAATTCATCATTAGATTCACTATATACATCTGTGTTATCATGCTGAGAAACATTTTGGACATGTTTCAGTCTACACATAGTTGAAAAGTGATTAAGTTTACCACAATTAAAGCATTTTTTCCATATGCCGGACATTGTCCATTAACGTGATGTCTGTTGCATTTTTTACACAAAAACATCTCAGTATTTGAAGCATCATCAAGCCATCCCCTGTGCTTCCTGACTGCTACAGCTGCATTGGCTCCTCCTGCCTGTTGTTGTTTCACTTTCCCTCTAGTTACACTGTTAATATTCTGTTCTCTTAATGTTTGAGCACGAGCTTTGCTCAATTCAGCAGCTTTTCCTAAATCAATTGCTTTCTCCAAACTCAGATTATTTTCTCACAGCATCCTCTCCTGTAAACTGGTATCTGGTACTCCAAGGACAATGCGATCATGTACGACAGAATTACTCTGCTCACAAAATTCGCAAGATTTTACCAGTTTTTTTCAGGTCAGTCACGAAACAATCAAAAAGTTCCCCTTCTTGTTCTCTCTACCACGACATTTGTTCTAAGTGTTGTGAAAGCTTCAAACCTTTCAAGCACTTTTTCATAGTTGCCCTGAACTCCTAGAGCGTGTTAAACACTTCAGCTGCTTCCTCACCAGTGACATTTAAAAACGAAGCAACTTTCACATCTGAATTTTTTGAAGCGTTTCCTGAAGCTTTCATATAAATCTGGAACAGCTGCTTGAATCTGCGCCAGTTTTCGGCCACATTGCCATCGAAAATTAGGCCCTGTGGAGGGCGACAAAATTCCATCTTGCGTCTGCTGAGAGGAAAAACAACCAAAGGGATTGCCTGGCAATTGGTTGTAATACTACTCCACATGACTACGTCATGTTATAGTCATATTAATATTACGTGATCAATAAATAAGTGACATTATTACAGGATCACATAGCACATTGTTTATTACAAACCAACATCAACTGGCGATTATTTCAGTTCAGTTCAACAAGCAACTAGTGTATTGCCACATATATATAACAATCCATATACTGTTAAAATTTGCTTTGAGGAACTACACAATGATATTTTTTTCATTTTTACATCATTGGGGGAAGCGAATAAAATTTACAGACTTATCACTAAAATATTATAGCTAACCACAGCTCACATCACTTGCGCTGATACAAAATACAGTCAAAAGTCTAATCCGGACTCGTCGGGACTTCAGTGTTCTCTTCAGTGATTCCGGATTATTGGTTTTTCCAGATTATAGATCCTCAGTTTAAATCTGGTAAGATGGCATGCAGAATTTATAAAATTAAAAATATGAAATCATAATTTATGAAATAAAGAGCAATTATGATCTAAAGGGTATAAAAATTTACAAAAAAAAAAGCTTAATATTTATTTGTTTACTTTATTAAACACTTCTTTGAACGCGTGCATCCATAAAGCATACATTACGCATAGTCGAAATTAGAAAATTCCAACCGGAAAACTATTTGATGTGTATTCGTGATATTTATAATGACGAGGAATTTGATTTAAATCACATCAAAGACGGAGTACATCCAGATGAAATACTACATTTAGTAAGGAATTATAAGCTGAATAAAATAAAAACATCTGCCCTGAAGATAAGGATAGTGCTGACAGATCAACTTTCAGTTCATTGCGCGTCACGACGTCCCCCCCCCCCCCCGCAGAGCAGCGTGAAATTGATTTTTTGCAGCAATTCCACTTTTTGTTTGATGGACATCGAAACATGCTTTTGCTTTGTAGTTCCTTTGGCAGCTTCAGAATCGGAACTTCTTCAGTTCAAGCTTACTTTTATAAAATTGCTCTAACAGTCTGCAAAAAATAATAAGCCAGATCCAATTAGAAGATTAAGGAACAACGCAATCTGCAACATTAACTGAAATAGATAATTTTAGCCTAGCTTATACTGTGCGTTATGCATTAAACGCGCATGCGTAAAGGTATTATGTGCATGCGTGGACGCATTATGCGTTGACGCACGCGCAGAATATTTGTAGCTTTGAGGTCCGGATTAAAGACTTTTGACTGTATAACAATCTGATTCCTTGATTGAATTTGTGAGCTGCTAGACTGTGATAGGTTCATGCAAATAAGATTTTAAAAATCCTTATAGTCGTGGTAGGATTAATAGCTTCTTTAGAACTGCCTAAAGTAGCGGTAATGAGGCGTAATGTCCAGCCTAAACATATTATGCCTAAACATATTATGCGCATGCATAAACGCATATGCGAGTGCATAAAGATATTATGCGCATGCGTAAATGCATAATGCGTTTACGCATGCACAGAAAGTTTGTAGCTTTGAGGTCCGGATTATAGATCATCCAGGATTATGGACGTCCGGATTAAACTTTTGACTGTACTACTAAACACACTCTTCCAATATTAGTTTATTATCATAAAGTTGTTAGTTTATTATCACATATATCATTAGTTTATTATCATATTCCAATATAGTTTATTATCATATCTCCAAGGAGAAAGACTCCTTGGAGTAGTTTATCACTGACCCATAGATTAAACCCAATTTTGAGCTACCATATGATTCAAGCACTTCATTTATTATAATGACAGTCATAAATTTATTTTATATTAATAACAAATCTGATTAATATTGATACAATCATATACCTTGTCAGCTTTTATCCATATTGGTATTCGATATACAGGCAATCATTACTATGTGGTTTCGTCATGGGACTTTTCTTATTATACATTCATACCTGCCAACCTCTAAAGATAAAAATTCAGAAGATTTCTTCCCCAAATTCAGAAGATTTCTCCAAAATTCAGAAGAACACGAAGAATTAATATCATGCTTTGATATTTAAAAAAAAAAAAAAAAAAAAAAAAAAAAAAACAATTTATACAAATAGAAAAAAGAAAATTGTACTTACATTACTAAATCTCAATTAAGTAGTAACTAAAAAATTTATTAGGAAACATAAAACAAGAACTTAATGTTACACAAAAAAATTATTGCAATGAATTTAGAGAGCATTTTTTGGCTTTAGCCAAAAATTCTTTGGAAACAATTAGTTTCCTCATAACATTTAGCAATTAAAATGTTTTCTAGAGTTTTTGGTGAAATTGAAGAACGAAACATAGTTTTGTTTTTCTTCACAACACTGAAGACTCTCTCACACTCAGCATTACTGTGTGGAATTACGAGAATAGCACATAAAACTCTTGCTAGTCTATCGTATTTTGGTGTTCCATCAGCTCTTTTTATTCTTTTTAAGGTACCAATGAGGACATCAAGTCTATCTTCTCCAGAACTGGCAAAGTCTTCAAACTGTGCAGCAGAAAATTGGTTCTGTAGTTCATCTAAAGCATCATTATGGCATTCATTTTCTTTAATTGTTAACAAAAATGGAAATTTATCAATAAAAAAACGAATCTTTTCAAAAGATGAATTTTCAATTTGTTTCAAATTTGCCACTTCAGCATTTAAAAGAACTTCATTTTGCCATGGAAACTTCCTTACAATGTAATCACAGGCTGAGGAAAAGTACTTTCTGACACATTGAAAAAATTATTTTTTCTCATGATCTTTCAAAGAATTTACAAGTCCTGGTTTGATATTTCTGAGCAATCTTGGAGTCCGGAAACATCCGTCTGAAAAGTTGACCGGCGCAGCGCTTAGCGGCACGCTGTGTTCGATGAGGAATGCAGTAAACAAACACTCTGCCAAAATGACATCGGCATCCGAATTCGTAGTCGAATTTGAAAAAAAAATCATCCACTTTCTTTGACGTTGTCAAAGCCGAAGCATTAACTTCATGCTTTTTAGACTTAACATGCTCCACAATGTCGCTTCTTCCACCGTGACTTATTATGAAGTCACACACGCACACATTGCAAAATGCAGTTATTTCCTTTGAAGGATTCTTTAATTGTTCGGCTTTGTAGGCAGCCGAAAATATTGAGAATACGGTTTTTTTGAACTCATTTCGTAACAACGACGTATTAAGAAAATTTGTAGCACGTGAAAAAAAAAAAAAAAAAAAAAAAAAAAGGATGCGACAATCCACGCTTGCTGAATCCGAGCTGAGTAATTCCACAAGTTCAGCGCAGATTGGCTGGTTTAGCGGCGAGTTGGGAGAAACCGCAGGTTACTGGATTAGAAGTAGTCGGTAGTTGGCGGTAAAACACGATGCAATTGGCGAAAATCGCTGAATTGGCGAAAAATTCTAAAATTTCGACAAAAATCACTAAAAATACTTGAAAAAGGAAAAAAATCGTAAAAAATGGATTACAATTGTAAAATCGTAAAGACAAACGCATTTTCGTAAAAATTACGAAAAATTCGTAAAAATTACGAAAAATTCGTAAAAGTTGGCAGGTATGTACATTAACCTTCGACATAATAATGTAAAATAAAACATGATTATCCCTTGGAATATCTGTACTCATATTAATATATTACAATATACACAAGTAATTACTGTAGCTATTAATATTAAATATCCCTTGCAGAACTTGTTGATTATACTATATCTTACACCATACTGTCCATGCTCTTTTTCCTACATTATAACTTTTAAATGATATAAGAAGTACCTTATCACTCATTCAGTGGCTGCAGAATTATCAAGGTAATGTTTCGCACAAAGTGTTATGGTGATAAACAGATAAGAATCATTGTGATTTTTTGTACTATGTCCATTTAGAGCTGAAGATGAAAAGCATCCCCATTACTTTTGTTAATGAATTCAAAGTTTTTTTTAATGAATTATTTCTTACTCATACCAAAGTTTGTAAATATTATGCAAATCCTTACAATTGTAACAATTATGTCATACAATGGCATGGACTAATTTAATTAATTTCCTTACCTTTGACAGATAAAAGTGCACTTCTGGAGTGCACAGATGAAAATCCTTCACTTTGGATTTCACAAGCATAGTAGCCTGCATCTGAAGGAGCAACATTACGTATTAATAACGTGCCATTCTGTTCATTTAAGATAATGTGATTGCCACTATCTTTGATGTAATTTTCATCTTTCAGCCAAACAACAGAAGCAACAGAAGTGTTGGAGTAAGTGCACTGAAATTTGGCATTTTCACCTTCATTTACCGTCAGATCCAATGGATGCTTAATTATTGTAGGAGCAGCTTTGGTATAAGAAATGAAACAAAAATTATTTCAAAAATGCATTTTATTTGTAAAATATGAATCATGCATTAAAACGGAAACCTTAATAAGCTTTTAGCAATGCTTTCTAATTACAACATTTCCTAAAAAAGCCAGAGAGAAACATTTGCAAACATTGTACAATTTAAGGTCCAAAACTTAGTGTATTAAAAGTTATTATTATGCTTCCCAAGAGTAATTAAGGTGAAATTTTTATTTTCTGTGCTGAGAATATATATCACATTCATAAAACTGTACAATATTTTCACTGAATTTTAACAATATAAATAAAAAGTCCTAAATATATTTTTCCAGTTAAAAGACTTCTGTCAATATGATACTTTCACGTATAGAAAAATAAGTAAGTAATGTGCATAGATTTGAATGCTGTAAAAATTACATCTAATATGCTTAGCTAAAATTTAACACAACTTGAGACTTCTAGTTTGGAAAGAGAAGAAAAGGACTGTTTCGGAAATTTCGTATATATATGTTTACGCTTAAACTTTAATAAAAAGGAAATTTAACAATCCAACAATGACAACACAGCATATACATGCATGCATGCAACAAAACTTTAAATTACATACAAGAAAATCAAACAATGAAATAATATCATAACATTTTTTGGTACACTGGCATTAGACGGCATTTGCTGATACAGTCCCAACAATCTATTGGCCCCTTTTTGTCATGAAATATTTTTCAATTTCAGTAGACTGAACAGACTTTTCATTGCCAGCAGGCATTATCTGGAATTGCAACAAGCAGATTGTTATTCTTTGGAGCTTGTTTCCACATGAACTCTATAAAATAAGGTCAGGATTTCCGTTGAAAAAATTTCCAACTTTTATTCTAACACTTTGTTTGCAACTGTTAACATTACATTACCATATCATAGCTTCTGTCATGTATAGTTTCACTGCACAAAACGGGGAACACTCATGAATTTTTACTGAAATACCATATGCCTGGAAAAACTGATTGCATCTACTGAATTTCTCAGTAAATCTATAACTGCAAAATGTAGTAAAAATTAGCATGAGACAAACAAGCATTGTTCTGATCACTCTTTGCGGGAAAGGGGTAACAAAAAAAAAAAAAAAAAAAAAAAAAAAAAAAAATATGGAATACATATATGCTTACTCTAACTGATCTAAAGTTGATGTTGAAATAAGAAAATAAACCATGCCACATCTTCCTTTGCCATTAAAAAGAGAGAGGCAGAACATCCTTTCCATTATCAAACCACATGCAGCAAATATTTTTCTCTAGAAAGATTACAGCAATTTGATACTTTAAGCTGGAAAACACACTTCAGTCATCAACTCACTCTGACTATGGCAAAATTTTTTAAACATACGAAATATATCTCTTAGTAAAATATTTCAATAAATGAAGAAAGAAATAGTATAAAACACTTTAAGAACTTTCTTTGTACTGACTTAGCTTACTCTGAAAATAAGAACAGTTCTAAAAGTTATGAAAAATTAATTTACTAAAATGGTAGCCAATAGGCAACAGTGGAATACATGCCTTTGCAGAAAATTTTTTGCAAAAGATGTCCTACAACAGATATGTTTCTATTAAGGAAAAAGGAAAGAAAAATAAATAAAAAACTGAAAATTTTCCGAAAAGTTAGAAACACCTTTTAGGTTTGCCTCAACACTCACATGACAGCCAAGTCATGAGTGATGTTACTGGGAAAGTATCCGTAGATGTCGGCTACCACCAAACCAATTTAGTATTTCAGTGGAAGTTTTGAAATGCTATAATTTAGCTTTTTTCTTTGAGGTGTGAGGGGTGGATTAAAGGTAAAATTGCTTAATTTAAGACATTTACAATTCTGTTTTCCTCAAAATCTCTGTTGACTCTATCTTGGTTAATCTTGCCCCCTTACATCTACCATCAACTAGTTTCTCTTTTATACTGCCACTGATGATGCCATAAATAAATGTTTAAATATTCCAAAGCAGAGATTTTATAGCCTGCAATAACTTTTATCACATTGCTACAAATTATAAATATAAACATAAATGCTAGAAATTATATTTATAATTTCTTTACATTATCAAACAAGTCACTGAAGTGTGATAAATTGTGTAATATTCTTAATGATGAGAAATTAGATTATTTATATTTTTAATTAACATCTAGAAATTATATTTATAATTTCTTTATGTTATCAAACAAGTCATTGAAATGTGATAAATTTTAATATTCTTAATGATGAGAAGTTAGATTATTTATATTTTTACTTAATATCTTTCTCACTTTGTTATATCTCATAACATGAAATATAAATTAATTCATTAATCTGATACTGAAAACTCTTGTCTATGGTGCATTTACAATGTTACTTTACATCTGTGTATCTGTATCCAACAATATTTTATCTTACACACAGAAACTTTTAATTATGCACTTTAATACAAAGCAATATTTTAAAATTTAAAATGAAATAAATTCAGGATTACTGATATTAACAACTACAGAAGTAACCTATTTATACTATTACATCGTGATGCTTACCTGAAACGGTTAAAGAAAAGCTAACTTTTGTAGAGGCTGCAATATTTTCTGCATTGCATTTGTATTCACCACCATCAGCTTCTTGGACTTCAGTAAAAATTAGTCTCATATCCTCAACATAAATATGACCACTATCATTAATAACATGGCCTTTCGGATTTTCCCACCACATCCTGGGTTTAGGCAGACCCTTGGGTGCAAGACACATGACATCATATGGGTCATGAACAGTGACATGCACATCATGTACTAGTGGTTCCAATGAGTCTTCAGTTAATGAATCTAAAACTGAAAAACAAATCAATTTTCTATTAAGCAATTTAAACATCTAAGATTCTGAAGGAAAATTTTTACAGACAAAGTGATTTTCAAATATATCTGTTTCAGAACATGTGGATCTTTGGAGCAACTATGATAAGCTAACCTACAATGTTAAACTTAATAGCCTCTAATACAATGACCCTCATTAGTTTCATGTCTTTTCTAAGCTTATGTGTCTTCTTTTTTATGTATTATTTTCTCATGGTCCATTCTTCATTATAGTGATATCCCATCTGCTTTTTTTAAACTTATATTTCATTCACAAATAAGTTAATTATTTTCAATTCTCTCTTGAATGAAAACAACACTTCTGTTCTTTCAAGAAAAAGAAATTTTACCATACACTAGGCTTTGAAAGAACAGGAAATTAAACTTTTCAATGAACTTGCATAGCCTTGTACAGGTAAATAGCAACCCCCTTCTCCCAAAAAAAGAAAAACAGTAGTTTCATGAACCAAAAATTCCTTTTTTGACTGTAATATATTTTATCCTTTGTTATTTGGAAGAAATAACATCAGTCAAGCGGTATTGGGGTTCAATTATAGTAAAATTCCAAAACTCTTCACCCATGGGAATCAAGAGTTGCAGATTAGTGAAGTTTGTGTAATATAAAATCATGATTTTCAGAATTTTATTTACACTTTTCACTTTTTAATTTTGCATTAAATTCAGAATTAAGCAAAGCATACTCGTTCTTTAAGAAAAATTTAAACAAGATTTATTTAAAACAAATTTATTATGTTTTAAATACATCTATTTCTACACCTATAAAAAATATTTCAGTGCAAGGGAAATGTAGTGGAAAGTAAATGGGATGAGGGACATGAGGAAAAAGTAGACCTTTTTTGTAAAAACACATTGAAGTATTTTCTGCTTTGGGAAAAAAGGGGGAAACTTGATATAATCAGAGAAAAGTATTTTTATTTCTTCAAATATAAGAAAACTGAAATCTCAAATTTTATGCTGATACTTAAGAAAGTTCTAGAAAGCAGTAACTATCTTTTGCTGAAAATCAGACAGATGATGACATCAGTTTTAGTCAAGCAAATTTCACAATAAATACATTCTATGTTATTTGGGAAAAAATTTATAGAGAAATTGGCATGAAATATGTAAAAATTATCAACCAAAATACTGTTAAAAACTAACTTTACTATAAATAATGCAACAGGACAGTTATCTTTCTATGTTTTAAAATTACTTAAAACTTATTTAACCACTTCAAAAGGACAGGAAAAGCTAAGGTCATAGAAGTGCTTGCTACAGGAAAAGATATTTTTGAACAGCTAGACTGCAACTACATTATTCTCAGTTTTCTGAAAATAAAATCCAAAACCGAAAAATTTATTATGCGATATTTACTTATATATTTTTTGTTACAATAGAAATGCTTTTATTGATTACATTAGAAGTTACTTATATTAGAATTATAACTACTAATATATTGTCTACTATTAATAAAACATTTAAACCACATTACTTAAGATTTCATTAGATACAACTTATATAAACAAGGTCCTAATTTAAATTTTGTCTAATGCCAGCTACAGACTTAATTTATCACTGTGTAGAATGCAATCAAACCGCATTTGAGACACAACTAGTAAGGTAGAACTCAATATCTGAAACGTTGTGATCAAATAAAACATTTACATATGTTAAACCACATAAACTCAACTAATTTTAATAGACAGCAGATTATATACATAGAAGTAGGGATTCATATAAAATGAAAAACATTCACAGCTTTACCATCCCTGCTTACTATAATATTAACAGGAAAAAATAAAACTTGTAGAGACATTAGGATTTTTTTGGAAGCAGGTAAGATGAAAAATTAGCAAACGCCTTCGCCGGGAATCGAACCATGGACCTCTTGAATACCGGCCCAGCGTGCAGAACCACGACACCATGAAGGCACGCTACGAAAGTGGGAGAAGTACCTTATATACTCCCCTTTTTAAAGGGTGACTGGGGTTTTTAAGGGACCCAATCGCCAAATCTTAGGAGTGGAGAATCCTCATCCAACACCCTTTTAGTTTGGGCGCCACTGTAGAGACATTAGGATTTTTTTTTTTTTTTTTTTTTTTTTTTTTTTTTTGAAGCAGGTAAGATGAAAAATTTGCAAATGTCTTCGCCGGGAATAAAACACAGACCTCTGGAATACTGGCCCAGCATGCAGAACCACTACACCACGAAGGCATGCTAGGAAAGCAGAAGTATCTGCAATAATAATTTGCATATTTTTATTTTGTTTGCTTATATTAAAAAATAAGCACAGATTGAAAAGTTGGTGATTACCAGAATCTGTAATATAATAATACAGCCATTTGGAAAAAATTTATGAGGGAGGTTTGCTCAAACGAGTTAGTCAAAAATGTTAAAGTCTGCATTATTGGAACTAATAAAATGATGAAATTGATGACAGTTTATTTCTATGTACGAAAAACTCTACTGGAACGATTTTACCACCTTGAAAGCCCATTTATGTTAGTGGAAAGAAGAAATATTCTAAGAAATATGCATGAACTTGATGGCTCAGCTTGACACTTTTTAAAGAGAATTAGTTTCATGTATGATAAATTTTTAATGCCATTATCAGCTCAGATGTTTATTTGTTTTATGCAATAAATTCTCAATTTTATCTCAAAAAGCGTGAATGCCTTTTCTTTCTCTTTTGTGCAGCTGTTAAATTTTTATGCATTTCTTGAAATCAAAGTTCTGTTAACATAAATGTGCAGATACAGAAGAAACAGAAGATGTTCGGTTATATGTGCCATGGGGCGCTTTCTGGTTTCACACAGATAACAAAGCACCATTCCAAAACATGCGAAATCCTATCTTGCTGAATTTATTAAATAGAAATGTAAGGACTGAGAAAATTATTTTAAAGCTATTCTTGCCATGGAAGAAAGAAGAAACATTCTTTTTATTCTATGATTATGAAAATATATTTTCTGAATTCATAATTCTTTGTTAATTTTCTACAGTGTTGCTGCATCGTAAACATTTTCCTTTTTAACTGCAGTCTTTAATGTTTTAAACATTTTTCTTACTGTTGTTCACAATGTTTGGTATCTAAGTACAGTACAATTCCAGAAATCTGCAAAGCTTGGGACCAGAGGTTGTGCGGATTTTAGGACAGAAAAGATAAAGCATAATATTTTAACTAAAAGTGCAAAATGAATAAGGCATATTAGATACATTAAATTAAATTATTATATACATTATTGCAATAATTTATTATATGCATTAAATTATTATTACATATATAAATTGAATATATTATTCATTGTATTATATGTACACAGCATCGAGGTTTGCTGATTTCGCCTTATGCAAAGATTTCCGGTTTCGGATTCCGGTGTTAGAATCACTGTTGCTGTACAATTTCAACAGCTTTTCTTTATTTTTCCGTATATCATACACAATCGTGTCGCAATTCCATACCATTCTGCTATAAATTGAGGAGTAGCACCTGCTTCCATCTTTTGCAGAATTTGCACTTTTTGCGTTACCATCAATGCAACATGTTTATGTTTTCAACGTTGTAAGCAGTAAAATCATGAGTGCATTTCTTATCTGTCATTGTATTAAAAGGGCTGAAATTTAAAATACTCTTAATTTATCCACAAAATATCCGGATAAAAAAAAGGCAGCACTAAACAATCTCATGAAATGAAATAGCAAAGCTCAGAAAATAGAACAACATGAACCGTGAACTTGAACAAAGAGTTGAGTGAATCGTCTGCTTTTTTACCTTGATGCAGATTAGGGGGGGAAACTTATTTATTTTATCTAATTTTTTAACTTTTTTTATATCAATAATTTGGTATTTCTGTTTTGACTCATTATTATTCGGTAAGTATTTTTTTCTTTGATATTTCGCACTCAATGTTGCGGTTTCCGGAACCTATAAACTGAAATTTTATATTCTGAGAGGCAACGTGGATTTCAGGAGTTGGCGTATTTCAGGTCGGCGGATTTTTGGTATTTGACTGTATTTTGATCTTTTTCCTATTTTATGCTTTTAGTGTTTACCAACTTTTTCTGTCTCTTTTTTTTCTTACCCCATTTGGTTTCATATGCCATCAGACAATAACTAGTTTTGTAAGTTAAGCCTCAAGCACATGACATTTTTTAACTGTCTCAATTTTTGGTTGAAATGCACACATCAGAATACTATTTTCAAATCTACACAAGTCAAATGTCATCTTAAATCTTCATAAATCACATTACAAGAAATATGCATAAATATTTGCTTAAAATTGAGTATGACTTGATTAACTTTGCATCGGACCATAAAGAGATGAGAAAATTGTGTGTGCAGTCCCCCGCAAGTCACTGTTTCTAAGCTGCCACGATGTGAGAGATCACATGGTCTGACATCGTAGACGCAATAATTTGTTCCAGTAGACAGCACAAGAGACATAACTTCACAACCAGTGTCAGGAGATTTAGTTTTCTGCACTGTGTCTGTCATCAAAGCCTCTCAATTTCAGGAAGGCTGACAAACCAATAATCTTGTTTTTTCCTCTGATATTGTTCCAGATATAACGAATCAGAGGATGTAAAATACAACTAAAAAATTAAGGAGGCATGACTAAGTCAGTCTGCAGATTGTTTCCAATGGAACAACATGCCAGAATGCTCCGGAACTCTCAACTAGAGAGACTTGCTGTTAGCAAGATCTTCACATAATGAGGACGGTAATCTTACCTACATTAATTGTTCTATGCTTTCCATGTTATTATATATTGTATAGAAGCTCCTCATAAATTTGTAATAAATATATTTGTAATATTTATATAATAAATGTATAACTATAAATAAATAAATATACATTCAGTGTGAACTACGAATATGATTACAGCACCACTGTTTACTATAAACCTTTTTTTTGGGGGGGGGGGCCTCCCCATGTTAAATCATGTCACTCTGCTTAGAAGAAAACTGCTTCTTTTTCTCTTATGTATGTTTTGCTTTCAAAGTTTAATCTTCACAACATTTGCTTTCCAGTTGACTCATATTATTTGAAATCGGTTTCCACTGACAGAGGATTTTTTTCCCCATGCTCATAGGTAAAGCTTTTAAAAATTTTTCATTTTGCCACCAAAGAAGATATTCTGCTATTAAAAATCACATTAATAAACTTATCATTGCTCCATTTCATCCTTCTGTCACTTATAAAATTGCATATTCTTCAGAAGTTCAATTTTCAAGACATTTTCACAGCACTCAATAAAACATGCTACTTGATTCTTGAAAGATTCCACCTTTAACTTAAATTCTTGGGGAATGTATAATATGTCTTGCCACTGGGGCTTGAGATACATCAGCCAATTTATACAATATTAAAATTTTGCATCACGAAATGTGAATCTTATGTCTGAAAAGGAGAAACAAACAAATCTTTGGTAGTTAATCATAACTGTAAACGTAATCACAATTCTGATTTTGCTTTTGCAAAAATTATCCATAAAGCTTCTTCTGTTGGCAAGTTGGATTTTCCTGAAGCTTTTCACTTTTACAAAAATTTCTCTTTCCTGATGCTAATAGAATCCTCTTATCTTAATTTTTTGGTTCATTACTATTTTTCTTGAAAGATGGTGCTATATTTATGTGCACTTTACTATGCTCATTGCTTGTTGATATACATATGGTCAATGCTTTTCTTATTTTGCAGTTGTTCTAAGACAAACATACATCTGCTAGTAGTTGACAGCAGAATTTTTTTTCAAAATCTGCACAAAATAAAGCTACTCTTTTGCTTAATTTTAAAACATAAAAAGGGCTTTCCATTTCAGAAGAGAATGAAACGCTAATTAGAAAAATAATGATTTTTTAACCAGTGATTTATTTTTGATTCTTATGCACGCCTCTTCAAAGAATAAAATAAGTGTAAATAAGAAAAATTATTTTCAAGCAAGATGATTACTCTTATGCCTCTCATTAGTAGCAGGCAACAGCTCAGCAGTAAAGTCGCTGAACACTGTAGTTCAGCCTGAGGTTCAAATTCTGCAAATGGGCTGACTTTATGGGCATTTTCGTGGTTTTCCTCAAGTGTAATGCGCAAATTCCCTTAGAAAGCCCTCCATGAAGGCATCCCTTCCCTTAGGCAGATAGCCCTTGAGGCTTTGCCATAATCACATAAACCAAAACCAAACCATTAGTTGCCCTTTAAATGTGGGTGGGGGGAGTATGGAATTATCATTATCTCCTGCATAAGCTGCCATAGTTTAAACAGCATGATAAGCTAGTAATTAGAAATTATCCAGTTCAAGTCCAAGTGAAAGCAAAGTTGATTTTTCTTAGTTTTCGGTCTGTTAAAAAAAAGAAATAAAACTAGTGGCCCCTATAAACCATGAACTTTTCCATACTTTAATATAAATTTTACATATATAATAAATTAGTTTTTTCTACAAAATCAACATAGGGACCAATATACTGAGATTAAATACAACCTTAAATTATTGGATTAATAATTTATGACACATGAATTGTTTTCTCATTTACATTTTATTTTTTCTAAGGATAAGAAATACAGATTCTCAGATCTCATGAAACTTAAAAAAGATATGAAATTTTATAACTTGAATCTTAGTGTTTTTCTCAACATTCACATTTTTCAAATTCTAATCTAGACGTCATTTTGCATTTCAACTGAACAGTAAGGATGCATTATTTCTGTTAATTGCCAATGGAATCATACATTAACAAAAAAGGACAACTATTGCAGTTTCAATAGTGTCTGAATCCTGAATCATGTCAGCTCTGAGTGTCGCACTGCTTCAGTATGACAACCAGTGAAATCTGTCAGAACATTTCATGTCTAGGGAAAATATTAAAAATAATTTCTTAATTCAATCTGGTATTATTTTTGGTCAATGGTATATTTTATTTAAAAAAATCATAACAAATAATCTTACATGCAATTTGTAATTGAGCTGCATATACTTGATCAGGATAAGACTCCTTTGTACTCAAACCTTTACATAAATATATTCCAGCATCATCAGTTGTGATGAGTGAGATTTCTAAGGAACCGTTAGGATATATTTTATGTCTGAAATCATTAAAAAAATGCATGATATGCATACTCTTTCTCTTAATTTATTATAACATTTAAAAATGTATTCTTAATAGAAATAAAATATGCATTAGATTATTTACCACTTACCTACTACTATTTGTTAATAACTGGTTGCTAAAATACCATTCTTCTAATTCAGTATTATCAAATGCACAATCGAACCGAGCAGAGCTGTTTTCAGGTGTAACAACATTTCGAGGAACTACTGTAATACGAGGACTTGTGCCATCTGAAATAAATATAGAAAGATGCACAGGAAATTATTTTTAAGAGGTAATAACACAGTAAAATATACACACAATATTTAAAACTAGTAAGAAACTGTTATTTTCAAATTTATTTGGAGTTACATTTTTTACTTGCACGAGTTTAATTTTTTATAATAATTTGACTGAAAAAAATCTACTTTTAACTTCTACAGAAGTATTTGTAGAAAAGCTAGCATGTCACAAGTCATTACACAAAACAGAATGTTTTAAAAATATTTTACAGAGATACACCTGCAAATAAATATAGAAGATATAACTTTTATTTGCTTGCTTGCAAAGAGTTGAGCCTCATTTTTAACTTTCGCATTTTAAAGTTCAAAATCGGTACCTTTTAAAATTCAAATTGCAATGGTTTGGCTCTGGTTTTAATCCCAAATAAAAGAGTGAGGTAATGTGGATTACTTATGTCAGAAATGTATATTTAGTATATTAAACTTAACTTAAAACTTAGTATATTAAATGTAATATTCCTGTTTTTCATGTAGTTTCACATTATGTTGCATACTAGACCATTTATCACTCATGCGACCTGGCAAACTGTGAGTCCTCAGATATATAGCTTATCGACATGGCACCTATTATTTTCATGGATTGGTTTTGCACTTGATTTGCTTATGCTTCTGAATTTAAATGATATTGTAGATTAGTTCGAGAATTAAATCTTTTAAATCTTTTATATGTTTACACATTTTTTAAAATATTTTTTTGGGCTTTAAATTTGCTTTTTTTAATTTTGGCTTTAAATTTGCTTTTTTACTTTTATACATGTTTGTTAAAATTTAAATTTAATTTGTTTAAATTTAAAAATTATGTAAATATATATTTTAACATTAATTATGAAATATATTTTTATCACTCTCAAAAAGGGACATCTCCCACAGAGGATTTTAGGGTGGATATATTTCACATTTATATTATGACTACAAAATATACAGGGTGAGCATAAAAAAACTTCCCTAATGATAAACTCCTAGTAGCCTATCGGCTCAACCAATCGAAATTAAAATTCCGGACATTGTTATTTGAAAGTATGTGTTTGAGATTGTGATGATTTAACACACCAGAGCTCTATGCAAATGGAAACATCCGCCCTATGCAAATTATCAGCCCATTGAAAAATCACAGATGGTGTTGCAACAATACATATATGATGAAAATTGGTGGCATAAAATATTTTCAAAGAGCTCATCATCATTCCTCATAAGACATGATGAAGACAGCGGGTGGCTAATGTGGATATTATGGATGGATAAGGTGCAACTGGGAATGTAAACCCCAAAAACTGTGTTCACTGGGCTGACGAAAATCCTCCCAACGTGGCATTACCGCCTTTACACAAAGCTAAAGTGACTGCGTGGTGTGGCATTGCAAGAACATTTGTTCTTGGTCCATACTTCTTCAAAGAGGTCATTTTCACTGGTATGAAAATGTGCTTTATCACAAGTGCTCAGTATACAACAATGCTGCAGAATTGCAGCAGCAAAATGCTCTTAATGATATTGTATGAGTGCAAGATGATGATGATCTTCCACATGGCACCATGTGTGTTTGGCAAGTGCTGCAACAGCCGTTTGAAGATAGGGTCATTTCCTATAAATCTGCAGTTTTATGGTCACAGCGATCCCCTAACCTCACTCCAATGGATTTCTGGTTCTGGGTTACCTGAAATCTAAGATGTACACATCAATTCCACAAGATTTGTCAGAATTGAAAGACTCCATAAAATGTGAAGTTATTCAGATTCCTCCTGCGATATTTTGTCATTGTTGTCAACAATCTCTTGCATATGATATGTTATTGTCTGTGAAGACGGGCATGTTGAAAACTTGTAATTCCACATTTACAAGTGTTTTCCCCCTCTCTTTTCTTGTGTTGTCAGTCATCCTTTTCTTTACAAATGTTTTTATGCCAACAATTTTTGTATGTGTATCGTTCCAATGCCACTGATGGTTTTTCAATGTGCTGATCAATATGCATAGGGAAAAACATGGTGTCGCCATTCGAAAATTGCAAAATTTTTTCATTACAACCATAACTATGGCAGCTCTAACAATACCTGAAATTTCATTCCGATTGGTTGAGTGGACAGACTACTAGGGTTTTATATATTGCAAAAGTTCTTTTTATGACCACCCTGTATTAAATCACATTGTTTGTGTTTCAGTTATTAACTAACCTGAGATTTCAAGAATTTAATAATCTACTTTTGCATAGTGAGCAAATAATTATTTGAAGTATGTCATATATGGAGTTATATATATATATATATATGTATATATATATATATATAGCACTTCTGCATTTTGATGAATTTTTTCCTGATCCATCTGAATAATTTTCTATTCAATTCTGGATTTTTTTTTTTTTTTTTTTTTAATGAAGGACTAAATTGTGATATTTAAAAAATGCAGCTTTCTATTAATCAAATGGTTCATAGTTTTTTTCATTGCAAAGATTTAAAGCAATGCATTTATGAAATGTGGACTGGCATAATTTATAGCCTTCATTCAAAATCATAATGATGACAGCCACAAATCTGAAGACCAACTAATGGACATTGATGGTTTTAAATCAAAAAAAATATCACCACAGATAGGGAAGAAAGTGACAGGAATGAAAGCAATTGCAGTTGACAGTTTAGTATTAATTCTCAACCTGGCAAATACAGGACCTAAACAACAGAACTCTGTAACTAAACAAGAAATAATTTCTATCTATAAAATTAAAGAGAAAGTATTTGCGCAAAAAATGAAATAGCTTAAATAACTTGCACTAAACGAAATGTTTCACAAAACAAATATATAGAGAGCTTTTTTGCAGGTTTTAGTTGCCTTAATGTCATAAATGTTTAATTTTTTCATAAACAACAATTTCATATTTTTAATTTAATAATTTCTACATCACATCTTACTATATTTAAACTAATGATCTAAAATCTGGAAATTTCTGAAATCTGGAATGGCCGAAATCCTGATAATTCCAGACTTTGGAATTTTAATGTTAGAAGAGTCTATTTTTGTATTTCTACATACAATACCACAAACTATTCACTGCAATACATATGCATACATCTACCACACACACACACACACACACACACACAAAAAAAAAAAAAAAAAAAAAAAAAAAGAGAGAGAAAGACATAAGAATAAATTACCTGATAATCTAAGAACAAAGTTTTCACTGCTGTTTACTGATCCATAATCATTAATAGCTCTGCAGGAATAAATGCCATTATCATGCAATGTCAAATCAAGAATATGCAATTGATTTGATTTAAAAGATATCCTCTCATCTCGAAATAATCTGGCACCATTGTGATACCATGTGATTTGAGTTTCAGGATTTCCTTCAGCTTTGCAATGAAGTGACAGCTCTTCCCCAATTCTAGGTTCTAGAAAAGAATCTGCAGCAATAACTTGTGCTGTGTCTGTTATCCCTTGGGAAGAAAATTTTATTAAAATACTAAACATAATAAGTAACAAGTGATTGAGAATCAAGTAAAATTTTTTTATAAAAATTAAAACTTCAATTAGCTCACATAAATAAATAAATAAACAATTAAAATAAATCTACATTTTAAAAAATATTCCACACTTCTATCTTTCAGTGCATATTACTGCATATATATAGGTCTTAATTGCCTTAAGTGCCTTTATGAAATTTGCTACTGTACAGATTAAAAAAATCCTTTATACAAGAATCAAAAGTTTTGGTAGATGAGGTACTTTTTGTAAATAGTACTAAAATTTCTAATTTTGCTGACCAGAAAATTATTTAGAATGCAAGAAATTATTACATTATCTGGAAGTATTGACAACTGATTAATGCATTAAAATACTCCAGACTACATCTACATTAAGAGAGATCTCAAAGAAAGACATTCTAAAAGCATTTCTTTTTAAGTATTCATATTAAAAAGGCAGACCTTGAAAACATACATGTAGCCATGAAAGACAAAAACCTGAAGGCAAATGTTTATATTCTACCATTTAATCAATTTGCTTGTGCTGCCATAAAGTACAAAATTAAAATAAAACTTTTAAGATTTTAAGCAAAATGAGTGGATTATTGATAAGTTTCAAACACAAAACAGACAAGAAGATCAAAACGTACATTATATGAAAAATTCACTATGGGCTTACTAAGAGAGACTTATCAACTTGTAGGGTTTTCCTTAGTTCAAATGTTGTTATCTTTCCTGAACTCCTCAACTTCCCCTCGCATTTTCTCGCCAAGATGCTAATTTAAGTGAAGTGAGTATTTACATGGGTGAATACAGTTTATTCACAGGGACGTTTCGCTAGACAGCACACGTTTCGTTTCTGACCTTGCCATTAAGTGAAGTTGCCGATATGCCTATTTTGGATGTCTGAATAATTAACACACCAGGTAGGTTTGTTGAGTCAACCTAGTTAACCATTAACTTAAAGTGTAAGTCCAGCACTACTCTTTTTAGACTTGGATCGATTTGTGCTACAACGCTTAAGTCCACCGCAAGTTGTTGGTCTTATTACAAAGCAAGAGTATATCCTGTGGATGAAACTATTAGTGATGATCCTGAAATGCTAAATGTTGTTCACATTATTTCAAAATATTTGCCTATGAGTGAAAGAAGAGTGGTGCAATTTAGGAAAGAAACTGAATCAGATCCAGATTTGCAAATAGTTATGAAATATATTAAAGAGGGTTGGCCTAAATGTTACAAAAAAGTAGATAGTAGCGTAAAAACATACTTTAAAGTTAAAAATGATCTTTATGTTAATGACGACTTGTTATTTATTAATGAAAAATTAGTTGTACCTTATGGTTTGAGAAAAGATATGTTGCAATTAATTCATGAAGCGCATTTTGGAATTGAGAAATGTAAAAGTAGAGCCCATGAAATTTTTTACTGGCCAGGTATGACAAATGACATTGAGCAGCTTGTTTCCAAATGTGAAAAGTTCAGAAATAGAAATAAAAAAGAACCTCTAATGCAACATGAAATTCCAACTAAACCATTCGAAAAAATTGCCCTTGATATTTTGCAATTTGGTAATCAAAATTACTTAGTAGTTATTGATTATTACTCTATATGGATTGAGGTTTCTAACATAAAAGATAAGACAGCAAATGAAATTATGATAAATTTAAAATACATCTTTGCCAGGTATGGTATTGCAAATGAAGTCGTTTGCGACAATAATCCCTGTAATAGCTACAGTCAAAAGTCGTTAATTCGGACACCCATAATCCGGACCTCAAAGCTAAAAACTTTCTGCGCATGCGCCGCGTTGACACATGCGCATAGGTGTTTACGCGTGCGCATAAGACCTTTACGACTGCGCATATGCATGTGCGCAAGTGCAGAATACGTTTTTGCGTGCGCGTTTAATGTATAACGGACGGTATAAGCTAAAATTATCTAATTATCTATTTCAGTTAATGTTGATGACTGCGTTGTTCCTTAATCTTCGAATTGGATGCGGCTTATTACTTTTTGCAGACTGTAAGAGCAATTTTATAAAAATAAACTAACTTTCGATTATGTCAAATAGAATTTCCGATGCTGGTTCTCCCAAAGGATCTACAAAACGAAAGTATGTTTCGATGTCCGTCAAACAAAAAGTGGAATTGCTACAAAAAATGGATAAAGACATGAAGAAGGTGACAGAGAGGTTAGTGAAAACGAAAAAATTTCGATTGACAAGTTAGTCGGTATTCTCGGCACAGCAATTACGGGACTTGAACAGCGGAACTTTGTAATTGAACAAGAAATTATGTCTGTTTATAGAATTGAAGAGAAAGTATTATAACATAAAACGAAGCAACTTAAACAACTTACATTGAAAGAAATGTTTAATAAAGTAAACAAATAAATATTAAGCTTTTTTTTTTGTAAATTTTGATACTCTTTAGATCATAATTGTTCTTTATTTCATAAATTACGGTTTCATATTTTTAATTTTAGAATTTCTGCATGCCATCTTACGAGATTTAAACTGATGATATATAATCCGGAAAAATCGATAATCCGGAATCGCCGAAGTCCCGACGAGTCCGGATTAACGACTTTTGACTGTACTTATTTAAGAAATGTGCTGAAGATTGGGATTTTGAACTTAAATTTAGTAGCCCCAAATATCCTTAAAGTAATGGGTTGGCTCAAAAAGCTTTAGGAATAGTGAAAAATATCATGAGGAAAGTGCAAGATATAAGTGTCGGCTTAATGGAATATCAAAATACCCCAATTAGTGGAATAAATTTGTCTCCTGCACAACTTTTACTTAATAGAAGATTAAGGATAAAATTACCTACTTGATGGAGGAATTACTCCATTGTCAAGCATAAATTTAAATTCCTCTTTAGCTATAGCTAAGTGTTTTGGATCGAGCTGTTGTGTCTTTGAATAAACGGGTTGACCATCAGTCATAATAAAATGTGTAACACCATGTTTAATTTGTGTAGAAAAAAGGTTAGGTTTAGAAATTTCGGGATATTTCGACAGTAAATCGAAAAT
Organism: Stegodyphus dumicola; assembly: GCF_044657685.1. Lineage (NCBI taxonomy): Eukaryota > Metazoa > Arthropoda > Arachnida > Araneae > Eresidae > Stegodyphus > Stegodyphus dumicola. Next base: position 164,945,344 of record NC_140780.1, read on the forward strand.
TTTTATGGATTTATTTAATGTGGTTATTGAGTAATCACTGGAAATAGCAGCGACATCACACTGGACACAAAGCTGTGTTACGCCTTCAATTAATTTTTTCTTATTTATATCGATAAGTAATTTATATTTGTGAAGAAAGTCAGCTCCTAAAATATCTTTTGTGACATCTGCAATTATGAATGGAAACTGAAAATCACGACGTAATCCCAAATCAAGAGTTAGCATTTTTATTCCGTAAGTGGAAATAGCTGTGCCATTAGCTGCATACAGTTTGTATTCAGTTTTACATTTATTCTGTGAAGTAGCAGGAATTATGCTTACGTCAGCTCCCCAATCAATAAGAAAGTGCAAATTTGATCTTCAGTCATGAACGAATAAACGAAATTTGCTACAATCCTTCATATTTTCTGCAGAAGCGTTTGCCGCTGAACCTACTGCAGATTCGAGTTTTCCTGGTTTTTGAAATCGTTGTTTACCCAAGCACACAGAGGCTGGCATTTCTCTGGAATACATTTTGCTCCAAATCGAAAGTGATAAAAACAAAATTTGCCAGTAGGGTCATATCTTTTACGAGAACGGCTTCGAGATCGCGAATGTGAATTACGTAAATCCGAGTCCCTACGTCTTGAGCGAATGGTTATTTGATAAATTTTTTGTTCAAGAGAGGTAATTCTTTGCAACAAATCATTTGCAGGAATTGAAGGGCCATTAGCACTAAATACTTCTGGTTTCTGATTCATACCACTAATTTTATCTGCCATAGATGCTAACTTGGATACATCTTCATCACTAACTAATAATATATTTTTTATTGAGTCAGGTAGCTTCTCCAGCCATAAAGTTTTGATTAGATTTTCAGACACATCTGTAGTAGCAACTGATCTCAACTTCTGCAAAAGTTGGCTTGGTTTCATGTCTCCAAGTTCGACAGCAGTAATCAAACGTTGAATCCATATATTTTCCCTTTCTTTGAATAAATGTAATAACCTAATTTTAGCATCCAAATATTTTGTGGCACTATTGTTCGTTACAATGTCCCAAATATTTTCGATGAACTTGTGAGCTGTGAAACTAAATAATTAAATTTCGCTTCTTCTGAAACAATATTACTAATTTTGAACTGAGCTTCAACTTGAAAAAACCATATTTCCGGTTTATCAGTCCAAAAAAAGTTCTAACATATGCCTCATGTTCCTTTCGCATCAAGGAACATGAGGCATATGTTAGAAAAAAGGAAACACAGAAGTCTTCTGTTGCTCAACATTGTTGGTCCGAAAACCACACTTTCAGTTTTTCTGCTGCCAAAATTATTCAAAAAACATCTTCCATTGGAGAACTGGATTTTCTAGAGGCATTTCACATTCATAAAAATCTTTCTGTTCTAGTTAACGATCCTAATTCCAATCCAAATTTGCCTTCGGCCTTTAAAGAAATTATGTTTTAGTTCTGGTTTCACCAACAGATGGCGCCACTTGCTTATATTCTTGTACAGGCTTTCTTATCTTATCTAATCATTATTTCCTATCTGGTTCATTTGCGGTTTTGCAGCTGAAGATGGTGGTTCGGTAAAACCATCGAAATTAGTCCTGTGAAAATTTTGTAAATATAACGCTGATTTTTGTTGTTTGACTTCTGAATTGATATTTATTCGGCGTGTTATTGTGTCTTAATTAGGAGATAATTGTCAAGACAAACTTTGCTATTTTATGGACTTGGAATTATAATTTTTGCTGCTGATTTTCTTGAACTGAATTTCTTGAACGCCTGATTTTATCTGCGAACAAGTACTGTAGTTGCAGTTATCTTATTTTTCTTATCGTTTTTTTAACTAAATTCAGCTGATTGCTGAGTTTTTCAGCAAGCAGATTTCTCACTATAATGTTAATTCAGAAATAAGTATTTTTTAGCAAAACATTGTTTCCCTAAGCAAGCTTTCATCGCGACTTCTGCCGCCATTAATTTTTGGTGACTACACCTGATTGCTCCTTTTTTTACCACATGACCCCAATGCATCCGCAGACATACGGATAGAAGTTGAACATTATTGAACTCCATCCGTACGTCATCTATCATCGACCGGATTGCAGATGTCAATCAAAGTAAATTTGCTCGCTGACTTTGACACCGCTGATTGGAGAAATGCATATGCACTACAACGCATACGGACCTTTAGACATATTACATAAACGATACTCTTTGATAGTGGTCTCAAAACTTACATTGTACATGGGCCAATGCACAATTTGAAAGTAGCTGACAGGTAGCAATTACAAAAAAAAAAAAAAAAAAAAAAAAAAAAAAAAAAAGGGGGGGGGATATTTTTTAACAAAACAAAATTTGTTAATTAAATTAAAATATTTTTACTAGATATTAGTAAAAAAATATGAATAAAAATTACACAAAGAAAAATATCAAATTTATACTTTTATTTTGCCTGAAATCTGAAAGTTGGTATCTGCAAGAAATTCCTCTTGGTCACAATTTGGAATTCAAACAGACAGGTAAATATTAAAATTTTCAGACTGGTATATATTCAACTAATTGTAATGTATTTAACTATTAAATAACTTACTTTTAATTTAAACTAAAAAGAAATATATGAAAGCTTCCCAAGTGGGACTACACCTTTTGGCTAGAACACCTCATGACTTTTCTATTTTTATGAAGTTTGTAATCTTGGAGGAAAATTACTAAAATGTATCATCACAAACTATAGATACTCATCGGCAGTCTCTTTCTTTTTGTAAACTTCAACTATGGGAAAAAACTGTTTTCATGTAAATGTACTCAAACAGAAAGCGAATATTCTTATTGCAAAAATTTGTAATTTAAGATATGTATCTTTTGACAAGTACTAACAAAAGTTATTCAAATTTGCATCATAAGAATCTTTGAACAAGATTTATATCACAGTGTAAATTAATTAGCTCTATTTCTAGATTTTTTTGAAGAGTTAAATTCGTTTTTGGTAATGAAAATAATGTAAAACTGCAACCATTAAAATCTTGAACTTTTTCTTCAAATTCTTGTCATAATAATGCTAATTAATTTCAGGAAATGTATTTGTAGGCAGCATATAATTACTTCGAGGCCTGCCAGTTTGACTTTGACACTGCTTTACTAGAAAACAATATGATATGTGATTATGTAACAATATAATATGTGATTGACAACAATATAATCTGTGATTAAAATTAATTTGGGATGTCTACACTGATACAATATTGCTTCACAGAAGAACGGAACTACAGTTTTAAACAGGTGAAGTCAGAGCAGATGAACCATAGTGACATCAGACTACTTCCTGTTAACTCCCTGTACCAGAATCACATCGATGAGGAATCACTCAAAGGAATGATCTAGCCCTTCCCTTTAACCCTGGGCGAATGAATGGCCATTTAGAAGCAGGGCAGACAATCATGAAAGCAGTGAGAGGTGTGAATATTTCAAGACAAAGAATCTGTATGCAGTTGAAACAATTTCAGAATTCTAGAACTGTTGTAAAGAGGCCTGGGTAAGGTTGTACATGAATAACAACTGCTTGTCAAGATTAATATCTGGCAATAATTGTCTGTGATTACAAGAAGTCTCTTGCTCAGCAGTTAAGTTCACAGCTTGCAGCTGCCACTTAAACAAAATACAGAGGGGCTAATGGAAAAAAGTCTTTATGTCAGGAAGCCAATGGCATGTGTTTCACTGGCTTCACAACAAAAGAAGGATTACCTTTAAGTGGCACAAAGAACATCAAAACAAAAGTGAACAGTAACCGTCCCATGTTCTCTTTACTGGTGAGTCAAGGTCCAATTTAACAACTCATTCTAGATATGTTTACATCTGGAGAGATTCAAGAATGCAAAATCTTTCTTCAAACATTATGGAACATGATTGTGATGGTAAAAAGCATATGTGACGGTATGAGAAGAAATAATGATAGATGGGCATATGTGTGGCGTTCCGACAGATACTTCAACTTCTATTCATGAGATGGCGCCACGTGTAAAATCCAGTTCTTAATCGGAGCAGCAAAGCGACATCTTTACTCACTCAGACTTCTCGACACACAACGGTACGCGAAGTTAGCATGAACTGTGTTCCGAGCTCAGTGTTGATCTCTTCAATGTAATTTAAATTGTAATTTAGTACTTAATATATTCTTTTGTTATAGGAGATTGTCTACTCTTATTTTCTTTAATTATATCATGCATTAAGCACACACGATCACCAAAAGTGGTGACCTTTTGACTGAGCACGCTACTGACAATGGATTTTCAACGACCCTAAGCCACGTGCATCCAAGGCATTCTGAAGAACTGACTAAAAATAACAACGAATATGGACATTAAACGTATGCTACAAAGTACCCCTTCAATTATTTCTAGATGTATTGATATATATTGCTTGTGTTTTTTCAAAGTCGTGCATATCATCGCAAGGAGCTTCAGCAAATCATCAATGTGATCTGTTCCGTTCCGCTGACTTCGCCGTCGTGCAATAATTCTTTGATCATTCAACTTTTGTGACAAATGTGCTACAACAGTGATTTTCGCTAAATGTGCTACATCAGTAATTTTTCTGCAACGTGCTACGGCAAAATTCTTCCCTCAGTGTTCGAAATTCCGTTTAGCAATGAAGATCTAACCCGTTTACTGGTGAGTCAAGGTCCAATTTAGCTGACAAAATTAATGAACTTGTTACTCCAGCTTATGTCAGTGCTGCTAATGCTGCACCTTCCAGTTCATCCCTCGAACAAAAAGTGACTGAATTGACCAAAAAAGTATCTGAACTCTCTACAAGTCTTCATGCTTCACGGAGATACAATCGATGAAATCAGGGCCCACGTAATAAATTTCGTGCCCGAAGCAGGAGTCCATCTCGTCTTAATACTCGAACGCAGTACAAAGAACCCACAAGTGGCATATGTTTTTATCATATGCATTTTGGCTCTCAAGCTCGCAAGTGTGCCCCTCCATGCACTTTTGTACAAGCGGGAAACTAAATGGGCGGTCTTCTGCTGGCCAACAGAATGTCCGCCACATCGACAGAATAGTACTGGCTGATCGTTCAACTCAGTTATGTTTTCTAGTAGATACTGGAGCTGACATATCAGTGCTCCCGAGAACTAAAACAAATGCTCACCAACTTAATAAACTTGTACTGTATGCGGCCAATGGTACCCAAATTGCAACCTACGGCACCAAACTATTGACACTTGATTTAAACTTGCGCCAGACTTTCAACTGGCCTTTTATTATTGCGGATGTAACTCAAGCAATTATTGGTGTCGACTTCTTGACACATTTCCACCTTCTAGTGGATGTCAAGAATAATTGCTTAATTGATGCTACAACTCAGCTGACATCACAGGGCCAAGCTTCTCACGTATCAAACGTACCTACCAACATAAGTGTTTTATCGGGCAGCACACGGTTTCATCGGTTATTAGCAGAATTCCCTGACATTTTAAACCCATCCAAATCAGGGCAGCATACTCATCAGCCAGAAGTGTATCATCACATTGAAACACATGGCCCACCTGTATTTTCCAAGCCTCGTCGTCTTTCTCCAGAGATGCTAAAAGCTGCTCGCAAAGAATTTGAATTCATGCTAGCACAGGGAACCATTCGCCCATCTAAAAGTCCATGGGCCAGTCCACTTCACACGGTTAAAAAGTCTAATGGTGACTGGCGGCCTTGTGGAGATTATCGTCGACTTAATGCCATCACAGTCCCTGACAGATATCCAGTCCCACATATCCAAGACTGTACCCATCTTTTTCATGGAACAAGTATATTTTCTACCCTCGATCTTGCAAGAGCATATCATCAGATCCCAGTGCATGCTGAAGATGTGCCCAAGACCGCAGTGACTACACCATTTGGTCTCTTTGAGTACTTATATATGCCATTTGGCCTTCGCAATGCTGGCCAAACATTTCAGCGTTTCATACACCAAGTACTGTCTGGCCTCGATTTCTGCATTCCATATTTTGATGATATCCTGGTTGCATCTACAGATGCGGAAGAACATTTTCAACATCTGCGTCAGATTTTCACTCGCCTTAAAGATCATGGATTAAAACTAAATCCATCCAAATGTGTACTTGGTCAACCCTCAGTTTCCTTTCTTGGATGTCTTATCACCCAGAACGGAGTTAAACCTTTACCGGAAAGAGTCAAAGCAATTAACGACCTACCTCAGCCCAAAACCATCTCTGAACTGAAGCGTTTTCTAGCAATGTTAAATTTCTACCGACGCTTTCTGCCAAATGCCGCAAAAACACAAGCCTGCCTACATGAGTTTCTGAAGAATAGCAAAAAAAAAAAAAAAAAAAAAAAACGATCAACGAGCTGTCCCTTGGATTGAATCTGCATCTGCAGCATTCGTGCAATGCAAACACGATCTGGCAAATGCAGCCACACTTTCTTATCACTCACCTAGTGATCAGCTCTCTATAATGGTAGATGCATCTGACACGGCCATAGGAGCAGTGCTTCAAGCCCATACCACTAAAGGACTTTCCCCAATGGCATTCTTTTCCAGAAAACTCACTACTGCAGAAAGGAAATACAGCACATATGACAGAGAGCTACTTGCTGTGTACTGTGCTGTTAAATACTTCCGGCACAACTTGGAAGGACACGACTTCATCATTTTCACCGATCATCGACCATTAACCTTCGCTTTTAGAAAAAACTCTGACTCATGTTCTCCTCGTCAGCTTCGACATCTGGATTTCATCGCCCAGTTTAGTACAGATATCAGATATGTCTCTGGTACTGATAATTGTGTCGCTGATGCCTTGTCTCGGGTAAACAATATCAACCTCACTACCCCAGATTTCTCTGAAATTGCAAAAGCTCAATTGCATGATGAGGAACTCAAAAACCTAATCTCAAATCCACAAACCTCCCTTCAGTTACAACCGCTGCACATTGATCCAACGCTTAAAATTTACTGTGACATAAAGAACAATAGAATACGTCCCTATATTCCAGTCAATTTTAGACGTGAAGTGCTTAATGCCTTGCACAATTTGGCACATCCTGGAATCCGTGCCACCAAAAAGCTGATCGCAGACAGATTTGTCTGGCCAGCAATGAATCAAGACATCACAGAATGGACTCGTTCATGTATTAGATGTCAACGGTGTAAAGTATCCCGTCACACTCACAGCCCCATTCAACAATTTAACCTTCCAGCAAGACGCTTTGATCATGTGCACTTAGACTTGGTTGGCCCATTGCCTCCTTCAAATGGTTACACTTACCTCCTCACTTGTATTGATCAGTACACAAGATGGCCTGAAGCCATTCCTATTGAAAATATATCCGCTGAAACTGTAGCTCGAGCATTCATCTCCCAGTGGCTTTCAAGATTTGGCATGCCTACCACCATCACTACTGACCAAGGCCGACAATTTCAATGTCACTTGTTCGCATCCCTCACCTCTCTTCTTGGCATTCGCCATATTCGCACAACACCATACCATCCATCTGGAAATGGGATGGTGGAACGCTTTCACCGATCTCTCAAACAAGATCTGAAGTGCCACAGTAGCACACACTGGACAGAAGCCTTACCCCTAGTCTTGCTTGGTCTTCACACAGCATTCAAAGAAGACATTGGTAGCACTTGTGCTGAAATGTTATATGGTGCAACCCTCCGTCTGCCAGGTGAATTCTTTCACCCAGAATCTACTCCAGTTATCGACCCTCCAACATTCCTTCAACGTTTACGTGAGACCATGAGCAATATCTCGCCAACCCCAGCATCTTCGCATAACCAGCCAAGCTATTTTGTACATCCTGCGCTTGAGACATCTTCGCACGTATTCGTGCGCAACGATGCAATTAAGCCAACTTTAACACCTTCATATGATGGTCCATTCAAAGTTGTCAAACGAACACCGAAACATTTCACCATCATCTGCAATGGCAAACAATCAGTGATTGGAATCGATCGTCTCAAACCAGCATTTCTAATGCAAGATCCAACAACTTCCTCATCAACATCACTCCCGGAAGAAAGCTTACATCCCGTTAAAGAGCAACCTAAAACTACCAGATCTGGAAGAAAGGTTAAATTTAACCCAAAGTACTTATAACGTACCGATGGTACTTGGGGGGGAGTACTGTGGCGTTCCGACAGATACTTCAACTTCTATTCATGAGATGGCGCCCCGTGTAAAATCCAGTTCTTAATCGGAGCAGCAAAGCGACATCTTTACTCACTCAGACTTCTCGACACACAACGGTACGCGAAGGTAGCATGAACTGTGTTCCGAGCTCAGTGTTGATCTCTTCAATGTAATTTAAATTGTAATTTAGTACTTAATATATTCTTTTGTTATAGGAGATTGTCTACTCTTATTTTCTTTAATTATATCATGCATTAAGCACACACGACCACCAAATATGCACATATATACTTTCAACAGTGGATCTGTGAGTGGCCAGAGGTATTGGGATGAGATCTCAGAACCTTAGGTAAAACTTTTCAGGGGAGCATAATAGGTCATATTTTTCATTTATTGATGACAATGCTAGTCCACATTGAGCAAACCTTGTTGACAAATACGGGTCAAAAGTTGTTAATTCAGACACCCATAATCCGGACCTCAAAGCTACAAACTTTCTGCACATGCGGCTTTACGGCTGCGAATATGTGTGTGCACGTGCGCAAAATACATTTACGAATGCGTGTTTAATGTATAACGGACGGTATAAGGTAAGCTAAAATTATATAATTCAGTTAATGTTGCAGATTGCGTTGTTCCTTAATCTTCGAATTGGATTTGGTTTATTTATTTATTTTTTTTTTTTTTTTTGCAGACTGTTAGAGCAATTTTATAAAAGTAAGCTTGAACTTTCGATTATGTCAAATAGAATTTCTGATATATATTTACTAATATGTAAAGAATCTACAAAGCAAAAGTATGTTTCGAAGTCCATTAAACAAAAAGTGGAATTGCTGCAAAAAATGGATAAAGGCACATTCTTTGTTTATCTAAACTTTAACGTTTGTTTATATTTAACGCCGCGGCACGCAATGAATTGGAAGTTGATCTGTCAGCACTATCCTTATCTTCAGGGCAGATGTTTTTATTTTATTTGGCTTATAATTCCTTACTAAATGTAGTATTTCATCTCGATGTACTCCGTCTTTGATATGATTTAACCTTTTGAGGCCGGGGCTTTGGTAGCAGTAAAAGCTACCAAAGGACGGGGAATCTTGAACCGAATGCTTTCCCCCTTTAAGAAATCACCTCCTATTTGCAACAAAGATTCTTGTGTGTAGTTTAATGGATTCTCAGAGGGGTGCATCTATGTTGCAAAAGGAAGACCTTTGAAAGAGATAAGTGGTTAAAACCCCAGGGACGTCAAATTTGACATTTTACCCCACTTTTCAGCCTGGAAAAAGGGGGAAAAAGACATGGCCACTAAAGTGGACAACCCCGTCTTTTCAAAGAGGTGGCCACTATAATTCACTCTATGGCCACTATAATGACATCCCGTCTTCAAAAGGTTAAATCAAATTCCTCGACATTATAATTCGCTTCCGATAGTGAAGAAAGTGACAGAGGTTATTGAAAACGAAAAAATTTCGATTGACAAATTAGTCGGTATTCTCGACAGGAACAGCTTGAGTATAGGACCCCATTGGCGATTTTTTGGTTTGGCAACCAGAAATGTCGCCGTTAAAATTGAAAACACAAGTTAGAGAAAGCACGTTTTAACCAGAAACAATTTTAGAATATATGTTTAAACAGCAAATTTGAAAATACATAAGTAAGTAGGGGCATTTTTTAAAATATATTGGCAAGTTAAATTGTAAATTTATTATATTTTATTGCATATTGTAAAAGATGTTAAAATTGAAAATAAATGTTAGAATGCACATTTTAACAAGAAAAATTTTAAATACAAATTTAGAATATATATTTAAACAGTGAAACTGAAAATAAATAAATAAATGGAGGCATATTTTTAGCAGTCATACTGAAAATACACATTACAAGCTGTAAAATTGAAAATAGGAGCTCAGAATACATGTTTAAATTAAAAATATGAAAATAAGAGTTAAGAATGCATGTTTAAATTAAAATTAAAGAAAGTTTGAAAATACACAAGTACATGGAGGCATATTTTAAGCAGCAATATTGAGAATGCAAGTTTTAAGTTATAAAACTGAAAACAGGAGTTCAGAATAAATGTTTAAATTAAAAATAAAAGAAATGCTGGAAATTCAGTAAAGTTTACAAAATCATGGTAAATTTATAAAGAAATCCTCTACTCTGCTCAATTTATGTCCCTTATAATTTCTAGAAATTTGTTGAATACATCAATATTTTGCTCCTTCGAAGAAAATGACGCAACAGGGTTGCCGAAGTGGAGTATTCTAGAATTTACTGGGTTACCAGAAAAACAACCGTCCAAAAAGTGCACCAAGCCAAAAATCGCCAATGGGGTTCTATACTCAACCTGTACCTCTCGACACAGCAATTATAGGACTTGAACAGCGGAACTTTGTAACTGAACAAGAAATTATGTCTGTTTATAGAATTAAAGAGAATGTATTATCACATAAAAAATGAAGCAACTTAAACAACATACATTGAAAGAAATGTTTAATAAAGTAAACAAATAAATATTAAGCTTTTTTTTTTCTTTCTTTTTCTTTTTCTTTTTTTTTTTTTTTTGTAAATTTTGATACCCTTTAGATCATAATTGTTCTTTATTTCATAAATTACAGTTTCATATTTTTAATTTTATAATTTCTGCATACCATCTTACCAGATTTAAACTGATGATCTATAATCCGGAATCACCGAAGTCCCGACGAGTCCGGATTAACGACTTTTGACTGTACCTTCAAACTGAATACATAGAGCAAATATGGCTAACAAAATCTCTGACCTTAAAACAAAGAGAACTTATGGAACTACCTTGGGAAAACAGCTGCACAGAGACATCCTTCCTCCTAGAGATGTAAATGCCCTGAAGACTGTACTCCTGAAGGAGCAGAACTTAATTCCCCAAACCATGGTTAACATTGTCACTGCCAGCATAAAAACACATTGTAGTATGTGTACAAGTCAGGGGAGATCACTTTCCATATTGAATTCATAAACCTTAATTTTTTCTGAGTTCTTTCTCCCCAACTCTGTTTTAATCATATTAATATTTATTGATCTATAATTAAATTCATTACAACACTCTTACATAGCACATTGTTTATTCCAGAGCAACATTAACTGACAATTACTTCACTTCAGTTTGACCAGCAACTAATGTGTTGCCACATATATGCAACATCTCCCCTCTTCTGGGAAACTCATAGGAATCAATGCATTACATAATTATCATATTTGGATGGTCGATATATATTACGACCACTTCCTGCTTTATATACACAATAACGATTAATATTATTGCTATTATTTTGATGGTGAGGATCATTATGTATTTTTGGATGTTCACTACTTATATTTTCCTCATTCTCATTACATAGATCATAATAGTCTAATGTTACTAAATTATTCTGATTTTTAGTTTTTCTTCAATGGAATTTATTCTGTCTAATTACCCTATTATCTTTTGTTCTAATCCAATATGATCTAGGAGTTGAATGCTTTTTTAAAACTATAGCAGGATCCCATTTATTTTCCCACCTCAACATTACTTTTTCACCAGGAATAAATTCAGGTTTTCCCCTTGCATGCTTATCATAATAGATTTTAGCCTGTTTCTGCTTACTCCTCACCTTTTCTCTATATTGATCTTTTACAGTTAGCTTCAATTCTGTTTGTGTAATTGGTAACCATGTTCTTAAATTCCTACTTAATAGCATTTGACTTGGTGATAAATTTATACCTGAAATTGGAGTATTTCTATATTCCAGTAAAGCCTCATTTAATTTCTCTAATCCTGCTTTTCTAAATAAACTCTTAGCTATACCTACCAACTTTTCTGCAAATCCATTAGATTTAGGATATCAAGGACTGCTAGTGATTATTTCAAATCCCCAATCCCTTGCGAAACTCTTCATTTTCCAACTATTAAATGGTACGTTATCACAAATTAAAGTTTTGGGTATTACATGTGTTGCAAATATCGATTTCAGTTTACCAGTAACTTCCACTGCACTTTTATTTTTAGAGGAACTATTTGTACACATTTAGTTAAGTAACAGCCTATTACTAGATAACTTTTCCCCGCATACTCACAGATATCAGCAACAACTTTTTCATAAGGTAAACTGGGAATTTCATGAGAAACAAGTGGTTCTTTTACTGTTTGAGGCCTGAACCTATCACAAATAAGCCATTTAGAAATCATATTCTCAATGTCACTGTTGATTCCTGGCCAAAATAGTACTTGCCGAACCCTAGCTTTTGATTTTTCAATCCCACTGTGAGCTTCATGCAATAATGTTAACATACACTTTCTTAATGTAACAGGTACTACAATTCGATTATTAAAAAAGAACTAAATCTTTTTCAACACACAACTCATTTTTAAATTTAAAATAAGATCTTGCTTCTTTAGGAACTTTATCAACACTCAAAGGCCATCCATTTTGCCAATATTCTTTCACTAACATTAACTCTTCATCTTCTAATGTAGCTTACTGAAATTCCCTTCTCTTACTCTCGGACATTTGTAGTTGTTTTGTTAGTGTATGAACAATCTCTGTTATATCCATGTTTTCATTTGTGTGTGTATCAATAAAGGAACGTGACAGTAAATCTGCAATATACATATATTTCCCAGGTAAATATTTAAGTTTTAAGTTATATTTTAAGAGCTTAATTTTTATCCTTTGCAATCTATTTGACAATACATTAGCAATATTTTTGTTCATAATTGAAACTAATCGTTTATGATCTACCTCCCTACCATAAATGTAATAGTGAAATTTATTAACAGCAAATAAAATACTAAGAAATTCTTTCTCAATCTGAGCTGAGGTTACCCCCCCTCCATTATTCAAACTCCTAAATGAAAAAGCAATTGGTTGCCCATTCAGAAGTAAGCAGCAGCCTAACCCATCTTTAAAACTATCTTCCTGTATAGTTATAGGTTTACTGCTATAAAATATTCCTAACACAGGTGCACTGGAAATTAATTTTTTTAATTCCCTGAATGCTTTAGAATGTAGCTGTAACCACTGCCATTCTACTTTGTTTTTCAAAATTTCCCTTAATATGGCTGTTTTCTCTGAAAAATGTTGTACAAATTTCCTCAAAAAATTACACATTCCCAAAACACGCCATGATGATCGGCTACGACACCACTCCAGACGACTCCACCAATGTTGTGGGGTTAGAGGCAAACATATTAAAGGGCTCTGTGAACGTAACCCTGCCTCAGACAAGCACTGTGAGATGGTGGAAGGTACCATGGGAGGTATAGATGTGGCTGTAGTGCGTTGAATAGTTGACAATGATACCATTGGGGTGGTTCGGGCCTGGCAAACAATTATTCTATCTTGCCTCGCATTTGTGCTCCTTGGCCTTCCAGAGCCTTCATTTCATCAGCAATTTCCTTGTAGCACAGCAGTGTCTGTATGCTGCAGGTGGCAGCCTATTGCTTGGTATTACCACCCAGCTTCACGCAACCCTACAATGCGACCACATTCGAAGTCATTTAGTTGTCTGTAAGGTCTTTGATATTGTCATAATCGTATCTTTATTACTTCTTTATGGAATTAGAATGTCAGCAACAAAAAAAGATAAATTTTCTGCCTCTGTTACTGTTTTTATACTTTGTGAACTGCACACTAGAAATGTGCACTATGATCACAATTCTTGTTTATTTGCCTTGAAACTTTGATTATTTACATGTTTGATGAAGATGGTTTTGCATACCAAATTTTGTCACAATCGCAAAAGTCCTTCTTGGTGCTTCGATTTTTTTTGCAAAAGAGTGTATACAGAATCTGCTTTTAAGATGTTCTGATTTTATACACTTTTATTTTCAACTTTATTAATGAATAGTCACAAGTTACACAATTAAACTCATAAAGAAATTAAATGCACAGAAAACTCATGGAACAATCTCTGAGAAGTCATGATATTGTCGCAATGAACTTTCACATTGAACTGACTTCAAATTGACGACCCACTTGTATCTATATGGAGCTAAATTTCAAAAAGCTTTGAGTGGATTCCAAGAATTCTTGAAGTATCGAAAATGAGCGAAAAGCTTCTCGAATGTACATTTCAAAGTAATGGCTAAGCATCATCTGCTAAAGGTACAAAATTCTACTTGGCAAATTTCTGCTTTCAAAATATAATTTCTAAATTTCTTTTGTGGTATTCTACTTTTTGTTTCTTATTCTTCAATGTCATTCAATTCTTATTTATTTTATTTTCCTGAAGTGGCCAAGAAGCCGCCCCCCCAAATGCACTTGGAACCCTGGAACCACTGCCTTAAGGAGTCAGGTAGCTTTAAAATGTCAAAATATTCAAAAAATATAACACATTTATAGCTCAATATCTTTATCACTAACTGGTTTATAAGCATGAAATTTGAAATACCTACTTTAATAGCCTTGACAGTGAATTTGCTACTTTTATTTTAGGTTCCAAATATTAAAATGATTTAAATGAAATGCATATATTTTAATACATACTTATAGCAGTAACTGATTAATAAACAAGTAGTTATTTTAACTATTTTTTCATCCAAATTAGAAAATAACATGCAGTTAAAATGGCCTACATTAAACCTCTTTGGATCTGTCATGAAGACCTGTATTTAAAGAGCCTTTATTAGCTAAATTTGTATATTTACTTAAAGCTCTTTTTTCATAAACTTACATTTATTAAGATGACATTTATATTATTAAAGAAAGTAAGAAAGCAAAATAACGTAAATTATTAGCTAATATATACCAAATGGGAAAAACTTCTGAGCGTTATGACAAAGCCAGCCATGGTGCTCAGAGGGTTAAAAATAAAGAAATATATTTTCTTAAAATATAAGTTTGAAAAAATTTGAGATTCCACATCTGGTTACTTTTTAACATAAAATTATAGTTCTAAATTCTTTTCTAAAAATCTATAAAGGCATATACAGTGGATGGACAAAAATATGGAAACACCTTGTGAAATGCAAGTTTGAAAACAAAGATTGATTTTAATGAAATATGTAGGTGGCACTGGCATTTTTGACTACTGACGCCACCTATACAACTTCGTAAACGTGCTAAACAGTTCAGTTGTTTGTTGGAGTACTGTTATGTGAGGTTATCATTGCATTATGTCAGAGTTAACAGACTTCGAACGTGGGCAAATTGTTGGAGCACGTATGGTAGGTGCTTCCGTAAGCAAGGTAGCCGAGGTGTTTAGTGTTTCAAGAGGTTCTGTATCGAAGATTTATTCCGCATATTTGAAATCGGAAAAACATCATCTGCTAAATCACAGTGCGGACGAAAGTGTGTCCTGAGTGGTCGTGACAGACGATCATTAAGGGCAATTGTGACGAAAAATAAGAAGACCACAGCTGCAAAAGTTACTGCTGAAATGAATGTTGTGTTACCGAACCCTGTGAGTACCAAAACAATTAGAAGGGAGCTTCATAAACAGGGAATTGCTGGCCGTGCTGCAATTGAGAAGCCACTGATCAGTGATGCTAATGCCCATAACAGGAAAAGGTGGTGTTTAAGTCATAAAGC
Organism: Stegodyphus dumicola; assembly: GCF_044657685.1. Classification (NCBI taxonomy): domain Eukaryota; kingdom Metazoa; phylum Arthropoda; class Arachnida; order Araneae; family Eresidae; genus Stegodyphus; species Stegodyphus dumicola. Next base: position 164,961,025 of record NC_140780.1, read on the forward strand.
CTGGACTATAGAGCAGTGGAAGCAAGTAATATGGTCTGACGAGTCTTCTTTCACATTGTTTCCCACTTCTGGCCGAGTTTACGTCTGGAGAACGCCATCTCAAGCCTATAATACAGACTGCTTGTTGCCAAGAGTGAAACATGGCGGGGGTTCTGTTATGGTTTGGGCAGCCATATCATGGTTCTCTGCTAGCCCCATGATAACTGTGTCAGGGCACATGACTGCCAAGACTTATCTGAACATTTTGGCCGATCAAGTTCATCCCATGGTACAAACTTTGTTCCCCGATGGTGATGGTGTCTTCCAAGACGACAAAGCCCCTGTTCATACAGCTCACATTGTCCAGGACTGGTTTTCTGAGCATGAGGATGAGTTGTCCCATTTCCCCTGGCCACCACAGTCACCAGACCTGAATATTATCGAACCTTTGTGGTCTACATTGGAACGGAAAGTGCGTTCTCGTTATCCACCGCCAACATCGCTATCTGAACTTGCCACCGTTTTGCAGGAAGAATGGTATAATATTCCCTTGGCAAACATACAGGAACTGTATTTATCCATTCCGAGAAGACTGCAAGCTGTTTTGGATGCCAACGGGTTTCCTACACCATATTAAGCAAAGAAACATGTTTTTTTAAAGGTGTTTCCATATTTTTGTCCAACCCCTATAAATAGCATCCTTGTTATTCATCAGTGTTTTGGTAATGTGATTTACACTTTTGGATCTCCTCGCAATGAGAAAATTTCAGATGTTTATGAATTTAGATCAATCAGTTGTTTCAAATGTTCAGTTTCAATGTTTCAAAAAGTGAAGCAATGCTGGGATGCAGAGTAAGGCAATCAATACTGGGTACTTTTCTGTTTCGCCGGCGCAAATCTCGCCAAGCAGACTTTATTGGCGACAACATACAGCATACACATAAAAAATGCTAACAAATGTTAGTTCTAAGAATTTTGTATTTTGAAGACAAACATTTTAATATCGTTTAAAATTTTGTAAAAAGCCAATAAATAAAGACAATAAATTTTTAAAAAGACATTAATTTAAGAATTTACTATGCTTTCACGGTTCAACATCCTGATTCGCCGGTTTGTATCACGTGATTCCAAGTGATTTCATCTCACGTAAACTGTGCTACAAAAATCTAATTTTCTCAGTAATTATCTACATTAAGTTAAATCTTAATTTGGAATACAAATTAAGATTTGACTTAATGTAATAACTTAATTGTTATTTCAATTTGTACGAATAGCTTACTCAGAAATTATGTAGAACCGCGGTGCTTTACTTCGCTAGTGCATTCTCATTAGAACTGATGACCCTTGACTTTGCCTTTTCTATATTTTTGCCTTCGGGTGAGCGGTGTGATTGCATCCTAGTTGATTTAATTACCACGAATGGCCTTAGGGCATAAAATTGAACTATCTGGTAAAAATTCTATGTAATTTTATGCCAATATTGAAAGAAATAATCAATGTGATAAGAAATGGCTGCAACTTGTTTTGAAAATGAGGCGTAAAAGGTTACCAGCGAGGTTATTCCGTTTGGCATCAGTTGTATCACTGTTGGCGACTTTATCGCCTGCGCCGGCAAAACGGAAAAGTACCCAATACTGTTATGACAATGAATTTAAAGGCTGAATGTGAACTGGGTAGCTATTTGTTATATTCTCAGAGAACTATTAAATTGAGTAAAACTTCAAACAGATGTATTAAAAGCTTTGCCAAAATATATTTACTAGAAAACTTCAATTTGATAATGAATGTAAACAAAAACATAATTTCAGTCAAAAGTTTGCAGCTTTAAATGGAAAGTTATCCCTGTTAAAATATTTGTTATTCAGCACATAGGCCAGGTTAGGTTATTTGAATATGGCAAAGAACATGAGGGCTACCTGCATAATGGGAGGAATGACTTCCAGGAGAACCTTCTAAGGTAAACGTGCTCGCATTCTGGTACACACTGGGAAAACATGAAAACCAAACATGCAACTAGCCCTTTCACATGGGACAGAAATAAGTCAGACACCCAGCATTCAGTGGTTTCAGGCATTTGGCTACTGGTAGGGCCTATGTTGTAATCTGCTTTTTGATTTGGTATTAAAACTAGTGCATGTAATTTTCCTTAAGTTTATATTTCTAAATACAGTACAAAGTCTGAAATCCGGACTCATTGGGACTTCAGCGATTCCGGATTTTTCCGGATATTAGATCATCAGTTTAAATCTAGTAAGATGGCATGTAGAAATTATAAAATTAAAATTTGAAATCATGATTTATGAAATAATGAAGTATTTATGATCTAAAGGTTATGAAAATTTACAAAAAAAAAAAAAAAAAAAAAAAAAAAAAGCTTAATATTTATTTGTTTACCCTATTATATTATTATATTTGTTTACCCTATATTTCTTTCGATGTAAGTGGCTTCTTTTTTTTTTTTTTTTTTTGGTGCTAATACTTTCTCTTGAATTCTGTAGACAGACATAATCTCATTCAGTTACATGGTTGAAGTCTTGTAACTGCTATTTCGAGAATTCCGACTAACTTGTCAATCGAAATTTTCTCGTTTTCAGTAACTTCTCTGTCACTTTCTTCACTATCAGTAGCGGTCATTTCTGGAACTAGAACCATACTACAGATTTCGCCATTCATTAATTGATTGATTGATGACTGAGAACCACTGTCATCACAATAAAAAAACTTCTTTTATACCATCTTCATTTATTACCGCTTCTCCATATTACTTTACAAAATCCGTTAACTGGAAAATTTCATCTTTGTTTTGTGATATCCGAAAACAACTATGAGACCAAATTGTTGTTTTGATTTTAATGTAAAAACTCTCCTGGTATTTCATACCTGGATTTCTTTCTTTTGATATATTGCTTTAATTTCTTTAACATATTTTAATATGCACGTATATATACGTTCTTATATATATTACAAAAAGTATTCTAAGCTGTATATATATGGCCTTGCTGCTTAGAGGGTTAAAAGGTGTTAGAAGGCACAGTATATGAGATGCATACATAAAGAAGAAATAATAAGTAGAATATTTAGAATATGTATTATTAAATAAAAGGGTCAGAACAAATTTTTGATACAGTACAAAGTCCAAAATCTGGACGTCCATTATCCGGAATGATCTAAAATCCGGACCTCAAAGCCACAATTTTTTTTTTTTTTTAAACTAATGCTTTACACATGCGCATTTGATTTTTCCTTCCATAATAAAACATGTGGAGATTTTCATTTAAAAATTCCGATTCTAAATTTCACTTAAGCACTAAATAAAATACCTCGTTATTGAAAAACAATCATGTAAGCGTAAATTTTTTAGATTAATAATTTGGCTGCGTATCTGAGTATCTACTTGGCATACAACTCAAACCGAAACATTCATCTATTTTATATCCCTGATGCCAACCTGGCGAGTCATTATTTATTATATTTTGCTTTCATCACCGCATGTTTATCAATACATGACAGCTTCAGTAATAACTCATGCTGTGATGTCTAAACTTTTTTATATTAGTAATTGAATAACAAGAGTATGGCAAACTTTTATGCTAAAATTACGCTTGGCGATGATCATAGATTTTTAAATGCTCTAAGAAATGTTGACGAGGAAACATTCAACAAAAATTTATTTTCATGTGCTAAAAACAGATTTTGTTAATGAAACTCATAGGGCAAAAGATTACATTTAGTGCTAATATTTAGATAAGACAAAATTTTTGGAATTTGGGGAAACACCAAGCGGCAAAATTAAGGGATGAGAAGTTTTTATGATTTACAGAAAGCACTGGGATCCAAAGTTCAGGCCCGGTGAAAATTTAGAACTTAGGAAAGCACTTTGTAGCAGAATTTAGGACCCGTAGAGACTGCACCAGGTAGTATCAAGCACCAGCCTTAGCTAAAGCCTTAAGTATATGTGAGAGTTTATTTATTCAGAACTCAGATTAGTTTTAAGCATGTGCAAGAAATGAACGTAGGTATGGTAAATAACTAAACTAATACAATTCAGGCTCAATTCAGTACCAATGGGAGCAAGACAAAATTTAGTGAAACAACTTGGCTTTCGTTGCCAATCTTGTGATACACAGCCAATCATGTATAATGGACGTTATTAAGCTAGGCTAAAATTATCTTTACCGATTCTTTCAGTTAATGTAGCGCATTGCGCTGCTCCGTAATCTTCTAGTTTGATCCAGCTTATTATTTTTTGCAGACTGTTATTATTACAGCAATTTTATAAAAACTAAAGCTTGAACTTTCAATTATGTCGAAAAGAGATTCCAATTCTGGAGCTACTAAGGGATCTACAAAGCGAAACCACGTTTCGATGTCCATTACACAAAAAGTGGAATTGTGCAAAAATGGATAAAGGCATATCCGTCTCAAAATTATGCGAGGAGTATAGCATTGGAAAGTCCACTGTATATGACACAAGAAAAAAAGAAAAAAGGAATTTTTTGTGGAAGCATCTTAAACAACTTACATTGAAAGAAATGTTTAATAAAGTAAACAAATAAGTATTAAGCCTTTTTTTTTTTTTTTTTTTTTGTAAATTTTGATACCCTTTAGATAATTATTGTGCTTTGTTTCATAAATTATGATTTCATATTTTTTACTGTATAATTTCTGCATGCCATCTTACCAGATATAAATTGATGATCTATTATCTGGAAAAATCTCAAATTCGGAATTACTGAAGTCCCGACCAGTCCGGATTTCAGACTTTGTACTGTATATATGAAAATAATTATTTCTTTTTATAATAATTCAGTTATAAGTCTTAAGGACTATTAGTACATGTTTTAAGTAGATGGAAATCAGAAATTGGTATCAATATTAAATAATACTTAGCCATTAAAATAAAAGGTTCTCTAATTTAGAATAAAGTGAACAGGGCACTAATTATAGAGTGACTGTGATTTTTGATTTAAAATATAGCTTATCCTGTCCAGTTACTAGAGCCAGATGATTACCCACTCTGAAGAACATTTGTGATATTGTTCCTGCAACAAAGTGCTATATACAGCACATTTGCTGCATATGTGTTCACAGATGAAGCATACTTTGCATGTAAAGGAGCCTTCGATCAGCATAGCACCCATGTGCGGGCTTTGAAGAACCCTCATCATACGCAACCACGTGCAGCTCAAGAGCGTTTCTCGGTCAATGTTTGGGTCAGTACAAGGCTCATCCACATTACACCACTGATGTGCACTGACATCTCGAAGTAACCTTTGGACAGTGGTGGACAGGTCATGGTGGCCCTGTTTATTGGCCTTCCAGATCAACGGACCTATCATGCATGGACTTCCTCTGGGGTCACATGAAGAGTTTGGTGTATGAGATGACCGTTCCTTCATTTGAAGACCTCATCACTCGAATATTTGTAGCTGCCGGGAGATACATGACATGCCAGGGATGTTCCAGAATGTAAGGCATTTCATGCAGTGCCGCTGTCAGGCCTGCCAGACGACATCTGGTCATAATTTATACCTTTTGTAGTATAACCTTTCAATAAAATGTTTTCTGTCCCTTTAATGTGTTGCTGTTTCTGTTTTTTTCCTCTGTTCCTTTGAAACACAGCTTGAAACTATGCCATTTATGACCCTGAATTCCTATGTGATTCTGGAGTTGTCTCTGTACCCCCTACACATCCTACAGGTTTGTTGGTCTAGTAATGAATTACCCTGTATATTTTGATAAACAAGAAGGACATGTAACTGCTTCAACAGCGTGAATGGCAGAAACCACTTAGGGTCTCTCCTTTCCTTATTTCTTCTGTCAGCATGTCTTTGTAGTATAATTAGAAGCATGTCCCGCTAGCAAAGGCTTTCCCCCCCCAGGCAGATAGTCCTCGCTTGCTTTGCCATGTTTAAGTAAACTAACCTCTATATGATAACATGCAACTGTAAAGGATCACAAAAAAAAAAAAAAAAAAAAAAAAAAATTAGACCATGGATTTGATCTACTACAAAAGTTTTTGTAAAGATATTGAATTTGAAATTTAAAAAAATATTTATCATATTCTATGAATGGTTAGCTTTTAGAGTCTATAAATGTTTGGCAATGTCTAGCCATTTAATTTATAGTACTAAAAAATTAGGAAAAAACATCTTTGTTTGTTGACTGTAGAAAATAGAAGGCATGTGTTTTTATGTATTTTCATGACTCTCACTCTTTCAGTTCATTTCATACATAACTAAAAGCAAAAACACATAAACCTCTATTTCAGTCTATTCCTGCATGATAAGAAAATTAATGCTGAGCTTTAGTTCATTTTAGTGTGCTATTATATATACTGAGTATGCTGTTTAGCCTTTAACTGCATTTGCAAGTCATATAAAGTGTGTTTATTAATCATGCATTATGCATAATGCACATAATAAAACATAAAAAGTGCAGATAAGCCTCTACATCAAAAATTCTGTGATAACATGATTGAAATAAGGAGAAGAATTACATCTATCATTTTAAAATTTCTTGCACATAATGAATAAAATATTTCTTCAACAAATAAATTTGGAGAAAATTTTACTAGAATTCTTTTCAGATAAAACAAGAGTAAATCAGTAAAACTGACAAATAAGAATTAAATGGTTTCAGAATATACAAATCTTCACTTACATAAGATGTTGACCTGAGCTCCTCTGCTGATGATGGAACGTCCGGTTGTGGTATCAGTGGCAATGCATTTAAATTCTCCTATATCAGAAAGGGGATTTACTCTTGAAATATATAAGTTACTGCCGACCATATGGCGGCGAGTATCATTCTCCAGCCTCTGCCCATCTAAAGTCCAATAGAATGTAATATTTTCTTTACTAGAAGCACCACACTTTATAGTAGTGTTATAGCCCTCTAATGCTGTGACATCTTCTGGCTGAGGGCTGAAAAATAATGTATCTTGGTCTGCTCTTCCTTGTAAAGTGATACCTGGAAGAAAAAGAAACAAATTTATTAATAGATTGAAACAGAATTTAAAAATACTAGTCTTCTAATAATATGCCATAATCACTAAATAAAGCTTACTTTAAAAAAAGAAAAGGGGAGAAAAAAAACACCTTACTGGTAAACTTTAAAACTTAAGACAATGGAATTTGATTTTATGACTCAATATGTGGTTTCACAAACATTATTACCCAGAAAAAAAAACTTCCGTACTGATGGATTTTAAATGTACATCTTTGAAAACCTCATTTCATCTTTTTTCTTTATTAGAATCTCTCTCTCTCTCTCTCTCTCTCTGTATATATAAACTTAAAGCATCTAAAGTTAAAAGTAAACTGGAGTCAAAGCAAGGCAATTCTGCAACAATATTAATAACTGCAACCATGTATAAGAGGTTTATACATATATAATATAATATAAAAGAAATTATCTCCTAGGAAATTCAAAGTGAAATTTAGAAAGCAAATGTGCACTATTGTAGTAATAACTGGAATTTGTAAATAAATACACTGGAACTGTCATAAAATGTAAAAAAAGAGAATAAAACGAGAATTATTGCTGATTCCACAGAAAGATACCAACTTATGAAGGGGAACTGAAACCTCTCCATACAATCTTCAATAATTCATGAAAAGTGTATTTCATCATCTTGCATATCTCAACAAATCTCTTTTCAATTTTAAATTTCAGAATATCCAAATTACACCTTACCAATTCAGATATGTGAGATAATTTCCTGACACAGGGACAGACTATTAATTACAAATAAATTCAAGAATAAATATAGCAGTCATAGAGAAAAAGATTTGAAACTAAACATAAGAAAAAAATGAAATAAAAACAAGAAATAAACTAATTTGTCACAAAATTAGAAAATTTTTTTTACAAATTAAGGGCAAAAGTTAATTTTACACTCTCTTTATATTTTATCATAACAAAAGAAATCTGAACTGGTAAGATGTAATTCAGATATTCTGAAACTGAATAGAAATGCAAAATTGAAAAGGGATTTGTTTAAAGGATAAGCGAGATGATGAACTGTGCTTTTCATGAATGGTTATATGCTTATATGGAACTGTGATCAAACGTGATGGCTGTATGGAAAGGTTCCAAGTCCCCTTGATAAGTTAAGGTCTTTCTATTTGGAACCAGCAATAGTTCTCTTGTTTTATTCTTTTCTTCCACATTTTAATTGACAATTCCAGTCTATTTATTTACAAACTGAAATTAATTATTACCACAATAGTGGACATTCGCTTTCTAAATTTCTCTTCAAATTTCCTAGAAGATAATTTCCTTTATATTCTCTTTTAATTTACTAAATTAAATATTATATTTTCAGCAACAGTATAGGATTTTACGATTTAGTTCTATTAAATAAATTTTAAAATTAAATCATCTTAAAGTTCCACCCCCCCCTGTTTTTCTTTATAAGTACAAAGTCCGAAATCTGGATGCCCATTATCCGGAATGATCTAAAATCCAGAGCTCAAAGCTACAAACACTTTTTTTTTTTTTTTCCTTTTTGCATGCTTTAACCACGCGCATTTGATTTTTCATTCAATAATAAAACATGTGGAGATTTTCATTTAAAAATTCCGATTCTTAATTTCACTTAAGCACCAAATAAAATACCTCGTTATGGAAAAACAATGATGTAAGCGTAAATTTTTTAGATTAATAATTTGGCTGCGTATCTACTTGGCATACATCTCAAACCAAAACATTCATCTATTTTATATCCCTGATGCCAACCTGGCGAGTCATTATTTATTATATTTTGCTTTCATCACCGCATGTTTATCAATACATGACAGCTTCACTAATAACTCATGCTGTGATGTCTAAACTTTTTTATATTAATAATTGAATAACAAGAGTACGGCAACCTTTTAGCAACATTTTATGCTAAAATTACGCTTGGCGATGATCATAGATTTTTAAATGCTCTAAGAAATGTTGACGAGGAAAAATTCAACAAAAATTTATTTTCATATGCTAAAAATAGATTTTGTTAATGAAACTCATAGGGCAAAAGATTACATTTAGTGCTAATTTAATTAAGAATAACTGATATGTTGTTCAACATAAACTCAGAAGCGGCGGCAGAATATGTCAGCACCGGACCGCAGAATTCAGGTAAGACGAAATTTTTGGAATTTAGGGAAGCACAGAGTGGAAAAATTAAGGGATGAGAAGTTTTTTATGATTTACGGACAGCACTGGGTAGCAAAGTTTAGGTGCGGTGAAAATTTAGAACTTAGGAAGGCGCTTTATAGCAGAATTTAGGACCCGTAGAGACTACACCATTCGGTATTTAGCGCCAGCCCTAGATAAAGCGTTAAGTATATGTGGTAGTTTATTTATTCAGGACTCAGATTAGTTTTAAGCATGTGCAAGAAATGAACGTAGGTATATTAAATAACTAAACTAATACAATTCAGGCTTAATTCAGTACGCAATAGGAGCAAGACAAATTTTAGCGAAACAACTTGGCTTTCGTTGCCAATCTTGTGATACACAGCCAATCATGTATAATGGACGTTATTAAGCTAGGCTAAAATTATCTTTACTGATTCTTTCAGTTAATGTAGCAGACTGCGCTGCTCCGTAATCTTCTAGTTTGATCCAACTTATTATTTTTTGCAGACTATTATTATTACAGCAATTTTATAAAAACTAAGCTTGAACTTTCGATTATGTCGAAAAGAGATTCAAATTCTGGAGCTGCCAAAGGATCTACAAAACGAAACCATGTTTTGATGCCCATTAAACAAAAAGTGGAATTGCTGCAAAAAATGAATAAAGGCATATCCATCTCAAAATTACGCGAGGAGTATGGCATTCGAAAGTCAACTGTATATGACATAAGAAAAAAGAACTTTTAGAATTTTTTGTCGAAGCAACTTAAACAATGTACATTGAAAGAAATGTTTAATAAAGTAAACAAATAAATATCAAGCTCTTTTTTTTTGTAAATTTTGATACCCTTTAGATGATAATTGTTCTTTATTTCATAAATTACGATTTCATATTTTTAATTTAATAATTTCTGCATGCCATCTTACCAGATTTAAGCTGATGTTCTAATATCCAGAAAAATCCCAAATCCGGAATCGACGAATTCCCGACGAGTCCGGATTTCGGACTGCATATATATATACATAAATATAATCACATAAACATTTTCTGAATCATATATATCTATCTATATATACGTGTGTGTGTGTTCTATTTTTGAGTATCTCCAGTGCAAACTATAAGGTGCTGCTTCAAGTCAGATGCAAATCTAATGTACGATCTGCATGTCTGAAATATCAGACCCTCGAAGTCAAAATCGGCTTACTGCAAACTGAATCATATATATATCTCATATAGATATTTCTTTTTCAAAGTTTGAAATTCTGTTATTCATGTGTCCTGGAGGTATCAAATGGCCATGTTTGGAGAGAAATTATTTTTAGTGATTAAACCAATATTGATACAGTAAAATAAATCAGCAAAAACTAAATTAAATAATGCAAGAGTTTTATTGACACAAACTTCACATGCACAGTCCAACACATGGTTCCCAACTCAGAGACTCTCTCTCTGTTCAGTTCAAAGTTGCAGTTGAAAACACAGAGTGAAAAATTAAGAACTTAAAACAATTAAACAAACAGAAAAATTACAAAAAACACTTTACAAATTGATTTGTAATATTTACAATCAAACAGTATTTTTTACTTTGCAATTAATCATTTTTTTATAATTTATTATTATTTTCTACATTTCCACACTAGCAGGCAAGCCATCTTTGAAACTGTGAATAAACTGCTTCCTGCATAGTGCAGCCATCTGGTGGTGAGATAATGAAGTGAAGATTGTTCTAGCACATGATTTAAATCAGGGATCTTCAAACTATTTTGGACAAGTGACCCCTTTTCCAAAATGAACTGTTACCTCAGACCCCCATGGCCAAATTACCTACTTTTAAGATCAACCCCCTTATTCATAATGGTCCGCTAACTTAAAACAGCTGCTACAGAGTGTTATTTTTCATTCTGACTTAGGTCAATAGAAGAAGACAGAGTGAGAATTAGCAATGTTTTAAGTTAGCAGAGTATTATGAATAAGGGGGGCTATCTTTAGCTTTTTCCTATTGATACAAAATACCTAGGTACTAAGTTACCAATTGGAAAACTTTGCACTTGGTTAAGTGAGTAAAGTTGACTTCATTTTCTCATCAAAATTTAACAAAATAAAAAGACATACAATTCAGTAAATATCAAGTTTAATTTATAATGATTATTACAAATTAAGTACTTAAAGAATCTTAAGTAGGTAGGAAATTATATTTAAAAAAGTATTAATTCGCAAAGAGAAAATAAAACATTCAGTGTGATGGATGAACCTGATGACTATCAATCTAGCTACATCCAGTTCAATATTGGTGAGTTGCAGCCTTAAATCTCCGCTTTGGTCGATTTTCAAACGGTTTCTTTGTTTCGTCAAAATGTTTGTTACCACACTGAAGCTTTTTTCAACTAGGTAGGATGATGGAAAAGCGATAAGGTATTTTTTAGCAATGTTCCACAATGTAAAATACTGTGTTTCAATGTTGCGTTGCAACCAGAACTTCTGATAGCCTTGGTTGAACTTCTGCTTAAGCTCTTCGTCTGTGCTGATGGTAATCAACTCTTCTTGCATTATCACATTGGCTTCTTCTATGGCTGTGGTATTGTACGGATTTATTATCCATTGAGGAATTTGTAAATTTAAAAAATCCTCACACCTCTCCGTAAAATCCTTGTGTAATGCGTCCAAGTGAGTGACATATAATAAAATGTCATCATCTTGAAACATTTCTAGTAATTTTGACAAATGCGGAAACTGTAAATATTCTTTTCTGCCTAAATTTTGTTTATAAAGGATTAGTTTACCCACGAAGACCGATATTATTGATTTTGTTTTAATCAAGTTAAGATCGTCACACTGCAGTTGCAAATTAACTTTGTTGAACATTCCAAAGATATCAGTCAAATAATAAATATCTGTTTTACAATTGTTCAGATTTTCTTTCAAATGCGGATCTTTTTCTTGTAAAAACTCCAACACAGATTCAAAAATGGCTGAAAATCTTTTTAAGCAAGAGCCTCTTGATAGCCAGCGAACTTCAGTGTGCAGAAGTAATCGAGTAAAGACTTCGTCGTTTTCCTCACATAGCTGAGCAAATAACCGAGAGTTCAAAGAATTGCTTCGAATCTTGTTGATAGCATTTATTACATATTGTAAAGACTTATGCAATCTAGGACTCAGCTTTTTTGCTACTAAATGCTGCCTGTGAATCACGCAGTGAATGACCAGTACATCAGGCAGTTGTCGCTTTAAGTGAGCTATAAAACCACGATGACGACCAACCATAGACGGTGCACCATCAGTCGCAACAGAAACAATGTTCTTCCATGGAATAGCTTTGTCAGTAAAAAAATGTTCCACGGCCTGAAAAACCGATTCTCCTCTGGTATCAGTCTCTAAATATGTAGCAAAAAGCAGTTTTGGGCACATATTTTCATCTTTGATGAATCGAACATATCCTAACAACAGAGCTTCATTGTCGGGTAATGTAGACTCGTCCAACTGGAGAGAGAATCTGTTGGTCTGTAAGAACTTGCATAAAATGTTTTCCACATCGCGTCCCATCATCTATGCGTCTCTGACCGGTGTTATTGCTCAAAGGTATTCTCTTTAAAATTCATGTGCGGGTTTGTACAATACATTGTTAAGGACCTCCGCAATGGCTGGTAAGATAAGCTGCTCTCCAATTGTGTGGGTTTCCCCGACTTCGCTATTAGTAAAGATATATTATAGGACGCTCGTAAACCATCATCGTCTTTAATAGATGATGACGCAAACATCGATCTTATGGATGGCCTTTTGTCTAGTTTTTCTTTAAGTGCTTGAAAAAATGACAAGGGCTTACTTTTTTTGTCAGCATGTACTCTTGATAAGTGATCATCCATTTTTTAAGGCTTCATGGCATCGTTACTGAATACTTTTTCACATGTGAGACACATCGGCAAGTTTTGATTTGATGGAGATGCAATAAATCCGAACTTCAAGTAGTCCAAACTGTATTGTCTACATTCTTTTTTCGTGTCCGCCATCATAAAACTCTCAGTAATCAGTCACTTTACTTCACTTAATTAGCTATGTAATAACTTTGTAATCTCTTGAAATAAATGACTACTTATATGAGTTATTATCGTTCAAGCTCCAACGAATTTCAAAACGCAAATGAACTTTCAACCTAAGTGCAAGCTCGTTAAATAGTAAAATATCAGGAACATGTTTGGACTTGATCATGAATTCGTTCATGTTAAATCACATAAGCGTCAAATAGAGAGCAAGTCAAAACGCGCCTGGAAGACGTACGCTCGAACTCATTATCTTGCACAAACTTGTCCACACAGACTTCATCTTGTACGAACGAGTTCTTCATCTTGTACGAACTTGAGACTTTACATTACTACAACAATGCTGTTTCCTACAAAAATATTAATTATTCTTAGTACACGTAACACAACATAAACAATACAGTACCTACCTATCTTGAAAGTTTTAAATAAGAACTTGTGTTAATTTAATAGGGGTCGATTTTTAGACCTCGTTGACCCCCAAAATCAGTTTTCGTTTATGTCGACCCCTAGGAAATCGATATCGACCACTTTGGGAATCCCGGATTTAAATTCAAGTCCCCTTAAAAAGTTTCTTTTCATGATTTACATTCAAGTTCCTTTAAAATACAATTTTTCGGAATTAAACTTCCTACATGTGGATTCCCTCTTTTTGATACATTCTACTAAATTTATATTAGGAGATAGTATAATCAATATTTCTTTAGTAAATAAATTTATCTCATATATATATATATATATATATATATATTTCGCGAAAATGAATATATCGGTGATTTCGCGAGTTCAAAGTTTCGCGAATTTTACATGAACAGAACCGAAAGTTGAAAAATTTCAAAAGTACCTAAGTAAAGTTGAGGAAGTTGAAAAAAAAAAAAAAAAAAAAGTATTTCGCGAGGCTTTAATTTTCGCGATTCCGACGGGCTCGCGAAAATAAGGGCCTTTACAGTATATATATATATTCTGTTCTTGAGTACCTCCAGTGCAAACTATAAAAGTGCTGCTTCAAGTCCGATGCAAATCTAATGTACGATCGACCTGCATGTCTGAAAAATCAGACCTTTGAACTCAAACCTTTGAACAGCTTACTGCAAACTGACTCATAGAGCAATGTTTAATCCTCTCACTAAATAGGTGAAAATATTGCGTATTTTTTATTACATATTTCAAATCTACATATATTTTAGAGTTAAAATATACAAAAAAATTTTGTAAAAGAGTTTTTTTTTTTTTTTTTTTTCCAAAATAGAATTAGATTATAGAAAAATGTTGTCAGAATACCGAAATTGAAGAATCATGATATAAAAGGAAAATTTTGAAAATTAATATTGGTTAAATTATGATTTATTTTATAAAATACAAAGGTAAAACATATACACTAATGAAAATATTTGCATAATGTAATACTTTGCATATCAATTTTGGCACCACTGTTGAAAGTTTTCAATAGAAACTGAATTTTCAGATTCATCACTATCTGCAGAGGAATCCGAGAAATTCGCTTCAGTTTCGCTATAAATATTTTCAATATACTTGAAATCAGAGTGAGAACTACTATCAGTGTCGGAAATATCGTCAGGAATATAGGTTATATCACTCGCGAAACGCTTCCTGCCACACATCTTTGAGCTCTGAAAAGCGCGCACAAAATACTACATTACGTATTCTTGTATATTTGGCAGAAATGTGGACAACTAACACCACCTGTTAGCCCACATCTAAATAAACAATTAAGCATCACAGAAAAGCCGAAAGGAAACCTTAAACGTGGACAGAGCAGGTTGCACAGTTAAATAGACGGCAAAAATTCATCCCCGCGGAAATCGCGGGTTGCGCAAATTTTGCTACTTCTACGTTGCCCGTGGAAATCGCGGGATGCGCAGCGAGAGGGTTAATGCCTTTATGGATAACAATGGTCTAAGTGCTTATGAATGCAATAAGTGAATTAGTCTGAGCCTATGAATATAATTATCAGAGCAATGAGCTTACTGACCAGGCAGCACAAAATGCAGAATTAAATGAAACTGATATAGATTTATCAAGCTTTGGAAAATACTTAGAAAATTTATCTGAAAAAGCAAATGATAATTAAGAACATGGTAAGAATTATGGAAATCAAAGGAAACAAGAAGGTTCACAATTAAAAATCTTGGACTAGGTTAGTGAAGGCCCACCAGCATCCTTGTAGTAAAGCCGCTGAACAGCTGTAGTTTGACCCGTGTTCAACAGCAAACGGGCTGGCTGCATGGCCTTTTTTGTGGTTTCGCCATGTGTAACAAGGATACAAACCAGTTTTCCTTAGAAAAGCTGCCATGAAGGTATCCCACCCCTTAAGCACATAGCCTTCATGTGCTTTGAAGTGATCGGATAAACCAAACCAAATCAATCTACAAGTTAGCATCCAAAGAGCCAGATAAAACCACCTCACTTCGCAATTAGTAACTAATCACGGAAAATTTCACATGTATTTTCAAAGGTTCCTTAACAAAAATCTTAAATGCTGTTCTGGAACAGCACCTTTTGAAGCTGATGCCATCCATTATATATATGACTGCCCTGTTTTTGAAGAAAAGAGAAAATTCTTCATGGGCCATTGACAAATCTAAATATAATATTTCGAATTCGCTCTTATACTTAAAGGACTTTCAGAACTCATAAGATTTATGGAAGATAACAAATATAAGATAATTTTAAACTTATGAATCTAATATATGTATGTAAGATGTATTTATACACTTATTGTCATTTAAGTCACATAGTTCTGTAATATTATATGTTGCATTTATTCGAAAATAAGACCCTCTCGAACATAAGACCCTCCTTATACTCAAAAACAAGTTTTAAGAACTAAAACTTGGTACCATTTTATTTTTTTGACATCCTACCAGAAATCCTTAAATGCTTTTAATGTAACATATAAAAGAAGTGATTTCATTGAAAGTTATAAATTCTTAGGATTCTGAGTCAAAATGCATTTAAATTCAAATTTTAATGTTTCCAGTGAAAATTTAACTACCATTTAATCATTTTTATGCTGCATATCTAAATACAATTGATCTGTGCATATATCTATCAGAAACTAAAAAATAGTTTTAATTTTAATGTATATAATGACATTAGATTCTTTACTACTTGTAGCATTAAAAAGTATAAAAAACACTAGCATACATTTTAATAAGCTCCGAGTAAGTCCCCTCTACTATTCTGTCTTATCTGATAAGACTCTAACCAGATTTCTACAGATCATTACCTAGCACTTCTGAGCAGACAAGAACAAAGAATGTGTTAATTCAGGAATATAATGACATTTCAACAGTAAAAAAATTGACTGCTATGCGACTATGCGATCTTGCCACCTCGACCGATCACTCTGTCTTCACCAAAGGTACTCAACAGGAATCGTTTTACTGGATTGGTATAGTGTGGTGGTGCGCCATCCTGCATAAAGCTTATTACAGATAACACACCTCTTTGATTTAATGCAGACAAGACTTTGCTATGTAAAAGAGTGAGATAATGCTCAGCGGCTACTGTGCACGTTTTCCAGCCAGATATGAGATACGGTTCCTCAAAGAAGAATGGTCCGACAATGAAAGCTGAGGTGAAGCTACACCAGATCTTGGTTGGATGCAATGACTACGTCATGTATTCGTGTGGATTTGATGTCCCTATATAACGAGTGTTCTGGGTGTTGACATCCCCGTGTAGTGTAAAGTGCGCCTCATCCATCCAGAAAATGTTGAACAACTGAGAGTCGCTTTCAATTCTTGCCATAGCCCACTCGGATAATGGATCATAGCTCTATCTCATAGTCGTAACTCATGCAGCGATTGCAATTAATAGGGATAGAGATGCAATATCCCATGGAGGATAAGTCGAATCGATAAGTGAGGTACATCCAATATCCTTCAATTTATGCGAGCACTGCTACTCACTGTGGATGACTCCTCTACTGTATCATTCATAGTGTTTTCCACCTTAGTAATTCGGCTCTTCGTCAATGAGGGTCTTCCATTTCGTGGCTGATCCTCCAAATAGCATGTTTCTTCGAACCGTTTGACAAGCTTCAGCTTCAGTATTCCACAGCATAGTATGGGGCCATTCCTTATCTTCAATCTTTTCGCCATTCGAAATTTTCGCAACGCAACAGTTGCTTACTCTCCATTCAAATAGAACAACTTCACCAACAACGCTTGCTTGGGTAATGATAACATTCTGAAAGCGATTGAGAAACCCTCATGTATCACGGCGTTTTACTGCAAGATTAATTTGCATAATTCTGCTGAATCTCTAGCACGTCAGTGCCCTTTACTGGTAATTTTTTTTTCTGCTAAAAAAATCCGACTTCCTTGTGAGTACTTTCTTGCAAACTGCACTTTTTTATCATAACTTCTTCCTTTCCTATAGATTTTTAAAGTTTTAACGAACTTTTGGGTCACCTTGTACATAGATTATTAGTATATCTGTTATAGATATGTTACCTATGATTACATATCATTACCTATGATTACATATCATATCTGTTATAGATATGTTATCTATGATTACATATTAGTATATCTGTTATAGATATGTTACCTATGATTACATACCTATGATTACATATACCTATGATTACATATCATACCTATGATTACATATGATGATTACATATCATAGGTATATACTCTATCTATGATTAGTATGTAATAATCGGGGTTAAATGCATTACAGAAAGCTTTCGTACCATCATCTATCATCTTTTCCCGCATAAAAACAAATGGATTAAAAAAAGAATAACGTTGGTTAATATTTTCAAAAGCAAATGAATATGTATGTTGCTACACTTGTAAAATATTTTCCACATCAAAATCCAAATTAATTAGTGGTTTCCAAAGCTGCAAATGTATGACAACTTTATCAGTACAATTTCAAAGGAAAATATGTTAACTATGTGTACGTTGTATAAAAGATCTTCAGTTTAAACAAAATCGATTCTGATTTATTGCTAGGGACAGATCACGAAGATTATCGGAGAGAAATACTGAAAAGAAATATATCAAATATAAAATTATGAAGTCAATTGGCGTTAGCATTTAAAGGTCAGAAGCATTAAAGAAACTCAAGCATTAAAGAAAATTTATTTCTACATGCTCGAAATAATTTAGTGAATATGACTATTTTTGAAACTCCATTTAGAAAAATACGTTAATCAAGGACGAGAAAAGTTGTCATGATATTTGTATGAAATTCCAAAGCAGCATCATTTACAAATTCTTGATCACACATACGTATAACTGAAAGAACTGAATCAGCAACTTTTTACAGCCAATATTTCATACACTGATCAATTGGTATTAGTTATAAGATATGAAGATATGTGAAACAGTAGGTGGTGATATAAGAGACCGGTTTTTAGGGTTAATATCGATTGATGAATATATAGTTTTATAATTAGAGCAACAGATATTGTTTGCTTTAATAAAATTAGGCAGAGACATTAAACTTTATTGACTGCAAACATATGACAATGCAGCAAATCTATCAGGAAAATAAATTATTTGCTTTATTACTATCATAATACGGTCATCACTGGCAAAATATTGATTAGAAACCTGGAAAAGTGTGAAAATAATTTAACGGTTAAAAAAATTATCCACTACTAGACGGCTAGCATGAGAAGATGCCGTACCAGCACTAAAATTTGGTTACAGTTATATAAAAGAAGCTTATCAGACATCTGCGCGTCAAATTCAGAAAAGAAAGTAACTGCAGTGGAAGTTACATCTTTATTATATAAAATTTGCGTATATGAAATGATATAGTTGGGAATATCATTTTACGGAAAAAGAGCAACCACCAGTAAAACCCTACAATCAACTATGCGCACCTTACTAAAAGGAACTGATTTATTAAAATTTTATTGCATGATTCTGTCATAAAATTTTAACATGGAAAAAAGAAGAAATTGTAATGATATTTTTGACATGAAAATATATGTATATGATTTCTGTCGCACATGTGCTATGACGGGATGCTGACATTGAGCATAAATCCAAAATGGCAGAGCTAAAAAAAAATCTCAAAATATTTTTTGTATGTTAAAAATCGCTAGACTAATTATAATAATTCTATCACAAGTCAACTAATTGCTATGCATTGTTACACGTATTCAACTTTTGAAATTATCCCATTTATCAGCAAGCTAACAGAAAAAACTTCAGCATTACTGTAGGTGTCAGCAGTTGGTACAACCTACTTAAAAATAACAAAATAACACATATCTTCAAGACAAAATACAAGTTTCTGTGTAAAAACTTTCTAAATGGCTTAAAGTATACATTTCAATGCGAAAATTTTACAACACATCAGTTAAGAAATATCATATTAACCACTGCAGTGCAATACCCCTTATAATCTTTCAAGTAAAAAAGACCTTATTTATATTCACACCTTTCTATGTGATCATACACTGATACTGTGATCGAGCAAAAAAGAAATAAAACTAATAACTGTGACTTTACAGATGAATATTAGAAGCAGCTGTCGTGAAAACATGAGGGACAAACGGACAGAAAATTTTAAAATGAATATCAGTTTTTCCATTTTTATAGAATTAGCTTCAAATTCGAAAGACTAAATACATAGGCTTGATAGTTTTATAAAAAGATCTTCTGATTACTTGCAATTTCATCAGTTGTGTGTCGTCCATTTTCATCCATTTACAGACTTTGTTACTAGGCTAGTCTGTTTCAGTATGTACCTGCAATCAAAATTTAAGTACTTGCATTTACTAATTCAGAAGTCAAACAACAAAAATCAGCGTTATATTTACAAATTTTTTTTTTCACAGGACTAGTTTCGATTGTTTCACCGAACCACTATCTTCAGCTGCAAAACCGCAAATGAACCAGATAGGAAATAATGATTAGATAAGATAAGAAAGCCTGTACAAGAATATAAGCAAGTGGCGCCATCTGTTGGTGAAACCAGAACTAAAACATAATTTCTTTAAAGGCCGAAGGCAAATTTGGATTGGAATTAGGATCGTTAACTAGAACAGAAAGATTTTTATGAATGTGAAATGCCTCTAGAAAATCCAGTTCTCCAATGGAAGATGTTTTTTGAATAATTTTGGCAGCAGAAAAACTGAAGGTGTGGTTTTCGGACCAACAATGTTGAGCAACAGAAGACTTCTGTGTTTCCTTTTTTCTAACATATGCCTCATGTTCCTTGACGCGAAATTTTAAGGCTCTCTTAGTTTGGCCAATGTAAATTAAACCACACTGGCAAGGAATCCTATAAATACCCCAGGAATTCATATCCGGAATGGGGTCCTTGAGTATGAAACTCGGAATTTTATTGATGGGAGAATAAACAACCCGAAAGTTAAATTTCTGCAAAATATGTGCAACTTTATAGCTAATTGATGGAAAGAAGGGAATGACAACAGAATTTTTATAATCTCCTAAAACAAGAGTGTGCCTTTTAGTGTGTTGAGATGAGAATTTTTTAACTGCTTGATTAATAATGTTGGGTGGAAAGCCCCTGTCAATAGCTATTGCTTTTAAATGATTTAGTTCTTCATCAAGGGCTAGTTTGGAGGAGCAAACTTGAAGAGCACGGAAAACATAGGAATAAAATGAAGCTAACTTTTGTTTAGTCGGATGACATGATTTAAAGTGTGGTGGAAGGCAAACCGATGAAGGTTTACGGTAAACCGTAGTACTGAAGTTGGATGTGTTACGTGTGACCAGAATGTCGAGAAACGGAAGAGAATTGCAAGTCTCAAGTTCAAAAGTGAACTGAATAGCAGGATCAATAGAATTCATTGTTGAAAGAACTTTATTTAAATCATCTTTATTAAATTCAAACAGAGTAAAAGTATCGTCTACGTAGCGGAACCATGCCGGGAAGTTTAAAGTTTCAAACAATTTTGATTCATAATAAAGCATGTAGATATCAGCCAGGATGGGACTGAGGGGGCTTCCCATGGCTAATCCCTCAGTTTGCTTGTAATATTTATTTTGGAAAACAAAATGTGTTTGTTTCAAACAGAGTTGAGTGAGAGATATTAGCTCATCAATTTCGATGCAAGAGAAATGAAATTCGCGAAGTCTGGTTTCTAGACATCTTAATGCACCCTCCACTGGGACATTGGTGAATAATGATTTTACATCAAAAGAAACAATGAGTAAATTACTAGGAGAAATGTTTTTAACTTTTTTTACAAACTCTATTGAATTTTTTATGGTGTAAATGTTATTGTCTAATAGAGTTGAAAATCTAGAAACTAAATATTTAGCTAAGGAATACGAGGCAGTACCTAAATTTGATACAATAGGGCGGAAAGGAATACCACTTTTATAAATTTTGGGAAGAGCATATAATCTGGCACAATTCGCAACAGATGGGATAAGTGAATGTTTTAAGTTGCCTGAAATGATTTGCGAAGATTTGATTGCAGTTTTATTTTTGACAAGTCCGAAAGTGAAGGATTTTTAGGGATCGGATTATATGGTCCTTCGTTTAAGAGTTTAGTGACACCATCGATGTAAGTGTTCCTATCCATGACGACTATCTGGCCACCTTTGTCGGCCTTTGAAATAATAATATCCGGGTTAGAATGAATTTCACGCAATGTAGCTCTTTCTCTCGCAGTTAGATTTGGTTTCAAAGGTTTATTATTGAATTTCACATTATGAGCGATAAGATGCCTAATCATTTCTTTCTGTGAATCTGAAACTTTACTGAACTTGAAAGCTTTTTCGATAGGAGCCAAAATCTTTGGAATCGAGGGTTTACAGGTTTGTGAGAAGTTAAAATTATATTTTAGAATTCTCTCTTGTTCTTCTGAAAGACTAACATTAGAAATATTAACTATTGGCTTGATGTTTACAATGGGAAGATTTTTTGAACTACTTGAACTGGAAGATTGTAAAAGAAGTTTTTCGAATTTAACTGCAAGGGTGTTTTTATGACGGTTAACTGCATTCTCCGTTCTAAACCAAGACTTTTGTTCAAGGGCAGTGAATTTTGGATATGATTTAGCGAGTTCCAGATGAAGCTTATAGAGTTCACGTTCAATTTTGGACAATTGTTGACGTGTATCCCTTATGACGGACCGAAGTAAGGCAAGCTTGCAATTTAACAGAATTCTTGAAACGCGACTTGAAGGTTTTTGATTAGATTTCATTTGAATAAAATTGGGGATCAATTTTTTACATTTACATTTAAGTGAAAAGTCAAGAGGATTCAGGATATTTTGCCGTTTCAGGCGCAATTTAGTGAAACGATTAACGGATGAAGGCATGATAAACAATACAGAAAATCAAACTAAATTAACTAAACAATAAGAAAGCACACACAAAACAGCAGAAAAATCCCTCACTGAAATTAATACAAAACAAAACGTTTGTAAGCAAAATGCATGAAATCCGACAAGCAAAGCACAATATCCAAATATACAAAATATAAATATAACTTGAAAATTGCAAAAAAGTACTTACCGAAACTCATGCAATCACAAAATGGCGGCCACACCACGTGCAAAAAAGAAAGTAAAAAATAAGCCTGTTTGGGGCTTCTATAATTAAGACACAATAACACGCCGATCAAATTCTAATTCAGAAGTCAAACAACAAAAATCAGCGTTATATTTACAATTTTTTTTTTTTTTTTTTTTTTTTTTCACAGGACTAGTTTCGATGGTTTCACCGAACCACCATCTTCAGCTGCAAAACCGCAAATGAACCAGATAGGAAATAATGATTAGATAAGATAAGAAAGTCTGGACAAGAATAAGCAAGTGGCGCCATCTGTTGGTGAAACCAGAACTAAAACACAATTTCTTTAAAGGCCGAAGGCAAATTTGGATTGGAATTAGGATCGTTAACTAGAACAGAAAGATTTTTATAAATGTGAAATGCCTCTAAAAATCCAGTTCTCCAATGGAAGATGTTTTTTGAATAATTCTGGCAGCAGAAAAACTGAAAGTGTGGTTTTTCGCGTCAAGGAACATGAGGCATATGTTAGAAAAAAGGAAACACAGAAGTCTTCTGTTGCTCAACATTGTTGGTCCGAAAACCACACTTTCAGTTTTCCTGCTGCCAAAATTATTATTGAATTAGTATTTGATCGGCGTGTTATTGTGTCTTAATTATAGAAGCCCCAAACCGGCTTATTTTTTGCTTTCTTTTTTGCACGTGGTGTGGCCGCCATTTTGTGATTGCATGAGTTTCGGTAAGTACTTTTTTGCAAATTTCAAGTTATATTTATATTTTGTATATTTGGATATTGTGCTTTGCTTGTCGGATTTCATGCATTTTGCTTACAAACGTTTTGTTTTGTATTAATTTCAGTGAGGGATTTTTCTGCTGTTTTGTGTGTGCTTTCTTATTGTTTAGTTAATTTAGTTTGATTTTCTGTATTGTTTATCATGCCTTCATCCGTTAATCGTTTCACTAAATTGCGCCTGAAACGGCAAAATATCCTGAATCCTCTTGACTTTTCACTTAAATGTAAATGTAAAAAATTGATCCCCAATTTTATTCAAATGAAATCTAATCAAAAACCTTCAAGTCGCGTTTCAAGAATTCTGTTAAATTGCAAGCTTGCCTTACTTCGGTCCGTCATAAGGGATACACGTCAAGAATTGTCCAAAATTGAACGTGAACTCTATAAGCTTCATCTGGAACTCTCTAAATCATATCCAAAATTCACTGCCCTTGAACAAAAGTCTTGGTTTAGAACGGAGAATGCAGTTAACCGTCATAAAAACACCCTTGCAGTTAAATTCGAAAAACTTCTTTTACAATCTTCCAGTTCAAGTAGTTCAAAAAATCTTCCCATTGTAAACATCAAGCCAATAGTTAATATTTCTAATGTTAGTCTTTCAGAAGAACAAGAGAGAATTCTAAAATATAATTTTAACTTCTCACAAACCTGTAAACCCTCGATTCCAAAGATTTTGGCTCCTATCGAAAAGCTTTCAAGTTCAGTAAAGTTTCAGATTCACAGAAAGAAATGATTAGGCATCTTATCGCTCATAATGTGAAATTCAATAATAAACCTTTGAAACCAAATCTAACTGCGAGAGAAAGAGCTACATTGCGTGAAATTCATTCTAACCCGGATATTATTATTTCAAAGGCCGACAAAGGTGGCCAGATAGTCGTCATGGATAGGAACACTTACATCGATGGTGTCACTAAACTCTTAAACGAAGGACCATATAATCCGATCCCTAAAGATCCTTCACCTTCGGACTTGTCAAAAATAAAACTGCAATCAAATCTTCGCAAATCATTTCAGGCAACTTAAAACATTCACTTATCCCATCTGTTGCGAATTGTGCCAGATTATATGCTCTTCCCAAAATTTATAAAAGTGGTATTCCTTTCCGCCCTATTGTATCAAATTTAGGTACTGCCTCGTATTCCTTAGCTAAATATTTAGTTTCTAGATTTTCAACTCTATTAGACAATAACATTTACACCATAAAAAATTCAATAGAGTTTGTAAAAAAAGTTAAAAACATTTCTCCTAGTAATTTACTCATGGTTTCTTTTGATGTAAAATCATTATTCACCAATGTCCCAGTGGAGGGTGCATTAAGATGTCTAGAAACCAGACTTCGCGAATTTCATTTCTCTTGCATCGAAATTGATGAGCTAATTTCTCTCACTCAACTCTGTTTGAAACAAACACATTTTGTTTTCCAAAATAAATATTACAAGCAAACTGAGGGATTAGCCATGGGAAGCCCCCTCAGTCCCATCCTGGCTGATATCTACATGCATTATTATGAATCAAAATTGTTTGAAACTTTATAAACTTCCCGGCATGATTCCGCTACGTAGACGATACTTTTACTCTGTTTGAAGGTAATAAAGATGATTTAAATAAAGTTCTTTCAACAATGAATTCTATTGATCCTGCTATTCAGTTCACTTTTGAACTTGAGACTTGCAATTCTCTTCCGTTTCTCGACTTCTGGTCACACGTAACACATCCAACTTCAGTACTACGGTTTACCGTAAACCTTCATCGGTTTGCCTTCCACCACACTTTAAATCATGTCATCCGACTAAACAAAAGTTAGTTTCATTTTATTCCTATGTTTTCCGTGCTCTTCAAGTTTGCTCCTCCAAACTAGCCCTTGATGAAGAACTAAATCATTTAAAAGCAATAGCTATTGACAGAGGCTTTCCACCCAACATTATTAATCAAGCAGTTAAAAAATTCTCATCTCAATACACTAAAAGGCACACTCTTGTTTTAGGAGATTATAAAAATTCTGTTGTCGTTCCCTTCTTTCCATCAATTAGCTATAAAGTTGCACATATTTTGCAGAAATTTAACTTTCGGATTGTTTATTCTCCCATCAATAAAATTCCGAGTTCCATACTCAAGGACCCCATTCCGGATATGAATTCCTGGGGTATTTATAGGATTCCTTGCCAGTGTGGTTTAATTTACATTGGCCAAACTAAGAGAGCCTCAAAATTTCGCGTCAAGGAACATGAGGCATATGTTAGAAAAAAGGAAACACAGAAGTCTTCTGTTGCTCAACATTGTTGGTCCGAAAACCACACTTTCAGTTTTTCTGCTGCCAAAATTATTCAAAAAACATCTTCCATTGGAGAACTGGATTTTCTAGAGGCATTTCACATTCATAAAAATCTTTCTGTTCTAGTTAACGATCCTAATTCCAATCCAAATTTGCCTTCGGTCTTTAAAGAAATTGTGTTTTAGTTCTGGTTTCACCAACAGATGGCGCCACTTGCTTATTCTTGTCCAGGCTTTCTTATCTTATCTAATCATTATTTCCTATCTGGTTCATTTGCGGTTTTGCAGCTGAAGATGGTGGTTCGGTGAAACCATCGAAACTAGTCCTGTGAAAAAAAAAATTTTGTGAATATAACCCTGATTTTTGTTGTTTGACTTCTGAATTAGTATTTGATCAGCGTGTTATTGTGTCTTAATTACTTGCATTTAATTTAATGAATTTAAGTAAGCCCATTTAATGAAGTTAAATAATTGGAAAATTCTTTAAATAAATGCTATAAAAAATGAACGCTATTTTTTAAAAACAAATAGATTTCTAAATCGAGTAAAAAGTAAACACTTGAGGAGCAAAAACACTAAGTGCATGCCTAATGTTTTGGAGACAATAAACTTAGTGTTTGGCAGTTATCTCATCGAAAGGAGAACATTTAATGTTAGTTGCTAAGAACGTAAAGTCGATGACATTCCTAATAACTATCAGTAAAGCACTTTTTCACGGTTCGGGTCTAGAGGGGAGTATTTGGATTGAACAAAGAAGCATCTTCATCCTCCAGAGAAATCTTTCAGAGACACAACAGACCTTTGACAGATAGTTTAGTTTCAGAAGAATTTTTGGTAACCCTGAGGGCATGACTGAATGAAAATCAACAAACAAAACATTCTACGGAACACTTTTTCCTCTTTATATGAAGTAAGAAGAGTAGACCTAAAAATATTCCTCTTCCTTCTCCTTACACACGTCTCTCTCTCTCTTTTTTATTTCTAGGAACATTCTCAATGCATAATATGATGAATCTGGTAGATAAAGAATATTGCAGAAATTGCATGTACTGGTTGACCGTACTAATACAGCATCACTGACACCTACAGGATAGTGTGTTATTTCTGGCTCACTAATTTTGAATTCGGAATATCGGCTTTTTTGCTTTTCCTAGTCTAAATTAACTTAAAATTATGATTAAGTTTTTCTGAGCAATTCTGGACATAATTTATTATTATGTATACGTATGTGTGAGAAAGTGTATATGTGCATATATATACAAGGAGTTCACAAACTGTTTCAACAGAATAACAGGGGTGGTAGTACCCATCAAGACGAAAAAAATTTACAGTCGCTTGAAATTATTGGTGTATGAGACACGTGTGGACTCCTTGGAAGATCTTGCAGTGAGAATCATTGTTAGCGCAAACAAGATAAACACAACCCAGAAGTCAACAAGTGGGTGGGCCAGTCTTTCATTCGTCATTCGTGAATTCGTTCGTCAGTCTTTCATTCGTGATCCTGCAACGGCGCCCTTGGACGCCGCTTTTTGTCTTTCCCTGATCTGAATAGGCCTATGCAATTTATAATTTCGTTCATTCTTTTTTATTTGGCCCCAGTGTCAAAAGTTTAACTTAGGTATTTAATTTTACGATTTCCTGACATAATGGAATATGGCTATGGGTTCCACTGCAAATACTGTTCGTCTTGATGGCTACTTTTACTCCTCTTATTTTTTTTTTAAGAGTTTACGAAGCCCTGTACAAATACAATTCACAAGTAAAAAGAAAGTAAATAAAAACAAAAAAGACATTAAAAGAGTGCCTGTTTCTCCTGAAAACAATGTAAAAACTGTTAAGAATTCTTGAAAGAAAGGAGAAATAAGACCAAGGAATTTTCAAATATTATATTACATAATCAACAAGTCGAAGTGAATCTTAATTATTCACATTAAGAGTGTGAAAATGAGATAAAATGTCAAAGAAGGATGGACTGTGATTTGCCTTTGTCGTCATCAAGATTAAGAGTCAATTTGTTTATCTTATTTTATAATAAATGTGAAAAATAACGCCTCTTTTACTTCTCTCCATGACGAAGAAAATATGATTTAGCCTTATTCTTTTTTCATAAAAATTTTTAACTATAAATGCAAGAAAAGAAGAACATACGACGAAAATCAAAATATAATTAATTACTTTAAAATATCATTAAAAAAGTGCAGTAAAATAAAGTAATTAATAAATACTTAAATTTGTTTATGTAAGCGAATTTAACTACAGAGCACAAATAAACTGAATATGTATTAATATTAGAAAAAACAGAATATAAATCTACCAAAACGTAGCGAGCTAGCTAAAACGTAGAAAACACAAATCAAACAACATAAAGCGTAAATTTAGGAAATCAAACCTGAAACATAAGTAAATTGAAACAAAAACTAAACAATTAAATAACAAAAGTTGATAATTCTTTGGTCTCTATCAAGGAGTAGTTAAGAAAATTAGCAAAGGCTGTTCCTGACAAAGACCAATGAATTACCAATTTTTGTTATTCAATTGTTTGTTTTTGCTTTAACTTACTTCTACTCCAAAAATGATTTCCAAACTTATGCTTCATATCGCTTGACTTGTGCTATTTATATTATATTTTATTCACAGTGGTTTCGCAGTATTTTGCGCGACATTAATTAATCGTAAATTATGTCACTTAAATATTTTTCAACTATTGATCTCTCTCTCTTTCTATTTATATACATATATATATTTTTTTCCATAAAAATACTTTCATATCTGAAACTGAAATTTTCTCTGAAACTCTTTGCTATCTCGAATTTCCGATTCTTGCGTCAAAGCAACGGATAAGCAACTGAATCTCCATTCCCTTTCCTCGGAAACAGTAAGTAGTTAAAAGTGGCCTTGAGGGCTTGTCCATCGGTAATCCCTAGGTTTTACGCCGGTGGGGGTGATCTTTTCGTTTCAATGTGTCCTAAAATGTAAGCCATTCAAAGCCTATATAACAGTGATCGACGTGGAGAGTTTTCTATGACCTTTTACTTCTAATAGAAAACTACCAAGTAAGAGCTGCATTTTCTCATCTCTGTTCTTCGAAACAAAAAAAAAAAAAAAAAAAAAAAAAAAAAACTCTTACATTCCTGGAATGTCATTTCTTGGAAGTGGACAGCCAGTTGCAACATGCCGAAATTTCGACAGATCTGAAATTTCCAACAAACGATGATAATGAAGTAGAACTGCAGGAAGATTAGGGTGTTCTGAAAAATACTACACTTGAATTCGCCTCGATCTTGTTTCATAGAAAGTTATTTGGTCCTGAAAAGCCTTAAACAGACCCAGGTCTTATTACCAGGTCTTATAACCGCCTTATTTTTGCTTTATTTAAACATTGATAAAACTTGTACTTTTAGTTTAAAATTAAAATTAAATACTGATAACATTTCACATTTTTATTGATGTGTAGTCCATGCTGTTAACTTTGCATCTATTATTATTCCAAAATCTACCCGAAATTAGAACCTTATCACCCTGAAAACTCACTGTCTCGAATTTTTCTACTGTATATGGTAATACAATTAGTACTTATTTAAGTTCACGAACATTAATACCTATGTAAAAAGAATTCATAATTCTATAAGAAATAGGCAATTCTAAAAGACAGCTACTTCTTCAAATTGTGTATTATCATAAGCTCGATAACGGGAAAAAAAAAAAAAAAAAATCTTTACTCTTTGATGAACTGGTAACATACAAAATAAGAGAGCTTTCGTCGATTCTTCTTTGATCTATTTGTAAATATTTCTAAATACGGAAAATAACACTAGCCATATCTGAGCTCGCAACATATTTATAAACCATTTGATCATAATTCTAAAATTACCAGATAATCATGTCAAAAAGCGAATGTTCAACTTGTATTTCTCACGAGGTTGAAACAAACACAGATTGAATCGGTTTCTTTGTGAAGATTTAAGAGATAACTTTAAACACGGCACTGACTGTTCTTTCATGAATCTCAACAAACATTTCTTATCGAAGATGAGTGTTTAGTCTGTTGTCGCCAGGCCGTAACCCTAAGATTGTTACGCCCTTTTTCTTCAACCTCTAGGAAAAAGAAAAAAAAAAAAAAAAAAAAAAAAAGATAGTATATTTCTGCCTCCTTATTTACGCTATGTATATTATTATTATTTTGGTGAGTGCATTGTTATGATAACTAACCTAATTTAAATTCTCCTCTTTTGGAAAAGAGTGCAGGTTGCAAAAGCAATCACTAATGTTAAGAATTCTATCACTATTCTATCGACAGTTCAGCGTAAATTTTTACTAAATGATTTAAGAGTTCTGACTTGCCTGTGAAACAAGAATTTTCCAAAATAATTACAAAGACTAACGGCGTGATTGCAAATGCATCCGGTTTGGAAATATATCAATAAAAGGAATATTACTGTAGAATAAATTACGGCTCCTTAAAAAAAACATGGAAAACATTATCAGTGAGAAAATTTATATAAATACATGAAAGAATAAACCAAAAACATCTAACTCAATAGACTACACACCCGATGAAAGGAACTAAAGTTGAAGAGCGCTA
The DNA here is from genome assembly GCF_044657685.1 of Stegodyphus dumicola. Lineage (NCBI taxonomy): Eukaryota > Metazoa > Arthropoda > Arachnida > Araneae > Eresidae > Stegodyphus > Stegodyphus dumicola. The sequence goes on from NC_140780.1 coordinate 164,991,298, forward strand.
ATACTAAAATATGTGAATGAAGAACGATCAAACTATATTCAGAATTCTAACAGTAGCCATATTTTGCTCTCTCCTTCAAAGGCAATGCTATATTTAGTGTCAAAGACTCATCAGAATCCTAGTAGAAACTACGGCTGGGATACCAGTAGTTCTATCCGGGTTCTAATCCTGGCAAAAGGGGTGGCTGCATGGGTATTTTCGTAATTTTCTCCAAATGAATACGAGTTAGTTTTCTTTAGAACGTTCCCTACGAAAGCAACTCTCCTGTTAGGAGATAGCCTTCGCGTGTTTTGCGGGTTTAATTCATCAGATCATGTACTTAGAACTGATCTGCTGTAATTCTTTAGTAAAGCAAAATTGCTCTAGCTCAAAATGTAACATTTCCCAATATCCTTTGGTGACAATAATTGCTATGCCATATTACATCTGTTGCTTTTCATTACCCTTTTCGTTTTTCATTGCATCGGTTTTTTACATTAACTGTTATAAGGTAGGATTTAAAAAACATTTATTACACATTTCCCAAACACTATCAAAGTCTTTTATATGTTTTCAACCACAAGTCTAAGAATACTTGGCTATTAGTTAAATATAGAAAAGCATGCAAGAGCTATCTGACTTCGCGAAAGACTTCCTTAGGAAGAGTAATTAGTATTTACATTACCTCATGCAGGCATATTGTTCTGCAGCCAAAACAGAACTCACAGTAATCATTGAGGCAATCACATATTAAAGCAGATTTAAGATTCAAGAAGTCTGCATATTTTGTTTCAATACATTCAAGCATAGTTTTTCTTAAAAAAATAATCAATAAAAACGGAATAATGCCTCACATTATTTTATATATATACGCTTTTCTGAAGAAAAGCTAACACAGTATTCATGTATTAGGCGAATTACACTCATATTGTATGAGAAGCTAGCATTTACATTTAGCATTGTTCAAAATGCAAATAGTATTTTAAGATAATAATTTTAAGCTTCTCTTTTTAATCCAACATTACACTCACACCTTTTGGTTTCGGACCAAACCTTAAAGTTTTATATAAAAAACTGTGATTTATAATGCTATCGATATTATCCTCAGAATCTTTGAATTTGACAATTTGAATTAAAACTTTGAATTTGAAGAAAACGTATTTCTCTTTTGCACACTTTTCTGATTCTCTTCTGAATACCGCTTTTTGGTGTACATTTTCTTTCTTGCAAAACAAATTCGCATGTTTTCAAAACAATTCCCAAGTTAGTTCCAAAATCTTTCTTAATTCGGTTGCAGCCCATGCAATTCTCATATTATGCGTATTTTGAAAAATCTTCGATTAAAGTAAAGAAAAATACTTTGGATTTGTATGTTTACAATAAAATACTCTAGGACTATTTATCTAAGAAGCATGACTTCGTGGAGGACTTTTTAAGAGAAATTAGATAGTAGGAAGAAGGCCACGGAAGGCTACGGAAATGTATATACCGCCAGTTCCCCCCTACCATTAGCCAGGATTTAAACCTAAATTGAACGTACACTTTTCAGCAAGGGAAAATGAAATGTTCATTGTTAAATAAATATTTATGTTGTACCATTCATACGCAGAACAATAAAAGTATTCATATCATCAATTCTTTGCCTTCCTCAGCTATATCTGTAGCCGAAATTTAATCCCACTTCACCGTTTTTATAAATACTGATACTTTTTATTTTTAACTTAAAGACTGCGATGAATAAGATAGCTATTAAAGTATTTTCTCGCAAACCTTTCCTTCTAGCCTGATAGTGCCAAGTTCTGTAAATTTAAAAAATATTCGCGTTATTTTGCCCTTCCTCAAAACGTTAACCGAGCTCCCTTAAATTTTAAAATTGATTTTGCCACGTATTGATTGTTTCGTGTTACTAACAAAGACAAACCATCGCAAAGTACCTGCGAAGATTACGCTGAACGTTTCCTTTCTAAAGGTTGAATTTTATGCCAGCCTGCTACAAGAACCAACCAATCAAAATTAAGTAATTGCGGGCTTTATTCTACCATTTCGCTGAGTCAGCTGCCCATACACCTCTTTAATCGTTTATGAAGGATCCGAGGCCTAAGGTGTAGCAGAGACAATAAGGATAGGGAATAAGACATAAAGATATGTTAAATGTATTCTTTTTGGGATGTAGGTTTCCTTTAAAGAAATACTATTGTGATAGTTACTCGCAGTTACTTATCCATGACTACTTTCCTTTGTTATATTCTTATAGTAACTGCACCCTTGGGAAATTAAATGATTCGCATAATTTTGCCCTCTTGATTTTTGGACCATAAAATTAGTAAAAAAAAGGGAGGATATGCGAAGAAATGTGGTAATTCACTTTATGGATTTTCAAAAATGTCTCTCATTAGTTTCGGGCAAAAATTGTGAAAGAAAATATGTAGGTTGGGGCAAAAGTCATGGCAACTATTTTTTTGCTTGAAGATACCAGTCCGGTTAGAAAATGTGACATATACAGATGAAAGGACAAGGTCTTAACTACATGTGTGGACAATGAATAGCACTGAAATATCGTAACACACGAATTTATTATGGTAGTATACAGGGCAATATGGCCTTCACGTGCAAAAGAATGATAGCACAATACACATAAAGTTGACATGAGTCCCTGTAGTACCGTGCGGTCACTGTTCTGCCATGGGGAAGAAAGTGGCAAACAATGACACCTCTGACGTCATACGCGACGATCACCATCAATTTGACTGGGAAAGGATTCTGACGGACCTTCTGCTGCCTTGGTGATCCAATATGTCGCCACTCCGCGGACTGACATTTCAGTTCTGGTTTGTATGCCCTAGCCCAAAATTCATCGATGGCGATTATTCGTGAAAAGAATTGATCGCTGTCCTGTTTCCAGCGTGCAAAGTGGTCGGAGCATATTGCATAGCACACCCACCATTGAACTTCCGTCAGTGCATGCGGTACCCACCGCGAAGCGATTTTGCGTAGCTGTAGCTCATTACGCAATATCCTGTGGACGGTGCGTTTCTCGATGCCACTTGCCCTCTCTAACTCCAGTAACGTCCATCGTCTGTCTTCATCCATGATGAGGTGTTCGATGACGACACACTCACCGGTCGTCCCGAACGTTGCTCATCACTGGTTCACACACGTCCTTGCTGAAACTTTCTTACCCACCGTGCTACTGTACGATATGGTAGGGCATTATTCCCAAGGGCTTCTACTAATTCACTGTGACATTCGATCGCATTTCTCCCTCGGAGAACGGCTATTTTGATGTAAGCGCGCTGCTCAACACTGGTTATTTCCATCTCGCACGACACTCACCAACTGAACTGATTTCAGAGCCCTCGCTACCACACAGCCAGCTATCACAGAGCCATCTGTTTTTCTGCATACACACTATGCCTGCAGAACTTCCTCATGACACATATATGTTTTGTGATCCGTTCACATATCTGCAAGAAAAAAATAGTTGCCATGACTTTTGCCTCAACCCTCGTAGATTTCTCATTAAGAACAAGCAAACAAAATAATAATAATAATAATAATTCCTTCGCAGTGCAAGTAGCAGATCTAAAATCATTACACTTTGCTGTATGACAATACACTTCTACATTCAATACCTGGAAACTCGCAAAATTCTTTTAGCTTTTGTAATCTCTTACTATGAAATTTCTGTATATCTTAGCTACAAGAGAGTTTAGATAAATTACGTTAAAAAAAGGCAGTTCATCAACACCGTTTTACAAAGTTGTAATTAATATGAGCACAGCATCCAATTCCTAAATGCCTTCTGCACATATCTTGTTTACTCTTGCGTGAAATTTATTTTTGCTCTACTTTTCTCATTCCACTTTCTCATTCCACATCTATGCTACTGATACCAAGATACCAAGCACTTTAAATGTTTTACTAGTGTACTGAATTACAATATCCGCTGCCTTTCCAGTTAAATGATCAGTTTTTAGAAGTTGTACTTTAATTTCAAAGTTTGGTACAATTAATGTAATAGGTATAAGTACAAGTTTCTTACGTAATTAGCTTGAAGTTGATTAACACTGTAGTCTTATTTTCCTCAGAAAGTCCTCCCAGAAATCATCCTTCCCTTTAGTCAGATATCTTCGTTACGCTTTGCTATAATCTAATTTATCTATATTACAGATAATGTAACAAAACTGGCATTATTTAATTTGTTTCAAATTTTATCTATTACGAAAACGTAATTATGTTATTAACTAAAAATATGATAATTTCATTTATTTGAATGCAGAAAAGTACACATAAGGGCAAAGGCATTTCACACATGTACGTTGGTATGGGCTTAGGGTAGCTCTGCTAATATCAAGTTAGATGTGGAGTTTTATTCCCAAAATCCATACTCAATTTGGCATTCATTTTAAAGAACAGCTCCTTGCATTTCGAAAGAATCTTACTAATCTGGACTCATTATTTCATGCCATTTTGGAAGGAAAAGTACAATACTTAAAGATACTGAAGAGCTAAAACATTATGAACAGCTACTCAATAACGCATTGCAAGATCTCTGGCCTGCAAAACAGCTGCAACTCGCCTTGGTACGGAGGTCACAAGTTCTTGGTAGATGACTGGAGACAGGTTGTGCCAAATATCTAAGCAGAGGTCATGCAAAGTCGAGATATTTTGACATGCTGGTATTTCAGTTGACATCTCAAATGTGCTCTATCGAGTTAAGATCTGGCGAGTTAGGCGGCCAGGACATTAACTGGAATTTACCCTTACGCTCCTCGAACCACTCCAACAGAATTTGAGCCTTCTCACATCAGGCGTTGTCCTGCTAGAGGATTCCATTTCGAGTTAGGTACAACTGATTCACAATTATGTTCAGATAGTATGCAGTTTTCATGCTCTGTTCTATATGAGTGAAAAAATAAAAGTTTATAAAAAAATTAGTTGCTAGCACAAGATACTAATGAGCCGCTTACTCTGCGGGTTAGCTTATACGCATCGAGGACACCAGTTCTCCCGTTATTAATTTAATTATAAACTGTCCTTGAGAGTCCGTTCAAACACACGGAACATCGTAATCAGTTAAATACCAAGGATTTCTTATAGAAGGTGGAAAGTTCAAATACGCAAACCATATATTCATGGAGCTATAGGTTTATTTGACTATTAACTGCACAAAAAAAGTAAAAATTTCAAACATTCCAAAATTTTCTTAAATTAATTTCTTAGTTTAGCTTGACATGTGGGTAATTTAGTTGCTCTTGTGTACGGCTTCCAAAATTCAGACGGAAAGGTAAGCAATTTAAGCCAAAGCAAATAACGGGGAAAGTTTTGAGGCTTCTGTTTGTTTCAGCGTAGGAAGAGTGCCCGGCGGGGGCTGGTGATCAATATAACCGCTCCCTTTCCCTCAGTTTTCTCTTTTCTTCGTTCTCGCCCATTGAGTCAAAGGCATAGGCGCTTAACAGTACAAGAAGCTTCTTTTTCATAATATCTAGCTGAGATCACGAAGACGAAAATCATATTAATGAATTTTTAGGCGTCTAATTTAAAACTGTGGATTACTTATGATTTAGACAATATTCTTTCCGAAATTTTAGCATGATTTTCAATGAAGAAGAGAAATTCCCCGATTTATTTCATATTCAACATTAAATTTGACAAAACAAAAGTGTGAAGGAGAAATAAGCTGAAATTAAAACCGAATAAGAAAATCAAATAACAAACAAAGTTTTTTTTAATAGCCTTTAAATTAGAGGTTCAAAATTCAATCATTTTAGTACAAAAGCTAGCTGCAATCCAAATTTGAGCAAACCGTGACAATATGTTCAGAAATATCAAATTAAAAAAGATTTTTTAGATTTCTAGGAATAGTTCAAGTGCCCTTATTATTGTTTACTTCCATAAAAAACAAATGCAATGCATCTATTATTACAACTCTTGTTTTCTCTACTATACTGCCTAAATATTTAGGCACATTTAGCGTAAATCAACAGTTAGTTTCACGCATTTAGTATATTTTGACATAACTTTGCACTTTTATTGCAGAGGAAAAATCCACTGAGCCTTTATGATGATTACAAATAATTTAATAGGCCATCTATACCACATTTAGCTTTTAATGGCTTTAGTATAAATTAGAAAGCAATATAAATAAAATTTTTGCTTTAGTTATTATTGAAAAGGAAGGTGATTTCCGTTACCCCTTTTTTGACATTTCTCTAAGCTTGGGTGGTTTGAAAATTGCTGTAAAATTTCCTATGGAGTAATTCAGTTGTAAAGTACAGTACGTTCCCTCGGGGTTTACGATTTATAAACGGCACAGTATATGCATTTCAAAGAAGAATTGAGATATGGCAATAACCTCAAAATCTTGAAATAATCAACAGTAATTAACCCATACGCTACCAAACTAAAATGTTTTGTTCAATAACTGTAACTTCATTAAAGTTTGAGGAAATTTGAAACAGATGCCTTGGTCACTCGTAAATATCCATAATTAGAAATCCACAGGCTCGGCGATTAATTTAAAATTAATGAGCTGGCAAAAAACTTTCTTTCACAGATAAAGTGAGAGCACATTAGCGAATTTGGATTAGACCACATCTTTGCAATGAGGGAAAAAAATAAAAAGGGACGAATCTTCTATTAAGATAATGAGTGGATACCATTAGCATGTAACAGTAAATTCGACTTTCGATAATCAGAAATGTATTTATTAAAAATGATTTAAAGGCCTTGCGGAAAGATAAAGCGGAAATTTAAAAAAAGTTATTTTAACGGGATATGGGAAAAAATGAATTGGTGTCGTAGATTTTAATGAAATAACCAAGCTGAATGAGTTCATGAACTAATCTAGAATACTAGTGAAGTCCATTTGCTATTAGTAAGATAAATAATTTTAGACTCAATCGAAAGCTTTCATCTGTGAATTACATTTGCACACAGTAAGAGATGCCGATTGAAGTGTAACAACCAATTTGTTTCATGGCGCATAAAGTATTTCAAATTATTTAATCAATATAAACTCATAAATCTTCAGAAAAAATATGTAAAGTTAATGGCGCTGTAATTTTCCACCCTACCACCCAAAATAAATCTCAGCTGGGTTGGGATTATTACAGAATAGTTTCAAAGTACAGGGAGAAAAAAAAATTATTACTCATAATATAACAGCAATTAAGAAGAAAATAATTTGAAGGGGATTCTTCTTCTTCCTCCCCCCCCCTTTGTCATTGTAAAACCGAAATTTGACTCATAATGGAATGTTTTTCAGAGCTGAAGCTTATTTATATAGATCACTTTAGCCGGAACAGTCAGAAAGTATAGAAAATGATAAGCTGTGCTGACAGCTGGTAAACATAATAAATATGCGAGATCATGAGCAATTTGATCAGAAAAATTCTCACACTCTTTATTCATCTTTTGATTTAAATTGCTAAATAAGATTATTAACACCACCGACATTTTCAAGTATATGATTTCGATTCGCAAACCGTCCGAAGACGTCAATGAAAACAAAAATGTGACAGCCGTGTAAACACAGATTAGAAAGAACTAACTGCAATTCTTAAAACCACTGAATACTCGACAATTATGATTCTAAGAAAAGGACACAAGTGGCAGTGAAATTTAGCTCTTATTCTCATTGCAATTTTCGTTTTTTTTTTTTTTTTTTTTTTTTTTTTCCATGACTATATTTGTATCTAAAAATATCCCAGAAATATTAAATGCAACCAACTGCCATTTAGGAACTCTAGACAAATTTAAAACCCCAAAATTCCAACCATCCATTACAATAGTAAAATAAGGTGAGTTCATTAAAGAGGAAAATTCATTTATAAAGATCACTTTGGATCGCACTTCATAATGGCATAGGGAAAAAAAATGATAAACTGACAAAGAAGAAACTCAATAACTAACAAACATCTTCTTTACGGCCAAAAATTTTCATTATATTTGCCCTTTTAAAATGAAATATAGCAACTATACTGTTCAGAATGTGAATAAGGAAGACCTTCTTATGAATACTTACCTGATGTAAATCAAGAATTTATGGTATTATCTGTAGTTAAACCGATAAATTAAAGGAGACAGTCCTTTCTACTTACACTTAAATAGATATCAACTCTCCATTTGTGCCTACTGTGTATGAGAAAATATGGCGACTGCGATCATTATTTATTCAGTTGTCCTTTAACAACAGAAAATCATCTTCAACTCGCGGATCCTGGAGTTTCGCCTCCCAAAAGATGTGCAACCTAACCTCAACTTCGCCTAAAAATTTAAAAAATAGTGGACGCGAATACACAGTTAGAATAGGCAGTTGCCAATCATCCTAACTTAGGGCTGCTTCTCCAGTAAATTCCTTCAGTTAGCATGGATGTTTTCGATGCTCAGAAGTTCAGTGGCACAGTACAGATTCATAAAGATTAAGCTCAGTTACAGATCATATTTCATTATTCAAAGAAGTATAAAAGCTTTTCTCTGATAATTAAACTACTTTGTGTTATTTTAATTTGAATCATTATCTTATTTTGTCACTATCATAACTTTTTTCCAATTTAGTTAATTTTTCTTTCCTTTACATTTCACATTCTCGGCAATACTTCCCCTTACTCTGAACCCATTACTTAGTATCTGAAACCCATTACTTAGTATAAAATAGAATTAAGTGCTCTATTTTCATTTTACTTAAAAATTTGCTTTCCCTCCCAAAACGTTTTAGGATTTCTCATTACTGAATAAAAAGGTGAGATTTGACTAATTTTTTTCATGAAATTTTTCTTGTCTAAATACTTCACTCATAGTCTTAATAAATAGATAAATAGTCTTAATAAGTGAGACTTCGTTTTTTAAGAATGCAGGATAAGCAAGTCTTTCACTTGCCCATTAAAGGCTTAACATGCTATACTTTTTTTTCATTAGACATAATATTTTCACACGAAAGCAATTAATTATTTCTTTATGTAATAATTGTTCCTAGCCCATCTGTTACCTTCTTGTAAAAAAACTACAATATTAAGCAAAGTTTGCTTTCAGGCTTGTCAGTAATATCACTGGCTTTACATCAGTACAGTATTTCCATTAGAGATGTCGTACTTCATAATTTTTTGAAGCAATGCCCGAATCTGTTTCTAGCCTCTTGTCTTCAACACAAATTCCAGTAATAGAAGGATATCTAGTCACGTGACTGATTTTAAACATGATAAAACTGATTTTAAAAACTTTTTCTGGATGAGTTGATGAAATTCCAATATATGAAAGCTTAAATTCAGTCATTAATCTTTAACAACTTTGACGATAATAATTTCGCTCACAGTTATTACACTTTAAGACTTTTACTTGATATAGATACAGCATTTTAAGGAGCCTACCAGCGGCCGAGCGGTAAAGTTGCTGAACACTGGTAGTTCGGTCCGAGGTTCGAATCCCGCAATCAAGCTGGCTGCATGGGCGTTTTCGTGGTTTTCCCCATGTGTGACGTGTATACGAGCCAGTTTCCCTTAGAAAGTCCTCCACGAAGGCATCCCTCCCCTTAAACAGATAGCCCTCGAAGCTTTGCCATAATCACACACACAGCATTTTAAGGTCATCATACCAAGACTTGGTCTCTGATAAGCACATCTACAATACTTTTTTCGCAAAAAAGTGGCTAAAGAAGTAACAGTACTTTTCTGCTTAAAAACGCAATTTCTTTCATAAAAAGCAACTCACTTCTCAGAAACGCACATACAGCATCTCTTAAGGGTTGTTTCGAAGCAAACCAGGTCTGAATTATACAGAATACTGAGCAGTTTCATATGCAGTATTTTGCTGCAGAACAGTGTTATCATTATCATGTTGTGTAACAAGAAACAATTTTTATTGAATAATAATTACCGATTTTGTACGTAAAATGCTAAGAAATATTTCTTCCACGTCGACTTAGAAACGAATAGCTTAAAACCTTAAGCAGCCCCCCCCCGCATAATAAATTTGGTTGTGACTATGTTAAAAGAAATTTTTCTTCATCTCTAAGGCGATGAAGAAAATCATCGTAACACTGCATTAGAGAATTAACTTTGTTTAAAATCAATTTTCTGGTACATTATTGTGAAGTTCCACATTCTGTTCCACGTGCAGATACGGCTCAGGGATAATGTCCCTGAACACTGTTAGTTTGATGCGACGGAGGTAAAAATAGAAGGAGGGGCCAACCCTGCATTACTAGTGAAGCACTGCTCCCAGGCTTTGGACTCCAGATGGGGTGTTTTTTGTTTACATCCAGAGCTTCCTCGACAGCGTTTTGATAGTATTTCCACACACGACAGTTCCATGCATACAAATAAAAAAGCAGGTCACTTCCGAAAAAAAAAAAAAAAAAAAAAGACATTCATTGTTGGATAGATAATAGAAATTTGTATAGTTTAGTGACATTTAAGCAAAAATCACATCTTGGTTATTCTTCGATAACTTGCAGCGGCGATTTTGCGGTACTTTTAAAATTGTATACGTCTTTCGATACCCTTGATCGAGTATTCGCTACTTTTATTTTATGTCCCAAATACCAAAATGTTTTAAATAAAATACGTGTTTTGTCATCCATATATTATCATTTTATTTTTATATAACTGAAAAATAATCACTTTGGGTTAACTAAAAAATGACAGAAATAAAGTTCTGTCTTTCGTTTATAAAATTTTATTTAGCAACATGTTTAATTGATGACTAAATGTAATACAAAATTATGAATGAAAAATCTTTGTTATTCAGTACATATAACTGAGTAGTGGTCTACTATTTTTAAAAGAGTTTCAAGGCATGAAAAAGCATCATCAGTGTTATTAATCGGTATATCAATATACTTTGCATATTTTTACCTTCCAGTGTGAAAACTTCAGGTATTTGTGAATTTAGATCAATTAGTTGTTTTAACTGTTTTAAAAAATGAAGCAATATTATGCAGAGTAAGTCAATGAAAATTGCGATCTGATGACAGTGAGGTTAATGTTTAAATGTGAAATGGATAGTTATTATTTATTATATTATCAGAGAACTATTAAACTGGGTAAAACCGCTAAAAGAGGTATTGAACGCTCTGCCAAAATATATTTACTAAAAAATCCGAATTTGATAATGAATGTATCCTAAAACGTGTTTCAAGTCAAAAGTTTGAAACTTGATGGCTAGATGCAAAATGCCGCCCCCAAATTAAAAAAAAAAAAAAAAAAAGCCAATGATTAATAAAATTGTTATTTCATACTCACTTAGTAGTTACATAAGACAAATTGTATAAAAAGTACTTACATATGAGAACTTACAATGAATTTAAGATATTCAGGCGTGGTATCGCGAGAGTCCGGCCGCTCTTGTTTTTTGCTGCCTGCGTACTTTTACGCGCTGCACCGCTAGGAACGGTCCTATATGCTTGCAAAGAGCATGTATTTGCCTTTAACAACATACGTAAATGTTTATTAAATTATTTATAAATGTATTTGGAAATGAAGGATTTATTCATTCATAAACTCCTGTGAAAGTTACTGTGTAGAAAGCTAGATATTAAATATATATAAATTTATAATGATTATAAATATTATCTAAATATATAATAAAATCAACATTTTATTGCAAACATAAATTGAAATTCTGTTGACAAGAATTGTTCGTACTGGAAAGCCATCTGTAAAACAAATTCTATAAATATGTATTATTGAATTTAAAGGTTAAAAAAAATTGTTAAGTACTAAAATAATTATTTCCTTGATTTCCTTACATTTTATAACAACTCAGTTACAAGTTTTAAATAATATTAAAAAAAGAATCCCCTTTTTCCTTCCCGTTCAGAATTATTCAGAGAAAGTTAAGTGCATGGAAATCAGCACCAATATTTAACACATTTCACAATTGAAATAAATGGTGCTTTAATTTGAAATGAACCGAACAGAGAATTAATTATAAATTGACTCGGATTTTCGATTTAAAAGATGCCTCAAAAGCTAAAAAATCATCTTATATTTGAGAAAGTACTTTAGGAAGAAGCTCTGTAAATAGAAGAGAAATAACGCGTAATTTTAATATTAATAATACAATGAACTTTTATCTTAATTTTTGTAATCCTTAACCGAATAAAATCAAATTACCTTAATCAAATTACCTTAATTAATTTTTCCTAATGGAATTAACGAAAACTTGTGAAAATATTTCACAAGTTTTCGTTAATTCCATTAGGATTTCGTTAATTCCATTAGGATAATATTTCACAAATTAGCAAATTGTTCTATGAAAAATATAGCATTTAATTCCGTTCAGAATGAAATGTTGTTTAAAAATACATACTTTTCACATACTTAGGACTCTGAAATATTATAGAAAAAGAAAATATATACATTTATACGTATATTTACGACGTAATTACAAAATGTTTACATTCGATCATGTCAAAACCCGCTATCTTAATGATAAGTCACTGATTGTTTTGATCTTCACGACGGGATCGCCACTTCTTCAAATCAGTGAATGAAAGAAAACCAGTTAGAGCCTCTCTTCTTACTTCCAACCTCCATGTTTGATGTAGTCTCAAAGCTCGGAGAATGGGTTGGCTACATGAGCGTTTTCCCTCTTGATATAAGTCGGTTTCTATTCGAAAGTTCCCCATGAAGGTATTCCTCCCTTTAGTTAGATAGTACTCGGGGGCTTTGCTATAATCAACCCCCCAAAAGAACAGTTTGTTACAGCAGCTACAGTTTGTAGATCTTGCAGTATTAAAAATTTTCAGAAGAAAATCACATTCAGAATAATTTCATTGAAAACATTACCTAACAACTGGATAGGTTAAAATAAGATTTTTTATAATATATTGCTATTTTTTATTATATTTTACTATTGGATAAAATAATGTTTCTGTAACAGTAATTCCAATTAAAAATTGTTTTTCGGCTTGAACGCTACTTGGTACGGCAGTTTTCATATTAACACAAAACATACATAAAATCTATGGACGAATAAGTAACAATTAAACATTACTATGCGGAATATTCACACTGTTAACTATTCCATCTGTATTAAAAATGAAATAATTAATAAAAAATAAATTTCCATACATATTTTTCATTTTGCAAAGTGGTATCAAGTTCAGCAGCAAGGCTTGCTGAAACTATATAGCTAAAGTATTAAATGGATAATTATCAAAAAAAAAAAAAAAAAGATTAATAATACTTTAAAAAACTTGAAAAGCCTAACGACAGAGTTGGATTGGATTAAAATATTTGGGTTACGGCAAATCATACCAACGGATTGGGGAGAGGGGGAATAAGAAGTTATTTTATTGACGGGACGAACGCCTTCGTGGAGGATTTTCTAAAGGGAACTGGCATTACACATGGAGGAAACTACACTGGTGAAATAAATTAAGAGAATTTGCCTGTTTTATCGAATTGCATGAAAAGAACCGAACTGAAGGAAAAACTACTGCTTCTAAATAAAAATGCATATCTTGTACGGCAAATACGTAAGCGTACACGTGGTGTAGGCGGAGCCAGCAGAAAAACAGGCTTTATAAGCGCGTGGAGGGTAAGACGAATTGCGATCGCTAGCACACTTCGGCGAATTTTTTGGTGTTATTTTGCAGCAATCGGTTAAATTCACATCGGAACAGTAAAAATGAGTAACCACCAACGTTTAGATGATGGAATGAGGTGGCGATTTGTGGAAAGGCTAGAGGCAGGCCAATCACAAGTCCAGATATGCAGACAGTTTAATGCCCAGCGTCGTGCGTAACCTATGTAAACAGTTCCAGGACACTGGATCAATCGAGGGAAAGCCTGGGCAAGGTCGTCCAAGAGCTACGACGGTCAGAGAAGATCGCTATTTGTCCATTTTAGCGAGACGTAACAGAGGGGTTACAGCTTCTCAGCTCTCTCGGGACCTGTATGCACCCACAGGAACCCGTGTAACAAGGGTGACTATTTCCAAAAGACTAAATGAGAGAGGGTTGTTCGCCCGAAGACCGGCTATTTGCGTCCCGCTCACGTCCACGGACAGGAGAGTCCGATTAGCATGGTGCAGTGATTGGAGTACGGAGCAATGGGCGACCGTTCTGTTAACCGACGAATTCCGTTTTAACCTAAACACCGATTCTCACCGTACTTTCACATGGAGAGAGTCAGGGACTGGCTACCTACCTTTCGCGAAATTAACAATTATGGCGGTAGCGGTGTAAAGGTCTGGGCAAGCATCATGTTGGATGGCCGCACACTTCTCCACGTCTTTGACAGAGGCTCTGTGACTGGTGTGAGGTATAGGGAGGAGGTCTTGGAGCCCTATGTTTGCCTTTTCCAGGGTGCAGTGGGCCCCGAGTTCATCTTACGGACGATAACGCGAGGCCACATAGAGCTCTTTTGGTCGACGAATTTCTCGAGAGTGAAGATATTCGGCGGATGAATTGGCCAGCCAGGTCTACAGACCTCAACCCTATACAGCATGTCTGGGACTGTCTGGGGAGGGCAACTGCAACTCGCAACCCCCTCCGAGAACCATCCAGGAACTGAAAACAGCGTTGCTAAATGAGTGGGACCAATTGCCATAGGCACTGATAAACAGCCTTATTTCTAGTATGACATCACGCTGCGAGGCCTGTATGGCTGTAAGAGGGGACCATACCCCTTATTAACCCATTTCATTTTTGTCTTCTGCAACCGCTGTTTTAGACCTTCAGACTCCCATGAGTGTTGCACAAGAACATGTGTGTCTATTATAACTGTTGAATGTTTATTTTGTTTGTATTATATCAACCTATGTTCACACCAAATTTTATTAAAATCTGTCCAGTAGTTCTGGAGATCGTACATCAAATATGAATATTCTCTTAATTTATTTCACCAGTGTATGTAAACTCTCTTTCAGTCGGCTCGTTCACCGAGATTTGAATCCGGGTCGAATTTCAGCGATTTCACAATTCAGCCGCTCTTAACGATAGAGAATTCATCAGAGTTTGAAAATTCAAATTAGCAGAAACTGAATTCAAGATACTTGAAGGAGTCTCTTACATTATAAAATATCAGGAACTGAATCTTTAAATCGAATTTACTGAGTTTAGAGCCGAATTTTGGGAGGTAAATTTTCAGACAGAGGGAGTAATGGGAACCCTCACCTTCCATTACGTTCCTACAAAATATAACTCTTAATTCAACACACATGTTTTCCTTTGAACTCTACCCATTATCAGAAACTGAAGTCAAGATACTTGAAGTAGTCTCTTACATAATAAAATATAAGTAACTGAATCTTTAAATCAAATTTAATGAGTTTAGAGCCGAATTTTGGGAGATAAATTTTCAGACAGAGAGGGGGGACCTTCACCTTCCTACACAGTATAACTCATAATCAACTCACAAGTTGTCCTTTGAAATCTACGCCTACCTGCAGCCAAACGTAAACAGTATTCTTCTTATTTTATAATACGAAAATAACAAATATTCATGAATAAACTATTGGTTACTATCAAGTTACAAGGAGAGAGGGACTAAAGGGGGGAATCCTGGGGAAATACGGTAATTGTGGTTGTTTTCAAGCTAATTGCCTGCGGAAATGATGCGGTCCTTTCCTAGCTTATATGTCTTAATAATAATATTACAAATGCTACTTAAGTTTATACTTTTTTCCCATCAATGACTCTGTCATCCATCAATGAATCAATAACAACAAGAGTAACCTCTTATTATTGTTGTTGCTAATGCTCACTTGCCTGACGCCCAAGCTCACGAAATTCCTCGTAGCATGGAAGGCAAGTTTACGCCTGTCGTTGGCAACAGCCTTGAGCATCTTAGTGGTGACAATGAGATTTAGCTCAGTTCTGCCCCCAATTTTGATGAAGAGCACCCCGGGGGACGGGTCCAAAAGTCTAAAAATATTCAAATCGTAATTTACTTCTGATTAAGGCATTTGTGCAAAATTTTACCATTTTATCTCCTGCTATGTTTATGTAATAATTTGACATGTTCCTTTTTCTTAAACCAGGGGTTCTTAACTGGTGGTACGCAAAAGAAAAATAGGTGATACGCAAGGAAGCAAAGTATTTTTAACTATTAAATTCAAAAATTAAAACCCCAACATCTTGATTGAGTTTTTTTCTAATACTTGTAAATTTATGCGATCTGAGCTTTGTTCAAGAGTGGTGGTAGTAATAGTACTTTGTAGTGGTGGTACTAAAAGTTTTCAATTTTTGTTTAGGTGGTACGCGTTAGTCAAAAGGTTGAGAACCGCTGTCTTAAACCATCTATTAAGCCTACTTGTCTTAGTCAAAAATGTAAACTCGATTTTGCGTACTTTAAATTTGAAGTCAAAAAAACATACAGCACATTTTAATAACAATAACAGGCAATGCAAATAATTACTCGTACGCCAACCCCCTCCGACTACAAAAGGTTTTTTTTTTTTTTTTTTTCCCTCTCTCTGTTTTGGGTTAATTATTTTTACAGCCTCTGTGTTTCACATTCTTAAACTGATGATATAGCAAATTTTAGCTGAAAATCACCCTACTACAAGACAGACTTCATTTCATTTGCAAATAAAAAAAGGTATTAGAGTATGGACTATTTCTTTCTCTGTCATTAGAATTTATTTTCCCAATCAATTTATTTCAATTTTTTAAATATCAAAAAGCTAGAAAGAGTTTCTATATCTTTTTTTCTGGAAACCCTTTTTTTTAAATATTTTTTAACCTTTCTTTCTTTTCTTCTCCATTACTAGAATGGTTTTGTTTATAATTATATTTCTATTTCAAAAAGTTTTGAACAGCGATTAACTAATGACTACACAGCTATTAAGGAAACTGTCACATCATGAATATTCCAAATGAAAAATATTTGTTATGCTATAAATATGATAGCTTTATGGAAATCTGTTCCATTTTGGGTCGGCGTTTTTGCCGTTTTTGCCTAAATTTTGCCACCCAGTGCTTTTATAAATTCTAAAAAATCTGCCCCCCCCCTTGAGCGGCTGCACCGGCTCTGCTTGCATCACATTTAGAATGTAAGAGAAACGAGCCGCTCAACCGATATAGTGGTTAGCGTAGCTGACTGCAGTCCCGAAGGGCCCGAATCACGGAGAAGGCATAGATGTTTGTAAATGTATAATGTCTATGCGGCATAGGTGCACTCTAAATATGAGGCGAGCCGAAAGTCCTCTCGAGAGGTAGTTGGCAGAGGAAAGAGGGGGTGAGAGACCTTTGGACCCGTCCCCCGGGGTGCTCGCCATCAAAATTGACGGCAGAACTGAGCTAAATCCCACTGTCACACGCTGAGGTGCTCAAGGCTGTAAAGGCCAACGACAGGCGTAAACTTGCGTTCCTTTCTATGAGGAATTTCGTGGGCTTGGGCTGACTATACGTCAGGCAAGTGAGCATTAGCAACAACAATAACAACAAGAGTAACGATGGGAAAAAAAAAAAGTATAAACTTGAGTAACATTTGTAATATTATTCAATCTTTAGAGGCTACCAGTCATAAACCAGATATTTTTATTAGTCCATTCAAAGAAAACCAATGAATTCAAGGGAAGACGTTCCAGTGCAAAATCCTCATTAATATTCATGAGAAAAGAAAAATAAGATTTATTTAAGTCTGGTTTCTCCTTTCAGGAAGGAAGTACGCAAAATGAGTCGAAATAGACCGTTAATCATTTCTGCTTGTTAGAAGTCGGCAATTTTTAACAAGTTAAACCTCGTCAAAAAGGGCATGAAAACGTTAAAAAAAAAAAAAAAAAAAAAAAGTAATTACACTACATTTTCTTTAAAAAAAATGCTATGAAAACTGAACTATTCACCATAAAATGACATAAACAAGTAGGAATGACTTATTAACCGACAGAAATCGAATGGCTGGAACCCTTTGTTCCACCGGCTAGTATTCGTGAAGAGGCTAACTACTTCCACACCAGCAACCCAATTTCTCTGAAGCTAAACGCGATAACATCAAAAACAAGAACACCGACGGTATATCTTATCTCCCACGCACATCTCGGGCTAAACAGCTGCTGCTGTTTCACGAATCGGTAGTGAGATCAGCAGGTCGTGAAATCCAATCTTTGATCGTCGTATAGCATCTGCCTTGATTTAAGAACAGCCTTTTTCAGGCTATGTAATCACTGTAGTTGAGACAGAATGCAATAAGATTCCTTAAATGAATATTAAAAAAAACTTTAAATGCGTTTAAAATTTAGTAATGAACAGAATGCAAAGCATACTATACGGATAGGCGGAACGGCAATCATCGCTTAGCGTACCTTAGGGGAATTAAACCGAGTCGGTTTCTAAAATTGAACGACAGCATTACAACGGATCTGCAGTTAATAATTCCAAAACTGAGAAATTAAACTAGCGCATCTTCAGAATTATTAGCTCACAGCCGTTATAACTGAACATATATAAGGTCATCGACCATGCGACACATTATAATGCTTACAGAAATAATTCACTCATAGTTGTTAAAAGTTTTGTTAAATATATGCTTCAAACATTTTTACATGCATTTCTGTATTTTTATCTAGCCACAGATTTAGGTTTTTCATTTTAATAAACACTAGATCATTAATTGTTAAACATTCTGAATGCCGTGCTTGTATGGACATATCCTAAAGGTTTTTGTGGTCCAATTAAAAAATGATGTTTCCTGTTTCTTCCTTAAATAGCATTCTGTAAAACATTCGTAAAATTTAGCGATAAATCATATATGTTGTAGAGACATTAGAATTTTTTTTAATATATATATATATATATATAAACATTTTTTTTTTTTTTTTTTTTTTTTTTTTTTATAGGCCGGAGAGATGAAAAATTAACAACCGCCTTCGCCGGGAATCGAACCACGGACATCTGGAATACCGGTCTAGCGTGCAGAACCACTACATCACGAAGGCATGCTAGAAAGGTGGAAGAAATACCTTATAAGGCTAACTAATAAGTCTTTTAAAAAGAGGAAGCTCGAGAACAAGAAGAAAAGAAATCTATTATGTTTCTAATACTCGTACATCTATTTCTACACCTATAAAAATATTTCAGTACAAGGTAAATGTAGTGGAAAGTAAATGGGATGAAGGACATGAGGAAAAAGTAGACCTTTTTTGTAAAAACACATTGAAGTATTTTCTGCCTTAGGAAAAAAAGGGGGAAACTTGGTATAATCAGAGAAAAGTATTCTTATTTCTTCAAATATAACAAAACTGAAATCTCAACTTTTATGCTGATACTTAAGAAAGGTTTAGAAAGCAGTAACTATCTTTTGCTGAAAATCAGACAGATGATGACATCAATTTTAGTCAAGCAAATTTTGCAATAAATACATTCTATGTTATTTGGAGAAAAATTTATAGAGAAATTGGCATGAAATATGTAAAAATTATCAAGCAATTAACAAAATATTTCAAAGTTCTTTTTATAAAATTTGAAGATATAAAGATAGACACTGGATTTACAGAAGTTAATAAAAAATTACTTCATTGAGCTGACACAATTTATTTTAGTGATCAGGAAATAAAATTTATATCTAATCTCATAAAAAATAACAACACTGCATATTACCAAAATACTGTTAAAAACTAACTTTACTATAAATAATGCAACAGAACAGTTATCTTTCTATGTTTTAAAATTATTTAAAACTTATTTAACCACTTCAAAAGGACAGGAAAAGTTAAGGTCATAGAAGTGCTTGCTACAGGACAAGATATTTTTAAACAGCTAGACTGCAACTACATTATTACTCAGTTTTCTGAAAATAAAATCCAAAACCAAAAAATTTATTATGCCATATTTACTTATATATTTTTTGTTATAATAGCAATGCTTTTATTGATTACATTAGAAGTTACTTATATTAGAATTATAACTACTAATATATTGTCTACTATTAATAAAACATTTAAACCACATTACTTAAGATTTCATTAGATACAACTTATATAAACAAGGTCCTAATTTTAATTTTGTCTAATGCCAGCTACAGACTTAATTTATCACTGTGTAGAATTCAATCAAACCGCATTCGAGACACAACTAGTAAGGTAGAACTCAATATCTGAAACGTTGTGATCAAATAAATCATTTACATATGTTAAACCACATAAACTCAACTAATTTTAATAGACAGCAGATTATATACATAGAAGTAGGGATTCATATAAAATGAAAAACATTCACAGCTTTACCATCCCTGCTTACTATAATATTAACAGGAAAAAATAAAACTTGTAGAGACATTAGGATTTTTTTTGGAAGCAGGTAAGATGAAAAATTAGCAAACGCCTTCGCCGGGAATCGAACCATGGACCTCTTGAATACTTACCCAGCGTGCAGACCCACTACACCACGAAGGCACGCTAGGAAAGTGGGAGATATACCTTACAAGGTTAATCAATGTATCTTTCAATTCAGAATTAGTCATTACTTTCCTATATTGAGAAAACAAATTTGACTCCCTGGTCAACTTTGGTTTTATTAATTTTGGAGAATTTTGTTTCTACAAAAAGAAAACCTTTCCTCGACAATCTTTAGCGAAATATGCAAGAAAATACAAAATTTTTTTGGTAAAAAAAAAAAAAAAAGCACATAATTATTGACGTGTAATTCTCACTGACTGGCAGAATTTGGTAGGGAGAAGTCAGATTTAAGCTCAGAAATTCCTGGTGGGTTACTCTTTAAATGGTAATTCAAGCCCCGTTAAATCTCAATGGGCTGGCTGAATGCACGCTTTCGTGTTTTCTCACCCAATGTATGAAATGGTTCCCTCAGAAAGTCCTCTACAAAGACATTCTTCCTCTTTATGGAAAATTAGTCCCTAGCGTGCTTTGCCATTACCTAATAAATGCAAATGAAAATTATATAAGCCTCCACTTTTCAGGATTGCTTTGGCGTCTCACATTAATGAGTTTAACCTTCACGCCAGCACCTCAACCTGAAGTTTTGGTAAAATAAGATAGCGAACAAATTTATTTAATCTATTTTGACTTGCACGAAGACTTATAAAACTGACAGACATTCAGCGTTCCTCGTGGTACGCGAAAGAAGCCAAATTTACATCTCACACTTTTTACTTTAATACGGTGGGAAATTCCCTTTACAAAACAGCGAAGCCCGATAAAGAATTTTTGCCTCCACGATCGAAATCAGCACTGCGAAATAAACAAGCATGCCTCAGTTTCCCCCATATAACAAAAACATAGTTATTCATTCAGTCATACATAGGAGTCAACATAGGAGGTTACTATACCAGTCTTCTTTTGTGGCGTCCATGCCTAACTTCTCATTGTCGGAATCGATCACCCTAGTTTTGAATGTGTTTATTATTTTCAGTTCTTGATCGATTTCGATTTAAAGCCATAATTTGCATTGCTCCCACCGATTGAAATAAGTTCTAGTAGAAATTTATGCTCTCGTTCCCTTACTTTTTCTACCGGCGGTTTTGAAATTTATTGCAGAAGAAGGTATCTAATTATCTAATCGTTTACAATTTAAAGAGAATTCCGATAAATCGTGCTTTAATTGAAAGACAGGTTTAAAAAAATTTCTTTATTCCCATTTTCAAAAGACGATAGTCTTTACACATATAATCAAAATTTACACTTAAAATGTTGCCTTAAGAAACACCGCACTGGCCGAGCAGTAAGATGGCTGAAGATTTCTGTGCATAACGTTGAGTAAGATGTCCGAAGAAACTGCTATGCATTTCTCTTCGTTTATGGATTACTTCTTGCTTTTCTGAGGTGCGTTTTTTGTGCTGCCTTAAGTGTTTTGTGCTCGGATTGATATGGAATCTTCGAATAGTGCGGTAAATATTTCTCCCTCGGAAGAAAATTTTCCCCCGCTTCGTGTTACCCCGGCTGAAAATGGCGAAGGCGCTAAGCCTACCTCGTGGTCCGATGTCATGGAAAGTCAAGATACAATGGATACGGAAACGGCTGCTCAACCCGCGGAAAATGTGTTCTCTGAAAACGAATCACTGGAATTTCTCCGAAATGTGAATAGATTAAATCCCACGGATATTAACATCGTGAAAAAGTGTGTTTCGATAAACGTGCAACTCGCGAAGAAGCTTGATCAGGCCCATGCGGATATCGTCATTAAATTTTATGGTGTGTGTCTCGAAAAATTACAAGCAGCAATTCAACGAGATTGTGCGCTTTTGGATACCCCAGTGTTTCTATCTGAAAAAATCATACATGAAATCAAAAATAATGTGAAAATGTACCAGGAGTTCTCCGTTGACTTGCAAGGTAAGTGTGCATGGCTTTGTTACAACTTATATGATTCTGCTAAACTTGTACTTGATGTAAATTGTAATGATAATGGTAACTCCATTGCTAGTAAAAGTGTAAAAAATAAGAGGAAAAACTCTGCCAAATATGCAGTAAAAAATGATGATGATGGGTTTCAAAAACCATCTAAGACGGCCAAAGGCGTTAGGCTGACCCAGCCTCAGGCCATACTACCATTGCAAAACAAATTTGCAAATTTGTCGGTTCAAAACCCTAATGTTGAAACATGTAACGATTTAAGAGACGAACATATTAATGCATGCATTGAAAATGTTGTAAATAATACTGTAAATTCTGATAATGTGAGTAATACTGTTAATTCTGAAAATCATGCTGGTGTTGTAAATCCTCAATCAGGAAACTCGCACCCGCAGATAGACTTGCAAACCACCCCCCCCCATTATGGTCAGGCCCAAAGTGGGCACTAAATATTATGATTTCCTCAAGGAGGTTGCTATTAAACTACCAGATTGCAAGTTCTTTGGCCTTGTCACCGGGGAGTTCTTGAAAGTGGAACCATCCACTCCAGATGATCATCGTACGCTAAAGTGAGTTCTTTTTGCTGAACAAACGTGGTTAACCCAAAAAATAAAAAACCAGTAAAGGTCCTCATCAGAGGCCTTCCAATTGACGCAGATGTCAGCACTATTACAGAGGCATTGCGGGAATTAAACTTTAATATCAATAAAGTTGTACAACTTACGAAATATAGAACTAAGGCTTTAATGCCGCTCTTCCAAGTACAAATATTCCCGGATAAAAATTTAGAAGATATCTAGAACATTAAACATCTTATGTATTTTAATGTTACTGTTGAAAAATATATAGCCAAAATCAGGTTCCACAATGTCACAATTGCCAGAAATGGCACCATTCTTCCGAGAACTGTCATTCGCACCTAGGTGTGTTAAATGTGCAGGCTTTTACAAAACTGGCAATTGTGACAAACCTGGGAAAATTGAAAATCCCGTTTGTGTTAACTGTCTTGGGCCACACGTGGCTTCTTATAGAGGGTGCCCTAGGTTCCCTACATACAAAAAAGTTAACAAATCTGTCAATATCAAGCCAGGAGTTAGCTACGCCCAGACAATTAAAAATTCTACCAACCCAAGCAATGCCTCTGCTACAAGTGTCTCTGCGGATGCGGGTCAGGCAAAAGTGCAAAGCTCCCAGAAAATTGGTATGCCTATTAATGCAAATAAGAATAATAGTAATTATGAAAATGTTAATACTCCTAAATTTATACCTGATACTGCAAACCCTGTTAAAAAAAATAGTAATGGTACCAATGATATTTTTGAATTAATGAATATAATGAAAGAAATTGAAACTATTTTTGGATGCAATATTAGCAAAATTATCAATGTTTATAAAAGTAAAATGCCCGAACTTAGAAAGTGTGGTAACATTCTGGATAAGATCCAAGTGTTACACCTAATATTAGAAGAAATTCACGGGCTAGTAAATAATGAGTAATAATGGTAAATGAACTTGTAATTGTAACATGGAACGCAAATGATTATATCACAAACTTGATGAATTACGCATTTTTGTAAATGAGCATTGTCCTGACATCTTACTCCTACAGGAACACAAGCTTAGTCCACACACTACTGTCCAGATTGCCAACTACTGTGTTTACAGACTCGACCGTGAGAGGACAAACAGACATCCAGGAGGAGGACTTATTATCCTCGTCAAGCGCTCCATCACCCATCACCACACAACAGTGCCACAGCTTTTAGGCCTCGAGGCCATAGCTATTACAGTCACCACACTCACTTCACACCCACTCACTGTTATCTCTGCCTATATACCAAGCAACAAAAGATCCCAAGCGAATATTGCGCAGGATTTTGCAGCGCTATTCCAACTTAACAGAAAAACAATAATAGGCGGAGACTTCAATGCACACCACCGCGCATGGAACTGCAATCGCTCAACTACCTAGGCACTATAATTCACCGTTTTGCCACTGAGGCAGGTATTACCATTGCAGCTCCAGATACCCCAACACGCTACAACGGCAGATCAGCCAACGTACTGGATTTTTTCCTCCTAAAAGGCTGCCACCACAGATTCATCCAAACCCTCACCGAGTTATCCTCTGACCATAATCCGGTCATGATACAGGTGGGGACCTCTGTCTGTAGCACACCACACAAAAAGGCCTTCATTACTAACTGGGCAGGATATGCCAAAGCCTTAAACAACACCGCACTACACATTCCAACAGCCAGCACGGGTGATGAGTTAGATGCATTGGTCCAAGAATTCACCATGGACTTAACAACTGCCCTGGATGCCAACATCGCCCCTGTCTCTCACAGGCAAAAGGCCACTGATCCTGAACTAAAGAAACTCATCCAGGAGAGAAATGCTGCTCGCAAGGAATGGCAAAGGTACAGGTTTCCTGCGAACAAAACTGTACTCAACCGACTCAACCATCAGGTCAGGGCTCGCACTCACCAACACACACAACGCGACTGGGCCAACTATCTCACTTCCCTTTCAGCAGATCAAAGCTCTGTCTGGAAGGCGACTGCTAAGCTTAAGAGATGCCACGCCAATATTCCGCCCTTAAACGGCCAACAGAATATTGCCCTCACCGAAATTGAGAAAGCTGAGTCACTAGCTGATCACTATGCTTCTCAATTCTGCACAAACAACATTTCTCATCCTCAAACAGAACACCTGGTAAACACCACACTAACAGAATTCCTCGCAAAACCACACACGAACAACATTACTCCTGTCAAACCCTCGGAGGTCTACGGCTACATCGAAAAACTTCTGGTCAAGAAAAGCCCAGGCATTGACAAAATCTCCAACAAAATGATTAAGTGTATGGGAATTCTCATGCTCTTCAAACTTGTATCTATTATCAACGACATGCTAAGACTGGGACATTTTCCAACGCCCTGGAAAACAGCCATCGTCATTCCCATACCTAAGCCTGGCAAGCCTCCTGCAGAACCAGCCTCCTACCGGCCTATTAGTCTTCTGTCCTCACTCAGCAAGGTGGCGGAGCACATTATCCTGAAGAGGCTCCTTGGATACATGGACCAGAACAACATCATCATTCCGCAACAACACGGTTTCAGGAAAAAACACTCTTCTGTCCACCAGCTGTACCGAGTGACGGAGTACATCTCGCAAGGATTGCAGGAACGACAGACTACAGGTGCCATCTTCCTCGATGTAGCTAAAGCCTTTGATCGTGTTTGGCTGGAGGGCCTCATGTACAAAATTATCTCTCTGTGTTTCCCAGACTACATCACAGCCATCACCTACTCCTATCTTAAGGATAGACACTTTATCGTTCGTGTAAACAACACATACTCAACCTCACGGGCTATTAGGGCCGGTGTCCCGCAAGGGAGCCTCCTTGGGCCCATCTACTATAATATCTACACGAACGATATCCCACAATCACCCCACACCACCCTGGCTATGTACGCCGACGACACGGCAATTCTCTCGAAAAATGCATCTCCTGGTCCAGTTATACAAGCACTCCAATCTCACATCCACACACTCGAGTCCTGGCTCACAGCCTGGAAGTTCAAGATAAATGTGGACAAGTCGGAGGCGATCTGGTTTACAAAAAGAGTCACCATTGACTCGGAAGACTCCATCCTGATGTATAACACCCCTCTGCAGTGGACTAGGCAAGCCCGATACCTAGGCATTACTTTAGATAGGCGACTCACTTGGACCCCGCACATTACACAGCTTATTGCCAAGTTCCGTGCTCGTAAACGAACACTTACCCCCTTAATTAGCCGGAACTCCGTTCTCTCTATTGATAATAAGTTGCTCATTTACAAAACCCTTTTGCGTCCCATACTTTCTTATGCCTGCCCTGTTTGGGGATATACCAGCCGCACAAATGTAAACAAACTTCAAGTTTTGCAGAATGTAACACTCAGACAAGTTACCAGCAGCCGTTGGTTTATTAGAAATACGGCTATCCACGAAGAGTTTGAAATGCCAACTATTTTAAAAATTATTTTGCACTTCTTGCTGAAAAATTCTTTCACAATATTCCAAACGTAAATAACAGCTCTATACCTGTGCCACAAATGACTTCACAAATGATGTAAATAGTAAACGGCCGCTTGCGGTTTTAAGGTACCTTGTGTAATGCAATTTATAAATTATTATTAATTAAGCACTCTCCCTTTCTCTTTGTTTTGATTTGGGTCACCGCCTGATGCAATTATTGTATATAGTGTATATATCTCTCCTTTTGCATTTATGTATTTTCTTTTAATGTTTTATTATTTATTTATGTGAATGTTATTTAACCATGTAATGTATATATGTTGAGTGGTCACATGGACTCCGATTCAGCGTAGAATTAGGCAATTTCTTTTTCACCTATGCCATTGCCATGCACACTTATCTCCGCCTAAGGCCAACAGCCGCTGGAGTTGTTTCTTCAGGACTCAATCATCGGTTCTTTATGTTATGAACTCTATGTGCATTCGAATTTTTTCTCCAATTATTCGATTTTCAAAGATTCGAAAATCGTAAATTTCCTATGCCGGGATAGCGTCGTAACGCGGGAATCCTTTTGCGATCAACTCATCGAGTTTGCCTGAGCCGAAGAGAAGGCCTTTCGACCTGGTTCAAAGCCCGGCGAAGGGGCTAGCAGTATGGAAGTTCCGTTCCAATGTGTAAAGTGAAGACTAAGCAGTTTCCCTTAAGACCTCCTCGATGAAAGCTTTCCTGCTTTTTGCAGACAGCCCTTGTGTGCTTTGCCATTATCCAAATAAGCAAACTATTGTTGCCTAAAAGCAATAAAATATTTTTGTATGTCGTTCTTCAATTATAATTTTTAAAATTAAAATTTTTCTGTCTTTTCTGGTTAGTAGTTTAATAACTGGTTTCTAAAGTGATTTCTTCCAACATGCAGTCATTTCGTAAACGTTGCGTAATTTATCGCTTTCGGTTTGAAAAGAGGCTACTAATGGCAACAGTGCTAACAAATAAGAAGCCCACCAGCGGTCGAGAGGCAAAGTCGCTGAATACTGGTAATTCGTCTGAGGCTCCCGGAGAGCGGGCTCGCTGCATGGGCTCGTGGTTTTCCCAATGTGTTACGTGTACAAGAGCCAGCTTCCCTTAAAAAAATCCTCAACAAAGGCATCCCTCTCTACAGAAAATATAAGCAGAACAAAAGCAAAATCTGTTAATGCAAAACATTATTTAAGATTTTCTATGATCAACTAATAAAAGATTAATATAAGGTACGAAAACGGTTTTTTCTAAGAAACAATGAGCGAACGCAGAAACAATTCAAAATTTTTTACTATGCGAAATTTTGCTTAATTTTTAGATATTTAAATTATAGATAATTAAATTTTAGATATTTTTAGATATTTTATTTTAGATATTCACTTCATGATCAAATCGCATTATTTCTTCAAAGCAGGTCCTTCACAGTGAGACCAGGAGATAGGATCGCTTTTCCACAACTAATCTGCGCTGGTGTCCCCCGTGATTCCACACTTGGGCCATTTTTTTGCTTGATTTATGCAAATGATTTCCCGAAATTCAAAGACAACCCAAACACCATGACTTCATGTTATGCCGATGACACTGCCATCATCATCCGTTCGAGAAGGCCGAATCACGCTCTTGAAAGGATCCAGGACAAGATTCGGGAGATTGAAAAATGATGCCAGAAATGGAAGGTAAAAATCAACCCAGAAAAATCCTACATCTTAGTTATCAGGAAGTATAAAGTGGAAGATAAATTGGATTGTAAAGTGACTCTCTTCGGAAAACAAATTCCCCTTGTACATTCGGCTGAATACTTAGGAGTTTCGTTCAAGGAATCTGGTTCTACGCACATTAACAGTGTACGTGGAAGGTCATACAGTATCATTGGCAAACTTTTCCCATCACTCTCAAATTCCTCAAGACTCAATCTCACCCGTAAGTTAACTCTTTATAAGGCTATCATCCACCAGATCTTTAAGCATGCGTCATCAGTCTGGGCAAGTTAGAAAGAAAGTGAATTCAAGAAATTGTGTCTTGCAAAACAAGTTACGAATTATCACAGATGCTCCTTACTTCAAAGAAATGGAAATTTGCACCATGATTTGAAAATTGACACAATAAAGGAGTACCTAAACAAGCTTAATGTGAAATTTTACAAGGCAGCAGCCAATATTACTGCAAACTTCGCTGCACATCTGTGCGCATCTTCTAAGCCAAGAAGAATTTGTCACCTGGCATGCGGTTTCACCCCTCACTTACACGTAACTGAACTACGTATCACGTAAATTCTTAAATAGTGTATGTTTTCCTATTTCGTGTGTTGTCTGTATTGGACAGTTGGAAGCTGACGCTATTCTAACAATTGGGACCACTCATTTTCCTCAACGCCTACCTGGATTTTTTCCTAGAGTTATGGACAGAATCAGATGCATGACGACTGTACCTGCCATAGTGGCAAAGCGCCTGTTCTCTTTTTTTTTTTTCACCATCCATTTTTTCACCTCCTACCAGGCAGACATTTCATGTACCATTCTTTCTCAGGCTCCGTAAGGAACTCTTTTATTGCTCTAGGAAATACTGCTTAGGCAGTACAGCCCCGAATAACACTGCAATATCGCTATGACAATATAGCAGCGTATACTTAATGACTCAGTATAAAATCAATTGCTGATTTAATTAAGAGTAAAAATTAAAGGTGCGTCTTATACACGCGAGAAAACGGTAATTTATCATAGTTAACAATTTAACTTCAACTAACAGTTAACCTCGATTAATAGTTTAAGATACGATTTAGTTTCCAAATTAACTTTTGCCATATTTCACCTTTGAATTTCGTAATTTAAGATTAGTAGTTTAAAATAGAGGTAAAAACTCATACACAGTTTTGTGATGGGTCCAATAATGAACATATATGACTTAGCAAACTACAAAAGTTTCAAAAATACATGACACATTTTAAAATTCAATAGATGTAAAATTAATTTAAAATATAAAAACTAATCTTTTCCTAATAAACAACAGGCTATAGTTTGATTTTACTTCGGTTAATAGGCAATTCAAATATAACATTTTCTTTATTAAAAGACAATTATCCTAATTTCTTTATTAAAAGCCATATTCTTAGAACACAAATACGTACACCTTCCTATAAACACACACACACACACACACACAAAAAAAAAAAAAAAAAAAAAAAAATTGCAGCTAATACCTTTGCTAATTCTCTTCGACGATTCGCCTGTTTTCACTGGGACCAAGCTGCATCGTCTAGAAGATTAAGTTCTGTAAATCTAGAAGCTGATATAGGTTGTTTTTATCAGAAATAAATTTGAATCTCGTTTTAGTCATAAGACGTTCCAATTTTCTCTACAGCCATAAACAGTTTATCTACTTTACATTGTACGACTACAATAAACACATATTGATGACAGGACACTAATTGCTAAAGCCAGTAAATTATGGAGTAGTATAAGTATGGGAACTCAAGATGGGAAAAAAAAAAAAAAAAAACATTACTGCTATGATTGAGTAGCAGCCCTTAGCTACAGACGTAAATAAACTAGTAGTTCACACAGAGGGCAGAACAAAAAAATGGCTTCTAAGGCCTAGTTCCCACTTGAAGACATCTGAGATGGGAAAAGGAAAGCAAATACTCCGAATAACACATCTGGATGCATAAACAATCAGCCTTCAGCAGTTGTTTATTTATGATGCTAGGGAAGTTGCCTTTGGCAGCTAGTGGGTACAAGAAACATCTTTAAATGCTTTCGGAGCTGCCAATACAAGCCAATATTCTCAAACAGGGGCCCCTCTAAAAAGAGTAGTCTCGTGTTAAGGGTGAAAAATGTGTGTTTGAGAGATAAGAAATCAGTCGTGGATATTTCCAACGGATGATATCTCTAAAAGCGTTATTTCGTGTCTTTTTTTTTTTTTAAAAAGTAAAACGAAAAAAAAAGGAGGAAGAAGTAAGACAGACAGAAAAACTGTGTCTCAAGAATTTACTATAAAAATAAAGTAATGAACAATCCCCCCTCCGAAATTCATCAATTAGAAAAAATATATTTAAACTTTAACTACAGAAGTGGGATAAATATCTTTAAAATATTTTCAAAAAATTTCCTTCAATTAAATTTAATATATTTTTTATCTGGGGGTAGCGGAATGCTTAGAAGAATACTTTTAATAATGTACTGAATTCGTGTTTCATATCTGAGAACTTAGTTGCTTTAATCACTTCTAAAGTTTTTGTTATGGTTACTGACATTACTCCAGACATTAAAATCTCAAAATAACACTTTTTCGTAACGTTAACCCAAAAACTTAATAGAAACTCTGCAGAGAAATTAGACTTAAAAAAAAAAAAAAAAAAAAAAAAAGCAGGTGAGATGTAAAATGTGCAATGCCCTCGCCGGGATTTGAACTTGGCTCTCCCGAATACGTGCCGAATGTGCTACCATTACAATACGAACACGTGCTGGAAGGAGGGAGAAAATACCTTATATACTCTTATATACTTCCCTCTTTTAAAGAGCGACTGGGGATTAGGGGACCCCAATCGCCAAATCGTGGTGGTGACAAATTATTGTCCACCACCTTTTAGTTCGGGGGATACCGTAGAGTTATTAGGGATTTTGAAGCAACGTGGAAAATGTACAATGCCCTCGCCGAGACTCAAACCCCGTCGAGTATACTTCCAATTAGACCACGAAGGCATACGAAAAGGAGGAAGGAAGTACCTTATAATTTCTTTCTGTAACATCAAAATCTGGAAAACTGCTCAATGGATGAATACGGCAACTTAAATAGATATAATTGTAACAACTCCAAAAAGAGTCGTAACACCTAAATAAAAATATACTGAACACCAATATACTGCGCCAAATATATAATGCTCGACGAATTAAAACGAAAGATACTAAGAAATATAAAAAAAGAAGAAATACTTCAGTTTATAAAATATGTGTTCAATTTTTTTCTACATAAAAATAACTTATATTATGCATGATATACCTTTTATATTGTCAACTAAAGGCACTGCAGCTGAACATAAATAACGTTAGAAGTATTAAAAGAGAAGGTATTAAGAAACTTAACAAAAATAATACTTCAGTTTGCACAGAATCTTCTGAATAATTTTTATTATATTGAAGTAATTTTATAACGATGAACTTATTCTATTGCCAATAAAGTGCATTTTAAATAAAAATAAATAACAGTGGAGGAATTGAAACAGAATCTATTCAGAAATTTAATTACTTAAATATTTAAAGGAAATTTTCAAAAAAATTGATTAGTAAGGATGAATTACTCATATTACGCTTTCATAATTCTGCATATATATAACATATTACGTAAAATATTAATTAAAAAATATACCGCTTACCAAATACTCATATATTTTCCCCCTACTTACTGCAAAATAATCACTAGTATATCCTAGAATGCCAGATTTCATATTAGTAGTTTTGAATAATTTGCTATTAATAGGTCACAGATTTGTAAAATATAAATTTTTAAATTAAAATTTTAAAATTTTTAAATAAAAATATTCTAAAAATTACAAGATGATGTATAAATTTAGTTACATGAATTTTAATTGAAAAATGTTTTAGTCTCACGTTGCCTCAGTATTTATAAGACTAATCGGTTATAGTACTGGACGTCATTTTCTGTACAATAAAAAAGACGAATTTTATGTGCTGACGCTGTGGCCCACACAACGTATTGCTCAAGAAATATTAAAAAATACGGCCTGCAATAATATGCACAGATTATTTCAAGATAATCTTAAAATATGCAAGTGCCAGTCCCCATGCGAAGCAACAGATTTACCAAAATCAGTTCTTTACCTGTAAGGCTATCAGAAATCTTCACGCGAAACGTACGTTTGCGTATCATGTTACCTTGTACGACACGCTCTCTGTTTGTAACTAAAAATTGTCTAACATAAAAGGGCTCTCTTCCCTAAGGAGAGGGAACCTTTCGTGGGAGACCTTCTAAGGCTAACTAATTTGTATTAATATTATACAAAGCGAAAATCACAAAAACGCTCCCCCACAGCCCATTCATTGAGATTCATTGATCCCAGGTCGAACTACCACTTTCTGCAGAGTTAGCCAGTCGACTGCATACTGTCAGAAAAATGCACGGGAATATACATCATTCAGGAAGCTATCTGTCAATAAAAAGAATAATAATATCCTTTATTTAACCCGTTGACCCCATGGTGAAGCACTGATGTTTTTGTCTTCTCTCAAATATCAACTATCAGCATCCCGGGCCGCATGCAGCTCGCAGACCATCAGTTCCTCAAAACTAGGTTGTCACAAAACATTGAAGGGCCATCTACGTGAGGGATAGGATGCCTTCGGACGAGGATTTCTAAAGAAACCTGGCTCCTGTTTACGTTACACACGACGAAAAACAACAAAGGCGCCCATGCAGTCAACTTGTTCACCAGGGTATTCGATAGCATGTCGAACAACATGCGCCCAGCCGGAAGAGTTTAACCACCCAGCCAAGAGCTGATATATTGGTTCTATTCTTTTAGATAACATACCAAGGAAAAAAAAAAACCCACTAATTGCAACTAGGCTCACGGGTGAAATTAAATCTGCTGTATGCGTTTTTAACAAAGCATTTATGTCAAAACTTACAAAATCCAAAAAAGAAATCACTATTAAAAGAAAAAAAAAGTGCATTTGCACATTAAGTTCATTTACGAAAGCTCCTTTTTTTATATTAAACAGACTACTTCGAATTTCCATTATCTTCTAACAGTTCAAAAATTATGCATTTATTTAAACACGTAAAATTGTTCAAATCTTGGTTCTTATTTCTTGTATTCGAAATCTTAGTGCTGCCTGAGCTTACTTGTTGAGAAGAATTTCAGAAGGAAAATGAATTATCGTCTAGGCCAGAGTTTCTTGGATTGGATTCGCGGAACTTGCAGTATAGGGTCGCCAAAAATTTAGCAATTTTGATTTTGAAACTTATTATAATAATTTTATAATTACCAAATATTTTTACATAATGCATTTGAAAATAGATAAAGAAAAGACAATACAGATAAAGAGAAAACGAAAACGTTTCGACGCATTTTTTTATATAATAGAAACATTCATTTTACTTTAAAAATTAAAGTCAGTGACCTAAAACTGCAATAGTAGTACAAGTGAAGAAACTGACAGTTTCACTCACGCGTATATCGGATTTTCGCAATGCTTATGGGGTCCCACAAAATTTTCGCAAATATTAGGCTGTCCCCACACCAAAATGTTTAAGAAACCCATGTCTAAGGAATTCTATTAGCATACAACAGCAAATAGTCATCTTACGCGGTTGATAGTGTCAATAGGTTTCGTAGATGTTAAACAATGCTTAAAAAAAGGTTTTGGTCTAATGGACACAGAAGGTTAGTGATGTTTTCGGAATATTAACGATACAATGAAAGGAAGTAAATAGCTCGAATAATATAAAGTATCATGATATGAGCATATGATGTAAAATACAGATACCCCGAATAAAATTAAAAGCTCAAAGAAAAGTTTTTTTATGAATGTTTAAAAACTATTTTACCACATTAAAACATGACAAATATAATCGTTTCAGAATGATTTCATATGTAAAGTAATAAAAATTTGTATCATGCTTATAACAATGAAACAGTTTAAAAGCTTGGAGATAGCGTCTGTGGAATAACAGAAGCAAATTAAGTTTTATTAAAAATTCTCCTTACAGAATTTCTATAACCTTAATTGTTTGAAATCAAAGAAATTATATTAAAAAAAAAAAAAAAAAAAAAAAAAAAAAAAAAAACAATTTTTAGGTTCAAAATTAAAAAAAAAAAAAAAAGTACATACTGAATAGTGCATTAGCGCAAACTCGTGTCAGTTAAAATTTGGAGCTAACAGACAAAAGGCTGGATTTCAGATTTTTTAGCATTCACGTATATTTTATGCTTATTTACTTGAATACATATCGTATATCTCCACTGAAGCGCATTGCCAATTTAGGAATTTTTTTTTTTTTTTCCTTGAAGAAAGAGATACTATTTTTTTTTTTTTTTTTTTTTTTTTTGCGGGGGGCGGCACTAACCATTTTTTGGGCTTTCGCCACTACAAAAGAAAGTGGCGGTTGTCATTGTATTATGGAGGAAATTAATAGGCGGCCACCGTTACCCCCTGTGAAGAGACACACAATTTACATCCATGCCCTTCGGGATTCGAGCCCAGGTCCACTGGTATCGCAGTAAGCTCCCATAACCACTACACACTCTGGGCGGCCCGCTGGGTTTAAAATTTACAGCTTTACTTCTGCATCTTGAATCTGTGGGGATTAATAGTACTTAAATTAAGTTTATCCTAATTGTTAAATTCAAAGTTATTTCAAGTATTAAAATGGAATTTAAATATGAATATCAGATTAAAATTCCTTAAAAAAATTTTAAATTCTTAATTTTTAAAATTTTAACGGTACATTCTATTTTGAGGCATCATACTGTAACTTGAAGTATTCAAATTCCAATTTTTAAAATTATTTCTTTACTCAGTTTTTTTTATTATAACATTTGTACTTATTTCATACAAATCAAATTTCAGTGACAGACCACAATAATATTTCTCATTGAAATTCATATTTTGTGAGAAGGAAGGTAAAGGCACTGAATTTAGCATTTTGAAGACATACGTAAACATTGCTATGTATATAGAAACATATGTCATTGAAACATATGTTTTAGAGATTGGATATTCAATAATATCAAAATTGGGCAAGAAGTTTAAAATATCTAAGTTAAATGGAATATTGCGATACTTATTTTCTTGTTAGTTTGTATTACGAAGGATTTTAATGCTTTAACAGTATCTCAACATAAAAAAAAAACATAAAGAATATTATTAACATAACCCCCATAACGTAAAGAATATTATTGATATAATTAAAATACGATTATTTCCGTTTAATGTTGTTCATTGTCATACATATAGGTATTTAAAAGTGCTAATTAAATTGAGTACTTAGTAAGTTATTATGATGGTTAAAGTTCTTTAAAGATGGCGTCGAAAGTTCCCGGAGACTTCCTTTCTTTTTGTGTATGTAAGAAGACTAAACAAGTTTTTTTTTTTTTTTTTTTTTTTTTTCATTTATTTTGAAACATTACATATTACCATAAGAAGTTTGTTACCCAAAAAAATTGAGAGAGGTAAATGATAGTCTCGCTACACAAATCTACAGCTTTTCCATTTAGGAATTAGGGCCGAATGAGACAGATAATTACCAATAAAACTATATTGTAATAGATCTTCGTAAACAGTATTCATTTGTTTATAATTTAGTTTTGTGTATTTTTGTAGTGCTGTATATTATTTTTATTTGCTGATTTATTTATTTAGTGCATTTTATATGCTGAGTTTAAGTTTATTTAACATTGAATTGTGGCTATTTATTTTGTGTATTATTTTGTAGAACTCTAAATTTTAAATTGATTGACTTTAGAATTCTAAAAAGAGTTCATGTAGAATCATAAATATGATTCCTACAAAGCATGCAAATATGAACTTTGTAGCGCAGTATTATTACTTAGGTAATAGTTTAAAAATATCTAAAAAATTATGCCATTTTTACAAATCATATAAAATTAGTAGTTTTGAATGGAATAATATCGCAAAAGTAAGAGGAAAGCATCAAAAATATTTCTACAAAATGAGATTTTTTTGCATGTCATGAACATCATAAAATTTATCTGTTTCGAAATGTTTCTCTAAAATAGAAGTTTATTGAGTCTGTGACAGTTGTACCCGATAGGATAATCATATGTTCGTCGACACCATTCGCTGAAAAAAAAATCGCTCAGATAAAAATCAAAACTCTAGAAGAAACTCTCCCAAGTCTGTAGACAGTTTTGGTAGCTCAGTAATGAATTCCTCGAAAGGTTGTTTCCGCGATTGAAGCCAGGTTTTTACAGACTCTTGACTACTGCTATAAAATGTATTAACAAACTCCCGCTAGAGAAACACATCGTCATACAGCATGCTACAAATTCTGATAAATTCCTATAGAAACAAAATTTAAAAAAATATTGTCTCGGTATGTAAAATAAAAAAATATTGTCGGTATGTAATAATTTAAAAGAGAAGATTCAGACATTTGCAATCATGATCGATTAAACATATTTTTCTTTCTTCTAAAGAAGCATATTCTTACTATGAACTAAAAATCGTAATGGGCGCAATAAGCGCCTATTTTTGAATAACTACATCGGTACCGTTAACATTTTGACATGTATTTGAAGAAAGCAGCAGACACTAGTCTAGCTAAATAGAAAATAAGAGAGCAAGTACGATGTGTTCAAAAGAAAGTTTAAGACAGGAGATAACATTTAGTTTCGATTTGTTTTACCTGGGTTAGATAATATTTAAGCTTCAAAAATTGTTACTCGCTGAAGTAAGTTACCTGTGCCATGAGCTTAATGTAAATGTTAAATGGTAGCTATTAAATTTTAAATGACGCAGTTTAGAGAGGCTTGTTCTAAGCAATTACTAAAGGGCAGAAAGGGAAAATCGCCAAATTAAAATGGAGAATTAAGGGACTATGGTAATTAAAGTTAGAATTTTGATTTACGTATTTTTTATCTTACACGTACATACAGATATAAATAATCATTTATCGAAGATATAATGAGTAAGCATCACTACAATCAGTACTACAACTCATCACGGTATTGCTAAACTAGGATTTATTTATATATATTAGAATGAAAAGAAACGTAAAAAAAAAACAATCGTCACAACTTTACACATCTGCTCTTACCCATCGTCAACCTCTCATCCCTCCGCTCGCTCATCAAGATAGCGCTTTAACAAAATATATAACTCAGTTACAGTCAGAGTTCCTACCTTATTATTCATGTCACGCAAAATCCTGTAAAATTAATTAAATAATAAAGAAATAGATAAAACACACAGAATTAATACCCTTAATAACAACCTGGTAAAATTAATAACAAAAAAAAAAAAAAAACACACACAGTAATATACTATAATCCAAAAACTTGTAAAATTAAAATAAAAGTAAATTAATACAAAATGAAACAAAAATCAAACAATATTAAGTAACAGCTGAAAATTCTTTGGTCTTTGTCAAGCAGCAGCCGAGAGAATTATCAATAGAGCCACGTTTCTGAATTATACCAGGATGAATAGCAAAACTAATCAAAGAAAATTAAATTAAAAAGAATTAATTTAAAATAATTAAAAATAAGTAAAGGAGAAAACATTGATTTTAAATAAAAAGTTCTTAAGAAACTAAAAATTTTTGACAATTACTCTGCATTGTGTATTATGCATTTAATTTCGAATCGAGTCGGAGTAGTTATACCTTGTTGAATAAATTCAAATAATAACAAATTTTACCATTAATTAAAAAACAAATTTCTTGTCTCTTAAAAACCTTTTATTTTGTACTGATATATCTCCTTTAAATAATTTTTAATGATTTTAATCGTTTATTTTAAATTAATTTAAAATTTCATATGCTTTGATTAGTTTTGGTATTAATACAAATATAATTCAGAAACACGACTCTGTTAATAATTCTTTCGACGGCTCCATTAGAAACACCAATGAGTTTTCAAATATTATTTAATACCGCATGAATTTTGTTTTATTTTGTATTAATTAACTTTTTCAGTTTTGTTTTGCAAGTTTTTTGGCTGTATTATATCATTTTGTGCTATACTGTTAGAAAGTTTATTATATAAGGATATTAATCCTGTGTAATATACCTCTTTCTTGAATACATATACATATATCTACATACACACATACATAATTATGTATTAAGCTATACGTACATAATTTAGAAGCGATATAAAAATATATATAATCCATTGAAAGCGCATCTTTTGCTGTTGTAAATGATGCAAATAAATTAAGATTTTAATACAATAAAAGGAGTTCAATCAAATTCACTACCTCATGCAGAGTAAGAAAAATGAATTTCAGCAAAACTTTTTTTTTTTTTTTTTTTTTTTACTTGCTCTATATAAGCTGATGAATTGAATGCCTTCGAATATCTTTACGCATGAATGTAAATGATACATATATGCATAAATAAATATTTCTAAATTTTATTTATTTTTTCATATTCCTTATCTTTTTAAGGCACATATATTTTTACAAGATATCAAGGTTATACAGATGTAATTTAGCATAAAATTTGCTAAATTCCGTCGCCTTTAAAATTTGTTTATCTCATTTAGAAGCAGCGTTAATTACGACTTCGCGAAAGGTTTTAACTGTGAATAAAGTAAGAAAATAAAAGATAAATTTTATCGCGATTAAGTGTTTAAAATAAACATGTTCTAACGTATTCAATCCCGAAAGCTTAAATAAATTAAGTAATTATTAAACTATAAGGTATTTCTCCCGCCTTTTTAGCATGTCTTCGTGGTGTAATTGTCAGTCAGCACGCTCGGCGAGTATTCGAGAGGTCCGAGGGTCGAGTCCTGGGGAGGGTATTGCTCATTTTTCACATCTCCTGCTTTCAAAAAATATCTAATGTCCCTACAAAATCTTAAATTGAATAACTTCAGAAAAGCACGATTTTAGTCTGTAACATAACGCTTAATAACGCAACATAACACCATCATCAAGTACACTCGAGGGAAAACGTATACTTCCGGAAGAATGAGGTATAATTGCAGAATCATATTTATTGCTGTGTAAGAAACTATACAATCCTTTTAACATTAGAAGTAACAGAATTTATGCTTAACATTAAAGAAAATTTGAATATTGATTGTATATCGCTATTTCTCTTTGAAAATGTTGTGAATTAACTGGAATTATCATTCAGAAGTATGTTGAATATCTAAAATGTATGTATTCTCTAATAAAACGTGATTATGTTTTCAACAACTAAGTATTTTTTCTTAAGTTTTTAAAGAATTCTGGCATATGCTCTACCCATACTGTAAGTTATTCAGCTTTCCTATTAATTCTTTCTGTGAAATTACATCACAATGTAAAATCTATGGTAAGACCGCTTTAGCGCAAATTAAATATTGCTCAGTATTCTACCAGAGATTCTTAATCGAAAAGATCACTTTTAAGTGACATAAGACAGCTCGTTAAAGCTTCCTTATGATTTGAGTGTAACTTAATTTATTAAATAACTATGGCTTACCAAAATCGAGTGAATATCACCGTTGAACAGTATTAATTCGGTTTTGTCTGGTTTAGTAAATTACAGCAAAGAATATACGAGGTATTTGTTTAAAGGAGGGATGCCTTCGTGGAGGACTTCTTAAGGGAAAGTAGCTGGTATTCACGTTATACATAGGAGGAGGAATCATCGAAAAACCTTCATGCAGCCAGCCCATTCGTCGAAGTTTAAACCCGGGTCGAACTCAGCCATCAGCTTTCCAGCAATCGTTTTCACTCAGACAGTGAGCCATTGGTAATTTAAATCGGGGTTGATTCCTGATTCAAGACGAAAGGCCTAGTTATACAACGGAGTTTTCACGAGTTACCCTGATTTTTTTTTTTTTTTTTTTTAACTTTAGCAAACTACTTGAATACAACAAAACGTATGCAGAAACGAACTACATAAAAAAATGTTCTGCATGTAAAAAAGAATAGCTTACACAAAATGCATGTAAAACAGAACTGACTGAAAGAAATTTAGAACTTCAATCCACAAAATATTGCACCAAACAAAAATGAGGAAACAATCGTAATTCAAATGACATAAAAAAACAACTATGTGATAATTCTTATACCACTATGTGGACGTAATATTTATGCACCGTCATGCATATATAATAACATAACTACTCACAGCTGTAAATGAAGCACACGGGACAAACGGATGAGTCCCCAATGAGCTACTGGCAGTGATAGTGGCAACGATTATTTTGTA
The DNA here is from genome assembly GCF_044657685.1 of Stegodyphus dumicola. Lineage (NCBI taxonomy): Eukaryota > Metazoa > Arthropoda > Arachnida > Araneae > Eresidae > Stegodyphus > Stegodyphus dumicola. Next base: position 165,031,483 of record NC_140780.1, read on the forward strand.
ACGCACATTTTATTATTACTATTTTTAACAATAAACTATTCATATTTATTACCTGTGTATATGATCTCGCTCTCTGTTAGAAGGAAATGAGATGAAGAGACTTACTTAGAATTAAAGCAATTTCGAAAAATTGAGTTTTTGAATCAGTGCACATATCGAATAAGTTAACATCCCCCTTTCGCGGAGAGATTAAGGGGGAAGTCACGTTCGATCACAGTAGGAGAATTGCAGCTGTTCTCTCTGTTATTGAATTTTCAGTCTCAGGAACTACTAAAAGGGGGCATAATCTCATGATACACTTACTTATGAGTTCCCTGCTGCAAAACATCGCTGTTTTTATGGATATAACAACTCAAATGGGATTTTTGCTTAAGTCGAAAAAGTTGGTTTTGATTCTTGTCCATAAATTTTTGATAACATGTAAGCATATCTCAGTCTCATAATATCCCACTCTTGAAGTATATAGTACATAAATAAAGGTTGAAATGGGGAAGCGGCTTTCCCGTGATTTGCTAATGCTTTTGGAAATAAATGTATAGAAATATTTAGACTAATTTAGAGGAATTTTGAACTTCAGTTTTATTGAAATAAATGGATGCGTTTACATAGATTAAAATAATGTTATTTGCTGACATCGAATTTACAAATGGAGAAAACGCTTTACGAAGGAAAATCCTTAATAGTACTAAAAATTAATTCATCATTCAAAAATTAATTCATAGATAAAAATGATGCATAAATTATGTAGCTAAAATAATTAATGTCTAACGCAACACTTCAGTATCAAATTCTACAACGCTAAGAATAGTAGCCAAAAAGGGCATATGCATTTTTGCAATAATATAATACGATGGATAAGTCCGCTGAATACTGGTATAATATTTCCAATGTTCAGCTCCTGCTGGACGGAGGTTTTCCTTTTCCCCTCTATATGCAATGAGAATACAAGCTAGTTTTCTTTACTTTACTGCACACAGGTGAAGCCTTTACATGTTAAGCGGCAATCAATTAAGCAACGAACTAGTTTGCATATACAGCAGCAGTTCTCAAATATACACACAGAATTGTAAGTATTTAAGTTAAATGTTCCCATTGTGAGATCTTTTAAGATACATTTAGTACTGTTCTTTCTTTGCTCGGAAAATTAAACATATAGGAGCATGCTCATCTTCCCTAGAAGATACGGAAGGATGTTATTGGAGCAACATGTCGGTATGTTGGAGCCTTTTATCATTCCTAAGTGATACAACGTAAGGCTAAGCCGTCAGGAAAGTAGGCTGCTTCTTTGACAACAATGAAGTTCGGATCTTATTTTCATTAGTGTAGCTTGTTAGGCTAGAAGACGTTGCTTTAAGCACAACGAATCATCGTCAAGAAACAAAAATAGTATAGCACAACATAAATAAAGATTCAACTCATATTTATTTACCATAGCTTGTAGATTACAGAAATTCCACAAAAATTGCTTTTCGCATGATACATGTACAACTTAAGACTTCAATATATCAACTTTGTATATGAAAGCCTGAAACTGCATAGCCAGGGACTTTCAGTTAATTACTATAAATTCAATATTTACCATTTATCATTTGCAAACTTCACTCAAAAACTCCCAACTTCAACGGGCAGCGAAAGTGCGGAATATAAATAAGGAACAGGGCCAGCGCCAGAACATGTGCAGCCAGTGCTACTGCACCGGGCGACGGAATTCAGGGGCAGCAAAATTTTTTTAATTTAGAAAGAAACCGGGCGGCAGAATTTTGGATTTGTGAAGTTTGAACCGAGCAGTAAAAAATCTAGTAACGGCCGTGTAAGGATTAACAAATCACTTCAATATAAGTCACAGAAACAACTCACAATATTAGAAATCAATTATCAGTTACAATTAAAAGCGCAATATTTATCTAAGTTATACCCATCCCTAATCTAATCTTGGCGTTACAACAGGGGCAGCCATATCTTCCGGAGTGAGGTCTTGTGCATATGAAACAAAAAAAAAAGATACGACAAAGAAAAATTTAAATAAATAAATGGCTAATAACTTAAAATAAACGTTCCAATAGTGGTTGTTCACTGGACAGGTGGGTATTTTATAGTTTCAGACAGGAAATGCGGTCAGCCGTTTATTTACCTGTTAAGAGATTTGTTTTAGTTTATGAGCATAAAAACTCCCCCCCTTTTTTTTTTCAAGTTTTGGCATTTATGAACATCTTCCACACTTTTTCTTGATTAATTTATGAAACACATTAAAAAATAATCTAAATTGAAATAAATGTATATGCCTTTTTTTAGTTTGGGAAAGGCTGGAAGGGGGAAGAGGATTTTTTAGCAATGATGATAAGAGTGCATGGAGCAAAATAGGTTGAAAACAACTGCGTTACAAGGATGGCAAGACAATTTCCATGCAATAAAAAGACACAGATAATTTATCATGAATTGCGAAAAGAATTACTGAAGCTATTACAATCATCAACAACTCCGAATATTCTTGCTACTGTACTCTTTAGTACTTTCGGAAACTATTTTAGCTAACATAGATTCTGAAAAACATTATGATTCAATTCGCTAAATACTGCAATAAAGTATTTTAAGTATTAATTAAAAGTATGCAAAAAAGTATTACCATATAAAGCAATACCAAACCTTACTATTCTTTTGTGATACCCTATACCTTTTTTTAGAAGCATGGTGTGGAAAGACGACTGATAAAAGTTTTTTTTTTTAAAAGGAAACTTGTGTTCCCAGAGAATGTCCTACGAAAGATTTTAAACAGCAACTTCCTAAGCAGACTAATTACACTGGTGTGCAAAACTTAAGCAACAATGTAAATTTTAATCAGATAGCCATGAAATTGCAGAAAAAGGGGTTCTTGCAATCAGTACAATGAACACGCTATCAGCAGAAAGGTCATGCGTATGCAAATGTTAGGTACAAAACGTCACAGACTAGGTGAGCGTACACAAAACGCGTGCGGTCGGCGCTTAACTCAAGACTACAATAAAAGAAAAGAAGGAGACACAATTAAAGACATTCGCTGCAAGTCGCTTTCATGAAATATGGTTAGAAGAAATCACCTGGATGACTTAGCAAGTGGAAGAATGATCGGAAAGCTGGAGGAAGGACGTAGTGTGACCAGTACAGCTGAAGAGTTTGGAAACAACAAAGGTGTCGTTTCGCGCGCTTGGAAAGCCTTCCAAACTATAGGTATAGCTGTTAGAAAGGTTAGTAGTGGCCGAACCAGCAAAACAACTGCAATAGATTACCGATACATCATTCAGCAGGCGAAAAGAACCCGAAACCAATCAGCAAGCGCCATAGCTCAGCAACTGTGTACAGTAACGGGGCGGCTAGTGTCGCGGTTTACTGTGTCAAGACACGTTCACAAAGGTGGCCTATTCGCCCGCTGTCCTGAACACTGCATCCCTTTGAAAGTTGGTCATTGGAGCCATCGTTCAGAGTGGTGCAAGGAGCACAAAAGATGGACATCTCATCAATGAAGTCGTGTCCTCTTTATGGATGAGATACGTTTTAGTGCCACAAGCGATTCTCGATGGCAGTTGATTTGGAGAGAGGTTGTGGCATGGTTTCATCCCAGTATCATCACGGAAAGAGACCGTTACGGTGGTCCTAGAATTCTCGTCTAGAGAGGCGTTACACTGAACGGACGGACAGAGCTCCTCGTTTTCGACAGAGGTTGTGTAACCGGAGATCGCTATTGTCAGGAGGGGATCCTTCTCCATGTGCGTCTGTTCCGAGGTGCCACTAAAGCAGACTTCGCTTTTATGGATAGCAATGCACAGTCACACCGGACTCCTGCCGTTCAGAAGCTACTGGAAAATGAAAATATCACTCCAATGGATTGACCAGCGTACTTCCCTGATTTAAATCCCATAGAACATGTAAGGCATGCTTTGGGGAGACGCCTCGCGGCACGATTACATCCTCCAGGGACACACCTAACAACTGAAACAAATGCTGATTGAGGAATGGACACTCTCACCTCAAGATCTGTTGGACAATCTGGTGATGAGTATGGACAGACGGTGTGAAGCAGCCATTGCACTAAAGGCAGATCCCATACTAAGGAACATCTGCTTGTTGATCTTCCTCTTGTACAGACAATCACGTGCACAACTATGCTTCCGTCATCGTTTAAATATAAAATACTGTCTCTCATTTCTGAATTTTGCCTCTCAGAAGATTTCTCGTGGAGTTATGGCAAAAAGAACACCTGTTGCTTAAGTTTTGCTCACCAGTGTAATTATCTAACCTGGAATAGGTTATATTTTTCACCTCTTATACTGCCTTGATCTCGTAAATATTTTCCGACGAAAATGCTAATTAATAATGCGAAAATTTTTGTTTGAGGAAATCGTTGACTGAAATAAGGATGGGTGTTTTATGTAATTTATAAATCAAATTCACTAAAGCACATATTATTTTTCAAAATTTATTAATATAATACACGCTATACGTTAAATTTTCAAAAGCAGAACAAACATAAACGGCCTTTAAAAGCTAACAGATATTTATATTCTTTAACATTATCCACACATGTCGTAAAGTCTTCATATTATTTCTATTATTTAACTGAATAGAAAGAGTGACTTACGAACAAATACTGATACTATTCTTCCCAAAGCCCACGCAAAAGTAGTTGACGCCCCTAGGGAAAGAAAATTTAGGCGCCCCGTTACATTCTCTATATATCATATAGAGTAGAACCTCCCAAAGACAACTATCCACGGTTCCCGACGATTTTAGCCTTTGTGAAGGAAACGCCTACTACAGCATGATCTTCGGTGATGCTAAACACTATTATTTATGTTCTCAGAAATAATATTTACTTTCGAAGGTAGTAATCTCAGAAAGGATGTCGCTATGAGATGTGAGTGCAAATTTATTTATTATATTAAAGAAATGCAGTATTAAATTAAATATTATTTAACTAGAATTTAGTTAGTTAAATTCTAGTGAAATATAAAAGATATAATGATTTACTTTTGTTTTATTTATGAATAAAACATGGAATCCCGTCTGTCCCTAACCGTAAAATAGGCTTTGGATGTCCTTTATTTTCATAACTTTTTCTCACAAATTTCATAACGTCCACAGACGATCAGTGTTATTTTCAGGAAAGAGCACACAGAAAATATAAATAAAACTTACGTGATATTAGGCTACATGCATTAAATACACAAACATCTAAAAGTAATTATAAATATTGTACATTTAATGAATACTGCACATTTCGTTTCACGGATACACGACGTTTCCTTTCCATGTTTTTTGATGTTAAATAAAAGGAATGCGCTTTATGACCTTTCTTGTTTTTCGCTTTTCATTTACTTCTGAAGCATTGCTACGCTGGCATACGGTTATCAGTCTAAAATGATGTTTCGTATCAATAGTCAATACGTTTTTCGAATTATAACATGTCAAATACAGGTTCATTCAAAATTACTGGCCGACTTATATGGATTAGATAATTCCGTGCATATTAATAATGCGATAATTTGATATATATCAAATGAAAAAAAGAGATCTCAGAAATTCAGAATATCATCAAAGGTTGATCTTGTTTTTCTTAACAAGATACTCCTAGACTAGACTAGAAGAGAAACACGCTAATGTGACAATCAAAACCGTGAAAAACAACCTTATATTTAGCGTAGGTATAATGAAACACTCAATCGATTTCGAGGGCAGCTAAAGGTCCCTCCTCATCAGGAGAAAGAAATACACAGAAAGAAGAAAATAGGAATCACAGAAACACGTGGTGCTTATCAGCACTGCACGTCGTTATAACTAGATTTTTAATCAGAGTTGCACTGGCCGCCTACTTTTACTGAGCCAGGCTGTCTGATCAAGCATAAAGAAATATTAGCGAAGTTAAAATAGGGAGCGAGGGGCAAATGCACATTACGCTCAAAATCTGAACTTCAAATAATGGAAAGCAACCACTGAACGGATTTTTATACCCTCTGGTAGTACCAAGTGCGAGGAGGTAACGCCATCTATCGGCAAAAATAATTGAATTAAGACAGTAGAATTTTAAAGGCATTAGGAAGGACTGGATTGGACTTCAAATCATTAACTAAACTTTCTAAATCTTTGTGAATGTGAAAAGCCTCAAGAAAATCCAATTCGCCTATGGAAGAAGCCTTTTGGATGATTTTTGCAGACCCAAAATCAAAATTATGGTTAAAAGTCCAGCTATGATATGCTATTGAAGACTTGTTAATTTCCCCTTTTTTGACATAAGATTCATGTTCCTTGATACGAAACTTCAACGCTCTTTTTGTTTGGCCAATATATCTTAAACCACACTGACATGATATACTATAAATTCCCCAAGAATTCAAGACAGAAACGCAATCTTTTAGAATCGAAGGGTGAATTTTATTAATAGGGGAGAAACCGACTTGAAAATTGAATTTCTGGAGAATCCGTGCAATTTTATAGCTAACAGAAGGATAAAATGGAAGCACGACAAGGTCATTGATATTATTTCTAACAGTGGAATGTCTTCTTTGATGGGAATCTGAAAAATTTTTTTTTGACGGCTTTATCAATAATCACGGGAGAAAATCCACGGTCAATCGCAACTGCTCTCAAATAATTAAGTTCATTGGTAAGCAAAGATTCAGAGGAACAAACTTTTAGCGCGCGGAAAACATTTTAGCAAAAAGAAGCCATTTTTTGCTTAACAGGGTGGCATGACTTGGCATGGGGTGGTAAACAAACTGCAAAGGGTTTACGGTACACAGTGGTGCTAAAATCGGTTTCATTGCGGATTATAAGAATATCGAGGAAGGGGAGGGAATTGTTGGATTCAATTTCAAGAGTGAATTGGATGGCTGGATCAATTGAATTCATAATAGATAGAATCTCGGATAAATCCTCTTTATAACCGTCAAAAAGTGCGAAAGTGTCGTCAACATACCGAATCCAAAGACGAAAAGATAATTTATCAAATAATTTCATCTCAAAATAGTGCATATAAATGTCAGCAAGTACCGGACTGAGAGGATTACGCATAGCCAATCCTTCAACTTGACGAAAATATGCATTTTGGAAAACAAAGTGGGTTTGACTTAGAGAAACTTTAGTAAGCGAAACCAACTCATTAATTTCAGTATGTGTGAAGTGAAATTCCCGAAGCCTAGTTTCAAGACAATTTAGTGCTCCTTCGACCGGAACATTAGTAAACAATGATTTGACATCAAATGAAACCATAATGGAACGAAGTGGGGAAATATTTTTAAGTTTATCAATGACTTCAACAGAATTTTTTACAGTGTGAATATTGTTATCAAGTAGAGGAGAAAATCTGGAAACTAAATATTTGGCCAAAGGATATGAAGCAGTACCTATGTTGGAAACAATTGGTCGAAAAGGAATACCGGTTTTGTGGACTTTTGGAAGAGCATAAAGTCTAGCGCAATTAGTAATAGGCGGAATAAGTGATTTCTTCAACTGAGTTGGCAGAATGTGGGAAGATTTAATAGCACTTTTTACTTTCATGAGGTCCGAAGTTGAAGGATCTTTAGGGATCGAGCAGTATGGGCCTTCATTTATCAATTTAGAGACTCCAGTAATATATGTGTGTTTGTCCATAACAACGATCTGTCCGCCCTTATCAGCTTTAGAGATAATGATATTAGTATCAGAATTAATTTCACGTAAGATCTCATTTTCCTTTTTGCTAAGATTAGAACCCAAAGATTTATTGTTAAAATTAACGTTATGAGTAATTAGGTGGCGGATTGTATCCTTCTGCGTTTCCGAAATTTTGGAGAATTTAAAGGCTTTCTCTATAGGGGCGATGATTTGAGGAATTGAAGGTTTAGATGTCTTTGAAAAGTTGAAATTATATTTTAATACTTTTAACTGATCCTCCGAAAGATTCCTATTGGAGATATTAACGATGGAGTTAACGTTTACAGTGGGAAGATCAGCTAGATAATTGGGACTATCCGACTGGTGTGTGAGTTTTTGGAATTTAGAAATGAGCACATTTTTATGCCGTTGACAAACGGTATCGGTTCTAGACCAGGATGTATGTTCAAATGAGGAAACATTTTCAGTGGAATTAGCAATTTTTAAATGGAGGTAATATAATTCAAATTCAATTTTAGATAAACGTTTGCGTGTGTCCCTTATAATGTGACGAAGAAGTGCCAATTTGAATTTATGCAAAATTTTTGAAACGTGAACGGAAGCTTTAAGGCTACATTTCACATGTATAAATTTGGGAATGAAATTTTGATGTTTGCATTTAAGTAGAAACTGTAGATGATTCAAGAATTTCGTACGCTTAAGGCGTAACTTACAAAATCGGTTCCTGTCAGTGGACATATTGTGAAAAGGGCGCAAGCAAGAAACAAGTGAACAAAAGAAATGTAATTCCGAAAGTCCAAACAAGTAATTACTTATAACATGAAAAAAACACCAATAAATAATGAAGATAATTTTCATTAACAAATGACAAAAACATTCCAAAAGGAGAGAAACATCCAATACTGAAAAACCAATAGCCACGTGGAAAGAAGCAACGAAAGTCAAAATCGTGCACGTGGTAAACCGAAAAAATATAGAATTACCTCGAAAATGCCGGTTGATAGCATAAACCAAATCCGAAAAAATGATGGCCACGTGGAAAGAAGTAAATAAAATGGTGCACGTGGTAAAACAATAAACAGTAAAATATTCTCGAAAATGCCGGTTGATAGCACAAACTAGACTAGAAGAGAAACACGCTAATGTGACAATCAAAACCGTGAAAAACAACCTTATATTTAGCGTAGGTATAATGAAACACTCAATCGATTTCGAGGGCAGCTAAAGGTCCCTCCTCATCAGGAGAAAGAAATACATAGAAAGAAGAAAATAGGAATCACAGAAACACGTGGTGCTTATCAGCACTGCACGTCGTTATAACTAGATTTTTAATCAGAGTTGCACTGGCCGCCTACTTTTACTGAGCCAGGCTGTCTGATCAAGCATAAAGAAATATTAGCGAAGTTAAAATAGGGAGCGAGGGGCAAATGCACATTACGCTCAAAATCTGAACTTCAAATAATGGAAAGCAACCACTGAACGGATTTTTATACCCTCTGGTAGTACCAAGTGCGAGGAGGTAACGCCATCTATCGGCAAAAATAATTGAATTAAGACAGTAGAATTTTAAAGGCATTAGGAAGGACTGGATTGGACTTCAAATCATTAACTAAACTTTCTAAATCTTTGTGAATGTGAAAAGCCTCAAGAAAATCCAATTCGCCTATGGAAGAAGCCTTTTGGATGATTTTTGCAGACCCAAAATCAAAATTATGGTTAAAAGTCCAGCTATGATACGCTATTGAAGACTTGTTAATTTCCCCTTTTTTGACATAAGATTCATGTTCCTTGATACGAAACTTCAACGCTCTTTTTGTTTGGCCAATATATCTTAAACCACACTGACATGATATACTATAAATTCCCCAATACTCCTGCTTATTTGAATCAATTGTCCGAGACTTAGTTTTCACAGCTAGCTTTTCATTGAATTTTAAATCAAGCGACTACAGTTCGCGATACATTTACGTAGTGTGGTTTTCTTTCAGAAACTGTCACAATTCTATTTGCTGTCAAAACTCGATACTGCTTTTGCTGCGGAGACGATAATAAAAAGATACGCTGGAGCTAGTACGTGAAAATATGATTATCCAATTTTCGATGTGCGTGTCACTTGAAAAAGTCACACAAAATAATTCTAGAAAAAACATGGACCGCTTTACTTTCATTTCACGTATTACTTGTCTGCGTCCGTAAATTTCTGAAATAAATTCATTTGAAATTAGATCAATCATCTTGAATCACACTGCATTCTAACATACTGTGGTGCAATGCATTGATACGGATCCAGTGTACTTTAATAAAGTGCATTTCTATAAATCCCACTATATATTCCAATGAACCCTATGTATTTCAGTGAATAGGAAAAATATATATGCAATGCGTCTGCAGTTCTCAGAATTTCAAGCAAGCATTTTTATTATGATTAAAATGGGTTGCAAGAATTAATTATATAGTTCATAAGTAACATCCGTTCTATCTTATTTTTGAGCCTTCTTTTCGCGCTTTTCAAAAACTGCGCTTATTTTTTTTTTTTTTTTTTTTTTTTTTTTTCAGTTTTATTACCTTGCATGGATGTTGTAAATGTATAGTGTCTGTGCGGCATGGGAGCACTCTAAATATGCTGCGGGACGAAAGTCCTCTCGAAAGGTTGGTTGTGGGGAAGAAGGGTGGAGGACTCGTTTTCCCGGAGTGCTCTCCATCAAAATTGGGGGCGGAACTGGGCAAAGTCATACTGTCACATGTATGGTGCTCAAGGCTCTTGCCAACAACTGGCGCAACCTGCACTACTTGACACGATGAATTTCATGGTCTTGCTCTGATGTTACTGTCAGACAAGTGAGTTTTACAACAACCTTCATATCATGTATTTCCAAAGCTAAACCTTTTGTTGCTAATATACTGATTATTTTACTTGATAGAAAAAGTTATACCTTTATTTTAAATACAGCTCACCAAATTCTCAAACACAGTTTTAGTTACATTAATATTCTCTCTCCCTCTCTCTCTATATATATATATGGCTACAGCCTGCTGTAAAAAATAAATAATATATATATTGTTTCTTATGATGAAATCTATTTGCCTCTTTCTCATTTAAATTTTAGTCACTTTGCATGTCAAGTGTGGCTAGGGTACTTATTCTCAATAGCGTACACTGACTGCATAGCGATTAGATACGAATTATAACAGTATGATTGTACGTCTTTAAATACATTACAGAATTGTAACAGCTCTGCCAATACTATTTGTTGAAAACGATTTTACTTTCTACTTTCTACAACTTTACAAAATAATTAAAAATAAGATTAATAAACTGTTACGTGCATTAAATATTAATTAATGAAAGACATTCATTTTTTAACTTTTCCTAAGATAGACTGCATTATTAAATTTCTTAATTTATTCTGAATTTAATAAGACACAGCCGAGTATATAACACGTAAACCCGGAATTAAGGCACATACATAATCATGGAATACATTTTAAAACACCAAGTCATAAATGTGTGTTATTCTTTAGATAAGACTTTTTTACAGTTAAAGTGATTCAATTTTATTTCATTTCTGAAAGTTGGGCACCAACAAGTCCATAAATGATTTTAAAAAATAAAATTTTCACAGGTGCCTCATAAACAGATTTACAGAGAATAAGAATATATTCGACAGTCAGAACATTTTTGTTTTGTTTTGTTTGTTGTTGTTGTTTAATTTCAAAATACGTAATGTTATTGAATAATTATTGCAGATTTAGCCTGATAATCAGAATACGATGCACGACTATATTTCTTGCATTTAAAAATGTATAATGTTATTAAATAAGTATTGCAATTTTTAATTAATTTTTCTGAAAGAGCTAATTTAAATATCTTAATTAAAGTAATATAATTACTGTTAAAAAACAAAATTACTTAAATTTAAGTAATTTGAATAATTTAGAATAAAATTTACCCATTTTAAGATTATTAAAGCAGTAACAAAGAAATTCGTAAATTCCGGTTACAATTTAATGATTATAAAATCGCAGTAAGCATGGATTTAATACAGCAATAACAATGTAAAAGTGGAATATAGTTTTGATCGTTTAGTAATAATTGATAACTAACTGTTAGTTTATAAAACAATTGATTCTACGTTTGCAAACAGCACTCTAATTTCTTTCGTCTTAGGAGTTACATATATAGATAAACCGAAATATCTCAGATTAAAAGTTAAAAACTTTGTCAAATATAAGAGCAACGCTCACTCCAAGCAGCGTCATAAACATGCCACTAAAATCACCAGTTTAAAGTTTGAAGAAGCGAATAAAATAACCATCGACTTCAAGCAGAGTCGTAACAGCAAAGTATAACTTACTCAGAGCAGCGATGATTACAAAAAGGTACTTCATATCTTCAGCAGGATTTGATTACAATGCCATTTCATTCAATTCGGTGCTCATTAACTTCCACAAGCTCCTCCACAGCCGGTCTCATTGTCCGTTACTGTGATACACAAGCCAAACAGTGATTCAACACAGCTGCCGGCGACGCTCATGTGTACATCCGCGGAAGAAAAATAGTGCAGCGTAATTTTGAGTTTTATCAGTTCTTTCAAAGTACTTTTCGTGCACATATCAAATAAATATAATAAATGAGAGCATTTGCTGATGAAAGACAGAAGTTTAGCTGACATTTTTTAATATTCTTTTGCAAATATTGACGGTGAACTATTCCTTTGAGAAGCGGTGGAGCATTGCAGCCTTACTGACGCTTCGCATCTTCAGGCTATGTATGTTTAACACCTTAAGTGAGGGAACGAAAGACCACTCGGAAAAATTATCTGCAGCCCTCTCAAACTCAGATGGAATCTTAAACAGCTAACTCATGCTCCATGCTGTAGCGTCTAATCATCTGCATACCTTACATTAAACTAAATTAGGTAAATAAATTTATCGCGGTGTACTCGTTGTTAATGTTATTTTTGAAATATTAAAAGAGAGTCATTTTAATTTTAAAATAAAAAAGTAGATATACGTTTGTTTGACATACAAGTTAAAAATTTTTAAGAAATGAAGTGAGAAAGTTAGAAGCAATCTGATACAGCATCAAGCTGAGCATTCGGTTAAGAATGAAATATATATGCAAAATTTCAAAGAGAAATCATAATGGGGCTAACTCTGTGTCATCGTGTTTTGGAGATGAATGTCAGAAATAACTTGATAAAATTATCAAGTACATGATAATTACAATTTTTTTTAAGGACTATTAATTTCGTTTTTGCAATTTGCATTGGCTCACTATAAATGTCAATTCAGTTACATTTAAAGAAATTAAATAATGAAGAATCTGCGTGAATGTATGCATGTTTCTAACGGTACCTAGAGCCATCAAATTTTGAATAACGTATGTTTCCACCCAAATTCGGGCATCTGGAATTCGGAATTTGTTTTATTATCTATTTCATATTTTGTAAAACTTTAACGAATTTTTGTTTAACAAACTCAGCGATTTCAAAGCGAGCAATGGCAACACTGTACAAGAAAAAATTATCTCCAGCGCACGAGACTGTGTATCGGAAATTCTAAAGATATACTCATTTTAAAATTATTTTGCGATAATGTTGTTGAACTGAAGTTTATGGCTTAAGTGCGAAGAACATTATATTTAATAAATACACACAATTAAAAAAACGCCCCTTTGGGCGTAATGTAAAATCTGAAAGCTTTCAGATTTTTTAAAAAATATTTTTCTTAACTCATAAAATTAAATCTTTTCTGTGAAATAATTTTAAGACTAAATGTTTAAGAAAAATTATAATACAAGCACTGAATGGGCTAAAAAATATTACTTTGTAATTTAGCTTTTTAACTCGAAAGGCGTAGAAAGCGATTACAAAAGAATCTTTCTGTAGTTATGTGCTTGAGTGTGAAGACCTCTAAATTTCTATCTCTAATTTTCTTAAAGTCTCTAAAATGGTAAAGCTATTTAAAAAAGAAATCAAAATTTAACCGAATTATAAAACAAATAATAATGTGACAATTACTAGAAAGTTTTAAACAGTATAACATACATTAAGTTTGAAATAAGTTGCAAAAAACAAAAGATTCTTTACTAAGGTTTTTATTATGTGGCGTTAGAAGTATATTTTGTTAATTATAATTATGTGGCAAATGTTTGTATAAATTACCTGTTGGATGCATTGAAAATTAAATGTATTATGAATTATTTCAATTAAAAAAACTCTTAAGAAATAAAAAAGCTACAAATTATTTAATAATTCGTTTATAATTTTTAAATCGCTTAGTTTGTCAAGATCTATCTAAATTCCCAGAAGAGAATTTTAGAAGTCAGCAATTCCACCTCGAAAACTCGTCTTACAATACAACAATAACTTGAATATAAGCTTTGAAATGCAGATAAACGGTATCCGATCGGCAGCATATACGTACACTACTAATTGCGTGTGCGACACATTAGGCGGATGCAAATTTATTAATAAAACTAACATGTATCAGCAAATTTATTATAGTATGAAATTCATACAGCAGTGTAGGATATTATGAAGAAGATAACTATGTAATAATATTCTAGAATAACTAAATGTCAGTACTAATTGTTAAGCATGCTTGATTTAGTCTACCATGAGCAGCAATATGTACTATTCGAGTTTATCGTGAGACATAAATGTAGAATTTTAATTTGTTTTTCCGCATGTCGTGTTGTCATTTTTTGCAGATTTTATTAGCATATTAAAGAGAGGCGGCAACGGGCGGGAAAAGTTCGAGCTATGCCACTGATTATTTTGGACCTTTCTGTATTTCTTTTTAACTTCCAAATAATAAAAATACCTTCCGAATTTCAAATAATTTAAATTTCAGTGGAATATTCCAGTTTCATCTAAGTAAAGCTCAAATCACTGTTTAGCAACATCAGTTTTTTCAACTTTCTGTATAGCAAATTTTACGGTATCAATCAAAGATCTATATATGAATGGTTATTTCTCTGCGGTCTAAGCTGTAATGGGGCATCTGTGTTGAGAAAGGTTATATGCTATTCGATGCGTTCCTATTTCCGCTGGAAGCAAAATGAATCTTAATTAAGGCAAGAAAGTTTCTGCACAAAGGTAAGAAAAAGGAAAGGTTTAAGTAAATCAAAACTTTCCCTTTGAGCCAGTCTTCTCCAAATGAACACTTCTCCTTTCAGAATTCTCATTTGCCAAGTTTCGAAAAGATATTTTTGAGGTCAAGTGTCTACTTTCAGCCACCAAAGCTTTTTTACTATTCTTGTCATATGTCTGCTCTCAGCCACAACTGCGTACTGATCTTATAATATATTAAGTCGACAAGCTTCAGAGATACGTAAATTTACACGTTCTGGAAAACCAGGGCTTCATATTGCAGACTGTTTTGAAAGATACCATACGATAGAGAACTATAATTTATAAATTTTTCATAAAATTAAAACATATTATTGTGCTACCTACATTTAAAGTTTAAAAAAGAATTACTATTTTTTTCTTTGCAATCTTGCATATTATGTGTTATTGTTCGTTCAACGAAAATTAATTCCAACCAACATGATACCTATGTATAAACTTAACACAACCGCAAAGGGTTAATTGTTACTAATATATATACAAACATTAATAATATTTTATAATGATGTATTACATTTATTATTTTCTGCATATCTCCCAGACATTCAGCAGCATTTTGCTTGATGATGGTGTCTCCTTGAAAATTAAAATGCGGACACCATGAAGGGAATCCATTAAAATACACAGAATTATTCCTTTAAATTTTATTAATAAATTTTATATACGTACTTATTATACTACATATAATGTTATTCAACACCTATAATATAATATAAATGTTTAAATATAGAGTACTTCATGAAGTCACTTAATAATTAAATTACGAAATATTTTCATTTCGATAAACACATCACGTAACACAACTTTAATAAACATTCACGAATGTTCACAGTTCTTCGACAAAATTGTTTGCAGTTTGTATGTCGTAATATTGTGGATCGTTCTTTTAGTGTGATATAAGATCCAACAATTCTGAATGTAGTTTTTTAATATCATAATTTAGTTTTTATTATCTTAGCCTTCTTGTGAACACAAGAATATCTGATTTTCTTGAAAACTATTCCACATATCTCTTGTTTCATCGTTAAATATTATTGCTTTACATAGTTTGACCAGAATTTGTCATTATATTTATCTATGTTTGATTGAGGCTTTGTGCTGTGTATGTGCTAAGGCGGAGCTTATATTAACTGGCCTTCTTATATTAGTATGATTTTTAAATCTAAGGTTTAAGTCTAGTCCCTTTCATCCTGTTATGAAATGAGAAATTTTATAGCAGACATGCAATACTGTAGAGTCATACCTCTTTAAAGCAAGAAACTGAGGTAATTACTTTAAATATCTTTGCACTTTTAAATTCTCTGGGTTCAACTAAGTTTACATCATTTCTAATAATGTGTGCTTAGTTTTTCATAATAGTGAAGTAATTGATTATTTGATTATTTAGCGAAGCTAAAACTATTTTGTATTATCATTGAATCGGAAACTGATATTTTCCTTATTAAATAAGTAACACTTTATGTTAAATAATAATATTTGTTTATGAAAATAATATCCAATTAAAATTTTACCCTATTAAAATATATTTTTGAATATTCATGTTTAATAATTTGAGAACAGAATTCAAAACTTTTTTAATCATTTAAGTTATGGAAGGCCTTTTAAATTTAATGTAATAATAAAAATTTTGAATTACTGTTACAAACTTTTGAGTTGTTTTAAGAATGCGATAACATGGAACATAATTAATAATGAAATAATTTTTTATATTAGTATAGAAAATTATGTCAAGTTAAAATGAATGAAAAATTTTAATGATGTAAGGATTATGTTAATTTTATTAAGAGTTAAATTTTAAGTTAAAGTTCCTTTCCTGGCAAATTCTTAACTTCAACTTACTACTTCCGGCCAGAACGTAGTTTTGAAATCTTGCTGAATATTTAATGAGGAGGAGCGGTATTTAAACCACGAAGTTACTTAATGAGTCAGAGAGAATCAGAGTTTCTGATTTACGCGCGTCTGTCTTTTTGGCCACTCTCTCTCTCTCAAAGCTGTTATTACGCTCGGCCGTACTCAGGCCCTTGCTAAGCTTCGTAGTCAAATAAGTTAAGGGGCCAGCTCGATTTGAACCTTTATAGCTTCGGCTATACTTGTTTAGTTAATCTTAGTTTTAGTTTAATTCTTAGTCTTTTAAGTTCAAGTCCAAGTGCGGGCTTTGCTTGTACACTCCCAGGCGGAGTTTTGTTAAATCTTATTGAAATAATAAAGGGTTAGTTACCCTTCTATCTTGTTGTTTCTTGTCACCGAACGCAAGCGATTATTCGCTTATCAGTTCTTAGATTCCTCACTTCCAACATTAACTTAGAATTCCAAAGTGAGGAACTCTACAATGATTATAATAACGAGTTATGAAGTAGAACAATAATAAGAAAATTGAAAATGATTAAGGTAAATAAAAAGTGAAATGTGTAAAAAAATTTGAAATTGTAATGAATCACTTTTATAATTATGTAATGGATAAATGAACGTAAAGAGTAGAGCATGATGCAAGGATTATTGGTTCACAATCACAAAGAAATATTTTTTAACTTCTGAATTAATTACTCCTTTACCCTCACACAGAAGAAAAGATAAAGGTTACCGTTATTATGAACGAAATGTTTCAGTGTATCAGTATATCACTGAAATATTTTTATTCATTACAAACAGTGTATTTTATTATTTTTATTTAATATTCGTAAATGGTAACATATATTCCAGCACTTACTAACAGCACGCTAGACGAAGAAACACACATATATGTGCAAATAGTAAGATGTTACACGTCAGGTTTACAGATTTTATCTTCATAAAATCCAAGCTTATCTTCTGTAAAATTTAAGCCCGATAGTTAAATTCGTTTCTTCACATTCCAGTTTTTATTCTAACGTCAATCTTTTCCCTATGCTTTCGAACTCTAGCTTTTTAAGAATTATTATCAGGGTTTATACAAAGTATCGGTGATGAAAATGTCTATCTAATTTATCTTGCACCACAACTAACTGTATTTTGAAAGGGATTTACCACAAATATAATAATGCTAATCACAATACGAATATCCTTGCTTTTATTATGAATGTATTCTTACAGTTTTTGACATAACTTTGTGAAATAATTTTATGTTTTCACATATAGTTTAATTATACTGTATGATCATACTTTAATTACATATTACAAACCTAATTTAATCATATTTTATCAATTACATTTTAGTCATCTCTTCGATGGCTTCATGAGCTACATTCCAACCAATTACTTTTAATAATTTATATACTTTTAAATTAGCATCTTTTCTAATTTAGTATTGGAATAAGATAAAAAAAAATTGTTGCATCGTACTATTTTTAGATATGTGCAGAGAAATAAGTTTCCTTTAATTTTGCATATGCAATTGCATCATACAAATTTCACATAAAATTAATTGAAATAAACCTCTGTTTCACGTGAGTAGTGAAGTGCGTTTCCTGTCCTTCTTTATCCTGTTATTAGTTTTAGCTATGAATTCCTAATTTATACTTTATATTACGGAAATCAATCGAGAGCAATCTGATTTAAGAGGGATGCCTTTGCGAAGGAGTTTTTAACAAAAAATTAACTAGTATTCGCATCATATGCGCCCAGAGTAGAGCATTCAGCAGGAAACATGAGCAGAAAACCATACCCGAGAAGAATTGCGAGTATTTAGAGATCTTAAAAGCGGTAATGCGGGAATCTAATGCACCAAAGCAGGCGAAGACTATATTGACAACAATTTCTTGCAAACGACTTTCTTGATGGAAAAGGGCCCACCAGCGGCCGAGCGGTAACGTCGCTGAACACTGGTAGTTCGGTCCGAGGTACGAATCCCGCGAACGGGCTGGCTGCATGGGCGTTTTCGTGGTTTTCTCCATGTGTAACGTGTATACGAGCCAGTTTCCCTTAGAAAGTCCTCCACGAAGGCATCCCTCCCTTAAGGCAGATAGCCCTCGAGTGCTTTGCCATAATCTAACAAAACCAAAACCAAACCATCTTGAGGGAAAAACGTCTGCATGCATTTACTTAGAGTCAATAGGCCTTTTGGCCTTTTCATTAGATCAATAGGTTCTTTTTTTTTTTTTTTTTTTTTTTTTTTTTTTTTTTTTTGAAGCGGGAGGGTTGAAAAATTAGCGTAATGGGAACAGGAAACAGTCTTATACTTTCACACAATGACAAATGTTGTTGAATTGCGGAAAATGTTACTTATACTTAATGCTCGCCTGTGCTGGTGAGCCATGATGGACAAAATAGTTTAACTGATTACTGCAAAGCACTCTAAAACTGTTTATCTAATGGAAGAGATGCCTTCTTAAAATACTTTATAGGAAAACTAGGTTCGCATTTTCGTTACCATGGAGCAAACCACGAAAAGCCCCTTCACTAGAATTTGAACTTGGGTTGAACTAAAATGTTTACTTGTCTTGTCTTGTGAACTAAAATGTTACTTTTGGTCCCTGCTGGTCCCGAGGGACATGATATACGTTAGATTCTCAATGCACAATTCTCAAATTCGTAATGCATAAATATAATTCAGTAAAATAAATTTATAAAAACAACAATAAAATAGTTCATATTTCGTTTTACGCAGTGTAGTAATAAGTAAATAATTTCGGTTGTAATCTTCCATCCATAAATCTGCTACATCCTCTCAGCGCCTTATTTTAGCAAATTGATAGTAGCTTTGTAACTAATAATATTAAAATGCTGTTCATCATGTTAAACTGTGAAGAGTAAATCTGCGTTAAACTAATGCATGTCCTAAACTTTGGAAATATTGCTTTTATCAAGTATATTTACACTTACTACAACCTGTTGCGTAGTTAAAGAAAATAATGAGTTTCTTTTCCCCCTCTTTGCAGCTCAGAATAACTTCAGCTTCCAAAGATGGAAGAAATTTAATCACGAAATATGTCACTGAGAGTATCCTACTAAAATAAATTTCATAGGTGGCGGAAAATTTATAAATAATAGTAAAATTAAGTTTCTTTATTAAAAATGTACTTTTTTAACATATTCATTCATTGCGAGTTAGCAGGAAAAAAGTTATTGCATTATGAGCATGTGAAAAAGGAGATTGAAAATCATACATTACTTTGATCCATACATTATCATACATTACTTTCTGGATTATTTTTTGTCTAGATTCGAATTATTAACTATAAGACTCACTGAAGATTTCTCTAAGCATTGCCTCAGAGACAACTAAGGTCTGTTACGCATGGTTTGGTGCATCTGTGGTACTGGAGAGTATTCTGTTGTAGATTTTCAAAAGTAATTGCAATTCAAATGAATACTAGACGTGAAGACTTCATTGCAACTATCGCATGCATGTTATGTGACAAAGACTTGAAATAATCTTAAAAAGAAATCACGCCTAATCTTTGCAAGTACTTGTGAAGTAGGCACTGAGTGAAAATATCTGTATATAACAGTTATACAGATAACTCGCCAAAGTCCGCAAAAGAAAAGAGATTTATTCAGTCATACAGACCTTCTGATTGATGTGAGCAGTACTGTAAATTATTTTAGAAACTGTCATGAACCTATATCTGATGCTGAAATTTTCTCATAAAAAAAACCTTCCCATGTTTTTTTTTTTTTGGGGGGGGGGGTCGTTGTACAGGTATTTAAAAATTAAATTGATCTTTTAATTTTGTAGAGTTCGAGTAGTCATAATTTTGCAATGTTTAATGTAAATCTAAAGCATTTTTGAGCCTTTTTGTGTGCAAAGACAAACTATTAGCGTTTTCTTTTTTTTCCTTTTAAGAAAATATTAGATACATACTATATTTTGTTTTCTTGCTCAATCAAAGAATTGCATAATTTTTTTTTTAAATTAAAAATGTCATAGGCATTTTCCTTTCGAATGTTTATTGACTGTATCGCTAATAGTTACGAGTACAATTTTATCACCCCTTTTTTGAAATTTATTCATTAGTTTTTTTGTTATTATTTTCTTTACTCAATCTTCAAACAAACTTTATTTATTATTTTCTTAACTCAATCTTCTAACTAACTCTAATCTAACTAACTTCAGGGGCTTTCACCTTGAAGGACTATTGTTTTCGTTTTGCGATTTTGCGTTGAAAACTTTAAAAGGCTGTATCACTTTTCAAATCGTTGCCAGTAAATACTATCGCCCTGTATTTTATTTGAAGAAATTAAATAATGAAGGATCTGTATAAATGCATGTATGTTTCTCGCATTGTGATAAAGCAACGGTACCTAGAGGCATCCAATTTTGAATGACGTAATCCTACGGCGAATATGGGCATCTGAAAGTCTAAATTTGAAATATGTTTTATTATCGATTTCATATTTTGTAACACTTTAACGAATTTTTGATTAACAAATTTAACGATTTCACAGCGAGGAATGGCAACACTGTACGGGAAAAAAAAAAAAAAAAAAAAAAACATTTTTATCTCCGGCGAGCGAGACTGTGTATCGGAAATTCTAAAGATATGCTCATTTTAAAATTATTTTGCGACATTGCTACTGAACTGAATTTTACGGTTTGAGTGAAAAGAACGTGATATTTAATAAATAAATGTAACACACAAAATGTAAAAAAAACGGCCCTTTGAACGTAATTTAAAATCTTTCAGATTTTCTTTTCTTTAAAAAAAAAAAAAAAAAAAAAAAAAAAAAATTTCTATTTCTATATTCTGTAAATGGTTATTTCAGCTTTAGCCGCTTGCATTTTAAATACCAGGACGTAAATTAACTGATGCGTCAAATCACATGGTTATAAACATCAACGTTAGTAAATCCAACAAAAGCAAATAAATATGCGTTCCGTGGTACTTGATCTAATCTAAGAATAGGCTATACAATTGCAACTGCAAAACTACGAATTATGCAGAATTAGTGGTAGAATACAAAAGAGTGACTTCAGAGACAGCTTTTTTTCCCTACTTTTCCCAAAACCTAGGAGAATGGTTAGGAAGTTCCCCTTTGGAATATTTTCGGAAATTCTCCCTTTTGTACCACTCTGATTTGTAACCCCTTACAAAAACCTAAAGAATTTTAGAATTCCTACGTTTATTTTCCGGAATTCCATGCTTATTTTTGGTACAAGAGCATTATCGAAGGAGACATGTTTTCTTTATTCATTCATTCTTTCAATTCTTTTGCCTAAAAATGCCGATATCTAAGAAAGATTTTCGGTCAGACTTTTTTTCCTGTCCTCTGTCGGAGGCTGAAATAGGCTGATGTCTTGTTTAAAAAATCTGGGGATTCAGAAACTGTCTGTTAAACAGCAGTGTATGTAATTATCTTTTAATAATAAATGCCCGATACGGATGATGCCCATCAATAGATATATATAATATACAGGGTGTTCCGTAAACGTTGCGACAAACTTCTGGGGAAGGTAGGGCACATCATAAGGGTTAAGAATTACATAGAAATACATGCCCGGAAATGCCAGAAGTAAGTGTTAGCAGAGTTAGGAGATGGGAAAGGAAACAAGAGAGGGATTAATTTGAAACATTTATTGGACATGAATACAAATGGTGTAGGACAGCTTGAATGATACAACAGATGGTGGAAGTTAGCACCATAAGACGACAAACTTGCCTGACACCGTTTGATTGCCGCACATGTTCAAACACAACGGGAGATACTTTTATTGTAGCAGCTGCGCAGGCGAGTCTTGCCAAGAGATTCATTTCAGATACAACAGTATCGTGATACACAACACTTTTAATGGCGTCCCACAAAAGGAAATCAAGGCTCAATAAATCTGCTGAGCGTGAGGGCGAGGAAACCAGTCTACCACGCCCAATCCATCGATGCGGGAAAGATCTGTTCAAATGGCTACGAACAACCAGTCCAAAATGAGCAGGCTCTCCATCATGTTGGAGCCACATGTTCACAAGCTCTCCGTTCATATAGCTTTCCATGCTCTTCGTATGGTGCCTACCGCTCGAATGAACCGCTCGTATCCTCACTTTCCACTATCACTCTCCTATATAACATGTATACGAGCCAGTTCCCCTTAGAAAGTCAAGATAGATTGAATACTAATATGCAGACGAACTTAAAATGCATTTGATAGCTTATAAATAATGAATAACGTTCCATAGGATTTAAAAAGTAAATACCCTGAACAAAACATTACAATAGCGCTGTCAATAAAAGTCTTATGACAAATTCTATTTACTTAATTTGCTAATTTCAGACTCTTCAAATAACATTTTCGAAAATTTTCGCCCTATTAAATCACAATTAGCAGTTTTAAGTAAAAATTAGGAAAATGCAGTGACCTTCATTAAGTCATCAACTTCCTAAAACGACTACTTTGGGAAATGATCAGTACTCTTGAAAATATAAATAAAAACCGCTACTAAATATCATCTTTCTAACATAACCTGTGTCCATGTTTTCTCGCCGGAATGACGTTTCGCTCCAATTGCATTGCCTCATCGTCGGATTTGAATACTCTCTACGGGTTTATTTTAATTTCCTAATAGTTATTTTTAATTTTAAAACAACTTTTCTATATTTTCTTGTTTCCCACCTAAAATTCACTGCCAGAATGAGTTTTTAGTATCGCGCTTTATGTAAATGAGGTAGCGTCAGTATTTAATGGGAAATTTCAACGGCTTCTTCCGCAGAAGAGCTCCGAAGTTCTCAGTAGAGCGTGTCCTGCCTTCAGGCCACGTCATTGCTTTAAGCCAGTGTCACTACGTTCGGCCGTATCCTTACGTGCTCTGTTAGTATTCGTCGGTGAGGTTTAAATAAGGGCCAACTCGGTTAGTTATTTCTGTACAGCTTCGGCTAAGTTTTAATTAGCTGGAATTAATTTAGTCTCTTATTTTCTATCTTAAGTTAAAAGTCCAAGTGGAGGCTTTCCTGTAACCTCGAGAGGGGCCATTTGTAAATGTTTTCCAGTTAAAATAAAAAAGGGTAATTTAACCCTTCTTTGGATCTTATTCTTCTAGTTGTCAGAAGGCCAGCGAATAGTCGCTACACTCGTCTCAAGTTCTAGTTGCCAGGGATACTCAATTTAACTAGAATCCTATAACTCTCTTGATGGCTCTGTCTTCCCCTGTGAAAAACCTATCGCATAAATCACTCGCAACCCTCCTCCCCCCTCCCAATGGAGCCGTCATCCCTCCGATAATACCATGGAGGTAAGAAGTAAGAAGGAGTCGCCCTAAACAAGTTTCTCCGTACCCTGCTCTGAAGCATCGGCGATCCCTACGTGGTGACCAAAACATTGGGTCATTAACCATTGAGTTCTATGGGATTTGACGCGTTCGGGTGTAAATATTTTGTAATTACGTCGCAAATATACATATAAATGTATATATTTTCTTTTTCTACAACACTTCAGAGTCCTAAGTATGTGAAAACAACATATTTTTAAACAACATTTCATTCTGAACGGAATTAAATGCTATACTTTTCACAGGACAGTTTTCTCAGAATGGTTTAATTTGAATGAAATATTTTCACAAGTTTTCGTTAATTACATTAGAAAAAAAATTAAGGTAATTCGATTTTATTCGGTTAAGGTACAAAAATTAAGATCAAAGTTTATTGTATTATTAATATTAAAATTATGCATTATTTCTTTTCTATTTATAGAGCTTCTTCCTAAAATACTTTCTTAAATATGACATGATTTTTTGGCTTCTTTTAAATCGAAAAATGTAAGTCAATTTATAAATAATGCTCTATTCGGTTCATTTTAAATTAGAGAATTATTAGGAAAATAGTATTTGACTTTCTCTGAACATTTCTGAAAGGGAATAAAATAAGTTTTTTTTTTTTTTAAGTATTATTTAAAACTTGTAACTGAGTTATTATAAAATGTAAAGGGAATAATTCTTTTAATTATACTTATCAGATTTTTTTTTTTTTTTTTTTTTTACCCTTCATTTCAACAATACATATTCCAAAACTCTTTATTACGTTCTTAAGTGCGCATCTCGTAGCATTTGCTTTACAATACCTTTTAACAGATTGCTTTCCAATACGAACAATTCTTGCTTAAATAGTTTTATAACGTATTTGTCAACAGGATTTCAATTTATGTTTACAATTCAATATTAAGGTTATTATATATTTAGATAATATTTATAATCATTATAAATTAGATACATTTAATCATTAGATTTCTTCACAGTACTATCACAGTTGTTTATAAGTGAATAAATTCTTCATTTCAAATACATTTATAAATAATTTAATGAATATTTAAGTATTTTGTCAAAAGCAGATACATGCCTTTTGCAAGCACATGCATAAATACCCATACATATTTCCTATTTATCATTTCCGTCATGTGCAAATCTTTAATTTCTGTGCATTCACTATATTTTTCGTGTAAAGTAATTTACACTAATTTAGCATACACCCGAAAGTTTTACATAAAAAATATAAATGAATATAATTTGAATGAAAATTATAAGTATTATTTTTAATACCCACTCAAAGGTCAGTTTTTCTTCAAAATTCCTCCAGGATGGCATCTCTCTCTTTAGGCAGATAGCCCTTGCATGCGTTACTCTATTTAATAAAAACTTAATCTGACCTGTGTGCCTAATTACAAATATTTTAACATACATAATTTTATATTTACATTTAGCCATCAAGTTTCAAACTTTTCAAATCTTCTAGAAAATAAATTTTGGCAGATCTCTTTTAGCAATTTTCTTAAAATCTATATTTTTGTAGTGCAACAGCTTAGAATTTTATAAAACAAATTCATAATCCAAATCGCTGTTGTTAGTTATCGAAAAATAACCAAGATGTGATTTTTGCGTAAATGTCACTAAACTATACAAATTGCTATTATCCATCACACTATGAATGTTTCTTTCATGCGAGAGTGTCCCTTTTTCGATTTCTATGGAACTGTCGTGTGTCGAAATACTATCAGAATTTTGTCAAGCGAGTTTCTGAATGTAAACAAAAAACACCCCTTCTGGTGACCCAAGCTTCAAAGCAGTGCTTCACTTCTAGCGCGGAATGGCCCCTCCTCCCTTTCCTACCTCCATGGATAATACTCTGTTCTCCCTCGTTTTGAAGATTGTTCTGCGCTTTATTGTGGATCAAGATGTGCTTGAAATTCTGCATAAAATATTCTACACAAATATAGCGTAAATAACAGCATTTTATATTGTATTATCACGTATGTATATGATTATTACTAAACTTAAAAAACATGTGAAATACTGCAAAATTTGAAGTTATCTGATAAACATCTCTTTATTAAAAGCATTTTTTGTGATTTTAGGAAGTAAATTAAGACTATACTATGCTTATTTAACTCATTTATTAACAATTTACGCATAATATTATAATGATGAATACTTTAATACGTCAAACCTATGTTATGTTGTTATGAAACCTGTTATACGGCAAAAATTCAAACAGATCCTGCAGTTTAAGAGGTATTATTAGATGCAAGCTGCTTTGAACTTCTGTTTATAGTGGATTTTTCATAATACAACTACATGATACATACATGAATAGCTTTCCAATTGAGTTTTGAATTAATTCCAGAAGCAGCTAAATAGTTTCGGTTTTAAGGCAATTTATTGTTCATTATTGTTATTGTACAGCATTGTTCATTATGAAACTCGCGAATTATGATTTGAATTTATTATACAACAATTTACTTATTTTACTGGTTTTTAATTCAATGAAAGTAGTAGAAAGAAGATATTTTAATGATCTTCTTCTGATTATGATCATAAATTGTAAAAGTTAATGATTAATCTGAGTGCAGCAGTTGACACACTCTTACGGTTTGTTAGTGTTACTGCGAAACGACGAAATTTATTTTGTTTTCATTCTTGGAAATTATCTTTCCAACATTCACTTACCTGCCGTTGAAGAATAAATAAATCACAGGATATATTTTTGAAATCATTTTGAATGATACAATTTCAGTTCATTGAACATACGTTGTGAAATATTTTGCGAACAAAACATACCACTGGCATTTCATTTCTCAAATTAAAGATTCTAGATTATCCACCTGAATTTGTTAATGGAATATTTAAGATTCGGTAGTGTTTTATAGAGTCAATAGATTATTTTGAGGCAAGAGACAGGAAAAATGTGCAGTGCCCTCGCTGGGACTCGAACTCTGGTTCTCTCGAACACGCTTCAATTACACCACGAAGGAAAGAAGGGAGAAAATACCGTACTGTTGATTCGCATTAAGCGTTTATGTAAATTTGTAATGAATTGTCCTTGGTTTGGTTTAGTTTGTTATTGCAGAGCAGACTAAGGCTATCTGCCTTAACTGTATTATCACATCCCTCTATGCGTACCTTTGTTATTAAGTACCCAGCTAGCATTTATAAATTTGGAATTTTTAAATCCCTGTGGGGCATAATTAATATTTCAGATTTCCAAATCCAAAAAAAAATCTAATATTAAACTGCAGTGGACGGTTGCTTATCACCACTTAGTCAAGTGGTTCTTTGCCTTTCCCGAGCAACCCTTTATATGGGAAAGAATGTAAAAATTTACTGCATCCTTCCATGCATGCTCTTGAGCACATCCAGACAGTAACTGAATGATTAATGGTTAGAATACCGTTCAGTAGTTAATTTTACAATAATTAATTTTGCATAATTTTGTCCGATAATTAATTTTGCATATTTCCTACTCCGAAATGTCTTATAGTCTCTACCAAGTATATTGTTGTGATATAATTTCTGAAACGACATAAATATTTACGGGTTTTTAATATTTTTCGTTGATTTAAATAATGAAAAAAAGATAATGCTGTACAGTACATACTTTTTACAGGAAACTATTATAATTTAGATAAGGATATACAAGATCTAGATTAATCTGACAGGATTTGCTATACATTTATATAGCTTAAAACGATTTAATGATATAGAAATTACGTATCGTACAGAATGGTACTGTTTTTCGATATATCAATGAGATATTATTTGGCCAAAGGCTTCTTTCCTGAAAACCTACTAAACAAGCGGGGGGGGGGGGAGAATTTTATTTTAACTCCTCTTCCACGCAAAAAATTCTTGTCTTTCAATAAGTAACGTATAAGCATTGAGAATATAAAATGCAGGATTTTAATAATCAGAATAAATTTGAAAAAAAAAAAAAATGAAAAAATGAAAAAGAAAAAAAAAAAGAAATCTTACGTGAAATTCATTCTGATACTAATATCATTATCTCTAAAGCTGATAAGGGCGGACAGCTCGTTGTTATGGACAAACACACATATATTACTGGAGCCTCTAAACTGATAAATGAAGGCCCATACTGCTCGATCCCTAAAGATCCTTCAACTTCGGACCTCACGAAAGTAAAAAGTGCCATTAAATCTTCTCACATTCTGCCAACTCAGTTGAAGAAATCACTTATTCCACCTATTACTAATTGCGCTAGACTTTATGCTCTTCCAAAAGTCCACAAAACCGGTATTCCTTTTCGACCAATTGTTTCCAACATAGGTACTGCTTCATATCCTTTGGCCAAATATTTAGTTTCCAGATTTTCTCCTCTACTTGTTAACAATATTCACACTGTAAAAAAATTCTGTTGAAGTCATTGATAAACTTAAAAATATTTCTCCACTTCGTTCCATTATGGTTTCATTTGATGTCAAATCACTGTTTACTAATGTTCTGGTCGAAGGAGCACTAAATTGTCTTGAAACTAGGCTTCGGGAATTTCACTTCACACATACTGAAATTAATGAGTTGGTTTCGCTTACTAGAGTTTCTCTAAGTCAAACCCACTTTGTTTTCCAAAATGCATATTTTCGTCAAGTTGAAGGATTGGCTATGGGTAATCCTCTCAGTCCGGTACTTGCTGACATTTATATGCACTATTTTGAGATGAAACTATTTAATAAACTATCTTTTCTCTTTGGATTCGGTATGTTGACGACACTTTCGCACTTTTTGACGGTTATAAAGAGGATTTATCCGAGATTCTATCTATTATGAATTCAATTGATCCAGGAAACCAATTCACTCTTGAAATTGAATCCAACAATTCCCTCCCCTTCCTCGATATTCTTATAATCCGCAATGAAACTGATTTTAGCACCACTGTGTACCGTAAACCCTTTGCAGTT
This sequence comes from Stegodyphus dumicola, assembly GCF_044657685.1. Lineage (NCBI taxonomy): Eukaryota > Metazoa > Arthropoda > Arachnida > Araneae > Eresidae > Stegodyphus > Stegodyphus dumicola. The sequence goes on from NC_140780.1 coordinate 165,060,322, forward strand.
TGTTTACCACCCTATGCCAAGTCATGACACCCTGTTAAGCAAAAAATGGCTTCTTTTTACTATTATGTATTCCGCGCGCTTAAAGTTTTTTCCTCTGAATCTTTGCTTACCAATGAACTTAATTATTTGAGAGCAGTTGCGATTGACCGTGAATTTTCTCCCGTGATTATTGATAAAGCCGTTAAAAAATTTTCAGATTCCCATCAAAGAAGACATTCCACTGTTAGAAATAATATTAATGACCTTGTCGTGCTTCCATTTTATCCTTCTGTTAGCTATAAAATTGCACGGATTCTCCAGAAATTCAATTTTTAAGTCGGTTTCTCCCCTATTAATAAAATTCACCCTTCGATTCTAAAAGATTGCTTTTCTGTCTTGAATTCTTGGGGAATTTATAGTATATCGTGTCAGTGTGGTTTAAGATATATCGGCCAAACGAAAAGAGCGTTGAAGTTTCGTATCAAGGAACATGAATCTTATGTCAGAAAAGGCAAAATTAACAAGTCTTCAATAGCATATCATAGTTGGACTTTTAACCATAATTTTGATTTTGGATCTGCAAAAATTATCCAAAAGGCTTCTTCCATAGGTGAATTGGATTTTCTTGAGGCTTTTCACATTCACAAAGATTTAGCAGGTTTAGTTAATGATTTGAAGTCCAATCCAGTCCTTCCTAATGCCTTTAAAATTCTACTATCTTAATTCAATTATTTATGCCGATAGATGGCGTTACCTCCTCGCGTTTGGTACTACCAGAGAGTATAAAAATCCGTTCAGTGGTTGCTTTCCATTATTTGAAGTTCAGATTTTGAGCGTAAGGTGCATTTGCCCCTCGCTCCCTATTTTAACTTCGCTAATTTTTCATGCTCGATCAGATAGCCTGGCTCAGTAAAAGTAGGCGGCCAGTGCAACTCTGATTAAAAATCTAGTTATAACCACGTGCAGTTCTGATAAGGACCACGTGTTTCTGTGACTCCTTCTCCTTATTTTCTTCTTTCTAGGTATTTCTTTCTCCTGATGAGGAGGGACCTTTAGCTGCCCTCGAAATCGATTGAATGTTTCATTATACCTACGCTAAATACAAGGTTGTTTTTACGATTTTGATTGTCACATTAGCGTGTTTCTCTTCTAGTCTAGAGAGAGATGTTTTCAAGGGAAAACAAATCATTCTTCTGAAAAATTTAAATGGTACAAATATAGCTAAAAATTAAAGTAAATAAATATTCATTTGATGGTGATATTTTTTGGTAATTTTATCCGTTATTTGCTTTAGAAAAATGGTAATCTTATTAGCATATCACCAAAAGGAAAGGCGCGTTATTTTGACAAAGAAGAACAAAATTAATATCATTAAAAGACTACATAAAGATGAAACCAGAATTACAGCTGCGATGAGTAGGGAGAAGGAAGTCATAGAATACACATACAAATTCATAATCTGTTTTCAAAATATGTTTCTGCTTACGAGAGTAAAGTTGCAATTTGTACTATAGAAAAGATGCAAAATATGCTTCTGTTTAAGAGAGCAAAGTTGCAAAAATTTTCCAACTTTCCTTTCTCTAAGACTTGAGATTTTAAGTTATTCAGTTTTTCTGTAGTCATGCATTGGCATATGCGCTGTTAAGTACTACGCTCACTTTTATTAAATTTTATTTGTATATACCTGAATTTTATTCTCAGATAATATATACTTTTTGAGGAACTAAAATACAACTTTTAAATTAATAAAGTTTCGTTTGTTGAATAAAATTTATGAAAACTGATAAAATATTACATCTTAGAAAAGATTCCAAGCAATTTTAGAGAAGATTTAAAAAATAAAAGTTTATATAAGTAATGCAATTCTTTAATTCTTATATCTTGTGTAATAATTTATGAAAGCCCGGTAACTATCATATTGAAGAGTGGCGCATTGTTTTGACAACAAAGAACAAAATTAATATCATTGACAAACTGCAGAAAGATGAAACCAGAATTACAGTTGTGGATGAGTAGGGGGAATGAAGTCATTCAGATATATATAAATATTCATAATCTGTTTTCAAAATACGTTTCTGTTTATGAGAGTAAAGTTGCAATTCGTTAAGAAAAATGATGCGAGGAGCGGAAAAAGAAAACGATGATTGTGATGTCTAAGAAGATAACCCAGTTAACCGAATGGGCTGTGGCCCCAGTTTATTCGGACATTTGAAGCATTACTGTATAACCTAAATTTGTAAGGAAGTCATTCCGCTAAAAAATTCAAAAAATATTCGCTAGACTTTGCTGTAGACTGAGAATCACCATCAATAAAATAACATCTGGGTGTGCAATAAATAAGCATCCCCGGTACGCTTAGACAGTTATGGGAGCAGTACCCCCAGCGGAAGCAGCTGCGTTAGGAAAACTCGCATAATTCGACAGATATAGAACACGTACAGTTGACAGTAGTGAAAACCCAGCCCTAAACTCCCTAACTTTTCACTTTTTTAAAGAAGGTATTTCTATCAATATGCTTATAAACTGAAATTTATTAAACATAACTTATATTTATAGAAATGAAATGCGTTATAGTTTCCTTTATTTATTTATTTTTCATTTTGTATTGGAAAGGAAGGCAGTAAGATAACAGTTTAAAAAAACTTTCCAACTTTCCTTTCTCTAAGACTTGAGATTTTAAGACATTCAATTTTCTGTAAACATGCATTGACATATGCGCTGTCAAGTACTACGCTCACTTTTATTAAATTTTATTTGTATATATCTTAATTTTATTACTGTCAGATAATATATATTTTTTCAGGGACAAAAATACAATTTCAATTTAATAAAATTTCTTTTGTTGAATAAAATTTATGAAAACTGATAAAATGTTACATATTAGAAAAGATTCCACACAATAAGATTTCAAAATTAAAAGTTAATATAAGTAATGCAATTCTTTAATTCTTATATTTTGTGTAATAACTTATGAAAGCCCTGTAAATATCATATTAAAGAAAGAAACAATATGTTCGTTAACTATGCAAAATATAATTAAGCTAATCTCGTATTTTTTAAACACAATTATTTATACTTGTCTTATACTCAGTTGCATAACAATAATAGGCATTTAATACTTGTAAGAGATACTATGTAAGGGAAGTGGGTAGGAAAGAAAAAATGACTTAATTAAGGATGTGATGCTATCTGACATTTTGTTTTTGCTGTCCTTCCGTTTAACAGATAACGATATTACCATTTCAACTTAAAGATGAAAGGCGCTGAAATGTAATTAAAGAAAAACCTGTGGGTGCTGTATGTAGCTCTTTGAGAGATATGGCACTCAGTGCTGTTTGTCCTTTCGGGACTTCCGGTTTTCACTGTGGTTGCTAGTTCCACGTTAGCTTTTTTGTCTTGTTAATTCGTATCTGCCAAGCACACAACTCCCATGCTTTCTGTTTTCGAAAACTGAAGCTTTTTGGGTATCATTGCTTTCCTCCTGTTAACAAATATTTTAAGTCTTATTAGCAGGTATTTTTGAGTTAAACTCTACCCCGTTCTTCTTGGCTTTTGTCACAATACTTGTTCCGTACAGAAAGGTTATGCAAATTTAATGGCAAGCAGTGAAGTTTGGAAGTAGGAGGTTAATCTTAACCATAAGCTATTGAAACTTCCGGTTCATTGCTGCCTTATTGAGCAAGTAAACCTTCCTGCTGTGTTGTAAATGAGGTCACGATTTCAGGTATAGTTACTTTATCCGACTGGATATTGCAGTTCTGAGATTCAGATATTATTGCCAATGAATTCAAATTTATCACTTAGGTTAAGCCGACTCGTCTTGAGTTTTGTATTATCAGGTTCAATGTTCCGTCTTACCTTCTTCGGGAACATGCAAGGACCTGACTCGAACAGAGAGCTTACTAAAGCTATGTTCAAAACTGTGGGAAGTAGACAGGATACACAAGAAGGGTATACAAAACCCTTTATTTTTCTCTATTTACAATAACTTCCGTACTTCGGAATACACAGACCCGCTACTTGGGGTCTAACGTAAAAATATAAAAATAAAACTAAACTCTAATTTAACTTTAAAATAATAAACGTGGAAGATTGGCCTTATATTAACAGGAAGCCGTATGTAGTACAGAGAACTGTGAACACTACAATAAGTTTAAAAATTATCAAGAGGATTAAAACCTCTGGCCTGGAAGGCAACCAGCAACTGAGTAAACTTCTAAGGTAAGCGGCCTGCTTCGACTAACTGCTTCCTCTCTCTCGCTTGGCAAAAAGCCACAACTTAAATACTTGGCGTTCGCCAGACAAACTTTGCATAAATACTTTAACGCTTATAATTCTGGCCGGAAGTAGAAAATAAGAAGTGATAGTAAAGATTTAAAATAAAATAAACGTTAGTAAAACTTAAGATTCTTACAGTATAATGAAAAGAAATCGTTTTAGTTTGTATCGCCCGTTTTAGTTTGTAAAATCAACAGAAGTGGCTTTATAAATAGCTGTTTTGCTTTAAATTTAAACTCATGTCTACATTACAAGTTTCACAGCTACAAGGGAGTTGACTCTCCAGTTAGTCAACTCTATGGGTAACCAGTAGATTGGAAGGCCACTGTAAGTCATTTCACACTGCAGAAGTTACAATATGACCTTACAAATCAAGTCCTTGTACCATGCAATACACATTAGTCGTCACCATGTTGCAGGACTTAGTTTTTCTTCCCACTTAACATTTTGTGTAAAGATATAGTAGACCCTTGCGAATTCTCCATACATTACAATGTTTCAGAATTTCAGAAATATTTAAGAATTAACTTTTGCACAATGAATAATAGACGCTATCATTAAACAAAAACGAAAGCAAACAAAAAAAAATAACTGTGAACTTCATTTTGCATAACTTTGGACTCATACCTGCAGATTTCTGAAAGTCAATTTGATTTTCCAACAATAATTTAGACAACATGAGTGAAGCCATTGCCAATGCATGTCTTCAGATGGTTAATCAATTTTCGTAACACTCGCGACCAAAATGGTCCTGTCTGTTAGAGCCTACAGTATTACTTTGGATTGTGCTTTACACTATTGTTCGTAACATTTACGACCATGATGCCTTGTCTGTTAAGGCCAAGAGTATTAGATAGGTACAGCTTTACGTTATCCTTCTTATCCAGACCAATTAATTTCTGTCTTGTTTTGAAAATTGAAGTTTCAGTTCGTGGAAATTTGGCTATTCAGTTATTAGCACCCATGATACTGTAGATAAAAAACAAAGGTTAAAGTACGAGTATTTTACTGTTAAATTATGAGCATTAATTAAAAACGCATTTTTATACATTTGCCAGCATTAGTTACCTACAGCACTCATGGCCTTTGGCCAATAACAAGTCCACCTCTTGACCCCTTCTATAAGTATTAACGAGCCATTTGTATGTGGCTATTACTCGGATATAAGGATTAGAAAAAACAATTATATTTGGCAAATACAAAAAACTTTATCAAACAAAAAATAATATGTAGGATGCATTCAAGCGAAAAATAAACGTTATTAACAGAAAATTTTAGGCATTCCTTAAAAAATCCTTCCGAACCAAGGCTTGAGTACCACATTTTTTTTTTCTCGCATGGCTGGTACAAGTCGTCGTAGATGTTGGACACTGCTAAGGCCGGAAGCAGTGGTCACTGTATTATGGAGGCACCTAATAGGTCAGCCATCATTGCCTCTTGTTCAAGGGACAGACAATTTACATATATGCCTTCTCCGGGATTCGAAACCGCGTTCTTCGGTGCGGCAGTCAGAGTCACTAACCACTTTTTAGTTTTAGTCTAAGCGGCTGAGCACCACTCTTATATAGAACAATTTCAACAGCAATTTGGCCTTAGGTTTAAAAAAAATCTGTAAAATAAGCATCAAAGATACATTATTCCTACCACATTAAAAGTATAAATTAGTAGAGTATTAAAGTCAGCAGGACATTAATTGAAAATCATTATGATGATATGCCAAAGAATCGCGTTTCTCAAAGGTACGAAATATTTCATGGTGAAAGGAGTATTAAGGAATAATATGAACTTTCGTAACTCCAACATACGAAAAGCATTAATATTAATTAATAAAGTATCGAACATTTTTATTAATGGTAATTCCTTTGATTTCTTTTCTTAATAAAGATTTAACTACTTACAGCATGCTAATAAGATCTAACAATTTGCTTCAAACGTGTTGCGAAAGGTAATTGCTTTCCTCTCTATAGTCATATAAGTTCTTAGTGTGAATGACATTAGCCTATGATGGTAATAGTTTATCTCGCTTGTCTTCCCTTTGATTAGATAGTATTGTAAAACCTTCAAAGTGATTGCAAAAGAAGCTAGATGTTCTGGTCTGATGACTTTCTCTTCAGTAATGCTGTAATTATAGTAGTTTTATGAGGTCGTTTATGGCCGTTTGTCATTACGGAAACACGTAAAGATGAAAGAAGGAGGAGAGCTGAATTTTCAGATAGTATCGTAAGTAAACGGCTACGTCTGGAATATAAACTATTTAGCGATAAAATCCATAGGCATGAATTTGGAAGACCATTAAATGAGAACAAAGCTTCCTCAAAGTACACTGAACGTTTATCTGAAGATGCGGTTGTCAACAAAGAACGGAAATTTCGAAGAGGGTGGCTGCATAGTTATTAAGCAGTGATGGATATTTGAAAATAGCAGCCGGCATGCATGTTAAAAACAGACTAGTTCATTTCCCGTCTTTTTCGAAACTAACGTATCAGTTTAAATAAATAAATATAAGCCATTTATTTTAATTCTAAACTTTTCAAACGGAAGAAAAAAATTATTTGCACGGTACTGTTATTACTTACTTTGAAAATCTACATCAATTTACTTTAAATTCGTGTGTATCCTTGAACTTTTAATTGATTAGCTTCTTTTCCTGGTTAGCCATTAATTTGTGACATGAGAATCATCGCATTTAAGTCGCTCCATAATCCTGAAAATAAACGACCAATAATTAAAATATTTTTTAGTTTTTAATAACTTGGTAGTTACATGAAAATCAAAATAATCACAATTTAAATTTCTAAGGTTACACACATAAAATTTACACTGAGACATGACAACAATTAGAATCTCTATATAAATTCTTTCGGAAGGATCCTAACCAGAAGGAATAATCAGTAACTACTCTCGTCAAATCCATACTACAAAGAAATTAAACTAAATCTGGATCAACAAAACTGTCAGCAGTTCTGTACACTAAAGACTAAATTAGATTCTTCATGACGCAGTTAGATAATATATAAATGTAATCACTTAAAGCAGTAATAATCCAAAACCTCAGTTTAGCTCTGTTACAGTTACTGTTTCAAAATCGCATGTGTCTCCTCGTTTTATATGCATACTTTTGAAGTAAGTGTGAATCAGAAAATAAAAGCAGCATGCACAGAGCACCTTAACTTTCATGGCTAAATATATTTCAAAACAAAATCATACATATGAAATAATGGATTCATGAGAGGTTTTTTAAATATTCATAAATATTCATGATTCATATTATTTCTGCTAAATTAAAATGAAAATTACAGGAGCTTAAGAAAAATTATTTCACTTAGAAACATAAAACTATGAATCTAAATGGCATATTTTATCCTTAAATATTTTAAATTTAAATATTTGCATGTACATTTAAGTATTTTAACTAAGTTTTGAAATGTTAATGCGCTCTGTACCAATTTACCTGAATTTTTAAAACATTATACTACCTTTCTGTATTTCTACAAAACTGCTTTCAGAAAATTACACATTAAAATAAAAGGCATTATAACCTTTACTAAATTTTAATAAAAGTATAAATATGCATATATCTAGCGGAAAATGTGCATTAAAATAACTGCATAATTAATTTAAAATGCTTTAATTCTATCTATAACTCATTAAAAAAGACTTATACAGCCATTTAGTTTATTTCAGAGCAAGAAACATGGAAAAACAGTAATGCTCTGTCGATTGATAATTTTAACTACACAGAAAAGGTAAGCGGAATGCAAGGAGAAAATTCCTTATAAACTTGGTAATGAAATTCGATATTTTAATGCAGATTTGAAAAATGGCAATTTGAATTTACTCATTACTCTAATTTACTGTTAAAACTGTTAATTTGAAAGAAAAATCGAAGATTTTATGCCACGCTAAATAGTAACACACTGAAAACTGCTTATTTGCCAATTCACATGGGAGATGATTAAAAACCTTTTGTATCTCGGAATGGCAACTTTGCCAGATCGCGTGGGTGATAAATGCTTTAGTGGTGTGGTGTAGCATAATGGCCCAGAAATGAGCAAAACTTATGCTGCAGGCATTTCTAACGTCAATACGAACATCATAATTAACTTTTCAGTTTCTGTACACTAATCCCCGGATGACAAAGAAAAAGTTAGGAATCTTCCTAACTTTTCTTTATAATTAATAATTTATAATTAGTTTATTCTTCATAATTAACTAATGGTTGGAATTGAAGACAGTAATAATAGGGAGATTTTTAACTGAATTTAATATTAGACACACTAGTTATTGAGAAAATTAAATATGCTTATTATGAGTATACAAATCTGTGCAAGTAACAGAACTGATAAAATTTTTTATGTTTTTACATTAAAATAGTATTTTTAAAGCATTTCCTTTTATTATTTTAAATATAAGACACTATTCCAGGTATATGAACTTTAGGTAAATTTTCTGTTGAAGCTGAACTCTTAAACCTAAACCTAAAGTTCTAAAACCAGTCACATCAATTGTTAATTTAAACTGATTCACTGGGCTGAATTACCGATAATTCTGCGAGTTTATTGAAGAGAACTGGAGAAAATGATTTACCATACCACACTGCCGTACGCTGGCTTGTAGGATCGTATTCTCTTTGGTAACATAACCTTAACCAGATCCTACTAAGGAACTTGGCAACTTCTCAAACAGACGTAAAGAGTACCAACACAGAAGAGTAAGAATAACCCTTTATTATTCGTCAAACTCTGAACAGAAAAGTCACGCACTTCGTGTTTACATTAAAACCGACAACTTGCGGTGGAACTTAAGAATCGTTACACAATAAATTCAAAAGATAAAGAGTAGTGCTGGACTAAGAATTTAAGTTAAGGCTAACTAGGTTGCCTCAACAACCTACCTGGGTTTATACTTATTTAAATAGCCAAAAAGACGTGTCAGCAACTACGCGTAACAGCAAGAACTGACTCGTGTGGCAACTCGTGTGGACTCGTGTGGAACTGACTCGTGACGAGAAAGTACATGCTGGCTAGCAAAACACGCTCTGACTAAACTACAAGATTTACTCGTTTAAATACTCACTGTACTTAACTTTAACTTTGTCTCCTGGCGAGGAAATGAGAGGGAAAAATGAGAGGTTGAGGAAAGGTACTAAACTTAAAAAATAATTTGTAATGCAAAATAAGGAAAACCCTACAGGCTTGGTTGCATCCTCTTACCGAATTACAAAATAGCGAATGGCTGATTAAGTTAGCATTCTATGCCGATTTGACAAAACATATGAATGAACTGAATTTGAGCTTCCAAAGAGAAAACCAGCTTCTCCTTGATTTATACACTAATATCAAATCGTTGGTCCACCAACGACCGAGCGGTAAAAGCCGCTGAATACTGGTAGTTGGGTCCAGGGTTCGAGTCCTGGCGAACGGCCTAGCTGCATGGGCGTTTTCATGGTTTTACCCATGTGTAACGTGGATACGAGTCAGTTTCACTAAAAAGACCTCCCCGGGGTATCCCTCCCTTTCCGTGTAGTGTCTAAGGGCGCAGCACGTAATAAGCAAAATACCGGGTGGCCATAATTAAACTGACAGTGCTCACAGTGTTCTGTAGCGCGATCTATTCGCGAGAATGACGCCACATTTTGTGGGAAGATTAAACAAGACGGGGGACGAAGGATTCCGCGATAAAAAAAATTAGTTCCAAAAGTCACCGCTAGGGGAATATTTGGCGTTGCGCAACAGAAAATAGAGTGTTAACAAATGCAAATTAATACGGAGTAAAATTACCTTTTATTATGGATATGCCTTATGGAATATGGATATGCCTTACGCTACGGTATGGAAAATCTTACGAAAGATTATCAACTTCTATCCGTACAAGATCAGCCGTGTACAGGAGTTACTGTACCGCGACCATGATAAGCGACTGACTTTTGCTCTCACCTTTCTTGCCAGAATGGAGGTGGATGATGCTTGGCCGTGATGGATGATCTTATGGGGAGACGAGGAACACTTTTACCTGAATGGAACTGTGAATACTCAGATCTGCCGAATTTGGGATGACAAATCACCACATGCAGTCACAGCAATTTCCTTACGCTCACCAAAGGTAACTGTTTGGTGTGGGTTCACAGCGGAATTTATCGCAGGTAAATTCTTCTATGAGAACTTTACCCCGACAGGACCGGAAACCTGTTCTGTTACACAAATATCGCCATATGTTGAACGGCTTTGTCATTCCGGCACTTCAGCAAAGACAATGCCTGGGGGAAATCATTTTCATGCAAGATGGAGCACCTCCACACGTTGTTGTACGGGTGCAACAGATTCTACGACAGACATTCACAACAGAAAGAGTCATTAGCCGCTACTTTCCAACTGCATGGCCACCTCGGTCGCCTGATCTTACCCCATGCGAATTCTGGCTATGGGGTTACCTCAAGTCCAAGGTCTATCAAGCAGTGGTACAGGACCTGGCTACGTTGAAGGATAACATATCACGGACTGTACGGGAGATTCCTGCAGACGTGTTGTAAGGATCTTAAGTTTTACTAACGTTTATTTTTTATTTTAAATCTTTACTATCACTTCTTATTTTCTACTTCCGGCCAGAATTAAAAGCTTTAACTTATTTATGCAAAATTTGTCTGGCGAACGCCAAGTACTTAAGTTGTGGCTTTTTGCCAAGTGAGAGAGAGGAAGGAGTTAGTCGAAGCAGGCCGCTTACCTTAGCAGTTTTACTCGGTTGCTGGTTGCCTTCCAGGCCAGAGGTTTAATCCTCGTGATAATTTTAAACGTATTGTAGTGTTAACAGTTCTCTGTACTACATACGGCTTCCTGTTAATATACGGCCAATCTTCCACGTAGGCCCTTGTCTATTATTCCAAATTTAAGTTACAGTTTAGTTAAGATTTTTATATGCTTACGTTCAGACCACAAGTAGTTGGTCTCTGTATTCCGAAGTACGGAAATTATTGTAAAGAGTGAAAAATAAATGGTTTCGTATACCCTTCCTGTGTATCTTGTCTACTTCCCACATTTATTGAACATAGCTTTAGTAAGCTCCCTGTTCCGAGTCAGGTTCTTCAATGTTCCCCAAGCAAGTAAGGAGAAACACTGAACCTGATAATATTACTTTCTGCTGTTGTGCATACTGTGCACAGAATGCAATATGTGGTCCACAACAACGGCAGTCACATTGAACCTCATTTGAAGGCAAAATAAAAGGTAATTTCCGTATTGATTTGCATTTGTTAACACTCTATTTTCTATTACACAGCGCCAAATATTCCCCTAGCGGTGACTTTTGGAACTAATTTTTTTTCGCGGAATCCTTCGTCCCCCGTCTTGTTTAATCTTCCTACAAAATGTGGCGTCATTCTCGCAAATAGATCGCGCTACAGAACACTGTGAGCATTGTCAGTTTAATTATGGCCATCCGTTATATATATATATCAAATCGTTCCAGCGGAAAGTAATACTATTTCAACCACAATTATGTAAAAAATGTTTCACGCATTTTAAAATATGTGTAATATCAGCCACACTACTGAGACTGAATTTCTCGTCGAATTTTGCAATCGTAGATTTCAGCGCTTAGAAGATAAATTTTGATACTCGTTTCTCAGACTTTGATGTTCATATAAATCAAATTAAGGTATTTCAAAAATCCTTTTGATACTGACATTGAAACCTTAGCCCCGGAAATAATTTCCATTTATTGATTTACAGTGCAATGATATAATTAGATATAATTAAGAACAAATATCAAAACTCATCTTTGTTGGAATTTTTTGTCTTCCACTGGTACAATTTGATAAATTTGCATATATTTACTCGGGGGCTGTTTTCTGTTTTTGGTACTACTTATTTGTTTGAGAAAACATTCTCCAAAATAAAGTACACAAAAAATGTTTACAGATCTAAGTTAATTGATGAGCATCTTAAATCTCTTTGAATAACTGGTCTACAACTACTACAAGTAAAACTGGTCTACAACTACAAATTATTGTCAGTGGAAAATCAAAATTACATAATTCTCATTAGTATTTTTTTCAAGGGGACACTTGCCATTAAGCTTTACCTAGTAAGTAAATAAAACCGAGTTATAATTATTCTGTGTTTTTTATCCAACAATAACAACAACAAGCTATTAGCTGTTGCCGGCCTTACTGATGACACTGACGGGCTGTATTTTGACGACCCCTGCTCTTGAGCTTCGGAAAAAAAAATATTAGACTAAACATGAAAATAAAACGTTTTTCAAGTTTTACTAGTAAAATATAAGCATTTTTAACCATTAAAGCAGTATTTTGTAACCCGGCTTCTGAGGATAAAAATATCATTTTCACTGGCATTCAGTCGCATTGATTCTAATCTGAAGGAGGACAAAAATGTGAATTAGCACGTTATAAAAATAATGGAACACTATCATATTTGAATATATAGTTTTGGAGATTACATAATACCTTCGTATCTGAAGTGACAAGAGTTTAAGATAATTATGTATATTTTAAGGATTTTAAAATTGATTTTGAATAAAACTGAATATCTCTGAAATTCTGAGTGAAAATATCTTAAGAAGCATAATTATTTTACTTATTATTTTTAGTTGGAAACAGCAATTAAGCGTATGTTGGGTTATTTAACAGAAATTTACAAACTATATTAAAAAATTTCGTCTGTAAAGAGCATTTTTAGGATGTTTATAAGGTATTTCTATCGCCTTCTTAGCACGCCTTCGTGGGGTAATGGCCAGCACAATTTGCGCGTACTCGAGAGGTTCGTGGTTCGAGTCCCGGAGAGGACATTGCTCATTTTTCATCTCTCTTGCTTCGAAATAAACCTAATGCCTCTACAGTGGCGCCTGAAGACGGACTCGAACCACAGACCACTTGAATGCGCGCCGATTGTGCTGGCCATTACACCACGAAGACATGCTAAGAAGGCGGGAAAAATACCTTTTATAAGTTCTCACAGTACAGGTCGCGATCTACCTTATATACTCCCCCATTTAAAGGGCGACTGGGGATTAGGGGACTCAATCGCCAAATTCTGGTGGTTGAGAATAATCACCCACCAGTTTTTTTTTTTTCAATTCAGGCGCCATTGTAGAGACATTAGGTTATTTCGAACCAGGAGAGATGAAAAATGAGCAATGCTCTCATGTTACGAAGGCATGTTAAGAAGGCGGGAGAAATGCCTTACACGCTAAATCAAGCAGATTATGACGCAGATTTACTGAGACATATATATATATAATCACTCGTTTTAACACGCATTCAGATTTTTATGATTATAAAGTTTTTGGAGGAATATTCTTAATAAATTTCTTCTGAGAAAATTGCGATTATTTAATGGAGTTTTTTTTTGCTTACAATTTACATGATTACATGTTCTAATCTTGTGGATATAAGTCATGCAGAAGGAGAGTTTATTTTTTTTAATGATAGTATGTATATAATATTTAACATGTGATCACTATATATATATATAATCAATTTCGAGATCTAGGAAAATAAAGGTAAATATAATCAAATACTAGGTCATGTGTAAAGGGGAATCCATATACAAGATTCATCTAAAACAATTTTTTAAGTTGCTTTTTATGAAAGAAAGCATTTTTGATTTCATAAATCAAATTTTGTGAAAGGAAATTTAATGAAATTTTTAATATTGATCATTCATTAAGTATAATCTTAAAAGATAAGTTATTACACAATGAATATTGCGGTTGCAAATTTGGTAGCTCCACTGAATGCCGTTAACGAATTTATGAATATGTATATATTTATATAGTAGTTTAAGTCTGAGTAACTGAAAGTCAAGTTAGCATATCTTTTAATCCGAAAACCGAGTGTTTTTATTACGTAGATCTTGCTGTCATTTATCAGTTTTTATACATAAATCGAATTGATTTTCTTATTTTCAGTACTTACTAGGCATAGATAAAGGCTTAAAATGTTATTTCTGTAAAATAAATTGTTTACTGCATATTCAGAGTAATTTCCTACAAGAAACAATTCGATAATGTAAGTATTTCAAAATGTTCGAAAATTCAAACATGACAATAAGTTTCATCTATTTTAATGTGGATGTAACTTTTTAAATATATTTTATTAGATTTGGGAAAAAATTATATATCCAAATAATGAAGGTACGATTATCCTAAAACAATGCCCTTTACTTCAGTGATGGTCTTCCTAGATTCAAAACAATCATCACCGATATATGTTTTCGTAAGTACATAGGTAGAAAATCTAAACTGTGTGCCAGATAATATAAGTAGTGTTGTAGGGTTTTCTTTGTTTTGCATAACAAATTTAAGTTTTCCTGTTCTCAACTTCCCCTCACATTCTCTCGAGAGGATGTAAATTTAAAGTTAAGTGAAGTGCTATTTAAACGTGTGATTATCTCAGTTTATTCAGAGCGTGTTTCGCTAGCCAAGCGCACATTTCATTTTGCGGTCACGCTAGTAAGCCTAATGGCCTCAGTTTAATAAATATCACGTCGGTTAGATTTCTGTGAGTCCACCCCTCAGGCGTAATTTTGAAGTGCGTTCTTGCACTCGTTTATTTTTCAGATTTGATAGTCTACGTTCAGTTACCGCCGCAAGTGAACGGTGTTTTGTAACGCACGAAGTCCGTGCTTTTCTATTAAATTAGTTTGATTTAATAAAGGGTTATTTTGCACCCTTCTTCTGTGCTGGTATTTAATTCACGCCTGTGCGAGAATTCGCCAGGTTCATTGTAGGATTTAAGTTAGTGTATGTGGAAGTGTAGAGGTAGGTCTTACAGTGTAAAACATTTCTTCGAGATAACGTCAACCAGAAATCTAAAACTATATTTCAGCCAGCAAAACAAGCATAGAAAATGCCAACTTTCACAATTTGCAATACAGTAATAAATGTAAAATAAAAAATGTAGAAATAAGTATAAAATTCCCCTATCCCCCCTACGGAAACCAAGTATAAAATCATCCCTTCAAGGATTAAACAAAGCTACTGTAATGCCGTTTAGTGTGTGGAGTTTCATGAGAATATCGGGCGATATCTTTCACTCTCTATAAGCACGAACGAAAAGGGGTCAGTTCTTTTTTCGGATAAGGCATTAGAGGAAAGACGAATGTCACTACTCAGGAGTCAAATAGGACTCTTTCAAAATCAGAGAGGAGTTTTACGGCTCTTAATTTCGCAATGTAGACTTATGTTTCCTGAACATTCCCCGCTGAAGTTGTTTAACCAAAATAACCGCATTTTTCATTTCATAAGGATTGTTATCAGAATTTTTTCTTTGTTAATTTCATCCTTTGTTAAATAGGTTCTTTGATAAATAAGGTAATATAACGCGTCGTACAAATACTAATTTCGAAGTCAAAAAATAAATAAATAAATAAATAAATAAATAAATAAAAAATAAACGTTATATTTGCAAATTTTTACAGGACTAGTTTCGATGGTTCGGTAAAACCATCGAAAGTAATCTTGTGAAAAGTTGCAAATATAACGCTGATTTTTGTTGTTTGACTTCTAAATTAGATTCTTTGATGGTTGTAAATTTTCCCCAGATTTAGCTTTTCCTTGTTGGATTAAAATAGTTTTTTTCTTGAAACCTTTGGTCAGTATGGTGTGTGTGTGTGGGGGGGGGAAAGGTTTGTAACCGTTACTTTTCCTCCTGTAAATTCAAACTTCCTCTTTTTAGTTCCTACACATGATTGACTTCAAACTGTAACGCAATTCAAACAAAGTTTCTATGTATTGCTGATAACGTGTCTTGAATAATAATAAAGCCTCTAAAATTTTTAATTGTGACAAAATATGATAATCTTACTTGAAAATTCCTAATAAAATTATAATGATTATCTCGGGGGGGGGCATTCAGACAATTAATATGGAAAGTCTAGAGATATATAAAGAAAACCCGCTTCTTATTAAAAATTTTCTGCATTCTTTATATTCCTTACAGAAGATAACAAAAATCGAGTATTTACTGTCCACGAAAGATGGAATGTTCCATCATTGTTATCCTGTTTTAACTATTCATAAAAAGCTCAGAACGAAAAAAGGAAAGGAAAATAACCATGATTAACGAGAAAACTCCTAACGTATTTCTTCTTTCCATTTTGCCGTTATTTTAGAGATTTTAAAGATTTATATTTTAAATATTTCAAAACAATAGTCATGTTATTAAGAACTCTTTGAAAGCAAAAATTTAAAGGAAGGAACTTTGAAAAACCTGTAAATTCTTTTATACTACTTTCTTTTACACTCCAGTATTTCGAATGGTCTTAAAATATTGAAATTTTAAAAAGAAGGCGATTAAAATACTTACATTGCATGTATAAATATAATTAAATTTTGACATATTAATGCTTTTCGGTTTTAACACAGAAAAGTTTACACTAAATAAATACAGCAATAGGAATTTCATCCCATTCGAAAACTCTTGATATAACCCTTTGAACGCATACATAAAAAGTTCTTCGAATTACGGCTCTGAAATCAGATGTTCTAAATTGTTGTTTTTGCTAGTTCTTGATACAGCTATGGAAATAAGGATTACAACTTCCGCTCATGTGGCTCATTAGAGCTGAAATCCTTCCTCCTACTTCGTATATGTGACAGTTGTCAGCATAATAATGACTATCATTACTAACTGTAAATGTGGATGCCTGCGCCGGCCGCCATAAAGGGGTAATTAAGTAAGTCACTTAAAGGAAGTTTTACATCCGGAGCACAGAACGTAAGCTTTCAAGTAAGTATCTGCACGTGACTCTTCTTCTTCAATTAAAATTACAGTTTGTCCATAAAGCCGCTTGTGATTAGGCTTGACAAAAGGCAAACGTTCCTTGTTTGCGCTTTCAGAGCTAATAATCATATAAAAGTGGAAAATACTCGTTTCACACTGAGGAATAGTGTAACATAATTCAGCGAAACATGGCAGAAATAATGTCCTTCAAGTATAATAATTTCGTCATAGGTCCCAAGCATATCACTTTAAAATTACATGCAGTTTAGCATGTAATTTTGATAACTGAATCACAAAGGCAACATAATTTCAAAAGATACAAACACATCGATTGTACAAAACTCTACAAAAATCCATACAAGTTACATAATTTATGCAAATCTTGGGAAAGTGTTAACTAATAACACTCTTAAAAAGTATACATAACCTAGTTATCGTACCTTTACTATTTCTAAAGGCTTATTTTAAATCTTTCTTAAACAGCTGCTTTTAAATTGCTCGATCATGGCCAATCTAATTTTTCTGAATTTATATGATAAGAACTGTCGTAATCTTCCGGGCGCTCTGTTCTAGTATAAGTGTTCGTACATCCAGCTTCAAACTGAGTCATTTATGACTCGAATCCCAATTAGGGCACAAGGGTTTCTCACGTTCCAAGAAACCTAAGAATCTCTTCATTAATACCACATCTAAATTGTGGGGAATGTGTACTCTATACCATCTGAATTTCGTAGACTGGATCTCGTACCTAACCCAGTCGTCCTTTTATCTAATTTTTTCGAACGTGTTGAAGTCATGTAAGCGGTTAGCACATCCAACTAGCAAATGGAAATCCTGTTCTTCCTAATTTTATATTGACGCAAATTATAAAAAAGTGCATTCGAGAAATGTAAAAATACGTATTTAATATTCTTTCTCACTCTTACATTTCCGTCTGATATGCAATGAAGAGAATTAATTCCATAATAGCACATCTACTTAATACCGCCAAAGAAAAACAGTATGGTATGTACATTGTTTGAAGAAGATTTTACATTATTCAACTTAAGAAGCTAATTACTATTAAATTAAAGGGAACAACATACGCTTACTCTTGTTTATTTTAGAAAAGAGTCACCAAAAGAAAAAGAATAAAATGAAGATAATAAGGAACGAGAAGAAACTAATGAACCCTTTTAAAAATTAGGAAAAGCAATCAGAATTTTATCCCTCTGTTTTATTAAGAGAAAGAACACCTGTTTTGATTTCATCAGTTTTTAAGACACAATAACACGCCGAATAAATACTAATTCAGAAGTCAAACAACAAAAATCAGCGTTAATTTGCAAAATTTTCACAGGACTAGTTTCGATGGTTTTACCGAACCATCATCTTCAGCTGCAAAACCGCAAATGAACAAGATAGGAAATAATGTTTAGATAAGATAAGAAAGCCTGGACAAGAATAAGCAAGTGGCGCCATCTGTTGGCGAAACCAGAACTAAAACATAATTTCTCTAAAAGCCGAAGGCAAATTTGGATTGGAATTAGGATCGTTAACTAGAACAGAAAGATTTTTATGAATGTGAAATGCCTCTAGAAAATCCAGTTCTCCAATGGAAGATGTTTTTTGAATAATTTTCGCAGCAGAAAAATTGAAAGTGTGATTTTCGGACCAACAATGTTGAGCAACAGAAGACTTCTGTGTTTCCTTTTTTCTAACATATGCCTCATGTTCTTTGACGCGAAATTTTAAGGCTCTCTTAGTTTGGCCAATGTAAATTAAACCGCACTGGCAAGGAATCCTATAAATACCCCAGGAATTCATATCCGGAATGGGGTCCTTGAGTATAGAAGTTGGAATTTTATTGATGGGAGAGTAAACAACCCGAAAGTTAAATTTCTGCAAAATATGTGCAACTTTATAGCTAATTGATGGAAAGAAGGGAATGACAACAGAATTTTTATAATCTCCTAAAATAAGAGTATGGCTTTTAGTGTGTTGAGATGAGAATTTTTTAACTGCTTGATTAATAATGTTGGGTGAAAAGCCCCTGTCAATAGCTATTGCTTTTAAATAATTTAGTTCTTCATCAAGGGCTAGTTTGGAGGAGCAAACTTGAAGAGCACGGAAAACATAGGAATAAAATGAAGCTAACTTTTGTTTAGTCGGATGACATGATTTAAAGTGTGGTGGAAGGCAAACCGATGAAGGTTTACGGTAAACTGTAGTACTGAAGTTGGATGTGTTACGTGTGACCAGAATGTCGAGAAACGGAAGAGAATTGCAAGTCTCAAGTTCAAAAGTGAACTGAATAGCAGGATCAATAGAATTCATTGTTGAAAGAACTCTATTTAAATCATCTTTATTACCTTCAAACAGGGTAAAAGTATCGTCTACGTAGCGGAACCATGCCGGGAAGTTTAAAGTTTCAAACAATTTTGATTCATAATAATGCATGTAGATATCAGCCAGGATGGGACTGAGGGGGCTTCCCATGGCTAATCCCTCAGTTTGCTTGTAATATTTATTTTGGAAAACAAAATGTGTTTGTTTCAAACAGAGTTGAGTGAGAGAAATTAGCTCATCAATTTCGATGCAAGAGAAATGAAATTCGCGAAGTCTGGTTTCTAGACATCTTAATGCACCCTCCACTGGAACATTGGTGAATAATGATTTTACATCAAAAGAAACCATGAGTAAATTACGAGGAGAAATGTTTTTAACCTTTTTTACAAACTCTATTGAATTTTTTATGGTGTAAATGTTATTGTCTAATAGAGTTGAAAATCTAGAAACTAAATATTTAGCTAATGGATACGAGGCAGTACCTAAATTTGATACAATAGGGCGGAAAGGAATACCACTTTTATGAATTTTGGGAAGAGCATATAATCTGGCACAATTCGCAACAGATGGGATAAGCGAATGTTTTAAGTTGCTTGAAATGATTTGCGAAGATTTGATCGCAGTTTTTATTTTGGATAAGTCCGAAGGTGAAGGATCTTTAGGAATCGGATTATATGGTCCTTCGTTTAAGAGTTTAGTGACACCATCGATGTAAGTGTTCTTATCCATGACGACTATCTGGCCACCTTTGTCGGTCTTTGAAATGACAATATCCGGGTTAGAATGAATCTCGCGCATTGTAGCTCTTTCTCTCGCAGTTAGATTTGGTTTCAAATGTTTATTATTGAATTTCACATTATGAGCGATAAGATGCCTAATCATTTCTTTCTGTGAATCTGAAACTTTACTGAACTTGAAAGCTTTTTCGATAGGAGCCAAAATCTTTGGAATCGAGGGTTTAGAGGTTTGTGAGAAGTTAAAATTATATTTTAGAATTCTCTCTTGTTCTTCTGAAAGACTAACATTAGAAATATTAACTATTGGCTTGATGTTTACAATGGGAAGATTTTTTGAACTACTTGAACTGGAAGACTGTAAAAGAAGTTTTTTGAATTTAACTGCAAGGGTGTTTTTATGACGGTTAACTGCATTCTCCGTTCTAGACCAAGACTTTTGTTCAAGGGCAGTGAATTTTGGATATGTTTTAGCGAGTTCCAGATGAAGCTTATAGAGTTCATGTTCAATTTTGGACAATTGTTGACGTGTATCCCTTATCACGGACCGAAGTAAGGCAAGTTTGCAATTTAACAGAATTCTTGAAACGCGACTCGAAGGTTTTTGATTAGATTTGATTTGAATAAAATTGGGGATAAATTTTTTACATTTACATTTAAGTAAAAAGTCAAGATGATTCAGGAATTTTTGCCGTTTCAGGCGTAATTTAGTGAAACGACTAACGGATGAAGGCATGATAAACAATGCAGAAAATCAAACTAAATTAACTGAGCAATAATAAAGCAGAAAATCAAACTAAATTAACTGAGCAATAATAAAGCAGAAAATCAAACTAAATTAACTGAGCAATAATAAAGCAGAAAATCAAACTAAATTAACTGAGCAATAATAAAGCAGAAAATCAAACTAAATTAACTGAGCAATAATAAAGTACACACAAAATAGCAGAAAAATCCCTCACTGAAATGAATAGAAAACAAAATGTTTGTAAGCAAAATGCATGAAATCAGACAAGCAAAGCACAATATCCAAATGTACAAAACATAAACATAACTTGAAAATTGCAAAAATGTACTCACCGAAACTCCTACAATTACAAAATGGCGGCCACACCACGTGCAAAAAAGAAAGCAAAATGTAAGCCTGTTTGGGGCTTCTATAATTAAGACACAATAACACGCCGAATAAATACTAATTCAGAAGTCAAACAACAAAAATCAGCGTTAATTTGCAAAATTTTCACAGGACTAGTTTCGATGGTTTTACCGAACCATCATCTTCAGCTGCAAAACCGCAAATGAACAAGATAGGAAATAATGTTTAGATAAGATAAGAAAGCCTGGACAAGAATAAGCAAGTGGCGCCATCTGTTGGCGAAACCAGAACTAAAACATAATTTCTCTAAAAGCCGAAGGCAAATTTGGATTGGAATTAGGATCGTTAACTAGAACAGAAAGATTTTTATGAATGTGAAATGCCTCTAGAAAATCCAGTTCTCCAATGGAAGATGTTTTTTGAATAATTTTCGCAGCAGAAAAATTGAAAGTGTGATTTTCGGACCAACAATGTTGAGCAACAGAAGACTTCTGTGTTTCCTTTTTTCTAACATATGCCTCATGTTCTTTGACGCGAAATTTTAAGGCTCTCTTAGTTTGGCCAATGTAAATTAAACCGCACTGGCAAGGAATCCTATAAATACCCCAGGAATTCATATCCGGAATGGGGTCCTTGAGTATAGAAGTTGGAATTTTATTGATGGGAGAGTAAACAACCCGAAAGTTAAATTTCTGCAAAATATGTGCAACTTTATAGCTAATTGATGGAAAGAAGGGAATGACAACAGAATTTTTATAATCTCCTAAAATAAGAGTATGGCTTTTAGTGTGTTGAGATGAGAATTTTTTAACTGCTTGATTAATAATGTTGGGTGAAAAGCCCCTGTCAATAGCTATTGCTTTTAAATAATTTAGTTCTTCATCAAGGGCTAGTTTGGAGGAGCAAACTTGAAGAGCACGGAAAACATAGGAATAAAATGAAGCTAACTTTTGTTTAGTCGGATGACATGATTTAAAGTGTGGTGGAAGGCAAACCGATGAAGGTTTACGGTAAACTGTAGTACTGAAGTTGGATGTGTTACGTGTGACCAGAATGTCGAGAAACGGAAGAGAATTGCAAGTCTCAAGTTCAAAAGTGAACTGAATAGCAGGATCAATAGAATTCATTGTTGAAAGAACTCTATTTAAATCATCTTTATTACCTTCAAACAGGGTAAAAGTATCGTCTACGTAGCGGAACCATGCCGGGAAGTTTAAAGTTTCAAACAATTTTGATTCATAATAATGCATGTAGATATCAGCCAGGATGGGACTGAGGGGGCTTCCCATGGCTAATCCCTCAGTTTGCTTGTAATATTTATTTTGGAAAACAAAATGTGTTTGTTTCAAACAGAGTTGAGTGGGAGAAATTAGCTCATCAATTTCGATGCAAGAGAAATGAAATTCGCGAAGTCTGGTTTCTAGACATCTTAATGCACCCTCCACTGGAACATTGGTCAATAATGATTTTACATCAAAAGAAACCATGAGTAAATTACGAGGAGAAATGTTTTTAACCTTTTTTACAAACTCTATTGAATTTTTTATGGTGTAAATGTTATTGTCTAATAGAGTTGAAAATCTAGAAACTAAATATTTAGCTAATGGATACGAGGCAGTACCTAAATTTGATACAATAGGGCGGAAAGGAATACCACTTTTATGAATTTTGGGAAGAGCATATAATCTGGCACAATTCGCAACAGATGGGATAAGCGAATGTTTTAAGTTGCTTGAAATGATTTGCGAAGATTTGATCGCAGTTTTTATTTTGGATAAGTCCGAAGGTGAAGGATCTTTAGGAATCGGATTATATGGTCCTTCGTTTAAGAGTTTAGTGACACCATCGATGTAAGTGTTCTTATCCATGACGACTATCTGGCCACCTTTGTCGGTCTTTGAAATGACAATATCCGGGTTAGAATGAATCTCGCGCATTGTAGCTCTTTCTCTCGCAGTTAGATTTGGTTTCAAATGTTTATTATTGAATTTCACATTATGAGCGATAAGATGCCTAATCATTTCTTTCTGTGAATCTGAAACTTTACTGAACTTGAAAGCTTTTTCGATAGGAGCCAAAATCTTTGGAATCGAGGGTTTAGAGGTTTGTGAGAAGTTAAAATTATATTTTAGAATTCTCTCTTGTTCTTCTGAAAGACTAACATTAGAAATATTAACTATTGGCTTGATGTTTACAATGGGAAGATTTTTTGAACTACTTGAACTGGAAGACTGTAAAAGAAGTTTTTTGAATTTAACTGCAAGGGTGTTTTTATGACGGTTAACTGCATTCTCCGTTCTAGACCAAGACTTTTGTTCAAGGGCAGTGAATTTTGGATATGTTTTAGCGAGTTCCAGATGAAGCTTATAGAGTTCATGTTCAATTTTGGACAATTGTTGACGTGTATCCCTTATCACGGACCGAAGTAAGGCAAGTTTGCAATTTAACAGAATTCTTGAAACGCGACTCGAAGGTTTTTGATTAGATTTGATTTGAATAAAATTGGGGATAAATTTTTTACATTTACATTTAACTAAAAAGTCAAGATGATTCAGGAATTTTTGCCGTTTCAGGCGTAATTTAGTGAAACGACTAACGGATGAAGGCATGATAAACAATGCAGAAAATCAAACTAAATTAACTGAGCAATAATAAAGCAGAAAATCAAACTAAATTAACTGAGCAATAATAAAGCAGAAAATCAAACTAAATTAACTGAGCAATAATAAAGTACACACAAAATAGCAGAAAAATCCCTCACTGAAATGAATAGAAAACAAAATGTTTGTAAGCAAAATGCATGAAATCAGACAAGCAAAGCACAATATCCAAATGTACAAAACATAAACATAACTTGAAAATTGCAAAAATGTACTCACCGAAACTCCTACAATTACAAAATGGCGGCCACACCACGTGCAAAAAAGAAAGCAAAATGTAAGCCTGTTTGGGGCTTCTATAATTAAGACACAATAACACGCCGAATAAATACTAATTCAGAAGTCAAACAACAAAAATCAGCGTTAATTTGCAAAATTTTCACAGGACTAGTTTCGATGGTTTTACCGAACCATCATCTTCAGCTGCAAAACCGCAAATGAACAAGATAGGAAATAATGTTTAGATAAGATAAGAAAGCCTGGACAAGAATAAGCAAGTGGCGCCATCTGTTGGCGAAACCAGAACTAAAACATAATTTCTCTAAAAGCCGAAGGCAAATTTGGATTGGAATTAGGATCGTTAACTAGAACAGAAAGATTTTTATGAATGTGAAATGCCTCTAGAAAATCCAGTTCTCCAATGGAAGATGTTTTTTGAATAATTTTCGCAGCAGAAAAATTGAAAGTGTGATTTTCGGACCAACAATGTTGAGCAACAGAAGACTTCTGTGTTTCCTTTTTTCTAACATATGCCTCATGTTCTTTGACGCGAAATTTTAAGGCTCTCTTAGTTTGGCCAATGTAAATTAAACCGCACTGGCAAGGAATCCTATAAATACCCCAGGAATTCATATCCGGAATGGGGTCCTTGAGTATAGAAGTTGGAATTTTATTGATGGGAGAGTAAACAACCCGAAAGTTAAATTTCTGCAAAATATGTGCAACTTTATAGCTAATTGATGGAAAGAAGGGAATGACAACAGAATTTTTATAATCTCCTAAAATAAGAGTATGGCTTTTAGTGTGTTGAGATGAGAATTTTTTAACTGCTTGATTAATAATGTTGGGTGAAAAGCCCCTGTCAATAGCTATTGCTTTTAAATAATTTAGTTCTTCATCAAGGGCTAGTTTGGAGGAGCAAACTTGAAGAGCACGGAAAACATAGGAATAAAATGAAGCTAACTTTTGTTTAGTCGGATGACATGATTTAAAGTGTGGTGGAAGGCAAACCGATGAAGGTTTACGGTAAACTGTAGTACTGAAGTTGGATGTGTTACGTGTGACCAGAATGTCGAGAAACGGAAGAGAATTGCAAGTCTCAAGTTCAAAAGTGAACTGAATAGCAGGATCAATAGAATTCATTGTTGAAAGAACTCTATTTAAATCATCTTTATTACCTTCAAACAGGGTAAAAGTATCGTCTACGTAGCGGAACCATGCCGGGAAGTTTAAAGTTTCAAACAATTTTGATTCATAATAATGCATGTAGATATCAGCCAGGATGGGACTGAGGGGGCTTCCCATGGCTAATCCCTCAGTTTGCTTGTAATATTTATTTTGGAAAACAAAATGTGTTTGTTTCAAACAGAGTTGAGTGGGAGAAATTAGCTCATCAATTTCGATGCAAGAGAAATGAAATTCGCGAAGTCTGGTTTCTAGACATCTTAATGCACCCTCCACTGGGACATTGGTGAATAATGATTTTACATCAAAAGAAACCATGAGTAAATTACGAGGAGAAATGTTTTTAACCTTTTTTACAAACTCTATTGAATTTTTTATGGTGTAAATGTTATTGTCTAATAGAGTGGAAAATCTATAAACTAAATATTTAGCTAATGGATACGAGGCAGTACCTAAATTTGATACAATAGGGCGGAAAGGAATACCACTTTTATGAATTTTGGGAAGAGCATATAATCTGGCACAATTCGCAACAGATGGGATAAGCGAATGTTTTAAGTTGCTTGAAATGATTTGCGAAGATTTGATCGCAGTTTTTATTTTGGATAAGTCCGAAGGTGAAGGATCTTTAGGAATCGGATTATATTATTAAAATTCTCATCTCAACACACTAAAAGCCACACTCTTATTTTAGGAGATTATAAAAATTCTGTTGTCATTCCCTTCTTTCCATCAATTAGCTATAAAGTTGCACATATTTTGCAGAAATTTAACTTTCGGGTTGTTTACTCTCCCATCAATAAAATTCCAACTTCTATACTCAAGGACCCCATTCCGGATATGAATTCCTGGGGTATTTATAGGATTCCTTGCCAGTGCGGTTTAATTTACATTGGCCAAACTAAGAGAGCCTTAAAATTTCGCGTCAAAGAACATGAGGCATATGTTAGGAAAAAGGAAACACAGAAGTCTTCTGTTGCTCAACATTGTTGGTCCGAAAATCACACTTTCAATTTTTCTGCTGCGAAAATTATTCAAAAAACATCTTCCATTGGAGAACTGGATTTTCTAGAGGCATTTCACATTCATAAAAATCTTTCTGTTCTAGTTAACGATCCTAATTCCAATCCAAATTTGCCTTCGGCTTTTAGAGAAATTATGTTTTAGTTCTGGTTTCGCCAACAGATGGCGCCACTTGCTTATTCTTGTCCAGGCTTTCTTATCTTATCTAAACATTATTTCCTATCTTGTTCATTTGCGGTTTTGCAGCTGAAGATGATGGTTCGGTAAAACCATCGAAACTAGTCCTGTGAAAATTTTGCAAATTAACGCTGATTTTTGTTGTTTGACTTCTGAATTCATCAGTTTTTATTTAAGAACGAACATTTAAAAGCCGAAACTTGTTTATCAGCGTAATCTTAACTGCTTATAGCGTGCGAAATATCATTAAAGTATTTCTTTTTACGTAGCGAATATTGAACATGTTTGCTTCCCTCCGAGATGACTCAAACTTTTTGAAAAGCCTGCATATGCTTATCTGCGTGCTAATGAAAGTACTAAAAAATTTCTTACGTTAATACGATTCAGAAGATATTTTGTTTGTTAATGTTTCCCAAGAATTGTGCAAAAACCATGGAAACAAGACTTTCTTGAATCACAGTGAGAGTAATTTTAATTGTAGAAATGATTGTTTGAACTTTAGGACCTTAAATTATTCTTGAACAATTTTTCAAAAGAAAGTACAAAGCAGAACTTCAAATAGCTGACTAGGACAACAGCTTCTCCGGATATTCGCAACATTTAGATAATTTGGCTGTTTCTTTATTGCAGAAAAAATGTGCATATACGGGGTAAGACACACTTTTAGGCTAAAGAAAATAATGCCTTGTAACAGATTTGCTTGGTTTAATTAATAATTCGATAAGAAAAGGTATTTGAAAATCAATATGTATATTTTTATTGTTTTATTTGAAAATCAATATGTTAATTTTATTGTCATGTGTCAGGACCAACAATATCGGAAAGGAGGCAGCATTGTTTCTTATGCTCATCTCACCGACGACTTGACATCTAGGAAAAATATTAAATACAGTAGAAATCCAAATTTTTGGACTAAATGGGAACACAACTCATCTAGATAAACATTTATTATAACCGAAAGACCTATTAATTGTAGTGAAAGTGAGGGATTTACAGTATACTTATCACAAGGAGGGAGGAGGAAAGGCATTTTATCCTCATAAATAGAAAATCAAACACAAAATTTCAACACTGATTCCTCCTGAATAGAAAATCAAACACACTGTAAGAAAGTAAAAAAATCGCGACGTACTGTAAAAGGTTCATAGAAAGTAATTGACTGCATATTTTGAGACAAAAATATTTTGCGTGAGAGAGAATTTAAATTTTATCAACAAGTTTGTTCAAATCTATTTTTAGAAAGGGAAAATTTGTTTTAAGTAAACAAGAGTCATAAAGAACAATTGGTCTGCATAATAGTACGTGATTGATTTTTAATTCATGTATACAAGTTAAATATTTGCCAAACACTATACACCAATCTAGTACATATCGTACATATTGAGAATGCACCACAGTATCGACAATGCGATGCGTACAATTGGCAGCTTCTCTACCAATACAGATTCGACGTAGCAGCTTAAAAACCAGTTTCGGTCCTAAGCTTGTGTCAATGTGTGTGCAGGTGCTCTAAAAAAGATAATTTAATCAAAACTTTAACACCTTGATTATATAACGTTGTTAACCAGTCAACCTTCTGCAGCTTTCACCACATGCGTTGTAGAGTCATTAGGTTATTTTGAAGCAGGAGACATGAAAAATGAAAAATGCCCTCGCCGGGACTCGAACCTGGACCTTTCGAATACGCTCCGAGTGTGCTTGCGTTACACCACGAAGGCATGCAGAAAGAAGGGAGAACATATCTTATACACTCGCTCTTTAAAAGGGCCACTGGAGAATTAGAGGACCCAATCGGTAATCGCCTGGAGAATTAGTGGACCCAATCTTCATTGGTGGTGAAGAATCACAATGGCATGCAGAAAGGAGGGAGAAAATACCATATAGTATGTCTGCGAAGAATCTGTGTCGGCGACAAATATGCATCAATCCTATGGTGTCGATCATATACTGATAACTACTGTCAATTTTACGTAGGTGTCTATTTTATGGTGATATCGATCCTATGATATGTCAGTTCTGTACCCTGAAGATCTTGAGCAATGTCGATCCTGTGTAGTGCCGATCTTATGGTTTATGCTATATGCATTTATCATAGTTAACTTAACAGCTGCTTAAAAGTGTATATGCTGCACTGCACTCTCATTTTATATTACTTCAGTCAAAGTAAAAGTTAAGAATGCGTAAATATTTCCAAACAAACTTAATTTTGTTAATAAAATTAATAAATTATAATTAATAAAAATAATAATAAATAAATAATTAATAAATTATAATAGTAAAAATAATAATAATAAATATATTAAATTAATAAAAGCAAATAGAAAGAAGGGTAAGAGAGAAGTTCCGGATAATTGGTATTCTTGATATCTGGAATCCGGGTAACTATTGTACTTATCCTCTGAAATAAGTTTGCCCAGTGGTTTTTCTTCCCATGTTACAATGAGAGAAATTCTTACGCATTTCTTACTGTTTATTTGGGATGAAATCTTAGATGAGGAGCTAAGCTGAAGTCCAGCATCCGGCATCGATTTTCTTACTTTCGACGTCAGCGTAATACAGTTTTAGAGACTTCCAAGAAGCTCCATGATTTTACTACTTTCTATACTTCAGGGAAGGCAATAAAAATTCCATGGTTTCCTGAAATTGTTCTTATTTTAAATGGGTCCTAACCTTTGCTACTTTTTCGACTTTATTTCCTTTTATGAAATTTTAAAGTTTCATAAAATGTAATGCGGCCACGTTTGAATTTCTTTATTTTTTTTAATCTGAAATCTGTACTCTTCCGTATATCCATGAAATCTCACTGTTCCGCATATTTACAAAAACTTTCGCTTTTGAGAATGCTTCTGTAGTATGCGGTAAAGTGTTATTTTCCTTATGTAAAAGAATTCCCTTCTTATCATAATAGCTGGTGGAAGAACAAGGACCTAACAGTCTTTTCACTAAATGGAACTATTGAAACAGGTCTGAAGTATACTCGCTGAAAACATTTGGCCTGGAAAAGCATTCTCTAACCTAAATTGATGACCTGGAAAATGGCAGTATATGGGGAAAGTTAGTCTTAATTCCATCTATTTTTGAATATTTTCATCTATTTTTGAATATTCTCAAAATAAATTCGTTTGAAACCGATTTTTTTTTTTTTTTTTTTTTTTTTTTTTTGAGAATACTATTATGTCTCTTTTCCTCATTTAAATGGAAGAAGTGGACGTATAATTTAATTTCAGCATTGACGCAAACTATCAGTCGCCTTTGCATTTTCAGCAGACAACATTAAAATAAAACCGTGTAAGATTAATAATTAACATTTTAAGCATCTGTATCCTTTCATTTCGCATTTTTTAATTACGTTCTCAATCCAGGAGCATGCGAAATGCTGAAGAACATAAAATAAGTATAAACGAGTATATAGAACAGTGGCTCTCAACCTGTTTGCATGATGCACCCCTTTCATCGTTTCTAAAAGATCTTTTCTCCCACTTCTTTCCAACATTCGAAAAATACACATATACATTTATTTAGATTGTTTTTTAGCATGCTTATAAATTAAAGAACAAAATTGTAGAAAATGTGGTAAATGCTAAAACTCGAATAGAAGTACTTATTTATAGCTGAATGTTTTTCCTTGATCTGGTAGAAGTTAACTAGCCGAAAACCTCTAACAGACGTGAGGTGAATTATCGCTATGTCTGAAAGTAACATTAAAGTCAGATGCAGGTTTAAATAAACCTTTTTTTAAATTTAATATCGTTTAGAGCCTAAATGCACGTTCTTGTACTAACAAAATCAACCAACCGGGATGATGCAACTAAATACCAGTCAAATTCAACTGAAAACATAGACTAGCATTCAAAGATTACACAAATTAAACCTTAATTTAAGCTGGCTCAGAAACTCTAGCGGACGTTACAAATTCAAATATTGGCAGCGGTAACGTAAAGCCGAATAATTACAGCTTATTACAGCTGGCAGGAACTAACGTAGTGGGCACGCGCAGGCCAGAAACATGCTTTGTTCTAAACTCCAAAAAACCTAAGTTTAACTACTAGTTAACTGATCTTCATTCTGGTGAGGAAACGGAAAGGAGAAGTTAGAGTAAAGGGTGAAATTGTTTAAAAAATAAACTAGTTAATTTATATAATAATAACCGTAACAGACAGAAACTAATTCTAAATATTTAACAACTAAATAAAATGCTGACCTTATTCCTCTCCTGAAACTTTGAAATTATTTCTCTGTGGGTAGTCCCCCTTCCCTGGGTTGAGAACCCCTGATATAGAAGATATGCGCTATTAGGCTATAGAAGATCTTAAATGAATTACTGAGTAGCTACTATTTTGCATGAGTACTTGTGCATCTCTCCCTGTTGTATTGAAAAAAAGATAAACAATAAATTAAACGAAGAAATTATCTCTGGCATATTTCAATACCATTAAGACCAAGAAAACAGCTTATTTAAATTAACTTTTGGATACATTTGGCACCTCATTTAGTTTAATGTTCCGAATATCTACCCCTGTAATCTACCTCTTAATCTTCTAATGGAACATGGTTCACTAAGAGCAATGTTAACATATTCATTAAGTGAGATTTAAATTAATCTTTTAAAGGTTATTGTTTGGTGACAACTTATCTAATATTAATAATTTATTCTTTTAGACTAAGAGGTTTTGGTAAACTGTACCCAGCTACACGGAAGATAAATACGCCAATGTACCGGGCGAATTATTTAATTCATGGAATAGATTGTTTTGTTCGTAAAATTTAAAATATGCAGTATTAATGTTTTGTCTTGGTAGTTTTAGGAAGAAGAGGGTTGAGAAAAATAATCAGAACCACAATCCATTTGGTTAGGGTTTTTGTTTCCAGCAGCGAGAGAAACAAAAATATTTCTAATGTTTTCCTGTTGTTTCAAACTGATTGGGAGGGGGATGAAGCACCTAATGTTTTCCTTTGGATTGCAGGTGAGCAGTGTGAATGTGAGCCGTGTGAAACCATTATTCCATAAAAAAAGGCAAATTGAAGGATACAGGGCAGAGCAGAGGGTCTTCATTGTGAAACATCACTACAGCAACGGAAATTCTGTTGTTCAGACTACCGCAGTCACTTAAGTAACCACTGCAGTGTCTGTTTAATGTGTGGGATCTACCATGTAAAAATGCAGTAGTAAGATTAGTGCAGAAGTTCGAAATTACTGGCAGTGTTTTTGATGGAAGAAAATGCAGAAACTGACGAAAAGCCATCAGGACTCCAGAACTGTTTGCAGAAGCCCGAGAAAAAGTGCTGCGAAGTCTCATTAAAAAGTTTGTGAAGACGTTCACAACAGTTCGCCGTGTCTTACAGTACTGCTAGAAAAATCTGCTGTCAAAAAGAAAAAAAAAAAAAAAAAAAAAAAAAAAAAAAAAATCTGATCTGTTAGGATCTATGCAAAAACCAGCTCTCTCAACCCCTATCACTTGAAGCGAAAACCAAACGGCTCGAGTTGAGTTTCAATTGCTTTCACTCAGCTTCTGGAATATAATCCTGATGTGTTGTATAGCCTTATGGTGAGATTCAATTCCATTTTAAACAAATATGTTAATGAGTAAAGTTCATGATTCCGGAATATGTTGGAAGTCCAATTTATTAATCTCCAAGAAAGTTATTAATAATACTATCTTAAATCAAATACAAGGGATTAAAAATATTTGCACAGATACATCGAAATTCTGCTGCTTATTAAAATTCTCAGAAATAATCTAGTACCCAATCGCTTTATTAATTATTGTCTTAAAAGAGCAGGCGTTAAATACTCTCTCTAAATCATTAACTGATAGGGATATGAAAATTTGTTCCTAAACCTTAAAAGGCGGTATAAGTTGGATGACAGTTGGAGGATTTGTACATAATGTAATTACGGAAATAATTCTATATAATGTAAAAGATCGTTGTTTTCTGGTTTTTCTTATTCGCTTTCCTGTTACTAAAAAAAAAAAAAAAAAAAAAAAAAAGAGCCTATTTTAGTACTCTAAGTAGCAGTTTAGCAATATAACTCGTTTAGCAGTGAAAATTACTTCTACTTTTCTTCTTCGTTCCGCAATGACAATTAGCCAGAAATTAATTAATTTCCTTTCACTAGTCAGTATAATATCAAAATTTTAACAGACGCTTTTACACTCGCAAAAGACCTCCGCAACCACTTCCCTCCCATATTCCAAAAATAACTTTGCAATAGCGTACCCCTCTCCTTCTGAGTAAGAAAACAGACGCGAGCACTTCACCGTCCGAAATCACCCTATATGCGGTCAGGTCGTAAATTTAGAACCCCTTTTTTCACGAGGGGGGGGCTGAAAAGGAGGGGATAGTCTTGCTCATGGTCTTGAGAAAATGTGAGGGTCGTTTAAACATCTAACTTCTCTACATTCAGTTTTTATACAGAGGAAAATACAAATTGAATTCTTCGAAGGAATCCGATTTTGTACAATGAAAATGTATTAGTGAACTATAAACTGTAAGGCAAATAACATCTTTTTTTAAAGTAGGAGTAGAAAGACAGATATTTGTTACATCAATGAATTTGTAGTAAATATTGAATTTTTCATTTTGAACGCTATGTTACATGTATGCGAAATAGCTGAGTATCAGAGAAAATAGTCTTAACCCAAATGGCTTTCAACCTTTTCACGTCTAAAAGGACTGTTTTTCAATTACATTGTGGTCGCTGCTTTTTGGTTAATTTTCTGATGACATATAAACATTAAATTGTTTTTAATTTGAGACTTATGAATAAAATAACGCAAACTAGACTGCAAAAAATTCTTCAGAATGAAGTTAATACTGAAAAATACATTTATCCTATTATCCAATTTTATTCTACAACAAATCTTTTAAAAAGTGTGGAATTAGCAGTGCACTAGGTGGAAATAAGGATGACGTTGTGTTTTAGAAAAGTGGCAAATCTAGTTACAGTGACAACCTAAGTGAAAATAACTATGATTTTAGCAACAGGGATGACGAATTTCTGGGATTCTAAGAAACGCTGATGTATTTGCTAATTTTTTAATGCAACAGTTCCGTTTTCGTTGTATAAAGCGTTTATCATTAAAATAGCTACTTAATTCTTTTCTAAGTATTTTCCCCAAGTTTTAACCTGATAAATCACTGCGCGTCTTTTACAGGCCAGAAAATTGAGGTATAGTATAAATCGCCCTTCATTTCGTATCAGTGCCGACGATTTCCATGAAAAGGGTACCTTTTTAAAAACAAACATCTTAACGAAGAAAAGCCGTTTTATGTACAGCATAATGTCTAAAAATACCGTCAAATTAAACAGTAATCTTGACTTTAATGCTTTTGTATGCATTTCTTGAATAAATAAATGTAAATTTGTAATTTAAAAAAAATGTATAGTATTTTATTTAGTTACATGCTAGTTATCTGTGTTATTGCTTCTTTTCTTTACCTCCCCTCCCAGAAAAAGCGTTTTGCTCCTCGATCGCAAAAATTTCTCGATTTTCCATTACTTAACCAGTGGAATTTCCTAGTTTCGGCCCCAATAAAATTACAACTCTGCTACAACAACTGAGTAAAATATTTGCAGCTATCTACACATAAATTGAATGTTTATTTAAAAATAAAATATTTCCTAATTTTTATATCGCTTTTCTAGTTTATATGAAATTTCAAAATTTAACGATATCAGTTAATGAAATACTTGCAAGTAATATAATGGTTCTGCGAAATATATTCTTGATTCCAAACTCTTACTGCTAGGCATCAGCCCATCGCTCTTAGAATACATTATTAGTTCAAAGGGGCAATTTGCCCAGAAGGATTATTAATTTCATTTTGGCATTTTGCGTTGAAAACTATAAACGGCGAATCACTTTTCAAATTGTTGCCACCGAATATTATCGCCCTATATTATGTTTAAAGAAATTAAATAATGAAGAGTCTGCATGAATGTACGTATGTTTTGATAAAATGACGGTACCTAGAGCCATCAAAATTTGAATAACGTAATCTTCCATAGAATATCAGCGTGTGGAAGCCCTAATTTGAATTTAAAATTTGTTTTATTATCGATTTCATATTTTATAACACTTCAACAAATTTTTGATTAACAAACTCAGCGATTTCAAAGCGAGCAATGGCAACACTGTACGAAAAAAAAAAAACATTTTTATCTCCAGCGCGCGAGATATATTCCTGATATACTGATGCTGAATGAGACCTAAAAACACTTTCTTTTAAAATATATCTCCCCTTATGATCCCTGACACAGCCGTTTACTTTCCCCTTCCGTAATTAACGTCAGTCTCCTGCTCTTGACCGCATTTGCAAAGCCACCCACCGTCCACCCGCTGGAAAGAGTAAGTTAATTAATTCACATTCTGGCCTTTTATGTATATTATGTACATTTAAATCTGTACATTTTCTTTTACCTTATTTTATAAATACCTTTCAATTTTTCAACTTCTATTTCATTAATTTTGCAAAGATTGCATTATTTATGATATTATATTTATAACTATTACTTTGAATTCTACTTCATAAATATAGAAAAGATTTAATTATGTTTATAAAAAGAGCTTTGCATTAACATGCATGAAAGTAAGGATGTCGGGGGACACTTCACTCAAGTAAATGATAAAAATTGTCACTACTACTTTACCTAGAAGAGAAATTTATTTACTCCTACTCAATTTGGCAATAATATCGCGATATTTCTAAAAAAATTCCTTAACTTAAAGGAACTTCGGCATTCAAAATGAATTTTTTATAGTACTTCACTTTGATCTCACTAATTGGGTTAACACTCGATTTACAAGTTTGCCTTTAATTCAAATTGCCAGTCTGGCATCATACTTCTTACTTGAGTAAAAGACGAAACACCATCGCATTTATTAATTAGTTATTGTTAATTGAACGAGGGTTGGTTTTTTCCCCTTGAAAAGTCAACCAATTTCCGATCAATGACGATAATTACTTAGTTTATTAATTTTAATTTTAAAAGTTTCCGTTTTTATTTTAATTTTAAAAGTTTCCATTTTTATTTTAATTTTAAAAGTTTCCATTTCTATTTTTATGATTTAAATTCAAGTTCCTTTAAAAATATTTTCGGGATTAAATTTCAATGCTTCTAGGTTACTTCATTGAGAAACATTCAACTAACTTCATATTAGGAGATAATATAACCAATATTACTTTAGTAAATAAATTATTATTATCTTACTTTGCAGCAATTGCGCAAGTATTAGGAAATTTATTTCGATTTCAATTAATTAATTCAATCTTTGATATATATATATATATATAGTGAGGAATGAAAGGCTAGGCAAAGTTAAGAGGAAAACTGCCGTCCCCCCGTCCATCTGCATACGTGGGCCTGAGATTAGGAAGACTGTGGGGATAAGTGAGGAAAGGACATCACTTCGCAGGTGACAAGGGTGAGGAAAAATGGCCCGAAACGTCATTTGGGTAAAAATAGGGACATTATAAGACTTCTTAGACGTCTGAGACCCATGGACTTTTTATAAGGTTCATGGGTGAAAAGGCTATGTAACCTTTTCTTTTCCTTTGAACCTGATTTCAGCTTTAGGTCTAGATTTGTAATCGACCCCTCGATGTTTACCAACTTCTCAGTCTCAAATTTCGAAATGGCAGAGCTAAGCTTGTTTAGATGACTCTGCGAAGAGCTTTCGAGCCCATTACTTCAGCTAATCCTGGATGCATTTTAGTTCTTGAATGTCTTTGAAGAAACATAAATGTGATTATTTCCTACTGGAAATGAAAGCCAATTGAATTCATTCTTTTTAAACTAGCTTTAGTCACCATAGCGGAAGAAATAATACGAGGACTTGTACGTTGAGAGGCTGAAGAACTAATTTTCTACTAGAAACCGCCTGTTGAGTGAATGTTAATCATCATTATGCAGATTTTAAATATTAACGGATTTACCCTGAATAACGTTATGTAATTTACTGGAGTTCCGTCAACAGTACTGAGTAAAGAAAGCACTTTCAATTTTATTGTAAAGAGATCCCACATTGCAAAAGTCACCCCCTCTTAAAAAAAAGGAACAGAAGAAGATGCATCCTTAAGAAAATCTAAAGTCGAAACAGCGGAACTCATAAAACAGCATAACACTGATAACACAATGATGTTTTTAATTTGAATTAAAAATCTGTATTGTCGCAAAAGTGCATTAACAGCACAGGCGATGAGAGGACTAAGTTTGGAAAATTCATAATTCTGTCTTTTATTCCTTTGTACTGCACAGCGAAAGTAAAAACAGAAAAGCATATTTGTGACTGGGTTAATAATTTTCTTGACATACGAATATCGGGAATTTTATCAAAGCAGTACGTGAAGTTTAAAAAACTTAATATTTTATAAAAGGCATTATTTCAATAACATTTTTTAGTGAAGCAAAGGATAATGTTAATACAAAAAGATTTCCATTAGAAGATAAACATATTGTATTTGAAACTAGTGAATAATTATCTGGTTTCTTTCTGAAGAAAAAGAAATTTAGTCTCCCTACACTTTTCTTTAGCACGACTCAGTTTTTCATCCCCCCTAGTATTTTTAGTGTGTTGAGTTAAATACGTTACACAGTAAAAAGTTAATTAATTCACATTAGTAATGCAAAGAAGTTTTTAATTAAAATTTTTTGCATTTTTAAATCAGGTCAAATACTTGTTGAAATTCTTAATTTTAGTGATTATCTCTAGTCAATTTTCTGCATTAGAATTTGACCGTTTTGCATGTAGGATTTATAATGATTTTAATCTCATTAGAGTTATATGCTTGACGTCATTTTAGGACGTAAAAACCATATTATTTTCCATAATGTGTTCAGATACTCTCATTAAAGTAATAATAAGAAAATAACCCATTTATATGAATAAATAATATGTTTAATTTAGAAGTCAAGCAACAAAAATCAGCGCTATATTTGCAAATTTTTACAGGACTAGTTCCGATGGTTTTACCGAACCATCAACCTCCGCTGCCAAAGTGCAAAAAATCTAATCATTGCACTTTGGCAGGTGAGGCTGATTGTTCGGTAAAGCCATCGAAACTAGTTCTGTAAAAATTTGAAAGTGTAACGCTGATTTTGTTGTTAAATTAATATTTGTTTGCCGTGTTATTTTAATCTAAATAAAGTGTTTATTTGTAATGCAAACTATAAAATTAGGCTATATGAGACTGTTAAATATTACAATTATCATGCACTGATTGAAATAAAATAGAAATGCAAATTAAATATACAACAACAAAATAAACTCTAAAAATCTGCATAGGCTTGTGGCGAATATTCGGGTGGTGGGAGAAAGAGAGGAAGAGAATTATCAATACGTATTTAATTAATCTACGATCCTCAAAATTTGAATTTAACAAAATTTATGGAATTTATAGCTGACGACGTGCAGTACTTTGAAGTAATAATTCAGTATTGTCCATTTTAGGCTGCAGTTAAAAAAAAAATGGAAAAATGAAAATAATCCACAAATTCTCCTGTACGTAAGTTGATGCTCGTATATTTATTTAGGCTTAAATTTAAAACAGAACTTTCACCGATATGAATCCAATCATAAATTTCACAGCGTATCTGGTAAACATGTTTTGAATAGTTTGTGGGAATCTTATCACCAATGATCATCAATTCATCCCAGAGCTTAAATTGCGCCAGAGCTCAGTGGAGCCCGGCTCCGGTATTTCTCAGTTTGTGAGATAAATCATAATTTTAACCGGAGCGCACCGGAGCCCTCTTCTTTTATGTAAGTTAATCACAATTTTAGCAAACAAATTTTATTTTAGTAATAAATATGCTTTAAAAATCGATTCTAACTTCTGAATGCAGGCCTGTCTTTCCCTGGGACACAAACCTTTTCTAGAACAGATGCTGAGACTGTTAGGGAAAGAAAAACCGTCATCCACATGCCAAAGGCTTTTTTTCTAGGAAATGCAATGAATATATGAGAGCGGGTTAATTTTTTGGTCCCTAAAAAGACTATGAGACATCACCTTGGTAATGCCCGTGCCACTCTAGTGACTTCCTACTGCAAAGCTCCTGTACACTTTTTGAATTATATAACCAAACGCTGGGACCGCTACTGTCACTTGTATAAGGGAGGCTTACGTTTATTCTCACGTTGTTATGGGATCGTATTTGGGGAACTTGAAGAATTATATCGACAGGTCCGATAGTTTATTTTTTATTTAACTATTTATAATTAATTTAATAATTCATTAAATTTCTGTTTATCTCTTTATATTTCTTTTAGTTTTAATTTAATAACCGAATTATTTTAATTTTTAGTCACTTTAATTATTGTTTTCTTCTTTCCTAACAGCCCACCAGCGGCCGAGCGGTAAAGTCGCTGAACACTGGTAGTTCGTTCCGAGGTCCGAATCCCGCGAACGGGCTGGCTGCATGGGCGTTTTCGTGGTTTTCTCCATGTGTAACGTGTATACGAGCCAGTTTCCCTTAGAAAGTCTTCCACGAAGGCATCCCTCCCCTTAGGCAGATAGCCCTAGTGTGCTTTGCCATAATTAAATACACACCATACACACACACCTTCTTTCCTAACAGTCTTCCATAGGGCTATGGCACTTCTAATTTTAAAAATAAGTCCTGATATATCCCAAAAGGGATATATTATTGTAGGCCAGTTCATGGGACACATCGTTCAGTGTTGTTCCAAAGTGCTTCCGGGTTTCTCTATCGCCATCTTATGTGAGGAAGTGCATAGGATTCTTAGCAACCACTTTCACGATTGCTGATTCAGTCCGTCTTCTATCTGGACGGAAGAAAAGGAAAGGCAACGAGTCCGTGAGACCCTAATGCATATATCATTAGATGTCTGTATTGTTCATTTAACGACATTTTCTAAATGAGGCAGTGAGAAATGCTTGTTTTCGGCAGTCCAGCTTTTCAGCTTGAAGTAAATATATATCTTCCATTATATCTCATTGTTCTACGGATTTACAAATATTTTCTTTTTGCCTAGTTCTCCGCTTTCTACTTTGAACTCGGCCATTAAAGTTTATGACTGAAAATAGAATATTGCACATTTAAATAAATTCACGAAAGAAAACTTCTAGAATCTAGTCTATCAAGAGTAGTGTGAAATGGAGAGTTCAGGTGCAGGAGGAGGTGCGAGGTGCAAATTCAGAGGCGGATTGCGGATGAGGCGGTGCAAATTCAGAGGCGGTGCAAGCGGAAGCGCACTAGATAAGGAGTGTGTCAAGATTCTTCATTTAACTGATAAGATGACGTCACACTTTGATAAGAGATTATCTTTCATTGATTTTCCGGAGGTTCTTTGTTAATCCATGTTTAGACTTTATATTTTCCTTTGTATTCCAGCTATTTTACTAAGTATATGATAGTTATTTTCTAGGTACCTTTAACGACAATTATTTTCGAATTTAATGATTAATTCAGAAGGCATTAATTTTAGATGTAAATTTTTTTAAGACTTCCCTATATACTCAGAATTTTACCTTATTTCTTAAATCTTCTTTTCATAATATAAGATATACTTTCCGTAATCTGAATTACATTACTCATTTTTATTATTAAATTCATTTTACCCAGAGTTTTTTCATACTTGTTAGCTATACTTTTAACTTATTTGTTATATTTTACGAGTGTAATTACTAAAACACACGCTTTTTAGGTGTTAAATTATTCAATGTTAGATGTAACATTTCTAACTTATTTTGTACATTTTAACCTTCACACTATTTAATTTTATTCATTATATTTAACCAATTTATATTTTCACACTATATACATGACTTTTACTTGATTTCTCTCATACATATTAACCTCCATAATTTCCAATATAGTCCTAATTTTAACATAATTCCTATATTTTCACATCATATACCTGACTTTTATTTAATTTTAGGTGTAAATTTTAACTTCTTTTCTATTTTTTAACGTTTTTAGTTTCCAACATACTCTGAATTTTAACTAATTTGCTATATTTTCACATGACTTTCATTTAATTTATAGCTACTTTCATATGTTTTAACCTTCGTAATTTCAAATATACTTTAAATTTTAGTTTAATTCCTATATTTTCTGACCATGTATATATGAATTTTGTTTAATTTTAGATGTAGTTTTTAACTTGTTTCATACATTTTAAACTTCGTAATTTTTAGAGTACTTTAATTTTGAACTTGTTTATTACATTTTCCTGCCATACACATGAACTTTAGTTAATTTTAGATGTAATTTTTTATACTTTTCTGGCACTGGTTTTCTTTCTAGTTTCCAACATACTCTAAAGTTTAATTGTTTTATAATTTTTGATTGTAATTGCGCTTGTGATTTTACTATTTCAGCTAAATTAACACGCTTAAATTTCTTCAAAATAGAGATAGATTTCGATTAAGCATTTTATTTTACAACCTTTAACTGTTATTCATATCCAATTCGTCGAATAGCCCTTACTTAGTTCATATTTTATAGTACTATTTTAATTTTCCAATTCTACAACTTATCATTCTGTAGTACTCTTACCATGACTTATCCTACTACTTTACTTCATTATTAACTTCATTCGCATTTTCAAACTTTAACATTTCCTGCATATTCTGGCATTTTATTTTAATTCTTAATACTCTTTATATCTGAATATATGTTTTTAAGCTCTTCAGTGTTACCAATGTTCAGTTTTGAATCTTGATTCTCATTAAGCTAGTTTGATAGATTCCGAATTTTTAGAATGAAATCTCAACTTTCATCCATAATTTTAGACCCATATTCATTCTTTCATGTACTCATACAAAATTCTTTCTTATTATTTTGAACGCTCAGTACCTTTTAATTCAGTAATTTGTACTAATTGAATGCATTCTACATCACTTTAAATGTCTCGACTATGCAAATTTTCACTTTAATACCTTTTCCTACACTAAGTACGGATATTTCTGCCTTCATGAATGACTTCCATGTGAAACTGACGAAATTTGACGTTACATGTATAAAAGAAATTTCTAAGATGAACATTTCCAGTATTGAATAAGAGGTGAATGACTAATCGTTTTTACCCATTGGGTTACAATTTCATCTCTTGAATGTTTGCTTTATTCATATGCATTCATTTCTAACGCATAATGTTAACACATTTTTTAACTTAGTGCAGTTCCAACTTAATTCACTAAACAATTTCATATATAGACTATTTTTTTAATTTCTTAGACTAAAATGTTCTTTTCGCAAATGTCAGTTTGCATTAATTTATCTTCTTATGAACGAAATCTTGTGAAGTATTTTACATAACATATATCATTACCAATATACCTATATTTACAGAAGGAGCCAAAGAGAGAAAGAGTAAGAGACATTTTACCCAAATCTCCACTATAATTTCGAATATTTGAACCTTCTTCATCACAAATACAGAACTTTCTTCGTACAATACTCATCATAGCAGTTAAATATTCCTTACTAATACACATTTAATGAGAAATAACTCATTTTCAATACAAAATTACACCCAAATAAGTGTTATGTTTTCTTATAATAGTACATATATGTTTGCATTATGGGAACTTTCTATCCATTTTCGAGAATTGTAAATTGCTAAATATTACCTCTTTCTAAGAGAAAAACTCCAAAGACCATGTAAAGCATTTAACTTTTCCTGCAGTATTTCCAACGTATAGAATAACTATCTTAGAACTAATTTCTTAGTAATAACAACTAAATATGAAAAAGGCATTTTTCACTGTAGAATATTTAAGGTTTTACCCAAATGAGGATATAACCTTTACCAAATTCAAGTTATTTACCCAGAATTCCCAACAAATTTTTAGAAAATATGCGATAGAAAGCAATTTATTTACCTAAAAATGAGTCTTAACAGATTCTTATCAGCTCCAGATTTACTATCAATGGGAAACCTGAAGTTCACTTTATCTACCCTTGTCAGTATACACAGAAACGTCATGAATCATTCTGTAGTACAATTAGCACCTTACATACTCATTAACTAATTTTAATTAACTTTCAATTAGGGTTTTTAAAAAAAACATATTTATGCGACATATTATTAAATTACTCCCAAGCGTTGTTGAGGAAAATGCAATTAAATATCCACATACACATTAAGAAAATCATATTCATTAGGACCAGTAAAACTTTACCAATACTTAAATGAAATGTAAAATCTTGTAATGCATTAATATAAAACCTGAGTAACAAATCATTTACTATAAGCAGTATACGGTTAAAAAGAGTTTTCTTATAGCTTATCAACTTTTAAAAAGTAAGAGTAAGGTATTGAACCAATGTTTTTAGAAATTTTCCTTTATTTTCTAAATCTACCCTTTTGTAGTGACGAGAAAATTCAGTGACACTCCTATTTTATTTTTAAGTAAGCATGCGCATTTCTCCTAACAGACGAAAATCCGAAGATTTCACTTTTCCAAAGATTTAGCTTTAGACTTTACTTTCATCGGAAAAAGGAAAATAATTTTACTTAAAAAACAAGATATCTTCTACTCAAAGAACTTGAAACAATCACGATCACATCTATATGTAGCAATCAGTGATTTAGTTTCAAACCAAATTTTGATATTGTTTAATCATGCAAGCAACAATTTTCCTCTTCGAGTTAAATTTTATACGACTGCAACAGATTTTTCAATGGCTTCATGCTCACATTGTGTAAAAGACTTCTAATTTTGACTATTTTAATTTCTAATATTGAGAAATACATTGATTATTTTTAGAAAATGACATTCCAGAATCATATTTTATCACTGAAACTT
Organism: Stegodyphus dumicola; assembly: GCF_044657685.1. NCBI lineage: Eukaryota > Metazoa > Arthropoda > Arachnida > Araneae > Eresidae > Stegodyphus > Stegodyphus dumicola. Next base: position 165,103,519 of record NC_140780.1, read on the forward strand.
CTGAATAACACTTTCTACCATAACGACAACCAGATACTACATTATTTTTTTACAAAAACATGAAAATTTTTTTTTCTAATTCCTCTTCTAGAGATACTAAGTAATTCTGCTATAGAAAGACGATTCAATTCCTATTATAACTCTATATACTATTTGCAAAGAGAAAAGACATTCTAGATGATAACATATCACCCATATATTTTTTAAAATTTAAAACAATTTCAGTAAGGCAAATTATATACAGAGTTTTCAAATACGGATATATTTCTGAAAGAAACTGCCTAACATACCACTCATTTACTTCTAAATCATTTAAGTAAAACCAATCAATTCATAAAATATTTGAATTTTCGATAAGCTTTAGTACATCTATACAGTTATTTAATTCATGAAGTACTAAATTTTGAAAATAATAAGAGTAAAAAAACATCACTATTTCAGAATTTAGGAAGAGATCTTGAATAATGAGAGTGAACATATACCGAACTTCATGCAGGATTGTTATCTTTTCATACCAAACATTTCATTATTTCGTAGATTCTAAGAGCATAGCCCAATCTTTTTCAAAGAATATATATCGTTTCAAATTAATTAGAGAGTGCCATACGAATTTAATTGCAGGTGCTTACTGAATGACACTAAACATTTCATGGAAAAAATCAAGCATTTTTCATCTTTCATGAACATTTGTGAATAACAATATCTCATAAGAGCTAGAGGACTTAGTGCAATGAAACAGTATCAAGAATAGAAAACTAGTTTAAAAATCTTAATTCTCATTGAACATTTTAACTCGAATTTAACTCGAAGAGGAAAATTGTTGCTTGCATGTTTAAACAATATCAAAATTTGGTTTGAAACTAAATCACTGAGTGCTACATATAGATGAGATCGTGATTGTTTCAAGTTCTTTGAGTAGAAGATATCCTGTTTTTTAAGTAAAATTATTTTCCTTTTTCCGATGAAAGTAAAGTCTAAATCTAAATCTTTGGAAAAGTGAATGGGAATTCTGGGTAAATAACTTGAATTTGGTAAAGGTTATATCCTCATTTGGGTAAAACCTTAAATATTCTACAGTGAAAAATGCCTTTTTCATATTTAGTTGTTATTACTAAGAAATTAGTTCTAAGATAGTTATTCTATACGTTGGAAATACTGCAGGAAAAGTTAAATGCTTTACATGGTCTTTGGAGTTTTTCTCTTAGAAAGAGGTAATATTTAGCAATTTACAATTCTCGAAAATGGATAGAAAGTTCCCATAATGCAAACATATATGTACTATTATAAGAAAACATAACACTTATTTGGGTGTAATTTTGTATTGAAAATGAGTTATTTCTCATTAAATGTGTATTAGTAAGGAATATTTAACTGCTATGATGAGTATTGTACGAAGAAAGTTCTGTATTTGTGATGAAGAAGGTTCAAATATTCGAAATTATAGTGGAGATTTGGGTAAAATGTCTCTTACTCTTTCTCTCTTTGGCTCCTTCTGTAAATATAGGTATATTGGTAATGATATATGTTGTGTAAAATACTTCACAAGATTTCGTTCATAAGAAAATAAATTAATGCAAACTGACATTTGCGAAAAGAACATTTTAGTCTAAGAAATTAAAAAAATAGTCTATATATGAAATTGTTTAGTGAATTAAGTTGGAACTGCACTAAGTTAAAAAATGTGTTAACATTATGCGTTAGAAATGAATGCATATGAATAAAGCAAACATTCAAGAGATGAAATTGTAACCCAATGGGTAAAAACGATTAGTCATTCACCTCTTATTCAATACTGGAAATGTTCATCTTAGAAATTTCTTTTATACATGTAACGTCAAATTTCGTCAGTTTCACATGGAAGTCATTCATGAAGGCAGAAATACCCGTACTTAGTGTAGGAAAATGTATTAAAGTGAAAATTTGCATAGTCGAGACATTTAAAGTGATGTAGAATGCATTCAATTAGTACAAATTACTGAATTAAAAGGTACTGAGCGTTCAAAATAATAAGAAACAAACTGTCCACTTCAAACATCGTTAAAACGCTGTTTTTTTTTTTTTTTTTTTTTTTTTTTTTTAATATCAGTTACTCTTTTCCTAAAAGTCTTTTTTCTAAACTTTTTCTTAGTGTTGCCATTTTCCATTTTCTGAATTCCGTCTTACCGTGGCTACTTTTTATTTACTGTTTGCCTATTATTTACAGAACGCTATGTTCCCTCTGGTGGCCGCTAGTTGGCGCGCTCGAAAGATCTTGGAATATATTTTTTACTAATTTTTACTCTGAAAAGTTCTCAGGAGATGCAGATACACATAACGTTAAAAAATTTCGTATTATATGAACGCGCTTTGAAACGTATCGGTGAATTGTTTTCATATAAATATTTTAAAACATCGTGAAAATATACACAGTGCGTGAAAAAAAAATTTAGGCAATCAAAATTTGAAGAAAATAACCGCATCACCTTTTAATTTTCTACACGCATTCTTTCTGATGTTGCACAATTTTTGGCACGTGCACAGAACTTGTGCCTTGCTTTTTAGATGTCAACTCTGGAGTAATCTTTCATCCTGTAGTTTTGATTTTTGGAATTTCTGAATTGTTAACAAAAGAATGTTCTTTAAAATACGTTTTTACTTTAGAGAATTTAAAATTATTTATTTGTTTCAGTGAACACAGAGAAGTGCACGAGGACCGATCTGCCTAAAGAAAGGGATACTCTAGGGAAGACTTCGGAAAGAATGTTATCGGCAAGAGCTCACATCAGACGATATCACATCAGAGTAAAGGGATATTAAGAACAGTTACACTTTTGTTTGCAAAAATTGCTTGACAACAGTTGCATTGCGTGAAGAACATCTCCTTGATTCTTTTGATTAAGTCAAATTCAATCCATAACGTGTCCGCTATGTAAAATTAAACAAAAAATTAAATTCAAAATCTTTTCTGCAAGTGGGTTACATTTTTATGGTGTAGAGACATTGAGACATTAGGTATTTTTTGGAAGCATTCAAGATGAAAAATTAGCAACGCCTTCGCCGGGAATCGAACCGCGGACCTCTGGATTACGCGCCCAGCGTGCAGACCACCACACTACGAAGGCATACGAAGAAAGCGGGAGAAATACTTTATATACTCCCCCGTTTAATGGGCGACTGCGGTTTTTAGGGGATCCAATAATCGCCAAATCTTGGGTGAGGAGAATCATCATTCAAGACCCGTTTAGTTCGGGCGCCACTGTAGAGACATTAGGTATTTTTTGGAAGCATTCAAGATGAAAAATTAGCAACGCCTTCGCCGGGAATCGAACCGCGGACCTCTGGATTACGCGCCCAGCGTGCAGACCACCGCACTACGAAGGCATACGAAGAAGGCGGGAGAAATACTTTATATACTCCCCCTTTTAATGGGCGACTGCGGTTTTTAGGGGATCCAATAATCGCCAAATCTTGGGTGAGGAGAATCATCATGCAAGACCCGTTTAGTTCGGGCGCCACTGTAGAGACATTAGGTATTTTTTGGAAGCATTCAAGATGAAAAATTAGCAACGCCTTCGCCGGGAATCGAACCGCGGACCTCTGGATTACGCGCCCAGCGTGCAGACCACCGCACTACGAAGGCATACGAAGAAGGCGGGAGAAATACCTTATAATGGCAGCAAGCTGAGGTCTGTTAACAATTACCACTAATAATCAGTCGGAGAGGCACTGAGATTGCCTGTAAAAATTCAGTTCTTAAACTTCGCAGACGCTTTGCGTTTTATCATTATTATTAGAATTTTTTAATATCACTTAGATGTATATGCTTGCAGTTTTAAATAAATTTTACTTCAGTCTTTTAATTTGCTTATCTCGTTTTTTTTTTTTTTTTCTTTTAATTAACCTATAAGTCATTATCATGCTGTTCAACTGTAAAAATCTTTCTGTAATTTATGCGCCTGATTTTTTCTACTTCATCGTTTAATATTTTCTTTTAGATTTCTGGAAAAATATTGTAAATATTGAGATGGCTTCCTCCACTTTGTAGCAATTGTAACATTTACAAATGTTTGAACGGTCCTGAAGAGCCCACGGTAGTTTGAACGGTCTTCAAATCCTTTGCAATGAGATCGGGAATTTCCATAATTTTTTTATATTAAATACTGGTTTCTATGGCACTTTTCATACAGCATTTATTTAATTTAAGATGCTATTCCTAATGCTAATACAACAAACATATTTAATAGAAAAAATATTTGAAATTATTCTAAAAGTCTGAATTTTAAAATGAGTATCTTTGTGTCATTTTTTGTAATTTCAAATACAGCGTGATAATTTTTCCTGATTTTATTTTGGGCCGCCTTATTGCTTCAATTCTGATTTCTCACCTAGCATTAGAAAGCATTACTGCTGGTCCGGTGCGCATCAAATGAATTAATGCAATAATTTAAGGCGAGATTCGATTTCTGTACTTCGTTCTAAGACGTATAAGTCGTGTGGGGAAAGTTAAAGTAACGTTCTTCATGCAAAAACCCTCATAAATTGACTGAATATTTTTTTAAACGGTAATTTTTTATATTTCACAACGCAAGCTGTCTCATGTCACTTTTTTAAAATCTTTTCAGAGATATCTGTTAAGGAGAGAGAAAAATTACAAGTTCTGTTTTTTAAATTACCTCTTTGTTTCTCACTTGAAGGGAAAGCATTTTACATTATTGTCAAGATCACTACTTCTTCTTCCGTTTCCCAGTTAAGCAGCTCTTATGTACTTTGGGGTACAAAAATGTACGAAAAATCAAGTGCCCTGGATCCGAACCACGGATCTTTCATCTAATAGCCAGACGTTATCACTTACATCTTAATAGCATGCTCGGGGAAGAAGATACTTCCTTACATTATCTCCCTCTCAAAGAGTGTCTGAGGAGAGGGGAAAGAAACTCAATCGGCCAACTATTGTTCATCAAGTTTTAGTCGAATGCTGCTGTAGAGACTTGATTTTCTGGGCCGAGATACGTAAGAAATTAACTAGGCTCACTCGAGATACGAAAATACATTCTTATTGCAAGATCAAAGTGTTAACAACGTACACCATGAGAGCACGCGAGGAAAAAAGGGATAATTCCTTATATATATATATATATATTACAAAACAATTCTCTTGAAAACAAAACACAATATAAATGAAACAAAAGATTTATTAGATTCTTCAGAGCAGAAAACACGAAAAATCGACTATGCCCATTGTGGATGAACAACGAATAGTCCGATTGCGCGCCGTCCATGTTACAACTTACACTATGAGAGTACGAAAGGAGGAAGAGGACAATTTCTTATATGGTTTACTTTTATTAGCATCCGTTGACAATTATAAGCAAAAAAAAATTTCGAAAACAAAAGAAAGGGTTCAGATCTTTCAGTCTGGGGAGAGTGGCTATTCGTTAGAGAAAATTTCAGCCAAAATACCCCCGCCTTCTTAGCGATCCTTCATGGGGTAGTGGTTTGCACGCTCAGCGCGTAATTGAGAGGTCCGCGGTTCCATTCCCAGCGATTTTTCATCTTGCCAGCTTCCAAAAAATACCTAATGTTTCTACAATATTATTAAAAAATTAATTTCTTAAAAATTTTTTAAATATAAATATTTAATAATATGACAATTATCCTGTCATTAAGTTTAACTACTCGATTGCTTCATGGTTACCATTACATACATACATGCCAAACAGCGTTATTCGTATCAGACGCCAAAGTAGCTAAAGTTAAATTCGCTTCTGAGAATGATTGTGACTTTGCTGGATCTTCCAGAATATATTCAGACTCCAATTGATGTGCCACACATGAAACGACACATCTAATCGATTATCGAGTTGTTGAGTCATTAGGCTTTTTGGAGAAGGAAATCCTGAAAAATTTTCTGCCCATTTGCTAGGAATTACACCCAATTCTTTCAGTTACTAACAGGACCTGCTGACAATTACACGACAAGACTACATAGAAGGATGGGAGGAATGTCTGTTTACAAGTTTACTGACCTTTTCTTTAATCAGTTTATTTTTAAAGTTATAAAATATTTAAAATTTACTTTCATGTAGTAATATTTAATTTAATATATTTAATTATAGTAATAATTAGTTTCATGGATAAAAGCATTGCCTGAAAGTTTATTATGATTTACTAGCTCTGAATAGTTATAGAGAATTAAGAGATAGTTATAGCGATGACAGAGAGGCACATAACTTTTCAAGAGAGCTCCAGATGTACCAGAATATTATTTTAAACAGCCTGCTTTCAGAATGCAAAAATTTATATATATGGCTCGCCAAACCTCTTCTGCTGAGAAGGGTTTGTGCGGGATACTACCTGTATACATACTCTAAACTACGCTCTGAATGGTATAAAAAGTAATGAGTAATTAATGGGATGATTTTCCTCGAATGAATTAGAGTAACTACATATTTTTAAGTGAGCAAATAACTGGAAATTGATTACACTTTTGTAGCATTCACACTGTAGGATCCTATTTAGTTTTACTAATAGCTATTTTAATTTGTGAGCCTTTCGAGAATTCTCTTATTTCCCCTCGCATTTCCTCGCCAAGATCAGGGCCGTTCCTAGGCCATTGGCTGCCCGCGTACTTTCTTAAGATTGCCACTCCCAAATTAAAAACGCTCAATGATTAATAAAATTTTTGTTTCATACTTATTAATTTAATGAATTTAAAATATTTAGGCGTGGTATCGCAAGATTCCGGCTGCCCCTGATTTTCGGCGCTCGCGTACTTTTACGGGCTGCACTTCCGCTAGGAACGGCCCTGGCCAGGATGCAAATGAAAGTAGGTGAACGAAAGTATTTAAACTGTTGGAACGGAAAGATTATATTTTGATAGACTTGATTTTGCTAGGGAAAGCCGACACATTTGCTAGTTTTTCTCAGTTGTTAATTTTAGTAGTGGCTATGCATTCTTGCCATCGAGTTAGTATCCTGCCAGTGTAGGTTTTCTGAGTCAACCTGTTAGATTAAATTGAATTTTGCAGTATAGCACTACATCTTTAAATTTTTAATTTATTTTTAACTTAACTTTTAAGTTCTCACCTGAAGTGGTCGTTGCTGTTTTTGTACGCACGTAATTTCGTGCCATCTGTTAAACAATTTGTGATAAATAAAAGGGTTTTTTACACCCTTTCACTGGTTGTATTCATCTTCCCGCCTGTGAGAGAATTCGCAAGTTTTAACACTTAAGCAGATTTAATTATCATTTTATGAAAACAAAACGTAATAGATGTACGGCTAGGCCCACAACACAAGTTAGAACTCTTGAAACCGCAGTGTAGTTTTGGAAAAGCATTTCAGAGAGAAGAGAAAAGCATACAGAAGAGCGTTTGTAATAGTATTTCAAAATAACATAAAAAGAGCATCTTTTCCCCTTGTACCATTAATTAAAAACTTTCTAAAGGTTTTTTAAGTATACTGTATTGTGAAATTATGAATTATAGATTCAGCACGCCATCTGAATGGAAAATAATGTTAAAAATATGCTGAAAAATATTGCGTGTTATTTACATTCTCTTAGGATGGTTTCTTGCTTAAATTATTTAGGATACCAGAAAGCAAAATAAATTCCTCTTAATTTTTGATTGAAAGAATTTCTGTTATGAAACGCAATTCTGTAATCAATTTTACCTGAAGAATTGCTGAGTACTGGCCTAATATAATGTAATGGTACTGTCATAATAATTATCCATTTTGGAATGCGTTTTGGGGAAAATTTTATCCTCTGTACAGTATGAGAAACAGAACCAAAAACAGTTATTTTTTTAAATAATAAATAAACATTTTGTATTAATAAAAGCAAAAAACTAGCCCCCTTAACATGTCGATAGAAACCGCAATACATTTTAAATGAATCTGATGATTAGTATTGGATTGTGGTTAGCTTTCCATCTCATTAATGCTTCGATGGGAACGAAAATGTATATATACCAAATTTACATTTTATATAGTAGACTTTACTTGAGAGAAGGATTAGCGAATATATGCCGAAAGTAGAAAATGTTATATAATTATAAGCATTTTCTTAAAGAGGCTGTCAATTAATGTTTACACATTTAATTTTATTTGAAACTAGCCGCTACGCGGCCAGCCTTCGCCTGGCTTTTAAATATACCAGAAAAATGCCCGAAGGGAACAACAAACATTAAATTTAAAAATTGCACAGAATTTTACTCTGCAGAACAACTTTATATTAAAAAAAAAACACGAATTTTAATAAAAATGTATTACATATAAAAAATTTTACAAGGAAATAAGCAATATCACTTAATACAAATATTAATTATCCTAATAAATAAATTAACCAACTTCCTGTTGCCTTCTTTCGACAAACGTCCAGTATCCAAGAGAAATATTGAATTTAAAAGCTGCACAGAAGTATCGCCCTCATTTTTCCGAGTGGCAACACTGCTGATATCAGCAACAATGGCAACAGTGCCATTGTTGCTGATATAATGAGCGAGAATTATCGATTTGATGCGATTTCATCAAAAAAAAAAAAAAAAAAAAAAAAAAAAAAAAAAAAACATAAAGTAAAAAATTTCTAATTCGAATTTTGAAAAAAAAAAATCGCTTTGAGGTGCTCTGACTCTTGTCTAGATGCACCTATGTACCAAATTTCGTAGCCCTGGGTCTATTAGCTATTAGCAAACGAAGGACACACACACAGAGAGACATACTCTTCCTTTTATATATATATATGTATAGATAGATAAAACGAAGCTTGATATATGATAAAAATAAGTACAATCTAAAAAGGAAGAATTTCGAAATGAAAATTAAAGAGTTTGAAATTAAAATTAGCTTTTTTTTCTTGCACATACAAAAACACGTACGTACATATAATGCATTTAGTATGAAGTTCAACTAGTGATCAACTTCAGCTGTTATGTGATAGCCATATAACCCTTTCATATTTTCGTTCTTTTTATGGCATTTAAGGTGCATAGAACAACTTGAGCTGATACTTAATCAGTCTTTTGGCTTCAAAACGAGTTTTCTAATTCGTGACTAAAATTTTGGTGGAAACCTTTAAAAAAATTCTTCATGTCGGAAGTTATGCCTTGAATATATGTTAGACAAGTTAACATATGAATTTTGTAAAATTTTCATATTTTTATCTTCAAAATAAAACGAATTACACTCACCTTTTTATATCTTCTTTAATTTTTTCCACCAGTTGAAAAATAAAAGATGCGACTTGCTTGCATTGTTATTACTTTAAATTCGAAATGTTAAAAACCTGCTGTATTTTAAAAAAGGAACTTTCTCGACAGACGGACATTATCCCGTTCCAGAATATTTGGGTAAGATTAAAAAATGCAGAAACATGATGCTGCGCCCTAAAGTTTTTTAATATATGTCAATTTCGACATTAAGCAGAAGATTTTTTTTTAGTAAATACCAATCTAAAATAAAAATTAATTCTTTTTCTATGGGAAAGTTGCCGCCCATATTGCGAATATATATATATTTATATCTATCTATCGGTACATGTTGGAATTACATAAAATTGGTGCAATATAAAACATACACAACTATTGAAACTAGAATCAGAATGCAGTTTTTACTTTTTAAGGATGCAGTTTCAAATTTAGAAACTAAAGATAAATCTGTTACTAAGCACACTTGGCGCTGTAAAATTTTATACAATACAATAAATGTTCTGGGTTCGCTATTAAAGGAAATGATAACAACTGTAAAACTCATTCATTTGCTTCATCAAAAGCTAGTTAGTCTGTTGGCTAAAGTAACGGTCAGCTGGTGATGAGGTTTATTATTTTCAAAACTTTGCCTGATTTTGAAATAACTGTGAGTGACTTTATATCCTTAACAAAATACAAAGTTTGCTAACAAAAGCAATCTCTTATTATATATATATATATATATTTTTAATTTTATTTTTTATTTTTTGATTTGTTTTTTGCAAAGATTGCATTATTTTTCTTATATTTTGTAATTTTCTAAAGTTTATTTCAATTACAATGAATTCTATTTCATAATGCCAATTTCCAATGTTTAATTTTTACGAATATTTTTTAACTAAAATGTATAAACACGAGGGTGTCGGGGGACAATTACTCGAGCAAAATCAATTTTACTGCAGAAATTGCTTTTCACTCAAAATGGAATTAGTTAAAATGCTTAATCGAAATGAGTTCTTTGGTTCTCTGCATTGGTTCATAATCCCTTCTATTCACGGAAATATTTGGCCTAGCTTGAATTGCCGGTTTGGCATCGCCTTATTACTCGAGTAAAGGACGAAACACCTTCGTATTTATTTCTTAATTATTGTTCATTGAACGGGAGTTGGTTTGTTCCCCTTGAAAAGTCAACTGATTTTCGATCAATGGCAATGATTACTTGTATTTAATTTAATTACTTTCTTTTAATTTATTTCTTTTTACAATTGAAATTTTGTTATTCATGATTTAATTCAAGTCCCCGTTAAACAATTTTAACAATTTAAATTCAAGTTACTTTAAAACATTTTTCGAAATTGAACTTACTAAGTATGGATTCACTCTTTTAAGATAATTCTACTAAAATTAATCTTGGGAGATAATATAATCAATATTATTTAGTAAATAAATTATATATATATATATATATATTTATATATATAAAATAAAATAAAATAAAAATACGAAAGGTTTCACATTTTAAATTACGTCCAAAGGGGCATTTTTTTTTAACGTTTCGTGGGTTACCTTTATTAAATATCATGTTTTTTGCACTTAAACCATAAAATTCAGTTCAACAGCAATGTCGCAAAATAATTTTAAAATGAGCATATCTTTAGAATTTCCGATACACAATTCCGCGCGCTGGAGATAAAAAGGTTCCCCCCTCCCGTAGAGTGTTGCCATTCCTCGCTTTTAAATCGTTGAGTTTGTTATTAAAAAATTCGTTAAAGTTTTACAAAATATGAAATCGATAGCAAAGCAAATTCCGAATTTGGTCTTCCACATGCCCATATTCGGAGGGGGATTAAGTCATTCAAAATTCGATGGCTCTATGTACCGTTGTTTTATCACTGTGAGAAATATACATGCATTTATACAGATTTTTCATTATTTAATTTCTTCGAATATAATGCAGGACTCTAACATTTGGTGACAACAGTTTGAAAGTGATTCACCGTTTATAGTGATTCAACGGTAAATCGCAAAACGAGAAGAATATTCTTTCAGGGACAAAGTCCCTAAAAAAAGATAGAATTACATTAATATAAAGTTATATTAATAATTATATTAGTAATTAAATTAGTAATTAGCAGATTAACATAAGTTTTCAAAGCCAGTCATTAATTTTTAGAGATTAATATACCACTTGCATTTCTCATTAGTATTTAGCCTCTCTAGATTGGTAACAGCATTTTAATTCCAAACAGTACCATGCAAAACCGAAAAAGTAATGAATCTGCATTTGTCCGTAGTTAAAGTTTTGTTTATTGCTGCTATTAGAAATTTCCTTGCCTTTTTTTAAAAGCAATTAATTTTCATTTAAATTTATTGTATTTTATCTTATTTTATCTTTTCTAACTATAATAACGAGGTTTGCTCTTCTAAAAAACTGCGTTTCTGTTGGAGTATACATCATGACTGGAACTTGTACAGTGACGCAACTTTCGTAACTTAATTGATAATCCTAATTTTTGTTCGAAAGTTTCGAAGGAATAAAAAAGGTATAAGAAGGACATGTGGCTGTTGAAATAGCGTTCTTTGAACACTTTACCTCGAATAATTTTTTTTTTTCTCTCAGTTGAATTCGGTATGCAATTCAGAATCTCTTTATACTTTACGTGTCTCGATGATCTACTTCACTAACCCCGATAAAATAATGTTTCGCACAAAAATGCTGTCCCCGAAAATGTGCCGCTCGGGACGGACCGTCCCCTTTTAGGGGTGGTACGACACTGAACACATAAATCAACAATAATAATACTATATAATTAACATTAAACAGGATTATAACAATAATCCAAATAAGGTTAACAATTCGTAGTACGACATAAATTTTCAAAGTAAATGCCAATTAAAAGTATAATACCGTATGGCTGCAGGAGGTATGAACGGGACTCTCTCTATATATAAAGGAAATGAATAAAATTTAAGATAATTTTCTGTATCTTCAAGGAGTTAACAATATGAGGAACAAAATAAGGAATGATAATAATATTCCTCAAACTACAGAAATATGTATGAATTTGGCTTTATGTTTTTGGTTATCATATTTATTTACATTTTATTGGTAACTAAACATTCAGCTTATTGAGTTATATATAAATTAAAAGCCACTGTAGTTATTTTTATTACGAAAAATTTTGAAAATCAAGTAATCCAGTGAGCTAATGAGTGTAGTATACCCAAAAATTGTATTATACTAGTTTATATTTACATTCATAGATGGCAGCAGCAACTTAATGAATGTTTTAACAGTTCAGTGTCGTAGCTTAGTTAATTATATAATACATAGATGGCAGCAGCAGAATAGTTACAAATTTTTTTGTTTTAAATGTGAAAACCGAAATCAGTGCAATGGCAAAGCATTACGTGCACCTACTTTTAAGAACAGAAAATAGGGCATGCATACTTTTTAAAAAAATTTTCCCTTTCAAGTAGTATGATTCGTCTTCAATGACATAAGTGATGTCATTTTTCTGATTTGGGCATATAAAGAAGATACAATTTTATATAATAGCAATTTTTTTTTTTTTTTTTTTTTTTTTTTTTTTTTAAGAAAATGGTCAACGCGCGATTAACGAAGAGCTTTCTTCACTAGGCACAACAGTCGCTTGCTGGCGCAACACCTCCTTATAGAAGGAAGCCGGGACACTGGATTGTGACGTCACGCGTAGTCGTCTATGTCGAAACCCCGAGAGAGCAACGAAACAAAACAGGCTGCGCGCTAGTGCCGTACTTAACGTTGATTTCACTATTTGATATAGATACTTGGGTGGGATTTTATTCAGAGATTCAATTATATATAATGAATAATTTAATTACTTCAAAATTTAACACAATAAAATTTGACATAAATTTAAGAATTTTTTGTTTCTTATTTCTTGACTTTAATGAATTATACTTCCTTGTAGGTTTCACAGCAGCATTTAAAAAGTTAAAAATCAGCCATACTAACTCAAAAAAGGAATTTCTGACTTTTCCCTCATAATTTAATATTGCTTTATATTTTTCTAATATTTATGAAAAAAACCCAAATTATCTGCATACAAACTATTACTTATCATTTCATTTTTCTTCCAATCAGTAATTTGTCTTTAAAAGAAAATGGTATAAAAATGCACTAAATTTTGTCTATAATATGCTATGTGTCTTGCAAGTTTCAAATAAATTAGTATATCAGAGGTTTGCTTAGCAAATAATTCAATGTGCAATTTAAAATTATTGCTTAAATCTGTAGAACCAATAATATTAGTTGTATATGTACTTAACTGTATTGTGTTAGTTATATAGCTGAACTTGAAAATAAAGATTCACAAGTGAAAAATAAAAAAATTTTATTTACAATTTTATGCAAGCAGTCAGCATAACAACACAACACCTAAGTTATAACATACAAATAAGTTAAAACCAGCTGATCTCTTTTTATCAATAAATTATTCAAACTTTCTTGTAAAAATTGAAGCAGAAATCTCATTAAGCATATTGCCATACTAAGAAATCTCATCAATTCTTATTTATTAACAGGTGTGAAAATTTCAAAACTGCTTCTATATTAATTGGGTCTCATCAGAAACAATAAGATGAGACTATGTGACCTTAATATTTAAATTTTGATACTGCAAGTTCAAGTTTCTATTCGTTAAATTTCAACCCATTTTGTCTGGCAATTACAAACACCGTTATTAACTTTTTACAACAGCCAATCAATAGTTTCAAAATGTATTACGATACTGCCATAATATGGATAAATATCGGGCAAACACTTGAGAAGACCGTCCATTACCATTTAAAACACTTCAGGTGCACAAATGATATTAAATTTTATACGATGGCTATTATTATTTATGAAGCATATAAAGATACATTCAACAGCAAATGGATGTCAGCATCACCAGTATATGTAAAAACATTTATTGATGTTGCGTAAAGGAAGTGATTATCAGTTAATGTTTCAAATATAGAAAATAATAAAAATGTTTTACCTATGCACCAGTATCCAATTTGAAAGTATCTGGTCACTACATGCAACACAATTTTGTTGTAATTTTTCCAAGCTAAAATCGTGATCTTCTAAGTTACTCGCTATCAGGCTTGTTTAATTTAAGCAAAGAATATATCAAAATGATTTGTCCAGAAAGCCACCAGTCTTAATTATGGGACACCGGTAATTTCAAAATGCACATGAAAATCACAGGTTTGTGAAATGAGTGCTCCTAATCAGAGACACCCTTTATTCAGCCAATTCCCAGAATAATAGTAGGAGTTATTACAAACCTGTTATTTTGTCGCCATGCTGAAACACATAACTGTTATCTTGATAAAGTAATTTATCATATGGTAACATGAAAATTATACTCAAATGATATAAGTAATGGCCACTTAAAGACACAACATAGACCCTTTTTTACACAACAACAAATTAAAGACAAGGCAATGAATTTTTCAATATTTTTAAGTGTAAAACAGTCAGTACATGCCCATATAAAAAATATAAATTATAATGACCCATTCTCAGTATAAAAGCAGCAGTTACCAAAAACTTGTCATCTTGTAAGCATGCTGAAATACAACTTTTATCATGAGAAAGCATTTTACAGTATGTTAACACCAAATGATAACCACTTACTAAACATTAAGTGGTAGCCATTTAAATACAACCCAGATACCATTTTATGCAGCAAACACTCAACAGCACGAAAATGAATTTTTCAATATTATCATCTTTCAAGTGCTCTGAATATAAAACAGTCAGTGCATGTCCATATGAACAAAATTATAATGACCCATTCCCAGTATAATAGCAGCAGCTATTATAAACATACAATTTTCTAATCATGCTGGAAACATATAACTGTTACCTCGATAAAACATTTTACCATATGTTAACACAAAAATTATATCAAAATGATAAGAGTAGTGGCCACTTAAAACATAACCCAGACACATTTTTATGCGATGACAAATTAAAGGCAAGGAAATTCCTTCTTCAATATTTCAAGTCATAGAGTGGATATATATATAAATATATTTATATACGTTTGGTGTGGCCGATTGCAACCAAAATACGAGGTGCACATATACATGTTATAGCAGTCCTATATACAAAATTTCAACGTTCTGAGGCTACTCATTTTTGAGTTATGTGAGATATGTACGTACGCACGAACGTACGTACATACGTTCGTACAGAAGCCACGAAAAATTCTCTTCAGAATTAATTTTAGTTTAAGTTTTTTTAAGCAGTTTTATAATTTTTTTGAAGGAAAAGAGTATTTTATTCTGTCCTTACGTACAGATATGGTGCAAAAACATCGTTAAATTGCATTCGATAGCGGTCAAAATGGATATTTTCGGTGAAATATGCTGCCTGAAACTTTTCGCGATTACAATACTTCCTTTTTACTTCGTACAAGGAAGTAAAAAGGACATGCCTTCTTCAATATTTCAAGTCATCTAAATATAAAACAGTCAGTATATGTTCATATCAACAAAATTATAATGACCCATTACCAGTATAACAGTGGCAGTTATTATATACATATCATTCGGTAAGCATGCTGAAACATTACTTTTATCAGGAGAAAGCATTTTACCATATGTCAACACCAAACTTATACCCAAATGATAAAAGTAGTGGCTGCGCTAAAACACAAACCGAGACACCTTTTTACGCAATGACAATTTAAAGGCAAGGAAATGCCTTCTTCAATATTTCAAGTCATCTGAATGTTATACAGTCAGTATCTGTCCATATCAACAAAAGTATAATGACCCATTACCAGTATAACAGTGGCAGTTATTATATACATATCATTTTGTACCCATGCTGAAACATATCACTTTTATCAGGAGAAAGCATTTTACCATATGTTAACACCAAACTTATATCCAAATGATAAAAGTAGTGGCCGCACTAAAACACAAACCGAGACACTTTTTTACGCGATGAGAAATTAAAAAAAGGACATGCCTTCTTCAATATTTCAAGTCATCTGAATGTAAAACAGTCAATATCTGTCCATATCAACAAAAGTATAATGACCCATTACCAGTATAACAGTGGCAGTTATTATATACATAACATTTTGTAAGCATTTTGAAACATATAACTGTTACTTTGATAAAGTATTTTATCATGTTAACACCAAAATTATACCCAAATGATAAAAGTAGTGGCCACATAAAAACATAACGCAGACACTTTTTTACACAACAAATTAAGGGCAAGGAAATGAATTTTTCAATATTTCAAGTCAATTATAATGATAAAGAATCTTACCATATGTTAACACTAATTTGATATCCACATTAATAATAAGGACCACTTAAAATACAACCCAGACACTTATTTACATAGATGCATAGAAATGAATTTTTCGTTACTATTACTTTTCAAGTGATCTCAAGGTTAAACAGACAGCATACATGAGTAGAAAAAAAATAATAAGGAATTCACAATAATGTGTAACAGTAACTGTTAGATGCGAAAATATTTTTTCAACAGAAATAAATCTGAACTAACATCACTAGGCTTTGCAATTAATTTTTTGTGTTTTGTGTTTGGTTGGATACAGAGCTTTCAGAGTCAAACCATAACTATATTTTACAATTCTGCCTGCCTCTAATGAATGGAGACTTTTTATGCATGCAAATGCCGCTGTTTCGACCTTGGAAAAATTTTCAAAATTTGGATAAAATAAACATTGCCCAGAAGTTTTTTGATTTATCCAGTTGTTCCTGACACACTTCAAGATGTGCACTGAGTCAATAACAAAAAATAGTGGCCGAGATAAGTCTGCAGGGTTTTTATACACAATACTAATTTTTGGAGGCATACAAAATAATGACATGGCTTTTTTATTTATTGAATTATTGTCAGAGACAACTGCCACAATTCTATAACCTATATTTTCTAAACCAATTATAATTTTCTTAAGATATTGATACAGATCCTCAGCATTTAATGATTTAACTGGTAATATATGTGCCACATCCTTGAAAGGTGATAATAAGCTACGTATCATAAAAACATAAGCACTTGTAGCAGCTTTTTCACAGTTGTAGGCCATGCCACACAAATTTCCTCCTTTAAAATCGAAACATGAATTTAAATGCACTTCATCCATCATAATAATTACAGTTTTATCATTTTCTTCTAAATCCTTGCATCTTTGTTTAACATATCCTAAAAAGTCATCATTAAATTGCTCAGTAATAGGATTAAGAGAAAACGTTGAACAAATTCTACGAATAGTACGTGGATGGGGAATAGAAATGTAACCTGAATGTCGTAAAAACTTGTATGCATGCGGTGAGATCGAGTTTAACAAACTGCAAAAAATAAGTAAATCTGGAGTATATCGATACTTCTCTTTCTTTACATTTAGTTTATTTACTTGCTCTGAAAGGAAGTTCAGTTCAGTTTCTTTTTCAGGTAACACTCTTTTCAATTCTGAAAGCATATCATCCACAATTTGTATAGAATTCTTAATATATTCTTCATTTTGTAAGTTATGAGACAGACTTTCAACTTCCTTTAGTACTTCTAGAAACATATTTACATTACTAATTTTTAGAGGGAAAACAAATTTATCAATAGATTTTATAGCGATGTTTTTAATATAAACACATACTGTTAAATCCTCATTTATTACTACCGATTTCTGAATTTCTGGAGCTGGGTCACTTAAAATATCAAGTAACATAGTTGAATTTTCAGTATGTACAGTTGTCCAAAATGTTTCTAAAATCTGATGTTCTAGGCAATTATTGAATTCAATTAAACTTTCAAATGATCGTTCATTATCATACCGTTCTTTCATTTTCAAACTTTCTTCTATCGCTTTCTCCAGGTATTTCTCTTCTAAACGAGCTTTCTTCTTTTCTGGTGACATTCTCGATACAGAATTTGATGACATGTAGGATGGGCCATCAGGGAACTGAGAAGGTATGCATCCTTTTTTCAAACGTGGCCTAGAAATTGGGGCTTTAATTAACTTCGCTGATTTCTCATCATACATTTCGATTTCTCGTATTATTTCATCTGATCGAAAATGTAATTCACATACCTATAAAAGAAAATATTCAAAAATCAACTTGTTGTGAGTACAAAAGTTAGATGCATGTTAATATTTAGTAACAGAAGTCAATAAGCCCTATGATTTAAATAAATAATTTGATACATAAATACGAATTAAAAAACCAGTAATATCATTTCAATTACGTGTATAATTTAAGTAATTTGTAAAATCTGGAATGCTCATCATAATGATTACAGCTTTATTTACATTTAAAGAAAATTATATATTTGAGATAATTGTTTACAACAAACACTGGTTACCAAATACAAATAATTACATTAAATACATCATACCAAACTTTCATATATCATTACAAAAATTTTAAAATGAAACCTATTATGATTACTTAGTAGTTCCTTGTCATATAAATTATGATAAATTTGGAATAACTACAGAATCTGCCTGCACAGTATACTAGAAAGCATTTACAAATTATTGGCATTTATGTAACTACTAAATTTAGAATTATTCCTGTTATATGGAACTTTATTTCATCCATAAAACTTTGAAGGAAAATATTTTTTTGAAATGATTAAAACAGGCAAGATTAAAATCTTTCAAACATAAAACTTCTTACCCACAGATCAAAATCTAATATCGTAAGCATAAACATCACATACCTATCAATAAAAGTAATAAAAAAATGTAAAGATACAAAACATAAAAAATGCAGTAAAATTGAACTTACTCTGGTATGTTTAGTAGGTTGAAAGCCATCTTTTCTTCGTAGACTCCTTATCCATTTCATCCGGAGTTCAGTCTCATTTGGAAACTTGAATACAGCCACTTTTGGTCCGTTTTTATAATTACCACGACATGTGGCTACAGCACATTTATGAGGCATCGTATGAAATTATAAAAGCACGAGACAATATATAAAAAAAGCACGAGACAATATAAAAACTCTGTCGCTAACGCAAATAACCGCTCCACGTTCGTCGCTCTTGGCTCAACTACGGGGCTTTGATTTTGTTTGAAGGAGCGAGGTGAGTCAGAGACGACTACCTGTGACGTCAGAGCTTCCCCTCGCTTCAGTGTCCCGGCTTCCTTCTATAAGGAGGTGTTGGCTGGCGACAATCAGATAGGTACATACCATGCGTCTATAAAATTTGATATTCAGGGACAGATTAAGACCTTCAGAGGCCCTAAACACTTAAACGACTTTGGTGCCCCCCATATGTTTACGTCAGTTTTTTTTCTTTATTTGTTTTCTCTCACGGTTTTGGTTTAGCTGTGCCTTACTTTCCGTGGTAAAATCGTCAATCTGAAATTTTTTGGCTATCCCTTCCCTGAAAACCATGGAGGTAGGACGTTAGATGGAGTGGCCCTAAACCGGTTTCCCCATACCCTGCTTTGAAGCACTGGCGATACCTTCTTTGGTGACCAAAACATTGGGTAATTTACCATTGTTCGAGATTTGCAAGAACTAACCGTTCTCCTTTCTCCTAACAAACTTAAAATAAAATAACTTTACATATAAAATTCTACAGCATCGTATTTATTTTCAAAATCCATAGAACTGCAACAAACTACAACAAAGATCAGACGGTTGCCACTCTTACAGTGATAAACTATGAAAAGAAAAATAACAACTGAGGGTAGGTTCTAACAATACTCCCACCTTTTGATTGATGACATATACTTAATCAATCAAAACAAAATATAATAAAAAATACTGTCCACACAAATATTAAGGCTAAATAATAAACAAAAGACAAAATTAAGTTCTTAGATTTCTACTCTAAAATAACTCAAGTAGTGTTCAAGTTAGAAATCTAGACGGAAATTTAATTTGTCGTCCACTTCTAGTCACGACAGTCTTAATGTCCTTTGATAAATCTGCAGCTGAATTATTCTTTGGTAATTTTGAGACTAAACTGTCTTCACCCTGCGTCTCAGTTTCATTTGCCTCATCTGACTCGAAAGATGAAGGTATTTCGAGAGGGAATATTCTCTGGATTGGTCGAACTAATTCTCCAGACATGGTTTTGACACGAACTACTCGAATGTTGCCGTCTTTTCCGGGATATAGTTCAATTACTTTTGCTAGAGGCCACAACACCTTGCGTTTGTCATCACATTCGATAAGAACTATATCACAGATTTTTATCTGTTGAGAAATCGGCACTGTAGATGGACGTTGCACTAGCAGGCCGAGATATTCATTTCTAAATCTCTTTCTCAAGAGCTCTCGTAAATTCTGTAAATGTCTCAGTCTCTTGTTGAAATCAACTTTATCAAGATGATCCAAGTCAGGAACTCCAAAGACTGGAATTTCACCTAAAAACAAGGACAGTGTCAAAGGGATGAGATCATCAGAGTCCTCTGTCACATAAGTGAGTGGTCTGGCATTCACAGTTGCTTCGCAGTCGCACAGCACACTCATCAATTCTTCATAATTCAGACATGACCGGCCTAGGACTCGACGCAAAAGCTTCTTAATCATTTGAACAAGTCGTTCCCAAAAGCCACCCCACCATGGTGCTGCGGGTGGACTGAACTTCCAGTCGATCTTGTTTGTGGCGGCTTCTATCTCAATGGTATTCCAATTAATCGATCTCAAGAGATTATTGGATCCGACAAAATTGCTTCCCTTATCGCTATAAATTATCGATGGCCTCCCTCTACGAGCAATAAATCTTCTAAGACCAAGTAAAAATCTTTGAGTTGAAAGGGACAAAATCAGTTCCAAATGGACCGCCCTGAAAACAGCACATGTGAAAAGTAAAATCCAAGCTTTTCTTTTATCCTTCAAAATTAATGGGCCAGCTAAATCAACGCCGACAATCTCGAAAACACGAGCCTCTCTAATTCTGTTTTCTGGTAGAGTAGCAGGCACAGTCTGTAGTCGTTTACCTCCATGTCTCCTGCACCTGACACATGCATATAAAGCTTTTCGAATCGTAGCTCTACTTTTCAGGATCCAAAACGTCTCTCTAAGTGTTGACATCAGTACGTGAATTCCTGCATGAGACATAGAGAGATGTTTATCAATTATCAATTTCTCCACAATCTTATGATTCTTCGGAAGTAACATCGGATAAATAAAATTTTCATGGTCTTTCCTTTCAGTCAACCTAGACCTGACACGTAAAATGCCTTCGTCATCTTTGAACACACTTATTGACTTCAGCTTCTTAATATCATCAGATGAAAAAGAATCATGTTGAATAATCTTCACGATAGATTTCTCAGCCTTATCAATTCATAAACTTTTAACTCTCCTGATTCTCTTTCTTCTTTCCTCTTTCGGGTATTTCCTATGAATCTGTGTATCCACCCAATCATTCTAAGTTTTTTTTTATACTTTGAAAAATAGCCAAAGAATTGTGAAGACATATCGCTAACATTGCTTAACTAAACTATAACTGCTTTACGTTTTTCAGTATTAACCTCTTCTTTATTATCGATTGGGATAGAACGAGGCCATTCTTCTTCCGGCAGTGCCAACCAAGGTGGGCCCACCCACCATCTTGATTCAATGAGTTTCTTCACAGAGCATCCTCTTGATGGCACATCGGCTGGGTTTTCCGCACCTGGTACATGATGCCAATTTTCACGATCCGATAGGATTCTAATTTCTGAAACTCTGTTATTCACAAAAGTGATCCAAACTTCTATGTTCTTTATCCAGAACAGTGCTGTTGACGAATCGGTCCAGTAATATTCCTTTGAAATTTCGACCTTAAGGTTCTTCTTGACAAATGATGCTAATCACACCCCAATAAGACAAGCAAGCAATTCAAGTCGTGGTATACTTATTTTTTTCAAAGGAACCACTCGTGCTTTGGCTTGCACTAGGGTCACTTTGACTTCTTTATTTTGACTTCTCAAATATACTGCACTTGCATAAGATCCCTGTGAAGCATCGGCAAACGTATGCAAACTAAAAGATTGTCCTTCTGTCAATGAAAGTAGTCTGGGAATCTTCACAGAGGATAACAAGGGTAATTCTTTGACCCACTTCAAGAATTTTCTTTTTATATCTTCAGGTAGCTCTGCATCCCAGCTCAATTTAGTTTCCCAGCTCTTTTGCAAGTATAACTTTGGAAGGAGAATAAAAGGGCATGTGAAACCTATTGGGTCAAAAACTCTCTGTACAACTGATAGTACGTTTCGTCTTGTCACTGAGAGATCAGTCAAGTTGATATTAGGGATGTCACAAAACAAATAATCTTCATATTTATCCCACAGAAGACCAAGTACTTTCAATGGTTCACTCATTGTAGATTTTCCACTGTTCAGTTCTGTTTGCTCCCACTCTCTTAAGTCAAAGTTAGCACTTGCCATTAACTGAGTTAATTTTGCAGTAAAGTATTCTGCTTCTTCATTCGAATTCACTGAAGTGACACAGTTGTTAACATAGAAGGAATTTTTCAATTTTGTAGCCACTTCATTTAAAGAAGGTTCACATTGGTCTAAATGAGAGTTTATCACTGCTCCTAAAACAAACGGACTGCATTTTAGTCCAAAGACTACTCTGCAATGGCGAAATTTTCTTATTTCCTTTTGTTCCGAGTTTTTCCACCATAGGAATCTTAGGAAATTACGATCAGATCTTTGAACAGATATTTGAAGAAAAGCTCTTTTAATATCTGAGATAATCCCTATTTTTCCTTGCCTAAATTCAAGAAGCAATCTAGGTATTAATTCAATTAAATTTTGACCTTTTGCTAAACAGTTATTAAGTGACAGGAAATCTTTTTGCTTGCACGAAGCGTCAAATACAGGCCTTACTACTGTTGTACAGTTATCTTTGAAGACCGGTCTGTGGAGAAGATAATGATTGTTAACTCGTTCCTCTTCTTCTGTTACTTCTTCTATTAATCCAGATTCGAGCCATTCTTCGAACACTGCATTGTATGTTTCAAATTTATCTTTCAACATGAGCTTCTTTGTCGTGGAAATCAACCGCTTTTCAGCAACTTCTCTATTACTTGGTAAAGCTTCTTTATCGTTGATCCAAGGTAAACTGACTTCATAGCGATCATCCACCCTCTTCAGAGTCTTGTGAAAGTGATCCCACACTGCTTCTTCTAACTCTGAGTCAGTTTTACTTTCTTTGGCATCTGTAATTCCCAGTGCTTCTAGCTTCCACAAGTTTCTATGTCACTGCTGTGAGTCAACATAGACGTTACGTTTGAAGACATGGACAAGGAGTTTCTTTCTGAAACGTTATCTTTTATCTTTCCTATGATTGTCCATCCAAGTAGTGATTCCACAGCAGTCAGCCCATTTTCTAATTTCTGAATTCTTCCGGTTAAAAGAACACCTGCGACGTCAGCTCCAATAAGAACTTCTATTTTCAAATCCTTCTTTCCCACATCAGATGCATGGATATTCTTCTGTCTTAGTTCTTCTATCCATGGTTTAAATTTCTAGACAGAAAATTATGATTATTTTCCACTTCATTGTTAATAAATAAATAATACTTTCTTTAAGTATATGGATAAAGAAAGTGGGCTTCGTCCTCCTCTTCCACTGAATACATGATCTTAAGTAATTAGTCATTTTAATTACAACATAAAGAGAGCAAACGCTTGATTCTTAAGCACGTTAATTTTCAATTTTTTTTTATTTTTAAATATAAAAAACCAAGTATAATTAATTTTAACAGCATAGTGTATCTGGGAAAGACAACGGTTAAATTCTCCAACTAAATTAGAATTTCATTTTAGCTGTTGAACGGGATGAACATTTTTCAGTGCCTTTAATATTCTCCCAATAAAAAATTCGGTTAACGGTTTTGCTTCATTATCAGTTTTCTTTACATGTTAAATTTCTTCGCCTTTCTTAAACAAACATAACCGTAAATGTTATCCAACATTATTCTATTCGGCGGTTTTCCGCATCATGGTGCTGCCATCTAGTGTTTGAAAGGAACTGCGAAACAGAGAGATTTTGTTTTTACTTTGCTCTTTTTTCCGCAATATTTTTCAGAGTAGATAGCAACGTTCAGGTTAGTAGTAAGCAAGTACTGTACCAATACCTCATCAACTCTCCTTTCGGTATTATAACCAGCTTAATTTCATAGTATGTAAGTAAAGTTTGAGCTTCTGTGTAAACAATGTGAACTTAAATAAATTGCAGCATGAATCATATTTATTTTAATATCTGTTAGGGTTTTATGAATGAATGTGGTAACTGCGATTAAGAAAAGAACTGAAGACTTTGTATTCAAGAGCAAACAAACTCATTAAAAAAAAAGTACATTGGCTGCCCGCGTACTTTCTTAAGATTGCCGCCCCCAACTAAAAAAAAAAAAAAAAAAAAAAAAAAAAAATTGCTCAATGATTAATAAAATTTTCATTTCATATTAAGTACCTACACATGACAAATTGTATAAAAAGTACTTACATATGACAAGTACTTATTTATGAATTTAAATTATTATTTATACAAATACTATTTAAAAATATATTTAAAAAAATATAATAACTAACTATTATAATTTATAAATATTATTAAGATAATTTATTTAAATTATTATTATTAACTTATTATGAATTTAAAATATTTAGACGTTTATATCGCGAGAGTTCAGCCGCCCCTAATTTTCGCCTCCCGCGTACTTTTACGCGCTGAGGAATGGCCCTGAGCATTATTAAATTCAAGTATCCATTTTTATTAAGTTCACAAAATACTTTTGAAGATTCTCAAGCTTATTTTTCGCATCATTATTTTCGTGATAAATGTTTGGGAATAATATCCGAGTACTTTTCACGAAAAATATAAAGGAACAGAGGCTGTATGAATGTAAAATAGAAGAAGGTTGCCCCTAAAGAACGAATAGGCATAGCTGTGATTCCTGGAAGCTTAACTACAGTATTAAAATCATTTGAGATTTTAGTTCGTAAATCTTTCCAAGATAGAATCGACAGATTTTAAGCAAAATGGGGGCTCAAGGGTAATGACAATTTGATGCTTACAGGCGAGCTCGGAAATGATATGGACTACGAAGATTTCATCGATAATAACTGAGAAGAAAGAGCTTTAAGAAAATTGACATTTTTAACCCCGAGTGTGGTTGTGGTTGAGATTTAATCTGAAAATATGCTAAAGCTTCGAAATGGAGAGGCGATATATCAGGCCAAGAAAATAACAAAAATTCTTCAATATTTTGGTTAAATATGGCAAATAACAGAATTAACAATCCCATTTAGTAGTTTATGTTAAATTCTTATGAGTACAACTAGTTAATTTGTTTTTATTTTGTTTCGAGCTTACTTACGGCTCAAAGAAATGGACGAATTGACAAGCTAATAGCAGTAACAAATTTCAAATTATTCGGGACATATATATTACATTTTTTAAATGCTAAAACTGTCTTATAAAATTGTTATTTTTTTCTTAATCAATGTAACCTGTAAAAATTAAGTCCAGTATAAAAGTACCTTGGAGAAAATGCGTGTATTTTCACATCTTGATTTTCGATTAGAAAGAAGTGGCGGAAAACATGCAAAAGTATGATGCTTCATCAGATCAAAAATATGTTGGCCTCAATAGTAATAGCTTTTACTTAACTTTGAGTAAAAGTGGATTTATGGATATGCATGCATTTGAATGTTACCTATCTTAATATTTTATAAATAATGAAGAAAACATGAGTAGAAGATTAAAAATTGAAAGCAAAAGATCTTATTGAGTTAGAAATGGGAAATTTAAGTTGAAACACTCTGCAAAATTTGATTTTGCATAAAAATATTAAGTCTAACTCTGTGGTCTTGAAAGTCAATATCTTATCAATTAATTCTCATAACTGCCTTTTGTTATTCCTTACATTATTAAAGAATATTTCCAAGAAGCAATAAAGAACCGCACTGAAGATAAAACTGAATTTTATGCTATGCACGTTTGCAGACTTTCAGTTTTTTTACATCAGGAATGTTGAGCCAGCGGCTTACATCATACACGGAACGATTAGCGCATGTGACTTTTTCAAATTTTCAAAAAATTGTCCTAATGGCTACTGAATATATTCAATCCTTTTACGTTTTTGCTTTTCATAAACATTAAATTCTGTGTGCATTAAACAGTGCGACGCTTGTCATATTTCTACCGAGTCATGCCACACAGAAGCTTCGAAACATTGGACACCTCTGCTTTTACACCATACAATATTTAAGAGCTTAAGAATTGAATAATAAGTACTAATTAATTATTAATAAACAGAGTCATTCATCCCGTAAATCCATTACCAGTATCATACGCTTCATATTACAATTACGGTGCTTTTCTAGAGCTCCTGTTTTTACCCGTTATTATTACTCTCAGCTTTGATTTCCTGTAATTTTTTTGAACTATTAGTTTAAAAGAAATGGTCCATTTTGTATAAGTAACTGTATTTTTTTAAGAATATAAAAATAGTACGATAGAACAAATTTCTTTTTATTCTTAGAAGGGCATGAAAATCACTGTTTGTAATTAACTGAATGTAAGAAACTGTAAATAACTGTAACGATTCGTCACTTCATTGTGATCAGCATTATAGTTTGAGTGTCGACAAAACCAAGAGATGCACATCAGCTCAGAACTCCGCAAATCTGTCATTTAATTCGACAGTGATTTCAGTTAGAAAGGATTCATTTCCTAAGCCAGGGGAACGAGAGCAATTTGGGAAACAGCTTATTATACACACATCAGTTTACGTAACTTTTTTTAATAATCTTTACCTCGAAAGCTGCACTCCGATGCGATTAGTAATACTGGTTTCTTATTCTAATCAGTGACTACAGTGACATATAAAGTGATACGTGTCGCCATCTATGATCTCCATTGCAAACTTGTCATCTAAAGTCTGCCTTGCATTAGGTTGCGAGCAGTTTGCTTGTTTGTTGATCTTATATTTAATATATGACCAAAAAACAAGCAAACTGGCAACTGTGGCTATCCGAAGTCTTATTTGCGGTTTGCTCGACACTTGCGGTCCTTTGGGCTTTTAAATGCCACTGGCTTGCATCAATAGTAGTGTACTTTTCAGAATATAAATCATAAAATATCACGTTTCGTTATTAAACACAAATTTAATTCATTAAATTATATATTGCATGTAATCATTTAATCGATTTCAAACTGTCCGCCATACATTTATTGTTAAAGTAAAAAAAAAAAAAAAATTCTAAATAATTCCATTTCTGCCAATTACTTTCACGGTCATATTGCTTTCAAAGCAGGTAATGGTCATCAAAATAAATATAACATGCTAACGGACCTTAAAAAGTAATGCTGTCTACTTTTTAAAAACGTATTTCAGAGAGGACAGTCGCTTCCCAGGGCTCTTTCAGTGAGGGGAAGAGTTTGAACTTTGAGGATTTTTATGGTTGATGAGGTAAACTTTTCTGCTGGTACTTTCTCATGAGCGGGTGGCTTCAGAATTCATTTCCCATTAATAAGGAAGTCAGATTTCCCCTTTTTATTATATTCACTCGCGTTTATTTCACTCGTGGCTGCGCATTTCGAAATGTTTTAGAGAGAAGGGGTTAGTTGCAAGGAGAATCGACTTTTTTCAT
Organism: Stegodyphus dumicola; assembly: GCF_044657685.1. NCBI lineage: Eukaryota > Metazoa > Arthropoda > Arachnida > Araneae > Eresidae > Stegodyphus > Stegodyphus dumicola. The sequence continues at coordinate 165,131,317 of NC_140780.1, forward strand.
TGGACTGAAAACGATTTCAATGTCGCTAAAGTTTTTAATTCATGTTTTGTAAATTGCCATTATTCGAGATGAAAATACTTCACCTTCATCATCAGCTTGTAGAGTCATTAGGCTTTTGTTGGAGGCCGGAGAGATGAAAAATTAGTAACCGCCTTCGCCGGGAATCGAACCACGGACCTCTGGAGTACCGGCCCAGCGTGCTACCGTTAGACCACGAAGGACGCTGAGAAAGTGGCAGAAATACCTTATATACTCCCCTTTTTAAAGGGCGACTAGGGTTTTAGGGTACCTAGTCGCCAAATCCTGGGTGCGGAGAATCATCATCCACAACCCTTTTAGTTCGAGCGCCACTGTAGAGTCATTAGGTTTTTTTTGGAAGCCGAAGAGATGAAAAATTAGTAACCGCTTTCGCCGGGAATCGAACCACTGACCTCCGGAATACCGGCCCAGCGTGCTACCGTTACACGACGAAGGACGCTCGGAAAGTGGGAGAAATACCTTATAAGCTCATCGTTTCAATAAAGTTGCATCAGGCAATGAGGTATCAACTAGATACAAGCGTTTCCGTGCAACAAAGTTTCTGTCAGAATACTGCACACTGATGCTGGTGCAATAGCTTTCGTTTGTGACATTTCGTCCTACGAATACGTCCTGCTTGACGAACTTCGTTCTCTGTATTCTCTTCATTCTTCACAAAATATCGCATTAGGTTAAAGTGACCACACGTCCCGATTTTGGCGGGACAGTCCCGCCGATTTTTAAAAATGTCCCGCTTTTTAGAAGTCATCTGCATTTCTTATTTCAAATGTACTGTAAAAATATATTAACTGTTATTTATTAATTATTATAGTAAATATAAAGAAATAAAATATATATAAATAAAAAAAAAAAAAACACAAAAATGCATGCAGAGAAAACTAAATTAGGCGATGTAACGAGTTAGATTTACTCGGTGGTGTTCGATCATTAACGTTACGTCTCGTCAAGGAATATGCATTGTTAACGGAGGAACAGCTAGCATTAGCTGAAGGGCTATTTGCTTTCCACACCATAAACCACAATCAGAAGTTTCAGATCAATTGATTGTATGCCGCAAATGACAAAAAATTTGCATGTGCAAGGACAAAAACCGAAGCAATTATTTGTAATGTTTTTCACTATATTCGTTTTCACATTGCAGAAAAAATTAGAATTAAATGCACAGTTATATCCATATACGTATTATGATGCTTCCAACCACAAAGATTTAATATTATTTCCCACAATTGTTAAACTTTTTGATCCAGAAACAGGAATTAAAATTAGAATATTAGATTTTGTTTCATTGCGGGGTGAAACTTCACAAATAATTTTTGATTCAATAAGTACTATTTTAAAAAATAATAATTTTAACAATAAAATTATTAATTTATTGTGATTATTGTGAGGATAACACTAACGCAAATTTTGGTAGAAAAGCTAGAAGAGGCATCAATAACGTTTTTACGAAACTTAACGAACATTTGAACCAATAAATTATTGGGGTAGGTTGTGCAGCACATATTCTATACAGTACTATTCAAACAGCATCTGACTTACTTCCAGTGGATCTTGAAAATATTAATGCAAAAATTTATTCGTATTTTTATATATATACACTGTGCGTGGTGAAAGTTTGAAGGATTTTTGTGAAAGCGCAGAAATCGAATATAAGAGAATTATTGGTTACAGCAAAACACGACAGCTCTTTTACCAGCTGTAGAAAATATTTTTAAAATATACGAACAATTAAAATCATACTTTTTATCACAAGATAAATGTCCAAGAACATTGCAGCTCTTTCTTGAAAAAGACACATCACAAATTTGGCATCAGTTCTTCTACAACCAAGCTACATTATTTCACAATGCTATGAAAATTATTGAAGAGGGTCAAATTTCAATTAGGATATGTTAAATGAAATCAATAATTTAAAAACAAAACTGCGATAAAGAATTGATAACGATTACGTTCCTTTAGTTATTCGAAAGAAAATCACTAGGTCGGAAGAACAAGGTGCCATTAAACGTTCTGATTTTCTGAAAGAAGTCAGAAATTTTTATAATAACTGCTTGGAATATATTGAAGAACAGACAGTTCAATTCGAGGATATTAAAAATTTTCATTATGTGGCATTAAAAAAGGAGATTTTATGGGAATATGTGGAGAAAACTTTTTAATATATTAGTAACCATTATCCGAAAAATAATATTTGCGAAAATGATCTTTTTGATGAGGTGTCATTTTTAAAAATATACGTTACTGAAGAAAAAATTAAATGTTCATTGTCTGCAAATGTGGAAACAGACAAAAAATGGACAGAGTTATTCCTTCATTTTAAACAGAAAAATATTCCTTATGAAAATATTTTGAAAATTGTAGAACATGCGCTCTCCCTTCCAGGAACAAATGCAGCAATAGAACGTGTTTTCTAGTATCAATAAAATATAGAAAATTGAAAAAACGCAGTTGAACATTAAAATTTTAAGATATGTATTAAGCGTAAAATATAATTTGACTAATTCATGTGAGAAATTTCACAACATTTTAATAAATGATCCCAATCTATTGCAAAGTATTCACTCATATAAAAATATTAACGTGAAAGAAAACCATAAATTTTTTAAATAAAATTTTAAATTAATTAAAAAACATAAAATATTCAAAGTATAGTTTTTTATAAATATTTTTATAGTTACCAATAGTTAATAATAAATATATTTTTGTATATTTATAGATAAGTAAATGAATGTATACAACAGAATACAGTTTTTTGAATTATTGGTCTGCTTTCATAACTAAATTACAATTCTCATTTCATTCTATTTGCTCCGCTTTGTCTCGATGAAAATGTGGTCACTTTACACTAGGTTAGTGCGGGTTAGGCTTTTTGCCGCTTTTTTCGGACTTGGCTTTTCATCAAAATCTACCATGCGGATTCTATCGTCAATCAAGTTTGGCCGCCCCTGATATATTAGAGTAGTGTTTCCCAGTTTAATTTCATCCTACAGCCTTAATTAAACTATTTTATGCTTTTTTTTTCTGAAATCCTGATATATGTTCCTCTATAATGCTTGGTACTTTGCGGCGTTATGATTAAAAAATAAAACAAGTCTCATAATATATATAAAAAAAAATTTACGTTACTTTTTACAATAGCAATTGTAGTTGCAAATGGGCGGCACTGTGAAAATAGTAGATATACGGCATGAACACTGGAGTTATTATGTGCAGTTAGTTTACACACACTGTGCTTGGTACAGAAGGTAGCACCGAATCGAGTTTTATTATTTTATTAATTATTATGATGCTATTTATAATTATTATGATGCTATGTATTATTAAGAACAGTTTTAAAAATACCGGAACCTAATAATTTGGTTTTCTGAAGATACTTGCTTATATTTTGTAGGGTTATAAGGTATTTCTCCCACTTTCCTAGCGTCCTTCGTGGTGTAGTGGTTCTGCACGCTGGGCCGTTGTTCCAGAGGTCCTTGGTTCGATTCTCGGCGAAGGCGGTTGTTACTTTTTCATCTCTCTGGCTTCCAAAAAATCCTAATGTCTCTACAAGGTTACCCTAAGTTCGCTAACCAGTTATTTTAATTTTGGTATCTTTTCTGAAATCTCTCATTTTTCCTCGCATTTCCTCACCAGGATGCAAGTTAAGTAGGTGAACGAGATTATTTAAACTGTTGAAATGAAAAATTTAGAAAGCGTGATTTCGATAGTGAAGCGCACGTTTCCTATTTTGCCCTCCAGCTGTTAATCTTTGCGGCTACGCATTCTGGCCGTCTAGTTAGTTTATTACCGGTGTAGGTTTCTGAGTCAGCCTATTAGATCAAATTAAATTGTGCAGTCTAGCCTCACATCTTACCTTTTGATTCTACTGTTAAATTAGCTTTACGTTTTCACGACAAATAGTCGGTGTTGTTAACCTCACGTTTTCTGTTAAAGAGTTGTGATTAATAAAAGGGCTTTTTACATCCTTTCCCGGTTGTGTTAATTTTCCCACCTGTGCGAGAAATCGTCAGGTTTGACACTGAGATTTAGTCGCATTGCATATTAGCAAAGAAAATTAGATCTTACAATATTAGCAAGCTTGAAATGTGTCAAAAATGGTAGAAATAAATGCCTTTGCGAAGAAATCAGGCTCCCAGAAGTAAACTATACAGAAGTAGAACCTTCCTCTCCTACTTCTCTTATGGGAGACAGAGCTGCCAATGAATCCCCCCCCCCTCAGAATAATAAAATTTTGCGGCTACGGACTCGAAACAAATCGCAGAAAACAATCGCTTCCAAGAAGCGGCCAGAAACCTTTCATGCAAACTAGCGGTGAGAGAAAAAGTGTTTTTCAGTGAAGTTTCTTTATTGCGTTACGTAGTACCTTGAAATCTGATTAAGCCCTCTATGTGCTGCTTATTCACATATATTTTTCACGTATAGCAGAATGTACGCTTATTGAGAATGACTTTATCAGTGTTGCACTTTCTTTTCCCGAGATTAATTTCGAAGGAAATAAAATAGAAAGTAATATGAACAGTAAATAATAACAGGATGAGGATTTAGCTAAGCCAGAAACACAAAGTAAGAGTTTTTGCAAAGATTTGCATCTCAACATGTCGTATTACCTAGGGAGAATGAATTCCTTCTGGTGTCTACTTTCAAGTGTACAATTATTATATTCAAATAAATAATGGTTTCAAGTCCTTGCTTCATAACAATGAAATAAGGCATTAAGTAATCTGTTAAGTGTTGACTAATATTCTGATATTATACTTGAGTATCAAATTCAGAAGCACTGATATTATACTTGAGTATCAAGTTCAGAAGCAAACTTCTATAAAATTTCTAACGGAAATTAAAAATACATAGTTTGAGACTTGAAGGCAGTAAAAATACCGAGTTATTAAACGTACACAATTAAGTAAGACATGTTTTCAGCGGTTATTGATCTTTAACTGGTTACGGTTTCTGTATATTACAAATGCTTTGATTAATTAAAAAATAAGCAACATTATTTATGTAAATTTTCTGATTCGTTTGATTTATGCGATGATGGTAAAGCTTCGATATCTGCCTAAGGGAAGGGATGTCTTCATGGAGGACCTTTCTAAGAGAAACTGAATCGTATGCACGTTACAGAAGGGGGAACCTAAGAAAACGTCCATGCAGCCATCCCGTTCGCTGGATCCGAACCTCAGACAGAACTACCAGTGTTAGCGTCTTTACCGTCCGGCCGCTGGTTGGCATAATCTCTGTGAAATTTAACCTTGGTTATGAGTATGTCAACTCTATGGATATTGTGCACTGACTTTTAGTTATTGCATTACATCCCTCCTACATTTTTGCTGAATGTACAAATATTTTTCTGGAGTAAACGTTCAGTTTACTTCACCTCGCTAAATAGTAATTCAGAAAGCATAATTCTTAAAATTGAGTGAAAATAAAATTATAACATTACTTTATTTAAAAGACAATTCCATGTGAAATAAACACTTAACGAGATTAATTTCTTTTAATATTCACATAAAATGTTGATAAATAAATTCTTAACCACATATCTTCTATTATTATAAAACAAAATTAGGAATCGTTAGCAGTCTAAATCAGTTACGTCATTTTTTGCGGCCCTTATAGCATTAAGAATCCTTAAAAACAATAAGTGATTCCTTAAAAAACAGTAAGCGTTAGAAAAGAAAACAGTGAGCGATTCCTTATATTTCTAAATCTTTCTAACAGTGGGGCTCTGTTTGCTTCACAGCGATCAACCAAATGTTAACTGTATCGGTTTATATAACAGTTCTAAAATCTCAGCCGTTTGAGCATATTCATTGTAAAAATACGTTTACTAGCTTTAGTTTTCAGCCCTATTACCCGCATAGAAAAGAGCTGTTTTCTGAATTACTTCATTCTTGTAGACAATCCTTTCAAGCTGAACTACCTAAATATGTTGATGGCTTTCTTGTCCTACCAGAGAGGATGGCAGAAAAGCAGCGAATTTCAGACTTGGATATGTTCAGGTGTCGAAATTGCTGCATTTACGTTCGCTCCGCGTTTCGTTCCTCGATATCAAATGTTCTTCCCCCGAACAATAATCCAATCGTATTTGAAAATATGTTTCTGAAGCAAATGTGCTTTTTGGAGAAGGAGTTTGTTGGGTAGCCTGAAAGCAGTTCGTAAGCATTTTATGATAAGATGTATTCCAGCACATTTATTTGATCTGAGTCACATGCATGTTGCGTAAAAAGGACTCTCAAAAGAGTAAATTGCATACCGTCAAATGCGCTCTCCGTTTCAAACGATTTTTATTTATTTATTTATTTATTTTAAGTCAAAAGCGTCAGCATAGGGGAAGGTAGAGGTTTCTTTCGGATTTCCACACTTTTAAGGCTATTTGTCTCAGTTATTGTTAAAATGGGAGAAAGAATTTGTTATGTTGCAAGCACATTTTTTTTTGTATTAGCTTATTTCTCACGATTCTGATTGTCAAAATTCTCCGCATTTTTTTTTTAAAAACACGCTTATCATCTGAACTATTTATCTTTAACGGTTAGGTAAACCTTTTTGTGGGTAACAATTTTTTTGAAAAGAGAGTACATCAATCTAAACTCATTTAGGTTATCTATTTTAATTAACGTAATCAGTTAAATTGTATATAATAAATGCAAATATTAGTAATAAATAGTTTATTACTATATATTTATTAAACAAGATGGTACTTATTTTATTTAATAAATCTTAGCAAATAATAAAAAGCGCTTTATTTAGCACATATTCATTAAATAATATATATAGGAAAAGTAATGTTAATTGAGCTTTAATTAACGATTATTTCCCAATTACGGGACGTTATGTTTTTTAATGATAAGAAATTGAAGAAGTGCAGTTTTTATTGTGTTTTTTAATATCATTATTTATCGTTTTTGATTATTTTCATGATGAGATTTTTTTTATACCTCCTCATTTCTAACATTATAAATTGGGAATATTTTTTTTACTTATTTCTTTTGAATAAAATAATATTGATAAACTGTTGTGGTTATCTTCATCCATTACGATATGAATTAATTAAAAGTACCTAGATATGAAATAATTCTATTATTTCATTTGCAATAAATAGCAGAAATTTTGCACTGGCGAATAATTTGTATCCCCAGTTTCTGCTATTTATTGCAAATGAAATAATAGAATTATTTCATATCTAGGTACTTTTAATTAATTCATATCGTAATGGATGAAGATAACCACAACAGTTTATCAATATTATTTTATTCAAAAGAAATAAGTAAAAAAATATTCCCAATTTATAATGTTAGAAATGAGGAGATATAAAAAAATCTCATCATGAAAATAATCAAAAACGATAAATAATGATATTAAAAAACACAATAAAAACTGCACTTAGTATTGCATCGTGGCACACCCGCAATCCCGTCTACAAAGCAGAGAGAGAGGAGCAGAGCCGTTTTTCCTTTCCGTTTCCAATCATTGAAGGAATGATGCCGATAGAATAGCAGTGAGTAATCCATTCAGCGGTAAGGAAATGAGTTGAGTGAGCCCTGGGTGTGGACCTTCCGGTACGTTTTCCGCGAGGTAGAGGTCCGCCCGCAAATGATATTTTCCGCGGAAGTTATAATTCACTGGTTTGCAGTTGCCCGCTCTCTACTGTCAGCCGAGGTGTCCAGCGTCGTTTGTCACCGGTTCCGGATTTCGAAGTGTTTCATTCACGCAAAACACTTGAGTTCGGACTCAGAACACGCGATGAATGATAAAGAAAAAAATAAATCTATCTAGCTTGTACTACTGATCCGTATAACAGATTGAATACTTAATGCACTGATCGTATGCAAAAGAGCTTTGTAAGAGCTGTTTATATCTTTTTACGGGTAGTTTCCTCGCCTTGAAAGCTTTTACGGTATTGACGCTTAAGATTGTATAGTTTGTTTAATATTGTGCGCTGTTATTACTTTGGCGTACAAATATTTTTTACACTAAATATGTGCTATTTTTTCTCAAACAATATCACTATATTTCTTCTTCAATTTTACTCATTCAGAATAATATTTTGAAGTAAAGATTTAATTCTTCACTAGTGCAACAACAGGAATTGTTGTGTGAGTTAGAATCTGAAATTAGCATGAAAAAGTTTGAAACATTCAGGCATATACTACATGGACCAACCGCACACTTTTCCCGCTCCCATAATATAGATTTTTTTATGTGTGCTTTACTCCCTAGGACAAAAAAACCCCAGGAACTTTCTCGAAAATTTGTCATAGTATGATAAAAATTAGTAGGCACTTTGAAAAAGTCAGACGTTTGGAGAAGGACAGCCAAACACTATTCACACTCATATGATTTAAAATATTTCTTATTTTGGGATTGCTTGAACACTCAAGAAAAAAACAATGAAACATTCAGGCATGATTTAAAAAAAAATCGAAACATTTAGGTATATTTAATGCAACTAAGTACTTTATACGCTCATACAGCGTAGAACTTTTCTGGGTCTACGCCTTATATGTTAGGTTCAACATAACCTTGATAGAGCATTTTCATCTTCGGATTAAGCGGTAACGAATAAATTTAATGAAAATAAAGAAGCTTTCATTCTCAAATTCTTTGGAATATATCCCTGAAATCCATAACTTTTTACATCATTCCACGGACCTCCTATTCACCTTTATAGAGGAGTAACGTCATCCTTCGGCAAAAAACTTGAAGTAATAAGAAACGACTACAATGCTGTCAAACATCCTGATTGATAAATATGCCATGAATGAGTTTCAACGGAAATGTGTGCCATAATGATTTCCTTGAAATAAAACTCTGTTATGAAAAATACAGTTTGAATTTTTTAAATTTTGCTCGTGTTTCAAAATTCTTAACAAAAATGGGAAAATACAGTTATCTTTACGCATACATAAAAAAACCATTTGATAAGTACTTTTTATTACAAAATTTAAAATAGCTTTTTTTAGAAGGAAGAAACATGTAAAATTAATTGATCACTTGCCGCAATATGAACCACATCTCAGCTGGATCTGTAACATCTCTAAGAGAGTACTCAGAGGGCCATATGATGATTCCTTAATTTTACTCAAAATTACAAATATTTAAGTCAACTTAAAGGCTTTTGATAAGCACAGAAGCACATAAGTCTATATTTACCGAAATGTTTAGCTTTTAATACAGTTATAGATGCTTTTTCTTTACTATAGTCTGTTTGATTGATAAACGTTGTGCATTAACAGTTTTAAAAACTTGATGAATTTATTTTAGTTATGCTTACCTAAACTAATTATGCTCATAATTTTGTGACTGTATAGACAAATTGTTTTTGTACGTATTTTCTGAGTAACTGACTAATACCAGGTTTCTATACTTGCTTAGAAAACCTTGCTTACATAAAAATAATCGTGAGCGCATTTTAGACATGTTGAATTAATAATCTTACATAGTAATTTAAAATCTAAAAATTCCACTTCGACGTAAAAGGCCGGTTTAAGATGTCCCATGTTTAAGGTATTTTAAGATGGCCTTCATTCCATTTGGCTAATTTTTAATCTCATTAACTTTGTTATAGAAATTAAACCAAAATGACATAAAGATTTGCCCAAGTATATATCGCGAATCGTAAATTAATGTCGAATATGACTGCTATTATAACAGATTACAAAGTTTATTTATAATATTAATTCTTCTCTAAAATGACAAATAATTGAACTTTAAATGATGCATAGAAAATATTATAGTTGCAAAGTTTTCTACTTCTTTTTTCTGATTTTTATTGCTACATCATAATTAAAATCATAGTGAAATGTATATATAAGACTCGAATTGTGATGCCATCCCATTTAAAAAATTTCGATTTCTTTAGAACTTATAATGTAAATATTTCTCTGTGTGGATTTCATCCTATATATTGGTTCAATAACTTGTTTCATTTTAACCGCTTGAAAACGTTCAACAAATAGTATAGAAAACAAACTTCAAACTTTCCTGCATGTTCCAGCTTGAAGCGTATTACGTTTGAGCACTATGTAAGAAGAATACGTAACTGTATAAGGTAACTGTTTGAAAACTATTAAATATTTTGCCTTATCTTAGCTTTTTAGCAAGTAAAATCCCTTGAAAAATGAAAAATAAGATGGATTTTTTGGCTTAGAACTAAAAATAATTTGATCCTATTTCAAGCCTAATAACGGTATTTTTGTCTAGTCTGAAGATATCAAAATCTTATTTATTTTGTATGAGTGCAGTTGAAAAACTGGGGAAAGAGAGGGTCCTATACATCGTTGTTTCACGCCCACAATACTATATTTGCAATCGCTTTAAATTTAACGATTTGAATTTTAAATGGAATGACGTTAAATATTGTCTAAGTCCATGGTCGCTCGTTGCGCTCATTTTGTATATTCTACGTGCCATAACTGTTATTATTACATAATTAGATTTTTTAAGAGAAACAAAATGAAAATTAAGTGTCTGTTTTTAGTGCAAATTAATACATACTATATTTAGAAGCAATTTGTTTCATGAAGCTTATTCCATTGTCATATTCTACAGAAATTCACGCCATACTCTTGAAATAAGTTCTTATTTACATAACGCCACAATCACTTTCATAACATAGCAAATTTTCTTCACAACATAATCCGCTTTACAATGCATTTAACTACATACCGTTATTACCCTTTTACACCATGTTATAATCAAATTTACAGCAGCTATCGTGGAAAAAATTGTTGCCAATATTAAGCAATTTTAGTGTTACCCAACTCTACACAAAAGATTTGAAATATGCTTCTGTATATGTGCTGCTAATTATATCATAAATCAAAACCAGAAAATCTATTCTTTAAAGTATTTCAAATGCACATTCAATGTGAAAACTCCAAATAGTTGAGAATTTTTAGCAAAATACAATTTGAATGCACGAAAATAAAATAATGTAAATAGGAAAAATACAGAGAATAATAACTAATGATAAATTGTAATTGATAAATGAGTTAAGATTTACAACTGTCTTTTTTCTGACCACTGTTTCAAAGGTAAAAGAAGATATTTACGAACAAAGCTGTCCTTGTTAATTACTAGCAATGAAAATAGTCACTTGATTCTTTCCATAACTATAAACTCTTATTAAAACAGATGGGAGAATATAATTTACTATTCAAACTAAAAATGCAGTTTTGATATTTGATTTCAAAATTAGTGAGGCCTTTGCTGCAAATTATATGCGTATAGTAAAACAACGTTCCAAAAAATACTGTCTTTCCATTCTCTGTATTTAAAATTTCATACGTAATTCATTGTCTTCAATATTCTGAAACCATTGTATTTAACAGTGAAAGAGCCACAACAGAGCTTAACGAGCTTTAATGACTTTTTATTGAATCTTCACAAGTAAATCTATAATTAAAGAGGTTCCACTAATGGTGGAATATGTTATGATCTATACGGCCACTCTGCTACTGGTCATATGCTGGGTTTGAGTTCCGAGATAGTAATGGACAACCTCTGTCTTAGAACATGGCCTGCTTTCATGGAACTTTTTACGTGCAACAAAAATTCAAAACCAGCTTTTCGTATAAAGCTTTATAGGCATTCATGCCTCCATGGAAATAGGCCGTAAGTTTCTTTTCTTGACTTTTTCGGTTATAATTAATTAACCAAACAGAAACAGGTACTACTCTTTGTAAAATAAAAATAAAAAATAAATAAATAAAAATAATGTCTTGTTTGAAAATTTCATAGGAATTACGTTTCATGCAATTTAGTTTAATTACCTTTAAAGTTACTTATATCTCTGTCAGCACGCCTTGTATTTAATTACATTTAATTAGAACGGTATGTTAAGTAATAATAATATGTACAAGGTTGTTTCAGGTTGATTTTAAAACAAATGAGCATTGTATTAATTCGAATATAAGATGGCTTCATATGTGAAACGGCTCTGAATTTTTTAAGAGGTTTTGCATCGAAAATATCTTATAGTATGTATAAGGTTATATGGTGTTTCTCCCACCTTCTTAACATGCCTTCGTTAATGGTCAGCGCACTCATCGCGTATTTGAGAGGTCTGTGGTTCGCGTCCCGGCGAGGGTATCGCTCATTTTCCCTCTCTCCTGCTTCGAAATAACCTAATGTCTCTACAGTGGCACCAGAATTAAAAATGTTGGTGGATGATGATTCTACACCAACAGGATTTGGCGATTGGATCCTCTAATCCCCATTCGCCCTTTAAAAGGGGGAGTATAAGGTATTATCCAGCCTTCTTAGCATGTCTTCGTGGCGTAATGGTCAGCACGCTCGGCGCGTACTCGAGAGGTCCCTGGTTCGAGTCCCAGCGAGGGCATTGCTCATTTTTCATCTCTCCTGCTTCGAAATAACCTAATGTCTCTACAAAGTCATACTCGAATTTACTTAAAATAAATTGTGAGCAACCTTACTAGATAGATGGACGAATCTTCGATTCGTCTTGAATTAGAAACCTAAAATATAATTTGATAACAACAAACATTTTAAAATAAATAAAATATTTATTGGTACTTCAGCTTGATAGTATGACTGGAGAGAATAATAAAACTTTGCTCGCGGCCTGGTTTAAAAAATGCTTGATATTTATAAATCAAAGTATTAAAGACTAAGAATCTGGTTTTTGTGCCAATGTGCCTTCTACGAGTGAAAATTTGACTCCTCAAAAGTCAGCTCTCCAGCAGAAATAAAATAAAATTCCTGAGTTCCGGTCCTAGGTTGTCAAACTCTAAGATTCTCGTTTGCTACTTAAACTCATTTAAATTCGCAATTTGTGGTACATTAGATGAAACAACAGAAGTGCAAGAAAGATCCAACATAAGAAATAACGTGTTAATTAAAACAACACATGTAGAGCACTTATACATGTAGAACATATTTTATGTTCATCAACTCATTTTCTTATGATTTAGAACTTTACTATCACTTCTCCTTTTTTTATCTCTCACCAGGAAGTAAATTAGTTAAGCGTAATTAACTAGCAATTTGGGCATTCTCTATCTCGCTCGACTTAACAGCATATACAGGTCCACCTCTTCCTTTGGAGCAAGTCGCAGAGGTTCAACCTCTGCAATTGCCCCTCCAGGAGAAGGCGCATCACCTGGCCACGTGCCAGGCGGTACTGGTCGTTTGATTTGCTACCTGCCAGTCACTTGGACTGTCCGTCGCAGTGGGACATTACCCCCCGGCTACTAGAGCCGTACCGCTCAGGACGTGCCAGAAACCGAGGCTGGCCAATAAGTGACCTTTGCCATGGCCTTCAGAACCCCCAAGTTCATAAATTTTATACCCCCGTGGCCGAGACTGCCTAGGTACTGATCCTAGCCAGTAGCTTCGCAGAGTTCTCTACGTCGACACCCCGGATTGGGAAGCGTAATTAAGTCGGAGTTTTTGAAAGTTTTAGAGAGACAGCATTTTGCAGCAACGATCACTGCTACATTAATTATCCGGCCGGCATCAACCACTTTGGTAGCCGAAGTAAATCACTCATTTAGTAAAATAGAGAAAACGCTTAGTTAGGTTGCTTGAACTGCAGTTTCCGGTATCGAGTGGATTCTACGCACATAAGACGTGTACTGTTTTCAAAATACATTTTAGGAGAAAAGCGTCATGTCACATTCGAACTGACAGAGTGTAAATTTAAAAGTACATTACCAAAATTTATTTTATAAATGAATATATGAGATATCTACTATTTTACGTTTCATCTTTTTGTATTCATTAAAAATACGATTTTATATGAATTTTACATTGTTTTAAGATGATATGTATGCGTTGTCAAGCATATGTATAGCTTAATGTGAATATAATATACCGTCAATTTTATATCCATTCATTTTCCTAAACAAATGTCTGTTACACCTTAATTCTTGCACTTGACGAAATGAGCTTGCTATCTATGCAAAGGTAGCTGACGACATCTACTCATTCAGCTTATAATACTATAGTTTTGTTTCATAAATATCTCACGTAAGAAATTTAACACCTTGCTAGTTGATTAAATCTGTGTTGCGAGACTAATGACTATGCAGCTTTAGCGTATGAATAAATATCCTTCTTCGGAATTCCATGCAGATCCTCATTCATTGCATCATCAGTTGCCGTGCATTGACAAATTGCGAGCACTTTAACCGTGGTCTCCCGTTTCCTAATGAGCCCTCGAATTCCCCGCCCTTCTCTTATACAGTCACGGAAACGGATGTGTCAACTGTTACTTCCTGACCACATTTCCTTTTATTCTAAATTTACTCCTTTCCGGGACAATGTGAAGTTGAAATCGGAGAACGGTAAGTGGAGCTATTGTGCAACCAAACGTGGGCATTGCCTTATAATTTGGAAAGTGCACATTTGAGTTTGGCGAGATATACCGATTGATCGGGGGGTGGGTGAGAGAAAAAGAAAAGTAACGGCAAGTATTTATAAAAAATCTCAACTGAATATTCACTTAAGTTTCTTATCAAGTACTCTGGTTTAAATACATTAGAAGATCTTAAAAACTCTTATAATTTAATACGTCTTCAGATCAACAAATACCCCAGGATACTATTTTCACCTCAGTAATCGTTTGATTCCTTTTAACATTTATATTTGCAAATCATATTTAAAGTAGCTCTTCATTTCAAATGGATTTTTAGGTTTCCTTTATTTGCTTTTCATCCGAATTCGTGAAGATTTTGAAAAACAGTAATATAATAATTTTTTTAGATTGTAAAATTATCCTTTTATCTGCATCTATGTTTTCAACAACTCATATTGTGTTAGATCATCACATTGAAGTGTTATCCAACGAAAACGGAAAAGTTTTCAAACTGTACAAACCGTATGATATAGAAATATATATTCACGACTTTTGAGTGTACCGGGGAGAAACTGTGAAAAACCACAAACAGCATATTTACATGAAAGCATATGGTATTCAAATGCGTTTTCCTTCCCAGAAGTAATGTGTCAAAAACTGCTTTCATGGCATGTTGTGTTTAGCATCAGAAGGCAGCTGGTTGGGACCGATGTTCGCACGCTGACTCTTGCTGTTCTTCAGCTCATTTGTGTATCCTGTGTTTTGCTGTCCTTTACCTCACTTGTAAATACTACCTTGGAGAACTCCCAGAGCTCAAAATCAGAGACTTCTCTGATATACTCTCGAAGAATATTTTGTAAAGATCTACCAGAATGTGGAGGTTATCCTTCATCGAAATGTCTGAACCATGCATCGATACTGTTGAATCTCTGGGGTAACAAAATGATTTGCGCACAAGAAGGCGATAAGTTTCGGTAATAACTGAGCAAATAACAATTGTGACCAATTAATGTGCTCAAACACTGTTACACCAGACATAAGGGATGCCAGTGATACATCTGAGTAAATACCTAGGGAATTTGTAAGACTGCATGCGAATTTTGAGTAGCGCACAACCAAAAACTGTTCTTTCGTATAATTCTGATTAGGAAAAAGTTTTCCTGAGCTCCAAATCTATCACAGATAGAATAGACAGAATGTGAGAGACAGAACAGCGCGCAGCTAATAACTATTGGTACGGATTATTCCGATTCGGAAAAGGTTTCCCTGGGCTCCAACATATAGTAGAATAGAATTTAAGAAAAGTTCACAAAAGTTTTCCTTCATTGTGTCACAGTGAAAAGTAGAATAATTAAGGAACTATATTTCAAAAATACAAGTTAATTAACACAGATGCTCTGAATTTTCTGATCTATCGATGTCTGAAAGCGCTCATGTGAAGCTATTTCTAAAACGCTAATTACAGAAGTAAAAAAAGAATTAGAGACTAAATTTTCAGAGAGGTACAGGTTAAATAAGTATAGATTTCTAAGGAGCTTTTTCGCCATTGCTCTCATTACGTCTTAATAAAACTTTATTCTTTGTTTATTCTTAATAAAACGTTCTTCTTTAACTTTATTCTTCTAAACTTTATTTATTCTTATTTCTTTTATCCTCTGAAGTCGCTTGATACATATTTAGTTTGAACTTTATGTAAGCAATATTTAACTGTATTTCTTTACATGTGATTAAACCAGTCACCATACTCGATTCAGCGTCACATCCCTGGCGTAAAAATTCCCTAGCGTCTAGGAACATATCCCTCTCGTAAGAGAGTGACAGATTCAATAAATAACACTAGTGGCTCCCGATTTATGCCACCGTTTATGTTCCTAGACGAAACGGATTAGAGGCTCTTGATTTACGCTAGAAAGTATTCCTGCTAGACAAAATAGTTGAATTGGAACCAACGTAAATTGAAACGGTTTTACGACGCAAATCAGTAAGAAATCAATGACATGCATTCTCCAGGCCTCTAAACATTGACGAATGCTGCCGGAGTGCGTTTTTAATGCAGTTCGATATATAACTTACTTGAGAATATAATATTTCATATATTTGCGATACTTGATTTAGTATTCGTTATATGTTTACATTATTTGAGTGCTTACTATTTGATATATTTTTGTTATTTCGTTTATTACTTGTCATATGTTTTATTGGAAAATCTAAAGTCTAAAATCATGTAAAAATACTAATTAAAAAAAAAAAAATTTTGGTGCTTTTCGTCGTTTTTCTGAATTGTTTGCAACTATTTCGTGCGATTAGTTTATTCGGTTAATCATTTATTCAGTAATATTTGAGGTCATGTTCAAAAATGATTTTTCGTTAAATAGCGTTATATACTATAATTAATTCTGTGTACTTAACAGATACTAAATTCAACTTTTGATAGATGAATTTTGAGTACTTCAAACGAAATCTCATATGAAATATTTATATCCCACAAACATATATTAGAAGTCATTTGACTTTAGTCGCATTAACGCAATTTGTAAATCAGCGTTTACGAAATATCAGAGATGGAAATTTTTATAATTTTTATTCAAAAGCATCTGTGTAAAGACTAATTTAAGATAAGGAGCAATATAGGAGCCGAGAGTAAAACTTGGGTGAAAAATTATATTTTACTGTCATAAATAATAGTAAAACGTAACATTTTCCCTTTTGATTATCTACTTTTAAAATCAGAGCTATTGTGAATCGACAAAAATCAAAGTTCACCAGTCACTAAAGCCAGAAACCGATTTAGCACTAAAATGTAAGTTACACAGCCCTAACTTTTATCTCCTGTTACGCGTGATGGTAGCTGCTTTTTCGTTCCAGATTACAGCATTCTATTTTGCAGAAGTTTTCCCGATTAACCATTCAAATGATAAAGATTTGTGATATATAAAATCACGTGACTGCGGGCCACCAATAGTTTACCATCTGTACATGAGGTCTTTGGTCTGTTGATTTAAGGTGGGGGAGATAGGAAAGGGGCTAGCGCGGAACAATGGTATCACGACTGTGTTGTCGCAAGCGATCTTTGATCCCTTCTGCTTCATTCTCATAGAACTTAGACACGCTATTTAGATACCTTAATGTTTGATCTGATTTGAAATTCCTATTTTGATTCACGAAACTTCGGGCAAAGAAAACTCATGATTTCGCAATAGCGGAAATGAGAGAGATATAGCTAGTATTACTAGACATCTATTATGTCCGATATAGCTAATGAAAACAATGATAAAAATTCACACAGAATCGCAAATGAATTCTATTTAAAGTGCACTAGTACTGAAATATTTTGTTATGCGCGCAATGATAATTACCTCGCGATTATTGAATTCTGAAGTTTTATCGCTCATTTTACCGTTTCACGAAAATGGTACTGTTACCTATATGGTGCTCAAGGCTCTTTCCAAAGAAAAGCATAATCTTGTACTCTTTGCTATGATGAATTACGTGGGTTTGTTTTCATGATGCCAGACAAGTGAGATTAGTCGGAACAACAACTGTTTCTTGTAACTAGTTAATTCATGGAGGAAATATGAACAGCTGGAGTTTACTTTAGAGTTCTTTCATTTTTTCCTTCAGAAATTATTTTATAAAATTCTAAGGCATAAAAACATAGCAACTGTTCAATTATTCAAATGGTTCAGTCTGGAAATGAGAGAAGCACTTAAAAAAATCTTCCGATAGCCTTTTCTTTATTACCCGGTAAATAAGCATTCGGATCTTTCAACATCATTTAATCACTTTTCAGTCAACGAAGCAAATCAGCACTATCAATAATAGTATAAAAAAAGATGGAAAAACAAAAGCGAATTAAATGAGAAAAGATAAGTTACATGTATTTGTTACGAGTATTGATCTCATTTTTCTCACTTTTATAAAAAATACAATTTGATGTCAAAATAAAACACTTAATGATGAAAATAGTTTTCTTATTTAAACACTCTATTCTTTACTCTAATAGAGTGCTTATTTAAACACTCTATTCTTTTATGTACATTAAAAAAGTAAGCTTTTAAATGCAAAGATGGACTATCTGAATTCATCCCATTTGCACCCAGTTCGTATAATCGAGTCCCTAAGTTATTAAGATTACTATAATGCATATGTTATTTTTCGGCATATTTTTTTCCGTTAAGGGTCTAAGTAAATCGGAAAAAGAGGTGGTAGATCGTGAATATTGCTTAAAGAGGCTTCAAAAATATTATGCAAATCCATTCGTATAGGCACTCGATCTGTGCAATTAATGAATGGAAACATACACAAGGTAGTGCTTTCCATTCAGCGAAGTTATTAATCAGTTATAGATGGACTGTCAGTATGAGAAAGGAGATGGTGACTTTTATGCTATTGGGCTAATGAAATAAAAAAATTCAAGTTAATATTCATATGTACTTTTTACTTCCCCTAAGTTGAATTTTTGTCACATATCATTTCAAAATGCTACATTTTAAGTAACAAACAATAATGCATATAATCTCTTTACAAAGTGGTAAGATTGAATTTTAAGTAATTTCTTTTAGTTTATTGGAACTAGGATAATAAATTAAATTTTTTATTTAGTTTTTTTAACAATATTAGACACGCATTTCTCACCTAAGAATAAAAATTAAGACTACATCATGAAATATCTTTCCAGAAAATAATTGAAATCTTCATCTTTAAAGTTACTATTATGCTTCATATTGCAAAGCCTTGTTATTAACAGAAAATTCACTGTTTCTATTTTAATCACCTCGCCTGCCTACCTTAATTTTCTAAATTTTTTGTTGAGTTTTAATTAAACCCCTAGATCTGAGTAGATTCTGTTCGATAGGTTTTATGCTCCATGCAGCATGGGACTTGACAGACAGCATCCACTCTGAAAGCTTCCGCAGAAGATCCGTAACTTCAACTACTCAGTGTTTTTAACACTGTTTTCGTGACTTGTTTTAAAGTTATATGCCTTAATAGTACTTCGCCAATTTCATCAACAGCTTAATTGTCTAAGAAGTATTTCGGACAGGCACCAAACTGTAACCGACTAGTAGGAGTTTGGAATGTTTGAGCACAAAAAAATGTAGCTTTTAAGAAATAAATGAAACGTTCCCTGTAACTAATCAGATATTCCAAAATTTATGTTTACAAAATGTTTTTTCTCAACCCGAAATCTTCCTATAAACAAGTTCAGTACAAAATGATTATCTCACGTCATATTTATTGCCTAAAAGAAGTTTTCGTTGGAGGCTATTTGTAATATCGCTTCGCAAGTTATCAATGAGAAAAGAACGTACATGCAATTACGAGATATCAGTAACATCGTGTGTTGAAGTGTGCGTGATTGTTAAATCTGAAATGGTGAAAACGATGACGCATAGAAATGACTAAATTTAGATGTTAACTTGTGCATCTTTATAGTAGAATTGCAGATATTTTAAGAAACATACATATAAAAAAGCTTTTTGAGAGACAAAGAAAAATGCAAGGACAAATAGTAATAATAATTAAAAAATAAATGATTGAAAAAGTTTACATTTGGAATAAATAATTCATTTTGATTATAACAAATATCATCGTTTAATAAAATCTACATACTCAAATTAAAGAGGTAATTTTTAAAAATTATCCTAAAAAGAGAAACAAAGATAATAGACACTTTAAAGATAATGACAAAGACATTCTACTCAGATTGTTTTCCATAGAAGACAGGCAGAACAATGCACATCGATAATACATCTGCTTTGTTATTAGAATAAAATATATTTTCCTCTTCAAATCCAAATATAATATACCACCCCTTTACAGCTTTACCTTATTGCATTTTGTAATTACCAACTATGCCTTCAACTTAATCACAAAGGCCATCCCAACTTAGCGATTTTCGTTACCACTATTTTCCAGTTTGGTAATCCTTTATTCAATTAACTCTGATGGTTAAAGAAATTAGTTCTTCAAAAATTGAGGACAGGGTATTGAATCGTACAATGAATATAATTTGGAGTTTAAAAGATTTGGTAATTTTGCAAGCAGCAATCTGACGATGATATCACTTTAGACCTAGCGTATGATCTAGGAATGTTAAATCATTGAAGGCATAATAATAATAAAAAAAAAATAGAATACACAAAAATTAAAAAAAAAAAATTCTGAAAGGTTTCAGGTTTTAAATTACATCCAAAGAGGCATTTTTTTAACGTTTTGTGTGTTACCTTTATTTATTTATTATTATGCTCTTTGCACTTAAACCATAAAATTCAGTTCAACAGCAATGTCGCAAAATAATTTTATAAGCAAAATAATAAAAAGGTTTCTTCCCCCCCCCTCCCATAGAGTGTTGCTATTGCTCGCTTTTAAATTGTAGAGTTTGTTAATAAAAAAATTGTTAAAGTTTTACAAAATATGAAACTGATAATAAAACAAATTCCAATGAGAAAGGAATTTTACATAATGTTTCTTTTAAGTATTCAATTTCTAGTAACCAAAATAATTACCCTCTGACTCTAGTTGAAATGCATTACATCACAGATACTTAATTTTCATATTTATCGTTTGCTTTTAAGGAGTGAAATTCAAACATCTCTAAAGTATACCACACGTTCTTCCATTCTTAGAGTTTGTGTTTCTGTATATGGTTAATTCAGTTTGTTCATTATAAAGATTAAACGAAGCCTGTCTGAAATAGAAGTCAAGAGTACAAACGAAATTAATTGCGACGAAATTACTCCCAAAATTTCGCTTTGTTTTTCTATGAAATCCTTTTCATGAAGTCTTCTGTGGTTACTTAAATTATGAATCTAATTTTGCTTGAAGCTTATCAGGAAACTGAGTAACGAAAAGTCGCCGATTATTTGAAATTCCATGGAAACTTTTGATCTAGAACTACACAGGTTACCAAATAGATTCATTTATTTTCAAAACAGATAAGTAAAACTGCAGATAATGAATGAACTTATCACTATAGGCGGTTCGAACTAGTACCGGTAAACTTTAGCACATGTCTTTGCCATACTGACACGCGAGAAACTCGTTTGTTCAAATGCAAGTATTTTCTTCCGAAAGAAAGGATAACCAAATACTAGAAATATTTGTCACTAAACAATAAAACAAAAGTCGCTTTCAGATGATAATAATTACTGAAGTGGCAGATTTATTCTCTTTCGCTTATCTTAGAATTCTAATTCTAATTTAGTTTCCTTTTAACTTCTGATGTAAACTTTAAAACAAAAATATAAAATTTCTGCTTTCTTTTTACGTGCTTTAAATTTAATTATGGAAAAATAATCAGATGCATTCATTACGTCAGTTAAGACATTTTTGCTTCTTCAACGGAGCTTTGTTGTCATATCCCACCTTAAATGTTTACAGGGCTTAATTTCTAAAATTAGGGGCTGCTGAGCTGTGAAAGAGCAACAGGAAAGACAAACAATAAACAAATAAATACATAAAACAATTAAAAATTAAAATAATTAAAATTCAATGACATATAAAGAAATACTAAAAACTGGAAGAGAAGCACGGTAATTTAAAATTCAGAATAAAGCAAAACAATAACTATATCTCGGTGCAGATTTTGAACAAAACTCTATCGATTTCGTCACAACACGTCCTTCTTCGGGATCAAAAAGAATTCTGCTGCTTAAGCCAAAACAAGATTTTTGTTTTGCCTAATTTTGAGTTAAATAAAATTTTAATTAGTCATTAAATTATTGACAAAAAGTGTTAAATGATAAAATAAAACACTGAACCTCATTTTAATTGTAACTACGGCTGGAGTTATAACTTCATTCAAAAACCAAGGAACAGAGCGAAGTCAGGCTCTTGCTGAATTTAAGCCTTGAATATATAGTAAAATGAACTGTTTCGAGGACGACACACCAATGAAAAAGTGTAAAAAGGCTAAACCGTCACTAATGGGAACAAAGAAAAACAGAAACAGAGCATAGGGGAAAGTTTAACGGAGGATATATAGATATGAAAATAAAAATCGAAGAGTTCAACACTTTCTGAGCATGATCCGCTGTCGATATAATTCTAATTGTCAAGCAAAATGTGACAGGGGAAAGAATTTCCCCATAATTCGAGGATAAATTGAGAGCAAACGTAAGGCTCTATAAAAGTGAAAATTTTTGTACATTTTCGTATGTACTTTCGTTTCGTTTCTAAGTAACCGTATTTGGTTACGTCGTTACAAAAATCGAGTCTTTCTGCGGAAAGTCAGAAGCCTTGGACATGTATGACCACGTTGATCTCTTCTAGTACTGCGAACGAAAAATTTACCAACTTTCATCAATTCATTCTACTTCCAGGAGAATAAGCCTTTGCTATGACTGTGAGATTTTTCTCCTTTCCCTCAAATTCCTAACCTCCGTTCAGGGCTTGTGTTCGAGAGAAAAACCAGGCCAGCATTCAGAAGTTAGAATCAACTTTTAAGGCTTGATTACTATTAAAGTAAAATTTTTGAGATGAAAAGAAATTTCTTTTAAAATTCTGCTTCCGTTACGTAAAAGAAGTGCCAGAGCCTTAGCAGAGGCCCTGTGCGCTTCGGTTAAAATTATGATTTATCTCAAAAACTGAGAAGTACCGGAGCCGGGCATATATATGTTACAAGCTTTTGGGCCTTTCATGCACGTGGTAATATATTATTTTACAAAGTGAGCAGCACCGCCGCCTTGGGGATATTTGAAAGTGTAGGGAAAAATAAAATTTCTCAAAGTGGGATCCCTACACATTTTTGTTACACTTTCGTAAAAAATCTGAGAAAAGACAAAAAAAAAAAAAAAAAAAAAAAAAAAAAAGGCAAGGTTTGCAAAATTTCTTTATTGCAGAAGGATAATTTCTTGGAAAACTTTTTAAGAGAACATATATTTCTCTTGTGCAGACCAGATGGGAAAATGGCTAGTGACTCTGACTGCCATACCAAAGGGTCTGGGGGCATTTCGTACCGAGTCGCACGCATAGGGAAAAGCCCGCCCTCGTCATTGAATATACTATTTTCCAATGACATCATTCTTTTTATGCTTGGGCATGCCTTGGTGTAGTGACGTTAGGCGGGATATTTACGGTTTTGTTTTCGTTGTATGACGTGTACGAGTGATAATGAGGTTCGAAAACTTTCGTTTCCATTCTTTAAATAATAATGGCAGACGAAACAATTTACATACAGCTTTCTGCAGATGACCTTCTTATTTTATGGAATAAAAAATTATTAAAATCGTCCAAAAGATGCTGTAATTCACAAAAGCAATCTTAAACAATGCTTAGATGGCATAAACAGCTGGTTCGTGACATCAGTGCAAGAACCAAAATACTGCATAAATCAGTAACATTTCAAAATTTTCAGATTTTTGAATTTAATTATGCAGTTATTACAACCTTAAGTTAAACTCAATTAAATTTTGTAATAGTTTATTACTTTAATTTTCTTAAACAGAAACCTGTAAGTAGACATTAACACGCACCCTGATTTCATAAGTTAAGTACAATATACTATTAAGTATTTGTTTTTATGTTACTTTCTGATTATCGAACCCCTAGCCCATGAAACGTCGACAACTCACTTGTAATTTTATGAAATACAAATTTTCTATACCACGTGGGCTCAAACACGTAGATTGATATGCTTCTGTGGGCTGCCTATTGCAGTGGATATACTCCAAAATATGCCCAAAACACAGCAATTCAGAATGTTGAAACCGTGATGCAGATATTTAGAAAGTGACGCAGCCTTGGTTTATCTTAAATTTTTGCCATAATTCTTCAGGAATAATACATTATAAAAAGAGAGAATATTAATGCGAGCTGATCAAACAACTACGAAAAGTATGAACTAACAGCTACGAAATAAAAAAAAATCTATATTGCGTAATGAATCACTACAATTAACATGGATAAGGAACTGTTGAACATATTTTATAGTTATTTTGCAAAGAAATTACACAGAAAAGAAAAATTAAATTAATTAAATTAATTATTAATTAATGGAAATTAATCCATATTGAAATTGCGCATAGGAAAAAGATCAATCAATTAGCCAAGAGCAAAATCCTAGACAAACTAGTGAACACTGGCGAACAATTGATAGTAAGAGTATTGCCAGTATTCATTAAACATTGAACTGCATTGAAACATTGAACATTGAACGCATTGAAAACATGCTTGAAATTTCTAAAAGTTAATATACTCTATATAAAACTTTTAATTTATCTATACATATACTTGAGGGACTGCCTGCCTGAGTGCTTGTTTGTTGGTTTGAATAAGTTTTCGCCTATTTAGAGTCTTAAAACTAAGACAACAAATATTAAAAGATTTTAAAATAAGTTCACAATTGAGTGCTCTTTCACATTTCCAATATTCTGTTTCTTCAATGAAAGAAAAAAGTGTGTTTAATGTCATCATCACAACAATACATTTCGCTGAATATATTACACGTGTATAAGAAAAGAAAACTTCTTCCTTGATAAACACCATTTTTATACAAAGATATAAAACATGTTATATTCTAAAAAATGGGCGATATATTAAATAATTCAGGTACGTGTATCTCTGTTTTTCTTTTCCAAATCCACAGTATTCTATCTTCAAAATCAAATCTTATTTTTTTCAGACTGACCACAGATATCACGAATTTAGTGTATATTATATTAGCTCCCACCATTTTTGCTATTTGAGAAAATTATCTGTCTTATGCTTTTGATGTGTCACGTTTGCAGAGAATGGATATATAATGAAATAATAATGGCAACGCCTTTAATATGAAAGTTCTAAAAAACTCATTTATTGAAAAACTCTGCAGCCAACATTAATGCACATTTATGGAATTAACATGCTGGAGGAAGTTATTATTAATCTCTAAAATAAAACAAATAAATAAATAAGCACTGCATCTTTGACATTAAACCCACCACACAACAGTGGGGGGTGGGGACTCAGTGACAGAAATATATCGCATTGCTTTAATAATATTGCATCTCTAAAAAACACTGCACATTTTACATTAAGCCTTCCAGATGGTATAGTGGTTAGAAGAGCTTACTGCGGTATCGAAGGGCCGGGGTTCGAATTCAGGAGAAAATATGGTTGTAACGGTCCGCTTTTCTTAGGATGCGACGATGGCTGCCTATTAGGTGCCTCCACAATAAGATGCCACCACTTCTGGCCTTAGGAGTGGCCAGTGCGGAATAGGCAAATGCCCACTATTAGATTTAAAGAATATATTTTTTATTAAATTCACCACATGAGAATGTCAAAAGAATGTTATCTCATAGTAACACAAACAGGACGCGCTTTAGTAATAATAATAGTCTTTTCGA
Source organism: Stegodyphus dumicola (assembly GCF_044657685.1). Classification (NCBI taxonomy): domain Eukaryota; kingdom Metazoa; phylum Arthropoda; class Arachnida; order Araneae; family Eresidae; genus Stegodyphus; species Stegodyphus dumicola. The sequence goes on from NC_140780.1 coordinate 165,157,003, forward strand.
TAAGGCTTCAAAATGTAAACAAGCAGTATGAAGGCGTTCCGAAGCATAAGGGAAATGATGTTGTCGCGCCACGATCAAACTGCATGAGAGGTAAGTTTCTCTGTTACGGAATGGCAACGAGAGAGATTGTTGTTCAAAAAGATGGATGATCGAACTGCGTTGTAACGATCATTTTGTGGATGTTGCGTATTGTAAAATGAACCTATTACACTGTGCTAAATAGTATTAAAATGCTATATATTAAAAGATCTTTCGTCTGATTTAAATTTTAACAAACCGCTCATTATTTTCTCTTAAACTCACAATGTTCACGATATTTCTGGCGCCCACCAAGTAGAACGTTATAAGTTCGCAGGTGATTTAAAAAATTGGCCTACGTTTTGGAATCAGTTTAAAAACATACATGAAAATAATAACTTAACGAATGCAGACAAATTCCATTATTTGATACAGTCAACAAAAATTAAATCAGAAGCTAGAGATATTGTAGAATCTTTTCCTGTGACGAACGAAAATTATCCTTTAGCTATAGAAAGCCTCACTGAGAGATATGGCCGTAAAGAACTGTTAATTGATTTTTATGTTCGAGAGTTAATAAAACTTATTTTGGATAACGCAGCGAAAAAGAAGCAGGATTCTTTGAGTAGTTTGTATAACAAACTTTCAACACAACTTAGAGCCCTGAGCAGTCTCGGTGTGACAACTGATCAGTGTGAAACAATTTTATACCCCCTTGTAGAAAGTGCTGTTCCTATTCACGTATTGCGATCGTTTGAAAGACAGCGAAAAATTACTGAATCTGAACGAAACATTTCGAGTCTTGATGCAATAATTGAATTTCTGAAAAGCGAAGTTCAGTCAGAAGAAAAAATAAAATTAAGCAGAGCGGATATTTTTTCTGTGTCTGATCGTAAGCACTTGGCAACTAGCCAAAATATTCCTTCCGCGTCGGATTTGATGAATCACGAAGCAATACCTTCTTGTTCGTTTTGTTTAAAACAACATGAAACGCGTAACTCTAAAAAGGCGTTTTATATTCCGTTAGATGAAAAAATATCTGCGGTAAAAAAGAAAGGTTTATGCAGAATATGCTTGGTTAAAGGTCACCTCGGTAACCAGTGTCGATCAAATGTTAACTGTCAGATTTGTTCAAAAAGACATTTCAAAATTTTTTGTCCTAGTCTTGAATGTAATAAGTCTAGTGAAATGCATAACCATGAAAATGATGAGAAAAAAGAGAAAACAATCGATTCTTTGCATTTGCGTGCTACGAATGAAGTTTTCCTTCAGACCCTGGTTGTAAACATAGAGGGTAAGAATAAAAGGCGTAAAATTAGATTAATGATTGATACGGGTAGCTCAAAAAGTTATGTTTTAAAGTCTACCGCTGAAGAAATGGGTTTTGACTTGCAATGGGAGGAAGAATTTAGTCACTCTTTATTTGGTGGAACGAAAACTGAAATTTATAAACATAAATGTTACAAGATTTATTTGAGTAGCCTTAATGGTAATTATTCGTGTAAATTAGATGCTGTGGACCATGATGTTATTTGTAATGATATTTCAAGCATAAGATACGGTTCTTGGATTCGCGAATTAGGAAATAAAAGAATACGCTTAACTGATACCCAAGGGAATCCAGGCCCTATTAAAGTCATAGGGGCAGACCATAGGGGCAGACGTTGCAGGGAAGTTATTTACTGGCAAACGAGAAGAACTAAGAACAGGTTTAGTGGCTATAGAAACAAAATTGGGTTGGACTTTGATGGGTAAAGTACCTCAATCCGAACATCAGCACAATGTAAATATGACTATAGTTTCTATGTTATCTCAAGAAGACCTGCCTATTTCATCACTATGGGACTTAGAATTATTTGGTATCCGAGATCCTGTTGAACAAAAGACTAAAGAAGAGTCAAGAAGAGCTATTATGGTTCATTTCCAAGAAACAGTTCGTCATTTAGAAAATGGTAGATACGAGGTTGATATGCCTTGGAAGATTGAGCATGCAGTCTTACCTGACAATTCTGACCTATCTTTTAAATAACTCGAATCTACTACGAAGAAGTTGGAAAAAATCGGATATCGTGAAAGGTATCATGAAGTCTTTAATGAATGGCTGCAGGAAGGAGTGATTGAAGAAGTTCCCCAAAAGGAGTTGTCCTTACCCGTTGTTCATTACCTCCCACATCGTCCAGTCATTAAGGAAACGTCCTCACTATCTTCCATGAAAATTAGACCCGTTTTTGATGCTTCGGCAAAGCTTCCTAATCAGCCATCTCTAAATGATTGCTTAGAGACTGGAATTAATTTGATTGAAACTATTTCCTCTATTCTAGCAAGATTCGCTTACATGAAATTGGTGTGATTTCAGACATCAGAAGAGCTTTTTTACAGATATCTCTAAATGAAAGAGATCGAGATTTTTTACGATTTCTTTGGTATGGTGATGATGGTAGAGTGAAGACATTTCGTCACACCCATGTGGTATTTGGTATTACTTGTAGTCCATTTTTGCTGTTGGCGGTTATTGACCATCATTTATCCATAGAATCGTGGAAAGAAAAATATTCTGAAGAATTTCTTAAAAAATTACAAGATAGTTTTTATGTCGATAATTGCGTAACTAGTGTACAAAATAATGCCGAACTAGAAATATTTATCGAATCTGCAACTAATGTAATGAAAGAGGGAATGTTTGATCTCAGAGGATGGGAAAGTTCTGGCATTCCAGAAAGTACAACATCACCTGTATTAGGACTGATTTGAGACAAAGATTTAGATACCTTAGAAATAGACACCGAATCTTTGAAATTTGATGAAAGAGAAAAGGTAACTAAAAGGAAAATACTTTCACTAGTTAGTCGAGTATTTAATCCCATAGGTTTCCTTGCACCTGTTATGATTCAGCCGAAGATTTTGCTGCAGGCCGCTTGGAAGAGCAAAGAATCATGGGGTGATGAATTGAATGATGAAATAAAGAAGAAACTTTTAAAATGGGAAAAACAACTGAAATACTTCAAAAATATAAAAATTCCAAGATGGTTAGGTGTGATGAAGGAATCCAATTTAAGTATCCATACTTTTGTCGATGCCAGTAAGACAGCTTATGCGGCATGCATTTTCTTAAGAAGTGAATCCAGTATGGGTTCAATGGCTCTTCAATTACGTCAAGCCAAATCACGAATAACTCCAACGAAGACTATTACTATACCACGTCTTGAATTAATGGCCGGTACCATAGGTGCTAGGCTGTTTAGTTCTGTGAAGCAAGCTCTGAAACTTCCCAACATCAAGACTTACTTTTGGACAGATTCTTCCACAGTTCTTCTGTGGATAACTCGTCGAGAACAGTGGTCGGTATTCGTTACAAACAGAATAAGTGAAATTAGAAAGTTGAGAACTTCGGAATATTGGTTTCATATTTCAACTGACCAGAATCCAGCAGACATTTTATCAAGAGGTTGTGGACCTAGGCAACTTCAGAAACTCAAGTGGTGGCAAGGGCCAGCCTGGTTGAAGAATTCGAAGGAGCAGTGGCCAAAGTTAGCTGTAAATATTAAAGAGAAAGAAATAGAGATGGAGAAACGAAAGTCAGTCATCTCTGCTAGTAACACAGAGCTAGAGTCAATTCCATTACACTTATTTAGAAGATTCTCTAGATTTTCAAAGATGATTAGGGTTATGGCTTGGATACTGCGTTTTCAACCAAAGGCCAAAGACTTAAGAAAATGTACGGAACTTAAAAATGAAGAATTGTTAAATGCACAAAAGATTATTTTCCGTGTAATACAAAAGGAATGTTACTCTAATGAAGAAACACGAAAAAATTTGAAAGGTCTTCTAATATTTGAAGATGAAGAAGGAATTTTACGATTGAAGTCCAGATTGATAAATGAGGAAGAATCGAAAGATTTTATTTCTCCAATAATTCTACCATCGAAACACCTGGCAGTGAGAAGATTTATAGCCCAAGAACATATTGCTAACAAGCATGCTGGGACATTAACTCTACTGACTATTTGACGGGAAAGATTTTGGATAGTAAAAGGGAAAAGAATTGTCCGGAGTGTTATCAAAGAATGCTTAACATGTAAAAGGCAAAAGGTAAAACATCTTGAGATGCCTTTTCCGCCTCTTCCAAAAGACCGAACAGAAGTAGCAGCAGTTTTTCAAGTATCGGGTGTAGATATAGCTGGACCTCTGTTGACTAACTCTAAACAAAAGGTGTGGATAGTACTTTTTACTTGCGCCGTATTTAGAGCTGTCCATCTTGAGCTAATACCTTCACTGAGTACCAATGACTTCATCCAAGCTATGCGTAGGTTTATAGCCAGAAGAGGACGAATTTCTGTGATGTATTCAGACAATGGTACTAATTTTACAGGACTAAATAATGCTCTGAAACAATTAGATTGGACTACAATTGAAAGTGAATTTAGAGTCAACGAAATTCGTTGGAAGTTTAACCCACCCTCCTCTCCATGGTGGGGAGGCTTCTGGGAACGCTTGATTGGGATTTTGAAAGATCTTTTGAGAAAAAATCTTGGACTCTCCTGTTTGTCTTACGAGGAATTGCAGACTCTCGTCTGTGAATGCGAATATATCATGAACAGCAGACCATTAACTTACATATCCGACGAACAAGATCTGAAGACCTTAACCCCCTCATTTTTTCTTCAGGACATTCCATTAAATGATGTTCCTGACTTGGATCAAATTGAAAAGACTAATATTGTTTTGAGATGGAGACATATTCAAAAGGTTCGTGAAAATCTAAAACGAAGGTTTAAAAGGGAGTATCTGGGTTTCCTTCGTTCTTCAGTTAACAAAAGAGAAGATAAAATACATGTAGGTGACATAGTGTTGATTGGTACAGACGATAAAAAAAAGCTCCATTGGCTGCTAGGGAGAGTACTGGAACTCTTTCCAGGAAAAGATGGAATCATCCGACTTGTGAAACTGCGAACTGAAAAGGGAAACATATTAAGACCAATCCAACGACTGTACCCTTTGGAATTGACACCAAATTACGAGCAAGTCGTATCGGAACCTCAGAAGGTTCCGGAAGTGGTAGCTGAAAATCCTGAGCTTAATACTGACTCTAATGAAACTGTTCGGGTGTCTCGCTCAGGACGAAAAATTAAACCAGTTAACAGACTGGACTTATAAACTTCTAAACAAACTTTTGAACTTTCTGTGTTTGAACTCTAAAATATTGATTTCAATTTGCATTTTAATATTTTGAAATATTTCTATTATTATTTGTACGTTATTATTATCTGAAATTGTATGTATGTATTATCCTGATGTTATTGTTTTGAGTTTGTATCCCCAAACTCAAGGTGGGGAGAATGTCGCGCCACGATCAAACTGCATGAGAGGTAAGTTTCTCTGTTACGGAATGGCAACGAGAGAGATTGTTGTTCAAAAAGATGGATGATCGAACTGCGTTGTAACGATCATTTTGTGGATGTTGCGTATTTTAAAATGAACCTATTACACTGTGCTAAATAGTATTAAAATGCTATATATTAAAAGATCTTTCGTCTGATTTAAATTTTAACAAACCGCTCATTATTTTCTCTTAAACTCACAATGTTCACAATAGATGTCGTGGGAAGGCATATCCAATCATGAGGACGGATTTCCCCCTAATCGATATCCCCCTATGCGATTCAAAATGCTTATATGAGGCCTGGGCTCGAATCCCGGAGAAGACATGCCCGTCGCTTCATAGAAGGCAACGACCACCTGCTAAGTGCCCCAATAAAAAGACCATCGCCTCCGGTCTTGGTAGTAGCCAACGCCTATAAATGGCTAGAACCCACCATTGAGGCGGAAAAAATATTGCTCCTAATTCACGTTGTACACGAGGACATCAATGTAAATAGCATGAAAAGTGTTCGTGTAATCTCTGGGAGTTAAACTGGAATGAACTGCTGGACTCTGTGGAGTTTATACACTTCTATATATTCTTCATTTGTAAAGACTGAAAACGAAGCGCAGTTAAATAGACAATTTACAAGTACCAAATGAGAATATGTGAGAAGAAATAAGAAAGCAAATATTAGCTTGCCATTAGGAAGTTTATTATTGTTCTGTTACAAAACGCTGCCAAAAAAAATCAAGGGTCTAGGTTGCCTATTAAGGTTTCTTTGTCTAGCAATAAAACTTTGCTTCCGCCGACTTTTTTTATGTCATAGTGTGAAAGCAAGAAACATTGAAAGAATGTTGATAGAGTTCTGCTATCTAAAACTTATGCGTATTTTAAGCATGTATTTTACCAAAGAATTTTTAAATTTTATGAAGATATGAAAGCTAAAATTCACATGGAGTAAACATTCTTTTTTATTACTGGCAGTTATGTTAAAGCAATTAGTCTTGAAAGTTCGTTCTTCTTCGGTGTCTCTAGATGGCACAGCAATAATGCTTCTAATCTGAAAGTTCATGAGGCATCTTTCCCTAATAACAATGTAATTGGGCTATTTTTCAGCCTTAAAAGAAAGAATGGTTCTAAAATATCTTTCTTTTCAGCATTTGTCTTTACCTCAATTCTTGTCTTCAATAAATATTCATGTCAATAACAATCAATGCTACACTAACTAATCGAACTCTTTTTAAAATAAAGCTAAGTATTCAGTTGCTGCAGGAATATAAACACTTGCCTGTTCACCAAAAGTTTTAAAACTGAGAATTTTTACCTGATTTTTAGTTCAGGTAAGAATTTTCAGTAAAAATTCTTTTTTTCGATTTGAAAATCGAAAAGCCAGTTCCTGTCTAACAGGTAAGGAAAGGTCACACCTGCTTTACTTTTTTATCTTAATAGGAAAAGAAGAAAAAAAAAAAAAAAAAAAAAAAAAAAAAAAAAGATGCATATATTATATAGATAGATCAAAATGACGCTTTCGTTTTTGAATACTTCCATTCACTTTTTCCCCTTCGATAAGCATTACAATTCTGCATTAACAATTCGATTCAAGGTAGATCAAAATGTAAACTGTTTTGCAATCTTTACTCTTACCGCTAAAGAATTAAAACAAAAGACGATAGCGAAAATGTCGGCCTGGCTGATTTAAGCTTTTACTTTCGCTTAAATTTATATTTTTGTTTTGATGTTTATGTTTCCAGTTTCGTTGCGATTTTTAAATGATCGTCAGTTTAAAACTTTAATTAGTAATAGCATAAAAAAAACTTTCGAATTTTGAATTTTTGTTGCATTCTTTAAAACAATTAAAGTTTATTTAAGGAAGTATTTAAGGGAAGTTCATACATCATGCAAAAACATTTATGCTATTCTACCCCATGAAAAATTTACTCTCCAAAATAGAGTCAAGCAATTAGGATTTTTTATTTATCATTCAACAGAATTAATAAATAAATTAAATTAGATATATACAGCGTTTGATATATAAAACGATCCTTTTCTGGGATATCCTATTCCTATCGTCCAAACGATTTTTTTGTGCTTTATTCTGAATAAAATTAGTGTTCTGCTTTTGAATAAATAATTCAATGAGCCCTAGATGTTCATCTTCATCGCATTGATGAGGTGTCATGCGAAGGTAATTAAAAGAAATTTCGTTTCGTTCAAGCGCATTTCTTCAATTAAATTATTTGCGTTTCCTTGCTGCAATCATCTCTCATATTAATATAAACCACTGCATTCTGCTTCTCTACACAAAGCAAGAAATAAGTTTTAATCGAACAGAAATTAAATCCATTTTAATTAAAAAATGTAATCGTAACAAGTCAAAATACCACACAAAATTTCACTTCTCCCCTCAAGTTTCCTATATGAAGCGCCATCTACTGCAAGCATATTGTAACGTCGTCAGCTATTTTCCCACGGGCTCCCACGAAGTCTGGGAAAAGGAGACTTCAAATGGGCGCCAGATGACCACCCTGATGACACTTACGAATTCTTGAGGTCGAACGTGACCCCCAACAAAGTGCGGAAAGCATATTGTTTTTACGAAAGGAGAAAACTTTCATACAAGTTCTCACGGGTTGTGGAGTGTCCATTGTGTGTATGCGACAGACTGTCGCCAACTGCCTGTTTCTCGAAATAATTTAGATAGACCTCCCAAAAAGACGTTCTGAATTTTCCCACGGAAAATTTCAGTTTCTCAGGCTGTCAAGACAGTATCTGAGAACAATCAGCGCCTGTTGACCAATGGAGAGATGCTCCGAAAAAGACGTTTAGCGAATCACTGCAGCAGACGCACAAGACACGCCCAGAAAACCTGGACATAAAAACAGTGAGTGAAAATAATTAGAGAGTTTTTTTAGTCTGAAGGATACGCAGTCGTTGCGTAGAGAAGAGAGAGCCTTTCTCTTGTATTTTACGGCTCTTCCCGAGTCGCTAGTAAGCTTTAGAGAGCCCCTTTCTCTCTTGTGTATTTTACGGCTCGTCCCGAGTCACTACTAAGCTCTGTCAAGAGCGGAAAAAGAAACCCTCAAGGAAGCGTAGCCGGACTTTTTCTCCGCTACCTCTGTTTGAACTCAAGTGATTATCGTTTCCTTTTGGAAAAGGACTACTTTGCTAAGCAAACTACTTTGTTATGATAAGCAGTTGAACTTACCTTAAAATTCAATTTGTGAAATTTAACACTTACCTTATTTTCAATCACGCTACCAATAAAAATTGCTACAGCTAAAATCGCTACAGCTAGAAGGTATGTGTTAATTGGTGGCAGCGGTGGGATCGTAAAAACCCAATAGACAAACAAAGACGTGATCGTTTTGGAGAACCGTCCCGGTTCTTATCTTCATTCAGAATCAGCCGATTCTAGCAGTAGAAAAGAATTCTTTCGCAGTAAAGTTTGGAGAGTTTAACCAGCAGCTGAAAAGGGATCATCAATGAGAAGCGTTCGTGAAGAATCAACTACTACAAAGACTAGTTCCGGAAGTGCCTGGGAAAGAGTGTGAAGTAAAATTCTCCCTCGGGTGTAAAGACAAGACACAAGAAGTCCAGACAAGAGTGAAGTGTTGTGAATTCGCGTTTTGTGTTTACCACCCTCTGTGCAGTGAAAGTGCTTTTGGTGTTTAGTGAAAGAAGAATCGCCCAGTCGACTATTGTTCAATTGGTTTCCTTCTTCGGTCATTGAATCGCGTGTGCAAATAGAAAAGAAAGGAAAGAAGAGCTGTTATTTTTTTTGTCTGCAATGGGTAAGTTGATATGGCATTATCTTTTTAAAGAGGCATTTTAATGGAGTTTGTTTTTTGTGTATCGAAATTATATGTTTAAATGGTTACTCGTAAATGTTTTGTTTTTGATGAGTAGAGAATTTTATAATAGTATTTTCAACCTTTAGAAAGCACGCATCAGTTGTAAATTGAGTCAATAAGTATTGCTCTTTGTGACTAATATTCTTTTGCCAATAAGTATTTAGCAAATTTTTTTATATACTGCATTAAGTATGGTTATGTGTTAAGCTGCAACAGATTATTTAAGAAATGCTTAATTTACTTTAATTTTTTTCCCCTATGTTGCTAATGGTACGTATTTTATGTCATACATACCATAAATTGCATTGCTATGTTGTTTTACTGTAGTATTTCTGGATAGTGTGAAACTTTCAGAGTAGACAAACTGGTACCTTTAGTTTATTTTATTGTATCATTTTAAAATTTTGTCACTGGCAAAATGTCATATCTTGGCAAGGGTAGAAAGCAAGACCTCATAAATCTGTCTGTAGAATTAGGTCTAGAAGTTCCTCCAAATGCAAAAATACAAGATCTTAAAAACCTCATTGTACAGAGCCCTCAGTATGACGAAAAATTCGTCGAGGCAACACTAGAGTCGATTATCGAAGCGCGAATCGAAGCGCGAATCGAACAACATAGACGCGAAGAAGCCGAAGAGCGTAAACTTGAAAGGGAAAAGGAGAGAGAATTTGAATTAGAACGTCTAAGGTTGACAAACGCCAATAATGGCAGAGAAAATTCTCAAAATAATATTCCGAGATCTATGAGAGATTTGCAAAATTTAGTGCAGAGATATAATCCCGAATCATCGGATATTTCGCTTTACTTAGCGATGTTTGAGCGTCAAGCTCGCAAAGCGAAGGTAGAGGAAGGAGACTGGGTGTCGCATTTGATGGCTCTATTGCCAATGGACATTGTTTCTATTATTCTACGAGAGCCGGAACAGGAGCTAGATAATTACTCCTACGTAAAGAAAATTCTTTTGCAGCGGTTTAAGTTGAACCCAGAGGCGTTCCGCGTCAAATTTGTTCAACACCAGCGTCGTGCGGGTAGTTTATATAAAGACTTTGCTTTTGAGTTAAAAAACTATCTAGATGAATGGTTAAACGGAGTAGACGTACGAGATTTCGATGCGCTAAAAGACTTAATGCTGACGGATCAAATTAAACGTCGAGTAAACAGCGAAATTCGCGAACACTTCGTGGATGAGTGGCCGAGTATAATATCTTCTGCCGAACTAGTGAAGAAATTAGATGAATATGAAGCAGTACGAAAGTCCGTAAAAAAACCAACAGGTTTTACTAAAAATACCGAACAGGATTCAAATATTAACGAAAGGAAAAAAGGAGAATTTTCAGATCGAGTACGTCGCCAGGATAATGTTTCGAAAGAAAAAACTGCGGAGAAATGGAAGTCAAGTGTTTTCGAACAACGGAGAATACCTAGATGTTATGAATGTAATTCAGATAGTCATCTCCGACCTCAGTGTCCTCGGTTAAAAAGACAAGAGGCCGCTGAAGTTGTAAACAAACTAGGCATTTCAGGATCTCCAGATACATGGCTAGCTCCCTATATGAGTATAGCGAGAGTAAATAATCGAGAAATGCCTGTACTCCGAGATACTGGCTCCACAATCGATCTGATCGGATTGGACCAAGTAACACATCAGATGCTTCTAGGAGAGACAGTGTGGGTTAAGCAGCCGCTAAATTTACATCCCTGGTGTTTACCCTTGGCTCGAATTGAATTAGAGGGAGAGGACTTTGGGAAAGTCATTACTAAAGCCGCAGTGATTAGCTCCGACCTGAATCAAGAATATTATCTACTGGGAAATCGAACAGCCCGATTGATAGAACAGAATAAAATGCAGCCCCATAAAATCAATGCTGTTATGACTCGCAGTCAAACGAAAGCTTGCAGCAGGAAAGAAAATTCCCCTAGCCAAGGTCCAGAGAACAACGAAGTTGAGCGCCCCGCGGGGCGAATGAATGACGAGGAGGAGGGTGAAATTTTCCCCGTCCAGTCAGCTAACGTCCGAGGCAAAGAAAGGGTGAAGTGTCCTCACCCTTCGGAGAACAGGTCAAGAAATGGACAAATCAAGATAACAAAAGGGGTCATTAACCCACGAAGTGCATGGACTTCTTTAGATTTACGAAGAAAGCGAAACATTTCTAAGAAAAAAACGCTGGTCCGTCAGGACGAATTTTTGTCTGGAATCCCGGAAGAAAGAACTCAGAAAGAAAGAAGTGCAGGAAGACCCCCGGAGCGTTTCCATTCACGATGTGCTGTTCGGAAATCTGAAACTGAACATCGAAATCGAACAGATCACTGGCAAAGTAGTTTTCAAGATAGAAACACAAAATATTTAGCCGTAAGTGGGAAACCCACAGACATAATGAAAGCTCATAGGTGCGAAAACGCACCAAATAAATTGAGATTTTATCTGAATTAGGTACCAATAGGAGCCGACAACTTGTTTTGAGTACAATAATTTTTTGTTTGTTTTGTTTATTGTAGTACTTTGTATTTGTATATTGAGTGTTGATCCTTTTAGAATTACTTAGGACTTATTGTGTTCCTTAGCTTTATAGTACAGTTGCAACCTTATAACTTTGAGGTAGTTTACCGCCCAGGCAAATTGAATAAAAATGCTGATGGGCTGAGTCGTTTCGAATCGGGCGAAACATAGAGTGTATAAGAGGTGATCATGCCAGTTTCTTATCTGAATAAGTATTTTGTATACAGTAAAAGTGTAATATAAGAATATATCATCAGTTATTTTGTCCCTTTGTTAAGAATATTTGTGATGTGTATGTATATATATATGTGTGTGATTCTGATTTTAAATATTCCATTAATTCTCGCCTCTAAAGTTAATGCCTTATTGACTTATATGTGAACTTTACAATAGTGACATTACTAGTACTGTTATTAATCAATGTAGCTGTGTTCCTGTAAAGGTGTGTTTGAAAGTGTTATCGAGAGAACAGTTTATTTCGTGTCATTTTTTAAGTTAGTGCAATGATGAGGAGAACTTTCCTCTTCGTTTCAACTCGAGAAAAGTTCTTCCGAAGGGGGAAGGAATCTATAGCAGTAACGTCGTCAGCTATTTTCCCACGGGTTCCCACGAAGTCTGGGAAAAGGAGACTTCAAATGGGCGCCAGATGACCACCCTGATGACACTTACGAATTCTTGAGGTCGAACGTGACCCCCAACAAAGTGCGGAAAGCATATTGTTTTTACGAAAGGAGAAAACTTTCATACAAGTTCTCACGGGTTGTGGAGTGTCCATTGTGTGTATGCGACAGACTGTCGCCAACTGCCTGTTTCTCGAAATAATTTAGATAGACCTCCCAAAAAGACGTTCTGAATTTTCCCACGGAAAATTTCAGTTTCTCAGGCTGTCAAGACAGTATCTGAGAACAATCAGCGCCTGTTGACCAATGGAGAGATGCTCCGAAAAAGACGTTTAGCGAATCACTGCAGCAGACGCACAAGACACGCCCAGAAAACCTGGACATAAAAACAGTGAGTGAAAATAATTAGAGAGTTTTTTTAGTCTGAAGGATACGCAGTCGTTGCGTAGAGAAGAGAGAGCCTTTCTCTTGTATTTTACGGCTCTTCCCGAGTCGCTAGTAAGCTTTAGAGAGCCCCTTTCTCTCTTGTGTATTTTACGGCTCGTCCCGAGTCACTACTAAGCTCTGTCAAGAGCGGAAAAAGAAACCCTCAAGGAAGCGTAGCCGGACTTTTTCTCCGCTACCTCTGTTTGAACTCAAGTGATTATCGTTTCCTTTTGGAAAAGGACTACTTTGCTAAGCAAACTACTTTGTTATGATAAGCAGTTGAACTTACCTTAAAATTCAATTTGTGAAATTTAACACTTACCTTATTTTCAATCACGCTACCAATAAAAATTGCTACAGCTAAAATCGCTACAGCTAGAAGGTATGTGTTAATTGGTGGCAGCGGTGGGATCGTAAAAACCCAATAGACAAACAAAGACGTGATCGTTTTGGAGAACCGTCCCGGTTCTTATCTTCATTCAGAATCAGCCGATTCTAGCAGTAGAAAAGAATTCTTTCGCAGTAAAGTTTGGAGAGTTTAACCAGCAGCTGAAAAGGGATCATCAATGAGAAGCGTTCGTGAAGAATCAACTACTACAAAGACTAGTTCCGGAAGTGCCTGGGAAAGAGTGTGAAGTAAAATTCTCCCTCGGGTGTAAAGACAAGACACAAGAAGTCCAGACAAGAGTGAAGTGTTGTGAATTCGCGTTTTGTGTTTACCACCCTCTGTGCAGTGAAAGTGCTTTTGGTGTTTAGTGAAAGAAGAATCGCCCAGTCGACTATTGTTCAATTGGTTTCCTTCTTCGGTCATTGAATCGCGTGTGCAAATAGAAAAGAAAGGAAAGAAGAGCTGTTATTTTTTTTGTCTGCAATGGGTAAGTTGATATGGCATTATCTTTTTAAAGAGGCATTTTAATGGAGTTTGTTTTTTGTGTATCGAAATTATATGTTTAAATGGTTACTCGTAAATGTTTTGTTTTTGATGAGTAGAGAATTTTATAATAGTATTTTCAACCTTTAGAAAGCACGCATCAGTTGTAAATTGAGTCAATAAGTATTGCTCTTTGTGACTAATATTCTTTTGCCAATAAGTATTTAGCAAATTTTTTTATATACTGCATTAAGTATGGTTATGTGTTAAGCTGCAACAGATTATTTAAGAAATGCTTAATTTACTTTAATTTTTTTTTCCTATGTTGCTAATGGTACGTATTTTATGTCATACATACCATAAATTGCATTGCTATGTTGTTTTACTGTAGTATTTCTGGATAGTGTGAAACTTTCAGAGTAGACAAACTGGTACCTTTAGTTTATTTTATTGTATCATTTTAAAATTTTGTCACTGGCAAAATGTCATATCTTGGCAAGGGTAGAAAGCAAGACCTCATAAATCTGTCTGTAGAATTAGGTCTAGAAGTTCCTCCAAATGCAAAAATACAAGATCTTAAAAACCTCATTGTACAGAGCCCTCAGTATGACGAAAAATTCGTCGAGGCAACACTAGAGTCGATTATCGAAGCGCGAATCGAAGCGCGAATCGAACAACATAGACGCGAAGAAGCCGAAGAGCGTAAACTTGAAAGGGAAAAGGAGAGAGAATTTGAATTAGAACGTCTAAGGTTGACAAACGCCAATAATGGCAGAGAAAATTCTCAAAATAATATTCCGAGATCTATGAGAGATTTGCAAAATTTAGTGCAGAGATATAATCCCGAATCATCGGATATTTCGCTTTACTTAGCGATGTTTGAGCGTCAAGCTCGCAAAGCGAAGGTAGAGGAAGGAGACTGGGTGTCGCATTTGATGGCTCTATTGCCAATGGACATTGTTTCTATTATTCTACGAGAGCCGGAACAGGAGCTAGATAATTACTCCTACGTAAAGAAAATTCTTTTGCAGCGGTTTAAGTTGAACCCAGAGGCGTTCCGCGTCAAATTTGTTCAACACCAGCGTCGTGCGGGTAGTTTATATAAAGACTTTGCTTTTGAGTTAAAAAACTATCTAGATTAATGGTTAAACGGAGTAGACGTACGAGATTTCGATGCGCTAAAAGACTTAATGCTGACGGATCAAATTAAACGTCGAGTAAACAGCGAAATTCGCGAACACTTCGTGGATGAGTGGCCGAGTATAATATCTTCTGCCGAACTAGTGAAGAAATTAGATGAATATGAAGCAGTACGAAAGTCCGTAAAAAAACCAACAGGTTTTACTAAAAATACCGAACAGGATTCAAATATTAACGAAAGGAAAAAAGGAGAATTTTCAGATCGAGTACGTCGCCAGGATAATGTTTCGAAAGAAAAAACTGCGGAGAAATGGAAGTCAAGTGTTTTCGAACAACGGAGAATACCTAGATGTTATGAATGTAATTCAGATAGTCATCTCCGACCTCAGTGTCCTCGGTTAAAAAGACAAGAGGCCGCTGAAGTTGTAAACAAACTAGGCATTTCAGGATCTCCAGATACATGGCTAGCTCCCTATATGAGTATAGCGAGAGTAAATAATCGAGAAATGCCTGTACTCCGAGATACTGGCTCCACTATCGATCTGATCGGATTGGACCAAGTAACACATCAGATGCTTCTAGGAGAGACAGTGTGGGTTAAGCAGCCGCTAAATTTACATCCCTGGTGTTTACCCTTGGCTCGAATTGAATTAGAGGGAGAGGACTTTGGGAAAGTCATTACTAAAGCCGCAGTGATTAGCTCCGACCTGAATCAAGAATATTATCTGCTGGGAAATCGAACAGCCCGATTGATAGAACAGAATAAAATGCAGCCCCATAAAATCAATGCTGTTATGACTCGCAGTCAAACGAAAGCTTGCAGCAGGAAAGAAAATTCCCCTAGCCAAGGTCCAGAGAACAACGAAGTTGAGCGCCCCGCGGGGCGAATGAATGACGAGGAGGAGGGTGAAATTTTCCCCGTCCAGTCAGCTAACGTCCGAGGCAAAGAAAGGGTGAAGTGTCCTCACCCTTCGGAGAATAGGTCAAGAAATGGACAAATCAAGATAACAAAAGGGGTCATTAACCCACGAAGTGCATGGACTTCTTTAGATTTACGAAGAAAGCGAAACATTTCTAAGAAAAAAACGCTGGTCCGTCAGGACGAATTTTTGTCTGGAATCCCGGAAGAAAGAACTCAGAAAGAAAGAAGTGCAGGAAGACCCCCGGAGCGTTTCCATTCACGATGTGCTGTTCGGAAATCTGAAACTGAACATCGAAATCGAACAGATCACTGGCAAAGTAGTTTTCAAGATAGAAACACAAAATATTTAGCCGTAAGTGGGAAACCCACAGACATAATGAAAGCTCATAGGTGCGAAAACGCACCAAATAAATTGAGATTTTATCTGAATTAGGTACCAATAGGAGCCGACAACTTGTTTTGAGTACAATAATTTTTTGTTTGTTTTGTTTATTGTAGTACTTTGTATTTGTATATTGAGTGTTGATCCTTTTAGAATTACTTAGGACTTATTGTGTTCCTTAGCTTTATAGTACAGTTGCAACCTTATAACTTTGAGGTAGTTTACCGCCCAGGCAAATTGAATAAAAATGCTGATGGGCTGAGTCGTTTCGAATCGGGCGAAACATAGAGTGTATAAGAGGTGATCATGCCAGTTTCTTATCTGAATAAGTATTTTGTATACAGTAAAAGTGTAATATAAGAATATATCATCAGTTATTTTGTCCCTTTGTTAAGAATATTTGTGATGTGTATGTATATATATATGTGTGTGATTCTGATTTTAAATATTCCATTAATTCTCGCCTCTAAAGTTAATGCCTTATTGACTTATATGTGAACTTTACAATAGTGACATTACTAGTACTGTTATTAATCAATGTAGCTGTGTTCCTGTAAAGGTGTGTTTGAAAGTGTTATCGAGAGAACAGTTTATTTCGTGTCATTTTTTAAGTTAGTGCAATGATGAGGAGAACTTTCCTCTTCGTTTCAACTCGAGAAAAGTTCTTCCGAAGGGGGAAGGAATCTATAGCAGTAACGTCGTCAGCTATTTTCCCACGGGTTCCCACGAAGTCTGGGAAAAGGAGACTTCAAATGGGCGCCAGATGACCACCCTGATGACACTTACGAATTCTTGAGGTCGAACGTGACCCCCAACAAAGTGCGGAAAGCATATTGTTTTTACGAAAGGAGAAAACTTTCATACAAGTTCTCACGGGTTGTGGAGTGTCCATTGTGTGTATGCGACAGACTGTCGCCAACTGCCTGTTTCTCGAAATAATTTAGATAGACCTCCCAAAAAGACGTTCTGAATTTTCCCACGGAAAATTTCAGTTTCTCAGGCTGTCAAGACAGTATCTGAGAACAATCAGCGCCTGTTGACCAATGGAGAGATGCTCCGAAAAAGACGTTTAGCGAATCACTGCAGCAGAC
This sequence comes from Stegodyphus dumicola, assembly GCF_044657685.1. Classification (NCBI taxonomy): domain Eukaryota; kingdom Metazoa; phylum Arthropoda; class Arachnida; order Araneae; family Eresidae; genus Stegodyphus; species Stegodyphus dumicola. The sequence continues at coordinate 165,174,183 of NC_140780.1, forward strand.
GCACAAGACACGCCCAGAAAACCTGGACATAAAAACAGTGAGTGAAAATAATTAGAGAGTGTTTTTAGTCTGAAGGATACGCAGTCGTTGCGTAGAGAAGAGAGAGCCTTTCTCTTGTATTTTACGGCTCTTCCCGAGTCGCTAGTAAGCTTTAGAGAGCCCCTTTCTCTCTTGTGTATTTTACGGCTCGTCCCGAGTCACTACTAAGCTCTGTCAAGAGCGGAAAAAGAAACCCTCAAGGAAGCGTAGCCGGACTTTTTCTCCGCTACCTCTGTTTGAACTCAAGTGATTATCGTTTCCTTTTGGAAAAGGACTACTTTGCTAAGCAAACTACTTTGTTATGATAAGCAGTTGAACTTACCTTAAAATTCAATTTGTGAAATTTAACACTTACCTTATTTTCAATCACGCTACCAATAAAAATTGCTACAGCTAAAATCGCTACAGCTAGAAGGTATGTGTTAATTGGTGGCAGCGGTGGGATCGTAAAAACCCAATAGACAAACAAAGACGTGATCGTTTTGGAGAACCGTCCCGGTTCTTATCTTCATTCAGAATCAGCCGATTCTAGCAGTAGAAAAGAATTCTTTCGCAGTAAAGTTTGGAGAGTTTAACCAGCAGCTGAAAAGGGATCATCAATGAGAAGCGTTCGTGAAGAATCAACTACTACAAAGACTAGTTCCGGAAGTGCCTGGGAAAGAGTGTGAAGTAAAATTCTCCCTCGGGTGTAAAGACAAGACACAAGAAGTCCAGACAAGAGTGAAGTGTTGTGAATTCGCGTTTTGTGTTTACCACCCTCTGTGCAGTGAAAGTGCTTTTGGTGTTTAGTGAAAGAAGAATCGCCCAGTCGACTATTGTTCAATTGGTTTCCTTCTTCGGTCATTGAATCGCGTGTGCAAATAGAAAAGAAAGGAAAGAAGAGCTGTTATTTTTTTTGTCTGCAATGGGTAAGTTGATATGGCATTATCTTTTTAAAGAGGCATTTTAATGGAGTTTGTTTTTTGTGTATCGAAATTATATGTTTAAATGGTTACTCGTAAATGTTTTGTTTTTGATGAGTAGAGAATTTTATAATAGTATTTTCAACCTTTAGAAAGCACGCATCAGTTGTAAATTGAGTCAATAAGTATTGCTCTTTGTGACTAATATTCTTTTGCCAATAAGTATTTAGCAAATTTTTTTATATACTGCATTAAGTATGGTTATGTGTTAAGCTGCAACAGATTATTTAAGAAATGCTTAATTTACTTTAATTTTTTTTTCCTATGTTGCTAATGGTACGTATTTTATGTCATACATACCATAAATTGCATTGCTATGTTGTTTTACTGTAGTATTTCTGGATAGTGTGAAACTTTCAGAGTAGACAAACTGGTACCTTTAGTTTATTTTATTGTATCATTTTAAAATTTTGTCACTGGCAAAATGTCATATCTTGGCAAGGGTAGAAAGCAAGACCTCATAAATCTGTCTGTAGAATTAGGTCTAGAAGTTCCTCCAAATGCAAAAATACAAGATCTTAAAAACCTCATTGTACAGAGCCCTCAGTATGACGAAAAATTCGTCGAGGCAACACTAGAGTCGATTATCGAAGCGCGAATCGAACAACATAGACGCGAAGAAGCCGAAGAGCGTAAACTTGAAAGGGAAAAGGAGAGAGAATTTGAATTAGAACATCTAAGGTTGACAAACGCCAATAATGGCAGAGAAAATTCTCAAAATAATATTCCGAGATCTATGAGAGATTTGCAAAATTTAGTGCAGAGATATAATCCCGAATCATCGGATATTTCGCTTTACTTAGCGATGTTTGAGCGTCAAGCTCGCAAAGCGAAGGTAGAGGAAGGAGACTGGGTGTCGCATTTGATGGCTCTATTGCCAATGGACATTGTTTCTATTATTCTACGAGAGCCGGAACAGGAGCTAGATAATTACTCCTACGTAAAGAAAATTCTTTTGCAGCGGTTTAAGTTGAACCCAGAGGCGTTCCGCGTCAAATTTGTTCAACACCAGCGTCGTGCGGGTAGTTTATATAAAGACTTTGCTTTTGAGTTAAAAAACTATCTAGATGAATGGTTAAACGGAGTAGACGTACGAGATTTCGATGCGCTAAAAGACTTAATGCTGACGGATCAAATTAAACGTCGAGTAAACAGCGAAATTCGCGAACACTTCGTGGATGAGTGGCCGAGTATAATATCTTCTGCCGAACTAGTGAAGAAATTAGATGAATATGAAGCAGTACGAAAGTCCGTAAAAAAACCAACAGGTTTTACTAAAAATACCGAACAGGATTCAAATATTAACGAAAGGAAAAAAGGAGAATTTTCAGATCGAGTACGTCGCCAGGATAATGTTTCGAAAGAAAAAACTGCGGAGAAATGGAAGTCAAGTGTTTTCGAACAACGGAGAATACCTAGATGTTATGAATGTAATTCAGATAGTCATCTCCGACCTCAGTGTCCTCGGTTAAAAAGACAAGAGGCCGCTGAAGTTGTAAACAAACTAGGCATTTCAGGATCTCCAGATACATGGCTAGCTCCCTATATGAGTATAGCGAGAGTAAATAATCGAGAAATGCCTGTACTCCGAGATACTGGCTCCACTATCGATCTGATCGGATTGGACCAAGTAACACATCAGATGCTTCTAGGAGAGACAGTGTGGGTTAAGCAGCCGCTAAATTTACATCCCTGGTGTTTACCCTTGGCTCGAATTGAATTAGAGGGAGAGGACTTTGGGAAAGTCATTACTAAAGCCGCAGTGATTAGCTCCGACCTGAATCAAGAATATTATCTGCTGGGAAATCGAACAGCCCGATTGATAGAACAGAATAAAATGCAGCCCCATAAAATCAATGCTGTTATGACTCGCAGTCAAACGAAAGCTTGCAGCAGGAAAGAAAATTCCCCTAGCCAAGGTCCAGAGAACAACGAAGTTGAGCGCCCCGCGGGGCGAATGAATGACGAGGAGGAGGGTGAAATTTTCCCCGTCCAGTCAGCTAACGTCCGAGGCAAAGAAAGGGTGAAGTGTCCTCACCCTTCGGAGAACAGGTCAAGAAATGGACAAATCAAGATAACAAAAGGGGTCATTAACCCACGAAGTGCATGGACTTCTTTAGATTTACGAAGAAAGCGAAACATTTCTAAGAAAAAAACGCTGGTCCGTCAGGACGAATTTTTGTCTGGAATCCCGGAAGAAAGAACTCAGAAAGAAAGAAGTGCAGGAAGACCCCCGGAGCGTTTCCATTCACGATGTGCTGTTCGGAAATCTGAAACTGAACATCGAAATCGAACAGATCACTGGCAAAGTAGTTTTCAAGATAGAAACACAAAATATTTAGCCGTAAGTGGGAAACCCACAGACATAATGAAAGCTCATAGGTGCGAAAACGCACCAAATAAATTGAGATTTTATCTGAATTAGGTACCAATAGGAGCCGACAACTTGTTTTGAGTACAATAATTTTTTGTTTTTTTTTTTTATTGTAGTACTTTGTATTTGTATATTGAGTGTTGATCCTTTTAGAATTACTTAGGACTTATTGTGTTCCTTAGCTTTATAGTACAGTTGCAACCTTATAACTTTGAGGTAGTTTACGACCCAGGCAAATTGAATAAAAATGCTGATGGGCTGAGTCGTTTCGAATCGGGCGAAACATAGAGTGTATAAGAGGTGATCATGCCAGTTTCTTATCTGAATAAGTATTTTGTATACAGTAAAAGTGTAATATAAGAATATATCATCAGTTATTTTGTCCCTTTGTTAAGAATATTTGTGATGTGTATGTATATATATATGTGTGTGATTCTGATTTTAAATATTCCATTAATTCTCGCCTCTAAAGTTAATGCCTTATTGACTTATATGTGAACTTTTCAATAGTGACATTACTAGTACAGTTATTAATCAATGTAGCTGTGTTCCTGTAAAGGTGTGTTTGAAAGTGTTATCGAGAGAACAGTTTATTTCGTGTCATTTTTTAAGTTAGTGCAATGATGAGGAGAACTTTCCTCTTCGTTTCAACTCGAGAAAAGTTCTTCCGAAGGGGGAAGGAATCTATAGCTCTAACGTCGTCAGCTATTTTCCCACGGGCTCCCACGAAGTCTGGGAAAAGGAGACTTCAAATGGGCGCCAGATGACCACCCTGATGACACTTACGAATTCTTGAGGTCGAACGTGACCCCCAACAAAGTGCGGAAAGCATATTGTTTTTACGAAAGGAGAAAACTTTCATACAAGTTCTCACGGGTTGTGGAGTGTCCATTGTGTGTATGCGACAGACTGTCGCCAACTGCCTGTTTCTCGAAATAATTTAGATAGACCTCCCAAAAAGACGTTCTGAATTTTCCCACGGAAAATTTCAGTTTCTCAGGCTGTCAAGACATTATCTGAGAACAATCAGCGCCTGTTAACCAATGGAGAGATGCTCCGAAAAAGACGTTTAGCGAATCACTGCAGCAGACGCACAAGACACGCCCAGAAAACCTGGACATAAAAACAGTGAGTGAAAATAATTAGAGAGTTTTTTTAGTCTGAAGGATACGCAGTCGTTGCGTAGAGAAGAGAGAGCCTTTCTCTTGTATTTTACGGCTCTTCCCGAGTCGCTAGTAAGCTTTAGAGAGCCCTTTTCTCTCTTGTGTATTTTACGGCTCGTCCCGAGTCACTACTAAGCTCTGTCAAGAGCGGAAAAAGAAACCCTCAAGGAAGCGTAGCCGGACTTTTTCTCCGCTACCTCTGTTTGAACTCAAGTGATTATCGTTTCCTTTTGGAAAAGGACTACTTTGCTAAGCAAACTACTTTGTTATGATAAGCAGTTGAACTTACCTTAAAATTCAATTTGTGAAATTTAACACTTACCTTATTTTCAATCACGCTACCAATAAAAATTGCTACAGCTAAAATCGCTACAGCTAGAAGGTATGTGTTAATTGGTGGCAGCGGTGGGATCGTAAAAACCCAATAGACAAACAAAGACGTGATCGTTTTGGAGAACCGTCCCGGTTCTTATCTTCATTCAGAATCAGCCGATTCTAGCAGTAGAAAAGAATTCTTTCGCAGTAAAGTTTGGAGAGTTTAACCAGCAGCTGAAAAGGGATCATCAATGAGAAGCGTTCGTGAAGAATCAACTACTACAAAGACTAGTTCCGGAAGTGCCTGGGAAAGAGTGTGAAGTAAAATTCTCCCTCGGGTGTAAAGACAAGACACAAGAAGTCCAGACAAGAGTGAAGTGTTGTGAATTCGCGTTTTGTGTTTACCACCCTCTGTGCAGTGAAAGTGCTTTTGGTGTTTAGTGAAAGAAGAATCGCCCAGTCGACTATTGTTCAATTGGTTTCCTTCTTCGGTCATTGAATCGCGTGTGCAAATAGAAAAGAAAGGAAAGAAGAGCTGTTATTTTTTTTGTCTGCAATGGGTAAGTTGATATGGCATTATCTTTTTAAAGAGGCATTTTAATGGAGTTTGTTTTTTGTGTATCGAAATTATATGTTTAAATGGTTACTCGTAAATGTTTTGTTTTTGATGAGTAGAGAATTTTATAATAGTATTTTCAACCTTTAGAAAGCACGCATCAGTTGTAAATTGAGTCAATAAGTATTGCTCTTTGTGACTAATATTCTTTTGCCAATAAGTATTTAGCAAATTTTTTTATATACTGCATTAAGTATGGTTATGTGTTAAGCTGCAACAGATTATTTAAGAAATGCTTAATTTACTTTAATTGTTTTTTTCTATGTTGCTAATGGTACGTATTTTATGTCATACATACCATAAATTGCATTGCTATGTTGTTTTACTGTAGTATTTCTGGATAGTGTGAAACTTTCAGAGTAGACAAACTGGTACCTTAAGTTTATTTTATTGTATCATTTTAAAATTTTGTCACTGGCAAAATGTCATAGCTTGGCAAGGGTAGAAAGCAAGACCTCATAAATCTGTGTGTAGAATTAGGTCTAGAAGTTCCTCCAAATGCAAAAATACAAGATCTTAAAAACCTCATTGTACAGAGCCCTCAGTATGACGAAAAATTCGACGAGGCAACACTAGAGTCGATTATCGAAGCGCGAATCGAAGCGCGAATCGAACAACATAGACGCGAAGAAGCCGAAGAGCGTAAACTTGAAAGGGAAAAGGAGAGAGAATTTGAACTAGAACGTCTAAGGTTGACAAACGCCAATAATGGCAGAGAAAATTCTCAAAATAATATTCCGAGATCTATGAGAGATTTGCAAAATTTAGTGCAGAGATATAATCCCGAATCATCGGATATTTCGCTTTACTTAGCGATGTTTGAGCGTCAAGCTCGCAAAGCGAAGGTAGAGGAAGGAGACTGGGTGTCGCATTTGATGGCTCTATTGCCAATGGACATTGTTTCTATTATTCTACGAGAGCCGGAACAGGAGCTAGATAATTACTCCTACGTAAAGAAAATTCTTTTGCAGCGGTTTAAGTTGAACCCAGAGGCGTTCCGCGTCAAATTTGTTCAACACCAGCGTCGTGCGGGTAGTTTATATAAAGACTTTGCTTTTGAGTTAAAAAACTATCTAGATGAATGGTTAAACGGAGTAGACGTACGAGATTTCGATGCGCTAAAAGACTTAATGCTGACGGATCAAATTAAACGTCGAGTAAACAGCGAAATTCGCGAACACTTCGTGGATGAGTGGCCGAGTATAATATCTTCTGCCGAACTAGTGAAGAAATTAGATGAATATGAAGCAGTACGAAAGTCCGTAAAAAAACCAACAGGTTTTACTAAAAATACCGAACAGGATTCAAATATTAACGAAAGGAAAAAAGGAGAATTTTCAGATCGAGTACGTCGCCAGGATAATGTTTCGAAAGAAAAAACTGCGGAGAAATGGAAGTCAAGTGTTTTCGAACAACGGAGAATACCTAGATGTTATGAATGTAATTCAGATAGTCATCTCCGACCTCAGTGTCCTCGGTTAAAAAGACAAGAGGCCGCTGAAGTTGTAAACAAACTAGGCATTTCAGGATCTCCAGATACATGGCTAGCTCCCTATATGAGTATAGCGAGAGTAAATAATCGAGAAATGCCTGTACTCCGAGATACTGGCTCCACTATCGATCTGATCGGATTGGACCAAGTAACACATCAGATGCTTCTAGGAGAGACAGTGTGGGTTAAGCAGCCGCTAAATTTACATCCCTGGTGTTTACCCTTGGCTCGAATTGAATTAGAGGGAGAGGACTTTGGGAAAGTCATTACTAAAGCCGCAGTGATTAGCTCCGACCTGAATCAAGAATATTATCTGCTGGGAAATCGAACAGCCCGATTGATAGAACAGAATAAAATGCAGCCCCATAAAATCAATGCTGTTATGACTCGCAGTCAAACGAAAGCTTGCAGCAGGAAAGAAAATTCCCCTAGCCAAGGTCCAGAGAACAACGAAGTTGAGCGCCCCGCGGGGCGAATGAATGACGAGGAGGAGGGTGAAATTTTCCCCGTCTAGTCAGCTAACGTCCGAGGCAAAGAAAGGGTGAAGTGTCCTCACCCTTCGGAGAACAGGTCAAAAAATGGACAAATCAAGATAACAAAAGGGGTCATTAACCCACGAAGTGCATGGACTTCTTTAGATTTACGAAGAAAGCGAAACATTTCTAAGAAAAAACGCTGGTCCGTCAGGACGAATTTTTGTCTGGAATCCCGGAAGAAAGAACTCAGAAAGAAAGAAGTGCAGGAAGACCCTCGGAGCGTTTCCATTCACGATGTGCTGTTCGGAAATCTGAAACTGAACATCGAAATCGAACAGATCACTGGCAAAGTAGTTTTCAAGATAGAAACACAAAATATTTAGCCGTAAGTGGGAAACCCACAGACATAATGAAAGCTCATAGGTGCGAAAACGCACCAAATAAATTGAGATTTTATCTGAATTAGGTACCAATAGGAGCCGACAACTTGTTTTGAGTACAATAATTTTTTGTTTGTTTTGTTTATTGTAGTACTTTGTATTTGTATATTGAGTGTTGATCCTTTTAGAATTACTTAGGACTTATTGTGTTCCTTAGCTTTATAGTACAGTTGCAACCTTATAACTTTGAGGTAGTTTACCGCCCAGGCAAATTGAATAAAAATGCTGATGGGCTGAGTCGTTTCGAATCGGGCGAAACATAGAGTGTATAAGAGGTGATCATGCCAGTTTCTTATCTGAATAAGTATTTTGTATACAGTAAAAGTGTAACATAAGAATATATCATCAGTTATTTTGTCCCTTTGTTAAGAATATTTGTGATGTGTATGTATATATATATGTGTGTGATTCTGATTTTAAATATTCCATTAATTCTCGCCTCTAAAGTTAATGCCTTATTGACTTATATGTGAACTTTTCAATAGTGACATTACTAGTACTGTTATTAATCAATGTAGCTGTGTTCCTGTAAAGGTGTGTTTGAAAGTGTTATCGAGAGAACAGTTTATTTCGTGTCATTTTTTAAGTTAGTGCAATGATGAGGAGAACTTTCCTCTTCGTTTCAACTCGAGAAAAGTTCTTCCGAAGGGGGAAGGAATCTATAGCTGTAACCTCGTCAGCTATTTTCCCACGGGTTCCCACGAAGTCTGGGAAAAGGAGACTTCAAATGGGCGCCAGATGACCACCCTGATGACACTTACGAATTCTTGAGGTCGAACGTGACCCCCAACAAAGTGCGGAAAGCATATTGTTTTTACGAAAGGAGAAAACTTTCATACAAGTTCTCACGGGTTGTGGAGTGTCCATTGTGTGTATGCGACAGACTGTCGCCAACTGCCTGTTTCTCGAAATAATTTAGATAGACCTCCCAAAAAGACGTTCTGAATTTTCCCACGGAAAATTTCAGTTTCTCAGGCTGTCAAGACAGTATCTGAGAACAATCAGCGCCTGTTGACCAATGGAGAGATGCTCCGAAAAAGACGTTTAGCGAATCACTGCAGCAGACGCACAAGACACGCCCAGAAAACCTGGACATAAAAACAGTGAGTGAAAATAATTAGAGAGTTTTTTTAGTCTGAAGGATACGCAGTCGTTGCGTAGAGAAGAGAGAGCCTTTCTCTTGTATTTTACGGCTCTTCCCGAGTCGCTAGTAAGCTTTAGAGAGCCCCTTTCTCTCTTGTGTATTTTACGGCTCGTCCCGAGTCACTACTAAGCTCTGTCAAGAGCGGAAAAAGAAACCCTCAAGGAAGCGTAGCCGGACTTTTTCTCCGCTACCTCTGTTTGAACTCAAGTGATTATCGTTTCCTTTTGGAAAAGGACTACTTTGCTAAGCAAACTACTTTGTTATGATAAGCAGTTGAACTTACCTTAAAATTCAATTTGTGAAATTTAACACTTACCTTATTTTCAATCACGCTACCAATAAAAATTGCTACAGCTAAAATCGCTACAGCTAGAAGGTATGTGTTAATTGGTGGCAGCGGTGGGATCGTAAAAACCCAATAGACAAACAAAGACGTGATCGTTTTGGAGAACCGTCCCGGTTCTTATCTTCATTCAGAATCAGCCGATTCTAGCAGTAGAAAAGAATTCTTTCGCAGTAAAGTTTGGAGAGTTTAACCAGCAGCTGAAAAGGGATCATCAATGAGAAGCGTTCGTGAAGAATCAACTACTACAAAGACTAGTTCCGGAAGTGCCTGGGAAAGAGTGTGAAGTAAAATTCTCCCTCGGGTGTAAAGACAAGACACAAGAAGTCCAGACAAGAGTGAAGTGTTGTGAATTCGCGTTTTGTGTTTACCACCCTCTGTGCAGTGAAAGTGCTTTTGGTGTTTAGTGAAAGAAGAATCGCCCAGTCGACTATTGTTCAATTGGTTTCCTTCTTCGGTCATTGAATCGCGTGTGCAAATAGAAAAGAAAGGAAAGAAGAGCTGTTATTTTTTTTGTCTGCAATGGGTAAGTTGATATGGCATTATCTTTTTAAAGAGGCATTTTAATGGAGTTTGTTTTTTGTGTATCGAAATTATATGTTTAAATGGTTACTCGTAAATGTTTTGTTTTTGATGAGTAGAGAATTTTATAATAGTATTTTCAACCTTTAGAAAGCACGCATCAGTTGTAAATTGAGTCAATAAGTATTGCTCTTTGTGACTAATATTCTTTTGCCAATAAGTATTTAGCAAATTTTTTTATATACTGCATTAAGTATGGTTATGTGTTAAGCTGCAACAGATTATTTAAGAAATGCTTAATTTACTTTAATTTTTTTTTCCTATGTTGCTAATGGTACGTATTTTATGTCATACATACCATAAATTGCATTGCTATGTTGTTTTACTGTAGTATTTCTGGATAGTGTGAAACTTTCAGAGTAGACAAACTGGTACCTTTAGTTTATTTTATTGTATCATTTTAAAATTTTGTCACTGGCAAAATGTCATATCTTGGCAAGGGTAGAAAGCAAGACCTCATAAATCTGTCTGTAGAATTAGGTCTAGAAATTCCTCCAAATGCAAAAATACAAGATCTTAAAAACCTCATTGTACAGAGCCCTCAGTATGACGAAAAATTCGTCGAGGCAACACTAGAGTCGATTATCGAAGCGCGAATCGAAGCGCGAATCGAACAACATAGACGCGAAGAAGCCGAAGAGCGTAAACTTGAAAGGGAAAAGGAGAGAGAATTTGAATTAGAACGTCTAAGGTTGACAAACGCCAATAATGGCAGAGAAAATTCTCAAAATAATATTCCGAGATCTATGAGAGATTTGCAAAATTTAGTGCAGAGATATAATCCCGAATCATCGGATATTTCGCTTTACTTAGCGATGTTTGAGCGTCAAGCTCGCAAAGCGAAGGTAGAGGAAGGAGACTGGGTGTCGCATTTGATGGCTCTATTGCCAATGGACATTGTTTCTATTATTCTACGAGAGCCGGAACAGGAGCTAGATAATTACTCCTACGTAAAGAAAATTCTTTTGCAGCGGTTTAAGTTGAACCCAGAGGCGTTCCGCGTCAAATTTGTTCAACACCAGCGTCGTGCGGGTAGTTTATATAAAGACTTTGCTTTTGAGTTAAAAAACTATCTAGATGAATGGTTAAACGGAGTAGACGTACGAGATTTCGATGCGCTAAAAGACTTAATGCTGACGGATCAAATTAAACGTCGAGTAAACAGCGAAATTCGCGAACACTTCGTGGATGAGTGGCCGAGTATAATATCTTCTGCCGAACTAGTGAAGAAATTAGATGAATATGAAGCAGTACGAAAGTCCGTAAAAAAACCAACAGGTTTTACTAAAAATACCGAACAGGATTCAAATATTAACGAAAGGAAAAAAGGAGAATTTTCAGATCGAGTACGTCGCCAGGATAATGTTTCGAAAGAAAAAACTGCGGAGAAATGGAAGTCAAGTGTTTTCGAACAACGGAGAATACCTAGATGTTATGAATGTAATTCAGATAGTCATCTCCGACCTCAGTGTCCTCGGTTAAAAAGACAAGAGGCCGCTGAAGTTGTAAACAAACTAGGCATTTCAGGATCTCCAGATACATGGCTAGCTCCCTATATGAGTATAGCGAGAGTAAATAATCGAGAAATGCCTGTACTCCGAGATACTGGCTCCACAATCGATCTGATCGGATTGGACCAAGTAACACATCAGATGCTTCTAGGAGAGACAGTGTGGGTTAAGCAGCCGCTAAATTTACATCCCTGGTGTTTACCCTTGGCTCGAATTGAATTAGAGGGAGAGGACTTTGGGAAAGTCATTACTAAAGCCGCAGTGATTAGCTCCGACCTGAATCAAGAATATTATCTGCTGGGAAATCGAACAGCCCGATTGATAGAACAGAATAAAATGCAGCCCCATAAAATCAATGCTGTTATGACTCGCAGTCAAACGAAAGCTTGCAGCAGGAAAGAAAATTCCCCTAGCCAAGGTCCAGAGAACAACGAAGTTGAGCGCCCCGCGGGGCGAATGAATGACGAGGAGGAGGGTGAAATTTTCCCCGTCCAGTCAGCTAACGTCCGAGGCAAAGAAAGGGTGAAGTGTCCTCACCCTTCGGAGAACAGGTCAAGAAATGGACAAATCAAGATAACAAAAGGGGTCATTAACCCACGAAGTGCATGGACTTCTTTAGATTTACGAAGAAAGCGAAACATTTCTAAGAAAAAAACGCTGGTCCGTCAGGACGAATTTTTGTCTGGAATCCCGGAAGAAAGAACTCAGAAAGAAAGAAGTGCAGGAAGACCCCCGGAGCGTTTCCATTCACGATGTGCTGTTCGGAAATCTGAAACTGAACATCGAAATCGAACAGATCACTGGCAAAGTAGTTTTCAAGATAGAAACACAAAATATTTAGCCGTAAGTGGGAAACCCACAGACATAATGAAAGCTCATAGGTGCGAAAACGCACCAAATAAATTGAGATTTTATCTGAATTAGGTACCAATAGGAGCCGACAACTTGTTTTGAGTACAATAATTTTTTGTTTGTTTTGTTTATTGTAGTACTTTGTATTTGTATATTGAGTGTTGATCCTTTTAGAATTACTTAGGACTTATTGTGTTCCTTAGCTTTATAGTACAGTTGCAACCTTATAACTTTGAGGTAGTTTACCGCCCAGGCAAATTGAATAAAAATGCTGATGGGCTGAGTCGTTTCGAATCGGGCGAAACATAGAGTGTATAAGAGGTGATCATGCCAGTTTCTTATCTGAATAAGTATTTTGTATGCAGTAAAAGTGTAACATAAGAATATATCATCAGTTATTTTGTCCCTTTGTTAAGAATATTTGTGATGTGTATGTATATATATATGTGTGTGATTCTGATTTTAAATATTCCATTAATTCTCGCCTCTAAAGTTAATGCCTTATTGACTTATATGTGAACTTTTCAATAGTGACATTACTAGTACTGTTATTAATCAATGTAGCTGTGTTCCTGTAAAGGTGTGTTTGAAAGTGTTATCGAGAGAACAGTTTATTTCGTGTCATTTTTTAAGTTAGTGCAATGATGAGGAGAACTTTCCTCTTCGTTTCAACTCGAGAAAAGTTCTTCCGAAGGGGGAAGGAATCTATAGCTGTAACGTCGTCAGCTATTTTCCCACGGGTTCCCACGAAGTCTGGGAAAAGGAGACTTCAAATGGGCGCCAGATGACCACCCTGATGACACTTACGAATTCTTGAGGTCGAACGTGACCCCCAACAAAGTGCGGAAAGCATATTGTTTTTACGAAAGGAGAAAACTTTCATACAAGTTCTCACGGGTTGTGGAGTGTCCATTGTGTGTATGCGACAGACTGTCGCCAACTGCCTGTTTCTCGAAATAATTTAGATAGACCTCCCAAAAAGACGTTCTGAATTTTCCCACGGAAAATTTCAGTTTCTCAGGCTGTCAAGACAGTATCTGAGAACAATCAGCGCCTGTTGACCAATGGAGAGATGCTCCGAAAAAGACGTTTAGCGAATCACTGCAGCAGACGCACAAGACACGCCCAGAAAACCTGGACATAAAAACAGTGAGTGAAAATAATTAGAGAGTTTTTTTAGTCTGAAGGATACGCAGTCGTTGCGTAGAGAAGAGAAAGCCTTTCTCTTGTATTTTACGGCTCTTCCCGAGTCGCTAGTAAGCTTTAGAGAGCCCCTTTCTCTCTTGTGTATTTTACGGCTCGTCCCGAGTCACTACTAATCTCTGTCAAGAGCGGAAAAAGAAACCCTCAAGGAAGCGCAGCCGGACTTTTTCTCCGCTACCTCTGTTTGAACTCAAGTGATTATCGTTTCCTTTTGGAAAAGGACTACTTTGCTAAGCAAACTACTTTGTTATGATAAGCAGTTGAACTTACCTTAAAATTCAATTTGTGAAATTTAACACTTACCTTATTTTCAATCACGCTACCAATAAAAATTGCTACAGCTAAAATCGCTACAGCTAGAAGGTATGTGTTAATTGGTGGCAGCGGTGGGATCGTAAAAACCCAATAGACAAACAAAGACGTGATCGTTTTGGAGAACCGTCCCGGTTCTTATCTTCATTCAGAATCAGCCGATTCTAGCAGTAGAAAAGAATTCTTTCGCAGTAAAGTTTGGAGAGTTTAACCAGCAGCTGAAAAGGGATCATCAATGAGAAGCGTTCGTGAAGAATCAACTACTACAAAGACTAGTTCCGGAAGTGCCTGGGAAAGAGTGTGAAGTAAAATTCTCCCTCGGGTGTAAAGACAAGACACAAGAAGTCCAGACAAGAGTGAAGTGTTGTGAATTCGCGTTTTGTGTTTACCACCCTCTGTGCAGTGAAAGTGCTTTTGGTGTTTAGTGAAAGAAGAATCGCCCAGTCGACTATTGTTCAATTGGTTTCCTTCTTCGGTCATTGAATCGCGTGTGCAAATAGAAAAGAAAGGAAAGAAGAGCTGTTATTTTTTTTGTCTGCAATGGGTAAGTTGATATGGCATTATCTTTTTAAAGAGGCATTTTAATGGAGTTTGTTTTTTGTGTATCGAAATTATATGTTTAAATGGTTACTCGTAAATGTTTTGTTTTTGATGAGTAGAGAATTTTATAATAGTATTTTCAACCTTTAGAAAGCACGCATCAGTTGTAAATTGAGTCAATAAGTATTGCTCTTTGTGACTAATATTCTTTTGCCAATAAGTATTTAGCAAATTTTTTTATATACTGCATTAAGTATGGTTATGTGTTAAGCTGCAACAGATTATTTAAGAAATGCTTAATTTACTTTAATTTTTTTTTCCTATGTTGCTAATGGTACGTATTTTATGTCATACATACCATAAATTGCATTGCTATGTTGTTTTACTGTAGTATTTCTGGATAGTGTGAAACTTTCAGAGTAGACAAACTGGTACCTTTAGTTTATTTTATTGTATCATTTTAAAATTTTGTCACTGGCAAAATGTCATATCTTGGCAAGGGTAGAAAGCAAGACCTCATAAATCTGTCTGTAGAATTAGGTCTAGAAATTCCTCCAAATGCAAAAATACAAGATCTTAAAAACCTCATTGTACAGAGCCCTCAGTATGACGAAAAATTCGTCGAGGCAACACTAGAGTCGATTATCGAAGCGCGAATCGAAGCGCGAATCGAACAACATAGACGCGAAGAAGCCGAAGAGCGTAAACTTGAAAGGGAAAAGGAGAGAGAATTTGAATTAGAACGTCTAAGGTTGACAAACGCCAATAATGGCAGAGAAAATTCTCAAAATAATATTCCGAGATCTATGAGAGATTTGCAAAATTTAGTGCAGAGATATAATCCCGAATCATCGGATATTTCGCTTTACTTAGCGATGTTTGAGCGTCAAGCTCGCAAAGCGAAGGTAGAGGAAGGAGACTGGGTGTCGCATTTGATGGCTCTATTGCCAATGGACATTGTTTCTATTATTCTACGAGAGCCGGAACAGGAGCTAGATAATTACTCCTACGTAAAGAAAATTCTTTTGCAGCGGTTTAAGTTGAACCCAGAGGCGTTCCGCGTCAAATTTGTTCAACACCAGCGTCGTGCGGGTAGTTTATATAAAGACTTTGCTTTTGAGTTAAAAAACTATCTAGATGAATGGTTAAACGGAGTAGACGTACGAGATTTCGATGCGCTAAAAGACTTAATGCTGACGGATCAAATTAAACGTCGAGTAAACAGCGAAATTCGCGAACACTTCGTGGATGAGTGGCCGAGTATAATATCTTCTGCCGAACTAGTGAAGAAATTAGATGAATATGAAGCAGTACGAAAGTCCGTAAAAAAACCAACAGGTTTTACTAAAAATACCGAACAGGATTCAAATATTAACGAAAGGAAAAAAGGAGAATTTTCAGATCGAGTACGTCGCCAGGATAATGTTTCGAAAGAAAAAACTGCGGAGAAATGGAAGTCAAGTGTTTTCGAACAACGGAGAATACCTAGATGTTATGAATGTAATTCAGATAGTCATCTCCGACCTCAGTGTCCTCGGTTAAAAAGACAAGAGGCCGCTGAAGTTGTAAACAAACTAGGCATTTCAGGATCTCCAGATACATGGCTAGCTCCCTATATGAGTATAGCGAGAGTAAATAATCGAGAAATGCCTGTACTCCGAGATACTGGCTCCACAATCGATCTGATCGGATTGGACCAAGTAACACATCAGATGCTTCTAGGAGAGACAGTGTGGGTTAAGCAGCCGCTAAATTTACATCCCTGGTGTTTACCCTTGGCTCGAATTGAATTAGAGGGAGAGGACTTTGGGAAAGTCATTACTAAAGCCGCAGTGATTAGCTCCGACCTGAATCAAGAATATTATCTGCTGGGAAATCGAACAGCCCGATTGATAGAACAGAATAAAATGCAGCCCCATAAAATCAATGCTGTTATGACTCGCAGTCAAACGAAAGCTTGCAGCAGGAAAGAAAATTCCCCTAGCCAAGGTCCAGAGAACAACGAAGTTGAGCGCCCCGCGGGGCGAATGAATGACGAGGAGGAGGGTGAAATTTTCCCCGTCCAGTCAGCTAACGTCCGAGGCAAAGAAAGGGTGAAGTGTCCTCACCCTTCGGAGAACAGGTCAAGAAATGGACAAATCAAGATAACAAAAGGGGTCATTAACCCACGAAGTGCATGGACTTCTTTAGATTTACGAAGAAAGCGAAACATTTCTAAGAAAAAAACGCTGGTCCGTCAGGACGAATTTTTGTCTGGAATCCCGGAAGAAAGAACTCAGAAAGAAAGAAGTGCAGGAAGACCCCCGGAGCGTTTCCATTCACGATGTGCTGTTCGGAAATCTGAAACTGAACATCGAAATCGAACAGATCACTGGCAAAGTAGTTTTCAAGATAGAAACACAAAATATTTAGCCGTAAGTGGGAAACCCACAGACATAATGAAAGCTCATAGGTGCGAAAACGCACCAAATAAATTGAGATTTTATCTGAATTAGGTACCAATAGGAGCCGACAACTTGTTTTGAGTACAATAATTTTTTGTTTGTTTTGTTTATTGTAGTACTTTGTATTTGTATATTGAGTGTTGATCCTTTTAGAATTACTTGGGACTTATTGTGTTCCTTAGCTTTATAGTACCGTTGCAACCTTATAACTTTGAGGTACTTTACCGCCCAGGCAAATTGAATAAAAATGCTGATGGGCTGAGTCGTTTCGAATCGGGCGAAACATAGAGTGTATAAGAGATGATCATGCCAGTTTCTTATCTGAATAAGTATTTTGTATACAGTAAAAGTGTAACATAAGAATATATCATCAGTTATTTTGTCCCTTTGTTAAGAATATTTGTGATGTGTATGTATATATATATGTGTGTGATTCTGATTTTAAATATTCCATTAATTCTCGTCTCTAAAGTTAATGCCTTATTGACTTATATGTGAACTTTTCAATAGTGACATTACTAGTACTGTTATTAATCAATGTAGCTGTGTTCCTGTAAAGGTGTGTTTGAAAGTGTTATCGAGAGAACAGTTTATTTCGTGTCATTTTTTAAGTTAGTGCAATGATGAGGAGAACTTTCCTCTTCGTTTCAACTCGAGAAAAGTTCTTCCGAAGGGGGAAGGAATCTATAGCTGTAACGTCGTCAGCTATTTTCCCATGGGTTCCCACGAAGTCTGGGAAAAGGAGACTTCAAATGGGCGCCAGATGACCACCCTGATGACACTTACGAATTCTTGAGGTCGAACGTGACCCCCAACAAAGTGCGGAAAGCATATTGTTTTTACGAAAGGAGAAAACTTTCATACAAGTTCTCACGGGTTGTGGAGTGTCCATTGTGTGTATGCGACAGACTGTCGCCAACTGCCTGTTTCTCGAAATAATTTAGATAGACCTCCCAAAAAGACGTTCTGAATTTTCCCACGGAAAATTTCAGTTTCTCAGGCTGTCAAGACAGTATCTGAGAACAATCAGCGCCTGTTGACCAATGGAGAGATGCTCCGAAAAAGACGTTTAGCGAATCACTGCAGCAGACGCACAAGACACGCCCAGAAAACCTGGACATAAAAACAGTGAGTGAAAATAATTAGAGAGTTTTTTTAGTCTGAAGGATACGCAGTCGTTGCGTAGAGAAGAGAGAGCCTTTCTCTAGTATTTTACGGCTCTTCCCGAGTCGCTAGTAAGCTTTAGAGAGCCCCTTTCTCTCTTGTGTATTTTAGGGCTCGTCCCGAGTCACTACTAAGCTCTGTCAAGAGCGGAAAAAGAAACCCTCAAGGAAGCGTAGCCGGACTTTTTCTCCGCTACCTCTGTTTGAACTCAAGTGATTATCGTTTCCTTTTGGAAAAGGACTACTTTGCTAAGCAAACTACTTTGTTATGATAAGCAGTTGAACTTACCTTAAAATTCAATTTGTGAAATTTAACACTTACCTTATTTTCAATCACGCTACCAATAAAAATTGCTACAGCTAAAATCGCTACAGCTAGAAGGTATGTGTTAATTGGTGGCAGCGGTGGGATCGTAAAAACCCAATAGACAAACAAAGACGTGATCGTTTTGGAGAACCGTCCCGGTTCTTATCTTCATTCAGAATCAGCCGATTCTAGCAGTAGAAAAGAATTCTTTCGCAGTAAAGTTTGGAGAGTTTAACCAGCAGCTGAAAAGGGATCATCAATGAGAAGCGTTCGTGAAGAATCAACTACTACAAAGACTAGTTCCGGAAGTGCCTGGGAAAGAGTGTGAAGTAAAATTCTCCCTCGGGTGTAAAGACAAGACACAAGAAGTCCAGACAAGAGTGAAGTGTTGTGAATTCGCGTTTTGTGTTTACCACCCTCTGTGCAGTGAAAGTGCTTTTGGTGTTTAGTGAAAGAAGAATCGCCCAGTCGACTATTGTTCAATTGGTTTCCTTCTTCGGTCATTGAATCGCGTGTGCAAATAGAAAAGAAAGGAAAGAAGAGCTGTTATTTTTTTTGTCTGCAATGGGTAAGTTGATATGGCATTATCTTTTTAAAGAGGCATTTTAATGGAGTTTGTTTTTTGTGTATCGAAATTATATGTTTAAATGGTTACTCGTAAATGTTTTGTTTTTGATGAGTAGAGAATTTTATAATAGTATTTTCAACCTTTAGAAAGCACGCATCAGTTGTAAATTGAGTCAATAAGTATTGCTCTTTGTGACTAATATTCTTTTGCCAATAAGTATTTAGCAATTATTTTTATATACTGCATTAAGTATGGTTATGTGTTAAGCTGCAACAGATTATTTAAGAAATGCTTAATTTACTTTAATTTTTTTTCCTATGTTGCTAATGGTACGTATTTTATGTCATACATACCATAAATTGCATTGCTATGTTGTTTTACTGTAGTATTTCTGGATAGTGTGAAACTTTCAGAGTAGACAAACTGGTACCTTTAGTTTATTTTATTGTATCATTTTAAAATTTTGTCACTGGCAAAATGTCATATCTTGGCAAGGGTAGAAAGCAAGACCTCATAAATCTGTCTGTAGAATTAGGTCTAGAAGTTCCTCCAAATGCAAAAATACAAGATCTTAAAAACCTCATTGTACAGAGCCCTCAGTATGACGAAAAATTCGTCGAGGCAACACTAGAGTCGATTATCGAAGCGCGAATCGAAGCGCGAATCGAACAACATAGACGCGAAGAAGCCGAAGAGCGTAAACTTGAAAGGGAAAAGGAGAGAGAATTTGAATTAGAACGTCTAAGGTTGACAAACGCCAATAATGGCAGAGAAAATTCTCAAAATAATATTCCGAGATCTATGAGAGATTTGCAAAATTTAGTGCAGAGATATAATCCCGAATCATCGGATATTTCGCTTTACTTAGCGATGTTTGAGCGTCAAGCTCGCAAAGCGAAGGTAGAGGAAGGAGACTGGGTGTCGCATTTGATGGCTCTATTGCCAATGGACATTGTTTCTATTATTCTACGAGAGCCGGAACAGGAGCTAGATAATTACTCCTACGTAAAGAAAATTCTTTTGCAGCGGTTTAAGTTGAACCCAGAGGCGTTCCGCGTCAAATTTGTTCAACACCAGCGTCGTGCGGGTAGTTTATATAAAGACTTTGCTTTTGAGTTAAAAAACTATCTAGATGAATGGTTAAACGGAGTAGACGTACGAGATTTCGATGCGCTAAAAGACTTAATGCTGACGGATCAAATTAAACGTCGAGTAAACAGCGAAATTCGCGAACACTTCGTGGATGAGTGGCCGAGTATAATATCTTCTGCCGAACTAGTGAAGAAATTAGATGAATATGAAGCAGTACGAAAGTCCGTAAAAAAACCAACAGGTTTTACTAAAAATACCGAACAGGATTCAAATATTAACGAAAGGAAAAAAGGAGAATTTTCAGATCGAGTACGTCGCCAGGATAATGTTTCGAAAGAAAAAACTGCGGAGAAATGGAAGTCAAGTGTTTTCGAACAACGGAGAATACCTAGATGTTATGAATGTAATTCAGATAGTCATCTCCGACCTCAGTGTCCTCGGTTAAAAAGACAAGAGGCCGCTGAAGTTGTAAACAAACTAGGCATTTCAGGATCTCCAGATACATGGCTAGCTCCCTATATGAGTATAGCGAGAGTAAATAATCGAGAAATGCCTGTACTCCGAGATACTGGCTCCACAATCGATCTGATCGGATTGGACCAAGTAACACATCAGATGCTTCTAGGAGAGACAGTGTGGGTTAAGCAGCCGCTAAATTTACATCCCTGGTGTTTACCCTTGGCTCGAATTGAATTAGAGGGAGAGGACTTTGGGAAAGTCATTACTAAAGCCGCAGTGATTAGCTCCGACCTGAATCAAGAATATTATCTGCTGGGAAATCGAACAGCCCGATTGATAGAACAGAATAAAATGCAGCCTCATAAAATCAATGCTGTTATGACTCGCAGTCAAACGAAAGCTTGCAGCAGGAAAGAAAATTCCCCTAGCCAAGGTCCAGAGAACAACGAAGTTGAGCGCCCCGCGGGGCGAATGAATGACGAGGAGGAGGGTGAAATTTTCCCCGTCCAGTCAGCTAACGTCCGAGGCAAAGAAAGGGTGAAGTGTCCTCACCCTTCGGAGAACAGGTCAAGAAATGGACAAATCAAGATAACAAAAGGGGTCATTAACCCACGAAGTGCATGGACTTCTTTAGATTTACGAAGAAAGCGAAACATTTCTAAGAAAAAAACGCTGGTCCGTCAGGACGAATTTTTGTCTGGAATCCCGGAAGAAAGAACTCAGAAAGAAAGAAGTGCAGGAAGACCCCCGGAGCGTTTCCATTCACGATGTGCTGTTCGGAAATCTGAAACTGAACATCGAAATCGAACAGATCACTGGCAAAGTAGTTTTCAAGATAGAAACACAAAATATTTAGCCGTAAGTGGGAAACCCACAGACATAATGAAAGCTCATAGGTGCGAAAACGCACCAAATAAATTGAGATTTTATCTGAATTAGGTACCAATAGGAGCCGACAACTTGTTTTGAGTACAATAATTTTTTGTTTGTTTTGTTTATTGTAGTACTTTGTATTTGTATATTGAGTGTTGATCCTTTTAGAATTACTTAGGACTTATTGTGTTCCTTAGCTTTATAGTACAGTTGCAACCTTATAACTTTGAGGTAGTTTACCGCCCAGGCAAATTGAATAAAAATGCTGATGGGCTGAGTCGTTTCGAATCGGGCGAAACATAGAGTGTATAAGAGGTGATCATGCCAGTTTCTTATCTGAATAAGTATTTTGTATACAGTAAAAGTGTAATATAAGAATATATCATCAGTTATTTTGTCCCTTTGTTAAGAATATTTGTGATGTGTATGTATATATATATGTGTGTGATTCTGATTTTAAATATTCCATTAATTCTCGCCTCTAAAGTTAATGCCTTATTGACTTATATGTGAACTTTTCAATAGTGACATTACTAGTACTGTTATTAATCAATGTAGCTGTGTTCCTGTAAAGGTGTGTTTGAAAGTGTTATCGAGAGAACAGTTTATTTCGTGTCATTTTTTAAGTTAGTGCAATGATGAGGAGAACTTTCCTCTTCGTTTCAACTCGAGAAAAGTTCTTCCGAAGGGGGAAGGAATCTATAGCTGTAACGTCGTCAGCTATTTTCCCATGGGTTCCCACGAAGTCTGGGAAAAGGAGACTTCAAATGGGCGCCAGATGACCACCCTGATGACACTTACGAATTCTTGAGGTCGAACGTGACCCCCAACAAAGTGCGGAAAGCATATTGTTTTTACGAAAGGAGAAAACTTTCATACAAGTTCTCACGGGTTGTGGAGTGTCCATTGTGTGTATGCGACAGACTGTCGCCAACTGCCTGTTTCTCGAAATAATTTAGATAGACCTCCCAAAAAGACGTTCTGAATTTTCCCACGGAAAATTTCAGTTTCTCAGGCTGTCAAGACAGTATCTGAGAACAATCAGCGCCTGTTGACCAATGGAGAGATGCTCCGAAAAAGACGTTTAGCGAATCACTGCAGCAGACGCACAAGACACGCCCAGAAAACCTGGACATAAAAACAGTGAGTGAAAATAATTAGAGAGTTTTTTTAGTCTGAAGGATACGCAGTCGTTGCGTAGAGAAGAGAGAGCCTTTCTCTTGTATTTTACGGCTCTTCCCGAGTCGCTAGTAAGCTTTAGAGAGCCCCTTTCTCTCTTGTGTATTTTACGGCTCGTCCCGAGTCACTACTAAGCTCTGTCAAGAGCGGAAAAAGAAACCCTCAAGGAAGCGTAGCCGGACTTTTTCTCCGCTACCTCTGTTTGAACTCAAGTGATTATCGTTTCCTTTTGGAAAAGGACTACTTTGCTAAGCAAACTACTTTGTTATGATAAGCAGTTGAACTTACCTTAAAATTCAATTTGTGAAATTTAACACTTACCTTATTTTCAATCACGCTACCAATAAAAATTGCTACAGCTAAAATCGCTACAATATGACAACTTTTAAAGGGAAAGTTGCCGCGCTGGTGTGAACTGATGTACGCGGAAAGCGTTTTTTTCCACGTTGAAGCTTTTCGCCCCAACGGATCAGTGTGAACGCAGCTTTAGTCTGTCTAAAACTTGATCTTCGATGATGATGATTTTCCACATCAGACCATATGAAAATTTTGAGTAATAAAGTTGTTAATTCAACCAAGCATGTTATCAACTATGCCAACAGCCTTAAGTTTGCGGATAAGGTTTAAGCGTCAGGCTTTGTCGCAGGTTGCCTCATATTCCACAAACACAGCCAGAGAGGAATTACGCTTATCCAGTGCATTTTTGATATTTTGACCAAGGAAAACAACATGTAGAGCTGTTGAGTGGCACTTTCTAAAGCCAGTTTGAAAAGAAGACAGAAAATTGTTTTATTTTAAGTATCAAGTAAATCTGACGTCACCGTATGTTTTCTAGTTTTCGCAACAATACTAATTAGTTAGATAGGTCTGGAACTATCCAAGAATATACATGAATTGCTCTATTTTTGAAACTGATACAATGACCAAATTGAATGCAATGATCAAGCAGAGCTTATTAAGAATTTAAGCCCACATGTTTCCTGAATTCAAGATGTATATTTATTAACCGCTTGACTTTTACCTTTTCCCAGCCTTCTGATAGCTTCGTTCAGCTCTGCGACTTCAAATTTAGAACTGACGTTTGGGTGGTCGACGGCATTCTTAAGGTAATGAAAATTTAATTCTTTCTTGACATGCTTTAGTTTCTTCGTGAAAACGCAATCGAGACTTTAAGACCGAGCAAAAACTTTGCGAAGGCCTCTGCAACATTCCTTTTCATTTGGAATCTCCTTATCAGAAACCTCAATCGATTGTTTAGGTGGCTTTGCAGTACTGATTTTAATCCTATTGTTACGAATTTTGTACATATATTAGATTATTTTAGTGAAATTATTGTATTTTTCTGTATAATGTAACATGAAATGCTTGAAAGAAATGATGCTCTGCCGGGGAAGTAAGAACACAGGGGCAAGTCTATTTAACATTGAAATGACTATCTCGTTAGTTGGCGAAATATCACCGCAGTGGCGACGGTTTTGTCAGCTAATTTTTGTAGCCAAACTTGGCGGTCAGTTCACATTACAGTGATAAAGTGGTACACATTATGGTGATACAGAGACAGGAGATTTTGGTCCGTTCTCTTTATCACCATAATGTGCACTGCAGTTGAATAACTGTAATTGATTCCATATGTAGCTGTAACCGTATACGGTCCTCATATATCTTCCAGTAATTTCGAAGCAGAAAGTACAAGAGATTTCTTGGCGGCCAGGGAAAAACTATATAAGACCAGAAGGAGCATCAGTTTCTCCGTTTTTAGTTGTTAGTTCAGAACGACTTCGGTGTATTGAGATATCCGTGACACCTTCGCCTTTTAGATGCGCTTTGCATTGCTTGTGTTTAACATTCTTAGTAGTTTGTAGTGTAACTATTGATTTTATTCTGTGATTTTATGAAGAGCTGTACGAGTACTTTTGTACGAAGTTTCAGAACTGTGAAGTATTTCTTTTGATAAAATAAATTTTATCAAGCTTTCATCAGTTCTGCGTCCATAACGAACCCATACGCATGCAATATAAGCGTTTTGCTGTTTGAATTTCTTTTCTAAACCTAACATGCTTCCTTCTACAATCACAAAAATGCTTAAAAATGCTTTGGACACTTAGGCTGTTCTGCCAGTTTGTAAACAGCGATAGTCTGTTGCTCCGGGATTCCTAAATCAGGAGTTCAAAAGCTTTTATATTTTTAATTCTTCCTCTATAAATCCATCTTTTGTCAGCTTGTGTATTATTAGTTAAAATTTAGCATACTTATTTGACTGGCAGTGGTCAAAATTCAGATACTGTTATTCTAATTTTCTCTGAAACTCATTCCCTTTTGCTTTTTTTAAAATTCCATCTCTTTTTGTTTTTATATCATTCCATGTTCTTCTTGGAATAAGTATCAGGTACTATCACGCGATGGCCTAAGCCAGAGTCCTCAGTGACTGCCTTGGTAGTATATTTGAAAATACCATCGGACATAATAACGTAATCTGGGTGTACCACAAAGAGACCTAGCTCCCGAACATAGACCGATTACTGTATGAAATTTTAAGATCCAATTCTCGAACTGAAGGGTAAAAATAACTATTGCCATTCTATTCAAAATGATCAATAGTTGAAGAAAGATTGAAGCAAGTCGATTTCTATTATCAGCATTTTAATACTGTAAGGGCAATAACCTTACTCGGGTACTGATATTTACAGAACCGAAAACGCGTGGCTATTGAGAAGAGATACGGATAAGCTGATGAAGTCGTTCAATGTTCGGAAAAGCGAATGGATTTAAAAGTAGGAGGACTTTCAAAATCACAGAGAGTAGGGAACTGCCAGAAATTTTAATCTTTTATTTTAGAAAACCATGTTATAATAGCCATTTAGGAAAACTTCTGTCTTTACAGTTTAGAACCTTTTTCCTCAGGTGAGTAATTCGAATAAAAATACAATTTTAGAAAAATACTGAAAATTAAATTTAGATTATATATATTTCCCAGGTTTGCGTTTTCAGAAATGTTTAAAAGAATCGACCATTTATGAAGAAGATTAAGGCAGCTGGCTATTGTAGCTCACTTATGAAAACCTCATTTCTTTTGGTACCTCGAGAGAGTGTTGAACTCGAATAATTTTTCTACAACGTTCAACGACTTAAGCCATTCATTATACGTAAGAGACTTACCGCAGTGTTTACACGTAAATAACTTTCGCAGAGATAAAGTAACCCAGCGCAGTCTGAAATTGTGTAATACTAACGTTATTTTGGACGCTTACTTCTTTATTTAGTATAAAGTGTATACTAAATAAACTTCTTTTACAGGAAACATTAGCCGCACATTAATGAGGTATGTCCAAAAATTAAAAAAAATTAATTAAATTAATTTTGAGCAAAAAATTAATTTTGAGCAAACAGAATATATTTATTTTTATCTAAATACTCGAAACAAATGCATATATGTAGATATATGAACCCAAACTTCTATTTACTCAACAGCTGATTTTACTTATTTTATCAAAAGTATAATAAATCAAACACCAAATATTCTTGTTTACATAGAAACTGGAGCTTCTCAAATGCTTATCAAAAAGAACTACTTTAAGAAGTCATTTAAGTTATAGTTGAAACTAAATAATTAAAATCCAGTTTCCTGTGCTGTTTGAAACGACTTTTCATTTCCATTTCCTGTAATATGCTAAAAACAACAAATTGACCAGAAAAGTGCAACGCACAAGGCGATTTAATTTTTTTTATAAAGTGTTTATAATTTCCTAACTAATAAATTTTAATTCCTTAATCCTTGATTCTTTTTGATGCAATGGTACGATATCATTGTCAAAATTCGAAAGATTTCGAAAATTCACTTCTCCTTAGTCATTGTACTGTATATAACTTATTTTATTTTTTCTTTTAGTTACATTATAAGGTATTTCTTTCACCTTCTTGGCATGCCTTCGTGGTGTGGTGGTCTGCATGCTGGCCGCGTATTCCAGAGGTCCGTGGTTCGATTCCGAGTGAAGACGTTGCTAATTTTTCATCTTGCCTGCTTCCAAAAATACCTAATGTCTCTACAGGGGCGGCCGAACTAAAAGGGTGTTGGAGGATGATTCTCCACACCCAGGATTTGACGATTGGGTCGCCTAAAACCCCAGCCTTCCTTTAAAAGGGGGAGTATATAAGGTATTTCTCCCACCCTTTTGACATGCCTTCGTAGTGCGGTGGTCTGCCCGCTGGACGCGTATTCCAGAGGTCCGTGGTTCGACTCCCGGCGAAGGCGTTGCTAATTTTTCATCTTGCCTGATTTTCCAAAAATACCTAATGTCTCTACAACATGAGCACTGGTTTTTAAATAAGCCAACTAAGCTATGCAAGAGATTTAAACAACATACACAAAAACGGTAATCTTAACCAAGTCATTATGAGAAAAAATAGTAGATTGTGAAACCAAAACGACAAAAACAGAAAATATTGGTTAAATGAAAGAGAAAAATTATTTAGCTGATCCTGCAATAATCCTGCTCTTTGGAGCAAGTCAATAACTTGCTTCAAAGAGTTATCGCACAGAGATATTTTCTCATACAGAGAAAAGGAAGGATTAAGAAATAGGAATGTAAATTTAAAATTTAAATATTGTGCACATTTATCAACTATTCATGCGAATGTGCTTGAATATCAAAGATTAGTTTATTCGCATCCTTAATCTGTATTCTTCATATCATCATAGGATGAGCTTCTTGCTTTCAAGGTTATTTCTTATAACTTAAAGCTGCAGATGTTATAATCCTTAACAAATAGTAGATGTAATTATGAAACAAGATAAATTTATAAGTATAAAATATTTTAAAAAATAATACTGCTGCTAATCTAAAGTTCAATGGAGATATTTTTGTATCATTTAATCCATTGAATTTCTTATTTTGATAAAAATATTTTGAACAATTATATTCTATAGATCAACTGTAAGCTCCTTTTTGAACGATAAAAATTTTATCTAATTACTTTCAATGATCTTTACCTCTATAAGGATTAAAAATCTTAAATTAATTATTCAAGTTAAAATGTATAAAAATACTGCAACTATGTTGTTGGCCTCTAACATTTTTATATAAAGAAACATACATAATTTTATAACTCTGGCTAAATATTAAAAATTGTAATGTAAAATATACTTAGTTAATAATATATATACTTAGTTAAATATACTTAGTTAATATTGTTATAGGGGAAAAAATTTCGAAAAAAAATTTCTTTCCCCTATAACAATGCTCACCAAAATCTGTGCAGAAACTTGTATGTGATCCTGTTTTTCCTTAGATACGTCTTTCACGAAGGCATTTTTCACTTTCGGCAGACAGCCTTCGATGCTTTGCTATAAATTTAAATAATCCAATCCAGTGATCGTTTTCGTGATTTTCTTTAAGTGTAACGTGAATATGAATCAATTTCTTTTATAATGTTCTCTAAGAAAACAGCTCTAGTTGCAACGTGCTATAATTGGATAAATCCAATTCATAACCTCCAATTACAATCAGTTACTTGCACCATTAAGTTAAAGAAGAAAAAGGGGGGGATGGCAGCTGAAATCTCAGATACTTTGAGCGCTTGGCATGAATGAATTAAATGCAAACATTATATAATATCGTTCACGTTATCACTTCAAAGTTCCATTTTTTCTGCTACGTAGCTCAATACCACATCTGCTTCTAATACAGATAGATCGTAACAACGGTTATTAATACATATGTGATTTCTGGATAAAGCATTAAAGAAAGGAAACAATAAAAAAAACTTTTGTTTTCATCAGAAAAATTTGGTGAAAACATCACGTGCTGAGAAAAGAGACAAAAGAAAAACATCACTGCATATCGCCTGGTGATTTTACTCTCGTGACATATTTCAAGCACTCACGTCATTCATTCACTAATTCTACCTGCCGAGAACAGATATGGAGTTACTGCTGAAGAAGTTTCTTTAAATAGGATTCGCTGATAAAGCTTTCACGTCCCCTATTATTTAAACTATTAGTGAAATTAATACGGTTTATAAAATATGTTCGTTTCTTAATTTGGCTTGTTAGTAAAGATAACCTTCTGCTTCTTCTGCCATTCTAGATTTTATTCTATCTTTACTTCGTGACTGAAGTTATCATGTTCCCAGATTCAAGCAGCGATAACCTTGAACAATTGTTAAAAATTCTCTTTCCTTCTGCTTGCTTTGTTCACCCCTTTGTTAATCTTTGAACATTTTTGCTATTGCGCTTTTTTTCTCCTTTCTTTCTTTTACTTTTTTTCTTTTTTGGTAAAGGTACACAGACACAGGCGCCGGAAAGGAAACAAGTTAGACACTAGTGACATTGTATTAAAATGATGCTTGCTTTATAGACGATTTTCGTTTATGAAAAAAATAAAGTAACAAAAAAGTTACTTCTATATTTTAAAAGTAATAAAATATTGCTTCCGTTAGAAATGACTTCAAGAAATTTCATTTTTATGTATATTATGCAAATAAGTGAATGTAATAATTTATCTTAATAGTTATAAAATAGACACTCAATAACTATGTAACCCACAAAAATGTACACTCTAGTCAAACTTTATGCCTATTCAGCTGTCTTTTGGCCAAATATTGACTGTTTCTGGCCATCTTTTGCTCTCAAGAGAAAGCCATTTTTAAGTGCACAAAAGCACAGGCAGAAATATAATTGTAATATAAATTTCCTTTTAACCAAATCTGAGTTTAATTGAAAGGTGCACAAAGCTGAAATCTTTCTAAAATTTTCCTAATTCGACAGTATACAATAATTATTTACGGTTATAGAGTCAAGCTAATACTCTGGAGGAAGGCTTAATTAACTCTTATCATCCTAACCAGAAATGATTGAAACAAAATTCATAAAGATCGTTATTTAAAAGAGGGAAATATTGTATGCGATTTAACAGTAAAGTCGCATTAATAATAGTAAAAATAAATCATTTAACTTACCTTAAAAATAAAAAAAAATATATATATATATATCTTATTCCTTTCCGCTCATCCTAGTAAGAGGGTGGCGTAGGGAAGTGCATTTGCATCCCCTAAACGAATGCAACTTTTTTTATTTTATTTTTTTTTTTATTTTTTTTTTTATTTTTAACTAACCGAAGTTGGCTGTCGAAAAGTTTGTTCTTTTCCTCATTTTTCTTTGACCATTTTTTTTTCCTGCGAAACTCTTGGCCGAACAACATTAATCTTTTCCCAGCTCCAAAGAGGTGGTTTTTTTTCCTCATGTGTAACGTGTATACGAGCCAGTTTTCCTAAGAAACTCCTTCACGAAGGCATTCCTTCCCTTAGGTAGATAGCCCTCGAGGCTTTGCCGCAATCACATAAACAACAAATAAAAAAAAGTTTCACAGCCGGTTATAAAAATAAGCGACTGCCAGCCGGCCGCATAGAGTCGTGACTTCCTTTTGTTTACATTCACTTTAAACAATATAAATGAGTAACGGATTTGTGGTTGTAATTTCAGGAGCCCCCTGTTAACAGGCACTCCCTCTTTGTCCTCCCAATCGTCAGATGAATATTATTTTCAATACCCTGGGGCTAAGGAAGAGCTTCTTTGTGAAAAACCAGTGACGACATTTGAAAGTCTCAAATATCTTTCTTAGGTTAATGACAAAGGGAAAGAAAATTTTTCCGATCTGATTCCTGATTCGAGTCGTTATGGTACTTTAAATTTGGCAAAGTTAAACTAACGAACGTTGAATAATATAATTCGTTTAACCTGTCGAAAAACACTTGCACGTGGAGTTTAAAGCTTTGAGGAAACCAGCCAAGATTTAAAAAAAAAGTATTATATGCACCACGCAAATAATTGATTCCCTTCCCATATTTTTCCCCCTACATATTCTGTCATTTTCTGTTCAGGGAAAATTTAATTGAAGTTAGTATTCTTTGCTTTTGTTTTTCAATTTTCAGTCATTTAATCTAAGATCAACTTTTTGTGATTCTTAATAGGTTAGTGTATATATTGAATTTTTGGCGCTATAAGTGCAAGAAAGATGGATATAAAAAAATTGTATAGATGTAAGCTTTTGCATCTTATTACTAGCTATAAACCAGAGTCAGAGTAACACATAAGATATCTTAGACATTCTTTAATGTTATTCAGAACAAATGTCAATTATTGTTCTTCAGGCTCTTAATATCACAGAAACCTTAGGTGCAGATTCTTTCTAATGCCGACACAGATCTTGCCGCGTATTTTTTACCAGACGAAAGCAGAGTCATGAGTTACCTCAAGACTTTAATCTTCTTAAGACATAGGGCCTGGATCTTGTAAGCCAGGGCAGCAGTTAGACTCTGGTTTTCTACTTATTATTTAATAATCTATAAATTCAGGTAAGTTTTTTAGACTATTGAGACTTACAATAAATAGAAACTGAGCTTAAATGAGAGAATATTTCAGAACTTTTGGTATAAATTTAGATGATTTAGGTAACCGAAGTCATCCAAATGGAGTTCATATGCTCGAGAAAAAATAATTGAGTGCGAAGGTGTTTATTGAATTTAATGCATGCACATGACACTTTTTTGAAGTTAGTAAGTAAATAGCAAAATTAAATGTAACAAAAACTAAAGACTGCTTGCCCTTTGTGTGTATATGTGCTGGGGGAGGGAGGTTAGAAAAACTGTACACTTTATTTTATTTTTTGAAAAGCTAGACGGATATTTTGAATAATTTTTTACCATCTTTATAAGCAAAGAAAATTTTATGTAACAATTAGAAAATGCCTGTTTAAATAATAAGACTTATTAAATATCAACTTGAGATGCAGTTAAAAATAACCTAATTTTTCGTGTCTCCCTCTATGAGAAAGATATAATGTTTCTACACCGTTGTCCGAAATAACATATTGTCGACAGTGATTCATTGCAATTTGAATTCTGTCGGCTGGATCTGATGGTGGCTTGGCAAATGCGGTCAAGAGCAGGAGACTGACGTTAATTACGGAAGGGGAAAGTAAACGGCTGTGTCAGGGATCATAAGGGGAGATATATTTAAAAAAATGTGTTTTTAGGTCTCATTCAGTATCAGTATATCAGAAATAAATGATGCACATGGTATCAGAATGGAGACAAATTACATAAGATACGAAAAGTTATATTTATTTGTTTATTAACATTTCATTATTACATTGTTTTCGTTCAGGAATTTCCTTCCACCCCCCTCTGAGCAATACATGCAGGTACATGTAAGTCGGCTGAAAAGCACTGCTATAAACAAATAATCCAACCCAATTCCAGTTGAACAGCGCTTATTAATACTTATTGTTTACGGAAAGCATCCTAGTTTTTGAAGAGCTTCGTATCATCTAACATAAAATTAATTAATCATCTTAGGAATGATTTTGTGTTGAATATGGCAAAACATGAGGGTTGGCTAGGTATGATTTCATGGAGAATTTTCTAAGGAAAATGGGCTCATATTTACATACCTTAAGGAAATCCACGAAAATGCTTACACAAAGTGGTACGTTGCAGTAGGGTTCCTTCAATCCATCTGTTAAATTTGCATCTAATTGACAAGTGCTCCCATCTGTTAAATTTGCATCTAATTGTCAAGTGCTCAATTTTTTTTGGCTAGTTTATACATTCAAAGGAAAATACAAGTTACTCACTGAACTTCGCACTTTAGTCTGAATAACCTTTAAACCCGATGAACTGTATATTTCTGTGACAAGGCGAGCTTTCTGACTGTACAATCTGTTTTACATTTAGCGAGCTTGTGCCGAATAAGTTTATTCGCTATTTTATGTAATTTCTGCAATATTTTGTAATTCTTTTATTTTTTTTTCATTTAAATTTTATTTTTTTAAAGATAATTTCTTTTTATTCACAAATATTTATATTTTCTATTTTTCTAATAAGTGAAACATTTAATTAGATTCTGATATTTTGTTTTCATAAGATAAAGTACGAAACCTTTGTTAAAATTTTCATAGCTCACTGTAGTTCAGTGATCGTATTTTAATGTGCCATTTTATTCGCGAGTCCATTCATCCGATTTGAAACTTGGAAATGAATTAACAAATCGATCTTTCCATTCAATTGGTCCTATCGACTTGAATACAGTGAGCCTGAGTAAACGGGAAGTATCTTTCGTAAATATAAAAACTATTATAAGCGCATTTCTAAATAACAATTTTAAAATATAATTTTGACAGCTGTTTGAGGCTGCTTTCAAAAGATTTCTTACTTATAAATATAAATATATGTACTGAAAATTACGAAGAGAATAACACATACGTATCTGTTACTACGAGAATAAGTATTGCTAATGTATGCAATAGGGCTTGAAAACTCATTTTGATTCACCTTTCTTTTCTTTATGAATGACGAATATCTGTTTGCCATACACGTGATCAAATAGGGGATAAGTGTTTAATCCGTAAGATTATAAGTATTGATTAACATTTCCTATAACTACTTCTAATTGAGGCTTTCTAAGAGCAACCCCCTTAATTTTGACTCGCAGCTTTTAATTTTAGACTAGGATATGAGCATAGAATCTACCTTTAAACAATGGGATCTTTTTTTAAACACCGTGGCATGACAGTGCCTAGTAATAATAGTTTTAGCGTCGCTAAAATCATTTTCTGGATTCTCATATTGATTTTTTTCCAGAAGATATTAAAAGCTGCAATTGAAGAGTATGAGCAATGCATAATACATACATATATAACGTAAGCATACCATAAAGAAAAATGAACCCCAACAAAAGCTGATCGACTGCTATTGAACTCTAAAAAGTGGTTTATCAGAGGGAAAATGGCAATTAAAATCAATCAAAATTCCATTTAATTGATTTTAATTATTTATTTACTGTATCGATTTATTACTAATTGTAATGGATTGGAATATTTGAATATGAATTAGCTGAATATTTAAGAAAAATATTATGACTGCGAGAATAGGAAAAAAAACATTTTTTGAATATTTACTTTCTTATAGAATGCAGATGAATTCATTTTTACTCAATGAAAATCAAAATTTAGTAGCTAATTAATCTGTCTTGTATAGAGCACTTTAGTTCAGTGATTCGCATAATTGTGCGCTTTTTTTAAAAAAATTAAATGTTTCAAGAATAATTAGAAAAGGGCATAATTCTTTTCTTACCCTTAAATTCTTCAATAAAAAAACTGCATTTTCAGCTATAACCAAGTGAAATAATTTTCTAAATATAATTCAAAGCATGAAAAATAAGGTACATAAACAGCTTGGAAATGCAATTAGCATTGAGATTCTCTTTAAGAAATATAGTGAAGCTTAACAAAAAGTCTACGAAGTGAAGTAATTCCGTAGAATATTTTCTAACTCTTTATGATTAAATGGCACTCAATTATACTTTATAAACGACATGTAAATACTATTTAATGTATATGTGTGGATGTGTGGGGGGGGACTCACTAGCGGCTGAGCTGTAAAGCCGTTGAACTCTGGCAGGTCGATCCGGGGTTCGAATCCGGATCGACGGGGATGGCTGTATTTGCGTTTTCGAGGTTTTCCCCACGTGTAACGTGCGTAAGAGTCAGTTTTGCTTAAAAAGTTCTCCACGAGGCACCCTTACCCTTAGGCAAATAACCGTCGAATGCTTTGCTATAATCAAACAAACCAGACCAAACAATAGATATATAAATAAGTAGCTTAAAAAACTGCTATATTTTATGTATCATTATCAAGTAGTATTTAAATATATATAATGATTAAAAGAAAGGAAAAGTCGGATCCTAACTGATTGTATATAATGTAATCCCTATGAAGGCCCTAACAATTCTTTCTCACTTAAAGTCGTAACCCAAAAAGAGAACAAATTAAACTTCAGATACGTATACAATACTGAATCTAATACAAAAAGTACAAAATATAAAAATAAATTATATATGTACGAAACCTAACTAACTATTTATATAGATATTACGTAAATATACGTATGGTAATGAACATTGTATAATAAAGATATTTTATACCTTGTTCTATAATTGGTTCCATTTATATATACCTAGACATAGATATATATAATTAAAGGATTCCACTTAAGGATTATAGTAGTAGTTAATATAAAACCCAAAAGTGCATCAATAATGTATTTTTCAGTATTATTTAACTTCATTCTTAGGAATTTTCTGCAGTCTAGTTTGCGTTATTTTATTCATAAGTCTCAAATAAAAACAATTATTGTTGATATGTCATTAGAAAATTAACCAAAAAGCAGCGACCGCAATGTAATTGAAAAACAGTCTTTAGACGTGAAAAGGTTGAAGGCCATTTGAATAAAGACTATTTTTTCAGATACTCAGCTACTTCGCATACATGTAACAAAGCATTCGAAATGAAAAACTCAATATTTACTACAAATTCATTCATGTAACAAATATCTGTCTTTCTACTCCTATGCCTTTAAAAAAAGATGTTATTTGCCTTACAGTTTATCGTTAAGTAATACATTTTCATTGTACAAAATTGCATTCATTCGAAGAATTCAATTTGTATTTTCCTCTGTATAAAACTGAATGTAGAGAAGTTAGATGTTTAAACAACCCCCACATTTTCTCAAGATCCCAAGCGAGATTGTCCGCTGCTTGTCAGCTCTCCCCCTGAAAAAAAGGGATTGTAAATTTACGACCTGACCGCATATGAGGGTATTTCGGATCTGATGCTTCTTCCCAACCACTCCTTAAGTGGTAAGAGTAGGAAGAATTACGGCTTTCCTCCGCGCGTGCTCTTGCAGTGTAAGTGTAGTCTGTCCAACTAGAAACTGGAAGATGCACGGAAAGCCATAACTGTCTTTTTGCGTTCCTGCTCTTAGGAGGAAAGAAGGGGAAAAAAAAAACTATTGCCTCTGTAAACAGGATTTGAAGATCTAATATAAATTCTAAAACGAGATTGACGAGTTGCTAGGTTTCGGGACTAATGTTTTCGAGTGCTTGCAACGAAATGCAAAATTAATGTCGTCCGTAAAGAGTTAATCGCTTTTTCTTTATTTATTCCAGTCTAGTTCACATCTTTAGCGAGCAATGTGACATATCTTAAAAAATGGAAGAATCAAATGGACAAGCTTTACCTCTCAGTAAAAATAAAACCTCGTAAAGTTAATGCTGCTTAAAAGAAACAAGTCCTAATGACCGAAGTAAAACTTTTATCGGCAGTTATACTGAAAATTCTCTTTGTGGCTAGTGTTAACACATCCCACACCATACACTGAAACAGAAACAAATGTATGCATGTAGTATAAGACTCCTAATTTAAAAATTACATTAAATTATTAAGTTTGATTCTGCTTAAGCACAGCAAAACCTCATTGTACTGTGGGTGTTAGGGGACCATTATTAACACCTACATTCTAGAGTGAAGTAATCCAAAATACCATATAATATTGCTTACATAGACCTTATATGCACATAACACGCATTTTAACATGCTGCTAGCACAGTAGTCAGTATGGTATCTGCCATATTAGAAAAATACGTTTTTAACTAGGCTTCCCTACCGGAATATACAGCATGCCATTTATATAGCTATATAGAAATTACTCAAATCAAGTAAAAAGTCACTGTTGTTTGGTCTGTCAGAACTGCTGCAATTATTCTTCAATGCCCACTGCTTAAACTAGGTGTAACATATAAAAATGTTCAGAACTCGTAATAAAAGTTAGAGGTTAAACTAAAATAATGTCCTAAAAATATTGGGTAACATGGTCTCCGGATATATTTGCATCCACTATTGTCCTCGATATATCCCAGCTATATAATGTCCCCGATATATACCCGTTGCTGCATAATGAACTTTTACAGCACTCACAAAGGGATGAAACCACTCCTAATGTTAATTCTTAACACCCAATTGTGCAATTAATATCACATTTATAATTTACAGTGTAAAAGAGCTTGAACAAAATAATAAATACAGCACTATTAAAGTAATTGGTGATTTATTTTTATCGTTTTATTTTGTTATATTGGTTTGCTTATTATTTTACACTAATTCTCATTATCTCAATCTAATAATTGCATTATAAAATTTGTAAGTTTTTTTACATATTTTAAGGAACATTATTAAATTTCAACACTTATAATGATTCTGTAGTGTGTCCTCGATCTTTTCGTGTCTGTACCTATGCTTATTCTAATTTAGATTTTTCTTACTTTCTACCTCTTATTTATATCTGTCGTGCGTGTCTCTTTACATCAGCATGCTTATCTGTTTCTCGCTATCGGTATGTATTTATATTTAACTACAGTTGCCTATTTAAATGCATATCATTATTGGGCTGTAGATGTTTTCAGTTTAACTTTCTTGACAATTATAAAACGATGTAAAGCTTGAAAGTCTCGAAATATATGTAGTTATACTATTGTATAATATGATAACGTAGGTGGAATCATAATATTTTTAAATGTACTGAGTTATGAAAACGATTTTACCACTGACAATGTAAGATCGGTTCCTATTGACTGCAAGAGCTAGTTATATGAAATATTCGCGATTTTCTCGCGGTGTAAGTTAAATATGAATAAATCAGGTAAACAAGTAAGAATGTATGAAGAACTAGAGACTTCACTGCAGAATCGGATGCTCTGTAGTGAAGTCTCTGAGTTCAAGGGCTGAATATGTTTGATGTTTTGAAGAATCATGAAGACTATTGATGCTGCTGGGGTATAACCTAATCATTGCTCTTTTCGAATTTTCGCTTTCGATTCTAAGGTGTGATTTGGTTCTAGAGCATTGAGATTTTGGTATAGTTTCATGGTTTTGGGGATATAGGTGGCGTTGAGATATTATCAGTCTTTTGAAGTTGAGGTCTAGATTGGTGGATTTCTGGAGGTGCAGGTTACTTATAAAAGAACAGGTAATGGTATGCATTGACTAATCTTCTTTGATTTCGCAAACGCAGTAATCGCTCTTAGAAAGGCTCCTGAAAATAATCTTTATACGGGTCATGACCGGTGAGGTAACATGTGCTGATTCTTGTGAGGAACTGGTGAATGCTCGGGCCTGCTGTGGTGTTGTTCCACTCTTCTTCCACTCGTGGCTTAGGTATTTGTAGTAATACAGGTTGTAGCAATTACGATTTTGGAAGCCTGATGTTGAGGAACTCACCTTCTTGGGAAAGAGATACTACTTCCAATATTTTCTTGATGGACTCTCCGTCAGCAATCTTGGGAAAGAGATGCTACTCTCCCAAGATTGTCGACGGAAAGTCCATCAAGTAAATATTCCTTTCTCTAGGAAAACAGAACGGAAATATAATTAAATCACATTAACCATGCAGAGACAAAAAGAGTATGACAACAAGAAGTCGTTGAAATTATCCTTACGATTTCTCGGAGTTGAATATGGAACTTCCAAATTATTCCCCATTGGAGGATTGCTTTTAATTCCTTATAACATAAGTGAAATGTGAAAAAACTGTAAAATGTGAGTGTAGTTAGTCTGACATATATAAAATTGCATAAAACGACAGACGTTGCTACCCGCTACATTCCACGTATATTGCAATAATTAGGTCTTTCTGAGAACTTTGTGAACATCGCAATTTAGTAGCAGCAGATATTACTGCGTAGGATGAGGTATAGTATGTTTGTAGATATCCGTTAAAACTAAGGAATTCTAATGTGATGATTAAAATATAATTGATAAATGAATACCTTTCGTTTATTGACTATGCTAACCCAGCACGAATAAATATTATTTGATCTATTAAACATGTAATTTTATTATACCTATAAATACTATATACGTAAATATTTACATAAATTTAATATTTTTGGTATCTATATGCGAGTATCTATAGCAAGAAGAAATTTAAAAAGGGGGAATTTAATGATCCTTCGCACGCATCCCCATCATTAGAATGCATGAGATTGAATTAATGAGAAAGATTCTTGGGGAGAGAAGGAACCTAGGTTTAAATACAAAAATTTCACTGAGGACTACATTAAATGAAGAGACTGCTCTTGGCTTGGAAGAAGAACTGTAAACTTCATATTCATTTCCTGCATTGTGCAGTCTTCTTTAGTTTACGTAATGGTGCGTCTAAATGGCAGAATAGTTAAATGAGAGCTAAATGTCTAGTTTTCATAAATTAATTGGGACAATTTTTATCATAATGTTTATAAGCAATAAAAATCATAATAATTATGAGGATTTTCCAAGTTTTAGGTTTTTATATTTTAAATTACTTCTTTGTAATTAATTAATCTGCTAAACGAGCCATTTTAAGTGATTTTGAGATTTCAACAAGTATATTTATGGCTGCAAAAGCTGAAAAAACTATTAAAAGGTCGCTTCAAAGAAAATACATTAGGGAAGATAATGATTCAATTAAATTGCGGATTGTAATCAAAGGAGAGAGAATTTGAGTTATTGTTAACTCATTTGAAATGCATCATTGGAAATTATTAACTCCTGACAGAAGAAGAAAGGTTGCCATCAAATTTTTATTTTTGGTTTTTAATTTTTTCAAAATACTTGAATTAAAGCCACGCAGACAGACAATGCAAATTATTAAATTTTAAAACAGCCCATATAGTACCGATTATGACACTCTGTGTTTTACTAATTTGCAAGAGATCGCTCGTAATTTGCAAGAGATCTCTCATTATATTGATCAAAATAAGGATAAGAACATCATTATTCAGATTAATGTTGAGTTAACGTTGTTTTATAGTTTATGATACTGATGTAGCTCTAAACATATTTTAAATCAGATTCATGCAGTAAACAACGAAAGGAGAAAATGTTTACCAAAGCGCATCTGAAAATTTTGGCTGATAATATTGATCACTTTCACTTGATCTTTATACAATTTGTTTTATATTTAATATCAAACAGTTTTACAAAGGTTTTGAATTCTAAACTTCGAAATGTCTTTAGAAAATACAAAGGAAAGCAGTGGAAATTCTTTTACATATAAGACTGCTAACACTAATTTAAAACGTATTCTAAGAGAAAATTTAAAGAATAATTTTTTAATCTGCATAGCATGAAGTGTTGTTATTGTATTATCGATTGCCCTTTAAAAGAGCGGAGTTCGTACTTGCACGTCACATTTGAGATGGCAAGACTGAAAAGTTTTACAATCAATTTAATGTACCGTAACGCATTACAACATTAGAATTCTTATTGTTTTGCTTTGTGAATGAATTTTACAAAGTAGCACTGAAATATTTTAATTATGAATTTCATACCTTAGACATATCATCAAAGATTAGCATAAAATTATCGTATCAGAGTTGGAAGTTTCTTAGGGTACCGTAAATAAAAAGTTATCTCGATCCATCAAGTTAGGTGTTATTTTTAAAGGTGGTAGCAGTTAGATCAAACGTAAAGCTGGCCAGATGGCGGAAAAAATTGAGGATATAAACATAACCCTAATTAAACCTTCTGCTTTAGTGTCTGTACAATCAGAGAACACGTGGGGTGAACCGATAGTATCCAAGGGCCACTATCAGTGTTATCGGATTTGCTGGCGGGATCGAGGAAACGTCTCTTCTCAAACACATTTATCGACAGGTTCGACCACATACCTCCTCGCACACTTGATCATTCTCAAAAATTCTCCAATAAACAGCGATTTTTACCTTCCTGCCAGTTTGTCTTGACACGTGCTCGATTTATTTTCACTGGACTGCCAAACACGATGTTTGGAGAAAGGCCGTGGTCGGATTGTATCTATGGTTCTCAAATTGGTTCTCAAGATAGTTCAGAGTATCCCAGTGTATTACACTGCAACTTCGGGCCGGTCAGCGAATCTGACGATTATCGAAGGTGAGTACATGTTTTGCAAAAAGGTCCCCCATTCATGTTTGCGTCATTCCGGTGCATTGAGATAACGGTGCAAATAGAAAAGATAGTATTTATCACATTTATTTAACTTAATTAAAACAAATTTAATCAGAATTTATCGTACACTGATAGTCGACTCCACAGATAACTTTCTCGTATCGTTCACTTTCTCGAACTAATATTTTATACTATACTATGAAATATTTTTACAACACAGACTTCGTATCATGTTAGAATATTTCGGTTACATTCTCTTCATATGTTAGGTATTTGAAAATATCTAAATAAGATTCATTCATACAGCAACTATATGTTTTCTCAGTCGTAATTCACATCGACTTCTGAAAATTTTACTCATAAAATGGCAGAAATTATTTGTATTGTTAAAAGTTACTTTAACGTTATCGCTTTTCAGCTAAACTTACTTTAGAAATCATATTTTTGTAAAGGGATGTTTAATATAATTGCGATAAATTTTAAAAAACATTTCTCATTTTTACGCCTTAATTAAACTTAATTAAACATTACATACACATATTCATTAAAGATAATAATCCAAAATCGGCCCGAATTGTAAATATTCATCAAGATTAAGGACATGTAAAATGAGCAAATATTTAAATTGTGATATTCTTCGTTCATGAGCGGAAAATATCAAACCGGTTTGCAATAGACTCCCGTGATCGTGAAGAGAGTTTTTTTGCAGTCTAAGTGGATAACCACTTTCAGTTAGTATGCTTAGATTTGAGTTATCAGAAAAAATTACTGTCTAGCATTTACGAATATTTAAACATTTAGGAAAACATTTAGTAACGTACTAAAAACTAGCACTTAACAATATTTTTGAGACGAAATATTAAAATAATGAGACGAAAAGTTTCTTTTACTTTTGGATTTTACTTTACAATGCAGTTTTTAAAGTAGTTCTTTAATAATACATATCCAAGAAAAGGGCTTCGTTAATTTTTTAATTCATGAAAACAATTTGACCAGTTCTTGCAACTTTTTGTTTTTCAAAGAGCTTTATGAATTGGCGTTGAAAAATTATTCTCCCTCTTCCTTTCTCAAAATTTGTATTTATTGTTTTTTCACTGTGTTAAAGTACTTTCACAAATAAGATTCGTTTTAACCTACAGTTACTCAACGATCACTTAACGATCCTAGACGCTTAGTTGAGACTTTAAAATACTTACTTACTCATACTTATTGATTTTTATCTTACTATTGTTAAAGCGAAATCAAAAAGCGGATATCAGAAAAACTGTTCCTTCAAGTAGATCTCTGAAGAAGCACAAGGCTCACAATGAGCTAACATCCAAATATATCAAAATTTATTTTCTGATGGATATCTTCTGATATTTTTAAGGCATATTTCGGTTTCCAAATTAATTTTCTTATCATTATCTGCAAAGCATTGCGCGAAGCAGATTCTAGTTAAACTGAAAATTCAAAATTTCTCCTAGAAAGGTTCGCTATCTCCTCTTCAAAATCAGTTTATTTAGATGTTTCTTTAAACACCATTTCATTTTCCAACACTTTTAAGAAAAACTTCTTTTAAAAGATTCAGATCACAAACTCGATTCTGAAGTAGTTTTCTAAG
The DNA here is from genome assembly GCF_044657685.1 of Stegodyphus dumicola. NCBI lineage: Eukaryota > Metazoa > Arthropoda > Arachnida > Araneae > Eresidae > Stegodyphus > Stegodyphus dumicola. The sequence goes on from NC_140780.1 coordinate 165,216,028, forward strand.
GATTCTATAATAGGATTTTCTTATCATACTATTAAATAGTTTCGTTAGGCTGTAGTTAAATGTGCTTGATCGAGTATTCATATAAAAGTCTGTGTCCTTAGACAATTCGGAAAAGGGTGCAAGATTGAGGATTGTCGCGGAAATATCTCAACAAATTTGGTCAAGAAAAATAATATAAAAGTCTGGACTACTATATTTCCAAATTAAATGAGTTTATGCAACTGTTTCAAGTCACTTAACTCGGTATTTCTGATCACAAAAATTTTGGGCATCCAAAATTTAACAAACAACAACAACAACAACAACAAAATCTTTCTATTTGTTTTTATACCACTGAATTTAAAAAGCAATAAGTCCTAACATTAAATTAAATTTTATAAACTCATGTTACCTGCGATTTAATTATTGTTGTTTTTTTGAAAAACAGAAGAATTTGCAATGAGTATAAATATCGTTATTAACCTTAAAAGCAAAATGCTTGCAGAATTACTTTGTCCTGTCATGCCTTTTTTCAGGTGTGGAGTTCGAACTACGATAAAATGCCTTGCAATTTGTCAAGACTTCTTCCTCAAAATACTATGTAATCTTAATTATGCTGGAATCGACATGAAGAAAATAGTAACGCTAGGAAAGAAATATCAGGGAACAAATTATGTAATTTAAGTCAAAAGTACGAAATAAAAGTGGCGATTAAAAAGAACCAAAATATTTTTTCGTGGCTAAGAACTGTAGTAATAAACTAAGATTAATTAGATTTTGAAGTTTAATCCCCTGGCTGTACCAGTAAATAAAACTAACTTCCTTTTTTTTTTTTTTTTTTTTTTAAATGCTGCTTTCAGTCTTTTAAGTCAGAGAGGAAGTGTGATAAAACTGGAAGCTGGAAGACTGTCAGAACAGATCAGAAATCGAACTTTAATTTTAATCAACTTTTCAGCTTTAATAATGGTTTAAACTAATGTAAAGAATAGGCAATTCAATAATGCAAAATTGTTAAGGAGAAGCTTCAATCAATCAGGTAGGCAAGGCATTCACAAGGTTGTCTGTTAACTGCTACGCTATTCTTAAAATCGCAACGTCTCCTTTTAGTAACAGCATATTTTTCCTTCTAGTATAAGTTAAGTTAGAAACTAGCACAGGAAGAACAGAAAAATAACCATACTGTTATTTTAAACTTAAAAATAAAGGGTTACAATCTTTATTTGATTTGGTTTGATTTCCAGTTCACTTCAATCATCCGATCCTAATTCTAATTAATCATTCTGACTAAGTTCTTATTTTATAAGAAATCCAAGCAGTTACTCTCTCTTATAGAAAATAAAGAGATCTTGGAAAACTGTTTGATATCGAATTATTAATTATTTTATACAAATATGTAAATATTCTTTAAATGTGGAGATCTACGTATACAGCATATGTTTCTCATTATTAATTCAAATGCGTCAACCGTAGACAAAACGGTCTTCCTTAAACAAGGTAGATGAGCATGTTCAAACTCTTCTTTTCCTGTTTTGTTTCAGTAATATAATCATGTGTCCCTGAATATGGAGCTTATACAGGTCCTAACTTTTCAGCTTAATTTAAGAGGCATAGCCTTTAGCTGCCTTTTTTTAATCCCTTACTGCCCGAGTTTAACTCCTGCTACATCTCACGACATTTCGCGATAACAAAACTTGAAACTCAAAACTGAGCAAATAACTAAACAGATAACGATAACTATAAAGTGTATTGGCAAATAGTAGCTTCATAATTAAAAGATTTCTTCCATTTACAGTTTGACGAGCACGATTTATAATCTAGTGTTCTACCGTTGCTATGCACAAATTTACTAAAATCTGATTATGTAACTCTGAAGGGATAAAGTCTAACTTAAGAAATTTTTATCAGAAAAAAAGGTTTACAGTAAAGTTCACCTGGAACAGTTAACCAGCCACAAAGTTAAGCAATTGCTTAAAAGAGTAAGTTCATCTCAGCTACAAACTACTCCAAGCTCGGTGCTTCTCTTCTTTTGTTCTACTTCTGTGTGCTTACTTTTTTTAATCAAATCTGGATGGAAAAGAACTATATAGTAAAAAACACCATAAAGCTTAATTCAACTCAAAATAAATTCATCAAACAAGGAAATAAAATTTAAATTTAAAGTTTCTTTATGTATATGTATTCTTTATGTATAAGCAATAAACATAGCTGTGTTTTATAACTTTACATTATAAAATAAGTTTACTAATGGAAGCGTATTTTTTATTTATTTACAGAAATTGTGATAGTGAAATCCTATATTTAGAAGCATGTATTACAAATTTCCACATAATAAAGCATATTTGTAGTTTAAATCCATCTGAATTACTTAAGAGTTCGTAATCATAGATACTGTAAGAAAAAGAAACAAACAAAGAATCTCAAATCTTTTTAATACTTTTATGATTAAAATCATTTAGTGTATTAATGTAAGGAAAAATAATATACTAAATGGCAGAATTTGTACAATTCCAAGAAGAAATCCATCTAAAGCTATTAATCAGTTATCTTTCGAATTTTCTGCTTGAGTTTCTAGAAAAAATATTAAATGATATAAATCTGATTGAAAATATTTCGGAAAAAATAGAAACTATTTGCCTTGAATTAATATGTACTGCATTTACATGGTTCATTCTTCTATATTTAACTAGGCACCGTTATACATTTTAATACTTTTAAAAAATTTCTGTACCATTTATAAAATATATGGCAATAATCATCTTTCAATAATAACATAAAGATCGAAATTTTAACGATAGTTAGCAGTTGGATATATTACAAATTAAATATAATTTAGTTCGCATCAATTAAACAAATTATTAAAAAACGTTTTAAAAATATTTAAATTATTAAGAAGATTTAAATCATCGCTCAGTATTTTAATCAAAGATAGATTAATTTATGTGAAAGATATATTCAATTATACTGTGTTAAATGGGGACATTCTAAAAATCTTCTATGCGCGAGGACACGTGAGAGATTTCTTGTGTTTCTTTCAGTGTAACAACCATCAAAAGGTTACATCTAGGTTCTTTTTATTTTTTCGTCCTTTATTAATTTCCATGGTATCGCAGAAGTTTTCTAGCGCAAGATTTTATATGTTAAGGGAAAATAACATATTTTTTTCAAGGATTAGAAAAGAAAGAAAATTCATGCATTTATCCTACGTATTGACCAGAAATAGAACCCTAACGCAAGTACACTATCTTTATTCATTCAATCAATAATGAAGCTCGAATTCGTATCAAAAATCCAACATTGTAGAAAAGAAAGTGATAGCAATTTGGGATGTAAATATCCTCTTTATTATTTACTCAGCTACTCCAGATATAAGCAGATAAACGCATTTTGAAATGAAGCGTAAGTAGAAGGTGTCCAGGAAAGATGTGATGAAAAATAGCGACACGTATATCCGAAATCAGTGTTTTTATTGCACTGTGGTTTACAAAGCTAGAAAGAACTCAAAAAGTTTTTTTTTCACAGAAAGATCGGCGCGGAGCGGACTTGGCCGCTTTAGATTTGCGTACTCTAATTACAGAAACGATAGATGCCATGCCTTCTGACATGTGGAATAATATCGACTAGACTTAGCCCGAACTAAAATGGCGCTTACATATAGGTTGTACTAAAACTTCTTAAGTCCCCCCCCCTCAGCTATGTAAACACAATGCGACAATCATACATATCACTGCCGTTCTTTTTCATCGATTCTTCCCCGAACATCCTGTATTTTAGACATACTGACATATATCTGCATTGGCTAAATGAAATAAACCTCGTTTTGTGTTACAAGAAAGAAGAAAGAAAAAAAAAAAAAAAAAAAAAAAAAAAAAAAATTCAGTTAGCTTCTTATCCGATTTGTTCATAATTTCTTTCGCAGAGAAATCTAGAGAAGAATTACATTTATAGGCTAAGAAGAGGAATAATAATACCCAGTGAAATATAAAAAAATATTTTGATAAGTACCCCAAAAGCATATTTTCTACACCAAGAGTCTTCCAGAACAGAAACTAATGGCCCTAATTAAAATTACGAAACGTTAGAAATACAGGTGATGAATAAAATTGAACTCTAAATTAGTACCTTCAGAATTTAAAAAGGTTTAAAGGAATCCAAAATTAAATTTAAGAACGCATTATATTTTGGTTCGGTGCATAAGTTCATGGAGTTTTTTTAATAGGTTACACCTCCTCTAAAAAAAATGTAAATGACACATAGTGATCGAGTGGTCACATACCATAAGCTGAGCCAGTTTCCCGCCCTGTTTGATAGAAATTCTTATGAAGATACTGTTAGCCATCTTTATCAAAATATATCGGTCTTCCTGAGCATGGATCAATAGAAAAGCCAAACAGCATTCTCTGAAACGCTTCCTTTCCATACTTTCAGCAATGGCATTAGTCCCGTACGTAGTTTTGCCACTACTGTTCTACTTGAAACTCTCAGAGCACAATGTGCCGGAAATGATCAGCTTTGCCCATTCGACATTCCATCATCTTGTTTCATCTTCAAAACAGGAAAAAAAATTGCGCTGAGAATAGTTAGAATACTAATTCATGTGTTTTCATGAATATAAAACTACAAACTAAGCAATAACAATTGGGTAACAACCAACGAACTCTTGACAACGAAGTATTGACATTCCATAGAAAAACGATATGAACTTATGTACAGATCCAATGCGTATATGCGAACTATGCTATATATACACTATATCCACAAAAGTCTACCAATTCGCAACCGTTTCATTTCGCAACCGTTGGTCGTAGACATACTGTTACAGTAATATTTTAAATGCTGCAAGTATTTTGCAAGTATTGAAAATTTTTTAATTTGAAATACAAATTTAGTAACAATTGTAAAATCTAACATTTTGTACCATTTCCAGGTCCTAAATTTATATTTTCGGAAATTTTGTTCTCTTCATAAGAAATAAAATCCGATAAATGTGACTACCAAGCGATAAAAATTGGCAGAGATATTTGATGTTTGTATATTAATTGGAGAGAGATATGTTTGCATCTGAATGTAACTAAAAATAAAATATCAGTTAAGAGAGTTAAAAAGATTAAATGACGAGCATTTCTGTGCAGATTATTGTGAGAAGTATTGAGGAATGTAAATATTTTCTCCGAAGAGATCTTATTCTCAGAATCTAACAGAACTTGTGTTTTAAAAAATATTGTCAGGCTTCAGTCCTAGCACATAGCCAATTAGTAACATTATTTGTATTGGTTAAAAAATTCTAGTTTGATGATTTTTTTTGCAGGATTATGAGAGTGTGATTCCAAGGTAGTAAAGGCCCACTAGCGGCCGAGCGGTAAAGACGCTGAACACTGGTAGTTCGGTCAGAGGTTCGAATCCCGTGAACGGGCTAGCTGCATGGGCGTTTTCGTGGTTTTCCCCATGTGTAACGTGTATACGAGCCAGTTTCCCTTAGAAAGTCCTCCACGAAGGCATCCCTCCCTTTAGACAGATAGCCCTCGTGTGCTTTGCCATAATTAAATAATCCAATCCAATTCAATCCAATCCAAAGTAGTAAAAATGCATAAGAATACTAAAAACGTATTTTAAGTATTTTAAAACTTATAAATTACTTGTGTGATTTTTTCCCTGCTTATCGAATGTAATAAAAATATAAAGTAAAGACTTTAATTCACAAAACAATGTCATTGAAAGGAATTTAAGAAGAAAAAACCCACCTCGAATTAGTCTAATATATTTACTAACCCACCCTTTGATTCACATTGAAAATGACATCAGAAATCCCAAATTGTGAACTCAAATACCTCGGAAAATTTTTATAATATATATGAGTATTATCTTTTATAAGTGTCAGGACCAGAGGAACGTATAAAAGTTAATTTTTACTTTATAAAAAATCATTTTTTAAATTTAAAAATTCAAAAATATGAATCTCTCAGTCATTTAAAACATTTTCGTGATTGGAAGAATACGTCTACGAACAAAGCTTGCTAAATTAAGGACAGGGTAAGGATTTTTTGGAGACACGATGTATATACAGGACGTTTCAGAACTATTGTTGAGAAATATATATGGAAGTGCGAAACACGATAGCAGGTAAACCATATAGGAACATAGGGTCGCATACACGGGATTGGTACTATACTATACTCGTCGGGATTGGTACTAAGAAATATCTGATTATCTACCCAACCATAAAAAGAATTCACCAGACACTGTGCTATATTGACAAAATAGGCAACCCATAATATACGCAAAATGTATTTGACAACACATCCAACTTGAATTTTAAAATTTGCATTCTTTCCTGCGCTTTAAATCATGTAATTCTGTGGTATGACCACTTGCCATATGTCATTTTCAGTTAAAATTTAATTTATCTTTATGTAATTTACTATAATTCATAAATTTAATTGCTATATTTTAAATAAAACATTTTATATAGCTGATATAAATAGACAGATTTATGATCTTAAATAAGAAAAAATTTGTATAAAGTGGTGTATAGTTTTCATTTTTGTATATAGAAATGTGGAAAATATTGTAATATGCAGAAAATGCTCTCATGGATACCACACAGGCAATCTTTGTAAATAACTAGTATTTATGAGAACCTTTTTTTTAAACGTGGACTACCAGCTCAACAATGTGCTTATTTTTGGGGTGCATGTTTGGCAGATACTTTGGGTCAGGGTGTTTTACTTATTTTCTTGGAACCTTTTCAAAGTCACTTACAGATCTGTTTATAGGATATACATTCAGAAAAAATACTTTTTGATGGATCAGGTAGTCTGGTGTTGCACTACCTTCAATAATTCCGTTGAAAGTTTCAGTTTTCGTGTTGGAAGTTTAACTATACATAGAAGTTTTTTAATAGATCCAAATAGATGGAACACAGTTTAGCTCAATTTTTAGCAGTGGAATTTTATCTAGGTAATAAAATTGGCAACTCTGAGCATCAGAAGCTCACAGTCTTGAAATATAGACATTATCATACCAAGCAATGGGCTAAAACAAATTTTCATTTTATACATCAAACATTGTTTCTCATATTTTCACTTTCATAATGGTAATCTTATACAAAATACATGCTTAGTGAATGAAAATGTTTATTTTATGAGATAATTCACAAGCTTTGATGTAATAAATGTGCAGTCCTTTTTTAGTCTATTATCGCTGCTGAGAAAGATTCTTAAAGCTATTCTGAAAAGACTAAAATATAACCTCACATCAATATTGGTTCAGACCCAAATTCTCAATTTGCCTATTAATCAATTATATATGCATTCTTTTTTGGTATAGTCAAGGTCTCAAGAGTTTTGTTAAATGCCTAGGCTTTACAAAATATATCAAAAATATAATTCAGTCCTATCTTAGAAGTTTGTAATGCCATGCCATCCTAACAAGCAGACATTCCCCTTAAGTAGTTTACAGGCTGTCGTTAATTATGGTTTGGGTGAATAATATTTCTGACATCTAAAGGTTACATACAAGTTTATTTGGGATAATTAACATTTTAATTAATTTTTCTATGAGTTTTAGCACTGCCACAAGATTTTTCTCTTTTCCACAAAAAGTTACAGTTTGTTTTCCAACTAGTCGGCCATCAGTATCGAAGTAATCATTAATCAAAACAGTTTTAGTAAAGTTCCTTTATATCATGCCAAATCAACAAAGTTGCACCAAATAGTTTGTCTTCGCAATCTTATTATTGTGATAATATATTTATATAGCCCTTTCTGCAGATGAAAAAATGTGATTTTTCTCGCATAAAAAGCATCACTTAGTCTATTCATATAAATTGTTGCAAATACAAATTTATATATTAGAAGCTACACAACAAATTAAAAATTACATTTAATGTAAAAAAAAAATTGCTGTTGAACTCTTCACAAGGAAAAGGAAAATGGATAGCGCTTCAAAATCTATAAAATAATCCTTTCCTGGGTTGAGTGCTCCATTTATCTTGGGACAATTTTCGTTTCTAAATTAACAAGGAAATTACATATTGCATGTGCTCTCAGAAGATGCCACCAAAATTTCATTAAGTATTTAAAAAATTCTTGATATCCCATGTTTAAAACATAGCCATTAACTTGACTAAAATATACTGCAGTAGAAGACCTACAAACGGAAGAAACTACAATCGAGTTCTATTTCCATATTATTAAACTTCCGGAAACTATGAAATTCTAAACAGTGTTTTACAATATTTAACGAATATTTTAAACATACCATAAAAAATCTGGCACACAGAGAACTTGCAGTTTTTATAAAAATATGACCTAGGTCTTTTAATACACCATATAAAAGCTATGCATTTTTTGCAAAATATGGATTATAAATAACATTGATTAGATATTATTAAAATGCATATATAAATCTCAGCTGTCCAATTTTTTACGATTTTTTTTAACAAATGAGTGAAAACAATATAAAAAAATAAATAGGACTATGGAATTGATGTTACACACAATTCATGGACCAATTTCAATATCAATTGCAAGAAGTCTGATTATTATATTAAATCAATTAAATAAGCAATGTATAATTTTAATTTAAATATAAATTTAAGATGCACTACAATGAATAAACGTCTCTGAGAATGTTATTTCCCAAAGTAGCATAGATGATAAACTAAAGATCTCACAGCAAGTGTTACCATGCCATGAGCTTTGGATTCTGGCAGCGTAATGGAATGTAACAGCTAGAAAGAGTAGGAAGATTACAATATAAATATTTCTGATGATAACATTTTATACCTTTTTGTTGCCTTTTTTATCTTTGTCAATATTATAACACATATGCTATTTATTTCTTTGGTTACTTTTAATAAAACTGTTTAACTCCTATAATGTTTCTCTCAATTCTTACTTTAGGTATTGCTTGTATACTTTTGTCATTTTTGTTTTGATGTGTACATGTATTAAAATAACATAACAATTTGTATAACGCATGTTTCAGTGGACCAATTTAACTACTTTTATTTAATTTTTTTTTTAATCTTTTTTTTTTCCAGTAAGGAACAGTCATGTGGTTTATGTACATGGAATGATACTAAATAATCTTAGATTTTGGGAGGGATACAATCAGTTACATATTTAACGTTAAAAGATGTTGAGAGTAGGGAAGAAATATCAGATAAATTTCTCCAAAGAGGAAAATTCTTGAAAAATCTTTCTTTTCACAGAATATGTATATGCACTTAATAGTTAATAAAATATGAATCATTCTATGAAATAAAGTAGCAAATTTTTACGAGAATTTTAGTTTTGCTGAATGCTTGAAAGTCAATATTAAATTTGCCAAACCAAAGATAAGAGGAAAAATAATTTAAAATATAGCCTATTATGCCTCCTTTAAAAAAATCTAAACTTAAAATCAGTTTCAATATTTTTAATCATTTTTTGTGCATAAAGACAACAGCAGCTGATCCATACTTGCATGTACCGCACATATGTTTCAGGAATTAAATAACATGCTTCATTTAACTGTCATTTCGCAAAACAGTACCTACCTGCTCTTAAAATGTAAATAACAGACATAAAGGTTATTCTTTTTTCACATTCAATTTCCTGTTTATTTAAGAACAGAGCATTACCTATCAGCCATAAAGTTAGTCACACAATTTTTGCCAATTTACAAAGTGAACTTGAATACAAAGTTGTTACAAAGTTGAATGGATTAAGTTAATAAGCGTAAGATAAGAAAAATATTAAATAAAATCAAGTAAGTTTCAATCTCGTACAGAGAAGGGTTTTTACATTCATAAATCAAAGCTGCTAATGAAAATCAAAACTCTTTATTTTCCTCATACAAAAGTCCGAATAATGTCCCTTATTTACCCATTATATAGATGAGATTTAAATTAATGTAATTAACAATTAATTAGCCAAAATGCAGTCACCTGCTGGCTCATATTGGATAATATAAACATGTGAAATATTTGCATTCAGACAATTTACTAACGGAAATTTTACACACAATTAATCATACACAGTATATTGAATGAAATTAGCCACTTTATTTTTAAGAAAAACTAAGCTAATTAAATATAGCACCACTAACACATATTCGTTAGCATTTCAAGCGATAGTATCATAAGGACGCGGTCTTCGAAATGAGAAAATTGCGAGCGGTTGGATGAAATCCAACATGAGCATTTGTAAGCGCTTGGACGAAATCCCTTTTTCCCTCTGTCATTCTGAAACCCGGGCGATGAGTAAAAGTGAGGTTTGGGGTCTAGACGCTTGTCGATTCTACAAGAGTTTCATACACTAGACATGTTATGTACACTGGTGAAATAAGAGAATTTGCATGTTTGATCTACGATCTCTAAAACTACTGGACATATTTTAATAAAATTTTGTGTGAACATAGGTTGATATAATACAAACAAAATAAACATTCAACAGTTATAATAGACACACATGTTCGTGTGTAACACTCATGGGAGTCTGAAGGTCTGAAACAGCGGCAGCAGAAGACACAAAAGGAATGGATTAATAGGAAGTATGGCCCCCTCTTGCAGTCATACAGGCTTCGCAGCGTGATGTCATACTGGAAATAAGGCAGTTTATCAGTGTCTGTGGTAGTTGGTCCCACTCATTTAGCAACGCTGTTTTCAGATGGTTCTCGGAGGGGGTTGCGAGTTGCAGTTGCCCTCTCCAAAGAGTCCCAGACATGCTGTATAGAGTTGAGGTCTGTAGAACTGGCTGGCCAATCCATCCGCCGAATATCCTCACTCTCGAGAAATTCGTCGATCTCGCGTTATCGTCTTGTAAGATGAACTCGGGGCCCACTGCACCATGGAACCTGTCGAAGACGTGGAGAGGTGTAAGGCCATCCAACATGATGCCTGCTCAGACCATTACACCGCCACCGCCATAATTGTTGATTTCTCGGACATTGGAGGGTAAGTAGCAGGTCCCTGGCTCTCTCCATATGAAAGTAAGGCGAGAAACGGTGTTTAGGCTAAAACGGGACTAGTCGGTTAACAGAACGGTCGCCCATTGTTCCGTACTCCAATCACTATGTTGCCTGCACCATGCTAATCAGACTCTCCTGTCCGTGGACGTGAGCGGGACGCAAACAGCCGGTCTTCTGGCAAACAACCCTCTCTCATTCAGTCTTTTGGAAACAGTCACCCTTGTTACACGAGTTTATGTGGCTGCATACTGGTCCCGAAAGAGCTGAAAAGCTGTAGCCCTTCTGATACGCCTCGCTAAAATGGAAAAATAGCAATCCAAATCTTCTCTGGTCTTCGCGGCTCTTGGATGACCTTGCCCAGGCTTTCTCTCGATGGATCCAGTATCCTGGAACTGTTTCCATAGGTTACACACGACGCTTGGGCGTTAAATTAAACTCTCTGTATATCTGGACTTGCGATTGGCCTGTCTCTAGCCTTCCCACAATTCGCCACCTCATTCCATCATCTAAACGTTGGTGGTTACTCATTTTTACTGTTCCGATGTGAATTTAACTGATTGCTGCAAGATAACACCAAGAAATTCGCCGAGGTGTGCTGGCGAACGCACTTCGTCTTACCCTCCACGCACTTATAAAGCCTGTTTTTCTGCTGGCTTCGCGTACACACACGTGTACGCTTACGTATTTGCCGTACAATATTTGCATCTTTATCTAGAAGCAGTGGTTTTTCCTTCAGTTCAATTTTTTTCATGTAATTCGATAAAATATGCAAATTCTCTTAATTTATTTCATCAGCGTAGCTGCTTCCCTCCACCAGAAAAAAAAAAAAAAAAAAAAAAAAAAGTTTAGTCCTAACGTTAAGCGCAAGAGTTGCTGATGTGACCCTATGTTGCTGTATAATTATTGCCTGCTATCGCGCTCGGGATCTCTATGCACTTTTGAACATTACTTCTGAAACAACTTATATAATGCGTCAGTAGTGTACTCACAGAAGTGTCATATGTATGAGACATATGAGTCTTTTCTAAGAAAAGAAATTCAAATATATGTATATATATATATACAATTTTTCTTCTCCCCCCCCCGAAAAAAAACAAAAAACTTCAGAATCCTTTTATTGCTTTTTTTTTAATTACATTTTAACGCTTGATAGATTTTTCGTCCATCAGATAAAGCTTTTTAACCCTTTCCGGCACCTCTACCTTTTAAAGTTGGAGTTTCGATAAAAAAAAAAAAATGGGTAGGCAGTCTAATTAGGCCTAGAGGAGTACACAAGTAACATTTTGTGAAGATAGCACTTATCGTTTTAATTCTGTGAGTGTGCCCAAAGTGGGCACACTGATTGAATAGAGCTTCGAAAAGAGTGCTGAAACGAGTATTGTTGTCAATGAACTGACCGATGAGATGCGGAGAAACAAAGAATACAGACATTGTCCTAAATTATTGGTGAGCCCGGTCTGGGCACACCTTGGGTTCGCCTTTTGATTTTAGGCAAGATATCAAGGTAAAAATTTAAAACTAATATAATATAAGGAGATTAGCATACAGCCAAAAAATAACATAGAAATTTCTTTTCAAACAATTCTTTTTATACCCTAAAAATATTTGGAAGATTTCTTTGAAAAATGAAAATCTTAAAAAACTAAACATGACTAAAATATATGGACTGGTTTGTATTGAGCTGCCATATACTATAAATAAAGAAGGTTCAGAGTAACCTATAGTAACCTATAAATCCTTTTTCATTCAATTTTTCTGTGCGTACAGAAGGAAATTTTTAGGTGTGTCCAGACCGGACACACTGTGCCGCAAAGGGTTAAATCCAGACTTATTCTGTGCTTCAACACTCTTCAGTCACACAGCACTACAGTTTTGTGCCTGCGAACTAAAAGTATAATTAAACAAATTAAAAGTGTAATAAAATATTAAGCTAAATTTCCATTTTCAAATTTGTACAGAGGTTAGAGGCAGGAAAAGAGCTCATATATTTTTTCCCCTTTTTTTAAGACAATATTAGGCAATCAAAATGGAAATTTAAGAAAATATGTAGGAAACTTCCTAGCCTGGTGAACAGTGCTAACCATTAAACCCCAATAATTTATTTTCAATGTTAATGAGCTTTATGTTCTAGAAGTCAGTGATACTTAACTCTTTTGAAGCTATCTCGCTTCTAGGCGCTCAAAAGTCCTCTTATAGCCTAGGTAATTTTAGCCTAGATAAAATTTAAAAAATTCCCCGGTAGACGTGGCGTCGGGTAAATAATGAAAATTCGTAAAACATTCATGGCCTGGGATTTACACTAAAAATTTCACAATCATGGATTTACATCAACATTTTAGGAGGATGTACATCAATGAAGCGAAACAATAACCCAATTATATAGTCTGTAACTAAATAAAATTTGTTTTGTGCCTTTTTTCCCTTAAATTTGCATTTATAAATCAAAATGTATTCAACATCGTTCTTTTAGATTAAGTAACCTGAACGGTGTTTTTATACATTATACTTTACTTTGCTTACATATTTTTCTGAATTAAGTGGTACGCGCTTTTAAAAATATTGTTGATCATCAAAACACTTTGTTGCGATCGGCAGCTGAAGGCGATTTTATGTTATAAGGTATTTTCTCCTCTTTCCCGCGTACCCTCGGGGCGTAATTGGAAGCATACTTGACGGGTATTCTAGAAGTTCAGGGTTCGAGTCCCGGGGTGGAGACTGTACATTTTTCACGTCTTCTGCTCCAAAATAATCTAATGACTCTGCAATGTAGCTTGGAAGAACACATTTTTCTCGTATTCCAGAAGCTCAACCAAACGTAAAATATTTCAGAGTTCAATCTTCTATTCTAGAGTTTGAAAAAGAAAAACTTTCAGTGTATTTTTGCGGAAACACTAAAGAAAAATAGCAAAAAAAATTTTTAGATATGAAAATAATATTTCATTTATAATAGAAATGGGAAAAAAAATCGGAAGTATCCTAAATTTGCCGGAAAATCTGATATTCGCGAAATCATACAAAGTTCTCTAAAATTTGCCGAAATTTCTACTGCGATGTAAATATTGACCCACTCATATAGTGCTGTCTGTCGTATATGAAATATTGAAAAGAAAAGGGAAGAGACTCGTAAATGCACAATACTTTAAAAAGAAAAATGTAGTATTATGTATAAATTCGCACTGTACATTCGCGTACATGTCATGTATAAATTCGCACATAGATGAAGATTAAAATTACTACAACATGAAGGCAGCATGCAACGAACGTCAAATTTGCATGAAGGTACTACATGCTGAGATATCCAAATGATGAACATTCTAGCGCATGCATACAAAGCAGATATGTGTAACGATATCAAAATGTGTATAAATGGGAAGATTGAACAGGGAGTTTCTTAGTTAGAAATCATATTTGGATGTCGGTTGTTTGTGTGATGTACTATATAAGACTTTAAGCACAGTTTATGCATATCATCCTTATCACCATTTTGCAGTGACTCATCCTTGAGCTTTTTTTCCTGTGCACAAATAACAGGACTAAAAAAAAAAATCAGTGTTCAAAATATTTCAGTATACAGTTGATTCAAACTAAAAATACATATTTCCTGATCGGTGTAGCCAAGTAAACATCCAATGTGAAAGATACACATTTCGTCTGTTTTGTCTGCGGTATCATAAAATAATTAATTTATATATTTATTGTACTCTTTTGTTCGACATAAAAATACTTATAATTTTTTCGTATTTGTCAACTTTCCTTACGTTTTTGTTTTGATCTAACTGATGAAAAGTCAACTAAAAGTAAAGATCGCAAATGCAATTTAATTGCAAAAATATCTCTAGACCTTTAATCGTATCTGAATGTCATCTGTTCATCTGAAAAATACAGTAGCCCATCTGTTCGTATCCGAAAAATACAGTAGCACATTGACTTTGGCTACTGGAGATAACGTATGATCCTTCCTTTCCACAGAGTCGTTGTTTCAGTTTTCGTAAATAAAAAATACCGAACACTTCTTCTAACTCGAGTTTTCTGAGTACTTCTTGACATTAGAGAAGCATCCACATTATGTTCGCTGATAAGCTCAAGGAGTCGTAATAGGAAAATGTGTTTTTGGAATGAGAGATGACAGGTTGTTTATTTTCCGGACGGAGTCGTAGCTAGGGTTTTCAGCGCCCAGGGACAATTGAAGATTTCGCGCCCCCTACTGCTTGCCAAGGATGAAAAACATTTAATTCTAAAATGTCGTAACATCAGTTTGGCGCCCCTTGGATTCTGCGCCCGGGAACAGATGCCCCCTTGCCCCCCTCTAGCTACGCCTCTGTTTCCGGAATAAGACGTCTTTAGTACTTGTGAAAATGCAAAATATGTTTTAGAGCAGAAATCAGAATGGAGAGTATCTTTCTAGTAGATAAGTTAAAATTTTATTTAAAGATAATTAAATAAATATATATGCATAAGTTTTAAAAATAGAAAAATATTTTCGTTGGATAGAATATTTTCGTTGGATAAAATACATTCGTTCACAGGAATCGTTGTGTAACTGCATATTAGAAGTTCAAAGGGATATTTTCTTACACTTGTGGAAAGCCATTAAATACCCTATATGTTAATATATTTCTTAAAATACCAATTTGTTATGTGCACTTAAAACAAAGGGTTCAATGTAGATAGATTGGTAAACTTATGGAAAAACACCTTGTATTCTTTTACTTACGGCTTTCTCTAACAGATGGCGTTGTGAAGTATTAACGTGATCGTAAATTTTTAAAAAAGAGTTGTTCTTTTTGAACGTTCTGTCCTTCAACGATCTTGCTACCGGAGAAAAAGATAAGAGTGAAGAGCAGAGTGATACTAGATTGCTAGTATTTTGAAGAAGAGTATAACAATGAAAGATAACTTACTGTTCCTGTTTCATTCGAACAAAAATTATAAATGAAAGTAAAGAGGTGAAAAAATATAAGTTTTCATTTTGAATTAATAATTTATGATTTGGAAAAGATCTGAGAAATACAAGATAATGAGCATATTCTATCTACATCTTTTATCACGATTCACAGCCAAACGGAAAATATTATGTTTATAGAATAAATCTAGGAAATTCCGCTTTTAAAATGTAATATAAATAAGCTTAGTATTCAAAATATTTTAACTGCAAGGGTTTTAGTCTCAGATTTACCTGATAAAATTTCACGTAGAAAAGTAGTTATAATTTTTTAATACAGTAATTTTGTTTAAATTGACTTATGTTAAAATTTAAATATTAAAAATTATGTTATATTAAAATAGTATATTAATTCTCTTCGCTTAAAATATTAATTCATTTCAAAATAACAAGAATAGACTGTTTTGTTCAAGTTATTATGTCAAAGTACATCGTATTTCATATTTAAAATATGATTTTGGGGCTATAATTCAATGTCTTGATCAAATTCTTCTACCGGTTTGACGATCACAGAAATGTCTGTTTCTATAGTGATCATATACACATTTCGGAATTAATTACATGAATTAGAAATAGTGTTTTACATTAAAAAAATGCTTTTTATGTAGTCTGTCTGGTAGTGCTTCTCCTAGATTATCAATTTGCTGCTTGATTTCCTAAATAAAATTGCATGCCTGAATAAAAATGCACTATTAACAATAATATTTTGCTCCGCTCCACTTCCTTTGTTTTCCAAAGACTTCTTAGAGTTCTGCGTTAAGAAAGCGATTTTTCTAACAATCCAATGGTAATAATCCGCTTATGATACATTATGCGTAATTTGAAGAAATGGAAGACAAAAGAAAAAAAAAAAAGACACAGATAAAATAATTGTTTTTCTTTCCTTTTTACTTGTTTTACGAAATTTAACGGAAAATTTGGATATTCTTATACCTGACTGATAGCTTAATCGTGATGGGTTTGTTCTCCTTGACGGCTCGATATGAAAAGAAACGAAAGCTTCTGTAAATATAAAAGTTAGTACATTATTTTGATTATGCAAAGATTTAATTTTAGCATTTCTTTCGGCTTTTTTAATTTTCTGCTGTAGAAGAAACTAACAATTATCACAAATTTTTTCCGAAGCTTTGTATGAATTCTTGAAGCCAAATTTTGGGAATTTTCGTCCAACTATTATAGTGATAAATTGATCGGTTTTATTAGAGTTATTCAGGTAAATAAATGTCTCATAATCAACAAGATGTTTAGGTAGAAGACAGCAGAAACAATGCTTTTCAGCCTTTTTAAGATTTAAATCTTTGCAATAATTTCTTTTACGCTTTATATAGAAATGGTTAAAGGCACTGAGATTTTATTTTATTTTTTAATGGGAATATTTTCTTTTAAGATTAAATACACTATATTCGAATTTATTTATTTGGGACTCGTTTTGTTCGGATACTCGTCTATTCCGATAAAAATGTTATGTATTATTCCGATTTTCCGATAAAAATGTTATGTATGATGGTTTTTATTTTTAATACTAAAGAAAAAATATTACTTCTTTCACTTTTAGAAATGTCATTCATATGATTTTCGCAATAATTATTTTAAAACTTTTTAGATTTTATTATTTTTCCATCAGAGTCTTTATAAAAGAGTGCAAGCAATATCTGTAAGTTTTGAAATATAATGAGTCGAAACAACATGTCCTATGATCATAGACAGATTACTATTTTAAATAGCAAAGAAAATTATCTTCTATTTTTAAAAGTAGTTAATTGCAGGAATTTAAGTCATTCAAATGATTTTGAAATGAAAAGGATTCAATAGTAAGCAAACATTTTCTTTGAATGCATGATGTTATATGTTATGTTAAATATTTTCATTAAATAAACGAAGCTATTTTTTTCCGAAAAGTAGAAAACTTCAAATACCTTCCTTATCTATCAAATATTCTCAACAAGGGCTCATGAAACTTACACAGTTTTATAGGTTTTCCTTAATTTTGAACAAGCCGAAATTACATCAATGTGTAAATAAACTAATTTATACGTTTCATTCTAAGGCAAAAATTTCTTCTTCCCTCCCCTTTTCAATCTTAATCTGAGCTTTTAACTATCACTTCTGCATAATGTACACGGAAATTTCATTGCACATTTAAAAAATATATTGATTTAAGAAAACAGCAATGTACTATAGTAATCACATTTCGAAAACAAAGAATAGTATTCAGACTATTCATCTTATCATGACTCAGCACAAACTCAAAATAAATTAGAAGATTAAGAAAGAACGCTTAAAATGGAAGTTTAGAAAATATTGAAATCCAGAATTTATAATTCATAAATTGCATGTCTGAAATAAAACTAATATAATATTAAAAAGAAATTTAAAGCATTTGTTTGAGAAGCGGAATTAATGCTCTCTTTTCTCTAAACTGCGATGCATAAAAATAAAATAATGTTAAGAATGGCTCAGCATTTTATGCATTTGAGCAAACTTCGAGGCATTGACCAGTAATTTAAAGACGATTAAAAGGTTTAATTCGTGCCAGTACATATTTGATCCCAATAGGTAAGCTTTTGTCTAAGTTTCAATTTTCGTTTTCACCTGACTCTAAATAACTGTTCAAAGGGTTTATTTTTTTATTAAACCATATAAAACTGAAAGGTTTGAGACTTTCATATTTATTACTTACCATATAAGTCCAGGTTAAGTTTGCTAATTACTCTGCTTCTGCTGCTGCGTATTGATTTTAATATTCATTTCTTAAATATAAATTTTTTATCTTAAAATATTGTTTTGCGCACATACTTAGGTATAATTCCTGCATTACGTAATCTCCAAGGAACACCCAAAAATATTTTGTATGTATCATTGGTATAAAATTGTTCAAAAACTGTAATAGCTCCAGTTGATTTAATTTCGTTTTCTAACTGTTCGACAGTCTGGAAATAAAGCACTTTTGAAAATAAAAATTGTAAATCATAAGCCCGTCTGGTTTTTGAAGAATATAAGCTTTCAATTCTTGGGAATTTTCAGAATTCAAAAGCAAGTCAGTTGGCTGCTGGCTATAGCTATTTTCGATTAGGGTAATATATTTGGAAAATGTTTTTTTTTCAGTTATCCGTAATTAAGAGTAAGAAATGATTAAATAACTGATATGAGCGTATGTTTTTCTTTAAATTTTGAACATATACAATCTCCTCGTGGAAATTCAAATGTGCAACACGGCGCTTACAAAAGTAAGTTAACTAAAACATTAAATATTACGTGTATATATAAAGCGCAGAAAAACAGAGAACCAGCAGTTTAGATTTCACAAAAAAATCAATTCTCCCATTTCTAAGCGAACTTACAGCTAACAGAGTTTCGGTTACTAATTTGTCGCTGATGGTAATACTGTTCTAAAGATGAAGAGAAGAAAGAGATTCAGAACATATAAGTTACCTTGAGGACTCTGTCCCATTATCCTTGATCCACATGACGACAAGGTAAATATAGAGAAGTATTTATAAATAGAGAAAAATAATCGCAAGCAAATTACCAAATGCATGTAATTACAAGCATTTTGCGGTTTTCAACCCTAACTGGAAAAACAACTGAGGCTTAACTGAAATAACGGGACAAAAAAAAATAGGGCTGAAAAATGTTAAATTTTAGACATTATGGAATGTCCATCGAAATCATTAGAAACCTTTAGTTGTATCTGTTAAATATTATAATAGTTTATAGATTAACTCTTCAACTCACTTGTTGAGGAAAACGGGTAATTACACTTTTTATTGAAAGCAATTAAAATTTGAGTTTTCCTTGATTTGAAAACGAGTGTACAAACTTGATTTTTTTTCCCTTATTACATGCTCCGCCCTTAGGCACTACACGGAAAGGGAGGGATGCCCGTGGACTTTTATGCCACATTGTTTGAAATGCTTTTTAAGGGAAACTGGCTCGCATCCACGTTACACATGGGAAAAACTACGAAAACGCACATGCAGCCAGCTCGTCCGCCGGGACTCGAACCCCAGATCGAACTACCAGTGTTTAGCTGCTTTTACCGCTCGGCCACTGCTGGGCCGTGGGCAAGTGGTTAATAAACATTTAAATAATATATAATTACTAAATATTATGAACCTTAAATTTGCATATATTTTTATAACATACTAAAATAAAAATGTTGGTTTTTCAGTTTTATTTACTATTTGGAATTCGCCATTCATTTGAAAGCAGTGGGCATATTTTAATACTGCTTCTTCATTATTATGACACATTTTAGGTAAATCCGAAGCCATAAATCGTAATACTTACCCTGGATACTTAAGAATACGTATAACTTAATATCGTATTTTAATACTTAAGAATTTTTTTATGTATGTGTTCCAAAAATGCATAGATAATTTGAAAAGAACAAGCTTAACGCCTTTCCGTATGTACCTTAAAATTGCATAAATAAACTTTTTAAAAAATCGCTGTGGAAAAACTATAATATAAAAAATTAATATATGAAAGAAATTTTAAAAGCTTTTTAACTATATAATTATTTTTATTATTATTATTATTTTTTTTTTGATGTCAGACTTTTTTTAACTTAGCTTTTTTTTCGAGTAACCTAAGGAAAAGGATTAAGTATGCATACCACATTTAAGCGAACTGTTCTAAATAAGATGTGCTGGTTTTGAACACTTTTTTCCCTAATAACATATGGAAAGCATCTACAATTAGAAATAGAAATAAATTCGCTAAACAAAGTTGAGCAAAAGTATGTATTATAATACATTTACTTACATTATTTATAACTACCAATGAGCAAATTTTCATCTTACGGTGCTTACAAATAACTATGTATTTCACGCCACTATTTGATGGATCTGGAAGTAATTTCCGAAGAAGTAGATATTTTGCATTTCTTTATTTTTGTGTACAATTTTCTGATATCACTTACTTTTAATCACAAAATATGTAATGAAAGAAACAGAATAAGACGAAAAACATTGATTTAGAAACACTGAATATATCCATTATCCAGTGACTCAGTATCCTTTCCTCCATCATTTCAGTTAAACGACTTTTATGCCACATTTTGTGTTTGTTTTTGATCGCTGTTCTCTCATTATTTTGAATCTTTCTTTCTATCCCGCTCAGGAGATTCAGCTAAGTTTCATACTCGGAATCAATACTGCCTTCCCCATTTTTGTAAATTTATTTTTATTTATATAAATATTTCTTCTTTCCGTACCCCTTTTACATCCAATTTTGAATTGTCTAAATAAGCTTTTACACATCTTCATTGTTTGAAATGCTTAGGAAAAGTATTTCGATAGATATTAGTTATTAATTATATGAGCAAATTTCAAGCTGAAACACCTTTACATTTTCCAAAACAAGGACTCGGGTCTCACCGTAATGAGTTTAATACGCAAGCGGTGCGTTTTCAAGCGAAAGCTTATCTTTCCTAACAGGCCCTCCAGAATTAAAAAAGTGCGTACGGCAGCAAACCAGGGCTGTCACCTGAGGGCAATTAAATACATAACTCTTTTACTTCCTTCCGACGAAAGTTTTTTGACATTTTTCTCCCTCCATTTCAATTTTCAGTGGAATATACTTATATTTTTTCAATTATTTATGTTCAAAATTGCATTAGAATTATCCGAGAGAATGCAATTTGAAAATTAACCCCAGTTTTGGAAGAGTGTAATTTGGAAATTAATCAACGTTTCCTTGACTGTGTCATACGCTGAGCATGGGATGCAAGTAAACTTAAAACCAGTTGTGCCTACACGTACAGAACGCAGCTCTCTGATTATATTCTTTACAATATTAAATTATTTGTTGCGGGGTTATTAAAAACAGCACTTTGTTTAGCTTCCGTATGAGTCTAGATGCCTCACAATCATATACTATTTATTGTTCTGATATTTCATAATTTATGTATAATTTGTGATTATGACGTATGATGAATGAATTGAACTTTTACTTTTTTTTTGCGTGGAAGTACATTATATAATACAGCAAATCAGTTTTTACACACATATTGTGATATTTCCTGTTCACTTGTGCCCCTTTAGTCTCTGTACACATCAAATTCTACGCTAAAGAACACATTCAGAATTTAGTATTTAGTATTTTAATAGTCAGAATTTAGTACATTTTTTAGACTGTTTAAGACAAACTTCTACTTTAAACTGATGAATATGTATTATCAATTTAAAATCAGGTTTTGTCTTAATTAACCTAAAAATTGTTGCACTTTAGGGGGGGAAATGTCATATATCCATAATTTTAAATAAAATCATAATATTAATGGAAGGCCATGTTAAAGAAAATGTTTAGCATATTTTAGACATAATAATAAGAATAATAAAACTCATTTATGGCTTTCTTCAGAAATAAATGACCTGTGGAGAAAACAACGGTACCGTGAAGAAATGAGATAATTGATAAAATAAAAATCTGAGGGGGCGGATAAAGTCTTGAATACTATTTATAACATTTTGACAAATGAATGAAGCAATCGAATCAATTATGATTCATTGCTGCGCACGTGGTTTGGCAGGTTTGAAGTGCCTACTTCATTCACATTTTAAACAAAGTAGCTCGCATTCAGAGTAATCTATGTTAAGGCATTTAATCCGTTTATAGACAGGCTATTCGAACTGCATACAGTTACGCCATCTATCGCATAAATAAAGCATTACAAAAAAAAAAAAAAAAAGGCACCACTTAAAACCAATAATTAACCCTTTAATTGATGAACTAATCGAAATCACGTTAAATGAAACGGTACATGCTAGGAATAGTAATTGACCTGTTACAGTAAATCTGAATAAAATTATAAATAAAAAAGTTAATTGCTTAAATTTTTATTTCATGTAATAAATATTTGTTCGATCTGCATTTTACGGATATGGGAGGAGAGATTTTTACATACTTCTCCATTTTACCATCTTTGCAATTTGCAATAACTGGCCACCGCTGTTTCATAATGTCAGGAGAATTTGAAGCTGTAACTCCACATTGTGATCAAATAAAATTTTCATAGAATTCTCATTGTGATTTCAAAGTAGTTCATGATATTTGGGTATTAACTTTTTCTCTCTAGTCCAGTTCCAAGTTTCTAATTTGATGAGAAAATTTAAGAAAGTAAAAATGTAAACAATAAATTGACCGATACAATTTTAATTTCATAATCAATTACTTATGTAATTAATTCTGTGATTAATTGTGTAATTAATCTTATGTGATTCATTTTTTAAAACTAAACTGTTTATTTTAAACTAGTTTTGAAAACGAGCAGTACTTTAGTAGTTCATGGGAAAATTACGATTATTTACCATGAATGATGATGTCTACTTATTGTTTCTTTAGCCTTTTTCCTATTTCAACAATCTTAAATTCATCTAAAATAAATTTATCTCTACAGTTTACTGACAAAATGGTTCGCTTGAAGGAAAAAAAAAAAAAAAAAAAAAGCTTTTTAAATGATTATTCATTCTCTTAGAAACTGTAACCTACCATTTCCTAATCCCGCTAACTGGATAATGAATTTGTGTTGAGGTGGATTTTCCTACAACTAATTTACAGAGTTTAATTTAAAGGCTGTGCTCAAACTTGTTGAAAACGGTTACTGCTAAACATGATGGGTAGGGGACTGAGAAAACCAACATGAAGTTTTGCGGAAGTTCTTGTCAAAATAGGACTAAAAACAAAGTAGTACACTTTGATATTCTTATTTTATGTAAAATTTAATGTTTATCAGTTAATGTAATGTTGTAATTCATTGCCCAATATTCATGTTAATTATGCAGTATTATTTAAATGTCAGTTAGCAGATTTGCATTTAATAAGTTTATCCTAAAAAGGACAAAATTAAAAACAAGAAATAGCGTATAATACATAAAACATGCAATACTATAGTTTCAAAGATGAAACAGTTTTTGTTTTGTTCTTTAGCTGTGACTGAGAAGAAAACGCCGTTTCTTTTTAGTTACACGTCTTATGCATATACTTCACGCTGGTTCCTGAAGTTAATTTAGGCGCTTTTTCCGATGGGATATCTATGACCTGCAGTACTGTGCAAAAGTATTATATTTAAATTAGGTATTTCAATTACTTGGGATTACATAAAAGATAAGAGAAATATCCGAGTACATTTATTTATTCAACTAAAAAATTAGCAGCATCATTTGTCTTTAAGCATGAACGTAAAATATTAGGAGAAAGGAAATTACTTGTAGATTTGAGGGCACTGAGGAAGCTAATTTCATTTAATTTTCTCTTCAAGTTTCATCCCAAAATTTGCTGCATTTGCTACTAAAATAAATCTTTTGATACATTTTTTAAATTCTTGATTTGCAAAATTTCATATATGTTTAATGTGACTGAGTAATTATTCTATGCTGAGCGACTGCAACTATACCGCTTTTTGCTAAAAAAATTCGCACTGCTTAGAAATGTGTTTCGGTTTATCGTCTTGTTGATATTAAAACCTTTGATGATAAGACGAAGCCCAGATTTAATTCATAAGTGATGATTTGGATAATGATTTAATAATTTATTTTCTGATTTAATTTTTCATCACTTTTGGAAGATCCCCGCACTCCTTCAGCAGCAAAATGCTCCAAACAACAAGAACCTTTCCACCTCTCTTTAATAGGAAGTTTCTTACTCTCTTTCCCTGCATATTCCATATGCAATAATCTTAATTGTTGTTATAAATTTCTAATTTATTTTTGTCTGTCAAGAAAATATTTCAGAGCTCTTGGTAAGCAATTGATTATTTGTTGCAATCTTTTGCACTGCCCAGCTGTTATTTCTCAACATCTTTATTCTACTTCCGTGTAAAATAGACCAATTCTTGGTGTCGTTGATATTCGAATTCTTTCAAAAACTGTACTAAATTAGGAAAAAGAATTTGTAATTTTCAAATTTCTTTAGCGTAGCTTATATTTTACACATACACACACACAAAGAAAAAAATTTCCACTAACCTGTAAAACATAAGAAAATAAAAACATTAACTGTAATAGTTCTTTAAATCTTAAAGAAAGGTGGAACAAAAGCAAGGTAAATAAATTTTGTCAGACTCATTGAATTTGAGGACGTGGCCCACCAGCGGCCGAATAATTAAGTCCTCTGAATGCTGGTAATTCGACAGGGGTTCGATCCGAAGGAAACGAGCTGGCTGCGTGGGGAAGTTTTCGTGATTTTTTCTCATATGTAACACAAAATACGGGTCAATTTTCCTTAGAAAGTCTTTTACGAAAGCACCTATGCCCACAGGCAGTTAAGCCCTCGTATGCTTTGCCATCTTCATGTAACTAAAAATCAGACTACAAAATTATCAGCGATTCAGAAGAAAGCACCATGCTTATACCCCAGTTAAATTTTAAAGAAAGATAAAGTAAAACCTTATTTCTTTGCTTTTATATGCTAATATATTTTATATGCTTTGTAATAAAATAGGACAACGGTGAAGAATAAAGAAGTTACATTAAAAGCAAATGAAAAAAATAAATAAAAGAATGATCTCTTATAATACTTTCACACGATACTGAGCTTAGCGCAGTTTTGACTAATTCCACTTTTGACTAATACCCGTACCGAAGTATTAATCACATTTAAGTGGAACTTTTTAGCGCATCTTTAACGAAACATGTTTTTGTCTGAAGAAGCTTTTCTTAAAAAAAAAAAAAAAAAAAAATTACTGCCAGGTATCACCACCATTTCTGTTACTATCTAGATTACATATACCTGGGATAGAAATTTTATTTCATGTGAATAAATTTACATCGAAAATGTGGAAACATCTCATGGAAGTATAGAAGTAAATCAGTGTATCGTACTTAGGCGACTGGTTGTCTATCACGTCTTCCTCAAATCATTCAGGCCGACCAGCGGCCGAGCGGTAAAATCGCTGAATACTGGTAGTTCGGTCTGAGGTTAGAATCCTGCGAACGGGCTGGCTGCATAGGTGTTTTCATGGTTTTCCCCATGTGTAACGCGTATACGAGCCAGTTTGCCTTAGAAAGTCCTCCACGAAGGCATCCCTCCCCTTAGGCAGATAGCCCTCGAGGCGTTGCCGTAATTAAATAACCTAACCAAATCATTCAGCAGAGAGAGGTTATTCAGCATGATTGGGGGAAGACTGCAGATAACCACTTTATTGCAGTTTACTTTATTGAGTTTATTATTGGTTACATTGTAAAAATCTTCTAACCGATTTTTCTAAAAATACTTTGTAACAACTACTCTAATGTTTTACACAGGATTTGTATTATTTTACGTATTGTGTAAGTAGAGTAACTCTAATAAAGTACGCTGGAAGATCGTAACACATTATATGCAAAGTATATAAACAATTTTTACAAGAATCTCAAACTAGCCGGCAGTTTCCAAATAACATCGGGAGTTCAAGAGCTAATCGATCGCAAAGATGTGAGACTACTGCATTACGAATTATAATGTTTAAATAACTATTTAAAAAACCAACAGGTATTGGAAGACATTATATATCAAACAGATTCATTCAGGTCTTATTTTATTTAATCTGTAATATATAGCCCCCTCCCGAAAAATGAAATGCTGTACATTTAGTTAATCTAACTTTTACAGAATATAACCGCCATCTGAAAATTGAAATCCGTAATTACATAGCAACATTTCTTTTACTGTTGAATAATACCTGATGATCATATAATGCAAAAGCTGAAAATATGAACAGTGATCACTGACAGGAAATATAATAGTTGCGAAAACTTCCATAATTGAGCGGAGGGGGATTACTTTCAGTATTTAACCTGTTTATGCTAACGTTTTCTATATATATAGGTTTAAAAATTATCTAAAGTAAAGCATATGTATGCTTTTACCCTTCCTTCGCCCGCTTAGGCTGTGCATACAGTTTATGACACAAACTTTCAAATGGCGAAGTATCTCTAAATTATAATACTCGTATTGTTAATTTAAACTGAAATTCTGCTTATCAATTGACTTTAACTTAACGGTCTATGTTAGTCTACACACCTGCGAAAATTAATTATCGTCAGCACAATAATAATTCACAGAACAACTAAATAAGCAAATAAGAACGACAACTTGTAGGATAACTTAAAATAATTTACAATGCAACAAATTAAAGACTCGCTTGTTTGAAAGCAAACTTCAACAACCTAAAACCTAAAGTCACAGCCGAATAGCCTAAAGCTGCTAAAAGTCTGCAGTTCTGACTAATTAATCAATTTACATGGAAGTATCTGATCTTTAATTACAAAGTTTCTAATTTGAATTCTATTTTTGAAAAGGTATTCAGTTTCTGTTTAGGGCGATGCGCATTTCCTGAAGCAGAAACTAATCTCTCTAGGATTAAATATAAGCTGCAATTAATAAAAGAGCAGTGTTTGAAAATATTGTCGGGTAATTGAAATATAGATGAAATTTCTGAATTTCACGAGCTATTGTGGCGGAAGCTAACAAGACAAGTGTGAAAACATCATATTTAACTGGTACGAAATTTTAACGTAATTGTCACAGTATTACAAATCTACACAGTTACTAAATTGTGTACGAAATCAGTAATAAAATCTAATGAATTTTTAAAGGGAGAAACTCCTTACCTTTTGGAAGTTTTAATGATCGGTAAATATTCTCTATGATGGATTTTAAAATTTTAGATCTTACCGTAAGCCTCTGCTAATTTAAAATACTAATTCCTCTGTCTCAGTTAAACACATCTGAAAATAAGCATTAGGCGTTTAATATATTAGCCACGGTATAAATTTTTATATGCGTTAAACTTTCTATCCATTTCCTTCGACTATTATGTTAAAATGATACGTATTTTGCTTCAGTCTTTTAATGCTGTTTCTATGAGCATTTAGATCTAAAAGTATATTAAAAAACTGTGTAGCGCGTTAAATAATATAATATGAAATTTAAAAAAATGTTTAATTAAAAAAGGCTTGGTTATTCTTATTATTAACTAATTCTTTTTTAAAGGCTTGAAACACCGAAATGTTTTTCAAAATGGAGAAATTCAAAATGGACTTTTTCGAAGACAAAGTACGACAAATTTTAGCCACGACAGACAAAGCTTTCCATCTGATGTTAAAATGCTAGTATTATCTTTGTAGAATCCTGTTTACTTTTGTAAGAGCAGGATATAAGCGCATTTATAAACTAAGCAAAATCTAATTTACACTAAATTTTTTTTTAAAGAGGTGGTACTCTGAGAAAAGCGTTGATTTTGGGGGGCATTAAAACCTAACTTAGAAAGATTTTGAAGATTAATAATAAAATTTCAATATAAAGTAGCTTTTAAATCTCGTCAATCGCTTTTACGATATATACTCGTAGTTTAACAGGAATCTCCAACGGAATATTTTAAATCGTTTTGACATATCTACGATCGTAGTTTGAATAAAAATATCTACAAAGCCCGATTAGGATTCACTATCAAGCAGCAAGCGACATTTGTTGACATGTATATTTTATTCATTTCCTTATCGGAATAACGACAACCGTTGACAAAAGTAGGATAAAAAGTTAACGGTTGAATTGGGAAAAGGCTGCATGAATAAAAAAGTAATGAAAGAGAAAAATCGAAAAGAAACAACTGAGAAGGGCTGCTGAAAGTTTTTTTTAAAATCTAATATTAGATATGATGTTCCATCAGAGACTGACTGCGCGAATATATTAACTTTAATGTATTTAACCTGGGGAAATAATTCGATTTGCGGGAAATTTCTGATTTGTTAAGCTCTTACTCTATAAAGGAGAATGACAGATAACTGTTTTAGTTCTATTCAGGTAGTCATCTACAAACAATATGTTGCGAAATTCTGCATATTCTGTTATAAAATGAATTTTAAAGAATTCATGAATTTAAACTCGAAAGTTTACTTCAAGTTATTTCGTAAAACCTTTTAAGTCGGCATTGGATTTGCGCAACAGAACAATTTTGAACGCACTCAAATAAGTTTCAAAACTAAGATGTACATTTGCTTTTCAAAGTCACAAGATTTTTTCATTGATAGTAAGTGAAAGAAAGTAAAACTAGAAAGAAGGCAAAAAATAACATTTTAACGTAAAAATACGAATCATTAAGCAAAATGATACTCAATTTACTTTTTATAGTAAAAAAAGCACTCCCTTCCGTTTTTTGCTTATAAAATGTTTTTGCTATTTTTCGTTTTTTTTTTTTTTATTTATTTTTTTATGTTATTGCTTATGATTTAACGTTATTTCTAGGTTTTGTTAAAATGTTCTAAAGTTACATCATATAACTATTTTTTACTATACAACATACTTTATTATAATACATTTTATTGTTTTATCTCTGAAAAATACTTTTTCGCAATGAACTTAAGTTGTGTATCTCATACATGCACTAATATCCAAAAGTAAACTCCGAAATGTACTTTTAGAGGAAATCTTAAATAATGAAGTCGCTGAACACTGGTAGTTCGGTCCGAGGTTCGAATCCCGCGAACGGGCTGGCTGCATAGTTGTTTTCGTGGTTTTCCCCATGTGTAACGTATATACGAGCCAGTTTCCCTTAGAAAGTCCTCCACGAAAGGCATCCCTCCCCTTAGGCAGATAGCCCTAGTGTGCTTTGCCATAATTAAATACACCAACACCAACAACTTAAATAATGAAGAAAATTTTAAAAACCTTTGACGTAATCATAATTTCAATAAGCATTACATTACAAAGCAAAATTATTTATATATTTTGTCTATATACGGTTTTGAAAGGAGCACCTGCTCAATATACGAAGTTGAAGCAGTTTCTCCGATAAACAGATGCATAGTTTTGAGTTTCATCAGTAAATAGGGAATATACTAACTTCAGTAATTCAACAAGTAAAAACAATCTTAGAATAGGAAGATCCTTGTGTCCGATATCAGCAAAACCTTAAAGATTTAACAAAAAATTTTCCACGGAGTTGCAGTTATCCCAAGAGACGCGTCGCTATAGAAATGAAAGGAAAGAGCGTGAAGGGAGCACTTAAGCAGATAATAGAGCTGAAGCTATGACAATAACATGGTCACATTATCCAGTTATAGATAATTTTCTCCTTCCTTACCACGTGTCTTTGTGGCAAAATTGGAAGCAGTTCCTACTGGCAATCAGAAGGTCGCAACTCGAATATCGGCGAAAGCACTGCTATTTCTTACTGTTTCCTACTCCGAAAGAAACCTAATAGGCGTTACAGATAGTGTCCGAACAAAAACCAAATACAGTAAACGATAGTTAAGCACCATCAGGATTTGGCCTCTGGATACATTCCTCCCTAATGGCCATTTAAGTGGGGAAGAATGCAAGGAATTTTTTCCTTCCTTACTGAGCGCCTTCGCGGTGTAATTATAAGCAGATCCGGCTAACAATCGGGAGATCCGAAGTACGGATCCCGACCAGAACGGAAAGCATCTTCAGTCATTAGTAATTGAAACCGGCATCGATATCTGAAATCTATTGGGTAATCGAAACCGGCAGCTAGCTTCACTGGGATGAAGGAAAAGCCTAACCCCGGGGAGTAGCAAGGTCTTGGACTAAAATCGTGTCTGAAGCCCTGTTCATCAAATGGTTGCATTCTAAAGCCTCTCAGATTGGAGACTTAGTATTTTTAGATCAATAAACTACTTGATATAGAATATATTCATCTCTTAAGGATATACAATGTCGACTCATGCTCATCAGAAGATAAGCTGAAATTTTCCGATGATTGCTGTTCCGTAGTTCCTATCTCATAAACTATTCTAGAACTCGTCACCTCCTTTCTTCGTTGTATTTCAGAGTCACAAATATGGCTTGCTAGTCCATTGCCTCAATGCCCGCCAGGGACCAAGAGGTCAGACCGCTGGAAACTGTTTGTTAGATGCAGATTCAAATCCCTGAAAACTAACTGCAGGAAAATTTTCGTGGGTTGTTTCGTATAAAACGTGAATACATACAACATTTCCGAAGGACGTTTTAAAGGAAACTGGGTCAGTTTCTTTTAAAAAGTCCTTAGGAAATGTATCCCTTCCCTAGGCAGCTGGTCTTATGTATTTTCCCCATCTCGTGATATACGAATAAAATCCAGTCTATTCTCTGGATATCCTCGCTGTTCAGGAGTTCATCAACTCTCGCTATGATATCGAAGTCTGCGGTTTATTAACGGAAAATGACGACAATGTCTGCCATAGAAGATATTGAATAATATTGTAGGATGTCGCTTCTGTACAACATATCATTCATTAGTCATTTTTAAGCAAAGAGATTGGGTTTGGATTAGATGATTTGATTTTTGCAAAGCTCACCGGCGACTATGGGAAGCCTTATATGTATGTTGCAACTTGTAAAAGCCATGAAATCATTACGCAGAGAACATGTTAAGACCTCGGGATTAGAACTCAGGACGTATTACTGCTTCGCGGATTTAGCCTATCAGACATTGATGGCCAACCAATATGTGAAAGTGCATGATATATAGCTATTTAAATAATATCACTTTAAAGAATGAATTACGTTTCCTAAATAAGATTCTTTTTTTTTTGGCAACAATAGCTCTAGTTATCGAATAATTGTTATTCGTATCCTAGAGACTCACAGCAAGTGCCTTAAACAGGAAAGACAAAACTAAATATTGCCCACAAAATATCCTTAACCATTTCCTCGGACCATATGTTCCCTTCAATTTTATCTCATAACGATCTGAAACTGTTTATTAAGCCGTATAAATGAAAGATAAAATTTTAGTTTTAATTTAAAAAGCTGTATAAACTTTTTCTAAAAAAGAAATTCTTCCCGTTTATTTTTTACACTAAGTTACGTAACTGCATATTTTAATGCGTCATGTTTTGTCAGAGACATCGCTGCATAGCCATTTTATGAGACTAAATATTGGACAGCCCTTATCTGCTCTGTAATAATCGATGAGATAAACAAAGGAATAGGACTACATATTTCAAATTAAAATATACCTTGTGGCTGATAATGTTATATTTCATGAGCTCTTATCCTAAACAGATATCATGAATAAAGAACAGAAAACACTTATCACACAGTATAACTCTAATTCGGAGAACGTATGAGAAATTATCATATCCCCTGAGCATGCTCTAAAGTTGTCGGTGATAACAAATATTAGGTAGTACTAATATAGTAACTGGAAGATTCTTAGTTCGAATCGCAGAGAGCGTATAGCTGAGTTTTCATGTTTCTCGCATCCACTTAAAAGACTGATAGTTCATTAATAACCCAGTGGTTTCTACAAGGAATTGGAACGAAAATTTGAGTTATTCTCTTCATGTAGAATTGAAAGTTAATGCACATTATTACATCGCATGTGAAACTCTGGGCTATATGGAATGCACATTAACAATAAAAATCAAAAGTTTTTAATAGGATTTTCATGCAGAATTATTTTATATAAATATTAATTTCCTATGTAAAATAACTCATGATATGTCCTTGATTTATAAAATTAATTTTTTAATAAAAGTTTACTCTACTTATTTAATGCTTTATATGCTGACTGGAGCATTTTCATTTCTTCACGTATAACAATGCTGGGCCCTGTATTCATTGGTAACTGTTTTTGATGACTTTTGGTAACTAATGACTTTTTAGCCAAGTGTTTTTGCTCTCGTTTACAGTAGTTTCCTCATCTCCACTTAATGTGAAGACATGAGCATATGAGTTATATGAGTGGTTTAATTCTTAGGTGTGGCTTTAGGGTAAAACTTTGGTGAAACGTTTATATGGCATGTTTTTGCCATTTATGGGACAGATGGGTAAGATAAAAAAAAGAATTTCTACAGCATTTTATTTCGGGTAGGAAAAGAAATAGGCGGCTGAAATTCGAAAATCGAAATTACCATTGCAAAATCGAATTTCCGAATAATATTTGAACTCCTGTGCTTCTAATATAATATATATATATATATATAAACATATTAATAAGATTTAAAGGAAAAGGACGGTTAAAAATAGCTAAATCTTTAAAGTTCATTTGAAGCAGCTAATTCCAAAGTTTACAAGTAACACCATGTGAAAAACAATTACACTAAATGAAAGCAGTTAAATTTTACGCGAAAATACCTACCTAAAATGCAACAAAATTTAAGAAAACTTAAAAAACAAAATCCAAATTGGCACTTGGAAAATACTAAACAAATTTTGTTAAAAACCTATACTACAAAATCAAATTTGGTACGCTTAAAAAACCAAAACTTATTCAAAACAAAGAAATAATATACAAAAACATTGAAAAAATGGTCAATTCACTTAGCTCGAGATTTCAGATGCAGTTTATCAAGGGAAAAGTACCAGAAATCTCTAACTAAGCTAATGAAAAGGCACGCTTCGTCGAACTTAACCATTGAAACTGAAAACGGTAATCCATTTATAAAATTATTAAATTATTTCATCTTTTTCTAGCTAGGTCTCAATAGTTTAGTCCCTTTTCCCGACGTGCCCTTAGTTAAAAATAAAAAAATTGAACAACAAGATCAAATTTAAAACTAATACACGAAAAATAAATTTATGCAATTAAAAAATTTTAATAAAATATATATTTTAATATGTATATTAAAGTAAAATAGAAATAATTAACAGTAAGTTCTAATAAATCGGCAGAGCTAAATCCTTCGCTGAAAGTTATTTTAATTTTGTAGAAATAACTTAAAATTTAAATAAAAATTAGAAGCAAATTCAAAAATCCTATTCAGATACAGCAAAGTAGAACAAAAAGAAAATACGCTCAAAACAGTGTAAACAAACACTGCATAAAATAGATATAAGTGAACATATTTTAGAAATTAAATAAATTTTCGGTAAAATTAGAATCAAAATTAAAACCGATATTAATTTCAAAAAAGCATACATAGATGCAGAAAAGCTAAACAAAACGAAACTCGATCAAAACAGTGCAAATAACCACTCAATAAATTCGAGAAAAGTGGGGGCGGGGAAAGATTTTTTAACTGAAAAATTAAATGTGCTTTAATTTCCGAAGATATTTTTGTTAGGGCTTGGAGTCTCGAGAAATGTAAAATTAAAATCACCTTCTTCTGAGATAACCAATGTAAAGTCAAAAAAATGAAT
Source organism: Stegodyphus dumicola (assembly GCF_044657685.1). Lineage (NCBI taxonomy): Eukaryota > Metazoa > Arthropoda > Arachnida > Araneae > Eresidae > Stegodyphus > Stegodyphus dumicola. The sequence goes on from NC_140780.1 coordinate 165,249,968, forward strand.
CTATATTTAAAAAAATTTTAACTAGAAAAAACGAATTAAACTGTACATTAGTTATCCAACCCTATATAAATATATACAATTTTTTGTCCAACCCTATATAAATATATACAATTTTTATGCATATTTTTTATTGCTTAAGTAATCGTTTTGTCCTGAGACTTTTATTATTTATTTATTTATTTGGTTTTAAAACACTGAGTTGATGGGTTATTTTTATATTTTTTATTGAGTGATTTAGGGATTTTACTGGTTTTAAATTTCATATCTTTCATGTCTTTGCGGTTTTGGTTTTAAATTTCTTACGACTTTCTATGACTGATTAATTTATCAGCAGAATATTGCGCTGAAATGCTATTAGGATATATTTGCATTAAAAACTTTTTTTTATGATACGCTCTCATATATATATATATATATATATATATATTCATTATTATAAGTAAGGTTGTAAGAACAAACGAAAAAAGACCAATTTTGGTTAAAATTTTGCCCATTGTGCTGCAAAATTAAGGAAATTAGAAGATAAATTTTAGTAAGAATGCCAAAAAGTTACCAAAAACTGTGACTCCGAGAAAACTCCAACATAAGCATATTTAGTTGCATGGAATGTGTGAAAGAGGAGAAAAAATATTTGAATATTTACAAGTTAAAATAATAAAAAAGCTATATGCTAAACAAATTGGGTAATTTTTAACACAGTAAAAAAACAAATCAATTGAACGAGGTAAAATAAAGATAGTAGGCTATATGCTAAACGAAAAAAGTAGATTATGAAACAGTAAAATCTAATCAATTGATCAAGGTAAAATATATTAAAATTAAGAAGCGTTAAATGGCTAATTAGCCCAATTCGAAGCTCATTTTGGCTTTTCAAGGCAAATTAAAAAAAAAAATTTAAATGAACTTCGAACCAAGCTAACTCTATTACGCGTTTCGCCGAAACAGACAATTGAAACTTTGCGCGACAATTTTTTAATGAATTAAATAAACTATGTCAAAAAACTTTAGTCTCAATTCTCTGTTCCAATTTCCCGACGCGTCCGCATATATTGACACATTAAGGTGTAAAAAATGGAAAGGCAATTTCGATGTACAGAAAAAAAAAAATAAATAAATAGCGGTATGCTATTAGTCAAAATATACAAGAACTTATGGGTTAGATCTGCGAGCTTAAAGAATTAAAACTTTGCAAAGGAACCTTAAATTATATTTAAATCAAAAAGGAAAAAAAAAAAATAAATAAGACGACAAGCAGCATGGGTCTTGCCAAGACCTAGAAAAACTTTTATAGAAAAAATTATAAAAATCAGACCTGGAACAAAGCTGTCTTCTTTGGTGACGAGGAAATTCGAAAAGGGCTTGCAAACCCCCTATATGTATATACATATGTGCGTGTATCTATATCTATCTGTATCTATATCGATATAGATAGGTAGATAACATAAATAAAAACGTTATAAATAAAGATTTTTTAGACAAAACAATCATTTACGTAATAAAAATAAATAGGCCTAAAAATGTATAAATAAAATTCCTAGTTTATGTTTAGAGATATAGCATGAAAAAAAAAAACCGCTTTTTAGTGTAGTAATAAAAGGATTAGTACTGCTTCAAAAGGCTGCAGGTTCTTGTCCTTTATTTGCCGACCAGCGGCCAAGCGGTAAAAGCCGCTGAACACTGATAGCTCGGTCCGGGGTTCAGTTGCCGAGAAACGAGATGGCTGCATGTACATTTTCATGGTTTAGCCCATTTTAATGTCTATTCGAGCCAGCTTCCCTTTGAAAGTCTTCCACGAAGGCATCCCTCCCTTAGGCAGATAGCTCTCGAGTGCTTTGCCATAACTAAATAAACCAGACCAAATTTCGCCTTATTTTACTCAAACAGCCATTTGTAGGGTTCCCTCTTTCACGATCAACGAAAACGCTTATAAAAATTCCTAACATTTTCAGGATACATTATAAGGTACTTCTTTCGCCTTCTTAGCATGCCTTCGTGGTGTAATGAGCAGCACACTCGGCGCGTACTCGAGAGGTCCGAGATTCGAGTCCCGGCGAGGGCAGTGCTCATTTTTCATCTCTCCTGCTTTCAAAAATACTTAATGTCTTTACAGTGGCGACCGAACTAAGAAAGGTGGTGGATGATGATTCTACACCACCAGGATTTGGCGATTGAGTCCCCTAATCCCCAGCCGCCCTTTAAAAGGGGGAGTATATAAGGTATTTCTCCCGCCTTCTTAGCATGCCTTCGTGGTATAATGGTCAGCACACTCGGCGCGTATTCCCGATGTTCGACTCCCGGCGAGGGCATTGCTCATCTCTCCTGCTTTAAAAAGTACCTACTGTCTCTACAACATTCCCAGATACAACCGTCCTTCCGTCATTCGGCAGGGTAAGGACTAGAGGATTGCTGAAAACCGGAAACTGTCGAAAAAGGAAACCAGTTTTTTTTGCGCTTGCAGATTCATTAAAGTTGCCAAAAAATGTAGCTAAAGAAATACAAATTCTTTGCGAATGAAAGTTGAAGCTAAAAATCCAGCTATATATATATATATATATATTAATACGTGTATTTAAATGTAAATGTCGCGTCGGATGTACTGAACAGTCAAAGGACAATATCTTAGAATATGTATGCAAAATCATATGTACAGTACAGTCTGCGCATACCGCAGTGACATAGCAAGATGCTCCTATGAACAGTAGAAATGTATACTCACATGCCCCGCCATGTCAGACATCCTAACCTCATTTGCATAACTGCCAGAGCAATTATATTGCTCAATATGTATCAAAATCTAATGTTACGTTGGACATAATAAAAACACTGCTGAATCCGAACGCTGCACAAACTGTAAATGTATAATACCACGTAACGCAAGTATAACGTCATTTCTGAATAGTAATGTAAAGTCATATGCAATGTTGTATTGAATTACGTAACATAATACAGAAAATACTTACAGTACCGCATTATATGCAAACACTGTCATAAATAAGTATCTATGTGCCTGTACAAAAATCTCACAGGTACAGCAGGACCTCTGCCTTGAGCACCTATAATGTCTATATATCAGGTCTGCCTGTACGCCATCCTGAAGCTCAATCACATAAAAGCAAGAGCAAATATAGTGTTATAAATGTGTTCTATATGCAATGTTGCTCCTGACAATGTATTTACAGAGTTGAATCTGCATAATGTAATTCGTAAATGTAATGTCAATAATGGTAATGTAATACCACTATTATCTCATACCTCATATATAATGTCAATGCCGTATCGCATAGTGTCTATATAAGCCATGCAATGTCATAATTATGTAAATATGCATATGCACAGCACTATTTATACGTGCACTGAAGTAATTTAGTTGCAACCGCCTTCTGCACACATGTAGTGCATATGCACTAGTCCTGCATGAAAGCTCTCCCAAGTTCATTTGCGTAATTACAGGAATAATTATTATGTTCTATATGTATCTATATGCAATCTCTAGCCAACTTTAGATAAGGGTGGACGTGGTGCTGTACTGATTAATCTTTACGGCAAAGGGACAGTGCCCACGTCCACCGTCACTTATCACTTATATATATATATATATATATTATAAAGTTCATGCAGGTATAGAATAAACTGGAGGAATGGAAATTTTTGGTTTTAAATACAAAAAAAAAAAAAAAAAAAAAAAAAAAAAAAAGGGGGGGGGGGAAACTACTTACATTTAAACATACTTGTATATTTGGACAATAAATAAACATTTGAATGAAGGTGATTTGTTGAAGACTGTCGAAGAAGATGGTTGAGTCTTATTGTCAGAAGGTTCATTGAATCTCAGTGGCAAAGGAAAGATTGTATCGAATAGGCTTTAAGAACAAAAACAGAGTATTAGATTGTGAAGTCCGCCCTTCACCATGCCGATATGCTAAGAGCTGCCTCAGAATGATAAACATTTCGTTTAGTTTTAGTTCTCATTTTCATAGTTTTGGTACACTGCTCAAAAAAAAAAAAAAAAAAAAAAAAAAAAAAAAAAAAAAAAAAAGGACACTGTTATATCTCCCGTTCTACTGGGCCGATTGACAAAATTCAAACTGCATTTTTCATATCTCAAAAGTGCGACTTAGGATATATATTAGATTTATATATAGCGCTATTCTAACATAGGTATTTTGACACAAAATCGGACTTTTTCTGAAATAACATACCAATTTTTTTCCATATTTTGATTTTACGACTCAAATTATCCCAGAATACCAAGTTTTGTAAAAATCGTACGAGTAGTTTTTAAAATATTAGCTCTCAAAATTTTAGCTCCTCAATGTTAATTGAATTTGGCAAATATTTATTAATATCTCTTTTTTTATTAAACTTTTATTATTTTTCCTTTCACATTTCGAAATTTAGGTTCATTCCAAATAAAATTTACCAATTTTTTGTGTTTTATTTTTTTAATTTCCATTTTTAAATAATTTTTATAAATTTTTCGTAAAACATTTTGAATTATAACCTATAAAATTTTTACCATCATCTTAAAGAAGTTGTGTTTCTAAGCATACCTGTAAAAAATTAGACTTTTTTATTCAAAATTTTCTAAGATATACACGAACTTACATATTTTCGCGTTTTGAAATTTGGCATCTTTTTTTGAGCCAACCATCAAGATGCTTGGGTTTATTTAATTATGACAAAGCACACTAGGGCTATTTGCCTAAGGGAAGGGATGCCTTCGAAAAGGACTTTCTAAGGGAAAACCTCTTGATGAAAACAGTCTTTTCTTTTATCTCATAACCTTCAAAATAAATGCTTAGCCTCTAAAGACTGATAAAGTCTCTGATGAAATGGATTGAATTGGATTATTAAATTATGGCAAAGCAGGGCTATCTGCCTGAATGCCTTCGTGAAGAAATTTCTAAGGGAAGCCAGCTGGCATACATGTTACACATGAGAAAATACACGAGAACGCCTATGCAACCAGCCCGTTTACTGGGATTCGAACCACGGAGTCAACTACCAGTGTTCAGCGACTTTACCGCTCGGCCGTTTGTGGGCCGTTATGAAATGGAAAGCGATAACTTTATTTAAAATGATTGTCAGAAATACCAAGATGTTTCGAAAAGTTGGATGCTTTTTAATACACTTGCAGAATGCCTAAAGAAAAAGAGCAAGAAAAAATAAATTTTTGCGTAAAAATTTAGTATTTGTACTTTTTTTTTTTTTAATTTAAAACTTTTTAATCTCATGATATTTGATTCTTGTGATTTCAAAAATAAAATATTTGACTAAAAATATGAATAACATTTTAAGAAATCAAATGTAGGATAAAATTGTGTAAAGCAATGGGCACAATGATAGAACTGTTTAAAACAGTGTATGCAAGTTATCCTAAGTTAAAATGTCGGTTATGCATCTCTCTTCTTTATATATATCTTTTCTGAACAGAAAATTGAAAGGCGTGTTAAGTGTGCTTTACTGTATTTTCTCTTTTAATATATGCAGTTTTCAAATGCATCGTAGTCTGGACAGTGTTACAAAGTATTACAAAAGGTTGCAAAGTATTCTTCCGAAAGAAACGCAATTCAAATAAATAAAATCAAATTCTGGAAAATTTATATTAATAAATATATTTAAAATGCTCAGTTCGAATGAATAAATTGAAAATTTTAAAACAAATATCTGAAGAGACAATGCAACACTAACAATTAAAATAAAAGTCTAAAAATTAAAAAATTACCTAAAATCGTAACTATGTCTAAAAATATAGTATAAAGAAAACTATTTGAAAAAAAAATTAAAAAAAAAATAAACGATGCGCCTTTGATTTAAACTACGCAGTTCGAATGAGTAAATAGAAATTGTTAAAACAGTTATTCGAAAGAAACTATGCAACGTAAACAATTAAAATAAATTCAAAAAAGAAAAAATTGCTTAAAATTAATAGCAATTATAATTTAAAATATAAGATAAAGAACATTATTGAAAGAAAGAACGATTCAGTCTTTTTTTCCTCTCACGCACTATGTAAAAATGGAAATGAAAATAAGTTGCCACATATTAAGAAGTTCGCCAAGTGAACTAATTTTGGCGCAAACTGAATAAAAAGCGCCAACATAAATTGTTGAATTTCTCCGTAAATTTCGCACAAAAGTTTACAAAATTTAATATTTAGGCATAATTTGGGTCGTAGAATCGAAATACTTAAAAAAAATTGGTATATTATTTCAGAAAAAGTCCGATTTTGTGTCAAAATACCTATGTTAGAATAGTGCTATATATAAATCTAATATATATCCTAAGTCGCGCTTTCGAGACATGAAGAACGCAATTTGAATTTCGTGAATCGGTCCAGTAGAACGGGAGATATAGCACTGCCCCCCTTTTTTTTTTTTTTTTTTTTTTTTTTTTTTTTGAGCAGTGTACATATTTAGAGGTCGTATAAGATTATCAGTTGGACACTGCGACAGCAGAATTTGAAATTCTGTCGCAATGATATACAGTGAAAGGTTTTCTTCATCTGAGATAATCGAAGGTTAATGGAAAGTAGAACTGGCTTAGTTATTGTATGCATTTGCAGTATTTGTTAAAAATACATTATTATTTCAATGCTTATTTTTTGTATTTTATATCTCCAGGCTCACTCAATTTTATTAGTATAGTTTAGAAAATTGTGCATAGTAAGAGCTATGCACATTTTAGTTGAAGAACGATGGTAGCTGCATTGTTTTTGTGATAATAAAATATATGTTTTTAAGCTTGATTTTACTCTGTGAATTATCTTCCCAGGTATAGTATTTTTATGCATGTGACTATTTCAAAAAACTATGTGGCGAGTCTAACTAAGAGTTACTTTGTAAGACATTTTGAAGTGGGATCTATTTCTTTCTTTTTACGCTTTATTGAAAGTTGTAAATGTCGTTGTAAGCTTTAAGAACATTGGTCTTCTTTAACATTTTCAGTTATAAGCTGCGTGCCCAGGAAAACCTTGGGGATCATTAAGGCGAGACAGCACAATAAATAAAATTGACCAACTTTATTTTTGTACTTTCTGTTTTTCATTTTTACTTAATCGAGTGATATGAGGTCATTAAAATGTATGGAAGACCATGAAAGCAGGATGAAACGTGTCGAAAAAGAGCTCCGTACAGCAAATTCACGAGTTCTTATTGCTATTGAAAATGGGTTAAAGAATGGTACCGAGAAGCGGAAAAAGAATGTACTTAATAAATCTAAATTTAAAACTTTGAAATCTTTATACTTTTTTATCTGAAGCTTTCTTTTTAGCTAAGCCTAGTTTTTAGCGAACATAGTTTATAACAAACTCCCGAATATAACGAACACTTTGTCCCCATTCAGTTATCTATATACTTGATGGTATTTCGTACGGCCTTAGCGAACCTCCAAATGTATGAAAATCGGGTGTAACGAACTTTATGGGTATTTTTAACTTAATTTATTATTATTATTATTATTTTGCAATTTTCGACTGAAAAATCTTTAATCCTGAAATTTTTCCATGTTTAGGTTTTTGAGATAGCAAAAATTACCTTCACATTACTATTCTTTTATCTTCATCAGCACCTTTCTCTCTGTTGTTAGAACTCTATGATTCTGATTCTCTCTAAATAAAGATTGTACGAGGCATGTGTAGCACCTATTTCTTGAAAAGCCAGAACACACAAAAGGCATACCTTAGAAGATCTTATTACCTCACGCATTGAGCAAAAATACCATTGATCAATTGAGCCAAAGAATTTGAATCGGTTCTTTGATTCCATTCAAGTTCTTTTATTGAGCTGCTAGTCTCTGCTTTTTTCAAGGTTTATCGAAATCGTGAAAAATTTTGCTCTTCACGGAAAGAGGAAGTAGTGATTAGATTCTGCGGAAACAGAAAAACGACAAAACAGGAATTTAGTTATAGTAGGAAATAATAATGGTATTTAACCTTTAATAGGATTGTTTTAATTAGAGTTATTATTAACCTGTTTTGGGAAGATGTCACAACGCTAATCAATCACTTTGCGTCATCCATAAATAAGTCTTTTCACTATTTTGTGACACGATACATTTTTTTAATGAGATTGGATATAACGAACTAATTGACATAGCGAAAATAAATTTTGATCCTTTATATTTCGCTACAGCGGAATTTGACTGCATTATTATTATTATTATTTAATTTCTAGCTATGCAAAATTTCATTACTTCGTCCTGGATTAGATTACTGATAAAAAAATTAACTATCCTTATTGATATAAAAAGCAGCATAAAAGTTCCTTCTAATTTCAACCTAACCAGAAAGAAAAAAGAAAAAAAAAAAAAGGCCTAAAATGCCTAGCGGCGAATATTACCTATCTTGATTATTGCAAGGATTTAAATTTGGCGCTTCAGAAAAAAATTGACATACATAGAAATTCGATATATATATATGCCTTAATATTTCACGAATTTACAAATACACTGTTACGTGGAATACATAGACACACTACACATAGTATGTGTGTATTAATTCAAATGTAAATATCTTGATGATTTTTACAACGTAGATTCATGAGGTGCATAGCGGAGAACAAAAGCTTTGAGAAGTGGCCGTTGATTTCAACGCATAATTTAATTTTTTAATAGAGTAAGCCTTGATACGCGCAAATATTTTCGCATATTATTATTTTTATGAGTGAGCTATGTATGCACCCCCAAAATTTGTACAGATTACGTTTTCAGGACAACGGAGAATATCTAGCAGATGCTAAGCGACATGTTACCAGCAGGAAGGTGAAGCGGGAAAAAAAAAAAAAAAAAAAAAAAAAAAAAAAAAGAAGTGGTGGCTACGCATTAGTAACAGCTATAGTTAAAGACTTGGTTTCTTTGTTCAAATTTTGAGTCGTGAGACTGGATGAGAGCCAAACGCAATGGCGAATGAGTTTATAAGCAAGCATGAATGAATTAATTTCTAAAGATGCAGTCCAGTGAAATTATTATAAACAATTCAGAACAGAATGGGGACAGAGACAAATTAAAATGAGGAATTAAAAGGACTACTGCTAAATTAAAATTGGTAGTTTTTTTCATATGTTATATCTTACATACGGCAAGGTTGCGTAAATCGTACCCCCTAGGAAAAAATAGGTATAAATCGTAGGATCTATGAAAAAATAAAAATTATGTGCAGTTATAATATCTTGTGTTGTTGCTGCTGATATTTGTTACAATAAAATTCCATATAGTCAATTTTCTTGAATAAAATTAATAAAATTTTTAAACACGAACTTGTACGACTTAGACAAGCAGTATTCTAAATAGCATCACCTATAGTTTAAGTCGCTATTACGTTTAAAACTGGACAATTATAATAAACTTTCTTTTTCTCAATTAATTTATTTATGCAATTAGTTACAGCAGTGATTACAAAGATATTTTTAAATTTTTTGTCAATAATTCAGGCACTGAATCACATTCTCTTCCCGGTCTTCCTCACAAATATTACAGGGAGAGGAACACGATGTAAAACAATATAGTTAACTAGAGGGTAACTCGTCTTGCTGGAAGAGGAGGCAGTTAGCATGATAGCATGTCTGATATTTAAAAGACACGACTTAAGCGGTGGTGCGACTTATTTATACATTTTATAAATATATATGTAATGATTCGATGACATAGATGATTTGTTGATTACCACCTATGCACACAGAATGACAGAGCAATGTACCTACCTTGAAGATTAGAAGATGTAACAATTTAGAGAGAGACGTGGCCGGAGATTCGAACATAATTTATTAGAAAAATAAAATGTGTACATATAAAGTATAATTTAAAATAGCAATAGCCCCTCAATTCTTAATTTTGATTTGGATATTTCCCCTTCCATTATAAAAGTAGTAATACCTAAGCTTTATTAATTATCCAATCAAAGGCGCTGAATTCATTCTGAACACAAGTCACTTGCTTTATGCCTAGATAGACTGCTTAGACAGATTGCTTACTGCTTCTCTTTATACCGAAGCTTTCGAAATGTAAACGTTTTGAAACAGGCATGAATTATAGTGCCAAGCTGTTTGTGGCCGCAACACGCTTACTGAAACAAATATGAATATTTAATCTGCTTCGGCTGCTAAATTGCTCTTTATTAGGGATCAGCATCTACGAAATGCAGTATTTCTACATTTTTGCCATCATTTGTTTCTAAAACATCATTACATCCAAGTTTGCTTCATGATATATACATATATCATATATATATATATATATCACGAAGCAAACTTATTCTATAGAAAAAACAAAATGCATCCATTTCAAATGTATGTGCTTCAGCGGGATGATTACGCATCTGGGATTGCTTTTGCGTAATGGTTTCTGTAACCAGCAATAACACTGTCTTAACGTTCCTTAAGAATCCTCCAGACGCTGTAGCACGAAAGCTCCCGACTTCGTGCGCTATAGTTCGCGTTTTTCAACTTTGAGTGTTTTGCACTGTCTTTTATGTCTGAGAGTCCGTGCCGATCTCACCCGTTATAAGTCAACTCTCTGGAATGAACTTGTTTCAGTTAACTTCTAGTGCAAGAGGGCAAAATGTTTATAGTTAGGAGTAGACCTTATCGGATAACGTTTCTCCGACCATCTCTATACATTTCTCCGAATACAATCTGCAGCAGTGGAAATTAAACTTCTCTGCGAGAACGCTTGGCACAACGTCATCTACCGCATCAGGAAAGCATTTCCGACCCTACTTTGCTTTGTGATTCAAAGTCGTCTGGATGCAAACTACGAGTTTTTAATCCTTGTACGGGGACGCTCTAATCAGTCTGATGTGTTAAAAGGAATAATTATAATTTTCTAATTAAACCAGAAAATCCATTGAAATACGCTACGCTATTATGTGCACTACCATTGAATACATAATACACACATACACTCTACTCTATTACACTCGTATATACTATTTGATGCAGATACATGCCACAATCGACTTCGATTATCTAAGGGCGAGATCGCTAACCATCAAAATGTATGTAAACTGGTCTATATAAACATGGCTAAATCAGTCGTTAAATTTCTCAGTCTTAAAATTAAATCCAATTTACAGTTTTTAATCTTTTGTCTCACATTGACTCCTATCGAAATAAAAAAGCAAAGGAAAAAAAAAAAAAAACAACTGATGTGGCCATCATATGACCTCCCGCCAGTTCCACGGTGAGCATGGTTTTCTGTTAATTATGATGCTTGTTATTCCTTTTTCTTACTTTTTTTTAACTACCCTCCGTATAACCCTGATTTTTAGTTAACTGAAGACGTCGTCCCCGGTATTAACGTGGTTAATTAGGAGTTGCCTGTATATACAGGGGGTTATAATTAAAATTCCATATTGAAATGGTCATAAAAAGAAAGCTACTGGACCAAATGTTATCAAACTTGGTAATCGTGTAAAGGAGGTCATGGGAATTTATTTCCCCCCCCCAAACGTTCAAAAACTCACCACCAAGGGGAAATGCCGCTGTATGCAATATTGCTAAACGAAATAAGGGTCGGAATCTAACTTCACCTTTCTTTTACACGGGTTGAACATGTTGTATACTGTAAAGAAACATTGACCTAAGTAAAATTAGCATTAAGCGTTAGAGGCGATAAAAGTTGAGTGAACGCAGAGATCCGTCCATGAAAACCACAAATTAGCTTTTAGGAAATGTGAGATCACAAAAGTGTGAGGATTCCGGAAATCATTTTCTTACAGATAGCTAATTTGTGATTTTTGAAGCCTGAATTCGGCTCTAAGACATGAAAATATCGGTTTAAAACGTTTTAATCGTTTATAATTTATTACGGCAGGGAGAAGCAAATGATTTATACAACTAATCTAAACAATTTGACCGAATTAAGGAAAGCGATACACCGATATGTCCGTAACATTCCTCATATATTAAGAGCTACTGCTGAGAATGCAGCAATACGATTTAACTTGCTTTCGGAAAATTGTGGACGCCACATTGAACATGCTTTGTAACACGTTTCAGAAACTACTGAACACATTTTAAACCGATGATATTTTTAATTTAAATAATATATTTTTGGAAAAATATTAAATGAGTTTATATGATAAATTAAATATTTCTTCTTCACAAAAGGACTTTGAATTTGCAATGATAATTATAAACATAAATGGTATACTGTACAAAAGAAACTATGATCCTATGAGAGAGCACTGGCTCTTGTTAGTACCAAGACAACTTCGTAGCTACTATCAGGTTCAATGTTTCTTCTAACCTTCTTCGGAAACATACAATGACCTGACTAGAACAGAGAGCTTACTAAAGCTATGTTCACTAATTGTAGTAAGTAGACAGGATACAGACGAAGGGTATACAAAACCCTTTATTTTTTTTCTTTATATACAATGACTTCCGTACTTCGGAATACAATGACCCTCCACTCGGGGTCTAACTTAAAAGATATCAAAATAAAACTAAACTCTAATTTAACTTTAGAATAAGATTGGCCTTATAATAACAGAAAGCGTATGTAGCACAGAGACTGTGAACACTACAATACGTTTAATTTATCAAGAGGATTAAAACCTCTGGCCTGGAAGGCAAAGTAGCAACTGCGTGACTTCTAAGGTAAGCGGCCTGCTTCGAACTCACGGCTTCCTCTCTTCTGCTTGGCAAAAAGGCCACACTTAAATACTTGGCGTTCGCCAGACAACTTTGCATAAACTCCTTCACGCTTATAATTCTGGCCGGAAGTAGAAAATAAGAAGTGATAGTAAAGATTTAAAATAAAATAAACGTTAGTAAAACTTAAGATCCTTACATACTTCCCGCCAGAGTTAATTAGTTTGAAACTGAGGTCTAAAACGACCTTGTTGAAAACTTTTAGCTCTAGAAACTAACGCGAGGCCAACCTTTAACAATCATAACTTAGCTAGAAACTAGAAAATTTTAAAAGAAAGAAATTTGTTACAATAGCAGCTCCCGGAATATACAACAATCTTTTTTCTTTTTCATCTGTACTGCATCAAAACAGGAGCTTTATTCAATTCTGGTTCCTTCCAGAGATCTGGAAGGAAAACTAGTTTAATGAAATGTTACAGAATGACATTGCAAATAACATATAGAATATACTTTTCTTAACATTCTTATTTCATTCATGATTATTTTAATTATCTCTCCCCGTGCTCTCTGACATGTGTTGTAAAAACACCAAACACGAATGTGTTTCTGTCTATGTGTTCAACACTTCCTCCTACAATCAAAACACTAATGTGTTAAAATTCAACATACGAGACCTCTTAACACACCCTAATTTCAACTCTAGACCCTGAGGTACTATTCTGAAAGTGGCTAACTCTAAAGTGTAGCGTCAGAGAGCCTAACTACATCATTCAACCTTTAACACATATTCACCATGATTTAATCTTTACAGTCACACGAATAACAAATTTTTTAACATTACTTTCACTTTTACCATATCACGTTATTTCTAAACATTCAAAATAACAGTTCACATGTATACAAGAACATATCAAGATGCCGTTAATTTTACACATTTGAAAACATACATTAGTAGTACATTGTTAACTTCTATTCTTTTCAAAGCAAGTGCCAATTCTTTCTACATTGAAATAATACTACATTTCAAAAAGTCTTTCAGACTAAAACTTCTTTCTTGCTAGAATGTTTTAAATAAAATTTATACAATAACTTTTTACAATATTTAAGTCTTTACACAACGCTATTATACATCAACTTTAGTTTTACGCGCGAGTAATTGAAAAACATAATAAGAAAATCGGTCACAACTCATTTCTCGCCCTTTTGGCGATAAAGGTAGACCTCGCATGAGGTAAAACTTCTTGAAATCTGCCACTTGCAGTAAGAATGAAAGATTAACTTAAGTTTGTAAAGTAACATAAAATTTTACTTATCTTTGTAATATTCAGACATCCTTTTCTGGGCCCAGTCTTTAAAGGTGCTGCAGACCGTAGCTTGGTTGATCCTCCTTCCTGTACGGGCTCGCCCTTCAGTGCTTTCCTCTGGAAGCTTCCGTTTTTCACCACTACGGCCACCCTTGAACATCTTCCTTCTGTCCTCTGCTTGTGGTCTTGGCCGTTTGAAGGCAGCTGGTCTTGGTGGAACCGGGAAACTTCTGTCGTGATCCTGCTTGGACCTCGTTGTTGGCCGTTCAAATTTTTCTTGTACTTTTTCCTCCGCCGCTGATGGCCCTTCCGCAGTTCGGCGACTTTTGCTGCGGAGAGTTCTGTCGGATGAGTCAATCTTCCGTTTCACAGCCGGGTTATAGTTGCCGTCCTTTCTCCCGGTCTTTTCCACATACGTCGTCCTTCTCCCTTCTCCATTCTGGGGGTGTTCGTGAACTCTGTTTTTTGGACGGTGGAACGGCTTCTTTTTCTTTGTACCTTCAATTTTTCCGCGGGGCAATTTTCTTTTCACTTGCTTCTCTCTCTCATTGGCTTGCCCTTGTACTTGTCGTTTTCCCACCTCTGGAACTTGTACCTGCGGTGTCTGCCGTACCGGATCCTGCAAAAGATCTGAAAAGATTTGCATTTTATTACGGTCATAGAATGGTTTTATCTGGTCAATGTTTGCGGAACAGGTTTCACCATTTCTTGCCTTTAACACTACAACAGCGTGAGTTATTTTTTCTATAACATATGGTCCTTCAAAGCGTGGAAAAAATTTGGCAGTTTTATCTTCTGGTGCTGAAGAAAGTGAATGCTTAATTTTTAGTACTTCATCCCCTACTTTATAAGTTACTCCCCGTCGTTTCAAGTCATAATACAATTTTTGTTTTCTTTGTGCTACTTCCGTATTCTTTTTTGCTTCTTTTATTAGTTTTTCTATATCACCCATTTTAAATTCTGGGGCTCTTTGTTGCACATAAAATAGTTTATCTAACGGTGTTATAACCTTTCTGCCTAGAAATAACTCAGCAGGAGTTTTGCCCGTTGTATCATGTTTTGCGGTCCTAAGGGTGAAAGCAAATTCATTGACATAGTTATCCCAGCTTTTATGAAAATTTTTAACATAACTACGGATAATTTTCACTATATTTCTGTTGACCCGTTCCGCTATATTTGATTGCGGCCGATACGGGACCATTTTTAAATGACGTATGCCCAGTTTTTGGCACATGTCTTCAAATATATTACTTACAAATTGAGGACCATTATCCGATATAACTTTTAGGGGCGCCCCGTATTTTAAAATATATTTATTTAAAATAGAATCGGTAACTAATTTCGCGGAGGCTCGTTTTAAGGGAACAATTTCGGTCCATTTACTAAAATGATCAACTATAACAAGGAGATAGCGACTTTTGTTTAACTGACTTTTTGGGAAAGGGCCCAATAAATCGATGCCGATTATTTCATTTGGAAAATCGGATTTAATACTATTTAGAAACCCGGCCGGGCGGAAATTAATATAATTAACGGCTTGACATGTTGGGCAGGACTGGACATACGCCCTTGTTAACTTTTGCAGTTCAGGAAAGTAGACTGCCTCGCGTACGCGTTGAGTACTTTTTCGAATACCAGCATGAGAAGCTAAAGGGCTGTCATGGAGCTCTTGCAGGATATTTAATCTAAGACTAGCTGGGATAACAGGTCGAAATTCGTTGTTGGAATTCGTAGTTTTTGTATAAAATAATAGACCATCTATTAGTTCGTAATGGGCCGCCCTATTTCTTATCGCCACAATATCTTGGTGGCTAAAATTTTCAGGATCCTTCAAATACTCATAAATACTTCCAAACTCAGGATCCTTACCCAGTTCGGTTATTACAGTTTCTCGGGAATTTATTGTACACGCTGTCAGCATTGCAACTTTTACGGTATTACCCTGTTCGTCTAATTTAATTCGTGACAGGGCATCTGCTACGATATTTTCCTTTCCGGGGGTATGCTTGATTACCAGATTATATTCTTGCAGCTTGAGTGCCCATCTTATTAACCTTGGGGATAAATTTTTTCCAGAGTACAATCTAGTTACCGCCGCATGATCAGAATATACTGTTATCGGCGCCTTTCCAAAATAGACTCGGAACTTTTGCACTGCTAACAGAACTGCAAGTGCCTCTCTCTCGGTCGCGGAATAGTTTCTTTGTGTTTGATTTAAAGTTCGGCTAAAAAATGCTACTGGCTGCTGATTTTGCGAAAGTACCGCTCCTACCGCATAATCCGAAGCATCCGCTGAAATTTCTAAATTTTCATCCTTTTCAGGAAATTTCAACACAGGGGCTTGCGTTAATGCTTGTTTTAATTTTTCGAAAGCACTATTGGCTTCGGCCGTCCACGAGAATCTTGGCTTTTTCCTTTTTAATTTTAACAATGGCTCAGCGATAGCCGCAAAATCTTTTATAAAGGACCTATAATATGAACAAAGTCCTAGAAAAGAAGAGAGCTTCTTTGCCGTGTTTGGAGTCGGATACTTTTGTACAGCGATTATTTTTGATTCATCTGTCTCGATCCCTTTTTGCGATATTTTGTAACCTAAATATTTTAATTCAGGGGCTGCAAATTTGCATTTTTCGACATTAACTTTTAGACCGGCCTCATTTAATAAAGAAAACACCTGTCTTAAATCCTGTACATGTTGGTCTAGATTATCACTAGTAATAATGATATCGTCTAAATAGATAAATGTGGACTTTCCGAGAACAGGTCTTAACACAATGTCCATGCATCGCTGAAATGTTGCTGGGGCGCCTGAAAGGCCAAACGGCATTCGCAAAAATGCATAAGTGCCAGACTTGGTTATAAAAGCAGTCTTAGGCACGTCCTCAGGCCTGATCCCTATTTGAAAATAACTACTCGTTAAGTCTAAAGTTGTCATAAATTTGGTTGATTTTATGTTCCTTAAAATTTCTTCTATAATCGGTAACGGATATACCGGATATTTCGTTATGGAATTTAATTTACGGTAATCAATAGCGAATCTCCACCTTTTTGGATGCTCCAAAGGATAATCATTATTTTTCTTACATAAAACCACCGGACTAGCATAACTACTTGAGATAGGCGTTACGATCTTTTTACGTAGCATATCGGTAATATGCCATTCTATAATTTTTTCCTTATTCTTATCATACCGGTATGGTTTTTGACGAACCGGCAATGCATCTCCGGTGTCAATACTATGGTTAGTAACCTGGGTAAATCCTGGAATATCACTAAATAAGGAAGCAAATTCACTTACCACTTGTCGGATTCTATCTTGCTCGTCATTAGGCAGGTGGTCGAGATTTAACCTTGGCGGTTCAACCTTTTCTACACGCACTGGTTTCATCGTCAGCTTAAGAGACGCTTCATTAAAATCCAGTGTAGCTTGTGCGTCTGAAAGAAAGTCTATTCCTAGTATTAAGTGTGCTTGCAAATTCTTTACTATAAAAAACATCACCTTTACTTGTTCGTCCTTGATACGGATGTACAAAGGTACTTTACCTACGCACTTACATTGTTCTCCTTGCGCCGCTAATACTGTTGTATTATCCGCATTATATATGCGGTATTTGCGAAAATACTTTCTAAAAAAGACTTCTGCCACACAGGAACACTGCGCGCCGGTATCCAGGAGTGCGGTGGCCGGGATATTATTTACCAAGACTTCAATCTTCGGAAGAGTTAAATTTTTCACCATTACTGTATTTAACTTGTAGGAAGAGGGGTTTTCGTGGCCTTCGGATTTCCGCACCCTCTCGTCAGCAGAAATCCGTTTTAGTTTAAATTATTTTTCCTTTCGGTGCTTTCCTTCTTTCTCCACTGGCCTTGAGACTTTTTTCCTGGGTTGCTATTGAACTGTCGACGTTCGCCGGCTGTTTTTGAATGCTCGGGTTTCCTTGCCCACTGATTCGCTTTTTCTCCGTAGCCATGTGCTTGAGTTTGCTGTAGTCTTGGCGTACCAAATTGGTTTCGCTGTTGATATTGGCGTCTTGTTTCGACGTCCGCCGTTCTTCTACTTTCAAACTGGATTGCTAGCTCAAATAATTTTTCCAGTGTAGTCGGATTTCTCAATTCAATAAAGTCTTGCACTTGGGGTAGTAACCTCGGCAAAATCACTTGAATTATTTCAGGATCCGGACGGTTTCCATACAAGAGCTTGAAAACGTGAATTTTTCTTAAAATAAAACTCGACATGTTTTCCATTCTTTGTTGATATATACTGAAAAGTTCTGTTTCTAATTTCGCACGATCCCTTACAACAGGGAAGGCTTTAAGTAGGGCAGTCTTGAAATTTTCGTAAGTATAGGTGGGACTTCCTGCTTGACCCAAGAGACTTCTGCCGATACATTTGAACCAGTTAAGCGCTTGGCCCCTCAAAGCGCTGGTAGCTAAGGTAACTTTTTGAAACTCGTGCACGGGGTAGAGCATGAAGTGGTCATCCAATTTTTCCAAAAAACTGGTTACCTGTGAGTTTCCATTAAACGTTCCTTCTGGTTTCATCGAAGCGCGCATGGTCTGGACAATATACCCAAATCCTTCCAGGGCGGCAGCTGGCATTTCTGGATTCTGAGCTGTTTCTGCAGGCAGCACAGGTTCTTCTTGAAACTCGGCCATGGTTATTCTTCGTCGGGCGCCACTATCAGGTTCAATGTTTCTTCTAACCTTCTTCGGAAACATACAATGACCTGACTAGAACAGAGAGCTTACTAAAGCTATGTTCACTAATTGTAGTAAGTAGACAGGATACAGACGAAGGGTATACAAAACCCTTTATTTTTTTTCTTTATATACAATGACTTCCGTACTTCGGAATACAATGACCCTCCACTCGGGGTCTAACTTAAAAGATATCAAAATAAAACTAAACTCTAATTTAACTTTAGAATAAGATTGGCCTTATAATAACAGAAAGCGTATGTAGCACAGAGACTGTGAACACTACAATACGTTTAATTTATCAAGAGGATTAAAACCTCTGGCCTGGAAGGCAAAGTAGCAACTGCGTGACTTCTAAGGTAAGCGGCCTGCTTCGAACTCACGGCTTCCTCTCTTCTGCTTGGCAAAAAGGCCACACTTAAATACTTGGCGTTCGCCAGACAACTTTGCATAAACTCCTTCACGCTTATAATTCTGGCCGGAAGTAGAAAATAAGAAGTGATAGTAAAGATTTAAAATAAAATAAACGTTAGTAAAACTTAAGATCCTTACACTACATTCTAAAAAGTCTTCATGATGCTCCAACCGCCAGCAATCTCGTATTTGACAAAACGTACGATCATGAGAGCACACGGCGGTATACATCACACTATCGAGAATGCCAAAGACATAAATCACCACCGCAACTTCCCCCAGAAAAGAGCTTCATTCGATAAAAAACCCTGGCATAAACTTTCCCCAAAATGTAATATATCTACTTGAATGCTTTTCTGTTACCTGAAACGGGAACCTGTAGATTATTGTTCGCACAGATCACCTTATCAGACTTACAAATGCTGAGGGCACCGAAATTGCCGAATTCCTAGTTGGAGGAATTGTACTGAACACGGTGCCCCAAAAATAGGTAAATGATCGAGGACGTAACTTCTTATCCAATGTTGTTAAAGAAATCAACCAATTATGCCAGACGTCACATCATCTGACGGCTGCCTACCTTTTAGGAGGTAGACCAATAGCTTCACAGAAAAAAGACCCTTGCAGACATGTTGCATATGTACGTAGACATCGAGCAGAGAAAGTAGGATACCATCCTACTACTTGCGACTTTTTCCTAAAATTCAGCAAAACAAAACACAGTGGGTTCAACCCATTCATTCTCGTTCATGGTAAATATATCCAGACTCTTCTCGCTCTAATTTTTCCATTTAATACCTAAGATTCATCCAATACTGAAGATTATGTGCAACATCTATTCATCAGACCTGAAGAAGCTAGAGAGGTTTCAAAACTTCACATTCTCAAAGCACAAGCCACAGACAAGCGCTGATACGATAACAGGCATCGACCTATCAACTACAATATCGGAGACTTAGTCTGGATCTCCAGTTCAGTACGTAAGTTTAGATTTCGAAAAGATCCTAAGACATTGCTTTGGACCGTATTGAATAATCTGACGGAACTTAAGAAGCAGAAAGTATGGAACAAAGTAGAAGACGGTGGAGTTCAAAAGACATCTTTTCACGTATTGAGACTGAAATCCTTTCTTGATCCAAAAGGACAACTAGACGATAGAAAATAAAGCCCAATATTTCCAGGTGACCTGGTTACAAGAAGCCAGACCAGATCTCAGAAGAACCCTGTTTCTTCCTAAGAAGGGGAAAATGTAGTTAAAATGGTTCCTTTCGGCAGAAAACATCGTTGCAAAGTGGGTAAAACGTCGGATTCGGAAACTGAAAGGTCCCGAGTTCAAAATCCATAAAAGACAAGTCACATAAAAATTGGTTTACGTTTAAATTTCCTTCCTGTTAATTTATTTCTTTTATATCCCATTTATTGAAGAATGTTCTCCATTTTCTAGAATGTTCCAGCTCGTTCATCAAGTGTGTATTGGTGGTTTCATATTCAGTTCGAATAATAAAATCTTGAGTTGAGACTTGAGTACTTTAGTCTTCATTTGTATGACCACTTCATCTACGCGGTAATATATACATATATATATATACAAAGTGTCTCAAAAGGTCATTTCCAAACATAACATGCTGGTCTGTCATACCATGACAAAGAAGATTTACGTCCGAAATTGTGAACGGCAACCGCTAGAGGGCAATGTTGGCAAGCGTTAGAGGGGAAGAAAGGAAGGATTTCAAAAGAGGTGTTATATGACTTTTATTAAAGACCATAGTTAAATTATAAAATATGATCTAAATTCCTTTAAGCTACCACAATGTATGCTTCACAACGTCGACGCATGGATGCAAGGACCCGTTCAAAATGGGCAGGCGTGTCCCGGACACGTGCTGCCAAGATCCTGGCTACGAGATACATGAACCATGAACTTCGTATATCATCACGGGTAGAAATCTAGGGCGTCAGGTGGGGAGATCGCGGTGGCCATGCAACTGGTCAGCTTATGCCAAACCAGCAATAAGAATATGTCCTATCGAAGTATTGCCGCACAGTGCTGCTAAAATGCGCAGGCATTCCATCATGCTGAAACCAGATGTTTCGGCATGTAACTACTGGAACGTCAAACCATGAGATCCAGCAGCACCCTTTCCACAAAATGTCCATAAGGAAATGAGTAAGTAAATCGATTCCTCCTTCTATTGCAATGTTCTCGCCTGAGCTGAACACGCTTTCCACACTCTCCGATAAGCCTGCAAACATTGCCCTCTAGCGGTCTCCGTTGGCATTTTCGGGCAACGACCTTTTGAGACACCCTGTATATACCAAAATATAGATTTTTAGTATAAATATCAGCTTATAAGTCTATTAAATTAACTCCAAGTGCCTTTACGTTTTCCTTGTAGCTGCCAGATATATTCAATCTTATTTTTACTATGTATTGTCATTACTTTCTGACATATGTTATACATAAATTTGTTCATAGGTCAAGTTCATTTTAAAATTTTACATAATGTTATCTCCTTAACCTCGATGCATTCGCAGTTATCATTTTTCGCTTAATTTCAAATAAACTTTACTTCTAACTGGATAAATAATTTCTCGGTTTGAAACGTAAAAATCATATAAATATCGTTGCGAAGTTTAATTTTTTAATTTTTTAAAATAAAATCTAAAAAAAAAAAATAGATACATATTTTGCTCACTCGGAAGCCCCCTACGTTCGGAATACTGCCCCAGTTGCACAGGTGGTAGTTACGGCCCTGTCCTCAAAACTTGATAGGTCGAGCAAGTCAATGCACAGCACCACTAACCCGATCCATTTGTGGTCAAATTTAACGTGTAAATGGTTTAAAAGCTCCAGCTGAAACGCTTAAGCTCCTCATCATATTGAAATGACAATGAAGGTTGCTTAGACATAAGAAGATGTTTATCATTTAAAAGTTGTCGCAAGACATGCTCTAAAAATATCAAGTAGTTTCTATCGGTCAAACGAAGAGATGACAGGTAAGCTCCGATATGATAATCCCCAACAATGTCGGCCTAAATAAGGTAAACTGGAAATTCGTTCCATTGTGAAGTACGACTTGTTGGCGAACAACACGGAAGCAGAAAAAAAGGGATCTGTAACACACTTTTTCAGAAACCATTGCGTGAATGAATTCGAGGAGTATAATGATCCAGCTGAAGTACTTGGATGCTGTGCACGTGATATAAATACGTTTCGTTTTCTCTAAGGAAGAAATATAGGTAGGTTTAATCGCATTTTTTCATACTTAAAAGGTTTGTTATAATCATTAGCTCCATTCACACCAGTGGAATAGGGTTTAAATTGTAATTACTCAGGGAAGGAGAAGTTGGGCATGTGGGAATGTGAAGCTGCCTCAGAGAAATCATAGATTTAATGTCAGTTTGTGTTTGTTTCGCTGTGATTGGTCGGTTCTTAAACCAGCTTGGTGTAAAATTTAACAGTTACAACACTGAGGCGAAATCATCATACCAGATCCCGTGACGTAGTAAGGTCTGGTTGCCTAAGAATGGAGTTTGGCTCATGCGACTTGTGCCTCGCGAAGCCGTCTTATGAATGTTCTATAAGGAAACGTCCACACGAAGTAAGATAAGCCGAACATCCTGGGCTGGGGAACTAATCATTGCTACGTTATGGAAACTAGCGTAAGGATTTTGCTTTCAACTTTATTCAAATCTGACATAAGAACTGAACAGTGACAGCGAAGCAAACACGAACTGACGATTTCGCTGAGTCAGCTGCACATTCACGCATACGCAATTTCCCCTTCCCTGACTTGTGTCACAGGTGTGAAAAAAGCTAATAATTTTTACGACTTATGAGTATGACAGTAATGAATCATATACCATCGTATAAATGATTGTATAGAGAAAACAAAATGCATCCATCCATATCAAATGTAGAGCATCCAGGTACTTCAACCAGATGATTATGCATTTCGAACTGTTTCTGCGCAATGGTTTCGGAAATCAGCCATACCACCGTCTCAAACGTTCCTTGAGAATCCTCCAGAGGCTTTAGCGGGAAACCCCCCCCTCCCAACTTCGTCCGCTATAGCTCGCGTTCTTTAACTTAGAGTATCTTCTACGGGACGTATCTCTCTCCTTGATGTCAAGGAGTCCATGCCGATCACACCCGAAATATATCAGTTGTTTAGTAAGTGTATGTAGTTAGGAGTACGTCTCATCCGATAACGTTTCTCGGGCAATCCCCGTGCAGTTCTTCGAATATACTCCGAAACCTTGGAAATTTTGAACTTCCCTGAGAGAAAACTCGGAACAACGCCATCTTCCGCTTCAGGAAAGACCCTACATTGCTTTGCAATTCCGAAGCGTTTGGGGCCATCAGCGGCTGAGCGGTAAAGTCGCTGAACACTGGTAGTTCGAATCTCAGCGAACGGGCTGGCTGCATGGGCATTTTCGTGGTAATAAAGTCCTCCCTCGAATGCATCTCTCCTCTTAGGCAGATAGCCCTCGCTTGATTTGTAGCAATCGAATAAACCAAACATAACCGAGACGTCTGGATGAAGTTTGTAACGCTGGTTCTGAAACACCCTGGACACTGTGATTAAAATTGTTTTACTGCGAAACTCGACTTAATGATAACCGATAATTTTCAAGAATTAAATAAGGATTTGCTTGCATAGTGAAAAATAACTCGATCAAAATTAAATTTTAAAGTTTTGCATGAAAATTTCGCTTTATGTTTTCAATATATATGCACATACAAAATCTTAAAATAAAACGATTGGTTAAGTGAACTTTAATCTGTGTAATTATTAGATAAAACTCTTTATGATTATTCGCTTTCTCTACAGTTTGGGATCGAACAGTGAAATTAAATAGAAACCTTTCAGTTATTTTTAAAGAGGAAAATCTTAGATTTATTCCTTGAAGGTTGGAAGTATCCTTTAATAACTCAGATGTAAGATAACATTGCTTGTGTAGCTGATTTTACGAGGAAAGAATGTAATTCATGCTGTTGATCCATTTTTATCTTTTTCTCATTCAACTGAACAATATTGCCTTATGCTCACTGGTAACGGTTACTGTCACATCGGGATCGTGCAGCGGGGTTATCGTTTCACAACATCTCTTATTCATCAAACATTTACTAATAACTGTTATTTTTTTAAATACTTCTTAAGATACATAACAAAAAATAGAATCTGCAATGTATGTATAAATTCTTTTTGTTTACTATGCAGATTCATAACCATAAGCACTATTAACATAAGAATATTAACAATTTCTTTGTGAGCGCATGATGCTTTATTATCCCTGCAAATTCAAGCACATTTTTTATAGGCTCATTGAAAATATTCAGACATGTTTTTAAACCAAAGCCAAAAGGCTTTCTTTTCTATGCAAAAGTACCCCTCTTTTCGAAAATCTCACCTTTCGGAGTCAAAAATTCATCGGGAAGCTTGATCCAAAAGCTCTCGCAAGATGCTGATGTTAAGGTAAGAGGGATAGGAGATCCTCGGATTCCCTTCCTCTCAGGGGTTCTTTTGTGAAAGATGAGCGGAGTTTAGCACTCAGGAGTTTAAGTAAGCAATGCAGTGATATACATTGTAATTTCCTTTCTCTGATTTCCATAATACCAGAATAAACGACTTGATGCATGAAGGTAGGAACCGTCCGTACCTCTCCGACTTGAACTACTTTTTATTTGAAAATAGATTCATTCTACGCTTTATTGACTAAATTCGATAGGGGAAAATATAACAACGAAAATGTTAGACCTTGAAAACTGTCCCAATTTCGAATATGCCTGTCTGAGTGAAGGGATAAATGAATAGGTTTTGCAAAATTGAGTAGCAGTCATAAAACTTGTAAAGTTTTTTAAACTTCTTAACAGCTTTGAATTTTTTAACTTAAAAGAGCTAATGCGTCTAAAAAGGGCTAATGCGTCTTAAAAGGGCTAATGCGTCTATCTGTTTGCAAATGCACAGATATAGGAAAACTGTACTGTCTTTTTATATGCATCTGCTCAGGAATGTTTACTCCTGCACAACTACTATCACAACTAATTTTGTAAAGTGTTGAGGCCTTGAATTGTTGAAAAGAATGTGATGTAATCGCTTTTTCCCTTGATTTTCTGTCTGTCTTCTTCCATCCCGAATTTGAACTTGAAACTTTACAAGAAAAAGATAGTGTTCTATGCTCTTTTCAGGCAATTTCATGGCGAATTAGTGAGATTTGCAATGGATGAAAAATGTAAAGACTGTACCTTTGAGTCTTTGTTTTCTAGAATAATTTTGCTTTAAACAGATATCATTCCTACGCTTCTAGTAGACAAATAAGTTCAGTATTCTTTTTAACAAAACAGTTTGAACAATCTAAATATTTCAACCTCTTTTTTTTTTTTTTTTTTGCTTCTTTTTAAAGTGCGCACATGTGTGTAATGGAATTTTATTTTACCCTAGATATTTAACATTCTGTTAAACAAAATGTTTATTTTGGGAACTATATGTGTAAGTACATTTTTACGTCATTTGACTTTTACCTTTTGATTTTTCCAACCTAATAAACGGCAGAACTGAGAAAACTCATATGTTTAATTTTACTGAATTTAAATCAAGATGCATATTTTAAAGAAAAAAATAAGTAAAAAGCCATTTTTCTGAAATTAACAAAATATTTTAAAGAACTTTAAGAAAAAAGAAGTTATAATCATGTATTTATCGTCCTCCGGAAAAATTTTCCGAAAAATTTAAAAATGATAGCTGTAAGATTAAGAAGTAGGGAGATGGAAAAAAACAAAAAAAAAAAAAAAAAAAACCCTCAATAGAACGAACTGCTAATGAATGTAATTCGACTAAGGATGTTTAATGTTAGTTCTTCTTCCTTTGTGGAATTTTTTAAAATTTCCTTTTAAATTAATATAGTTTTGTTAAACTGCGGGTCTGTTATAATCCCAAATATAAGTTCTCGAACATTCTGCCATAAATAGGTTGCGTTGATTTTAATTGACAAGGTTAAGCTAAAAGGGAAAATTAGCGTCTTTTCTCTTCCGGATGGGGAATCCGATTCCGAAACAAATGCGTGCGGGGAAAACTAAGTTTTAACTCGAGGTGCGCCGGTGCGGTCGAGACCTCTATGATTCCCTCCTCCGTCCCCCAAATTCTATTCCTATTCCGATATCCTGTCTGGTCTACGGAAATGTCGTAGTTGGTTTCTTCTATGTTCCACCTCAACGAAACTCCGCCCCGATGGGACGAACAAACAAGTCTCCAACCAATCACTAGCAAGCAAAAAGAACGATGGTGAATGACAGGACGCCCTTCACGGCTGGAACGAACCGTTTTACCTTGTCAACACCATCATCATACTAACACCGGTCCTTGCTATATCATGAAAACCACTTTATACTTCGAAAGCCGGTTACTCAATTTTGCTGTGTGTTTTTTTCCGGTTAAAAATATGTTATTTTTTAGTTTTCGTAATGATGCGCGAATTTCAAAAATGACGAAATAAATAAGTTTCAGATCTTTGGAAAATATATATATATATATATTGCTATTTATCTTCATGCACCAGTATGAAAATGTCTGTGTGTCCAACGTCCACGGCAAAGCCGAGTAGTTTCTCTGTGCGCGATATTTTGGACTTACCTGAAAATAAATCTCCTTGCAGCTTGATTATTGCAGCTCCACCTGTTTCTTCTGTGGCAACACTGCCGGCAGTGTCACCGTCTCTTGATGGATTGTCACCGTCCGAGTGTCCACTACCGTATGGTGCAAATCCGGTGAACTATGGCGGAATTTTTCCAGAGCATTTCCCTAGGTTTCACTCAAACACATCAGAGGAAATTTCGGCATACTCGGGCCCATGTAAGTTATATATTCCCTTTTTCTCTTTAAAAAAGTTTGATGATGATTTATTATAGTATACCAGAAGTCATGCTTAAAAGAATTCATACTTAGAACTTAAAACCTTAACCAGAATAGCTTGGGATTTTGGCAAAACGGAGAAGAGTTTTGACATATTAAATCTGGTGTTGGGATTTCAACTTTTCTAAGGAGTCAACGTATTCATTGGAATACTTAAGCATTCTGAGAACTTTGTAGATGGTATAAAATCTTTAGAGAAATGTTTTCACGAACAACTTTCAATGATCTCATAGTTCTTCAAATTACCTAAAAAAATAAAAAGGGAAAAAAGGAAAAACACAAAAAGGATAAAAACCACTTTTAATGTAAAACGCTTTAGAGATTCGTTTTAGAGAATACCCAATAGGGTAAAATATTTTGCTCTTCAGACACACGCACAAAACTGAAACATCAATCTGTTTCCAGAGAGCAAAGCGTAAGGCCGAGTAAAAGCGTTTTTTCTTTATAAGCTACAAAGCGTCAGAAAATCATTCAGTGAAAAATTTTATTACTTGATTCAGTCAGGCATAAAAGAAACTTATTTTCATTCAACTTCAAAGTAGGTGTTAAAGAAAAACGCAGTCTCTACGAGTAAGAATGAAATTTCATTTAATTCAGACTTGATGGAATAATCGAGGCTCATGCTAAAAAATGCTGTTTTATTGAGAGAAATACATATATATTTTACATTGTATATATTTTACATTGTATTGTACATAATATTTTACATTGTATTGCACAAAATTTAACTCCAGGGCAAATTTTAGTAAAATTTTTCAAAGCAAAATTTAGCCACAATTACGATACCAAATTTATTGAGGTTCCACATAACGCATGTTAAGGAAAGTTCCCTAAGTAGTTATAGTGCTAAAATATTTTATTTTAATTTACACAAAAGAATTTTATGTCATTTACAGAAGTTGAACAAATTTACAGGAGTGCAATACAGAAATAGCAAAAATAAAAATGAAGGGAGGCATATCACTTCTTTTCCCCTGGTATTTACAAAGGCTGTAAATGAAAGAAACGAATTTTTTGGATTTTAATTAAGGTTTTGAAAGTACGCTTTCTTATATCGATGGCTTTTCTGTGGACTTTTTGTATCCTGATTTTCAGGATAATGAAGCGTTTCTTGCAGTCGTGACAACCATGAATGCGCTCTTTTTTATTAGTCTAAAAACCCAATAAACCTTGAAGAAGCATCAGGGCATTTTGGAGGGAATTGTAGCTATCTTTCTTTTTTTCAGTTTTTTTACGAAATTTAATACAGAAATCAGTCCATGATTATTAGCCTTATCATGATGCTATTGTGATATTTGAGGGCTGGGTGGGAAAAGGAGCAAAATTTCTTCTTTAAATACATAGCTTAAAATGTTATTTTTAAAATAAAATATTTTATTTTTAACTCTTTCAAGTTTAATTTCCCGTTGTAAACGGAAAATGCGATAATCATAAATCTTTTACTGAAGCTTTTATTGCACTCTTTAAACTTAAGTTTGTTTATCTTTCTTTTCATTTTCTCAGTCGTAAGCTGATTTCTTATCTTCAGAGTTGTTTAATAAGTCCATGTTGCATCAAGAGCCATAACATATATCCTTTCTGCTCAGCCAAAATGATTTTGATAAAAACGACGGGCATTGATAGAGAGGACGAGCACTATTCATTTTAGCCTTTTTAAAAATTTAACTTTTAATTATTATTTTATTTACTAACAAAGAAATTTTTAAATAATTGCTTTTTTTTTTTTTTTTTTCTTTCTTTCTTTTCTGATCTTTTTTTTTTTTTTTTAAACCGGTGTATTTCTTAATTTTAGGATTAAAGAAATTTAAAATCTGAAATGTTTTGAAATGTAAAATTAAACGATTTCTTCAGATGTCAGTGTGCTGATATTGTCCTCGTAAAAGCAATGACTGGCGGTTTAACCGTTAAAAGTTATTACTTACTTCATGTTAATTCTATGATTCTTATAGGTTTGTCTTTTTTATT
Organism: Stegodyphus dumicola; assembly: GCF_044657685.1. Lineage (NCBI taxonomy): Eukaryota > Metazoa > Arthropoda > Arachnida > Araneae > Eresidae > Stegodyphus > Stegodyphus dumicola. The sequence continues at coordinate 165,278,852 of NC_140780.1, forward strand.
TTTAGAATAAGAATACGTGTTGGAAAAGGGCAAAAACATGCCTTTGATTCAAACTTACTTAACTTCCCACTTTTAAAACAGACGATACTTAATTATATCGGGCAGTAATTAAGCTCAAAATGATAAACTGTTTCTAAAGAATTCTTACGGAGAGTTTTGATTTTTATTATACTTTTTTCATCAAAATCATTCTAAAATTGCCTAAACAGCTTCTTAGCTAGAACGTCTAACAACGTTGTAGAGAACGTATGCAATCGCGAAAGAATTCTCCCCTCTAACATTCTGCTTAGCTCTGTCGAATGCATTTCCGAGAAGGAAACGCTTATAAATAACTTTAACGAAACAAGAAAGTTCTGAAGTTCAAAGTTTTGGTTTCGCTTTGCGGCTTCTTGAATGGCACGAAACGTTTTATCTCTTCTACTCTTTATGAAATAGATTCTTACGGAATACTGAAAATTTCCTTCTCATTAGAGGAAGCAAAATGTGTGTATTTATTAGCTGCAACAAAAGTTGTTTCTCAAAACTTCGCGTTTGCAGGACAATTAATGGAATTAACCATTTATAACGATTCAAATATGCAGTTTATTCTTGATTGAACTTTGAGAAAAGTAGCAGAATATTATGCATAGTTTAATTTAAGGTTTATGTGGGTGCGTTGGTTAAAATGTAGGTAGGAAAAAAAAAAAAAAAAAAAAAAAGAAGGTAACAGAACGTTATAGTTAAAAGCAAATTATGTATAATTAACAAAACGATTTTCTAGATAACACCATAAAATGATCTTATAACAAGTTATTTAGTTTTATTCAGACATACAAAGAATTTTGACTATGCATATCATGAAATCTGTTTTTATTATTTTCCATGCTCAGAAATTTAAAAAAGATGTTGAAACTAACTTTCTTTTTAAGGCGTTTAACTTAAATAATTATGTTTTAAGTACAAATTTTAAAATAATTTTTTAAGTACAAAATGCTTAATACCGTAAGCGCATAAAACAAATGACAGACAAAGGTAAGCAGGAAGTAATATCGTATTTACGTAAAAAGTATGTGCCTTTATCTAGCTCACTATTTTTATTTCAGCAGTAAACTTATAAGACATTTTATCATAATTATCAAATTACTCGGATTTTAGCCTTTACAACAACTTCTTTCTGCAGTCCTCACTAGAATGCAAATATGTTGTTTTGTGTATTTAAGCTGATGATTTGAATGTTTAGAATAGAGCTTCTGGCAGCCGCGTCTTGGTGTTTACTATCACCAGCTCTGCCTCAGTTATTTTCCGGCTTCAGTGCCTTGCTAGCCGACGTTTAAAATACCCGCCAATGAATAGCTTAGGCCAGCTTAACTAGTTTATTTTATGAGTAGTTTCAGACTACGTTAAGGTTGAATTTTAACTTTCTATTCCTAGGTTGAAATTTAACTTTCTATTATATTAATTTAAATACCCGCAAGTCGACCTTTCTGGTCATTTAAGACTTAACACTTTCTTTTTGTCTTTGTGATTTGTTTCAAACTAAGAGATAACTCGCTATTAGTCTAGAAGGATCTGCAGGACTTTGATGCAAGCTTCTAGATACAGTAGAACTTTACAAAAGTTTAGAGAATAAATTTATTTTTATTAATAAATTGAATAATTTTTAGATATATTTGGAAATCTTTTAAGAACGTAAAATTTTACTTAATATCAATAAAATTATTTTAACATTTTAAAATTTAGCATAATTATTATTCTACAAACGAGTCAGTATCGGTGCGAAAAGAATCCATAAGCCGATTATAATTTATGGTAATAACCGTAATTTTGAAATTTAACTATAAAATGGAAAGGATTAATACGTTTATTGAAACTAAAACTATTTTTGTAGTAGCGTAATGTCTTAAAAAAGCAACACATAAAGTCAAATTTTAAACAAATCAGATGTCTATGCAAAATGGTTTCAAATTCATCATTTGGGGGAATCAACCGCCCTACACTCTGTGAAAATAATACAGGTTTTAAAATTAAGGTGACCTGCAGAAATTATGCATCGGAACAAAAATACCTTTATGCGTCAGTTATTCTACATGAAAAATACTGTGTGTTAGCGAAAGAGTGAGATACAATAAACTTCATAATTATATGCATGATAAAATAATTAGACGAAATATATCGTCTTACTGTTTTCGCACCTTTTTTATTTTATTTGTCTTTCTCTCTCTCTCTCTCTCTCTCTCTTTTTTTTTTTTTTTTTTAAATCCATTATCAACTTAATTAAAGCTTAGTACTTTTTAAATAACTTTTTTTCACTGTTGCATAAATTCGATTATTTTCTATATTATGGAATATAGGATAGATTATATTATAGACTTATATTCTGTACTATTCTGTATGACATACACAAATGTTAATTGAAATTAAATTACTTGAGTGAGTTCAAAATTCTGCGATTGTAAAACAGTTTTACAACTTTGTTCCTAAGGAAAACTTGGATAAATTACATGGTCTCGAAGCTGATGAAACGTCAGACGTTATCTGACAAGATATAATGGAGAACATAGAATTGATAAGAAAAATCATGTTGTCAGTATGTAAGAAATTATGGCAGGTAAAAGACTGCATGAAAGGAACGTACTTGCTACATACTTCTTTGCGGGTAAAGGGAAGCAGCACATACCTTCGCTTAAAACAAATGAAGTAAATCCCATAAAATATAAAGATGCGATATATCACAACACTTTATATATATATATAAAAAAAAAAAAAAAAAAAAAAAAAAATGCGACAGTGTTAATGTATACTCAGAATACATTTTTCTTGGAGTAGCTAAATGCATTAAAAAATGTATAAAATAAAAATCTGAATACAAAATTTTGGTGAGTAAAGGAAAAAGCTCTATTAATAATCTTACAATAAGAGAATTGAAAGCAGTATTTTTTCTGTGTTTGGGGGAAGGGATATTATTGTTTAAATGTTTAAAAAGCTGACTAAATAAGGGAAACTGACACATCTTCAAAAATATTAAAGGAAAACTAACGTATCTTCAAAAACTTGAAGATAAAATGACAACGAAAACTAGCTTCCACCTTTCGAGACAAGGTCTGGCTTTAACTACATTTTACTTCTAACAAACTATCTACCTGGCCTTATCAGAGACTTTTTACTTTCACCAGATAACTAATGAGGACTCAAACAAACAAACAAACAAAAAAAAAAAAAAAAAAAAAAAAAAAAAACCGTAAAATGACAAAGTAAAAATTATTTGTAATTTTATTAAAATTTATTTTGGTGTTTTTAATAAAACCGAAAAAATTAGAAAATGTGCTGCGAACATTTAGACGTCTACAGTCGAGCGATTAACTATTCACAGTACCATAAAGTTATGCAAGGAACAAGCCTACCTCTACTACTCTCACCTCAAATCTCCCGAATTTAGATTTTGCGAGGCTTAAACCAGTTATCGTTGCAAGTATTTCAAAAACTGTAAGAGCCACCTCAGTTTTAAAACGTGGCTGTTGTAATTTGGCAAACCTGAACGGTAAATGAAATTTCCAATCACAGTAGGAAGACTTACTCGTATACTTACTTTAACGAAGCTTACGTGTTTTTCTGTTTTCATTAACAGCTAATTTGCATATTTCCGGAAAGAGAGATTGTTTTGAAATCAAGAACGCAATTTAAAAGCTGTACTTAAAATGTTTAATTGTAAGGAAAATAAATAAAACCGTACACGGAAGACTAGACAAAGTCTGATAACAATGATAACAACTAATTAGCAATATAAGGCATTTTCTCCCTCCTTTCAGCATTCCTTCGGGGTGTAATTGAGAGTACACTTGACGTGTAATTGAGAGGTCCATGATTTAAGTCCCTGCGAGGAAAAAGGTACCTGCATTTATTTATATTAAAGAGTCGCTCTAATAACTTTGTTCAGCAGAGTAACACTTAGCAGTTATCGAGCATAAATGTGCTTTGTTAAAAGTCTCAGAATTTTAAACCGGTTGTATTTAATATATTTAAAATTCATTAGGGACAACTACATAATTTTCTTCTTTTAAAATAAATCATCGAATTATGATAATACAGAATTGAAGGCAGTGAACATGAAAGAAAATAAATGAGTAAAAAAATTCGAGATTTAGGAAAATATATCAATTAAGACATGAAAATATTTCAGAGGAACTTTTGGTCATAAAATATGACCGCTTTATTACATAAATATCCAAGCATGAATTTAATTAACAAAAGAGAAAGATAGAATTTGTTGCTTGATAAAAATGCAGTTTGCTACTTAGTGTAACCACTTTAAGCTATCAGTGAAATAATCAAAAATAAAAAATTCTAAATTATCCAACTGAACTTGCTTTCCCATTCTGAGTACAAAGTTAAAAAAATTCTTTGATAAGCATAGCATAAATTAAAAGACATTTTTATAACTATTTATTTGGAGGTGATACATTTTACTTTTCAAACATTGATAATATAATAATTTCTTCTTGTTAATAAGTTTTGAAGATTAATTTCATTAATATTAATACTGGCTTGAAATATTTTGATCTTTTACACATACTATTTCTCAGTGTGTCACAAGATGTTTAAATACAAAGCATTTAAAAGAAAAACATGGTTTACAAAATTAGTATTCATATATTTATTATCCTAACTTCTGGCAGTTCGGAAAACGATTTTATTAGATACATGATATTTAAATGAGAATCTACTCAGCTAAATTTTAACTCATATTATTCTATATGATTTTTGCTTTTGTAATAAAAATTTGAATTTCATTGAAGCTTTGTAACAATTCGGGATCCGAATCTTTTTAAGCTTCGTTGAATATGAAGGGAGTACACAAAGGCTGAATAATTAAAAGCTTTCGAGGCAGGAAGCCTGGGAGAAAAATACTACATTATCCATATTTCAAATTTTTTTGTTATACGGATAATGCATAGCATTTCTTTAAAACTAACAGCCATACACTGAGCTATTGATACTGTTAATAGAAATATGAGTTAAAAAGTTAAACTTATTTAATACAGTATAAAATCAATTTTATTAGCTATTTTGTTTTATATTTTTCCTTATCTCTTCCTTTCAGTGCTTATGAATGCATACAAAATCATATATGATGTGGAAACAAATTACATGGAGGGAAAGTAAATTTAAAGAAGTATCCTGAAAAATAGAAAAAGGCAATTTATTCAGTTATATTTCTTTAAAAAAAAAAAAAAAAAAAAAAAAAAAAAAAAAAAAAAAAGGAGAGAGAAACGATAAGGCCGCTTATATCTAATATTTTTCCTTAAATTTAAAAAGTATTAACTAGGGAAAGATTGGCGATACAATCAATTGACAGCCATCTCTTACCCCATATTTAGAACTAACTATCCTGAAACTTAAAGAGAAACTGATCATTGAAGAAGCTAAAATTACAGCAAAAAATAATGTAGAAGTTTCAGTTACGCATCATTTACCTGTGAAATATTGGACTGGTAATGATACCTTGCAAACTTTGCATACTTTGAATTGGCAGATTTAATATTGAGCACTATGAAGAAAAATGCAGCTAATTTCATTTTAGGATAACAAAGTTCTATTTTCATGATGTTTTTAATAATTTAAGTGTAAAGGTCATGTCTTCCGTAAACAGAATTTACAGAACGTGTGAAACAACTTTGGAATTGAATACATTGAATATTTCAAAATTCCATTTTTGCCGCTAGGACACATACATACTATTTCAGCTCATTGAATCAACTGTTGCAGAACTGTCGTTAAAAAGAGAGAATCAAAAATACTATTTAAATAAACGATTATTATCATTTATTTGAAAACTTCATTTATTGCCTTTGCATTCCGAACTCTGCGAATTAAGTAAAAAAATAGATTTTTAATAAAAATCAATACCATACTCAACGCAGAAGCAGTGTCATAACCAGTGAGGTTCTACCGAGGCGTGACTAATTGTAGTTAAAAAATATACAGGATTATTGAACGTAAAATAAACTCATATTTGTGTATCAGGCTTTAAACATTAAAAAAAAATAAGAACAAATTCTCTTAACTTGTTTTAGGTAAGAAAGCGTTGCTTTAGTGGATTAAAAAATTTCTTTTTCAATATATTTCGAAAGCCAGAAGATTCGCTCAGAATTATTTGTGGAATTTATAAAGGAAAAAAAAAGGCACTTTAAGTTCTCTCTTTCTCTTCAAATTGTCTTGCCGTCAAAGAAGTAGACTAATTAAATTAACAGTAATCAAAGTAATCCATCTTTCTGAAAAAATAGTAATCAAAATATTATCTGTGTTGTCCTAAATTTCTTTTGGATGTAACAGTTTCTCCGCTATTAAGAAATAATAACATTTGAATATTTGTTACCTGTTAAATGCTGCGTTTTTTTAGATGTAACTACTTAAGTAAATTGTAACAAATTTTTATTTTCAGCATTTCTCAGACTACCATTTGAATGGCATGGAAGTATTCAAGACATTATTTTAATCGAATTATTTCCTGATAAGTCTAGTGCGGTTCATTTCATACGCACGAACTGCCTCAGTTGCGGAAAATATCTTTCAAAATTAGATGAAATAAAAATATTTTGTTAACTGATAATAAAAATCATTACTCATATTAGTATTTAGCAATTAGTCTGACCGTTTTTCCTTAAAAAATAGAGCTTCTAGGAAATAATGATGACAGTTTTAAGATAAAAAGATAATTTTTGATTAAAAATGGCTTTTCTCGTTTTTCGCTAAAAATTATAATTTACTAAAGAAGCATTGCTTTGAATTTTAAATTATATATTACGCAAATTATTAGGAATACGGAAAGCCTGAATGAAAAGGGAGAATAATAGTGAAAAATATATGATTTTGGATGCTTTCCTTCAGCCATGTATTGAACAAAATGCCCCCTTCTATATAATATGCAGCGTGTCCTATTTTGCTGCATTAAAGTTGCCATCTGAATCGTATAGAGCGTATTAAATGTTATTTGATAAGTCATTTCTTGTTACTAGAGATTACAGCTTTCAGATAGAGAAACAAAGACATAACTATAAATATTTTTATAGACAAATTTCAAAATCTAAGAGAATCTACGGATGTGATATTGCTGAATCTTAGTTTGGCTTTTAAACATCCTAAACTTAAAAAGCGGAAAAGAAGGGCCAAAATTTTCAATCCCTAAAATTTTTCGGCTCAAGTTGACTTGATTTGTTTCGTATCACGTAACATTCAGCTCCCTTTAATAATAAGGAATTATTAATATTAAACTTTGATTGGTATATGAGAAGACTTCCTGTTAGTAATGATTAGTGTTCAAATAAAATCTTTCTGGAAACCAGACATCTGAAGTTACTCTTGTGAATTACAAATTATAGCTTTGAAGTCTAACAGTAACAATAACGTACACCAAGTAAAGTGGCATTACGTAAAAAGTAGCTTAGTCAAAAACTGAATAAAGCCAAAAAGATTAATCTCCAGATTTAATGATTTAATCTTTAATTAGTTAGTTCACAGCATTCAAATGTAACACATTTCTTGTTTTGTGAATTTATTACGTAGAATCGAAAGAACTGTGATGCTAGCTAAAACAAATACAAATATACAAATAATGGTCCAGAACACATAGTTTTTATAGTTTATAAACAATTTTTTTCTTTGTTTTAGACGATTTCTTATTTAATCCAAGACAAAAGATAATATACCTTAGTCTTAATTTAATGGAACATTGGTAAAGGTATAAATTATTTAAAATTAGTCTTCCTAAGCTGGAATGAATAAAAAGTGCGGTGAAAAATGAGGACTTAGCAAAATGCAAAATCCATGGCGGAGTGCCAAATTTTTAATTAATTCCTGCTGCTGAATTCAGAAGTACATCAGTCTCAGTAGTAGAAAAGCAATATTACCACAAACTGAATTCTTTAAAAATTATGCCTTTTTTCAAGTGAGATTTTATCGGGTTTCATGTTTCATCCAAATTAAGTGATGGAAACACATATTCACCCAATTTCGAGATATTTCTCATTTCAGTACGACCACGTCTTTATCATCTTAAAGCATCCGCCGCTATGAGTAAAGGTTTAAATAATTCAAAATATTTCCAAAACAGTTACCATTTTTACAAGAAAAGTGTATATGAGCAAATAGAGGGGAAAAAAAGGATCAAAATTGATTTGAAATCTGTAAATACTGAAGTTAATAGTTCTTTAAGGCAGCGATTCTCAACCGGTGGTACGCAAAGAAACAAAGTATTTTTAACTATTAAATTCAAAAATCTCGTGAAGAAAAAGAACAATTGATAGAAATTTCCTATGCTCGAAATCTAACTGAACATTTCAAAAATAACACACTTGTTAACTTTTGGCTGAACTGAAAAAAAGAATTTAAAAGCGTTTCTAATAAGGCTATTATCTATTTATTGCGTTCTTGCACAACCTATTTGTGGGAGATTTTCTTCCATGTTATATTTGAAAAATAAATACAGAACAAAATTAAAAGTGGATCCTAATTTACGGTAAAAACTAAGTGAAATAAGGCCAGATCTAAAGAAATTGATCTATCTTGAACAGGTCTAAATTTCACACTAAATTTTGGAATTAAAGTATTATAACTTAATTTTATTAATTAAAATGGCAACCAATTTTTAATCTAATATTTTTTGTGTGTGCATATTTAATACAAACATCCAATATATTGTGCAAAAATGTCAAAATATATTTAAAAAAAATTTTTCTATTGAGAAACTGAAAAATAATCATTGTATAATCTAGCGGTGGTGCTAAAGTTTTTCAGTTTTTGTTTAGATGGTACGCTTTAGTCAAAAGGTTGAGAAGCGCTTTTTTAAGGTATTCATAACCATTTTATGACGAAATAGGTTAAGTCACATTTTTTAAAATATAATGTAATTGCACATTAAAACAAAAACTCCTGAAATTAGGTAAATACATGCCAATTGAAAAATAAATTAATATAAAAAATGCACTATAAGAAATAATTTCACATTATTATACTTATCAATACTTTTTATATAAGGTCCCCAGGAAGCATTTTCATAACTAAAAGAAAATAACATGATCATCACAAATGATACATAATACATACATATTTCGTGCAGTTTGCAGGAAATATACATAAGTTCAAATGATAATCCGCAGCCAGTATTTGTCTTTGAAGGGGGAGATTTTCTCATTCCTCATTTCGAAATGTAACGACTTTTAGAATTTGTTACGCAAAGTTTGTATTGCATGATTAAATATCTCAATTAGATGTTGCACAAATCTAGACTTGTTTAGAGAGGAAAAAAAACTTAGAATAAAATTTATATTTATATGATAAATAGAAGGATACAGAGAAGTATTAAGATGCAGTTTTCATGTGAGTAAGTTTACAAGAAAATGAAGAGACGAGAAAATTAAACTGATGTACTGCGGTGTGCTATAAAAGCGTTTTGAATACTTAGCAAGAAGAGCAAATGTTGTCACATCTTCTCAAGTTTTACTCTATAACCAGTATTTGCGATTTGTTACAAGCATAAATCATTTTCATATATCCTCTAAGACAAGCGTGGGTTCACTGTACTTTTTAAGTTTTGTTTAGAAATAAATTCGCTTTGACTCATGAAGTGAAAAATACACAAATAAACTGGGTATTTATGCAACATCTACAGAATGGACGAATTTGAAAAGCTAATAGAAATTTTAGAAGTGTACCTCCTACAACATTTGATATTCAGCAGTGAGTTTTACATCTTTCTGACAAACAAATATCCTATGAATAAAATAATTATCATATGAGTGGAAAAATTCTATGTATGTTTTCAAAAGTGAAAGACTTGCATAACCCCGAAAATTGTGAAGCTGAATTATGAACTCTTGATACAACACAAATTAGATATAATAATGCTCAAAAAAAGAGGATGCAATTTATTTATCACTGATGTTTATATTTCTGTAAAACGTGCTTCGCATTTAAAAATAAAAGTAAAAATAAAAAATAAAAAAATAAAATCCTACTTTTTTTCCCTCAGCGTAGGAGCGGAAAATGTTCATATCCTGCAAAAATATTATGCACCTAAGCCGTGGTAAGTTATTAATATTCTATGTAACTACTAGCCGGCATGTAAAACTGTCTTATTTATAAAAAAAAAAAAAAAAAAAAAAAAAAAAAAAAGTAAGGGTTTCCATATGCAGTTGTGTTTCCATATCCGTTGCTTATCATGACTCGAAAATTTAAAAAAAAATTAAAAATAAAGGATGCGCGAGTTACGAAACTCTTTCCAAATTAATATGGTTTGTAACTAGGTGAAATGCAGCAGTTCAAATATATCGAATTCGGTCTTTCCATAATAACTGCGATCGTTAACCCACATACTCCTGCGGGATCCAAAGCAATGTGTTTCAGCGTTTATGCAATACTTTTATTAACAAAGTGTTATTTTGATTATTTTGCTATCTCTTTAAGTCGCTTCCAATATGATTTAGTGTACCAACATTATTTTTTAATTTCTCTGTGATCTCTTAATTAATGCTAAAATACAAGAACTCTTTACTCCAAAAAGGTATTCGCTATTACCCACAGTAAATGTCAGAATGTAACATCTGTGGATACAGAGCATTACTGCACTGATATTATAGAACAAATACTATTAATATGGGAATATCCTATATTTATAATTTAAAAAGATGTTATAATTTCCCCTTACGTTTATAATTTTCATATAAGCTTGTGGGGATTTAAGTTACTTAACAGATAATTTTATTTTCAAACAATCTTTCCTATTGCTCTGGTTTCAACGCACACTTTCTTGCCAGAATGTAAATGCGTTAGCACGCGTGTATTCAAAATGAAATAGAAAGAAGTTAGTATTTAAGGGAAGGCTTTGGAAGGTGAATTTAGAACATGATCTGCCTGTCTAAAGGACACGTTGCTATTCTTGATTTACTAGCGGTTAGATTTCCGTGGCGTTGAGCGCTTCTATCCATTAAGCTTGTTTACGCCGACTTTTACAAGACAGAGCCTGCCTGCTTTCATAAATAACCTATTAAAAGTAGTTAAACTAACTTAATTCTGTTCTCTTTTGAGTTAATAGATAAGTGTTGGTTTTTTGTAAACACGACTCGATGCAATCTGGGAATAATATTAAGTTAATAAAGGGTTCTTTACATCTTTCCTCTGGACTTTGTCGTACTTCAGACTTAAGACTAATTCCGTACACAGTCTACTAACGCGTAGTTAGTTTATGCTCTCTAAGAATGCAAGACGTTATAAGCTTTTAAAAGCATTCTAAAACTTTTTATACTTCAAACATTAGCTACATATCAAATGCATGTCTTAACCTGAAAAATTTTTTGCAGTTCGTTTAAAAGCTATTTTAAATTTTATTTTGAATATTTTGATGCACTGGAATTGAAGAATTTCATTTAATATTAAATTATTAACTATTAAAAATACAGAAATATAATGCAAAAAAGCAGCTTTTTAAATTGTACTTCTTTGGTTAAGATTTTACATTTATTTTATTGTTTAGTGCGTTCTTCATTTTGCCAGATGCTTTCTAAGCAAACTATTTAATTGAGACCTGGATGGATTAAATCGTTTTCCTTTAACTCAAAATCCGAACTGTAACTTCATACGAATCTTTTTTTTTTTTTTTTTTTCTTTAATATAAAATAAACGAGCCTACGCAGTGATATTTATTATTATCTGAGTATTGCGCATCACTTTTATGAGACATTTTGCCTCCACTTGCTCTATCTCTTCATGCTAGTTTCGGCAAAACGTAATAGTAGCTACATTCTTTAGCACATTTACTCTGCTGTTGCAATATTTGTTTGTTTCAAAAGCTCTCATTGTTTCCAAAGATTTCGGGCTAGTAACAAAAAAACTGCTTTTCTCCATCCTGATAGGAAATTGTCTGTTTGATAAGTGTACTTTGTCTTCTACTAATATATTATTCGCACTTTCTAGTCTCAACACGATCTTTTAAATTATGTATGGTAGGAAAATATTTGAAAATGTATAATTTTGGTTAGGGCAGTTTTCATGTGGTAAAACAGTTTAAAAAACAGTGGTAAGTATTACCGAAACGAATGCTAATTTAGAAACAAAATCACAGCTAATGCAACAAATAACTTTTAAATATCTGTTACGCATATTTACTTGTACTCATTCATTATTCCGAATTCATTAAAAAATCCGAGAAAAATCTGCAAATAGCTTTGTAAAATTTAAAAATTTATATTATTTGTAAGTTTTAATTAACAATATTTCAAAAAGCTAAAATATTAATTCCAGTCAAACTTCGAGATAAAGACTTAGAAAATTATGAGAAATTTGAAATTCAACTTTAAATACCGCAATTAACAGAGAAAGCAAAAAGAAATGCAAAATTTTAATGAGCTTGAAGAAAGAGAGTGCTACTGAAAACGATGTGAAACCGACACCTTTACGCGGTAGTTTGTTCTTCACATCTGGCGACTTTATATTTTAATAGACCTCATAGTTGGTCTTTTTTTAATCTCTTTGAACTATTTTTATAATTTATTGAGGTACTTACTAAAAATGAATAAAAAATCCGGAAAAAAAACCATTTTAGAGAATTTTATGCCAACATTCTAGCGTTGTTTTCTATTAAGGTACATAAAATCGAAGAACATTTCATAATATTTCAGTGAGACGGAAATATTAGCAGAATATATTTATTATACAGAGTGATACAAGTTGTGCACATCAAATTTTCAAAAATAGTGAAAATTTCAAAATGTTTACTAATGGCCAATATTTCAATAGATGACATCCCTGTACTGTTACAAGTAATCTGTCACTTAGAATTTCAGTTGTAGTTTATGCAGTTAGCCTTAGAAACCGTTTATTTGGTGCAAGACGGGGAAATTTTCTGAAGCAGAATGAATTCTTACTTATTTCACAATGCATTGTTACAGAAAAATTGTTGAAGCTCTTAAATAGATCTTTCCCAGTGTTTGCGAATCTGATAAGACAACTGTTGTTTACTTGGTAATTTCGAAAAACTGGAAGCGTTCACCGTAAGAAATGAAATGACCGCCCTTCTCTTCTGAGTTGTGACAAAATGTATAAGTCAGGGATAAAATGTAGTAATCACTAACCGAGATTGAAAGAAAGATGGCATCGCAATCGAATTTATGCAATGCGAAGTAATGTTCCATTATAAAAATTCGTTCTGCTTAGAAAAACTTCTCTCCGTCTTCCACCAAACAAATGACTTTCAAAGCTAACAGCACAAACTACAACTGAAATTTCAAGTGACACATTACTCCCAACCCTATGGGGATGCCATCCATTGAAATATTATCGATTAATATCTATTTTTAAGCTTCCCTAATTTTTGAATATTTGATGTGTATGACTTTTGGATTAACTGATATTTTAAACACTGAAATAATTTCGTAATCGTAAGTGACGTAGGACATATATATGCGATTCTTACAGTCAAATTGAATATATAGCAGCTAGTTACCTCGACTGCAGTACCGATGGGCTTGGGTTCAAATCCCAGAAAAGGAATGGACGTTTGTAAACGTATAGTGTCTGTACGGCAAGGGAGGTATTCAGAATACACGGAGAGCTGAAAGTTCTCTCAAGAGATTGTGGATAGGAGAAAAGGGATCGAAGACTATTAGATCATCTCTTGGAGTATTCTCCCTTTAAAATTAGGGCAGAAGTTTAACAGTTAGCTAGATTCAGCTATTCAGCATACCCTATTGTATCAATTACCTATGATACTACAGGGTTGTTGACCTAGCTTCTACTTGTGCCTATCCTTTTGAATCGAATCATTAGTATACTACATAAATCTCTATATTATAGAGGCTGTTAGTTTGTATTAAATTTTATGGCATGTTGGGAATTTAAGGATATGCGCACAACAAATGAGAATGCAAGGAAGCAAGAATGCAACTCTTCTATCAAACTGTAAAATTCTTTGTCAATCATGTAAATAGGAAAGAAACTCCAGAAAGAGGTTTTCTGTTGAAAATTTGGTAGGAAACTTATTTTCGTGAGGGAGGAAGGAGTTAATTTCGAATGGCTGTCGCTTTCACCCCACTCAAGCTCTAAAGACTAAACAATATATGATGCAACATACAAAAGAGGAGCCAGCAAGGAAGATGTCAAAAATGAAAGAGGCTTTTATAGTTAGCCTTTTCCATTTTTAATTTGATTTCATTTTGAAGGATTACTAAATCAAGAATATTTGAGTAATGATGAAGAGAGAAAAATTAAAATAGAGTTGTAATAATTTTCAAGGCATTTAGGTAAATATTAATACCATGACATCATTTGCATTGTTACTACCCGAAAATTAAACATCATTGAGTTCAAATGAATGCAGACAAAAATTTTTTTCAGTGTTACGCTCAATTAGGTAAACAGATCTCAAAACGGAATATTTAGTTAATTTATTTTCATACTATATGCAAAGTTCCCAAGAAAAAAGGTGAAAACGCAAACTGGGGAGGAATCTAGTTTACTTCTCCCAATCTCCTCATGTTATAGACATTGGTGCATCCAGATACAATGTGGAAACTTTCTGGTTCGATTCCCAATGAGAAACATTTGATCTTTCAGGATCATGTCTACTACATAAATCTAAGATTACTGTAACTTTATAATACTTGCTGACCAAAATGTACAGTCAGCATATGTAAAATATAAAAAATGTGCTGTAGATTTTAATGCAATATATTCACTTGATTTTATCGTAAAATAAATTTCAGATTGTAAATTACAAGTAGATAAATGTAGATTGTAAATTTACAAATTTTAGTCTTCTAACGCACACAAAAAATAAAAACGTGTCCAAATATACGACTGAAATAAAATCTGAGCTTGTGCATTGACGATTTAAAGCAATCTTCGATGGATATCCTTTCCTTTGACCTTAAGCTCGAATTAAATAAGGCACAAAATAAGAATAAACAAATGGGAAAAAAAGAAAAAGAAAACAAAGAGAAAAAAATTATGCACTCGGGATTGTTTAAAGATGAAACCAAAAAGTTGTTACTTTCTCATTTCTCTATCTTTCTCTCTTCTTTTTATTTCTATTGTGCGATAACGGCTGATTATTTTTTCTTGAAGAAGCAATTTCTCGACCCTTCTTAATTTCATAATAAGAAAAACTTGAAAGATACTGAAGCAAATTTCGAAATCTACGAGTAAGGATCACCACAATTGTTGTTATCGTGAAGCAAAGAAAATACGCGTTCAGCTGATAATATTGTCCTTATCACCTTCTTTAGAACAGTGTTCGAGTTTGTTCAGCCTCGATTAACGTCTTGTTGTTACTTCAACGAACCATTTGTGTACTTTTCAGTTTTCTTATCATTTAAATAAAGAACGGAAATTAATTCATGTGTTATGAATATTATCCATTTAATAAAAACATTTTGTTGTCGCGTTTTAGCTTTTATGAAGAGTAAACTAATACAGTTTTATTTATTTGAACTAGCATTAAATTTTTTAGCTAAATTTTCCTATCGAAATTTTTATGTTTCTGAAAACGTCTTTTTTCTCTCTTAAGAGATGAAAATTAGCTAATAATAGGAGGAGGAAAAGCTCGCTCAAGTATGATTGTTATTGTCGTTTTGCTGCTACCATGACACTGCTGCTGAAAAGCAGTATGCGCTGCCCTTCTATTAATGAAGTTTTGAGCAAGAATTCGACCGTCTCCTTACAACTGCACATTTATCAAGTAATATAAAATGAAGTAGTAATTTATTTCATCCAGGATGATGGGCGAAGAATTGATTCCCTTTAGTGAAGTAGAGTACTTCACAAGTATAAATGCAGAAGGAACACAATTATAAATGCGGAGACCATTTCTCAAAGGCGACTACCTCTGAAATTTATTAGTATTTTTGTGGGAATAAATGAACGTAGGTTTTAAACGCCTGATACATTCACCTCCACAGAAGACCCATATCATCCGAAATCAAATATAGTCACTTTAAAGAGAATTCATATACAGATTGAATACAAAATCTGTATAAATGTTTAGGTTGCTCATTATTTTAGATTCTGTAACCTGGGCTTGGCTACGAAAATTTTTATCTTTATTTTATACTTTATTTGCGTTTAAAACTAGAAAGTGCTAAGTCAAGTTTGAGTTTTCTTTAAGTTCTGATGAAAGGCCAAAATGCGTCGGAAGCAACTTGTGTGTCATAAGTAGCTTAATGGTAATGCTAAACATGAATAAAATGAACATAAAATGTGTTAATTTCATCAATTTAAAGGTTCGAGCTATATTAATGAAGAAGAAAAATCTGTATATCATGCATAATCTGCAAATTTTAATTTTTAACCTTTTACTTACGTTTTTGTAAACCTCGTGTAATATTTTGTGGTTCACGAGGAAATATATTTTTTCTCAATTAATATATATATATATATATATAATATATATATAAAGGAGAAAATGATAAAAATAAAATGTAGGCCTAAAGAAAAGTTTGGAAATAACGTGAAGGATTTAAAGTAATCTATAATTCTTATGACTTACTCTTTCCCGATAAGATATTTTGTTAGATAATTAATTGTATTACAGCTTTAAAAATATATGAGTTCAATGAATAAAATAATTATAAGTGTTTATAACATGAAAATTCCTGCGTTTGTTTCCTAAAATTAGTCTGTTACCTCACTTTGGTTCCAAAGCTGAAAATACAAATCTTATACGTATTTTTTGCATGAAGTCTATGAGTGACTATGCTTCATAAGATGCACATGAACTACGGAAATACGGCAACTCTTTACATAGAACATCAGTGGCTATTTCTATATTTATATTTCTATATTTATATATATGATTTAAATTAGAATATATTTTCGATTACTCTCTCTGCACACAGGAGTTGATCTGGGCTTATTTAAAAAACTGAAGTGCATATTTACTGACTATTAAAATTTACAAAATTAAATAGAAAAAAGCCAAGAATTTTAGTTACATCAAACAATAATTAACCTATTAATCGAGTTTAAAAAGAGTTGGTACTAATAACATCTGTTTTTGTAATTCCTAACACAATGGAATTCTTAATTCTTGAAATAAGATTCCCTTAATTATAAGACTATTAATATAATGCGAATGATTAGAAAATTAAAAATATTTAAGCAGTTGGGAATTTAAAATGATGTCATCACTAAACAGAAATACTGAAATATTTTTTAACTGAAATAGTGATTCTGATAAATTAATGGAGCTGCTAATGAATTATTTTGAAGACCTTCGTTAGGCACGATAAGTTAGTTAAGCTGAAGTATGTAATTATCCTTTTATTCTATTATTACTATTATTATTATACTATTTTGAGTAGGTTATTATAGATTAGGAAATGGGAATAACTCTTCCACTAACAAAAATGAAGTTTCGGAGAAAAGTGAAAAATTCACCGAACTTTTATTAGCAACTACAATTATGTCGGTTACTCATATTAATAATAATTACAAATCTAGGTGATTTGCATGTAAAAAATCACATAATAAACTATTTAAAAATTATGGACAAAATAGTAACATATTTATAAAGAAGCAGTTTTCTAAAATTCCTGCATTTGGAGGAGTAATTAACTACTTGATTAGTGAATACTTGCAAATCAACTATTAATTAATTTTAAATTTTTTTAGTCCTCCAAAAACAGAACTTTCACCTACAATTAACGGACCGTAGGTTAAATTAAATCCTTTTATCATGAAAAAATTGAAAATCTTTCAAACCTTTGCTCTAGCTCAAATTTAAATTTATAAAGCAGTAGTTTGGAAAGGCGACTGAAATTTTCATTAGACAGCCGTCCAAATGGTAGACAATTTCAGTGATAAATTAATTATTGGTCGTTTTTATGACGCAGCCTTGTCTTCTTTCACACTATGTTTATATGCTTATTCCTGAAAAAAAAAAAAAAAAAAAAACCGGCATGATTGAAAAAGGAAAAACTGATAGGATAGTGTAACAAAAGACTTGATCTATTTAGCTAAACTTAAAGCTTACCGACACATATACAAGATGGGACGAACACTAAATAATATTTGAATGCGAATCTGAAAAGTTAGTCGAATCTTTCGAGCCCCTTTTTATAATAATAATAAATTTTAACTTCATATTAAGAGTTATATATGAAACAAAATTTAAAGCCTGTGTTTAAGGAAAAATGTTTTAAATGCGCATATATCTATTCAAAAGATTCAAATAAAATTTATTAAATGAAGTACGCAGTTTAAGCTCTTGACCTTTTGCTCAATATAATTACGACAGAAATATTTGAGTATTTTTCATTATTTTCTCTGAACCCCTGTAAATCATAGCAACTGAAGAAAGAAGAGAATTTCAAGAGTTAGCACAGATATTTCAAGAGTTAACTCAGAGGAATACTAAAAATGGAAAGCTTAGCTCTTTCCAGAGAATTAAGACTGTTGGATTGCAAGTTCCCTAACACATAACACTGGTGATCTGGGTACATTGAAATTGCAAAAGCTGCATTCTTTTTGTTAATGAACGATTTTACAGAGGTTAATAAAACTAATCTTTCTGAAGTCCTGAGTTAAAACATGAAAAAATTATTTAGTGTATAAGATTTTAAGAATTCGTATGACCAAATAAGAGGAAAGAATTTTGTTTCCAAATCTTCAAATCTTTTTAATGATTCTTGAGAACCAATGATTCCAACTTTCGATTATCCTATTCCTACATGTGCGTGTATATGCATGTAATAATATAAACATACTGTCTTTGACAGCTTCGGAGCTATATAATTGCACTTTGTCATAGACACGACATCATCATCATCAATTGTGTAAATAACAGCCACTGTTTCCTTTAAAAAAATGTTTCATTAAGTCATACTTCGCAAAGCTAGATAACCTCGAAGAAGTTATACAAGACTGGGAAAGGATCATATTGATTTTACTCAGTTTGCATTCTTTAAAGTACGTGTAGCTCTCACACTTAATAAGTTAACGATATACTTCTCAAAATAGGCTATTTAAACATGCATCTGTATAAACGAATATAAAATATCCTTTCTCAAGGACTACGTAAAAATTTATATTATATTTGGTTTGAGCCGAAATTAATGCTTAGTCTTTCCCACTGCACTTAAAACATTTTCTCTCATAAAGAAAGATATGCATCAAACACAAAACTACTATTTATCATACAGTATAGTTTAAATTAAGGTAATTATTGCGGCACAGTATTCAAATTCTATCTACCTCCAGGAGGATGCCTTCATGGAGGACTTTCTGTGGTAAACAGGTATACATTCACATGAAACAAGAAAAAAAAAAAAAAAAAGAGCTTCCTATAGCCAATGCATGCCATAACGTACATACCCAAGGCAGGTTATCAGAGTTTAATTTTCTTATTTACTCCGTCGTTAGCAGGTTTCATTCTGAATTACTTCTATAATTAAATTTTTAAATTTATAGTAACCTTCTCTACTTAATGAAATATATGCATCATTTACAAGATTATTTTTGTTAAGTTTATTGAAAAATTTTGTTTATTTCTTGACAATGCGTTGCCTTTTGCAAGAAATGAGAGCGGACGTCGGATGACATTTGTTCTGCTTCTTTTTCAGTGAATGAAATTTAAACATGAAAATATTACGAACCTAATTTCATTTTCAAAATAATATTGTTTACAAAACTTGCACTGCTTTAAGTTAATTATCCTCATACTTACTTTGGTTTTACCGATTAAGACTAAGCTAAATGATGCTTAAAAACAACTCGTTTTAACATATATAATACTGTAACATTTAAAGAGCATTTACTTGAAAGAAGAAGTCATGAAAGAAGTAAAGAAGTCTGTCAATGCGATTAACTTAACAAGAAGAGTGTACTCTTACATAGCTTTATCCAGACTTATCTTAAATTGAATAGTATTTTTGAAAGAAACTCAGTAACCGACAAAATTCTACCATAGTTTGGTTTTCAAAAACTGCAGTTTATTCGAGTGACAAAAATAACGATTTGTTACCTTCAAAGGCAAGTATTTCCGCGAGTACAATTGCAAAAGATACAGAATTGACACAAAATTACCATAATGATGTATAAATAAACAGTAATTTAAGCAGATATTACCTGCTTCAGATATTGTTTTTCAAATTTTTAATTTTGTTAGCAAGCTGTACTAGGAGGAAAAAAACTTACTTTTCAAACATTTGTCTAGATTATTTGCAAATTTGTCATGCATATTAAGTAATGTATATAAAATACTTAATTTAACAAAAAGTAAAGCTGATGATTAAAATTTGAAGTTGTTCTTAATAAGCTTGAAACGAATATGGTATTCAATAAAATGACGTCCAAAAATGAGGAAACGAAATACTTCAAAAAGTGCTTCATTATGAGAATTGCAATGGATCTGTTTAAAGTAAACCCAATGATACATTTAAGAATAGCTTTCAAACTCTTTGTACATTATTCAAATAATTTTTATCGAGTTCAAAATGTTTCTAAACAAGTACTAACACGCAAAATCAAGCATTTAACTTGCAAATTTTCATATCACTCTACACGTTTTTGATGTTATTACTTAATTTTTAGTTTCAGGTTTTATTTTTTTCACTTCATAGATTTTTGTAATGAAAGTGAATATTTAGAAGCCTGAAGGAGCTTAATAAGATTCATAAGTTATCGAAGTAACAGGGCAAGCTACTCTTATACTTTTATTGCTTTTCCATTTTATATAGTAAGCTTTTCTGTCTTTCATCATAGCAGGCATTTTCTCTTTGAAGAAAGATTTTTTTGAAGAAAAATTCCATTTATAAATGCTCATGGATATAAGTAATAAGTCTTTCGAAAACATGTAACAATTTAATAAAAAATTTCCATCGTAGTTCGGGATTATATTCCAAATTATAATGCATTAAATTCAATAGCATGCTTTAGCACTACGCGTTATATTCAATAACGTGAGCAAGAAGGATGGAAAAAACAAATAATCATAAAATAATATTTTTTGGACAAGAGCCATAGGGGACTTCAGGCTTCTAAATTTGAATTTAAATTTCAGGCCTATACATATTGAGTGCAATGTGATTCAAGATATTACAGTTTTTATTCTAGGAATAGGCGAAAACAAGTCGGGAATTTAATGAAGCACAAATTTGGACCCCTGCTTTCTAATGTAAAAACCGCATCCGCTCAACTGTCTGAAATTTTCAGCACTATATCAGTTTTGGTCACATAGAAATAACCTTCAATATGTTAAAAAATAAAAAGAAATAAAATACTACTAATAAAAAAAAACTTGATATTAATCGACAGTTAAAAAATAACGTGCGCTAGGGAGTTGCAGGCCCTACTGCCGCTTCACTGCGTCATTCAAAGAGTAGCGGTTTCGCTAGGCATTGCGGGCAGGGTTGGGGGAAAAAATAGTGTGATTTTATCACACTGGGGAATCAAATAGTAGCGAAACCCATTAATTACTGCTGAGAAATCGTTTCAAGGCGGGATAGGCAGTCGAAAATGGAAATTGCGGCCGATTTCTGGAAATGTACTTCAACATTCGGATGCGACATCTCTTCACATTAATGAGTACGTCCGGGTATGTTAATTAGGGTCGAGTGCTGTTGGAGCAGACAAATCATCTCGCTATCCCGGAATGGTTCCCATTCGAAACGGACACCGACTTCGCCATTAGAGGGGTTCTCCCATTAATGGCTCCCCCTCCCTCTTCACAAGAAGATATCATTCAACCCTTAACTAGAAAGCATAGATTTTGAAAGATTATGTATGTTTTTGAAAATCCAAAGAGCAAGCTGAAAATCCATTCCGAGCAGATATATATATATACAACAAAAAAGAAAGCACTTTAAAGTGCGTGTTAATATTGTCGTCAAATTAATACTGTATCTTACATGCATCAAATATCTACATAAGTTCTCAAGCAGTAATATAACAACGGATCAGCCCGCATATGCTGGATACATATGATTTCATTTAAGTTACTGAAAAAAATTAATTTTCTTCAATTTGATGTGGTGCCAACAAATCGCCTGTAGTAATTTTTCTTTCTTTCTTTTCTTTTTTTTTTTTTTTTTTTAATTTTTAATTTTGAAAGAACTTGGATTCATGCCATCCACTGGTATCTAAAAAATAGCTTTATATGATGCCAGAATTAAATGTGTAATTGCATAGAATTTTTTTTTTGTCCCACTTGTAATAATGGGTTATCGAAGACGGAATATATTCCTTTTCGTTAAACTCGTGGAAATTTTAATTTGTGATATCTATTGCATCTACAGAATTGCATGTACAATTCACGACAAAAATATAGTATATTTGGTAAATTAAGAAATACACATTCATAGATTCATACATGATTTATATCTAAGCTACATTATTGGAATCAAGAACAAATATCATTATTTTAAACTCCATTAGTTCAAAGATCTTTCTGACGCAATATATGCTTCTTTTTCACAGCTAATTTTTAAAGGGCGTGTAAGTTTTTTTAAAAAATTATTGCCATACAAAACCATTGTTGAAGTTTAAGGTTAAATATGGCTAATGATTCTAAATCTGCTGTCTAGTTCAAGGTATCATCTTAAGTGGTATACGAAATGTTAGATTCTAATTTCATTTAATTTTACTGACACGTATTCTAGTGATACTATTTATTACGAAAGCAACTGAAATAATATGAGGATATGTGTATGTTACCATCACGGTTAAACGAAAGACAGCAGCATGAACTACCCGAGAAATAACATGATCATTCTACTGCGCTGCTGGCAATTTGTAAACGTGAATTGTTATCTAGAAGAAACGGCTCCCGTTTCGAGATTTAGAGAGAAATTTTATTTGGCAAAAAAGCTATTGCCAAACTAATAAATTAAAGTATTATAATTATTCTTTTAATAATTTACAGAATGGAGAAGTTTTCTAACCGAATAAATCTCTCATTCCTAAGGTTTATATAATATAATACAATGGCACTAGACTGTTAATTTTAGAGATAAGTTAGACCAGTTATAGTATGTGAAATTTTAGATTTTGCACTGTATTATGGAAAATATTCAAACATACTAAAAAGAATCCATTTTTTTCTAATTACCCAGGTATGGAAAAGAAGCTCATTAAAGCCTGAAAACCATGTTCAAATTTTCTTTCTCTATTAATCGGAGAAGGGTTACCCTCTTTGTGCGAGGCAGATATTCAGTGTCCCCGAACTTCGTCTTTTTAAAAGACTTATTAGTTAGCCTTATAAGGTATTTCTTCCGCTTTCTTAGCGTGCCTTCGTGATAAAGTGGTTCTGCACGCCGGACCGGTATTCCAGAGGTCCGTGGTTCGATTCTCGGCGAAGGCATTGCTAATTTTTCATCTTGCTAGCTTTCAAAAAATACCTAATGTCTCTACAGTGGCGCCCGAACTAAAAGGGTGTTGGATGAGGATTCTCCACACCCAGGATTTTGGCAATTGGGTCCCCTAAAAACCCTAACTTGCCCTTTAAAAGGGGGAGTATATAAGGTATTTCTCCCGCCTTCCTAGCGTGCCTTCGTGGTGTAGTGGTTCTGCACGCTGGGCCGGTATTCCAGAAGTCCGTGGTTCGATTCCCGGCGAAGGCGCTGCTAATTTTTCGTCTTTCCTGCTTTAAAAAAAAAAAAAAAAAAAAAAAAAAAAAAAAAAAAAAAATACCTAATGTCTTTACAGCCCTTTAAAGAAGTTTACTTGATTAGATTGAATAATATCAATATTTAAAATTCCTGTAATAATCTATGTTTTGTCAAATCATAAATCAGCATATTTATTAAGAAATATCATATTTAAATAATGGTTAACTTAAATACAGCATTACATAAATTTTACTTTTAAAGATACAGCTTTATAAATTCAACCTTTATTTATTACAAATAAGTTATTTCAAAAACTCATTCAAAAGATATTGTTAAATACAATGACAAAATTAGTGCAATACTATTTTTTTCATTATAATTAAGTAATCTTAATTTGTCAAGTTAACCTAACCCAAGAGGCTTTTTTTTTTATTAATATCCAAGAAAACTGCACCCAGAATATTTAATTTCTTGGATGATAAACATTCACAGAGTGCGCGTTAAAAATTACGTCGCGTCTACTATATCTTTTTTCAGTTTCGAAAGCTTCATAACAACTGACATCAACGGACAGTTAATCACTTTCCTTTCTCATAAACTGAAGCATCTGGGAAACACAGTTTTCACAAGCCTATTTAAGCATAATAATCCGCTGGAGTCATTCGACAAGGTAATAAATGTTTTTACTATTATTTGAGCGCTGATCCTTAACGGCGGCCGTTTTCTGACATCTAAAATTTGAAAATAGCGGCATTTATTTCTTCGCAAAACAAAAATAAAAAGAAGCCAATGCAACAAGCAGCTTATATATATATCCCTTGACTTCCGTATTGGAAGGCTAGAAAGAGCTCACCTATTGTATACCGGATGCTGTAGGAAAAGCGGATCTTGAGTTTGACTCGATGCTAGCCGGCGGCTGCGGGAGATAGGCTGCAGCCCATTCAAAATGAAAGCCTCCAGGTAGTGGGCTGCAGATTTTTCACCTTGACGTTATCGGCATGCCCTAGAAGGAATTTCACACCCTAAGGCAGATGAATAGCATCAGACGACGCTATTACCGCCCACGATGCAGGCATTAGGGGACATTATTGGGGTATTTCTAAAGTGATTCTTACGGTCTTTTGCCGCTGTTTCGTACTACATGTTAGAATAGCAGGGTCTGTTCTTTACCATCTAAAAGCACATTCTTAGCCGAAGATGAAATTGAGAAGAGGAGAGTGGCAGCTTTAATAGATATTTAAGTGCGCTTATACATGACTTGCACATAAAGAAAAAAAAAAAAAAAAAACTTACCGAATAGGTTTTTGTATTTGCATTTAAAACTAGGATTTCTCTCTTAGGTTCTTGACTAAATATTTCGCTTACATTAATTACCTGTTAGAAAAGTAATAAAATTGAAAAGGAAGATGTAAAACTTAATCTCAAATAACCTTCTGTTAAATGATTAACATATTTTTGAAGATGACGCGGTATTGCTTAGCCCCTATTAGGTTTATTATTCTAAATTATCACTTAAAAGGCACAAATGAAGAAAATTATGACGGATAGAACTGAAAAAAAAAAAAAAAAAAAAAAAAAAAGCTTCTTTTTTTAATTTAATAATAAATAGATATTTTTCTGGCGTATAGCCTTAATTTATTTTTGGTTTAGTTGGCTAGTTTAATTTAAATGATTAAATTAAAATACTTGATTCGAGATTCCTAAATAAAACAGTTTTCAGTTTATGAAATTTAACGAGTTTATAATTATGACCTCGGAGCTTCACGCAGTATATGCTAAGACAATTTTTTTAAATATTAAGTTATTTATCTGGATGTAAGTTTTATGTATTTTAATGCACTGCTAAAGACTGCAAATTTACAATCGTGAAATAAATAAGAGTTTTATAAATGCTGGGGAATGAAACTCCCTCTTTCCAAATGAAAGCTAAGAAAATTCACTTTAATTGCATTTTAATGCAACATTTTGTTATAATTCTTGAGACACAATTTTGTTTCCAGAACCAATATTTCTTTCTTACAGTTTAGACTTTTGTTTCAGAAATAGGAAAGGAAAATTTAAAACTTAGTTATCCTAATATTCTGTTAAAAGTTTGATATAAATGATTACTCACCAAAATTTGGAGTTTATTTTTTTTTTTACTTAAAAATTTGGATACAAGAATTTGGTTATAATCAAATATGCTCTTATACTCAATTTAGGAAAAACTGATTATGGCTTGTTGCGGAATCTTTATGGAAAGTGTAAATAAGCTTCTAGCAAATTTAGCTTATAATCAGTAATGTAACGAGTGAAATGAGAGAGTGAAACGAGTAAGGGAAATGAGCATATGACAAATAAAAATCACAACTTTACCTTAATTAATGGCAAAAATCATGAATTTATTACTTCTAATAACATTTCGCTCTGCTTTAACATTTTGCTCTGTTACTTTTAATTTAAAAGTTGCTGAATGGAATTAGCTCATATGTTTGATACGGTCCGCACATCGTATTTAGAATAAATACTTATACTCTTAAGTTATACATTTACATCTGCTTAATAAAGCTTGCACACTATAATTTATACAAAGTACTTATATTTTAAATTATACATATATATTAATTCATATTGGTGTCTTGCATAGTATTTGTTTATAAATGACTGCAGACTTAGTTGGTAAGTTCATAAGAAATTAATTAAATGTTTTCCATAACTTTCTATTAAGTTTGAATTTCGTCATAGTGTTTATCACGAATATCATCATACATTTTATCATAGGAAATTATATTAAAAAAGAGTGGCAAATATATTTAAATATGGATATTATCGAAAGAGTAATATGATAATAAATGTAACTCAGATTATAAATGTAGTTAACTATATTTTATGTAATGTACTTAACAATTTTTCAAATTATTAATGAAATATCTCTTTCTATAGACGTTTATTAACATGATCAGTTAATGAAATTACCTTTGAAATTTCCAAATGATAAAATATTTGTTTAAATCTATAATTTTGTCATCAAAACTAGTGTTTCGTATGTTAAAACCTACAGTTTGTCATCAAAACTAGTATGATGTAATATATTCATCTTTTCAAGTAGTATTTATTGACTTCAAAAGCTTAACTTAGTTTATTGTTTCCTCACGCGATATCGTACAAGTTTTTTTCGTGATAAAGGAAGAGTGTGCACTTCAGAGAAGATGGTGGAGGAGTACTCATAATTCTGGTAAGTACTCTTCTAATTTCTCTCTGTTTTAATCTTTTTTTAAACATTTTTAAAATCTCTTTTAAAACAGTCTATTTAGTCATGTGAATTTAAGATGATTCAAACGCTTTTGAAGGTAAATTATAAAATATTTCATACATGACAACGTAGTTTTTCCTAACGATAGGAAGAATGAAGAGATCAATTTGTGTAAGAGTGAGCAGTCTGAGCGGTTTTTATTGGTATGAAGTAAATCTCCTGTATACTTAATAATTAAAATATACCAATACCGAACCCAAAGCAAATGAAGTCTGCCGTATCCTATTCGGTTTATCTCGGGCCACCCGACAATAGCAGAGTAAATTTTTGAGTAGATTTGAATTAAAAATAATAAATATAACAATTCTAAATGAAAATTACATTTCTAAAAAGATAAAATTTAACTCAAAATAGTAATACGAAAACACCAAAGCTATAGAAAATCCCTCTTTGTTAATGGTTTCGAATGAATACTGATAAATTTCATAAAATTAAACTACACAGTGTGACATTAAACGTACGAAATTATTTTTGCTTTTGCGCAAGGAAGGAATGCAGAGATAATGTAATAAGAGCAAATGAATAATACTTTAAATGAAATGAACTAGCTTTTATTAATATTAGACAAAATTAACTTTTAGCTTAAGGAATAATAATAAATGACTAACCTGAATTCTTAATACAGATTTCAGTTGAGGCCATTTAGCTAGTTATTCGTTATATCTTTCGCAACACCATATTTAATTTTTTTTTATACATTTGAGCTTAATAGGAACATGCCAACAATTTTTACCGGATACTTAAATAAATGGCTTTGCAAATTCTCTGTACATACTTATAGCAGTCTTTTCCTCATATGCTTATTTTATAACATTAAAGGAAAGGTAGGTATTAAATATCCTCTTGCAGAAAAACGTTAGTAGTAAATTTGTGCAAAGAATAAGATAAGCAAGTTACTTTGGAGAATTTGCCAAATAAATATCAAAGCAATTTAATACTGCACATTTTTAAGTGTATAGTAATAAAACAACAGTAATGTTTCTTTGCTACTGTAAAATATTAAATGTTTACATGCAGTGAAATAATACTATATGTTTTGTGCAGTAGGAAGCAACACAATATCCTTTGTATAACTTACCCAAAATAACAATCGTTTTCTGACATTTAAATTAGCCCTCATTCATAATCAAAAATTTTAAATAAAATCATAAATTTGACTTTCATATTTTTTGCAGTCTACATTTGCATAAGATAGATTAACTATAAATATTTAGGCATGGAGAAAAGACTAAATTATGAGTAACAGTTTAAAATTGTTCTTCAAAGAAAATCACTTCCAGAGCATGAATAAAATAAACTTTAAGCTATTGAAGCTTTGCACTAATTTACGATATTATGGATAATATTTATTTTCATTTCATTATTCTGCTTACTCTTTAAACTTTTGTGGAAGCTAATCTATGAAAGTGAAGGCAATGACAGGGAAGACAAAAAAAGAGGTAGGCTGTTAGAATGATATTTTATAAGTAACTTTCGGAGCAATTAATACTGTACATGTATTATATATTATATAATAAATATATATTATTAAATTAGATACTAATGTTCTTGTCTTTTCTAGATGGATGACACTACTCTGTTTGAATGGCATTGCAATTGTTTGAAGGGTACCAGTGAACTACTTGTTTGAACTCTGTTTCTACATAAAGTTTTGGTTTGTTACAGATATTGTATATTTGTAAAAATAAAGTGCATAAGACATAGTTTGAGAGTCGTTTTTATTTTATTCTATTTAGTAACCAATATCTCTGCATGCATCAAAGCATTTAAAATATCACATATATTTTATATTAGAATAAATTTTCGATAATACGAATATACATTGAAGTCAAACTTTTTATGAAATTTTGGCTTTTTATAGTTCAGTGTTAAATTTTCTAACAGAACTCGACATCTTATGAAAAGTTTTCCGATATCAGGTCTTCGAATTATTTTTCTGAAAGTGGGTTTTCTTTGACGAATTAAAATAGCCGGTAGCTGGGTTGCATTTCAATTGATTATGAATCAATCTCGAGCTACCGGTATTGTTTGAAATTCTTCGCATCCTTAAAATTCCATATGAGCTTTCATATGAGCTTAAGTGACAGGGAACTCTCTGTCTTTAGCACTGATGAATGATACCTGTGTAAGTTATGCATAAAAAGTTAAAATGTTAATTAAAAACTCTAAATGCCTAATAAAAAGCATCTGATTATGGATGTTAAAGAAGAATTTTAATATAAAGGAAAAAGACTTAACGGAAAAACATGCTATCCTTCCCAGCATGTTATTTAGCATTTGGAAGGGTAAAACTAGCATTTCGAAAACACTAGCCCATCCAGAGGGGAAAAACTTTGGGAGGGGGAGGAAATCAACTTTCCTCATTGTCGGAGTAGCTGTCTTAAAACAATTTAAATATAACATTTATGAAAGTTAGTTACACAAAACATATTTTTGTAAGTAAACTCTTAATTTTATATTCCTGCAACTGGTGCACTATTACATAAGAAAGCTGTAGACTTTACCAACTTGCTGAAGAGGGAAGGGTGAAATGCGGGACGGTTTGAAAAATTCAAAGTCAGAAACAAGATTGTATTTCGAACATTATACGCGAAAGAGTAACGAATGCGTCTGGTAACGAATGTCATGAATGTAAGAACGTTTTTTGAAAGTAATAATGCTAAAGAAGAAGTTTTTGTGCCGATAAATTGGATATTTTTTATGAGCTGAGACGATGAGTTTTAAAGACTAAGTCATATTTCGGTAGAAAGCTAACTAAAGAGACCTCTTGTTTATGGGTAGTTATAAAAGAAAAACTTCTCGGAAAAATTACGCTTACTGATAACACACAAACCCATGCTATTTCATGAAGTATGAAATTTCTTTCCATGCAATGCAAATTAAATAAAAAGGCGTGAAAAATGTTGATACCTTACAATTACAAGGAGTACATTAACACATAATCTGAATTGCAGTTAGAGTACCAAAGAATTATTGAATGTTTAAAACATTCGTACTAATAAATCTAGTAAAAATGGCATTTGTTGAAGTGCATAAACAAGTGCATTATGATCTGCTATCTATGACCAAGTTTTATTTTTATTTATTTTTTTTTTGTGTGTGTGATGGTGTGTGTGTATGTGTACGGAACACAATTAAAAATTATTTTCAGCAATACGGTTTCTTGACAAACTCTACGGATCGAGGTTTTTTTTTTTTTTTTTTTTTTTTTTTTTTTTTTTTTCAAATGGCGGGCACTTGCCTATGCCGGCATCGGCCACTCCTAAGTGCCAGATGTGGCGGTCTCTTTATTATGGAGGCACCCAATAGGTGGGCCATCTTTTCCTCCTATGAACGGACAGACAGTTACATCTATGCCTTCTCCGAGATTCGAGCCCGGACCCTTCGGTATCGCAGTCAGGCATCCCTAACCACTATACCGTCTGGGCAGCACGGATCGAGTTGTTGTTTACCAAGTTTTTCAGTTCTGACAGAAACATCTCAGCCACTTAGGAATACTGATATATTTGATGCTGTAAAAAGAATGCAGAAAGGTGGTGGTTTTATAGAAACAAATTTATGGTTCGTGGCAGAATTAAGAAGAACATGTAGCAGTTGTGAACTTTTGACTCTATTCGAAAAACAATAAAGATGATTTTCTTTTATTTTCAAAAGAGTAACGGCCTTATAGCTCATTAAAAGGGAAAATGTACCTTCACTTAGAATTAGTGAGTTCTCTTTCCTTCAGGAAACAGTATTGATTAAATTTATTAATTTCTGGGCTAATTTTTTTGCATTGTTTGATGAATAGTTTATAATATTTTGAAGATATTTCGCAAGCTACCTTTGGGAGATTTCGACTGACTGATTGATCTAAATCTTTCTGGACTAAATCTCTAAAATACTTTTTGCTAGCAACTCGGGTGAGCTCTACAAAAATATTAGTAGAAAATGTTTTAACTTATAGATTAGTACAACCAAACTTCTGTTCAAAAGGTCCATCACAGAAGGTCAAAACTCTGAATTTCTAACGCTAACTCTGGTTATATCTACGAGTGTTAACGTTAGAGCTAATGATACGCGTAAGTGAAATTTAAACATCTGGAAAACCAAGACGATTGTTTTAGTTTTACTTTACAGCTACGTCCTATATTTTTTTGTTATACACCTTGATGCTTTACTCAGAAGTAAAATATCACTATATAATAAAAAAGGGAGAAAGATAATATGGATTTCTTACGTAAAAAGAGGAAAAATTTAAACCGCAGAATGTTATATTATAATAAAATAAGCAATTTGTATTTCCTGAAATTCTTGGCGCATTTTAAATTTATTTGTGTCTCTAAATGTAAATTGGCCCACCAGCGGCCGAGCGGTAAAGTCGCTGAACACTGGTAGTTCGGTCCGAGGTTCGAATCCCACGAACGGGCTGGCGGCATGGGTGTTTTCGTGGTTTTCCCCATGTGTAACGTGTATACGAGCCAGTTTCCCTTAGAAAGTCCTCCACGAAGGCATCCCTTCCCTTAGGCAGATAGTCCTAGTGTGCTTTGCCATAATTAAATACACACACACACTAAATGTAAATTATTATTCATTATTCACTTGTCAGCTGAGGTGTGTGAAACTCATTCATTATTTAAATGCTTTTATAAGCCTTTTAAAATTTAATTGTTTCATCTGCATTCGATTATTCTCTCACAATTTTGAAACGTAATGCAATAATATTCGTCTACGAAAGAGTGCTTTTATAGAATGATCTCTTTATTTAACCTTAGTTTCATTTACAGATTCAAATGTCAATCGTTTCTTCATTTAACAATTCTTTCACGAAATAAATTGCTGGTATTAATTCTCTTTTAAATCTATTTCTGCAAAATGCGGTTTTGTTCCTCATTAGAAATAATACAACAGAGAGGGATTCTCAAAGGAGGATCCACGACTCCTCGGGGAGTCGGATAAAATTTGCTAAAAATCTCAAAAGCATTTTAAAACTCTTATTTTTAAATTTTTGCAGAATTAGAAACTTTATTAGCAGTATGTTTTACATTTCTTGTGCCTTGTACAGTAAAATATTTTAGCGTTATTGATTACTTTTTTAAGAATATATAATTTATGTCTGACAGTGTTTTGAAAATCTAATTGTTAATGCGTTGCAAGCGTGAGAATTAAAACAACTAAGTATACAGGCAGTTTAAAAAAATTTCTTCAGATCCCAAAAATATTGAAAACGTTTTTAACATAACTTAATACTACAAAACCTTAGCTCTGTATATGATGTGTCTTGTACTTATTATAACGGGGCTCGATGTAATATAAGTGCGTATATTTTGTTCTTATTTCGATCGATCGTCCATTATGCCTCTTGGACCATTATGGTCTCATAGGTCAGCAATAGATTCCATATAGAAAAGTCTCAATGCAACTAGATTTCTGTACACCAACGAGTATTTAATTTAAGAGGCATCTTCTAAAAGTACCACAAAGGGCGGAACAGACTGCTATAGCAAAATTCCTGGAGCATATTTATTCATTTTCAATTCTTTGTAGCTCACTAGTTTATTAGCCGTAGAAAGATTTGAAAGGATTTTATTTTCATAATATTGTTTTAATGATTTAAAAAGGGAAGGAGCAGTATTTCCTCTCAAGACCTCAAAATTATTTTCAAATTCTTAAATTAAAAGTTTGGAATTTCCTTAAACAGTAAGGTCTATGTTTTAAATTGATTTTCATTTAAATAACTGTATTTTCATGACATGACTTTGCTATGCATTTGCTAAAAAAACAGAGAGATATCACTGTCAAGATAATTTCAAAACCATTCAAGCAATGCGGTTTTAGTGGCACGTAATTCAGAAGTCAGAAGTAAGCGAATAAAAAAAAAAAAAAAAAAAAAAAAATGAATGTAATCTCTCTCTCTTTCTCTCTCTCTCTCTATATATACACACACACTTTGTTGAAATAGCGCTAGAATGCTTTCAATGAAATTGTCCAACAACAAATGTTTTTCAGGTTCAAGACTAAATTAGATTTCATTTTTCTTAATATTGCCTGCTTGATCATTTCCTTATGATGATCCACGTGATTTTTCCATATTTTTGCATTATATAAGTAACTCAATCTTAATTACCAGAATCATACTGCCATAGTTAACTATTGAATAGTTTTAATAAGAATAGAAGACACTAAACCTGACAAATGCTTGTGTTTTTATTTTTAATATGCGTTTTTGTTCAAACATAATATTTGAATAAAATTTCACACAGTAAGAATTTTGTTGTTTTACATAGATCATGATCATTTACATTCATCAATAAAACAAACGGGAAAGGAAGTTTTCTTGTAAAGTCGTTAAATGGTGTTTAACACATTAAAAATTTTCGAAAATACCCATATAACGATTTGTTAATTTGAGTTTATTCTTGTATTAGTTATAGAAACAAAACGGTAGATGTATGTGCCTCAAATTGCTCAAAAGAAAACTACAAATGTAATTTCTTAAACAGTCTAACACGCTTATCGCTATAGGGTTATGTTTGCAAGCACGAAATATAGTGAAGACGATCCTATGGCTTGCCGAAATATTTTCCAGGACCTGCTTTTGAATAATCGTTAAACGAAACTGCGACTATTTAGAAGCAAGTTGATTTAAATTATCAGTCTTATGAGTGGCTAAAAATCTCTTTATGTTAAATAGGCTAGTTCATCCCATTACTTAAGTGCTCGTTAATGTCAGGGTTAGTTGGAAACCCATGTAGTACCAAAGGTCTATAAATTTAATTTTTATTTTTTTGAAAACTGTATTATTTAAGATCTTATCTTTCCTGCATTCTGTCGTCATTAAATATTTATTACCGAGATCTGTTATTAAGCTTGTGTTTCGTTTCGTTAAAAAGTATTTCCACGTAATTCCTCAGCTTAGCACTTTTATAAGAAGTTATGTCTTTCGATGCCATGATTGCATGCCATATACGACCTTAAGAGTTAGATCTAATTTATAGAAGAAAATAAACGTGAGTACATGGTTCAGTTTTCCACAATTTTTCGTTATTAGATTTTCTTTTTTAATTCAATGAAATTACTGTGTCATTTCCTGTCATCATAACATTATGTACACTTTTATTCTTAAATATTGTGTAAAAATTCATATAAGAAAAAATAGAATTTCATAGCTTTCTTTGAAATGCTGGTATTTGCATATTCTTGATATGTTAGAGATCAATATATAATATGTTATTTAAACAAAAATTTCAACATCATTAGGATAAAAACTGTACCTATTAACATTATTCTTGAAAAATTAGTACCATGTGTTTTTAAATACAAAATTCTTAATGCACA
This sequence comes from Stegodyphus dumicola, assembly GCF_044657685.1. Classification (NCBI taxonomy): domain Eukaryota; kingdom Metazoa; phylum Arthropoda; class Arachnida; order Araneae; family Eresidae; genus Stegodyphus; species Stegodyphus dumicola. Next base: position 165,313,028 of record NC_140780.1, read on the forward strand.
AGTTTAAGAAAAGGAAATCAAGCCTCATGTTCATAACTGGACTATTAATTATGGGAGTCAAAGTATGAATTAGTTATAATAAATTGTAAGATCATATAGTGCACTCGTCGTATTCATATCGCTTAAGTTAATATCTCAATTTATAAGTGAAAAATGTATGGGACACGTAATTGTTTCATAAGTGACTAAACTGAAAATTTACATTCACAATGATTGCAATGTTGTGAAGTTCTGTAAATTTACAGTGTCTTCGAAATTGGACTAATTTAATTAAAAATGTTCCTATTCACATAAAATGAACATATACAGACAGAAGGGAAAAGAGAGGGCGAAAGATTTTCCATTCAATCATCAAGAAAAATGTTAAAGACGGTCGTCAAACTCTTAAGATAATTCCATTTCTATTTAATGAAACTGACATGCTTTTAACTTTGCTTTTTACAAATGCTTAGAAATAGCGCTAATATGAATCTATCAAAACATCATAGATGTAAAACTTAAAAAGATTTATTTCTTTTCTTAATTGAAAGTTATGTATTTGTTGTGAAAAATCTCTAAAAATTAAAACACAGGTGAAAAATAAAATGCATAAGATTAAGAATCAGCAGAGTTACAGCAGATGCAACGAATATGGATAATCATTGATCGACGTGATGATTCCTGAAAAAAATTTTCTCTCTTCATATAATGACAAACAATGACACCTGATCCATTCTGAAATTTCTTAGAATTTATATTATTAACTAGCAGTGAAGTCAATTTTCTTGCTTAAATGTAGTTTGTTAGGCTGTATTGCTTCAGGCCATATACTAATTTTCTTGTACTTTGATTTGCATAATCTGCTAGTTTTCCTTAAACTCTGATGTCATTTTAAAACGTAAAATCGTACGTTCTTAGCATATGTAGAGCATTTTAAAGTACCTTTTGATGTTGCCTTAACTTTAAGAGAAGCGAAAAATCCAAGCAAGAAGCTAAATTTTGTTTTAATGTCTCCCTTCAGAAGCGGTCGATGTTTTGCAAACGTTTGAACCTTTAAAATGTTACAAAATATGAGTTCAAACATACCGTAATACCCAATTTGTCGCCAGTTATTATCCAACGAAAGGTTTCACTGCTTAGCAAGGGGAAAAAACGGATCGTAACGCCCCATGATACTAGCTTCTGCAACCAATGACTCACGATCAGCGGCCGTCGACAAGGGATTAAACGAAATGCCGCGTGGACATAATAGCCCTAATCTAGGAGGAACATGACAGCTTAGTGAAAGACTGGTGCTTAATTAAATCGTATCCCTTTATCTGACACAAGGATCTTTTTTGGGGGAAGCATGCAGCTGCATGTTTTGGGGTCTGGCTCTTTCCGTTTTATTTGACTTTATGGCTGATGTTGTTGCAGAACCTTATTGGGATTGGATGGATCTTGTACTTCATTTGACACCTTTATTTAGTTGCGGTTTGCAGAAGGTTCACGACACTGGTTGGTTGTTTAACTTCGAGGTTTGATGAAAGCTTGTGATTGAGTAGAAGCATTTAGGGAACATCGCAATATTTAATGCAAGACACCCGATCTCCCGACGACAGCAAAATTTTTTACTGTAACATTTGCATATGTGCGATATTTATGAATCGATGCAAACATAAATTTACTTTTAATTCAAAACTGAGAGGTTCCCGCCATGATTGAGACAAAAGTAGCATCAAAGTTATTCAATGAATCAACGAATTATTCAACGAAGTGAGTGGGAAATTTATGAGATTTTTCTCTAAATGAGAATTAAACAAAGAAGATAGTGGCATCAAAATTTGCTCTTTATTTTTAAAGAAAGGGTAAAAATTGTTATTTGATATCAGAAAATTCCAAGCCAGTGATATAGAAATTCATGAAATTTTAATATTTTTATTATTTATTTTATTATTATATGAAAATGAGTTATTTTTAAAAGACAGCAAATTCTAATAGAGAATCCTAATAGAAATAGCTTTCTGCAATTTCCCATGTATTTGTAAGTTATTTTTTTTTTTTACTATGCGCATTACTTATAAAAAAGAGAAAATGTACTGTAATATGTATATATATACATATTACTTTGAAGAATATATAGAATGCAAATAAAATTATCAAGAAATAAGATAACAAGCATTTATCTCAAACTTTCCAGTAAACAGTTACTTTTATTGTTTGATAAAATAACTATATAATTTATATAACATCCTTCTTTAACTTTCTTCCTTGAGGACAGCAAGCTGAAGACAATATATACTGTTAATTACAATGACGATTATTTCCTTCCCAAGGTACTTTTTTATGCTTAACAAAATAATTCTACAATACTTAATAAATCTATCTGCTTTTTGATCACATCACCTTTATTTTGGTTATTACGGCAGATGAAAAGAAGCTTACTATGTGTGCTTGTTGCTGATATGATATTCAGCAAACAGAAATGCGTAGATACGGTTGTGAATAAACTATCAGTTGAAGTAGTCTGGAACATACTTTTTAAAACCCCGTGATAGTCTCCCCTCTTTTAAAAAATACTAACTTTTTTATAAAATAAATAACAGAATAAACATGGGGGAAAATTAAAATTAGTCAATTCATTTCCGGATTTTATGTTATTTAATTTACTTTAAATCATTCTGTAGATTTTGTTTTTGTTTTTATTTGATTAGACTCCATTTTTTAAAAAACGTTCTTGAGAAAAATACCCCCTTCCCCCCCATAATCTAAATTTTACATTCGGATGCAGGATTATTTGTTTCGTGTTTCAGAACCTTAGATCTATGCAAAATAAACAATACTTTTAATATTTTAAGCCTTACTCTTGGTTTTTATAACAAATTGTTGATAAAATATTTTTAAATATTTTATTAAGACATATTTCTTTGCTATATTTAATTTTTTATGGATGTTTTAAAAATAAGCCAGGACTGGCACTTTAAGTAAAAAATATCTAAGCAACTATTTTAGAAAGAGAATACCGTATAATACTCATTCAGATTTCAAAATACACTTTAACTAAGATTTATTATTTTTAATTTGATATTTTAAGTAACATACTGCTTTTCTTTTTTTTTTTATAGCTTTTAATCTGCAGTTGGATGCTATTGCAAATTTAACATCTGCTACAGACTTACACAATGATTCTTCAGTTCCATCTCGGTCTTCAGTAAGCTCTGTACTTCCTTCAAATCAAACTACACCACTAATGGGTCGTATGTCTCCCAGTAAAGCATCTCCGGAGCCCTCACTTATGGACCACGCAACTTCTGATGCTTTATCAGTTGTAGGCATTGACAGCATCGAGCAATATTCGTCATCATCAGAAGAAGGTAGTATCGATATTTGCAACCGTGTCATTGACAAGGACTCGCTATCATCACCTTTGACATCTTTGAATATGCGAGCAACTACGTCCACGCTCGAGTCTTCCAACCCAAATAACAGTGCCAGTGATACCGACAAGGGAGAAGAGTCTAGCAGCGGTGGTCAAGGAGACAATTTGCCTCAAAAAAAGCGAAAAAGAAGAGTGCTTTTTTCTAAAGCGCAGACATACGAATTAGAGAGAAGGTTTCGTCAGCAACGGTACTTATCTGCTCCAGAAAGGGAGCACCTTGCAAGTATTATACGTTTGACCCCAACCCAGGTGAAAATCTGGTTTCAGAACCATAGGTACAAGACTAAGAGAGCACGTCAAGAGAAAGGACTAGACATGAATCCTCTGCCTTCTCCTCGTCGTGTGGCCGTTCCAGTACTAGTGAGAGATGGCAAGCCTTGCCAGCCGCCCATGAATGGCTTGGTTAAACACCAGGACTCCCATTCTCAGTCCATAGGACTACAATCCCCTCATAGTGATTTACCGCCTATTACATCATTAACATCTCTGGCAGCAGCTGGAGTCACCAACATTAGCAATTGTGTCACAAACTCTTGCATCAGTTCCTATAACATGAATATGAACAATGTAGTGCCACCGTATAATCCGCATTTGTTTCAACATCAACAACGTTGGTGGTAGATTTTTACCTACTTTCAGTTTTGATGCCAAAAAAATGGAATAAATATTCCTTAAAACACAAATAACGAATCTTTGTCTAGATCAAAAACTAGAAGATATGAAAAGTTTACTAAAGTTTAAGCAATCAAAAACTAAATATAATGTCCAGTGCTTTTATCGTTCTCAGTCTGATTGTTTTCACAGGTTAACTAAAGTTCATTAAATATTTCCTGATATGCTACAATTTGGAATATATTCTGTTTTAAAAGAGTCACACGCAACGAAAAGTACTGGAATATTTGTTCTAGAAACTTGTATACTTGCTAATCCAAAGATCAAAGGGTCAAACTTATTTGATTAGGTTGGGTTATTTGAATATGACAAAGCCTTAAGGGCTATCTGCCTAAGAGGAGGGATGTCTTCTTGGAGCCCATTCTGAAAAAAAAAATGGCTTGGATTCATGTTACGCGTGAAGAAAATCACAAAAAAATCGGCCATGCAATCACCCTGTTCACCTGGGTTTGAACCCAAGCCAGGTCAAAATACCAGTATTCAGCGGTTAACACTGGGTCACTGGTGGGTCTATATGGTACTTAAAAATTACTTTTATAAATTTTCTCTTTCTGTGTTATTTTATTTTATGAATAATGACTCAAGATATGGTGCCATTTTTATTTTATTAGCATTTTATATTTTTAAAGCTCTCTACGTACAATCATGCATTGTTGAAAATTCATTATCTCATTGATAGATATATCTTCATTAATTCAGTTACACTGAATTATGAGAGTTCATTTTGTTACTTTTTAATTGTTCATCTGCTGTCATATGTAATGAGATTTATCAGTTAAGCCCTTTTTTTTTTTTTTTTTTTTTTTTTAACTAGAAAGAAATTTTTAGGTAAACTCTCAATGAAAACATTGTAATAAATTACAAAAATCCCGGTTAGTCATTACATTATTACATTATCATTCTGGCAGTAAATATAATGAGGAAAACAAGATTGGAATTCAATACTATACTTCCATTCTACCTCATTTACAATATTGTGGTAATTTGAATTAAGATATTTTACATGACTTCTTTTGAAAATTTATCTAAAGAAGCATGAACACATTTACTTCAATGAAACTTTTTTAATTTTGAAAATTGTTTTATAATCTGAAATATTGATCTAATATATGCCTTTTAGTTAAATTTGAAATATCATTCTAGTCTGTTGTTTATGATGGCATATGATTATAGTCACTGCACAGATACAGTAATCATTATAAATGATAACATTTTGTTTGTCCACCGCTTTTGTAGCCTTTATGTGTTGTAGAGCATTTTGTGTCATCGTCGTTTCACTTAGATTAGTTTTTAGCCAGTTTTATAGGCAAGTTCATTTTGCGAATGTATTTTATTTGTAAATAACAAGTAAGAAGTTAGTGGATATTATATGACTGTATATGAAGACAGCAACATCATAACGCAGAACAAATTTGTTCAAGATAAATAAACTTATATGACTTATGATTCAGAGGATAATGAAATGAATTATGTTTTATTGTAGAAATGTATACTTTCCGATTAACCGTATAAAAATGTTAGTATGTAATAAATTTTTATTTGTACTAATTTCTGTTTGTGTTTTTTTATTAATTAGTTGCGGAATTTTTGCTGATATTTGCTGTAACATTTTTTTAACGAATACAGTACAGCAATACTTACAGAATACTAGGGAGGATTAAGAAAATGATTACAATTAACGTACTTTCCTTTTAACCAACTACTTAGCTGATTATAAGTAAGATCAAGGATGATGCAACTTTCATGTCTTCTATTTTTCGCTCTCAGTTGCTGTCAAAAGCAGAAACATATTCCCGGAAAGGATATATAACTTTATTGGCTTGGTCAGCCCATAGGAACTTCACATTCAGCATAATCTCAACATAAGACATTCATTCCTTTTCAACTAATTCAGCTGCTTCCTTTTTCATAGGATCTAATGCTAGTTCAGAATCAGCTTTTAAAAAGTGTTATTCATGACATATACATGCAATTTTGTTTAAACCAGGAAATTTTTCTCGGGGAGGAAGATTCGTCTTCCTTCTCTGTGCTGCGCGCCACTAAGCGGCATGCCAAGCACAGAAATTTGAAGGAAACTAGGAAATTCTAGGGCACAAGTCAGTTATAAGATGCAGATACAGAAAATCATTTGCCTGTCTGCCGTATGCCAGTTACCAGTATATCACCTCCATATAAAAACAATCACTTCGAAAAATATTTAAGGTTATTTAAGGTTTTAGTACAGTTTTTTTTTAAATGGAATTTTACAGCAAAATGCTCGATTTGATTTCTACAGTCTCCTCACTTACCTAAGTGTTTTCCTAAAAGAAAGGGAAAAAGTATATAAGTAAAAGAAATAAATTATTATGATTTTGACAATTTTAAAGCAAAAAGAAGTAGTTAAAAAAGAATATAAACGCTAGGCTTATATTCATACTTTAGTATTCATACTCTAAAATTAAACACACGGCTTATATTCATACTTTACTATCCATACTCTGAAATTAAACACACGTACCAACAAGCAAATTTTGGTCTCAGATCCTCATTTTTTATTTCCAAACCGCTATTGACCCAAAGGATAAAATTTAAATTGAAATTGTGTTTCAACTCAAACTGAGAAGCTTTTAAACATTTAATTTTAATATAAGTAAAATTAAATTCTATTTTAATGTAAATAGCTTTAAGTTTTAATGTTAACTAGCATTTAAGAAACTGTAAAGTTTCTTTTGTTAATTAAACAGTTATTATAATTTCAAGTTTTACTACTAATTTCCCTATTCCTCACCAGAATTCAAATTATGGTGGTCGTTTGAGTTGAGATTTTTGGATTTTGAAACAGAGAGTATTTCTGGAATTGCGTGCGCGCTACAGGGTTAGTTCCTGCCAGCTGTAACAGTTGTAATTATTTGCCTTTTGCGGGCTCTCGTTCCCGACACGTTAAATCTGATGTATTGGCAAAGTTACTGAGCCAGCATATTTAATTGTGTAGTCCTCGACTACTGTTTAACGTATAATTTAGATTTGATTGTTCTATTTGTTTGCCTCACCACAAGCTGTGGTTATTGTAGCACAAGAGCGTGTTGTTATGATTGAAGTTTTGTTTAAATAGAAAGTTTATTATAACCTTCTTAACACTTCATCTCAAACATACCTTCACGTCTGCTAGTATTATAGGACTAAAACAGCATTACCAGATCATGTGTAACTCTATAAAGTAACAATGCAAATAAATATATCTTCTTCATTTTTTGGTTTCTTTGGTTCTTTAATTGATTATAGCAAAACATATAACCTAAGAAAAGGCCTACTTCTTTGGAAGATTTCCTAAGGAAAACGGGCTCGTATTTCCTGTACAAATGGGTAAAACCACGAAATATCCTTGCAGGCAACCGGCTGGCTGCCCATAGAGGCAGGGACGAACTTCTAGAGTTCAGAGGTCTTATCAATTCAACCACTGACATTCGACCAGACACCAACATTCGACGAAAATTGAAAACGTGATATTTGTATCGAAAATGACGTTCTAAAGGAGTACCTTTTTATTCACTGAGTACAAGTGCTTAAGATGAGCAAATAAAAGTATATCAGATATTATTTAAACACTGGGAATATTACTTACCTAAAATAACTAGGTATTGTTGAAGAATAATTTAATATCATTTCAACATATGTTTCTCAAAGTGGGGCAATAGCATCCGATAGAAGACGCTAGGAGACTTTAGGACTCGAGAAGACAACAGACATTCGAGAAGACTGGCAATAATTTTATCATACTGTTATGCTAAAACTAGATATATTTTATCCAACAACATGACATGAAGAATGTGTGTGTGTGAGTATGGCAAAGCCTCGAGGGCTATCTGCCTAAGAGGAGGGATGCCTTCGTGGAGGACTTTCTAAGGGAAACTGGCTCGTATACACGTTACACATGGGGAAAACCACGAAAACGCCCATGCAGCCAGCCCGTTCGCGGGATTTGAACCTCGGACCGAGCTACCAGTGTTCAGCGACTTTACCGCTCGGCCGCTGGTGGGCCCCATGAAGAATGAAATCATGCTTTGCACTTCCCTTTCGGATATGTTATCATCTCTAACAATTTACTGTAGATAGAGATTTTAATGCTGCATATCAAAGCAAAGAAACTGCCTGCAAACTGCTAAATATAGTGACTCACGACTTCCATTAATAAATTTTATTCTCAGTTTTGTTGAGATTCTACTAATCATTCTGTTAATTAAATACTTTAAATGCTTTGTTGCTATTGCAAAACAAATATGCGTGACAGTATGTACACGGAATTTTTATTATTAAGAGCTTAAAGTATTATATTGCATACTGTTTTACTAATAATTTGGAGCGAAAGGGGTAGAATAAATTCTAAAAATTAATATTTATAACAGAGTTAGTTATTTAAATATATTTATGTAATATAAAGAAAATCGTAAATCTTTCCATTCTTTCTTTCTCTCTTTCTCTCTCTATAGGAATATACTGGAGAAGAAGCAAATAAGTATAGGAAGAGTTACGATAAATTATTTCAAGCAAGGAGAGAGGTAACCAGATAGCTTAAGAAATGCTGATTTAATTTGCAACTTCGAAAGAGGAATGCGGTTTGCATTGTTTGGGTAACTAGTTATAGCAAAGCACACAAAGATTTTCTACCTAAGGTCTTATCCCTCCGAGGAGAATTTTCCAAAGGAAATTGGTTCATGTTCACTACACACTTGGAAAAAATCCATGTTACCAGCTTGTTTCCGGGAATACGAAGCATTGACGAAGTGTCAATGTTTACTTCATTCAGTAGACTACAGGAAAGTTTAAGATTTTTTTGAGTAAGTAGGTTTTAACTGATTAGACTTGGGATCAAAATATTTAATCACATTTATTTCTGAGAGAGGAAAAGATTCTAATTTATGTCATTTAACGTATCTTTCAGAAAAGAAAACAAAATTTGATTTGTAGGTTTCCTGTGCTTTCTCTAGAAGACTGTGGAAAAGGTGAAAAAGTTACCCTGAATGTTTAAACTGTGAAAAGCCTTTCAAAATTTTGGAATTAATTTTTCATAGAATAATATTTAATGCAACATAATATTTTAAAACCATTTAAGTTTTAGTTTAATTAAAAGTTGTTTTTCAAGTAAGTGTTGCTGTAGATACATTAGGTATTTTGAAGCAAGAGAGATGAAAAATGAGCAAAGCCTTCGCCGGGAATCGAACCACAGACCTCTGGAATACGCGCCCAGCGTGCAGACCACCACACCACGAAGGCATACTAGGAAGGCGGGAGAAATATCTTATATACTCCCTCTTTTAAAGGACGACTGGGGTTTTTAAGGGACCCAATCACCAAATCCTTGATATAGAGAATCATCATCCACTACCCTTTTAGTTCGGGCGCAACTGTAGAGACATTAGGTTAATTGGAAGCAAGAGAGCTGGAAAAATGAGCAACGTCTTCTCTGGGAATCGAACCACGGACGTCTGAAATACGCGCCCAGCGTGCAGATAACCACACCACGAAGGCATGCTAAGAAGGTAGGAGAAATACCTTACGTTGCTACAAGGATATAAACAAAGGTTACCTGAGATTTTAGTTTTGGTACCCTTAAAACAGAGGCCAAACAGGATTTTAATGCATAAATCATTTCTTTTTTGCATATTTATATGACGTCACATAACTACAAAATCTATTAGAATAAGATCATTCAATTCTGTATATACAGAAAAAGTAATTACTACATTTGAATTTTATCTCCCCCCCCCCAGAATAGAAAGAAATGCTTAGACTTAGTCTGAGTACAATGCTTTCTTCGATCCCAAGAAAGCGCATATTCGTTGAGCAAAATCCATTTTCTTGAACTATGATTACATATTATAATACTTCGCAAAACATTCCATTGTTGCGCTTAATAAACACTTAAGGAATTTCTAGCCTATATACCAGTACAAACCACTAAGAAGCGAAGGTTAGCTGGCAGTTCTTGAAAAGCTGATTCAGTGGATAATCACGGGCTACAAAATATAGATTTTTATATTGGGAAAAGTACACCTACATCTATGTTGCAAAACCAGTAGGTGCGCGCTTTTCTTTTGGTCGGGCCGCACAAAGTGCGTCTGCATTGCGCTGTTCCATATTGAGTCGTTTCGAATATCTTAACTGAATACTTTGGATACAGTACAGCTAGGATTTGGTTATAAATTTAACTCATTTCGGTATTTGTTTTAATAGATACCAAAACAGAAAAGATACCTCAAACATACACATGTAAATATAAAGAGAATTAGGTCTTTCACTGCAGATGCCAAAGTACGGAATTTATTTTTCTATCCTATCATGTGTAAATATTTTTTTTTTTAATGAGCGCTTAAAATTACTATCTTCTTTCATATAATACTAATAATATATAATATATAATTTATAATATATAATTTATAATATATAATATATAATTTATAATATATAATATATAATTTAATATATAATATATAATTTATAATATATAATATATAATTTATAATATATAATATATAATTTAATATATAATATATAATTTAATATATAATTTTTTTTAATATGTCGTCACAAGATTTAGGACATGACCAACAACTGTAACAGTACTTGAGAAAACCCATAAACGTATTGAAATACGGTTAGTTAAGTTACGTGTTAACTATTTATGGTTTAACTCATTTTATTGTGATTTAATTTACTTTAACTAGTTTAATTATTCATTTTAACTTATGGCGTAATTTACGTTCTAACTACTTCTCCAACGCAGAAAATATTTTATTCAATGCAGATTAATAAAAAAGTATCTCTTACCAATTATGCGGTGCCCGTGCACATTAATTTTGAGGTAGTCTATAATATAAACTTTTGAGGTAGCATTAATGAGAAACTGGTAATGAAAGGCAGCCAGACTTTCATATCGGAATGAGGTCATGAGTTCTAGTGTTAAACGTCCCCTTTTCCGATATTTCCAGCACCGGAGGCTATCATGTCTCCTCATCAAGAAGGTGAACGTGTCACTAATTTTCGAGTTACAGCGTCATAAATGTCCAACTGATTACATCGCTCAGTGTCCGATATTCCACAGGGTAGCATGTGTGTTGGTTTAAATAGGTAAAATTGAAACGTTATCAGTTTCGTGTTCAATTTTGTCATACTTCTAAAATTAAATATAAAGTCTAATTCAGTCTAAAATCTCTCTATGAAAAATCTTTATTGTAACTTCAGACAAAAGAATTTGATAGTTACATTAAAGAAAAAAGTTTAATCTCTCTAACTTAAGAATACTAAAACTTTCTGTTCGTAGAAGAAGGACGGTGGAAGGGTTTCTTTTGAATGATGCAGTTTTTTGAAATATAATCCATGAAATATTCTCCATAAGCATTTTGATATTTTATAATATGAGTAAAAAATTAACAAAAAATTCTCCTTTCGGAAGCCACTAATATGGATAACATATGTGAAAGAAACAAATTATGTATATTGTTTATGATTCTTTTTTCAATTCTATTTAAAAGAAAAGTGTAAAAATCGAATTAGATACACTTTTTGTGTTGTAACTTTAAATTGCTTCTCAAATCGGGCGTAATGAGCATAATACAACAATAGCTCCTCAAGGTGCAGAGTCATTAGATTTATTGAAACAGAAAACGTGAAAATAAATGAGCAGTGCCTTCTCTGGGGTTCGGACCTCTTCACTGCTAGTCGGACGTGCTTCTAATTACAGCATGAAGATGCTTCATAAAGAGGGCAGAAAATAATTACCTTTAAAAAATATATTTTTCATTCATGTTTATTTGGATTAAATATCACTACTTTCTTGATATGGAACATTTCAGTATTTTTTGCAACATCTAAAAGTTAAGCATAATTTGCAATAATTACTCTAAAATAGACCTAGAAACTATCGACAACTATGTAAGGAATTATCCATCGCATTCCCTCGTGCGTGCTTTCGGGGTGTGGACAGTTAGTATATTCGGCTAAAATGTGTAAGATCGGTGGTTAGATGCGCTACGGGCATGGTTAATTTTAATTTTTAGATCTTCCTGCATTGAAAATCCTAATAATCTGTATGACCGTTTTCCTTCTTGTATGTAACATCGTTTGATATTTTTATTTAGCAAGAATAATGAGTAGAAATGTCATAATACAAGTTTGCCCTGCTATTCAAAGGTAAATTCTATTTCTGAGAAATAAACATGACCCAAAATTGTATAAAGTTGAGAGAAGAAGCAATTATCGTTATTGTACATTAAAAAAATGTATTTTGCGCTCTCTTGGATCTAGAAAATGATAAAATAGCTCAAATTAAATCTTATATAAAATCGTAAAAAATAACATTAATCTACGATATGATAAAAATGAAGACTATAGGCGGCATTAATTAACTGCATTATTCATAATCACTAATCTACAGAAAAGAAATAAAGTATGAGGGGGTTCTCAATAAAGCAGCTAGTGTGCTTTGCCGTAATTAAAGAAACCAAACTAAACCAATCAATAAAGCAGAATAGAGAAGCTAGTAAGTACACAGGAAGACTGAGAAGTGGTAGAGATGGTGGAAATATTTGTCGGAGTTTCAAATAGGGGAGATATAGGAAATTCGGCTGTGGGAAACAGGTAAAGAGATCCAATTTCTTACATTTATCATCTTCTCAAGACATTAAGCAAACATGTCACTAATGCCAACACCTTTCACGTCTGCTGCGATGCTGGAAGTCTTCCGTTGAGCAAGGCTGAAATGTCAAGCGAAGTAGTCAGGACTTCCGCTAAAAGGCTGGAGTGCTTAGCCTCAAGTAATTTTCTGCTTACATTTCGATGGAAGCATTAAAATACACTGTGAAATTGCCCTTTCAAAGTTAAATGCTGAAAACTTTCAGTTAACCCTCCGCGTACGGCGCTATTTGAACACATTGGGTTTTGAAATACGAGGCGTTTTTTTATTATTATTATTATTATTATTATTTTATTCTCTATCTTCATATATTATTATTCACATCTTTACAAACAAAATTTGTTAAATGACGAAATTTTAGTAGTTTTTTTAATTTAAAAAATATACAATACTCACGTGATTTTAGCGTGCATGGAATAAAAATATAAAAATGTAAACAATAGTACTCCCTTACAATGCTATAAACCTGTAGTGCCAATTAGGTGCTAAACGAAACGTAAAATATGAATATTACAATATTCTTTGCCGACGCGGAGAAAAAAGGGATCCATATTGAAAATGAGAGAAATAAACTTACACATGCTATTTTCACGCGACCCGTATTACGAGACGGATTTCGTATTCCGTTGAAATCGCGGGCGCCGTACGCGGATAGTTAAATGCGAAAAATCTCAATCCTGACCTCACCCCATTAATTCAGTTTCTCCCCCGGTTAGCAAATATAAGTGCTAATATAAATCTTTGAAACGAACGTCATCAAATTCTAAAGCGAACTTTCATAAAGTGGAATCTGCATATGAAATTTAAGTAATCCTTTTTTTAAAGTTTCGATTTAAGAAATAAGATGAGAACTTATAAATCCTAATTTAACGGATAACTAGTTAAAGATGAACAAAATTTAAAATATCATTTGCACTATTTTCAGAAATGATTTTATTATCCAAGAATGCAATATTTTCGTATAATAAAGTATACCTGATTTTAAAGTTGCACAATAGAAAATTTGTTACGTAGTTTGCATAGGCACAGATAGGGCTTCTGTTCTTGCGGTTTTTAATTAACAGGAAAATTGTAATTTACAGGAAACGAAACAGGTAATTTTAACAGAAATTTACAGGAAACAAAAGAAAATTTGCTTTAGCTTTTGTTTGTTCGTCTGTTTTGTGATGGATGAGGGGAATGTAAAATTACTTTTTGAGAAAAGAAGTAATTTTTTTAGGCTACAATTTTCAACAGTTGTAGCCTAAAAAAAAAAATGCTCAAAAGAGTTTCTATTGAGCATTTTAGCAACCGTTTCTCTTTAACTGATCAGTATTTCTCTCTCTTTAGTGAAAAGCAACTGCGTAAAAAACAAAGCAAAACAAAAAAAAAAAAAAAAAAGTTTCTCTGCTTCTAGAAGAGGCAAGAGAGAATGGCTTTTAGAGAACATGTTAAATGCGTAATTCTGGAAATCATGAGCCAGTATACAAGGATAGATTGTAGCTATTGTATCAAAAATTAAATACAAACCCTATCCGTGATCTTGGAATTAGACAATAAAATCTGTAAGAAATTAATCTGCAAACTTGCAAAGATGCTATTACATGTTGAACGAACATTTTACATATTTTCCACGATTTTTTTTAAGCTAAAAACCTAATGACAAATTTGCATTTCGTTAATTATGAATCTGGATAAAATTCTCAGTAGCGTTTCTTTAGAAAAGCAGTTATTTCAGGTGGAAGCAGAATCTTATCAATACTTCAGTTTCTCTAATATTTCTTTCCTGGCTAATGAATTCGAGTACTATCTTGCAGGAGACTTCTTAGACATCATTAGTTAAGATTTACTTTCTTATAAACTCTTAACTTAGTTCAAATATTTTTAAGAAATAAATCACAGGATTGCATTAAATTTAAGATGAATCATACTTTCAGGAAAATATCCAGGAAGAGTTTTAATTCCCGAGAACGAAACACAAACAGAAACATGCCAGAATCCTGGAAGAATGTAATTCCGGTTTCCCGAGAAAGAAACCTTATGTAAAAGCGAATGTAAAATTTAGTTTTAAAATTAAGAGAAAAATTGATTTCGTAAGCTGCTTTAGAGGTGAGCAGCGTTCGAAATGGCATCACTGCTTGGCATTTTATAATGTACTGAGTGCATGTGAAAAATATATAATTTAAATTGTTGAAGATATTTAAATTGAAATAACAACTAATTTAAAGTAAAATGCGAAAATTTTATGTATGAAAAATATGTTATTCTTAAATATACATGAATCCATATGAAGGAGGAAATAGTAACTTCAGTAATCCTGTAATGCTTGCAAAAAAAAAAAAAAAAAAAAATAAGACTGTCAATTTTCGCTATGTCCTATTATGTATTTTCTGCGTCCCTTCGTGGTCTAACGATAACATATTCGACACGTATTCGAGAGGTTCAGGTTCGAGTCCCGGCGAGGGCACTGTTAATTTTTCAGGTCTCCTGTTTCACAAAATCCTAATGTCTCTACAGTCTAATTAAAAAAAGAAGGGGAGTTGGAAAAGAGTGTAGATGTTGAGATCAGTTATCGATGATATTTTCAAGATCATGCTCAAACTTCAAATCTGCTGCGTCTGTAAA
Organism: Stegodyphus dumicola; assembly: GCF_044657685.1. Taxonomy (NCBI): domain Eukaryota; kingdom Metazoa; phylum Arthropoda; class Arachnida; order Araneae; family Eresidae; genus Stegodyphus; species Stegodyphus dumicola. The sequence continues at coordinate 165,328,369 of NC_140780.1, forward strand.
GAGATATTTGTTTAAAAATAAGAATGCACTTAAACACTTAAAAGAACACACTTATTTTGGCATAGATTTTGAATGAAACTCTATCAATTTCGATGGAGATCAGATATAGTCCCTCTTCTCCAGTAACAAAACAATTCTAAAAAGTAGAAGGAGGGATGACCATACTTGCTAGCTTAAAAAGCGACAATTCGTACAGAATGGAGGATATAATCAATTCATGTTAATATTGAAATAAAAAATATTTAAACTGTAACCAATAGATTTATCTTTTATTGGACAGCATTATACAGATGATGAGCATTCATTTAAGCTATCATTCATTTCATGGTCTTCCATCGCGAATCAAACATTGGAGATATCTCACCGGTTGTACGTTCTCACATTTTATTGCTTAATCTAAATTCAAAAGGAAAAGTTTAAGTTGATTTTTTAATTGGCAAAAATTTAAAGTTATTATATACAGTACTTTCAGAAAAGTTCAAAAATCTCAGTGCTGCCGAGTACGCAATACGAGTACTTTAAATGCCCTGTCTCCATCCAGGAACAATTATATGGCTTTATTTCCCTCTTTACGAGCGTTTGTGTTACAAATTCCGCTCTTACGGAAGACCTAATTTCGTGTGGGTGGGTGGGTGGATTTCAGTTAAGAAATATGAAAAGCAGCATTATGGTTTAACATTTGCATGTGCAATGACTGTAGAAAATTATGACTAAATATAATGTAACGTATTTTCAGTGCCTGCGAAGAACTGTACAGTAGGAATTAAAATGCCTTTTTCTTTCACCGTAGGCCTTGTAACCAAATAGCCAACAGTTCAACCTACCATCGTCATGACCACCACATTTGCGATTCGCTGCAAGTATTTTCAAATTTGAAATTGAAACTATACCACACTGGGTTTTTTTCTACTTATATTATTTATATATTTATCAAATCATATTTCTTTTATTATTTTTTCAGGTTTTGACTAATATTTGGTATGATTTTATGGGTTCTTTTTTCAAGGTTTTAGAAAAATCAAATCCCGTTTTCATGCATATTAATAGTAACTGCTCCCTCGTTTTGTAACATTTTGCCTTATAAAAAGCATCAAAGAAATAATGTACGTTTTTAAAGCGAGAGAAGCCTATAATGTAAGATTATCCGTTCATACATTCATGAATTACATGATACAAATTAAGTATTCACTTTTTATCCACAGTTTTCAAACGTTCGAAATATCAGAGGTAACAGCAAAGGTTTTTAAAAGCGTTTTAACAGACAGATCAGCAAAGGTATAGAAAAGTGTTTTAGAGTAAAATTCAACCCCCAAATAAGGGTGCTGTTTTGCTTAATTTTAAACAAATATTTCTCTACAGCCACAGTGGAATCGAATTTAGCGTACGATCTAGAAGTTATTATCGAAAATTGGGCACAAAATCTAGACTGATTTCCTTCCACTCTTTTCTTTAATTAGAGTTCACGAAATTGCTATTCTTTCCGGTCTCTGGGTTCTTTTTGCAAGCTTTATCTGCAGAAGCTACTACTTCCTTCTTTATATGTATTCCTGGATATTTAAGGATAATAGATTTTGTACATTTAAAATCGGCTGCATTTTAATTTAAATTAGTTATGATTTTGATTTAAATGTTTTCGGCAATTTAAATTATATATTATTCGAATGTCATAGTTTGCAATAAGCTGTCATTCTGCTTTCATGTTTATTACTATGTGCTATAAAATATTTCAATGCTTCAGTTTCACCTTATGACTTCGAAATTATTCAGTGACCAGAAGGCAGATGAAATGAAGAGTACATAAGGTATTTTCCCCTTCCTTTTCTCGTGACTTCGTGGTGTAACTAGAAGCAGGCTAGATGCATCTGCAGGAGGTGCATAGTTCGAATCCCGGTGAAGGCATTGCATATTTTTCACGTTCCTTCATCAATATAAACTAATGACTCTACAGTGGCGTCCGAAGTCGTCTTTAAAAGGGGGAATCCCCAATCGTCTTTAAAAGAGGGGATGTTTCTCCTTTCCGCATTCCTTCGTCTTATAACTAGAACGTACTCGACGCGTATTCGTTAGGTCCGTAGTTCGAATGCCGGTAAGGGCGCTGCACATTTTTCCCGTTCCTGCATCTATATGTCATGACACAACAAGTATAAAGAAATAATGCGTAAAAAGAGACAAGAGCAAAATTTAAGAAGGGTCTTCAAAAGGTGTTTCTATCTGAGGTTTTCGGAAAATTTAACATTTTAGATAAGAAGTCCAAATTTTAAAAAAATAATTTAAACTGTAGTTTTTTTTTAAATCGAAGTTGGTGTCCATCTAAAGGAGCCCTTAATGAATGAAAATTATTTGACTTCTTTCAGGTTAGCCCAGCTAGTTTGTGGTGTTTTTGTTAAATGAAATTTTAGCAATATAATTTATAATAATGCAAAATAATTCAGTACAAATTTCAATGTAAAGAGGTATTTAAAAAATGTTTCTAATTAATTACGAACTTTCTGTCCGCTGATACGTTAAACCCAAAGGGTATTTAGTAATAACTGATTTTTCCTTAACTTACTTGTGTTGATACTGTTAAGTAGTAAGTAAGTCATAATTTCAGCAAAATGTAGTTATTGACTAAAAAAAAGCAAGTGCTTCAATTATTCTGCCCATAAATTAATATGCAGGGTACCATATATATAGTATCTATAAGCTTGTGTTCCTTTTTTTTTTTTTTTTTTTTGGTACTCTATTATTCTAACAAAAGTTACCATTTTCCCACCGTTTCATTTGAGTCCATTTGCAGAATAGTTGGTTTCCTTCTCCTCCCTTCTTTTTTTGCAGGGAAATATTAAAAAAAATCATTTGCGCTCCAGTCGGAGTCTATACGTGGAGTTAGAAATAAGACAAAGGGTGAAATAACTTTTTTGTATGTTGCTAAAAAATGTTATGTTGCTAAAATTATATTTCTAGAAGTTTAAAAATAATTAATTGTGTTTCGAATTCTCATAAGCCACAATAACTAGTGAATGAAACATAAAAACTTCACGAAATGATTACCATTATACATGTAATTTTAATTTTACTGTTACTTGTAATTTCTGAAAGAGAGCCTTTTCAAACAAACTGACGAATTGAAGCTCTCGTGCGCAAATTTTCATTAACATTTCTTAATAAATAAATATTACTTTCAAGGTAATAACTACCGACTGAGGTTTGAAATTCAGGTTCAATTTAAACATTCCATATTCGTTAACTTGGAAGTACTCATATTTTAAAAAATCTCTTATTTCACTTCTGTTGTTTTTTTTCTTAAATTCAGAACCATGGCTAATTTTAGCAGCGTACCTTATCAATCCAAAGAACTGCGTTTTATAACGCGAGGAAGCTCCTGGTCTTCTTAAGAACTGCTCGTGAGAATCTTCAAGGCAAACATCTCCACTGTCAAAGACGCTTTGAAAAATATTTTGAAACATCAAGAAACGTTGTCGAAGGTTGTTAAGGACCTTTCGGGTTCTTTGTCGAGTTGAATTTCATGTATGCATCAGTCTCTTGAGGAAACGCTTCCCCAAGCTATGGGATTTCAGTCATCTCGCTGGCTGGCATCCAGGTGCTTGGATCTGTTATCCAGGTGAAAAAAATGCATCATATAGACCGCTTGTTTGGACAAGTAGGAGCGGAATTTTTCTCATCCTTTCTTCGAGAGCTCTCGATTTCTTCAAGACCACCTCGGAGACTAATAAAAACACCGATCTTTCAATGGCTGACAAAGGCATAGGCGTCGCTCGTAAAAGCTCAAGCAGACCAGCATCAAAAACGGCGTTAGTGATAATTTCGTGTTTAACTTGCATTTAAACGCCCAAAAACATTTTATTCGCTCTTTTCAGAAAGTTAGTGGTCGGACATTATACAATAAGTTCGGCACCTCTGAAAGAGAAATTTTGTCGCACGGTTTTTTTCAAGCAACGTTTCGCAATGAGTAGAAAAACGTAGAACTTTCAAATGTTAAAGTGCAGAATAAAATAACGAAATAAGAAAATATTTTATGAGCTTAAGAAGTAAAGGTTAAAATTCTCATTTATGTATTCATGTTGAAAGTTCAAACTTTAAGCTTCAGTAGATAATATCGTCGAAATTGAGTACTTCGGCAAAAAATTGCCCTGCCCTAATATAATAAATAGCATTAAAAGATAATAAAAAATTAATATACGTACTTCGTTGAGTAGCAGGAAGAGTCTTCGATGATAAAGAAGAAAAGACGAAGCTTCGACACTTAGACAAAATCCGCTATACTTAGCGATGGAAATGCTGGTCAGGCAGAGAATATCAAATGTGTCGTTGCCGAAAATTGAAACCGAATGTCCCTATTACCAACAGGATATATTAACCGTAATACCACAAGAGAACTATGCTTCAAGGGAATGATACGCTATAACTTTTTGTGAAAAACTTACGATATTTCATAAATTTACTAATTCTGTTTTCTGGTGTATTTTTTTTTTTTTTTTGTTTTATTTGACTTTTTTTTTTTTTTTTTTTTTTTTTATTTTATTTGACCATTCTGTTTTCTGGTGTATTTTCAACTTTAGGAAACTTTAGCCTTTTACAAATAATGTTACGTTAACATTTTAACAAAGTAGTTTATTACAAGGCTTCTTGTTTCAAGCCCCCTTTTTCTCCTTTGATTATGGATTGATGATTTGAATTTTTATGGAATTATTTTAATTGCTGAAATATCCTCTGTTAAGCCTCAAATTTTAAAAGCGTCTTATCAGCATACCATAGAAAATGAAAAGTGATATAGATGTTCCTTGAATGTATGCAATGCTCTATTTTTCTCTAGACAATTTAGCTTTAGATGAATATTCGTGTTACTTTTATAAATTACTTGTATTTGAACCAAAATAGTTTGTTGATTATTCAAAAATGGCTAACCATTTTTAGATAATCATGCAGTATCACAATTACTTTGAAATGGGAGGCTAGAATTTAAATTTGCTCTAAAACTTTGCGCAACTAAACAATAACTGAATTATCTCAAATATTCCACAGGGGCTAACACTGACTTAATTCGATTATATCACGTACAATTATGCTTTCTTCCTTCCTTGGGATTCTTAAGAAAGCTTATTTAAATTTTTATTGAATTTAATGAATTTTGCATAGCTGAAAAATCTTTTAAAATGTTTAATGAATATTTCTTTCAAATAATGTAACATAGTTTATAAATTGTACACAGATAAGTGTTATTATTGTTATGTAATGCAAAATGTAAACAAGTACACGTAATTGTGTATTTAACTTAGTTTCTATATTTTTGATTAAAATAAATTGTAGGATTCTCCACTGTGTAATTCTAAGTTACAGTTAAAAGTGAAGAATCTTAAAAACTAGTAAGCAAATAATCGCTTGAGTTCGTGAGACAATAAGTAAACTTGGAAAGGGTTAAAAGACCCTTTATTACTCAAATAAGATTTAACAGAACTCCGTCTTGGAGTTGCACAATAAAACCGACACTTGGGCTTGAACTTAAGAGACTAAGAATCAAACTAAACTAATCTTAACTAAAGAGATATAGTGGAAGCTATCAAAATTCTAACAGAGTTGGCCCCTTAACGCTAACTGACTGCGAAGATATCAAGGGCCTAAAGTACGGCCGAGCGTAATAATAGCTTACGAAAGAGTAGCCTAGAAAAGCGGACGCGTCCAGACAGAATATCTGGTATCTCTCTCACTAAGACAGTAGAACTTCCCGGTTAAATACCACTCTTCCTCATTAGCATTCAGACGTGATTTTAAAACTATGTTCTGGCCGGAAGTGGTAAGTTGAAATTAAGAATCGATAGGAAAGGAAGTTTAACTCAAAATTTAACTGTTAATAAAATTAACATAATCCTTACAAAATAATATTGATCTAGCTTTCTATAAAAACTTTCATAAGAGCAAAATTATTTTGAAATCAACTCTTACATATAAGGCATTTAATTTCCTTGGACATTCCTGAAGATATTATATTTCGTCCTGCTTCTAAAATTTATTTACCTTTCTTCTCTTTTTACCTCCTTGTACGAAGTAAATGAAGTATTGTAATCACAAAAAATTCCGGGTACCGTATTTCAAAGTAAACATCCATTTTGACCGCTGTCGAATGTCATTTAACGATGTTTTTGCGTGACATCTGTACGCATCTTTACGTCTGTACATCTGTACGTAAGGACAGAATAAATGACTCTTTTACCCCAAACGAATTATAAAATTGATTTAAAATGAATTCAGAAAAGACGTTTTGTTTGGCGTCTGTGCGTACGTATGTATGGATCTCGCATAACTCAAAAACGAGTAGCCTCAAAACGTTGAAATTTTGTATATAAGACTGCTATAATATGTAGTTGCGCATCTCTCTTATATATATATATATATATATGTATGTATGTATGTATACTTTTGGTGCGCAACACCAAGAATCCGGGCGTGGGTTCGAATCCCACTTCTGACACCAGAAGTGTTGCGTGCGTACGAGCTCTTAATAGATTGAATGCTCAAGTCCGATCTTATCAATCGAAATGTAAGAGAACTCTGTAATTTTCCTCAGAGATATTCGTACAAGTGTTTACAATTGTATTGCAGGGAACACAACAATTTTAATTATAATTCTACGAAAAACATCTAATTAAATACAAAATTCCCTCGTTATTTAAACTAAATCTAATTTGCATTCTGCTGACGGCAAATGGGGCGTACGTGTAAGCAGAGAAAAGAATTACCATAAGAACAAGGTGCTTGCTAAAATAATAATAATAAAAAAAAAAAAAACTAATGTTATTCTTTTAAACTTTAAACATATTATCTAAGTAGCTTCATCTAAGCTCTTAAATTTGCTCTTAAAACATTGTCATTCCTAGAATTTCTGGTTTTACTATCTGAATCTATAATCTCCCATAAAAATTCAGTTACCTAAATGAGATATCTTTTATCTGTTATATAAAGTAAATTCGCTTTAACAAGCTGAGCGGATTAATACGGTTATGAAGGTATTTTTTCTTCACGCTTAAAATGCAGTGAAGATAAGAAGAAACTCTATTTAGTTAGCGGAATTCGCACATGTGTCCATTTTATTTTAGAAGTAAAAGTTATAAGCCATTTCCGTGGCGCAAACTAAAACGAATCTTCTTCATAATATCACTAATCACTCCAAATCTCTTATTTATTTTGTACAATTCTTGTTTAAAAAAAATTATTTCATTACGAATTTTCAAAGTATGACCATTTATTTCATAGCTCTTTTCTATAGTGCAGTTTATTTTCCTTCAGACACTCAAATTCATCTCTGAGGTTTTTGAAGTAAATGTATTATGTTTTACACCATAAGAATCAATAAAACTTTAAAAAATGTACTCGTTGCACCTCTTCGTGTAAGTTATTGACATAAATACACTGAATAGAAACAGAGGTTTTTAATAAAGTAATCAGGAAACGTTAGAAAAAAAGAAAGCAATCAAGTAAAAATAAACAATTATTTAAAAATAAAATGAATAAAAAAGTCATCAACAAGCGCAGAACGATTCCGTAAATATGTCTTAATCGTAACTGCATAATAAAAAGTATTATCTTATAATGAAAATTATTTAAGCCTAATTTATCACCTTGTTCCTGCAGATTCCGTTTTCTCAGCGCACGGAATACCTGTAAACTCTGATACACATCATGTACAAATACTTCAAAAACAAGAGGAGCCATAAAACTATCCCCGAGAGAGAACGGAAGAATTATTAGCAACAAATAATCATAAATTAAGCCTAATTAAGGCAAACGCTGCTTCCGTTATTGACGTTTTTGTCTCAGGTTGACGGTGAATGCTCACTTTTTTTATTTATGCCAGCCATTTGCCTGCCATCCTGGTGAAAGCACCGAATTTCATGTCTTTCATCCTAGGCTCTTCTCATTAAGTAAATTACCCTAATCGAGCAAACTCTCCAAAATGGTGTAAAAGTGAGAAAGAGAGAGCCATCACCAACAAAATATAATTAACGACTCATGTTTTAGAGTTCGTCAATTAGCGGGGGCCTGCATAATCCGAGCTCTCAAGAACTGAGATATATAGTGTCATCCAATGGACTTCGTCTTCCTTTGTCCGCAGTTCAATTAATTCTCTTCGCTTTTATTCCCAATCATTAAAAGTATTAGGATTTGCTAATGAATGCATTTGCGCCAACACAATCGAACCTCTCCTACGGACTTCAAAAGAAAACAAATAGCTGTGGTTTGCTGAATGCTGCGCTTTTTTTCATCTTTCAAAATGGATGGATTAGTAAAAAATGGAACGCGCTTGAAATTAAGCTGAGAAAATTTAATTATGGCATTGTTGAGCATAATAACAAAGCTCATTAAAAAGCTTTTTACAACAAATTCTTATTGGTTTAATTAGCGATAAATTTAAAATTTTGCTAAATATTTCGAAGTTGTATTATTTTTAGGGGAAATTCTAAAATAATAAAAAAGAAAATAAATTAAACTTTAAAGCATCAATGCTTTTTGAATGGGAAGTTGTACAAAATCCCATCAGTAGCAAGTGGAAAATAGTAAATATATATTACCTAAAAAGACAAACAAAAAAGTTATATCTGTCAACCAATAAACTCACTGCTTGGAACCGCTTCATAATGGTGCTCGTCATAAAGGCCTGAAACAGTATGACAAAGAGTTGTGAAGGTTTTAAATAACCGTCTTATGCAATCTGAACTTGTAACATAAAAGGTGCGACTCGTGCTACGCATAGGAACTACTAATCGAGGCGCTGTAAATTAAACAGTAACTATCAAATAAATTTAGAGTTTGATAAAGTGGTCTGGAAATACACAGTCCAGCAACCAAGTTAAAACCGGCTCACTTTAATTTTACCGGAGCATTAAGTTTAAAGTATCAGCTTCGAGCAAACGCAAAACCGGAATAATCACTTTAGAATTGGCGAAATTCTAGCAGCGCGACGTAAGTGTCGAAAATTATCAAGATTCAAAACATTCAGCTTATAGAATTTAAAAGCTAGTTTACCTTCTGGCTAGGAATAGCGCAGGAAGAAGTCATACGAAATATCAAAATCATAGTAATCATAGTTAATAACATAAAACAAGATAACAAACGTAACAGGATAACCTTTTATACAAATTCATCACTGTTCATCGAGACAGAATGATTCACAAGCAGCATAAAGGCATTCAAATTCTTATGAAAAATCAGTTTTGAATTTGGGGAGGGGCAAGTTGTGAGGATGCAGGCACTTTTATGACGGGGCACCGCTATGTACTCTGACTAAGAGTACTTGCATAGCATTGCACTCTGGCTAAGTGTACTTGCATGACATTGCATTATAAATTTTGTACTCTTAGAGTACAAAATTAAAACCTTACTCACGTAACTGTTACCAGGCATAAAAGTGCTCGGACCGTGATGGAAGTTGTTTTATTCAAGTTCTAAACTAGTCTTCATAAGGGCGAGGGCACTCATATACAGGGATATTCTGGGAAATTTTTCTGTCTTTGAAACGAATTATTCACTTGCATGAAGTTGCCGGTATCTTTATGAAGCCGCACTTTATACTAACTTTATTTTTATGAAGGCATTCCTAGTCCACCAATTACCCTTATGGAAATCCGCAGCATTCAGCGAAACTTCAGGACTTCTGGACGTAGACAGACATTCAAAACTGAACTATTTGTAACTAAATTGATTTCGAAAATTTTCAGTTTTGCAGTTACGACTTAAACTGTCTTCACTATTTGTTATTAATTTTCTATGAGCACTGTTTTGCGAAAGCTAGCACTTTTTAGGAAAAAAAAGAATTGATATGAAAATAAATTGTAAAATCTTAAGAAAAAAACTTCAAAAAGGCCATTTTTTGAACTACCGTGGACGAATCTAACATCATTATTTAATATCACTATCACTGCAGACTCTGAAAATTACGCGTAGTAGTATAATTAATTTTTCTTAAAATATGGTATGGATATTTTCAAGGAGAACTGTTTAGCCCTCATTCCCAATGAAATCAAGATTTGACTATGGATGAAATGATATCCAGTCAAATTTTATTTTTGATATACGCTCATTTATGATAAATTTATGATTTTTATTAATATGCACATAATTTAATATTCGTCAATAAAGCTTACCCATGTTAATTTGTCTTTCAGTGACAATGAACTACAGGAATGTACGGCCACCTTCAAAATTAATCTTGACTTTCAGAATTCTACACTCAACTTTAAAATTAATTGTGAATTTCAGAATTCTTTGGTCATCTTTAAAATTAATCAGGTATTTCAAGATACTGTGGTCTAATTTAAAATTAATCATGAATTTCAAAATTCTGTGGTCAACTTTAAAATGAGTCGCGTTTTTCAAGTTTCTATAGTCAGCTTCAGAATTAGTCAATTCGGGTTATTACGACATATTTGGTGGACGACGGATGTCAAACTTTTTCAGAAATATGGAATTTTCATTTTTAGAAAGAGAAATTAACATACAGAAACACTCAAAAAATAGATCGCACTATGCCTAAGAATAAAAGACAAATCTAAATATGTCTTTATATATTGAATTTTGATTATTTTCGATCTTTTACGAGCTGGGAAGGTTCAGCAGAAAAAAAAAAAAAAAGTCTACAAAAGACATTTAACCAGATATTAAATAGATAGAACTGCAGACAAAGTATTATTCAAAACTGTTATCATTGAAGACTGATATCTTCGACACAGTTAAATTACTGATTAAAGGCGAGTAGTAAATTAAGAGCTGTATTAGAATAACTCTAATGTTTTGTAATTGAACTGCATATTTAATTGCAGTTCAGTTACAATGTATGTAGTTGAATAACAAATCATTAGGGTAATTCTAATGCTTCAAATGTAAGAACTCTAAATCAGTTATACTTAATTTATCACTCTAAATATTACCTATAATATGCTAGTGATAATAATGAAAAAATTCTCAAGGTCTCCTTCAGCCAGTTGTCTAAAAATTTCGCCCCAAAATGTGAGAGCACGACTTAAACAGATCTTCTTCACGGGATAACAGATCAAAAACAAATCTTCTTTCCGGGAATGTTTGCCTCAAGGTAAGCAATTCAATTAAGTAAGACGTTTTTCATAACATAATTTTTCATATACATGATTAAAATGGGTTTGTAGTCCATTTATGTGATCAAATTCTATTTAATTTGAAAACATTTATTAAATGATATATTAGATAATACTATATATTTATATGCGTTTAATGATGAATATTATTTGCAGTTATAGCTGATAAAAATGGCTTATTTGGAGCAAATTCTGCATTGGAAAGTTAATATTTTCTACTTCGAATTTGGAAAATTCAATTTACTTTGCTAAACCAAGTTCTCAGCAATTTTGTTTCTAAATCACGCGAAGAAACTTACAAATATTTTAAAAGTTTTTAGCTTCAGTATATTTATTTTTAAATATAGGTTAAGATAAATAATAAATTCCAAAATTGGTCAATTTACTACTCTTGATATGCATGCTTTTAAAAGCGAGAGAGAATAAGGTATTAAGCTAGTGGAAAGGGCTTTTGCTTCCTACATTGCGATCCATCTATCAGTGTGAAGATGGGTGGGCGAGAAGACAGCTTAAACCTGGCAACTAGTCATTTGTTAGGGTTCTCCAAAGATATTAGTTTGATGGGCGGTTCGATAAAAATGCGCTTTTGGAAAGACGGTTGACAACTTCACTCCATCTCCTAGACAATAGAGCCTCCAGAAACGATCGCGGTCGGATAAATGCTCTGCAGGCGGAGATATTATTGGAACCATTAGCAGTCACTTTGTCTGTTCCGACCGGGACGATGCAATATTATTGACAAGGAGGGAAGGCCAGGACACAAGTTATCACTCTCCAACTGCCTTTATGAATCCCGATTCGCTTAGTTCTTTGCTTATCATTTCCTCCACTGAGTCAATGCGACAGGGAATTTTGCAAACGAAGGAAGTAGGAAAGCCTGAAAAGAGGTTCTCCACTATACCCAGAAAGATAAGCCATATGTTTCAACACTTTTGTCATCATATCGCTAGAACAATGATCGCTCTTAATAAATGAAATGCTGCTGCTAATTGGCGCCAAACCCAGGGAAAAGAAATATTTCGCTGTGGGTTTAGCAGAAATTGTAAGCGGCTGTTTGGAGATAAACGTCTGGAAAAATGCAGTTTTTGCGCAGCATAAATTAGAAAATTCTACAGAGGGAATGTTAGTCATTTCAGGAGTTTCATTATTACTCATTTCGGTATTTCAACAAGGAAATTTTTTAAAGGCCTTCTTTGCCATAAAATTTTACAAGACCTATGTACCCTAAAAATTTTTGCCAGTTTTTACAACAATAAAACGAATAAAAAAAATTTACGAAGAAATGCAGCAAAATTTATAGTTTATTTCATTATATATATTATGATTAATTTTTACCCTCAAAAGCGAAATATTATTCTACTCACCTGAGGGTAGAAAGTAAATAAAATTTGGGGAGAGTTCATGACGATTAGTTTATTATTTAGAGAGATGTATTTAATAATATTTAAATTAAATTAAAAAATTAACATAAACCTATATTGGACAAACATTTTAATATAACTTTATCAATAACTATTAATGAGGGTAGTTGACAATCTCAAATCTCCTATGTTCATTTAATTCAAAATTCAAAAACATAAATTCATTCTGTTAACTCAAATTATAACGATTGGGCATCTTGCCATGTTTCGTGGTATTTAAGCTGAGAACTTTACGGCTCTGCGGACAAGCAGCTCTTATCAACTTGAAGCAACCGGTGAAGGATTTTTTTCTTCTTAATGATGAGATCCGACCCTAATCGAAGGTGTCCTTCACAACATGATTGAAGTATTATTTAGGCATATTTTCTTAAGAATTAATAAATGATATTATGCCTAAATATTAGCTCCGTTAATCTGTTTATTCCTATCTCTAAAAATAATAAGTTCCCCTTCATGAAAATTTATTTTATAAATTATTTTCCTACTACATTCCGTCTCAAACCTTTTTCTTAACTGAGAGGAAATTGCCGGCTACTATAAAGTCGATAGGGACGTTTGGTTTTCATTCTCTTGATAAGTAATTTTTCATCAAATTTTTTTTACTATTAAATATTTCACTCGTTATCGTATTGACAAAACAGAAGGTAAAGTGTTTTGAGCAAAATTTTAAGCAGACGATATCCGTATCTGAGAAAAATAAGATTTTACCCTTCCTTATGAATAGTTTAACAAGTAATTAATTACTTTAACACTTTCTAAATTATTATATTCTCTAATTAATTCTAAATTATTATATTACATTATGTTTTGATAATTTTTATGACAATTTTTTGATAAAGAGCAAAAATCAAACTTTTCGTCTTTAACTTTATACTAAATAAAGAAGAAAATGCAGGGGAATATGGAGTTGTGCTGAGTTTTTAATCTTTTCCCTTTCACAATATTTAATGTTGCTACGAAGGCCAAGAAAACCGAAAGATTAGTAATTCGAATTTACAAATAATTTGAACAGAGCAGTCAAAGCAAGTTTTTCGGGAAACATTGCATTTAAATGGTGAGGAAATGATAACCAATAGTAAAGATGTTTACTTTACCTGTAACGTACTATCACTACTCTCTTCTGACAAATAAACAAATAAAACAGGCTTAAAAATACAAAATATCTTAAAATAAATTGAAAAACAATAATCAAATAAAATTAGATTAGTTTCAAAACTGTAGGGAAATGCAAGGTATGCGTGTATGTTACTTTGTGGCCTGACCCTCAGCACAACAAGTTTGCAATTTGAAAGTCCCGAGTTTGTTTACGATAAGAGCACATTTAATTATTTTTTTAGATTTCCTGAGTAAAACAGTGATACTACAGAAGCTCTCAACTAATATGAGGTAGACTGTAATTCGTTACCACCTTGAACTGGTAGACTAGGTATCGTCTCCTGCCTCTCTAATCGCATAAGATATTCTTGGCATAGGTTCTTTTGGTGTTGTGATTAGCTTATTCAGCTATCAAATGGAAGGTCTTGGTGTCAATTTCTAGTGAGAACAAGGTGGGGGATTTTTCAAGATTTTTGCCCACAAAGATGTCTTCTACACCCCAAATTTTCTTACCTTACAAATATATATTTTGACTGTCGAAAAACGTAAATAATGAATCACGGATCACTTAAGAACATTTCACTTGAAAGTTAAGGAAAATATATGCATTCAAAAATGCACTGGAAAAAAATTACTATTAAATTTACTAAGTATGTTGAAAGAGTGGAATGTTAAATTTTAGTTATAAATTGTAAATTAAAAAAGATCACAAAGATTTTCCTTTCTAAATTTCTTTATTAGTTCCCCCCTCTTTATTTAGAAAGCATTTAAATGCGCTATCTTATATTTTCTATTTTAAAATACTTTTTGTAGTCGCCGAGTTAAAACCATACTTTAAAGTGATTTGTTGTTTTTTCTCTTAATAAGCCCCGTTACTTGTTATGTTATGATTACATTATGCACTAATGGAAATAAATAAACATCGAAGAGATATAGTAATATGGAAAACAATTAAGTATGTGAAATTTCATTTATCCATCGATATGATCTTCTTTATGGTTTTCTGAGATAGCGGGTAGATCATATTTGCATCTTGTAATAAAATCCGGATGTCACTTCTTTCAATAAAATATTGTCATACCTCATTGTATTAAGAAGATCAGATTCAATGTTGTATTGTTTGCGAGTAACATTCAAAACAGTTCAGAGCTCATCTAACAGTCTTCTACTATTATAATACTAATAGTATTCTTCAATTTTATACTACATTTTTAACTGTTGAATTATTCGCATATTCAGATGTTATGTGTAACTTCTTAGTTTATTAGAGGAGAAACGGCTCTTCTATCTCAGTTATTTAAAGAGAAGATAAATCACATTTTCATGTGAAAAGCAATCGTATGTAGTTTCATAATGACTACTAAAGTGGCCCACATTTTCACGGAAAAGTTTTTTAAAATTCAGAGCTGGAATAATCTGGAACTTAATGGTTCATTAAATCGGGTTAAAATATTCGTTAAATCGAAAATATTTGCTGACATTTCGCTGGGAAAACGGAAAAAGGAGTTGAATTTAGAAAACTGTTAAATTCGTATTTGTTTAATCAGGATCCAACTGTATATAAAGATCTCGACGTTATAAAGGTTTAAGAAATAATAATCTGTTTGCGATTACTTTCACAGAAGTGATTTATTGAGCCGAGAGGAGAAAAGCCCTACGACGGCTGAAGAACGCGGAAGAGAATGGTATAACATGTCTACGGTTTTATTGGCTATACAAGCTCTCGTCTATAAGAGGAAAGATTCGGATTTATGCATTCTAGGAAATATTTCTTTTTGTCCCTGTGATCTACAGTCTGGGAAACTAATAGCTTTTGCAAACTATTGACCTAGGTCTAAGATGCAGAGGAATGCTCTAAATATGACGCATGTGACTATATAGAAATATTAACTGCATATTTGCTAAAAGTAGCAGCAAACACATCCAGACGAATACATCTGTAATGTATATGATGTACGCATTTTCTTGTTCTTCGCAAATTTCAGATTACATTCTTAATTGAAGTTTAATGTTATGAAAACTAAAATTTTGGAAGAAAATTACTAAGTGAGCATTAGCAAAGAGGCAAATGAGTGCATGCGATAGCTTTTATACTTTTCTCCTACGCATTGCCCTTACTTTGATTTTGAAGTGCCTAAGACTAAGAGTGCAAATGAATTTCAGTGGTAGCTCAGTTGATACTTTTGGGTAGTACTATTAAAGTACTTTTTGGAGCAATTTCACTACCGTCGGATAACTGAGAAGTGAGAAATTTCTCTCTCCCCCCTTTTTTTCCTTCGAAGCAAAGAAAAAGGAAACTAAGAATTTTTACAAAAATTATTATTGTTTTCATTATTGTTATTACTATTGCTATTTTAAACTCTTAACACCTTTTGAGCCTAAGTTTTATTTGGTTACCGGATGCTACTTCACTCAGAATTCGTATGAAAGGAGGGGGGGGGGGAATTAACTTTCCTATAAATATGGTAATAAAAAGGCAAAATGGCTAACTTTTAGCTTATTTGAATCAGTTTAAATTTATTCTTATAAAATTAATGAATTCATATTCGTTAACTAATAAATGATTTTTAAAGATAATCTTTCATACCTAATTGTTGAAATCGCAATTATTTTTCGATAGTTCTAATTTAAAAATTAGTGGTACTAAACGTACTGAGCAAACAACGCAATTTACTGATCGTTTGCACCACATAAAAATAATTTTCACTAATAATTTAATTTTGCAAAAAAATGTGTTAAATTTTCATTTATTCTGAGTAGTGAAAATATTTTACAGTGCAGATGATAATTCCTTTTAATTTCTTGTTAACTGTATCTTTTCAATTCTCCTCTTTCTGATGAAGTCACATCTTATTCCCCTAGTTTCAGTTCCTAATGCTTCTAAAATGTTACACTTATAAAAAAATTATCGTTATAGACTAAATTTAAACATTATAATTACTTTCCTTTCTCCCGTATAGATCGTTTGTTTGTTTAATAAATAACAGCAAAGAATACGACGGTTATCTGCCTAAGAAGAAGCACGAGTCATGAAGACTATGAGGATTCTGAAAGAGAGTAATGAGAAAAATCTACTTTGTCTTCGTTAGGATTCGAACGACAGATTTTATAGTTACAAGCTGGACGTACTAACTACTTACAACACGAGCCCATCGAGAAGATGCAATAATTTCTTACAGTCTCTCCACTTAAAAGGGTGACTGAAAAGAGGTATGACACCCAGTCGACTAAATCCAAATGGGGACGAATAATCATCCCTCCCTTTTTAGCTCAGAAGTCAATGCAGAAACTGTTAAGACTTCTTCGAAGCAGAAGACCTTAGAAATCTACTGCACCCCCATCGTATCTTCAACTTGCCAGCTGGACCACTTACACTGCGACAGTAATCATAAGGGTTGGGTTACGGCAAAATACGCATGAGCTATCTGTCGAAGGGGAACCATAACTTCGTCGAAGAATTTTTAAAGGCCATAGAATCGTATCACGGTATGTACGGAAGAATGCTATAATTACTTGCAGCCTTCAAGGACGCCTCTTTACGGAAATTTCGTCAAGATATAAGCTTTGCTATCATAAGAATGCTTTTAAAAAATTTATTGTACTTTATACAAATTTTTATTGTTACTAAATACATCCTTTGCTACAGCTCATCCAGATATAAATGTAGAAACGTTACTCTGCGGTAATTCTCTTGGCTGCTTTTTGAAAAAGACAAAGAAGTACTCACTTTTGTTGTTTATTTATTTACTTATTTTTTGTTTCAATTTACATTCTGTTTCAGGCCTGACTAGCAAGTTCAAGCTTCAAGTTGTTTGATGTTACTTTCTTCATGTTAAGTAACTATCTACTTTTGATAGATTTACATTTTTATTCACATTACTTTCACAATATTTTGCGCGACATTAAAATGTCTCTAATAAATATTTTTAAACTGTTGACAGGTGTATTTAAAAAATAATTAATAATTTAAGTATTTTACTGGAAATTTAATGTTAATGTACTTGCAATATATGGAAATGTATGGTTAATGTACTTGGAATATATGGAAATGTATGGAAATGTAATGTTAATGTGTAATATTTATGCACTTAAAATCTAATGAGTAATAAATAATATGTAAAATTATAAAAAAAAAAATACTTCAAGTATCTCAGGCAGCTCCCCATATAACTAAAATAATCTTATATAATCATTGCCCCATGAGTGACCGAGAGGTCAAGACCGCTGAATGTCGGTATTCCAGGCGGGTTCGAACCCGAGCTAACAGGCCAGCTGCTTGGTTGGTTTTCTTGGCTTACTAATGTGTAATATGAATATACGCCAGTTTCCCGCAACAAGTCCTTCCCGAAAGTATATTTTTCACGCAGAGAGCCCTCATGTGTTTTGCACTATTCAAATAACTTAACCTCACCTTAAATAGACCACACAGTGGGAAATTCACTGCTTTAGATGATAGCGCAAAAAGAACCGTTGCTTAAAAGCTGACAATTAATTCTGCAAATCTTTACATGTCAAAAACAATAAGATACGCAAGGTCCGTATTAAATAAACGATCTGCTTAATTCCATCTAATGGATGAAAATGTTAAATTCATACTGAATGTGTGATGGCTTGGAACTACTTAAAATTTTCTCTCTCCGAGGGGAGATATAAAGGGCAGATTTTAAAGATTTATAATGTTCTAAAACGATCTTTTCTAGATTAGGAGTAATGCAGGATTTCGGGCATTTTGATGCCCTCTCAATGATACTTATATCTATTTCTTCATGAGGACTTTCCTTCTGCGAATATTATTGCTGCCGATTTACATGGTGCAATATGGAATATACGTAGACCTTGAAATATTGAAGGAAACGAACAGGTTCATAAAACTGATATACCTTTCAAAATCTTTAATTCTGTGTCTTTATAATGAATTAGAAATAGACATTTCACAAATCCTTGAATCCTAACCCAATGAAATAAAATTTCTGATCAGAATTCTATTTCTAAGATTTTTCAGACGTTCAGAACTCAAGATAATTAATATATAATTTATTTAAAAAGGAAAACATTCAACTAGGTTCAGTGCAGAGCTGATAAAAACTGAGAGCATATCTCAGGACGAAATTTCGAAATTCATTTCTTTCCCCGAGTTAGCTTAGCTATCAGTTCTAAATCTGGCATTTCTCTTCTTTTCGTCTTTTTTGTCAAAAGTGAGGACAGCTATTTATAGTGATTGTATGTGTTCCCTGTAGAGACCTTTTATGAACCTGAAAACCGTCTATGGAAACAACATATTTGAAAATTATAGTATACTATATCTCGTATTTTATTTCAGGAATTATGGATTTCTCAGTTGGAGAAATTTTTGCAAATTTTTCTGAAAGAAAATTACATTAATTGGGTACAAGGTCATTATTTCATTTCCTCATTTGCGTCTTTTGGAGGTAACATCAATTTATCAATATATGGGGGTACTATGTTGTTCAGATGTAACAAGATACGGTCTATATTTCCATCAAAATAAAAAACAACTTTAGCAGCTTCCTGTTTGAAGAGTATCCTTCTACAGTTTCATTTTTAATACGGAGACGGCGGAAGTGTTCATCATAGTTTTGCAAAGGCATGAATAGATGGTTACGATAAGGGTAGTATTTCAACAGTCTTAGCAAAGTTTGTTGCAAAAGGAGTTTAATTTGAGCAGAGATCAAAACACTTCCGAAACTGCATTTAACTTTTAACATGAGCTACGAAAAAATCGTTGACAATAAAATCACAGTAAGTGCGGAACACTTAGGGAAACAGGTGAAGGAGTAAGTCTGGTGGTAAATAATTAATTGAAAATTTATGTGGGAGGCCCCAAACGATTATCAAAGTTAATACATTTTCGATAACAATCCCCATATATATTCGGTTTACATACAATATTATTGCAGCGCGAAGAGAGAGTCAGTCCCTCCTGTTTCTTGAAGATAGAAAGTCTGTAGTAATGGCACGAAACTTCAAAAGCCATATCTTCAGTCCATAAAACTAAGAGCGTCTCTGCAGAGACTTAATTGCATACATGGAAGACCGTGGAGTGATCTTTGTGAATGGTCCCAGAGCGTAAGCGAGCGACACGCACGAAGCAAATGCCTCCCCCTCCCCTGTTCTCCCTGGGGCGGCACCAGGAAATGATTTCATTAGCAGTGGAATCAATTAGACTTTGCAGGGTGATAGGGGAGAGCTCGATTGTTGCCTCGCCCAGCCATTGGCTGGCAAGAAAAATCGTTGAGCGCTCCCCGCCATTTCCGCGCCAGAATCACTCCGTCAGTTCGGTACGCCAGAGCGTTAATCAAAGTATCTTCCCTTATCGGGTTCTGTCTTTTAAAACAGATTAGGGTTTATTACGTCGCTTCCCAACTCCACATTTCAACAATTAATCTTGGTAAACAGTGATAGGCGGCAGGCGGGAACAGCATTGTTTAAAAGTACGACCACAGAGGGCGCGCGCTGCTATCTTCCGGTTTTTTTGGTTCGTTTTTTAGAGCAGCGGTTTGAGGTCGTTAAGTGCTGCCATTTCCTACGACAATGGAGACTTCTCTCCTGATCAGGAAACCTGCGTCTCCACGTTCTAGTTACAGCTTCTTAAGTGCGGTTCCTTCTTTTTTTTTAAAGGGACTCCAAACTTTTCACTCCGATAAAGAGTTGATTCAATGGACTCGCTGATGTCACTCAGTCCCGTCGTTACAAGTCGGCCGTTTGGTTGGATGAGAGACTTCTGCCCGTCGAACTCAACGCGGTTGTGATTAGTTCTGAATTTCTTTTTCAGGTTACGTATTTTTTTCAAGGTGGAAATTTACTTTTTCGCAGAGAACTTCAATCTATAACTTTGGTTATGTTTGAGGTTTTTAGACTCAGAATATACTTCTTAGACTGAGAAACCTAGGAAGTGCATCTCGTCTTCATATACATATATTGTCCAGAAGATATTGCATATTTAATTATTTTTTCTTTTCGTGGTTTTATTCCCGTTCGTAAGGACATGGATATTGCTTGAGAGGTATTAGGGATGTTCGTTAGCGTAAACTTTCGTGCAGGAAACTAACTTTCACTATTGCAGTTACAGAAGCAATCATCAATAGACACATAAGAATTTTTTTTTGGGGGGGATGTAAAATAAAATCATTTATTTAAGACTTTTATTACACAACTAGCTACATTCAACAAAATTCTGTCACTTGTTTATACATTACCGCAGCGCGTTATTCAATTTAAATTCTAAAATGTAAACGAAGATGTTATTATTTTCCTGTAGAGAGGATAAGTTAGTCGGTTAAGTTAGAGTACACGAAGGCCACCAGCTTAATGGACAAAATGTCTCCATGAAGGATTTTTGGGAGGAAACTGGCTCGACTCCTGTTACATATAGAGAAAACCACAGAAGTCTTATGCTACCAGCCCTTTTGATGTCAAATGAACACCATAATTACTATCAGCATTCAATTTTCTTACTGATGGGCTGGAAGGATTGCTTCTGTGAAGGACTTAACAAAAGTAATTGGAGTATTTATTTTAATGCATGAGGAAACATATGATAACCTTATATAACTAAGGTATAGCTAACTGACAAACGGCTAGCAAAGTTGCGCCAATCGGCCATTTACATTTATAAAATTTCTTTGCACAAAAATATGCAATATATATTATTACTTTAATCTCAGGGAAATAAACATGAATCGAGTTCTCGTATATTTAATTAAAAAATTCATGAAATTAATATTTTTGAGACTTAATTTATTTTTAAGATTTTTAATATCAATAAAAAGTAACCTTTAAGAAACTATTTTTTTTTCCCTTTTAAGTGAGTACCTGAATTGTGATAGCCATAAAATCTAATATTATACTAAGCAAATGGTTCCTTTTCTCCTCCGTGAAGAATGTTTAAAATGATCCAATGAGAAAATGCGATTAGGTAACATGTTTGACATGAGAAAATATGTACGAATGAAAAATTAATTGTTATTTTCTAGCCTTATTACATATATGCGGAGTTTTAATCACTAAAAGCAATATTTGTGTTTTTTTCACCAATATAATAATAAACAAATATTTTTCTTATTGCTTGCGGTATATAAGTGCGTATACATACTTTTTGTAGCCTCCAAAAAATTTTTTTAACCTGCGAATTTCATTTTTCATGAATTATTCTAGACGTTAGCAGTTTCAGTATATAGGCAATTTTATAATGGGTTATTTTTTGTCTTTGAGAAACATAATCAAGGGTCATTCAGTATTCTATCATATTTTTATTAATTTTCTTTTGCGAAGGCGTTGGTTATATAGTTTAATCTCATTATAATGAGCAAGATAGCTTGCTAAAAAACTAAAAATAACATTTGCCGCTATAATACTCCTATTCTTACACACCGACCAGCTGCCGAACGAAAACTAACTAAATTTTGATACTCTCGCCCCTTTCAGTTAAGAAATCTGTAGGAGAGTTAAAATTTTGACATTTCTTGCCGAAAATTTGCCAAAACAAGTTTGCCCCCCTTACGCTAGTACCGGACTACGTACGGGTCGGACTAAGCAACGTCTCTGATTGGAAGGTTTGTTGACCTCGTAAGCTGGGGATTCAAGAAATCCTTTATTGATACAAGCATATGTACACTAACCATATACGTATTCAATGAAAAAGAAAATGTATACAATATTTACAGACGTAAAAGATGTTACTTTAAATTTTCATTAGTGATACAGATGTTTAAGTGACTGACATCTGTAAACCTTGTCTTCATTATCCATGGCGAATCTCATAATTTGCTAAGACCAGCTATCCACTTCGGATTGTAGAACAGATCCAATTCTGTTATGGTTGAGGCAAAGCTTGGAAGTTGTTCCTGACCGTTGAAAGCAGTGCGAATCAAAATCCCTTCATTATCGAGTCTTAAGTGTCTTCGCGAGCATAAAATTGTTAGTGAGCCATTGCAGTACTGCATGTTGCTCAACTTGGATCCATACGATAACAAATGATTTGGATCAGATAATGCATTTTCTTTTTTCAACCCCTTACCTGAAAATATGCTTAACTCAAAGCATTTCTAGAAGGTATTTTGAACTCTGTTTATAATCCTTTTGTTTTCATATCATTTTTTTCCTTTGCTACAGAGGAGGAGTTCTCAACCAGGGGAGAATGTGATCAGCTTTTTCTTTATCTAATGTGGATTTAGTTTAGTTTATGAGTATAAAAACTAATTTTATTGTAGTTTGGTAAAACTAGTTTTGGTATTTATCAACATTTTCTGAACTTTTCTTTGCTTAATTTGTAAGGTTTATCCTAAATTTTTAACAGTTATTTTTAAGTTGAAACTCTTTTCATATCCATCCTAATTTTAGCTTACAGTTTTCTAATAGAATGTGTTTTTAGAATCGCGTTTTATACAAATGAGTAAGAGTAGTATGTAAGTTGAAGTTCCACTGACTCGAGAGAGAGCCTCAAACTTTCTGATTAGCGCGTGTTTGCCTTTTGGCCACGTCTCTCTAACCTGTTACTACGCTCGGCCGTATTATAGGCCCTTGATAGCTTCGCTAGCTTATTCGATATTTAGGGGCCAACTAGTTAGATTTGTGGTAGCTTCGTCTACATCTCTTTAGTTAAGCATTAGTTAAGTTCTTTTTATTTGAGTTTTAAGCCCAAGTGGAGGCTATCCTCTACTCCCTAAGAAAGGGGCCGATTGTTCATTCTTATTTTGAGAAATAGAGGGTAGTTAACCCCTCGTGAGTTTTACGTTTCTGTTACTGAAGCGATTATTAGCTTAGCTGTTCACGAGGTGCCTCCACACTTGGTGGTGAGAAAAAAGGTGGAACCTCACAAATTTATAAAACACATTAAAAAATAATCTAAATTTAAATAAATATATATGCATACGTATTTTTAGAATTTTCGAGGAAAGGAAGGATGCATGGTGCAAAACAGTTTGATAACCACTGCTATATAGTACAAACTCAGACTAAATTATGGTTTCTGCACATTTAATATGCTATACTAATTTTTAAGACTTATTATTATCTGAGGAATACAATGGAAAGGGTTTTCATTATGATTATTATTGTTATTATCATTCTTATTATTTTTGCTGTTATTTACCGTTTCGCTAACAACAGTTTTTGTTAAGTCATGTTGTTTACGAAATGTCTGTATTAGCAGTATGCTTATTTAACAATAGTGCTGCCGCTGAAAAGAAATTAATAAGTTCTGTCAAGTATATTAGTTTATAAGGAATTACGCATTTTACCGCGCGTGCTGTCATGGTGTAACTATTTGTAAGTCAAGCTATCCGTGGTTCGTATGAAGGCGATAGTATAGTACTTTCCTACGATTCTCGCTACAAAATTCTAAATGGCTCTACAGTGACGCCTGGCCTGAAACATGGTGGCCGAAAAGTTATTATCATTTGCTTTGATCGATTGGGTCACGTTCTTTTCTCAGTCGCGTTTTAAAAGTAGGAACACTATAAAAATTATCGCGTTCCCCGTACGTGCTCTCGTTGTGTAAATGGCAACCCGTCTAGATAGCAAATGGAAGATCCGTGGCGAGAATCCTGCCCAGAGTATAGCTGATTTATCACGTTGTGATCACGGAGAAATGTAAGTTGGGCGGAATGCTATCTAAGCCAAATTGTAGCAAAAAATTAGAGAAAAGGATTAAAAAAAAAGGGGGAAGCTGCAAAAAAAGAATTAAGTGGCAATTTATGGTCTGTTTTCTTGAAAACATCAACGAAAAATCGTGCAGTTACGCGTTATAAGAGATCGCTACTTAGTCACATAACTAGGATGCCTTTATGATGGCGTCCAATCAGAAAATAGCTTGCACATCAGTGCAAAACGGCTGCTGTTCGAAAAGAAAGAAAATTTGATACGAGTTTCCCGACATAAAAATCCCCCTACTTTTATATGAAAATCAGCAGCAAACTTGACAAAAGCACCTTTCATAAAGGTAGAGACACCCTTATGCCGAAGTTCTGCTATAGAAGTACAGTCTTCACTTTCTTTGCTGATCAGAGAAAAAAAATTAAAAATCTACTTGTATAGCAGTGTCTTTGCATACAATTGCTCGCACCTTTATGGAGATTACTTTTCTACAAGTTAGAAAGGGATCTTTGTGAAGGTGCAGACACCGTTATGCCGCAGTACCTAAGTGCCTAGGTAAATAGAATTTTCATATAACTTACTAATATGAGTAGCGAAAATCGCAAAAAGCTACAGGGAATCTGTGTGTTTTTTATTTTAGAAAATGTCTGAAATTTTGTATTTGCAACAAAGCTGAAGATATTTGCTTGATTCCTCTTAAGCGCACATTTATGTAGTTGACTTACATTTACATTACATTACATTTCAGTCTGAAAGCTGAAGTTTCGACTAAATATTTTTTTTAAACCTGTATAACTGAGCGTTAATATATTGAAAATATGTGTTTGTAGCTGTTAAAAAAAAAAAAAAAAAAAAAAAAAAAAAAAAGAGGAAAAGGGGGAAAAAAAAAGCTCTAAAGAATTCCTGAAAGATTTTGTTTACACCATGTGATATTTTGAGAAAAATCAAGGCTCATTTTTAACCAAACTGCGTAGGTCTAATTTGAGGTTGAAATAAAATTAGGATAATAAATCAATGTTCAATACAGAATACTGATTTTCGTACTGCAACGATCTGTCAACACCTAGAAGTACACGTTAAATGTTTTAACTTCTAGTAAAGAATCTTTGAGAAGAGGAAACATCCCGCTGAAAAGATTGGGTTTATTAGATTGTAAGAAAAGCACCTCTAGTGCTAACTGCTTAATGTTAAAGATGTCTTCGTGGAGGATTTTCTAAGAAAACCTGAGTCGCATTCACGTAACACATCGCGAAAACGACGAATGCATCTATGTAGCCCACCAGTTAGCCTTAATTTGAGCTTGGGTCGAACCAGAAATTTGTTCTAAATTCCAAATATAAATATATATAAAACAAAATTTTAAATTTTAATGTAGACTAAGTAAATGCAAGCTCTCCAAAACTGGCTCTATTATTACCATTATTTCTATCAAAGTAGAGCCTTTAAAACATGAAAAAAATAACTATTTCTTTGTGTGTGCTTGTGTGTATATAGTGTTCTTAATCAAAGAAGCAGAATGTTAATCAATGGTTTCAAAAATTTTAAAACCCTTAGTGTGATAGAAATATACTCCATAGTTTATCCTGCATTATTATTTTTTTTTTTCAATAAATGTAACAATAGTCTATATGCATTTAGAAAAAAGAAACAGAAAAATTTGCTTATTTCCTGGTTATAAAATAAAAAAACTGAAAATCTGTAAAAATAACTTTTATTTTCTCCTAAAAATTTTCTGAAAATTCAGAATCCTTCAGAACAAAATGTCTTCCTACTTCGAGCTAACAAATAGGATAGTTGGGGGCTGAACGCCAGTATTCCAGGCATTCAGTTCCTGGGTGAATTTAGAAGAATCCATATAAAGATATTTTGAACAGCAACCACTCGAAAAAAATAAATCCCTCCAAATGGTGTTGAATATGAGCCCATCATGTAAACTCGAAATGATGTTCTTTAGCCGAAAAGTAATTCGTTCTGCGGGCAAAAAATAATAGTCGGCTGTTTTCTTAACCCTGAGGTGAGGCGCGCACACCTGAGTCGGGCAGTTAAGCTCAACGTCTCACACACCTGGACATTCTTTTCTTCGTTGCGTGTTGTGTTTTAGCAGCACTTTCGGGATCGCTAATGGCCTTCCGAGGGGATTACAGCGACTTCGACGGGAGGCCACTTCAGTCTCAAGGTTCAACGACTGGCGGACGGGAAGTCGTGATTGCAGTCTTCCACAGTGGCATTTAATTGTACAAACTTGGTCCACTGCCGATCTTAACGCCTATTTCGCATGGAAGATGCCAATGGAGACAGAATTTAACTTTATAAAGTAGCAACAGAATAACTTTATAAAGTAGTTAACTTTATAAAGTAGCGCCACTATTGATAAATCAATAGTGGCGGTTTTATAAGTAATATTTTCGGAAATCTTTTCAAGGAATTTTATGAAGGCATAAATATTATATTCTTCACATGAGATAATTTAGGTTATTAACAACACAAATAATGTTTCAGAATACTCAATTTTATATACTTGTTTAACATAGGATAACAGGGCATTTTAATTAGCATTAAGAAGGTGAAGAATCGAAACTACTCATTATAGAGTATCAGCTTTTCCTCCCCTAGCCTCATCTGCAGTAATTTGACAAAAATGAAACGGGAAAGAAATCACTGGGTAATTTTGAACTGTTTAATATTTCTTAGTTACCTTACCTAAGTAAAGTCTTTTTTAACAAGCTTTTATAAAATGCCGTTTTTCAGTAGTTAATCACCTTTACTATTTCATTTTGTAATTAGGGCCCACCAGCGGCCGAGCGATAGAGTCGCTGAACACTAGTAATTCGGTCCGAGGTTCGAATCCCGCGAACGGGCTGGCTGCATGGGCGTTTTCGTGGTTTTCCCCATGTGTAACGTGTATACGAGTCAGTTTCCCTTAGAAAGTCCTCCACGAAGGCATCCCTTCCCTTAGGCAGATAGCCCTAGTGTGCTTTGCCATAATTAAATACACGCACACGTATTTTGTAATTAACAAAGATAACTGAGATTGTATTTGAAATTAAATTCTTTTATTAAAAAATGCAAATTTTAATCAGAATGATTACCCTCTTATAAGAAAATAAGTAATTTGATCACATGAATTTTCTCAATAGTACAGAATTGAATCCAAAATTATTCATTAGAAGTTTATAATGGGAACACTCACTTTATTTACAATGAAGAAGTAAACATTCGACATTTTAAAACTAACAAAAAATTTTCATTCCAAGCTCTTAAAATTGATTTTAGAGAGTTTAACCCTTTCGAGAACCATTCCTAAAAGATAAATTTACATAGCTTAGCAGAGATATTTTAATCTAAAAAAGTAGTTTTGTGTGTTAATCCGTCTGCACAATTGACTGTTTGAGGATTATACCTTCAAGTGTTAGTACAAAATGATAAATAATCAATGGGACTCATTGTTTGTTGTAGGTTACAATATTTATGTAATATAAATTATTTATAATTCCCTGATCAACAACTGAAAAAAGATTATTAGTTACCTAATACATAATTTAATTAATTACTGGCTTCCGGATTACATATATTTAAAGTTTATTTTCTGTGATATACCACCCTCTCTGTCGTCAAATTTTTTAAAACAGCTTGTATAGCTAATGACCATCAAATCTATAAAAAAATTGTAATGTTTCATATTCAAAAAAAAAAAAAAAAAAAAAAAAAAAAAAAAAAAAAATGGCTGGATGTCCTTTTAAATTATTCCTTTTTTTGCGATTTTAAAAGTTTAGCTTTCAAAATGCGTGAGTTTTAATTATTTGAAAATAAAAGTCTTTTCAAACACGCTTAAACAGCATAATAATATTACGGTCTACATGTAATGCAGTTTCTGCATACAAATAAAATATAATATATGAATGTTAGAATACTATGAAAATTACGCGTTCGAAAAATTATTTTGTTGTTTTTATTACGTAAGCTTTATTTATTTACTTTATTTACACTAATAGCAATGTTTCAGTTATTTTTTAACGATTAATTTTGAGCGATCCTCCTGAAGCTGCTTTAAAGCTGAATTTCTTCGCATAATTTTTGTTACGCATTTTTGGAAATGTTGGAATTCTTTTAGCGAAATATAAATTTTCTCACTGAATTTGAAATTTTGATTCTAGAAATTTTGATTTACGTAATGTAATGATTACGTAAATATAAGATTTATGTAATATAATAGGGGATTTTTACTTTTCCTTTTTATCCAACCACCGGACACTTACTACCTAAAAATTTCGGTCATTTAGCCGTCTCATCATCGAAAGTGTTTTTCGTGGTACACTAAATGAGGCAACAGATCCTCCCCAACAGAAAATTACAGAAAAGAGGGATTGACATTTACATACATCCATGCCATCTGCGGACTTCCAATCCGTGCACAATATTCTGGTAGCCAGCTTCCCTTAAAAATCATGCTGAACAAAACAGAAATATGAAAATTTTAAATCGTATTACTTGGAACATATTCATCTACAAAAAATTGCATTTAATCTACTTTAAGATATTTCCAGTTAATTCAAAATCATATCAGAAAATCAAATCTGCAGACTTAAAACATGTCGCAAACTATGGAAGAATACTTATTATTCTTCCTTGTAAAGTAAATTTCTGAACTGCGGTACTCTAAGCCGTCTCCAGTGTTGTAGTAGCCAGCTTCTCTAACCACCATGTTAAATAGAAGAGCAATATGAGAACGTTAAATCATGTATTCGCTTGAGGATATTCATCTAAAAATTACTGCATTCAGACTACTTCAATCAAGATTTAAAAGATTAAGAAATTTTTCGCTAATTCAGAATCATATCGGAAAATCGAATCCACAGTTTTAAAACGTTCCAGACTATGGAAGAATACTTTTTATCCTTCTTTGTAAAGTCTGTTCCTGAACTGTGCTTTATTAGCTATGGGATTTCTTTGAGACTCGTTAAAATCTGTGACTGTAGGTCTCAGACTTGATACAAAGGGAAGAAACACAACAAAAATATCTATTTGTTATTAATAATTTATGAAATAGGAAACTAAAAATATTTGCAACTTCTGTAGCTCAAGGTTCAACCACATGTTTTGATAAGAACCAGTATCTTTGTCGAAATAGCTCTTTATTCAATAGGAATAATCAGCTGGCTAACTTCATATTTGTGAATTAAATGATATCTAATAGATTTCTGTTGGCGGTAAATTTCCAATAATCTGCTGACTCCCTCTCCCCGATTACACAATATTTATGGGGAGCTTACTTGTTTCTAAATAAACCGTGAGATAAAAGAAGAAAACAGGTTTGAAGAAAGTGGATTATAACGTTGTGCAGAGACAACTAAGTTTTCCGAGTAGATACTATGAAACCTCAACTAGGATCCCAACCAAGGTTTTTTTCACTTGTTAGTTGAAGGTGCTAATTACTTAACACGAAAGCACGCATGAGGGAATGCGATATTTCCTTTATAATAATATTATTATTATTGTATTTGCAAAAGTTTTTCTTAGTTGCATCGGTGACAAATATTTACCAGTTCTTCATCGCCAGTGGCATAGATAAATGTCAGATATCAAATAATACACAATTACCATTAACAGTGCAAAAACTTGCAGTTCTCTCTAGCAAGAAGTTAATTGAATTTCACTTATTAGTACTCTCAATAATTTCACTTACAGAAATCTGCTGATGCCTTAATTTGTCTTTTTGAGGCTCGTCCGAGTAAAGTCCTTATGGTAGAAAACTCAGTTTAGAATGCAATACTGTGCAGTGCTGCTATATCTTAGCTACACGTGTTTGTTTTTCGAAAACTGAACTGATGTGTATACTTTCTGAGGGAATGATGACTCGTAAAAATGAGCGTAAAAAGAATAAAGCAACTTAAAACCTGAATTCACTGTCTTAACCTATTTTAGGATCACACGCTATTTAATTTAATAACTAATTTGATGTATCGCGCGAATTCTGGAATTGTTTATTGATACAGCATTGTGAACCCAGTCTTATAATCATAATGTTAACGAAGCAAGTAGGGGTTTTAAGGACAGCTTTATACAGCCCTTTTTACTAGATATAAACTCGGATTAATTTAACCCATAATCTATAGAATAACTAACAGATGCAGTAATCATAAGAACGGTCTTTATCTGAGTAATCAAATGCCGCGTTCTATAGAGGGCGTGTGCTTGCATGTTACTTTTCCTTCTTTGCAGCAACTCTTTCATCTTTTGGATTTCGTTTGTCTTCTACCTTAAATAGCTGCATCATCTTCTATACCATTAAATAAATAATACTTTCACATCTTAGCTATCTTTGATTCTCGGACAACACGCTGAAACGTCTGGGAATAAAAAGCAGCATCCGCTCGGAGCAAATGTTTCGGCGCGGTTCTTAATAGCGGAAGACCAACTATCTGTGACTTTTCGAGTGCTAGCCGCGTGGCCGCTATCGGCTGACAAGTCGCGTTGAACTAGCTCCTCTTTTAGCTTTGGAAGATCTCTAAGCTCTCCAGTGAATCATCGAACCGAGGCGTTATCGACATCATCATCCTCCCCTTGCGTATCATCGGACGCGCATTTTTAATGTATTTTCGAAAAATTTTTGAAAAGCATTTTGTAACGTGGTAGGGGAAAAGTGGGTCAGTTTCCTGTTGCGAGGTATCGGAGAAGGAGTGTAATCGGCAAGATCTTCGATCCCGCGAATATCCTGCGCTCTTTGGTTTGGAAGAGAGCGCAAGATCTAACAGATCCGTTCCATGTTACGTCACCACAATATTAGATACAGTTCTCCCTAATGAAGGACACGTGCGCTTGCCGTTCCCCTTCCTCTTATGTGTCGATTTGCGTCTGCCACAGATAATGTATCGTTGCGGTTATAACGCAATACGCGAAATATGAAGACTAGTTGATTGAATGTTGCATCTGTAACTTTACTGAGGAGTACGGAACTTGCAATAAACCTTCTTGTAAATATTTATTACAAATTTCAACCATTTTTTTTTTAAAGTTTTTTAATTTGCTTAAAAAGAGAGCTAAACATACTCCTTATTAAACTCAGTACACTTGAAAATACTGAAGTGAAATGAAAATAAGGCTAGATATTACGTTTAAAAACATATGAAAAAATTTTCCTCGATAATTTTTTTAATTAATTTTTTTATTTTCTGAGGATCAGTTCTTGAAATTAAGTTATCTAGGGAAATCTAGTTTTAATGCTAACTGTTTATAAAATTTTAAAGTTACTGAATTTTTTTAAAGAACACCATTCGCTAGAGAGATTGTGGCAATGAAAGATTAAACCGTTGTTCGTATATGTGATTTCTAGATCTCATGAAACATCACCAGCTTCGTAAAGCAAAAAGTATTCATCGGTTCGGCCTTTTATTTAATATATATAGTACAGTGTATGAGATAGAAGGATTAGATTTCGCAAATTTAGAAAAATTTATCAGTATAAAAATACTGAAAATAAAAAAATAAACAGTATTATAAGGAAACACATACGTGTGAAAAGTGAAACAAAGAGCCCCAAAACACTTCAAAAGACTAATAAAAATCTCAAATCCTTGCAATGAATTTAACTGGTAAGTTATTGTTAACAAAAATTTCAATTAATGCGTTAATTTTATTATGATAATTTTGGGTATTATCGTAAACTTTATTAATTGTGATTACTTAAAGGACTACGGAAATTAAATCAAAATCTATCTAAACATTTAACTTGCTTTTTAACGAAAACTCTCAATTCCTGAGATGAATTTAACTGGTAAGTTATTGTTATTAACAAATATTTCAATTAATATGTCAATTTCATTATGATAATCTTTATTATCGCAAACTTTATTAACTGTGATTACATGAATTAAATCAAAAGCTATCTAAATGTTTAACTTTCTTTCTAACACAAATTTTATGCACTGATAGTAATGAAAGAAAAACCTCTAACCTTTCATGAGGCTATTGCTGGATGTGTATTTGTTCTACATACATACAAGCAAATCTTTTGTTAAATTAACTGTTTCATTTTTCTAAGTCTATATATCACTTGATAGAGTGAAACTTTCTCACTAATTTCTCACTAAGTCTTCAGGAAAGCGGAAATTAGTCATGAATTAGTTATCTCTTATTTAGTTTCTATTCTCCTGACGATATGAGTTACATGTAATTACGAGTTGCAATTTTGTAAGCTTTTATTGCTTTGCCATTTACATACTACATCATGACTGTGTCAGAAACTTGGAGGTAGGGGTTTAAAATCATTCTGTATTTTACTGGTTTACAAGCTATTTCTGCTTCTACACGCTATTTTATGGTGATCAGAATCTTATTCTTATGCTGTGTACCGCTTAAAAGCATTACTGCAATCATTTTTTTTCCTCTTACTTTCTATTAAATTCGTTAACGGTTTATGGACTTGGCTAAATGAATAAGATTTTAGCCCTACTTAATTCACATAATTTTTTTAAGTGCAGGCTAAACTTTCCGATATCGTTAAACAAATCGTCCCCTTGATCCATTAAGAACTACTGTCTAATTTGTAGTTTAAATATGTATCGTTTTGCCTTATATTGTTGTAGTTATTAGCTCAACTAGGCCAAAATTCATGTGTTTAATTCATAATTAAAGTTTTTTTTTTATGTATGAGAAAGAATATTTATAAAATTTCTTAATTACCTATAAAAGATTACCATTTTCGTTTTAATTTGTAACTTTTCTCTTTATTATTTTTAAGATTAAACAATATTAATAATTTTACTCTCATTTAAGCTACAAGCAATAAACCCGTCAGAGCTCAAGTAAAAAAAGGGCAAATTTTGACATTATTCAAGCATAATTCAGCAAAGACGATTTACAGATCTCTGGAGCTGAAATGGCCAATAAATACAAATAAATTAGTGAAACACTGTGTTAAGGCTCAAGTCCAAATAAATATCATACGAATGAGGGCAAGTACATTAATAAATAATGTAGTGGGCGCAGTTCCTTCGTGTCATAAGACGAGCTTCGCTCGTCAGGCGCGCCGGACTGCGTATTAAATAAATAAATAAATAAATAAATAAATAATGCAGATAAGGCTTATAAAAAGATCTCTTTGCGCTTAGATGGTCATGATAATAAAGAAACTCTTACATGAATAATAACATAATTTTTTAAAGAAAAGAGGGAAATAAATCTGCTGGGGGAAAAAGGCAGTGTTTAAAATTAAAAAGGAAATGCAGCCATGAATTATTAAAATCTAGGTCATGTTATTTTTCAGATATATATTTTTCACCATCTTCAAGTTAATTTTATAATTTTAAAATTGTTACGAAAGAGCAAGATCATTTGTAAACACTAATAACTTAATATTTATATATTGTAAGAAGGACAAGCATGATAGAGAAAAATTCAGGACAGAACTTTTCTGTATATTAATAGTAGAGTTTTGTGATATCTTTGCATTAATGTCCTCGCTGCTCTAAAGAAGATTTTGAAATAGGTAAAAGAGTTGCTGCAGGCAAAGTTAATCAAAAGATAGCAAAAGTCCTTACTCCTCTTCATTGACTTTAGTTTATAAACGCGATGAAGGAAGAAAGAACATTTTTGTGATAATTGTAAGAAACTAAATATTACTCGCAAACTTGATTCGAAGCCTTCAATCTTACATACAATATATTAAATAAATTACATAAAGCGAGGCTTTTCTTTGAATTTGGCATCAGCTTATTGGCATGTTGCAATTCACCTAGAGGACAGAGAAGACTTCATTTGATGCAAATTCTGGCTTAAATTAGAAGTTACGACTTCCTTTTCGCTTACGGAGTGCCTGTGAAATTTTTAACAGAATCGTTCGAAGAATTTTGGGGTAATATAAAAATAAACTTTTTTTGCTACTATTTTGATTTTTTTTAATCTCCCAAATAAGATTATTTACATCTTAAAAAATATTTCAAATTTACCAGCTTGAATTTTTTTATTGTTAAAACTAAAATTTATATCTTGGCTTATGAAGTTACTAAAATAATTATTATATTGATTATAAAAATATTTCTATTAATAAAAAATTGAAACCTCCTACAAATGTTCAAGAATTTTAAAGATTTTAGGGAATATTCTATGCATATCATAAATTCGTACCCTATTATGCTTTCATGAAATTTTCTTTAAATAAACTGATAAAAGTATATTACTTGAAAATAGACTCAGAAATGTCAAGAGTCTTTCATAAAGGGAAAAAAGCAGCATTTAAATAGATGACCAAGTACTACAGCTGTGGAATCCAAATTTGTATTGCTATATACGCAATTTCAATTACGTATTTAAAAATATTACGTTTCTAAAACTGAAAAGGATATATACTGAAACAGCCATGTACCTTTAATGAGTAAAATTAAAGTGTGAAATATTTGAACAATGACAACATGAACAAAACTGTAGATGATATTTCAGGTTTAACGATATATCTTTTAATGTCGTATTGCTATAAAACAACGAGTTTGTACATTTTCCTAACTTCTGTCCAACCTGAAGGTGCCAGAAAACAAAATTTACAGAAAAACGAAATTAACTACCTCCATCAGAAGTAAATGGAATTAACTTTTTTCTCGACACAAACAAGTTACTACTAGATTTTTAACTGAAAATTACGGAAGTTTCCTGGATCATAACATTAATAATAATAATAACAAATTAAAAACGAGGTAGAAAGAAAAAACGCATAACGTAGTCCTTGCCTTCGCATTCGAGATACGGATTTTGAAGCCGACTCACGGAGCGGATACCTCCGGAGAACTTAATGAAGGCCGAAGTTTTAATGCAGGGCGCAACATGGGGCTGCTTATGACGTCAGATCCGTAGCCCTACGCTTTCAGGAAACGTTTTCAACTACGACCCTGAGTTTTAATTATTAGCTTCGCACCATCCATCAGGGAAAGCGTCTGGTCCACAGTATTATCAGTAAAACCTTATCTACACTTTTCGCTCTTTACCTGTTCCATAGGGACCAACTACAAATATAGCCATATACTCTGGATCCGGCTGTGTTGTGCTGTGTTCTGTGTTGATGAGAATTACGATAGTCCTTAAGATTCCGTGCATATGTTTTCAATCTAAATTAAAATTTTCATTTTCTCTTATCTTATTTGCATTGCTAATAATTAAATTTTTATTTGATAAAATTTCCAGAAAGGTAGTTAGTACCTGTGGCTGCAACAGGAAAACCAGCTAAAATTTCTTCAACTAACATTAGACAGCTATATTTTAATCGCTGTTTATTAATAATGATTTTAAATTACAAAAAAAAAAAAAAAATCTCTGCAATAACTTTTGGAAAATTCTTCTTAAGAACGAGTTTCTTAGTGAAAGTTAACTAATGAGTATCTATTGCCTTGCAAAATTTATTATAAGTCTTTAAACACGTTCTTGTGCGTTTTTTTTTTTTCGTTTCCTATGATAGGAATCATCATATTAAGCCCAATATTTTACGTTGGATTGAGCTACTCACTTTCCAGAAATTCTCCCATAAAAGATAAAATTTAGATAAAAATGCCACTCATTTCGCATATTGAACCTCTGAGCTAAGTTTACCTCTATTTTGGTTACTTGCTTCTAAATTTCAAAAGAAAATATATAGTATAATTCAAGTATTTAGGATTTCAAAGTGAATCTTGAACTGCAATTTCTTTTTTTGACGGAGAATCCTACATAAGTATATAAATTCAATTTTGCCAACGTATTAGATTTTCTAAACGAAAATTGCTTGTTTGAATATCAGTTAACTGAGATGTTTTGATATTTTATCATTATGAGCAGCTGCATTATCACACTCTTTGGTCATTGCTATGAGTATAATTACTCCACAATAGACTTAGAATCTCATTTCGTGCGAAAAATTTTGCATAAAATTAGAAATATGTGTGCCTCTACAACCAAATCTTTGCAACTTTCGGTATGTATTTAACTAAATTATTCTTTTTCAAAAAAAATTAAAAATTCTAAAGAACTAATTTAGACTCCCTTTAAAAAGGGGAAATGTATTTTAATATTTCCATTAATATGAAGAACTCCCACCGAATTGTAAATACATTTTAAAATTGAAACTATAATCTGTTTCCTACGAAGAATTTCACTAATAAAGTGATTAATAACTAGTAATCGTAACCAAAATGCATAATATAATTTTTTGTCTCCTCTTGTCTATTCGGAAACAGTTTCAGGAACGCCCTTCATAAACTTCATGTGCAGCTCTTGTCTGCACTTGTTTTTATTTGCACAACGTCGTAATTTTCCTAATGTTTTGGCCTACTTGATGTATCCCATGAATTTTATATCTAACAAAATTTTATTTATCTAAAAGTTTGCCATTGGCAAATTAGCTCATGATTTTTATTTCAGAGACGATATAATGTTTCGAAATTAAATTACTCACATAATAAAATGAGTTTAATGGTGTATTTATAGCTTTGATCGCAAACTTTATGGACTTTCTTCCTCGACAAAACTTATCATGATCTTCTTTCATTAAGCAAAGTAGTTTTACATAAGAGTTTTGACTTTTGTAATAGAAAATATTTATCTAAGATTCTCATAATTACTAATAATGCTAATAATTACTAATAATTAGTTACTAATAATGCACTCCATTAGAGCTCTAACATATAGTAAACGTTTGGTTTATTTTACGGTAGCACTTATAAACAATAGGTTTGCTGCATCTCCGACTTGTATTTCTGAGTCAGATCTGACTTGATCGCGTATTGCTCTTTCATTGAAACGCATGATCTACCAAAGCTAAGTTCTTCTTGAGGCACTTTTTGCTCCCATAAAGGTCTTACACCAAGTAAAACGTCTTGTTTTTTATATCCACTATTGTTCAGTATTGTTTACATTATTTCAAGCGTCTTTATAGCAGAAATTCGACTGAGAAGACAAAATTTAAGGCATATTATTTGCCCAGTTGCGCTCGCCATTTTGGGAAATTGCCAAAGTATAAATTCTTCATTCATTGAAAATAAATTTATTCATAAATGAAAATGAAATACAGATTATTTCTATTCTTTACTGAAAATTGTAACAACGTCTGGGAAAACATTGCAAGCAATTTCGTGCATGTGCATATTTTAATTGAACCATTCCTGATTTTTATGACAATAGTATAATAACATTCTTCAAGATCCATATCATTGTTTTTTAAAGACAATTTTTATAAACACAGATATCAAATTTTTCCATTACAGTTATTTGATATTGATAGAGAAACACTTTTCTCTTTCTAAGTAGTAACGGAATGCATTTTATGCAGGTTTTAAAGTAGCAACTGCACTAATTTATGAAATAAATATGTTCATCTAATGCTCAAACTCTCTTAATCTGAATGAGATTTACACTTGTATGTTTCACAGAAAAGTTAAAAATTCGAAGCTTCCGAACAATATTGTCACAATTTGTAGCTAACCCCGACCTGGGAAATGAGCTCATACTGGAACTATCGTAGACGGTGCGAATGATAATTAGGCTTAGTTCTTAGCATCTAAAGCTTCCTTTCTCAATACACATTTGTTTGGGAACAGAGCTTTAGTTCTGTTATGAACCCTTTCTCGGCGACCATTGGTAGACCTTTCATTCTTGATAAAGAATATCCAGATAATTCTCTTATGGTAAACAGCTGAGCGAAATATTAAAATAAATTACATTTAGCACTAGAGATAATTTCAAGAGCTTATATGCAAATTTACATCGAAAGTCTTGTTAACAAAATGCATAAAGTATTTTTGTATGAAGGATGTCAAGAATATCTTTAAATCGTATGTAACCACTGAATTTTTTATCATCTCTCTCACTCTGATTCTCATAAATATTTCTTAGCGATATGTTTAAAACATAGCGATACAAAGACACAAGAATTAACATGACAAGGTTATTCAAAACTTTACTGACGTTTTTAAGAACTATATAGAGGAGTAGGTTAATTTTCAAATAAGAACACATGTTCGAGTCTATATATAGACATCTGAGTATAAGAAAATATAGTCTAGGATTTGCTCACTTTCTTAGCACACGTAAAATAATATGAAAGAACTACGTGAAATAACTGAATGTCATCATTATTCGGTATCTGGTAACGTGATTAACATAATATCTCTCCTCAAAATATAATTGCTCACACAGTGTAATTCTAAATATTCGTAGGAAACTTCAGTTCTAAAACATGGGTTCCTAATTTGAAAGCTATGCTATTCTGGTTCCTTCGCATGCTTTATAAGTTTGCTAATAAATTTTTTAATCATTTTATGAATCGTAGCGTAACTTATTAGAATGCGTAAATCGAAAGATTCCAAGCGTTACATTCAATAAAAAAGCGAAAATTCAGGGTAGTCTACCAATGCTTAATTTTAAATTCGGTGAAAATGGTTCCTTCTTTTAACAAAAGTATTGCTATAGTGCAATGCTTTTTTCTGTGTTAAATTTAATATATATCAATAACTATCAATAAAAGCGTTCCGAAAGAATATTAAAAAAAATATACTGAAAAGGAAAATGGGAATAAGAGAGGAGGAATGAAGGAATGGAAAATGGTTTCATGTTAGCGAGTCGGAATTCCAATACACAACGTGTGTCGCTTCGAAAAGTTAATTCTGAAGTTTTAAAATTACTAGAATTATTCCTAGAA
Source organism: Stegodyphus dumicola (assembly GCF_044657685.1). NCBI lineage: Eukaryota > Metazoa > Arthropoda > Arachnida > Araneae > Eresidae > Stegodyphus > Stegodyphus dumicola. The sequence goes on from NC_140780.1 coordinate 165,367,257, forward strand.
TAGACTGAGCTCATAAAATTAGGCTGAGATGAATTTGAAAGAGAAATTTTTCAGCCGATATCACAATAACTGTGGTGTCGGTTTCAATTCGAATTACCAGTTTTTACTGCATAAGCCGTTATTTTACAGTCTCTAACGATACGCATGAGTTCCAAGAAATCCACACAACGCAGCAACTGAAGACTTAAGAAGCCCTTTTTTCAAACATTCTCAGCGTGAAGTATAATGTATCTGCACACTGACTCAGCATCGGAATACAATCTGGGAAAGTGGCACATTAAAACAAATAACCAGGTTGCTCTGTCGGCAATTGAAAATCCGGTAGGGACATCAAGATTTATACACGACATCAACACGTTCTCGAACTCATCGCAAAATATGAAAATTGAAATCTCATAGAGAAAAAGGCCATAATCGACATCAAGGGACAAAAGCCGATGAACTATCGAATCGAAAACAGAAGCAATTAATAAAGAAGGTGAATTTACAGAAATACTATGGCCTCTCTATAGGCGATCATTATATCTTTATACGTCCTTTAACATCTGAATTTCCTTTAAAGAACTTAGCCAACAGCGAACTCGCTTTTGAAAGATTCCTGATCAAGATTCCATACCTAATATCAAAAATAAATTAGCGACACATAGGACAGAGCTATGTCAAGTCTCAGACTATTCATTATTATATATTCAGAGCGATAAGCTACAGAAAAAGGCTTTCCTGCTTCTGATAACCTAATTCTTTCTTACTCAACTATTAATAAAACATTTTGACCGAGAATACAAATTAATTAATTGTAATATTAATACTCTCTGTAAAAGATATATGCATATTTCAGTGTATTGCCTCAAATTAAATAGCACTGGCTAATGGAACGTGATAACTGATGGTCTTACAGCCCTGTACAGAACGAGTTAGTTCAGTCTGTTACTGTTACCCTAATATAATGTTTTTTTTTTATTTAGTGCGCCAGATATTAAGATCTCATTGCCTGAAATGCGCATGATCGGATGGGCTGCTGAATATGGTGAAGCTAGTTCAGTGGCGTGGAACAACACAGCTTTAAATCGGAAAAGAAGGCTAGTAAGTGGGAGCAGTTATCTGGTGATTTACTATGGAGGTCTAGTTTTTCCTCTTACCTGGAACTCTACCTCCTCCCCAGGTAATACTTTCTAAGGTGCTCTAGATCTAGAATTTCTCTGATCAGAGACAATTTGAATCTTAGCTTAATTGTCTGATGAAAGAGTAACTTGAAAGTGAAGCTACTATTCGGCTGTATTGACCAGTGCACTTGTTGGATATCTTTCCCACTCAATATATTTCCAATATTTTAGGGCGGCATGCTGGAAAAGTATATAGTCCCTTTTGGAGCTTATTGGAGTTCCGATCTGCCCTTCTCTAAGAATGGATATTAATCCTATATGACTTATTACAAATCTAATAAACTTACATGTCAGTCCTCGATAATCACATAAAAATTCTACCCAACGCAACTGAGATACTCTTATTTGCCTTCTTTGAAATTATGCATATATTTACTCTGCAAATTTATACTGTAAAATTCTAAGACATATGAACAGCATAAAATGCGTCTTGTAAAGATTATGAAAAAATGTACAATTTCCTTTTTGATATATCAAAAGTAATACTCAACATTTTAAGCTTCCCTTAACTTTGCAGTCCCGCGTAATACATATCAACTCGTTTTGTTCAATATTTTATCTTTTAAGAAGAAATTTAATGGAATTTTCGTTTGATTTTCCTGCTATTCTAAATTTAAAAAATGAATAATGTGAAGCAATTATGCCGAGATTTAAACTGTAAACTATAATCCCAATTTTGTAAAAATAAATTACACCTGGATAAGAAAATTTATGTTTCGCTCATTTATTAAGTCAAAAGATAATCAGGACAGCATTCGGGCCCACTAGAGAAACTGTGCTTTCAGAATACTCGAGTAAATATCATGTCTTGAGTAAATTCGCAAATATTATATACGTACATGTTCGACTGATTCACGAGACAACTTACCTAAAAGACAGTAGACTTCATGTTCTACAAAGAACTAACAATCTACTTCTGAAAATAATTCAGTTAATTGGTCCAAAAAGATTAACCATATTATAAGTTTTTTTTTTTTTTTTTTTTTTTTCATGATAATGCCATTTCTCACAATGCAAATATTGTCAAGCGGTTTGTACTAAAGGAAACACTTATACCTGCAAGCTAAGTAAAAACAATATTCATCGTGAAAGACTAAACTATGTCATTTGCCAGTTGAGGCTGCTTATGAATACGGGTATTTCATTTTTAAATCTGATGAGCTCTGGAGATGGTAAATGGTGCAGAAATGGTAAGTGTGCAATCCTGAATCCTTTAATAAGTGGAAAATTAACCATTGTTAGCAGTATAATTCTAATGTATCATCTCTAAAATGAAATTCGAAATAAGTTATGTCATTGACACAGCAAATAAGCACACTATGCAGGGAACATTACGCTTTTATTTCGGAGTAAGAGAGGCGAAAATTGCGCAGTGCCTCTGGCCGGGATTCGAACTCGGCACCTTCCGATTGCTACCGAACGTACTTTCCAATTACACCATGAAGGCGCGTTTTAAGGAGAAAGAAAATACCATACATACTCCTTCGCTGAAAGGAAGGAGAGGACCAGTCGCCAAATCCTGGTAATGGAGAATCATCACCATCACCTTTTAGTTTCGGCGCTACTTGCTGAAACCAATAGGCATTTTATTTCCGAACGGGAAATGTAAAAGATGTAAAATGCTCACTTCGGGTCTCGAACTCCGGACCTTCCAATGATTAGTCGCACGTACTTTCCAGTTACTCCGCAAAGGTAGGTTTTAAGAAGGAAGAGAATGCCCTAAAAGTTACATTCTGAATCAATAAACAGTTTTCTTTTAGAAGAATAAAATACTACTTGTGCAGAAGCTTGAAATATTCAATTAGTGGTAATGTATGATTTTCAGCAATTGACATTCTAATACAAGAATCGTCAAGAAATCCACCATACTAACTTTCTTTGTTGCATCTACAGTAAGGAACTGCATCAAAACTTGAAGCTATTATTCAATTTTACAGTATATTTGCATACTTATGTTCAACGAAATTCAGCAATTTCTCATGTTAAAGCTAAACATTATGGCGAAATGACATCAGTTTTGAAGGCTGAGAGATTTATTTCTTTTTCTAATTACTTTGGGTTATGTTCGCTTAACTTATGTTCCCTAAAGCAAGACGGTGCCAGGGTACGGTATTTTAAAAGTGTCTTTTAATGAATTTACAATAATTTACCTCCTAATTGGAAAATCATCAATAATTATCTATACTTAAAGAATATTTAGTTTTGCCGTTAATAACTGCTGCCAATAAAAACTTGGAGCTTCATTTTAATTTCATCTCGAGTAAATTTCTTTTTAAATTAATGAAGAATATTACTCAAGTGAGAGCTAAATTAGTAAACTTTTTCTATTCCTCAAGGTTTGATTTTTTTCCCCTGTTACCTTTGTCTTACCTGTTTATACGTTTCTATGTAATGTTTGATTTTCTTAAAAGATGCGGGCATATTTCTGTTAAGGGGTCAGGTACCTTTAAACAGTAAAAAAAAGTCAATTTTTGTGCTTCAATACTAAAATTCAGTTTCTTATAAGCATTTAAAAAAAATCTTTCTAGCATCAAAGTTATCGTCAAAAACACTAGTCCTAGGCTTTTGCTATTCAATGTGTGAGATGATTTGTTTACATTTGCATTTTAGTAAATTCCTTGTATTAAATTGCCTGAATTATGTATAAAAAATGCTTCTGTATACAGTTTTACACAAATAATATAGCTAAGCATGATAAAAGAATTTTATTTATTAGTGTATTTATCTATATATTTATTAATTTTCAGAAAGCAATGTGCTTATAAGATTTCAAAATAATTTCAGTTTGCAAGATTTCATAATAATGTGATTTACCTGCTTGCGTGCAAGATTTCTCTGAACTGATAGATTAGAATTTCATTAGATTTTGACAGTTCGTATAAACACTATATATATAAAAACTATGTATAAACACTATATATGTCGCTTTTGACTTACGAACTTTTAGAATAACAATTAAATTTGAAATCATATAAAAATTTCGACATGCCACTTAGTACAATTCTTAGATTTGTCGAAGCAGGAAACACGAGAAAATGTGCAACATCCTAACCGGGATCCTAACTCCAGATCTCTGATCGCTACCCGGCCTTGCTTTCAATAACACTACTGAGACATGAGATAAAAAATGAGAAAATATCTTATAATTTTTCATAGTTTTCAATTGAATTTATGACGATTGTGTATGGAATACTTTTGAAACTGTTGGTCAGAATTTCAAGAAATTTTGACTAATTGTACAAATCCTGTTATACTTTTCGCATAAAAATTTGATGTTAAAACAGAGTTGATTAAGGGATCTCAAACATTTTTTTAAAATGCTACTTTTTAAGAGCAAATAATTCAGTTATTTTTAAAGTGGTTCATTTTAATTATTTTAATTATTACGCATAACTTTTCTAATTTAGAAAAACAACCAGATAAAAATAGTGATTTGTGTCTATAATGTTACGTGAAGTCAATCGTGAAGAAAGCAGTTTATTTTTATTTTATTTAAATTTTTAAATATCTAGAATATTAGAAAAGAGCAAATATGATATCAAAGCTAGTAAAATAAGTGTACAAAATTTCCCGATCTTAAAAAGGTTAGTTATAAATGTATTCAGCTTTAAATGTAAGTTATATTTTTCGGATACTTTTATATTTTAAAAGCACCTACGTTTTCTAACTCTGTGTCATTTCAAAATAAATTCAGTTATTTCCTGTTTAAACCAGTGCCATTATTTTATCTGAAGAATTACAAAAAATTATAAAAATATACCGATTATCGAAGCCGCGCACAGTATTAAAAAGAGTGCTTTAATAATAATTCCGATGGAAAGGTAAAATTGAACTTGCTAATTCTATTCAAACGAAAGCAAAACGAACGAAACTGTTGCGCTCCATTTTGATCAGAAGGGCGAAACCAAGTTATCACCCATAAGGAAGTAGCCGTTGCTAAATTACTGAACGTTTAAAAAAAAAATGAATGCGATAACTGAAACGTGATTGAAACAGCTTTGTACACATATAAAAAATTTTAGTGAAATTATACATGAAACTGCTGTATTTTTTTGTATAATGAAATGGGAAAATCTAAAGAAACGAAGCATGCTGGAAAAGTAAAAAAACAAGGGAAAATCTATTTAACATTGAATAAATGGCTATCTAGCTAAACTGGCGAGATATCGCCAAGCTGGCGATGGTAACTGAATGATGGTATTATAACTGAATAACTGTAACTTATGCTATAAGTAGCTGTAACCATCTTTTCTTCCTGGCCTTTCGAACTCTTATAAAACACAGAAGTTTCTTTTTACTCTCCTCTGAAATACGAAATTGTCCCCCTTTCTATATACCTTTCCTTCGCACCTATGCTTGATTTTTCGCCCATCGGTGCAGAAAGACTTAGCGAGTGCAACAAAAGACATCTGTATACTTTGTCTGTCAATTTCGAGAAGTACTGGAGATTTCTCGGAGGCCGGGTGAAAACTATAAGACAGGAGAGAGCATCTGCTCTCAATTGTTTATTCAATGCGATTACGGAGTATTCAGATGCGGGAGAGTTTTGCCTTTTAGATTCGCTTTCCATTGTGTTGTGTTTAATGCTCATAGTAGTTTGAAGTGCAATCACTGATTGTACTCTGTGATAATGTGAAGAGTTCTACAAGTATTTTTGTGGAAAGTTCCAGAGCTGTGAAAAGTTTCTTTTGGTAAAATAAATTTTATCAAGCTATCATCGGTTCTGTGTGCATTCAGTCTATTATGAACCCGTACGCACACAACAATACTATAAAGAAAAGATGCTCTTGCAATACATTTCCGAGCTTTTATTAGGATGAAATTACACATTTCTGTTATTTAAAGCAATCAATCAATTTCTTTAACTTCTTTTAGTTTTTACCAGAATGCTAACGAGCAGTAACTATCGCTCCACATGCCAGAAACCAGAATGAAACAATAACGATGTACTCCGATTCCTTATTCAATCTAGCTGCCATCAGAAGCACATGTACATTAGTTGGAATTACGTAGTACAGAACATCCAAAGATTTTAAAAGGTGCTTAGTGCAAACAACAGCCTCGCTCATTCTGTGTTCCTTCTCACATTGGGGAATCTTCAGAAATAAAGCTGCAGACAGCCTTCTCAGACAATCAGCTACAATTAGCAGAGCATTTGGTATCACTTCGCCATGTTCGAGAAACATAAAGAAACGTAGAAATTGAAAGAAAATCTGGAATACGTATTAGAAAAGTTGCCATTCACACACAGTAAAAATCCTGAAAATTTCGGCAATTCTGAAGTGTTGCAGATCAATTCTGCTAAGTTTTCACAGGGCATGGCCCCTAAGTTATCAAAGAGAAACGATTTAGTTTCATGGAAAATGACAATGTCGCAGAGACAAGGTCGATGCCCATTACATCTTTGATTCTCCAGTTAAAGAAAACCCAATCAAGAGACCAACCCAAACATATTAGAATACTATATAGCCAATCAACGAAAGTTTTAATAATAAAGTATACAGCAATACACTGCAGCCTGTTGATGACGGGATAGCAATAAAAACGGACATTTCCTCTCAAGAGAAGTGACTCATTGACTTATGCAACTTGTATCATACGTCTGTATCTTAGAGACATTTGGATTTCTGCTGCATATTTGCACGAGTAATGTTTATACTACTTTCATAAACTGGGAATACAAGAATGTAAGCTTCATTCATTCCTAAAGAATGAAACAATAATTTAAGGAAGCCAGGAAATAACCTTTTTTTCTTTTTTAAACACAGGGATTCAATGTTGTTTTCCCTCGTCTTTTCAGTTAAGCAAAGTTTTAAGTTAAAGAAATTAAATTAATGCAAAATTCATTTATAAATTTATTACTAATTAAGTAGAATTTAGAAAGGTGTCATGAAATATAGACATTAGTTCTAACATAGCATATCTATTGAATATTTAGAACTTTAATAGGGCTAATTGTAACCAACCAATCTTTGAAACTATAAATCCACATCAGTTAATTAAATACTAATTAAATAGTCAAAACGTTGAACATAAACTGCCTTTTCGAAATATTATTTCTGCAGATATGTAAAAATTAATGAATTAATTTAACGAAGCATCGAATTTTTCTAATCGTTCTAGATCCAAATTTCGCATAGTTGGCAGCAAAATTGTTTGGAACTTATACAGAAGGTGTGAAGTTATAGAACATTGAACCTCTTTATGCTTAGACTGCGCAGATGGCCTGTTTAGATGTGAATCATAACATTCTAAAGGAAAAGCTTTAATTATTTGGCTACTGTTCGGTAATTCGCTTCTTGAAAGCAAGTCTGAGAGCTTGCACAATTCAATGCTTTTCGTGCAAACAAGAGTGTTTTCGCTTCCTCAGTCTTTAATCCTTAAATTGGCTTCGTTCTTATTCTATAGTAACTTTTGTTAAAAAAAAATGTCAGTCATGGAAACAAAGTATTTGTCATGCCTTTCTTGTCTTTTTAAATAGATCTTTTTTTTTTTTTACTTCCCTTATGATCCGTCAACACTTTAGAGACCTCAGACTGACGCCACCATGTCTCATTGAAATTTCTATTTTCTTTAAATCTTTTTTTCCCTGCTACAAAATTACTTTATATCCTATATCCTGTTCTGAATAACAAATTCCTCAGCAGTTCTTTTTCCTCATAAAAGCTTAGTTCTAAATAAAAAAGAAATTTGAGTGACAACTATTTTCCTTACTAGAAGGGAACGGAAAAACTAGATAAGTTTTCTTTCGTATAAGACCACAATGTCCACTCGATTTTGTTTTGTTTTCACTAGTCACGTGTCACAAAATGTTTGAATCAATGTTCGTTAAATCTAGACTGCAGAATTAACGTGTATTTTTTATACTTTCCTTTTTAATGATATTTTTACTTTCTGTCGAATAAATTGTTTGCAATTAATGACATTTTTTTTTCCGTTAATATTCCACTAAACTTTATTTCAAAAATTTTTTGAAATCCGTATAAATCTGATAAGAACAATTGAAAAGTTGTTTGATTTAAACGCGTCATATGCCCTGTACAATGAAAAATTGTCGATGGTAGAACGTGTGGCATATAAGCTATCGTCATGTCATTCAACGAAAAGAGCATGTAACACACTTATAATTCTTAAAATGCTAATTACGAATATCTGGACAAGTTTAGCGCGTAGCACAAACAAAACAGAAAAATCTCGTTCATAGTTAAATTAAAGAGAAATAAGATTTTAAATAAAAAAATATCCTACGAGGCTTATTAAATGCAAATTAAATTGACAGGTGGAAGACGCTTATGTGAAGAAGGATGGCACGGACTATTTAAGTAATAATAGCATATGAATTCTTAGTTAGCGCAGGGGAAAACTGTTTTTGTGAAAGTATAAGGTATTTCTCCCGCCTTCTTAGCGTGCCATCGTGGTGTAGTAGTCTGCACGCTGGACGCGTATTCCAGAGGTCCGGGTTCGATTCCCGGCGAAGGCATTGCTCATTTTTCACCTGTCCTGCTTCGAAATAACCTAATGTCTCTACAAAAGTAGCTGTTACATTGTCAGTAATATTATGAAATATGTATGAAGTACTATTAAACCCTATAATAAAACAAACAAAAAAATATACATGTGAACGTTACAGATGCTTTCCTTGTTATGTTATTTCAACTAATTATATATATACCGAACATATTTTTCGCATGTGAGATACCAGATTACATATCTGAAATGTTTTGTTTATAATTCTAAGTGTAATAAAGTAAGCTGAATTCAAAATTTTGAATGTAGGAAAGCAATATAGAAATTAGAAAAGCATTATAGTTTGAACTTTTAAATTAATCGAAAGTGAACTTTAGACTGGTGTTAAATAAAAGCGTTAAATGGAATGGATTTAATCAAAACTGAATATCAGACTTCTATTGATTGGTAATAAGTTATATCTTTTGAGCTTATTCGGCAAGCATTTTCCCTCTCTTTCAAAGCAAAAATACATACTGCTGCAGAATATTTTTTGTTTTAAGAAGGCAGTGTAGTTCTATGCCCCCAGTGCTTATCATTATTAGCAAATAAGTTGATTCCATTAAAACATCCTTAATGCAAAAATATTTTCTTGTCTAATTGAAAAAGCAGTCCGAAAACAAATTATTACATGTTAGTGATAGAAGTACAGAAATAAAAATAACAATTTACGTTTTCAAAAAATTTTTATCTTGAAAAACTGCTCATTAAAAGGACTTTAAGAAAAATTTTAAAATAAATTAACATTTTCGATCATCATATGATATGGCATAATATCTTAAGGTATTTTAAAATTTCATTTCCTGTTATGGACACTTTGTATACGAGGAAAAATTTTTTCTTAGACCATCCAATGCATATCTCTTAAATAAGATAAATAAGATTTCCTGCTGTAAGGCACGCCGTCCACTCGCTTACATTTTGTTATTTTTACTAATATTCTTAAGCTTTGCTACATTATACTTTTTTAATAACTATTATACTGTACGTAAACATTGCTTTAAGCCTTTAAAATTGAATTATGTTATTAGCACAATGAGTACATCAAGTGCTTTTATAATTTAAACCGTACAGATCTTAAATAAAATATACTGTTACGTTTTTCTTTTCTTTGCTGACACCAGTTGTTATGTTATTTTCTTCCTTCACATTTGTACGGGGTTTTTGAGGATTTAGAGTGAATAATGACAATACTACTTGATGAAGTATCGAAACACACTTTATTGGCCAGTATTTTAAGGACAGCTCCAAAACACGTTTTTACAGTCGTTGATGAACTACTATAAACACGCTGACACGATCAGCGACACAGCCTCCAGGTTATCAGCCTATCACGGTGGAGACAGCTTCACGGCAAAGCATTAGAGTACAGCTCCCGACTCTGCTTGGTCGTTCTCGGAACTCCACGTACTCTCGAGCTATATAAACCATGAAATGCATCTTATTTTATTTTTCCACAACTCGCGATACACTCGACGACAGACAGAGCACAGCTCCCGACTCTTCGATTCAGTCGCTTCCGGAGCTCAACACGCTCTCTTGACGATGCACTAACCGCGATACACTACGAGACGCTTTCGGTGCACTCGACGACCCACTCGGCATTCGCTGCCCGGCTGTCAACTCGATCGACTCCGCAGGGATTGACTCGCTAGACGAGACACCAACTCGATACTAACTGACTTTCCGCGTACCAGCAGGGTTTATATAGCTTTTGACTGGTGTTCGAGAACATTCTGAGCTAAACCGGTAAGAATTCATTCCAGAAGGTTCTTCATCCGTCCATGGCATACCGCCAATTTTGTCACTAAATGGGCGATTTCTCGCCAATTGTGGCAACCCTGCCTTCTCTGCTATTTTATGGCAACCCTAGAGCTGCATTGCGGAGAAGCCATCTTACCGTGCCTGTACATTTCGTAACAATACAAACTGCTGTGTTATGAATTACTATTTTGGAAAAATTTTTGATTAAAGATTTTGAAAAGTATTCAGTTGTTGAATTTTCTACCAATAAAATTTATATCTGTTAAAAACGGCAGTTTAGACTCAAACACTGCATGGGACTCCTTGTATAATGAGTTTCTCTTGGTGCATTAAAACAAAATAAAACGAATATTACAAAATATTTATATTAATAGACAAGGTGACCTCAAATTACGTTAACTTTAAGCTTTATATGTACATCTTATGGGAAAATAAAATAAGCTGCCTTTCATTTCTTAATCTTTTTTATATATCTACAGCTAAAAAATTGAGAAAAAGCTCCAATGACGAAAGTTCAAAGTACGCATAACAACTTCATTAAAAAGCATGACTATGTTTTTAACTCACCCTTAAAATAAAAAAATAAAAAATAATACTTGCATAATATACATTCACCATTTTTTTAAAATATTGACCTGTATATTTTGAAAGGAAGATAGATTTCGTATATCAGTCAATTTTTTAATCAAATGCAAATTTGGAGTTATCTGCTTTCATACATATTTATTTGATAAGCCTGTAACATTAAGCAAATTTACAATAATTATCCTATTATTTTAATAGCTGGTAACTTCCATATAAAGTGACTAAATTTTAATAATAAAAGAGAAGTAAATTTACTTGGCTATTAATATAACGGCAAAAAGAAACAAATCCAGATCTCAAAATTAATACTGATAATATAAATAGTTTCATTTTTATATTAATTAGACTGTCAACATTAAAATACTAATTACTTTTTTGAAAGTGTTGAAAGAGGGTAACAACTATTTTTGCCATATATTCCCCCACTATGAATTTGCATAATAGCATCCCAAACTCAAATGATCTGAAAAATGCACAATTCGAAAAATATGTACATAAGATATTTGATGCAATCAATGTAACGTCAATGAGCATCGTAGCACTTAATGGATGAAAGTCCAAAGTAATAAAAATAATAAATACTCTGTACCTTCCAGTGATAAAGATAATGATGTATACATTCAGCTTTTTGATTAATAGAACAAAAGCACAAAAGAAGTAAAGCTGAGCACTTTTCTATCCCAACTGTCCCATATTTTGAAATGTGAATATGTTGTTCAGTCAACAGTTTTTCTTACCATTACACTTTTTGATGGTCAGTGACGATTCTAACTTCATGGGTATTCAATGTCTTATTAATTATTACGATCTTCTATAACCAGAATTCCTCCTATTTATTTTAAATCATACATAAAGTCTAATATTATAATCTTCATATTCTTTCATAGTTGTAAGAAAGTATTAATTATTGAAGGTTGGTATTTAAAAATTTTATTTCATTTTAAACCTTGAAATAATTCATGTTTACTTATTCAAAGCCACAAACTCTCTTTTATATCATTGATTTCAATAACTTAACATTTATCTTTATTCTTCTGTCGATATAAAAATCAATTCTAATAAAATTTTATAGTATACCTTTAAATAAAAGTATAGTGAAGCTTTAACAGTTTTCACGGTTACATGCAATTCTGGTTCTCGGTGAAGGTGGTCGACTTATAGGACATGACAGTCGGTGATTCTCAGTATAGACGTGTATCTGTGACGCTTTCAGAAATCAGACGCTGGTCACTTTCAGAGGCGGTAATTTAGGTCAGTGGGGTCACAACTAGTAGTTCAGGGCACCTGAAAATTTTATTTAAGATTTTTCTTTAAGAGTTTCAGGTAAGAAATTATTTTTATGTGACGAATGTTGCCTTCTGGCAGTGTATAAATTATTGCCATTTCATTGCTGGAAATATTTGCTGCAAAAATCGTGCACAAACAATTCAGTTAAAAAAACATTCAATCTACATGATGATTATTAAACTTTTCTTCATTAATAAGTGCAAACGTATCTACATGCCATTACTTTATGATAAATAAGGGTTTGAAGTTTTTTTTTTTTGTTTGTTTATCATTGTTATTACACTTCATTTTAAATATGCGATTTTATTTTACTTTTAAGTAAGTTATTTGCTTTATGTATCTTGGGATTCACTTTTTAATTAGTAGACTATGAGAGCAATTTAACTGAAATTTAGTTCATGTGTTGAAATGATAACTGATTCAAAGATCCGATTTCAAATTTTTTAATTTTTGCGTTTTTATACACTTAAAAATTTTTAATGCTACTTATTTTTTAAGAGGTAAACTGAAATTTGAAGCTTTCAGATTGCAGTTGTTATTCGTATTATTGTTATTATAATTCTATGTTATTTAAGAAGGTCCAATTTTTTTAAACAAAGAGTTTTTCCAAAATACCACAGAAGTCTGGAAAACCTTTTTATTCTCAAGTGTTATTCTTTGCGTTGAATTTCACGTCAACTCCTGCTATTCTTATAACTACTGTTATTTTTCAAAATTGATGCAAATGCTCCAAATGCATGTTTGCATGGAGTTGCACACCACTTACACAAAGCCCTACTTATAACTTAAATAAATATGGATTTTGAAAAAAAGGTAAGTTTAAATTCAGCCTTAGATTTATTGAACTTACGTAAGATATATTTACTCACAAGAGCATTCGAAAATTCTTTGAAGTGGTAAAACGATATATTCAGCTTGATCTTCTTAAATATCAGCTTGTTCCTTTCTCTTAAAAAAACTTGGCTATACGAACTGATTGCGCAAACCAGAATTATTGTTTAAAAACTGAACTTTGATTTTTATTTGTTCATAAAATTTAAGCATGGTTGAAGATAAAATAAAAGTTTTTATGTTTTCATGTAAGCTGTATGATGAAACAAAAATCTGAATTTTACTTATATTAAGTTAGTTAAGGAATCACTAAATCTCTGAATGCCTTTTATTACATTGCATTTTTATATTTGAGTGTAACTGGTTTAAGTGATTTAAATAAAACTGGCTTGAGATTAAATGGGAAATCAAATAAAAGATTAAGTTTTTCTAATTTTTTTTTTTACATGTACGATACATGTGTATCATTTTGCTCTGAAAACACAGACTGGGGTCGAATTAAGGGAGCACATTTGATCTTAAACATCATTTATTATTTAATTTTCTCCATGATTTGATAACCTGTAGATAGCAAAATAAAACCAGCAGTTCTAATTTTATCTGTTTTCCAGGTAAATACTAGTTTGATCTCCTTTTAAATCAACACTAACTTATAAATTAACTGAATGTTTCAGTAGGAAGTGAACAGAATTCCCAATGACAGTAATTCGAAGATGTGACATATTTACACTCAACCGAGTTTATTCGGGTACACTGAACTAAATTATTTCTGCGCATATGGGTACGTACATTCAAGACCTTTTTTCAGAAGTGGATGCATCAAAATATATCCGCTATAGTTCTGAGCTAAAATAAAGAAAGATGATTTGTTAAAATAAAGAATATAAAAGTTAGAAAAATAAAGACGAATTTCTGAATTTTCATTGGTGGAGTGAGGGGTTAAACCTGTGTGTAAAAAAAGTATGGGTCAGGAAACAGTCCTGGGCTACGAAAGGATCTGATCAAGTTTTATATATATATATATATATACGTAAAGATACCCTTCGTTGCAATTATTAATTAACTGATAACTGCTATTTAATTATTTATAATTACAAGCATTTATTTCCTTTCTCCTCTTTAAAAATTTACAGCAAACAAAGCATGTAGGTCACGATAAAGATAAGGATATAATATAGGAATGCAAAATATTTCCCTTTCAGTGTAAAATTGTTAATCAGAGGCTAAATTAATTCCCAAAAACTAAAAGTTGGAAAAATCACCCACTTAAAAACGATTTTGTCCTTCTCTTTCATTGAAAGGTAGTGAGACAAAAATTGTAACCCTCCAATAATAGTTATTCAAGGATTATAAAAAAAAATAGCTTAACATTTTCATATTTTTGATGAAAACTTTAAAGTATATCAAGCGTTATACCTTTTAGTCTTTTTAAAGCATTTTATCTTTATTTACATTCGAAGCCTGGACGATGTGGTTAAAGATGGCGCTTGCACTTAGCACAGTATCCGTGAGAATAGGCGGAGCGAGTATTCTCGAAAAAGGTGAGTAGTTACTTAAAAGGATCAAGGAATTTAGCTGTCGACAGCTTTTCAACATCGGCAGGTAAGGGGTTCAGCCTTTCAAATACCAGATTACCCGATGAGTTTTTATAAGCAGCCATCTTACTGAAAGGATTGCTCCATTTAAATTATTAGTTGCATTAGAACGGTGTAAATTAGCTACTGTAAAAGAGATAAGATACAGCGAATACTTCAAAAAGAGTGAAATTTAGATTCCCTATAACTTGCTACTTATAATTCATGCTCATCTGTATTTCATTTACACTACAGAACCTGCTTTTCTTACTGTAGGATACTACATTTTATTTTTCTGCAACGTAATCGTGAAAAATTACTTCCTGTGTTAGAAAAAAACTATCGAGTAATTTTTTAAATAGTCACTTATACGTTGCGATCATGATTAGTACTGAAATTAAGACATTTTTAACAGCTATCCCAAACTAGAAAAGACTTTACGATAAATAAACTCCCACACGACAAAGATGAAGATGAAGCCTGTATTACTCATCCCATGAAAATTGCTCACTATAGTGTCTCTTGTTCAAATGCTTTCATCCTCTCCCGAGAATTTTAAATGTGATTTGGACCTGGCCAAATCACGGGGAAAGGCCGCCTACTTTCCTGGCGGGTTTTTACTAGTCGGTGTTAAAAGGAATTTTGATTTTGTATGAAATATACTTCTTATATTTTCTTTAATTTATTCTGAATTTTCCTGCTTTTAGTTTCTATGACTTATTTCCGAAAACGTCTACTCAGCGAAAGGCTGCTTATTCAAACTTTGTTAAAAAAATGCGGACTTAAGTTCTCGGACTTTTATCCCACTTTCATATGCAATGAACTCATTGGAGAAAGAGGTTTTTTACATGGCATATATATTAACTAACTAATAACCACTGGCGTGCTTAGCCCCGTGCGCGAAAGAGATTCTCTTAATTTATCATGAATTCTTTTGATATGTTACAAATGAGTTCAGAATCGCAGAAGAATTCTGTTTCTTTACTTTAGTTACAACTGTTATCCGTTAACTTCTGCAGTACAGGTGCACATTTATTTTGTAAGTAACACTTAAAATTTTAAATAATGATTACGCTAATTCAGAAGTCAAACAACAAAAATCAGCGTTATATTTTAAAAATTTTCACAGGACTAGTTTCGATGGCTTTACCGTACCACCATCCTCAGCTGCAAAACCGCAAATGAACAAGATAGGAAATAATGATTAGATAAGATAAGAAAGCCTGGACAAGAATAAGTAAGTGGCACCATTTGTTGGTGAAACCAGAACTAAAACATAATTTCTTTAAAGGCCGAAGGCAAAGATGGATTGGAATTAGGATCGTTAACTAGAACACAAAGATTTTTTTTAATGTGAAATGCCTCTATAAAATCCAGTTCTCCAATGGAAGATGTTTTTTGAATAATTTTGGCAGCAGAAAAATTGAAAGTGTGATTTTCGGACCAAGAATGTTGAGCAACAAAAGACTTCTGTGTTTCTTTTTTTCTAACATATGCCTCATGTTCCTTGACGCGAAATTTTAAGGCTCTCCTAGTTTGGCCAATGTAAATCAAACCACACTGGCAAGGAATCCTATAAATGCCCCAAGAATTCATATCCGGAATGGGGTCCTTGAGTATGGAACTCCGAATTTTATTGATGAGAGAATAAACGACTTGGAAGTTAAATTTCTGCAAAATATGTGCAACTTTATAGCTAATTGATGGAAAGAAGGGAATGACAATAGAATTTTTATAATCTCCTAAAACAAGAGTGTGCCTTTTAGTGTGTTGAGATGAGAATTGTTTAACTGCTTGATCAATAATGTTGGGTGAAAAGCCCCTGTCAATAGCTATTGCTTTTAAATAATTTAGTTCTTCATCAAGGGCTAGTTTGGAGGAGCAAACTTGAAGAGCACGGAAAACATAGGAATAAAATGAAGCTAACTTTTGTTTAGTCGGATGACATGATTTAAAGTGAGGTGGAAGGCAAACCAATGAAGGTTTACGGTAAACCGTATTACTGAAGTTGGATGTGTTACGTGTGACCAGAATGTCGAGAAACGGAAGAGAATTGCAAGTCTCAAGTTCAAAAGTGAACTGAATAGCAGGATCAATAGAAATCCGAAATGGGGTCCATACTCAAGGATTCCATTCCGGATATGAATTCTTGGGGTATTTATAGGATTCCTTGCCAGTGTGGTTTGATTTACATTGGCAAAACTAGGAGAGCCTTAAAATTTCGCGTCAAGGAACTTGAGACATATGTTAGAAGAAAGGAAACACAGAAGTCTTCTGTTGCTCAACATTGTTGGTCCGAAAATCACACTTTCAATTTTTCTGCTGCCAAAATTATTCAAAAAACATCTTCCATTGGAGAACTGGATTTTCTAGAGGCATTTCACATTAAAAAAAATCTTTGTGTTCTAGTTAACGATCCTAATTCCAATCCATCTTTGCCTTCGGCCTTTAAAGAAATTATGTTTTAGTTCTGGTTTCACCAACAGATGGCGCCACTTGCTTATTCTTGTCCAGGCTTTCTTATCTTATCTAATCATTATTTCCTATCTTGTTCATTTGCGGTTTTGCAGCTGAGGATGGTGGTTCGGTAAAACCATCGAAACTAGTCCTGTGGAAATTTTGAAAATATAACGCTGATTTTTGTTGTTTGACTTCTGAATTAGTATTTATTCGGCGTGTTATTGTGTCTTCATTAATGATTAAGCTTTCAATGCATTTCTTTTCCATAGCTAAGACATAGCGAAATAAAAAAAAATGTATACAGAAGTAATAAACTTTATGAGAACCTAAATATAGCAGAAAGATTTCTCTCTAGTCATAAGAAAGAGATAAAAAAAATCAAGAAGAATGTATTTAAAATTGCATAGTTTCATTTTTAGTTCCTAAATACTTAAATTATTAATATTGCAATGAAAACTGAGTCGCGAACGGTATGATGGTTAGCAGGGCTCAGTTCCTATTGGACATGTATGATCGTAGTTTCTTTGTGAAATAAACGTAATTATTTCACAAAGAATTTCGCATTCCCCTGCCATGCTGTATTGCAATTTTGACAGGATCGTTTTAGATAAAATAATTCTTATTATAACTGAATTATTTTATTCAGGCAAAGCACACGTAGGTTATCTGTCTAAATTCCATTCCGTTTTGAAGGAGAGCGCGGAAAAACTGGAGTCCGAGAGTCGTTGCCTCTTCTCCCTTTGCCATAAGCCTCTTTAGAGGATTTCGCAATTGGCTGAATTTCAATGTTCTTATTCAGCAGAGACATACAACATACATGTCTAGTAGAGAATTATCACTTCAGACCAATTGTACATGTAGTCAGACTCGGCTAACAACCCAATCGTCCAGGAGGCAATCATGTTGATTAATGAAGAAATTTAAATTTCATCCTCCTCTCAGCCCTAGTATTTTCCAAAAAGAGAAAGAAATTTATAACACAAGCAACATTTAAACAGTAAAACGAAACCCAACTAAAATGCGGATATCAGTAATAAATTAACTAGCGGTTTATTATAAAGTTATTGTTAGAAACAGAGAGAAATCTTAATTAATTAATTTATTTCGGTGCGTCATGTAATTCTGGGTAATATACAACTTTATGGCAATATTAATTACACAACAGATAAGTTAAAAATATGTAATAGTATGCCTTTAATCACAAATTTTAATTTGAGAAGGGAGGTAAAAAATTTCCTTCAGTTTGTACTGTTCCACATACTTTAAATGTCAACTCCTAGGGCCGCGAAAACAGACAGAAGACTTATGGCTCCTTACTTCTTAAGTCTTATAGTAATTACAAAATCAGATGAAGGTTGAAAATAAACCTGTTTGTTAACACATCAACTTGAAGCTTACATAAAACTTAAAAGAATAACAGAAAATAACCTCCGCAGCTTACGGGAATTTCAGAACAAAATTTCAAGTTAAAAATTCAAATATTAAATACAAAGTACTACGAACGCACTAAACTTTGGTTCCAGCTTCAAGATTTAACGAAGCAGTTGAGGTTACTGATGCTAAAGCTGATTATTCACTTCAGTTACAGAAATATCAAGCAGATTAACCGGTCAACGATAGATACCAAAGTCTCTCTTTGGAGTTCAAGAGCTTTGCGCTTAAATGCAATAGCTAATACGTATTCTGGTCGGAGTTAACAAGAGAAGTGAAAGTAAAGGCGTTATAATAATAATGTAACTGTGTTAATTAACATTATATTGATTTCTTCATTTATTTTTCATACGAATTCAAAACAAATATTAAGACTACAAAATATTCGAAGATTTTATTATTAGCATCATAAAGAAAAGAATTTTCTTTCATGGAGATGAACTCTAAAATAATAATAATAAATGAATAAGCGAAAAGGAAATTTCTAATATGAATATTAGGGACTTCATTATGAAGTAATGAAATCAGAAAAAGAGGAAACATAATATGGCGGAATAAATGTTTGCATATTACTTTTCTTTAACAAACTATTTCTTTAACTGAAATAAAGAGTTACTTTACATTTCATGTTTAATGCACTGCTCTAGATAAACAAGTTATTCCCCCAGGGTGAAAAGCAACTTAAATGTTACATAATTTTGAAATAATTCAGAATAAATTTATCCATCAGAAATTTGATGCATGTTGAAAAGCAAATTAGACAACTGTGGCGGGGGGGGGGAATTTTGAGACAGTTATATTTATAGACAATTAAATTTATTTATTTATTTTCATAAATAAATATAAATTATAATTATAAATATATTAAATAAATATAATTTATTTTCATAAATAAAATATTTCAGAAGACTTTGGAAATGTTTGAGCGACACCAATTTTCCAAGTAATAGGAATGTAATTATTTTTTCACAACTCTAAAAGAGAATAATTGAAGTTGAAAATACGAGTATTTACTCACAATTGCTTTTTAACGTAGCTTAACTTTGAATAGTTACATTATCTAAAGCCTAAACTGAAAGCAATTCTAGTTACATTTGCTGCTCCACGGGATTTCCCACAGTCTGTCAGACCATGTCTCACTCTATTAAAATCAGTTTACAAACCCATACGGATAATGATGTGTTGACTGGAAAACAATGAAGCAGGGGTGGTACTCAATGACGTCAAAAGAAGTCAGATAATCGGGGATAATAGTGGTAATGACAGGGTACCGCGGGGGATCCTTTGTAGGTGGTTGGGTTGGGCTGCATCCTTCCGGTCCCCAGAAAAGACATCTGCGAGGAGGAGACAGATGCTCTAATTCGGAGTCTCCGTTCTTCTGATCACTATTTACCTAACGACAATTCATTTGTTTCGAGTATTTCTGTCGCTCTTTTGAACAGAGTTTTTCGGCGAACTTAATAGCACTTTAAATAGCTCTGTTGCCATTCGCCTCACTTGCTGTCTTTCAGAAGTAGTATTTTCCTCACAAATAAATAATGATGTGACTGCTAATCAAAGAAATAGGTATACTAAATATTTGCCTAAGACAGAGTTTCTCAGTCTGAGTCCTACAAGATTTTAAAAATAAGGCAAACAATAAAATTAATTATCTTAATAAAATTCAAATTAACTATGCATATTACACTGCAGCTGAAGATGTCAAAGTTTGGCAACTACACACGACAATCATCTGTCACTTTCTCTCACATCTCTGTCTATAAGGTAATTCTTTAACTTTCTTCTTACCCTCGAGGGAAAAAAAGGGGGGTTTGGGAGGAGAGTTAGTTTGGGGGTTAAATGTTAAAAACAGATAAATTTTTCAACGTTTCCAACCTTAAGATCTTTTTATAGTATGAAATGATATCTTTATTTGAAAATAATTATGTAGTGAAATGTGGACGCAACTTGAAACCCTGAGGTTATTACTTTTCCCATTCTTTCCCACAGATTAAATATGACGAATTTTTATGGGTTCGCTATCATTTGTATTGCAATACTGAAAACATCAAACCTCATTGAATGAAAGAAAAATGTGAAGTGAACTGTGGAATGACACACGATTTAAAATGAAATTCCAAGCAGAAGGTATAGCTAATTTTAATCTCATTACAAGTGAAAACGGAATATAATGAACTGACAATGGTGCTTTAAAAATTACAATGCAATTTGCCTCAATGTATCTGTGCAGGAAAAGGTTATTATCACTAACTCAAATAAAAGCAACGTACTGTAACGATCTGATGTATGTGCCGACTTCAGATTTAAGTCTGAGATCGCCACATACGTACACACTTACATTCATATTTACCAGCATATATTCAAACATAGAACAGATGCGCAAGAATTATTAGGCTCATCAACATCAATTTAAAATTAAATTAACTCTTATTTATTGTAGTTGATAAATATAATTAATTATACTGGTATTTGATAAATATAATTTATACGCTAAAAAATTTGCTTTCGAAGGGGATAAGAGTAAAGTAGTGAGAGGTGTATTATTTTCTCTAATAGTAATTTAATGTGTTAGCCTTTCCTGTCTCTACAGATTTCTCTCGCGTTTCCTCACAAAGATGCAAATTAGTTAGGATGAACGATAGAGTATTTAAACTTAAGTAGCGAAAAGTTTAGTCAGAGCGTGCTTCCATTACGTTGCTATTTCTTCTAGCTGCTAACTTTAAATATCGGCTACGCATTCTAAGCTCCTAATTCTTATCCTGCCTGTGTAAGTTCTGAGTCAACCTGTTATATTAAACTGAATTGTGTAGTTTTGTACTACTCTTAACTTTAAATTTAGCATTACGTATCTTTCCCGCAAGTGGTCGGTGTTTGTAAACACGTACGTCCGTGCCGTCTTTAAATTATACTGCGTAAAATAGAAAGGTGGTTTACAACCTTCCCCTGGTTGTCTTCATCTTTAAGCCTGTGAGAGAATTCTCAAAGATTAACATCTAGTCACATTTTATGATAGCGAAAAGATAGATCCTACTGTGGTACACTACCTACTGCAATTTTAAAAACGGTCTTTTCTGGAAGAAAGTTTGAGAAACGTTGGTTTTATTTCTCTTGCCTATTCAGTATGACCGAAACCAATGCATATATGACACAATATTACTAGTAAATCGATGCAAGTTTATTTTACGTGAAGCACGTCATTGTTTCAGGCAAGAATTTATTTGCAGGAAATGTTAAGTTATATAAATATTAAAAAGGCCTGAAAAGGTTCTCCGAATTGGGAAAAGTATCTCTCTAGAAAAAGCAACTTTTAGGCCCACAATAACAAGGAAAATCAAAAGAAATTCTGCATTATTGTTGACGTAATAATGCAGAACTTTCTGCTCTTTATGAGTAAATTTTAATGATTTTCTTATCAAAATTTTGTACATTGAAATATTACTATTGATTTTTACGTTGTGTGTTCAGAAATCCATTAGAACCTCACATATCTTTATTTGCTTAAAGTTGTATACAGAATGATCTGCCGAAAGCATAAGGCTTAAATATTGTTAATATCTATGCATTTAAACATCTAATAACATCTACACATTTACCCTACACATAATATCTGTACACATTTAGCCTACACATAACCTACACTTAATAATCTACACATGGAGCCCTAATCTTTTAAAAACATTAGCATATATTTATTAAAAATATGGGCAGCAGATTTGCCTTTATGATTTAGCTTATTTAATCACAAAGACAAATTTTATTAATTTACATATTTGGCATAGAGATTTGTTTCTCGTTCATATTTCTTAATTTTCTTTTAATTTTTTAATTTGAGAATGCTAAATTCTTAATTTATAAGGCTTATTCACCAGAGAGAAGCGGAATATTGCCTTAACTGCAATAACAATCTTATAAGGAAATTTTACATTTGTCCATAGCACGACTGCATAAATATACCCATATAATATAATTTGAGTTTTATCTCGCTATTTTTCACAGTAATCAGATGCCTTTTGCCTTTTTATTTAAATGGAGTAAAAACAAAGGCAAAATTAATAGACAGTGGTAGCATTTGATGACTTTAAACAAAATCATATAGAAATCCATTAGGCACTTGCAGTTAAATGTATATGTATTAACGCATAAGGAATAAGAAACTTACGTATCAGTGAACGTGTAAGAAACTAAATATATTGTAACAGTATGACTAATAACTTCGCTCTTCCAAAAAAAGACTGCCAGAAAATAATGGTTTTACTGTAACGATATACAAGGTGAGTTCGTAGGCTGCTGATAGATAAATAAACATATAAAGATGGATAGGAATCTAGGAATTTCAGAACAATATTTTCAGAACGATAGTTTCATAAGCAATGATTAAAAAGTATAAACCACTGAGGGTAAAGAAATGCCAGATGTATGATTCCAAAATACGAGTTTTTTGCTACTTTCTTTTATTCCCAGTTATGCCAGTCTTATTTTTTAAATTAAGTTAAAAAAACTGGACCATAAAAACGAGAATGAAGAAGTGTTAAATATACGCAAAAGTTAGATACATTTCAATACACATTATTACTTTTCGCAACTGCATTTCTGATTAAAATACTTATTATAACGTGTCTAGAGTTGCTGTATGACTTTGTGATGGAAGCTCGCTTCCATCGATTCAAGATTACCTTTGAAAACTCAGGATCCAGTTCGAAAGTTGTGGTGTTTTAATTTTTCAGTATGCTCTTATATCACCAATTTTTACTTAAAACTTACAATGTACACATTGTAAAGCTTTGTTGTAATCTTTGAAAACTGTTAGCAAATAAGTTTGCTGTTACCGCACTATGGAAGCAGTGAACCCCTCTTTCTTCCATCTATTGCGTTTTCTTGTTTAGCATAGATAGATCTGAGTCGACTGGATAGAAAATTAAGCTCCCTGCACTATAAAACTACAAAAATTAAAAAAACTTCGCAATTTCGAAGCTTTTACATATACTTCATTGCAAATGTAAAATTTAAAGGAGAAACTTATACATTAATTACAGCGCATTATACTAACATCTGGTTTAAAAATTTATTTTCGTTATTACTGACTTCAATCATAATTGCCTTAATTCATATTCTCGTCAATATATCCTTTTCAGACTGCATAAATATGAATGTTTCTAAATCATATTTCATACCTGTTTAAAACGTAGTTTAATTTTGAAAAGAATTTCCTCGAAATGTGTGAATTATTTAGAAGCGTATAGTTGTAAATAAAACGAGTTTCCCCAGTTTTCTTAATTCATGATTAAATAAATCCGTCTGTAAAATTTCTTTTGCCACAAATTCTTTTCATCAAACCTCGTGTACACTTCTCGTGCACCAAAAAAAGATTTCATTAGTGCTAATACTAGTACTGAATTAAACAATGGACCAGGTAGGCGTGACACAAAATTTCACTATTTTTTGTACAGGTGTAATTAAACAGGCCTAACTGTGCTGCTCCGCTCTAGTTTTGATAGCGAAACCCCGGTGGACGGTTCGAAGTCTCTTCCTCTACACTAAACTACTCGAGAGGACTTTCGGTTTACCAGTGTTTTGATTGTTCCATGCCGCACACCTACAAAAACCCATGCCTTCTCTGAGATTTGAAACCGGACTCATCAGTACGACAGTCAGCATCACTAACCACTATAACGATCAGGGCTGCAGGCGGTCTTCCACTTTAGTTTAAATAAGTTACTTTCTTGGTGCTAATACAGTATTAAAGCATACCAGAGACACCTTCGGTCAGAGGAGTGAAAATGTCACAGTCAGCAACCGATTGGAGCTCCTTAAAATTTTATGAAATTTATTCGGATCAAAATAGTAATAAAATATATAAACTTTTTTTTTAAATTTCTACATTTTTTTCAAAATTTTTGGACTAAAAATAAAAAATTATTTTCTGCAGAATTAGTGCATCCTTGCGTGTGGGCTTTGGTATAAATTGTTAATGCGTCAAGGAATTCAAATCCTGGAGATTGCATAGCTGATTTATCACACTTTCGCTACCGCCTGGATTTAGAGTCTCCTCCCAGTTGTTCTTTAAGTAGGAGAGTCTCCGTGTGTGCTCTCATAGTACAATCTGTTAGCGCACCTAGCTAGCAAGTGGAAGATCCATGATTCGACCCCCGGCGAGAACTCGGCTGATCTTTCATGTTTCACACTCCAAAAATCCTAATGGCCTTGTAGTTTCGTTAGCTCTCAACCTCTCTGCTGGTTAAATAAGACTAAAAATAAAATCACGGGGTAGCTAATCATAATGGATTTAAAATCAAAATTGTCAAAGGTGTATTTAAGTGAATTTAATGTAGTTATTATTATATGTGTTATCTTCCCCACTATCATGTCTATTGTTCCTTAAAATTCTATTAACGTTCTAACTCGTTGGTTTATGGAATCCCAGTGCTTTAATTTTTAGCCACATATGATAGCTATAAAAAAAAATAAGTAAATAAATAAAAAAAAACTGGATTTATTTTCAATGCATTTGACTAAAATCGTGCACCATGATAAGATCTTACATATATATATTATTTCATACTGAACGATAGAACCTCCCTCTTCTGAAAGTAACAAAATTGCTCCTTCTAATCGACATAGTGAAGAAGTATGTGACGTCATCTTTGTTCCAAGGCCTTTCTGATCTATCTAATGGTTAGTTAGGCAGTTAGTTTCTTAAGAGGCTGATCATGGATACCTAGCGCCGAAGTGGTCCTGTGACAGGACTGGGTTACCTCCGGGTTCAGCATAAAGCCGAGGAGGTTAATTATATATGCTTACATTACACTAGGACACCCACTGATAATGGAAAATCATTCCTAACGTTATTAAAAAATCTACTGGTCTCCACGAAATGGTTTCCATCTTCTGATTGCAATCACTGCAGATGTGCGAATATTATAATTTAAATCTCTTGTGATAGGATAGAAATCGGCTATGACACGTTAAAATTTGGTTGAGGTCAATGTAATTGTAAATAAGTCCTTTTTTAATTTTGAAGTGTTCCATATATCCCTTGTTCCTCTCCAAGACGGTGTATATAATTATCTTTGTTAATTTTGATTCAAACTCTCAGACCAATAACACGATCGCTGTTAGCAGCCTATCGGTAATTTTTTGAAAAATTGCCCCAGACTTGACTAAGTTAAAGATACCGAATAACTTTCGTTTAGGAGAACACATTTTAGTCTATCCGATGATGCAAAGATAGAAATTACACGATGGTTAGCTCTAAACTATGAGCAAAAAATCTCTAAAATTTGCTGAGGAATGTTGTAGTATCACCGAAAATACTATATGAAGAGAATTTCAAGAAAATTGGTTCGATATGGGATGTGCCAAACTTACTTAAACCGAAGGACTGGCTGAAACAGAATAAAAGGGTTAGAGAGAGAAACAAGTACAAATAAAATCTCAAGAAAAACATTATAAATTGTATTATTCAGTAAATAACGAAGCTAAGTTACTCCTATTTTGAGTCATATTCAAGAAACATCAATTCGAAAACAGTCGTCCCTTTTATTTTCTGTGGGATTTCACTTCTAACGTTTTTCAAAAACTATTTCTTCGTTGAAATAAACTCAAATAGTAAAGAATCCTCAATTGTTTTCACTGTATATGGGATTTTATTGAAATCTTTCTGATTATGAAACGTTGTTGTTATCACTACCAGCATCTTTAGAAAACTTTCGGCTCAACGGATTTTTAAGTGCCAAATTCTGTAACGTAACTACGCATTTGCAAACGCCTCGGCCTTCTCTGGGATTCAAACCTTGGACCCACGATATTGCAGCCAGCTAAGTTAACCAGCCTACAAAGGAAAACTGGTTGAAATGTAAAATGGTGGAAGAACATCAACATAAATTTTAGATATTTTGTGTAGCATTCGATCGTTCACATTCTTCCAACCTTCTTCTTTCATCGTTAAGCCCCATCAGTGACCGAGTGGTTGAGACTGCTGAATACTTGAAGTTCGACCTGCATTCAATCCCTAGCGAACAGGCTGACTGCATGCTTGGTTTTCGTGGTTTCTCCCTTGTGTATCTTGAATACTAGCCAGTTTTCCTTAGGAAGTCGTTCTCGAAGGCAACATTCATCTAAGGCAGACAGTCCTCGTCAGCTTTGCCACATTCAACTTAACAGCACAGCTTCCATCGTTAAAATAAATTTTTAATTACGTATTTGGAATCACATTCGATCTTTTTATTAGATTCTTGAATTAAAATGTATCATCTTTGTTCAAAGCTTTAAATAGTGCAATTGCTTTTGCATTACCTGAATAATTATTAAATTTAAATACGTGTCTAATACACATATACATCTGGCTAAATGCACCTCTTTCGAAATAAGAATTTAAGTCCTTTAAATAACCATGCATACCTGTTGCAAGACGATACAATTTCCATTGCACTTCAAACAAATTTTTTAACATGTTAGTATCTCCACTGCCAAGAAATTCTCCTGTTATTGGTGTATGTCAGATAACAAAGGATAATATACAAAATCACTCCATACGAGCAATAAAGACTGATTTTCTGTTTTATGAGATCAATCTGCGTTGAATAAAATTTGTATTTTTCTTTTCAATTGTGCTGTTTTAAATGAATAAAAAACTCATTTTTTGAGTAAGCGATATGTCTGTGCTTGTTGAAAAAGTATCATTACTCCATAGAATATTAGTGATGCGTACTCAGGCGTACTAGTTCTTAATTAATTTTCACTGTACTGAAAAAACATTTTGAAAATAATTTCTGCAAAAATAGGGTGAAAACTACCACGATGGATTACAAGTATCTATTACTCTAGTAAACATCGAAAACTACACATAAACATATATGTGTTTGGGATATTTATTGTAAAACTAACATAGAATTAAACAAAAATTAAGTGCTGTGATTTATCTTTAATGTACTAACACCCGATATGAATTTTTCTAATGTGGCCCTCCAATTATTGCGACTTCGGCCATCAGGGAAAAAACCTGTACCTTTTAGGCCAATCAAACTTTGGCACTAGTCATGTCCCCATCATACGCAGTTGTTGATAGAACAGATTTATACCCATTTTTCCGAAAGCCCTGAGGTGGCGTACCGCTACTGTAAAGAGTTACGTTGTCAAGAAATTTTCAAATTCGACCAACGGAAATTTCTCCATATATTTTATTTTAAAAGCCCCTCAGTTAAGGGAGTTAGTATTGCAAATTAAATCGCATTTTAAAAGTCACGATCCATGCTATTGAAAATGCCAATGATTTTTTTTTCTTTCCTGCAAAACGAATCATGCTAACAACTAAAGATGGTATTGTTTTCTTGGGGAGAGGGGCAATGAAATTGAGCGCCTAAAGATACTTTAAGAATCAAATTAAATTTCAAAGGAAATTCCAATAAACTATGCCCAACAAGAACAAATATCACGCTATTGGTCAATAAATTTCGAAGAAAAGTGTGTGTGCTGAATGATCATCTGTAGGAAAGGCCACCAGCATCAGCACAAGCTCTTCAAATGATTACAGAGGCAGTTGACAGAAGCCGTAAATCTAGTCACAGCAATTTTCAGAGAGCATTTGAAATGTCATTGTGCTTCAGTAAGAAGGGGTACTTCAGCATTTTGTCGACGTGCATAATTTCTTTGGTATTGCAGTCTGTATTCACTGTATTGAAGGAGTTCTTGAAGAATATGGTATCCACGCTTACTAAACCTGCTACTCCTTGATTTGTTTACCTGAAATTTTACCCAGTCAGAAGTGTACAGAATCAAGACTACAAGTCTTGACCAACTAAAATTTCATACTTCAAATGCTGGTAATAAAATGTCATCTCCTTTGCTTCAAAAGATCTTCAGATCAACTTTGAGGAGATGAAAGATTTTCGTAGAGCTGGGAGGAAAGCTGAATTTGGCTAAAATTACTTGATACCTGAAAGGAGCTAAAATTATTTAATATCTATGCATTTTTTTCTTTTGATTTTTTGTTTCCTTTAAAGAGCATTTTCTTTCCCATGAAATAGATCGAGGCTTTTAAAACATTTTGTTTCTGAATTACAGAGCTTCTGAAGTTGAATTTCGTGCAGTTCTGTTGAAACTTATGACTATACTGAAAATTTTCATAGCATTAAATAGCATACTGTAAATTTTTGTGAAGCTAAATGCTCATTTATTTTGCTGTGTTGTTTAATTTTAACAGCCTGGTTTGTTCCCAACCATGTTGGAATTAAGTAGACATACAGGAGGAAAAAACCGGAGCAAGCATTGGAGAAAATTACTTGCGCTATGTCATGAAACTAAGTCATACAGAACGTAAAGATTAAGTATGTAGATATTCAGAACGATTTAATGGATGCCAAAAAATATCATCAATTACCATCATAGACCCTATCATGATGGATTTCACAGATGGAAACTAGCAGTCTGGATGAAGCGATAATACTTATGCTCATAATACTAATGCATCATTTCTTTGCATCAAAATTTATGGAAAAGAATAAGAAAGAGCAATAATTTATAATATCCTTGCTAAACTGGAAAATAATGGAAAATTAAAAATAATCCTAACAAACGTATTAAAAAGTTTTATTTGGATAAATATAGTACCTTTATCAGTATGTTTTATTAAAGTATTTGACACATGAAATAATTTTTTTATATGTAACTATCTCATTTGGCTTCAATTTTCTACTATTATTACCTTTTACCTTAGATACGACTTTCAGTATATGGAAGAGACATTCGCCAGTGTCAGAAATAAGCTAAAAATCAAACTTTTTTCTTCATAAGTGTCAACCAATTTCGAAATAGAGAAGTAGGAGTCTCCCTTCTTCAAAGAACAAAAATACTAGGCAACATTATTTTTATCCCTTGAAGAAGACAGACACTGTGCCTGCCTCCAGCGGAGAAATTTTTCGATAAAAACCAACCTCAGTCTAAAGTTAATTTTTACCTAAATTTGTTAATTTAATACTTAATTTAAATGCTTTTATTCTTATATCAATAATAAAGTAGGTGATAAATTTCTTTAATAAGAACATTAGCTATCGTAATTTATTAACAGAAATTTTTAAAGGAAAAAATCTAAAATTAAATTAAAAATTTTTTTTCGTTGATGCAGACTAAGAGGCACCCGTTTCTTAACCTACAGAGAACGTAACAACGAAGCTTCAAAAGCAACAGAGTTTCACCTGTTTCTATTACAAACGTTTATTCAGGGAAAATATTTCGAGATAACAGAGAATGAATCCTCAGCACTACTGAAGTATAATGTTATGATATAACTTACATTAATTATATATAAAACTTCATAAAACATCAAACTTAAAAACTGTAGAAACATCGCCAACATCTTGTTCATTCAAATTACTTGTGAAAACCACTAGAATTTATTTTAAATCATCAAACAGAAAACACTGTTTTTATTTTGGAAAATATGCTAACATGTATTTAATTTTGCATACACGCAAACAAGGTACCAGCAGGAGGCAACGGCTCATAAAAAAAATTTAAAGTTCCCTGAAGAGGGGTAAAAGTAGCTCCCAAAGACATATTTGCAAGTTTCTGGCAACAAAAGAGTCGTGTAATGTTCACAAGAGATTAAAGGAACGGTTTCATTTGTTCTGAAGTACCCCTGAACCAGAGAAAACACGTTAATCACCTATAATCTTTCTCCTTCCTGAAAAATACTCCCCCCCTGAAGTGTCAAAAACTTTTTAGCAACCCTATTAAAATAGCCCAAGTTCAATAATCAGCCGAGCAGAGTTTTATCTGGCATCTGGTGGCCTTTCGCTGTCATACTCCCTTCCCTGTGCTTTCTCATCTGTCAAAACCAAAGGTTTTGCCCCTAATGAATAAGTTAAAACTTCTTTACTGCCCCGTAGCCCCCACAGCTCACTGTGAATGGAGCTTATGAATGCTGATCGATATTGCCAGATTTCATTCCCGATTGTTGCCATGCGCGCTGACAGAAAGGATAACGGAAATTGCATCTTTAATGAAAATTGTTAAGTATAGGATAATAATGATTATATAGCAATTTGAAATTCTAGTTTCCCAGTTTTCCTTAAAAACAACTGTCCGAGGTGTAAAAAGTGAAATTCAAATGTACTAATTCAGAACTGTTTTTCTGTACAATTTGAAAAGTACATGCACATATATCCATAGAACTTAAATTTATTGATTTATAATTCCCATGCTCTGTTTACTTCATTTTCATTAAAAATTTTATGAAAACTATATAACTGAGTTCTGACAAGTTATCTTATTTCCATTTTTATCGTTTCCTTTCCAGGGTCAATTACCGGATTTCAAGAGGAGCAGAAACCCTGATTTGTTTCATAAAGTTCCTTTTGAAAAAAGTTATATACATTTAGTCAAAGATTTATTTGTAACTTCACAGTCACAGAGAGTACATAAAGTAAATACTTTATTTCACAGTTAAAAATTAGCAATGAATTCTGCTACTTAGCCTTACAGGTGGTTTAATAAGGAAAATATCCTCAAGTTAATGCAAAGATATTGCCGCATAAAATTTTGTTTGATTCAAGGAAAATCTTAAAAATCGTTTGAGTTGTGATTATCTAAACTTATGTGCATACTGAAGACTAAGCAAAATTTGAAACGGATTGAAAATTAGAAATGTATAAGCTTGCCTTATGCTGGACAATTCAGAACCAACTTGTCTGGAGGCAACAAATTAGATTAGGCCATTTGGTCCGGAGACACAGACAATTAGTCTGGAGGCAATAAATAAATTACTATAACATTTTTATTTAGGTTTGTTCAAAAATATTCATCAACACTGTAAACAAAATTATGTAAGGTTACTTAGAAAAACTCATGGAAACTGGAATGACATGGGTTATTTGAGTAATGCAACAAGTGCATTCTTTGTAACATTATAAGGATTAGGCCTGTAAAGGTTATAGATATTTTTCTTGCAATATTACAGCAAACAGTTATGTACGTAGAACATATTTTTCTCATGTAAAATCCCAAACGATATTCTTGTATTGATCTAGACTTTTTCGAACTCGCTTCGGAACGAAAATCAGCTCAATGTACAATCCTAAAGACCAGAATACATCGATTAGCGTATCTCAGCTACAGATTTAAATTATACCATTTCATAAACTTACTGTGCACTATCATTTACCTATAGTTGTTTTCATTTGCATTATGACGTGATGTTTAAATGTTTCAGCATTTTTGCGTATTGTAACAAACTAGTTCATTTTTTAAGCATCATAACTTAAATCAGAGTTATATTTATTGAGAAGTGTTTCTGAAACTAAAGTAAATTATTTTCTGCTAAAAGTTATATTAACGCATTAAAGCAAAATGTTATTATTATTATTATTGGTAGAATTGCAGCTTTTCTTATTTGTTCTTGTTTTCACTATGTTTTTTTTTTTTTTTCCCGGGACTGAGGAATGAAAAATTTACTTAGACAAAAAAAATTAAGATACAAAGGCCATAAAATTAAATTCTTAATCAACGACAAAATTGCAAAGCTGTATGGAAGGCATATTCTTCGAGTGAGGCACTGAAGAGGTCCCAAGTGTGTCGAGTTCAGATTTTTCCTTCTGTAATAGAATTTCTAGAGCTTACTAAAATTCCCTTCCCCCTCCTCCCTATGAGATCGTTTTCAAAAGTTGCGCGTGCATATACACTCGCACGGAAACTGTTTCGCCACAACTGAGCATCAGCGTTGTACCGAAAGACAGCCCGCTTATTCTCCCGCAACACAACCCTAGGTCTCATTTGAATGTGTATGATGAAGGGCGTGAGTCCATCTGTCCCGTGGGACGGGCCACAAAAGAGCCAATGAAAAGTTCCTTTACCAGGTGACACTTGGGCAGGAGGCACCATTAAGAGCCCGGCCCTTTCAAAAATCATAGAGGAGTTATGGCGACAATTATGAATTTCCGAGGGGTGAGCCTTTGTTTGGATTTGTTGCAAATAAAATGTGTCATGCGATCGATAAATCTCTTGTCGCCGGATTAAGGATCGTGGATTGACTCGCGAGGTTTCCTAGAGCGGATGAATAGTAACAGCGGTGAGAGTTGAGGGGGGCGCAATTTCCCAAAGTCACTCTTGACACTCGTCCGCTACAACACGAGGAGATCCTTGAGTACGAGTACACGACGCTGCCCTCGAGAATCCTCTCCTTTACACAATGCCGCTAATCCCTACAGTCAAAAGGAGAACAAATACATTAGTGCTTCGAATCCCCGAAGGAAACACCGAGACAGGTATTGCTTAATCCCACTTTACAGCAACTTTAGTGCCGTGCTATTTGTAGTGGTAGACAGCGAATAAAAAGTTATAAAAAGTATGTAAAGATGGGATAGAAAAAAAGGAACACTTCTTTGGATTTCTTCAGAGAAGAATTAGGCGGGTTATAGTTTGAGGTCAAGAAGTGCCACTTTTCATTTTATATTTCAAATGAGGCTTTACCTTCTTTCACTAAGCATATAATATTTTCTCCCTTCATATCTAAACAAGCATCACATGCAATTTTATTACTTGAATCACAAACGGGCTGTTGACAATGCAGAAAATAATTTCATGATTGATGACTTTCTTACATACTTTTATAGAATTATACCTGCATTCCTTAATATTATGTATTTTCAGATTACTCTGATGATTGCAGATAATTATTGACGTGTTAAATAAATATTTTTTATAGAATTATTGAACAAATCATTTGTTTGAATCGTTACTTTCACTAAGACACATTTTTAAAAATTAGAAATGTATAAGCTTGCCTTATGCTGGACAATTCAGAACCAACTTGTCTGGAGGCAACAAATTAGATTAGGCCATTTGGTCCGGAGACACAGACAATTAGTCTGGAGGCAATAAATAAATTACTATAACATTTTTATTTAGGTTTGTTCAAAAATATTCATCAACACTGTAAACAAAATTATGTAAGGTTACTTAGAAAAACTCATGGAAACTGGAATGACATGGGTTATTTGAGTAATGCAACAAGTGCATTCTTTGTAACATTATAAGAATTAGGCCTGTAAAGGTTATAGATATTTTTCTTGCAATATTACAGCAAACAGTTATGTACGTAGAACATATTTTTCTCATGTAAAATCCCAAACGATATTCTTGTATTGATCTAGACTTTTTCGAACTCGCTTCGGAACGAAAATCAGCTCAATGTACAATCCTAAAGACCAGAATACATCGATTAGCGTATCTCAGCTACAGATTTAAATTATACCATTTCATAAACTTACTGTGCACTATCATTTACCTATAGTTGTTTTCATTTGCATTATGACGTGATGTTTAAATGTTTCAGCATTTTTGCGTATTGTAACAAACTAGTTCATTTTTAAGCATCATAACTTAAATCAGAGTTATATTTATTAGATATCCCCAAGCAGAAAACGCTATTAAAATAATAAACATAGAGGGTAAGTCAAAACTATTGTTAAACGTTTGAAATAAATATAGTGTATCACTGCATATTGTGGAAGGAAATAATGAATGATAGAAGAAACTTGGAATTTCATAGTTTTTTTCTAATTCAAAATTCACATGTCTGAGCTTATGTCATTTATTAAGATAACTCAGATCGTGTAGCAGTAAGTTACAGTTTCAACTCTGCGCTTATGTTTGCAATAGCCCATGCTGCATTATGACCATTGCCCAGAATGATCAGATGACATGGGATTAGAAAGAAATGATTTTAACGCAGTTGATTGTTGTCATCAACTCCGGGAAAGCGGATAAAATGACTTATTTTCCCAATGGGCTGCGTTCAGGGAAAGAAATCTGAAAAAAAAAAAAAAAAAAAAGGACTAGCAATAGCATTGTTGCAGCAGCATCTGCAAAGAATGAAAGCTCTGGAAGCAGTGAACAGCTAGTTAGATTGGGGCAGTAAAGTGAGTCTGTTTGCTTTTCCAGTTCACTGAATAAAACGTATCGAAGACTTGATTTTCTAGAGGAACAATAACTTTTCTCCTAGCCTCCATCGCACGCTGTGTGTGGTGGTGTGGTGTATTTAATTATGGCAAAGCGCACTAGGGCTATCTGCCTAAGGGAAGGGATGCCTTTGTGGAGGACTTTCTAAGGAAAACTGGCTCGTATACATGTTACACATGGGGAAAACCACGAAAACACCCATGCAGCCAGACCGTTCGCGGGATTCGAACCTCGGACCGAACTACCAGTGTTCAGCGACTTTACCGCTCGGCCGCTGCATCGAGCGCTGTGATCAAACGTGTAGCCATATTTCTCATCTGCTTTGCATATTCTACGTTTCAACTTATGTTTTAATTTAGAACATAAACGAGCTTTCTGAAGGAACAGAGAACACACACTTTCTATTTTTAACGGAGTATTAAGTTTAGACGTCATATAAAATGCATACGCTTGAAAATGTAACGAGGAAAAAGGAGATAGGTGTCGTTAAATTAGCTTAATTTATTAAGGCAAACAAACTTAAGGGATCCTTTCCTATGAGGAGGGATACCATCGTAGAGGATTTTCTAAGAAAAACTGGCTCGTATTCATGTTACACAGGGAAAAAGTCCACCAAAACTACCCTGCAGCCAGCCTATTCATCGGAATTCATTCCCTGTCTAACTATTGGTGCTCAGCGAATTTTTTGTTCTGTTGCTAAAGCCCAAAAGAAAGTCGAGAAAAACTGTTAATAAATATTTCAAAGGGCATAATTTTTCAGTTGTCCCGAATTTAGCAAAAACAGTTTCAAATATGATCTGTCGTTTCTGAATAATTTACAGATTTTTAATCTCGACGGCAAGTGTATCCACACTTAAACTGAAAATATTCTGAGCAATTAGCAGCTTGGGATTTCAATATGCTGAGAAATGTGTCTGCTTAGTATGACATGAAATTGCTTTCCTGCAATCTTCGTCTTCTCAAACAAAGTTTTCGTATCAGTCTTTTCGGTTAACAAATTCAATGACCTAAATAAATTTTACGTTATTCAGAACTATAAGCTAAAGACAACCTACAAACTACAGTAGAACTCCAATTGTCCGAATCAATTGGGACCGGACCCCATTCGGATAATCAAAAATTCGGATAATTGGAATTTTTTTCGAAGAAAGGGTCTACGTTCACTTTAATTAATTATTTTATGCATTGTATGTTGAAAATGGAAGGAAAAAAAACTATTTTTAAAGAAAAAGAGGTTTTAATTAATTAAAATGAAAAGGCAAAACTTTTACGTGCACGTTATATAGCGTACTGTACACTACTTACAAATGCTGAAAGTCATTGCTTGCAGAACATCTCGGTCAAAGTAGGCTGTTTGACTGTCTTCATCCATTTTTGGGTAGCCAAGTCGCGCGCCCGCTTGAGAAAGAGGAGTTGCATGTGGTCACACTCGGGCTGACGCTCCATCCACTTCAGCGCAGTTTCAAGACCGGGAAACGCTTCTCTAGCTGATGGTCCCGTGCCTGCTTCAACTTCCACATTAAGGTCATCTTCTCTCACACTTTCAATAAATTCATTATTTAGAATTTGAATCCCAGGGTCTGACGACATCACACACCATCCATTCTGCTGTATCATCAGCATTAACTTCTGAACATCGAGGAATTTTCGAAAGAATGTTTCTTAATTCCTCAAGTGATACGTCATCCTCATCTTCTCCTATCTCTTCCCTTTTCTTTTCAAAACCTTCTTTTTCCTTTTTAACCTTTTCCTTCTCTTCTTCAGTTGATTCTGAAAAATTCTGAAAGCGATTCGGGTAGTCGGAGTTCGGATAATTGGAGTTCTACTGTACAAATAAAATCTAGTATGATGATACCAGATTTCCACTGGTAGTATTCCGATACCGGGCATACTGAAGCACCTTAGTGCAAAAAAACATGCGCTTTCCTATTTATGGTGGCAGTTAAAAATAAATGAACTGATTTCAGATGATTCCGAAATTTACAAACATAGATGTAGGTTTCATTTAGTGCAATGAAATAAATATTGTTCAAGTTTTACAAATCTTAACTTACTTTTAGTTGCAAGAACAACGAAAGGACGATAATCATATTCTTGCTTTACATTCTTGCATATACTTGCTCTAGGGTTTCTATATTGTCATGTCTACAACAACAATAGAAAATCACATCCCTACTTTAGGAAAGTACCGTTTAGGAAAGCGCCGGTTTATCGAAGCAAGAGACGTGAGAAGAGTGCAATGCCCCGTCAGAATACGAACTCCAGACCAACTGACTGTCAATTAGGCGTGCTTCCCATTACAACAGGAAGGCACATGGTAAAAAGAGAGAAAATATCGTACATTCTTACCACTTATAGGGACATCGGGGAGGCGACTCTCAATCGCCAAATCACGGTGGTGACGTGTTATCATCCACCATGTTTTTTGTTTGAGCGCAGCTATAGATTTATTGGGCTTATCGAAGCAGGAAACAAGTATGCAATGCCCTCATCAGGTTTCGAACTTCGAACCCCCCCCCCCGATTGCCAGCCTGCTATGCTACCAGTTACACGACGAAGGCATGCGAGAAGAGGGCAGAAAATATGTTGTAACATTATCACCGTTTGGCTGCTATTCTAAAGGTACAAAATATTCCCTTTTTATATCAAACTGATACAGGGTAAATGCAGAGAGACAGTTAGAAGGGAGCGGAGGGGGCGGTCCGCCCTGTGCAGCACATTTCTAAAAACGGTATTTTTTTGCGTGAAGGGGATGATGTTATACGGGTTAGTCAGATAGATCGTCAAGAAAGGTGAAAAATATACGGAACTGAATTGAAAAGAAGAATTTTACTGTTCATAAAGTATTCAAAAATCACCATATGATTTCAAAAGCTATATATTTTTGCTGTGATTTTTTTATTCCATCGAAACTTTTGAATAAAAAATCCAAATATGAACTAAATTGTGGTCCGGGAGACATTCCTCGTTATAAAAAACGTGTTTCAAAATTTTATTTTCGTCATAGCTAGGGAAATCAAAACAGGGACATAGAAGATCAGTCTTTTTGAATTTTTGCAGTTTATTCTAAAATATAATCTTCGGAACTAAGTTTCGAATGATGTAATTCTAGTGTGAACTTTCCTCTCAATTGCTGTAAGTATTGCTAGTTGTAAGAAGAGTGTTTTAAATAAATTTCATAAAAGAAGTATTTAAGAACAGCAAATGTATATTCTGCATTTAAGAAATCTTTCTTTACTATATACATAACATGAGCAGGAGCAATTTAGTAAGCCCCTACAATAACAAAGATGGCTTTCCGAACAGAAAAGCAAGTAAAATAGTACTACAGTTTTAAATTGCTGGAATTAAAATTTTTCTTCAAAATAAACGCACAATTTTAATTTATTTTCCTACATGTCATTTTAACATTTTTTATATTCATTTGCTGTATATTGTAACATTTGTTTGTATATCAAGAAGGGTGACAAATTCAAGAGCCGGCAAACCCAGGGACCTCTGCGGGCGACAAAAGTTCTAGCTACGAAACTGAGTAAATAAGAACAGAATTATGCTCATTCAAAATCGGATGAACTATTTTCAATAACTCATTATAAAACGCTTAATACAGCTTCATAAATTTCTACGGAGCTTTCATTATGCATCTATATTAGCGGATGAAGTTCTTTTAATTATGGCACAGAGCTACAAGAAAACTTTAAGTGCAGTGTGCATTATGATAATTGTTTCATTGCTTTATTTAAACATTCTAAAATCGACAGCATTTTTTGTTGGATGTTATAAGTAAAATAAAAAATTTAAATGAATAAAATGAAATAAGAAAAAGTCATGTCACAATTCACACTACTTAAACAAATAACAGCTTGACAAAAACGCAGAATTCAGACTGCAACTAAAGTAATTCATTTTCTACTTCTCAGGTTCTATGGAACATGGTACATACCTAAAGGAAAGTCTTACAAAGCCACGAGCACTATGATAAACGAAATTTAGTTTCCTTCCATTGTTTTATTCAGAGATGATTGTTATCGAAAGTTTTTTTTTTCTTCCAGTGGCGGGAACAAGTCATCATAGACTTTGGCCACTACAGAAGCGGTGGTCACTTTATTATGGAGGCCCCCAATAGGTGGGTTACCTTTGCCTCCTTATGAAGAGGCGGACAGTTACAATTATGCCTTCTCCGGAATTCGAGCCCGGGTTCTTTGGTATCGCAATCGGCTTCCCTAACTACTATAACGTCTGGGCGTCTTGCTATTGAAAGTTGCATGTAAGGGTATTAGGCCCATTTCGAGAGGGAAGAAAAATCATTCTGTAAAGGCGTCTTGGAACGTAAACAGTTTCACTTCTCAGGCACAAAGCTTTAGCTGTGTTTCTTAATAAGTTGTCACTGTAGAACAAAATCAGTCAAAACTTACTAAATTAAATCATCTTTAATATTTTAGAAACCACACTTTACACTCTTAACAGGAATTTATCGATTTATTGCATGTAAAATGCAATAAAATGAAACAAGTACTACGCTACGTAATAATAACTTCCAGGGCGGATCCTTTGACCGCGCAGTTACAGGCTCTTACTAATCACTTTTCTGGATTATAACTGGATGATTATCAACATTAATTCATGAAATAAATCACAAAGCGAGTACAAAAATAAGCAAATTTTATGTAATACGAAACAACAATGCAAAAGCATTATAAATTTTTTTTACATTATTATTAACGAATACCGATCAAAAATAAGTTTAATTTTTTTAAATTAATTATCAAGACTCAATCTACTCCGACGTGATTATAAACAAAAATTAAACAGTATGAAACTAGTATTCTCGAAATTAGGAGCTAGAAAAACAATCAGGCAAATTTAAAGGGGATTTTTTTTTAGGGGGGTAAGTGTGTAAGATCTGTTTCTTCTATTCCACATAAACTAAACTAAATCCTGCAATGAACCTGGCGAATTCTCGCACAGGCGTGAATGAAATACCAACACAGAAGAAGGGTGAAAATAACCCTTTATTAATTCCAACTAATAACAGAAAGGCACGATCTTCGTGCTTTACAATAACACCGTCAACCTGCGGTGAAACTTAAATGTAGAATATAAATCAATTCAAAGTCTAATTAGAATAGTGCTGGATTAGCACGCTAAAGTATGGCTAACTTAGGTTGACTCGACAAAACCTAACAGGCGCGACAATTATCCGAAATGATCAAGGGACTCTAGCTTAACAGCGAGATAGCAACGAAACGTGCGCTGGCTAGCGAAAACACGCTCTGAATAAACTCAGAGATTCATCTGTCTAAATACTCACTTCGCTTAGCTTTAAATTTTCAGCCTGGCGAGGGGAAGTTGAGAAGTTTAGGAAAGATATCAAACTTAAAATAATTTGTTATGCAAAATAAGGGAAACCCTACAAGTGTTTAATAAAAAAAATGGCAAAACTACAAAGTAACTGTTAGGAAACAAAAGTAATCAAATTTAAATTCAAAATTTCAGGAAATGAAACCAAATTTATAATACCGAAAAAGAAAAGCAGATAATCCACGGAACTTTTGCAAAAAGTTCTGCAAAGGAATGAGAAACGATGGGATGAATTGATTTGAGTTGCTGGGTGATAGGTTGACAAAATGGAAACTAAAAATTTACGAACTGAGTTGAGTTGAGTAAACGTTGCCTATAAGAGTGAAAAATTAAA
The DNA here is from genome assembly GCF_044657685.1 of Stegodyphus dumicola. Classification (NCBI taxonomy): domain Eukaryota; kingdom Metazoa; phylum Arthropoda; class Arachnida; order Araneae; family Eresidae; genus Stegodyphus; species Stegodyphus dumicola. Next base: position 165,407,504 of record NC_140780.1, read on the forward strand.
CTAATAGAGAGTGTAATGGCAATGATTAAAATCTTTAATTTTGTTACAGAAAGTGTACATATATATATATATATATATATGTGTGTGTGTGTGTGTGTGTGTGTGTGTGTGATGATTTTAAAAAGGCGTAGGTGAAAACAGTGGAACTTTTAACAGCTTAGATACAGCGTAGATGACCGAGGAGACCGTAGTGGCTTGAAGGTGGCAGAGTGGAAAGCATGATGACGCAATTTAGCACAACGTATCTTGAAAAATCACAATATTTATTTTTTTTAAGTATGTCAAATCATCCTTTTTTCAGACAAGATGTTTCCTAATTATATTTGAATACAGAAGTTGCATTTTGAAGTATGACGTCGTCTTAAGCAATTAAGCAGCAGCATACATGAAAATCGTCTTGCCGGCATTAGAGCTTATGCGGAGAAGGGAGAGTGTCGTAGCAATTCAGAGGAAGAAGGTTGGGAAGCAGAAAAGTTTGAGTTCCGAATTTTGGTTTACAATTAATTTGATTGGACAAGAGGTATCTGCATTAAAACGTTACATAAGATAGAAAAATCTGAAACCTGTGAGAAGAGATGGATTTAGGGGCAGATTACCAAAACTTTTCCCTAATATACTCAATATCATGACTCTTGACAAATGGAAAACCTACCTAAAATGCACACTTTTTCATAACTACATCAAGTTTCAAAATCAACTTTTTAAACAAGTCAGAGGATTGCCAATGGGCTTACATTCCAGCACCTCGGATCTGTAATATCTTTTTATTTGTCAAAGAATTTAACTTCCAAAAAAATCTACAACCACAAGAGTTAAATTACTACAAACACACCTACAGATATATTGATGACCTTATTACAATTAATAATTTTGGTAAAATTGAACACTCCGAGATTTATTCGAATTGTCTCACACTTAATAAAACTAATAATTCACAAAATAGCATAGACTTTCTAAATCTTCAAATCATTAACTACAAAAAAATTTTACTTTTTGACAAAACAAGAAACTTCAATTTCAGTACTAACAAATTAATAAATTGGAACTCCAACATATCCAAAAAAGTAATTAACAATACTATAATTAATCAAATACAACGAATTAAAACTATATGCACAGATACAATAGATTTACAACGCGAAATTTTGATCCTTATCAAAATTCTCAAAAATAATCTAATTCCCTTTCAATTTATCAACCATTGCCTTAAAAGAGCAGGCGTTAAATACTCACTCTAAATCATTTAACTGATAGGGATATGATAATTTATTCCTAAACCTGAGAAGGCGGTATAAGTTGGATGACTGTCAGTTGGAAGATTTGTATATAGTGTAATTACTCAATTGTATATATTGTAAAAAACTAATTGTCTTCAGACATATACTGTTACTATACTGTTACTAAAAAAATGGGCCTATTTCATGATTTTAGACTGTCTATCAGCTCTTGGATAGTGAAAATGCCTTTTTCCTTTCTTAAATTCTTAATCATTGCGACACGACAATTAGCCAGAAATTAATTAATTTCCATTCACTAGTATTTTCAAAAAAATCTTAACAGACGGTCTCTCTCAGATAAGAACTCCACAAAATACATCCCTCAAGAATTCCAAGTCCCACCCACTACCATAAATTACTTCACCCAAGTCTTACCGACTGATATTATTCAAAGCCCCTACTGCCGCTAAGAATTTTCGGACACCCTACACTTCTGAGTCAGACACGAAGAGAACACTTTGCCAACTCCCCCACTAGAAAGAATGTAAGTTACTTAATACCTTTTCTGGCCTTTATATCTTCATGTACATTCACTGGTCTTATTTATATTATTTTCTATATTATTTTTATATTATTTTTATATTTTCTTTGATTTGTTTTTACAAAGTTTGCATTATTTATCTTTTCTTATAATCTTCTATGTTTATTTCAACTTTACTTTGAATTCGATTTCATAATGACAATTTCCAATGTTTAATTTCTACAAATAATATAGTACTCAAATGCATAAACATGAAAGTGTCGGGGACGGTTACTCGAGTTTTATAGGATTTCTCTACAGTAATTGATTTTTACTCCAAATTGAATTGACTAAAATGCTTCATAAGAATAAGTTCTTTGAGTATCAGCATTGGTTCATAATTCCTACTATTCGCGGAAATATTTGGCCTGACTAGAATTGCCGGTTTGGCTTTAACTTATAACTCGAGTAAAGACGAAACACTTTCGTATTTACGTATTTTTATCAGTTATTGTTCATTGAACGGGAGTTGGTTTGTTCCCCTTGAAAAGTAAACTAATTTCCGATCAATGACAATGACTACATGTTTTAACTTTTCCTTTTACAATTGAAATATTATTCTTCGTGATGATTTAACTCCAGTCCTCGTTAAAACATTATTAACATTTTGCTTTCAAATTACTTCAAAACATCTTTCAAAATATAACTTACCAGTATGGATGCACACTTTTAAAATAATTCTACTTTAATAAAACTTAGGAGATAATATAATCAATTAATCAATACTGTTTAGGAAATAAATTATTATTAACTAACTTTGCAGAAATTGCGCAAGTAATAATAACTTGTATTCGCACTAAATGGATTTAAGATCATACAACATTTAATATATATATATATATATATATATATATAGTGCCGATCGCTTGGAGCTGTGATGAAAACCAGATGCCGTGACGTCATTCTCTCTACGAGCTCCGAAGGCGCCAAGCAAAAATTAGGGAAATTACCGTTTTGAGATGATAGACGATTGACGTGGGAGCAGAGACGCTGCTTCTGTTCAAAAAGAACTTTGACGAATCATTACTTGTTTAATTCTCTTAAATGTTAAATTTATGTAATAATCGTTTGTCTAATTAAAATGTCTTTCGTTAATTAATTTGTTCATCGTTTAAAATCCCCACAAAAATTTTCTCAGAACTGGGATAGCAATTAAGCACTCGAAAGAACTCTAATTTTACCTGCTTTCCTGGATTAATACCGGTTAAGATTTACTGTTGCTGTGCTGGACTGTTTTACGATGTATAATGAACTGTGTTTCGAACAAAACCCTCGTCCAACTCCTAGGAATGTATGCTGATTTACCGGAACTGAAACCGCGTAATAGTGAGTAAATAGTGTGCAGCTCTATTAAAGAATGTGGAATAAATTTTAATAATACTGGATGTCATGTGTCAAGACGTGAATTGTGGCCAAAAATCCATCGGACTAACCGACACCATTTGTGATCCATTGGATGGTATGGAAGTACATTGTTTCGTTTCTGTTTCCGGATTATAGAGCCAGGAACATCGTGGATTACCATTATATGAAGTGAGTGATTTTCTCAATTTTATTAACGATGTTTCTAATTGATGTGCCGGGAATGGAAGATGTCCTGAAAAGTGAAAAAGCACATAATATAAAATTATTACACAAAATAATATTTAACGATGTGGGCGACAGAAATAATCGATAAAGGTTAAGACAATTTAGTAGTTTCTCTTTAGCAGAGAATAGTAAAGAACTTAATGAAAAACTAGAAAAAATCAAACAAGATTTTCAGGCTTATGAATTAATTTCCATTGCCAATGTTTTATGCATTGATAGCTCTGGCACACAAGATGACTTAGCAACCCGAATTGTTTCTTATCTGAATAATTTAGAATTGCTTAAAAATAATGTAATTTTAGAAGAAAGTGAAAACGAAAGTGAATAAGAGGGTGTGGATGGTGGGGATAAAAATGAAGTAGATGATAATGTTCGAGATGAAACGAAACTAAGAAACAATTCTGGTGCCACAGTGAGACAACTTCCTTCCCAATGTGCTAATGATAATATTCTTAGTACAATTGAAAACAAGTCGAATGTATTTCATAACTGTAGTATAAATGTTACTATTGAAGACATCAAATCTTTTGTTGCTCAATTTGATGGCCAAAGCCACGAAAATGTCAGTAGTTGGGTCGAAAGTTTTGAAGATGCAGCTACCATTCTTCAGTTAAATGATTTACAAAAACTGATTTTTGCTAAACGCCTGATGACAGGCAAAGCAAAACTATTTGTTCTTAGTGAACCAAAGTTGAACTCATGGCAAGTTTTTAAGAATGCCATTCTTGATGAATTCCGGTCCAGCTGCAATTCGGCCGAACTGCATGAGTTATTATCAAAACAAAAAATGAAGAGCAAGGAAACATTTGATGAGTTTTTTTTTTAAATATGAAAAGAATTGCTAAAAATGGTCAAATTGAAGATGTTGCTTTAATACGATATGTTATGGATGGTATACCAGGCTCCACGTTTAAAAAATCTTGCTTGTATGGGTCACAAACATTAACTGGTTTTAACCTTTTAACTGTCATGCCCGAGATTATCTCGGGCACAGCACTGGTGTTCGAAAATGTCACGCCCGAGTATTTCTCGGGGTAATTTTTTTTTGAGTGCATCGTATTGTCATACCCGAATATATATCGGGAGATGTTTATTTCGGCTACATTTGGTTTTTCCAATAAAAAAATTTGACAATTTGTGTACCCAAATCATCAAAATAACTTGACAGTTAAAGGGTTAAGAACAAATTGAAGCCTTATCAACAGATATGTGATGATGAAGAAAAGTCGCGAACGCCTAAAACAAAATCTGAAAGTAAACAAAAAATTGAATCTAGACATAAATATGACTCAAAAAAATTCTGTTAACCAAACAAAGCGTAACGTAACCGATAGTCGAGGAACAATTCCTGAAATTAAACGTAATACAACTTGTTTCAACTGCAGTGAGAGCGGTCATATTTCCAAACAATGTGTTCATAAAGATAAGGGAGTCAAGTGTTTTAAATGTAAAGAATTTGGGCACCGAAGTTTCGAATGCTCAAATACGGATTCGAAACCAGAAGTAGTATATTAGTAATATTGATGAATTATATTGATGTAGTTTATTAATTTTTGATATATATTGATGTAGTTTCGAAGTGGACCGATATTGATGTAGTTTCGAAGTGGACCGATATTGATGTAGTTTCGAAGTGGACCAAAGAAGTAAAAATTAATGATGTATATGTAACCGCGTTAATAGACACAGGAAGTCAAACTACTTTGTTACGTAGATCGACTTTTGATAAACTGAATATCGAAGGCCTCGTGCCCGTAAGTTCAACGCTGAGTGGGTTCGGTAAATGTCAAGTAAAACCTCTAGGTTTCTTTAAAGGCAATATTAAAATTAATGATTTCCAGTGTACTGCAGATATTTGTGTTGTAGACAACAATGTTATGACACATGAAGCCATTTTAGGCTTAAACGTAATATTAAAAGGTGAAATATTAATAAACGAAAATGGGGTTACCATTAAAAATAAGTCACAGAGTGTAGAGGAAGTAAATATTGTATCTGTTTTACCTGTTGACCTAGCTAGTAACGAAGACGAAATAAACATTGCACCTAGTGTTCCAAACTACTTTAAAGAGACTGTTCAACAGTTAGTTTCGAACTATATGCCACGTAAGACCAAATCTACGGACATACAGTTAAAAATATGCGTTAATAACGAACCAGTATCGCATCAACCGCGTAGATTACCGTTTGCGGAAAAGAAAATTGTTCAAACCCAAATATCCGAATGGCTAAAGTCAGGAATTATAGAACAATGTTCTTCGGAATATTCCAGCCCATTGGTCATCGTTAAAAAGAAAGACGGGACACCAAGAGTCTGCGTTGATTATCGTCGTTTAAACAAAGTTGTCGTAAAGGATAGATTTCCCCTTTCCCTGATTGAGGATATCCTAGACCGCCTTCAAGAAGCACGTGTTTTCAGCACTATTAATCTCAAAAATGGCTTTTTTCACGTGGACGTCGAAAAGGAAAGTCGGAAGTACACATCATTTGTTACGCATGAAGAACAGTACCAGTTTTTGAAAGTGCCGTTTGGGCTCTGTACTTCACCAGCTGTATTCCAGAGATTCATAAATACCATTTTTCGACCGTTAGTTAACGATGGCATCATTTTGCCGTACATGGACGATATCATCATTTTGTTCGCCTCATACGAAGAGGGAATCGAGAGGCTGAGTCAAGTTTTAAATCTAGCGAATGAATACGGGTTGGAAATAAATTTTAAAAAAAAACAGTTCTTAAAGAAACGAATTGACTTTTTAGGTCATGTCATATAAGAGGGTAAAATTTTCCCATCCACCTTCAAGACGCAAGCTGTTATAAATTTCCCTGAACCATCTAATTTAAAACAGATCCAAAGTTTTCTTGGACTGACAGGGTATTTCAGAAAATTTATTAATAAATACTCTATAATTGCCAAGCCACTTAGCGACCTGCTAAAAAAGGGTAATAAGTTCGAATTCGGTTAAGAACAAAAGATCGCATTCAATCGTTTGAAATCAGCGCTAGCTGAGAAACCTGTACTTGCAATTTATAACCCTCATTATGAAACCGAACTACACACAGACGCCAGCATAGAAGGATATGGGGCGATTCTAATGCAGAAACTCCCAGGTGCTAGCAGTTTTCACCCCACTTATTTTACGAGTAGGAAAACCTCTGATGCAGAGAAAAAGTACTCAAGTTACGAGTTGGAGGTTCTCGCGATCGTAGAAGCACTGAAAAAGTTCCGTGTTTACCTTTTGGGAATTCATTTAAGATAGTGACTGACTGTTCAGCATTTAAACGGACGATGGAAAAAAAAAAAAAAAAAGAGAGAGATTTAGCGACGCGTGTTGCTCGTTGGGCTCTGTTGTTAAAGGAATTCGATTTTGTTATAGAGCATCGTAAAGGTGTTAGAATGCCACATGTAGATGCTCTAAGTAGAGCTCCTGTAAACGTCTTATGTATTTCTTTTGAAAATATCTTACCTAAATTAAAACTTGCCCAAGAAAATGACACTGAAATAAAAACCATTAAGGAATTATTGAAAACCTCAAGTTATGAAAATTATTGTAATAGAAATGGCGTACTATACAAGTTTATTGACGGTAAAGAATTGATAGTCGTACCGGAAAGTATGCAGACTGAAATCATAAAAGATGCTCACGAGAAAGGGCACACCGGTATCAAACATACAGAGAAACACCTGGATGAATACTATTTCATTCCCAAACTTCGGCAGAAGATAGAAAACGTTATCGCCAATTGCGTTCATTGCATCTTAATAAATCGCAAAGCAGGGAAAAAGGAAGGATTTTTACATCCGAAATTCAAGGAGGACATTCCGTTGCATACCTATCATATCGATCACTTGGGTCCTCTGGAAAGTACCCATAAAAAACTACAAGCACATATTAGTAGTGGTCGACGCCTTTACTAAATTTACTTGGATTTATCCAACAAAATCCACGACGTCTGCCGAGGTGATAGCGAAGTTAGAGAATCAGAAGGTCATTTTTGGAAGCCCTTGTCAGATTATTTCTGATAGAGGAACGGCTTTCACATCCAGTGAGTTTTCTGACTACTGTGCTAAAGAAGATATTAAACATCATCTAATTACCACAGGCCTGCCGAGAGCAAATGGACAAGTCGAACGAATCAACCAAGTCATTATATCAGTCTTAGCGAAATTGTCCTTAAAAAAACCAACCGAATGGTATAAACACACACACGAAGTTCAGAGAACGCTTAACTCAACATATCAAAGAAGCATTAACACCACTTCATTCAAATTACTCTTCGGTACTAAAATGAACAGTAAGGGCACCGATCAGCTCAAAGAACTGATAGAAAGTGAGTTTCAACCTCAATTCGAGTCTCAAAGAGAAGAATTACGAAAGCAAGCCAAGAGGCAAATTTTCCAAGTCCAACAGGAAAAGAAAAAGACATATAATGCCAAAAAGAAGACAAGCACAGCCGTACAAAGTTGGTGACTTAGTGGAAATCAAAAGGACTCAATTCGGACCACACTTAAAATTAAGAGCGAAGTATTTCGGACCTTATAAGATCACGAAAGTTAAGGGTGGCAACGCCTATATATGCGTATCAATATGTATTTATATATACGTAGCTGCTAACTGCAATAATTTTTAAAAGAGAATAAACGGTGCATTGAAATATTCACAATTCTAGCTACGTTATGCTTTTCATTATACACTAAATTTACCGAAATCACATCCTAGCTTTTCAAGAAATTGGAACGGTATATTTAGCTAAACAGTATGCTTAGAAAATATCAAATTTTCAAAGAGCCGAAGAATATCATTTGAAAAGAATTTAATTTACCGAAAATTAGCCCTGCTTAAAGGAACTCCTAAAAATTTGCAAATAGTTTAATATTCTAAAAGATTATTATCTGAGAAAATTGAAAGTTATACAGCTGTCATAAAATTAGAGTAAAAACAGTTGTATTCTTTAAAAGAAAAGAAATGTTCTTCATTAAGAAATCTAAGGCAAGCTTAAGAATTAGGATCTTAATTTGACATTTAATGTCATAAAGTGTAAATTATGACTGAAAAATTACCATATGTGCTTATTAATTATAAATGAATGTAAGTGCAAGAATAACTTTAACTGAGGTTGGGATAAAAGCAATATTCTTCAAATTCAGAAACACTGCTAAACGAAACCCTGTCACTATCTCTTTTAAACTTTTAATTCTCGAAAATGTTGCTTTAAACAATAAAACTAATTTTGAAGAGTCATTAGGTTTTATTTGAAGCAGGAGACTTGGAAAATAAGCAATGTCCTCGCCGAGATTCGAACCTGGGCCTCTCGAATACGCGCAACACTTACGCAAAGCAATAAGCGTAAATATACGCTTCGTACTTTATACCACGAAGGTATGCTGGAAAGAGGGAGAAAATACTTTATAGTTTAATTTATAGAATAAATTATTTTTATAAACATAAATTAATTTATTCTGTTCTTCGATTAAATAAAACTCCCGTATTTTTTAGTATTGAAATAAACGTGTGACTAATCTTAGTCATATACCGTTAAAAATAGCTTTTGAGAATCTTCACAACGATATTTTTTTTGTTTTCACACTACATTAAGTAAATAAATAAAGGAAAATAATAAATAATAAATAAATAAGGTTTACAGATTTATCATCGAAACTTGATAACTAATCCAAATGTCATGATGGCTAATCATTTAACCAAACAGCAGAAAAGCTTACTTAACAAAATATATAAGAAAAAGCTATATATAAATAGATATAACTTGAGAAATCAATAATCACGCTAAAATATTCTGTTTATTATAATAACAATCATAAATGCATTTTATATTGATAAAAGTCATATGTCCTATTGTTCATGTGGGCTTTCGTCCCCCTGTGTGGACAATAATCACAGTGGAATTATTTTTGAGACCTTTTGTGATGTGCGTTATCGTCCAATGGGCTTTTATCCGGTCACCATACTTTAAAAGTGATTTCAAAAATATATTTTGAATCCAGGTGATTACTAAAGATGTTGAATAAAATTATGATAATTTTGAAAATTCTGAAAGGATTACATGTTCTATACGCAGTTTGTTTACCATATATGTTACTTGATATGGAATGCATAAGTAATACAAGAAAAGTAAATGCAATTGAATACTGATCATCATATTAAAGATAAAACTGACCATTTAATTTACACTATTCCTATGTTAAATATTATTAAACGGAGTACGTCCGTGTTTTATTCTAGACGAATTATCTGACCTTAAACAAAACAAAGTACCGTGTTATCTTTGCTTCTTGAAAGTTTTCCATTCCAACAAGTAAACACAAATCTAAAACAAACTTGAAATGCTTATTTAACCTGTATTTTCATTTCTCGGCAAAGAACTCGCTGCTAAAAGAAGATAATAGTAAAAGGAGTAAAAATGGGCTAATAAAAATCCTTCAGCCTCTTAGAATAGTTGAAAAAAAAAACTATGGAAACAAAATTGAAAGATTGCGAAAAATATTTAGAAAAACAACGTAGAAATAAATTAGAAATCTTGATTTTTCTAGAACATTTGATCTTTCATTCATGTCGCTGCTGCTTTATTTCTTTTTATTGTGATTAAACACTTACAGGGTTGAGTATAAAAGCACAGTAAGTTATTTATTGCAATTGCCTCTATCAGTAAAATACTATTCTAGAGTTAGAGACCGAAATTTATGCAATGCCAAATATGAAAACTGAATTCATAAATACAAATTACGTGTTATCAGTAATTAATTCAAAAAAATTCTCCGATGAGAGGCAACACCTCCTAATAGAAGAAAAGTCAGGACACTGACGCGAGAGGAAACTCTGACGTCACAGGTAGTCGTCCAACGAACCTGGCTCCTTCCAGCAAGCTCTGACGGCCAGAGGCGTAGTTAGGGTTTTCAGCGCCCGGGGACAACTGAAGATTTTTCGCCCCTTTCTGTGTGCCAAGAATGGAAAACATTTCATTCTAAAATTTCGTAACATCAATTTGGCGCCCCCTGAATGCTGCGCCAGAGGACAGGTGTCCCCCTTGCCCCACCCTAGCTACGCCACTGCTCATAGCCCCGCAGTACCCCGTAGTACCGATCGACGAACGTGCGGCGATTCCTTTCAATATTTATGTTAATTGTTCTCAAGATCTTATAATTTCATAGATCATTTTCGTCATTTCATTAAATAAATGTGCTGCAGCCACATTTCGTGGAAATCATGAAAACGATCCCAAAGCTCGTGTTTGAACTTTCCAACTGAACCTGAACTCAGAAATCAATGGATAAGAAGTTTGCGAAGCAAAGATGGCTACTAAGAATAAAGTAAGTTAGATTTTGCTACATTTTTATGTTTTTTAAGTCTTTACCAGTTTTTTTATTATTTTTAGTGATACATTTGTGGTATTTGTTTGCGTTATTAAATTTTAGTCTATTGATAAGAAGTTTATGGTTAATAGATTTAAGTCTCGCCAGTTTTAATTACATCAAAGAAATATTTTGCTTCAAAGCTAAAAATTTTAATCATGAAAATTGTAAAAATAACTTCTTCTTATTCATTATTTGGGTAAAGATAAATGTGGATGAAATAAAATTTCACATAACAGGAAGAATACTAGATTTAGTAGTTATATAAATTCCCAATTATTCCGAAATCGTCATAATTTATGTGCCAAATACAAGGGGCTAACAAATAATAATAGGTTTCATTTTAAAATTTTAGTATTGATTTATATAAATTTGGTATCAATGTATTTAACGTAACTGATTATGTTCGATACTCAGTGCTTGATACTGCTAATTATTTCTCAATGCTATAGATTTCTCTAAATCTAAATAAACTATAGTCATCATGATGAGCTTTTCAGATTCATGATGAGCATTATAAATCATGTAACGTCATCTTGATGAGTTTCAGTTATCATGTTGAGCATTAAAATTACTTAAACAATTATATATGTAATTGAAATTATACTACTGGCATTTTAATTTGTATTTAGTTATCAAAGTACTCATTTAAATCATAGGGTTCAGTGATTTCTGTTACTAAATATTAACATATAGGTAATTATTGAAATGACAATAAGTTAATTTTAAAATATCTTGTTTTATAGCTGTGTGACTTGCGCTTTTGAGGAGCTGAAGTGCTACTATTTCTCTGCCATGTTTGAAAAAAGATCAGTTTCCTAATGGCTCCTCCTACATGTCATCAATTTCTGCATCAAGAATCACCTGAAAAGCATCTAGAAGAAATATACCTGGAGAAAGTAAAAGAATCAAAAGAAGTTTAAAATCAAAAGAAAAGTATAATGATAAACGATCTTTTGAAAACTAAAGGGGGAATTCAATAATTGCCGAGCATATCAAATTTTAGAAAAATTTTGGATGACTCTGCATACTGAAAATGCTATTATGTTAAGTGACCCAGCTTCAGTAATTCTGAAATTAGCAGTAATAAATATGGACTTAATTGTACCTAATTATATTAAAAATGTGGCTATAACATCAGTCCGTAAATTTGCTTTCACCTTTTAGAATTAGTTTCTAGAAGTACTAAAGGAAGTTGAAATGCTTGTCTCATAATTTTCGAAGTGGAGAACATACTCAGAATTATATACAAATTCTGGATGATAGGCTTTCAAAATTGAAAATCACATTGCGGGAAAAATAATCTGAACTAAATTTTCAAAGCGAGTAGGTACACTAAATGTGAACAAAGAGAAATATTGATGTAATTCAGATTTGCTTATTTTTTGTAGTTTGTTAACTTTATCTCACCCCACATATATACAAGTTTTAAAGCCATTCATGTTAGATTGCTGTTCCCCACTCTCGTACTGTTCGTATAATTTGTCCCAATTTTTGTGTTACTCCCAATACTGGGCAATTTAATGACGGTTTTTTTAGGATGTGTTAAAAAAAAGGGCAAAGATTTAGAAGAAAATGATAAAACTGTAATTATTATAATGGATGAAGTGCATTTAAATTCATGTTTTTATTTGAAAGAAGGAAATTTGTGCGAAATGGCTTACAGTTGTGAAAATGCTGCAACAAGTGCTTATGTTTTTATGTTTCGCAGCTTATAATCACATTTCAAAGATGTGGCACATATCTTACCAGATAAATCATTAAACGCAGAGGATCTATAGCAATATCTTAAAAAATAATGATCGGTATAGAAAATATAGGGTGCAAAATTGTGGTTGTGGTCTGTGATAATAATTCAATAAATATAAAATTTTTACAGTAAAACTACTACTACTATACTAGGAACTGGTCATTATAACTTTGTTGATATTGACACGTACTGAGTATTTTATATTCAGATCACTTGTATATTCTTCATGCACTGCTTTGAAGCACTGGCGGTCCCTTCGTGGAGACCAAAACTTTCAGCGACTTACCATTAAGATTAATGGGTTTTGACACACTCGAATGTAAACATTTTGTAATTACGTCCTAAATATGCATATATATGTATAGATTTTTTTTTACTACTGTATTTCAGAGTCTTAAGTATGTGAAAAGAATACAGTTTTAAACATCATTTCATTATGAACGGAATTAAATGCTATAACTTTTCATAGAGCAGTTTTCTCAGAACAGTTTAATTTGAATGAAATATTTTCACAAGTCTTCGTTAACTGCATGAGAAAAAACTTTTAAGGTAATTCGATTTTATTCGGTTAAGGATTAAAAAAATTAAGATCAAAGTTTATTGTATTATTAATATTAAAATTATGCATTATTTCTTTTCCATTTATAGAGCTTCTTCCTAAAATACTTTCTCAAATTTGACATGATTTTTTAGCTTCTGAGGCATCTTTTAAATCGAAAATCTGAATCAATTTATAATTTATGCTCTGTTCGGCTCATTTCAAATTTCCTTTTTTTTAATAATGAAATATTTTAAATAGCGGTGATGATTTCCATGTACAGTACACTCCCGATTATCTGCGGAATTGGGTGGCGCGGCCGCCGCGGATAACAAAAATCGCGGATAATCAGAAAAAAAAGCTAAAAACGGGTATAGCAAAAGAAAAAGCAATCATTCCAACTTTGAAAAATCGTTTTCTATACAATAAAACGTAAAATAAACAGCAGAAAATGTTTAACTAATGTTTAATATTTTAGTACATCACTCAAAACTAACCTAAAATGCATTTTGTTAATGAAAACAGAAAAGTGCTTTGTATATTTACGAGAGGCGTCAAGGATACACAGAAAAATTAATACATATGTACTGTTTTAATACTGTAATGTATTATGTAATTACAAAAGCATAACTGTAAAACTACACCTTTTTGAAGAAATTAGTCATTTGTGTTTGCTTCTTGCTTTGGAAGCATTTTCTCTTGATCCGAGATTGCATTTTTCGTAGCATAAGTTTTTCGGCCAACTCTTGTTCTTCCAGATAGCTCAGCAATCCGTCGACTTGTTGCAAAGCCGCTTCGTGCGTCTTCCGCATCTGCACAGTGGGCTCTTCTTCGCCTTCACTTCGCTCTCCTTCATTCTCGGTCTCTTCCCTTGCTTTCTTCACAATTTCGTGATCTGTCAAGCGTTCGAAGCCAGGTTCGTTGACGTCACACTCCAAACACAATGTTTTCAGCATCGACGTTCTCACCACCCGGAACTGTTTTCACCATATCGGCAAGAGTTTCCGTGGGCGTGTCTACATCTTCATTCTCTTCTTCACAACTAAAAGGGATCAGGTTGTTGTTCGTTTCAACATTAGGGATGAGTTTTCTCCATGATTTTATGAGGGTTGACGGTTTCACTGAGTCCCATGCAGATGCAATATCGTAGATGCTGTCCAAGATTGTGTAGTGTTTCCAAAACTCTTTCAGATCATAACCTTTTTCAGTTTTGGTCATTAGCAGCTTGGTTTCGTATTTTCTCTTCATTGTTGCAATGACTCCTTGTTCATGGGTTGGATTAGCGGAGTAACGTTTGGGGGAAGAAACTTTGCAAAAATTTGTCCATCAGAAGACTTTAACACGCTTGTTGCTGGGTAAGAAGGTGCGTTGTCGATCAATAGCACAGCTTTTTCAGGCAGGTTTTTCGATTTAAGATGTTTATGCACTTGAAGAAAAACGATGTTTTCGAACCATTCTTGAAAAATGTTTCGTTTCATCCATCCTTTTTTTTTCGGTTAAAGTAATCAACGGGAAAATTTTCTATCCTTGTGCCTTTGAAAGATCTCGTTTTTTTTTTTTTTTTTTTTCCAATGACAACATGTCTAAGTTTATGTCCACCGGTAGCGTTACTGCAAGACATGATAGTGAGATGGTGATCCTTTCCTTGCTGCTTTTATGACCCGTCGCTTTACTTTCATTTTCGAATGCTAAAGTGCGAGTGGGAAGACATTTCCACAAAAGTCCCGATTCGTCGGCATTGTAAATTTGTTCAAAAGATAGCTCTATTTTTAAAACAAATTCTTCAAATTCATGCTGGAAATCGTCGGCTGCTTGTTGGTCACCACTAAGTTTCTCCTCATGAAGTCTAATTTCTCGAATTCCATGTCGCTGCTTAAAACGAGTCAACCAGCCAGAAGAGGCATCAAAATTTCCTTTCAGGCTTAACAACTCAAAAAATGTTTTTGCCTTCGCCGCAATGATAGGACCATTTACAGGAGTACCCTCTTTTCGAACTTGAGCTAACCACTCTGTCAATGCCGTGTCTAGCTCATCAAAGGTAGAACCCTGCATAGTTTTTGCGTTTTCATTGAGGAAGCACTGTCCGACATTGATGCAAAGTTCACCAGTTTGTCTTTTTGCTTTAGAATGTCACGCACTGTTGTTTCCGCGATTCCGTAATCCAATTCCATCTGCTGCCTTGTAGCGTTGTTTGCTACTTTGGAAATTAATTCTAGTTTTAGCGCAATCGTAAACACAACCTTCTTTCGTTTTCGACATTTTAAATCGGTAAAAAAAACACAAAACCAAAAAGCACAAGCACTGAACACAATAAAAGATAAGAAATTAACTCGGACCGGTTCGCAAACACTATCAGGCTTAAACTAACAATGGCGACTGGGAGGAAGTGGACGTGTCAGTAAGATTAAGACGAGAAAGGGCGGGTGAGCGGGCACTGCAAGGGTGAGTAAGAAATCACTTACTCATCAGAGGAGCCGAGGGGAAGGTTCCGAAAAGGCGTGGGATATTTTTGCCATAAATAAGCACGATGTTAGTAAATTTAACGTTTCGCTTAGTTTTGTGAACATTTTTATTTTCTTTGCTTCGCTTGTAAAAAAAAAAAAAAAAAACTTTGTGTGGCAGGCGCGAATAATCCGCCCCGCGGATAATCCGACCACGGATAATCCGACCGCGGATAATCGGGAGTCTACTGTAGTTAACTTTCTATGAATATTTCTGAAAGGGAATAAAAAGGATTATTTTTTTAATATTATTTAAAACCTGTAACTGAGTTATAAAATGTAAGGAAATAATTCTTTTAATGCTTATCAGATTTTTTTTACTCTTAATTTCAACAATGTATATTCTAAAAACTCTTCTTTACTACTTCCTTAATTACGCATCTCATAGAATTTGCTTTAGAATACCTTTTAACTGATTTCTTTCCAGTACGAACAATTCTTGCTTAAATACTAGTTTTACAAACGTATTTGTCAACAGAATTTCAGTATAAGGTTACAATTAAATGTTAAGTTTATTATATATTTAGATAATATTTATGATCATTATAAACTTAGATACATTAAATAATCAGATTTCTACACAGTTACTTTCACAGAAGTTTATGAATGAATAAATCCTACACTTCCAAATACATTTATAAATAATTTAATAAATATTTACGTTTAGTTTAATAGTTAATAGTTCTCTTATAATATAATAAATAATAGCTATCCATTTCACATTTAAACATTAACGTAACTGTCATCAGTTCACAATCTTGATTGCCTTACTCTGCATAATATTGCTTAATTTTTTAAATCAGTTAAAACAAC
This sequence comes from Stegodyphus dumicola, assembly GCF_044657685.1. Lineage (NCBI taxonomy): Eukaryota > Metazoa > Arthropoda > Arachnida > Araneae > Eresidae > Stegodyphus > Stegodyphus dumicola. Next base: position 165,423,862 of record NC_140780.1, read on the forward strand.
TAATTAATCTAAATTCAAAAATACTTGAAGTTTTCATACTGCGAGGTAATCCAGAAGGTAACAATATGCAAAGTATATTGATATACCTATTAATAATGTTGGTGATGCTTTTTTTTTTCATGTCTTGAAACTTTTTCGAAAATAGCAGACTACTGCTCAAGTATATGTATTGAATAATAAAGATTTTTCATTCATAATTTTGTATTACGTTTGTCATCAATTAAGCATGGTGCTAAATAAGATTTTAAAAAAGAGAGGCAGAACTTTATTTTTTTCATTTTTTATTTAACCCAAATTGTAAAACCAAACCCTTGATTTTTCAGTTATATTAAAATAAAATGATAATATGTGGATGAAAAAACGTGTATTTTATTTAAAACATTTTGGTGTTTGGAACATAAAAGTAGCGAATACTCTATCAAGGGTATCGAAAGACGTACAATTTTAGATAACTGTACGTCTTTCGATACGTCAAAATCGTCGTTGCAAGTTATCGAAAAGTAACCAAAATGTGATTTTTGAGTAAATGTTACTAAACTATAAAAATTTCTATTATCCATCTAGCAATAAATGTTTCTTTTACGCGGAAGTGTCTCGCTTTTCGATTTGTATGGAACTGTTGTGTGTGGAAATGCTATCAAAGAGCTGTCAAGGAAGCTCTGGGTGTAAACAAAAAAACACACGCCATCTGGAGACCAGAGCGTGGGAGCAGTGCTTCACTTGTAGTGCGGGATTGGCCCCTCCTTTTGTTTTTACCCCCATGGTGTCGTATAATTAACACTCAAGGATTTTTGGAAAATCATTTGAATATTTTTCTTTGCTTAATTTGAATAAGCCTGATAGCAAGTAACTTACAAGACTACGGTTTTAGCTTGGAAGAAACGGCTAAATTGTGTTGCAGGCAGAGACCAGTTACTTTTAAATTGGATACTTGTGCTTAGGTAAATGTTTTATATTTTTCTATATTTAAAAGATTAATTGATAATCCCTTACTTAACATAACATCAATAGGTGGTTTTATATATACTGGTGATGCTTTTCCATTGTTTGTTAAATGTATCTTTAAATGTTTTATAAATAAAAATACCTATCTTATAAAATGTTTATCAGTTGTGCACCTGTATTGTTTCAAATGACAATGGACAATCTTTTCAAGAATTTGCTTGATATTTATCCATATTACGGCAATATCATAATACATAAGCAATATTTTGTTTAAATAATTAATCCTCTGTGATCCAGGAATGAATTAATCCATTTTACATTATGTTCTATGGGGAAAATTGTTTTAGTTCGCGAATAGATTTTAACAACGTATTAAATTTATGAACCAGTTTTTTACTGTACTTCAATATCTGCTACATACTCTCTGTATATAGAACTAAATCTCACAAAATCTTTAAACATAAGAATGCTCGTTCATCGCTTTTTTTTTGGGGGGGGGGATCTGTTGACAGCATAATTTAAGAAGTTAAAACTTTAGAACATTTCTTTCCTGATAATGCTGATATTTTCCTATTTATATTTTCTTACAATTAACTTGCAAACAGAAAATCCTGAATGTAAACTTTACTGTCTGTTCTTCATGAGAATTTTTCACTTTTTATTTGGCCTGTTTTTTTTTTTTTTTTTCCTCCCCAAGTATATTTTTTCCAGAGGAAATGTATTGCTCTTTTCGCAGATTTTATAGTAAGATTTGACAAACTTTCTATTTGCATATATTTTTAATGTTGACTTCATATATGAAAAAACCAGAAAGATGATTCTAAGCTGATAACTGATGCAGACACTAGAGTTTAACTTTTGGAAAAGAAGCTTGAACAGTTTCATAGATAAATCAGTTGTATTCCAATATCAAGATATTTATAAATTTATAAAACAGTCTGTGACTACATCCTCAAAAAAAAAAAATGTCCATTAGTAGTTTGAAATACGTATTTACATTTAAAGATGTGTATATTGTTACGGATTTGGTACTTAAATAGCTAATATTAGTTGAATTATAAATTAAATTGTTTTATTCCCCCGTGCAGTGCAGCGCGTGATGAATATTAAAGGAAAGCTAAGCCGGAAAATTAAAAATACAAGAGCACGTGCATTTAACATTTAATAAATAAATAGCTCTTTTTGATTTCGAGAAAATTCCAGAAAATTCTCTCGCGCGATTTAAAATCTTATAAAAGGAGGAAAACCTCTCAATTCGTGGTAGTTAATTAGTTTGTTTAGAAAACTGCTCTTGTTGACTGTATCGAATTTGCGGATTAGCTTTCTCTAGCTGTTTTGAATTAAGTTCTGTTGAATGTTTGAGTAGTCAAGAGATAACTACTGTGAGATAGTGTAATACTGTACGAATATCTAAGGAAATTTAAGCATTTTGTGATAATAATAAATTTTTGTTCATTTTTCATCGGACTTGTGTATTCATTTGGTATCGAACCCGTACGCACGCAACAATATGTATTATTTCAATTAGCTGCTGCTTTTATGTTGTAAACTGACTGTTAATTAATGGTTTTAAATTATGTTAAAATGTGTTTTTGATCATTTTAATTTATCTTATGATGATAAATTCATTTGAAATGGCCAGAGCTTTATTGCTTAAAAACTCTGTAAACTATTTCAGATGTACAACTAGCATAATACAATTAAGTATATATACAGCTAAAATTATTGGTTTTACGGATTTAAGAGTAATTTTAAATTGCACTTTTTTTGACTTATTTGCTAAACAAGCTTCTAATATACTAATTTATTTAAATTTGAAAAATATAGTTGCATATAATAGTTAAAATTTAGTACATTTTTATATTATTTGATTTTAAAGGTAAATTATCGATTTGAAGAAAAATGAAATGATAAGCAGTAGTTTGTATGCAACTTTTGTATGAGTATTACAAAAAATAGCATTATGAATGGCAACTTTAAATATTGATTTCTGAGAGAGAGGTTACAAATTCCTTTCTGAGTTATTATTGCTGATTTTACCTTATTAACTGCTGCTGTTAAACCTTCCAGGATATGTTTGTCATTAGTTGGACATAAAGTCTATAAATAAACAAAAACAGAAAATTCTTAAATTCACGTAAAATGTTATCGTGTTAAGCTTTGAAGTAATTAAATTATTCATAATTTATAATAAGATATTTCTTCTTCTTATATAAAAACAATCATATATTTCGTAATGTTATATGTTACAATAAGGCATTTTTTCGTAAAAAATGTATATATTATAAAAATTAAACTATGCAAAATTATGGAAAGAGGTAACTTTTTCCCAGAAATTTTGGAAGTGTTACTTGATACCATATAAATCATAAAATAGAAAGAATAATTATAAATAGAAAATAGTATTCCTTAAGATCTTAAGGAAATACTTATCTTTTACAGAATACCTACAGTTCTTTTTTAAATTTAATTTCTGTTTATTAAGCAGGGAAGTAGATATTTTGATAGAAATTCAGCTATAGTCTAATAGCAACTGCCTTCATGCACAATGTGTTTGTTAGTAGATTTGTAGGAAGAAGTTGTTTTGTAGGTAACAATGCTTCCCTGTGAAGCAATTTTTTGAATTTAAAATAGTTTTTAGGGCAAACGTCTCTAGTTAACTATGAATATTATTTATTTTAGTTTTGAATATTAGATACAAAGTATAAATTTGTACCCTCTAATTTTGGTCAAGTAATTTGTAAAAATCTTATTATTATTTTTTTTCCCCTTAATATTGTTACGAAATGTTCAGGCGCGGTAAGATAGCTTCCCCGCAAAGCAGCTTTAGGATTGCCATAAAATGTCAAGGGAAGACAGGGTTGCCACACTTGGCTACAAAATTGGCGATATGCCATGGACGGATGGAGAACGTTTCTGGAACGAATTCTTACCGGTTTAGCCCAGAATGTTCTCGAACACAAGCCGAAAGCTATAATAAACCATGCTGGTCCGCAGTATCGAGAGTGTGCCTCGTCAAGAGGGCGAGTCAGATGCCTCGTCTGGAGTGCGAATTAGTTAGTATCGAGTTGGTGTCTCGTCTAGCGAGTCAATCCCTGCGGAGTCGATCGAGGTGACAGCCAGGCAGCGAGTGCCGAGTGGGTCGTCGAGTGCACCGAAGGAGTCTGTTAGTGTATCGCGGTTAGTGCTCTGTCGAGAGAGCGTGTTGAGCTCCGGGAACGACTAAACCGAGAAGTTGCGAGCTGTGCTCGTGTGTGTCATCGCGAGTTGTAGCGTGGAGAGTCTCGACAGTACGTGGAGTTCCGAGAACGACCAAGCAGAGTCGGGAGCTGCACTCTGGTGCTTTTCAGTGAAGCTGTCTCCACCGTGATAGCCTGATAACCTGAAGGCTGTGTCGCTGATCGTGTCAGCGTATTTATAGGAGTTCATCGACGACTGTAAAACGTGTTTTGGAGCTGTCCTGACAATACTGGCTAATAAAGTGTGTTTCGATACTTCATCAAGTGCTGTCGTCGTTATTCACTCTAAATCTACGAACCCCGCATGAACGTGAAGGAAGAAAATCACGTAACAAGTGGTGTCAGGAAAAGTAAAACGCAACAATATATTAAATTTTGAGAAATAGTAATCGTACAGTTTATAAACAACAAAAATATTGAATCTTGAAACAAAATCCATCCCAAGTATCTATATCAAATAGTGAAAGCAATGTTGAGTATTTTGTTTCGTTGCCCTCTCGGAGTATGGACTCAGACGACTACTCGTTACGTCACAATCCAGTGTCCTGACTTTCTCTTGTTAGGAGGTGTTGTCAGAGGCCACAGGGCTAAAACTAGGAAGTACTTGCAGTTTGCCTCGAGTTCTATACCGTATAGTAGAAGCTGCGTGCACGAAAGTTCTGCGGAATTTGTCATGTGTAACGTAAAATGCAGGTTATTTGCTCTTAAAAAATCTTTCAGGAAAGCATTCTTTCTCATAGGAACATAGTGTACTTTGCCATAAATGAATAAACCAATCTTAAAATCATTTCTTGTAAAAATTTCAAAATTAATAATTAACAATAAACAGTGAAATTAATTGCAACTAATAATTAACAAAAGCAGTGAAAAAATAAATTTACAATTTTCACAGTTGGGAGTAGGCAGAAATTAGTTGCATTTACAAAGGTAATAAAAAAAAAAAAAAAAAAAAAAAAAAAAAAAAAAAAACTAAGCCTAAGGAGGCAAGGAATTTTGCAATTGCAACAATGCTTGAATTCATCAGGTGCCCGGCTGTAATACTTTTCAATTTTTGAGATAATTCGTAGTTTTAGTTCGAACATACCACAGCCTCAAATCAAATGAGTGGATTTTTCTTTATTACAAAACTGAGTAATAATATCACCAGGAAACTCTATTATTCCTGCAACTTTTCTTTAAATATTTAGTAAAGTTGACGTTGATACTATTTACCACGTGTATACATCATTTCTCCAGTGAAAGATAAATGAAGCCCCTTTACTCTATCAAGAACATGATCGTTAGAAATGCAATAAACGTTCAAGTCACAAGAAAAGTAATAAAGACGTTATATATCGGATTTTAACGAAAGTTTCCTGCAGATATCGTCTCCGCAAACAGTTCGCATTGACGTATTTAATCGTATTTTGTCAAAGGACTTTTGGCACTTGAAAGACAGAGACTTGCTCTAGAACAGGGTGGGCAGACTTCTTCAGGCTGCGGGCTACTTCTAATTTTTTTCAAGACGTTGCGTTGCGGTACACCCAGTGGCGTAGGTAAGGTGAGTTGAAAAAAAGGTCTACAGTATTTATTATAACTTAATAATAAATACGGAATATGTAATTACCTACCTAACCCTACCTAAAAAAACTTACTCTTTTAAAACCGCGTTTAAAGCAAAACTCAAGATACAAACATAATATTAATATTCACAAATATGATAATTTCAAATGATGCAAGCAATTCAAAACACATTAAAAAATAAATCATTTTCATCTAAAGTTAGTTAAATTTATTAGAAGACTTAGTCTACATACTGTCCGACAATCTTGAATATCTCGGTATATATTTACTAACTGCTAATCTTGCATTCGATTCTAAGTGGTCGTCTGTGAGATGGGTACGATACGTTGCCTTAATTATATTCATCGTTGAAAATGGAGTTTCACACAAGTAATCAGAGCCAATGAACGATATTAAATGAAATGCAACTTTTTTTTTAATTAGGATAATTTACTTCGTCCATTAGATTTCAAAAGTTATTCTTAAGTTCTGAACTACGTGCTTTTAAAATCATGATATTTTGAAAAAGTAAAATTTCGTTCTCCTCGAGAGATAAGGAGAAATTCTAGTAAATTCTTGGAAACGTCTCTCAAATTCGGAGTGAAGTTTTATTATTTCATCATAATATTTCTCTTTGTTTAATGTACCTCCGTTGTTAAACAACTCGTCTGAAATATTTCTGAAATTCTTTAGTTCATTCTTCATCAACTGGGAAGATATTAGCTTTAACTTGTTTTTGAAAGTATTAAGAAATCCAATCAGTTCTACTATTTGTTTGAATTTTTTCCTTGCAATTGTAAGTTCAGATCATTAAGATGGCTTGTTATATCAACAGCAAAAGCTGAAGACTTCTTCCTTGAATTGAGTTCACCATTTTCATGAAGATTCCCATAACATGACGCATATTTAGAATTTTATAACAGAAGGCCTGTTGGTGAATAATGCAGTTATAAGAAAGGAAATGCGGTAAGTCATTGTCTCTGATACACATAGCCTAAAATCCATTGACTGTGCCGGTCATTGATGGGGCCCCCATCAGTTGCCATCGATACAACTTTATAAAACTGGAACTTTTTACTCCTATATATATTTTTTGAAGGCGCAGTAAACATCTTCACCTCCTGTTTTCTTCTTTAGAGGTAATAGCGTTAATAATTCTTCTTTTACTCTCATATCCATAAAAACACATTCTTATAAAAATGCAAAGTTGAGAAATATCCAGCATCTCCGTAGATTCCTCAAACTGCAAGGAAAAGCAAATACAGTTAGTAATCTCTTCGGTCAGCTGATCAGCCAGATTAGAATTCATCATTACAGCGCGTGACCGTTCTACGCGAAAGTTGTGCGTCTTTAATTGCGGAAATAATTTCATTTTTGTTCTTGAATGAATCAAGTGATGAATCGCTGGTTTCCAGAAATGCTTTTTTTATCATTTCTGCATCTGCGAAATTTTTCTTATATTTCACTAACACATGACTCGCACGAAAAGATGCAACTGTTGCAGCCTTAGATATAGTATTGGGTTTAATAAAATATGATTGTTGTCCCCGATTAATTGCAATTTAAATTATTTTAACTTTTGTTTACGCAATTCGCTTTTTAAATCTGTATCAATACTTCCATGCATGCTTTTAAAATGACTTTCAAAGCTTCCTTTTTTGGAAGTGCTACACTTGCATGACATATATAGCACACACATTTCGCATTCACCATTTTAAAGAAAAACTGTTCTTCCCATTCTGTATTAAAATTATATGTTTTCCTTTTCTTAACACTTGTTTTCGACATTGTACCCCTCTTTTAAAATATTGCAGATTACTATTTTTACAACAAAAAACACAAGTAACACAAAATTGTCAAGTTAATGTTTGAAGAACTTTAACGACAGCTAGACCGTGGAGCGTGGACTATTCAATGCAGCGAACATACGTAAACCGATGAATTTGTAACCGACGTATGAATTTAAGCGTCCTCGTGCGCTTCTAATAAAAGTACACTGCGAAAAGAAAAAAAAAAAAAAAAAGGAAGGGGGGGAGAACAGTTTTACATCTCCCGTTCTATTGGGCCGATTGACAAAATTCAACTTGCGTTTTTTATGTCTCGAAAGCGCGACTTAGGATATGTATTAGATTTATGTATGGCATTATTCTAATACAGGTCTTTTGACACAAAATCAGACCTTTTCTGAAATAATATACCAATTTTTTTTCACATTTCCATTCTAATACTCAAATTATGCCAAACTGCCATGTTTTGTAAAAATCGTACGAGTAGTTTTTAAAAAATTAGCTCTCAAAATGTTAGCTCCTCGATGTTAATTCAATTTGATATACATTTATTAATATCTCTTTTTTTATTAAACTTATCTGATTCTTCCTTTCATACTTCAAAATTTAGGTTCATTCCAAATAAAATTCGCTTATTTTTATGATACATTTTTAAAATTTGTATTTTTAAATAATTTTTATACATTTTTCGGAAAACATTTTGAATTATAACCTATAAAAGTTTTGCCATCATCTTAAAGTAGATGTATTTCTATGCAAAATTAGAGTTTATTACTCGAAATTTCCTAATTTCGTGAATGCGCTTTGAAATTTGGCATATTTATTATAAGCGATAATAACGAAAGTGGTTTACGTACTTTGTTAAAATTATATGAAAGTCGGAACGACGACTTTTTTTTTCCGCTCGTGGACAATGAAGAAAAAGGAAAGGAAAATAGTTTGCCATAAATTAAAAAAATTTGCCAAGATAAATTTTTGAATCGTAGAATCGAAATATGGGAAAAAAATCAGTATGTTATTTCAAAAAGAGTTCGATTTCGTGTCAAAATACCTATGTTAGAACAAAGCTATATATAAATCTTATATATATCCTAAGTCGAGCTTTCGAGCCATGGAAAACTCAATTTGAGTTTCGTCAATCGGCCCAGTAGAACGAGAGATATAGAACTGTCCTCTCTCCCCCTTTTTTTTTTTTCGCAGTGTATATGTGTCATCTACACATTCATCAAATTAATTGCTTAAGTAAACACAGTCGCATCGATTGTGAAAGCTGATTTTTCAGTCTAGCTGACGTCGGTGTTCCATAAAAATGTTTCTTTTGGTATGCGCGTGTTAAGTCTTAGTAAAGGCGGTCACCCCAATACTATGTCTTGGTGGTCCACCCGTCGATCGCGATCGACTTAATGCCAACCCTTGCTCTAGAGCAATGTCTTGTGAATTTTTTTTAAAATATCGTTATCACTAAGTACAAGGTGTCTGAAATGGAGCTATCACGCTAGCAGATTAGAAACATCACTTCCTTTCAGTTGTCTTGAAAAAAAAAATCACCTATAGAATGTCACCAAATCATATGTACAGTTTTAGGTACTAATGTTGTATCATATGACACTGTGAAGGTTTGGTACAGAAAGTTCAAAAAGAAGGACTATGACATTCAAGAAGCAGAGCGCTCTGGCCGGCCTACTGATGTTGATGAGGCCCGCCTGCGAGAACTTGTGGAAGAAGATCTGTAAGCAATCACTCGAGAGCTTGCTATGGAGTTAGACGTTAGTGCCATGTCCATTAACCGCTTTTTGCATCGCATATAAAATTCTAAACCGAATCGTCACTTGTGCTGAAAAATGGGTTTACTTAATCAACATTGGCCGAAAAATGGGTTGGTCTGCACCTGGTGAGCCCGTCGGCAGCGCGCAAAGCATAATTTAACTAACAAACAGATCATGCTTTTTATCTGGTGGGATTTCCTTGGTATTATCCACAAAGAGTATCTGGGAAAGGGTAAATCTCTCGATAATAAGGTATACAGCGAGATGCTAGACCACATGTGTCTTCATTTGGCGGCTGGACTCTGTACGAACTTGAATGGGATCTTTTGCCACACACACTATATAGTCCGGACATCGCTCCTTTGGACTTCTACCTTTCTTCATTAACTTTCTTTAACATCTGCAGCTATATCTTACTGGTGTTATCTTTCGTTCTGCACAGGACATCCGAAATGAAGTTGTTCTGTGTTTGGACTTGTGGCCACCAAGTTTCTGGGTCAAAGACTTTGAAAACCTACCAAAACGTTGGCAGAAAATCATAGATTTGGGTGGTGATTGCTATTCGCACTAAAGGCACCTGTTCTCATGTTTTTTTTTTTTTTTTTTTTTTTTTTTTTTTTTTTTTTTTTTTTGCTACCTTTATTAAAAAGTTTCTTGGCGGAAAACTTTCGTTACAACCAAATATATTTTTCCCGAAATGGTAACAGAAAAATGCGCCCTCCCCCGGGATTCGAACCACAGACCTTCTAAATGCCCGTTGGACGTCCCAACCGAAATGAAAGCACACACTGGAAGGCAGTATCTCTTTACATTGCCCCTCACTTGAAACGCCATCAACTAAATTCAATTGGTGAAAAATTACCATTTTCAAAATATTAGCTCAGATGCTCCTATAGAGTCTATTATATTTTTCTAAAGCCGATAACGTGGAAATCAAATGTTTCCTTACCAAAATTTGAACACGAATTTTGCAGTTGCTAGCTGGATGTGCTAACCGTTCACACCGCAAAAGCACGCAAGGGAGAATATACTCTTACGTTTCTTACAAAATACTCATGCGTTTGAAGGGGAATTGATATTCTTGTTGCGAGCTCAAGAAACGATAAAATTTAAAGTTTGCCCGTTCAGATATCCGAAAATTTATCACTTTGTGCTTTAATGATTGTGAAAGGGAAAATATAATGGAAGATTATAAGTTATTGCGCAGAAAAAGTGTATGATGTTACGGGGTGGATGGGGGGTAACCAACATTCCTGCATTTATATTTAATATTTTTATTCTCGTTTTCCTGTTTTATAATAAAATTTTGTGTGGTGCATTCGTTTTTTCGTTTATGGTTGTACTTTTATGAAATATATATACTCCATAGTTTAAATTCCCTAGCGCAAAGGTTGTTTGAACTGGTTTCTTTTACTTGGCAGAGTAACTTAATTTATTCACCCACAGACAGTTTCCATTTATTTTACCATTTCATTTCACTCTGATGATTTTTATTGATTTCTATTTTTTTATTTATTTATGATTAATTTTATTTGTTATTATATATTTATATAGCTTTTAATAATTTATTTACTTTAACTACTCATTACTGATTGCTTTATTATGCAATTTTCAACTATTCATGGTAGCCTTCCACAGGGTTTCTGCAAATTTCATTTCAGAAATTAATACCTGATGTGCATGCTTAGCTATGCTGCTTCTTCCCATACCGCATCTTCTTAGTTGTTCCATCAAAAATAAAATAAATAAATAAGTAATAAATAAATAAATAAGTTACACGAGGAAAAAACCACGAAAACGTCAGGCAGCCAGCCCATTTGCTTGAAATCAGACCCAGGCCAAACTATCTGTATTTAGCTCCTTTACCGCTCTGCCACTGACGTGCTGCAATTTGTGGACAATCATTATTGAATTACGATAATTACCTCCAAATGATCGCTGAAGTCAGCAAAAGATATAATACGTTATTCAGTCATCAACAGCATACAGCTCGGAGTAGCTGAACTCTTCTCAATGGCATAGCAAATAATACTCAGAAATAAGATGAAACATTTGTGAGCACAATGTCACAAATCAAGAATGTCACAAACTTGAGAAAATGTTCGCATACTCTATGTCAAACCAAGAATTAACTGTTAGCTACCAATTACTCTCGCTGAAAATTCGACTACAATCATCAGTTCTCTGTACTCGTTTCAAAACGTACCTCGATAAACTGTAAATAATAGCAAATGCCGTATACTATAAACTAGAATATCTGTGTAACAAAAGTAAATACAGTCGAGTTTAACTGATAAATTATTCACTTTAAGAAATTAATGCATTATATAAAATAACCAAAAAGTGTACTAAGGTAATGCAAAATATAGTGCGTGCAGTAATATACTCTTTTTGTTATATCTAGGAAAGTAAGGAATTTTGACATTTTAGATTAGTCTGCAAGAGATGAATGAAAAATAAAGAAAACTTTCTGCATTGTACATTGTAATGTATATCGTCGGTACATGATAATGCACAGTACAGAAAAAAGAAATAGTAGAAATAATTTTCCTGCCTTTCCCGAGACAGTAATGAAGGAGAATCAACGGATTAGGAGAATCAACAGATTAGGAGAATCAACAGATTAGGAGAATCAACAGATTAGGAGAATCAACAGATTAGTAGAATCATAATGGAAGCAAATTTAATGAGAAAATGTAACTGCGGAAACAAATGGAAAAAAAAAATGCCAAATAACTCTGACTACTAATAGCCGCTATATATGAACAAAATTTTCAGACAACAAGCAAGGTGTAAGCATATAGAAACACGTGAATCTGAGGGTAACCTGAAATTCGCGATCCCACATGAAGTTCCGTAGTAACCATTTTCATTCCCGTATTTGGTTACATAAGTCCGAAACGAACATGCAAATACCCATAATCGTGATTACTGTGCAAAAACAACAAAGCGATGAAAAACGTAATGTCATTAACGAGAGATAAAAATAATGAGGACTGGGATGTTTGAACCTCTGTCGTTCACTATGCAAGGCTTATTGCCATTTAAGGTGCATTTCAAATTTAAATATCTCTCTACTTTTGAACAATTGTTGTAAACATGGAACACGCACTTTTGAGCTATTATATTTTCTTTCGTGTTTTATTTCTCGTCTTTGTACCTCAAAATGTCACTTGCGCCCATACACTTCTATGCAAAAGAATTCTTGTCGTATTGTGATCTAACATTCCTTAAAGTTATTTCCATGAGTTCTAAATCTACCTCTATAAGAGTTTAACTTAGCCGTTTAATTCTTAGGTTACAGCTCTATAACTTAATGGTTTAAAAAGGATTCTATTTTAATTGCAAGCGTTAGGAAATTTTAATCTTTAGTCAAGCTGTAAATAAATTATCCATTATTGCTAGAGTGTTTGTTGTTAATGAAGCGTTCAGTTTGGATATAACTTGAGTGAGCACTTGAATTTTATTGCGCCCTTGAGTGAACTCTTGTTCAGCTTGAATAGAACTTGAGGGAATACACTACTCTAGGATTGTACGACTACGAAAGCTCGACATTGCGATTCTGAGTGCTGAGAATTGAAGGTAAAGAAATATTCAATAAAAAATTTAATTTAAGGAGAAAAAAAAATTCTTTAAGATCTTCATTATTATTAATTAATTAATTAAAGAAAACAGAAACGTGTTAGGAGAAATATCGTTGCTGAAGCTGTTCGCTGAACCTCCTCGTCTGGAATCTGGGAATCCGGGCGACAGGCGGCCAATTGTGAAATGATCCCCTGTTTGTTAAAAGAGCAGCTGCCCTTGCCTTAACCGTGTCTAATCAATCGCGGTTTCTTCCCGCGTGTTCAATAGGAGCAGTGATTGGAAATGCAAACATTCCGGACGCCAATATGCTCGCTGGACCCTTTTATGATACATTATCTGCGTCTCCCTCCTTTCACTATTCATATTTCAATGTCCTCCATAAAGCTCTTTTTCTTTTGGGGGGGGGGTCCCTATCTCATCGTTTTCATTATTATTTGAAGATTCTCACAAATTGTGTAGCTTCTTTAGAGTTATCTTTTCGGCTTGAATAAACTCTGCGTGCCAGAAACCACGTAATATTTTTTTTTTTAAACTCTCTAATAATTTCGTATTTAATGTTTCCATGCTAAAGCATGTTGTAAAAGTGTTTCATTTTCCAGAAATTGCTGTTTTACTTACGAAAATGTATGATGTACAGATGCATATAGCTACTCAGACCTTTTTGCAGCCAACATTTAACAGCGCAAAAGATACCTAGAACAGCTTAACTTTACTTGAGATTCTAACAGCGTCAGCTGTCTTCGGAAGAGCCACTCACTTTTACTGTCGTACAAATTTAAACTAATTTAATTTTTTATCCCTGTAACATTAAGCTAAATATAATAGCATGCATTATGAAGTCTGTAGTAAAACGTAACTTCGAAAGTCATGCTGTTTAAATTATGTTCGAGACTGGATTGGATCTACCAGCTTTTTAGATTCCCGTTGTCTATGCTATAATTTTGATTTGTACTAAAAACTAAAATAGATATTTGTAGCTATTATGGGGTGGACTTAACTCAGCTTACTCAACTTTATTATCTCCGGCACATCTAATTGGATCTTTTTGGATGTAATTCAAAAACCACTCAGGAAATAAAATAAAGAGCAGAAGTTATTCTACGATTTGTGGTAAGTTTTGGAGCAAAACTAAAAAGGGTTATGTATTCTTGTGCTTCGTTGCTTGCGGGAAGTTAGATCAAATGAGCTGTAAAATTTAAATTTAATAAAAAATAAATCAGTCTTGAATTTAAAGCTACAGCCAACTAACTCTCACTTATTGAAACCATCAGACAAGAAATAAACTAGTAGCTACAGAATAGTTCACGCCTGTTCATCATCTACCTACTTCTGTGTTTCATATTTACGTAACTTAATATCAAAAAGAGCTGTATACTACATGCTATTCTGAGGTGTGACATTCGAGGAAAAGTGAAGATCACTTTCAAGGAAAACAATCGTTTTGCAAACGAAAACAAGATTTCAGAATGTTAAAAATAATAGGGAAATACCATTAGAGATCTCTGAAAATGTAAGACTGCTTTCGGGGCAAATATGTTGCTCAAGATGTAACTGGAAAGAAAGAAAAAAAAAATCAACAACTATTCTGTTAAAGAAATAGCAGGTTTATTACCTAATCATAACATATACAACTACATCTTCACTAAAATTAATATACTACGAAGATACTATGAAAACTCTAAAATGTTCTTTTACAAAGTGAGTCTAGTATATCAAAAGAAATTCAATGGTATTCATAAATACTGTTATATCCTCGTTCTTTGGTATCATATTTCATTTAATTGATTTTAATAGCAAATCCTATTTTTACGTTTTTTTTAAATTCATTTATAGAAACGGGGAAAATCAGCCACGCTCTGGCCAGAATTCGAAACACAGATCTTCCAGCTGCTTGAGGGATGTGCTAATCACTTATCCTATGGGGGGCACGCATAAGAGAAAGTAATTCTTTACGTTTGGCGCCACTTATGCTGTGACTTGAGAAAAGGCAGGAGGCTAATTCGACCAGATCCAAAAGGTGACTGTCGAGCGTCACTACAGAGACTGTTGGGTTTTTTGAAGCTAAGAAACATTAAAAATTAACTGTACTCTAGCCAGGATTTTAATTACGAATCCTCCAGTCGCTAACTGGACGTTCCAACACGAGAGACCATGAAGAAGAGTGCGACGATTCCTTTCATGTTAGCATTTTTATACATTTTAGTACACTAATATTTTTTAGTGAATAATCATGCTGTCCTTTCGCAGGAACATTTGTATTTTAGGTTTCCAGAAACAAGCTTTCTATGTAGTTTAAGATAAATCGTCAAAAAGAGCACATATTATAAAATGAGAAAAGTCGAAAATGCAGATTGTTATAAATTTTTATTTCTGCTTTCTGCGGAACGCCTTTGAAATAGCTCCTTCTTGAACTGGCATAAATGATTCAAAATATTATAACCTTTACATTTTGTGGTTTAAGGACCACACATTTACGTTAAAATGTCTCATGTAACTTAAGTATATATGCTCAGATTTAACCCTCAAACTAGACGCATAGATTGCTTCTTGTAGTTCTGAGACTTTTGCTTGCGGGTTAGTTAGTTTTGGCAATGGCTCTTTGCATGAGAAGGAGCTTATTTTCATGACAGATCTTCTGCGACAAATTGGATCGCACTGAAACAGCAGGCAAGAACATAAAAGGAAAACTTTGCATCTCATCTGTTTCGCATGGCATCTAACAGAAATTTTAATTGGATTATTTGATTACGGCAAAATATATCACAGATACCTGCCAAAGATATCATGGATATCGTGGAGGAACTTTCTAATTTAACACCGGAGGGAGAAGCATTCGTCAAGTTTTATTTATTTACTCCTTCACCTCTTTATGCTTGTTTGATATAATTAGCAAAATTATTTCAAATAAAAGATATATGTGAAATGGGTAAAATAAAGCATGTAAATTCTACTTTAAAAAAATCAAATTTAATAGTTTTCTTGATTATTTATTTAACTTTTAACGTAAGGCCTTTTTTTTTTTTTTTTTTTTTTTGTTGTTGTTGTTGTTGTTTTTGTTGTTATTGAAGAAAAGAACATGAAGAATAAGGTCCTAAGCCTGATCAGGATAGAGTTTTATTCAAAACCTACAGCAATATAAGTTTACCCCCCTTTTCATGGCCTAATTTTAAATTTTATATTATGTATAAAATAAGGTAAACGTCGTTAAATAAAACAATGCAGTAAGCTATTTTAATTAATTAATTAATTCTTTTGTATAGAGTGCGTATGAAAAATCACTATTTTATTCCAGAAACTTCGAGAAAATTCTTCGGGCAATACTTTGAGAAAGAGTCTCTTATACCAGATGATTTAGTGTGCCACGAGTGAATACGTTGGATCATATGCCGAAGGACTTAACTGTCACTGCATATATATTACTGACTACCATGAAGAATGCATACGGAGTCATCGGACAACTAACTGATACTAGTTTAAGTTCATTATACACTGAAACCTCGATTCTCGAGTATAATTCGTTCCCGAAGACTGTTCAGCATCTCGAAGTTCGCAATCCAAAGATACTTTCCTGTTATAAATTAATGTAAAATAAATGAACTGGACCACAGATGATTGCTTATTTGAACAAAAGCATTTTGTGCACAAACTGATAGCTTAAAACCAATGGAAATTATTAAATCTTTGCTCCCCCCCAAAAAAAAACAACTTAAATGAGATATTAAATAGACTAAATAGATGAAAATTTAATTTTAATGTAACTGTATGCGAAAGTGAGGAGATGGCATAAGTGGAAAGTGATAAGGAAGAAAAACGAGAAAGATGTTATAGTTTGCATGAAGAATTTTACTCCATAAAAGCATCAGGTAACTAACTTCCTTTCTGGGACATTCTTTCATTCCTTATTTTCCTTTTCTCTTAACTTCCTGACTCTGCTTGAGCCTCACTTCACCTGAGTTTCATCTAAAATTTATCCAATATAAATTTGTTGTCTACATTTTAAAATATTTCTAAAGTGAAATATGGCAATGTCATTAAAATGTTTTTGCTATACTACTGTTTTATCAGGATGATATCGTTGGATGAAAACTTTGCCTCTTAACTTCACTTTGTACAAATTTTACGGGTCAAAGAACTATTATCATAATTTCCTTCTTCTCTTTCGGAAGACATATCGTCCATAATCTCTTCTTTTTAACTACTTTTGAAAGCTCATTTGCATTGGCTTTTGGTAACTCTTTCATGTCTTCATTGTTGACGTTCATAGCCATGCTTTTTGCTTAGCGACGCAGTATCACAAGTTAAGAAAAAAAAAAATTTTTTTTAATCTGTCTCTGCCTGCCAGGCCTAATCCATAGTCCGGTCAGTCACTTCCTACCAGGCTTTGTTAATTAGTCATTAAAATGATATTTCAAGAAGACCTTGAATGTTAATTCTGTGCCATCGCCTCAAAAAATCATTTTTTTTTTTTTTTTTTTTCCCTAACCTGACTGTTCGTAGCTTGAGACATCATTCATCAACCGAGATGATTTTTGTTCAGATAATTTGCTCATGAACCAAATTCTTCATCCCGTCGTTCTTGACCCGAGATTTCATTTCATTCCAATAAATTAAAAGGTTATGTTAAAGGACAATATTTGACCTAGTGAGACATGTTTCAGTTCTATAGATTTTAGTTTGTACAACGTGATTTTTTTAGTGTGTAAGGTATATTTTAATTTTATAATAGTTATTTTAATTTAGTTCACATTTTCTGTATTACCTCGTTTCAACTTACAACTCCCTACCAGAAGGAGTTTTTAGAAACGCGGTGAATGCAAATGAGGAAGGCATTAAGGAAAAGTTCAATTGACTTGGGAGAATTAGGAATCCTGAATAGCCCGCGTTTGCTTTTGGGCTACGACTCTGCAAGCTGTTGTTACGCTCGGTCTTATTATGTGCCTTTTGATAGTTCGCCGGCTAGTTCAAGATTACGGGCCAACTATAGTAGAATTGTGTTAGCTACGGCTAAATCTTTTAGTTAGATTAGTTAGTTCTTATTTCTTACTTTTTCTAAGTCCAAGTGGAGGCTTTGTTGTAAGCCCAAGGAAAGAGGCCAACTGTTAATCTTATTTTGAGGGAATAAAGAGTAATTAACCTTTCTTGAGTTTACGCTTATTGTTCTTTGAACTAAGCGATAATTCGCTTAACAGTTAGCTAGGTTCCTCGACACTTAATTTAACAGAATAAAAGTGAGGAACTCTATAAGCGATTATTTCAAGATATATATGTTTCAGAGTAAAAAGCTATTTTCTCATTTACATTTATAGATATTTCCTTAATCTTAAATTTGTTGGCTGTGCATACATTATTTCCATATTTTCGTGCCTTAATTTTTTTCAGTTGGCATCATTCACTATTTGACAGCATCGCTTTCATAAAGCATAGTGCTAAATCGAAGTAAGTAATCTGTGTATGTTTAAAATAACACCTTAAATGAATTTTCTCATGATCTGGGGGGGGATGATACTGTTCTCGTCTTACATCAATTTTCTTTCTCATTGTTTCCAATTTGCCGTAATCAAATTATTCAATATAACTGACTCCAGTCCTTTTCCATAATTCAGCATATTTATAAACCTGATTTTATTTTGATCAATTTTTTCAATAAATAAGTTGCATGTGCATTTAAAATTTTGCCTTTTTCACATCCAAATGCTGCTCTCTAGCATGTTCTTAGTTACGTGAACTTGTTCAAATCAAAAACAAGAAATTACACTAAAACAGAAATGTTGATGCAAAATATTGTTTAAAACATATCGGCAGTCGTCCCGGACAATATAATGATTAGCGGATGCTGACTGTTAGTTCAAATCCCAGGCTCCGATTTCAAATCCCGCTAAGGTTTGAAAGTTGCTGTGCTTTTCCCATCTTCTCTCAGCTTGGGAAAAGTTCTTGGTGAAAAGACAGTTAAAAGAATGCTGGGGCCGACCATTTCCCAAATTTCTCCAGAACAAATCTCAGGTCATTAAAATAAAATTGCCTAACGAATAATGTATGAAACTTCTAGCAGACATTTTCAAAAGCGTCAAAATGTCCTACTTTAAAGGCGAAGGTAAAAATTATGACATTAATTTTGAGTTGTTGGAAGGTTTAATATTAATTTATATTTATAATTTAATTTCTTTTAATAAACTATATTATTTACCTAAATTGCAGCGTATATATTTATTCCATTTTTACTGATATCCATTTCTTTTAGTAAATATGCATTAACTCTTTAATTTAAAATGTTATTTATACTTTAGCAGCCTTATTCCACTACTTGAGCTTTAACACAGTTGAAAACATTTTGAATGATGCATAATGAAAATTTTTTTCAATCATATTTTGCAAATATTTTGGGCTAACAAATCTTCTGAAAATAGCTGTTATAATCTGAGGTTTTTCTACAGTCATGTCTTTTCAGATTCCGAGATAAATTAAAGCTATAAGTTGATCACATTCTAGAGAAACTTCCAGTATCTCCGTAGTTTAAAAAAAAATTGTAGGTATTTAAAATGAAAGGGGAAATATGTAGAACTTTCTTGAGCGCGCTCAGTTTAGGTTAACTGTAAAAATTGCAAGGCATTTATTGAAAGATACTACGTAAAATTCTAAGTTACGCAAAAAGAAATCATAAAGGTCTATCCGCTATGAAGCGTTTAAGAATCCCATTTACTTATTTCATCAAAACACAATAACTCTGAGAAGGAGCTAAGGATTAATCGCCCCCTTCAAATGGCATAGTTTTGAATTACACCCCGCCGGTATATGCTCAAAAATAAAAAGGTATAGGTCCCGAGAATCTGTAACCGAGCGCTTTTCTTTTCCCACTGCTCTTCGTCCAGGTTAGAGATATAGGGATGGCTGTGCAGAGCTATTCTTAATTCATGTAAGCAGAAAAATTCGGAAACCTTCCACCTGGTTTCAGATTGTTCGCACGTGCAGAGGAGCCCGCAGGTGAGAAGCCACCGGAAAATTGGCCTGTCACGGTGGGCTATTGAAAGGCCTTTTAGCGCCCCCTCTTGTTGATTTGTGGCGTCTGTATGAATGCAAGAACTTCGCTCACGCCTTTAGTGGAACCCTGAAGAATCCCTCTTCACGCTATGCCGGGTTGGATCAATTACTCTAAAGCGAGATTCCGCTTATGTAATAGCCAACGATGCTCAGAGCTGCCAACCGCCTAATGTGAAAAATACACAAGGAAATCCGTAGCTTATTTTAACATGACGTTCTCCTGCCCTCAGATAGTACTGAAATTGAATACAGTACCCAACGAATAAGTTAGCGATTGGGCTCGGGAGTGTTTGTTAGCGAACCGTTGATATACGTTACCATAAACTTTCGCTTCTGTTGCTTTTATGAATTCTTTGATATTTTGCGAAGGTTGGATCCAGTGCAAATGGAGTGAACATGAATCTGAATCTTGATAATCAATTTGACAATATTGACATTTGGTAACATAATGGCTATGAAATTATTAGGTGACTTTCTATTGGAGGCTTCAACACTGTAATAAATACATGCATTAAAGACAAAAGATTTTAACAAGTAGATTAGTTGTGATGTGACTGATAATACTGCAGACAGTTTTCTCCAAAATTTAATTTTAGTTTACAACGCGATTTTGATAAATCTGCAACTTCCGTTCAATACGTTAGAGACAACATCTCGACTGCTTCTGGTGATTCATGTATAATCGATTACGAGTATCTTTAAATCTCTATTGTATTCGTTTCTTTGAAGAACACAAAGAATGCATTTTATCTATGTATGAGATTCGAAAAGGTATATAAAATTAAATTTATGGCTCCTTTACAAAAGGCCTTAAAATTTCACGATCGCATTTTCTGATACTTCTAGGCTAGAATATACATATTTTAGCTATTTATATTTCAGCAGAAACGTTAGGGACCCTGATCTCATATATAATGGCTTAAAAAAATAGCTGCAAAATAGTAATGTAGCGTTTCCTCTAACTTTCTGCTAAATGTGCAAAATAAAGATCTTTATCTAAATGGGATATTTTTTGCAGGACCGACTGCAGAGCTCGTGCAACAGTTGCGGTCACATCGGGAGGGCGAATTGAGGGGCGACAAAATTTTTAGAATAGAGAGAAGTAAATTACAAGAAAACATTACGAAGGCAAAATTTTAAAATTTAGAGGAAAAGGGGCGGCAAAATTTTTAGAACTTAGGGAGATGATGGGCAGCAGAATTTAGGAACCGCAAAACTAAACTCCAACCTTATTTTATATTACATCTGCATGCTGTAAGCAAACCTACTAAAAATGCTAATTGAATGTGACAACAATACTAAAAAGTTTTGGAATCTTAATTTTAAGCATGTTACAGTTTTGAATGTTACAAACTTAGATTTAGAAAGCTGGTACCTTAATAATATTTGTGTTCTGAGATTACAATACATTTACTTGTGCATCTAGCTATACATTACCACTACGTGCCCTCAGAAGTATTTGTGTTGCACAAATACTTCGGAGACACAAAAACTTACACAAAAATAACAAATCTTTTTTTTCCCCTAATGATAAACAAGATTCTAACCCATCTATACAAGAATGTAAATGATAACCAGGAGGCTATTTATAAAATTTCTGTTTATTTCTAAATATATAAATCGAAGCAGAGCAATTTTTGGCTCCTTTTGTTCTGCTTTTATAACTTAAAACTCATAATAAAACATCCATGTATTTTATTATTCATTTACATGGAAAGAAAAAATGGAAATAAAGGTCACATAATGACGTTTCGACCACCCATTTCAAAATTTTTAATTCCTTGTTTCTTCTACGGTCAATAGCAGAATTATAGCTGTACTTGATGTTGTTCTATTAAATTCAGAAACAATACCATTTAATCAACTTATAAATATAAACTTAAAATAAAAATAAAAAGTTGCTATTGTTGCTTTTAGTAGAAGCCCAGAAGTTTAATTTTAATTTCGAAATTGGATACAGAGTTTTTTCCCTCCCTTCATTGCGTTCAGCAAATTAATAGAAACTGAATTAGGCACCTAGTAATTAAATTAAGCACATGAAATTGAGAATTAATTTTATTGGATTTTTAGACCGATAATAAGAACAGTAAATAATGAGCCTAATCTTAAATAGCACGACGAATAGCAATATCAAATGAAAGATATCTACAGTAGCGACTAGTCAGAGCAACTTTTCATTTCTTAGATGAGTTTTAAGTATTCGTTCAGATAAAAAATATTGCATATATTAAGGGAAGAAATCTGACAAACCAGTTATTTCTATCACTGAATAATAAGAGAAGTACACTGTTTGTTTAAATTTTTTATTTCATTTTTATTTTCTTGATCTGAAACTTAGTTAAGTTATAATTCTATAAAAGCACCACAGCAAAAAAAAAAAAAAAAAAAGAAAAAGAAAACTAAATATTACACAGTTTGAGATATCCAAACCTGACATCAGCTTTTCGCTACGCTTGACCGCTTTTGAATATTCCCAATTAGCATTATATATTAATAGGGTTTAACAAGGTGTCGTTTAAGGATTTAGACACCTGCTCTCCTTCCAGTTATTTACATGAAGATTAGTGGGAACCCCACCTTCGGAAATCAGCTCTCAATAGGGAAAACTTTGGGGGACGAAGATATACCCCACCGGTAGAAACGGGAAGTCTACGCTCATTGAATATTCATCGTTGACAGACCTCCTACTTCCATGCTTGTATTTCTTCCAGCAATGTATTAAGTTCTCCTTTTTAAATAGTTTCAATATACTGTGTTTTTCAAACATCCGTATAGTATGGTTTCATGCGGTTAACTACTTCCAGCTTGGCTACAAAGTTATTTCTAGCGAGGTTTAAAAATCAAATTGAATTGTTTGTCAATGAAATTAATTATTTGCTTTCGTGCTGTATAATTGTCGATGTATACCGCATTTAGTTTCCCCTCGGGTTTTTGACAGTGTTGGTTAAAGGTATTAGTTAAAGCCCAAACACTACTTTTGGAACTTACAGCAAAGATGTAAGCGGTTAAATAGCACCAAAACACAAAAATTTTTAGAACAAGCACCATTTGTTAATGAAGAGGATGAGATGAATGTATTTTAGATAGCATTTCCAAAAGCTTTACTGTAATAGAGGCATTAAATTATTTCTAATAGTGCAAATTTTGTAGTAATAAAAGAAACTGTAAAAAGAAAATATATTTGCAAGATTAAACAGAGAGAAGCAATTGAATGAAAAAGGATTTATAGGTTACTCTGAACCTTCTTTATTTACAGTAGATGGCAGCTCAACACAAACCAGTCCATATATTTTAGCCATGGTTAGTTTTTTAAGACCTTCATGTTTCAAAGAAATCTTCCAGATTTTTTAGGGTATAAAACGAATTGTTTGAAAAGAAATTTCTATGTTATTTTTTGGGCTGTATGCTAATCTCCTTATTCTATCTTAGTTTTAAATTCTTACCTTTATATCTTGCCTAAAATCAAACGACGAACCCTAGGTGTGCCCACACTGGACTCACCGATAATCTAGGACAACTGAGAGTATGTATTCTTTGCTTCTCCGCATCTCATCGGTCAGTTCATTGACAACAATGCTCGTTTCAGCACTCTTTTCGAAGCTTTATTCAATCAGTGTGCCACTTTGGGCACACCCACAGAATTAAAACGATAAGTGATATCTTCACAAAATTTTACTTGTGTACTCTTCTAGGCCTAATTAGACTGCTTACCTTTTTTTTTTTTTTTTTAATCAAAGCTCCGACTTTAAAAGGTAGCGTGCCGGAAAGGGGTTAAGAGGATGACTGACAGTAATGAAAAAAAAAGAAACTGATTACTTTGCATCGGCCTGTGGAGGAAAATGAATGTAGAGAACATTATTCCTCATTTAATTTAATTTTTAGTTATACCTTTTAAGAGTGATTAATTTTTGCAAAGTAATCAGTGTTTTAATACAAGGAAAAATCAGCATGGGAATATTTGCACAACTGGAAGCCCCCCCCCATAAATAAGTCATTTCGATACGTACTGCAGCGTTTTATAAGATTGTTTTCGTATAAATGATAACTGATAACATTAAATGTCTAAAAATAGATCAAATTTATATAACCCCATTCAAAACTGCAATTACTGTTTTTTATTTAAAGCGTTTACATTCTAGTATTAAATTAACATAAGCTAGCATGTTTCTATAATAAATTTCAAATATATTAAACACTGGAAATTTGCAGGATTATAACTAACAGATATACTTATAATGGTTTGTTGATATTTAGAATCCAGTTTTTGAATCCTTAAATTAAATGCATTAAAAAAAACTGAGGGAAAGATTCAAGAAATGTAATTTCAAAGCCTGTGTTAATCGCTTAAAGCGCTTGTTAATTAATCACTGCGTTCTATGGTCCACTACAACTTACAATAGTCCCGGCTGATAGCGAAGTGCTTAGTACTACCATTTAACATGAATTGGATTAAAGTAGTATGGTATAGAATCTGTTATAAGCAGTCAGTCTAGATATAATTTGTGCGCAAAATGTAATGGATAACAAAACAGCTTAAAATATGAAATTCTGCATAACCTCCTGAGTTAGAAAGATAATCCGCAATACTGGAATGATTCTAGCTCATGATCTGGAATTTAGCAGTTTCACCATAGTTAAATACGATTATACTCGTGTTTTATTTCTTTCTCAGCCCTGCTAGAATCTAATAGTTAAAAGCTCAAGAAACCGAAAAAGCAAATTTTACCTTCTTCAGGTTTTTTTTTAACCCTTCTTTACGCTGTGGCATTTTGTGTCAACAAAATATTTCTCTTTAAATATCAAGGCATAGATTCATACCTTTAAGTTTTAAAATTGTACTTTCGAATAACTACGAATTCTAAAGCTCGCCGTTTGGTATAGCTGTTGACGAAGCCTGGTTACCACACTTAAGGGCTCGAATTCAGTAAGACATGCCTGTCATACTTTTTCCGACTTAGGAAAATTTTTAATTCTAAGAAATCTGGTGTTCTGGAAGAGCAATAAGAGACCCTCTGATTTAAGAATCTCTTGATAGAGCAATTCTGATTAATTCTGAACAATCATATATTAGTCTTAATGCATTCGAATGAAAAAAAGAATATAATGAAAAAAAGTTACTCCACTAAAAAAAATGTTAAAAATACTACTTTCTAGCATCAGATGTTGTTGACTTGTAAAGTCAAAAACTTTCCTATCAAAAGAAAAAAATAAAATAAAATAAAAAAATCTCATACACACAATGATAATTCAAATAGGAAGAGGGGGGGGGGACTCTTGGAAACTTTTTTTATGCGGTCCTCTTCTCTGAGGGTCTCTTCAGCTTCACCCTTGGAGAGGCTACTCAGCGCAGAGTGGATTGGACACTTGCGTTAAAGAGGCCGGTCCCTAGCGCGGCTCCCTAATCTACAAAGGCGTCAACGCCATCACTCAAGCTATGATCCTACTATTCGAGACCTACTGGGATTGAAATTTTTGCAGCAAACACTTGCAAATCGCCAGATTCCTCCATTGAAGACATATTTCAAAGGCCTGGTGAGAAGTAGAGCATTGGAGAACGACACCACCTTTAGCAAGAGCTATCAAAGGCTTCCCTATTGAAGCGTGACAAAGCCACTGTTTGAGACCGTTTCACACCCCCTGCCGATCAAGGTATGGGATTTAAAGAAGGTCGGGGTCCGCAACTTAACACCTTTCTGCCTTTCTTCTGCCTTCATAGAACACCCATGTACTCCCTAAATGCCATATTTTTCAATCGATATTCTCCTATAAAATCATTTAGCTCTTGAAATAAAAATTATTTCTAAGCAGAAGAACACAAGTAAGACATATCATCTTCTATTCCTCAACGAGATGCATCTCTAAAGCAAAAAAAGTATATTTTAAGCCCTTACAAATCTGCAGTGTTTTAAATAACATCTACTTTCATTAATCAGCATACATTTTAAACTTAAGCAATTTTTCTTCTCTAATCTTAACAGTCACCATTACTTTGTTAAATCTCCACAAAATCATCAGTTTATAATTACTGTTACTGTTTTAGACTTTTGAAACGTGAGCAACATAAATTTTTAAAAAAATTAATATAAATTTTGATGGGTGACTACTACACTCTTGGCTACTTCATGCGCAACTGGTAACGCCTTCCCCCAAACATTCATTAAATAATTTTAAAAAATTCAATATATATATATATATATATATATATATACACACACTCGCACACAGGCTCAAATTTATCTTTACATACCCAAATTATAATGGTGTTCGGTAAAATATCCAGTCAATGTGATGATGTTTGCAAGGAATGCATGAAAGACAAGCCTAATTAGCATTATCTAATCAAAGATGATTTCTGATATGCAAATCAAGGCGTTACGTCTTTTGACAATGGATGAATCGCTTTGGGCAAAGTGAATAACTAAGAGAATTTTGGAAATACAGCGTTTTGTTTCAGTGTGCAAGGACTCAAAACGGTATATTGCGCCTCCGAAGTATCATTTGGAAGAATCTGTGAAGTGGTAAATCATCGGCCAGAAGCACGGCAGACAATCATGGATGATATAACGCATCCTTCCACACAAATTCACAATTTCTGAGAAATCCGTGATTTCATGCATGAAAAGATAATCTTGGACATGAGTATGATATATATATGTGTTAAATTAAATATACAGCAAAGTAAATTCAAAATCATGTTCAAAATACACAAAAAGTTTTTTCCCCGTAAATGCAAAATACCAATATTATTAAAAATAACTAGTAAAAGAGACATGTTCCAAAATCCCCCATAGAAATCAGCTTTGTGTAAAACAGACTTCGTACAAAAATTATCACAACAACAACAACAACAACAAAAAAAAAAAAAAAAAAAAAAAAAAAAAAAAAAAAAAGGTGGAAAAATTGCAAAAAAATAATTACAAATGGATTTTATATACCGGCATATTAACTTATTTTGTTATTTGTTTCAATTATTGGTTTTTGCAATTATCCGCCGATTATCATGCTCAGGTTTCAAGTTTTCGGAGTCTTAAATACCTTTCTGATTCACAGTTACGATATCCTTTGAATTTAATTTAGTTCACCAAGGTTTAAAATTTTAAAGAATTACAGGCTTGTAAATTAAGTTACTACCTATGACTATTAATGAACACATGCTACTATTTATGTCACTTGAGGTAATCATTCACGTACTAAAATCATGGCCAAAGCATTTGGGGGGGGGAGAATAAAATTCTTTGTTTGGTACTTCTTTTATTTTATAAAGCATTAGCTTCATAATTGTATAAAAATGCTCATAGTGAAAAATTTAGTATTTCGTATTGTTAATCTTTTAAACTACTTTAAGAATATTCAGGATATATAAATAAGATAATTTTTTTTTCTTCCTCAGTTGGCTGAATTTGGAAGCAGCTGCTTTAACAAAACTGTTAATAAATCTAAGCAAATTATTGTCCTTATCTCGCTTTTAATCTTTCCTTGCATGTACTGGGATAACTAAGATATTCATCTGACAAGCCCAGGTACTTATTTCAGATATCTTTGGTAGTATTATTTTCACTCTGTTTATTCACTATAAAAAATCACATCAAATACAGCAGTTAAATTTCTGCTTATGGATAAATCTTGTATCCCACATTACTATATTCTAATTTTTTGACCATATGGTTATGTTACGTTACTTAATTACGGCAAAGCCTCGAGGGCTATCGGCCTAAGGGGAGGGATGCCTTCGTGGAGGACTTTCTAAGGGAAACTGGCTCGTATACACGTTACACATGGGAAAAACCACGAAAACGCCCATGCTGCCAGCTCGTTCGCGGGATTCGAACCTCGGAACGAACTATCAGTGTTCAGCGGCTTTACCGCTCGGCCGCTGGTGGGCCTTGACCATACGGCTAAGCAGCTTCTTAAGTTTAATCCTTTTTGTTTCCGCTCTTTTCATTTTATTGCTGTCTGTCATTAAATGATTACAAGAATAATAATAATAATAAAATTTTAAAAATACAAAAAAAAAAAAAAAAAAAAAAAAAAAAAAGAAACAGTTACCAAAAAATCACAAAATATAGAATACTAAAAGAAATCATAAGGATTTTAAAAACTACTTTGAATTCTTTGTTCTTTACCGCTCTCAAATTATGTTCATTCTCTTTAACTTTTTCTTAACTTTTCGCGTACTTATTTCTTTTTATGCTCACTATTTTAAGATTTATAGAGAGGAGGTAGGTGACACAAACCTCAAGAACTCCGAAATTTATAATCATTGGTAATTAGACATTAATTATCCTGTACTCTCCAACACGCGTAAACTATTCAAGTTCAAATTTAAATTGCTCTTGAAGCTTTTATCTTCACAGAGTTATGCGTCGAATGTAAAATAGTCGCATTTTCTTAACAAAAGGTAAAAGCAAACTGGAGGTGTCACGAACCCATTGAGATAGAAACCGCAGTAACCCTCCTACCTTCTTAGTGGGGCGGGAGGTGCAGGTGGTCCCTCATTAGGCACAATTAAAGACATGAATAGGGAGCTTATGCTCTCACTGAAAAGCAATCCTAACGCCGTTTGTAGACTCCTTCTTCCCTTTCTAATAGAAATTCACGTAAATAAGTTTTCTGAATCATTTCTCCTTGTGCGGTTGAAGCTGTATTGTACTATACATGGATTCTTAACCTACGGGCCATAATCCTAACACCGGGGGAAATAAAATTATCATAAATAGCAGCTGGGTTGCTGGAAATCACGTCATGCTCGATTGCAGTTGAAGTAGGAACTTCGTAATGATAAAAGACTAATAGTGCAGTTAGCACTTTTCGACCATTTATCAGATGGGAAAGGCACCAAGATTTGGCGATTTTTTCCCCCTGCCCATAAAGAAATTAATTTGCTTTTATCGAGTCCAAAATATTTTCTACCTGCGCCTTTTGGATATTTTAACGTATTTCTTTAAGCTGGTCTTATACAATTAAATATTCCGCAGAATCAGAAGGGATTAAACAGCCACCTATCTAACATATTTTCTGCTTGTTCAAGTACAGCAGAGGTGCTATGAATTTTTTGTTTTGAAAATACTAAGGCTGAATATGTTGAAAGATCGAGATCAGCTGTCCAGGGTTAGTAACTGATTTATTATATTGATACAACAAAGTATAATTCACGAGTAGTCCACTAGGCGAATGAATAAAACTACTGAATCCTAGGAATCCAACCCGAGCTCGAATCCCGGCTGCAGGAGTGTTCACGTAGTAATGTGACTACGAGCAATTTTCTTTTGGTGGTGTAGTGGTGTATTTAATTATGGCAAAGCACACTAGGGCTATCTGCCTAAGGGGAGGGATGCCTTCGTGGAGGACTTTCTAAGGGAAACTGGCTCGTATACAAATTTCTTTTGGAAAATGCTTCAAGGTAGCATCTTTTTTCTTGGCCCAATAGTCCTTTCGTGCTTTTTCATACTCATCCAAACAAATAATCATATAGTATCTCTTCAGGTTAGTACCACGTGATATCTTAAAATAGGAAGATGAAAATATTCCTTGAGGGAGTTTTATTCTTAAAGGTGTATGTGATAATGCTTCTTAAAGGCTGTTGGTTAACTTCCCTTTGAAAACACACTGTAATATCTTTATCGCCACCCTATGTAATATATTGTTAGATCATTAAAGAGGAAATGATATTTTACCCCTTTGAAAAGCAATGTACAGTTAACACTGATTTTATAAATTTGTACATCTGCCACCAACGGTCAAAATTTCAGCTGTTGTTCTAATCTGGCCGAAACATCAGAGGCCAAAAATATGATAACATATTTGGCTTATTTAATGCAGAATGATTTGGAGCTAAATGACAAGTAGAAAATCTGTAGGAAATGAGAGATAAGGACGTTTCAAGACTTCTTTTCAGGCATCCCTTCCCTTGGGCAATTGGCATTAATGTGCATTTCCAGAACCCAATAAATCCAAATCCAATCTTCATTTTGTAAATTTCAATTTAATGCAATGTAATATAATGTACATTGTAATTTTAATTTTTTATTTTTTCGATTTTACAAATATATATATTTTTTACACTTTTAAAATTTTTTCTTGTGACGTTTTTATTTTAAGCCTAACGTTTCCCCTTTTTTAAATGTTTACTGATGTTACATTTCCATTTAAGTAAGCTTACATATATTTCTCTGTCTACGAAATTTAAAATGGAATTCATATGCCTATCATTTCCCTCTTTAGGCCTTCGTGGATAATATTTTCTGTATCCTAAAACCGACTAAAACCAATATGTACAATGTTTATTCTAATTAGTTTAGTTGGAATACATAAGCAAAATATTACATTTATTCCTTTTTATTCTATTGACACTTAATTGGAGAGACTCAGAACTTTCTTCAAATGTACTGCACTAACTACGAATGACTGTACTAACTTTTTGAAAACATTATTCAAAATATCTCGGATTCTCTGTTACACATTGTAGTCTTGTTCAAAGGGTTCAACAAACTATGTCTATGAAAAAACATCACGAAATCTCTTTTAAACATCTTACTTATATTCAAATGATTCACCAAATTATGTCCAACAGACGAAAGTTTTAGGCCTTACTACTTTCAATTTACACATTTTGTCTTAGATTAACTTTTATCCTAGTTTTAAATCATATTCAAGTTACATTTCTAATTCCTCTTTTCCAAAAGTAAAACAAGCTTGCAGAAGCTTGTAGAGACATTACGTACTTTTTGGAAGCGGGAATAGTGAAAAATGAGCAATGCCTTCGCCGGAAATCGAACCACCAACCTCTGGAATACGCGCCCAGCATGCAGACTACTACACCAGGAAGGTAGGCTAAGAAGGCAGGAGAAATACTTTATAAGCTTCTTTATTGTAAGATCTACTTCAACTGAATCAAATTTTCAGGAATAATAAATTTCCATGGCATAAAGTCTTCTTAAACCAATACATGTACATTTTCACCTGTTAGTTCAAATAAATACTTAAAAAAATGTCACTTTCTTATCATTTTACGACGCAGACATTTACGCGAATGTACATAGAACACTCTTTCTTATTCAGCAAAAGGATTGATTTATATCATTAACGCAGATTCTATTAATACTTCGAAAAACTTTACGAAAATATCTTCGACTTTCTAGTACACACCCTAGTTTAAAGCATTAAACATATGCTCAAACTTGATTTTCGACATGTTAAAACAGCACACGACTTTCTTAGCATAATGCCAACATCTACCGCAAAGCCTCATAACCACTACTATATTCAGACTTACACAGATTTCACTTTCTTAACAAGGTACATGGAAATCGAATTTCTTTTAACTGTAGAGAATTTCCACATTTAACGTCTTATTTAAATTCGAATTATCGAATATTAAGCCAGATCTGTGAGAAGAGAACTAAAAAAAGTCTGAAAATGCACATAAAATTAATATTCAAGCATGTAAATAAAAGCTTGACTCTTTTTCCGAGTCTGGAACAGTTTTCAGCCAGTATCATCATTACGTTTTATGAGTCTTTTAGTACTTTAATATACTCATTCTAACTTAACCTAAAAGATACGCATTTCACATTGACATCATTTTAATGAAAATTGACCTCTGATAGCTTTCTGAGAATATTTGACATTTAATTTATCATACTTAGCAAATAAAATCTTGAATAAGCATCATAGATAACAGAAAATAATGACATGAATTTCAAGTAATAATTCAACACAGTAGTTAAATGTTTACAGTTTTAACACATTTATTCTAACTCAAGACACGCACTTCAAATTGACATTACTTTATTTCATACTGAACTCTTACAGCATTTCTTAAGCTAAGCAAAATATATCTTCGGTTGGTACTCATTACAAAAACGGCTTCTCGACACAAAGGAGGTATCAGAGATTTTACATAAGAATATTGTAACGCCAAGTATTCTTGACTAGCATAAACTGTTATTAGACCTACTTGGAAGTCTGTTAGCGACTTATCGCTAAGATTAGAACATGAATACAATAGGGGCAGGGTGTGAAAGACCCTTTTATTGAACTCAGTTATTTAGAAATGGCACAGTCTTTGTGCTTACAAATCCACTATTTACTTATGGCGATAAAACTAAAGATGACGGTAAATTAAACTAAATTTAAAGATAAACTAGTAGTTCAGGACTACGCAAATTGATTTAACCTAGCAGGTTGACTCGGAAACCTACATCGACGAGATATTAAACTTCGGCGGCAAGAATGCGATGCTGAGATTCAGAATTCAAACAGCTGGTAGAAAAAAACAACGTGCGCAGTTAATAGCGAAACACTCTATGCCTAACCTTTTCGCTACTTCAGATTAAATACACTCTCTTTCACACTACCTCATTTACATTCTGGCGAGTAAACGCGAGATAAGCAAGAGATGATAAAGAAAGCTAACAAATTAAAGTAACTATGAATAAAAATAATATAAACCTCACAACATGATAGTTTTCATATAAAACAAAATGAACATTTATGTTACAACTTAATTTATATTAATTACGAGAACAATTTTCTTTACATCATACATGGAAGTAATTTCATAATTAGGGTAATTATAATCCCGTATAAAAATTTTGTATTTATTTACAGTTGATTGAGTTGTACTTAGACCCAAATATAAGATATTTTGACATTTTTAATAATTTATGTAAGCTATGGCCAATGTTTTAAGATCAGTTTCAATATGTTAATGTGAATAAGAATTTTCATTAATCAAAGCTCTGTAAATAATTCGTTAAGAAGAGTATTTTTTGCAGAGATACCATACAAAAAGATTAGTTTTGTTTAAATTAGATTAGATTAGGTTATTGTAATTGTTCCATGTGATACAATATTGTGAACATAGTCTTCAAGCACAGCAAGGTACCGTTGTGTATTCATTGTGTCTCGAATAACGGATGGACCCACAACTTTCGTAGAGGTCGTGATACACCACTCTGTGACCTCTGGGCGATGTTGGCTTTTTTCAACAACCTTCCTAGGATCCTCTCCTGCCTAGTGATAACAACTGTGCTGGTTAACAAACCCCCAACATGGAACAAGGCTTCGTCTGACCAAAGGATATTACTGAAGAGATCGGATTAGTCTTCCTACCAAACAAACACCATCTCCCCATACTCCAAGCGATAATCACAGACTTCAGGCGATAATTACTGGCAGTAATAGGATTTCCATGGACGAGAATTCAACTCTTCCTTCAGAACAGTTCGGATTATGTGATGGGTTAAACCACTTTCGCGAGATGCCTGTCTTCGTGATTTCTGAAGATTTCGAGTGAATATTTCCTGAACCTCTAGCACGTTTTCCTCCTTCCTAGATGCTGAAGAGCAACCGCTTCTCCTTATACTTGCTACAGAACCTACGTTATTAGCTTCGCATGACAATTTCTTATGATTTTTGGATCGAACTAGACATTAAGTCCTTTTACACTTAACTACCATCTCTGTACTTGACCACGGACTGTCATACTTCGTACTGAGATGCAAGCTGAGCCCGCTCACACAAGGTTATACGTTGGGCCATGGTCCAACATTGGTACCTATAATGACATAAATGAAATATCATGTAATAAATTCGTGCATTAGAAGGAACAAAATGCTTTTTGTTTCATGAAACTTGGTTAAGCATTAAAAAAGTTATAAACAATTTTCTAAAGGGAGTTAATTTCCGCCTACCCTATTGAAATAATCCACATTACAGTTAAGAGAAAACTATTTTAACAGTTTACCTGTAGGTTCAAGCAGTTTGATAGGAAGAATAAGTTTAGTTGACTACTAAAATTAAATTAGTATTCAGAACAAAAGTAAATAACATAATAACGTAATCGTAAATAACGAAATTAATATCATTAGGGATTAAGAAATTAAGTTATAAATAACATTCATCTGCAATCACAGTTTATAAGGTATTTCTCCCGTCTTCTAAGCGAGCCTTCGCGGTGTAGTGGTCTGCACGCTCAGTGCGTAATTTAGTGCAGAAACACTACACCACGAAGGCACTCTAGAAGGCTGGAGAAATAATCTTATATTTATTATACCTTATACAGTAATCTGCACATATTTTACACAAATGCGTATCGTATTTTATATAAAGTTTACAAGTTTTATAGCTAAACGTTGGACTAACTGGATTGCCATACCTTTGACATATAAGGAATTCTAATTGCAGCTAATCAGCTGTGAGTAAATTTGGCAAGATCTATTTGCCTAAAGTTGATAGTACGCTTTTTAAAGACCTTCTCACTTAGCAGACATCTCTAAAGTGTTTACTACAATTAATTAACAAATTATTTATCATAAATAGTCAAGGTATACCTGCCTAGTAAGATATACCTCCATATAAGACTTTCTAAGGCTAATTGGCATAGGTTTAGGCTCCCCACTGGAGCCACAAAAGTTTTTGTGCCAGGTAGCCCGTTTTGCCTTGTACTCAAGAAGGACTACCGTTGACTTTATCAACTGTAATAGTGATGAATCATAAGTATAAATATAATACTGCAGCAATAGAATAAAATTATGATAAATTCTGATAAGTGAAACTCCAAAGAAATTAAAGGCCCACCAACGGCCGAGCGGTAAAGTCGCTGAACACTGGTAGTTCGGTCCGAGGTTCGAATCCCGCGAACGGGCTGGCTGCATGGGTGTTTTCGTGGTTTTCCCCATGTGTAACGTGTATACGAGCCAGTTTCCCTTAGAAAGTCCTCTACGAAGGCATCCCTCCTCTTAGGCAGATAGCCCTAGTGTGCTTTGCCATAATTAAATACACCAAAGAAATTAAAACTTTTTTTTCTTTTCACTTGCAAAGCTAATGCGAAAATAAAACTGTAAATTCTATTTATTTAAACCCATCTTTTCAGAGGAAAAAACAACATTAGATCATTTATTTTTGCTCCATAATGTTATTCATTTAATCTTCATGCGAGGGAGTTCTGCTTCTTCTATTCTGTCTCTTACTGTATCATTCATTATTCTTTGTTTTCTCTTTTAACTCTGTTATGGAAACAAAAAGTACTCCACAATTGCAGTTTTCAATATAAAATTCTTATAAAGCTACTATAACTTTGTCTCTGAAAATAAGAACATAATATGTTTTACTGAGTTAACATAAACGAAAAGAATATTATAAATTAAAAAAATATTCTAAATTTTAAGAAAAACTTTAAGAAAGGCTTATTTACATTTATTAAAATAGCAATTTTACAGTCTTGAAAAGAACTTTGGGAAACAGGTATCGAAATTACAAGACCTAATTGCGCAAGAATATTCAAAAAAAGTAATGCGAACTACATGTCTAATAACTTCTATTGAACTTCATCAAATTAATACTTTCTTGTACTAAAGTGAACTAGAAAAGTCTTCCCGTAGTAAAACTTCCCTTAATAATTCTCCCGGAATTCAGTTCCTTGCTTCCGAACGGTTGGCTGCATGGTTTCTTTTGGCTATCCTCGTGTATATATGACTACAAGTCGATTTTCCTTAGAAAGTTTTCCGTGAAGGTATAAGGTATTTCTCCCGCCTTCTTGGCATGCCTTCATGGTGTGGTGGTCTACACGCTGGGCAAATATTGAAGAGGTCCGCTGTTCGAATCTCGGAGAAGGCGCTGCTAATTTTTCATCTTGCCTTCTTCCAAAAATACCTAATGTCTCTACAAAGGTACCTTCCCAAGGGCCTATAATCTTTGAATATTTTGAACCTAAACTTTCAAAACTTCTTTCCTCTAGACAGCTACTTGGCACTAATTACTTATTATATGACTCATATCCACTAAACATTCAGCTCCCATTTAAAGCCCAATTTTCAGTGTGGATCCAGGTATGCATATCTATGAACAGCATTCGTATGAAATATTCATTCGTATCAAATATTCATCGGTATTTACTAATTCTGAAAGGTATTATTTTGAAATAATATATTTCAAAACAAATCTGTCGAGGAAATTATATGGATTTAATTTGAATTTATACAATTAATTCATAATATTTTTTTGAAAAACGTTTTCCCCCGAAAGCGGGTAAAGACTTTCGATTCTCTTTGGCGGTAATGTATGAGCTCTAACCGTTTCATGTGTACTCACTGATGAACAGAGGGCTTGGGCAACCTCACAATCACTTTCACCGTACTCACTGCTTCATTAATATTCAGTGATTCTGCTAGAGGGGAAAATAGAGCGAAAGGAGCCATTAAATCCCGGATTCAATGAACCAAGCAAAAATCTTGTTCGCGGGTTTGGTTAACATCTGTCAATTGGAGTCGACAGAGCTACTTTCAATTCTTTTCTATTCATTGCTTGTTGGAGAAAAGCATTCTGCGTTAGAGAACAAAACTTTTTCTAGACGATATAACAATCTGGTTCAGAAAGCCTCTCGATTTCGTTACATTCTAGAGCCTAAGAACAGTATTCGAAAAATTTCAAACTACATTATAAAGAACTTTCTTTACAAATCCTAGAAAAAATGTTTCCAAAAGGTTTAAACTGCGTTATAAAGAACTTTCATTATTAAATTTTAAGGAGTATTTTGGAAGAATTACGTTACATTTAAAAAAAAACTTTCATTTTGAAATCTGGAAACAGCTTTCTAAAATATTTAAGTATTTTATAAAATTGATTATTATCTGTTATCCGAAATGAGACTCCACCTACGTCGAAAGATTCATCGTCAGTCACTTGAGTTTACATGGTGAACATCACACTAAGCGAAAACTGAGAGCTCTGCACAATTTTATTTCTACAGCAGATGTGAGGGTCTGCTGAATAAGGAAAGAGATCAAATTTAGAAATATTTAAATTGCAGATAACGTGAATCCTTAGCAACAGTTTATTTGCTGAGATGATGATCTGCGACGAAATACTTATTTGGCCCTCTTAGAAACATGCTTTGTCTATCCTGAGTTCTAAAAGTTCTAAGATGTCTGCTATTATATAGCATTAACGTCTGCAATGACCGGATTTTTTTTTTTTTTTTTTTTTTTTTTTTAAGCCTTTCCATTTTCGAAACTAAAATAATCCCATGAAACAAACAAGAAAGCAAAATCACATACATACAGTCAATTTTATACAATAAATGCTCTGACCTACGTTGTTTCGACTATTGCGTCGCTTGACCACTCATGTCGCTCGACGTGTAGCAATAGGGATTTCTTGGAGGTTGTGGTGATTTTGTAGGTTTCCTTTCATATACGAGTATGAAG
Source organism: Stegodyphus dumicola (assembly GCF_044657685.1). Classification (NCBI taxonomy): domain Eukaryota; kingdom Metazoa; phylum Arthropoda; class Arachnida; order Araneae; family Eresidae; genus Stegodyphus; species Stegodyphus dumicola. The sequence continues at coordinate 165,460,968 of NC_140780.1, forward strand.
TCGCTGTAATACGAAAAGATCTGAATCTGGAATTCGATGCTGAATACATTTTAGAAATCCTAAACTCACATCCAGCTTTGCTCTGAAATTTCATAAACAATGCGCACGGGGGGGGGGACATGAGGAATCTGACTTTTTCTGTGATGAAATTTTGGGAACACAATGGCCAAAATTTTTCGTAAGCGTAGTGACTCGCTAGTACATTGTGTATAATCGTCCACTCAGACATCTACAGAAAGTACTATAAGGTTTTATAATAAACGTTGTTTTAAGTAGCTTCGCAAATGGGATGAATATTCATCATTCATCCCATTTGCGAAGCGAGAGGTTAATTTGGGCGAACAACGAGGAGCAACCACAACCAGGAAAGAGCTATAAAATATTATGGTCTGTTATCAGAAGCTGGAGAAAAAAAGAACAACTATGTACGTTCACACTTCAAGGAGATATGTCTTCTTCAATTCGAAAACACTGTTAATCTAGAAAGAACGTCCGATCTTATAATTATCGAGTGAATTACATATACTTGTAATGATTATTAACCTTTGTACCACATGGAATAAACATAAATTGTAATTTCATGCATATCAAATATTTTGTTAATTACAAATAAATATGGTCTTCATTATAACTGGTGAAAATTAATGTTTTTGGTACGGTACCTTTCTATATTAACGTTTTGTATAAGAAACATTTGTCTGAAACACTGTCCTTAGTATTGGAATAAATTATTACGTTACTTCAAGACACTACTGCGGTTATATATTAGACACCAAAATATTTCTCGATCATATTCGCATAAAAAGTACAGAAGTTTATAAATAAGTTTACTCATTTCTTAATATTCATTTACATACATATTACGGGTTAAACATTTTATACTAAGTGGGACATTTTTACCATTCAGATTTTTATATCAGAGAAAAATATAATGCAAAAAATTAAAAGGTTGCTTGCGATGAGCAACTTAATTCAGGAAAAGGGGCAGATAACATCTCGTACAAATAAAAATCCAATATTTTTCCTTAGAGCGATGTTTTCATTTTTAGAAAAAAGCTTATAAAAGCGAATACCTAGCAGAAAAATGCTTTCGATCGCGTTCCTTTCCTGACATAAGGAGATCGATTCCCACCGGTTATAGCGAAGTGTCAGAAAGAGGAAAAGGTTAATGTTGTAGGGTCAGTCAGACCAAACAACCGCCCACAGAAGGAGCCCCTAAGAAATGTGGCATTCCGTCGATTTGAAAGTCAGGTACAGGTGTTGACAGACACAAAGCCCCCCTCACAAATACGTGCCTATGTGTAACGAAGGGTGGAGGTAACCATGCAGAACGCAAACATACCAGCACACCTGCAGAGCGTGCCTGGCATCGATACCATCTCGAGGATTGCATGAGGGGGCGCCCGACACAACAGATCCCAATGTCTGCCTTTTACAAAGAATGCGCGCACGTGGTGGGAAGACAACGAAGATTCATCCACAAAAGCAGAATAGCCCCGCCACCAAGCAGTTGCTTCAGCGCAGTCTCTCTGAAATCGAAACCTAAACTGAAACAGTTTTGTAAGACAGCTCCTTTTTATGCTTATAACAGATAGCTGAGATGAAATGAAGATACAGTTTTGTTTTTCCGTATTCCACAGTAAACCATGAGACGGAATTTTTTTATATGTAAGTGTTGATGGATGTACAAAGGTTAACTAGCAAAATTGGATGCTACACTTTAAATGCGAATGCTTAAGTAATTAACAAACAGAACCTAACAAATGTAACATTAAAAACTCAATGTATACTTCTACAGATATTATTTTAAAATTATTCAAAGTAATTCTATGTAAATTATTAGAGACATCAGAATACACGTCTATCACAGAATGAAAGTAACAATAATTATATAAATGAAATATTTTATCAACCAGAGCATTCGGTGTATTAGCGTTATATATCTCTGCTTTGTTTCATTCACACTGAAACAAAACATTCTGTTTACATTCATTATTAAGCTGGTTATAGCTTATTGTTCGTCAGTGAGTTGGAAAATAGTCCACTAATGACCGAATAGATATAACCTGTAAGCAATGGTAGTTCGGCTCAGTTTCAAAGTTTCAAATACCAGCGAACGAGCGTCTACAAAAAGACGATTACATAGTTTTTTTTTTTTTTTTTTTTTTTTTTTTTTTTTTAATGCGTAGTGAATTAGAGCAGTTTTCTTTTGCAAAAAAAGTGCTCCAAGAGGATATTCGTTTTCTTACGTATCTTGGCCTTCGTTTACTTTGTCACAATCATACAACCCATTCAACAGAAAATCAAGATTCCTGTGACACTTTAAGAAACATTTGGCTGCATTAGTACATGAAAAAAACTTTTTTTTTTTTTTTATGAATTTGCGTCTTTCCAATTAATTCAATTACTATACTGGGAAAAGTATATTTTTAATTACATCGACTGGATATTTCATGAAATATCATTATTTTTAAGTATACAAAGATAAATTTGGACCTGAATGTGTCTTAAAGCTAATATCAAAACACTTCGCAGAATGTAAATCATAAAATGAGATCATAATAATAAGGCTTATAACATCATATCGAATATACCATTGAAAACTTAATATCCACAATTTTGAGTGCATAAAAATAACATTTTATGAATTTTTTCCAAAATAAAAGTTTTAAAACTTAGAATTTTGTATTAGATTGCTTTCCAAATCGTTGTCATACTCAGCTTCAAAGCAATGAAAAATTATATTATACATTTCGATATTTTTTCTAGTGTTTTCCAATACTGAAACTAGTACTAGTATTTCAGTGTTAGAATTTTTGTGTGTTACGAGTTTGTACAAACTTTGTGAATAAACATACCAGAGGAGCAAAAGAGTTAACTTAAAATTTTTAACCTTTTTTTAATAACTTCAAGCAGTTAAAATTTAATCAACTTATATCCCAAATATAAATAGTATAGCGAATATAAAAGAGTATGGCAACGCTTAACACTCCGTAAACGTAAACATTGATCAGCTGTATTCTTCCATGCCACACGCAATGTCTTCTCTCTGTGTTTTCTAATATAAGTTGCTGGCGAACGGGTCCGTGATGAATTGAATGCACACAGAGCCCAGGAGAACTTGATAAAATTTATTTTCACAAAAGAAACACTTTAGTGTCCTAGACTTTCCACAAAAGTACTCCTACAGTTCTCTCCAGTATGACAGAGCACAATCAATAGTTACCACTTTAAACTGATAAGAATATTAAACAGATCGCAATGCAAAACACGTGTAAAGAGCGAAGCTCGCACGAAGATCTAACTCTGAGCTAAAAAACTGAGAAACAGATGCGGTTTTTAGGTTTATATAGCTTTTTCCGGGCCTCTGAAAAATATCCAGTACCTTCCATTTCCTGAAATTACTGGAAGGCATATACGGTTAAAATTACATATAAGAGCTGGATACGGTTAGAGTTACATACCGGGATTAATTGCAGTTATTCAGCTGCAGTACCAATTACAGTTATAGAGGGACCGGACCAAAATGCCGCCAAATGATCGCCAAGTTTGACTATATTTGACGATCTCTCGCTAAATTTGGCAACAAAAATTACTCGCCAAAACCATCTCCAGCCCGGCGCTATCTCGCAAATTTGGCAAGATAGCCGTTTACCTCGACGCTAAATAGATTTTCTCGTGTAATCTTATTTTTTCGGCAAAGCTTCTCTTTTGAGGCCTTTTATGTTACATTATACAAGAGTATTATAATTTAAAACAATGTCATGAAAATTACTTGCATATATTAAAAATTCGTAACAATATACTAGTTGACCGATTGGACTTATTGGTTAGTTCGGAGAGCCATCCGTCTATCAGAAGCTCACGGTGTCTTTCAAATATAATTTTCTAGAGTGAACTGAAGTAGGGAACCTTTTGTAATTGAAACAGATTTCATTAACTTGTTTTCTTGTTTGCCAAAAAATGAATAAGATCAGTTACGAATTTTCACTAGGAATAATCAATTTGTTTAAGAATATATAATTATATCTGAATTTTTTTTTTTTTTCCCACAGTTGAAATTTCATCAGAGAAGAGCCCAAATGATCATAAGCATCTACAGTCTGTGATGAAGATAGTTTCTAATACTTTATATCTAAGGCTTTATAGTAAGAAATAAAGAAGTTTATAACTTTTACATATAGACATGCTTTTTGTTAGGTACGCGTCAAAAAATAAGAATATTAATAAATAAGAGAGAGAGAGAGAAAGAAACCTAGGTAGCTATAATTTATTCTCAAGTTTTGTCCCACTTAGTAAATTCTGTCTAAAAATTGTTTCGTAACTTGTTCATTGGAACAGCACGCAATTTGAGTTTAAAGCAGCTTACTAAAGCAATGCCCAAAAAGACTGGATTCAATTATGCTCATTTGTTAGTACGCAAGGTAAAAAAATAGATGTAAATAGACGGTTGAAAACATATGTATATAATTATTTTTGGTGAAGCAGCGTTGTTATGGCATTTTTCAAAATTTCATCAGAAAGTTCATCTTTGCTTATCAATAGCTACACATTTAAATTTACTTTCTGAACTCTCAATAAATAGGAAATTCTATGTGCTAACATTCTCTTGAGCCTATAATAGAGCTTCGTTTCAGGCTTTTATGTAGAATTTACAGATCTACACCTTTTTTTTTTTTTTTTTTTTTTTTTTTTTTTTTTTTTTTTTGGTAAAAGCGAAGGTCAAATGCTTATTGAGTTTTCAAGGGTAATGCTGGCATATTAGTTTGCAAAGGTGGAAGAACACCTTTATAGAAAGCAGCAAAGTAACCAGTTTTGGTAGTTATTGTTATGCCTCGTTTTTTCCTAAAGGGGATATTGTTTCACGTAATGACATTTCAGAAGTGCATAGACTAACAAAACTATTTTAGATGCAATTGTCATTCATTAACTTCACTTTAAACAAGAACAGAAAAAATAAAGAATAGAAAAGCGTTTTCTGGCTTCTTAAAAATTTTAATCTAAGTTTTAGTTATCTTTCAATTGTTGCATTCTTTCTCTCATTGAGAAATTAACTAAATCAATGAGTATAAGTGACTGGTAAATAAACATCCATTTAACTTATAAGGTATTATAAAATAAAGCGTAATAAAAATCAAGGAGAAAGAAGCAAATTAAGTACCTTTGAAACTTACTTATTTTTGTTATTGAAAATATTATTGCATCAATATTAATCTTTTGTTTGTTTTTGTTCATTGCAGCGATAAAAGGGTAACGAAGAATGACCGCGAGAAGAGATTCAGTTAGCCTGCCGTTATAAAGTGTGAAGGTGTGGTATAAATGAAGATATGATGATGGACGCTGTATGGGCCACGTGCTGCAGTGCATCGCAAGAATATCTGTAATTGCCTTGGTAAGCTGATGAACAATGGACCTGTAATGGAGGGTTCCAGAAGTATCGTTCTTCAACGTCGAAGGCTGGAAGAAAATGTGTAAGAAGAAAAGGGCACGTTCACCAAAAATCTTAAAAAAAGTGAACATGACAGTGCTCTCGTGAGAGTGGCCTATCCCGTTACACGGTTCGAAATGTTTTGCAGAAGAAACTACAGTGGTGGCCAAAATTGTGGACACTTTTTGGAAATTTTTATGTTTTTGAACTTTGTATGCTTATAGAAAATGCTACGTTTCGCAAAATGCAAACTTGTATATATCATTTTAAAGAGAATTTAGTACTGAATTCAATACAAAACACAAAATTCAATTATTTGCAATACAAAAAAAGTTATATGTACTTTAATATAAATAAAAAACACAGTTATGAAGTGGTTTGTAATGTCTAGCTTTCCTGGCCAATCACTGTTCTTGTTCTGAGAACCAATCAAATGTTAGTAACTGCCAGTAGAAGCTGACATCATGTTTACACTTGAAACAATTCATTATTTTGCTTTGTTCTGTAGGAGGACCTGTTTCTTATACACTGCAATTGCAAGTAGGAATTTTTGTAAAAATTTTTAATATTTAGTCAAGAAGCAATGACATCAAATAAAAGAGTAGATTGGACACCTAGAAAGAGATGTAATATTATTGTGTTACGAGAAAGTGGTCTTTCCTATGCTGAAATTGCAAGACAGGTGGGTGGTTCAGTGACTACATCTGGAGTCCGAAAGTTTTGCTTACGATATCAGGAGACAAATTCAATAAAAAAACAAAGAAGGAAAAGGCCGAAAAAGGTGCACGACATCTATTGAAGACAGAAGAATAAAAGGACTACGTCTCCAAGATAGAAAAATGTCATCAGCGGCCATCAGAAGTGATTTTAATGATGCTGGTGTTTCTGTTAGTTCAAGAACAATCAGGAGAAGATTAACAGATGTTGGATTGAGAGGTAGACTTTCATGAAAAAAGCCTTATCTTAATTTTCAGCAATGGGAAAAAAAGACTACAGTGGGCAAAGGAACACATTAATTCGACAGATGATCAGTGGTCACAAGTTATATGGAGTGATGAAACTGAGATATCGTTATTCGGTAGTGATGGGCGAAAATATGTGAGACGTAGAATAGGAGAAGAGCTACATCCTGACTGCATTCAAGCAACTGTGAAGAACCCAGTTAGTGTTATGATTTGGTCATGCATGCCAGCAGATGGTATTGGTCGCCTTCATGTCATCGATGGGACACTGAATGCCAGAAAATACATTGACACTATTCTAGAACCAAAACTTCTACCTTCCATCAGAGATCTCTTTCCCAACAATGCTTCGTTTATTTTTCAGCCGGATTCTGCTCTTTGTCACACAGCCAAAATATCGAAAGAGTGGTTTCGTACAAAGAGCATTAAATTGTTGTCATGACCAGGAAACAGGCCTGACCTCAATCCTATCGAAAATTTGTGGCTCCATTTGAAAACTCTTGTCCGAATGAGGCGCCCATCAAATAAAAGGGAATTAATTGAGGCTATAATTGTTTCCTGGCATCATGTAATAACGAAAGAAGAGCTTAAAACTCTTGTCAGCTCAATGAAACGTCGATGTGAAGCTGTAATCAAAAATAAAGGGTACGCTACTAAGTACTGATAACTCACTGTAATCATCACTATCTAATGCATATCGATAACCATTATCGTTTAACTTTTTTAGTATTGTAAATAATTGAATTTTGTGTTTTGTATTGAATTCAGTAATAAATTCTCTTTAAAATGATATATACAAGTTTGCATTTTGTGAAACGTAACGTTTTCTATAAGCATACAAAGTTCAAAAACATAAAAATTTCCAAAAGTGTCCACAATTTTGGCCACCACTGTATATTTTCGTTCGTGGATGCTACATTGCTGTTCAAGAATTATCCGTGGAAGACTGTGGTCGTCGTACACTGAAATTCTATTCACACAAATATTGACCTCACCACTTTAGCGACACTATTTGGAGAAACGAAGCTTTTTTTTTATGTGGGAGACTTTGTGAACAGGCTCAAGTGTCAGTGCTGGACACAAGAGGATCCAAAGCTCATAGCTGAAAAGATACAACATCGTCCGGTCAGAGTTTGGTATGTCGTAACATCAAAAGGTTGTGATTCCGACAGTATAAAAGTAGCACGGCATTTAAACATGCTGAAGAATAAAATTTGATGCATTGTGTCCACTTAGGAACACATCAACTAAGCTATTTGTACGTAAAATGATGCTCCACCTCCTTTTTCTCCAAATCCGCATTCTCAATAAAAAATTTTTGGATGTATGTTGAGTCGTTGTGGTCCGCCTGAGTGACCAGACTGGAGTCGTACTAATTTTAAGGAAACTTTCTCAGTTATCTCAGTTGAACCCTTACTTAGGCCAGAAGGTTAAAAGTTCCTGAAATGAACTTCATTGAAGATTTAAACAGAAGAAAAGTGACGCCCTTTGACTTTTGAATACTCTAAGTATCACTTCAATCGGAACTGAGATGACCACAGGCAATTGAGTTCTCTACAGAAGCAGGTCTAGTGGGAAAGTCGTCGGATAAAATCTGGAGGCTGAGTTGGCTTCAAATCTTCGCAAAGTGTTTGAAGCCTACCCAATGGTATGACAGCCAACTTTCCACCACATACTTCCGCTTTTCGACAATTGACAATCATGGATCGTGCAAAAATCATGGATGCTTTTGCTGAGAGTAGGTGATGAATGGTATTGTATTGCGTTTCATGTCTTCTTCTCCCATTTTTTTTATAACAGCTTAATTTGTGGCAACATTTCCATTTCAAATGAAGTGATTTACAGATGAGAAATGGTTACAACGAAAGGGCTATGTCTCTGACCAGAATTACAAAGCATGACTCATTCAAAGCTTGCATTTCTTTATCACTGTCTTTTGCATTTTTGCAAATATTGTTATTTGAAGTGCCATGTTAAGGCAACAGATTATTGAATCTCTATTCTTTAAAACAATCATTATTGCTGAGACATATCAAAATAATGTCTGTTATTTCATTGTTTTAATGCAAAAGACTAAAGATCATTCCTGAACATCATCGCATACCGAAGGAAGATGAAAAACTGGTCACGTTTAAACCAACCGATTCTTATATAATCGACGTCGGAACCGAATCTTAGATATGACCCGGCTTTTTTCGGGCCATTTAGTCTTCCCAGACTAAACGCCGACAGCAGAGAAACGAAAAAAATGCAAGTAGGAATTAGTAAAATATCCCCACTTAGCCCAAAATTGTAATAAAATTTGTTTAATTTAAGAAAAATGGTGTTAACAATTTATATCTTTTATATATATATATATAGTTTTGAAATTCATTAAATGGCATTTTAAGACAATCATTTTGTTTTATTCCCCTTCTCTTTAAAAAGAGGCTCGTTTAAATTTAGTACTGGGACACCGTAATTTTAAATCGAACGACAATTTTTAATTCAGTATTTTCTTACATTTATTTCAGACAAATTTTTAAACTCACTTTGATCATAATTCGGTTTGCTTTTCTTCTTACAGCGCCATCTTTCGAAGCACGAAAGAGTTTTCACACAAGCAGTAAAGTACGGGGATTCTTTCTCCTGCCCATCTATGGATTTCGATTCCTCTCAAACTTTCTTTAAGCGAACTACTGAAGATATCTATTAATCCTACTTGATAGCTCCTGCTATAGCTGTCAGTTGCTCAAAGATGCATCCAAATGAACTTAGTTAATTTATTATTTCGCGGTGAAGCTATTGTGCACTTACCGTTACATTCTTCAAATATGACTATAAATACCTAAAATGTGATTCTCAGTAAACAAAACTTATTTGCATTGCTTTAAAGATGTTATCAAAAATTATATATTGTGAGACAACGAACAAGTTTTTACAACTTTTCTGCTTTTTCAAGCTCTACAAGTTAATCGAACCTTGAGTTTTACTGGAAAGATTCTCAAGCAATCCTCCTGTGCAATAAATTTTGTTTTAACTCGTGAATTACTAGCTAAAATTACGTAGTACTAACTGCAAACTGTGCATGGTTCAATTATGAGAATGGAAATATTGACCCCGAAAGCTGCCTGATGCAAAAATATGCGAACTGTGGTTTTTCTCGAACGCATTAATAAAGCTTCTTTCGTAGAAAGGTTCTATGACAGAAAATCATTCTAAATCGTTGGTTTTCCAGAAATGTTGTAAGTATAATAAACCGTTTAGAGATCTCAGGCACAGGTACCAGATGAGGTAAAGAAAAATTTCATTCTAGTTGATTCCAACTATTCGTTCTGCTCTAAAGTCAAATATCAGTATATCTTCCCCCTTACACATTAAATTCTAGCTGAAAAATTAATTCTTGCATATTTTAGCAATTCATTTTGATTTGCAAAGTATCAGTAAATCTTAACATCTGTACGACAGTTTTGATTTGAAGAATTATTTATAGCCGATTTTTGTTGTTCATTTTAGTCTGATGTAGGTGAATTTTCCAAATTTAAGAAAATCGTTACATTTACATGTTAAGTAGTTATTATTATGGAAATTTACAACTGTGTTTTAATTACTTTTTAATTCATAAAACATTAAGTTATTAATTCTTATTTTCATGACGTACAGAGCAATATAGATGCGAAAATGAAAGTAAGAATGGAGGGATCACAATAAAAGTTAATGTCTTTTGTTGCAATCTTAACTTTGAATTCTTCAGGATGTAACTGAATAATGGTTGCCCTGTGGCCAAATATATGATTTCAGAAAAATGACATAAAATATTTAGGATTAGTTTTGCAGATGCTCTAGAATTTTGCAGCAATAATCAGAGCAAGTGCAGTTGCAATAAATATGTTAAGATTTTTTATTTTTATTTTTGTTAAATTTTATCTGCCAGTTTCGATTTTAGTTAATTATTCCTCTAATACTTTCATTTCTGAGGTATGCGCATTCGTACCAGAAATTGTAAGTCAAAAACGAGTAATACTTTACAAAAATTAACGTTTTGAAAGCGAGAGAATTTCTGTGGTTTAGTACTAAAATCCATTGAGTTTAACGAAATCTCGAGTTTCAATAAAATAATTCAATACTAGAAATTAGATCCTAAGTTTTGTATATCAATTGTATTTTTGTATACAATATTTCAGTAAATTTAATCGTTTTGTATACAATATTTCAGTAAATTTAATCGTTTTGTGTACAATATTTCAGTAAACTTAAGTCTAAAAACTGTAATATCAAAATTGTAATAACTCAGAATACGCACACGAAAACACACACAATACACAAAACAAAAAATTAAAAAAAAAAAAAGAATGCTTTGAAGGGGGGGGATTGTTGTCGCAAATGTAAATTTTCAATTAGAACTCCTGTATTTCTGCGGAAGATATATTTCTAAAAAGTAAATTTTATTTCTTGCAATGCATGAGTGCTGCAAACTACCATTAACTCACACTCTTCGAATTTTCATTAGACTCCAAAATATTTTCATCGACATGAGTTCCGTTTATCGCGCTGCTAAGTAGATAGACAACCTAGAAAAATTGTGCTGCTAATGAAGATCATCCATTTGTGATGTCAAGAGTTTTTCATCGACAGCTGCCGCGCTTCCACTTCCAGTTGAGGGAGTCGAGATTCCATTAATTACCGACAGATCAATATTCCTAGCCATTTAAAAAAAAGAGTGAAACTTCCAGCTTCGATCATTTTTGTCACTTTTCGCTTCAATGCTGCTCATGACATTCGTTCTCACTAAATGCGAGTTTGGGATTATATTGAAGTAATTTTTATACGGCAGTCATTTGGAGTTTAAAGTAAATTAAAAGTTTTATTCAACTTTTCACAATTCAGTATGTGATAACTGAATAATACGTTTTGTCTTTACACGCATTATAGACTCTGGCAAATATGTTATTGGCTGCTATGTTAAAAAAAAGTCAAAATTTGAGCTGCAAAAAGATGAAACAGAATAGTAAATATATTGTGGCATTTAATAAGTCGAACTATTTATTTCAAAGTATTCTCTTTTTCTTGTAATCGGAAATCACCGTAAAAAATTCTAAGATATTATTAATTTTTCAAAATATGCAAACCAAAACTTTATGAACTGCTATAATAAGAAAAGAAATTTTGATATAAACTGAGCATATTTTCACAGCATTTTAAAAATGTGCTCAAAGTATGAGTTATTATCTCTAATCTGCACAAAAAGAGAAATTTAAAAAAAAAAGTCCGTAGATGGTTGCCCAACTCTTGTTATAGTTAGCATTCTGAGATTATTTTAATGAGCGTTATTTAGCATATTAAGACCTACGAAAATCATCTTGTAGTTTTCACTTTTGTGGTCGAACTTGAAGTCACATTATACATGAGTGATATGCTTAATGCTTTCTGTCATGAATACCTGATTCGAAGAATTTTAATTATTTTTCAGAAAGATAAGGATTATAGTTAATAAAGTTATTAATTTGGTGTAATGTCAGAGTTACAGATATATTTTTTAACTTAGAGAAACGGAGAAAGAGATGCAAGAAAGTGAAAAGTGGAAATGCGACAGAATCTTCGTTAGAACATTTGTCTACAACCTTTTTTTAAGGAAGTTGGAAACTTCCTTAAAAAAAATGCTCCTTACAAAAGAATAGTAAGTAGCACATTCTAATAAGAAAGCAGTAACTAGCATATCCATGTTATTTTTGTACGCAATGGCTATTGTTGTGACTTATCGTAATTGTCTGACAGTTACATCAGAACAAGCCCACGAAATTCATCGTGGCAAGGAAGGCAAAATGGCGCTTGTCGTTGACAAGAGCTTTGAGCACCATGCAGGTGACAATACGATTTTGCTCAGTTCCGCCCCCAGTTTTGATGGAGGTGACTCCGGGGTGACGGGTTCGAGGGTCTCCCACCCCTCTTTCCCATACCACCAACCTCTAGAGAGGACTTTCCGCTCTCCGCATATTTGAAGTGCCCTCATGCCGCACAGACATTAGACATTTACAAACATCCATGCCTTCTCTGGGATTCGAACCCGAGCCCTTTGATACGGCAGTCAGCGTCAGAAACCACTACCACGGTTGTGCGGCAGTAAACATACTACAGTTAGTGAACAATTTAAATACCTCGAAGAGGAGAGAAGTAAAAGACAACAAATTTTTGCAATGAATTGGAGCTTCTTTAACATCGTGCAAATCTTATTAACTTATTTTTTTAGTGATTTATTCTGAACTAAGTAACTGAGGTGTAGGTTTCAACAGTCAGCAGATGTAAAAGGTTACATGCATGAATGAATGTATATTGCTTGGTTTTATTGGTTAATTATCTGACCTAACGAACAAACTGCAGTTCCGGCTGCAATTGTCTGCATATGCAGAGAAGAAAAGCACCCCAGACCACTGCCTTACCAGCTGCTCATTGACACAACAACATCACTTAGGCCTTCGTGAGAATGGCTTAAATTCATTCATGAAATACACTCATTTGCAAGAAAAAAACGAAGCACGCTTAAAAATTAATCTCGAAATTTTATATGCAAATTCCTTCATACAAATTATGCAAATGATGAAATTTTCAAGCCAATAAGTGTTAACTTCGGTTATTGCGCTCGCTTCTACTGCGCAACTAGCATCGCATAAAATAAGTAACAATTACTGACGGTTTATTTTTCCTCGTTGTCGGCGTTGCAGTTCCCTGGAGACGCAAACAATTATATTCTTTCTTATTTCATAGACTTTATAGACAATTGGACGGCTTCGAACGTGGGCACATAGTAAGGATACGTGAAACGGGGCTGGTCATATCGGAAAAAAGGGCCGCTTTCTGCACCGTACGGACACGGCAGTGCAAAGGCGCTGGCAACCATGGTTGTTGGAATTTATCCGAAAAATTTAGCTTACTGTCCATTTTAACCCCGAGGTATTTTAATCCATTTTAACCTCGAGGCTACTTCCATTTAGTTTTGTGTTATCCAAATACAAATTGAAGTCAGGTAAGACATCTTTCAAAGTAAAAACTAACTAAAACATAGTTTTCGATTTATTCATGATCATGTGATTGTCCATAGTCCAAGATTGAAGGATTGACGGAGAATCAGAGCTTTATTCATATTACTTTCAAGTTGCTGTTTCTGTCTTTCATAGTTTCGACAGTTACTAGTTTCTGTTCATATCAATAAGTCATCAGAAATCATGCTCACTTGGATATGCCTAACCTCTTTCAATCCCTTGATGAGATCACTGACGTAAATATTGAGGAGTAAAGAGCTATTCACTCCGAGGCCGATCTTAGACTGCCTGTATTTGGACTCTATAACTGTTCCAAGTAATCTTAACCCATCTCTGAGTTAAAAATCTTCCAATCCAGTCCAGCATTTTACCTTATATTCCTTGTTCTTCTAATTTGCTTAGGAGTTTTTTCCTATAAATAGTATCATAGGCCCCTGTAAATCCACAAATACTGCTAAGGAGCTTTTCTTAGAATTAAAGCCTGATTTTATGGCATGAACAAATAATAGAGTTAGAGGTGGACATACCATTTCTAAAACCAGCCTGCTCCTCCTCTATAATTTCAGTAGTTTCCAGGAAAAGTTTCAGTCTAGTAGTCAGCCTTCGTTTAAATGTTTTTGCGAATACTGAAGTCTATATGAGTCAAAGCCCTTTATTGTTTTATCTTTTTTATGGATAGGCGTAACGCAAGCCTTGACCCAATCAGATGGAATATTAATGTTCCTATTCCAAAAATATACTGTAGATTAACAAAACAGTGTTTCGGGCCATGGGTCCCAGATGCTTTAGAAACTCTGTAAATATACTGTCTGGACACGGATGCCTATTCATATTTAAGTTTTTTATAGCCCCTTTTAATTCCTGTATTGAGAAGTTATCATTAGAAATCATCTTTTGGGCTGCAGTTAGAGCATTAGCCACTCATTTTCATTACGCCATCTCTGTGGTCTGTCGGTGGTCGTGTCTGTGCTCAGGAAGTCCTTGTTGAATTTCTCTGCTGTGCTTCTAGAGTCCGTTAGCACTATGTCTCCAATCCTCATAGGGTGGTTTAACCTCCTCTGAAGTTTTACCCTCTCCTCTCTGCTTTGGCTCTGGCTATATCTCTCGTTTTTCTTTGTATGGAGAGCTCAACATCCCAAAAAGGTTTAAATTTGAAGGAACGTTCTCTTGGGATATTCCGTCTTTGCAATTTTTAGTAGGGATTCCGTAAAGATATAAAATATCTTGTGAGGGGTTGCCTTGGGGTACATCTATCACAAACTTTTCCAAATGAGCTGAAAACCAGGCCAGTTTGCTTCCTAAAAATTACACATAGGTCTTGGTTTGGAAAAATTGGTCATCATCTCCGAAGTGTAGGTCACTAAAGTCATTCTTTATTCACTACTTGTGTCACCAAGCACAAATTTCTTACAGTTATCAACAATATTTGAAGTAATCATAGCCAGGTCTGGGTTTTACGAACTCCCTCTTTAGTGTATAAAAGAATCCTTTTCATTATATAATAAGATGAACAGTCCATTTGAATCCGTATAATCCTCCACTATTTCTCCGATTTGATTATAATATGCATAACCCTAGTTAAGGGAAGCTGGTTAAAGTCACCCACGATGATAGAATTTCTCAAACCCACCAGTGTGTCCAAATTTAAATTTTTGTTATTTGGAGGACTATGGATTCCATATATCTTAAACTACACTTTATCTTTCCAAAGGGAAATATCCACTATCTATGCATAATTATGGTCATTCATATCCTTTACAATTTTAAAAGAAGCTGTCAAATTCTCCTTAATCGCAACAAATATACTACTGGCTATCTGTCTTTCCTCATAAATTCCGTACACTTTATAGTTTTTAGTATTAAAATATTCTATATTTTGTTCCCTGATGTGAGCCTTTTGAACAACCAGGACACCCGCATCTTTCTTTAATTCAGAGATTTAAAAACCTCCTTTTATTCGGAGAATTTAGTTTCCGAAAGGCCACCTATATTCCATTGAAAAACTCTTCAGGTAAATAATTCACGTCGAAGCAACTTTCGAAAGCGAGTAGCCATAGCCTCTAACTGTTACTCTAGCACCACCTAAGGGGCACGTGTGACTTAAAAAATGTAACGGACGCGAGTAACGTTTACCCTCCCACATGGATATGTCCATCATGATGCTGTATACAGAACGGAGACTCGTCTGAAAAGACGACCGGGGTGCCACTCGTGTTCAGTGTCGTTGGCCGTCATTCCTTCTGCTGTAGATAAGCCTGCCTCTGCTGCAACGTCAAGAGAAGCCGCAGCAATGATCGCCGTAATGCTGCAGACATTGTTGCACTATCCATGTGGAAACTTGTCCTGCATATGATCCAAGTAGCTCTGGATCCGTGACCTGTCTGTACGATCCCACATCGCCGAGAGGAGAACATATTTGTCCTTTCCGGTGTTAGTGGCTAGTGGCCGCTGAGATCATGCATAGCGTTCAGTATGGCCCTCCTGGACCTATCGATTTCCTATTCGTATGACAGTCATAGGATCTAGAGTAAACCTTAATCCCCACTCCATGATCTTACCGTGGTCGAATTTCGAAGCGTGCTGGTGGGAATTTCTCTTTCTTACACGAGTCATATCGCGCCTTTACGCAAATAATGAACGTTCAAATGCAATTTCCAAATGAGAAACCCATTGTGTAATTTTCCCATTTATACACATGTTAATGGCATTTTCATACCAGCTTTACTCGCATGAGTTTGAACACTTTGATGTGACTGCCTGCAGCACCTTTCATACAAATTTGAAGTTCACTACATGCCACCTTCCTGGTGTGGCAATTTTAGTAGTTCACAATTTATATGGAATCAGATAGCCGTCTCGTGCTTTTTCATAATTAAAGCAACCCCCCCCCCAAAAAAAAATCCTACTACACGCAACGTTTTCTTAAATGTTTCTGTATATTACTCCTATATATATATATGCAAATATATAGTAAACATTTTATCTCCTCTACTATATAAAATCACTCTACGCAACTCTGTTTAATTGCATGTGTGTGAGTTTAATATATGTGCATAATGTCCGTATTTATATGTAAAAATGAAAATAGCTAAGTTAAAAGAGTGGCTTTAATTTGTAATAATTTCTTAAGTTTCCTATTTGATTGTGTTATTTCCCTTTTCCGTGTTACAAATAGTATCATGCTCATAACAGATCGCTCTAAACTGCGTTATTTCAGAATTAATCCTTCTCACATGATTCTTGTTTTTGTGACTAATCTCAGTCGTCTGACCTAATCAGAACAAGAAAACGAATATTACCGTGGAAAGGAGTATAAGATTGTGTCTGTCGTTGGCAAACGCCTTTGGCACCATACTGGAGACAAAAATGGTTTTACCCAGTTCCACCACAATTAAGACTACCCTGGGGAGGGAATCCAAGGGTCTCCCACCCCTCTTTCCCTACTACCAAACCATATGACAGAACCTTCGGGTCACCATATATTTAGAGTGCCTCCGTACCGCAAAGACACTATACATTTACAATATCTATGTATGCCTCCCATGTAGTGGTTACCTTCGCTGACAGCCGTGTCGAAGGGCCAGTTTTGAATACAGGAGAAGGCATGGATGTTTGTAAATGTATAGTGTCCATGCGGCATGGTTCTTCATCAAAATTTGGGGCGGAACTGAGCTAAATCGCACTGTCACCTGTAAGGTGCGAAAAGCTGTTGCCAACGACAGGCGTAAACTTGCGCTCCTTGCCACGAGGAATTTCGTGGGCTTGGGCTGACTATAGGTCAGAAAAGTGAGCATTAGCAACAAGAACAACAATGTCCATGTATTCTCCGGGCTTCGAACCTGAGCCCTTCGGTACGAAAGTCAGATTCACTAACCACTATCCCGCTGCTCGCTGGGCGGCACATGATATTTACATAATGCTAATGACATAGGCACTTAAATAACACTTCAACCAATCATAACATTACAATTTTTGAACAGAAACTTAAACTAACAAATCGGAACGAAGAGAAATCTGAACCCATATATACTGAACAAGGCCTTCATGTTAAAAGCTTGGCATCCTTTCATCTTGCCAACTGTGTCCGCTTACTTCTTTTTCTTCAATTATCTCGTCAAAACGATGTAAAAAAGGCACAAATGTCATAATCAAGAAGGGACGCACCTCTTACGACAGCTTATCTGTACGCATCTGAGTCAAATATTTTGTCAAGAATTGTTTGATTGCGAGCCTTAACTCAGCGTCTAACAAAATATGAATATGTTATTACATCAATACTGCGCAAAATATTCAGATTGGAAATATCTCTCCAGAATCTTCACCTGCATAACAAATTCAATGTCCTATATCTAGAAGTAAAAAAAAAAAAAAAAAAAAAAAAAAAAATGCGTGCATCAATTTTTTTGATTTTATGATAACAGTAAGTGATAGATTTTTCAACTCAGAATTAAGTAAAATAATGCTTCTAGAGTTTTCAGAGTCACAGATACCACGTAAGAAAAAAGGAAAATATTATGCATACCGAAGCCATCCCGTTTAGTTTTTCGGGGATTTTAATTAATTCTACGCTCGCCATAACATCGATGGGATTTATTACCCATTTGTTGCGTTGCTGGTTATTTGAAAATAGAAACTACGAAAGGAAAACAAGTTTTGCAAACTTCCGATTATTTTTACTTTCTCTTTTGCTTGTTTATGCAGTATTGAAATTTTCACAAGTAGCAACGACGTTGCAAACTGGTCCGAGAGGCTGCAAAGTGGTCGTGGTAATTTTGCAAATTATAGCAAAATATTTAAAAATGAAACTAATCTATAAAGTAAGTTATTAAGTTCTGCATTTTATATATTTTAAAAAATTATATTTCCGAAATCAATGCAAATCACATGTTAGCAATTATTTTACTGCTGAAATATGACTTTATTTATTATTTTTGAAGTAAGGACGAATTTATTTGAATTAATATGCTGACATAATATGAAACATTTTTACAGCATTCAGAGCAAAAAGTACAATTTTCACTAAGATATGATTATGCGTGAAGATGTATTCACGATTATAAATGGGGCGATTTAAAGAATTCCGAGAAAACGTACAATGTTAAAAGACGTTGCATATCCATGCATATTTAACGGCTGTCCAAAATATCTGACGGAAGATTAATGGAAAAGGAGAAAGAAATATTAACACTTTTAATGGAAAACGACAAAATTAATGGCTTTGATAAATTACTAATAAATGTTGACATCAAAATTAGAGAAACTATGAACAAAAATACGAAATTCATTACCTATAAAAGTTCTGATGAACTTTTTGTTACGTTTTTGTCCATTTCCATGCATTTAAAAATGCTTGGTTTAAACCTAGTATACGGTACACTCGGGATTTGGAGATATTGACATTACAAATGTTTTAGCGAGCCCGATAAATATTTTTTTTGTAAAAACAATCTTGTGAACATTGTTCGTAATTCTATTCAGTTGAAATAATTCTTCTATGCCATTTAAAAAAGATTCTATTAAATTATCAGAAGCACCGTCGAAAGGTTTAATGCTATCGTATAAACCGCTGAAAAGTTTAGATTGTACTGCTGTTCGAGATATTGATATTCCATGTACATATTTACTGGATAATTATATAAACGAACATCTGAGGTCGAGGCTTGTGCGCTTTGGCTAGCTGCCAAATTCGAACAAGTCAGTTATAACGGCGCAATAATTTCAGACTCCATTTTATTTTCAGAAAAATTTTCTTCACGGTTTTGTAATTCACCGTCGGAATTAAATACTGGAGAGCTTCAATACAGAAAGAGAACGACGTACAAAAATATAATGATGGCAGTTTATTTTGAATTGAGGAGAAATCTTCGTTGTAATGCCGAATTTCTGCTTATTTTCTTTGTGAATATCTGCTTGCAACGTACTAACATCGTCTTATACAATTAAATAGTGTTCTGTTTGGTGTTTTATGACTTTCCGGTGATTAAAATTATATTGTGGTTTTCCAATCTTCAGTGGCTCCAGTGGTGCAATATTTGGATACACGGATTAGCGTTATATTTGGATACATGGATTCGGTTATAACGTCCTAAGTGCTATCGCGTATATCATTCATATTAACCGATTATTATGTTCATGATACAGGCTGGAGCTCAGACTTTGCGCATATAATCGAAAAAACTAGTGTTAAGGAAACATTAGCATTACTATGAAATATTGTAATCTATAATTATGCCATACTTAATTGTGTAGTATTGAAAAACACTAAATATTTTTTTTATTGATTGCAAATTGCAGTTTCATTACTTGTGGCTTGGTACCTATTCTTCCAAACACTGTGTAATTCGCGTTTTTTTTTTTTTTTTTTTTTTTTTTTTTTTTTTTTTTAATATTGCCGTTATGTATGTCTATTAGATTATCTCAATAACTGAAATGTTGGAAATTAGGTTTTATTTTTTATTAAATTTAAGTATATTCTATTTCCTTCGCTTACGTTTTATGTGCTTGTGATAACAACGAAATTCATAGTAAATAGGAGCAAAAAGTTTGATCGTGTGCTATTTAACGAAGAGCTTACTTTAACGTACTTAGTTTACTATCGTATACTATATTATTTAAATTATTTCTGTAGAGTAACAAAAGGAAAGTTATTGATTATAAAAAGTGCATGAAATAATCATTGTAATCTACCACTATTCTAAAATGTAGAAACTAAAAGTAAGTAAATACATTAACATATGATCGAAAGAAATGATTTTAAGAAACATCAGCATTACTAGTAAATATTGCAATCCATAATTATTGCACTTTTAATTGCTTACTATTTAAAAAATACAAATATTTTTTATTAATTGGAAATTTTAATTCTGTTACCTTCCTACTGCTATTTATACTTCCAAACACTACTAGTTCATGTTTTTACTTAAATAGTGCTGTCATGTATGTTGTTTGTTAGGTTATTATTTCATTTTAGATATGAATATGAGAAGTTATTAGATTTAGGTATATTTTTGTATGAAATATTTTTGATCACATTTATTAACTGCTTTATACTGTCTTTCATTTGCGTATCTTGGAGATATAGAAGTTAATGTTTATATTTTTTACTGTGAAACGCGAATTTGAGTTCAGGGAAAATACTGATTATGTTACCTTAAGAACCGCTTCCTAATTTATCATGACAGGGGCAATTTTCAATACCTCTGAGATTTAACAGAAATAAATGTGATAATGCTGTTATCAGAAACGCTCTTTTTTTTACCCACATATGTATCTTTACTTTTATTTATTTCTAATTGAGTTTTATTTACTTAAAACATACTATTAATGTAAGGGAAGGGATGCCTTCGTGGAAGACTTTCTAAGGGAAACTGGCTCGTATACACGTCACACATGGGGAAAACCACGAAAACGCCCATGCAGCCAGCCCGTTTGCGGGATTCGAACCTCGGACCAAACTACCAGTATTCAGCGACTTTACCGCTCGGCCGGTGGTCGGCCCACTCTCACTTAAGGGGAAAAAAAAAAAAATATGAAATCTTAAATAATCGTAACTTAGAATTTAAGTCATTTAAAAAATATAGTTTAATGTACTGAAAATAATTAAGGCTATTATTAATTATGCATAATTAGTCTAAAGAAAAAAAATTGTATTGTCTTCTGGTTTTCAGGAAATGATAACATATTTAAACTTTAGATAAATATAATTGTTTACGTACCTCGTATTAGAATGGCGCCGACATGGATGACGCAGTTTCGGTTTTAAATATCCTTAATAAATTCAACGACTCTTGGTGCATTTAAATCAAACTGAAGACATTTAATAATATAACTTTCACACGTAAACATTTAGTAATAATTCAGCAGTACAGATAAGCTTTGAAATAGGAATTACAACAGTTACAGGCCAGCTACGCTTTTAGCGACCGAATCCTACGAACGACAAATCTCAAAAGCGTGTTGCCAACGCAGGGCAACGAAAAGGTAGAAATTAATTCGACAGGCGTGGAAGTAAACATACTCCCACCCTATCAGGTTTAGTCCTGATACACAGGCAAAAGTGAAAGTTTAATAATTGCTCTCTTGGAAACATTAGTTTTAGTTTTGACAGTGGCTACGCGAACTAAGCCGTCCTTGCCCGGATGGACATCGATGATCCGTCCTATAGGCCAAGCTAGAGGTGGAGATCCATCTTCGATGATAAGAACCACCGTGTCGATTTTTAGATTGGGTCTGTTGTACTGCCACTTGGATCTCTGCTGAAGAGAAGTCAAGTATTCCTTTTTCCATCGCTTCCAGAATCCCAGACGTAGATTCTGTACAAGTTCCCACCTAGAACTCTTTGTGCGAACAGTCTGATGTGTCTCTGGAAAGGAAGTTAAAGTATCACCTGTAATAAAATGAGAAGGGGTTAAAACATTAATAGAGTCAATATTAGTATCGTTCACGTAAGTAAGTGGACGTGAATTCAAAATAGCCTCGATCTGGGTAAGTAGCGTTGACAATTCTTCGTAGGTTAAAAGAGACTCTTTCAATACTCTTCTCAGATGAAATTTCGCTGAGCGAATGCCGGCTTCACATATTCCTCCGAAGTGGAGCGAAGCAGGCGGTATAAAATGCCATTCAATAGATGACTTAGTTCTCGGGAAACCGATTCTGTTGCATACAAGGAAGACCAAATCTGATTTAGTTCTTGTAGTTTTCGGCATGCTCCCACAAAATTGGTACCGTTGTCACTGTAAATGTGCCGTCGTGCACCGCGACGTGAAATGAAACGTCTAAGTGCAGCGATAAACGAGTCTGCCGTCAGGTCACTGACTGCTTCTATAGGCACAGCTTTAGTCGACAAGCAAACAAACAGAACTATATAGACTTTCGTTGTTTTAGAACTACGACCCTTATTAAATTTCATGGTAATAGGACCCGCGTAATCCACACCAGATGCGTAAAAAGGTCGTTCCAAAGTCACACGATGTTCAGGTAAGTCACCCATCAATTGCGGATTTGAAGCAGCTTTAAATCGATGACATATTAAGCAATGGTTGACACAACTGCGTATCAGTTTCTTTCCTCCAATTATCCAGTAAGATTGTCTGATGAGGTGTGATAATAAAGAAGGACCAGCATGAAGGTAAGAAATATGCAGTTCTCTCACTAGTAATTCGCTAAATTTATGTCGAGAAGGAAGTATGACAGGATGTTTGATGTTAAATGCTAAAGATGAATTTCGAAGACGTCCTCCCACCCGTAAGAGACCATCTTTATCTACGAATGGATACAAAGAACGTAGTTGGCTCTTCTTGGGTAAAGGTTTATCTCCTTTAATACATTGCAAATCATCTTTGAAATAAGAATAATGAAATTTTCTGCTACTCGAATCTCTAGAAATGTTAGCGACATAAAGCAGCTGGAGTTAATGCCACTACGTGAAATGTTCTGAGTAACATGATGCTTCTTGCAATTAGTAATAAATCTTTGGCAGTAAGCCAGAATACGAACAATTTTACAACGCGAAGAATAATGCTCGAACAAATTAGCTAATAAATCATTCGATTCACGTATATGAGAAATAAAAATAGGATCAGATCTTTGTTCGGCCTTTACTTCAGTATCATCTTCAAATTTTAATTCATATTTAGGCCATTTTTCCTCTTCCTGACGCAACCATGGTGGACCATTCCACCACAAAGTACAATTTGGTAGGAGTTGAGGTTCAATACCACGAGAAGCAATGTCTGCAGGATTCATTTTAGAGGGAATATGATTCCAATGTTTAATAGGTATCACTTCTATGATTTGAGATGTTCTGTTTGCCACAAAAGTTTTCCACTTACGTGGATGAGCTGATAGACAAGAAACTACCTTGGAATCCGTCCACGCAAAGATTTCAAAATTAAACTTCTTTAAAATGTTCAATAGAGATCGCATTAACCTGGTCAACAAATACGCAGCATAAAGTTCTAATCGAGGAATGGATACTTGCTTTATAGGCGCGACTTTAGTCTTTGATACCAAAAGATTAACCTTAACCGTACCATTGCACTTTTGGCGACAGTAAATGGCTGCTGCATAAGCCTGCGAAGATGCATCAGAAAATCCATGTAGATGGATAACACTGTCCGTTGTAAGTATTACACATCTCGGAATTTCACAATTATTGATTTGACTGAATGTCTCTTGAAATTTAAACCAATCATCTGAGATATGCTGGGGAACAACTGAATCCCAGTCGCCTTTAACTAACCATAGTTTTTGATAGAATATTTTAATCAATATAGTGCAAGTAGATAAGAGACCTAAAGGATCGAAAATGCGAGAAGATTCTGCTAATATGCGTCTTTTTGTTATAGGTGCGTTGATGTGCAGTGTTGCTTTAAAACTGAAGGTATCAGTAGTTGAATTCCAGGAAATCACGAGTTCGCATCTCGTCGGTGCCTCCAAAAACCTGTTTACGTACCTCGTATTAGAATGGCGCCGACATGGATGACGCAGTTTCGGTTTTAAATATCCTTAATAAATTCAACGATTCTTGGTGTATTTAAATCAAACTGAAGACATTTAATAATATAACTTTCACGCGTAAACATTTAGTGATAATTCAGCAGTACAGATAAGCTTTGAAATAGGAATTACAACAGTTACAAGCCAGCTACGCTTTTAGCGACCGAATTCTACGAACGACAAATCTCAAAAGTGTGTTGCCAACGCAGGGCAACGAAAAGGTAGAAATTAATTCGACAGGCGTGGAAGTGAACAATAAGGAATACACAATTTTAAAAAAGAAGAAAAATATATTAATTATTAAGCTTATTTTTCTGCATAAATCAATATGTAACACAAGGACATAATAACAACATTTTCACAACTGTTGCAAAAAGGTGGAACTTGGCGAAACTTTAGACGTCTTTAAGACGTGGTGATACGATGCTTTCACAAACAAAATATCACCTGCGAAAGATGCAATAATGATGTCTATGCGACAAAAACCTCATCTGCAAAGACGAAATAAAGACGTCTTTGCAACGGTTGTAAAACAGTGGATGTTCGCGGACATCTGGGAGTCTTAAAGACGACATATTGCAAAGTTTTTGCAAAGACATCCGCGACGAGTTTGCAACGTCGTTACGACGTTGCTGTGCTACTTGAGTTGATTATGAATTAGGGTAAGAAATTTACCAAAAATTTCATTTTGTCTTGGTATTGCTCAATTTTATTTATATAATTATATTGGTTCGTAAATGTGGAAGATTAGGTAAAGATGTGATGTTTTATGTTGTAAATTTTCCTTTAATTATTGTCTTTAATTTGTGTTACTTTAATTTGTAATTTTTCAAAATTTCAAATTACTCATCAAAGTTGCTTTTACTTTGTTATTTTTTAAGCATATTTACTACCGGATTCAAACTTTTTTTAAACTAAACTGTGATAACTACAATTTGATTTTCTTTTAATTTTGTTACTTTGTTATATTTCTATTTCTCTCTTCCCAGAGTTTTCTGCTCAATATTTTTGTGTACGTCCCCCAAAACTCCCTGATGATGATAAGACAGAGAGTGTCAAAAAATGTTTACTGTCTCGACAATGTTTATTGTTTCGACAGTGTTTACTGTCTGGGCAGAATGTCAGCCATTTAAATGACTACTGATTTCTTAATACTTCGACCTGAGGATTCACACTATGCGTATTCCTCTACTTAGGGAAAAGTTGAGAAACTGCGCTTCTTCTACTTATCCTTGCATCCTCTACTTAGGGAAGACACAAGCGGTTATCTTTATCCCCCTAGATACATTCCTTATATAATTCTTTTTAAAATAATCAGCTATTGCCATACTTTTTTTAACTTTCCAGTGGCAAGCTACTTGACATATACAAGAACATATAAAATATATAAGATACATAAACAAAAAAATAAGACAGTAGTTAAAGTCATTGACCCATGCGGAATCTCTCAAACCAATATCGTTCAGTCTCAGATTTTCCGCAAATTGCAATGCACCACTTAAGATGGTCTGTATCTATAATACTATTGCTATACAACGGACAGATTGGGCTTCCCGGGATACAAATGCAAACTAGGTGAGCCACCAAGCAATCATATCTAGCAATAAGTTGCAAGGTCGTCACATCTGTAGAACGAGGCTAAGCCGGAACATTATCTTGAACATTTCTCAACCATCTCTTTCTAGAAATTCTACGCATTAAGTCTTGACGGCAGTTAGAGGCAGAGGTGTATTTAGTAATACGTTTACCAGTTGAAAAAGAAATCTCACTCTTTGAAAAAGAAGATCTGAAGGAAAGAAATCTGAAGCCAATTTTGTAAGAAATTTGGAATTTTTATGCATATAATATATTAATGTTAGCATTAAAAATTAAAGTAACATTAATTGAAATAAATCAAAAAATTATATCATAATTTCCAAAACTTGCCGCTACAACTGCTATTGCTTGCTTCAATAATCTGCTATTGCGAAAACATTTCAAACTATACTTTTCTTACACATCTCTACACTTAGATCCCTGGTTATTTGGAAAATGACGTTTTAGCACCAGCTTACTTTTCTTGGCCGTTTAGCAATGTCTGTAATCACAGTTATTTTTTACAAGATTAAAATTAAAAAAGAAGTTGTTTGGTTTGTTTGATTACGGCAAAGCACGCTAGGACTAAGGCAAGGGATGCCTTCGTGGAGGACTTTCCAAGGAAAACTGGTTCGTATCTAAGTTGCACATAGGGGAAAACCACAAAAACGCCTATGCAGCCAACCCGTTCGCCTGGAATCAAACTGGGTGGAACTCCCAGTGTTCATCGACTGTAACACTCCGCCGCGGGTGGCAAAAGACTGTTTGTTGTAACTGTTGAGATAAAAGAAAATTTGAATTGTACAGACGAAATGAGTTTTAAATTTTGAAAACCTTACTCGTTGGAATGCTGTGTTGTGAATTTTATTTGGTAAAGCTAGTTTGGTTTAAACCTCTAATGAACAACAGAAAGCTGTCTGCAAAAAGAGAAATTTTTTAAAACATCGAGTTTAAGGTGAAAAAAAGGATGCCTAGCAAACATAATTAACATTTATTAGAAGACGAATGATTTATACATTCACAGCTTGGTCCAGGTCCAGGAACAAATCTTAAACTTACCACTAGAAAAGTTCAAATCTAGACTTTCTTTTCAACTGTCATTAATTCTTTTGCTATTACTTTATTTTTCACATAAGATTTCAAACATTTTTCTCTCAGCGATATAACAAAGCAAGCGTTTTAGGCAAAAAAATACTGAAGAAAGTATATATAAAGACGCGAAATGTAATAGTAAACAAAAGAAAAAAATTACTGGTTGACAAAAGTTGCATTCAAATAAAAAAATGCAAGATTCGAAAGATTAACTTTATTCGTAACATTTATTTTGGAAAATATTATGGAATGAGTCTTCATCCAGAATAATATAAAAAATTTAGCAAATTAAGATTGAAGATCTCAAGTGTAGGATTAAAGAATTAAATATGTTGAATAGTGAAATGCCTATTTCAGTTTAATAACCGCGTTTGAAAACAATTTTGGTTTAATTTTTTTAATTTACATAAATGGAGTCATAGAAAATTATTTAACATGTATTGAACATTAGGATAAAAAGTAAGTTCATATGCACTTGACTTCTTCCTGCCCTTTTCCCATTTTCGTCAATTAGTCAAAGTAGAAAAGCTGTTTATCTATTTCAAGAGCAATTCTTTTCTATTGGTGCTGCCATCTGTTGCTAACGAATATAAATACACAGTGTGCTCTTCTAACATAAATTCAATTCAAAGTAAAAAATTAAACACACGTACTTTTCTTCTGACATAAAATTACAAAAACTTTTCAGTGAATAAATGCACTCCATTTGGATTGTTCAGGTACTTAATGGCAGAACGCTTACAAAAAAGAATTTAATTTACTGCAATGGAATGTGTAAGTTACTTTTTCACTTGTTAGCATTATAATTTTGTATATTCTGCAACAGGCTTAAAAACGGAAAAACCACATTCAAGAATATATTACATTATCAACTTTTACTGTGTTATAATTAAAAATTAAATACACTTCAGTAGACTATATAAGTACTCAATATACAATGTATATTTTTCCTAAAATATATTTAGTATGTGGAAAAATAAATTTTGCGTGTTTTTAGTAAAATGTCAGGGGTGCCTGTCGTAACAACCTCAGATTTTACATTTTTTAAAAACGTGATTTACTTTTAAGATCAATCAGTAAGAGTTTGGCTCAATGTTAATTTTTGAAGCAGGTTCCAAAATATTTCGTAAACAGATTCCGAAAGTCAGTAGTTTTTTTTTTGGGGGGGGGGCTCTAGGCGTTAATGCAGAAATTAGATTCTAATAAACCAGGTAATAAAAAATGAAAGATTTTATAACTTGAAATCAGCTGACAATTTTTTTTTTTTTTTTTTTTTTTTTTTTTTTTTTGTGTGTGTGTGTCAAAGAATTTTGCTCCGGACGCTCATTAATTCATTAATTGTATCAGCACTTTTTTTTTTTTTTTCTTTTTTTTTGTCATAAAGAATTTTTTTTCTTCTTTCCAGCACTTTTTTTTCCCCCTGACATGTCAAAAAAGCAAGTTTCCTACGAAGAATGGAAGGAAGGGGACCCAGGCAGTCTTATTCTTGAGACCTTTTCTTAGTTTTTGACATCCCTAGAAGAGGAAGCGTTGTGACTGTCCCAACATGTATGCCTTTTGCTATTAATATACGCCGAATGACAGGGATAAAAGATGAAGGATTATTAAGAAAATATGGAAATTCTTTTTGTTTTGAAACAGTTGCTTTCGTGTTACAAAACAATAAACGAAACAAAAATTCACTGAAACTCCTTGCCCCTTCAGTAGAAATCAATATTAAACTTCCCCACCTACGTAGTTCTACTCAGGTCCAGCTTAAGCTTACGACAGAATTGCTTAAGCACGAAGTTTGTTATAAATATTTCTCTCAGGTGGCAATACTTTCAGTTTTGCCGGGACAAGAAATTCATGGACTGAAAACAATAAAAAAAGTCTCAAAGAGATGTCTTTTGAGGTATTTAAAATGTTTTATAATCGAATCTATTTATAAAGCCAGATAAGCAATCAGTCTTGTACGCAAAACACAGCATGTGATTTTTAACGAATTTTAAATCATCCAATGATATAAAGGTTAAGTTCAAAGAATTTAAATGTGATACTACCATGCTTTGTACACTGCACAGATAACGAATCTCGATTCAGTGTTTCCAGACATAACGCCAGTGGTGTTTATGCGCTTCGCTGCAAATTATTTATGAGGATGCCTTCTGAAGAAATTTTCGAAAGAAACAGTCTCTATTTAGTGTACTGTATTTGTAGCGACCGTCATGAAAATCATGTTTCTAAAGCAATATGTAGAAACGAACTACAGCCAGTGAATCTGGATGTTACACCTTTTTAAAGCTCATCATTAGAAGCTTTCTGTACAAAAGGTTTTGTCAACACTTAGAATCATTCTCCAATCAATAAAATTCCGAGTTCCATACTCAAGGACCCCATTCTGGATATGAATTCCTGGGGTATTTATAGGATTCCTTGCCAGTGTGGTTTAATTTACATTGGCCAAACTAAGAGAGCCTTAAA
This sequence comes from Stegodyphus dumicola, assembly GCF_044657685.1. NCBI lineage: Eukaryota > Metazoa > Arthropoda > Arachnida > Araneae > Eresidae > Stegodyphus > Stegodyphus dumicola. The sequence goes on from NC_140780.1 coordinate 165,490,001, forward strand.
ATTTCACGTCAAGGAACATGAGGCATATGTTAGAAAAAAGGAAACACAGAAGTCTTCTGTTGCTCAACATTGTTGGTCCGAAAACCACACTTTCAGTTTTTCTGCTGCCAAAATTATTCAAAAAACATCTTCCATTGGAGAACTGGATTTTCTAGAGGCATTTCACATTCATAAAAATCTTTCTGTTCTAGTTAACGATCCTAATTCCAATCCATCTTTGCCTTCGGCCTTTAAAGAAATTATGTTTTAGTTCTGCTTTCACCAACAGATGGCGCCACTTGCTTATTCTTGTCCAGGCTTTCTTATCTTATCTAATCATTATTTCATATCTGGTTCATTTGCGGTTTTGCAGCTGAAGATGGTGGTTCGGTAAAACCATCGAAACTAGTCCTGTGAAAATTTTGTAAATATAACGCTGATTTTTGTTGTTTGACTTCTGAATTAGTATTTATTCGGCGTGTTATTGTGTCTTACTTAGAATCATCTCTATATTATACCGGCTAGTTGAAATCTAACGCTTCGAATGCTACGAAGTTTGCTCGTAGAACCTGGGTTGCTGTTATTAGATTGAAAATATTGTTTTCACAAAGTGGGATTTAGTTATGATGAGTTAGAAGATACCAAGTTCGCCATACAGCAAGACGCTGCTCCGAGAGACTATAGCAGCATAAATTTTCATTCGTAAGTTGAAATTCGTAGATCTGAAATTGTTGAAGAAACTTATAATCAATAGATAACAAATGTCGAACCATATTATATTCCGAAAACGAAAATGAAATAGCTGAAACAGTTCTGTGACTCACGTTTAAAGCAAATGATCCTACAACAGTGTTTCCCAAATTTTTCATCTTATATGCCATCTACAGGGCTTGTCCAAAATAACGGAAACACTATGCTTAAAAATGTTAATTTTGTTACTTTCGATTACCCAGTAAACCGCAAAAGTAGTAACCACTTTTTATATGATTATGTTATATATATTTTCAGCGTTATGAAAAGCTGACAATTTCAATTGTGGCTTGTAAAATATAGTTCGTAGCGAAGGAAAATGAATGGCCTGACTGAGCTCAAAAAAGGCCAGAGATCAGATTGTTGGTATTCAACTCATTAATGCATTTTTATCCTCAGCAGCAAAATTATCGGGAATATGGAGAGATACTGGGTCTAAAGTCATGACGATATGCAATATTCAGGACGAAACTTCGTCTATGAAAAGCAGTTGTGGGAAGAAAACGAAACTTACTGACAGAGCCATAAGGATGCTAAAGCTGATTGTTACGTCTAAAAGAAAAACTACTGCGACAAAAGGAATTGCTTGACTAACTACGAATCCATAGAAGTCAATTTCGACACATACAAATCGAATTCAAAAGCAGAATATTTACGTCAGAGAAGTTATTTCAAAATTTCTTATTTTCCAAATAAATGCAAAAATGAGAACTACATTGGTGCCAGGAACATAAAACGTGGAATCCTGATAGATGGAAACAAGCCTTTTTTTCTGACGCATCAATTTCCACACTATTCCTCACCTCAGGAAGGGATTATGTGTAAAGAAAATCAGCAGAAGCTTACATCAGAACTGAATTAATCATCAAATAAAATAAGCACTTGCTTAAAGCATCAAAGATTTGGGGTACCACGTAAAGATCCTTGGAACTCATGGAAAGGGGGGAACCACAAAAAATTCTCACTGCAACGAAGCTAAGCAACTATGTTCATTCGATGAAGCAAACACTCTTTCTTAGGGGTAACTGGCATCTCTCAAAAGGTTAATGTTCCATTCATAAACGTCAGATCGTTTCCTGGTCTGCACAATAATAAGACTTAAATATGATTGAGACATTGTGATCTGTACTGAATTATAACTGCTGAGTTCAAATAAAAATCTTAGCATTATCAATTTTAAAACTGAATTAAGACATATACGCAATTTGGCAATACCCACGATTTAACAATAATTTTCGTTAGTTCCTTGACAGTCTCTAAACAAGAATTTGACCGTATTTAATTCTAAATATTCTTTATGAAATCTAGTTAATACTGTTTTCGCAAAATCTTCATTCAGCATTTAAATATTTGAGAGTTTTAGGCGCTTTTTGGTTTAAAAAACGAAATTAAATGAAAAACATAATTAAGTGCTGCCATCTTACGACGACAAAACTAAACTTTATTTGTGTCTCATCAAAATACGCGCAGAGAAAAGGATCCATAAATATCTTTCTTAGCTTATCGTTAGTACCTGTTGGCAGCATGTCTTGCATCTGAAGTTCTGTTTTTTAAGAAATAAATATATTAAAACAGAAACTGTTTGACAATGAGAAGTGTGTGCAAAATTGACGCCAGTTGTTACCATAATGACATTGCTGTTTTCGGTAAGTAAAAATATTTATGAGGAACTGTGGTTGATCAGCATAAAATCAGTTTTCAAAAATTTTAATAAAACTAAAGAAAGGTTTTACGCTTTTTAAATTAAACGTTAATAATATACATTAAAATTTGAAATTATATAAAACATTTTGATTGAATATTACATTCCATTGGTCACAGTAAAACTGTGAAGCATAAAATAATTTATTATAATTGCATTTGTTATTAATTTCAATACTATGAGAATCGAACTCATTTAAATAATAAAGAAATAAGTTTAATGTTAATAATTTGTTTTATATCCTTTATATCTAATATTAAAATAAGTGAAACACCTGTATTAACGCAACAGGGTGGTCTCTAAACAGTATTTCGCATTTCTTCTAGAAATTCCGCAAGTTAAATTTAGTATTCGGAAGAACATTTGAAATCATGAGGACCACAAAACGAATTAAAAAATTTTCTATTGTTATTGTTACTCAACAGAGCATGAAGTAGATATATTTTTATGAGTAAAATTATAATGGAATAACGAATTTCTTTTCATTTCCCATATAAGATGTATATATATATATATAATATAAGTTGATACAATCTCAGAAGAAAAAAAAAAAAAAAAGTGCTTTAGACTTGCCGCTAAAAAAAGGTTGAGAAAGATTGACAATGGCAGGCGTAATATATGATAGTGCGCGCATATAACCTTCCATTGCTATTATTACGTTCAGACATATAATAAAGGGAAAAAAAAAAATAAAAAACGGGAAAGGGCGGCAAATATGAATTATAGCATTTCTTAAAATGTTTCCTTTATTAATATATGGATTCTGTGAAATCTTTATTAGCGTAGCATTAAAAAATTTGTTTTGTTATACACCAAAATAGAGTAAAATAGCTTAAAATTGTGTCTTTCTTCTAAACAGTAATTTCTTTCAAAATCCTTCTAAAAACCTTATTCTGATTACTAATTACACCAAAATGAAGATTACAGTATAAAATAATAGCTAAAACTAACATATAACGTGCTTAACATACAGTATTCAAAGAATAATCTCTTTACTTACAAACCAGACGATTAATAAATGCTTACCTGAACGAATTTCAAGAATCTCTTTATGTACATGTTTTGAACTTATTCCTTTTAATGGAATTTTTCTTATTTCCTATATTAGAACTTGTTCAGGTTTCAGCAGAAAATAAAGTATTAAATCACCTTTTAATACTTTATTTATAATTTATTACTTTTAATTTCTAATATAAAATGTAATAAAGTAATTCATTTAGCATATTTCTGATTAAATGTGTACGATATGACTCGCGTAAGAAATTAAAATTAAATATAGTAATAATCTAACATAACTAAAATGTATATAATCAGTAACCTTTGTTTCGCTAAATACACATCAATTTCGAAAATTTATACAAGGTATCCGGCAAGGTAACATATATATTTTGACAAGTGAAGCTAGAGTAGTTTAGGGAAAAATCAGTCTGGTTTGCTATTTAAGTCTAACTTAGCATTGTTTCATTAAGCAAAATGCGCTGTAATTTAATTCCCAGGCCCAAATTCCTATATACTTTACCGGAAGTAAATATTTAATTTTCGATAAGTTTTTCTGAAATATTTATAATTTCTAAATTACGGAAATTACAAGGTGTTTTAATTTGCGCATTATTATTCAACATCACAGCTGTTTTTAGAAGAATCCTTCAAAGGTATTTAAGTAAATATAAGTGCTTTACAGAAAGAAAAAAAAAAAAAAGCCACAATGGTCAAATGCAAAGCATAATATGCATGTAAGTTAGTATATGTTTGTTGTGTTAATCGCTCAAATTAAAGGCAATATTTTAAAATACAACAGAAATCCCTGACAGCAAAATTCTGCTAGATGGAACGATTATTATCTTTGCTTTTAACAAGTTAAGTTGAGAATTCTGAAATTTAATTTTGTACAATTCCTCAGAATTTATTATTAACGTTTCGTATATAAGAAACCACATAAATGAAGCATACCTTTTAATGTACGATTACAGTTCGCCCCTCCCCGCCCCAGTGGCGGGCACTCGCCATTACAGGCGTTGGCCATTACTAAGGCCGGAAGCGGTGGTCACTTTATTATGAAGGCACCTAACAGATGGGCCACCGTTGCCTCCTATGAAGGGGCAGACAATTTACATACATGCCTTCTCCGGTATTCGAGCCCGGGCCCTTCGGTAAGGCAGTCAGTGTCTTTTCATAAAATACTGCAACATCCTTTTAAGACTTTTTAAACGAAAACTAAAATATTTCAATCAGTTAACCGCTCTACTGTTCGCATACTTATCATGTAAATAAAGCCAGTTACAAACTAAAATTCAGTCTTGCTTGTTAATATACTGTGTTGCCTTTGCTCGCATGTTATGAAATAAGCTAGGAAATATTATCTGAAGTTTCAGCTTATTAAAATTCGAGAGAATTGTTTAGTGCGCCTTAGGAGTAAAGAGACGAAAATTTCCGAGCTGAGATTCCATAACACATATTACATATCTGTTTTTTCTGTTAGTTCATCAATTCATTTCCTTTCCAATGAAAATTTTGTTCATACAAAATATTTTTAAAGGAGTAAGAAATAATTCAAGTAATGAAAGAACATTTTAAAATTAACTAAGTTACTTTAATGAAAGCGTGGTTTTGTTTAAAAGTTGTAGAATCATTAGGTTATTTAGAAGCAGGAGACATGAAAAATGAGCAATGCCCTCGCTGGAACTCGAACCTTGACCACTCGAATATGCGCCGAGTGTGCTACCGTTACACCATCAAGGCATGAGTAAAGAAGGGAGAAAATACCTTATAAGGTAAAATTTTTTATTTGAAATCTTGATGGCCCAAAATCAGGAACATATTTCGCGAGAAAATCTCAAGTTTCATACTTCCGTACATCATCTATTAATGGCTTTTTATCTGTATCAGTATTTAACACTATTATTAATTATTTTATTTATAACAGCTTCTGAAAGGGAAGATATCAATACGCTATTAACGTATAAACCAAATTCAGTTTAAAATATCAATCGAATTCGAGTCATAGATAAATGTCATCTGTTAGTAGCTTCTTGTTGTTCTACGAGGCACCTGCTCAGATAATACACATCCACACTAAACGCGAGCACATATGCATTATATTTATGCACACAAATTGCACTTTCAGTGTCACTTCTACATATGAAGGACATTTAAGGATACGTATATATTATACTAGTCAAAAACAGCAAAGATGTTTTGTCACAAAGTTTCGACAATAATGGAAGGGTGTTACATGAATGACAAAAGTAAAAAAAACTCATTATAAGTTGAATAAAAGCTGGAAAGATTAAAAGAATCATGATGTATGCAAAAAATAACGTTATTATTATAGTTTCGTCTCAAGTAATTTAAACTATTTGAGAAGATACAGAATTTTGAGGATATAGAATAACATTCAATCTATTTGAGAAGTTATAGAATAATGAAACAGTATAATGAACAGTTATATAGACTAATGAATCTGTGAGTTCTTTTACCTGTTTTTATTAGCAATCGTCGATACTTCTAGCAAAAGAATCCTCTTTTTTTTTTATCTGTTTGCGACTCTGCAGACAGAGATGGCGTCATTCAGCATTAATTGATGTTTGGCAACTAGAAAATACATATTTATAACATAAAAAATCACGTTTTACGTTCTATGATGCCTTAATGTTGATGCAAACCTTTTCTTGAATTACTAAATAAATTCTGCAACAGAACAAAGTAGCAATTGTAAAGAAAAGTAATCGAAGTTTTGAATTTCCGGATTGTTACGAACAGCAGCATTTCTGTGCAATTGTGCAAACTGGAGCACAGTCTTTTAAGTATAGTAAAAAAATCGATCTATTGTCCCCGCATCGATAGCTTTCCCACATGTATCAGTTGGCTTTTTGGTTCCGATTTGCCAAGTAATTCGTGACAACGGATATGTAAAACAACAATATGTGCAAACTGTTAGATATGGAAGAAGAACTGAGAATAGTTTTTCTAGCTAAAAAGGAAATCAGAAAAAAAAAAAAAAAAAAAAAAAAAAAAAAAAAAAGTTTTCACAGTTTAAAAAAAAAAAAAAAAAAAATTCGTGATTGTCTTATTTATAGCAGCTTGCGATCTTCTTCACACTGATTCTGTTAAATGTGTATTAATGTGCTTTATTATATCTGAAATTAGTTTTGCCCACTTTTCTAAACGAATGTTTTTAAAATAGCTGCCATTTGAAAACCTCTGTTTAGATTAGGAGTTAATGTTATTCGCATACAAAAAATTCTATATAACAAATACCCGTTTTCAGTCCTTGCTCGTCTTTGGAGTCTATCTTTTTAGAACTAGAATTAATCTTTATTTCCAAATTGTTATTGTTTACGTACCTCGTATTAGAATGGTGCCGACATGGATGACGCAGTTTCGGTTTTAAATATCCTTAATAAATTCCACGACTCTTGGTGTATTTAAATCAAACTGAAGACATTTAATGATATAACATTCACACGTAAACATTTAGTAATAATTCAGGAGTACAAATAAGCATAAAATAGGAATTACAACAGTTACAGGTCAGCTACGCTTTTAGCGACCGAATTCTACGAACGACAAATCTTAAAAGCGTGTTGCCAACGCAGGGCAACGAAAAGGTAGAAATTAATTCGATAGGCGTGGAAGTGAACAGTTATTTTGAAATAAATATTTCGCAATATATCCACATATTTTCAGCCACTCAAAAGTTATATAATTAAACTACCAGGTTCGCTGCAAACAGAAAACCACAAATTAACTGCCAGCAAACTGCTGTCATGGTCCTTTTCATAACTGGACGATTTCGAGGACATTGGCCTTATTATTTTGCTTCCGAACACTCTCGGGACTATCTTATTTAAATAAGCATAAGCTAAAGCGTAACCCATCAGGAAGTAAAAGAAATTGCCGATAAGAAACTTAATACATGTATCGATAAATAAATAGAAAACATAAATACATAGAACAAACAGGTAGAAAAGGGAGTTAGTGTCTGTCCATTATATTAGTCATATATTTTCTCGCAATTCTCCCTTTATAACCTAATTTACGTTAAGCGATTAACTTCTTAAAATCGGCCGCTCAACCGGGATAGTGAATAGCGACGTTGACTGCCGTACTGAAGGGCCCGGGCTCAACTCCAAGAGAAGGCATGGATGTTGGTAAAATATTGAGCCAACTTCTAGCAAATATTTAATTGTGTAGTCTTTGACTACTCTTGAAAGTTTAGCTTAAATTCTACTGTTCTGTTTAGTTGTATCACTACGAGCAGTAGTTGATATTGTTGCACAAGAGATTGTGTTTATGCTCTAAATTATGTATAAATGAAAAGATTTAAACTTTCTGACGATTTTCTAGTTACTTCAGGCATAGCTATCACTCGTTTTAAGTCTGTTAGGATTTTAGGGCTAATTAGCATTATCAGGTCAAGTACAACCCTACAAACTCTTGTATTGTTGTTGTTATCATTATAACAATTACTACTGTTTTTGTTATTAATTATCAAAGTTATTTTTGAAACTATGGATTTTGAACAAACGGAAACGAAACATGTGCTTTACCGAGATAAAACTCAAAACGTTATAACATTTGGAGAAATGAATATCAGAAAAATTGAGAGAAATGATTAGTAGGGAAAATGGAAACGCCTTCAAAATTTTAGTAAGCAAACGTAATCGGAAAAGATGCTCACTAAAAGATAACTAAAAAATAATTCACAAAATGAAATTGCTAATGACGCGTTATGGATACATTATAGAATGTCTAGTTTCAAAAGAATATATTGTCAGTGAGATATAGTGCGTATACAAAGTTTTAGTTGCAAATTCGTACAAAATGGAAAGTTGAAAAAGCAACAACCTTACTTAGCCTTCAACATACAATTCTTGTATTATATACAACTTTTGGCACGTTCGTACATCTACTTAAATTCGTCGTAGAACTCGTCTTTTGGAATACTGTTTAAGTTTGTAGTTACAGTTTTTTTAATCTCTTCAGTGTTATTAAAAGAATGATCTTTCAAGTGGGATTTGAAGGAGGAGAACGTAGTTTACCGGCATCAAATCCGGTGAATAAGGGAGTGGTTAATAAACTGTAAAGCATTTTTTTTCCAAATAAATTGGTTAGTGAGATTGGAACTGTGTGACAATTCATTATCCTGCAGCAGAAATCAATTATTCAATTAAACTTCCTCAGGCCTTACGCCTTCAGAAATTCTTTTCAGAAATCTGCCCTTTATAAATTTATAAAATAATAAGTTCACCGTTGTTCCCTAAGAAAAAAATTCTTTGTGAATGACCCATTTAAAAATCCTACCAACTTATCTGGAATTTTCTGAAATCGAAGTTCCAGTGACCGTGGCGAACATTATCCAGCCCAAGCAAATGACGGTCTTTTCGTCTGAAGATAATTAAGCAGACGGCCAAGTTTCATTTTCAGTCACAATTGTTTGAAAACCCCAGAATTAATATCTGCCATTTGAATTAAATTTTATTGTTATTCTTTGCTCAATTTCGAATTCATGACAGCAGAAGTTAACTGCATCAAAGCAAACTATTACGTGACTGTATAAAAGAAAATTCTGCCTGTAAGGAGATTACATTTTAGGAAAAATAAGTTGAGATGTCATTATAATAAATACTGTCAATTATCGTTTGGCAGGTTTGATAGAGTTTGGTAAAATAAAAATTAATTCTAACATTTTGCAGATGCAAAATGTATTAATGTTCTGAAAAAGTTGTATGAATTTGATTCAAAACAAAAACTGAAAGAAAGAAAAGGTGGGTAAAAAATTACTGATTTTTTAAACTAATTAAATTAATATTTATATACCGTATATACTTATATACATATATACATACATAAATATATAGATAGATAGATATAAATATCAGAGTATAGATACAGAAATAGGTATAAGTAATAAGTTTAGGTATAGATAATAGATACAGATATATAAGTACAGAAATATAGATGCAAGATGCACATATAGGTATAGAGATTGAATACTTTTAACTGACTGAAACCTATAAATGGCACTTTCTATGATTTTCCAGAATTTTCGGCCTTTCGTTATTCGACCTAAATCCCGGTTCCAGAGAGCCCGGTTAATACTGTGTTTTTTCTATGTGATCTCTGGCCAACTAGTGGCCGAGTAGTTATATTCTTACTAGAAGCTTGCCCCTTCTATTCCTGCCAGGCTGAAGGTAGCTACTTTAGGTTTTCGTGGGTTTGCCTAGTGTAAGGAAGAAAGGGAGCAATCTTTCTTAGAACAATGCTTTCTAAGCACTTTTATCATCGCAGCCCAGATGCATGTAAATTCTATGAAAAATGAGTCAGAAAGAGAAAGCAGAAACTTAGAAGAAAATTATACAGTAGCAAAATAACAATAAACAAATAAATATAATTATTAACAAATGCAAATTTATTCATAATTATACACTTCTTAAGCATTTTTTTAATGATGCTTCATAGACTTCATAGACCAAGTTTATAAGTGAGCCAAAAAGTTGGACCTTCAATCTGTGACAATTTTGGATACATAATAGATTTCTAGTAAGAATAAAATGCATAATTTAAAATAGTAATTATCTTGAATTTTTATTCAGGCAGATATTAAAAACAACAAAAATGTTTTAAAAAAAAATGTTTTTCATAGCAGAATGAAATCGGATATTTTCGCTTCTTCTCCAGAAAGGGGAAGGGAGAACATATTTAAATGTTTAAAAATAGTTAAATGCTTTAAAACATATTTAAATATTTTAGAGTTTGTTAAAATTCTTTAAAAAAGGGGTCAGACAATAAAAAGAGACACATTCAATATCAGAAATGGGACCCAGTGTCGTTTAACATAAAAGCAATTTATTGTTCTTAAAAATAGATGCTTGTCATAAAAACGCAATTTTTATTAATTCATATATAGCTCTACCGTTTTCTTGCACTGTGCGAAATTTTTTACACTGCTGCATTTTTATTTTACTTCAGTGTTTGGATAGAAAAAAAAAAAAAAAACTTAAATGCATACTTTCAGTAAATGAGCTCATATTTCATTTCAGTAGGCAAATTTAGCTTAGAAATAATTCATGGTTTTTTTTGTTTTAGAGAAACACTGACTCAGAATTTTTAAAAGAGTCGCATAATATAATTATTGTGCAATAAAGATTTTGAATTGCAAAATACGCAGGTGGATGGCAGGAAGGATTTTAATTAAAGCTGAAGACCTATATCTGTTACCTTATAAGGTATTTCTCCCGCCTTCTTCGCAGCATGCCTTCGTGGTGTAATGGTCAACACGCTCGGCGCGTATTCGAGAGGTCCGATATTCGAGTCCCGGCGAGGGTATAGCTCATTTCTTCAGTTTCTGACATCGGAAAAATTCTAAATGAGCCTACAGTGGCCCCCGAACTAAAAATGGTGGTGGATGAAGTTGATTCTCCACCACCAGGATTTTGCGACTGGATCCCCTAATACTCAGTCGCCCTTTTAAAGGGGGATATATAAGGTACTTCTCCCGCCTTCTTCGCATGCCTTCATGGTGTAGTGGTCAGCACACTCGGCGCGTATTCGAGAGGTCCGTGGTTCGAGTCCCGGCAAGGCCATTGCTCATTTTTCATCTCTCCTGCTTCGAAATAATCTAATGCTTCTACAACCTCATATGCATATTTTACACATGCAGATTTCAAACACCTATAACAGAATCTACTTATGAAATTTTTGATTTACTAATACATGTTTCTTTTCATAATTTTCTGTGGCTTTCGGTCTTCTTGACAACCCATGAGCTTATTGTGTCGAAAGCCAAAAAATTCAAAAATAGCATAATCAAATGCAAAATGTAAAGAAATGTATAGAAGCGGCTTTACACGAATTCATACCACATTTTATAGCGCTCTTAAGGAAGCAAAACAACTGTGTGTGATAATTCTTGCTGTACCGAAATAATAATTTGCAACCCTTTTGACAACATTTGACCAAAAGCTTGAAGAAACATTTCTCTTTGCTAATGCAGGAAATAATGTTTTTTATTTTTCTTTCATAATTAACAAATACCTCATAATTTGTGGATGATATGCTCTATGTTTCACGCATTTCAATTTAGAAGCAAAAGTTTGCGCTTACAGAGGTCTTTTTTTGTGCTCTGAAAAGATCTCCTTTGAAGGTCCTCTACACTATTAAACTACACGATTTATGTTCTCAGACCCTTGAAATATGATTTGTTTACATTTATTTTATCTTATTTCACTATAACATCGTTCTTGCTGGAAAAAGTTTCTTTGTGTAAGCTTTTGGTATTATACTGAAAGAGGGTCAAATGGATAGCCGTTGCAGTTTAAGGTATAATTAATTATCTGTGATTCTGATCCTAAACCATTATTCTTTGTGAAGTTTCACATGCTGTTATGTTCCAGTAACTATAAGAAAAGCGATGTAATTTTGATTTCATAGATAAAATATCATGAAAAATATGCAAGGTTAAAAAAATATCAGAATGACGGTTTTCGCAGTTTTAGTGTTCATCATCCTTATTTTTTTCAGGTAAAAATAGATTATGCACATAATTTTGATGATTTTTGAAGCTATTTTTGTACAGTACGCATGGTCTTCCCTCTACAAGATTTTTTAGAAGGATGAGAAATAACGTAATTATTGATATTTTCTTTGTAGATGGTCTGTATAAAAATTTATATGTAGTATATTTTTTACTAAAAGATGTCACGTGACCAAAATTTTCAAAATCTGAAAGCCTACCTTATTTCATTCGTGTCTTTAAACGGAATTTCGAAAAAGAATCATTAAGAGGGGGGAACTTCAAACATTCTGCTCTTCCCACTAGGGAATTTCACCTCTGAAAATTCACTCTGAAGGTATTAGTGGCAGACAGGTCCTCCTTCAGCGGCCAATTAGTTAAGTCCGCTGAATACTGGTAGTTCATCATACTGGAGTTTGAACCCACAAAAACGGACTGGCTGGCTGGTTAGCTTTCGTATTTACAAGTGTAACGAGGTTACAAACTTGTCCCCCTTATAAGATAATCCAAGACGGCATTCCTTCCCCTTATGCAGATAGCTCTCATGAGCTTTGACATATTCCAGTAACTATAGCCTTTGAAGACAGCCATAAATGGATAAACCAAATCTGAGTGAATGAGCTTTCTAAGAATCTCTAACTTGCAGCATTTGGTACTCCTGTTCATCTCCTATTTTACCTGCTATTCATGTTTATTAACGAAATAAACACGCTATTTGTGAAATATGTAACCATTTTTTCTTAAATTACGATGTATAACTAGAGATTACGTTCTCTTCAGCAGTCTCCTTTTAATAATCATACAGACAAAGAACTAATTATTCTTTCTAACTTTTTTAAATACTCATCTTACGACTGCAAAAGTTCAGTACTTATCGGATCTAAATGAAAACAAACTATAGTATAAGTCAAATTTCTTTGCTTGCATTTCACTCTTTTTATGTGAGTTTCTCATTGAAAGTTAAAATTGATATAGCTGTATATGTAATGGTATTCATATACTGTAACGATTTACCCTACAATTATATTTACTTGTTAGTTAATATTATTTACTTTGTACCCTACATATTTATTTACTTTGTACCCTACATATTTATTTACTTTGTACCCTACATATTTATTTACTTTTTTTGTCAAAATTTAGTAGATTTCATTAATTCAGAATAAATGTATTGTTTAATAGATGTTTGTTCATTACTTGAAATGCTGGCAATTATTTCAGATTTATTATATTTTTCTACCAAATTTACATTCATAGCAGCTTACTTAATTAAGTTTGTAAAGTGAAGGAAAGTTAAATTGGGACATAGAAACATTGTAATTTTCTGTAGAAATAATAAAAGCTATTAGCATCTTTAAATGATATGAGTACAAATTTAAAAATATTCCTTTCCTTAATTAGGGAAATTAATACCTGTTGGCTAATGGGAATGATAGCTATTAAATTCCAAACCCAACAATGAAGGGAGGAACAATTCCGTAGCTGTAGAAAAACTGGCTCATTTGAACACAGAAGCGTTCTTGACTACATTAGTTTCTGGCACTATTAAGATATAAGTCGCTAAATGAATAATTAAGTTAGAAATTCTTGATCTAAGGATTTTTTACTTAAATCTGCAATAATGAAATTCCTTGTTTGGTTGGCTAGATATAAAGTTTATTTTTTGTTATTTTGTCTTTCTACCATTATTTAGTGACACTTTAAAAGTATAAAGATTTGTTGTTTAAAGAAAAATTTGGCTCTTACAATTTGGTAAAACAAACAATCGCAATCAATGGCAGAAAAATTTCTAATAAATATAATTTATGATACTAATATCAAAAAGTGAAAACCTCAATATTTGGAAAGTTATGAAGGAAACGAAATGGAATCTTACAGCCTTAAAACTCATAAAGCTATTCTGAGGCTACTTTGTGGCTCAGAAGAAGGCATAGAATGAAAGCAGATGTTTTAGGAATTAAATAAGAGGTAACATTAGATTTTACTAAAATTTTGAAGCGCTTGCATTCCTAGCTTCAAACAGATTTCTAGTGTCTTTGAAAGAGGGTACATTTCGCCGACTATTTTGTGCAGTGACCAGTGAACTAAATAATGTGTAGTTGTACTTTTAAGAAAAGAACAAAACCCTAGTATAATAGAATGAGAAACGATGAAGATATGTAGTGTGATAAATTAGTGTCAGGTCTTCAAAAGGCCTGTCTACACGAGTGGACAAAGTTGCTCATCGAAGTATTTAGATATATTGGGGTTCTACTACCAAAGTAGTACTTCCCAGTAACCTATCTTAATTCCACGATGGAATTCGTGATGAGATGAGATTCATGAATTATTTTCTCAAAAATGAGTGAAATTTAAGACACGATTAAAAGAGACTGAGACACTTTGTCCTTTGTAGAAATTTGTAGTCCAAATCTGTTGGTAAAATCTAGGCCTGACTGGTACGCGCCATGTGATATCCATGAAGCTTAATCATTCATTGATATGAAAACATTTAGATTTCTTTGAAAATTGCATATAGGCCGAGAGCCAGCTTCAATTTATAAAATGGCGACATGGTTATTTTGCATTTTTCAGCAATTTCCGGGACTCCAGAGAGACGATTTCTGATATTCTTATATGAAATCAAGTCCATTACAGTCTTTTCAGTAGAAGCATTCAGAAGAGTTCTTTTCATGGGGGGGATTTCTGGAAATGAGGAGCTATGTCATGATAGGATTTCAACTCTTTGGTGTTGAAAATTCGCAACCTTTAAATGATGAAACGTGATCCAGTTTGCATCTGACCTAAGTTGTTTTTGCATCTTTCGATACTCATAAGTGTAATTAAGTGGTCTCCTGAAAACTTGAAACAGCATGATTTATTATTACAGAAAATTTGGCCATATTTCTGAAATCTAAAACACTGGATAAGACTTTTACTCGAACGATATCTTCTGATGTTCACAGTTAGATTTTATAAAATATTATCGGCGTAGATTTTTCTCTCTGCATCTGTTCGATTCACAGTAACGAAAAACAAAAGAAATATCTCTTTACGGTCAGCTGTTTTCCTGAAGCATTGTTTCAACTTTTGCACTGGAAAGCCCTTAGCACAAAGTTCATTCATTGTTTCCTCGGGCTTGGTATCCACAGGTATACCGCGTGTAACCACTTTCAAAAGAATGTCCGCCGTGGCTTTGAATGTTGTTGTTGTCTTATTTCACATTATCTAGCCGCAGGCTAGACCAATTTCACTAGCTCAAAAATCTTCAAAAAATTGTAAACGAGAAGAGCCCTGGTAAAACGGTCAATCTTATCAAGATCTGTACAGTTCAGTATGTGATCGGAAGAGGCATGCACAGAGTTGCAGTTGGTGCACGTCAGATAGGTCTTTTGCTCCTGATCAAATGAGACATCTGGTGTGTCCACTTGCGAGCCTGCGAATGGTGAACTAAATGACTCTATCAGCCTTGACGGCAAGGGCACCACCTCAAGCCTGCCTATTTTACCAGGGGTGAATTGGAAGGATTTTCCATAGCTGTTAATTTGTGATTTCTATCTTGGAGCAAATCTCAGAGAAGGTCAAAGAGTGATTTGAAATCGACACATCAGAGTCGTTCATCTTGGCCAAAAAGTCTGCAATTTCATTTCAAAAAGGCCAGTGTGAGAAGGTATCCATTGACAGTAGATTTCACGCTGTTGAGGAAGTTCTTTAAGAGTATCAAGTACTGAAATAGTTATTTTGTCGAAAGATTTATGCCAGTTACATATGTTCTGAATAGCACTACGACTGTCTGATTAAATCTCGATATTTGAGGTTGATGTTACAGATTTAATAGCATTGAATGCCGCATCAATAGCTATTAGCTCAGATCTAAAAACAGAGCAGAAATCTGGATTCTTAATCTTAAATCTAAGTGAGTAGTCAGGGGTCTTGATGGAGATTCCACTACCGCAATAGCTGGGATCCTTACTGCTATCAGTATTTAATTGAATAGCAGTTGCTGTGATTTGGCCATTGACCTCCAAAGCAAGTTGACGTAGATACTCAGCAGAGTCTTGATTTTTGTTAGTATGAGCCCTGAGTTCAGGTTGAAAATGTACACAAGGCAAGCCCTCCAAGAGGTTAAAGATAGCTTTCAAGAAGTCCATCAAACGAATTCGAGAAAAAGGACTGTTTCTCTTTAATCCTTGTCCATTAGTCCAATTACTGAGATAAGCTGCAATGCGAGTTTGAACGCCAAATCTGTGGAGCTTGTTATAACACTTTGCAAGTAACTTGTTTCTTCTCAATTTCAAAGGCTGGATATCACTTTCAAACAATCCCAAATACGCGGGGCAGCAATGTTTCATGCCAGTAATAATGCCAGCAGCACGTGGTTGCACTCTTTTCAGTTTTGCTTAAGTTTGTAGGTGATGCACAAAAGTAAATTTTGGAAACCATACTCCAAAACAGGTCTGATCAGAGAGGTTTAAGTTAATCTGAGGGTACTGGCATCTGCACCCCAGTCTCTTCCTGTAATATATCTCAATAATTCCAGTCTCTTTCTGGATTTATTCACCAGATAACTATATGCTTCTTGCTCAGGATTTCAGAGTCCAAAATATAACCCAGATATTTAGAATGTTTTTCATAGGGTAATGATATGCCTTTCAGTTGTGAGTATAGGTTGGTCATTGTATAATCGCTGGTTAGTTCTGAAAAAAACTAGTTATTTTTTTTTTGATACATTAAAATTCAGTTTATGATTTTCAGCAAAACAGAAGACCTCAGAGAGGGTGGAATTAACCACAGATTCAATTTGTTGAATATCAGAGTTTTGTTGTATCAATGTTTGAGTTCCAGAGGGTACTCAGAGTTCAGAGTTTCCATCGGCGAATAATCCACCTTCGCATCTTCTGAAGATGACCTTATCAATGCTCGCAATGAACAAAGCAAAAAGGCGAGGGCACAAATATGAGCCCTGAGGGACACCCTGATACAACTTAAAAGTTTTAGACCAAGAGTCCTCGAATTTCACTCTGATCTTCCGACCTTTCATGAAGTCATATATCCAAGAGAGGGCTCTGTATTTTATACTAAAGGTGTTGAAAAGTTTAATGATTAATTTATTTCTACAAACTCTTTCAAAGGCCTTTGTCAAGTCGAGAAAAACAGCAGTTGTATGGTGTGATGGTTTAAGAATCTTTGAGTCTATAATTCTCTGTCCAAAGTATAAAGTTTGATCCATAGTGGAGTGTCCCTTTTTAAGGCCATATTGTTCGATTGGAAGTAAGTCATTAGATAAAAATCTAAGCCTTTCCAAAATACGTTTTTTCGTAAGCTTTCAAGATTTGTAAGGGCGATGGACCTGTAATTATCAGGAGAGCTGGCTTTCTTGTTAGGTTTCCTAATAGAAACAATCAGAGCTCTTTTCCAATCACGGAAAAGTCTTCCTAGTTTACAAGGTAAGTTAATGATTTACAACAGTCTCTGCCTACCCCTATCAATAAGTTTAGAACTCATCAGGCCATGGATATTATCAGGCCCAGGAGATTTAATTGGAGCAAGATTGCCCAAAGCAAGATTCAGTTCATCCATTGTAAAATTATCTCTAAAAATAGGTTTTTTTCGCTCCGAGTACAGGACCCATGAACTATATTCCCTGCACAAATTTCTTTTATTACTTTCATCGAGAAACTTGAGTTTCTTGAAGGAAATTTTCACACATGACTCTTTTGACGAAGTCCGTTTTAATTCGTTGCAAACTTACAGCGACAATGGCTCTCATCATCTTTTGCATTTCTTCAATTTCGTGGAGTAAATCCCATAAATTATCATATTCATTTAGGTCTCATTTAAGTAAATGAAGCTTCGTTTGAATAACATTAATCGGAAAATGTTCAATAACTGGAATGATAATTTTTTAAGTCCAGAACGTGAGAAAACACGTACGTACTACGTACTTCGCCCTGCGAAGTCGACCTCATCGGCAATTTAAAATGTCCCTCGCAGATATGTCGCCGGACAGCATTTCATCTGCACAGGGCGATTTTGTATCCAGGTTGCTCTAAACTAACAATCAGACTAATCAAAATAGATGACGTGTTTTGTACTCAGAAAGAGAACTTCATCGGTCTCACAACAAACTTAATCATATATAGATTTCGTATATCGCTTATATAATTAATGTAAGCTCTCAGAAAAGAGGGCATTAAATTAATTTTCATCTTTTAAGCTTTCTGAAGACATTTTAATTTCCTTTCTGCGTAAGTATTTCTGAATGATGTGATGAGCAAACAGCTAATGATTTAAGCATAGACTGAAAATCTTACTGTTACTGAAAAACTTAGAATCGATACTAAAGATTAGAATGATTATAAGTAATATTTTACCTACAGTCCAGCACTTAATTTATTCATAAATATGATCCTCAGATTTAAAGTAAGTTGTTGAATGAATATTCCTTTCTGATACAATGATCATACTAAGAATAACAAGTGATATTCCTCTGAAAAACACAGTAATTATTTTATACAGAAGAAAAATGTAACCATTAACTTTTATATCCTTAGTATATGCCAATCAAATCAAAATAATGTTAAAAAGTAGTTAAATATATTTCTAGCGCAATATATTTTATTACTTTTTAAATTAAATTTATTGCATAATTAAATATATTGCGTTATATTACGGGCATCCTTTTTCACTTATGTTGAATTTTGTTATTATTGCGAGCATTTTTAAAAGTAAGTATTGAAAACTGAAACGGATCTAAATGTAATTAAAAAAAATAAAAAATAATTTAAATCATCCAGTTATTGAGTTATTATTGATCATATCATAAATCAATCATTCATATTTATAATATGTTAATGACTTAAAAGCAAATATATATCACAGTAATTTTTTCAAAGACACACATTATTTAACGTGTGGAATTGCAAATACAAAAAGAAAAAAATTAAAACTGCAGTCTGCAGTTAATAAAAAAAAAGTATTTATTGTTTTTCTTAGTATTTATTTTTTATACTCATTTGAGAAAAGTGATTTTTTTTTTTGGTTCTAATATTTGGAAATATGTTTTTATAGCAATATTAAAGAAATACCACTTGAAAATTCGAAAAAATATGTTATCAAGGAATCCACAATTACTAATATGCAAATTAAAAAGTGAAAAAAAAATTAAATGCTGATTTTGATTCTTTTGAAAATGTGTTTCATATTTTCTTGATATTACTGTTTAAAAAATATAGTAATTATGGGTTATAATACTTAGCACTTGTGTTAATATTTTTCAAAACAACTTATTTTTCTCAGATCTAAGTATGTGCACTTATCTTTAAAGTCTTCTACTATTTAAGATAATGGAAGATTATCATAATCCCTCCATTTAATTAGCATATTAGCTAAAGAACCGTTCTCTGCATACTGCACACAGATATTTTGAATAATATATGCAGTAACTTATTTTGCATATTAAAAACTGCTGTTAATTAAACATCATATAATGATATTTCATTTTTTATCATTCCTTTTGAATTTCATTATTATTAAAAACATAAACAAAATGTAGCAATGGAAAACAGAACTATACCTTGTAGGGTTTCATTTATTTTTACTAATAGGTATTTTAATTTGTTAATATTTTCTGTCTTCTTTTATTCCCCTCACGTTTCGTTCAGTTACTGATGTAGCGAGAAGTTTAGTCAGAGCATATTTTCGCTACTGTGAGAACACGTTGTTATTTCTAACATCTGTTAACTTTGAATATTTTCCCATTCTTGCCGCCGCATTTTTATACTGCGGGCGCAAGTTCTGAATCAGCCTGTTAGATTAAACCGATTTGCGCAGTCTTGTATTACTCCTACCTTTAAATTTAGTGTTACGTTATTTTTCATGCTTCTCACCGCAAGTGGTCGGTGTCTGTAAGCAGTTAATTTAGTGCCGTCTGTAAACTATATTGTGTTCAATAAAATGGTCTTCTACACCCTTCACTTTTTATATTCCTCTTCAAGCCTTTGCGAGCAGTCGCAAAATTAACAAGATTTAAGTAGATCTAGTTGCATGATAGCGAAATAGACTAGATCCCACAACCTAAATATGATACAAAAATACATATTTGTAACGACTTACCAAATAAATATGTATGACAGTAATTTTAAAAGGAACAAATTATGTAATGTTTGGGATTGCAAATGTTTAAGAAAAATAACAAAACTTGCACCTGAAATTAATAGAATAAAAGTAGTTATTGCTTTTTTTATTTTATTTTATTTTATTTTATTTATTTAATTTATAGTTTACTGTCATTTGAAGTAGAAAACTCATACCTGTAAGAGCATTTGTATAATTCTTTAAACAAGTATTTGCATATATATTTAGTATTTTCATGACTATTAAAAATAGTTTATGAAAATGTCGCATTCATGAATATATGTGACATTAAGTTCATGAATAAGTGACATTAAGATTATAATATATAACGAAATCTCTTATAGTGACCTAGCCCCTTAGCTATACATGACATTTGCGTATGCATTAGTATTTCATGAAAATTAAAAAACTCACGGTTACAAGATAGGAAAATTTCATTACTGAATAGTTCAGAATAATTAATAAATACTTTTAAAAATGAAGTAAAAACTAAATGCTTACTTTGAGGTTTTTGAAAATAAATTTAATATTTTTTTGATAAAATATATAAGTCATCTATATTTATTCACGTTTCACCAAACTAACACAAAAGCTTCAAACAATGTACACAGTAATCTGCTATGTACTGCATTTTACTGTTTGTTTATCGATACATTTAAATCTACATTACTTTGGTTAAATAAAGAGAAGTCACAGGCCTCTATACTTGTTCCACATGTTGATTCACCAAGCAGGCATTTAAATGAACATTTCCTAACATATATGAATATAGTATTAATACGGTTTTCACTGGAAGGCTTGCGTTCAAGCTTCAAAATGTGCACATTTTTTTTTTTTTTTTTTTTTTTTTTTTTTTTTTTTTTGTAACCTAGAATAAAACTTTAGCGAAGAATTTTTGATACCACAATTGCATTTTTGTGCCATTTTTCAGAAACTGACAAATGCTAGTGTAACCCATTGCTCCAACATGATTGGATTTACAATTCAGTGAACAACTATGATCAAGCATTAATAACATAATAAACTGTCAAAATTAACGCTTACCAAGGACGTGCGAACACTGCGTGGTCAGCTGCAAAAATGACCAGCTTGAAATAATGAGTGAATTAATGGCTCATTCCAAGTCGCTAGATGAGTGTCATAGCCTTCTCCTTGCGAAGGTCATGGGTTTAAGTAAGTGCGGAACTTTCTGATGGTTAGATTCGACTAGCTTCTTGAGGTGAGTTCAATTTTCTTTCATGGTCTCTATGCTCATCTGACATAAACTCACGTGAAATTTTTCTTAACGATGTTACAATAAACATCTTGCCCCTTTGCCCCATGATTTAGCATACCTTAGAAGAGGGATCATGTATACAATTCTCGATAGTAATGGATTAGAGTGATGTTTGCCATGTTATCAGGAATGTAAATATTGAGCCTCAGTAAATATATCTACAAAACATGGAGAGATTCTTTGTGTACTGATGTGCACCTTTTTGCTGTATTTTTGTAGTTAATGCATTATACAGTTTAGAACCATTGGAAAAAAGTCATGCGTTTACCTGTATGAAACGATTGCATTATACGTCATTAATATTGTGATATATATTAAAATCTCTTATAGTGACCATGCCCCTTAGTGACCTACGTTATAGTGACCTACCTATGAAAGAGACCAGTACTTTTGAGAGCATAATCAGCATCGATACTGAGCATCACTAATAATCAACTTACTAAGGACGACTCCTGCAGAGATTGTAAAAGACCTGGAGCCGTTAAAGGACGATTTAGTAAGAGTTTATTGCATAAATGTGTAAACAGTCATTAGAAATCAATTTTATCATCAGCTAAATTTTTATCATTGAAATTTGAAACCTCACTTAAATGTTGTAGTCTGCAAAAATTTACGAAAGGAAATTGTATTTTCGTATTTCTA
Source organism: Stegodyphus dumicola (assembly GCF_044657685.1). Classification (NCBI taxonomy): domain Eukaryota; kingdom Metazoa; phylum Arthropoda; class Arachnida; order Araneae; family Eresidae; genus Stegodyphus; species Stegodyphus dumicola. The sequence continues at coordinate 165,511,979 of NC_140780.1, forward strand.
ATACTGATTATTAACAATAATATAATGTGTGATAAGTTTTCAAGTCTCTAATTAGTCAAATCTTAAGTTTCATGTTTCAATTCATTGCAAATTCATCTGTTCGACTTACTTCAACCATATGAAATTTTCCTTCAAATACGGTCTCTCAGCTCACGCTAACTTTGGGAGCTTCTAGCAGTTCTAACGTTCAGGATTCTGACTGTGTAAATGGACCTCTACTCTTTACGAAACGTGAACTATACATTTAGCAAAGCGTCGATGACTGTCTTATCAAACTCTAGAAGAATTAACGCTTACTAAGAACGTCCGAACATATATTAGAATTTGTTGTTTGACTTCTGAATTAATATATTAGAACTTCCTGATGATATTGAAATTTAATTTTATAGAAAAAAAAATGCGCGGGCTTATCATAATCAAAGTTCCGGTTACGCTCTAGTTGTAGTTAAGATAAAAATCTGAAAAAGCTGAGAATCTTCAACATCTCTCAATTTTTGAAAGAAATTGTAATTACAGCTGGTTTACTTTAATCAGAGGTGCTTAGGAACTGTCAATGGCCGTTGATAAATACAAGGATGAAATTTTTTCAAAAGAAAGAAAAATTAGCAATTTTACTCGTCTGCAAGGCAACTGAGGAATAATTAAAGTCTATTTAGCCACCGCTTTTACGGAATGCAATGGACACTGTTAAAAAGTAAATGAAGCAGAAAAATAAAACTGTTATTTTGGTTGTGTAACTGCGTCTTTGTCACTGATTTAGTTGCTTTTGATGCAGTGCATTTCCTACCGAATTAAACATATCACCATATTTATAACGCCCTGACCAAGATACAGTACAAAAGAATTTTTATTTTGCAATCCCAAGTTGTCAAGGATGTATATTTGAAAACGAAATTTCCATGCCTATGATTACTGTAGGTACCATGATGCGAATAAATTAGACATGAGAGTATGTGCACGCAAGAACAGCTTCTAAATGCTTCCAAAGAGCTAGCTGTTTTCAAATAATGTCAGTAATGGTAACAGATCAAATTCTGACGCATTTCAGATATGCATAGTCGATATGCAGTTGATCCGTACGAATAAATGGCTCATTCGAAGTCGCTAGATGAGTGTCATGGCCTTCTCCTTGCGAAGGACATGGGTTTAAGCCAGTGTAGAACATTTTTATGGCTGGATTCGAAATTCGACTAGATATGCAGTCGTACGGATCAACTGCATTCATATGACTAGATTATAAACTTGAAAAGATTCGAATCTTAATAATGCTATTCCAACGTTTCCTATTAAAACATATGGTACACCATATGTCGTAATGATATTCCATATGTCTACAGAACATCTTTGAGAAAATTGTGTTATTAATGAGATTTCTGAAAGAGAAAATCTGTTTCCAATGACAAATAATAAAGGAAAATAGATATCTGTATTTCAGTATTGAAATATTGCACGCGTAAGTACAAGAAAATGATAGACTTATTATTAAAAATTTTTTAAAATATAATTTTAGCTAAAACCATACGAAATTCAAAATAAAACAATAAATAACTAAAACACAAGTAAAAATTAATAAATAATTTAAGCACAAGAATATTCTCTCTTAAAAATAGAGCTCATAGTGCAGTTTCTATTATAAAATCGAAAGGATGTTTGAAATGCATATTAGCGTAATGTAAAAAATGAATAAAAATAAATGTTTTATCATCGGGTTAAAATTTTTAAAAACACTTTGATAAGTAGAATTATTTAATAGAATTTTTTTTCCAAATGTATTTCATATTACATGCAAAACACAGTCATACCCTAGTCTCTATTAAAACCAAATACTGCAAAATATACAAAATCCTCTAAATATATGCTTCATATTTAAATTACTCTTAGTATTTTTTTTTTCGTATTGTTAAAATATATTTATTTTAAACAAAAAAATTAGTGTGTTTATCATCTTAATTTCAAGTAAAAACGTTTATTTTGTCCGCTGAGGCTATTGAACAGTGAAATGTGAATAAGCCGAGCTAATCCATGGATTGACGCAATTTTAACCAAGCATTACACGTATCAGAAAACATAAAGATTCTTTAAGCTAATTCTGCACTTGACAATTTAGTGATAAAAGTTGAATAACGACTGGATATTTTCTGTGAAATATGGGTACTACAGGGACAGGGACAGCGAAAAGTGGACGGAGCACCAGAACTTTGTCAGTGACTTTTACAGGTGTTGCTCCGCCGCACTACTGTACCCCGCTGGGCTTTTAGTTGGCCGGCATCGGATGCTAGCCTACCAAGACATTTACATAGCAATTTTACATTAATATTAGACTTACGTATTGAATATACAATTACAAAGACATAGTATACAATTATTGCAAAGAAATTAACCTATTAACAAAAGTTGGATTATGGCAGATTGATATAACATAATTACTTCGAACATACATACTAACTTTCATTGTACATTGTATTTCATACAAACAATATATTTACATTAGTATATCTAGTTACATCGAATTAAAATAAACATCATTTTAAGGAACTAATTGAAGAATTTTTTTTTTTTTTTTTTTTTTTTTTTTTTGTGCATTTTATTAACTTAGTTGAATTACTAAGGCGAATTCTTTTATTAATACATTTCCTTTCCTTTTGTTAACTTGTTACACACAAATGCATCAGCACTGAAGTCTTACATTATTATTTTTGTAAATTAATGTATCATAAATACAGAAAATATACATTAGACAGCATATATAAGCGATTTTTTCCTTTTTTCTTTTCGTTGTTTTTTTTTTTTTTTTTTTTTTTTTTTTTTTTTTTTTTTTTTTAATATTTGGTTCACATTAGAAAGAAGGCGAGAGGGGGGGGGCTTTTTTTTTTTTTTTTTTTTTTTTTCTCTTTGAAGAAACCAGAAAATGCCTCCTATCCGCTCATGAAGACGTGCTGCACTGTATTAGCTCAACGTTAACATTCGTATGTCAAAAGTTGTAGCTTTTGTTAGTGACACTCAATGAAGACGACGCTTTCTTACTTTCTTAGAGAAAGAGGGTGAGGAAATAGTTAAAAATCAATGACACACGTCTAATTGATTGGAACAAAAGACAGAAATTCCTCCTCATCCTACATACAGCGTTGAGCGCAGCAGTAGATCCAGACGCCGCTCTCCTCTCCTAAAAGGGAATACTTCATCCGTGTCAGGAAGAGATATATTTCATCTATTTCAGACCCTGAAACTAAGACGATTCTTTACCGCGAGCAGACAAGTCGACGCCCAAACAATACGCTTTCAAACTTCATTTTAAAAGAAGATACTTCATTTATACCTTTCGAAATGGTGCACGAAACGAAAGGATATTATAAAATTCTACTTCTTTTCAAGTATCTCTTTTCAGAGAAAGCTTCATTGGATTAACGAAAACAGATCTGTTTATCGCAATAAATTTCTTTTTTAAATAACATGTTTCATAACTTTTTCTGCACTTAGGGCGTCTATTAGTTAAAATTATTAATATGTAAGATTAATACATTTCTTAAGCACCCTCATGTATAACAAACATGAATGAATAACAATTTAGCCTTGTATATCATGGTTACTTAGGTTAAAAATTCCAGTGTCAGAGAATTTTGTTTTATACAACACAAAGAAAAGAATAAGTGCAAAAAGCCACGTCTGGATTCTAGAAATCAAAGAAGCGGCTTCATATTTATTTTTCAGCTATTAGAAATATGATAAAATCATGCTTATAAAGGTATTAATAATTGATAACAATGTTAATTAACACATGCTATTTTCCCCTTTTTCATTACTGCTGAGTACCAGTAAGTTAAAGGGTATTCTGTATAGTGGGAGAGAAGAAAGTTACTTTCTATTAATTTTTTCTTTCAGCATCTTCATTTCATCTTCATTCCCATCCTTCCATTGTTATTTCCTTTGGTTTTGGGCTTTCCTGACAGACTTCTGAAGCTTTTCTAATAAGAAATTAAGAGTGACTGTGAAGTTATTTCTTAAATTTTGGTCCTATTTCAGTGGAAGATGATTTTATGTTTAGCAAGTAAAATTTTAGTTACTGTGTTAGGTCCAGGCCTTCTTAAAATCTTTTCATAATCAAATTTTAAATATGGTTATCAGCAGAGCTTTGATTCAAAGTTTTTTCCCCTGGCTCGCAATCAAAACTATCATAGTCTGCGAATTAATCTTAATTGACCCATTCTTAATTTGAAACCCACTACGATCAAGAGATACTTCGCCGTGCAAACATTAGGAAATATCCTCTATCTACCTATCTAATCTTTCTCTGCATATATATATACAGGGTGTTTCAGAACTATTGTTTATAAATGTGCATGGAGGTCTAGAGCACGATAACAATCAATAATCATATACAAACACCGGGTCGTATGAGCAACCCCGACGCGCACGTCGCTGAACGTCGGGAGGAAGTTTGGCCAGGATAAAGCGATAGAAAGCGTTATTTCGATCCCGAGACCTGTTTCCTACTAATTTTTGGGGGAAACTACATGAAAGTTTGTAAGCTTACGAAACCCTTGTTGAACTCGACATAGATTTAGTGGCATGCATCATGCTGGAAGTGGTGTTGTTGCTGAAACGTGCGTTATCATTGCTAGGCGTGTATTGCATTGCAGCAACTTCGAACACCTATTTTAACAATTCCATTTCAAGCAAAACTACTGTGTATACTCTTCTTTGTCTTATAAATCTTAATTGTTTGCTACCTGTCTTGCATCTTTCTGTCTCTGTCTTTGTGGGCGTACAACGCGTCGGGGTTGCGCAAATGACCCTATGTTCTTATATAATTATTTCCTGTTGTCGTTCACCGGACCTCCATGCACATTTCTGAACAATATTTATGGAACACCTTATATATATATATATAATTAAAAGAAAGGAGAACAAACTAAAACAGACCTTTGTGGGCAAGAATTTTGCGCATTGAGCTGCAAAAATTGGAAAACAAGGTAAAAAGAAAATTCTTTATGCTTCCGCTTAAAAGTGGCTGTGATACTGTGGTTCTGGTGAAAAAATTTTTAACATAAGTAAAATAAAGTGCAATGAAAAATGTAAATACAAAATAAACAAAATTATCACTAGAATACTTACAAATAAAAAGCGTATTTCAAATCCCAAATCTAATTGGAAGTAATATGTTGATTAAGACAAGCTTTAAACATTTAAATAAAAATAAAATTGTGATATATGACATAAGCAAAAACACAAAAAAAAATGTATATATAAGAGTATTATAAATATTTTAATTTTCCTACACACATATATATATATATATATATATGACAGTTAATAAAATGGAAATACTCCTCTCAAAAGCGCGAAGTGCTACCAAAACTTACTGAGACTACGAATCAATAAAGCATGAAACTTTCGTGAAAATTTAGAATTATAAAAGTTAAAATATCTTTAAATCCCAGATTATATACTTCCAAGCAGAACTAGGATAGATATTAAGTAAAAAAATAAAAATAGAACCCAGACTAGATGTAAAAAATAATATAACCATAAAATTGATGCAAGAAAGATGGCTGCATTAGTAATTTATTTATTTCATTAGAATATCACTTTAACAATAATTATTTAAATCTTTAAAGAAAAATAATGATTAATATAACAAAGTTTGAACATTTGATTTACATTACCCGCAATTAGATTAAGAAATATCTCAAAGTGAAATACACGCCACCTGATAAAACAGCTATAAACATTAATTTAGAAATCAAACAACAAAAATCAGTGTTATATTTGCAAATTTTCACAAGACTAGTTTCGGTAGTGTTACCGAACCATTAACGTCATCTGCCAAAGTGCAAATTTCCACGTTTGGCAGATTTGCGCTGATTTTTGTTGTTTGACTTCTAAATTAATATTTGTTTGGCGTTTTATTTTAACCTAAGCTATAAGCATGTTTTAAACGCAAAATTTTGTAGCTTTCGAGAACAAAACGAGCAGAAATTTATAAATTATCCTATGTGCGCAAAGAAAATAAATTTTATTTTAAATATTAAAAAACGTCAAAATTAACGTAAATAAGTTGTTAATTTATATCAAAAACAATATATTTGCGAAAATATCAATGTTGGGTGTGATATACTCCATTTAGAAAGATACATTTTATTTTATGAAACTTACTGGCATTCGATTGGTTAGAATTTATCACTAGACCTCAGGATAATAACAAAGTGCAGTATGTTAATATGTAATCCTCTTCATGAATTGTTTAAATATCGCATACTGATGTTTTCGTAATCAAATTATCACTCGTAAATAAGCCTAATCTAATCAGCTTTGATGTTTATGATGTTTGAGAATAAGTTTATATTTTCTAGTGCCTAATATGGCATCATAATTTTTCAGTCACTTTTTTCATTTTTCTTGAAAATTTAAGGCCATAGAATGGAGTTAGGGTTTTGGATAATTTTTGTACATTCCGAGCGACGAACACGCAGAGCCTATACAATAATTAAGGGGACGCCCTATAAATATATATGTACTGTATGATTTTTAGAATTTTGAATGAATTAGGCGAACTTTACATTTACATGATTATTCAGTAACCAAAAAAAAATTTTTGATTTCTCGGATACAAGTGAAGGGCTAGGATTTTTCTTGACCGAAAGCAATGTCGCACACCTAGGAGGCATGCAATTTTAATGACGGACAGGGTATTCTCTCCCACTCCTGCAGAATAGAGCTTTCAAACTGCTGAATTGTTTCTGTGGGGTAAAAAGCGACTAGCAAGCCTTCTTCCTGGAATGTCCCAAAGATGTTCTATTAAATTCATATCTGGGGAACATGCTGGCCAATTCATTCGAAGGATTCCTTTGTAAAAAAACGAAATCTCCCACTATATGAGTACGATGCGGCCTGGCAGTATCATCCATGAGAACTTCTGCAACGTAAAGGACCACAATTAAGTCTGCTCATCCCTATATCGCTGCGCTGTTAATGCTTCATTCCTGATCATGTGCAGGTCGGTGGGGCTGTTGATAGAAATACCAGCCCAGACCATCACTCCGCCTCTGCCAAACCGGACACTTTTATATACAAATGCAGGAGTATTCCGTGTACCAAGTTCCCTCCAGATGAGAATCCGCCTGTTGTCAGGTTGTACACTAAATCGAGTAATCCGTTACTGAAGAGCACGTTGCTCTATTCATCTCGTCCTCATATGAGATACTCTTGAGCCCACTTTCTGCGGGTAGCACGATGGTTCTCTGTCAACGAAACACAGAACATAGGTATACAAAGCATACCTATGGTCGAGCATACAAAGCCACATCGTGGAGTCGGTTTCAAACAGTTTGAGTCGAAACTCTGATATCAGTAGCCCTCTGAAGGTGCTGTTACCAGAAAGTGTTTGTCCGGTTTGTGCGGTTTCTTCTGACCGTTAGTGTTAACCTCATTTTGTATTGTTGCAAGCATGTTGCAACCTTTTCACTTTTCAAAAACCGATTCCATAGTCTAGAAATGACACTTTGAGAAACTCCTAACGCTTCTGCTACAACGGATTACGTTTGACCAGCCTCTAAACGACCGATCGCCCTCCAGGGAACTGATTCAACTAAGTCATCTTGCTGAAACATCGTATTCACTGTTATAAAAACATTCAAAGTATGTCAGTTGTTTTTAATCTCCTCTTTTAGAATTAATATTGCAGGTTGCTTTTCATGCCTTATCTAAAACGCGTAGTTTTCGACGTTACAGACAAATTTTGCATATTCCCAACTTTGTTAACATTATAAATTTCCTTTTTAACCTCTTCTGTTTCATTTTTGCTAAAAAGGTTGTCGATTATACGGTTATTTAATACCGAAGTCACAATGTCCCCTAATTCTTCTCAGTAGTGTAGTTGTATGTAATATAAGAAAAACTTAATTACATCAAATTACGTATAAGAAAATTCTGTGTAATTAATCGTGGATAATATTTTGTTTTACTACTGGTGTCCCAGTAATCTGTTACGGTTTTGTCAAGTTATTTCAACAGCTTTAATTTTTTTTCAGTATTCCAGGAACTGTTTTTAAATTGCAAATTCTTCGTACACTTTGTTTTGGTCACTTAGGAAATTTTTTTATTCCTTTAATAAATTTCCAAACGGTTGGATGAACTATACCGAATTCAGAACTAAAAAAAGTAGAAATAGAGGGAAAAAGTGTTTAGGTGTCAGAACCAAAATGCCTGTACTTAAATACCGGGACTGAAATTGGCGGGATCGAAGAGAGTCGAGAACAACAGTTATAGACCGTAAGAAAGTGGTTTGCAAAAATACGAATTGCTTAAGTGCTTGAAAAGGATCTGAAGGAATTCAGTAAGTTAGAGCGCACACTTTCTTAAAGCAACGCACGGTTTATATAATGGTATTTCGAAATAACAAAATTCTTTTTTCCCTTCCGCTTTTACTCCTATCAGATTACTCTTTAATTTGTTTTAATGATCTAAAGAAGAAAAAAGGAGTTTATTTTTCAATTATATGATGACAGCCTTTGCTACAAACTATCCTCCGAAAGATTTCCTGGAATAGAATGCCATGCAATCTACGGCCACGGTTCGCATGTTAAGCTCTTATCTGAGAAAGTTACCGTTGAATGATCATACTAAGAAATAATTTGAGTAATTATTCTTCTTGAAATTGGGATTTTTTTGGCAGCATTCACTGATACTTTTTTAGTGCATTAGAATGAACAACCATGGTTCTCTCTGATGGACATTTGTTCGATTTATTCAATGGTTTTCATTATGAACAATTATACTTTCCTTCATCACCTTTAAGGGGAACATTTATAAAGGAAAAGCAGATACGTTAACTTTACTGCACTCTCAATCTACACATTGTCTACCTTTGTAATTTTACAGATTTAACGTTTGGTAGAAAAAAATTTTAATGCATGACTAAATTTATTTATTAAAATAATTTCAACTCATTTTAATTAGAACATTTAAAGAAAGTTTTTCAAATTAAATTAAATTTAATATTTTAACTTAAGTTTCAAAACAAGTTATGCTTTTTGATTCGAAATGCATGGATTTATTTATTTTAAAAAGCGTGGTTTAGACAACTATTGTGCAGACAAAAATTATTCATAAATAAATGTTATGTCGGATTTGTTTTATTAATATCATGCCTTTGAATTAAATAATCAAAAAATAAAACTTGAAGACAGCACATGTATTAACGCCACTGGTACTGAAATTGCATCGAATTTAGACGGAGAAAATATAAAAGTAGGACTTTGAATCTTTATGAAGCCCGGAATTATAATTTAAGTTTTACATAAAAATATTACGTGATCATCGATGAGAAAAATTTGATATTTCATTTTAGTGTAAACATTCAGGGGAAAATATTTAAGAAAGTATTAGAAAAACACTTCTTTTCTCTACTCCAAACTTGACAGAAGAAAGAAAATTTTTAGAAAATTAATATCTAAGAAAGTATGTTACGACACTGCCCTTTACCTAGAAACCTAGGTAAAATTCGCCAAAAACTGAAAAAGAAATTACGGAACCGTCTGTAACGCATGGGCAGAAATTTAGTCAGCAAAATTCTCCACATAAAGGTGCACATTATCATTATTTGACAAATCGTAGTTTTAACTCTAATTCTTTCCAAAGCGAGTATACTCAAAATTGTGCAAAAGGTATTGATGGGTAACCGGTATCTTTCTTAGCGACACTTCAGTGACATATGTGCTCCCATGTATTCAATGAAGTGTTTGTGGCGAAGGAGACCCCCCAAGTCATTCCGCAAGGCATGACGGTCACGCAGGCAGACGACATGACTCTCAAAGGGGACCACACAAGCACAATTCACAATTAATTGCTGTTTAAGAAACTGGGAATCACCGCTAGGGATACCAACACGTGGGCTAAGAATACGTGGACATCTGCTGGGTGTTGCTACTGTTCAACACCTTTGCCTCTCACTTCATTTTCTTTCTTTCTCACTCCCACTGATGCTTTAACAAGGCCTATGTTCATAAGATACTTCTATTTTGTTTTATTTTTGAACAAAGGAAGTAAATAAAACGGCCATCAAAGACTGGTTGTCTACATCTGTATACTGGTTCGAAGGAAGAAACATGTTAGAAGGGTTCTGAGGGTTATAAAAAGTTAACCCAGAAAGAAAAAAACAGTTCAGCACAGAATGAATAACTGCAGTACTCATCCGGTATCTTAGAGAAGTTTCAGAGTTTGAGGAAAGCGTAAGCTATTTATTTAATTTATTTTGCGCACAACTTCTTTTTTTTTTAACTCACACGAATAAGAAGTGACTTAAATTGTTACTTATATCTTTTCCCTTTATACCGTAAGCCTAATATACTTGCTAATACAACATTTGCAGTAAATGCATTTTCTCATGCGTTATTACACATATTCATACATACACAAAGATACTCTTAAAATCAAATAAAAATTAATATTAAGATATGTTTACTGAAGGAAATTTAGTAAATTCAAGCAATAAAGCTGAAGAATGCTTGATAACACTCATGACAAAGCACCAGAAGTGTAAGTAAATGTAATGATAAGTTTCCACAGCTGAATATGAATGAAAATCATGCACAGAAAATTAATAGTTTTAAAACATCATAATCTGTTAGGAGACAGAGAAAAAGAAAAGAATACCTGGTGTGCCTGTGGAGGATGAAGAAAATCCTTAAACTTCCGTAGCTGACTTTCGAGTATATGTGCTTAGCTTAAAAAAAATTATGATTTTCCAGACATTAGTTTCATGCTTTTTACAATGCAAAATAGTTTATGAAGATTAATCCTGCCTGCAGACAGCAAAATTTAAAACGGTTCCAGAAAAAGATGTTGGAGATGAAGCTCTGCAAAGTATTATTAAGCCATTTCCACGAATCAGCAGAGATCAAGTAATAAGGGAATTGTTTTCGATTTTTCAGAGTTTTACTATATTAAAGGTATTTTTTAATGATGATGAAAACTAAGATTCTAATTATAAATAAGTATAAAATTTGTATCATATAGTCATCATGTGTACTAACATTTCTGAAATTCAACAGCCTTCATGCCAAAGTGTATGATAATCTTTATGAACATTATAAATTCATTTGCACACTATCAGTCTAATGAGAAGGTTAAACAGTGGTAATTGGACCCGAATTCAAATTTCGAACCAAACGAAACCAACGTGGGAATGTATTTTCAAACCTAAGATCAAAAAGACAAGGGTAAGAAATTCACTGAAAGATAACTTCATACATTATTAGAGTAATCGGACTAATTCAGTACCCTCGGTTTCAGTTACCTGCGATTTAAAGATTCTGAATAAAAATAAACAAATCAGAGGAAAGGCCTAAATTTCGGTACGTTTGCCAAGTGATAACGGTATATAACATAATGAAATGTAGTGCTCAGATACTTCCAGCACTGGCTTCCGAAATAAGCATGCATCTACATGCTCGTTTCAGATAGTTACGTTTAATTCCTGCCTCAATAGTATACGCATATAGCTAGAAAACACCGTCTAACTATCTAAACTAACTGGTACTGGCTAAGACCCCTAGGCACTGGTAGTTTGGCTGCTTATATGTGGTCTTTCTTACATGCAATACGAACACCAACTAGTTGTGTTTAGAAAGCTCCCCTGTATGAAGGCATCCCTTACTTCAGTAAAACAGGTCTTTAGGTCTTTGAAATAATTAGTTCAACCTAGAATAAATTTGAATCTATTCTTCTTCTATAAAAAAGCATTTTCCTATTCTTATAAAAGAAAGACTTATCTCACTATTCTTGCTGAAAATTTCTCATTTATTCTAATAACGGTTCCAAAGCATTACAAGAGCTTAGAAATAATATAATAATAGTGCTCTCGAAATAATACGTCATATTTTATACATTTCTTGATTTTGCTGTTTAGATTAAAATGTCTGAATCTTTATTTTTATACATATCGATGAGACAGAGTGGTGCAGTGTATATTTTGCAATACAGTACTTAATGCAGTATAATGAGCAAAATATTTAATTAAATATGGGCAGCTCCTTTTAGCACGTAATTTATCATATATGCTTGACCTTATTTAGTATGTTATATGAACTTATGTTTCATATAGTGTTGGTTATTATTCGGGGAAAATCTTGGAACTTATAAGTTTCAGATTCGGGTGTACTGTACTACTTACTGTATTAACAAATTCTTCCAATGACTTAGTGAACTCAAAGAATTGTTCTTAGAATATTAGGTTACAGGAAATGTGTTTTAGGACTGCCTATTTATGTGTAAAATGTTCAGCATAGCTCACTATTTAAAATTATCCATCACTGACTTAAATAAATTTATTCAAATTTCAATTATAATAATCTGTATTTATATTTAGTATCTACGATATGCTGTCAATAGTATACACAAAATATAAATACTGTAATTACTGAAAAAATATAACATTTGTTTAGCAAAAATTTTAATTGTACCCTTTACCTGTTAGGCACTGTTTGAAAAATTTATTTCTCGTAAAAATTATATTATTGTTTTTATAGTTTTAAGTAGGCATCTTTATCTTCTGACAACCCATAATTCAAAACCCAGTAACTATTTTAAAGAAACACAATTATAATAATTATTTAATGTGTATTTTCTAAAAAGAGAAATTCGAAACCTGGAGATTGTTTATGTGATATGTATAATACGGAGATGTGTAAAGATAACTGTTTAAGATTAATTGTAAGAGCTTTTATGGCAAGATTAACGAGGAAAGGAGACAGTGAAAATATCCAGCCTAAATTAAAAGAAATCCTGTAAGCATTCAAATTCTAAGTAATTATGCTTTCTGACCCAACTTAAGTTATAGGGGATATTTTTTAATCCAACCTACAACAAAGATTGGGATGATCTCTTCAGATGATCCTCAGAAAGGAAATTTTCTCACTAGTTTTTCTGTTTTCCCTCCTCGATGTGCAAACACAACGAACCCCACGGGGCCAAAAATGCAACGAAACGCTCACAGCCAAGAGGACACATTTTTTAGAGGGGTAAATGAAAACCTGATGTTTATACGAAATGGGCCCCTTTCGGAATTCCAAGTGCGACATAGAAGGCGAATTATCTGCTTTCAGCGGCGATGAGAAATTTCGAGTTAGAGATACTTATTCCAGATCATTAAGCGGTGACATCGGCATAGTACTCGACGGTGGCAAGCAAGAATCCTTTCCGACGATGCCTTGTCATGCTGTCATCTTGATAATTTGTCTCACCATTAGGCTATAAATAGCCCGTTTCTTGGATGGAATCCTTTTTGCCTCAATTCTGCTTCAGGCTCTGACCTCACGCTTTGACTCCTGGCTTTCTGATAGATCGCAAATCTTAAGACTAGAGACGAATGGTCGAGAATACAGCTAACATTGAAAACTCATCAAAAGAAATGGCGAAATCGTTCAGCTTTTGTCATGAACATAATTTTGCAAAATACCAAATAAAAGCATAGAAATTTATTTTAGAGGTAATTTTAATTGATGTATGCTGTTGTCTACCAAGAAGTAAAAACAGTTTAAACTTTTTACATTTTTCAGAATCTTTTTTAGAATCATGGGCAGAAAGTAGAGGGAAGAGGAAGTACGTGTAGAGGGTAGAGAGTAGAGTTAACATAGATAAACACTAAATATGAAATGCTAAACATTTTTTGCACTCCTGCAGCTGAAGAAGAAGTTTCTGTATTTAAACCTTGGAAACTAGTCCTGCGAATTTAGGAATACTGCGCTGATCCTTGTTGCTTTAACTCCTTCGATAAGTGTTATTCGAAGCATCAGTTCTAACGAACTTCTAAATTCTACCTGGAGAGTTCAATGTTTGACGCACATGTACAAGTATAAGTGTGTGTGGGGGGGGACACCAGAGCTTCACCGCAGGCTGTACAGGTTTAGAACCAAAGCACTAACTGTGCAACTCCGCCCCAAATTTTGAGGGAAAAAATTCGGGGGGGGGACAGTCTGAGGGTCACCCCTCTTCCCCTACCACAACAACTCGAGAGGACTTTCGGCTCGCCGTGTACTTTGAGTGCCCCCTTACTGTGCATACACGATACACTTAAAATCATCAATGTTTTCTGTGGAATCGAACGCGGACCAGTTGGTATGGTAGTCAGGGTTATTAACCACTATATCGTCTGTGTAGCACACAGGACCGTCATGAAATGTTATTGTTCATCCACTCCACTGGAATTGCAACAATTTTAATATTTACTTTAATAAATACTTATGTTGGCCGACAGTAACACTAAAAATAAAAATAAAATAGTTAAACAGTTAGGGATTAGAAAGATTCGAATGAAGAAAAGACGCGAAGCTGCGAGTTTTGAAATCCCGAATCTTTTTCAGGATTAGGGAATTTGAGGATATTCGAAAGTCCTACCTTTCATCCTAAATGTACATACATTTTTATCTTCTATATATCTATTCTATATTATCTATTCATTTTTATTTTATATATATCTATCTATTCTGCTTTCTGACCCAACTTAAATTTAAGGGATATTTTTTCCTCCGACATACAACAAGGTTTGGGATGATCTCTGCAGATGATCCTCAGAAAGAAAATTTTCTAACTAGTTTTTCTGTATTCCCTCCTCGACATGCAAACACAAACAACCCTACGGGGCCAAAAATGCAACGAAAAGCTCACAGCCAAGAGGACACATCTATCTATCCTATCTTCCCGTCTTCTATGTATCTATGTATTATATATTCTATCTTCCATGTGTTTATTTATTCTATCTTTTATATTCTTCAGACCACTCTAATTAAACAAAAATTTTAAAATACAATAACAAAAGCTACTCAGGCTGGCCCCACCAATGGTTAAGATCGTTGAATACAGGTAGTTCAGACAAAAAAGCTAGCTGAGTAGTTAGTTTTCGTGGTTTTTCTTATGTGAAACATGAATAGGAACGTGTTTCTGTCAGAAAGTCCTCCACAAAAGCATCCATCCTCTTAGATAGACAACACTCGTGGCTTTGCCATACTAAAATAACCTAGCCTAAGCTAATATCTGATAATTTATTACTCATATTCAACAAAGGGCAAGACAACAAAGGGATATATATCTTTTACAAAAAACATTTCATTATCGTATGACATTTACTCACTTGGGATACAGTTAATAAAAAAATTACAACTGATGTGCACAGTTTAAATTTCTTTTCTGTCTTTTAAATGAGTATCTGAAAGTCATAGGTTTCATAGGTTTTCAGGAAAATATTCTAAGTTTATAAAATATCTTGGTAATCTAGTCAGAGGTAAATCTAGTCAGCGAAGCGTTTTGTAAAATGTTTTCAAATTATGCTGGGCGATTCACGTAGAATCAAACTCAACGTTTTGATATAAATCAGGAATAAAGGGAGAATGATTTTATAGAATTTCTAGAAAAGTACATTCCTTCATGTTGAACACGTTTGCATCATATCATATGCTAAAGGTGATTTTAGAATTCTGCCAAGCATATGTTGAAATGGCAGTGCATATAGTTACTCGGCATAGTGATTTCCACAGTCATTGAGTTCCACACACAACCAGATAGTCGAACTAGCAAAGCAATACTTTTAAAAAGACGGACATGCTAAGATCAGAAACTCTCTGCTATATTTTTCGAGAATCGATAATGAAAGTGAGTTTTATTTCAATAACTAGATAATTTTCAAGAACCTATGGCCACAACAACTCGTCCTGGACTTTGTGGCTATGTTATAGATGTTTTCCATAATAAATTATGGCAACTCGAAGACTTAAAAGAACCTCAAGATCAGAAGAAGCAGTAGTGTGGATTATCATATAAGCAGACTCCTGTTGGAAGAAGGATGTCACAGCCACTTCCAGTACATGATATATGACGTATAATGACATGTGACAAACTAATATGAGAAAGAGGTTTTGTAACAATTGTCCACAGCTTTCTTGATCTACTATATTAAAAACGTAGGTTTGGGTTTAAAGTTAAATTTCCTTGGTTATGAAATTGCAGAATTCATTTCAGTAAAATAAACTATTCATTTTTTCAATTTATAAAACAATGTCCATATTGTATTCTTGGCAATGATCTTTGATGAAACGGAAAATCTCGAGAAATGATGTGGCAGCTCGAAACATTACCAATTCCTCCCATTCCTGGCATCGTGGCTCGAAACACTGGCATTTTTCTCGAGTCTTTTTGCTGTTTGTTTAGCGTTCTAGAGTACTAGTCTATGAATTTTACAAGCAGTTTCTGTAGGTGTATTTTTTAAAAACTTGTACAGTTATTAGGTTTTTCCAAGCAGGAAACATGATGAACATACTATGCCCTTGCCGAGATTCTATCTCCGGACCTTCCAACCGCTAGTAGGATATGCTTTTGAATTACACCAAGAAGGAACTTGTTAAGAAAAAAAAAAAAAAAAAACCCTTAAATTCTTCCCCCACTTAAAGGACGGCTGAGGAGACCAGGATCCAATCACCAACCCTTTAGTTCGGGCCCACTTGTATAGAATGTTAGGAATTTTATTCCAGAGCTGGAGATACGAAAAATGCGCAGTGCCCTCGCCGAGATTCGAACTCTGGAGCTTCCTCTTGCTAGCCGAACGTGCTTTCCAGTTACACAACGAGGGCACTCAGTAAGGAGGCAGAAAACCCTTACAAACCTTCATTCTATTTTGCTTGAAAGTCTTACTAAAATTCACGTTATGTTTATAATGAGGCGGGTTAGGGAATATTGCAGTGTTATGTAGGAAATGGAGTATTCTTTAAACACTACGTTTACAAAAGCAGGTATTCATGTTTTCTGATTTATTAAGTTTGTACTACTCTCTCTGCATACATAAAAATAGTAACTAATCAGTCTAACATAACCAAACAATATGATTTAATTTTTCAAGAAATTTGTGAAAGGTATATTTAATTAACATTAGCCAATCCAGAAATCAGAATAAGAAATCAGTTTCTGAAATGAAAATAATGACATAATATCTTTGTTTTGCACAAAGTATGTTTCTCTGAGAACTTCTGAAGCTCAGTGAATGGTTTTAGTGTTTTTTGAATCATAATAATTTTTATTGCATCGAAGTATCATAGAAGTGGAAAGCTGTCGGCAGTTTACACGCAAAGAAGTGGTCAGAAGGCCGAATAATTTAAAAAACGCTATCGATAGAAACAATTTAAAGACTGAAACTAAAACCATAATGAGCTCCTAAAAGCAAGACCACTGCTTTCCTGGCTTCTGTTCATAACTACGTGTCGCAATAGGAGCTTAACTGTTAGGCACCTGAATTCAGAGCTTGCAACCATCCCAATAATTTTGGTATCATGGCCAATTGTACACAGACACCTTACTGAGAAAAGTCTTTACGCTATAAAACCAAAGGACTGTGTTTGACTGCCCTCACAAAAAAAGAAAAAGAAAACCAGTCTGAATGGCATACAAGTTATCAGAGATGGTTTGGTTTATGCTATTATGACAAAGCCTAAAGGGCTATCCGGCTAAGGGAAAAGATGCCTTCGTGGACGACTTTCTAAGGCAAACTTACCTGTATACACGTTACACACGAAACAAACCACGAAAACGCCTATGCAGCCAGCCCGTTCGCGAGATTCGAACTTCGGATCGAACTACCAGTGTTCAGAGACTTTACCGCTCGGCCGTTGGTGGACCCTTATCAGAGTTGGAGTCAGCAACAATCGGTCTGCGTTCGGTTAAGCGATTAGTTGAAGTTCAATTTAGTATCCGATCCTAAATGCATTCAACCTTTCTATTTTAGGGCGTTGTTCTGGACAGTTCCGGAATTCGGACAATACCCAAATAATCTGTGTAAGCCGCCAGGGTGTCCGGATCCTGTTCTTAATTGTCAATTGATTCTAAACGCGTTCATCTCGTGAGATAGACAGGAGCACGAAATATTTCCACCATCACTAGGCAATATGACGGTTACAATAGTGCAGATCTGCTAGAATAAGATAAAATAATGATTATAGATACACTCTTCTTTCTGCACATGGTTTGGGCATAGATTTCTCGACACCATCTTAAAGCCATACGCAAGGTATTTTTGACGGTGCATGAAAATTTGACTTTCCATTTATGAAATTAAACGCTCACTCGCATCAGAAATGAAAGATATTTCTTGACATCGAAAGCACTAAGAGAATTAATTCGTCGGCCAAACTCCTGTTTGAAATCTATAGAGTACTGGTTCTTGAAGTGTGGGCAGACAGAAATTTTGGTGGGTCGCAAAAAGTTTTGAGGGACTCTTTTTTTTAATTGAATTATTATATTCATTTACCTCAAATTAAAAATTTATTCATAATTATCAATTAATTGTTGACAGTTGTACACGTTAATTTATTATTACTTTATTATGAAATATTTTCTTTTTTTTAAGAATCTGAGAAAAAAAGTCTTAACTTAAATGGCTTTCAATCTTTTCAAGGTCTAAGGACAGTTTACCAAATTACAAATATATTGTGGTCGCCGCTTTTTAGTTACTTTTCTAATGCCATGTAAACATTTAATTGTTTTTGATTCGGGACTTGGGAACAAAAAAAGCAAACTAGACCGCAGAAAATTCTTAATACTGAAAAACACATTATTGATACAGTTTTTGGTTATATACGTATTAGTTAATATGAAAGCCTTAAATTCTATATATATATATATATATTAAATTCTATATATATATATATAGAATTTAAAGTAAAGTAGGAAGAACAAACGATAAAATACCTATGTGGTCAAAAACTTTGCGCATTGTACTGCAAAATTTAAAAAAATTAAAAGAAAAATCCTAGTTCGAACGCTAAAATACTGTGTTTCCGTGAAAACTTTAACATAAGCAATATATATATATATATATATTATATATGTACATAGGTATATATAAATAAAAAAATATGGACCAAGGTATAAAATATCAAAGAAAAAATATTAAATTTAAAATGTTCATTAAAATGTAAATATGCTATGTAACATCAATATAAATGATTAGTTAGGTTTTGAAGTCATTAGAAGTTTTTAAATTACTCACACATACATATACCATTCTATAAGTATATATAAAACATAGCAATTTTTGAGTTTTATATATATATATATTGTTTGGCCTGGCTTATTTGATTATAGCAAAGGACTCGACGGCTATCTGCCTAGGGATAAGGATGCCCCCCCCCGAGTAGGACTTTCTAAGCAAAACTGCCTCGTACACACGTAACATCATGAAGGTAAGAAAGGAAGGAGTGGCCAATCGGGCATTAGAAGTGAACATCGCTCCGAAGCTTCGGTCACCAGATGGGGTGTTTTTTGTTTACATTCAGAAGCTCGCTTGACAACGCTCTGATAGTATTTCGACAGACGACAGTTCCATACAAATCGAAAAACGGGACACTTCTGCATAAAAGAAAAATTCCTAGTGTAATGGACAATAGCAATTTGTATAGTTTAGTGACATTTACGCAAAAATCACATCTTGGTTATTTTTCGATAACTAACAACAGCGATTTTGATTATGAATTAGTTTTATAAAATTCTCAGCAAAAAAGTTATGCTTAAAGAATGAAAAATACCTCAAATATAGATTTTAGCAAAAAAGTTATGCTTAAAGAATGAAAAATACCTCACCGTACCTTTAAAATTGTATATATCTTTCGATACCCTTGATAGAGTATTCGCAACTTTTATTTTATGTTCCAAACGCCAAAATGTTTTAAATAAAATAAATTTTTTTCACATCCACATATTATTGTAATATGTACTTTTTAAAAATTAGTGTAAATTGCTTTATTCGAAAAATATAGTGAATACACAGAAATTAAAGATTTCCACATGCCGGAACTGTAAAATGGTATTTATGCATGTGCTTGCAAAAAGCACGTATCTGCATTTAACAAAATACGTAAATATTTATTAAATTATTTATAAATGTATTTGAAATGAAAGATTTATTCATTTATAAATTACTGTGAAGAAATGTAATTATTAAATTTAAATTCATAATGATTATAAATATTATCTAAATATATAATAACTTTAACATTGAATTGTAAACATAAATTGACATCCTGTTGACAAATACGTTATAAAACTAGTTAAGCAAGAATTGTTCGTACTGGAAAGCAATCTGTTAAAAGGTATTGTAAAGCAATTTCTATGAGATGCATACTTAAGAAAGTAATAAAAAAAAAGAGTTTTGGAATATGTATTGTTGAAATTAAGGGTAAAAAATTCTGATAAGTATAATTAAAAGAATTATTCCCCTTACATTTTATAATAACTCAGTTACAAGTTTTAAATAATATTTAAAAAATAATCCTTATTTTATTCTCTTTCAGAAATATTCAGAGAAAGTTAAGTACTATATAAAGTATTTCGCTATTAAATGAAAAGGTGCTCTAATTTGAAATGGACCACTAATTAATAATAATGAGCACTAATTATAAATTGACTTCAATTTAAAAGATGCCTCAGAACCTAAAAAATCATGTCATGTATGAGAAAGTATTTTAGGAAGAAGCTCTATAAATAGAAACGAAATAATGCATAATTTTAATAATACAGTAAACATTGATCTGAATTTTTGTAATCCTTAACCGAATCAAATCGAATTACCTTAATTTTTTTTTTTAATGTAATTAACGAAAACTTGTGAGAATATTTCAAATTAAACCATTCTGAGCAAATTGTTCTGTGAAAAGTATCGCATTTAATTCCGTTCAGAATGAAATTGTTTTTAAAACTGTTTTCGTTTCATATACTTAGGACTATTGTATTGTAGTTCATATACTTAGGACTAAGTATTGTAGAAATAGAAAATATATACATTTATATGCATATTTACGACGTAATTACAAAATATTTACATCCTATCGTGTCAAAACCCATTGAACTCAATGGTAAATGACCCAATGTTTTGGTCACTAAAGAATTGATCGCCAGTACTTCAAAGCAGGGTATGGGAAAACTGGTTTAGGGCGACTCCATCTAACTTTTTACCTCCATGCGTAACATATGGGGAAACCCACGAAAACGCCCATACTGACAACCCGTTAACCGAGATTCGAACGCCAGACAGAACTACTAGTGGCTTTACCGCCCAGCTGCTACTAAACCCCCTCTCCGCACACATATACATATATAAGTGTATGTAGTATATACATACATATTAAATTATTAAATTATATTTATATTTGGTTGATAAAGAATAATTCAGTGATAAAGAATTATAAAATTTTCTACGGAATTACTTCGCTTCCTAGATTTTTTGTAACTTCATCATATTTCTTAAATAAAATCTCAGTGCTAATTCCATGATTATAGCTGAAAATACAGTTATAAAAATAAGGGATTTAAGGGTAAGAAGAGAACTGGGTTCTTTTCTAATTATTCTTGAAGCCTTTTTTTTTTTTTTTAATGGCGCATTAATACAGATAACTGATTCAGAAGTCAAACAACAAAAATCAGCGTTATATTTTCAAATTTTCATAGAATTTGAAAATTTGAAAATATAACGCTGAATTTTGTTGTTTAACTTTAGAATTAATATTCGTTCGGCGCGTTATCGTGTCTTAATTACAGATAACTGAACTAAGGTGCTCGATAGCGAACAGAATAATTAGCTAATAAATTTGAGTTTTCATTGCGTAAAAATGAATTCATCTGCATTCTATAAGAAAGAAAACATTCCAAAAAAAGCTTTTTTCTATATTCGCAATCATAATTTTTTTCTAAAATATTCAAATATTAGAATCTATTACAATTAGTAATAACTGCCTAAAATGCAATTTTAATCGATTTTAATTGTGATTTTCTCTATGATGCACCCCTCTCTAGAATCCAATAGCAGTCGATTATCATTTTTCCAAGTTCATTTTCCTTTATAGTACGCTTACATTATACACACACACACACACATATATATTGCTTTTATTATATATATATATATATATATATATATAATAAAAGCAAGGAAAAGACGGAGCAGTGTTGATGCGCACGTAGTGCACACTGGTGTGCAAAAATTAAGGACGAGACGGTTTTTTTCAATATAACTTTGTACAAAAGCTTTCCAAATCAACACATTTAATACCGATCCCCAATACGTAAGGACATGGGTAATGGAAGCAACACTTACTAAAAGAGAAATCAGAGGGATAAAAAGAAGCTTTATTGAAAAAGTAGCATGGAGCGCAATGCGATTGAAGGCCGAAACATCCCTGTGATGGGTGTCCAGCAAGAAACACCCGGTCTTTAATAGGGGATATGATCTCCCCTGACTGCTAGGCAGGTTTCACAGCGTCTGCCCATGCTGAGAATGAGGGTGTCAATGAGTTCTTGAGGCATTGCTGCCCATTAGTCTTGCAGCGCCAATCGAAGCTCCGGAATCGTTACTGGTGGTAATGTACGAGCTGCCTAGCGTCTGCCTAGAAAATCCCATACATGCTCGATGGGATTGAGATCCGGAGATCGTGCCGGCCAATCCATACGTTCAATATCCTCACTCTCTAAGAGCTGTTCGGCAGCTACTGTGCGATGACACTGTGCATTGTCGTCCATGAAAAGGAACTGCGGACCCATAGCGCCTCTAAAAAGACGCACATATGGAAGAAGAATCTTGTTACAATAACGGGTCTTGTTAACTGAACCTGCGTTGAAGATGTGAAGGTCTGTACGACTACCAAACGATGCCTCCCCAAACGAGAACACCGCCACCTCCATACCTGTCCCTTTCAATGATGTTCGAGGGATGATTGCGGCTTCCCCGCTCTCTCCAGTATGCGATGAGAATCGCTACTCAGACTGAATCTGCTCTCATCTGTAAAGATTACTCGTCCCCATTCATTGTCTCTCCAATTTCGGGTTTTTCCGGCACCACAGAGAATGCCTTCTCCGATGGACAGGCGTTAGAGGTACACACCGTACAGGGCGTCGTGCAAACAGACCACCACCGTGCAGTCTTCTGGCCATGGTAAAACGCGATATCGGTCATCCAGTCGCCTGTGTCGTGTGTCAAGCGATTTCTCTCGCTGTCTGCCGCCTGTTTCTTCTGGTCTGTAAGGCAATATACCGGTCATCTGCGGGTCGGGTGTGGGTCCTTGTGGACGACCACTACTAAACCCCCGGATAGCTGTTCCTGTAGTTTGAAATTGTCTCCAAAGTCGTGAAACGATGGCGTGAGCAATTCCGCACTCTGCAGCCACACTTGTCACACTGCGGCCTTCCTCCAACTTCCCAATGATTCGACCTCGGGTAAAAGCACCCAGATGTCGTCTAACAGATTGATTATTCGCCATTTCTCGCTGAGGCAGCAACTCGGTGTGATTTTAACTGCTATACGGCGTGCAATCTCTTTGCCAGAAATACTGATCTTACACCGACAACATGCTTTATACTACTCAGACACTCCCCCATTACGTCTACTTGCATATCTGCGCATGTGCTACCGTACATCACCTTACTTAATCTCCTGATTGGTCTTTCTGTCCGCTCTGCCTTTTCGTTCAGCTGATATGCTAATTTTTCGACTTCGTCCTTAATTTTTGCACACCAGTGTATATTGAAGAGGCAGAATTACGATTGCGTAATATGCTAATATAATAAATTTGCTAATATAATAAATAATGTACTATCTAAGAAACTTGGCCGTCGAGGTAGTTTTAATTCCGTTATTATTTGCAACGACTTTTGTGGCCACAATCACTTGGCACTCTAATTGTGCCTATTCAAAAACATTTACATTTTTGATATTATTGCTATAGGAAGCAGCATAGCGAAATTACGTCCAAGCAGAGCAGAGAGAAAAACTGAAGTACGTAGTTATGCAAGATGGAAGCACACGAAGAGAAAAGTTTGGGTTTGAGTTACAAAGTTTCAGTTTCCAATTATTGCGTCATCAGCGCTGCGCAGGCCATGCAAAATGGGAAGATCTAGAAATGACGCAATTCAGAGAAGTTATTACGATTTTTAGAACAGAGAGGGAGAATTAAATTTTACCATAAGTTTAAATTATAATTTTGATTCACATATTTTTTATCTTACCTATATACATTAATCATACTAGTCACTTGCAAATTTTAATATCTCTGGGAAAAATTCAATATGCGGATCCAGAAAATGATTCTTAGCAATGCTAAGATTATTATTACTATGTATTGTCATGCCACAGTGCTTAAAAAAGATCCCGTTGTTGAAAGATAGACTAACATTATGCTCATACCCTAGCC
Organism: Stegodyphus dumicola; assembly: GCF_044657685.1. Lineage (NCBI taxonomy): Eukaryota > Metazoa > Arthropoda > Arachnida > Araneae > Eresidae > Stegodyphus > Stegodyphus dumicola. Next base: position 165,536,191 of record NC_140780.1, read on the forward strand.
TAAAAAAAAAGCTGCGAGTCAAACTTAATGGGTTCCTCATAGGAAGCCTTAATTAAAAAGTAGTTATAGGAAATGTTAATCAATGTTTAATATTATCATCTGGATTATACACTTACTCACTATTTGATCAAGTGTATGGCAAACAGATATGAATCAAAATGAGTTATATTTTTGTTTTTGTGTTTTCGAATGCAAAACCGTCTTAAGGTACTATCGGATTTAATCTGTAAAATATTCCAATAATATTCAGAAGAATGGGAGCCATTATTCTTAAATATAATTCCCTAAAGCAAATCATATTTTGCTTTCAAATGGTTTTCATTAATTACGTTAATTATGTTGATATTTGTAGAAACTATTAGTAAAAATAGTTATAAATACTTTTATTGATGTTTATGCTCTATATTACTTAAAAGTTTATATTTTAATTACCTCAGTTTTTGTACTGATAAGCAATAAACTATTATAATATGAAAGAACAAAAGAAATAAAATTAATTATTCGCTGATATTTGGGAAAATTTTATTAGGCAATATACATGTAAAATATCTGTAATTATTTTTAAACTACCCACTTCCAGCTCCATTCAAGTTTTTATTCCTTATATACTGATATTGCAAGAGACCTAAAAATATCTTTCTTATACAATATATCTCCCTTTAAAACTCTAACACACCAATTTACTGTCCCCTTCATAATTAACGTCATGCTTCCCTTCTTGACTGAATTTTCAACGAAATCTTACGTGAAGAGTGCTTGACTCGCTCTGATGTGTTTTTGTGGTTTGGTATATTTCGAGATGGCAGAGATGACATAAAAGATGTTGAAAGAACGGAAAGTCCTCGCACAAGCTAAGCTGGCTCGAAAATCGAAGCTGCCGGTGCTGCATTAAATCAGGATCGTCGATTGCAGAAGAATGCTTGCATAGCATTTAAATATTGATAAAGAAACCGTTCGCATAATATTTGGTGAAGATTTAGGAAAACGAAATTGTGTCCACATTTTATTCCACATTCATTAATAATAGAACAAAAGGATGATCAAGTGATAACCGAAATCGCGATCCAGACCTTTTTAAAAAACTCATCAGAGGTGTATCGTGGGTCTTCGCCCACGTTCCAAAAACAAAGACACAGAGTACAGAAAGGGTTTTGGCCAAAGGAAAATCCGGCGTAAAGACAATGTTAGTTTTTCTTTTCTTTCCAGAGGATTTATTTACCAAGAATTCGTCCCTGAAATAGAAACAATTAATGCGGTGTTTTACATGGGTGCATTGGGTCGGCTATTGAAACCCATCGCACGTGTGCGTCCAAACTTTCATGCAAAAAATATTTGATTCTTGCTGCACGATAACGCGGCTTCCAATAATGCAGCTTTGCTATTCGTGTGTTTTTAGGGAAAAAAAAAAAGTCTGAAAGGTTTCAGATTTTAAACTACGTCCAAAGAGGCGTTTTTTTAACGTTTTGTGTGTTATCTTTATTTATTAAAAATCATGTTCTTCACACTTAAACCATAAAATTCAGTTCAACAGCAGTGTCGCAAATAATTTTAAAATGAGCATATCTTTAGAAATTCCGATACACAGTTCCGCGCCCTGGAAATAAAAAGGTTCTTTTTTTCCCGTAGAGTGTTGCCATTGCTCGCTTTTAAATTGTTGAGTTTGTTAATCAAAAATTCGTTTTACAAAATACGAAACAGATAATAAAACGAATTTCAAATTTGGGCTTTCAGATGCCCATATTCGCATTAGGATTACGTCATTCAAAATTGGATGGCTCTAGGTACCGTTGTTTTATCACAATGCGAGAAACATACATACTTTTATGCAGATTCTTCATTATTTAATTTCTTCAAATATAATACAGGGTGATAGTATTTGGTGGCAATGATTTGAAAAGCGATACAGCTTTTTAAAGTTTCCAACGGAAAATCTCAAAACGAAACAATATTCCTTCAGGGACAAAGCCCCTTTGGACTAAAAATCTGAAAGGTTTCAGATTTTAAATTTCGTCCAAAGGGGCGTTTTTTTAACATTTTGTGGGTTACCTTCATTTATTAAATATTATGTTCTTCGCGCTTAAACCATAAAATTCAGTTGAACAGCAATATCGCAAAATAATTTTTAATTGAGCAATTTTTTTCGCGGAATCCTTCGTCCCCCGTCTTGTTTAATCTTCCTAGAAAATGTGGCGTCATTCTCGCAAATAGATCGCGCTACAGAACACTGTGAGCACTATCAGTTTAATTATGGTCACCCGTTATGTCTAATATGAACTCATTTTGTAACTTCTAATTAGCATAAGATGTTTGAATTTCGTATAATGAATTAGAAATGAGAGGAAAATAATTCACTTACCAATGGTATGGAATATTTTCTTAAATATTATCAGAAAAGGAACAGACAACTGAATCTAACGCTTTATGAAGTGATACAGCTTTTTAAAGTGACCATAAAATTCAGTTGGTAAGTGAATTATTTTCCTCTCATTTCTAATTTATTATACGAAATTCAAACATCTTATGCTAATTAGAAGTTACAAAATGAGTTCATATCAGACATACCGGGTGAACATAATTAAACTGACAGTGCTGACAGTGTTCTGTAGCGCGATCTATTTGCGAGAATCTATTTGCGATCTATTTGCGAAATCATGCCTACAAACTTTTCCACATGATCTGAAAAGAAAGAAAAATTTAACTTAAAAAATCCAAAAAGCTACAGTTCCTTCATTCTTCTCGATTCTAAAAGAAACACGAATTTCTGATTTAAAATTTCTAGACTAGAATTAGATTTATCTTGGACCGATTATGATGGATAATAACAATATTGGATGGCACAACTGAAAATATCCCGAGAATGGAATTACTTAGAATTATACTAAAAATGACGCAATCCCTTTCGGAATACAGTTAATGACTTGTTAGACCACAAAATTCATAAGTAAAATCACTTGCTTCTATTAAAAATAATCCAGGTATTATGTCGAAGTATAAAATTCACGTATGTAAATGACACTTTTTTGATAATGAATCCTAAGCTGATATCGTTTAAACCAGGGGTTTTCAACCGGTGGTAAGCAAGAGAAAAATAGGTGGTACGCAAAGAAGCAAAGTATTTTTAACTATTAAATTCAAAAACTAAAACCCCAACATCCTGATTGAGGTTTTTCGTAAATTTATGCGATCTGAACTTTGTTCAAGAGTGGTCGTGATAGTAGTACTTCATAGTGGTAGTACTAAAGGTTTTCAATTTTTGTTTAGATGATAGGAGTTAGTCCAAAAGTTGAGAACCGCTGGTTTAGATTAACACATTTCCCATATGTAACTTCCGTCCTTTTCCTCGTAATATTTACATACATTTACATTCAATGAGTTTTTGAAAGATTGTTTTTAAAAATGGACGCATGCTTATGATTTAGTATCCCCAAAGCTTCCAAAGCAGTTATTTTAAAACAGTAGAATTTTTTTACTTATTTTATATTGTTTCTTAGTTTCATTTTAGAAGGGACACATGCCTCAAATTTTTTGTTCTCGTTTTAGAACCTTGTGGCAGCAAAACTAAATTATTCTATATCATCATAATACCTACATTTTGCTTCGAAATGTCGATTATACATGCCTCTGATATCAAGAAAAGTAGTTTAATTTTCACATGATTATGTGTAAACGTTTTCCTGTTTAAAATATTTCACGTCTGATAATTTCCAACTTTAGAAAAGTGTTTAAAATATGTTCTCATTTAAATAAAATGCATTTCTTCTTTTCACTTCAACATTCTTAAATAATGCAACTTCTTACAGAGATGAGCAAGAAACTCTAGTGCGCAGCATCCCTTATTGCTCCCTGTAACTAGATGACTTAAAATTAAGAGAAAAGATCTGGTGATTTAAGTTTAGATGGAAAGAAATTTTCTCGTCTATTTTTGATAGTATTCAATTTCGTTTGAAAGCCTAATATTATAATATTATTAGAAATATATTACTACACTTTTGCTGCCTTTCGGAGACAAGTTCTCAGAGGAAAAAAACGTGTTATATATAGTTCGGTCTTTTTTTGTTTTCCTAATGCATCACTGGGCATTGGAGGGTGATTTTTACTTTTTGTACAGCCGGAAATAATTATAAAACGACATCACTTTGCATTGCTTGCGCGACTCGAAGTCTGCTCAGTGTGCGTAAACAACTTTGGGGTACATGCCCTCAACATATCCCTTCGGTCAATTTCACCCCGTTTTCTGCCTTTTAAGCATACGCGCTCGCATATACATATGATAAAAAAAAAAAAAAAGGCGAAAGAGAGAAGGAGCACCTAAGGGTCATGTCTGGTGGCTACCGTGAAATCAAAGATAGAAAATTTCTAAGAAGTCGGCTTTCTGCCAAGCTAATTAATTGGTCCTTGTTCACCCCTTTTGGTCGGTTCCCGGTCCTCCGTTATGTCTAATGAGGAGAGGAAGCACTTCCCTCGTATCAAGGGACGGGGCGCTCTGTCGCCAAAGGCGCCGGCACTCCCGCCACCTCACACATGGAAAACATAACTAATGATGCCATTTCAATTTGTGCACGAACTCCGAAGAAACTTAAATTATCAGTACATATCTCTGGTAATCAAGTTTTAGGTTTTAGATATCAAAAATCATTATAGATTATTTAAAAATATAATTTTGAATTAAAGGAAATTTTATTTTTTGATATTAATTTCACTGAATAATCAATTACTAATTTTCCACAAGTGGTATTTGAGACTATGGAATACTTTAGTCATTCGGAAATAATTGACAATACGAAAATTTTGCATCATCACCATAAAATTGAAGCACCAACCATTAATGTAAACAATATGGTAAAGCAAATTAAACCGGAAACTTTAATGTACAGTTTTAAATATATTAGCAGATACTCAGTCCATAATTGTGAATTTTTTGAGTTATTAATTATTGCCCGCCCTTTTATGCCACAACTATACTGCGGAAGATTGGCAATATGCAAATGAATGAGATTAACATCAAAGAATGAAAGGGCGAATAATTAAAAAGTTTAATTATTATACAGAAATAAATTCGAATACAGGAAGTTAAAGGAAAGAATTTAAATTTAGACACACATAAAGAATCATTTGGGCCATATATTATTGAATATGTACACAGGAAGGTAAAAATAATTTTTATTGTTTGCAAGATTTGCATGTAAGACCTAATATCAAACATGAAAGGTACAATCTTAGCAAAATATTGGAAATAATCCTTCTTCAAGAACATAACACAAGATCATGTTAGCCAATACGTATATTATATAGTATATACTACATATTATTTAATGGGGGATATATAATGCCTCTACAGATTTCATGGACCGAATTCATAACAAATCGAGATTTTTAAGCTAAAAACTCTACCACTCTTTAGCTTTTATATAGTACATTCCTTCTAATACTATACATCTCTTACTACATTCATACAGTATCAGAATGCCTTCTTAGAAGTCAATTGTTGAAACCCTTTTTCATTCATTTGATATGTTCCCTGAACTTCTGAAATGATCTGAAATAGTACTACAGTGAATGGAAAATAACCAGAAAATGTTCTGTCCGACGAATAAGACTCTAATAATTAGAACAGTTACTTTAAAAAGTTCGGAGGTAGTAGAATGCGCAGAGATAATACTGCCTCTCAAAGTTCAGTTTTAAATCCTTAATAGTTGATAGAAACTACGAAACTCAAACAAAAGTTCCTTTTAAATATCTTTTCGAAAGCGAACGATATTTTATTAAATGTAAGCTGAGGTCATATCAGTAATCACGGTCACTAGTTCGCATTTGGCAATCTTCGTTGGAATAAATAAAAAAAATGTGCTCCTAAAACTTTGTATATGTACTGTATATCTCTCTGATCGTTTAATTGGTATCTATAGCCTAAAATCGAGGTTTTTGATATTAAGATATTACTTAATGATACGCCAATTTACTTTTCGCCAGAATTCGCATCATACTTAATATTCAACTGTCATTCATTTTATTTGAGATCAGAATATATATTTATAAAGCTGCAACATAACAGTGTTTTCATCCAGAAAAAATCTAATGACGACTCAAAATATATAGATCTTCAAAAGCATAAGTAATTCCGAGATAAAGTAAAAACACACTCTTTTAAATATTTAAGTTATTAAATTAAAATAAGAATAATTAAATTAAAGCAAGTACCTTTTTCAATTTATTAGAAGTCTTGAATGTGTTTAGTTATTGTATCTATTTATTGAGAACGTATAAATTAAAACAACTAGTGGCATTTCAGCTCATAAAATATATCCTGGTGTTAAGCTACTGCGTTTAAATTTGCTAGAGCTAGAGGATTTAGAGTGTTAAAGAAGGCAAATGGACAGTACATGAGACTTAAACAGGAAATCAATGGAGCTCATGAAAATGCTCAAGAAATTTTAGCAGGTAAAACTGATTAAGACTAGACCTAATCTAATGGATTTTTGCTCTAAAATCACGCTTCCTCAGCTACTGGCGTATACTTCAGGATTTCAGGCAGCTCGACATTTTGGAAGATCTTGAAGTCTGAAAGTCCTCAGTCTGCCCTCAGTGGGAAAAAGAAAATTCGTCTGTGGAAATAGTGTTTTAACTTTAGTTTACTGACCTAAGAATCTGTTTATGGAGCGGTTCCTTTAAAGATGCGTGCAATTCCGTCGAAACATATTAACCAAAAGTCACTGTAATTAACCATGAAGAAACTTAAACGTATGATGAAATATTTTATTTTTTAGTTAACTGATGGCTTTTAGTTAACTGATGGAAGCAGCATTTAGTTTCTTTCTTCTCCTTTCTAAACTTTAGATACATCCAGACTCGTTAACAATTTTTCGACCCTTTTATCTTGCAAAAACAATATTTAACACTTATATTTGACGGCAATATTCTTATAAAAATTTAACTATTTTCTTCCTGACATTTTATTTTGCACCGTAATCATGGTATAATAAATACACACACAGCATATATATGTATACATGTATGTACGCCTATGTGTTACGGATATGGATGTATATTGATAAGAAACGTACGGAAGTAAATATTAGGTTACAGAATCAGGCAGCAATATTCAAAAGAAATAAATGTGGCCAAAAACTGAAAAAAAAAAAAAAAAAAGCCCATTTTCAAATAATCATATAAATGCTATTTTTCTACCTTTCTTTCATAGTTTTTTCTCCCTTTTCAGCTTTACTTTTTCCGTTGAGATGTTTTTATCATTACCAACGTTTACAGTATTTTGTGTAATCTAGTTGTCTGTGATTGTACGAAATCATATTCACTTTTGTTCTTACTTTTTCTATCAACTTCTAGATCATTTGCAGCGCTGAAAACTGCTCCCAATTGGTCTGCGTTATAATACAACAGATTTTAACGCACTTAAGTTTCCCCTTCTCATCACTTTTCTTCCACAAATGCTTCAAATTCACATTTACGTTTATTCTTAATGCTTAACATATCAATATATATATATTAGAACACATAAGGGTGATGTATGTAAAAAACAGACGACAAACGTATAGTGCATTTACAAGTAAGTATTCAGGAATTCATCCCAAAGTTTATATAATGCTTTGAAGAAAAATACCTATTTGAATTGTAGAGACATTATGATATTTTTTGAAGCAGGAGTCATGAAAATGAGCAATGCCCTCGCTGGGACTCGAACCTCGGACCTCTCGAATACTCGTCGAGCGTGCTGACCATTACACCACGAAAGCATGCTAAGAAGGCGGGAGAAATACCTTATAACACCCTCTTTTAAAGGGTGACTGGGGATTAGGAGACCCAATCGCCAAATCCTGGTGGCGGAGAATCATCATCCACCACCTTTCTTAGTTCAGGAGCCACTATAGAGTCATAAGGTAATTTTTCGAAAGCAGTAGAGATGAAAAATGAGCAATGCTCTTGCCCGGACTTGAACCACGGATCTCTCGAATACACGCCAAATGTTCTGACCACTACACCCCGAACGCATACAGAAAGGAGGGAGAAATACCTTATAGAATATTAAGAAGCAGAACATTCATTCGACCCACTTATAAATAGAACAAATCATAAAAGGCACTATTTTCTGCCTTACTCGGTAATTTAATAAGTCTAGGCAGTAAATATATTTTTTACAACTTCTGTTATTAAAACTAAATGAAATTGGACTAGATGGAAAACTAGATGAAAACTAGAATGAGTGTACTGTACTCCATTGTTTAATTATGATAACGTACTCAGGAGCCCTCTGCTTATGGGAAGGGATGCCTCTGGGAATGCCTTCATAAAAGATACTGGCTTATATTTACGTTAAACATGGAAAACCATGGAAACGTCATGCAAACAGGCCATTCAAACATCGGAACTGGAACTCCATAGAATGAAACTAGATTAATTATCTGTGCACTTTTGGAGCCATATATAAGGTGATTCATAAAAACACCATTTATACAACTTTGCAAAAACAAATGACCCCGAAAGAAGCTATGCTCTTAACAATTTATGGTACCTCAATTGCAGAGTGTCAACGGCAGATTATTAATCTTCATGGTGAGTACTGGAAACATTCTTTCCCGTTCTGAAGACACAGTTGAAAACGTTCTATGTTTCTGGCAATTTGTTGGAACACTATCCCTTCAGTACCGTTGATTTCGTTGATAATACTCTGCTTTTGTAAGAGGTTGGAGTTCTACGCTACGTAAACTAGAGCAATGGAGGATTCAAAGCAAAAACATTACCATTAAGTATTGATGAAAAGTGTTTCAACGAAAGACTAAATGGGAAGATGTATCCACGTGTGCCTTCATAAGAAGGTCGGGTGAAATCTTGTTGTTGTTGTTGTTGCTTATGCTCACTTGTCCGACGTAGTCAGTCCAAGTTCACGCAATTCCTCGTGGCAAGGAGCGCTATATTACGCCTGCAGTTGGCAACAGCCTTGAACACCATTCAAGTGAGAGAGCTCAGTTCCGCCCCCAATTTTGATAGAAAGCACCCCGGGGGGGACGGGTCCGAGGGTCTCCCACCCCTCTCCCCTTCCACCAGACCACACATTCGGCTCGCCGCATATTTAGAGTGCCGCCATGCCGCACCGACACTATACATTTACAAACACCCATGTCTTCTCCGGGATTCGAACCCCGGCTCTTCGGCACGGCAGTCAACCGCAGATAGACTGCCGCAGATAGACTCAACCGCAGATAGACTGCGGTTGAGATGGTATGTATTATTTTTAGATTTTTTTTCAGTTTAGATAAATGAATAACAACAAGAGATAAAAAAGGCCAATTTTATATGGGATATTACACCTAATATTTTTACACCTAAACATGAAAAAGCACGAAATGAATGAAAACAGTCCGTTCATATTGTCAAGTATCGAGTTGGCAAGCATTTTGTTAAATGAGATATTCACAAAAATTAGAAATATATTTTTAAAATATTTTTATTATGCAAGTTAACTGTCATTCATCAACTGATTGGTTCATCAACTATCGTTCTTCAACATCATGATAAGTGTACGAAAGTGGTGTTTTATACGTTTGCTTAAAGGGTAATAGAATATGTTGTGATAGTGAGAACAGTGAGAATTATTATGCGTTTATGTACACTAATGTTTCAGATGACTGGGAGGTGTTGTGTATTTTGCTAAGAGTGGGAATAAGTTCAGGGATAATAAATTTAAGGCCATTGATTGAATAAACACTGTGTTTGCTGTATATTTATCGTTTGATCTTTGTGTCTGTGTTTCGGTAAAACACCGAAATCTGGGGAATGTCGACTTTCATCGGTGAATGTCAACATTCACATAGTCGCTTGGTGTATGACCGAAATCACCATGTACTACTGGTGAATGTTGAACATATAAGAATATTATATTTTCTTCTCCGTAACTCAGTCGAGAAAAATCGCACTTGAGACTTAAAATAAGAACTTAAGAACGTAAGAACTTAATACACACAGTACATTCAAAATGAGAAAGGAAAATAATAGAAGTTAAAAACTTACTAAATTATGTGATTCAAATCTTATTTATTACAACAACTTAAACTGTTATGAAACTTTGAATTGCCCAAGAGACCCTTGCTTTTACAACTGCATTTATTTGTGGAACACCTCCTTTTGCAATGACAGCGTGTACATATACTCCTCTCTTTTCGACCTACACCAGAGCGTATCTGTGATTGTCGACATACACCGGTGAGGGTCCAAAGTACAAGAATGTAATGCAATATTCGATCTTTCACCAACGTGTTTGGTGAATGTTGACATTCTCCGGTGAAAGTCGACATTCTCCACGGTCTTTCACGATAACATGTCTTCTTAACAAACTTCACAATTTAGCTATCGCTCCTCTATTACCATTCTTCAACATTCTACTCCGAAATTAGAGTTGAAGAAAATTAAGCTATGTTTATTGAAATCTGATGGAGCAGTTTCCATCTCAAAAGCTAAATTTGAATTTAATTTTAGATAGTTCCCACTAGTTGAAGAAAACAGATTATACGCAAGATTTTATGCAAATACTTCAGCATCATTAGCCTATGTAAGTAAGCATTTTAATATCAGCAATATAACTACCTAGCAGTCTCTACTGTGGCACCGGAAACTGAAAATGTGGTTGATGGTTAACATATCCCCACCTAGATTTGCTTGACTGGCCTTTTACCTCATTCCAGTAGTCCTTTAAAGGAGAAAGAATGTAAGGATTTATAGCATTCTCTCGTGGGTGCATTTTTGGTGTGAAAGATCAGCGCTTACCAATAACAAAGTGGAAGATCAGTGGTTAAGTCTGGCAAGGGCCCAGTTGATTGTTTTTGCTTCCAGGTCCCTCATCCCCAAGAAAATTGCCTATGTGGTCTCTACAAAACAAGACAAAGTGTTTTGTGTTTTTTAAGGTGAACATTTGCACTACATTTAGAGAATAATGAACTTGAGCAGAAATATTAGACAGCTCGTAAACTAGTGGCATATAGCTAAATGCTTTGTATTTTCTAATACCTTTTAATCAAATATGATCGTAATTCATACATGGAAAACGAGCCAGATAATAAAGAAATATTTGTATCTGTATAATGCGACACTCACTCCCCTGCTATATAATGAGTTACGAATTTCATTACTTATGAAAGAAGTAGCAAACCGGGGCTCCTATATTATTACATTATACAAGATATTCTTTTAAAGTCTTATATAATATGTCACAGTTTATATATGTAAGATAAAAAATATGTAAATATAAATTATACATCAAATTAGCAGTATCTCTTAATGCTTAGTTTTAATTCGGCATTTCCCCTCTGTACTCTAAAAATAGTAAATCTTTTTCTGCATTCTGTCATTTCGAGACTAATTCATGTCATTTGACTTTTACATAAGGCTGGTGATGTAAACGAAACTAAAACTCAAGCAGCCAATAATAATTTTACAACAGTATTAATTACCCAATCAAACGCATTGACAAACGAAACTAACACATTCTGAATTAAGATTTCAACCTGAACACAACTTACTTACTTTCTGTACTTCAGCCTAGATAGACTTCTGCTTGCTGTTTCTTTTGTTACCGCAAAGCTATCAAAAATGTAAACATTTTGAAATAGGTAAGAATTAGAATGCCAAGCTGTTTGTGGCCGCAGCATGCATGTTTTTTTTTTTTTTTTTTTTTTTTTTTTTTAAATAAAAGTCAATATTTGATCTGCCTTCTGTGCCAAGTTCCTATTTATTATGGATGGACATCTTCAGTATCCATGCAGTCAAAATTCCTGCTGTTCATTACTTCTAAGTCTGCTTATTACGATGAAGTCTGCTTCATTACACATATATTTATATATATATATACAATGTTTTAATATATACATATATAATGCACGTGTGTATATAATGTTTTAATTTTGCATCTGTTGATTACCAAATATAGCTTTCTATAAAAACTCTTTTCCCGCATACTCTTCTCGTATATTTATAAATGCTTGTATCGATTTCTATAAATAATTCTACTTACGTAGAGCCTACTAATAGCCGAACAGTAAAACAGCTGAACGCCGGTAGTTCAACCCGGATTCAAATCACAGTAACTGAGCTGGATACATCAGAATTTTCGTAGTTTTGAATATAAGCCAGTTCTTCTTAAAAAGTCTTCCACGAAGGCATTCCTCCCTTTAAGCAGATAGACCACGAGGACATTACCACAATCCTAATCTACAAATACAGAATTATTTATCAAAATTTATCCATTTCTTGCTACGCTTGAAAACCCAATGGTCAATAAAATTGTAATTCAGCTTAATAATAATAATAATAATAATAATAATAATAATAATAATAATAATAATAATAATATGTGTTAATTTAAATTGAAACACTAACTTAAGATTCGTTTTGAAAATTTTGCTACTTTTTAAGCTGCGCTCTCAGTTTAATTAAAAACCTGGATTATTGTAGATTTTTAACTTGATTTAAAATTAAATTACATTTAATATATAAAAGTTAAAAATATTTACTCTAAATTATGGGCATGATTTCAAAAATCAAGTTAAAATTATTATACAGAAAATAATTTTAAAATTTAATAAAATAATTTTCGTGCTATCTAATAAAACTACTTATAGGACAAACATTTACGCAATCTGTCCGTTATTTTATCTCTTTATCTTTAAAATAACAATTTTTATCTATATTTTATTAATTGCAGATTTATTAAAATCTCTCAACTGAAGAGGGGAACGTAACAGGATTAGATATTATGCTTCTAACGCACACTTCCGTCCAATATGAGCTGAGTTTCCATGAATAAACCCCCTTTTTTTTTCACAAATTATCTACTCGAAGTATTTACTTCTTCCTCATCAGATATCGAAAGTTGACGGTGTTCTGCTCAACATTCGTTTTCCAAAAGGCAAGTCTCCTTTGCCTTCTGATTGACGGCTCAAGTGGCCAATGAATGAAAGCGAGGTGGAAACGACTGTCTGCGTCCATGTGCAGCGAGGATGCCGATGGGGATTCAGTAATAACGAAGCGTAGCGATCGGAGTCGGCCCAGTAGCTACACTCCGCCCTCTACTTCGGCTTCAAAGAGAGTAAACAGACGAAACAAACACGTGGACTATTTAGATTTCTGCCAGTTGAGCATGGGTGAGTTTACAGTTTAATTATTTACGTACTTATAATTATTAATAATTTTGGGAACTATTTCATTTTGCCTTTGTTAACTGCGCTAAATTCAATATAGTTCCTTATTAAAACTCGAAGCAAACAGCTCAAACAAATAAACAAAAATTGAATTTTAATTCTGAAATTAACTTTGGGGCTTCCCCGAACAAGCATAAATAAAATCCTGAGTTTAAGTTTAAATTTATTTCGCTGCGGTTTATACTTGTTGCGTTCGTTTTTGTGTTTTTCAGTTCAATTTCTGTTTATACTTAATACTTCGATAGAAACTGTCACGAAAAATTATGAGGTTGTCCCAGAAAATTAATATAAATTATTTTTCCATTGTTTTTTCTTTCCGTCCGCAAATAAATTGGTCTGATAGTCTTGTTAACAGTTAAATTCCATACTCCAAATATCTTTAACAATTATTGTATTAAAATACTAATAATAACAATAAAGAAATATGTTCGTTTGATTAATGGCTTTCCTTATAGTAAAAATATAAACCGATTATAAATATTCTGAACAATAACTGCCTCGAAAAACTGACTCTATATACTGAATAGTCTAACGTGCTAGTAAGAAAATAAGTGACAATGGTTCATTCTCTAATTTATAGAATATATTTTGCTTCCAGCTGACTGGCTTTAGAGCACATTTATAGTTTCTATGTCAGTTTTATGCTGCAGATCTGTTTAAAGTGGGAATTACCCAAGCCTTTTGGTATTTTTATATATATTAAATATTTATGCTCCTACATACCGTATTTGCCGGCGTATAAGACGCACTTTTTCCCTTTGAAACGAGGTCTGAAAAACGGGGTGCGTCTTATACGCCGATACTGCGTCTTATACGTCGATACTTATTGCGTCGATATGTCGTTTGTGAATGTGTCAAAGCTTCATGGACTGCTGTAAAAACAGAGACAGCGGTTAAATCATTTAAGAAGTGTGGCATTAGTAATGCACTGGATAGTACAGAGGACAATTTGTTGTGTGAGGACACAGATGCTGATTTAGAAGAGGTTTCAACTGACTCTTCATTTAGCGCTGGAGATGAGTGTCTCGGTTTTGATGAAGGAGATCAAAAGGTGTTCTTTCCTAGATAGACTGCTTATTTGGAGAAAGTATTACTTTGAATTTGTATTACTTTGTATTTAAAATACTGTAAATTCATTATAATAATCAGTGATAATATTTTATCCTTCAGAAATGTGTAGAAAAAAGGTTGTGCGTCTTATACGCCGCCAAATACGGTAAATATTGAAGAGAAGTAATCACTAATACTGCTAATACAGTCGCAATAGCTTAGATGTCTAACAGTAATTTATCAATGTAATTTGAAAGAGAATGAGAATTAGCATAAGTCTCGAGTTCTTTTTTGCTAATTAACTATTTCCATGTTCAGCGATTTTTTTGGCTTCCTTTCTATTTAATTGCAATATCCATTTGCTTTTTTAAAATACCAAAGATCCTTTTCTATTATAAATGCACCTAAAGCTCCGACATAATCATAAATACATTTGAATTCGCTTTGCACTGCAGCTTCTACCAGCGTATAATTCATTTATGAACTTATAAATCTGCATTGGTATTAGCATTAAGTTATGCTTTTTTTAAATATAATACGGGATACAGTCTCATTAAACAACTTGACTTTGAGACTATAGCTTGTTATCGCTTTGACAAAAATTCGACAAGAAATTTATTTGTTACCTTCGTACAAAATTTTCTGAGTACACTCACAAATGTTGCTAATACAGCTTAAAAGGACTATTCTTAAGCTTTACTCCTTTTCCATTCTTTTAGAATTTCCTGCTCTACCTTTTCTTCGAAAGAATCTTTTCATGATTTTATTAAATCTAGACTCATATAATTTATTAGAGTAAGAACGTAGTGTTAAGTCTCAAGTTAAATTCTGGCCAGACTAAACTGTATGCCAGAACTAACTGAAGTTAGTTCTGGCATACAGTTTTAGTGGCTGTGAGATAATATAAACTTTCGTAATGCTTTTTTAGAATTTATTTTGTGATAATGCTTAGTATATTTCAATACTGCTTTCGGAACTTTCCTTTATTTAACTGAACTTCTTTCAAACTAATTTAACCATTAAACCTTCTGTCAGAAGAAGCATTGAGAGCAGTGTGAAATAATTTTTTCAATAATATCGAAAACTGACTGTATTTAAATTTTAACAGTTTTATAATGAAAGCAATAGTAGCTTCCCCTCTCTCTTACTCTCTCTACTTATACATAAATTCCAACTTTAGCTTCAGCTTTTTCTGTTCCATGCAAGTTGAAATAGTTTATATTTTCTAAGTCTGTATACTATTTACACTAAGTAATATACACATTGTGAAATAAATAATAAATTGTAAAACTTGATAAGTAAATAAAATGTAAAAATTACCTCCTATGCTTATACAATCATAGATTATCCAAACTGCTCCATATTGAGTGCAGTTTCATTTCGTTTGGAAAAGAGTCATATTTGCAGGTGTTTAACCTGAATGTGAAAACTTTTTTTTATCAATATATAACTGCAAATCAGTTTTAATGAAAAGTCCCTTTATCATTTGTAAAAATGAAAGTTTTTAAAATTGTTTTAACATTTTTACAGTGCCACTCTAAAAGTCTTCTCCGGGTATCAGTCCTCTGCAAAATTCCAGAAATCTTTTCATAAATATTTGTAAGTTATTTCTTTAAATAGGTAAAAAAAAGGCAGGATTTTCTTTCTTAAAGTACTCAAAGCACAATGCACAAAATAAATATGTTTTACATTACATTAAATAATTAATACTTAAGTGTTAATTTTTATTGTGAAATCTTTAAAGTTCTAAAGAATCATTTTAATTATTTGAAATTTACATCTTTAGATCAACATAGCAAAACTGAAATACTTCTCTAAAATACATAGAATCGAATTTTCAACGATCGCATAAAAATTACTAGTAAAAAAAGAAACAAAGGGAATATTTTATTCCTTTTTATTTCATTATTTTATATTCTTTTATAAAACTGGGTATTATGATTACAGTAAAAATCGCAGTCAATATAAAAAAATATAATTTCAACAGTAACTGAAGAAAGCACAAAAAAATGTTATTTCAAAATTATCACTACAAGAATAAATAAAAAAGGGATATTAAAAATTTTTTTCTGACTAGTTTTTCGAATTCCAGTGTAAAATTAAATATTTGCTGCGCATCTGAACTCGGTATCAAAATTTTAATCGCTAATGTTAATTCTAGATTTTAATTTTGTAAATTTTATTTCTGAAAAGTTGATTCCCTAACCGTAGTTGTTTCATGTACAAATAACAGTTTCCTTAATACTGAATTACTGCCCATTAAACTAAAAAAATGTTACTTTCTTGAATTGCAACCAATCTAATAGTTTATGAACTCTTCTAATCTAAATATCCTTATTTGGAATAGAGGAAATATTCAAATAAAGTCTTTGTGAATTTTATTATATTGGTGATATTAGTTTCAAGTAGCATAGTTTCAAGTTTTTGTTCTGTTAGCTGAAAAAACAGCATGCTTACCAGAATATTTCATAATGTTTACATCAAACATAAATAGGTTTCAAAATGGAACAATGGATTCAGATTTATCATTTATAAGTAATCAAGTTCCTTATTGGCAGTACATATTGTAATAAACAACACATATTTACAAACACCTGTCTGATACATTATTTACACTTAATTTGTAAAAATTCTTTCATTAAACAACTGCAAAGTCAAATATAGTATTTACCATTTTCCTTTGTTTTTTGTAATGAAAATATATTTAAGATTCTCTGATTATAGTAACACATATAATCATTTTATGAAAAGATTACTCCTAAATGCAAATAATTTATATTGCGATTTAAAGCCACAAACTAGAATTTTAAGAAAATACAAGAAGATGAATATTTTCTCTCTGTGGTCGAGATATCCTGAGTGAGTACAAACTTCTACAAAAGCTAAGTAGAATTACTGCGGAAGATATACATCATTGTAGTGCTGAAAAAAATCCCCATATATTTCAACAAATATAGTAAAATTGATTTTTTAATATATGCCATAAGTTTATACTAGGCGAAAGCTTAATGTATAGCGTTAAAAGGAAAGGTTGCCCTTTTTGAATTATTCTTATTACTCTACAATCTTTGATTAGAGAAGAAATTTAAAATATTAATGAGCTATATAGAATTTTAAATTTTCAGCTATATCCCCATATTATAATTCTGACAGTAGTAATGATATTAATTTATTTTTAAAGAAAAATAATTTTTTTCACACAATTAGCTTACATATAAGAACATCAAACATGAACTAGATATATGCTTTAAATCAATGTCATCTGAGAGAAATATTGTGTTAGCTGCAAATGTGCATGGGCTATCTTAATTACATATTTAATTATTTTGTTTTTTGTTGCAAGCTTGTTCTGTTACAGCCATAAGATTATAATGAGAACCTGAGTCAACATAAAAAGCATAATTTCAACAACAGCTGTAGTCAGTACAGAAAGAACTATTTTAAAATTGTCACATTTAAAATAAATAAATTTAGGATGTCTTTCAAATTTTTTTTTCATTAATTCTTCTAACTGTAGTGTTAAATTTATACTTGCTACGCGTCTGAGTTTAGCGTGTAAATTTTGGTCACTAATGTTAAATCTGTATTTTAATTTTACAAACTTCGTTTCTGAGAAAACTGATTCTTTCAGACTCAGATTTTCGTGAGCTTTGAAAATAGTTTCTTTAACATTGAGATACAGTACAGTAAAATCATTTTCATTTAACAGTCATATTCACGCGTACAACTAACTATTTTTTTTTTCAAATGAATTTAGGGTTTGAATAGCAGTGCAAGTCTTTAAACTCATGCATGCTGAAAACTAAACAACTAGTTAAAGTTAACTTCATGTACAAGGAAGATCTTGGATTAATAATTCTTCTTTTTCAAATTCATGCAGGCGCAAATTAAACAACTATTTATTGTTCACTTCATGGACAAGACAGAATAAAAACACTCATTGACCAAAGGGAACATAGCTTCTGCACATCAAAATTTTAAAAATGTGTAATGAAATAATTATACATATTAAACACAAACTTAATTAGTTAAAAATAAAAGCGTCCTTCATCCCGACAGCCACATTTTAAATATTTATTAGCCGCATGTGGTTAGTAACTACTGAGCTCAATATTGTGACTTTAGGTGTTGGAATTAACAAAGCAAAAGTGAGCACATAGCTGTATAATTGATTTCGAAGTGTTATCTAAGAACACGTTCTTTTTTGCCAAAAACTGACTAGGTTTTGCTTAGTTAGCATTCAAACAGAGTTCATGAGGAAAATTTTAAATTGCAGTTTATAGTCCTAAATGAATAAACAATTGAAACAGATAGTTCTTGAATTTTTATTAAATAAACAATTCTGATTTTCAAAATGGATTTTACGTAGCATTTTATGTCCAGCAAACTCTTATGGAAGAAGCATAAAGTTCCGCTACTGGAGAATAATTTCAATAAAATCTCTCAAAACATTATTTGGAAAGCCATACATACACTAGTCAATGCATTGCCCTCAAAGAATATTTAACTCCTCTCGAAGTTACATTCTTATAACGCAATGGTCTGATAATCCACATTTACTTTATCTTTAACATTTTTAAAAGTTCAGGAAATATTGCGGCAAATTTGCCCTTTGTAGAGCTTGATAGAAATCATTCAAAGTAAATTCACATATTGATTTTCGTACTTTTTAAAATTCCCCGTGAAATTAAAGATTTATATATTAAATTATGCACATTAGATCTTTATGAGGGAAGTTTCGTTTCATTAAGTTCGTTTACTCAGAAGTGTTTAGTTTGGATTTGACCATAAGACACTTTCATGCATCTCAACAGCTTGTACAGGTACCGGATTATAACTGCAATTTTTGAACCTTTATGCTTATGAATATTCAATGATTTTCCCTTTATGAGAATTTTGCTTTATTATTTCTTTTCAAATGTTTTTAAAATTGATTCATTATATAATTCAAAATTACTCATAATTTAAATTTTAAAATTTTTTATTAAAATTTAACTTTTATTTAAATTTATTCATAATTTAAGTATTACGTAATTACCAAAAAATATGCATGTAGTACACTAAATTTATAAAAATAAAGTTCTCTTTATACTGTCAATCTAACAAACATATTTGCGCATCAGTCACATCAGTTTAATTGATTCGGAAGGAAGTTAAGAACATAATACTGCCAAAGGTAGGACAGATTTGGATTTATTAAATAATCGCAAAACATAGTAGAATTTAAAATATATAGTAGGATTTAAAGCAAAGGATACCTGCATCGAGAATCTTCTAATTTAAGGATGGGGCGAGTGAGGTGACTCAGAGAAAGAGCAAAGTTAAAATATTTTACATTACTTTGAAAATGATAAAAATAATGATTAGAAAGCTCACTTTAGAGGATTTACCTCAGATGCGAAAATTTGCAGCCAGACGTATGCAACCATCCACGAGTCTAGTTGCTTGTTAAGTATTTGATAAAAGAGGTCGAATTATTTGATTAGGGCTACTAACCTAATAAGAGGGGTGCTTTCATCAAGCACTGATTTGAACTTAAACTAGACGCAGAGAAAACCACGAAAATTCCCATGCAGCCATTCCGTTCGCGGGAATTTGAACTCGGCGCATTCAGCGACAGTTTTCAGCGATTTTACCACTCGACCGCTGGTAGGAAGACAAGAGAGCGGAAATATTAATGTTCTTGTATATAATTTCCTACGAACTATTCATTTCTTTTGGTTACAATAAACACATTGCTAAAATTTAGAAAATTTTCCAGTTCTTATAATTACAAAAGCAATATGCAGTACAAAAGTAATATTCACAAGTAAAATTTGAAAAGATAAATATAAATTGAGGCAAAAAATTAATGAAAATTGTGAAGATAAAAACTGTTTTGTGGGAATTAAAGATCACAAAACGGTTTTTAGCTTTGAAATTTTCGTTAATTCATGCACTTTTATTTCATTCGAACGAAGACTTCACATTTTAGTGCAAACAGACGTCTGCATTGAAATGTGAATTCTTTAACTTCAGTACCCAGTCCTGATTAAATAACAAATTAGATCAGATCAAACTTTCCTATATCTCACACTAAATACGAACGGTACAGTGATGTCATTACTGACTAAACGGCCATTCTTAAAGAATATCAGAGAAATCTAAATCAGAATTTGTTATATCTGTAATTATGTACTGAGAAAATTAAATTTTGATATCGGATCTAGTAATTGCTAAGTAATCCAGATGGTAATTTACCGTCATTGTTCTAAATAATAACGTTACTCACCCAGGTCGCTCTCACATTCTTTTTACCAACATCCAGTTTATTAACGCAAATTATAAGGCATTTTCATTTGCTATAAATCATTGGTAAATGAAAGGTGACGAACTCATTAAGGTTTATACAACCAGAATACTGAGCAAAAGTATTAAAATTTTAATATTCCTAAGACCAAATGCATTGCGAAAAATATATGTTCTTTTTCAAGAAGGAAATATATTCTGAATTCTTTTAATTATTTTTAGTGTAGCTTAGACAGATCTTCTAAATGAAAAGAAATAAAACTAGAATGTATTTTAATGGTTTAAATCCAAACAAAAATAACATATTAATTAGTAACTTACGAAGTATGTCTCATAACGAAGACATACGTAGTACTTTTAACTTTCAGATTTTTCGCGTAATTTTTTTTGCAATTTACTGATGACGAAGTCACATACAACTTCAAAACCCTCTATTGTTCATTTAAAACCCATTTAAGAGAAAATTATTTTTTGTTTATTTTTTTTAACATTACAAGCTTCCTAACGGATTGCACAAGATATTTTCTTACACTACAGCTATACACTCTAGGTAGTAATATTCAAAACATATGGCTTAATGTTTCAAGATTCATTTAGGAATACTGATAAATTTATTACCTCTTCTCTGATATTTTAATGAATTTTGGTAAAACTCTTGTACGTGCTTTGATTTGCAGTAATTAGCAAATTTAACTAGCAAGCTGAAGGATCCATGTTCCCATGTTCTCGGCAAAAGGATACTTGATTTTTTATCTTTCCTCTCTAAAAACCTAATTGTCTTTATAATTTTACTAAAGGAAAGAAAGAAAGATGATCAATAAGAACAATACCGTAATTGTTTAGAAGAAACACGTCATAAATAAATAATTACACTACATGCTCATAAATTATCATATTATTGGCTAATGCTGACAAGTATATACATATTGCCAGTGCAAAGTAATACTGCGAGGCGAATATCTATTTCCTCGTTCCTTACAATCAATAATCTATTTTTAAAATATTGCGTAGGCATACAGGCATCATTTTCTATCGTCCAAGAAGAAATCTATTTTAAAAATATTGCGTTGGCATACAGAAATTATTTTCTAATGTCAAATTGCGCAGTATAAATTAGAAATTGATCCGTTATATATATGTGTATACTAGATACACATATATGACTATATATACTAGACTTGCGTTGATTAATGCACAAGTAGAAAGTAGTAAATTAAAAATGATAGACATAGCTGGTCAAAAAATTGCGCATTGAGCTGCAAATTTTGAAATAAGAGTTAAAGTAGTATAGGTTTTTAATAAAATTGTTTAGTATTTTCTAAGTGCCAATTTGGGTTTTATTTTTTAAGTTTTCTTTAATTTTGTTGTATTTTACGTAGGTTTTCTTCGCGTAAAATTTAACTGCTTTCATTTAGTGTAATTGTTTTTACATGGTGTTACTTGTAAACTTTGGAATTAGCTACATCAAATGAACTTTAAAGCTTTAGCTTGGTTTGCTTCCCTTAAAAAGTCAATTAATTTCTGCTTATTAGCAATAATTTATTCATATTTTAGTATTTTCGTTTTATACCATTTTCAAAAATTTACTTTTAATTAATTTTTTTACTTGCTGTAGACAATGCTAATAATTCTTTTGCGACACTATCATTAAAGTTTACTTTTAACAAGGTTTCCTAATTTCCTTTTTGTTCCTTGCAGATGATCCCAAAACTCTTCTAATAAGTAAATTCTTAATTGAACCACTTTTCCTAGTTTGAATCCTAATTTTTAATCACTTTGGCGAGTAGTATCAAGGTGCTCCTTAATCGATATTTCAGTCTATTTTTTCTCAATTAGTTGTTCATTGCTCACTTAGCATATAACAGTACAAAAGTTTCGCAAGTCGCTTATAATCAAATCAAGTGTAGCATTATGATAGCCCAGTAACTCGAGAAAGCATTTTGTTATAACCAGTTAGCGACAGATTTTTTTATCCAGTAAAATGGCTTCATTAATGCTTATAATAACATAAAAGAGAGCAGCAATCCTAACTAAATTATCATTTTTTTAAATAATAAATTTAATAACATTCTTCTTAAATTTTTTTATCATTTTTACTGGTTAATCTTCATTTTATCACTCAAAGTATTCTGTATAAATTGAAATGTTATAGAACAGTACTATATAACTCTTACGACTTAAGTTTTACCTGATTTGTTGGAATGGGATTTTAAGAATAATGTTATACTCGACCTTGTTTAGTGTTTTTAATTGCATTATTAATTTATTATAGAACAATAATAAATTAATAATGAAATTAAAAACACTAAACAAGATCGAGTATAACATGATTCTCAACATATGGGATCCCATAAGAACATATGGGTTTAAACTATTCAGAAATGGAAAATTCAGTGGCGAATTACCTTTCTGAAGTAGTTTTATCATGTAAAATTATAATCAGTTCTGCCATGCCCTCTTATGTATATAGCACTGCTCGCATGTATATAAGTTGATTACTAGTATTACTTAAACTCCTTTCTTCAAATGCATGCTACTGAATTCCTCTTTTACAGAAAGCTCTCGTTCAATTCTGAAAGTCATTTCAAAACACTTTATAGAACAGGAAGCTATATCAACAAAAGTTATTTGTAGATTTTGTGAATACTAACCTACTTTTAAATAAACTTTAAAGTAGTAACATTTCTCAATACACGTAAGTGTTGGCATGACAAATTCATTTGTAAATGAAAAATACATAAACACGGGCTGCCAATAAGTTTTTTTTTTTTAATTTTTTCAAAAGTAATATTATTAGTAATGAAAGAAAAGGATAAATTTTATTGTTATAATTATTTTTGTCACATCTCAAAACTTTTGACATGTTTAAGTATGTGTAAGTTGATCCTAGGAAAAGATTCGGGGATTATGAAGGACTGGTGCAAGTCGACGTACTACCATCCAATGTCATGAATTAATAAGCAATAATATGAAAGAATTCAGCTGTCGCATTTCGTTCAAATATGCTCTTTCCTTGTTTCGGGCTTCTTTTGTAAGAGTTCTATAAAAGATAAGCTGATAAGCTTAAAACGCAGATAATAAGAGATGATAAACCTAAAAATACAGATTAATTTCAAATGCCTTCTGTAATTAAGACTATTTAATAGTTCATATTAGCATCCTACGTACGAGGTTTTAAAGAAGCATGTATAACCAACGATCGGAATACTGATGTTTCTGTTTTAAATTCAACTCGTGCAATTTAAAGTTAAGCAAATAAGAAACGTTAGATCGGCATAGAATTGTGATGACGATGTGACATAAATCCTCTCATATTATCTTCTCTAAATTTATGGCCGTTTTAAAGAAAAGATGCAATATACTTTCCGTTTTAAAATTGAAAAATATTAGGCTATTTTATATGTTCAACTGTGTTATGTAGCGTTTGCACTTTGCTTTATTTTTGAAATTATTTTTGAATATTAACTCCCTTTCCATAATTTACTTTTAGACTGTACTTGGGCTATTAAATTTTGATTATGATAATTATTCCTTAAGATTACATAGAGAAAAAGTTATAGAGTGATGCATTATACTTCTCTCTAAATCTTCTAAGAGCGATAGCCCCATATTTAAAATCTTAATAGAGACTGTTATAAGAATACACTTGTAGCATCGAATAAGATTGTGAACTGGCTTATTAAGAATATGAGTATGAAATAACCGAGGAAACGCCATTAGCAAAATGATCGAAAAGCTCTTCTAGTAAGTCCGATTTGCTGTTGGGTCTGATTTCCATAGAAGACAAGTTTTTACTAATTATTGCAATATTTTTTGATAAAAATTAAAAAAGTGCATTCCGTTGAGAATCACAAACTTCAGTAAATAAATTTGTTAGATTTATGTTTCAAGAGAATCAGATATATTGCTGTTGTCACATTAAGCATAGTCGGCCGTTGCCTTTGTCATAAATCAACCGAGGAGACATAACTTAATTATTGCTGCAGATGACTTAAAAAGAATGTATATTTCGAGGCTAGACATGACAGTAAAAAAGCATTCATGGAGTTAATGTCGTTCTGTTAAAGAGATGTGCGATTTTTTTTCACTTAGACTAAATATCCTTTACTGCTATACCTATTTTCAGTTCATTTTAACGTTTTCTATATTTATTGCTTCCTGGTTCTAAATTTGTTTTAGTTTTGAATGTTGTAAGGCTGCTTCCTGTATTACAACTGCATTCGTAAAAAGCAAACACCATCATAATGCCCAAATTGCTAAGCGTATCCGTGCAGTTATTCTGTATGAACAAATTTGGAAAAAAAAAAGGGGGGGGGGAAGAAAAAGAAGAAGAAAGTTTCGGCGTGTTCGCAAATTTTTATTAATTTTAGAAAAGTGTATTCATGATTGCATGTTGTCCCAAGTTTCTGTGCCTGCTTTCCTTTATATGCAAAAGAGATGTGCGGGTTTTTTCGCTTCGTCAAAGTAAATATCTTTTAATGCTATCCCTATTTTAAGTTTATTTTAACATTTCGTCTGTTTGCTGTTTCCTGCTTCTAAATTTCTTTTAGTTTTGGATCTTGTAAGGCTCCTTCCTATATTACAGCATTATTCGTAAAAGGCAACTGTCCAAGTTACTAAACATATCATATAGTTATTATCTGGATTATTATTTTTTTAAGGGGAGAGCTTGTTTGCAAATGTGTATTAATTTCAGAGAAGTATATACATGGTTAGCTCTTGTCACAAATTGCTGTGTCTGCTTTCTTTTATATGGTATTTAAACATCATTAAACTTGCAGATCTTGGTATTCAAATGTGATTCCTTTACGATATATACATCGATTACCTCATTGCACATATTAAAACTTATGCTAGTACCAACCCGTTTAAACTTCGAAGTAGTTTAAATAACAGATCTTGTTAACCTTGCAACAGCGGATAATTTATTAATTAAGACAATAATTATATTCATATTAAATTAACCCTGACTGCAATTAACAACTAAGACAGCCTCCTCTAAAATCTGATTACATTCCATTACAATATTTAACCATTTGTTTTCTAGAATTTTCTTCATATTTTTATCTTTATTAATTAACTTATTTTTTCAAAAATTGCTCAGTTCCCGCAAAATTTTTTATTTAATATGTTTAGCCAAAGGCTGCAGTTCTTGCTTGTGATACACACAACTTCATATATAACTACAAATTTCACAACTCTTCAATCAAATTTTTGAAGTCCCCTTTTCAGTATGTGATTGGCGATATGTAACGTAAATCGCAATTCATAAACTGAAGAAAAAAAAGCTTTTAGAGTGATGCTTCAAAAATAGCACTGAGCAATATAAATTATAGCTGCATTTCGAATTTATTTTAATTTATCAATGTTCAGAAGTTTTATTTCGTGATATTATAATTTTTACCACGTAACAGTTTGTTCTTCTTAAGCAGAGAAATATAAGCATACAAAATTTTACTAAAGATTAAGAAGTAAGCTTAATTTTATTTCTTACTTTACTTACTTAATTTTATTTTCATTGCGGTTCTCCTTTTAAATAATATTGCATAGGTTTTTAAATTCCCGTTCAATATACTCCATTAGACTGATCATTAAAGTTGAAGATTACATAACGTGAAAGAATGCATTTTTAATTTTTTAAAAAGTTTTCAGAGAAGTAACTGAATGCTCTAATTTAACGAAAAAAAGTGATATCTAAAAGTTCCAGTCACTTTTATTTACTAATATTCTTTAGTAAATCAACATTTAGCAAGTAGAGATGCTCCTTTGAATCATTTAGCTGTTATGTCAACAGAAATGAGTAGGTTAGAAGTAAGACTAGAAGAATGTCTTCAGTTTTTTCTTCAGAAGGCAAACCTGAATACCGTATTGATATGCATAATAGTTAACTGCCCGCGATGCCCTTGCAGGAATTTAAGAAACGTAATCAATTCCACTAATGCTTTAAGCGAATATCTTTTTGTTTAATTTGTTACGCTCAATAAGCCACTAATTTGAAAATAATGGTAATATGTATATGATGAATGCTAACAGCTCAAATCACAAAATTAAAAGCCAACAATTTTAGTGCTACAGTGGACTCACCTTTGTATGAACTTGAATAATTTATGAAATACGCGTTTCATGAACTGTCTTGTTGGTCTCATAAAATTATGGTATTTTTTATTGTTATCTCATTTACGAACTTTCCAATTTATGAGCTTCTTTTGCAGTCCGCATTTCTATTCATAAGAGATGTTAACTAGTTATGTCTCAAAACATACTCGAAGAAAGACGCGAAAAGTCAAAAGTAGGTAACTAACAAATATTTGAATTAAAATTGCAGTTTGAGATAAAGGTCATATTTCAATATTGGAAATAAAGGTCATTTTTCAAGCAGTTATAAGCATTTTTCAAGCAGTACGCCACGTCAAATCATCTCATTCTAACTGAAAGGTTTCCAGAGTTTAAAACTATAGGCTATAATGTTCTATAAGAGTAAATTTATTTCCCGGAAAGAAGAATGCAGAATTGACTATGAAAAAAATATAACTTTTTATTCGAATAGCAAGCTGACTTTGTAAAATTAAATAAAATGAATAATGGAATTGATTTAATTTTTTTATTTGAATAACGTTTCATTGCTTTTATTTACTTATACTTTAAAATTTATCGATTTCCAGTTACAGATTGTTGCTAAAATGTAGCAAATATAAGCATTGTCATCCTAAGAATATTATTTCCTTGGCACCATAAAAATCAGTGAATTGTTAATGCTTCAAATTTCGCTAAATTTTCAGTTTTAAGTAAAAATAGGACGAAATTTCCAAAAACAAAACACATTTTATGAGATTTTTAATGTACCTAATTAGAGGATTATAAAGATTATATATTCACTTATAATATATAAAGAAATATTTTCAACTATGCAGCTTAGTTATTGGGGATAATTTAAACCTTGAATGTTCTCATGAGTGAATTTCACTTAAAGTAAACTTGTTAAGTTGTTTCAATATTATCAGAAAAGTATGAGGACTGCTATGGGCATTTATGCCCCCTATCAGCAATGATAATTTCTAAACAATTAAATTCATATACGTACTTTAAAGGCCTACCAAGTGACAGCATAAACAAGATTTTTCGTTGGTGATGATTAAAAGAATGAAACTGAGTTTGAATTTTCAAAATTACTCATAATGAATTAACCCGAATATAAAACGGCATATAAAATTATCTTTCATTTCTGAAACTGGGCGCACCAGCGGTTGAGCAGTAAAGTCGCTGAACACTGGTAGTTCGGTCCCAGGTTCGAATCCCGCGAACGGGCTGGCTGCATAGATGTTTTCGTGGTTTTCCCCATGTATAACGTGTATACGAGCCAGTTTCCCTTAGAAAGTCCTCCACAAAGGCATCTTCCCTTAGACTGATAGCCCTAGTGTGCTTTGCCGTAATCTCAATAAACCAAACCAAACCATTTCTGAAACTATTTACAAGATGAAAAGGATTTGCAGAGCTCAGAGATTTGCAGATTTAATTGATCTCACATATATGGCCTTGATTCTTCTCCAAGAAGACAGGCTCCACCATTAGCCAAGTGACTATGAATGCTAAGAGTTTGAATCGGATTCGATCTCAAGGTTTCCAGTGCGAAGTGTGAGAATTTTCAGAAGAGCATTTTTATTAAAACATTCCATTTTATCTTCGGCAAATGCAGCAAATTCCGCGTAGAAAACATAATTTAAAAAAAATCTGTGAGTTATAACAATTATACAAAGCTGGTACAAAGATTTATTAGATTTCCTGGCATTTTGTAAATAAGACCAAACTTGAATACTAGTTTCATATTTTGCTACAAAACTTTCACTGCTATCTAAAAAGTAAATAGCGCAGAATTAAAAGAATTCTCAACTAGTTGAAGACAGCGGATTCATTCGTCGGCCAGTGATGTCAGTCAGCAGTTATGATCAGGATAAGACATCAAGCGTGGGTTTCTGAGCACAGCTGCTGAACAAACACTCCATCCCTGTCTTTCAGGACAACCTTTCGCAATACTCAAAATCGTAAATGCGAGATTTGACGACTGATGACGAACATTCGATTTCTGTAATCGAAAGGGGTGACGATTAACGATTCCCACCTACTGCGTTTATTCGAATGTTTTCGTCATCAACTACTTAATGATCTTATTTCCGGATTCCTACGCGCAATCGGAAATCTCATGACCTACGAAGATAACTGAGATATATATCAATTAACTATAAATAAAATAAGAGAAAATTTTGAAAAATTAAAGTAATTAAATTAAGATAAGACAAATACCTATTAAATGCACGATTATAGCTGCTGCAAGTAAAAATAACAAATGGAATAAGAATAGAATTAACTTGAAGGAAAAGAAATTCAAATCATTGTTTGCTCGCCATGAAAACCAATAACATAATTAAAAAATTAAATACTTTAACCTTTTTTTACTTTAGACTTTTATACTCTGGTTCACACTTTTCTTGTTCTTTGCTATAACTATGATGACATTATTTTTAAAATGATCTTGCTTTCCATGGGAAAAATTTCAATTCTGTTTTACTTTCCCTTTTATCGTCATATATATATATTTAAATATACTATGTTAGGACAATATGATACTCCAGGTAAATTTTATAAAGGTCTTACGCAGACTTATTTTCACCCTTTTCTCCCGCATTCTGAGTTTTTCCCATTTACTTTTCGAGAACTGTCAAATAAAATTATTAAAAAAGTTAGTTATGTACTGACTTCCAAGTAAACGAAGTACCATATGCTTCTTATTAGAAGAATTCAACTTCATCATACATCCTCTGGGCCTGTGTTTTTATCATTTTAGCAACCAACATATCAATCTGTCTACATACAAATACATATAATTATCTGCACACACACACATATATACAGATATAGATATAAATACAAAAAGAAACATAATAAGAGAGTAAAATTAAAAGCAAATTTTTATACCCGTCCTGCGCTATAGCTGCAGGATTGAAGTAAAATAGACTTAAAGATTCTAAAGTTAAAAGTAAATTGGAGTTAAAGCAAGGTTATTCCTCAATAAAATTAATATTAGCAATTGCGTATAAGCGGTTTAACACAAAATCCAAACATATTAAAATAAAAATTCACAGTGGTACAAACTCTAAAAACAAGAATAAAAATTCAAAAGGGGAAAAGTACAAGATAATAAAAATAATAATCAATCTTCTTTTACTGAAACTCCAATTCAAAACTCATCAGGGAAAAATGAATTAAAGCTTCACAAAAGTCGATTAATATGTTTCGAAAACGTGTTTCGTTCTCCTGGTCCACTTGAGATCAAAAACCGAAAAAAGAATCTATTAAATTTTCATTTAAGACACTAAAATTAACATAAAACCGTACACTCGAATCTCAAATGTACCAGGATTTTCCCTACACGCCCTCAAAACACTTGGTAAAACGAATAAAACATAACATAGTGATAAATTGACTACTTAAAAAAAAAAACCAAAAAGCTTTACATTATGTAAAAACACCATTTAAAAAATCAAATTGGTCTAAAATCATTATATGCAAATCCGAAATTCAATTTTTGCATTTTCATTTTTATTTTTAGATTTTGTAGTTCTATGAATTCTTATTTTAATTTTGATATGTTTGGATTTTGTGTTTAAACCTCTCATACACGGCTGCTAATATTAATATTGTTGAGGAATAACCTTGCTTTGACTCCAGTTTACTTTTAACTTTACAATCTTTAAGTCTCTCTCTCTCAATGTATATATAATTTCGAATTTAATGGAAGAAAATGCATGGAATTTAAACACCGCCGATTCAAAATAAGGCAGCTAACAAAAATATACCCCTTTTGTTAAATTGGCAAACTGGAATACTAATCACTATGTAATAATTAAAACAACCTCATGATATCAAACAACTTGAAATCTATCAAGTACAATAGTCATATAATCTCAAGTATCTCACAGCAAAATTTGGAGCAAAAATTAAGTGCCTAGAAAATGCATAAGCTATAACGTGCAAAAAGATTTGCATTTCACATCTAAATCCCAGAAGATAAAACCACAAGGTAAATGTTCTGTTGATTCAAATACAACTGTTTCGTTCGCAATGCCATCTATGCGTTCTTTTAGACCGAAATTCTTATACTTAGGAAGATCAATTATTCTAATATGAAATGTGCGTTTTAATGATGTTTAATCATTTGCAACATTGTATGATATAAACGGATTAATAATGATGCACGGGGCTAGGAAGTAATTTTTATCTTTGAATATTCAAAAAGGAATCTGATTTATTTTTAAATATGTGCAGGTATAAGTTGGCAAATGTACCGTTTTTTATCAAGTATGATGTCTGCTCATCATTTACTGTAAATTTATTATAAATATTAAATTTATGGTGACAGAACCTAATCAAAGGCGACACGAAAACATAAATATCTTGTAATATACATAATACATAAAAATATAAGATCTTGTAAGTTAATTTAAAATAAATTTACAAATGACTGAAATTAAAATGCCCGTATCTTGAAAAGACGAAAAATATACTAAAGGTAAGTCACAAATATTATCTGAGACTGTATAGTACATAAGTACAAATTCTTAAAATTAACCTCTTGTATATAAAATTAAGTAAAACTATTCTGTATGCCGAGGCCAGTTTTTGCAAGATTATTCATAGCAGATACTTCTATTGCGCAGAACTTTAGTTTTTACCAGAAACTTGGATGCAATGGTTATTGTTATTGGAATATACAGGACTTTCTATATAAGCAGGAATATTTCTGTATGTTCAGAAATATGCAGGACTATCTAAACGGACTATCTAAGGGATTCTATTCATTAGTTATTCTTTTTAATGGATTTATTTCAAGTGTATATTAAGATTTTAAACATGTATGCAGGGATCTTTTCTTCCTTTTTCCGTCTTTAATATGGCTATGGCCTCAGTAGCGTCGTATTTGTAAAACTTTTTTATAATTCCATGACTTAAATTATTTATAAAAACCACTATATTGTGGTGATATGCATATTAAAGGAACCTAAATACAGTTATTATTTATATGAGTTTTATTGCTTTTTACTTCATTTTTGCCACCCTCATAAACTAGACCAGGGTACTTGAATGTGTTATTCCGAAAATTTAATAGGCAACTTTAAAATAACGTTTTATCTAAAAAGTCCATCCCAGCCACTAAATCGGTCCAGCCCTCACTAAAAAGTCGATCCAGCCCTCACTAAAAAGTCGATCCAGCCCTCACCACTAAAAACAGCAACAACCGAAAACAAAATAATTAAACCACACAGGAAATGTTATACAAAATACTCTTGCTACTAATGTAAAGGAAGGCACATTCTCTTTGAAAAGGTGTCCAAACCTGATTTTTTTAAAAATTAGAATTAAAATTCGAAAAGTATTAAAAAATTCTCAGATTTTTCACATTTATTAAAATACAATAAGTTCTTACTCTTTTCAGATTTCGACTGCACTTGAAAGGCTAAGTAATTCCGTTACAATGTGATAAATCATAAATAAACTGAGAAAGCTGTATTTAAAAAATTATATAAAAGTTCAGAAAACCGAATAAACGGATGCTTTGAATAGAATGATGAACAGTATGACAAGAATTTCGATTAGTATTATAACATAATTTCTTAAAATTTTTCTTTAACTGACTTGCCAGATTCCTAGTTTCAATCCATTAAGTTTTGAACCATAGGTTTTGAAACCGTAAATTTCCTTAAGTTTTGAAAGTGATAATGTAAACAGATCAAATTATATAGAATACGCACATAAATACACATATCTACATACATACCTATTTAATTTTTGCTAAAAGGAAACGAAACATAAACTCATCTCCTTAATTGCTTGGGTTTTCATACTTCAGATTATTACCCCTCGATAAGTCAATTTGAATAATTAAACTGAAATGAAACTGAAACTACTTTAAATTTTATTTTTAATTTTTAGTTTAAATTTAAATTTTAATATAAAACTTTAAAAAATAATTTAACTTTTGGCATTCATCTTACTTCGATCTAAAATGTATTAGTTTCCCATGGTTTTCAAATTCAATCATTTAAAAATTCTTTTTTTAAAAAACAATCTTGCTGGACAGTATAATATTTTCATTCTGATTTTTTAATTTTATTTTATTTAATTAAAATTTTTTTGGTCAATTTTAATTTTTATTCTTTTTCATTGCTATATATATATGTGTGTGTGTGTACAGTTGATTTACTTTTCTTTTGGTAGACTGATCACGTAGAGGTGGTGTTTGTAACTTTCAAAGGTACAAAGTGGTAATATCGGTGTGAGATTCTTCCACCTCCTTGAAAAAGTTTGAATCTGGCAGTGATAAAACAGCTTTTCCCTGACTGTATTTAATATTTATATTTTGTGTATTTTTATATATTTACTTAAGCGCTTTTCCATCTCAGTCCAGTATAATTTAATGTAATTCACTAGCTTTACGTAATTATTTTTAATAATCTGATAAAATTTCAGAAAAATTTTTGTTCATTCTTTGCTTAGTTATAATTTAGCTTCATTATAAAATATATATATAAATAATGTATATAAATTATATATATATATATATATATATATATATATATATAATATATATATATTATTTATATAAAATATATATATAAATTATATATATATATAATAAAGTATATATATATATAAATAATTATATATATATAATTATTTATATAAATTATCTATATAAAAGCTCTCTCTCTCTCTACATATATATATATATATATATATATATATGTGTGTGTGTGTGTAGAGAGAGAGAGAGAGCTTTTATTTCCCAGTGGTAAAACGCAATAGAAATACGATCCTGATCTATTCTTTTCATATATGTCACCAGTTACATTTTTAGAAGTTCAAAAAATGCAAGCCGAAAAGGAGGGAATCCTCTAACAGGAAAGAAAAAGCCGATCGCTAATGTTTATTTGAAACGCCTCATCTGCCAGATCATTAAGACAAGTACGAAGGAAAGCTATCAACCCTGGACTATTGATAACTGAAGTGAGAGCCTTGCACTTTATATTTCTTTTTGCCATCCAAATGTAAGTTGATACAGCGTAGACAAAAATAAATATGATACTTTTTCTCAGCGATCTCTTCAGATAAACGCGTTATTTTTATTGCTGTTCTCGTTCCTCTGCGGCATCAGGAAATTTGGTTGTTGGTCTTTCCCCGTAGAGTAATGAGAGGATTGACAGGTATACGAGAAAAAAGCTTAACCTTTTTTGTTTTCATTTACAAATTTACACTATGAAATGTTATTTCTTTTAAAACTGCAGGAGGACATATTACTTATGTAAGAATTATTTAAAACATATGTTGGTCAAAATAAAAATTCCTCCTGAGATATTCTGATAGGCAGCAAACGTTACGTAGAAAATGTTAATCACGTCCTTTTTGTTAATGTCCTTTTGCTGTCACGATTTCCACATCATAAGAATTGATAAAACCACTTTACATTTTTCTTTTTCTTTCTTTCAATAAATTTCCATATTCCTACGTTACTAGTCTAATCTTCAAAAGGGCAGAAAAATATTATATATTTAGGAAACTGTACGTTTTTAGGAGCGTGCTTAAGTGAATTTCTTGCAATTTTATACTCTAGTGATTACTATAATTTAATACTTTGTAATTATTATTTTAAATTAAAAATGATTATTATTTTGGACTTTATTATAGCTTCTCCTTTCCGTATTCCTCTCCAAAATCCAAATGATTAATCAGTATTTAAACTGAGGTTTTTTGGATTTTAAGGCAGAGAATGTTTCTATCTTATGTGTTAGTTTCCAACTCTGATAGCTGTAATTATCCGACTTTGCGTTCTATCGTTGCCGACATTTTGATTTTAACGCTTAGATAGCGTAGTGAGCCAGCTTCTAGTAATATTTAGTTGCGTAACACTAGAAATCTTATGCCTCTGAATTCTTATTAAAAAAATTAATTTATAACTAAACTACAGCATTAATTTGAAATCATTGCAAAGATCTTACACTTAGGCCTTTACGCTAAATTCAACTTTTTGTATTGTAATAATTACTAAACTTTTCCTATATCCCTGCTTATGCGGCAAAGCGTGCGAAACTTAAATGTGCACTTGCTTTCATCTTGCTAACATTTTAATGGCGTCCTTCATCAGTTTATCAATCAACCAAGCTACTATTATCGTTATATAACTTTACAAAATGATAACAAATTTCATTAAACGAGGTATGTGACGCTTCAGATTATTCCCGACAACATGCACCAAATAATTTTGTAATGCAAGAAACATGCACCGATGTTACTTAGGAAAGCGGCACAGGACCGACACTGCATAGAATTGACAGCCTCTCTGCTGGCACAGGATCGACAAGGCAGATGAGAAATCGGTTTTGATTCAGTGTCGATTTCTGTCCTACACAGGAGTCGATCCTACGCAGGTAATTGGTTAATTAATTAAGTAATAATTTAATAAAACTCTTTCCTCCTTGATTATGTACTATTGCTAATCATTATCCTTGGTTACATTATGCAATGTCTATCGCAGCGTGTGATGCTCCAACGCCATGTCAGTGCTGTGTCGGCGTCGACAATATGCAGTGTCGATTGTACGTCTGTGGCAATTCTGTGAAGCTAACAAATGGTGTTGATCCTCTTATTCATTATCATATTATTTCAAAATGTATTTCTATTTTGTTGTGTCAATCGTATGCTGTGTTGGCTGTGCTGGTGTTGGTCATATGCAGTGTCTATCCTAAGCAGTGTCGGATCTATGGATGTAATCCGTCGCCTATTGGCCACCGTTAAATTAAATGTGTTGTTCTGATTTTTTACAATACAGTAACGAGCTGTTTCTTTCAAAGCAAGTATTGCCTACAAAAAAAGTTTTTAAAGTTAAAAATTTCTAGGTTAAAACGTTTTTAAAATCAATGATAAGTTTCCAATTTATGTTCCTCTGTCCTTTTTTATTGTAATAACTAATCTAAAAGATATATTTCTCCTGTTTGGAAACATTTTATGAAGAGCTGATGAAAAAACGAGCGGTGGAAACGAGCTGATGTCTAAAGTGCGTTTAATCTTTGGAAGTTTAAGCTGACGCATAAGTCTTTATAAAGAAACTATTTATCACGCGTTCTCGGTTCAATATCTGAATCTTTTCAATTTAAAATTTCTTTCACTACTAATAGATCAAACACGCCGTTGTTTGCTCTTGCATCTTTTGAAATGCTGATTGTCGTATGCACCTTTTACGTGAGGATTAATTTATTTGAATAGGGTAAAGAGCGCAAGAATTAGTTGCTTAAGAAGGAATACACTCATGGAAGACATTCTAAGGGAAATTCACTCGTATTCACCTTACGCATGAGAAAAACCATGAAACACGCCCAAGCAGGCAACTCGTTTACTCAGGTTAGAATCCGGGCTAAACTGCCAGAATTCAGCAATCTTAACCACTCTTGGCCAGTTGTGGGGCCACTACTTAAGGAAATAAAACAAATAAGAATTATGGATATACACGGCCCCCGAAATGATCAGTTACATATTTCTTTCATTATTTTAAGAAAAATCTTTTTTAAAGGATTGTGAAATCAAGCATGCTAAATGAAAATTACTGAATTAATTCAGTGTTTTATACTTAATTATCTCAAGGAGCTGGGATTTGTTAAAATTACTAATGAACAATGAAAGTATCAATGGCCTTTAACCTAAAAAATGTTATACTTTAAGATCACTAAACGGTAATCCAACTCGGGTTCTTATCCTGGCGATCAAGCTGGCTGCATGGAGCTGCTGTATTAAAGTAAGAAAGAATGAGTCAGTTTCCTCTGAAAATCCTCAGAGAAGGTGTCCTTTAAATAAACAGCCATCAACTGATTTGCCTTTAACAACTAAGCTAACTTAACGAAATCAAGCCCATTTGTGGCCGACTGGGAAAGCCCATGACTTTGGATTTATTTTGATTATGGCTGCACACGAGGGCTACTTGTCTAAGTGTAGGAATGCTTTCGTGAAGCACTTTTTAAGGGAAATTGTCTCGTATTCCTGCTAAAACAACTAAATACTGGTAATTCGACCCGACAGATTCCGGAGAACGAGATGGCTTCATGGCATTTTCGTGCTTTTCCTCGTGTATATCGTCAATGTAAGCTACTTCTCCACGAAGACATCTCTTCTTTTATGTTGATAACCACTAAATTCGTTGCCGTAATAAATTTAATAAACAAATCCATATTTGTGCTAGCAGCCTGACTAAAAGTCATTCGCGTAATATCTGTAAAACAAAAGTTGAACTCTTATGCATAACAGCAAAATTGCTCTAATTAAACTGGTGTGCAAAACTTAAGCAACAATGTAAAAATTTAGCAGATAGCTATGAAATTGCAGAAAAGGAGGTCTGTAGATCAGTACAATGAACACGTAAGTCAGTAGAAATGCCATGTGTATGCAAATATCAGGAACGAAGCGTCAGAGGCGACGTGAGCGTACCAAAACGCGTGATGTCGGCGCGCGCAGCTCAACAGTAGAATAAAAGGAAGGACGGAGATGCAATTCAACATATTCGCTGCAAGTACCAGTGAGTCAGTTTGTGAAATATGGCTAGAAGAAATCACCTGGACGACTTCACACGTGGAAGAATGATCGGAAAGCTGGAGGAGGGGCGTACTGTCACCAGTGTAGCTGCAGATTTCGGAATAAAAAAAAGTGTCGTTTCACGCACTTGGAAAGCGTTCCAAACCACAGGTACAGCTGTTAAAAAGGTTGGTGGTGGCCGCCCGTGGACGACATTTACAGGGGATGACCGATATATCGTCCTGCAGGTGAAAAGAGGCCGACAGCAATCAGCAAGCGCCATTGCTCAGCAACTCTGTACACCAACGGGACGACAAGTGTCGCGGTTTACTGTGGCCAGACGCCTTCACAAAGTTCCAGACGCCGTTCTGAACGCTGCCTCCCGTTGAAAGTTGGTCACCGTTTACAGTGGTGCAGAGAGCACAGAAACTGGACAACTGATCAATGGAGTCGTGTCCTCTTTACGAATGAGAGTCGGTTCAGTACCAGAAGCGATTCTCAACGCGTTTTGCTTTGGAGAGAGGTCGTAAGCCGGTTTTATCCCAGTAACATCAAGGAAAGACACCGTAACGGTGGTCTTGGAGTTCTTGTCTGTGGAGTCATTATGCTGAACGGGCGAACTGAGCTCAACGTTTTCGACAGAGGGTCTGTAACCGGGGGATCGCTATTGTGAGGAGGTACTCTTTCCCCATGTGCGTCTGTTCCGAGGTGCCATTGGCCCAGAGTTAATTTTTATGGATGACAATGCACGGCCACATCGGGCTCTTGCTGTTGAGGAGCTACTGGAAAGTGAAGATATCACTCGAATGGATTGGCCAGCGTACTCCCCAGATTTAAATCCCATCGAACATGTGTGGGATGCTTTGGGGAGACGCATTGCAGCACGCTTACATCCTCCGGAGAACACCCAACAACTCAAACAGATGCTGATTGAGGAATGGGCACTCCTACCGCAAGAAATGTTGCACTAGCTAGTTCTGAGTATGCGGAGACGGTGCGAAGCAACCATTGCAGTGAGGGGACGGCATATCCCAGATTAAGGAACATCTGCTTGTTGTTCTTCCTCTTGGATAGACAATCATGAGTCACGATACTATGCGTTCAATAAAGCTTGTTTCTGTTTGATTCCATACCGTATGCATTGTATTCCTTTTTCAGCTCCGATGCTTTCGTCATCCTTTATGTACATAATACTCTCCTTCATTTCTGCATTTCATGTCTCTCAGTTGATTTCTCGTGGAGTCATGGCAAAAAACCCTGCTGTTGCTTAAGTTTTGCACACCAGTATATATTAGAAAGTATAAACAAACCGCGAAGAAAATTGTGGAAACGACAGTTGATTCTCCCGCCTCTCGCTTAATATGATAAAATTTTAGCTTTTGATTATTAAGTATGATTCTTCATTATGTCATTCGAATACAAATTTGTATAGCGTAATCTATTTAGCATTCTAAGCCCGTGATACCCTATTATTTTATTAGAATTACTTCATTAATGTTCTCCATGTCGTCGCTTAAATTATAAAAGCTAGCAAGTCGAAAAAAAGTTCAAAGTAATATTTATACTGAATAAAGAATATCAAATTCTCTAGAATGTATCGAAACTCGCTTTAAAAACAAAACTTTTATCACCTTTAACGTTGGTATTGATAGATTTGATAGTCGGCACCGACTTTTCTGCCATTTTTTTTGCAGTCTTGACTTTTATTTCATTCGGCTTATGTCGTGGCTTAAGCAAGAACATATTTTAATAGTAGATTTATTTAACACACACAAAAGGAAACAAAAGAAAAAGGGAAAAAAGGAAAAAAAAATGTTTGAAACTAAAAATAAATAAAGAAAGAAAGAAAAGGAAAGGAAAATCTTTCAACCTTTTTTATTCGGGAGTGAAGCAATAACATTCCTAATTCCTTTTTATAACACTTGGAACGCATATTCATTAGATTATTATGAAGGGAATTGTGGAATTTTATCCCTTGTGTCGAAGCGTTATTAAAAAGTATGCTTTCCATTAAATAATTACATTTACTTTGGAGAACATCCTCTTTCTATTAATATCACTCTTAAAAGAATTTCATTTTCCATGGGTGCTATATTCTTTCCATGAGGAAGTTCACGAGGAATATTCTTTTCATGAGGGAGTTCACGAGGGAGATTCGAAGCAAGGGAAAGAAAACGAGCTATCTAAATTCGCTTCTCCGAAGTAAACGAACCGAGGAAGTCAGCGATATAATTTTCCGAAGTTTGCATTCATACTCCCTCGACAAATTCTTGCTCACACCCGTCCATTTTTTGAAGGTAAACCTCTCCACTCTATCATGTAACTAGAACCACGATGGTGGGGGAGGGTAGGAAAATCCACCCTTAAACTTCCTGGATTCGGATTCGAGAGTGATTCCTAAATCCGATAAATGGGAGACTTTTTATTCGTAGGAAAAATGTGTTGGCATTGAATGGCGTATAAGAAAGGCGTGTGCGGTGCCCTTTGAAGTGTCTGGAAATAGGGCGGAGCTTTCAGAGGCGTCAGCTCGCGTGACACATCAGAAACAGTGAAGACTTTATGCGGATCGTGATGAACTAGAGGCTGTGCAAACGACCGAGGTGTCTCTGGCTTACCGGGTGTAAAGATACGATACCCGACGTTGAGCACCAATACTTACCCTCTCCCGACTTCCAGGGAGGTTCTGTTTTTTCGATGGTTTATTTCTTGTGCGCATGTATTTGGCAGGTTATCCTCTTACAAAACAATATGAGCTCCAAATGAAATAGGTCACGCAGTTCATTTTTTACCTCTGCTCTGTGAATCGACTTTTGTTCTGGAAGATGACTTTGAAGGGGTTAGGGAAAAGGGGAATTTGGAAATATTTCTCTTGCTTTTCTTACAACAGTAGTAAAAGAGTAATACGTCATAACTCGGTTAAGAAGAAATTTTGTGTTTATTAAAAAACTTTATTCCTGCAGTCGGTTCATTTTTGTCTGTATCGTTTCCCCACAGAAAACAAAATTTGTACATTTTTCTACATTATCCTCGTGTGTAATAAATGAGTTGCTATAAGATCTTATAATATCGAACAAACTTCTTCATCTTTCATTATAATTATTTTATTGATGTTCCCCCTTCAATATGATGCAACGGAACATTTCAATAAAACCTGAAAAATAAATAGAATACAGCAAAAAAATATCTCAACATTATGATACGCAAAACAAGTAATTCGCTTGTTTTTGATTACCAATGATTCAGTATAGAATAGTACCTTTCATTGCAGTGTTTATTACTTATATTTACTAACTCGACAGAATTCCATCTCAAGACATATGTTACGTTTATACACAATATATATATATATATATGATATTAAAGCAGTCTGGAATGAAAGCCATGCTTGTTTGGTAGAATACAGAAAAACATGCGAGGGCTATTTCTGTAATCATACATCACGTTCTATAATAAACAGCGGAGCAACAAATTAAAAATATTTCAAATACGAAATAAATTTAAACTGGGTTCTGAGGAATCCCAGGTTCTGCAGAATGTTTTCAGCGGTTGTATAAAATTTTTTTTTAAATAAAGGTTTATATATTTAATTTTCATTTTATAACAATTTATAAAAGACTTTTTCATTCAAAAACTTGCTAATCATTATTTTAAATTAATGGGGAAATGTCACATGAGTGTTTTGAAATATTTATACTGCGCAAGCGCGAAATATAATACTTCATTACTGTTTTCGAGAATTAAGTTCTTCGGATAAAGTCTTTACAGTGCTGGATGAAAGATTTGTTTTTTATTTGAGTCTAATCGATAGATAAGATCTAATGAATACTATGCTCAGCTGACTAATTATTTATTTCGCTCCATCTGAACGATATACTGATCGTAATTGTAAGAAGAAAAGAAGAAGAAAATACGCAGAAAATATAGATAAAATATGCAGACTGAAAGGAAAAATTTACTCAGGATATCATTATCAACAACGTTTGAGTAACCGTATTTACAGTATACTGAGCAAGCTAACAGACTATAGAAATAATCATAATTTTTCGAAGTGGCACGGTGTACGATCCGATTTTGCAGACATTATCTAGGGAAAAATAATTGAAGAACACTGGTTTGTAGTAATTTAAACATATTTTAAAATAACTAATTAATAAAACTTTTCCATAAAATACATTTAGCACTTTATGTGAACACACACATGCGGAAAAAAAATGTTCTAACAATTTTTTGCCTTATACCAGTTCTTGTGTGTGCATGTGTATGTGAAATACACACGCACAATATAAAAATTTCGACGGGTGAATCTTAGAATTTGAAAGTAAATTCCTAACCTCTCTCTCTCTTTATATATATATAATATATATATATATATATATATATATGTATATATGTATATTGTCAAATGTATTTTTTAGCATTAGCTTTTAAAATTTCCTCTCGATTATAAAATTTTAAAAAAATTTTGCAGCTGAATGCGCAAAATTCTTGACCACTTAGGTCTCTCTAATTCATGTTGTCTTGCTACTTTCGTGTGTATATATATATATTTACATATGTGTGTGTGTGTGTGTGTTGTATGTAGAGAGACTGGTACAAGTATGAAACATTACTATACATTAGATGTGCAACCGGTGCGGCCGCCCTGGGCGGCAGAATCTAGAGGCTAGAAAATATTAAGAATTCAGGAAGGAACCGGCGACAGAATTTTGGAGTCGCGAACTTTGCACCGGGAGGTAAAATGTATAGCACCGGTCCTATATATCTATATATATGTTTAAAACTTCTTATTTCGAACTACCTTTCATTTATTTTACAAGACGTTCAGGACTCAATGTTGGTAATGCAAGCCAGGTTCCCACAGAAAGTCCTCCAAGAAGGCGGTCCTTCCTTAAGTGCACAGCTTTCCGGCGCGCGGCGCTAGTCGATTAATAAATAAATTTTTATACCTTTTTATACATGTTAGCAGAATAGATATTGATATAAATAATGCATGTACGCTGAGCTGAATGATGCCTCGTCATAAAAGCGCAAACATAGGGTGGAATAAATTCAATTCATAATCAGAAAAACTTGACGTCATCCAGATCAAAGTTCTATGGATATGAAAAATATTTATCATTAGATCAGTAAAAACTAATTTTCAAAATTACAATATAGTTCGAAAACTGAAATCTAGAGCTACAAGTGCATTGCCTAACAGCCTACCGTGCAGTGGTCGATGGGATAAAACTACTGAAAACAAATAATTTGTCTCGGATGTAGTTCTCGGTGAACTGGTTGTCATAATTAATTAACCGATCTATTCCTCTTACAATACTAACCGGTTTTCCTCATGATTAACGTGAATACAATATTTTATTTCCTCTAGAAAGTCTTTCTCAAAAGAATCCTTTCACAGGCAAATAGCCTTCACGTGTTTTCTAAAATTGATTAAATAAATATATTTAGAACTTACAATACTTATAGCTATATGAATCATTTGTTTTACTTAACTTTTAATGTAATTCTGGCATTTTAAGTATTAAAAATTATTTTGAATTCTTTACAAAACAACCTTCAAAATGTTCTACTATATATTTTTGCTTGGAATTGACGATTGGTATAAATTCCTAAGATTCATGTTTATTGAGGGATTTATGCACCAGAAAATCTTTCATTTCTTAGTACTAAGAATTTATTTTTGTAATTTTAGTTATGACTGACGTTTTAACTAAATTAACCAAAATTAAACGACTGTTATCCATTTTATCCGGGAAACTTCAAGCTTTCCTTTAAATGTTAGCCACATCTTTTAGTTTGGTAAGTGAATAAAAATTTTTAAAAATATTCATTACTTAATGATAGTTGAGATCCGTAACTAATCGGAACACCCAAGTTCTGTAAATACTCCCCAAAGCCAAGATTAATTTTTAGCATGCTAAATATGATATTATTACTGTTTATTTTCAGACGGTTTACTAATTAAAAATATCGCAGATACCTAAGTATTAACATAAGATTAGACATAGCTAAGGAGTTATAAATACTACTTGCGTACAAAAAAAAAAAAAAAAAAAAAAAAAAAAAAAGCTGAAGCTTCATGTAAACATGTATTTCCCGCATTTCAAATCATTTAGAAAAGCAAAAACAGTGGCAATTCGAATAACTTTGAAAGCATTGCAAAGAATTTTAAAATATCAACACAGCTTTGAAGAATTATGTTAAAAAGTATGACACTGAAGGAACACAAGTTTTTCAGGAACTTGCGCCATGTTGCGTAATAATAAGTATTTATAGCATAATTACCAAAAAAAGTTTATTATTCTGAGGTTGCGGCACTCGTTAAATTTACCGCCATGTTAATCATTTATCTTTATTTTAGTAGTAATTTTGCATTTGCTTTACGTTATCATTTAATGTCCTTGGTGTTCTCGAGCCCACCAGCGGCCAAGCGGTAAAATGGCTGAATACTGGTAGTTCCGACATGGGTTCGATTCCACGTGAACGGGCTGGCTGCATGGCATTTTGTGGTTTTCCCTGAGCGCAACGTGCATTACAAGCTAGTTTTTCTTAATCCTCTACGAAGGCATCCCTTCCCTTAGACAGACAGTCCTAGTTTGCTTTATCATAATAAACTAAATCAAACCATGGTATTTAAACACCAAAGTGAATACTGGTAGTTCAAGATGG
Source organism: Stegodyphus dumicola (assembly GCF_044657685.1). Taxonomy (NCBI): domain Eukaryota; kingdom Metazoa; phylum Arthropoda; class Arachnida; order Araneae; family Eresidae; genus Stegodyphus; species Stegodyphus dumicola. The sequence goes on from NC_140780.1 coordinate 165,580,008, forward strand.
ACTAGATTCCACGGCTAGTTGAATTTGCGTTTTTGTAATTTTACGCATGTGTAACAAGGATACGAGCCAATTTCCCTTAGAAAGTCCTCCGTGAAGGTATCCTTCCCGCTATGTGAAACAGCTCTTGAGTGCTTTGCCATAACCAAATGTAATCAAACCATCCTTTATTAGCATTTTTTAAGACCCAGTAGTTACCAACCGCTAGCTAATTGACATTTTTCATTACACCTTTTAATCTCAATTTCGGATTACCTTTTTATCCTATAAATTGAATGCTGATACTAATATGGATTTTATATAATTATTAATTCGCAGATTTTCATTTGGCAAACAGTATTGTCATCACGAACAATATATTATCATATTCAAATTTAGTGGTAGTTTAAGTATTACGTTACAAGCAATTTAAAAGGCTTATATACCAAGAACTGACAACGATAAGAACTGAAATAAGTTGTCAATTATTCTCATACTAAAAGCTACAAAACATCATTTCACATATTGAAGAAATGGTGTGGTTTAGAATGGTAATTTAATTCTGTTCAACTTAAAGTAGTGTTAAGCCGCAAAAGCAAAGTTATCTGGCATGCATTTCACAACGCGCAAAATGCACACAGGAACATGAAAATATTTACACTTTTAGAAGAAAATTGCTGTCGATCATTTTGCGTCATCAGCTCGTTAGTCAGATTATTCTGATATGATGTAAGATTTCAAATTTATCTCTTTCTAGAAAAAATGTTTAAGACATGCAAAATAATATTATAGCAGTATTTGATTCTAGATTTCTCATATCATTAAAAACAAGGTCACACAGAAGGAAACCTACTGCAAGAGATATTTTAATACTACTGATTTCCAGGAAGAAAATTTATCAGCACTTCGTAAAATTTTTTCCGGAATAAATATTTCTTATTTTTCTTAAAACTTAGTCGTTTCTTTCGCCAGCATTCGCAAGGCAGTGTTGTCTGTATAATTGCCCTTACCGAAGTATTTGCAAAATGTTTAGACCATTATGTTTCGCTGCAATACATCTACCACCCACACGCCTTGGCAAATGTTTTTACTGCGAGAAGCATAGGTCTTCCTTGCCACTTTGTGCATAGTTAGTTTTCAGTGTGTTCCTAATTGTTAAAGCATAACATCCCACCACCACCACAAAAAAAAAAAAAAAAAAAAAAAAAAAAGAGTCATATCTTTCAGTGACAGTACGAACAAGAGCTTGATAAATTAACTTGGCTTTAAAATTGTGTTTCAGTCTTTTAGTATTTCTTTAACCAATACTTAAATGGCAAAGGCATATTTTTTATATTTATTCATTGTATGTAAATTGACGGTGGAGACTTGGTTACCTGAATGCGGCAAAGCACATGAAGGCTATCCGCCCAAAGGTAGGGATGCCTTCGCCGAAGATTTTGTAAGGGAAATTAGGTCGTTTTCATATTACCCATGGAAAAAATCACACAAAACATCCATCCAGCCAACCCATTCGCCTGGATTCGAACAGGGGTCGAAGTGCCAGTATTCATCAGTCTTTGGGGCCTTGAAAAAGCAAAAACGAACAGTTCTTATTCTGCATAGAACCGCTGTTAGACGGAGAAATGCACATGAGAACAATGAATGGTTGCGTTACACAGACGTAATTTTCAGCTGAAACTCTTCTCATACTCACAGACTTTGAAAACCGTATACTTTATTTTTGCTAAGAACTTTATCCAAGTAACAAATCATTAAAAACAGAGATAAAGGCTGGTAAAAATACATCTTTGAAAGTATTCAAGCTGTTAATTTATTTCAAATTGTCACTAAACAATGGTAGGAAAGAACCACTTTTCGTCCGATCTCTGTACGAATTTACTTTAGAGTCCGTAAAATTACTACAAGCCAACAGAAAACAGCATAGTCGCAAGAGAACATGTATGGGATGAACCAGAATCTCGCGAATTTAAGTATTAGCATAAATATCAGAGAAATAATGCTCTATCTTACTACATGCACTGTTCACTTTATGCCTTCATCATTCAGTATGCTTTACTGTACATGAGATTGTCGAAAAAATAAATTTACTCTTTTAGATTTTCATAACTTTTTATTTTACTTTTTATTCTACGATGTTTTAGTACCACTGAACACGGTAGTTAACCCTGGTTCAAATCCTGGCCAACGAGTTTGGCTACATGGAGTTTTCGAGATTTTCACTGTATGTAAAGTTAACACGGGCCAGGTTCCTTTCAAAAATGATTTAGATAAGCATCTTCATTTTACTAGGGCAGCCCTAGATAAATTAGTAGATAGTGTGTATCGCCATAATCTAATAAACCTAATCGAAATTCCTTAGAAGCTTCTCCAGGAAGACACTGTAGAGACATTAGGTATTTTTTGGAAGCAGGAAAGATGAAAAATTAGCAACGCCTTCGCTGGGAATCGAACCGTGGACCTCTCAATTACGCGCTGATCGTGCAGATCACTACACCACGAAGGCTCGTTAAGAAGGCGGGAGAAATACCTTACATACTTCCCCTTTTAAAGGGCGACTGTGGTTTTTAGGGGACCCAGTCGCCAAATCCTGGGTAATGAGAATCTTCATCCAACACCCTTTTAGTTTGGTCGGTACTGTACAGTCATTAGGTTTATTTCGGAAGCAGGAGAGATGAAAAATATGCAACGCCTTCGCCGGGAATCGAACCGCGGACATCTCAGTTACGCTCTGAACGTGCAGACCACTACACCATGAAGGCTCGTTAAGATGGCGGGAGAAATACCTTATAACACCACTTTCTTTTTGTAATAACCTTTCGCGTGTTTTGCCTTAATCAGTCAACCAAACGATTAACCTTTAACCAGCAATTTTTCTGTAAGTTATTAAGTTAGAAATTAACACATGGATAATCAGTACCAATTTATTATAAAATAAACTGAAGAAAAAATCTACAGGAGCGTAAAGCTATAAAAACTGAAATTAGTAGCTGTTCTACTTCAATGCTAAAGAAATAATGAACACATTTTCAGCATTATATAAAGCTACAGTAGTGCATTGTGTCAGCTGTTTTAGAAGAAATAGCTTGTAATGTTTGTCTTTAAAACAATTAAAACTTAAGTTATTTTAAAGATGACAAGCATTCTAAATTGACACTTTATAAGCAGTCTGGAACGAAAACCATTTTAATAAAGTTGTAAAAGTATAAATTATCAGAAATTTCGAAATCAGTTTACTTAGAAGAAGCTTATAAAACGACACCATTCGCTTCTTGTAACATCTTTCAAATAAAAACATAAATAATATTACGTAATCAAGTTAAAAAAATGTTTCATCTTCAATATTTTGAACTCTCAAATTCAGTTGACTAATTCTAATTTGATTTCGGGAACTTTTTTTTGTCTTTATTTTGTCTTTTAGTACTTTTTTTAATTAAAATTTTTATTTTGCCTTTTACTTTAAATTTTTTAAAAAAATGTTACGTTATAAAGTTTTTTTTTTATTTCGCCTTTTGCTTTACAAATATATATATATATATATATTACCTTTTACTTTATAAAATTAAATGGAAAGCACAGCTGCAGAACTGAACGATATACACAAACAACTAATAATAAAAATAATAATTTTTCGAAATATCCAGCATGAGCTTTGATTTGAAGCATTTACGCAGATTACCAGCAAAACGTTTAAAAGTCCAGTATATAACATAATAAGTAAATTCGGAGACATAGGAGATGGCAACATACAGTGAATATTTCCCTTCTGAGACCTTCCCGAAACCATGGTTCCTTCACTGCGTTACAAGAGGAATTTATCTCTACATACCCCCCTATTCCATGAAATATCCATTCGGTGTAATCCACTTCTGCAGGGAATATGTGAAACAACCAGCCTAATTAACATTATTGAGCACAAAGTGATCAAACGGTTTTTGATACGCAAATCAAGGCATTACGTTATTTGACGGGTGGAATCAATCGCTTTGCGCAAAGTGAATATCTGAATGAATTTTTACCCTACGCAGTTTGATTTTAGTGCGTGAAGACTCAAAACAGATTTTTATGACTCCGAAAAATCATTTGAAATAATCTGTGAAGTGATGAATCATCGAACGTTTAGAAGACCAGCAGACAATCATGGAAGCAGTAAGATGTGTGAATATCTCAAGATAAGCAGCTTCTACGCCATGGAAACAAATTTAGAACTCTGAAACGATATCTGGCAATAATTGCTCTTCAAAACAGGAAGTTCAGTTAAACTCGCCAGTTAAGCTCCGAGTTTCCAGCCCCCACTGGGAATGTTGTATCAGAGCGAACTATATAGAAGGCTTATTAAAAAAGACCTTTATCCGAGAAAGCCACAGGTATGTGTTTTACTATCCTCACAACAAAAGAGACTGGTGCCAAGAATTTCGGAACTGGAGTGAACACCAATGGTTCCATATTCTGTTCACTGGTAAGTCGAAATTTAGCTTAATATCTGATTCTAAAAGTGTTTACATCTCGAAGGATTCAAGAAAGCGACTTTCCTTCAAACCAGGGCCGTTCCTAGCGGGGGTGCAGCGCGTAAAAGTACGCGGGCTGTGAAAATCAGGGGCGACCGTTCTCTCGCGATAAGACGACTAAATATTTTAAATTCATTAAATTGATTGTAAGTGCTTGTCATATATAAGTACTTTTTATACAGTTTATCATATGTAAGTACAGAGTGACTATGAAGTAGAAATTTCATTAATCAGTCAGCAATTTTTTTTAATTTGGGGAGCGGCAATCTTAAGAAAGTACACGGGCAGCCAATGGCCTAGGAACAGCCTTACTTCAAACATTATGGAACGTGACCATATTGGTAATGCAAGTGTGATGGTATGGGGAGGAATACCGACAGATGGGTACGCCACTATATGTTTTTAACAGAGGGTCCGCGATCGGCCAGAGATATCGGGATGAAGTTTTAGAATATTTTGTAAGACTTTTCAGAGGTGCATATAGATTTGTTTGTGCACGATAAAGCTCGTACATATCAAGCAAACCTCGTTGACGAATACCTTGAAAGTGATGATTTTAAGCGAATATAATGGGCAGCAAAATCTCCTGTTCTTAACCTGATAGAGAACGTACGCCATAACCTTATAGGTAAGCAGTTGCACGGAGACATCCCCTATCTAGAGATGTAAATATTTTGAAGACTGCAGTGCTAGAGAAGTGGAGCTTAATTCCCCAAACTGTAGTTAATAACGTTATTGCAAGCATGAAAACACGTTGTGATATGTGTGTACAAGTCAGGGAGATCACATTCCATATTAAGTTTATGAGCCTTAATTTTTCCCAAATTATTTTTCCCTGAATTCATCTTGTAACATAGTAATATTACCATTTTTATTATTTTAGGCAACAGTTTTTTATCATATACGGTGTTCTTAAAATTTTCCTTTGTATTTATTCACTATGTATCATTCCATACAAAAAATCGTAAAATTATATTTCAGTCCCTGAGAAATCCATGATTTCAAGCATGTAAAGATAATTTTAAACATGGATGTGTGTGTATGTATGTAAATATCTATATCTATATCTATTTACTAAAGAAATATTGATTATATTATCTCCTAATATAAATTTAGTAGAATGTATCAAAATGAGGGAACCCATAAGTAAAAAGTTAAATTTCAAAAATTGTTTTTGAAGGAATTTGAATGTAAACCATGAAAAAACTTTTTAATGGGACTTGAATTTAAATCATGAATAACAAAATTTCAAACTCTGAAAAAGAAATTAAAAAATTAAAAAATCGCGATTGATTGGAAATTAGTTGACTTTTCATGGGGAACAAACCAACTACCGTTCAATGAACAATAATTAATAAATGCGAAGGTGTTTCGTCTTTTACTCAAGTAAGAATGATAATGCCAAACTGGCAAATTAAGTTAGGCCAAAATTGTAGTTCCGTGAAGTGATGGGATTTATAGCCAAAGTAGAGTATTAAAGAACTCATTCTGAATGAAGCATTTTCGCTAATAACAAGATTCTTTAGAAATTTTGAGTGAAAAGCCAATTTATGTAGCAAAATTTGCAAGATACTTGAGTCTCCCAACACCTTCGCTTTTATGCATGTTAATTCATATTTATTCATTAATTATGTTTTATGGAATTTGGAAGCGCATATAGGTTAGTAAATCTGTCGTATTTTGGATTAAAAGATATATTTAGTTTCTTATGAAAAGTTTTAATTCTGTTAATTATAGATGTTTCTGTATTGCTTGCTAATTTATAAGTAGTTGCGTTGAAAAGTTCTTTATTAATAATTGTTGGGTAGAATTGTTTTCATAATAGTGCTAAAGTTATTATTTGCTTTATCTATTTTGGTAATAGTAAAAAGTGTTTTTAAATTTTTAATATCAGACAGTAGTTGTGACCAATTTAATGCACTTTGAAACTTGAGGTGATTAAGTGCGGTGGAAATGTGTTTAAGTATTTCATCTTTCCATTTAAAAAAGGTATCTATAGGTTAATTCAGTTGATAGCTTGCTTTAACTATAAATTCGTTGATGCTGCTTTCGAAAGTCTTGTAACAGTAATTTTTATTCATGTGTCTCACTGGTCTATATTTTACTCCATAACTCATTATTGTTTTTAGTTGATCGTTTGAAAACAAATCAAACAAAAATTGAAATATATATAATAAGAAATAACGAAACGTAAAATGTGAAATGTAAAACGCCAGAAAATGCACTAATTAACTTACGTTCTTTCTAGTGGGATGTCGGTAAAGTGTGTTTCTTCTGTGTCTTACTCAGAAGGGTTGTATGTCCGAAATTTTGAAATGCCATTATCGACAGTGGGGATTCTTTGAATTATTACAGGCGGTGAATCTTTGAGAAGCTATTTTGGGTACGTGGGAGGGACTAGGAATGTTTGAAGGGGGTTTGTTGCGGAGTTCTTATATATATATATACAAATATATAATACTAAATATACTAAATAATAAAATAAGATAGAGTTATAGTAATTTACTTTTGGTAAATTAATAAACAATTGAATTAATATTCAAAACATCGAAAACGGACAAAAATACTAAGACTATACACTGAAGAGCACTGAAGAAAACATTATGACCACCTATTCAATAACGCGTTGCGCAAACTTGGCCTGCAAAACAGCTGCAACTCAGCTTAGCATGGATGCCACAAGTTCTTGGTTGATGACTGGAGATAGGTTGTACCAAATATTTAAGCAACGGTCACGCAAAGTTGAGATATTCCGACATGGTGGCGTTTGAGGTCTCGTTTGCCGCCCCATGACATCTCAAATGTGTTCTATCACGTTAAGATCCGACCCATTAGGTGGCCAGGACATTAATTGGAATTCATCTTTATGCTCCTTGAACCATTCCAACACAATTTGAGCCTTGTGACATGGGCCATTATCTCGCTGGAAGAGTCCATTTCCAGTTGGGAAGACAGACGTTATGTAAAGGTATAACTGATCCGCAACTGTATTCAGATAGTGTGCACCTTTCGTGATCTGTTCTACCACAAATAAGGGTCCCAGAACCACCCATGGGAGCGTTCCCCAAGGCATAATACCGCCACCATCAGCCTATGTATAACCTGCTGCACAGAGAGGGAGCAAATGCTTACCTGCAAGACTGCGAACCCTGATGACGTGATGAATGAGAAATCGTGACTCATCGGACCAGGCGCCACTTATGCATGGTCCAGTCTCAATGTTCCCGGACCCTCTGTAGGGGTAGTTGACGCTTGGTCAACAGAGGCATACATGTCCAACAGTGTCCAACAAGTGTCCAACAGTGAACTATATGTTCCGAAACACTTACATTTGGACCTGAACTGTATTGAGTTGTCAGCTGAGCCACTGTCTGCCGCCGATTTTGCTGCACCAAGAGCGACAGTCTCCGACGTCCTTTTTCTTCCAGAACGTGTGGACGTCCAACATCTTGGTGTCTACTACTGGTTTTTCACCGTCATTTATCCGCTGTAGTCGTTCACTTCACCTACTAATCGTTCATTTTCGGAGATACTCGTTCCGAGTCTTCAGGCCATTACATTCTGCCCTCTATCAATTCTCTTAGATAAGCAGCCTTTCCATCACTTGCAAAAGTAAGTGAAGAATGATTCCTTACTTTCTCCAGCAGCAGTTAAATACCATTCCCACTTAATCATGTATTCTTCACGTCATCCAGACGAGTCCATTGAAAAATGTGGTGTTGGTCATAATGTTTTGGCTTGTCAGTGTACGCTGAACATTACATTAAGTACTAATTAATATATTACAATATTTAAAAAGCATTAAAGTTTTTTAAAGTAAATAATTTAAATAAGTAAAATAAAATAAAATAATAATAATAAATAAAAATAAAATTTTAGAAATGCTAAAATCACAAAAATGCAAGGGCATTATGACCTTTTCGCCCCGTAAAGGAAATTCTGAGGTGCGCACAACTTGACCCCTGGAAATGCAAGATATATAACAAGAAAAGCAGATTGAAGAAATGCAATATCATTGGGGAAAAGAATTAAATTATAAGTAAATATATTAATTAATCGTAATAAACGGCCTAATACTTGCGCAAAAGCTGCAAAGTAATAAAATAATAATTTATTTACTAATGAGTATAATATTCATTCTTAAAAAATTATGAGTTACATCATTCAACTAAAATTCTACTACCTTTCTCAAAGGAGATTATATACTAAATAATATGTTAGTAAATAAATTATATATATTATATATATATCTATATATATATATATATAATGCTTAAAAACAAAGTTTCATAAAAACTAAGATTTTTTTTTTCCCCCTAAAAGCAAATTTCAATAAAAAATGTTTTATTAAAAAAATTGCATTTACCAGTTTAGTTTGTTTTGCCGCTCATTTTATGACTTTCAGTAACGTCTTTTTGTATTTCTTTGATACTGGAACCTGGTAACTGTTTTAATTCTATCCACCTCTTTGAAAAGCACAGAATTAAGACAATCACACTGTGTTGCAAATTTCTAGCTCATCACTTCATTTTGCAAAATCTTACATTTTTATGTTTCGAAAAAAAAGAATTAAATTACTAAATTGTATTTTTTTTTTAGTCCAAAGGGCGTTAGCCCAGAAGGGCTATTAATTTCGTTTTGGCATTTTGCGTTGATTCACTATAAACGGCGAATCACGTTTTAAATTGCTGACACCAAATATTAGAGCCCTGTATTATATTTGAAGAAATTAAATAATGAAAAATCTGCATAAATGCACGTATATTTCTCGCATTGTGATATAACTGCGGTACCTAGAGCCATCAAATTTTGAGTAACATACGTCTCCACCCGAATGTGGGCATCTGGAAGCCCAAATTTGGAATTTGTCTTTTTACCTATTTTATATTTTCTAAAGTATTTATGAGTTTTTAATTAAGAAACTCAACGATTTCAAAGCTAGGCATGGCAACACTGTACGGAGAAAATATATATATCTTTTTATCTCCAGCGCGCGAGACTGTGTATCGGAAATTCTAAAGACATGCTCTTTTAATATTATCTTGTAATATGGCTTTTGAATTGAATTTTGTGCTTTAAGTGCGAAGAACATGATATTTAATAAATAAGCCCCTCTGGGCGTAATATAAAATCTGAAAACCTTCAGATTTTTTATTAGCCCAAAGGGTGTTAGCCCAGAAGGGCTATTAATTTCGTTTTGGCATTTTGTGCTGAAAACTTTAAATGTCGGTTCACTTTTCAAATTGTTACCACCAAATATTATCGCCCTGTGTTATATTTAAAGAAATTAAATAATGAACAAACTGCATAAATGTATGTATGGTTCTCGCATTGTGATAAAACAACGGTACCTAGAGCCATCAAATTTTGAATAACGCAATCTTCCACCGAATATGGCCATCTGGAAACCCTAATTTGGAATTTGTTTCTTTATCGATTTCATATTTTGTAACACTTCAGCGAATTTTTGACAAACAAACGTAACGATTTCAAAGCGAGCAATGGCAAAACTGTACGGGTAAAAAAAAAAATTAATCCCCAGCGCGCAAGACTGTGTATCGGAAATTCTAAAGATATGCTCATTTAAAAATTATTTTGCGATATTGCTGTTGAATTCAATTTTATGTTTAAGTGCAAAGAACATTTAATAAATAAATGTAACACACAAAAGGTTAAAAAAAGTCTCTTTGGGCATAATGTAAAATCTGAAAGTTTTCAGATTTTTTAAAACCATTTTCAGTTTCGTTAATCTTTGTTTATTCAATCCTTTTATGTTTAAGTAAAATAAATAATTTAAATTATTATTTCATTGTATGTATATATGAGTATGAAGTTCCATAAACACAGGTTTCTTTCGGTGCCTTCAATGCTACCGATTTTGCAAAATGAAGTGATGAGCTTATTTGTATAAGGAGAAAGAATATTATGGGGATTAGATGTATGGTGATTTTTGAAATCCTGGGGAAGTGAGTCTTCTAACCTAGGAAATAACTCAGTCTTAATCCTCAGTATTAATATGACTGATGAGAAAAACACCGAGAAAAATTAATTTTAAAATGGAAAGAAAATTACTGATAATGGTGTGATGAACTTATCCGTCTCCATGGAATAACTGATTGACAGTATCCGTGGCTTAATGCCTGCGAATGCATGATTCAAAGCATTTAATGTGATCTTAAGTTTTTCTTCTTTCTTTGAGGGGTAAATCAGGGCTTAAAATGCATATCAAATAGGTGGTAATAAATAACAGAAGAGCTGATTTTTCCAACTCACAATATTTTTATGTGGCCATTGACAAAGTGACTTTGGAATGGATTACGGCAAAATGCATTACAGCCGTTTACATTAGGAATGGGAGGCCCTTTTGAAGGTCTTTTCAAGGAAAACTGGCTCGTTTTCACATTACCTATGGATGAATCCCGAAAATGCCCCTAGAGCTAGCCCATTTGGCTGGAATTTAAACTGCTTCAAATTATAGGTAGTCAGCGGTCATTCGGCCAGGTTCACCAGTAGCTGGTGGATTAGATCGCTGCGATAGTGACTAGTAGTTCGACCTGAATTCAAACCCCGAAGAACAGGGTGGCTGTATGTGTATTTAATTTTTTTTCCCCGATGTATAACGTGACTATGAGGCAGTTTCCATTCGAAATTCCTCCACGAAACTTCTTCCTCCTATAGGCAGACACTTTTCTCGTATTTTGCCTTAATCAACTAAACAACCAAAATGTTACTGGAAATTCGGCTTAACGAAGAAGAATGATTGCATTTAGATTTGCTTTATTTGATTATGGCAAAGCATATTAGGGCTGTCTGCCTAAAGGGAAGGATGTCTTTGGGAAGACTTCCTAAAGGAAATTGCTCACGTTATATGTGAAAAAAACTACGAAAGCGCCTATGCACTTAAGTCGCTTGTCGCAAATTTGCTCTGCTATAGTCCCCACGTATTGCCAGTTGTTCTAGACTCAGTTCTTATTTCCAGAGCAACTGGTGATAAATGTGGATTAGGTTTCGTAATTTTCTTGCACATGTGCAACTTTTTGGTTACAACATCTTGGAAGATGTACTTAAAGAGTTCATTATAAGCAAAAAGGTAACATAGAGCACGACTTACTATGAGCACGACATGTGTACTTAATTTCAGGTACACTTCTGTGATCACCTCATCAGTTCTTCGGTCCGGTCATCCCTGTCACCACTGTGGTCGAACCAACCTTATATGCTTGTTTTATTCAGGATATTCGATGTGTTTATGCTGTTGGTACTCTGTTGAGAAATGCAAACTTGATCAGATCGCGCTGCAAATGAGATCATTTGGATTTCTTCTTTACATTTTTATTTCCGTAATGATTTCGAAAGAACGATATGACACATGAAACCGAACTGTTGAAAGATTTAACTGATTGGAAATCAGGGTAGGTTAGGTTATTTGATTGTAGCAAAGCACTCGAGGGCAATCTGCCTAAGGAAAGGGATGCCTCTGTGGAAGACTTTCTAAGAGAAACTGGCACGCGGCTTACACATGGGGAAAACAACAAAAAACACCCATGCAATCAGCTTGTTAAGCTGGCTCGAGCTCAAGTCAAACTACCACTATTCAGCGATCTTAACCAATCGGCCAATCGCAGCTAAAAAGACAGACACTTCACATCATTAGGTGTTGTACAGCAATGGTAGGTTGTGAACAGATTTGATCTGGAATCTGTGACACTACTAAGAAATCATTTTTATTTTTATTTTATAAATAAATTATTATTATATATTTTATAAATAAAAATATCACCATTAAAATTACTGATTAGTAGAGCAAACTCATATATTCTTGCAAGAAACCCAGTACAAACGGTTTCAATCCCAATAAAATGATAAACGCTAACGATCCTTTAATTCTCAGATTTGCAGACATTCTGTTAATGTAATATTTGCTTTTCTTGACAATAAACTATAGCGCGTTGTGCGTCAGTTACACTTGAGTTAATCAATACTTCATAATGAAGCAAATAAATACATAAATGTTTATCATATTTTTATTTTCAACCACGTGCAGTTCATTAATTATACTAATGCCAACAAGTTAGAAGAAATTTTTCATGTATATTGGGAAGCTATACGCGCTTATGAAATTACAAAATAAAGTAAACTATTAACCACAACTTTGTTTAACGCAATGTTGTTTACTACTTTTGCCTAGGAGCACAGAAAAATGAGACAACGCGATTAGTATTTTGTGAAAACGGATTGCAGCTTGTATGTTTAAGAAAACTACTTGAGTCCTTAAGCTGGATAAATGAAGGAACGTTAGCTTCTGGTAAGAAGTTTTATACATTGCGAATCCCAGTCAAGAACTAATAAAAATATAAAAGGATGAAAATAAGTTGTTTTTCTATCAGTAAATAGTTTGCTGCATCAGAGGACACGAATCAAATACTGTGAGATATTTTATTAAGAAATACTCGTTTGATATAACTAAAACTTAGCTTAACTAGGCTTTTCTAATTTATTTTTGATATACTGTGTGCTCTCAAGAAACTTTTTGGCTGACTTTAAAAACATTTCGGAATGTTAAAAATAATGTGCAAGCAATAACGATGATACTATTGCTTATCTTCTCTAAATCATGTGCTTATTTATGACGCATATACTTCTAAATGCAGAGATAAGCAAATTTTCCTCATTAGCTATTCGACTGCATGACTGAATTTTGTCAGTTTATGACACTTCTGTTTAATGGTGGAAGCGGAATGCTCGCCGAAGCTGGAGCTGATTCAGCAGAAAATGTAACATATGCCTTTCAAGCAAATATGTGAAACATTACTTCTGAAAATTAATGGGCAAATTGCTAGCATTACGGTTCTCTGCTTAGTGTACTTACTATCCCTAAAAAAATTAAACAGTAAAAGAAGTAAAAAAAAAGTTACTACACATAAAAAATATTGAGAAAAATCAGCATAAATTTCATGACTGATATCAGTGTGATCAGGTATAAGATAAATAATTATATTTCTCACTTTAAGAGTAATGTGTTTCCGTAACAGGAACACCGCGTATTATATAAGACGGTAAGGCCAGTGTGCCGTAAGACTATTGTGAAGTAACTGCTGTTTGGAATTGAAGATTCATATTTTCAAAAAGATGATTTAGAATGAAGGAAAGCAATAACTGTAGATGAAAATTAGGGCGAATCCTAGGAAAATGTTCTACTACTCAAATACTTCCTTTGTTGAAACGGTTTGAAGGAAGATTGCCATATGATGTGTTATGAATGAGCAGAATCATGAAATCACCTGCTCCAATGCTCAGAAAGAAACTACTACTATCCAGTTGGTTTATCCGTTGAGCTGTTAGTGATCTTAGATTTGTCAATGGGCGAGAAAAATAAATCTCCCCCTTTTTATTTTTTTTTCTTTTTTAAATGGGAAAAAACGCTGCTGGACGAGGAATTTTATTTAAAATCATGCTACGCAAGTTAAATATGACTTCATAATGAATAACAGCAAATACATTATTTTTTAACAACCACAAATCCATTATTTTATGACTATTGTAATATTTTTTTTTAATATGCATGCTTTGTATATTATAGAAGTGTGGAAAATCTTGCATTAGCTTGACTTTCCTGTATTACCATAGACTGAGCATTCATTATAATATTTCATTTATAAGCACGTAAAATGAAGGAATATAAAATATTGCTGCCGCGATATAGTACACTTTAACGCATAGAGTAGCCGCATTTTCACTCTTCACTTAAGACATTTCACTCTATTTGCCCATCAAAAATGCATCTCATCTCCACTTACATAAAAATTCCCTTTCAGAATCACGTAGCATGAGTTTTTTTTTTTTTTTTTTTTTTTGGACTCTGATTGCATAACTGAAGCAAAAAATTATAGTAATCATCAGGTTTAATGTTATTCATTTATCTTTAAACGCACTACCGAGAGAGATAATTTTTCTGTACATGGAATAATGATCTTATACAAATCTGAAACTGTGGCTATTATGTTCTTTTCGTTCAGAGAATGAAACTTAGAGATCATCAGGGAAACTTGCAATAGTTTTACGGACAAATGCTGTAATCTTCGTCACTGCCTTCTGTCCTGGCTCTGAATTCAAAAACTTGAAGAAACCAAAACATTGAACACTTTCATATTTGATTGTATGTTGAAGAAATCGGTATCTCCAATCTAAGATTGTCTGTCTAACATTCTCTCAAACATTCTTTTAAAGAGCTTCTTGTTTGGCTTAAAATGAAACTATTATTAGCTTATTCTTATCTCTCTTGTATTAGAGCTGAGTTTGAGCAAGGAGTATTTCCTACTTCACACGTTCGATCCCAGTTACACAACTAGTTTTTAATCTTTTCCTTCCTCCGAAAAATGCAGAAATTACTGTTGATGTAATTTCTTTTCATCTCGAAACTTGCGCTTTATGCTCAGTTGCTGACGCATAATTTAGTTTCTGTTAGGGTAACGCATTTTTTTTTTTTTTCCCACAATGAAACTGGTATCTCATATAATACATTTAAATTTCCCCGTAATATATCAAATTATGCGTACTAAGACAATAATAACTTTGATTTACCCTTAGAAGCTGGTAAAAAAACAAAGTGAAAATAGAGTTAGTAGAGAAATCATAAAATACGGATAATTACTGCATTTTATTTATTTAAAGTTCGGTAACTAATTTTGTACTATTTCTGCACAACTCGAAAGTAAAAATACCTGCTATCATAAAATACTACAAAGTTTGTAAAATTAGCATTGTGTGTTAAGTCAAAATACAAAAATTGTTTTTATTACCCCTGCATGAGGGATATATTCCTAACGCATGCTGTGCCACAATGTAAGCAAACTAAGTTTTCCTTTCGAAATGCGTCGGACGTTTCCAGAAAAAAAAAAAAAAAAAAATTATATTGATAAGCAATATTTTGGACAACTGGCAAAAAAAATATTTGAAATGGAGTGTTATTTGCTAAATATTTGAAGCAATTAAATTTTCTTATGACACTGCATTCATTTACTTGAATGTATTATATTGAGTGTAACGTGCTAATAAAAAATGAAGGTTATATAAAAATCATTAACATAAAAGTAAATAAATTTATACAATAACTAAAAATAATTGCTAAAATGCCTCGTTTTTTTTTCCAATCATCTGCAAAATTTTGGCAGCATTCATTTCGGCTTATCACGGAAAAGAAAATCATATTTAAAAGTATTATTAAGTATAAATATTTATATGTATTTTAAAAGTTTAACCTTTTGTAAATGGCAGATACCCAAATATAAAAAGACAATCAATCTAGCAGATTCAAGCACCGAATATCAAGGGCAGTGAGCAAAAATTAATTTTTTAAGGAGAGAGGGCACCATTATCCCTGAAAATTATCTTTGGGTTGTTAATTTCTAATGTAATTAAATTTCTATTGAAACATGCCTCTGAAGAAACTTGAATACGAGTTTTAGTGATGTTCAAGCTACTTTTAGATTATTAGACATTGAGTCTGCAGATACATAGTATTAAGCTTTATCATTTATACGTTATGATTAATAGCTGTGATTTAATGGGTTTTTTTTTTTTTTTTTTTTTTTTTTTTTTTTAACAGGGCATGCAGGTACCTTCGAAATGTACATAACCACATATTTTTGGCATATATAACTGACTTAACTGCAATTTAAAAAAGTTTCTTTCCAAAGTTAGAAAATAATTCAAGTAAACTAATTCCAGTAACTAATTTAATAAACTAATTTAATTTTCAGAAGGTTATTCCTCTGATCATTATATATTTTTATTGATGAATAATTTTGTGGGTTATTACATTATGTTGAGAAAATTTTCCTTTCTTAACTGTTCATTTATCATCGTTAAATAAATGTCTGATTTAGTTTCTAGAATATCATTTAATCTTACTCTGTAACATGATAATTGAATTCAAGCATATCATAAATAAGGTCTAAGTAGTTTTAAGCATTCTGGAGTCGTATTTTTGGTAATGAAAGTCCAGAATACTTTAAAATGATTACTTTTTTTGGAGTTTGGAGACAGCAGAAATGCTGCATTCTGAATACGGAGTTAAGTGTTACCGCCTTGATATAAATATTCGATATCAGTAAAACATTCTCCTCTGATAGCGCATAATTCATCCATACAAAATTTCCCTTAAAATTATTTTTTCTTTTTTTTCACAAGACAGTATGTTACATAGAAAGATAGAGAGGGAAAAAAATCTATAAAGAGCTGATTGAATAGGTTTATAAGGAACTGAGCACGTCAACAACACAATACCAAATATAAGCATGCGCCTCAATAACAGAAGCGAACGAATGAAGTGCGATCGTACTTTTGCACTGACCAAAAGCAGACAAACAGACATATATCCCACCAAGTCATTTTCACACAGTATGTGGAAGAATCAATACCCGCAAGCTAATTTAAAGCCAATGTAAGCTGATCTCATTGCCCTATCCACCCGAAGGGGAAGAGACGGTTTCTTTGATCCAAAAGATTGCTCTCTCCAACAGGTTGTGCGAACGTTGCTCAGATGATGTTGGTTTGTCGAGACTCTTGAGGCGAAGCGGGGAGTCGTCAGCCTTGAGTGGCAGGGGACATACGAGACGCTAGAATGTCAACAGTCTGAAAATGTTCCGACAGCTTGTGTCCGGTGTTTTCGGTCTGCGTAGGCTCGAAGAGACCGGAGTCGAAGGACTGACTTCGATGGGATTGGCAACGGGGTTCCCTTTCTTGCAAAAAGTAAAGAACGGTGTTTTTTTTTTTTTTTTTTTTTTTTGAAAAATATTAAGAGGTAATGCAGTGGTTTCTTTCTACTGCTTTCCGAATTAAATATAATATGGTACGCAAATATCTGAAAGAAAGCTATTACTAGTGTCACATTATTTTAAATAGTTATTTTTTCTATTTCAAGAAAATTTTCATCAGGGGTTGCATCAGACTTCGAAGGAGCTGTTATGTGTCAACGTGAAATATTGACTATCAGATTCTTTATTTCACACACTACCTAGGAATTTAATTTTATATTTGCAAGCATAGGTAAAACGCAACTATTTTTAGTTTACACTGAAATGTAAGTTGCGGTTTTGTCTTGTGAATGAAGATTACACAGAGACGCTATTAAATGCTGTCTTTTTTCCTGTCGCATGGAAAATATTTTTTCTGGCAACATGAAGCAGTAAATCTTACGAGACTTCACCAATACGGAATATGAATAATAATGAAATAAAACATTCATTTAATTAATTAATCACAAAAACTTTTATTCTATTACAGTCCCTATCATATTTTACATATTTTATAAAGTAGTGCTTCTCAACAGATATACAGTAAGATTTGAAAAAAACTAATTACAACCTAAAATGGGAGTAAGTTTCAGTTGTAAAGTCTCGATACATAATTAACTCCAATTCTGTGTTAAACTGTACTTATTTTTGAAAGATATTTTAAACTTCCAGCGACCAGTTAAATTTTGAAGATAACTTATGAACAAGAAAAAAACAAAGGGAGAAAAAAATTCCTTCCCATTTTTTGTGTAATGAATTCATAACCTTATTACCGATCGAAAATATTGCATTATAAAGAAACGTGTGGAACAATAAAAATTGGGAAAAGGTAGTGTTTAGTTTACATTACAGTGCATTACAGTGATTAAATAATAATTACTAATAAATAAGATAATATAAAACTTATTTTAAATATACATTCAATTACTGTGTTTAGTTATAATATTTTTGCCTTATAAAATTCCTATCTAAAACGTCGTTTAGTTTCTTAAAAGGATGAAATCGCACATTTTACTTTCAGTATAACGCAGAGTAACTGAAAAAGCACACTAATGTCTACTCTACCACTCTTTACTGATCGGCTTTAAGATTATTTTTAACATCTTCTTAACAGGGCTTAATTTCTAAAATTAGAAGTCCTGGAGCCTCATGGATTACCGTCAGCAAAGGTACATAAAAATAAATAAGAAATCTAAAAGGTTTCAGATTTTAACAGTCACTCAAAAGGGTTTGTTAAGGTTTTTTTACGCTTTCGTTGAGCTCGCAGTTCAGAAGTGTGCTATTACATTCACTCCTACTTACCCATTTTTTGTGTCTTTTTAGCTTTATTATTAAGCACAATTTTCTTCGCACTTACGCCATGCACAATTCAACAGCAAAATTACAAAAAACTTTAAAGGCAGTATAGCAGTTTGCGTTTAGAATTCTCGATGCAGCGTTAAGTGTTGGCATATATTCTGATTTTTTTTCAGTCTTTTCTCAGTTAATCATGTCAATATTCAATTTTCTTAATAAGATCGCTTCACGAAACTTTTTTTTTTTTTTTTGTCTTTTTATTATTAACGTTTTCTGCGTTTACTTTATTTATCAAATATCACGTTCTTGGCGCTTCTGCCACAAAAAATAGAATTTACGATAGACAGTCAGTCTCGCCCACTGGAGATAAAAATATTTTATTCCGTACAGTGCTGCCATTGCTCACTCTGAATCCGTTGAGTTTGTTAATCGAAAATTCATTAAAAATTTTAAAAAATATAAAACATAAAATTCAAAATTCGGGCTTCCAGGTGCCCATGTTCGGGGGGCGGAAGACTACGTTATTCAAAATTTGATGGCTCTAGGTACCGTAATTTTTTCATAATGTGGGAAACATACCTTCATTCAGGCAGATTCTTCATTATTTCATTTCTTTAAATAAAATACAGAGGGATAATATCTGGTGTCAAAAATTTGAAAAGCAATACAACGCATTTAAGTGTTTCGACGGAAAATGTCGTTTCGATACTATTATCTAATTCGGGATTAACGTCTCTTTTGGGCTCATGGAACAATAAATGATGAATAATTAAAATTAAATACAATGTAAAGAGATAAAAATTAATAAACGCCATTAAATTAAGGACAAATAGCTAAATAATAAGGATCTAAATAATAAGGATATTGGCTAAAAAGTCTTGTCAGCTACATGTGGATGATACTATTGCTCCATATTTTTGTTTCGGTTTCCTGAAATGAGGTAAATGATTGTTGACTCAAGTTCATCGATATATTTTGTGTTTTTAAGAAGCTAAATTTGGCTAAAACACAGTACAGTAGTGTGCTGTAATACTTATTATATTATTCTGCATGTATTTTGAAACTAACATTAATTAATAAATAAGTATAAATAATGACAAAAAATATGTTCCAAGAAATAAATATAAATAATGACAAAAAATATGTTCCAAGAAATAAATATAAATAATGACAAAAAATATGTTCCAAGAAATAAATATAAAACCTTTTTTCCCTATCACCAGGACATTTTAAATATATGCTCATTAGCAGTCATATTTTTTAAAGGTAGTACAAAGTACAAATTTACATAGCTTGAGAACTACGCATGGATGGCCTGTGTCTGACAAGCATTTAATTAATATATGGGATATGCGTCCATGGCCTTCACTTTCGAAGGGACTTTAAAATCTTTCTACAATATTTAAAGTATATAGAATTTTATATAATTTTTTCATTTCTAGGTTTTAAAAGGTAAAATTAGAAATAAGATTAAAATTTTAAACATCGTATTTTAGTTTTTCACGACTTTCTTCAAAACTGGCCCGTTGTCTTGCATTTTTCATTGGCAAGCAGTTTCGTTAAGTTATTCGATATTTTTATAACTCTGAAACCAGACATAACGAGTTTTGCTCCGATTGTTGGGCGGAAAAAAGTCAGAAGGAATGATTTCTTTTCAAGATGGGAAGAAAGTGAATTCTTCAATTTTACATTTTATTTGCAAACGTGTTTCAATCGATAACCTATTTAATGGCTGTAATTTACCGAAGTAGCACACGACGTTGCAAACTGATCCGAGAGGTTGTAAAGTGGTCGTCGTAACTTTTACGACGTCTTTACAACGTTGCGAAGACGCGAAAACATTGCCGTTGCATTTTGGCAATTTGTAGACCTTCCTGAAACGTCATGATATGACCGCTTTTAGACGTGGTCGTTTTAGCATTTTTTTCATAGTTCATCAGAGTTACTTTTAGAAGGAAAAGAGATTAAATTTGCCCTCTCAAGAATCTGAAGTCCGCATAAGATTTACTTTGCAATGTTTCATTACTTTATTTCACCTAAATATATTAATTTAAGGTAGATTCATCTAATGAAATATAAATTTCATATAAATACTTTTGATTTATTAAATTTAATTAGTACTAAAAATAGTTGCTAAATAATTGTTTAAAATTTTGTTAAAATAATTAATACTTAAAAAATTTTTATTAATACTATAGCAAAATATTTTAAAATGAAGCTAATCTATAAAGTAAGTTATTAAATTATGCATTTTATATATTTAAAAAAAATCATATTTTCGAAACCAATGCAAATCACATGTTAGCAATTATTTCACTGCTGAAATATGAGTTTATTTATTATTTTTGAAGTAAAGACGAATTTATTTGAATTAATATGGTGACATTATATGAAACATTTCACCGCATACAGTGCAAAACGTACCATTTTCGCAAAGATATGATTGTGTGTGAAGATGCATTCACGGATAAAAACGGGGCGATTTTTAAGAATTCTGAGAAAACGTCCAATGTTAAAAGACGATGCATATTTAAAGGCTGTCAAATATATGAGATGGAAAACTCATCGACAGTCAGGAGAAGCAGAACGGTACATTATTTACTGGATGCTTATATAAATGAACATCTCGAGATTTGCGTGCTTTGGCTGGCTGCCAAATTCGAACAAGTAACTGCGCAATTAATTGAGATTCTAGCAGTTCTTTCAAGTAATTTGGTAAAGATGTCATCTGTAAGGCGTTTGAAAAGACTGACTTCCTGTTTGAAATTGAATCAAGCAATGACTGATATAAATAATATTGCTTATATTAAAAGTAAATGTAATGCAGTGCCAGTCAAAGAACGCATAGTGAATCTTCTCCTTGTTCTGTATCTACTTACTTCAACTGCCTTCAGCGAATGAAATTCCATTGCTGTGAGCTCCTGTTTGGAAGCCTATGAATTGAGGAAAAATCATCGCGAGAATACTGAATTTGTGCTTATTTTGTTTGTGAATGTCTGCTCTACAAGAAATGCTATAATACTAATTGTGAATATAGGTGTTCGTGAAATAGTGTTGTGTGTGTTTCCGGTGGTGTTCTCCAATCTCTCTGGTTCCAGCGGTGCAATATTTGGATACCCTTATTAGCTTTGTGCTTCGGTTATAGCGTCCTAAGTGCTATATCATATATCATTCATATTAATCGATTATTGTGTTCATATTGAAAAGTTGCTTCTCAGAATTAACTCATATAAAACCAAAAATAGCATACAACGGTAAAGCACTTTCTGGTTTTGCTGAAAATGAAATCAATACAGAAGCAACAACAATTCAAGCTGTTATGGTATGTTCATTATTTTCAAAATACAAAGAAATTATTGGACTGGTACCAGTACTTAATAAGACTGCTGAAGATGAATTAGATATATGTAATAGCAAGAAGCAATGCATTAAAATTATTAATAATGCACATTATATAGTATAGTGTCTTTCGTATAGTATGCAGAAAAGATTAATGATTTTAAACAGTGTATGAAATGTATGATCAAAAAACTAGTGTTAAGGAAACATTACCATTTCAAAAAAATATTGTAATCTATAATTATGTGATATTTAATTGTGTAATATTAAAAAACACTAAATATTTTTTATTGATTGCAAATTGCAGTTTTATTACTTTTCGTATGGTATCTATTCTTCCAAACACTGTGTAATTCACGTTTTTTTTTCTTTTTTAATATTGCTTTAGGTATGTTTATTAGATTATCTCAATAAATGAATGTTGGAAATTAAGTTTTATTTTTTATTAAATTTAAGTATATTCTATTTTCTTCGCTTACTTTTTATGTGCTTGTGATAACAAAGAAATTCATAATAAATAGAACCAAAAAGTTTCATCGGGTGCTATTTAATGAAGAGCTTACTTTAACGTACTTAGCTTACTATCGTATACTATATTATTTCAATTATTTCTGTACAGTAACAAAAGGAAAGTTATTGATTATAAAAAGTGCATAAAATAATCATTGTAATCTACCACTATTCTAAAATGTAGAAACAAAAATAAATACATTAACATATGATCGAAAGAAATGGTGTTAAGAAACATCAGCATTACCAGTAAATGCTCCGATCCATAATTATTGCACTTTTAATTGCTATTTAAAAAACACAAATATTGTTTTATTAATTGGAAATTTTAGTTCTGTTACCTTTCTTCTGCTATTTATACTTTCAAACACTGCTAGTTCATGGTTTTTCTTAAATAGTGCTGCCATGTATGTTGTTGTTAGGTTATTATTTCATTTTAGATATGAATATGAGAAGATATTAGATTTAGGTATATTTTTGTATGAAATATTTTTGATCACATTTATTAACTACCTTATACAGTCTTTCATTTGCATATCTTGGAGATATAGAAGTTAATGGTTATATTTTTTACTGTGAAACGAGAATAAATTTATACTTGAGTTCAGGTAAAATACTGATTATGTTACCTTAAGAACTGCTTACTAATTTATCATGACAGGAGCAATTTTCAATGTATCTGAGATTTAACAGAAATAAATGTGATAATGCTGTTATCAGAAACGCTCTTTTTTAAACCCACATATATATCTTTACTTTTATTTGTGTCTGATTGAGTTTTATTTACTTAAAACCTTCTATTAATGTTATATATTTATAATAACCACTTTCATAATTGCTCTCACTTAAGAAAAAAAAAATGATGAACTCTTAAATAATATCGTAACTTAGAATTTAAGTTGTTTAAAAAATATACTTTAAAGTACGGAAAATAATTAAAGCTATTATTAATTATGCATAATTAGTCTAGAGAGAAATTTAAAAACTATAGTTTAAAGTACTGAGAATAATTAAGGCTATTATTAATTATGCATATTTAGTCTAAAGAAAAATTTAAAAACTATAGTTTAAAATACTGAAAATAATTAAAGCTATTATTAATTATGCATATTTAGTCTAAGAAGAAAAAATTGTATTATCTTCTGGTTTTCAGGAAATGGTAAACTATTTAAACTTTAGAAAAATACAAGCAATACAAAATTTTAAAAAAGAAGGAAAATATATTAACTATTAAGCTTATTTTACTGCATTAATGAATATGTAACACAAGGACATAATAACGACATTTTCACAACTGTTGCAAAAAGGTGGAATTTTGAGAACATTTAGGTGTCGTCAAGACGTCGTGATACGATGCTCTCAAAATCAAAATATCACCTGCGAAAGACGCAATAACTATGTCTATGCGACAAAAACCTCATCTGCAAAGAAGTAATAAAGACGTCTTACATACATGTAAGATTTCTCCCACTCGTTCTAAATGCCATCGAATTAACGTATTTGCATACTAAACAGAAAGAAGTTGCTACACCAGCTGATACTCTGATGTTGAGACAATTGCTAAATATTGTGAAAAAGAAAGAAACTGCTGTAAAACAGACGGGAGGAAAACATCAGCGCTATTACTTGCAGATAGCAGATTCTTAAAAATTCTTGTAATATCAGATCCTTAAGAAAGCTCAGAACGATAAAAATGTATTAAGCATAGTTTTTTTAAACTTGTTCTCACTTTTTTTAATGAAACAAACTAATCTTATTAAAATATAACTATAAACTTATATATTTTTATTCTTGGAACTATTGTTCTTTACTAGTAGTGTAATAAGTGATATACTAAAACAACAATAATAATAATAAATAAGTCTGAACGTGTGTCTTCTTTTGTATCCATATAATATTAAATTCTTTGAATTATGTAGGAAGTCTGAAAAGTTATTTGTGTCATTTATTGCCCAATTTATCCAAGTGGTGAATATATCTGTAGCTGTAAATGTTAGTGCAAAATCTCTGAAACTTTTGGTTTCATCCGAGTTTTCAGCTAACTGAATTAGCATCGCTCTGCATTATGTGGGATTTTTCAGATTTTAAGAATCCGATCATCCCAGAGATTCAGCTGATAATCTTTGGAGAAAAGAGGTTAGTTCATATTTTGAAGTAATACTCGAACTTAAATTTGTCTTTTCCGTATTTATTCATAAGCAACATGAATAGAAGAAAATTCATTCAAATTTGAAAGCAAAATTTTCCATATGGAAGAAACTTGAAAAGTTTATTATTTTTCCAGTTATATGAAAACTTAAGTTCGGTTATCAATTCCTGACCAACATAATAACGGAATTTTTCTCACAGTACCTAAAACTTCGATTTCTTTCTTGAGTGGGTATGCATTTTATGGTGTTTGTATACCTAATTAATATAATAATGTATTTCACTAACCTGTGATAAAAAGATAAAAACTTTTGCTTCAATCACTATGTTATATCTGCTTAAAAAGGCCATTTTTAATAGAATCAACTTACTTTTTAAAAATTGTAGGTTATGCAGCCTTTTTAAGGCAGTTTCGGAATAAAAGGAGTTTAAATTATATGCAAAATATCCATCAATTTCATATGAGAGTTGACCCATCAGTTTCATATGGGTATCACTATGATGTTTGTATACCTAATTATAATAATTTAATAACTAATTATTTTAATTAGCCTGTGATAAAAGCCTTTACTTCAATAATCATATTTTATCTAATTTAAAGTGCCTTTTTTTAAAAGCAATTTATTCATTAAAAATGATGGATGGCACAGCATTTTTAAGACCAATTTCTAAATAAACGAGGTTAAGGTATTCAAACTACCTAAATTATGCAAAATATCCACCAGTTTCATACAAAGGAGTTTGCAGCTTTAACTTGTTCTGTAATCAACAATTAAAAAAAAAAAATAACTATTTAAAGCAGAAAGTAATTCCACTAATTGCTGATTTACACAATTAACAAACTACATCAAAGAAAAAATAATAATACTTAATCTCGTTAGATAAATATTATTGGGCACAGAATGGAAAATTAAGAATCAACTGCTATTTAGTTCCTAATTTGTTTACTTTCTTTAATCGAATTACCTGTTGGCGACATGTAAGTGAATGATATACATGCGACAAATCTAAGGCGAGAAAATACATGTCAATCTGAAATAGATCTAGTCTATTCCATAATCCACACGCAAGATGTAATACCAGAAGCCATGATCATTTCCTTTCAAGACCTTCCGATCCCGGCCTCTGTCAACTGCACCAACATATGTCACTAGCAGAAAAGGCTTTATAACCGGCTTTCCAGTTGACTTACGCCCAGTTACAGTTTAAGGGCGACCCCGCCAAATTTCCACGAAGTGAGCGTTCTGTTCGACTAAACGCGATGCTCTTTCGGCTTATAATTAGAAACAAGGCGGCAAGACGCATTTGAAGAAAGGGTTGAAAACGGACTCACTAAATTATGTTAATTGGGAACTGAAGCATTACGCTGAAGTTGAGCAAAGGAAAACTTGCTCGGCGCACTTTCAACATCTTTAATAGCTAAGCTTAATAGGTTTGTTTTTTCCTCCTTTCCCTTAGAATGCGGGTATGTGTACACTTTAATATCGGAAATTTGATACGCGAGGAGTATTTTAATTGTTAAAGAAGTGAAACGTATTAGGAGTCGGAGATTACTTCTCTTCTACAGAAGTTGTTTTTCTCCCATACAACTCTAAAGAAAATGAACGGCGTCCTCTACTGTGACACATTTGTCAATTGCAGTCAAGACTTCCAGAAAGAAATAAAACATCCATCGTTAAATATATTACGTTTCCCCCTTTTTGATACACTTTCTTTTTTCTTCCATGAATGATATCTTGTTCATATTTAGCAATGAATTTTTTTTTTCCTCGAATTCATCTTGATTGCAATTGGTGATTAGTCACAAGTCAATAAAGGTCTTCTACTTTTGATGACCAATTGCAATCAAGATGTTATTAAAATGAAATAAAACTGCTACCGTAATGTATACTCATGGTCCTGTGTCCGCTGATGCAGAATTAGGGGTTTAGAGTGACAGAGCAGAAGGAAAAATTGCTTTAAGTTTCTTTAAGTTGTTAGTTTCAAAATGAAAGCGAATTGATGACATTTTGCAACATAGTTCAAAACAGTACTTCAAACATGCCCGTTATTGTCTTCCAAAATATCTGCACATTTCAGATCAGTGTAAATAAGTATGGGATATAAAACTGTTTCTTACGTGTCTTACGGAGCCTTACGTGTATTTTCCGTTTTCAGGAAATCTTTAAATTCTGAGCTCTTACTCCAGCCTAATGGTCATGAATATGTTAGTACGGAATCTAGGCTGTCAGTGATCAGAGAGTATGTGATTTACCTATGTTTCGGTCCCTATACTTCTTTTCAAATTTCCTCGAACTCTTGCTTCTAGAATTCACCCTGTTCTCATTAGTAACATCTTATGTATCATAACTAACTCTTCTCCTCTTAAAGTTTTTATTAGTCGCAATACAGGCTCCCAAAATAAAATTGCTTGCAAACTATTAATGTGCTATGATTGCAATGAAAAGAAATGATTCATATTTCAGTCGTTGAAACAGTATATTACACTACATAGTACTAGAAATGCATTTCCGCATCATTTCTCACTTGTCTTTCTATCAATAATGTTAAAATGTCAGAATTTTTTAAGTACGAGACATAGTTATCCTACATAATTTATTGTACTGCACAGCATACTTATTGCTTTACCTTGAGTTGATACTAGCTTGTTGTGAGATGTTTATGAAATTAATTTTATCATAATTGTGCATGTTATACGAATATCATGTTTTATATAGTATTCGCAATTGCTCACTGTTAACATTTTCTGTTTGTTGCACTAAGTGTTGTCCACGGGTACAGAGGCACTACTCTACACTTGATTTCGTTTTCCGGTATATTATTTTCACTGTATATCTTTTTACAAAAAGATATCTTCTCATCATGTGAGTTTCTCATTTTTTTCCCCATCAAGGAAACGGGAAATAAAGAGAACGTCTAACTTAATGTGAATATTTTACAATTTCTAAAAGAGTGCGCCAGAAAAATAACAAAATATCCTTCGTTAATACTTCTCTGTTTCCGTCTTTAATATATATATTCTTACTATATAAAAACTTATGTAATATAAATCATTTCCATAAAATAATCTATTTCTGTAAAATTAACTTTGTTGCATCATACGAAAACATAAGTATAATAAATCTTTTAATGGAAAACTTTTGAAGTCAAATATAAATGTTTTGAAAATTTTATGAATCAGCAGTACATTAAATTTTGAAAGAAAAAGTAAAAATAGGTATAAAAGCCAATGAAACACCAATTATGAACAAAAAATAAATTTAGTCTTGAAAAATCCAATCAAATTTGAATAAAAATTTTGAAATAGGCTTTTCCATTTCTCTTAATATCTCCCTGAGCGTCTGACTAGCTTATGTTCTTTCTTTTTTTTTTTTTTTTTTTTTTTTTTTGACGTCAACTGTAAAATCCCTAAATTTGTTCTTGTTTTGTTTCTTGGATTACTGCATCCTATAATTTAATTAGTAACTTCATAACATAAAAAAACTCAAACAAAATTCCACTTGAATTAAAGTGATAGGTTACATTAAAAATTTTTAATAACTCTAAATTGTTTCATTTGAGCTTATTTTAAAAGAAATTTCCTTTATTAATAAATAAATGAATTTATAAATATTCTGATTAAGAGGTATACAATTTGTAAAAAATTGCCTTTTGCATGTTATTTTCTTAAAAATTCTTTGATTGGTTGTTTAACACATTATGGCAAATTATACCAAGATTAATTGCCTTAGGAGAGATGCCTTCGCAGATGATTGTTTAAGGGAATCTGATACGTTTTATGTTACACATAAGGGAATAACTACAACCTAAAAAAGAGGAAAAAGAAAAGGGAAAAAGAGGGCGGAAGGAAAAAAGACAAAATAAAACATGTAACTATGTAGCTAGTTCGTTCTCTAAAAAACTGAAATCGACACGAACAACTGATGTACTGAAACTGGAGTATTATGAATAGTTTTTAAATATTATAGACAATTAAAGAATTATCTACGTAAGTAGCAAAGCTATGAGGTTATAACTTGCAAACATGTACCAAAATTTTCGCCAGATGTGCAGAGTAACATTTATCTTTTCAAGTCTTATGCAAAATATGAAAAACTTTTTGAATTCGTTTTAAATTTTGATAATGTATTTGCTGTTTTATTGTGTGTTTTATTTTGATATGTCCTCTGATTTTAAGCTGATATTTCTTGACTATGTTTTGTTAGTTGACATGATCTAACAATGAAAATAAAATGAGACACAATGCAAAAGTTCTTCAACAAGTAGCCAGTTGTATTGGCCATAAGTTTGTAAGGTATTTGCCCCGCTTTACTCACGTGCCTTCATTGTGTAGTGGTTCTGCACGCTGGGCCGGTATTACAGAGGTGCGTGGGGGGCCGATATTACAGAGGTCCGTGGTTCGATTCCCGGCGAAGGCGGTCGTTAATTTTTCATCTCTCCTGCTTTTTCAATTAACCTAATGTCTCTAAAGTGGCGCTCGAACTAAAAGGGTTGTGGATGATGATTCTCCACACCCAGGATTTGGCGACTAGGTCCCCTAAAACCCTAGTAAGCCATTAAAAATGGGTATTTCTCCCGCTTTACTAACGTGCCTTCGTGGTGTAGTGGTTCTGCACACTGGGCCGGTATTTCAGAGGTCCGCGGTTCGATTCCCGGCGAAGGCGTTTGCTCATTTTTCATATTTCTGGCTTCGGGGGGGGGAACTCCTAATGTCTCTACAAGTTCTATTTTTATTTTCTTTCTGACATACCTATTATAATAGTATTACTTTAAATCAGTAGAAAAGCCTTCATTTCTTACGAAATTGCTTTCAAAATGATGTACTACCAATTAGTAAGTCCAAAACTGATATCACTTTTATATATAAGCACAAATGCTCAGATTAAGTGTTTATGTGGAGCTGTAGAATAGCTTCGTCATAGCTGCATTTATAATTTCATTGAGTTTGAACTATCAAAGTCGATGTCTAATCTGAACTGTTAGATTTATGTTAATTTTGTGCTGTAGGAATTTGATGATACTCCAGATTTAGCAATCACATATTGAAATCTCAAAGCACAAATAGCGTGACCGCACATTTTCTGAAAATGGAATTAAATACATTTATACTGGGTGATTTAAAAATATTTGCCAAAAAACATAAAGGAAGGTAGAACCGTCGGAAATAAGCAGATTTCGTAATGTGTGTGCGGAAATGGCATGGTAAGGTGATATGGAGCACCTACAGAGCAACAGATAAAAGCATACTGCTACTGCAAATTGTCCTTCTCCGAGCGAATTTCGAGAATTATGCAACGCTTCCCGACCGTGGCGCTTGCCGGCATGCATTTCATCCTCGGGATTGAGAAAACGGAATCGGATCACCTACTCAAAGAGGTACTCGGAATCGTTCTCTACTGCACTTCCTATTAGCTGTAGCTCTATAGGTAAATTGCATATTGGTGTTCGCATTTGTATTTATGGATTAGTTAAATTCCTTTTATTTATTACGTATTTCAAAATATTGGCACCTCTACACCCATGCGTTTTAATTAGTTTCAAGAAATTTATAAAGTTTTTAGCATGTTAGTAATATCTTTGAAAACCAGAGTACGTCAACTTTTTATTTCGGATACTCTGAAAATGAAAAATAATTAATGGGATACTGATATACATTTCATTTCTTCTATTGTCTGAATCCCGAAGAGTAAGGGAAAAAAGAATTTAAAGAGCTTAGAAAATTCAAATTCCCGTAGAAAATTAGAGGATAAAAAGCATTGCACGATTCATGATTAGGTTTCTCAATTTTGTAGATACATGTTTTCTTGGGAATTTCTCAAAAATTTTCCGGTAAGTTGTATTGCTACTCCGGAAAGGATTGTATGAAGTAAGAAAATCTACCATGTGGTTTATATATTTAAGAAATTAGTTTATAAGAAACAAAGAATAGTTAAAATACTATATTCCTTTACCATTACTAAAATAAATTTGTTCCTGAAAAAAAAAATAATATTTTTATATATTGTGTATTTATTACAATTCTGTGATTTGTAAGAAGAAGAAGACTTCTGCTAGTGTCTCACGCAGCTACTTTTCTTACAATTTAAATTTGATAATTTTACAAATTTCAAAATACAACCTAAACTGGAATTAATGGTAATTTTCAACCACATTTAATTAAATTTGTTACAGAAGTATTCTCCCTGTAAAAGCATGCTCATTTAATGATTAAAGTAAAACTTATTACATTACATTACATTAAACAGGAAGTCAAATAAACATGCTTTTCCGGAGAATCTCTCTAAACATACAAACTTTTGAAAGCATGCAAGATTTGCAAAGAATCTTTTGCGGCGCAGATTCTAATATATATCTCTACTAGACAGCTTCGGCTCGTTAGCCACTAAACTGGTAGTTCTTGAATAAAGATACAGCCTTTCATAAGGTCTCTTTCCCTAAATTATAATGGAACTTAACGGCCCAAACATCCTTCAATTATGACATTCTGAGTAACAATTACACATTATACCATCACAAAATATAGCCTCGAAAAAGTTTTAAAAAATTAAAGAAGAGACGCTTTTGGTGATGCTGCACCTTCAATAAATAAAAGCCCAAATTTGAAATTTGGAATTTGTTTTAGTATCGATTTCATATTTTGTAAAACTTTATCGAATTCTTGATTAACAAACTCAAAGATTTCAAAGAGAGCAATGGCAACGTTGTACAGAAATAAACGTTTTATCTCCAGCGCGTGAGATTGTGCGTCAGAAATTCTAAAGATCTGCTCAATTTAAAATTATTTTGCAATATTGCTCTTAAACTAAATTTTATGGTTTAAGTACGAAGAACATGATATTTAATAAATAAAGGTAACACACAAAATGTTAAAAAAAACGCTCCTTTGGACGTATATTAAAATCTGAAATCTTTCAGCTTTTTTAATACATATTTCTTTATTATTTATTTATTTATTTTATCGAACGGCGAGCATTTGCCTTTTTTTCAGCATTGGCCACTTCTAAGGTTCGAAGTGGTGGCCATGTTATTGTAGAGGTATCTAATAGACGGCCACTGTCACCTTCTAAGGGTGGACAGACAATTTACATCCCTGCCTTCTCCGAGATTCGAACTCAGGTTCTTTAGTATCGCAGTCTGCTGCCCTAGCCACTATGCCGTCTCGGCTGCACTTGGGCAGATGCATAAAGTAATTCGACTTTATGTGTCGCATAAATTGTTTAGTTGATAAACTTCTTTTTCCTTCACTGTAAATGGCGAACCTTTTATCATGCTGTATATAGTTGAATCAAAATTTGCTTCAAACTGCAATAATTTAATCAGGAATTATCACCTTTCTGTTAAAATGAAATATTAAATTTATCCCAATACTCTATTCCCAAGAAATGTCCTGGGATATTTGAGTGCTCGGAAGTCGAAAATCAATTAGAATACAAGAATAATCCCAGGAAATGTGATACCAGATTCCTAAGGAAGAAATCGTATGTTCAGATCAACTAAATTAATTATACACCTACATAATATCTGCATCATTTGGCGTTGATGAAATTAGGTAATCTTTACTCAAGCCAAATTTTAAAGACATTTTTCTATTAATTTGTGTTAAATGAAAGACAGTCGCAGAAACGTTGGATATATACAATAGTTTCCGGAACTGGATATACATATTCCCTTTCCTAAAGACATAAAATAAATATTTTAACCCGTTAAATTTCTGTTAAATTTAACGTATATGAATAGGGCAGGGGTCTCGAACACGAGGAAATTACCACTGCGGGGAATTTCATCGCTTCATGGGAGGAATGCAGTAAGCCTTTAATTTAGCTGCTGAGTATTTAGTTTTATTTAATTTTTATTTAATTCGTGAATAATAAAAACTACTAATTCAAGTTGCGTTATTTATTAAGATTTTCTATGCTTTTTGCTGCGTAGTGTGAACAACACATTAAAAATAATCTACATCTGAATAAATGTATATATGTATTTTTAAAATTTTGAAAAGTAGGGGGGAAATGATTTTGTTACAGTGATGAAAGGGATACAAGAGGAAAAACAGATTGAGAACTACTGCTTTAGGAAACGAACTAAGCCAGCCTATAGCTTATTTATTTGACTGTGTAGTCTTAGACTACTTTATCAACTTTAAATTTATTTGACTGTGAATGTACATCGCCACATGTGGGGGTTTGCACGTAACACGAGTCTTGCCTTTTATGTTAAAAGTTCAGGTTAAATATAAAGGTTATTTAAATTTTCTCAGGACTTGTATCTCAGGCCATCATATTTCAGACATAACAATAACTCGCTAACTTGTGTAGCAAGGTATTCAGAACTTTAATATCAGCTTCCAGATCAATAAATACCCTATTATTAATATACTATATTATCTTAAGCTATTTCA
Source organism: Stegodyphus dumicola (assembly GCF_044657685.1). Lineage (NCBI taxonomy): Eukaryota > Metazoa > Arthropoda > Arachnida > Araneae > Eresidae > Stegodyphus > Stegodyphus dumicola. The sequence goes on from NC_140780.1 coordinate 165,612,977, forward strand.
CTAAAGATTTATTTATAAAGAACAGTATGGAATAAGGAAATCGGAAACAAGCAAATACGCAAATAAAATCGGTTTTATTCTTTTCCTCATTCACAATAATTATGATCTCTTTATTCGTAATATTGCTACTCTAAAAACTTACGAATATTTCCTGCTTCTAGAAAAGTATTAAGTACCAAAACAAAGTAATAAGCTACCAAAGGTATTTTAAAGTAGCTCTGTGTACTATAGTTGTAAGTGTAGTAAGTCTCGAGGCTCTATACAGCCTCTAAAACACAATCTAATGTGGTACTGAGAGGCTGAAGAGTCTAAAAATGTTCACGTTTTATAGAATAAGGGGCGGGTTATTTGCAACTCATATTTCAGTGCAAATTACTCTAATGAATGTCCTAACACAATACAAAACACGGAGAAGCACAACATACCCTAAAACAATTGTTAAACGCTGGAAAAACGTTTGTATATAAAACTGAAGAATTGACCCGACATACAACTAATAAAGCTGTGTAGAAAAAAATTTCGTGATGCTAGACTGTATCTTAATTCATTAATAATAACTCCGTTCATTCATGCACTTAACTCATTCATGTACCAAGAAGACATACCATAGAAGGTGTCAGTTCCCTCAGAGCACTTTTCCACGTTTTTAAACTCCTGAGGGTTTTTCCATTTGCTTATCAGTGCTAATTCGAGCTTATGGCTGGCTGTTGCCTTGCTGCATGCCACCCCCAAGACAGTAACTTTCTTCTTACTTCTTTTATAGCCCAAGGTTGATATTTCTTCTTTGGATGCAAGAGCTTTCGAAGGCAGCAATCAAAAATTCAAACCAGACCCAATCACACTTATAAGTTTGATTGTAATGTAGATTCCCAAATTCTACATTACAAGTTTTCTTGAATTTACTTGCATTTTCCAAGTCAGCAGGCAGTTTTTCGTCACAAACGTTTAACTATCTGATACTTCTTTCACCTGTCAAACTAGCCAACATTAACTGTAAATCCCGGCTCTCCTTCTTGAACTTCTTCATAGAATTTGAGAGCTTTCTCTTGGAAAATGGGTACTTAATCCAACCGCTTTGAGGTATCCAGTTTCATTTTCCTTGTCATTCGTATTTTCAATTTCACAGACAACACAACACTTGCAAGCCTGTATACAGATATCCAGAATGAACTAAAAGTTTAGCTTACGATACAGCCATAAAACTTCAAACAAGCTTATTAAAGGTCAGAAACAAAAAGGAATGTATGATAACTGACAACGAATACTTCACTTTTTTTAGAGAGGGAATGGGATAGATTGGGAGTTCTATATTCGTCAACGTAACCAAAACTTATCTTATCTGTTAGGTACCGGTAGACGGTTCCAAGAATTAGAGTGACAAAGGGATATGCACAAAAATTCAAGAAATAAAATGCCGCAACAAATCTTTCAACAGATAAAGATAAATATGCACTGTTATTACAATAACACAGTAATTAGAATTTACACGGACTGTTTGTACCCTATATTAGATATTGTAAATTGTTACAGTCGAGCTATTAATAGATCATAGCACTGTTTTAAAGGTAATGCTGTGCTTGACCATCAGAAATCATTTAGCGATTAAAAAAAGATTATATTCGAATGTCGAGTTTGCGGGATTGTACTGTAATTGTAAATAAAATATGAGTACAATTAGTTTCGGGAATTTTCAAAACAACGAAAGAAAAGCCAGAAATTTTCATTCAGAGGAAAAATTTAAAAGAGTAATAACTACCAGTTACCGAATTTTTGAACATCTGAGTACCCTTTTCAACCTCTGGTGGCATTTACAGATGCTTGCGGTTTCCTCTAAATCTACAACTCGCTTCTTTAAACTTCTCTGAAGGTGTCACGATCTGCAAAAATGACTCGTTGTCTTTTAACGCTCATACTTTCACATTACCTAAGATATATATGTCTTATTTTTTCATTCCGTTTTTCTGTTTGCAAGTATCCTTTCACTTTTATTTTTGTAAATTTAAAAAATAATATCTGCTAAAAAAAAGCATAAAAATGTAGTTTATTTCGCTTTGCATAGCAAAATTACAGGAATTTTTTTTACAAAAGTTGAAACATTTACCTCACAAATACTTTTAATTGATTGAAGGCCGGGCAATAGAAGGCTGAAGGCGACTGAAATTTATATTTCTAATCAATTCATTTACATTTAAGTGAAATTAAAGGCTTTCTTGAAGTCCGAAATGGCATTTACGAGTTGTCGAGCGCATATAACTCCTAAACACTGGTAGTTCATTCCGATTCAGTTCCCGGCAAACCAGCTGGAGTTTTCTTCAGTCCCTTATGTGAGCAAGAATACGAGGTAGTTCTCTAAGGAGATCCTCCAAATATTTTAAGGCAGACTGTCTTCCTGTGTTTTATGATGATCAATTAATCTTTTAAGTTAAAATTTCATATACATCTAATACATGTTATTTAAGAAAGTAATTATGTATTTAAGGGATAAAGAGTTAAAAATGGTCTTTTAAAGTGACTCCTTCAAAAGCGGATTAAGAAAAACGTTGTGTTTATTGAGGGTAATAATAAATAACTATTTAGATATTAACTTCAGCAGCTAATGCTTAATATGCTTTAATAAAAATAAGCCATTTGAAATGAATTCCATTCAAATAGTATTCCACTGCTTATTTCTTAATGACTTTCTTCGAATGAATAATTTTAAAATCGTCAAAAAATTAACTCGAATTCCTCATTTAGATGATAACACAGTAAACAGTTCTGTTTTTGAGACGAAACAGTTGCTTACTTTCTATAATCTCAGTGCTTAGCGATATTTTAAAATGATATTTTTCTATTAACTTCAGGATCGATTCCAAATTATTTATTAAAAGATCTTATCAATAATCAGTAAAAATGTAGAGTCATTAGGATTTTTTTTTTTTTTTTTTTTTTTGAAGCAGGCAAGATGAAAAATATGCAACGCTTTCGCCGTTAATCGAATCGCGGACCTCTGGAATACGTGCAGACCACCACACCACGAAGGCATGCCAAGAAGGCGGGAGAAATACCTTATACAAATTCTTTGCACTGGATTTTCTCAATTGAGCGAATACTCATTTAACAAAATATTACATCAAATATCATTACGAAAATATAGATTCATTTTACTGCAATTTTCTGAAACAATTCCAAACAGATTTAATTTCTTACAGTCAGTAGCTGCATTGTAGTACTGAGCAGAATACCTAGTTGTTTTAATAGAATTCATTCAAATACAGTTATTAGTTATTAATCCGATAACGTTTCAGTGATGAAAAGTAATTTAAGATCCTTTCGGCTTCACTGATGTCTAGCCGTCTGGCATTCCTCACCATTACTTTTATTCTGTGTTGTAAAGTGTATGTGCACTAGAAATTCATGCACAATTAATTCTGGGTCGATTGCTTAGAGAAGCAAGTTTTGCTCTTCATTTCCATGTATGTGGAAAAATTTCTTGCTAACGTTCCATACGTGCAGAGGGATTCTTTGCTAACGTGTCAGTTATGTTATGGATATCTACGCAGTACTGCTTAGGTGTACTGTATAGGTGCTTCTTTAGATCTGAAGCCAAGTATCATTTTTCAGTTTAACGAAACATATTCTTCACATCATAAAAAATTATTTTAGTGCAAATATTAATTAGCATGTCCAGTGAGTATCCAGTAAATGCTAATCAAATAAATAATACAGATAGACGCAATTAATTTAACAATTATTTAAAAAAATTAATTCACTTGCGTAGTTTAGTGTTTTTGCAATTCCAGCTAATCTATAACTTAATATAGTTTTAGGGAAAGTTCCAGGGATGAAGTTTAATACACTAGGGCTGGAATTGTTCCTATAAACTGCTGTGACTTTCAATATAAGCTACCAACAAAAATGCATGTAGGTCTTTAATAAAATCTAAATTTATTGAAACCTGAAAACAGTTTGCTAATTTACTGCATATTCTTGTGGATTTTTGTTGAAAACAGCTTTGAAACTATGTAGTTATGTTTAATAAAATATTAATAAGAACATTAGAATGTAATTAAGATTTTATTAAATTCCTTTGGAAATATGCAACAGAAGACTTAAGTTAACATTTAACTAGGTCATGCAATTTCACGGAGAGTATTTTGATATGAAATTCTTCAATACGGACATTTTTATTTATTTTTTTTTATATTTTTGTTGCATATAACCTGCTTTCTCATTAATAAGTAAAACCAACTAATTACTGTGAGAGATTTTTGAAAAATATGTACCTTTGAGGAATAGGAAAAAACTTTATTTAGTTCTGTCAACTAATGCTCGCTACGAGAGTACAATAATCTAGTAAAGACAATTACAGTTCTTCTACGAACTAGTGTAATTTATATACACTGAAGAGCCAAAACATTATGACCACCTACTCAACGCGTTGCTCGACCTTTGGCCTGCAAAACCGCTGCACCTTATCATGGATGACAGAATCTTGACAAATAACTGGCGACAGGTTTTACGAAATATCTAAGCAGCGGTGACCGCAAAGTCAAGATATTCCGACATAGAGGTGTTTGAGCTCTAAGCTGCTTCTCCATTACATCCCAAATGTGCTCTATTACGTTAAGATCCTATGGATTATGTGTCCAGGACACTGATTGGAATTCATTCTTATGCTCCTCGAAACAATTCGAGCCTTGTGGCATGGGACGTTGGCCTATTAGAAGTTTCCATTTTCAGTTGGAAAGACAGACGCCATGCAAGGGTGCGAATGATCTGGACAGTCCACAGCTTTCATCGTCTGTTCTACCACAACTAAGGGTCCCAGAGCTACCCATGAGAATGTCACCCAAAGTATAATACCGCCACCACCAGCCTATGCATGAACTGCTGTACAGGTGGGAGCAAATGTTTGCCTGAAAGACGGTATACCCTGCCATGACCATCGACCTGATGAATGAGGCATCTTGATTCATCCGGCCAGGCAACTGTCTTCCACTTATCCATGGTCCAGTCTAGATATTTTACTGTAAGCGTCGTTGACAATGACGCTTGGTCAACAGAAACACACGAGTGGAGCATCTGCTACATAGTCCCATATCAAAGAGTGTCCGCTGAACTTTGTGTTCCAAAACACTTACACGTGGACCTGAAATGCCTTGGGCTGTCAGCTAAGCCACGGTCTTTTATAGTACCAAGTGGGACAGTCACCCACGTGCTTTTTCTTTGATGACGCGTGGACATAAAACACCTTGGCGTCCATTTATGGTTTCACTTCATTTATCCACTTTGCATAAATACTGACAACGGCAGACCGTGAAAAACCTACTAGCCGTGCAGTTTCGGAAATATTCGTCTCGAATGTTTGGGCCATTAAAATCTACCGTCTATCAAATTCGCTTAGATCAGCAGCTTTTCCCATCACTCATAAAAGTAAGTGCAAAAATGATTCCTTACCTTTTCCAGCAACAGTTAAATACCATTCCCACATAATTACGTGTCCTCCACGTCATCCAGGCGAGTTCATTGAACAATGTGGGGATGGTTATAATGTTTTTGCTTGTTTGTGTATGTAAAATAGTGGATTGAACAGAGCCAGATCAATTTTTCCATTTTGTCATGCAATTTGCGATAAATGGCGATGCTTTAATAAAACTTCAGATCATCTTTCGTAGCCTCATTTCTTCTGTCAGGATCAGCACCATAAAGTATTTGCTTAGCATGTTCATATGTGACTGAAAACTAATTCAAATTCTTTTGGAAATAGATTCTTAGCTTCTTCCTAGTTTCAGGCATGGAGGGGGAGGGGGAATCAGACAATTTAACTGGGAATATTTTTTTCCTGCTAATGATAAAGGATGCTTCTTCTCAATTTCTTAACAATACTGTAAGCTTACAAATAAATTTTTAGCAACTTACCAACAAAGGATATCTTGTAACATTACAAAAATGCTTTAGCTGATTAATCACTCGTGTATAGCTGAAACCAGTGTCAGTTACTTCAATCGCAATGATTGACTATATTGAGTGTATCGAATTCGCATCGACTAGAGTTTTCCTCCGTTAAAGCATCTATGTGCAACGTGAATATGAGCCAGTCTTTCTTACAAATGCCCTCCGCGAAGGCAACACTTTCCTTACGCAGGGTAATTCTTGAGTGATCTGCCATATTCAAATAACTTAGCCTGATTTAACTTAACCTCCATTAAAGCATATTATTCCGTCCACCATGAGTACTGGAGATAAAGCAAGAACTGAGGAACAGAAATTCATTTCCTGTTTTCTACAATTGTCCTCTTCATATGTTAAGAACTGAGTTGGATATGCAACATCTATCATATTTTTGTTAAGATTGATTTTAAACCTTAAAGCTTTTAGTTTATTATTGCTAAATACAAAAAATATATTTATATATGTAAAATTTTACTATACAGTTTTATAGCATTTTACCAACACAAAAATGTGAACAACTTTTTAACAATTCCTTGCTTTGAATACAACATGTAGTGCAAACGTTCGCAAAGTAATGGGAATTTTTGCAGCATTTCTGAGCTGTAGTTCTGTGTGGGATTTCCATTATTGTTCGATAGACAGTTTCCACACTTTTTCTAGATTGTTTAGCTTTTTATTAACACGCAGTCAGAGCAGTCTTTCTTCGTGATGTAATGTTACGCACTAATAGCAATCATTTTCGAAGTTTCGCGCTTTCGCAATATATAGCATATTTGTGGAAAATTTTTAAATAGAAAATGAGAATCTAAGGGATTTTCTCAAGGTAAATGTAGTCTAAAACATAAAACCCAATTCAAAGAAAACGCTGGGGAAGAAGGAAACGCTGGAAAGAAAATTCAAAGAAAACTTCAGAATTGTTCTTTTATCGGGTGAGTTTAGAGAACTATCACTGCTTTTGTGCAAAGCTTAATAGTAAAGAATGAAAAATGTTTTCTCATGAAGCTTTTCTGGCGAAAAGGGATCTATGTCTGATCGCCTTCGAAATACATAGCGTTTTGTTCAAAATCTACGCCAGTCTTATTCTAATTGACAGCAAAAAACATTTTTAATTTTTACTATTGTGCAAGTGACATTTAACTTCTAGAGCTTTTTTCTCTACGATACTAATGATAACGAGTAACTCAAATTATTACAGTTGATTACTATTTGAAATACGTTCTAATTTTTTGAAACTTTCTCAGTCTTAAATTTCTTTACAAATGTAAAGAAGACATATACAACATGACAATTTAATCAGAATGCCTTTAATCAGGATTTAATGGCTCCATCGCTTTCAGAGCAATTTCCTTTAGGTTTATGTTATTTTTCCATACTGATTAATGTAAATGCTTCCTATACGTCAACCGAAGTCTGTCGAACCCCCAATGTCAGCCTGAATGTCCTTTGCGGCATCCTGCAACTCGATTTTTTTTTCGCTGAGATGTAAAAAGGTCACAGGGAGCCAAATCTGCAACTAGGAGGGATGAAAGACCACTGAGAGCTTCGTTTAATTTGCTACCACCATTTAGTTTCTCAAAGCACTTCTGCACCAACAAAAAGGCTGCCTGTCAATTGGGGTTTTAATATGTCGGCTGTTGATCCCACCATGCTTATCTCCATGGTAGTGAATCTTCGACACCACTTCAAAGTCTTCTACGATCATAATGATCATAGTCAGAATGCAGGGATTAATATGAACATAAATGACGGAAGGGATTACTTTTAAGAGAATGCAGACCAGATTTCCTTCAGGTCAGTTTTCTCTTATTCTTTCTTTACTAATTAAGAATGCAAAAAGCGTTTAAAAATAATTTAAGGCGTTTTGAATTGCTACATATATATTGAAAACAATTTTATTATGCTAGCTTTAGCTATTAATATAATGTGTAAATGATAATCTTTAAACATTATGCGTGTAAGCTGTAACATATATGTTCTAGTTACAGATGGGTTTCTTTGATCATTTTGCATTATTTCAAGGTAAAAGATAAGGGGTTTCATATTAGCATGAAGTTATATAAAAAATTTCAAGTAGTTAAAAATTATTGAAGTATCTAAATAGGAAATAAGTTTTTAAAAAATCGATAAAATAGGACGAAAACAAATTTGTTTGGAAAACAAAGCTGTCAAAGCAGAAATTTTGTAATTTGATTTCATTTCATACATTCTTAATGCATATTAAATAGTCTTAACTTTGTACCGGTTTAAACAATCAAAAATAAATAATAACTACATCAATAACTACATTATTCTGTTAAATTATTATACTTCGAAACCTGCATATCTTGAAGCAGTTTATTTAAGGAAGAAATTTCATGTTGACTCAATGGTTAAAACTGACAGCAACCTTTTGAACGATGTTTTCTTTATAATATTTCTTGCTAGTGCTATTATATAAGAGATGAGTTAAAGTTATTTGAATGCTGGTGTAAAATGCTATTTCATCTCTAGAAAGTGATTTGTTATTTTCAAATTGCTTTTTGTTTTTAGTATATAATATTCACAAGTAAAATTATGATGTGTTATTCAAAATTAGGCTCTTTTCAATCTATAAATAATCCTTCCCACATTATGCAACCTTCCAAAAATCTCTCTCTGCTTTTTACCTTGAAACGCTAATGAAAAGTAACTAATAAAAAGGGGAAAACTCTCAAAAAAGAGTGCCATTACATTCATACAGTGTAACCATCCCTATCACTACTTGAAATCCTCCTCTGTTCTGACATTTCTGAAATTTTGCTCAAATGATCTTCATATTTTGGAATAAATTTATACAGATTTTTATTGCAATTCACTTTAAAATTTAATTTAAATTCATTTTCTCTGTGAAGAATTTTAACTTGTCAAACGGATCTGCTTAAATAATGTTATTAACTTAAAATGCACAATTAAATTGCAGTGACTACAGCCAAAGTTTTACAATTAGTATCACATAAAATTTTGTATACATTAAGTGCAAATACAGTTTCATATGAGGCTTAATATAACGTTCTAGTCTACATTTTAGCTTGTTTTCATTATATTTCCTCGTGATATATCTCAAATCTGTTATATTTTCAATTAAATGCCCGTTATTAATATAGATTTGAATTTATTTCAGAGGCTCAGAGCTATGGCGAAGTTAACCAGCTAGGCGGCGTATTCGTCAACGGAAGGCCTTTACCCAATGCAATAAGGCTTCGCATTGTGGAGTTAGCTCAACTCGGAGTACGCCCTTGCGATATATCCCGGCAATTGAGAGTATCCCACGGCTGTGTATCGAAAATTTTAGCTAGATATCATGAAACAGGTTCTATACTACCTGGAGCCATTGGAGGCAGTAAACCGCGTGTCACAACTCCAAAAGTGGTTTCGTACATTAGAGAACTAAAGCAGAAAGACCCGGGCATTTTTGCCTGGGAAATACGAGACAAATTGTTAATGGATGGTATTTGTGACAAATACAACGTGCCAAGTGTCAGCAGCATTAGTAGGATCTTAAGACATAAAATCGCTGTGAATACGACATATGGAGGCTTGGACAAAGATACCGCTCGCCATCTCTATGGAGCTATCTACCCGTACCAGTGCAATGGCAGCCAATCACAGCAGCAGCCATCTCCAGCACACACGTCCCCTGTCCCACTCACGATAACAACCAAAGTAAACGTAACTTCGCCACCTGTACTTACGCCAAGGTCTTGGCCCTCCGCCCATTCAGTCTCAGATTTACTGGGCCACTCTATGGGTTTCCAACCTGCAACACCCATGGCAGTGACGGCAGGAAGCCAGTTTTCTCAGTTTCCAACACCCGATGCAGCAGCAGCAGCTGCTGTTGCGGCACAAAACTATAATTATTATATGTACCATCTGCATGGTCACCATCATCATCAGGCTACCGCAGTTCCCAGTTTTGTTTCCAGTGTTCCTCAACCGCCTCAGAATCTATCGTTGACGTCAGCTACAGGCACCCTTTGACAAAAATATGTTTAAAAGCTGTATAATAATCCAAATGCATAATCAGTAATATGTCTAGTATGCATTATTTCTTTGCTGTAAGTATTAGCCTTAAGTATGCATGCTTTTTTAAATTTTTAAATTTTAGTTTGTATAGTTTTAATAAGTAGACATTTTCAATAAATATGCTTTAATTTAAAGTCAAAAGAATTATTATGTTGCGATACATACTGAATAGTTTGTAAAAGCTAGAATATGTAATGCGAGTCATGGTACATTTCTTTCCTGTCAAAATGAAAGCAGTGTGAAAAGCATACACTGTGTGCAATAATCACTTTTAATGAATAAATAAATCCTATTATTTTAATTGAGGGTCCATTTTCAGTAAAAAAAGTAAATAAATGTAAAAAACGCCTAGGTATATATATATATATATATATATATATATATATATATATATATATATATATATATATATATATTAGAGAATATATTTAATGCTATTATCAGCAAAGCTATAATTAAAATTTTTTGCTATGATTAGCTAAGTTATAATTTCAATATTTGTCAGATCAGATTCCAATCCAAGTCAATATTTATGCTTACAGTGTATTCAGTTTGTAAATAATAATAAACTTTAGACAGAATGCGAAGGAATTCTTTTTAAATCTTGGATTTATACGCTTGCTGAATTAGAATTGTAGCTTGTTACAGAAATAAAATTATCCATAAATTTAACATTTATCTTTCTTATAATATAACCTTTTAAAATGTTAATTTTCAGCAATTATTTAACCTTACATGCAAATATAATTTAATCTTAAACCAAACAAATCTGAAAATCGACTTTAGGAAACAATTTTACTAGTATAGATTTGTATTTTTGTTCAGCTGCTCAAATGCTTAATTAGGTTAAAAATTTAATTTTTTTGTTCGGTAATATATTTGACTTTGTAAAATAATTTATTTAAAAATATTTATTCACAAAAATCTAAGTCAATTTTATTATATGGTTTCAGTAAACATGTGCTCTTATTCAACGATTTACTCTGCATAATATCCAAATTACCGAAATTAATATGATGAATGTAAGAGTAAGGAAAATAAGATCGTAATATTTAGAAGAAACCTATGATTATAAAGAAACATAAATACCATAAAGAAACCCTTTAGATATAGAGATAAAATATCTAAAATTCACAAAAATGAATAAAATTTAAATAAGTCATTTCATAGAAGAATAGTGAAAATAATATGTCTTATATTATGTCTTATATATCGTCCTACGTGTGTATATATACCATATATATATGGAACGTGGAATGCAGCTACTATGACTTATTCCTATTTAAAAATGATGAATTAGGCTTTAACTTTACTAATTGGAAAGCCTCAAAGCGCAGATAACGGCTGCTCTAATTGGTCTCTGATTACCAGAGCCCACTAATGATGCCCGTATCAATGGTTTCTATTCTTTTGCTATATCTTTAATCCGTTAAGTTTTCAATTTCTTTTCGTAGATCTAATCAGTACCCGAGGAAAGAAAGTCTCTTTCAGAAGGATTCTGTAATTAATTTATGATAGCTTAAGACTAACTGTATTTTTCTTTGAGCAGCAATATTCAGAAATTTATTGTAAAAAATCATATGAAAATTTTAAATTTTAACTCACTTAAACAGTGTATTTAAGTGGCTTATGAATGGCGTAAAACGAATGGAAATTTTTCTAAAATAGAATAAATTACTAATCCAGTTTTTCTAAAAATCTTAGGTATATGTTTGTTTATCTAGGTATATGTCACGGGCACAATTGAAGGATTTTCTTTCGTTAAAATATATTTATTATGTTATTATTAAAAGTCACTTATATGACTAAGAAACCGCCTTCACGAAAAAATTAAAACATGTAAATATTATGAATTATTCTATTTTTTGTTTTTAAGTTTTGATTTAAGTTTCAAATGTTTCAGAATTTTTTTCAAAATGATTTCAAGATTCATATGAACTTCTGAGCCTGAAGCAGTCGCTCCAGTTTAATAAATGCATAATATAAGATAGAACTTTCACTCTATGACAGGTGTTATGGCAAGATCATAAAATTTGGATCTTTATACATATATACCGGCAAAGAAAGTTCTAATTAGAAAATCACTGCTTATTTTTCTAAAAAATCTGTTCTGCATCAACATTCATATATTTATGTTAAAAGTTATCATGTAATTAAAACTGTCTTCGTCTGAAAGGCCTATCTCAGTTGATTTATTTCTTAAAGCGGAGCTATGGATATACAATCAAGCATTCAAGATGTGTCTAGTCATATGATCTTACTAAAGCACTTTCTGTTGTATAATGTTATAAAAATAATTAAAATTTCATGACAGACTAACGGATTTGTTAAATTTGAATGCATTTTATTTGTCAATCGTATTTTATATACTGTATGAGTGTTTTGTAAATTTCATGAGTTTTTATAATTGTCATTAGTATTTTGTGTAAACTTTCCAAAGCTAGATGGTCATATTTATCCTTTTTCTTGAAATACTTTCTTACTGTACTATTATGTGAATATTTGGTAGACGTACTTTGTAAAATAGTAGAACTATTGTTTGTACATACATGGAAAAATATGGCTTCTGAATATTAAACTCACTTCTCATCTTCTTGCACAGAAATGATTTTTAAAATTTTATGCTGTTTATAAATTTACAATTTTTTCTATACTAAAGTTTGTAGTTTTGATAGCTTAAAAAATTGAACAAATCATAAAAGTAATAATCTTATGGGTTACTCTTTTTCTAAATCAAATTTTAATCTAATCATATCTTAATTTAATCATATCTTAATTTAATCATATCTTAATTTAATCATATCTTAATCTAATCATATCTTCATATTATTTCAATCTAATCATATTTTAAAACAAAAGTATTAGTTTTTAAAAGGAATCTCCAATAATACTGAAAGCAATTTAAATGCTTCAGAAATTTCATTTACTAATATTTACGTATAAAACTTCGTGTCGGTTTTGAGAAAGTTAATAGTACTTAATATTTTAACTCAAAGCCCTTGTAATTATTCATCCAATGGATTTATGAAGCCAAAATATATATCAGTGTATATATTAGTGCAAGGAGGAAAAAGAATAAAGAATGTAGCATAATAATAATGCAACTATGGAATTATTCTAAATATTTTTCATACTTTTAATACTTTTTATTATAATACTTTCATTTTAATACTTTTTATTATAAATAACTGTTTATATTAGCATTAAAATGAAAGAATATTTATTAGATTATTTTAAATTAAAAAAAAATAGAATGTAGCATAATAATAAAGCAGTTAAGGAATTATTCTAAATATTTTTCACTGCAAATTGTTTAATAATTTTGATTATAAATAATTGTTTATATTAGCTTTAAATTGAAAGAATATTTATTATATTACGTCAAGTTTTATATTTTTATGTTTACAGCTTTAGTTTCTTTGTATCAAAGCGATCAGCGCATTTGGCTAAAAAAAAAGAATTGTTGCATCAGATCTGTACATTCTATGCTTGTTATTGTACCCAATACAACGAAGCTTTACATTCATTACGATAAAAATCAAAATGAATATGCGGATGTAATTCTAATTGTGTAGAATACAGAGCATTTATTTATTTTATGCACTATATTCGTATAAATAAAATTAATTTTTTCATTGATTATGCTGTCGTCTCATGATTTTCGAACATACTTAAAAATGATATTAATCGTATCTAAAAAAAGTCATTTCACTTAACATTTCAGTGTAATGTATTTGCATTCGGTATTCAGAAAAAGGATAGCAATTGAAGAATGATTACGTAAATTTCCTTTTTCATGACAGAAAGAAGGGCTAACAAATCATAAAAGATCTTAATAGTTAGTACACGGCATTAAGCAGTCATTGCATCAAAATCTCAAACAAGAACGGGAAATAAAAGACAGTTTCTAATCTAAGCAGCCATCTCATAGATATCTTAAATAAAACTCGGGCAAACAAAAATCGAGTAATAAAGTATTCTCTTTTTACAATTATTAAATCCATGAAGACTTTTTCGTCTCGTAAACAAGCTAACTTAAAATTAGTCACAATGTTCATAATTATGAAGAATGCTTAAAGAAGTACACATACAGTCTTGAATACTTTACGTACAAAATGTCCTATAATATTTTGTTTTCAAAATCAGTTAAAATATTCATTATGATGTGGGCACAGAAATACGTGTGAACTTTGTATTAGTGAACTTCAAATTAGAAAAAAAAATTGCTACGAAAAACTTTTCGGGGAATAATAGGTCCATGATGAATTGATGAATAGAAATTGAGGAAACAAAAAAAGATCGAAACTCAGAAAAATTACATACAGATCAAAACTCAGCAAAAGTATATGCAGTTCAAAGCAGTAGTATAGTTTAAATAACTCAGTAAAACTTAAGTTTTCGTAGTATTTACTTTCACTAGAAACAATACCAGCATATTGAAGAAAATTGACTATATTTTAGCCCAAATAGAAATGAGTTCTAGATGTCCTAAAGAAACGGATTTCGGTTCAGGCTAACAATTAGTTATTCACATATAATTAATACCACAAAAGCAAAAAGTACTTTTGCCAGTAATCTGAGAAATTCATGCAGAAGTAATTAAAACATTTAAACAAAATTCATGATCATGTTTAATCTTCTTTTAAAGTGAATTAAGCAAATAAAAATTTAATCCTATGTTGTTTCAGGAAGGGAAAAAGGTAAATGTCTTTAAATCTTTTAAAAATATTTTCCCAATACCAGCGTTTCGTAAAGAGAAAAATTTTGTAAATATATACGCTCATATACAAGTCCGTTTATTTGAAATAAAGTATAGTAACAAAAAGATAGAAAAGCGTATTGGCTAAATATCAAAAGACATGTGAAAAAATATACAGTTTCCACTGCATTTTATTTTCAAAAGTTTAACGCGCCCTTTCATGGACTTAACATTTCTTATCATACAAAAAGTACCAAATCTAAGCTGTAATACATTTGAGGCTGATTCATCTAGCTACGTCTGAAATGCTTCGCACACCATAGAATAAGGCAGAAAGGGCACAAAAATGAGTTCAGTTGATTAATGAATTGAATGGACTTGTTTTAAGGTATTTTCTTGATTGAATATTGCTCATTATTTAAGAAAGACTTGTGAATTAGCAGATTTTTATATTTTTAATAGCTTGCTGTATTTCCGAAATTTTAGATGCAACGTTTAATCACTATCAAGTTGATTAGGTCATGAAATGTCCGTAAATTTCTCTAAGATGACTACATTTTAATTATTCTCTGAAGTCTCTAATATCCTATCAGCTTTAAGTTCTTTAGAAGAGATAGCAATAAGACCTCTAAATATAATAATAAAAAAATATAATACATTAGAGTCATTAGGTTATTTTGAAGCAGGAGAGATGAGAAATAAGCAATCCCCTCGCCGGGACTCGAACCACGCACCTCTCGAATACTCGCCGAGTACGCTGACCACTACACCACGAAGGCCTGCTAAGAAGGCGGTAGAAATACCTTCCCAACCAATATGGATTCCGAATGGGCAACTCAACTGAACATGCCATAAAAGACTTAATGGCCACTATCAAACAGAACAAGGATAACAATTTGCACTCACTGGAAATAGCCATTGACATCAAGGGAGCCTTTGACTCCCTTTGGTGGCCAGACGTAATAAATTTGCTGCACAACATGGCGTGCCCAACAGCCATTATTACCATCCTTCGCTCGTACCTTCAAGATCGAAGTGTACAAGTAACATCAGACAGCGGCATTTATGTCAAAAATGTCTTTAGAGGATGCCCACAGGTGTCATGCCTTGGACCAACACTGTGGAATATAGTGGCAAACTCGGCATTTCGTCAGTTTTAGAGCGTAGAATACGCTCGAATCATAGCCTATGCGGACGATTTTATGCTAGTTGTAGCAGGAAGGAGTAACCTCGAAATGAGATCTCAATACTGTCTTGATCTGTTCTCTCAATGGGCCAGAGCACATAAGCTTCAGATTTCGGCAGAGAAAACTAAAGCTTTGCTCATAGGACGCAGCAGGCAGCTAAGACGCAACCCAAGCATTAAACTCCATGGGATACCGGTAAAATGTTTCCCCCAATTGAAATATCTTGGGCTATTACTCGACAACAGACTTTCTTGGATGCCACATGTCAGGAATCTTAAGACTCGAATTAGCATCCTAAGCAACAACATGAGACGCATGACTTCACATAAATGGGGTATCTCATCTAAGCTACTAAAATTTTGGCATAGAACCATTACAGAAAGATTAATAACTTATGGAGCAGCAATCTGGGGTGGCGAACTTACCTCTCATATGAAAAGATCCCTGCTCTCTATTCAGAGACAGCAGCTACTTCAAGTATGCAGGTCCTACCGTACCACGTCAACACTAGCCCTACAACAACTAGCAGGAATTCCTCCCCTAGATTTGATAGTAGAAAGGGAGGCAGCTATCGTAAGGGTTACCAGACTGGGTCAAACTTCAACACTCTGGGGTCATAGTTATCACCACTCGGACTACGAGGAGCAAAACAACTGCAATAACTTTCATCCAGCAGCTTTTAATCTCTCTGACGGTATCAGTATAAACGACCAACCAATTCAGAGGTACAGTAATAACCTTTTCACAGATGGCTCCAAAACTGAGAACGGCACGGGCAGCGCCTTCTGTAGACTAGAAAATGGAGTTGTAACATTCGAGTGGAAAAGGAAATTAGGCTTGAACAACTCGGTATACCAAGCAGAGCTTCTAGCTATCAGTGCTGCAATTAGATATGCGAACACATGTCAACAGGAGAAATTCTCCATACTCAGCGATTCTGCATCAAGTCTAACGGCTATCGCAAGTCAAAACAGCCGTAGTCCGTTGGTATACAGAATTCAGGAACAGCTTCTGACAATGCCTATTTCGCAAAGACCCACTTTAAAATGGGTTCCCGCTCACACAGGGATTCAAGGCAATGAAGCCGCTGACCTACTGGCCAAGCAGGCAGCCAACTGTACGGATATATTAGAAAGACCAACTAAACTTCCTTGGTCTCATATTAAGCGAACAACTTTGACAAGTCTGCTACAAAATTGGCAAAGTAGATGGGCAGAGGCAGAGGTAGGACGAAGGACATTTCGCTTACTGCCAAAAGTTAACATGGAAATAAAGACCCACTGTGCTAGCCTAACACAGTTCTTGACAGGTCATGGACCATTCCCAGTATACCTGAACAGATTCAGACTTAGGGATACTCCTTTCTGCGAATGCGGAGAGGAAGGCGACACGGACCATTATTACTTCCATTGTGTACATACAAGAACCTGGCACTTGAAGAAACCAGCGGACTGTGCCTGGGCAATGTGGACGACTAACACACTCAAAAACAGAATAGCCCTTGATAAAATAGAGAAAATCTCAGAACACTGCCTAAGCAGAAACAACCGTGGATAATATTATAATGTTTCAAAAGTTCAGAACTTAAAGCAGATAACCAGAATAACGCTTAATGCCTTGCAGTTAACAATATGTAAAAACTGTTATTAGTTTATAATATTCAACCTTGTTACTCTGGAGTCTTCCCCGCCGTGATGGTATATAATTCCGTTTGGTTCATGTCCGTGGTCGGAAGCCATCATAGCGGTGCACTCACTCACTCACCTTATAACATAAAAATAGAAAATAATATATATAATAGTGGAAAATAATTAATAATAAAAAATAAAATATACACATTGAAAATCCTCAGCTTTTAATAATCACAGGAATGTAGCATTCAAAAGAGATATAAAGGGAATAGCTCAATGCGAGCATGTATAGCGCTAATATTCAAATTGTAAGTATCTTTGATGCGGATGATGCTTCAATTCAAATTGCACAGAATTTTTCTCCAAAAAGAAAATTGAAGGAAATCTTAAGTACGTCAAATTCAATTTCAGGACCCTAATTTCAACTATTAAATCCATACAAGAGCAAACTATAAAACTTGTCTATGAAATAAAATGCATTTTAAATTAGGCGACGTTTTAAAAAAGGCCAAAGGGAAAGTTTTATAAAATTCTGCATTCTCTAAATTCAGCACTATTGTGGTTAAAAACTTTGGCTTAGAAAACTATGCAGAATTATCCCTCATCTTGACAGAGAACCGTTGACTCTTTTGAAACTGAAAAAGCATTAACTATAAGTGAGGCAATTTTTCTCAAGTATGCTCCAATAACCGCCGTAGATGTCGAGAAAAGCTTCTTACGATATAAAAACATGTATACTGACAACAGATCTATCACTTTCGAAAACATCAAGAAGCACTTAATAATGCAGTGCAATTGTAATACGTTTGTGTAAAGTTAAAAATTCGAAAAAAAAAATAAAATTCAAATGACAGATATGTGTAATTGTTTAATTTTAAGCCATTTGGCAACTGCGTTTTTTTTTTAATTATTATTATTTTGGAGGGACCTCTTTTTTATTTTTAAGGGCATTTTCAGTGAATTTTTATGTCACCAAAATCCGGGGGCTTCATATTAGATTATGATTTTCAAGTAATAAAATTGCAAGAGAATATTAATAACGTACTTTTAGCGTCTAAAAACTTATAATACTATATTTATAATACTATAATAACTAATATTAACTTACTGTATGAAAATTCTTTCGGCATAGCATGTGCAATGTTACACATTTCTCAATCGCAAAAGAATATCATTGACTGCCATTTAAGGGTTGATGTCGACTTCGAATTATTCTAATTTATTTATTAACCGACTCCTGTAGCCAAACTTAAAGTCAAAAACCGCAAATCAATTTTTTTCACACGGAAATCAAACCTTTCGTGTTGTATTTTTTATTTATTTATTTATTTTTGTGAATGCAAAATATTCCTAAATACAATAGGAAAAAATAATATAGGGATCAGAGGGACGTATAAAGATATAGATTTCATATTTAAATTTAGAAATACTAAGACATGAATATTTGTCTCATTTAAAACATTTCTGTAATTGGAAATATACATCTACGACCAACAGTTACGAAAATGAAGGCCGGGTAAGGACTTTTGTGGACTCGGTATATATGGCGAGGTATCCATTTACCGATGCTTTTAGCAAATGCAGCTTTTAACGGGATGGCTGCGTGGATATTGTCTTGGATTTCCCCATGTGTAACGTGATACGAGCTAGTTTCCCTTAAAACATTTTCCACCAAAGCATCTCTTAGGCAGATAACCCTCGCTTGTTTTGCCATAATCAAACAAAACATACACTAAAATGAATTGGAAGTCTATTGAAAAAGCTGGATGATGACACAGCTGGATGGTGTGGTTAAGACACCTTAATAAATGATGGGATAACCGCAATCAGAACACCCTCTTTTATATCTACCGGCGTTTTCGGATGATTCTCGTTGCCATACAATTAAAAAAATTTTGGAAAATTTCTTAGAAATCGGCATTATATTCCAGTAATAATATAGAATGAAATCATGAAGTATTGCAGCATAAAAGCTCTTCATCGATACGTGTCTAAATACCTGGAGAATATTCTATCATAATTACTGTAATTAAGTACCAACACTAAAAACCAACACTAAAACCTGTTAAAGTAATGCACGAAGTGTAATTTCAAGAAGTCATGTCATAACAACAATTTAATACAGACGGTCCTCAAGTTACGGTGTTTCAATTTCAAGATTTTCCCATTTAATGATATCATTCAGTAGAAATGCTATTTTGAATTTAATCTTTCTGCGTATTAGCAATGCGATGTATACAATCTATGAGGTAAAATCGCTGAAAGCTAGCCACACGATGTTATTTTTTCTTCATGAAAAATACGTCATGGAAAGAAAAAAAAATCGTATAGTCTAAATATATCATTTTTCTTAAGACAATTAATGCTGTTAAATACTTAGCAAGCGCCGATGCTTGACTACCCTCTATGTGCAATACAGCTACTATTCTCGAGATTTAGCCCTTTCGCGCTGACTGTCACGTATACGTGCCAGCAAGAAACGTACTCATTTCTCCGGCCGACACGCTGAAGTGCCAGAGCATCTTCTCGTTCACACATTTGTACCAGTGTCTTGGAACGTTTTAAAAACTATAACTTTGGGCCCAAGATGGCATTGTATGTCCATATGGTTGCAGATACATGTCGATTTTACTTTCTACTCAAAATGAGAGTAGCATGACTCACATACACTGACGGGGCTTTTGATTATATAAACATAATGGGAAAGGAATGTTTCCGAATGGCATACTTTATGACGGCTTTAAGCTATCATCTATGTTAAATTAGTGTTTAAATATATTTTCCCTTTACTTTACATGAAAATACATAAAATAATTGCTCGTTTTGAGAAATAATTTTCGGAAGCGCTATTCAAATTATTCCAAAGTTTTAATTGATAAAATACATTAATAAACTTATTAATAAAAAAATACAAAAATGTCAGTTTACAAAAAGTAAAATCCTTCACATGAACTGGAAAATAGACATTCGGTGAGCTCAGTCTCTGACAAAATGTCCATATGAGAATCACTACAAATACCACTTTCTAACTCTTTAGGAAATGAATCATCACTCTCATTCATATTACTAATTGGCACATTTATCACTCGTTTGATAAAAAAACGCTTGCTCCCCATAATAAACTGAAGTCGTATAAGATACATAAGTAAACTGAATGCTTTCCGAAAAAAAAGCTATGCAAAACGTAATAGAACCTCACATACTAACCCTAAAAGACTTTACATTAGTAGCAAAAAAAGAATACAAAAATGATTCGAAGGGGTATAGAAACGCGAATGTTTATATCACGAGAAAACGCTCTGGCATGCCAGCGTGCCGGCCGGGAACCGAGTGTGTTTCTTACTTTTTTATGGATTTTGGGTTAATAGCAAAAAACCCTGCGGTCCTGGACAGACACTCCCGAAAGATATTGCCGGCTTCAACGTTAAGCACGCGCTTCCCGTCGCGAAAGGGTTAACAGATAGAACAAAAACTAATGATCTCGCTACTAAAGCATCTCTACTGCTCCTCGATTAATTAAATTTCAATATTTAAATATATTTTTAGTTTCAGTGAGTTCACCGTTGTTTTTTATAAAACTCAACGGTGAGTTACTGCCGCTAATTTTCCGAAAACAATATGAATTGGAGAAAAGCTTGTGATAATTATATTAACTTCTTAACAGTTAAATTTACATTTTTGAAATTTCTTATTCTTCTGGTTTCCGTTGCAATAATTCTTTCAGTTCAGAAGTTTTATGCAAAGCTCAATTACGTGAGAGTAAGTTTAACTACAGCGATTGCTAAGTGCTATTTACGCTGAAGTTTAGTGGGATTTGTTTCTGTTTGTGAAAATGCTAGTTGCGTTTTGCAAATTGTGCCTGTGATTTCAGCAGCATTTTTCATTTAAATGAAAATTTAACTTAGGAAGCTATAACATTTTTAAGTATCTAGTGATTAACAGAAGAAACTACTAGCGGTTTAGGCCAGTTGTGAAACTATTTAAGTATCTAGTGATTAACAGAAGAAACTACTAGCGGTTTAGGCCAGTTGTGAAACTATTTAAGTATCTAGAGATTAACAGAAGAAACTACTAGCGGTTTAGGCCAGTTGTGAAACTATTTGCAAACAATCCTTATTTCAAATTCAGTGTTGCAGAGCATTTTAAGCTGGACCACAAACTGTGGCACAAATAAGTTTTTCATTATTTTTATTTAGATATGTTTTAAGTTCCCTGTTCCTCTGCTGCAATAATTCGCTGTAAGATTTTGTAGCCTATGACAGTGGTTTCAAACTGGCGGTACCTGAAGGAATTTTACATGGAATTATAAATTTCAAATATATATTTGTTATACATGCAGTACTTATAGGCTTACAGACATAAAGAGAGGGACCCATCTTATGCGCGCAACTATCATTGAAGGAAAAATAGATGAAATAAATAGGTCAGAGCTTTGTTCGTGTCACTGTGTGCTCGTAATACCGGGCCACGTGACTGTGGTTTAACATTTCTTGTTGACTTAACTAACCATCTAAATACTCTCAATAAAGAGCTGCAAGGAAAACTTATTGACATACATTACCTGTAATGAAGTTGCAGGGTTCTACTGCACCTAGAATCTTGTGTCAAAGTCCTGCAGATCCTACTAGACTGCAAGGGAGTTATCGCTTAATCTGAAACAAATCACAAAGTCGTGAGAAGGTTAAAATAAGCTTTTCTCAAACTCTTAAATTAACAGAAAGGCACAGCTTGTGAGGCAGATGAACCTCCGCGACTTGCGAGTGTTTAAATAAACAGAAATTTAAATTTCAAATATAGATAACGTAGTCAGAGACTATACATAAAAAAGATTACTTAGCTGATGGCTCAGATATTTAAAGGCGCGTATGTTAAAACTTCGACTAGCAAGACCCTAAAGCCGTAGTACAACTTACGTAGAGCTGGCGATGGTAAATAACAGTAAGATGCGGCAGCTAGAAGTTCTAATCTAAACATTCGAAACCCTCATAATAAATACACAAAACAACTGGTGAGGACCACGGAAAAGAGATACAGTAAAGGTTCAGGTCATAATAAATACAGAAGATACAATAAAGGTTCAGGTCATAATAAATACAGAAGATATAATAAAGGTTCAGGTTATAATAAATACAGAAGATACAGTAAAGATTCAGGTCATAATAAATGGTTAGTTAAGCTTATAAAGCTCTTAAAATGAAACTGCAATTATGAGAAACATACTTGGAATATATAGTGTCATTTCTTGCATCTTAAATATTACTCTATCATTTTAAAATGACAGTATTACGAAAAGAAATTGAAGAATGATTTAAAGATTTTAATCATTTGGAATTCGATTTTATATTATTGTCATCACCATTAAAAATGAGAGTGAAGAATTCACCATAAATCTGCAAATAAAGCTGATTAATTCACAGGCCGCTATAAACTTTATTCAAAGATTTGAAGGTACAGATTTAATGAACTTTTTTTTTTCATTTGCCAAAAGATAAATATTATCAGTTTTGTAATAAGAATAATCACTTTGTTTACGAATACATTTGTATGTGAGCAGCTGCTTTTCGCAGTTGAAAATTAATAAATCTACGAAAAGAGCCCGATTGAACGATGATCATCAAGACGAAGATAATTTCTAGTCATATTTCTCGCCAGCTAAAGTCTTTATTAGAATCAAAACACCCCCAAGAGTCAAGTTGTAATAAGAATTTTTTTTAAAAAAAAATTATAATTATTTACATACAAACAGGTGTACTCTTTCTATAGTAATCGAAGAAAATTTTAATGAATAAAAGAAAGAATTGTAAGTTCACAGAGTTTGGTATTCTTTGATAGCGTAAAATAATTGCAAACTCCTAACACCCTTGGAGCGAATTATCGCTGCAACTGAAGATAACGATAAAGACTTGAGAAGCTTACAAAATATCCTTTTTATTAAATCAGAACTTTGAACATAAAATACACGTCTCATGCTTGACAAGATTAGCCAACCTCTTGGGGCGACGTAACTTAAAATAACACTATATTTCAAATTTAAAACTATGTCTAGGAGCCAAAGCTACACAATTGTTTAACGCGAAGTTGGCTCAAAACTTCTCACTGGCGTAACACTTTAAAATGACGACAGCCGTAAGGCAAAGCCGAATAATATAATTTTATTTGAGCTAGTAGAAACCTAACAACGTGGCCTCGACAGGCAGAACCACGCTCTGTTTCACAGTCCGAAAACCTCACCTTAAATATTCTTAAACCTGATTTGCATTCTAGCAGGGAAACGGAAAGGAGAACTGACTATCAAGACCTAACTCATAACAGTTTTTTATATTAACGTAACGTAACTTTACAAGTTAGAATTATTTGAAATAAATGCAGTTTGAAAATTATTATTTAGCAGTCAATACATTTAAATTCCGAAGTTTAACCAGCAGAATTTTCTTGCAACCTTTAAATTTCAAAAAAGAAATAAATATAAATTGGATTTTTTTTTTCTTTTTGTCAATATTACTATAATTTTTGTTTTGATAAAGATTTGTTAAGAAAAATTTAAAATTACCTATTTTTTTTTATTTTGTTAAAAAATATTTCCATTTTGTTAAAAACAAATTCCTGTCCGTCACTTGCTTTCAAATCCTGCATTCGGCCCACATGAAGTTCGAGGCTACTGGTCTACGCCACAGTGCAGGTCAAGCTTCCAATTACAGAATTTAAGATTTTATCCCAATTTTTATGTTAACTGTATTACTTTTCGGTAGAACGTTCGATTTTCTCAGCTATTATTAATTCGAAATAAGATTTATCTCGCACGTTATCTACTTTCACTAGATTTCCAAGCTAAAGGGCATGAAACAGAACGCTAGGATATACACTTTCACATTCCATTCGTATCCTATTTAGAAGTTATTGTATTGTATTCTTACTTTGGTAATAACCCGGCTTGACACAATAAAACCGAAATTAAACCTATCAACTAGAGAATCTAAAATTACAGCTACAATGTTTTATGGCAGTTTTATTTCTTATCACAGCCATAACCGACTTTTTTAGCCAATGCTTAATTGCATAAAGAATTATCTGGCACATTATCTACTTTCATTGTATTTCCAATCAAACGCATATGAACGTCAGCATAAAAGCTTTTACATTCCATTGCCACCCTTTCAGAGCATTTCAACGTCTTCAATTCGTCACGTGTGATATTCGGGCTTTTTAAAGCTCGTAATTTGTTAACATTTGGGAAGTAATGGGAAGATATCTGTCAACCACATCATCAGTATCTGTCATCTAGCAAGCTTGCGGCACCCTCACATCTATCATCAATCCAATAATATTTTTTAACGCTCATCAAAACTGTTCAGAGCGAGTATTTTTCGGAATAAAAGAATGAAGGTGTTCTGCTTACTTCAGTCAGATTCCCAAATGAAGTATCCGGCGTCCTTCTTTGGAAGCACACAGTAGCTTTTATGTCTGAGTTCTGTGGAATCACTATAAAGGTCACCGCGTCACTACCGCCGCAGGAAAGGCTTTTTATTTTATTTCCATTCAATGACAGTTTTCAAAAGTTTGTTTCACGAGGCGAGCTTCCTCAAATACTGCTTTCTTCTGAAATGAGTCACATAGGTTATTTGAATCCAAAATCCAAGCAAAGTGACGCTTAGACACTAATATTATTGAATGACGAGTCCAAACGCTGATTTCTGAAAGAAAATGTTAAGAGTGGTTAATTGTTTCAAGATGCAGATTAATGCACTCAGACAGAATAAATCTGTGTTATGATTTACCAGCACTGAATTCATAAACTCTCAATAAAATTACACTGCTAATTTTTAAATTGGTTTTGGAAGTATTAAGAAATCAGAGCTCAGTGAATTTGACTGCCAAAACGTATCAACTGATAGATGGAAGGAGAAAATGAGATATTATTATTAGAATTCATTATTGAATTGGTTGCCTCTGTATGCAAAATAAAACTGATTACTCGTATTCAGCTGTAAAAAGTAAAATTTTGACGAAAGTTGACTTATTCTGAACAAAAATTATCACAAATTACATAAAAATATATGCAAAATGGGCTTATTTGACAGAGACAGTTTTTTTTTTTTTTTTTTTTTTTAAGTCCAAAAGGCCAACTTGCCCAGATGGGCTATTAATTTCGTTTTGGCATTTTGCGCTGATTCACTAATAAACTTATTAATTATTAACAATATTCACTGTAAATATATATGCAATTTATATATATATATATATATTAAGTTGTTGCCACCAAATATTAGAGCCCTATATTGTATTTAAAGAAATTAAATAATGTAAAATCTGCATAAATGCATGTATATTTCTCACATTGTTATAAAACAACGGTACCTAGAGCCATCAAATTTTGAATAACGTAAGTCTACACCCGAATATGGGCATCTGGAAGGCCAAATTTGGAATTTATTTTATTATCTATTTCATATTTTCTAAAGCATTTATGAATTTTGATTAAGAAACTCAATGATTTCAAAACGGGCAATGACAGCACTGTACAGAAAAAAAAATTGTCTCCAACGCGCGAGACTGTGTATCGGAAATTCTAAAGATATGCTCTTTTAACTATTTTACGATATGCTGCCCAGACAGTGTAGTGGTTAGGGGAGCCGACTACGATACCAAAGGGCACAGGTTCAAATCCCGGAACAGGCATGGTTGTTAGGAGGCAAAGGTGGCCCACCTATTAGGTGCTTCCATAATAATGTGATTACCATTTCTGGCCCTAGTGATGGCCAAGCCGAAGTCGGCTGAGAGCTCGCTATTGGCAATATATATATTACATAGATATATATTTTGTGATATTGCTGTGTGTAACTGAATTTTACGGTTTAAGTGCGGAGAACATGACATTTAATAAATAAAGGTAAAACATAAAACGCTCCTTTGGGCGTAATATAAAATCTGAAACCTTTCAGATTTCTTCTTTTTTTTTTTTTTTTTTTTTTTTTTTTTAAATCTGTAGTTTGGGCATAAGATGAATAAAAATTCGCCGGAAATCATGATCATAAATCTTTTAGCATTTCTATCACCGATAGAGTTGACTAGAGTGCACATCACGGGGCAATGGGTATTGCTTTTCCAAGAGAAGGAAAACGTAACACACAAATAGCCAAGTCTTACGGGGCAGCAGAAACTGCGCCCTCAGTTTTGGACTGAAAGTTAGTCTCTGTTAGCCAACATGCGGTTTGTCGAAACGCTAAATAAATATTAAAACATTTATGTGCAATTACAAAGAGAAAGAGAGAGAACGAAAAAAAACTTAGGCTTTCAAGATGTGATATCACAAGCAATTCCTTAGTTCTGTATCACAAATATCACCAGCGATTTTGCATCAAAGGTCTAAGAAATAAAGTAAAAAATTACTAATCTGAATATTGTTAACTACTTTTCAATAAGAATCCCTTTCATACTATACTCAGTCTCTAGATACGAGATTTATCCTATCCATATGGTGCTTGACTTTGATTCCATTTGATTTGCATGCATATATAACATAGCAACATCATCTGAATCCAATAAAAATCAAATGCACGATGACTTCCAGAGAGTAGTTTTATACAATGCAAACCCTTTTATTTATAAGATATGCCTAAAAGGCAGAATCGCCCGTGGAGTCATTGAGTGATGCATGGGATCCTCACGTTACAACAGTACTGCGTCTATCTGCCCAGTGACACTAGATCTTCATGGCCAGTTTTACTAAGGATACAAGGTATTTCTTCCGCCTTCTTGGCATGCCTTCGTGGTGTGGTGGTGTGCACGCTGGGCGCGTATTCCAGAAGTCCGTGGTTCGATTCCCGGCAAAGGCGTTACATATTTTTCATCTTGCCTGCTTCCAAAAAATTACCTAATGTCTCTACAAGGATTTCCGGTGATATGTATGGTAATCTCTAAGTCTCAATAAGTCTTAAATTTAAGTATTATTTAAGGTATTTTCAGATAAAATCCCTGTAAATGGGTTGATTGCATGGGAATTTTCATTCCACATTTCACATAAATTGTTTATGATTTGGTTGCCAAATTCTCTCGAATGGGCTCCAAAAGTTAAGAAAATATCGAGAAGGTGATATGTTATTTCATCAGTTCTTTTACTATGCAGACATCGGAGTTGGACGAATTTTGTAAAATGATACACTAAAAAGAAATTTCATATCACGATCAAGATTGGACATATTATTAGACTACATATCTATTAGGTCCGCATTGAGAATTCATTTCGCTATGCACAACTGGTTTGATTAAAATCCTCTTTTTCACAATTTTTTTGTTTTTTCTGACATGGTTCACATAGTCTCAAATTTTACGTGACGATAGTTTCTACTATTATATTCTTGTATTTGCGATTTCCTTAATCATACGTGTTCTTCCACTATGGCCAACTGCGATGTGAGCGTTGTGTATGACATTGAGGATTTCATCAATTGTAATTCAATACAGGATTTCTGCTTTTTCTGCAGATAGTGGTGCTATAAGTTTGTCTTCTCCTCCAATATTTAGAATATCATAGCTTTTCATTCTTCTGTAATAAATTGTTTCTGCTTCACACATTTTGCTTCTTTCACTTCATTTATTAAAGAAGTGTATTTCACATTTGTTAAATAAAAGGTGTTATCGAGCTTAATTTTTACAGATTTAAACGAAATGTCGTAATTTGTTTTCCGCATAACATCACTCATTTCCTTTTAGGAAAATAAAAAACCCAAAATATGTTGAAATGGAAACAAACTGCTTCTATTTTAGATCGTAGCCGCTTGCACTTGTTTGAATTCGCTCGAAGGTAGAGTACAGATGGCGCAAATAATAATTAAAAAGGAGCAGGAACAGAAAAGTCTCGCAACGGAATTTGCGTGCGCGTGTTAATTCAGAGTCCATTTAAATCCCTCGTTTCGGGCTTTTATGGCGTTGGTAATTCCAAGGTTTTACTGCAAAGGCTTGGTAAAACCTAGGACTTACCAGACTTCGGGCTTTTACAGTAACATATATATTAAGAAAACCACGAAATCACACATGGAGCCAACCCGTTCATCATATTTCAATCCGACCCGAATGACCAGAATTCTGTGTATAAGAACATTATTCTTGTGACAAATAGTTATAGAACTCATATAGACACCTTCATTAAATATTTAATCAAATGAAGACTTTTCATTAATTTTAGCAATTCATTGACCTTGAATAGGTTCTCAGTTCGGTATTTGCCGTGCAACTTTCAGTATTAACCCTTTGCGGCACAGTGTGTCCGGTCTGGACACACATAAAAATTTCCTTCTGTACGCACAGAAAAATTGAATGAAAAAGGATTTATAGGTTACTATAGGTTACTCTGAACCTTCTTTATTTATAGTAGATGACAGCTCAACACAAACCGGTCCATATATTTTAGCCATGTTTAGTTTTTTAAGACCCTCATTTTTCAAAGAAATCTTCTAGATTTATTTTAGGGTATAAAAGGAATTGTTTGAAAAGAAATTTCTATGTTATTTTTTGGCTTTATGCTAATGTCCTTAGTCTATCTTACTTTAAATTTTTACTTTGAAATCTTGCCTAAAATCAAACGGCGAACCTTAGGTGCTCCCAGACCGGGCTCACCGATAATCTAGGACAACTTAGAGTCTGTATTATTTGTTTCTCTGCATCTCATCGGTCAGTTCATTGACAACACTGCTCGTTTCAGCACTCTTTCCGAAGCTCTATTCAATCAGTGTGCCCAGTCTGGGCACACCCACAGAATTAAAAGATAAGTGCTATCTTCACAAAATTTTACTTGTGTACTCCTCTAGGCCTAATTAGACTGCCTACCTTTTTTTTTTTTTTTTTTAAATAAAAACTCCAACTTTAAAAGGTAGCGTGCCGGAAAGGGTTAATAAGAATATATTAAGTTCAAAGTTCATCTTCAGTATGCGAAATATTTTCAGTCTATTTTAGAATAAAAAACTAAATAATTTATTTGATTATAATACAACGCTCTGCATCTGGCAGGACTGTCTGCTTGTTTTGAACATGGATGTATGTGCTATTTTGTGTATGTGGTGTATGTGTGGAGGGGGGGAGAAAGACGATCAACAACAATTTTCTAAGAAGTTCATCACCATATAAGGCCCTGAAATGTTAAAATCAGCAACTCAAGAAGTAAATTTCTTAACTTCACACCAGTTACAACATGAAGGCATGCATCAGTGAAGAAGGATGTGTTATTTGACTATGGCAAAGCACACGAGGATTATATGCCAAAGGTGGATGACTTCGTAGAGGACTTTATAAGGAAAACTAGCTCGTATTCACGTTACATATAAAGAAAAGCACGAAAAACAACCATCTGGTCAGGCCATTCCGCCTGGGCTTGAACCCAGATCGAATTACCAATATTGAGCAGTCTTAACCACTCGGCCACTGGTTTAGCGCGCAATGAGGAAATAAGAAATTCTTTATAACAGTTCTTTCATTAAGTAATTGACTTATCAGAGAATTTGAGTTTCAGTAAATACAAAATATTTAATTCTCAGAATATTAATTCTTTATCTCAACAACGTACACATGGGCATGCATTAATCTAAAAAATCATCGGTTTGCTTTTATTAATTTCTAATGCGATGAGTCGGTTTCGTTCCCTTTTTATTTTTTATTTAGTTAATCTCGAATAGTGTAGAATGAGATCCGATTTTATATCTTAATGCATAATTAACATTGCCAGAAAAATTCGCTGCAGCCGTGCAAAATAACTCTTAAATCTGAATAATCACCATTTCTATCATTAAAAGCATTTATACAGTATAAATACTACCTACGACTACAATGTCCAAGCCTAGGGCCCCCAGGTTTAAGAGATTCCTCACATTGTCCTATAACTCCTTCATAGCTTTGAAGATCCTGAAAGCACTGAAGATCCTGAAAGGGCGCTGATCCTACGGCTCCATATTATTTTAATCGGATCCTGACTATAGCTTGATATTTACTTATCAGTAATAACTGCTCATGGTCAGGTAACAAAAGGCCATAAATAAGTTGTAAGAAATTTCCTCTTTCTTTGCCACGTGCTTTCGTGGAAGCACGCCCGGCTGCCGCCCAACCGAAATAGTGGTTAGTGACCCTGAATGCCATACCGAAGGTTCCGGGTTCGAATCCTGGAGAAGGCATGAATGTTTGTAAATGCATAATATCTGTACGGCATGGGGGGCACTCTAAATATGCGGCGAGCGGAAAGTCCTCCCGAGAGGTTCATTGCAGGGGAAGAAGGGTGGGAGACTCGGTGGACGGTGCTTGGACACCAGGGTACCTAGGTTTAGTGCCTCTCCCCTACTAGAACCGGTTGAGAATTACGAAAAACGTTACTTCATTAACTAGCCAAACGGAATATAGCAGTAATTAAGTAAGGAATTTTTCGGTGAGAAAAAGCCGTTGAACTGGGGAAGTTGATAAACAAGTAAGTACAACCCACTTGGTATTGGTAGTAGAATATATTATATAATATACATACAAATCAAAAAAATGTATAGAGCAGATAACAGGTACAAAAACATAAAAATATACATAGCATACAAGCAGAGCATAACCTACATGCATATATAAAAATAGAATAATTCAATGAGAAATTGGAGATTCAAAATGGCCATAAGCCGTTTTTTCGCTGTTATTTTCACAATTTAAGAGGAACTAAAAATGTCTTCAAAAATTGAGAATTAAACGAACAATTTGCAAATAGAGTTTTCAACAGCCTGCAGTTCTGACAGATGTTCGGCTACTTTCTCGATTAAGGTGAATATAGAAAAGCCGTTACATAAGTTTTTTTTAATCTCATTAACAAATTTCATAATATCTTTAAAGGCATCGGACAACATACCAAATATAGGTTCAGCAGTTTGACTTTTGATACTAGCATTGTTGTTTACAAAAAAACTATTTAAAATTATTTAAGAGGAGTGAGAAACCCTCGGACCTGCCCCCCCCCGGGATGCTCTCCATCAAAATTGGGGGAAAGGACGAGAGCAAAGTTTTATTGTCACCTGCATGGTGCTTAACGACGGGCGCAATCTTGCATTCCTTGCCACGATGAATTTCATGAGCCTTTTTCTGATGTTACTGTCAGACAAGTGAGATACACAACAACAACACATCCGGCTAGTAATAAGGCTCAGAATTCAACTCCCGGTGAAGACATTGCTGATTTTCCGTGTTTCCCGCTTTGGTAAAAGTTAATGATTCTACAAAATAAACAATATATGCTTCAAAAAACCAACATTTACATTTATGCGTTACATGTATGCGAGAGCAAATATAGCTGCATTATTATTATATAGCTTGCATTAGCAAATTTATGGCTGCATATGGCTGAGCGGATGGCTGATCAACTGTTTCGGCGATTTCGACACAGGGTTTAAAATTGTCTCCCCGCAGTATTCTTAATTGAAAAGGGCGGAAGTCCAAAATATAGATAAATAGATCACTTTCGCATGTAACACCATTATCATTGCATGAGTGTAAAACTCCATGTCAGATTTTGGAAACATTGAAACGCCATTTTTTTTCATAGCCACTTAGCGGTAACCAAATCCTTGTTTTCATCTTCTTCTTCAACAACGTTTGCTAGCCCAGCATACCGAAAACAATTACAGATGGTTGATTCTTTCGCCAAGACTTCAAAGAATTAAAGCCAAGACTTCAAGGTGCTTTCTTAACGAATGGAATGTGGATCCAGACATCTTAAATATGTATGATATTAAGAGTTAGTGATTTTTGCATTAAAACTTTCAGAAATTCTGAATTCTGGAAAAATATGTATTTCAATCAAAGATATACATGCAGTTTGTCTTATCCGATTTTCATACCCCTGGAGGTTCGCTATATCAGTATAAAATAAGATTTTATATGAAAAGGAAACTCGACGGTCCAAAAGGTTCGTTTATTATGTCAAGGGTTCGCTTGACATAATAAACGAACCTTTAAGGTCTTAAATATGCAACAGGGTGCAGTTGCATATTTAAGACCTTAAACGTCTTTTTGATAAATACTTTGAACATGAAGCATACCATTTGACAAAATGCCGCATATAAAATCTGAAAGCAGCAGATCATTGCCCTCCCCAAGGGCCTAGAAAATATTGGATGAATATTGAGTCGGAAGAACATAAGGATGATTTCATTACTTATACCTTTATCAAATGTATACTACAGCTAATAATTAAATTCGTCATCTCTGCTAGTTGTTTTTTCCAGCAAGCAATAGAAATAATAATCATTATAATGTCTACTACAGAAGAATCTAAACTGCTCCAACTGTATCTAATACTCTTCAGCTCTTTAGAATTAATTTATTTAGCTTTTAACTTTAATTTAATTATACCGAACAAACCAAAGCGCGCAAGCAATAATTCAAAGAATAATTAATTAATTTGCTAGAAATAAATACAGCTGAGAGAAAAACATAAGGAGAGCATTTTTAAAAAATGCTTTTATTAAAATGCTAAAATGAAAAAGCATTTTTTTTAAAATGCTCTTTCATTCTTTCGTAAGGTAAACCGGGAAGAAATAGATCATAATTGTAGCGGTAATTTACACCAATCGGGGGAAAAAATTAGCTAAAAGCATACCCTGAACGTGATAGCGAACTGCTGAACCTAGAATAGCAAAAGCTAGCAAGGAGAAGATTTAGCAGTGACCCTTGCGGCGTTCTATCTCAAAAAGGTCGCGGTTTATCAAGTTACCTAACGAAGCTAAAGCGCTGGGAGATGTCATTTCAGATAAGCTAAAGTGAGAACACACTTCCCAAGAACTTCAGGAAGTTGTCTATTTGATGAGATAACAGTTCCTGGCGTCATGCTTCAGATCTCTGAACATAATTCTTATTTCTAGGCCTCCCTCCCCACACATTAATTTTCGTGCGCAACACTTCTCCGTGCGTAATCCTCGAAATCCTACTCAACCCTCTAAACAGTCCTTATTTGTGACCTTTAAAGGTTTGTATAATTAAATATTAAATAGATACTGATTATGTTCTGAGCAGGATTTTCGGAGTACCATTAAACACATAAATATTCAGTCTATTCTTAATTAATTATTTAAAGAGACTCAGTACTGTGAGAAGTCACTAAGCGTTTCCTTCAATTATAATGTAAAACCGCGAATAAGCGAAACTTAATGATGTATAACAATATAAAAAAACAATAAATATTTTTCTGTATTTTTAATTATTTAAGGAGACTTGACGTTTTCTGTTCTAAGAAAAATCACAAAGAATTTCCTTCAACCGTAATACAGAGGCTGTTCGCACATTTTTTAGACGATTTTGATAAGCGGTAATAAAAACTCGTTTGCTGCAAAAGAAGTAATTGCAATTGTACTATATTTTTAAAAGTCAAAATTATCGTCTGTGGCTTGAAAGTTTTGTTTTTATTCAAAATGACGAATTTAACAAAGCAGTGGTTCGAAGGCTACATTTACTCTCTTTCCGAAGAGAAATATGCATACTCCGTTATCCAAAAACGACGTGAGAGTCGTGGTTTTGTGATATCTAAAGCGTCGATGGGTAATATAATCAACAAGAAAGGAAAAAAAGTCAAATTGGAGCCTCAAGTGGGACAAAAATTCCAAACAAGTATTCCAAGGAAAAAAAGGACATCTTCGACTATTGCAAAGGTACGTTATTTAATGTTAAAAGAAAATCCCCCTATCCAAAGGACAGTTGCAAAATCATTAAAATGCTCGGTGTCCACTGTAAACAAAATGATAAACGTTGATTTAAATCTTAAGAAAGCGAAAAAACGCAATGTGCATCGTCTTCTTCCAAAGCATATAGCTCAACGCAGGACACGCTGCAGAATTCTATGAGAAACACTTATCCAAAGAAAAATGGAAAACAATAAATGAACAGTTGTCACAATAAATGAAGCATGGGTGTATTTAAATGACTGTAACAAAAAAAGAGCCATTTATTATCATAAAAGGGTAGGAAAAAATTTAAGTACATGGTTCAAAGAATCGAAAGAAAGCTTTTCTAAGGGATTCATGATTGTTGCTGGTTTTCTTATAATGGCAAGTTAAAAATTGAGAGAGTGCAAAAAAATGTCAAGGTTAACTCCAAATACTATCAGGAACATATTTTATCGCCAATTTTTCTGAATGAAATACTATCGCTTTACCCACCGTGCCATCAATCTATGAGACTCCATCAGGACAAAGCTAGCAGTCACACATCAGAATCCACTGTAAATTTCCTAAAAGAAATGGAACAAAATAACTGATATCAAGGCCATACCCTTCATTGATATCCCTACTAAATCTCCAGATGTGTCACCTATGGATTTTTGTGCTTTCGGACTTTTAAAAACTGCATTATTCAAACGTTGTTCCAAAACCCTAACAGGACTCTGGAAAGCTTTTCGGGAGGAATGGGATAGAATACCTCTTCTGCCACTTCAAAAGGCATTATTATCCTGGAAATTACGGTGTCGAAAGATAGTTCAGAATAAAGGATGTCAAATAGAACATTTAAAACACAAGAATGTTATGTAATTTAGTTTTGTGAATGCAATATACATCGTCTAAAAAATGTGTGAACCATGAATAAGAGAAACGTAACTGGGTATGTGAACCATGAATAAGAGATACGTAACTCTGTACTGAACCATGAATAAGAGAAACGTAACTGGGTATAAGGTACTTACTGCCGATTTTAAACATACCAGATTCGTCTTCCTATAAATTTATTATTAAGTTGGTCGAAATTTAATTATTTCTGTGAAGGTATGTGATTATTCCGGTATGTGATTGCTATAAAAACATATTCTTTTTAAAAACAAAATTTTTTACATATAAAAAGTAAGTTTAAGCTTAAACCGATTTCTTTGATTTCATTTTACTCTACCATTTCCATTCTAATTCTACCATTTTTCTAGAATTACCCCTCTCATAAGTAAGTAAATTAATTTACTCTATTAAAAGATAACGCAGAGAGATCAGAGCAGCTTCTGGTGATTATTTACATTGACATTTGTCACGTGATTACTCACTGCCATGTGACCAGCTAGTTCTTGAATTTTGCATCAGTGATCTTTCCTTTCGGTAAGAATTTGTTCGACTAGAATTTATCTTTCAGAATTTGAAATTTAGATGTATGCTTATCTGTACATAACAATTAGTGTTTCCTGAATTGCAAATAATGTTTAGCTGTTACTTTTTAACACTTGTTGCTTTTAGTTGTATTATCATTGCTAATAGTTAAAAATAAGCATTTTACATCAATATGTACGCATGGTAAAATTTAAGTTTCTTATATATGTATAAAAATATTGAACAGAAAATTGGTAATGTATATATAGAGGCCCAAATTTCATGCAACTGATAAAATAATGTGACGGAAGAACATAATTTTCTTTTAATGCAGTAAAAGAAATTTAAATTACCCGATCTAAATTCCCCCCCCCCCCACACACACTTCTGCAGATTAATGTAATTACAGAGTCCTACTTTCTTGGTCTATCTCCGCAGGAGGCGATAGGAGCAAATTGGAGAAATAGATATTTCACTGACCCGAAGCCTTGCCGATTTTAGCAGATTCCGGGAAGGCAAGCCTTCTCATCACATTAAGGGCAATGAAGGATTATTCAAACTTTTTAGTCGTCCTCTGCGCTGAACGTACCCGTAAGGTCTTGAGTAGGAACTCGATTCAAAATGTTACACTGCTAGAGCCGAGTCTACCTGAATACAGATCTTAATTAGCACAATAAACGGCCGCAGGAAGAAAAACAAATCGAAAAGATGAGAACTGAACAGAAAGGAAATTTTGGAAGTAATAGCGTCCATTAACTTTCTAAATCGTTTTTCTAATAAGAGCTAATAATAATTCTTTTAAAATAATAATAAAAAAACTTTTCTTTAAGAACCTCCATTAAGTAGTTCTCAAGTATCTTATTTTGCTAAGAATGGAACAATGCTTTTACCTAAGAAGGAATTTTTTTCGCATAGCAACATAAAAATAAATTTTTATATACAACTATTTTTAAATATGACAGTTTTGTTTTGATTATTAAAGTATAAGAGGAATCATTTTAAGTAGAAAAGCATTAAAATCAAATCAATTCAGTTCACAAACAAAAAAAAACAGAACTTTTGGCACTGTTGAGCACTCGGATTGTTAATTAGAATTTCGATTAAAGTTTCGTCTTTTTGTCGGCTTCCAGAAGTGATAAAAGTCCATTTTAAGAAAAAAATTCACACTGAGAACAATTTTGCATTTTCAAATATAAAAACTTCTTAAACGTTTTTTCGCATATTTTACTGTCTGATTAAAATAATTCAGATTTTAAAACTAACTTAATAATCTAGAAAGACAGCTGTTTCTATCGACAACATATTACATTTATAGTAAATTTAGCGTTTGAGAATATTCGATCTTGTTGTAGTGCTTATTATAGCTTAGTTTGTAAATATAAGAATCAGAAAGAATATATTGTCCAAAAAGAAATACTGTTTGTTCAAAAAACAGGTCTACAGGTAAGCAATCTGCAAAACAAGGTAATCAAATGGTGTCCCTAGATTAAAAATTTTGCATGAGCGTGAAACAGTTACTATTAATTAAGCTTTCACCTAAATTACATTAAATTGTACAGTGAGAAAGGAATGGAGTAATGCTCCTAAAGAAATTTTCATCATTGAATTCATGTTAAATTTTTTTACGTTCTAAGAAAGACCGCGAGGACTATATGCTTAAAAAGAGGAATGCCTTCGTGGAAGAATTTCTAAAGAAAACTTATTCATATCTATGCTACTAGGTGGAGAAAATTTAAAAAAAAAAAAAAAAAAATAACCCTCCCATGCAACCAGCCTTTTTTTGAGATTACAATCCAAGTCGAACTAACACAGTTTAGCTATTGTACTGTTCGGTTGCTGGTTGTGAGAGTAAATTTTTATTCCCTCCGATTTTAAAAAATATAACTTTACTTACAGAAGTAAAGTTTAAAAAAAAAGTCTGAAAGGTTTCGGATATTTAAATTACGTCTAAACGGACGTTTTGTTTAGCGTTTTGTGTGCTACCTTTATTTATTAAATATCATGTTCTTTGCACTTAAACCATAAAATTCAGTTCAACAGAACTGTAGCAAAATAATTGCAAAATGAGCATATCTTTAAAATTTCCGATACACAGTTCCGCGCGCTGGAGATAAAAAGGTCCCCGCCCCTCGTAGAGTGTTGTCATTGCTCGCTTTTAAATCGTTGAGTTTGTTTATCAAAAATTCGTTAAAGTTTTACAAAATATGAAATCGATAATAAAACAAATTCCAAAGTTCAAATTTGAGCTTTCAGATTCCTATACTCGCAGTAGGATTACATCATTCAAAATTGGATAGCTCTAGGTACCGTCGTTTTATCATAATGCGAGAAAAATATATAGATTTATGCAGATTCTTTATTATTTTCTTTAAATATAATACAGGGCGATAGTATTTGGTGGCAGCGATTTGAAAAGTGATACAGACGTTTAAAGTTTTCAACGCAAAATCGCAAAACGAAAACAATAGTCCTTCAATGACAAAGCCCCTTTGGACTAATAAAAATAATAAAGCAAAAATCTGAGAGCTTTTAGATTTTGCATAACGCCCAAAGGGGCATTTTTTTAACGTTTTCTGTGTTACCTTTATTTATCAAATATCATGTACTTCGCACTTAAACCACAAAATTCAATTCAACAGGAATATTCAAAATAATTTTAAAATGAGCATATCTTAAGATTTTCCGATACACAGTCTTGTGCCCTGGTGATAAAAATGTTTCTTTTTTTTCCCCCTCCTGTACAGTGCTTCCATTGCTCGCTTTGAAATGGTTGAGTTTCTTAATCAAAAATTCGTTAAAGTGCTACAAAATAAGAAATCGATAATAAAACAAATTCCAAATTGCAAACTTGGGCTTCCAGATGTCCGTATTCGGTGGAAGATTACATTATTCAAAATTTAATGGCACTAGGTACGTTGTTGTATCACAGTGCGAGAAATATTTTGCAGATTCTTCATTATTTAATTTCTTTAAATATAACACAGGGCGATAATATTTGGTGGCAGCAGTCTGAAAAGTAATACGGACGTTTACAGTGAATCGTTGCCAAAACTCTCAACCATTTGTTAATGGTCTGAGAAAAGGTAATTTAGAAATATTCCTACAAATGTTTTCAATTTATGCACTTGTACCTAACTGTAATCGTTCACCTGAGCAAAATTTAAAAATTTTACTTTGAATGTAAATAATAGTAAATGCTTTTATTTCAAAGACTGGTTGATTTATGAAACTGGAGAGAAATTCTTTGCAAATAAGTAATGCGTCTCGTAGATGAAGGGGGTGACTATTAAGAATTTAATTAAATGCTTATGTTCTTCTTAATGTAAATCACTGAAAAATTCTGCCACGTATTCTTGTCTCAAAGGAATAAAAAAATTGAAATTTTGAAATATCTCACTTCAGTGCACATAAAAACATGGTACATTACCCTTGTTTAGAAAACTCCTTCAATAAACCATTCTCAGGAACTTCTTTTTAATTTTATATCAGACGTGAATTCATTTAAATAATATTCAGAAGGCTAGTTCGATGTCATTTATCGAAAGTTTCTTAATCCCACATTGTCTTAGCTTGTCAAACTTGACGTAATTGCAATATGTTTTCTGTTTGTTATCAAGCAAAACTGTGAGGTGAGTGAATTGAAAATAAAAGATTTCAGACGCATAATGATGGTTTTGTCTGCGGATGGAAAGACACCGTGGTCTAAGGAAGTATCTTTAGGGCTAATGAATCCAGGAAGATTGTAGGAGGCGGCATGTCAGTCCAATTCGCTGCACATGTCACAGTGATGGATAGAACTAAAACACCCTTGCGAAAAAAGTCAACAGATAATTGAGGCTCAGGCACGAAGTTGCTGGAACCCTTGCTTGTGTTATCTATCTCTACATGAGATGACTAATAGGAAACAATTTCAAAGGTTGTTGGAAATCCACAGGCTGCCTTTGAAAACTTCGGGCACAAATTCTGAAAGGCTTAATCAGTCCATTTTTTACCAATAATCGATTCATTTGCATCTACCATTTCTATTAATCAGCAAATAATTATCAAGCTTAATATCGTTTTGAAATAAACGTATACACCCAAGTATGACGAGGATTTCGTTTAAAATGTAAAATTCCACTCGTAAAAATTTCGGAAATTATTATTTTAAGCATCTACTAATTTAAAGCTACGCTTTCTGATTATTCAGTCTGAATTAATAGAAGATTATATTTAATTGCACACATACCCCAAAATAAAGATGAGCTTAAAAGCGAGGTTCCGTTATGAGTTTTTTAATTACAAGAAACACTGACGAAATTTTATATAAAAACTGATAAATTTTGTGTAGTACTTTAAGATAAAGTTTAAAAGTACATTTTAAACGTATTTAAAAAAATAATATGTAAGTGAACATTTTAAGGAGGTTTCTAGAATTTCGAATCACAGCAAAGAGTCTCTCTCTCCCGCTAATAATAACATTAGAAACTTTATTAATATTTTCATAATGGTTTCACTCAAAAAGTGTAGATGAAAAGTGAATTATGAAAAACCTTTACAGATACAACAAAAAAATGCAAAGGTTAACTATTGTAACAAACATCCCAAATTAACAACATTATTATTTTTTTTAAACAGAGAACGAGGAAGTTTTGTTTTCTAAATATTCACATATAATGATTTCATTTTGCCGTCAGGTTTTTGCTATCATCAGCAGTTTTTGAGCGACGTCTATTTTGGTGGCATTTTATAACGTATAAACACTTCCTATAAATGTGTGAATATACTGAATTGCATGAGTTGAAATCTTTAAGTTTTGAATTACGATAGAGAATATATATATATATATATATATATGAGCTCATTTTATAAAGTAGTTAGAGTTTTCACACACCACTTCCAATTTTTAATTTTAAGTATAACCACAAAAAATATTAATCCTAAACGGAAGTAAATTCCCAACAATAATATTAGCTTCTGCTGTCAATGTGAAAGATTTTTTTTTTTTTAAAGAAAATTTTACTACAAGAATATAGTATTAAAAATGCCAATGGAATATTCGTTGCAATGTAAAAATGACAGTCTTTCTCCAAGAGCTCCCATTAGGTAGCAAAAATATTGTGAATGGAATAATGTAAGTAGGTAATTAGGTGTAAAATGACAGTTCTGCAGCAGCGGAGCTACGGAACTGATGGCATGGCTACTGACATTTGGGAGCAGCGTCTTCAATAGCATTACAACGGCGTCCGCCAATAACATCGCGACAAATACATCGCGGACGAAAACGTCGAGGAGAAAACAACGCAAGGCGAAAACGTCGTGCTATAAAACATCGTGGGAGAAAACATCGCAAAGAGAAAACATCGCAGCCCTAAAATATCGTGGTACAAAACATCGTCGTCGAAAATAAAGCGGTTCAAAAACTTCGCAGTTTAAAAACATCGTCGTCGAAAATATCGTGGTAAAAAATAAAGTATCTACAAATCATCGCATGACGATGACATCGCAAACATGCTTTTTTCAGGCTTTAATAACTGTAAATGGAAATATGGTTCTCATAAGGATTTGTGAGCGCAAGATGTAAAGAAGGATAATTTTTACTTTCACAGTTTTTTATTGACTAATAAATTTTTGCTGAAAAAGTTAAATTATTGCAATAATTAATTAAATGCAACTTATAGATTATACTTTTCATGAAAAATTACCAGTAAAAACTTTATAAAAATGATTTATTAATGGCCTTTGTTAGTGAACTATGTCGGTTTAAAATTCTATTGAGTGCTATAAGTTGCATTAATTTTCTATGCTTAAGGTTCCTTCTTATGTTCTCAGCAAAAATTTATTAGTGAATAAAAAATATGAAAGTAAAAATTATCCCTCTTTCCATCTTGAGCTCACAAATCATTATAGGAATATCCATTTACAGTTATTAAAGCCTGAAAAAAGCATGTCTGCGATGTTATCGTCATGCGATCATTTGTAGATACTTTATTTTTTACCACGATATTTTCGACGACGTTTTTAAACTGCGAAGTTTTTGAACCGCTTTATTTTCGACGACGATGTTTTGTACCACGATGTTTTAGGACTGCGATGTTTTGTAGCACGACGTTTTCGCCTTGCGTTGTTTTCTCCGCGACGTTTTCTTCCGCGATGTTTTCGGCTATAACCCATTACAACAGACAGCGCAGCCAGTAATGTCACGAGCAAAGATGAGCTGTTTTAAGCTCCTAGTTACGATGGCTCGTAGACTTCTTGCTGCTTTTAGTTTACGTTTCAAATTTGGATTTAGTTTTTAAAAATTGTCAATAGATATAAAGGATTTTTGCTGCTTGGGCGTTTTAGTTTGGAACTTTTAATTTTAACTTATTTCTTACATTTTCTATTCGTAATTAAATATTCATTTGCTGTAATTTTTAATATTTAACGTTTCTAATTTGTAAGAGTTTATTTAATTTCACACATATTTTTCTTTTTCATATCTTTCAGAATTTTCAACATACTCTGAATTTTAACTTACTTGTTATATTTTAAACGTAATTGTTCACATACACATTATTTATTTGTTATATTATTTATAATAAGCGGCAAGCCGAAAAATCCTGTCGAGAGGTTGTTGGTAGGAGAAGAGGATAGGAGACCCTCGGACCCCTCTCAGCGGGGTGTTT
This sequence comes from Stegodyphus dumicola, assembly GCF_044657685.1. Lineage (NCBI taxonomy): Eukaryota > Metazoa > Arthropoda > Arachnida > Araneae > Eresidae > Stegodyphus > Stegodyphus dumicola. The sequence continues at coordinate 165,655,181 of NC_140780.1, forward strand.
TCTCTCAAAATTGGGGTCGGAACATAGCTAAAGTCGGACTGCTACCTATATAGTGCTCAAGGCTCTTTCAAAACGACAGGCGCATTTGACTCCTTACCATGATGAAATGTCGTCGGCTTCTGCTGACTGTTATCAGACAAGTGAGATTGGTAACAACAAATTTTCTTACGTTAATAATGTTTTATCTTAGTTTGCATTTTATAGTTCAGTTTAACTTGCTTTTTGTACTGTTTTCAGTTGTCGTAATCCCAGCATTCGTAATTTTAGCATTTCATTCAATTTTAGACAATAATATATTTTTTAACATTTCGAATTATTAAAATTTCCTGTTATTCGGACATTTCGTTATAAATTTTAATATTACTTGTTGCATTCTTCAATTCTGATCATCTATTTGATTTGATTTAACTGAATTTTACTCATAAATTTCCTTTCACAACTTTAACTATACAGTTTAATTTCATTATATCTGAATATGAATATTTATTTCTCATGTATTTTAAGGTCTTTTGAGCTTTCTAGCATCAAGTTTAGTTATAAGTCCATGTTATCTTTAAGTATATTCATAATTTTCATTTCTAATTCTACAACTTTATTCACTGTTTCATCCTCTCATACCAAAATATTTCTCACAACTTCTGATATTTAATATACATCATATTTCAATATATCAGGTTTATGTACACCATTCGTACCATTATTTTTCATATTTTAGATTTTCTGATAATTCTAATTTTATTTTTTTTCCGCATTAATTACGTCTATGACTACTTTATGGAGAAAGAGTCTTAAGTTTAAGAGAAAATCACACTTATTTACATCACATGTACAAAGAAATACTTAAAAACCACAATTTTTTAGTACCGTACTAAATTACCATTTTTCAAAAGTGAACTGCCATGTTTAATGGATTTACTCAGTTGCATCTCTTGATACGTTATTTCAACACCTTACCTTTAAATCTAATATACCTTTTTTAAATTTCTTTTTCCTTTAATTCTAGCGTATAACTTTAATCTGTTTATTGGAGTTTAACACAGTACCAACTTAATTCATTATCTAACTGCACTGTCTTCCAATTACATTCTGTTTTATACAACTATAATTTTCATTAATTAAAATAACAGAATATTTAATTATTAGGCAGTTCAGAATGGAATTAGTATATTTTCACAAACATTACCTTCTTCTATTCAAAACACTCCTCAACACATAACTGATTTGTGATAAGAAATTAGCCGGTATTGTACGATGCCTTCTTTCGCAAGTATTTCAATCGCATAAAAAATGTACTTGACATTTTAACTCAATTTAAAGGCGGTGTACTCTTATAAGGATATATATATATAAACACTTAGATTTCGAAGATTTCTTTTTAATCGGATGTAAGATATGATTTTCATTCATGATATGGATTTCCTATTAATTTATTTTGTAGAAGCATTAGGTTATTTCGAAGCAGAAGAGATGAAAAATGAGCAATGGCCTCGCTGGGACCATGGACCTCTCGAATACGCGCCGAGCGTGCTGACTATTACACCACGAAGGCTGGAGAATACCATACACTATAGAAAATTTTTATTTTATAAATTCAGCTTTAAAGAAATAACGCAAATAAAAATCGCTACGCATTTGTTGTTTTTAAGAAAAGGAACTTTGATATACACCTGGAAAAGAAAATGCTATTATAACTCACTTCTAATAATTTTCTTTCCATAACGTCAGTTCTTTTTGGTAGCATACAGCGTGCACTCTACGTAAAAAACAAGGTAGCGAATAGTCGCTATGTGTTGAAGAATAAATACTGCAGAAAAAGGTTTTAAATAACATTTTATTTTAACTAAAATGAACAGATGCATGCACTTGGTGCTTACAATTCACCACCACTCGCGGCTACTTAAATTAACGAAAAATAAGAATGTAAATGCACACTAAATTAAAATAGCTAACGACTGGCTCTTTAGCTTAACTAGACGCTACATCGGCTGCAACAGCAAAACTGAGCCTAGAAATATCAGTATAAACTAAATGTGTCTAACACTGACTAGAGAGCTAAACTCAAACACGCAGCATAAACTCGAAACTAAGTAAGCTACTACCCTTTACGAATCTTTGAAACGCAGCTTAAATACTGCTTCTGAAACACGTTTAGATTAGCTTCTATGTCATTACAAATTTACATTCCGACAGGAAACTGAGATAAAGGAAAAGAAAAATTAAAAATAATTGATTAGAATAAAATAAAGTCCTTACAAGTTTTCATTAGTTTACTAATTTCAATAATTCTTTTATTAGCTAATGTATTTTTTATGAACGAAATATTATCAGATACGTGACACAGTATAACTATTACCAATATATGTATCTTCATCAGCATACACACATTACCTGTTGAACCGAAGAAAGACAGAGTAAGAGATATTTTACTTCAATTTACATTATACTCGTATTTTTAAAATAATTAAATTTCCGTGCATCCCGAATACAGACCAAAACCTGCGTAGATATTGTTATGTTTGTATACATATATATCAGATAAAATTAATTTAAAACTTTTCTGAATAACATTTGAAGTAATACTTAGAACTTCACAAAAGTTAGCCTTCACTATGTTAACACATGTATCTTCAGTCTATATTAATCAATGCAATATCATCATTCAATACATGCATATATATATGTGTAAAGTTTAATAGCCTTACTTTTATTATAGATGACTAATTAACGTTTGGGAGAAAGAGGTCCATATCTTGCGACACTTAATTTGCATTTAACAACTTTTTCCAAAACGCTCATTGAGCCACATTCATTTTTTTTTTTTTTTTTTTTTTTTTTTTTTTTTTTTGTTTGAATGCTTCGTCAATCTGTCTTTCTACATCATACTCTTTAGACAACTTAAAACAATTGCTACGAAAATGCAGATAAATGTATTTAGTTTCTCCGCCTTCACACTCATCATTCATTTTAACAGTAACTACTGAATACCATTTCAAACACTTATATGTATCTACATTATAACTCAGTTTTTCGGCTAATTGCAATTTTATATATTCAAGAAATACACCTAAATTTTGGACATTCTCTGCGTTAAAGAAAATCAAATCATTTGAAAACGTAGCTTTAAAACTTGTGATTTTAGTAGAGTTACATGCATTAACAGGATCAAAGTTTCTTCGTTTTTTCATGGATCGTGCCAGACCATGCTCCATTCGAATGCGATGTACTAGATCACTTTTTCTTTTAAACACTTGTGAACAATGTTTACAATTTCTAATATGAAAGATTTCATGAGAAGCATCATTATAATTAAATCTTTTTGCGCAACAACTACATTAAAAAAAATTTCCATAAAGTAGTCATAGACGTAATTAGCGCTGGGAAAAGGAGTTAGCATAGTCAGTGAATGTAAAATATATAAAATAACGGTATGAGTAGTGCACATGAATCTGAAATATTGAAATATGATGTATACTAAATATCAGAATGTGCAAGAAATATTTTGGCATAAGTGGATGAAACAGCGGATATGCCTTTAAAATTATAAATGAAAATTTTGTATAATTTGTATATTTGGTTACAGCCGAAAACATCGCGGCAAAAACAACGCGGACGAAAACGTCGCGGAGAAAACAACGCAAGGCGAAAACTCGTGCTACAAAACGTCGTGGGAGAAAACATCGCAAAGAGAAAACATCGTACTTCTAAAATATCGTGGTTCAAAATATCGCAAAGAGAAAACATCGTACTTCTAAAATATCGTGGTTCAAAACATCGCAAAGAGAAAACATCGTACTTCTAAAATATCGTGGTTCAAAATATCGTCGTCGAAAATAAAGCCATTCAAAAACTTCGCAGTTTAAAAACATCGTAGTCGAAAATATCGTGGTAAAAAATAAAGTATCTACAAATGATCGCATAACAATAACATCGCAGACACGCTTTTTTCAGGCTTTAATAAGTGTAAATGGATATACCCATAATGGTTTGTGAGCGCAAGATGGAAAGAAGAATAAATTTACTTTCATATTTTCATTAACTAATAAATTTTTGATGATAAAGTAAGAAGGAAACTTAAAAAAAAATAATGCAACTTATAGCACTTAATGGAATTTTAAACGACATAGTTAACTAACAAAGGCCAGTAATAAATCGTTTTTTATAAAGTTTTTACTGGTAATTTTTCATGAAAAGTACAATTTAAAAAGGATTATAAAAAGGAAGGCAAGTAACTACATGACCTTATCTATAAAAAAATGCTTCTGTAAAAAATAAAAAAACTTTATAAGCAGAAATTTATTAGTTAATAATAAATATGAAAGCAAAAATTATCCTTCTTTCCATCTTGCGCTCACAAATCATTATGGAAATATCCATTTACAATTATTAAAGCCTGAAAAAAAGCCACTTGTCTCCGACGTTATCGTCATGCGATGATTTGTAGATATTTTATTTTTTACCACGATATTTTCGACGAAGATGTTTTTAAACTGCGTAGTTTTTGAACCGCTTTGTTTTCGACGACGATATTTTGTACCACGATGTTTTAGAAGTGCGATATTTTCTCTTTGCGATGTTTTCTCCCATGTTTTGTAGCACGACGTTTTCGCTTTGCGTTGTTTCCGTCCGCGATGTTTTTGCAGCGATGTTATCGGCGGACACCGTATACTTGAGGTAATTGAGGTATAAAACTGGACATAATGTTAGAAAACTCAAAAGACGTTAATACAGTATATGAGAAATAAATACTCACATTCAGATATATATGATATTAAACTGTATATTTAAAGCTTTGGAAGGAAATTTTTGAGTAAAAATTCAGTTAAATCAAATCATGTAGATGATCGATTGTGATCGCAGACATTAAAAATTATAAAGAAATATCTAAATACGAAGGAAATCATAAGATTAAATGTGTGTGTGTGATTATGGCAAAGCCTCGAGGGCTATCTGCCTAAGAGGAGGGATGCCTTCGTGGAGGACTTTCTAAGGGAAACTGGCTCGTATACACGTTACACATGGGGAAAACCACGAAAACACCCATGCAGCCAGCCCGTTCGCGGGATTCGAACCTCGGACCGAACTACCAGTGTTCAGCGACTTTACCGCTCGGCCGCTGGTAGGCCCATAAAATTTAAAAAAAAAAAAAAAAAAAGGTAAAATAATTGTATTAGTGTCTAAGATGGGCTAAAGTATTAGAATTATGAGTGGTGGTATTATGACAAATGAAAACAGTACAATAAGTAAATTAAACCAGAACTATAACATACAAACTAAGAAAAAACAATGATTAACGTAAGAAAGTAATTTACAGTTATAGACTTAAACTGTTTAATTTAAAAAATATTGTATAGCTTAAGAAAGATATAGTTAAACAGTGAAAAGACTCAAAAATTCTGTATAAACTAAGCAAAATAACTAAGATTATGAAAACCAAACGTTTCTTTATTAACAGAATACATAACAAATAAGTTAAAATTAAAGAGTTTATTTCTATAACTAGAAAGGATAAAAAATATCTCAAAAGTTAAGAATTATGTTTAAAATTATATAATGTAATAAATAACTATTATATATGTAGGAAAAATGTAAGAAAAAGCTTCAAATTCAGAATATATTGAAAACGACAAAGTGTTAAAATAAAGTGCTAAAGAAATTAAAATGCGAATCTAAAATTAAATAAATAGTATGTATCTGAACAGTTACGTTTAAAGTATAAAAATAAGTAAACATTCAGAATATGTTAAAAATTATAATAGGTATGAAAAAATTACAGAAAATATTGAAAATTAGAAACGTTAAGTATTAAAAATTACAGCAAATAAAACTGCCAAATAAAACAGAAAAAATAAGAAATAAGTTAAAATTAAAAGTTCATGGGAAACTATAAAGGATAAAAATTTCAAAATAAAATAAAATAATAAACAGTTTTCCCCCTAGAAAGTTTAATTTTCATACACAACTGACGAGGGAAGTCTTTATTATTATTTTTTCTTTCTCGTAACATGTATTCTTTCTAGAAACGAGCATTGACCGATTTAAAAAACAGACTTAAAAAATTTCCGAAATATGTAATTTTCTTTTTCGTTAATAAAGGGCACCATGAGCATTCCCCCAAACTAAGACGCCCAAGCAGCAAAAACCCTTTAGATCCCTTGGGAATTTTTAAAAATTAAATTTAAATCTGAAATGGAAACTAAAAGCAGCAGGAAATTTACAAGTCATTTTAACCAGCAGCTTAAAACATCTCACCTCCGCTCGTGACAGCATTGGCTTCCCTCTCTGCTGTGACGTCATTGATGACGCTGTCCCTGTGACATCACTGACCATGCCTTCAGCTCTACAGCTCCGCTGCTGCAGGACAGTCATTTTACCACTACTCATTTACAGATACAGGTAGAAGTGGGTGGAATATCAGAAATTCATCTTTAGTCGTACAGGCTCCCGTCGCACTAACTGTGCAAGGCAGCAAAAATATCATTGCACCCGAAAACCAAAATCAAAACAAGAGTCTACTCCCAAAAGAAATGTTTAATTTTAACAATAAAGCTTCCCATTGTTTTTAAAATAGTATGCCTTTGTACTCGACATATGAAAGATGGAATTCTAATGAAATTTATTACGACAACGCATACAAATGGTTATGATTTACGAAGCTGAGAAATAAATTTTTTAAGTATAAATGATAGCGTAGTCAAAGTAGATATTTTTGGGGGATAACAAACATGGCTGCAAAAATTACCGAGGTAGAAGACTGCTAAAAATTAGATGATCTTTCGAAATCTCTCAATCTTCGATAGTGGGAAACATGCCTTTAAAACTTGATTTTCTGAAATCCCACTTGATATTTCTTCTCTTCCAATTTTAGAACATTGAATACAGTGAGAGTTTCGAATGGAAAACTTCCGGTATTGGGGAATATCAATTATCTCTAAAGCCTTTTTATTTTGGATGCAAATAACGGTCCCCACTTAAGTCAGAACATGTTTACTGAGTTCTTAAAAAGAGATATTCTTCATTCATGAAGTGCAGAAGAAAGTCTTATTCTCCCATTCTCAAATGAGTTCTTTTGTTAACGCGCAAATAAACTTTAACCAAATGTCACCAAAAAGTCCTTACACATTAGGGAAATTCCGATTACATAATTAGATTCAGCATCATAAATCTTTACAATTCATATATTTTGATTCATTTGAGAAATGAAAAGTCATTGTTTTCAACAGTATATTTAAAGTCCTCTGTAAACAGCAAGACAAGCTTGAAATACTTGAAAGCATTCGCGAATTTTATTCTGCTATCGCAATGCTTACGTTGAATGTGGTGGTTCTAAATTCGGACACACTATAAACACATTATAAAGCACAGTATAAAATATATATAAAGCACACTATTTTGTAACACATTAGAAAGCATAAAGATGTGCCTCCCATGTGATGCGAAGTTAGCTCATCGCTTTGACAACCAAAAATCTTGGCTAAATTCTGGGGAAAAGCTCAGTGTATTTCCAAGTATTTCTCATTTCTGAACTGCTCTTGGCCTTTGTAACAGTAAATATTAATTTAATCTTTGCTTGCTGGTTCGTTTTTGCAAGCTTAAATTTATGCTTTACGCTTTGCCGTTCCTTAGCATCCCAGACCTTACTTACTGGTGCAAGATTACATCAAAAAGTACGAATTCCTAATCGAAAACTGCTTTTTTTTTTTACGAATTCCCATTTCAAATTTCCCTGTATATTCACACAGAGTTTTATTTCACTAGGTAATGGGTAATAAATACAAATAAAACACTAATTAAAGCTTCTTTAAAAGTAAATGAGATTCATCTGTAACAATTAAGGAACCGACACTCACAGAAAGGAACACATATTTTAAAGCAAAAGAAGAAAAGGACCTTGCAGAGACATTAGGTTATTTCAAAGAGGGAGACGTGAACGTGAGCAATACCTTCGGCGGGACTCGAAACTTGAACCTCTCGAACACGCGCCGAGTGAGCTGATAATTACACCACGAAGGCATGCTACGAAGGCGGGAGAAATACCAAGGGGGACTGGGGTTAGTGGACCCAATCGCCAAATCCTGGTGATGGAGAATCACCATCCACCACCCTTTTAGTTCGGGCGCCATTGTGTAGATATTAGGTTATTTCGAAGCAGGAGACATGAAAAATGAAGAGTGCCCTCGCCGGGACTCGAACCTCAGACCTCACGAATACACTAAGAGTGGGCTGACCATTACACCATGAAGCATGCTAAGAAGCATGCAGAAATACCTTATATATTTCCCCGTTCAAAGGGCGACTGGAGATTATAGAACCCGGTCGCCAAATCCTGGCGGCGAAGAATCTTCATCCACCATCTTTTTACTTCGGGTGGCACATAGAACCATTAGGTTATTTTTGAAGCAGGAGACATGAAAAATGAGCAGTGACCTCGCCGGGTCTCGAACCCCGGACCTCTCGAATACGCGCCGAGTGTGCTGACCATTACACCAAGAAGGCATGCTAAGAAAGCGGGAGAACCTGTTAGAAGGTTCAAAAGTATTTTAACTTAACAATCATAAATAATCTTTTCTGAGATGCAAAATCCAGTCTCTTGTAAATATTGCTATAATAAATTCTGAAATTCCTTAGCCTCTTTTTCGAAATTTGATACCACTGTGAACCTTGATCTTATGTTTTTCCAACAAGCCCAATAACGGTTTTGCTATTTCAAAGCTAATTAATACAGTTATTACAACTTAAATCAACACCTAAAACTGAGGTATCCTCAATGAATGTAGTTTATCACGTTCTAACTCTCTAACAAGTTTAAAGAAAATTTACCCCAATAGAAGACTCAAGTGGTCTAGCTATTCCTGTATCAACAAAAATTCAAACAGCATAACAAAAAATAGCACAGTAGATGGTATCATTAGCGGTTTGCGGTCTTTATCATTTTTAGACAAACAGTACTTCAGATAATGTGTCGTAAATGTATTCATAAATGTGCAAAGTTTCAAATCCATTCAAGCATTTTTAGAAACGTCATTTATCGTATTTCTAAATATTATTATCCAAATGAAATCCACATTTCTGAATTTACAAAATATCAGCCAACAGAACCTATCAGATCATTCTTACGTGAATTTCAATCAGCTCTGACAGTAAAATCTGCACTACCAAAGAATTCAGCCAAATTAATAGCAACATTTCGTCTTTCTTTTTGTTTTTCCACGGCAGACTTCTTCAAAACGTGCTAGTTATAATTCGTGTGATCCATGAAAAGTATAGCTATTCGCTGGAAATGAAAAGTCTGGACAAATGCCTTTCTGCAAATTTCCACATAAGTATCGGAAATCGGTTTTTGGTGACTGCAAGCTTTTGCGGTTTCCTTAATGAAAAAAAAAAAAAAAAAAAAAGTAGAATGACTATGTCTGTTTCTCACTTATATTAAGGTAAATGTACAACCTCTATCATCATTCCTACTTCTCTTCATCTCATGAATATGGCAAAGCCATAAGGCAGTCAGCCTAAGAGGAGGGATGCTTCGTGGGGAACTTTCTGATGGAAACTGGCTCGTACGCACGTCACACATGGCGAAACCATGAAAACAATCACGCAGCAAGCCCATTTGCCTGGAATCGGACTACTAGTATTCAGCGGTCTTAACCATTCGGCCACTGGCGGAGGGAGTTCTTAATTTTAAAGGGTCATTCACATTGAGGATTATCTGAGCTAACGGAGTCAGTTTCATGTGACAACTAGCTCCGCTATACGTGAAATTCAGATTTTTCAACTCTCTCGCTATGAGGAAAACTGGTTTTGCTGAGTCGGTTATGCCACATGTCTCTGTTAGCTCAGATTAACCCCGGTGTGAACGGCCCTTAAAAGGCTCCGTTACCACGTCTTTATGTTGTCCGAATTTTAGAATGCAGATGCTTTAATTACACGGCAATAAAATGAAATTAGGCTCAAAAACAAATGCTAAAAGCTGTAATTCTCATTCATATTTAGCTTTTCTTCTGCAAATGGGACACCGGACACAATTCCCGCTTGCATAAAACTATCTTGCATTCTGCTGAAATGTTACACAAATAGCTGAGGAGAGATCGTCGTGGGATTCTGTCTTCAGATCCAATATCAATCTGCTCGAATCAACAAAGCTCTTACGCAAACATTTTTCAGATTTCTAGCATTAGTTCGTATTTCCAGAAGTATCTACACTGGTGTTCAGATTCGTTTCTACGTTATGTCACGTTGACTGAAGACTAATGAGCAGTGATAAGGACAACTAATGAGCAATGATGAAACCTAAACGTTTGAAAAGAAAAGGTGAGCAAAAAACCAGAGCGTAACAGCGTAACCCTTCTCAGAAAGTGTGCCAACTCTCAGAAAGTGGGTTTTTTTTTTTTTTTTTTTTTTTTTTTTTTTCCTTTCAAGTTTCGGAAGTCGAGCATGTCACAAGTAAGTGGCAACTGGAGACAGCTGAAATCATTCTTGTTTATTTATACTTATCCTAGGTAGCTTGCAGCTTTATGAAATGTTAATTAGACGAATAAAGCGAAAAACATTCGAGACATTATTTCTGATAAACACTACATCATGAAATAGAGAAACTTATAACAACAAATAACATAAATTGAAAAAAAAAAAAAAAGACTTTTTGAGGCATTTTGATCCACAAAGGTTATTTTTATAGCGTAATAAAGCACCAAAAAATACGAAGGTTCATAAAATTATTGGACAACAAGTGAATTCAAACAGAAATATGTTTATATTCGTTAAAATGGAAAATTAGGGATGTTTGCGAAATGTTATTGGCGTAATAAATGTAAATAAGAGCAGGTTTCCAAGATTTTCTTCGGTAGGTAACAAGCGCTTTGCCATCTTCTTAAACTCTTATCACATCTACGGATGCGAAACGCAATATCGAACTTTTCCGTAAAAGTGTTTCTCACAGAAATATAAAGGAAAGTCTTCAAGAAGTATACTATGCAGAAGCAGAACCTTCCTCTGATTAGTTGACCTACCAGAAACAGAGTACATTTTTTCCCCAGCATCGTAAAATATTGCTGATACATACGCGAAATATATCGCTGGACACAACACTTTCCTCAAAGATGCGAGTAGAAAATCTACTATTCAAAGTAGTTCTGGAAAGAATGTGTTTCTCAGGTTTCTTGCCGCGTTTCACTTTCGTAGGTCTGATAAAACCTTTATCGTTGCAACTACCATACCAGGGGTGACCAAACTTATAGTCAGTTAAGTGCAGAATGTTGGAATTTAGAAAAGTTCGAGAACTGCAACTAGATTTTCAAAAAGACACAAGTTCATACTTACATCATTTTAAAAGTAGTGAAACAGGTTTCAAATGAAAAGAAAGTCTAATTCTAGTTATTCACTGACAGTTTGCCATACATTCTTTTGGACACTGAGTAGTCTTAGTTTACCATATTTCATACATATATTTTATTTGCATATGAACCACACCGCAGTTGAGAGCCGCTTTATGGCCATCCCTGTATTATACTATATCTTCTTTCTTAATCACAACTTCTTTGGCTGCTAACAACTGTTAGCAGCTTGCAAGCATTGTACCTTTCTGTGAGTGTTACAAATGCCATGTTATTTACTTTTTCCATTAACGTCACTTTCATCACCGTCTGCTAACATTTATTGCAGTTGAAAAAGAAGGTACGATTAAAATCTGCAAAATGTCGTAGTATAATTTACATTCGTTACTCCAATGACTTGTTGCGAAAGGTATCTAATAGCTGCACGACTTTAAATTTAAAAATACCAATTTAACGAGATTAAAGAATAATACCGAATTTTCCAACTTTCCTGTTACTAGGTGGAGGTGAATCTGGAAAGAGGAGGATTCTTGAAAACCTACGAATTTTGTATTTTCCTTCTCCTGCACCAAATCGTAAAAAAGGACCACGATTTCTTAAGGACGAAAGAGGGGAATTCTAAACAGGATATTCAGTTGAGACTAGAAATCGTTCTTTTAGTTTTTCAGGTAATATAATATATGTGTATAAAAAGAGCATATTAAAGGGACATTTGGCATGCACAAAATTAAAAATGGATTCAATTCATATTATACATTTATTAAGTTTTTAATGTTGTGATTTACCTTAGTTATCTGTCAGAAAATCAGAACAAGTTCACGAATTTTTATCGCGTTGAGGAGCACAGGACTGCGTCTCTCTTTAGCATGGAGTCTCACCTTACAGGTAAGAGTCCTTACAGGTAAGACAGTTTGCTCAGCCCTATCCAAACTTAGAAGAAAATTTCTTCAAGATACGGATCAAAGGATCTCCTAACCCTCTTTACCTAATAACATCAAACCACTCGAAAGGACTTACGGCTTGCGTGCTCCCCACTGCTGTAAAGGCACTATAAAGTCACAAAAATCGCCACCAGCCCCGGGATTCGAGCCTGGAGCCAAAGATATGGCAATCAACAATACTAACCACTGCATCAATCAGATTGGCTTTATAGTGTTTAAGTCATGCGTGAAAACGCCGTTCTAATTTTATCCAGAATTCCCAAACCTACTACATTAACTTTTGCTCCGCTAAATTTCTGATAATTTTTTAAAAAATTTATCAGTCACTTGCACTTGAGTTATTTAAAGTAATTTGTATTACAGTTTTTATTATTTTTTCCCCTCTTAAAATGTTCTCGCGTATATTGCCGTAATCCAAACAATTTTTAATTCTCTTCTGGAGGAAATGTTTAGCTTCTTGTAGGACTATGGAAAAAGGAAATTATTTCTTGCAATGTTAGTTTTACAGGAAGATAACTTCATTCATAGTCTTTTTATTGTCGCACTGCTCGTAAATTTTTCAATAACCAAAAACGTATCAAAAAGCCAGGTATCAAGGTTGTAGAGTACCTCACTTTGGAATTCTAAGTTAATGTTGGAAGTGAGGAATCTAAGAACTGATAAACGAATAATCGCTTGCGTTCGGTGACAAGAAACAACAAGATAGAAGGGTAACTAATCCTTTATTATTCTAATAAGATTTAACAAACTCCGCCTGGGAGTGTACAAGCAAAGCCCGCACTTGGACTTGAACTAAAAAGACTAAGAATTAAACTAAAACTAAGATTAACTAAAAAGAAGTATAGCTGAAGCTATCAAGGTTCAATTTGAGTTGGCGCCTTAACTTATTTTACTACGAAGCTTAGCAAGGGCCTGAGTACGGCCGAGCGAAATACAGCTTTGAGAGAGAGAGAGTGGCCAAAAAGGCAGACGCGCGTAAATCAGAAACTCTGATTCTCTCTCACACAGTAAGTAACTTCGTGGTTTAAATACCGCTTCTCCTCATTAAATATTCAGCAAGATTCCAAAAGTACGTTCTGGCCGGAAGTAGTAAGTTGAAGTTAAGAATTTGACAGGAAAGGAACTTAAAATTTAACTGTTAATAAAATTAAAATAATCCTTACAAGGTATATAATTATGATGTAAACGACTCATCCTTCAGTAAACGGCCAATGGCCATTCTAGGCAACCTACCAGACTAATTTATGTAAAGTAACTCTGTTATGTATCTGTGCTTCTCAATTGTTTTTGTAAATAAGTGTATCTGTATTATATATTGTGTAATGTAGGTTACTGTAAATTACCACAGCGCACCTTTGGATTTGCAATTAGTTGTTTTCTATCTGTACATGTCTTTCTTAGCTTGACAGGTTACTAGCAGCTCGACAGCGCTTCTTAGCTATTCCAGATGGGATTTTCATGATTTTTTGAGATTTTTGCATGCTATAACTACTTACTTAGTTCCCTTAATTATTAAAAAAACACATATATATTATTTAACAGTTATATTATTTTAATATTTCCCTTCAGTTCTTTTACTTATACCATTCGAAAACTACTTGCTATTCGATAAAGAGTAGGGTCTTAAACCCAGACACCCTGGTGCTTCATCAAAATTTTCTCCCGTCCAAAAACTTCATTCATGCAGTTGATCGTTTTCTCTCTTTAAATGGATAATATCGATTGCAAACATTTTCCCCTTTCCCATTTATTTCATTTGGTATGTCTCTTGTCCCCACATTTGATACACATGTAAATGTAGCTGGTCAACTTTATCCATCATTTAACTAACACTTCAGAAACCAGCTTATTCCATTACAGCGAATGAAATCATATTTATTACAAATCTGGGGTTTTGATAAATATTATTTTTTTAATTCTAAGAATATCTTAGAATGCAACAAAATGTATAATGTTTTTAGTCCAAAAATTGGGAAAGAAATATAGAGCTGAAATGAAGTAATCGAGGAAATATGTGGAAAATCACAATTTCAATCGCCTTCTTCCCCTTTTCTTTAAAACGATAGGTTGCTTAGTATTTTCTTAACCTACAGTTAAGAACTCCCAAACATGTGTTTATTTCCCCATGGAGAAAAATTATTATAATGCATCAATCCACAAAGAATATGAAATTCTCTTCTTCAAAAAAGCAAACTGTTTTTTCCGTAGAGCCACCGGCAGACACCAAAGGAAAGGGAAATTTGAATCCCGGAATCCATTCATCACACAGAACAGAAACTCTGATAACAGGAAGTCTGAGTAAGTTGCTTCATTTCGCATTATGAAACTCGAAATATTTTTGTCTAAACCGTTCGCCATGTGTTTAGTAACGAGGGAAAATCGTAAGAACTAGAATTATTTTTATCACCTTTTGTTTAAAAAACAAAAATCTTTAAATCTTTAAAAAAGAATCTTTATAAGCATGAACCGCAAGGAGAATTATGTTGATAACTGATGCTGAAACTACTTTCGAAATATGTGTCTATCTCTGTGCATGCACACTTTTGTACTTACTGTTTCTACCAATAACATTACGCATATAAAATAAAACTAAAAATTGTATATCACATACCGTAACTTGATTTGATGGATAAAATCTGGATCTTTTCCGTTAGAGAATAATATACGCTTAGAAACGTTCTACAAAAAGATGTGTAAGCCATATTTTTATTTATTCATATTTATTTTAATTCTTGTGGAGAAACCGAAGAAAAGGCAAAAATCCTTCTGCTCATATCTTAGCCAACACTGTTGTCTATCGGCCATCTTTAAAATAACTGTGTTATAATTGCCTCGTGTAACATTATTTCTTATTTTCAAAGCATTCACATTATTTTCAAAGTATTATCAATAATTTTTTTAAGTGTCTTGTTTTGTTTTTAGTTCTTAAATAACTATCCTAAGAGACATATTTCTTGAATTTAGAAAGCATTTTATTCCCATGCGTTTCTGTAACGGAAACGATGACAAAGCGATTTAGGCATAGCTGATTTAACAGACTTAATAGTAACATGAGGTACCCCTTAATCTCAAACAGGTCACTGAATCGAGGCTTTGCCGCAAGTAGAATTTAACTTTTATGAGAACAGTTTTTTTAAATATTTATCCGTTAAATCGTGATAGTTTGCACATTTGGAACAATTATTTCTAACATTTCTAATCCAGAAGGAAAAGGAAAGACAATTAATTTAATTCCTCTTGCCCAACATCTATCTTTTGAATTGGACATGAATTAAGATGCAATCAGCACAAAACTAGTGAAAGGATAAAAACAACTAAATCACATTTCTGCTGGCAGTAATGGTATCATATGTATACGCCCCCTTTCTTCGAAAAGCTACTCAGAAACGTCGGTGTAAGCAAAAAGGGGAAGGCTTTTCCGTCGACTTAATAAGACGGCAACCGCAAAGACTGTATCGGACATTCCGGAACCAAGTCCTAATTTGAGTGTCGACTCATTTGAAGAATGGCGCCGGTCCGGTGTCAACTTTCACTGGTTCGTATCACTTGAGGGGTCCGCGCGCACATCCTTTTCCCTCTTCTTGAGCTGGAAGATCACTCACGTGGTCTTCTCCCGAATAAGGATGAGTTGTGTATGCTAATTGCCTGTGAAAATACCCAAATGTTTCTGTCTACTGCAAAATAGCATAGCATATAGCTGTCGTCGGTAGTGTGATATTCTGCTCTTTTAATCAAAAACAAATCATCACTACGTATTTCGTAACTCATAAAACAATCAAAGCTGTTTTACGGAGAGATTTTAAACGCTAGTCTATTTTGAAATGTTTTCACAAGATACAAATTAACTTTAGTTGACAGATTTCGTTTCATTTTATGTTTGATCTTAATAAACAAATAACATTGTTTTACATTTTCATTATACTCTAGCTATCAATTTTACAATACTATCATTTTTACAGCAAACTGAAAAAATTTTTCCCCATTTCGTGCGATACAGTTTTGTGCGTTGCTGTAATTTTGCGCAGCTCTAAACACTTAACTAGTTAGCTCCTTAACTATGTTACTAGCCTCCTTGCTTTAAAACCGTCAAAGACTGGTAATTCGATCTGCCTTCATATCCCGACGAACAGGCTGGATGCATGGGTATTTTCAAGTTTTCCCCATTTGTAACATGGATAAGAGGCAGTTTCCCGGATCATCTCTCTCTTTGACAGATACCATTGTGTGCGTCGCCGTAAGCGAATAATAAAAAAAAAAAATTCATGCACAGAAATTTATTTACGTCTTGATTTGTTGCTTCGCGGGACACGTGAATAAGGTACCAATATAATCGCTTATTCAATACAGTACGTTACTGATGAATAGCCTTTTGACACTAATGTGCATACTTATGAAATGGCTGAAGAAGAATATAAAAGACAAGAAAAATTAAGAGTTTAACTAGCTATTAAAACAAAATATAACACATTTTTACACAGTTTTATTTCTTCTCGTCTGCAAAAATTTCTCTCTACATGTTTAAACTTTTACAATTTCAGAAAATTTCAACCTTAATAAACTTGAGCCAGTTTTATAAAGTAGAACAACGCTGTGCTACATATATCTAACTGCAAAGCACAGCAAAAATGAACTAGTGTAAATCTGAATTCTGTTTTAATGAATACGCATTTAAAGTGAATAGAGTCTAGAAAAATTAAAATAAAGAAGGATAAATAAAACCATCTAGTGGAAAAGCTGAAAACAAGTAAAAAATTTAAAGAAATCTTTGAATTAGAACACAGTAAAAATGTTAAGAAATTAACAAGTGTACATAGTTTCTCTTGTTAAAACCTATCGATAAATACACACCACAGAAGGTGATTTAAAATAGGAAACGAAATTTATTTATGTTTATCTTCTAATACATATCATGTTTAAGATATCAGCATTTCAGTTGGCAGAGGAACAGAACTGCCACAGAATATAGTGACACTAGTCATATCAATAAGATAATCGGAAGAATACAAGTTCAGCTTGCAAAAATTGCATTCAATATGCATTTTTTAATGAGTTTCATCGATTTGAAAGAAAACGGCTTGTTACGATAATTTCATTTTGTGCTGAGAAAACGATTTTTGCGATTTCAAAGTGTGTGTGTGTATTTAATTATGGCAAAGCACACGAGGGCTATCTGCCTAAAGGGAGGGATGCCTTTCGTGGAGGACTTTCTAAGGGAAACTGGCTTGTATACACGTTACACATGGGGAAAACCACGAAAACGCCCATGCAGCCAGCCCGTTCGCGGGATTCGAACCTCAGACCGAACTACCAGTGCGATTTCAAAGAGAAGCATTCAAATTTGATAAGAGGCCTGTCTTTGTAAATGTGTAGGGTATTTCAACATAATAGAAAGAAATATACTTGGTAGCGTTTAAAAGATTTTACGAAGATTAAATATCACCAGATATTTTACTGATGTACGATATTTTACTAATGTAAGTACCAAAACGATCTAATTATTTCTTCTTCTCTGTTGTTTAAAAATTAGTTCTTTTCTCGATTATTATACTAGATGCATAAAAATGTGTTAATATTTTATTTGCGTAGTCACCTACACAGTGAATGAATTTGCTTTTAAAAATTACGATATGAAACATTGCTTTAGAATAACTCATCTGCATTTACCTTTTGCTCTTCAGTATTCGAAGTCTCAAAGAACATAATTTCATAATTTGCGCAACGTAAAGTTTTCAAATAATTTGGCATTTGTTAGAAAAAGTCCATGGGAAAAAAAATAAATAAATGCTTAAGCAGACATATGTTTTACGCTTAATACTACTGATATACTCATATAGTTTTCCCGTTACGTTGCTTTACATTTCTAAATAAGAACTCATTCTGATTTTGAAACAATAGCTTTTAGGTGTTTTTATAGTTGCTTGACAATCCTGTCAGCAAGTTCAGCTGCAAAGCATTCACCTAAGAAAAATGTTCATGCAGGTGCATTATACTGCTCTAATTAATTAGTTCGGCTTTTACTCTTTCAATTTTAAGATGGAGGTTATTTATGGTAAGCTGCCCCTTCAGTGACGTCAAAGAACGTAAAAGATTGCGTCAACGCATAAACACGAGAAGCAAATTTTCGTTGTCTGTGGAAGTTAAATAGATGATGCATTATTTCTGCGCTCCAGAATGTGGACAAGAGGCGAATCCGATAAGAGAATTCTCACAGGCGCAGGTAATATTTCCCGAAAGGAAAAGTAACCTTATTCTCTGCCTGCTGAAAGTCTAAAACCGTTATGATGTTTTAATACTTCGAATGCACCCTGTGAAAGCATTTTTGAAATCTGAGATGAACAAATGATGACAATCATAGATAGATTCTTTTATTAAACATTTACCCAATTTCAACCATTTGACGGTTATCTTTGGTTGTTCATAAACAATAAATTTGTTCGTACGTTGCTTATACGGCTTTGACACTTCCAGTGCAACTTTCTTGACTTCGTAAGCATTTTTGAAAACTAAAAGATAGATGTTTTTATTAAATATTTAGATAATTTCGGTCATTTGACGATTCGTTCCGGCTGCTGATAGTCGATAAATATGTTAAAATGAATTTCAAAAACAACTTATTCTTTTCCCCACAGGTAAAACTACGTTTTTTTAATAAAATAAGGTACCAAAAGCAGATGTGGGACAAGGGTGAAACAATTCAGGCACTTGCCTCGGATACATGGCTAGACGGGAAGCAAAATTAAGAAAGAAAAATTTTAAATACATTAAAAAACAAATTATTATTGCTAACTTTCAATTTTTAAAATGTATCAAGAAGTGCCGTTTTAAAATAGCCCATTTAAAACAATAAAAAGGGCTCTATATCGTTGAACACTTGAGTACTCGCGTGTTTTTCCTTAGTTAGTTAACCAAATAAAATAAAAAGCTATATTGTTAAAAAGCTAATAAATTGTTAACGTTTAAATATTTAAAGTGTGACCCCCCCAAAAAAACTTATCACGCCTTTTTTATAATTTTCAGCTCATTGTTATTAGTTTATATAACGTTCAAATTTATATAAAGTATCAAACAATGAACCATTTCAGTGGGTTGAAACTGTTAATTTCCTTAAGCAAATAAATTAAAAAATTTATATACATCTTCGTAGAGTTTAATATTGCAAAAAACGAAAAGGTGAATAAAGGCCGGCAATCAAAAATTTTAAAGATTCAAAAGCTGCACGCTTGACAAAAGGATTAACCTTATATAGAATTCTGGCGAATAGATTGGCTGCATATGTGCTGTTGCGGTTTTCACTCCACGTGTTATGTAAATATGAGCTATTTCCCTTAGAAAATCCTCCACGAAGACATATTCTTCTTAGACAAACAGCCTTTGTATCCTTTTCCATACTGAGTTTAACAATCTTAATAGAAAAAATAGCTATCTTTTTACGGGAAATGAGAGAAAATATTAGAAATGTGAAAATTTAGCTTTAAAGCTGAATATATCAACAGAATATAAAAAGAAATTAAAAAGGAAAGTTAATACATCAGATTGTCAAGAATCATTTGATAAAAGAATTTTGCCAGAAAATTTTTGTTCATGGCAGAAATTAAAAAAATAAGAGCTATTTCAATCTCAAAACTAAAGTGGCGATATCAAAAATTGAACAAGATAACTTATGGTTTCTAGTCTCTACCGAGTGAAAATTTACGACCATTGGATTGAAGTATTTTAAAAAGAAACAACTTAGCACTTCAATATCCAAATGATATAGACATTCCAGTTATTTCATCAACAATATTTAGTTTTATAAACTAAGCTCTTAATTAGAAAAGCCGAAGATAAAAGTGTGTGTGGCGTGGACTCACTTTAGCTGATCATACATACTCATCTCTCCTATCCTTCTACAACTTAAAAAGACAGTCAAATTTTTCTATCTTCATGCAGTGCGCTTACCGGATTAGATGGAAGAGCATTCTTTAGCATTAAATTTAGCGCAATTTATAATTACGTTTCAAGCATTATTACTAATGTTTAACAATGCTGTTTAGCCGAAACATTGTGTACAGTAAAGTTTTGGTTAATATCATGAGTCGATTTATTTGGTTAACTTTACTGCTCATTGTTGCGCAAAGTTTGAGTTATGCTGTAAAACAAAACAGTAAAATAATTTAGTCACCTTTATTTAATGTTATTTACTTACTATTTAATTTCGTTTAATCTTATACTTAATTCTCAAAATGTATATAAAACTTTAAAGTTGGATTTTTTTTCTACTTATTAGTTCTCCCATTTTCACTCATTGCAATTCATAGAGTAGCGAGTTTCACGCATTCGATTCATTAGAGTAGCCCACCAGCGGCTGAGCGACAAAATCGCTCAACACTGGTAGTTCCTACCTGGGTTCGATTCCAGGCGAAAGGGGTGGCTGCACGGGCACTTTCATGACTTTCCGCATGTGTAACGTGTATACCAGCTAGTCTCCCTCAGAAAGTCTTCCACAAAGGCATCCCTCATCTTAGGCAGGTAGCTCTAATATGCTTTGCCATAATTAACTAAACGGGATCGCTTCGTAAATGCATCTGGGGCTTACTAGCAATTCTTGTTGCTAAAGGAAAATTAGACTTTTTAAACATAATTCAGAAGTAAGGTTTAATTCAGTAACATCTGAAGTCAGAAAATGGCTTATGAATATTTTTAACGTTGCCAATAATTAAAATTCGAGTGAAAGAAGCCTGAGAAAACTTAAAATTAAAAATAAAGAAAAAACGCAAAATTTTCTCTTATCACTATTTCCTATGTAGAATATACACTTCTAAACAAGTAGTTTTTGTAAACATATTATATTGACGATTAATTATTTGTTATTATTAATTATTTATTAACGATTATTTAATTATTTATTGACGATTATTTAATTTGTTAAAAGCAGGAAAAAGCAGATTACAAGGGTGGTGGTGTGGTGTATTTAATTATGGCAAAGCACACTAGGGCTATCTGCCTAAGAGGAGGGATGCCTTTCGTGGAGGACTTTCTAAGGGAAACTGGCTCGTATACACGTTACACATGGGGAAAACCACGAAAACACCCATGCAGCCAGCCCGTTCGCGGGATTCGAACTTCGGACCGAACTACCAGTGTTCAGCGACTTTACCGCTCGGCCGCTGGTTGGCCTGCAGATTACAAGGGAAAAAAGAAGAGGCCTGACTATCAATGTAACACATTTTATATTATTTGTACCATTACTTGCATTATTTCAGCGCTATTTGCTATTTATAAAAAAGTTTCTTGTTAAAGTTTTCATTTAAAAATTATAAGTTATTAATAATTATATATACTAATTTTTAGAATACATAACGTTATGGTTAAAATATTATAGCAGTTATGGTATGATTTAAGATAGCTACCTTGGTTGAATATAAAAGTATACAGCTACAGTTAATTTGATTGTATATAAGGACGCTTTGCCTCAAGTGAAAAAATATACAGGTATTAAACTCTGATGAAAAGTAATGGCAATGATTTGAAATCGAACTTAATAACAGATGAAAAATAAGCACGTCTACTTAAAGTTAAGGGAAATACAAGCTTAGACTGGCATTTTAGAGAAAATTCTACCCATTTCAAGATTTCTCTCTTTACTGAGCATTCCTTGAAAGAAAAAAACTTTGTCGGAACTTCTGGAAATGCATTTTGAGGATATGAAAGGAAAGTCTCGATAAACTTATATTTAACTGTGTTTATCCCAATACCTACACTAAATTCAAGTTCCAAACCACATCCACCATTACAGGTATCCAGTCCTTCTTTACTTTGGTCTTCAACCTTAAAAATTTTTGAATGATTATCACCACCTAAAAAGAGTACGAATGTTTCACAGCATTTCAGAATTAAACAGAATTCTATTCAAGAATGAAAATGTTGCTATGGCAGTGCAGATTTGGTATGTGAAGATGCTCTGAGTAACAGTACAGATCCAAAGGTAAAACAGACACGACAGCTCATAAAAACTAAATAAATTCTGTTAAATAGTAAAATGACTCTCATACTTTTATGCCTTTACATTGAATTTAAAAGGTTAATGCTTTGAAAAACCACGTAATTGTCATGTTTCAAGGAATTATCGTATCCTCCCGTGCTTTCTCTTATGGCGTAAGTCCTTAATACGTCCAATTAAAAGTTAGAATATCCATAGTTCGAATTCCGACAAGAGAACAATATATTTTTCATGCTTCCTGGTGAGATATGTTTAGCTTCTATAATGGCTCTCAAATTAAAAATGTGCCCAATGGTAATTTGTCACTGCCTGGATTTGGGAGAATGGATTTTATGCCTCTCTTCCCAATTGTCCTTTCAAAGGGAAAAATAAAAGAAATTATCGCATTTTACCACGTGCCTGCTCTCACGGTAAGCGTTAAATCCTTTTAGTTTGCAAATGGACGATCAGTGGCTCGAATCTTTGGGAAGCGCAAAACTGACTATACACGTTTCCCACCCCCAAAAAGTCCATGACGATATCTTCAATCTTACACAGTTTTCCATGTAACTATCATGTTATGTAGAACCCTAGATGCTAAAAGAAATTTTATTCCTTTAAAGAACCAAAAATCTCCTTACTCGCCCTTTATGATTGCGTAACCATAAAGCCATAAATGTTGTAGTACCATCATACTGAAACCACACGGATAACAAATTTTACAGTGACACATTTTTTTCTAAAAAATCAGATAATAGTCCATTTAATATTTTAAACTTATATTATGTGTGCTTCTGGTCAGTTAAAGTGCTATACAAAATGAATGGCACAGTTAGCAGTTGTTCGCAAAACACACATCAAACAGTTATTAAAGTTATAAATGAAAGAATATTACATCACAAAAGGAGTATCACTGAATAACCATAAAATGGAAATAAAAACAGCTTCAATTTATACTAATTTATTTTTAGCAGACTCCTAAAAGAAGGCAATAAATTCGATTTTTTTGGCTATAAAATCCTTAAAAATGGCAAACTTTAAAATTAAATATCTCAGACAATTTTTGTAGTACGGAAATCAAACCTTTTTGTTTAATAACAAGTACAACATTTTCAGAAATCATTCCTTTAATTTTCCACTTAGAACTACATCGTGACTAATATGCAGAGATACACCTAACCCTAAATAATTTAATTAATTCATAACATGCAAAATCTCGGTTGCCAGACACACTTTGCTTCTCCCACTGCACAACCTACAATACATGCCCATGATGCCATTCAGTAAGATATATTGGTAGAGTGCATTTATTCTTCATGTATATGTCTTTTTATGCTGTCTCTATAGTCGATATCTATTCTAAAAGCAGTTTCTCCAAAACAGTAAGTCCAGGAGACGGAAATTTATCTTTCGTTTATTACTTCGACGATTTAACGCCCTTTGCACATTTTGAAATTATTATGTGCTTAATATTATTCAAGAAAGTTAAATTAGTGATTAATTTAAATAAAGGCGTAGCACGGAAATACTGTTTCCAAATTTTAGTTATGTTTCTAAAATAAAAATATTGCTAATTACGAAACGAGCCGCATTTAAGGAGACTAAGAGCCATTTGCAGCTCTTAAGTTTGCAGGAGAAAATTATTATCAAAACTTATTGGTGTCTTACATTTTCAGTTTGTTTGTTTAATAGCATAACGACTATCTGCCTAAAGGGAGAGATGTCGTAGTGGAAGACCTTTAAACAAAAACTGGACTTCATTCATTCAAGCTGGCAAATGAGGAAAAAGTAAAAAAACGGCCATGTAACCAGACAGTTCGGCAAGCGATTCTCTCTTCATAAAATGAAGAAAATTTTAATAAACTTGTAGAGTCACCAGGGTTTCTATGATACTCGGAAACGGAAAAAATCCGCAACTCCCTCATCGGGTATCAAACCTGGACCTTTCGAATACGCGCCGAGTGTGCTACTGTTACACTACAAAGGCATGCTGAAAGGAGGGAGGAAATAACCTCATTAACCGAAAAGCCAGTTCGGAAACCTTGCTCTTGCACAATAAAAATTTTTAAAAAAAAATTAAGTCAGACCTATCCTATAGAAACATATTTAAAATTAAGTCAGACCTATCCTATAGAAAAACATTTTTATTAATTTTACAACACAGTTTTTTTGAGAGGCTATCTTATTCTATTATAATGCTTTGCTTAATTAACTAAACAACTTTTATTGCACATATATCATTTCCTTTTCACGTGAAGAATGAGTTTGAATCAATCTCCCAGATTATCTTACATACTGTAGTTCAGTTTTAGAAATAAATTTTTTATTGTTTCCAGTATCAGTTAAAGCTTTAAAGACAATTTTTGTGTTTGGGTGGAAACATTAAATACTATAAAATTTAACTTAACTTAAAATTTAACTTAATTAAATACTATAATGATCAAAATGGAACCCTTTACTATATATGTTACGCTTGCTATTTATTTTCATTTTAAAATACTGGTTAGAAGTCATAATACACCTCAATGAAATAATTTTTATAATGCGAGCTTTGAAATTTAAGTGAATTAAATAACCGTAAATTTAAGTGAAATTTATGTCTTCTATGAATAAAATCTGAAGGCTTTGCCATTGTCTCACCATTTTTCTCAAATGTCACATCGAAGACAGAAATGTCAAGCAGCTGAATAAACCAATTATTATTTTTTTATGTTTATTTATAAAGGGCGTTATTTATGGAGCTTTGTATTTTAATTTTCCTTTAGTTAATTTGTTTTAATTTTTTTTAAACCCAAATTACAAAGAATAACAATTTTATCCTTCCATGTCAAGTTCACTCCAGACTATTTAGTTTTTAAACACGATCAAATCTATATAACTTGTATTGTACACAGAGTAATTTCGTTTAAAATGTGACGAAATGAAGAAAATACAAGTAGTCTACTTCACGAAAGTTAGTGCTCTTAATTAATATGCTACGTTTGGCAAACGGTCGCCAAATACAAAGAAATTGAAGAAATCGAACTTGAGAAAAGGTTAACGTACGAACTACTTTAAAAGTGGGGAAAGTTGTGAAGTCTTACAAGCGAGATTTTTTCCCATTCGGCTGACTTGACACCGTCTTAAATGGCATTTAATGGCACTAAGAAACAAGGAAAGGCGACTTATTTAATTTCGGGAAACGACTTCTTCCCGTATTCTAGATGTCCAGCAACTAGTCTAGATGCTCATAAAAATTATTTAATTTTAAAAATAATCTAACAGGTATATTAGAAATAAAAAAAAATAATATACAAAAATCCGAAATTCGTGAATTTATTTGACATTCCCAAAAAGAAACTGATAATCGCGAAATGAAATCCCATGAAATTCGAGCATATAACGCGGAAATTTATACCGTGATAACGTTATTGTTCTAGGCATAGTGTCTTCCATCCCTATAAGAATATGTTAGAACCATTTAAGTTGGAAAGCTGGAGATACGTATTATTTCCAGGAGAAGAGTTGTCATTTTCTTCATTGCGCAGAGGCTCATTAAAGTTAGAAAATAAGGAAAAGTGTAATTAATATGAAGGTTTAATGAATTGGATTATTTACTTAATTGCACTAAATTCGAATATCACATGACGGTATTCTTAAAACAGCTGGTGTCGAATATACTTATGAAGGATTTCTCACATCAGCATCTTATCACGTCTCCCTGACATTCTCACAGATGCTGTAGTCTAATGAATAAGTATATGCATGAATTATAAACTAAATTATGCAGTTCCCCTCTACAAATGGATTCGGAAAGCAAACTTAAAAGCAGGTAGATATAAAATATTTAATTAAATAGCATACTAAAGAATTAATGTTTAACATAAACAAAATAAAAATTTTCTAATAGAAGGAAAAGTTTTGAATCAAAATATATTATATGTAAATTTGAAAAAAAAAAAAAAAAAGTTAAATGTTACACATTAGAATAGTCACTGTTACACTACGCACTAAACCTTACTTTTTACACTGATATAGCGTGAATTTCATTCAGGTGAAGAGAGAAATAGCTGTCATTGACAAAGATAAATCTCCCTGGTAACGCATCTCAGGAAATGTTATCTTTAGAGCCCCAAAGAGAAATTCAATTGGGAAAAGAAAGCATTTGGCTGAAACAATGTTCTACTTGAAGTACAAGAGGCATTCTTAAAGAGCATTGTGTCGACCCACCTATTCATCGACAAAGAGATCATATTCCATCTACAAATCGCCAACTATTTTTTGAACCAGCGACTAAAGAAAGACGCTTCCTTCTCTCAAAACGGTCTGCAATATTTGGCCCGTTATCTCTAGCAATTGTCAATGCGTGAATTCCCTCAATATCGCTCAGACGCGAAGTCTGCATTATTCGTATTCATACTGGAAATTATTAACAAAAGTTGATCCAAACTTAATGAACGTCTTTGAAAATAATTTCCTGTGACACTGTTCATGTAATCCAATTGATTCTTCAGTTTTTTTTTTTTTTTTTTTTTTTTTTTTTTTTTTTTTTTAACTCTGGAGAAGCAGCGTCAAAATCTTTTATTTATGGGCGCTTGGATAAGATTTGTTTATAGTACTATTTTGGAGCTCAAAATTACTGCAAATTATCATTTACGTCATATACAGATGAATTCCTTACATGAAACCGATTTCTGAATCTTCTTGCCTTGTGGCAAGAGCTGTATACGCAACGAAAAGATAGATACTTATTATCAAATTATAATGAGATCTTGCGCTATATACATACACAACCAAGTAGAATATTCCATGACCACATTTCTTTCCTGAAATAAAACGTAAGGCCGCACTAGGCAGTTCTTCGAATATGTATAAGGTATTTATCCCGCCTTCTTAGCTTGCCTTCGTGGTTTAGTGGTGAGCACGCTCGACGCAAATTCGAGGGGTACCTGGTTCGAGTCCCGGCGAGGGCACTGCTCATTTTTCATGACTCCTGCTTCAGAAAAATCCTAATGACTCTACAGTGGCGCCCGAACTAAAAGGTGGTGGATGATGATTCTCCACCACCAGGATTTGGCGACTAGGTCCCCTAATCCCCAGTCGCCCTTTAAAAGGGGGAGTATATAAGTTATTTCTGCCACCTTCTTAGCATGTCTTCGTATTGTAGTGGTCAGCACGCTCGGCGTGTATTCGAGAGGTCCGTGGTTCAAGCCTCGGAGAGGGAATTCCTCAATTTTACATATCCTGCTTTCAAAAAATACCTAATGTCACTACAGTGGCGCTCAAACTAAAAGGTGATGAATGATGATTCTTCACCACCAAGATTTGGCGATTGGCTTCCCTAAAACCCCAGTCACCCTTTAAAAGGGGGGAGTATATAAGGTACTTCTCCTGCCTTCTTAGCATGCCTTCGTGATATGCTGGTCAACACGCTCGATGCGAATTCGAGAGGTCCATGGTTCGAGTCCCGGCGAGGGCATTGCTCCTCTTTTATCTCTCCTGCTTCGAAATAACCTAATGTCTCTACAGTCTTAGGTTAACTATTTTGAAGGAGCTACATGAGTCGCCTATATTAGACCATTTGGGCATTCGAAAAACTGTTCAACGCGTACACGAAGCAGTCTATTTTCCTAAACTTCAAAAGCCAATAAGGGCAAAAGTCCTGTCCTGCCCAACATGCCAATTAGTTAATTATGTTAATTTCCGCCCGGCCGGGTTCTTAAATAGCATTAAGTCACAATTCCCAAATGAAATAATAGGAGTCGATTTATTGGGTTCTTTTCCCAAAAGTCAGTTAAATAAAAGTCGGTATCTCCTCGTTATGGTCGACCATTTTAGTAAGTGGAAGGAAATTGTTCCGCTGAAACGAGCCTCCTCGAAAATAGTTGCTGATTCAATCTTAAATAAATATATTTTAAAGTATGGGGCGCCCCTAAAAGTTATATCGGATAATGGTCTTCAGTTTATTAGTAATATTTTCGAAGACATGTGTGAGAAACTGGGCAAGCGTCATTTAGAAAATGGTCCCATATCGACCGCAGTGAAATATAGCGTAACGGGTTAATAGGAACATAGTTAAATTTTTTCGTAGTGTGTAAGAACTTTCACAAAAGCTGGGATAACCATATCAATGAATTAACGTTCGCCCTTAGAACTGCTAATACGATATGACTGGCAAGACACCTGCTGAGTTTTTTTCAGGCAGGAAAATTATAACTCCGTTAGACAGGTGTTTTTTTTTTTTTTTTTTTTTTTTTTTTTTTTTAGAAGTTCAGAAAAGGGCTCCTGAATTTTTAAATGTCGGATATACAGAAATTAATTGACAAAGCAAAAGAAAACTCTGAAGTCTCAAAGAGAAAACAAAAGTTATATCATGGTAAAAATGACGGGAAGTAAGTTATAATGAGGGAGATGAAGTCCTAAAAGTCAAACATTCACTTTTCTCAGCACCAGAAGATAAAGTGGCTAAATTTTTTCTCCGTTTCGAAGGCCATTTTTCATTGAGAAAATAACCCAGGCCCCAGGCAGTGGTGGTTTTAAGAGCCTAGAATGGTAAAAAAATTATGGCAAATATCGATCAAATTAAACCTCATTACAACCGAAATAAAATGAAAATATTTGAAGATCTTTCGCAAGAACCGGCACGGCAAACACCCTCTCAAGAAACGCCACCGCAGCAAGCGCCAGAGCCATCGACAAGCACGAATAAAGGCCGAAAAAGAAAAGCCCGCCCCGTCGAAGAAGCGTAAGTAACAAAAAGGGTAGAGTAGCCGACAAACAAAAGAAAACATGATGAAACTACGAATACTAACAGTAGCAAGTGGGCAAAGGGAAGTGGCCGGAACCAAACCACCATATAGAAGAGGAAAGGTGAACCGTCTGAAAGGATTCTATGAAGCAAACATCCAAGACTTCACCAAAGAAATGCAGTTCCAGACTCAAGGCAGAACGGGAGTCTCGACCAGCGAGCGACCAGGAACCGGCAACAGTGGACCAAAGATGTACCGAGGAGTTTGGGAGTATCGCCCACCAAGCGACCTTCACAACAATCAGGGGAAAGGAAGAAAGTCTTCAAAGGTCAAGGGACAGGCCCCAAGAGAAACTAGCAAGATGAAGAGCGTGATATTCATCTCGATCCAGACGTCGATTGCACCAAACTGCAGTCTTCGCAACATTTCAAGAATGGGCGGCAAGACATATGGCTGAATATCAGAAAAGATAAGTAAAACTTCTCGTTACTTTACTGAGTTAGTTTTTCGTTCGTTACTGCAAGCTGCAGAAGTTAACGAGACGTTTTGCCTCAAGCGAGGTCAAGTTTTAGCCAAATGGGCGAGGAATGACTTTTACTTATTTTTACTATGTTTTCAATTACTCGCGAGTAATCTAAAAGTATTGTGTAAAAGTAATGTACAAGTACTCGAAGAATAGTATAAAGAATTGTAACAGTATGGTAAAAGTATTTCAGTCTGAAGGTGAAATGCAATAGTTAACTGTAAAAGAAAAGCACTTGCTATGAAGATAAGAAAATTAACTTCGTGTATTTTAATTACGGCAAAGCCCACTAGGGCTATCTGCCTAAAGGGAGGGATGCCTTCGTGGAGGACTTTCTAAGGGAAACTGGCTCGTATGCATAAGAAAATTAACAAAAGCATTTTTGTTGCTTCTATATGTTTTGTAAATGTTTAAAATTAATGGGATGTTAATGTATTGTTATGTGAAGTGTTCTGTTAAGATTTAGAAGTACGTTAATGTGTTAAAAGTAAAAGTATTATATAAATGCAAAAGTTTAAAACTTCAGAGTTAAAAGAATGTGAGAGCATGAATGCAACTATCGCTATGCATTATAAACTTGTGCTAAATATTGAATGAATGAAAGTAGGTCAGGCTCTCTGACGCTGCACTTGAGAGTTAGTTCACCTTTTAGAGTAGTACCTCAGGGCTTGGAGCTGATCGTAAGGCGTTGCTCTGAGGTCTGGATATGTAGAATTTTAGCAAGTTAGTGTCTCGAACGTAGGCGGTAGTGTTGAGCACTTGTACATATACAAGCCCGTGTTTGATTTTTCTCTTTGTACAACACATGTCAGAGAGCACGGGGGTAGAAATTAAATAATGGTATGAATAAAATAAATAAATGAGAATAGCGAACTTCTAAAGGAATATGTTCATTTTATTTGTCATCTACTATGTTTGTATAAACTACTAAATTAGTTTTCCTTCTAGATCTCTGGAAGGAGCCGGATAAATGAGAAGAAAAAGATTTTATTTTAGATTCAAGTACAGATGAAGAATCTTTGTCTCCAGAGGAAAACATCTGTAAAAAAACACAAATAATTTCTAAGTTAGAAATAATTGTAAGGATTGGCCTCGTTATAGAAGTTTTCAACAAGGTCATTTAGACATAGTTTTCGAACTATTAAATTTGGCGGAAATTATATATGAGGATTTTAAGTTTTAGTAACGTTTATTTTATTTTTAAACTTTGCTATCCTCTCTTTCCATTTCCGACCAGAATAAGTGTGAGTAGGATTTTTATGCTAATGAGTTTGCAAATTGTAAAAGGTATTTTACAATTGTAAATTGTAAAAGGTATTTTACAAGGTTTGCAAATTGTAAAAGTGGCTTCTAGCCAAGAGAGAGAGCCTTTCTGCTGCCGTGGTACGCGCGTGCTTTTCAGTCATTTCGTGTCTGCCTTTAGACCAGAACTTAGTTCCTGCTGATATAATAGGCGTATTGTAGAATTTGCATCTAGCTCACTAAATACGCACGTTCAAAAGGCCAATATTCGCGTTAATAGTCTCTGTAAAGCATTTAAGGTTAATTCTTATCTAGTTAAGCACGTTATTAAAGCACGTTGAATAGTTCTTATCTTTTACGTTTTAGACCAAAAATGTTGGTCTCTGTATCCCTAAGTGCGGGAGCGCCTGTACGCTGTGAGAAATAAAGGGTAAAGTTAACCCTTCTTAACTTGTTTGTCTGTTCCACGCACACACGAACATAGTTTGAGTAAGCTTCCTGTTCCCACTCAAGATTTCTGTGATATTTCCAAAGTCAATTAGAAGGAACAGTAGTCCCTACAAGATGAATCTCATTCATCACTGATGTTAGAAGTTAGGTCATGTCAGAATACGCCCTCTTCCAGGCAAAAAAGTTGCTTCCTTTGCACAACAGGTCATACACAGGCTGGTGGTGGCGGTATTATGCTTTGGGGGATGCTCTCATGGGTGGCTCTTGGACCCCTACCTGTAGTAGAACAAACCATGAAAGCTGTGGACAATCTGAACATAATTGTGGATCACTTGCACCTTTACATGGCGTCTGGCTTTCCAACTGGAAATGGAATCTTCCAGAAAGACGATGCTCCTTGTCACAAGGCTCAAACTGCGCTAGAGTGGTTCGAAGAGCATAAGGCTGAATTCCAGTTTATGTCCTAGCCCCCTAACTCGTCGGAACGTAACGCGATAGAGCACGTTTGGGATGTCGTGGAGCAGCAGTTCAGAGCTCAAACATTACCATGTCGGAGACTCTCTGACCCCTGCATAGATATTTGGTAAAACATGCCTCCAGCAATCTACCAAGAACTTATGGCATCCATGGCAAGGCCAATTGCAGCTGCTTTGCAAGCCAAAGGTAGCGCAACACGTTATTGAGTAAGTGGTCATAATGTTTTCGCTCCTCAGTGCATATTGTAACATGTTATACGTACGTACACTCGTGGGCAAAATTAAGAAAATTTGCACTTCCTTTCGAATTTCTGAAAAACTAAAGGACAGACTTTAATGAAATTTGGTATGAATATATGGCAGAGAAAGAAATGTGTCATTCAAAAGTTATTTGATATACGTATGATTATCAGTAAAGTTCATAATACAGGGATTCTCAAAATCCAGGTTGCGAATTCTAACTGAAAATGAACCTAATAAGCGGTATAATCCCCTCTCACAGCTAGACAGGCTACGCAGTCAGCTCTGAAGCAACTGAGAAATCCCTGATATATTTGATCTTACTCCTATAACAAGCCATTTTTTTAACTCTAAGATGGTTCTCGGATGGGGATGGTAAGATAAAATTGCCCTCCCAAGAACATCCCAAACATGCTCTAAACGGTTAAGGTTAGGAGATCTGACTTGCTAAAAGCCATGCTGCGAATATCCTCACTTTCCAAGTAATCGTCGACCAGCTAAGCCCTATACGGGCGAGCTTTGTCGTCTGTTAACAGGAAACCAGGAACGAATGCGGCTCTGAAACTTCGGGCTGTAAGATCTCTTCTTTATACTTCGTAGCAGTCACGCAGCCTTTGTCAAACACATGCAGGGCTGTGTGATCGTCAAACATAATGCCTACCCAAACTATTGCACGTCTACCACCGTAATGATCATTTTTCTTGATGGAGAAGGGACAGTATCCTGTTCCAGGCTTTCTCCGGGAGGGTCTTCTAGCACACAGGCGTACTTATAAAGCCTTCAGACAACTATAGAGCATGAAACTAGGGTTTCAATAGTAATACACAGTTCAAACGAGAACTGTAAAGTTGTAGTAGTTCTGTGTCGCTGCGCTAAAGTGCCAATTAACGATCCTCATTCGTCGTTGGGTATCTTGGTCTATCTTCTCCAGGTCTTCTCGATATAAAGCCAGTGTTATGATACTCTTTCTACGAACTGCAAACGACACTAACCGTTACACTGAGCTCTGTATCCCCTGAACTTGTGACTGACCTATCTTCAATCTACTAATAATTCTCCATCTCATTCCGTCATCTATACGTTCGCAGCTACTCATTTAACGTGATACCTCATAAAAATTACCCGCCTCTTGCGAGAAACACCGCATGAATCTCATGGAGGACTAGAGTTTCTTGCAATAACATTACATTTCAGAGGCTCATTTTAAATTCCAAAGACTAAATCCATTTATTTGTGTATACAAAGGTATATAAATCCATTCGTTTAAGTATGTAACTACTTATAAGAGTACTGTGCGAGTAAAATGTTTGCTTTGATTGGTAATAGTCTAATTTCTGAGTATATTTTTTTAGGAAACACTTGCATTTTCAACATATTTGGTTAATGCGCCCAGCAAGGAAAGGTTATCTAATTAAAGAATTGGGAATGTGCCAAGGACTTAATCACCAAAATAAAACCCCATATTTAATTTCTGACTGAATTTGATCCATAATCAAAGTAGTGTTATTCTCTTTCACGAAAACCTCCGTTTCTATGGCCCTCCTAAGTTTCAAGTTTGCTAATTTATTCCGCTTAGGGGAGTCGAATATGGTGCAGTTGTTGATTTGTGTGTCTTTGCTACATCGGTTCCATCGCTACAGAGTAAATCTTCCTTTGAAAATATAAAATTATTTGTAACATGGTACATATGTAGATAATTAAATATGGCAAAACTTGAGAGAGCTATTCATTTTGGGCTATTCATCCTCTTAAATTTTAAGAAACACGAAGTGAAATGTGTGTCCAACTCTTATTCTTTGATTTATATAATTTCTTTAACATCTCTTCGTTAGATATAAAAACTCGTTAATAGACCGTCAATCTTAAATCTGTTGATTTTTTCTTCTTTCTTCTTCCTTAATTTGTTTCTGTTCCTCAGTAAAACATCTGTCAGAATTCTTCGAGGAAGGTATTTTCAGTAGGAAATAAATTCAGTGCTCTAGCTTATCCCACATTATTGTTCCATCAAACTGAGGGATACGGAAGGAAATACTTTATTGCAGTGAATTTTCATATAAAAATTTGCAACGGGACATTTGTATGAAAACAGTACGTAATAATCAACGCAACGAAATAAAACCCTGTTCATCATTATTATAATTGAAACTAACATAAATTACAAAATGTAGTGTAGCTATTTTTTAAATCGAAGATTGCTTTCTTCTTTTATGGGCAGAGATGCAATTAAATGTGACCCAATGTGAACCTTAATGAGGCAGTCTTTACATGTTCTGAACAGTTAGCTATACAAGTTTCATAAGAAAAAAAAAAGGGGAAACAAAAAAAAAAAAAAAAAGAAAAGAAAAAAAAAAAAAAAAAAAGAAAAAAAAAAAAAGAAAAAAAAAAGTAAATACGAGTACAATTGTTAAATCTTAATTAACCTCAAAATAAATACTGTAAATAAAAAATTAAGACTTATTAGCATAAAATTACTAATCAAGCCACCAATAAAACTATTACTCTCAGTTCTTAAGAATAATTAAATATGTAGCAAAAATAGCACTGGAACATTATTCTAAATGAAAGAAATATATACATACAAATTTTAAATATTTAAAAAATTACTCCTCTTAAAAAAGTTAATGCGCTAAATTGCTATTTAAAAAAATTAGACTGTCTTCAGTGGATTTTGAGAATTATTTTTAAGTTTAATTAAACATAATAAATTTATTACTTCAACAGACATGGCTCACTATTAATTTTCGTCTAATGCGAAAACAAGCGAAATATGTCATAATGTAATACAAGTATGTTAATTCCATGTACGCTAATTGCTTTGGATTTATGTTAAAATTAATGGACCTAGTTGCATTAATCACAGCCAGCGAAAAATCATTTTCCACACATGAAATTAATTTTTTTTGTTCGGGAAAAAAAAAAATACAGCTCGCAGACTTATCAGGAAGAGCTGTTTTAGTCAATATTAATTAGCTAACATCTGCTTAAAATGGCTTCATTGACGATGATAAAATCTTAACTCGCAAAATATAACACTCCTGTTAAAAAAAAAAAAAAAAAAAAAAAAGCAAAGAGGAAAAATATCCTTTTTTTCTTTTTCTCGACTGTAGGCAATAAACGGCTTAGTTGATTAAGATGAGATTTTGGCCATAGTTAAGTGTGTCTCTATTGGTGATGAAAAGAAACTTGTGCCTTTTTATCAGTCTTGTTAAGATTTTTCTTTTGTTGGCGACTCGCTGAGTTCGCAAAGCTGAGGATCAGATTATCCACCGTAAGAAACAGAAAAACAATTCGGCCACTTTCGAAGCAATCAGCCACGTCATGTGTACCTGAAGAAGCTGATATCGGAGAAGACCTCAACTCATGCCAAGTATTCCTGGCGTCATCCAAGACAACGACTCCATACTCATTTCTCTGTCTGTCTTTAAATTCTTAGTCTTCTCTGTTTTTACTAGACCTTTTACCCGGTGAGTTCTTATTGCATCTTTGCCAAAGCTACTCTCAAATAACTTATTTTGAAGGTTCTGCCATATCTTTGAAGTGATAAATAATTGTGTTAAAATCACTCATTTTTTTCCCAAGAAAAACCATAAAAACAATAAAATTTCTCTTAGAACTCCTTTCTGTAACTTGTTTTACAGCCTCTGTAATCTTGATAATAGAGCGTAAATTGAGTTTCTGATTCAATTATCGCCAAAGTTAATTGTCAAGTTATCGCAAAGTTTAATGCAATAATCACTTTAACAAGCAAAGGGGGAAAGCATTTTTTTTTTTTTTTTTGTGGAGATTAAATATTAAAAGTTAAAGAAATGTATTTTTTTTAAATATAAATTAATATTAGTAAGGTAACTTCCCTGAGGTTTATGGATATTATTCGGTAGTTCGTTTAACGAAGGAAAGGTTTACTGATACTTACGTTCAAGAACTGGGCTCGGTAACTTACTTTGAGAACATTTTAATGTTCTCAAAGAATATAATAGCTTATGCAAGTAATCATTTGCATAAGCAAAAAATCTGCGGTAAAATATCTTTGATCCATAATGATGTCTGCATAAATAATGTAGACGTGATGAACATCAAATAGCTTATGCAAATTTGATGTCATTATCAGTATCAAATACATAAGAAACAGCTCTTATGGATATATATGTTCATGTGAAGCATGTGAGTTAAATTATTTGGTTGTATATATATACACACACACAAACATACCGATGACAGTTTTCTTCGGAGGTGAAGACCGGCTAATCCATCCTCTGGTATACACTGTAAGGGGAAATGCATAATATACACCATGCATAAAATTTTTTAAGCTAACATATTTTACATTAATTAGCTTACAACTTGTTTGTTAAAAGCTTAAAACTACAGATAGTTTCTATAAATGTGATAAATTAATATAAAAGTTTTCAAAAAATGAAAAATGTTTAAAATTGTACAAAAAACTAATATTTAAATACTTAAAAAGTTTGTGTTCTTGTAGGTATATTTCTTTTATTCTTTCTTTTTTTTAGCAAACACTATTTAAAAAATTTACTGCTTCCTTCTACTTGCTACAAGTTGCTAGTATGAGATTTTACCTTTTTTGTGAAAATGAGCACCGAAACAAATAAAACGTCATTTGATGTCAGAAATCACATAAAATTGTTCAAAATAAAAAAAATTTTATTTGACATAGCAAGAAGAGTTCATAAATTCCTATTGATAGTTACATATTAACGCAACCACCTTGGCAGAAGCTGCCAAATTTTCAAAATGTGCCAAACTTTGGCAACCATGCTCATCAAAATCCTTGAGTCAAGCAACGCCACCATTTTCGCATACGTTCTTTTTTGTTGTATTCCAAGGTCCAACAATTTTTATAAACAAATCGTAATATCTTTTGCCTTAAACTTAGTATTAACATATGAGTTTGTGGAATTTGCCAGCAATGGAAAAAGCTGCGGTAAAATGTCTTCAGGAATACACAAGTTTGTTAAAAATTTTCTAAACGGAACACCGAGAAAATGCATTTCATATATGGCCGTTATTGCCGAGGATTACATGAAGTCCAGTCTCCGCAGTTCTCTGTTTGTTAAGCGAAAACAGATCGCTGTGTACTTCGGGAGAAGAACAGCACAGAGAAATTACGGAAGGATTTGGAGAAGAGTGTAAGTGCTTTATTTTTACATGTACCACGTAATCCTAATTTAATAAATCAAATTTGTATTTTAAATTGCTAAAGTATGTTTCTTTTCATATGTCGATAATGTTTACCTATTTACGATAAATATTCTTAGTTGTTCTGGGAGATCATCGAAGCTAACGTATTATTACTACGGATTATTCATTTATGGCAAAGCACACGAGGGCTATCTGCCTAAAGGAAGGGATGTCTTCATGGAGGACTTTCTAAGGAAAACTGGCTCGTATACATGTTACACATAGGGAAAACCACGAAAACGCCCATGCAGCCAGCCCGTTCGTGGGATTCGAACTACCAGTGTTCAGCGTCTTTACCGCTCGGCCGTTGGTGGGCTCATCGAAGCTAACCGAGCGAAAGAATAATTCATTTTGAAAACAAATGTAAGCTTTTATAAGCTTTTCTTCGATTGCATCAGAGCTTCGGGTTTGTTTGTCTGTTTGGTTATGGCAAAATAAGATAAGGTTATCTGCCTAAGGAGAAGAATGCCTTCGTGAAGGATTTTCTTAGAGAAACTGGCTCGCATCCACATTACACTAGGGGAAAGCCACAAAAACCTCCTTGCAGCTACCCCGTTCCATCTAGAATCGAGCCACCAGAGTTTGGCGACTTCACCGTTCGGCCACTGGTGGGCTCAGAACTTTGTTCTTGTTTTGTTTGAAAAGTTCTTTCTAGATCAATTAAAAACTTTAAAGAAAACACAGATATCATATACGAGTTAGGAGAAAACCATACATAAGTAAAGTTAACAGAGAAAAGAGATTAGAATTTGCAAAATTATTCATTAGCAAGACTGAAGAATTTTGGCATCAAGGAATTTTTTGGATAAAAGTAAATTTAATGATCGGCGATCAGATGGACGCAAAGTAGTGTGAATGAAAGTTGGCGAAGATATCAAAAAGGAAAATATACAAGCAACGATAAAACACAATAGTGGAAATATAATTGACGGCATGCGGCTGCAAGAGGTGTAGAAAACTTCCTTATATTTGTTGGTGTTTTGAATACATATGATCATCTGAAATAACATTTTAAAAACCAATTTGAGAGAATTTGCACAAAAACTGGGTCTTTCTGAAAATTTTTACTTCAACAATATAATGATCCTTAACGCAAAACTCAAACTATAAAAGAGCGGTTACTATGCAACACATCACATATTCCGGAAACAGCATGGCACCAGATATTAAATCAGTCGAACATACATTTAGGAAGAATGGAAAAGAAAAGTTAAAAAATATTCAATATCAAATAGCATCATTTCGTATAAGAATGGGAAAAAAATTAACTAGAAAGCATGCTTGAATTTGGTAAATTCAATACCTAAACATCTTCAAGCCGTTACTAATGTAAAAAGATATTGCACAAAGCATAACATTATTTTCTGTTTTATTATATATCTGTTCGTTGTATTAAATACAAGCTGAAATATTGTTCGGTAATGATTTCAATCACTTAGATCTGAATCAGCTTATTTAAATTAACAGTTCCTCATAAAATTTAAAAATTTTTCGAATCATACATCATGAAAGATACATGTGTGAAAACCTTTTCTTACCCTTTCAGTATGTACATAAATTCATTCTATTCAGATTTAAAGAGCATCATATGGGAAACACAAAAATGCATGGCGAAAATTAGCATAATTTTAACGAGCAAACATTAGTATGCGTTTTTAGGGATTAGTATGCGTTTTTGCAAAATTAGGGAAGACGAAAGAAAAAAATCAATGAAAGTTATTGCGAAACAGTGTCTGAATATATAATATTTAAAATTTTATAATGCTAACATATGTTCACTTGAAAAATGTTGTAATACATATATAGATTAAGCGGAGATGTGTTATTACTTACATACACTCATACACTCTTAAACCCCCCCCCCGGGAAAAAAAAAAAAAAAAAAAAAAAAAAAAAAAAACGGAGCACCAAGAAGGAGTTATCCGAATGTGACGAAAATCGGTAGAAAAACAAATGATTACAGTTTGAGAAAAATTGGATGATTTATTGAAGTGATAGAGCTTCACAAAGAAAAAAGTCAGTAAAGCGTTTGTCTACCTCTGGCCCTTACGCAAGCAGTTATTCGGCTTGGCATCGATTGACAGAGGTTGCGGATGTCCTTCTGAGGCATATTGTGCCAAATTCTGTCTAACTGGCGCGTTAGATCGTCAACATCCCGAGCTGGTTGGAAGGCCCTGCCCACAATGCTTCAAACGTGCTTAATAGGAGAGAGATCCGAGGACCTTGCTGGTCAAGGTAATGTTCGGCAAGTACTAAGGCAAGCAGTATAAACATGTGCAGTGTGGGAGGCGAGCATTATCTTGGCTGAAATGTAAGCCTAGGGTGGCGTGATATGAAGGACAACACAACGGGCCTTAGAACTTCGTCGACGTACCGCTGTGCTGTAAGGTTGCGACGGATGAAAACCAAAGGAGTCCTACTATGAAATGAAATGGCACCCCAGACCATCACTCCTGGTTGTCAGCCTGTCTGCTGGAAGACAGTCAGGTTGGTATCACACCGCTGTCCGGGGCGTCTCCAGACTCGCTTTCGCTGGTCATCGGGGCTCATTTCAAAGCGGGGCTCATCACTGAAGACTATTCTACTTCAGTCAGTGACATTCCAGTGAATGAGCCCGACACCATTGCAAAGGGGCTTCATCTTGTACAGAAGTCAATGGTAGTCGGCGCAAGGGGTGCCGTGACCTCAGCCCCCATTTCTGTGAGCCGTCTATGAATGGTCCTTGCGGTCGCTGAAGAAATAGTTGCACGTACAATCGATGATAATGATGCATCTGCGGCTGTGAGGGCCACTCTGACGATTGCTCGGTGTTCACGTTCTGTCGTTTCTCTAGGCCTACACGACCTCTCTCAAATTCTGACATCTGCGCATATCGTTCGCGCACCTGTATGCGAGGCATAATTACTGTCTACCAGAGTACACGGAATGAAATTCGTGACGAATTTATGACCTGGAATCGTAATTTCTCCTCTTAAATATTCTACCAGTTGCGCAGATCAGATGCGCTGTAGCGGCAACCTTTCATTCATTGGCAGCCAAAATGTAAAATTTTGCATTTCCCGTCGAAACCTGTATGCATATCAATTTGTGTCCAATTTGCTGTATATCTTCTCGGTGTGTCGTGGTGCGTCTTTTTTTTTTTTTCCCTAAGAGTGTATATTAAAGATTCTTCTTTACCCGTAAAACATTATCCATATAACATTATTTACCCATAAACTTTTTTATTTAAAAGATTTTAATCATTTGAAATTTTATTTGTTAGTATATGACTAACTGAAGATAACAGCCGTTTATTATTTCGATTGTCATATTCTGTTTTCCATAAGGATCGGGAATCGCGGGAT
The DNA here is from genome assembly GCF_044657685.1 of Stegodyphus dumicola. Lineage (NCBI taxonomy): Eukaryota > Metazoa > Arthropoda > Arachnida > Araneae > Eresidae > Stegodyphus > Stegodyphus dumicola. The sequence continues at coordinate 165,695,609 of NC_140780.1, forward strand.
TTTAATTATACAGCCATAAAGATCGCGGGGTTTTAATTATACAGCTTAAATCAATAGTGATATGAGAGTGACACATTTTAATGGCAAAAGGCCCACCTTCATGGCTTACAGTGTATGGTGTTACTTAAAGGCAATTCCATGCATGGATTCAATGATATCACAACAGCCCAGCTATGAATTAATGAAGTGCTAGGGATAGGAATTTATTTCATTATTTCCTTCATACATTTTCGATCAGAAGACGGTTTTGCCGAATAAAAGGGTAACCAGCAGTCCTTGAACTCACGGCTGTGATCTTTAAGTTGCCCTTGTACACTTTGTAAGTATCAAATTTCAAGGGGGTATTCATACGAGTAACGAATGGTACGGAAGGAATGAACGACTAGAATGCCAGGAAGGATCCAGGAAACCCCGTGCTCGCACGTTCCTTTTATGGCTAAAAATTGAAAGTGCGATAGGATATATTCGACATTTAAAAGAAACCAAATTTCATTGTAAAATCATTTTAAATTGATATCCTATAAGGAATAATAATTGTTCTTCAGATTTTTTTGCCATGCAGTGAAAAATTGACTATACGACCTATTTCCCAATTTATTTAATATGTGTATACACGGTTTAAAAAATCTAGAATATTTGTTTTTAAACATTATATCAACCAGCTCACTTAAAAAACAGAAAGAGAATAAAAAGATACAAGAAAGTTTAAATAGCCGTTGAGAATCTCGCATCTTGTTCACGTCTACATTATTTATGCATATTCTTAGCAATCGTATTTACACATTTGAAAAAAGTACTACCTGATTATCTACGCTGCTAGTTTCAACATTTGAGAGAACTGCCGTATTTTTGACGGTGATGTCCACTTTCATTAGGTGGAAGTTTAGTGGAAAAGGAAAACAGTGGACTTTGAGCTGAAAATTCTTCCCCTAATTAAAAAACAGGTGTACATAAACGGACACCTAACAAGTTTGAGCAGTTTTCCTTTTCTCCAAGTTATCCATATACACAACTATCCCCGAATGTCAGATTTCCTTAGTTTGGATGCACATTTGGTGATAACTTGCTAAACTTGGCGTATTAATGGACAATTTATTTCTTCTAATGGACAATTTCTTTCTTCGATAAAACAGTAGCACAAATACAATTCATATGAATACCAAACACGCGGATTCATATGCTTTGTACTTAACCGCCATTTCATCGACTGTAAAAGTGTAAGTATCTGTCGCTCTCATAGATTTTTGTTTCTTTCTCACAAAAGTTATAGTTTCCTATAAATGCTTCTTTATTATTATTTATAAACAAAACTGTACCTATGAACCGTAAGATAGCCAAGAAATGTTTTTCGCCAATTCACAAAGTCACCAATGAATCGGCTATTTTCTGTGAGGGCGCGGATAATAGGAAAGTTAAATAAATTCACTGCATGCTTTAGCGAATGAAATACCAGTATACCGTAATGCATCTCACTGAAACAGCATGGCAATATTAAAACTGAATTTTCAGGAATTACTTCAATTAGTTTCTCTATTCTTCTCAGATGCCTTGTTAACAAAGTGTTTTATTCAATGGGCAATTTCCCTACAATTTCGTTTCATAAAATTGTCATTGAATTATATTAAAAATAAAAATATTATGATCTTCGGTTATTCAGTATTCACTGAATGATGGTGTTCGTAGTAGTAGTAGTAGAGAGAAACTCTCTTCGTCGTTATCAGCATCAGCATTCCTAGTAGCGTTTATCAATTAAGTTTGAAAAATTATTGATGCAAGCAACATGTTTGAAATTTAATTTTAAATGCTTTCTAGCATTTATATATCTTTCAGCGGCTGTTAGTGGCTTTTCTTAATTTACTACCCCATCTGGTTATCCTGAGTTTTTGGGCAGAACACTACATAAGTGGCTTTCAAACTACTATACACTTGCTTTTACAGGTGCGAGCGCAATTTTTATAGTTATATTAGCAGCTAGCAATAACATAAAACTTTTCAATGATCAAGAGGAGCAAGAAAAAGCCTTGGTAATCAAATGCAGTGGAAAATTTCTAGGTGTCTATGAGTGCTTTCGTACTGGTTACCTCACAATAGTGTTAATCGACAATGTGAAAGTATTACGCTTCTTTAGAGAATACTTATATATTTTTTATTAGGACTAGGTCTTTTATTGTTTATAAAGTATCGAATACATGTGTAATTATACACGTTTGGTCATAAAAAAAAGAGTTTTACATATAATTTATTATGAATTTCCGTTTTTCAACCCGCTGTCATACACTGACTACCAATAAGTATTTGGACACCTATGCAAATGACGATATCTGCGGTCCTAAGGTACTTCACGGACTCCGCCGGTATATATCGTGTGAGAAACAGCATCGGCTTTAGTCGCATTCAAGATGCCTCGCAGTTCGGAGCTCTCTGATTTCGATAAAGGTATAATTATCGGGTATCACAAATGTGGCCGATCCTTAAGGGACATATCTAGCGATCTGAAGTACCCAAAATCGACAGTGGCCTATGTGATTAAGAAGTGGAAGGTGAGCGGTGATTGTCGGAATGTGCCCCGAGTCGGCAGACCAACGAAACTGGGAGATAGAGACCGACGAGTGCTGTCCAGAGAAATTCGGAAGAACCGCACCCAACCGATGGCTCTCATCCACGAGGAGTTTCAACAGGCATTCGGGAGTATTGTTTCAATGAATACCATCCGCAAGGAAGCACATCTGCTTGGTTTTCATGGTCGTGCTGCTGCCCATAAGCCTTTGATCACAAAGTCCAACTGCGCTGCTCGGTTAATGTGGTGCAAAGCACATCGAAATTGGACCATAGATCAGTGGAAACAGGTTCTTTGGAGTGACGAATCAAGGTTCGCCCTTTACCGTTCGGATGGCAGGGTCTGGGTCTGGCGTCTACCTGGAGAACGTCTCCTGCCAGAATGCATTGTGCCAACAGTCAAGTTTGGCGGAGGTGTAATTATGGTCTGGGGGTGTTTCTCCTGGTATGGGCTAGAACCCTTGGTCCCCATTCATGATAAGCTCAACTCCGATGCCTACTGCACTATTCTAGATGACAATGTGCTTCCTACGTTGTGGCAGTTTTACGGGTTGGACGACTGTTACTTTCAGAACGACAATGCCAGTTGTCATGCTTCGACGTTAGCCAAGGCTTGGTATGGTGTCAATGGAGTTCATCAAATGGACTGGCCTGCCCAGAATCCAGACCTGAACCCTATCGAGAACCTTTGGGACGAGTTGCATCGCCAAATTCAGGGGTGCACTACCCGTGCAAAATCGGTGAAGGAACTTCTATGTCTTCTCCAAGCCGAGTGGAAGAAAATACCACTAGCTGTCATACAAAGACTTGTGGAAAGTATACCCCGGAGGGTCCACGCTGTAATTACTTCTCGTGGAGGCACTACGAACTATTGATTTTGAATAAAGTTAGTTTTTCTTTTCGATCACAGGTGTCCAAATACTTATTGGTAGTCAGTGTATTAACCAAGGAGGTAAGCGCGCAATTAAGCAAATCCTACCTGACAAAATGGACATATGTCTGAGTCGCTGAAAATCAAGTACTGCAGTACCGAATCTCTGTGTATGAAAGTTTAAGGGGAAAATTTGGGCTAAGGCTTATTATTTACGCATATCTAATTTTGATGATTGTTTCGATAATACTCGTAATAGTATGCTTCTATTTGGAATAAGGCAGTTGATAAAGTAGCATTTTGGAGATATATGGAAGATTTCACTTTTATAAAGGGGTGAAAATTTTGATTGCGTTATTGGACAATCAGATATCAGTTAGATGGCAAAGCCACGTAAAATAACTCACTGAAAATATCTGATGATTTATAGCCTCAAATACTTTCTGTGAGAGAGGCTCATTGCCTGTTAATTATAAAGTTAGCGTTAAAAATTTCGATTAGAAAAGCTTGTGCACCTTCTTCTCTCGTCCTCATAAATTCATGCAAGGAATTAAAAATAATTACTCAATCATTTTAGTAGAATTTTTACAGCCATCTACACTACTTAGTTGATCATAATAATTCCCAGCAACAAGTAATATATTAGATCAATAAAACAAGATCCCCCCCCCAATCAGCGTACTTCTATAATGTTTTTTTTTCTTTAGTCCGAGGGGCAATAATTAATTTCGTTTGGCATTTTGAGTCGAAAACTTTAAAAGGCTGTATCACTTTTCAAATCATTGCCACCATATATTTGGTTTGGTTTGGTTTACTTAATTATGGCAAAGCACACTAGGGCTATCTGCCTAAGGAAAGGGATGCCTTCGTGGAGGACTTTCTAAGGGAAACTGGCTCGTATACACGTTACACATGGGGAACACCACGAAAACGCCCATGCAGCCAGCCCGTTCGAGGGATTCGAACCTCGGACCGAACTACCAGTGTTCAGCGTCTTTAGCGCTCGGCCGCTGGTGGCCGCCATCATATATTATCGCCCTGTTTTATATTTGAAGAAATTAAATAGTGAAGAATCTGCATAAATGTATGTATGTTTCTCGCATTGTGATAAAACAAAGGTACCTAGAGCCATCAAAATTTGAATAACGTAATCTTCCATAGAATATGGGGATGTGGAAGCCCTAATTTGAATTTGAAATTTATTATCGAATTTTATTATCGATTTCAGATTTTGTAACGCTTCAACGAATTTTTTATTAAAAAGTCACACGATTTCAAAGCGAGCAATGGCAACACTGTACGGGAAAAAAAAAATATTTCCAGCGCGCGAGATTCTGTATCGGAAATTCTAAAGATATGCTCATTTTAAAATTAATTTGCGATATTGCTGTTGAACTGAATTTTATAGTTTGAGTACGTAGAATATGATATTTATTAAATACAGGTAACACAAAAAACGTTAAAAAAACGCCCTTTTGGGCGTAATTTAAAATCTAAAACCTTTATGTTTTTTTTTTTTTTTTTTTTTTTTTTTTTAAAAGGAAAGTTTTAAATATGATAAACGGAAACGACCCGCAAAAGGTTTGAGAACCAAGGTGGCATATTAAAATCCAATCACTTTAGCATATAGTAATACAACTCAGAATTAAACTATAAACTGCTTTGTTGTATACTAAGCGAAGCTCATGAGATCTATTCCTCTGAGCATGGGACACCTTTCATGAGAAGCAAAACTCTATAAATCCACTTTCTGTTTCATGTCGCGGAAAAATACTTTGCAACCAGTGTCATCTAGTGACCCAAGAACGAAATTATACGTTCAAAATTAACTACCACTTAACTACCTATAAGCTCGAACGCACTTAAAGAATAGGAATCACAAAACATTAGGAAAGTGTTCCTTTCTAAATTTCAATGATAAGCGCGAATTTACTTGCTTATGTGAATAAAACCGTAAACTAAGCTTTGAGTAAACAATTATTTCACTTCTTGATAAAAATGTATTCCTCCACATATCTTCAAAGTGCTATGTTATTAATTGCCTTTCTCTCAAAAGAATAATAAAAATTGCAACTAAAATTATTTGAAATAGAAGCACACTATTATGAGTATTATCGAAACAATCATTAAAGTTAGATATGGGTAAAGACTAAGCCTTTCCGCAAATTTTCCCCTTGAACTTCATTACGTAGATAGATCAGTATGGCACAAGATACTAATCATTGTTGTGCCATATTGTTCTGTCTGTCTTTATAGAACAACAACAAAACTTACATTGAAATAGCAATTGGGTATGATTTAAAAAAAAACTTAATTTTGATTCTTTTCTGAAATGTGCTTAATATTCATTCATTTGGCTAAAAATAACAAATAATCACATCTTAGTACTTTTATGACAGAATGATAAGAAGAATTTTAGAAATTAATAAAGTTTATGCATGCTTCTTACATATTATTCTAGTTGTACTATTTGCAATTAATCTACCCAAAAAGAGTTCACTGTAAATTTTGCGGCAGCAAATAGTCAAGAAGTTCTTAAGGGTAATAAGAATCACCATAAAATAGTGTATTTGCAAACATACGAAGAACTGAAAATTTCCTTTTAATTTTAGGCTTTAAATTAAGAAAAGCTCTACAATAATCCTGTAAACGGCCACACAAGACAAATATTTTCATCTTTGAAGGTCACTAGTAGCTAAATGGCTGAAGCCACGAATATTTCCTAGTTTGCCCTGGCTTCTGCTCACGACAGTAAGTAAATATTTACATTCCAGGATCTTTCTCATTATTTGTAATGTAAACATAAGCCAGTTTATTAGAAAACCTTTCACTAATATCTGCTAACTAGCGATCGAACAGCAAAATCGCTGACCATTGGTGGTTCGACTCTTAGAATCCCAGCAAACGAACCGGCTGCATGGCAGTTTTGAGGTTTTCCCAATGTGTAACGAAAATACGATCCAGTTGTCATAAAAAATTCACCATGAAGGCATCCTCCTTAGGCGATAGCTTTTGGTTGCTTAATTAATAAATCCAAGAAAAAACTTCAATCCACAAAATTCCATTCATTGCGTATGCTCTTTTAACATGAACAAGTATAATTCATAAGGCCCATCATGACAGGGTTTGGACAAAAATATGGAAACACCTTTAAAAAAACATGTTTCTTTGCTTAATATGGTGTAGGAAACCCGTTGGCATCCAAAACAGCTTGCAGTCTTCTCGGAATCCATAAATACAGTTCCTGTATGTTTGCCAAGGGAATATTATACCATTCTTCCTGCAAAACGGTGGCAAGTTCAGATAACGATGTTGGCGGTGGATAACGAGAACGCACTTTCCGTTCCAATGTAGACCACAAAGGTTCGATAATATTTAGGTCTGGTGACTGTGGTGGCCAGGGGAGATGGGACAACTCATCCTCGTGCTCAGAAAACCAGTCCTGGACAATGTGAGCTGTGTGAACAAGGGCTTTGTCGTCTTGGAAGACACCATCACCATCGGGGAACAAAGTTTGTACCATGGGATGAACTTGATCGGCCAAAATGTTCACATAAGTCTTGGCAGTCATGTGCCCTGACACAGTTATCATGGGGCTAGTAGAGAAGCACGATATGGCTGCCCAAACCGTAACAGAACCCCCGCCATGTTTCACTCTTGGCAACAAGCAGTCTGTATTATAGGTTTGAGATGACGTTCTCCAGACGTAAACTCGACCAGAAGTGGGAAACAATGTGAAAGAAGACTCGTCAGACCATATTACTCGCTTCCACTGCTCTATAGTCCAGGCTTTATGACTTAAACACGACCTTTTCCTGTTACGGGCATTAGCATCACTGATGAGTGGCTTCTCAATTGCAGCACGGCCAGCAATTCCCTATTTATGAAGCTCCCTTCTAATTGTTTTGGTACTCACAGGGTTCGGTAACACAACATTCCTTTCAGCAGTAACTTTTGCAGCTGTGGTCTTTTTATTTTTCGTCACAATTGCCCTTAATGATCGTCTGTCACGATCACTCAGGACACACTTTCGTCCGCGCTGTGATTTAGCAGATGTTGTTTTATCGCTTTTCAAATATGGGGAATAAATCTTCGATACAGTACCTCTTGAAACACTAAACACCTCGGCTACCTTGCTTACGGAAGCACCTACCATACGTGCTCCAACAATTTGCCCACGTTCGAAGTCTGTTAACTCTGACATAATGCAATGACAACCTCACATAACAGTACTCCGACAACAACTGAACTGTTTAGCACATTTACGAAGTTGTATAGGTGGCGTCAGTAGTCAAAAACGCCAGCGCCACCTACATATTTCATCAAAATCAATCTTTCTTTTCAAACATGCATTTCACAAGGTGTTTCCATATTTTTGTCTATCCACTGATATCCACGTGCATAAAGGATATGAGTACAAATGAAGATACAGAAGCCTTTCTATCGTACAGTTTATTATTCATAGATTATACAGCATTTATCTGATCGATCATTTCATGAAAATTTTGAATTGGATTTTTGATTATTTCGATTATTGGAAAGCACTCGATTGTTATTTGTCTAAGGGAAAATGCCTTCACGGAGAACATTTTAAAGGAAAGTGACATGCATTTACGTTTATACATGAAGATACGCGAAGAAAATTCCCACGCAGCCATCAGCTCATTCGCCGGAATTTGAAATCCTAACGAACCACCAAGATTTAATGGTCGCACCTCTCAGTCGCTGGTACACGGTAAGAAATTTTAATACAGCGATATGATAACGGTATTAAAATTTCCGCTTAATATGATAACGTCCGTTCCGACCTTATTTGATTTTATAAAGCGTTGAGTTTTATATGCGGTGCTGGACCGCACCCAGGATTTCTTTTCGGTTAGGGATACAAGGTCTGATATTTTCAAGAGGGAATATAAAAATAAAAATTTTTAAAACTGAATTTTATATATATAAGATTTCAATAAAATTTTATGAATGAAATGTGCACATCTTGAACCTCTCTCTCCTTGCATACAGCCTTGCTGTTGAGATTAACACTCTTTTTCGATATGCTGTTTAACATATGTAAGTTACCCTTAAAAAAAAAGACAAAAAAAAAAAAAAAAAAGACTAATTTTTTTCCCCTTAGGCGATAAAAATCGTCTTAATTCAGAAAAAATGCAATTATTTCAACATGTCAAACAGACCATTACAATACAAACATCATTTAATCATAATTTAGTATATCAAACATCATTTAAAAATGTATTACATTCGAGTTTGTTGCATATTTCTTGTTAGTAGCTTTACAACGGTGGTCTCCAGGACACAAAATTGCTTCTAAGTTTCTGTAGCTCCATCTTTAAGTTCAGACATTCTTCTCAAAATTTTAATGTTTGTCGAGACTCTGCTACTGTTGGTACAGGATCGAGATTTTTATTTTCGGACTCCCTTTCATTTTCACTAATTCTTTTGTTTTTTCTAATAACTTCGATGATCTCTGCATCACTCTTTTCATAGCAAGTCTGGATATTCTCACCGATTCTCAAACATTCGAAGAAGGTCTCATCATGCATGTCACCCGTGTCTCCTGGCACATCTTGAAAGTTTCCAGAAATTTGCTTTGGTTAGAAGCCTCCTTTTTCTTTCAAAACACTTTGAAACTGTTTGCGAAGTTACTTCATTTCACGCATTTAAAATAATGAGAGAGAATAGACTTAACAGTTTCCTTAGAAGAACCAACTGCATCAGCTGTATCAATTTCATTAATGACATTTTTAACCACTTCCTTCCTGTGATGACTCTTGAATGCTTTTATAACATCCTGAGCTAATGGCTGAAGAATGGAAGTTGTATTAGGAGGAAGAAAAACTAATTTTATGTTCTTCAACAAGAGATCAGTTAGATGGGCAACGCAGTTATCTAACAAGGGCGCCACTTTTTCTTGCTGAAGAAAGAGAAAGAAAACCACTTCGTAAGAAAAACATTAAAAATACTACTTGTTATTCAAACATTTTTATTGTTGTTACACAGGCAAATGCTTGATGTTCTTCAGACAACAAGGGGTTTTGCTTGTACCTATGACTAATGGAGTCTTTTTAACTGTTCCGTCCATTAATAACACAGTAACACGTCGCTTCACTTTCTTACAGCCAGCTGACGACTCACTTTTAAGCATCAGAGTGTACTAAGGTCGGGCTTGATAATAAAGACCAATCTTATCAGTGTTAAAAATTTTATGCGGTTTGTATTCTTGCAAACGTCGGGCTAAATTCTTTTCTATCCAGTTATCGGCTTCATTAGAGTCTTCATTTTGTTTCCTTCCATGTAATTTTCTGAAAACGATATTGTTTCTTTCTTTCCATCTCGTAAGCCATCCAGCAGTAGGGGCAAACTCCTCTCCCAGCACTCTGGCGAATTTTGTTGCCTTTTGATGCACGATTTCTCCTGACGTCGTAGCGTTCTTGTTCCTGACATTTTGAAACCACTCCAAGCAAGCAGATTCTACATCCATAGACTTATCACTTCGCCTCCGCTTACATGAGATATTTGCATTTGCCATTAGTTCATCCGAAATAGCATCCTTGCTTTTCAACAACGTACATACACTGGTGTGCAAAAATTAAGGACGAGACGGTTTTTTCAATATAACTTTGTACAAAAGCTTTCCAAATCAACACATTTAATACCGTAAGATCCCTAATACGTAAGGACATGAGTAATGTAACCAACACTTACTAAAAGAGAAATCAGAAGGATAAAAAGAAGCTTTATTGAAAAAGTAGCATGGAGCGCAATGCGACTGAAGGCCGAAACATCCCTGTGATGGGTGTCCAGCAAGAAACATACGGTCTTTAATAGGGGATATGATCTCCCCTGACTGCTAGGCAGGTTTCACAGCGTCTGCCCATGCTGAGAATGAGGTTGTCAATGAATTGTTGAGGCATTGCTGCCCATTCGTCTTGCAGCGCCAATCGAAGCTCCGGAATCGTTACTGGTGGTAAGGTACGAGCTGCCAAGCGTCTGCCTAGAAAATCCCATACATGCTCGATGGGATTGAGATCCGGAGATCGTGCCGGCCAATCCATACGTTCAATATCCTCCCTCTCTAAGAGCTGTTCGGCAGCTACTGTGCGATGACATGGTGCATTGTCGTGCATGAAAAGGAACTGCGGACCCATAGCGCCTCTAAAAAGACGCACATATGGAAGAAGAATCTCGTTACAATAACGGGTCCCGTTGACTGAACCTACGTCGAAGATGTGAAGGTCTGTACGACTACCAAGCACGATGCCTCCCCAAACGAGAACACCGCCACCTCCATACCTGTCCCTTTCAATGATGTTCGAGGGATGATTGCGGCTTCCCCGCTCTCTCCAGATGAGTATGCGATTAGAATCGCTACTCAGACTGAATCTGCTCTCATCTGTAAAGAGTACTCGTCCCCATTCATTGTCTCTCTAATTCCGGTGTTCCCGGCACCACAGAGAACGCCTTCTCCGATGGGCAGGCGTTAGAGGTACACACCGTACAGGGCGTCGTGCAAAGAGACCACCACCGTGCAGTGTTCTGGCCACGGTAAAACGCGATATCGGTCGTCCAGTCGCCTGTGTCGTGTGTCTTAAGGCAATATACCGGTCATCTGCGGGTGTGGTTCCTCGTGGACGACCACTACTAAACCCCCGGATAGCTGTTCCTGTAGTTTGAAATTGTCTCCAAAGTCGTGAAACGATGCTGTGAGCAATTCCGAACTCTGCAGCCACACTTGTCACATTGCGGCCTTCCTCCAACTTCCCAATGATTCGACCTCGGGTAAAAGCATCCAGATGTCTTCTAACAGATTGATTATTCGCCATTTCTCGCTGAGGCAGCAATTCTGTGTGATTTTAACTGCTATACGGCGTGCAATCTCTTTGCCAGAAATACTGATCTTACACCAACAACATGCTTTATACTACTCAGACACTCCCCCATTACGTCTACCTGCATATCTGCGCATGTGCTACCGTACATCACCTTACTTAATCTCCTGATTGGTCTTTCTGTCCGCTCTACCTCTTAGTTCAGCTGATATGCTAATTTTTCGACTTTGTCCTTAATTTTTGCACACCAGTGTAATGCACATTGTGAAATTCAGAGTTGTGCAGAAGCTTCACGTCGGCTGCAGTGATTTTATTAACACGTTGAGCCCGGCGCCGAATTTGCTGTCCTTTCCGTTCAGCCGGTAACCGGCTGGTTTTGGTTCAGCCTTTTTTGGTAACAAAATGTTACCAAAAAAGTTGTTACGTATTGTATGTGTAAAGCTAAGCCGTATTGTTGTTTAGAATGTTTCAATAAATTTCATTAAAACTACATTTGAAAACATTTCATTGAGACTAGATCACATTTCATTGAGACTATATTTATTTTTTAACTTTAATACTGTCGGTACCTCGGACCGACGCCAGCCAAACGAAAATTCCTGTGCCGGTCCCCAGAGACCGACGCCGGCCACACGGAAAGTTCACTGCCGGTTCCCAGCAACCGGCGCCGGGCTCAACGTGTTATACGATACCCACTGTATTCGCTCACTTCTTAAAACTGTTCCACATAAACAATTCATTTCATATTTTCAGCCAAAGCTTCTTTGGAAGGCAGGCACTAAAGAACTGGTTGGCCCATCGCCCTTCCTTAAACTGTATATGCTTAATAAAGGCTGGCTACCCCTCATTCCATAGATGGTTTATGAGTAGTGAAGCTGGTTGCCACCGTTAGGTTCAAAACGAGTCCCGGATAAGAAACGGAAACTTAAATTATCCGAATGTCTTTTCAAGAGGATGGTGATTGCAAAATGGGTATTAATGCTTCTTTGCAAGTCATTCACCATATTATTTTCGACATTCAGGTCATTATATATCGTATTTAAAAGTTCTTCATTAATACGTTTCAATGCTTTAAGTTTAATTACAACAGTTAACATGTGAAGTTTGCACTTGGCTGTGTTCATCCTTTCAAATTAACTTAAACTGGAAAATAACTAGCTTTAAAGAAAAAAGCATGTTCACGAAATGATTACGATTCAAAACGCACAGTTAAAAAGCACTAAGAGTTAGCATATTCAGTTTTTAACCCTACGATTACGATTGTTCACACACGGCAATTCAAAATTATAATGGCACAAAATAAACTCTATTCTTTTACAAAATAACAAATCGTAACCAGGTAAAAGTACAAGTAGAAGACGGCAGGACACTTGAAGTTCACCACTGATAGTACAGATATAATCCCGCCGCACTAAGTGTGCAATTTCAACTCAGTTTTTAGAGAGAACACCCCGGAAGGTGATCCGAAGGTTTCTCACACCTCTTTCCCTATCAACAACCCCTCAAGAAGACATTCAGCTCGCAGTGTATTTTGAGTGCTACCTTGTCGCAAACGCACATACAAACATCCATGCTTTTTTTGGGATTCGAACCTAGGGCCACCAGTACAGCAGTCAGCGACATGGGCGGCCACATCGCAACCCTATTAGCATGAAATGAAAAAAAAAAAAAAAAAATAGTTATGCTAGTTTCTTACCTCATCTTTACCAGTATTCGACGTAGGCACCATTGGTGACACGGCTGACATCTCTCACGAAATGAAGTCGATTTCAAAGGTATGCTGGAATGTATTTGCGTATAAATTGATGAATCTTGAGTTAACATCGAACACTTGCAATAATGAGAATAAGAAACTTTTTCTATTTCATCTCAATATGGTTATGATGTGTCATTTCATTTAGAAATAAATACGATTTTACTATGCATCATTAGTTTTGAATTACCCTGTATCTTAATCTTTATCGTCCAGAGGACGTATTTTTGTAGTTGGATAGCTTTTTCACAGAACTGGCGAAGGCAATCTTATTAGCCGAAAAGGAAAATAAGGGAAGGGGGAAGAAAATGTAAACTTAACGAAATTTTATCCGTCTAAAAATCAGATTAAAAATGATGGAGTCTACTGTAATAATTTATAACTCAGTGTTTCAAGAGACTGGCAAAATGATTTTTTTTTTAAACAACTGAAAATAAGCGTCACATTCAAAGTTAGTTCATTATATATTAGATTATTTTTGGGGAAAAGATAGGCACAGTGATTGCATAACGTGTAACTATATGACCAACTATATTTGTCAAAAATATCTTCTGAGTTTTGAAGTTAGTTCATTTGAAATATTATACTTAACAGTTGCCCAAAACAAATTAGAGAAATATGTTATTTTTCCTAATCTTAGGTTCGAAAAAATTAAGCATGTTTCATTGTTCGGAAAAGAGAAATAAATAAATCTTCCATAGTTAAGTTCTTTTGGTGCCTCAATAATTCTTTTACGCTTAAATATATGACAATTATTAAACAAAACGTCTCTTAAATTGAGAAATTATATTTCTATAAAGTCTTTTACATTCATCAAATTAAAATATCTACTTAAATTAGCGACTTTTAACTTCAGGCCTTCTTTTTATAAAGTATTTGAAAGTCTTAAATCATAGTTTTCATTTTTTGAATTCTCTTTTCTTCAATAGATGGCGCCATAACTTTGCTTTCATTTCCTTATTTATTTATTTCAATAGCTTAGAATACTTTTCTTCTTGAACAAAGAGGAACTTTGTCAGGTTTCTTTGAACTGCGCACAGCTTTTCTCTAAAACCAACGTAAATATAAGATTAAACTTTACCTAACTATAATGTCTTGACTGTCGAAAATCGACAATTCCTTCCCCCCTTCTTTTTCCAACTATAAAAGGTGATAGACTATATGACATTTAACTAACTTTTAGTAAACAGCAAATTCTGCATTTTTATACTGTCACACAAAACACGTAAAGAGACAATCTTCTTCATCCGAAATAGTAACATGGGCACATCAAGATTTAATTTATTATTAACAAAAAAGCTAAAAATGTGTACTTTAAAGCCTAATTTTTAATCAAATGTTCATAAGAGTAATTAAGAAAATAGAAAATTGCTTGACTATAATTATAGCTAATTATTAATAAAATATGTAAAAGAAAGAAAGACGATTCATGAAATACGTCCCAAATTTGGAAATCTCCTGCAACATTTGACGAGTGAGGAAAATATGAGCTTCCCCTAAAGTAAGAACGGAGCTCAGGAAGAGGGGGGAGAAGTATGTCACGGGGTTCGGTTTTAGTAATCGGATCATCCGACGGCAGGGGAACGGAGTGCAACTAAATTGTCCAAAGCTGTCATTGAGAGCTTACCTTTCCCAAGTAGCTTAGTGTTCAGTACTTATTTAAGTTAACAAACGACGTCTGTTTGTGCAATTGAGCTCTCAGCGCTGCTTTAGGTTTTTATTTAGAATATTTTTCGCCTTTTTCCCATTTTCAGAGGTAGGTTTTCTGGTTCATTAGGCTTACAAAAATAAGACTTGAGAACAAGAGTAATTTCATTTCTACATTGCTTTGCTTTTTTTTTTTTTTTTTTTCTTCCTTTGCAGAGAACGGTTTTCATTAGTAAACAAATAACACTGCGCAATTTTTTGTTTTGTGCTTATTTAAAAATTACATGCGCCTTTTAAAATACAAGCTAATCCATGCATGCTGAATGAATGACAGGCACATAAGGGAGTAAGTTTGTACGCTTTTTTAATATGTATGTATGTGCATATATATGTATTGCAATAAAAACAAGATTTTAAGAGCAGAAAATTGTTTATTTTAATATGTGAAAACGATTCATTCCCTTTTCGCAAATATTCCATTTTTATCGAATGATTTCGACGATTTTCCCAACAGTTTTGCTTTGAAATCATTAATATATATTTTTAATGCTTCCAATTTCATAAAAATATGCAGAAGATACTAAAGCACATGATCAAGTGCATTGCTCAAATCTTTTAGCATTTGTATGAACTCACAAATTAAGATAAAAGCTAAATTGCAAGATTAAAAATTTAAATTGATGCGAGATTAAAATGAAATGACTAAACTATTTCTCAAAAGGGTGATGAAAATCAAAATATGCAGCAAATAAATTCATTAGCAACAAAGTAATAATAATAAAAAGAAAATTTCCCTAGAAGTCATCAAACCAGAAAATTCATTGCATACTATTTTAAACTAAGGTAACCTGCTTGAAATATTCAGATAACAAACAAGTTTTACAAGTAGAGGAACATGAAAAAATATTTAATTCAATATATATATATATATATATATTGCAATAAATTTTTTCTTGTTTTCTATTTTGTTCTTTAAGTTCAATTTTAACTTACAGGCACGTCGGGAAAAGAGACGAAGCTATTGAGACATAGCTAGACTAAGATAATTTAAATTAATAGTTTTATTAATTAATTACCGCTTTCAGTCTCAACTGTTTCGTTTGACGAAGCGTGCCTATGGTATTAGCCAGATTGGAGATTTCTTACACTTTTCCCTTGATAAGTCTGTGTGAACTTCAGACTTGTGTGAACTGAATTGAGCTAATTACCATTTATTGCAATTATTTATATATAATTTCTTTGTCTTTAAAATGCTTTTGAATGTTTGCGAACAAAATTCGATATCGTTTTTTAGGTTTTTAAAAAATGTATTAGTCTTTTCAAATTTCCAATTTTGTTTTTGTAGTATGTATAATTTAGTAGTAATTACAGTAGGTTTCTTCCGCGTAAAATTTAATTGTTTTAGTATTGTATAACTGTTTATACTTGGTGTTACTTGTTTACTTTGGAATTGCAGTATCAAATAAACTTTAAAGCATTAGCGAATTTTTACTTTCATCTTCTTTGCAAAGATATATATATATATGATCATTATAAGGGCATAGCCCCAATCATCCTAAGATATATATAAATATATCTTCTTAAGTAAAAATGTAGTAAAGAATTTAAACATCGAATGACCAAAATAGTCAAAAAAAGTGGTTTTAGCTGCTGAATTTTAAAAATGAATTTAAAAAAGACATGAAGTTTGAAAGCTAGTAAAAGTCGTTAAAAACATTTGCAGTTTCCTATCAAAATTCCTGAAACACTATGTAATATGAGTGATAATATAAATTTAAAAATATTTTTAAAAAAAACCTACCCAAACTACAGAAAAATTGAAAACGTGCACAAAAAATTATTTTGTTAATCTTCTCTGTTCAAAGCTTCAAACAGAATTTGTCAAGGAAAATTTGTCAAGGGAATTTGTCAAGGGAAAAGTGCTTGAAGCCTCCAACCAAGTTGATTAACTAAAATCATGCAAACATGTTTCTCTTTACAAATCCATTGAGACTTAACCGAACTCAAATTTTCTTTCAAATTTAAACTAACAAAAGTCTCACTAGATCTGCCCATTTTCCCGACATGTTTGCGTGTCCTAAAGCATTAGATATCTTCTTATATATATATAAACGAATAATTTATAATAAGAAAATTTTCATACATTAAAATTCTGACTATAAAATTTTTTTATTTATTTTTCATGGTTTTAATTGAATTTCTCTTTCCTGGAGATGGTACATGAAAATTTTCTTATTTTAAATTATTCGTTTATTACTTTGCAGCTCTAGCGCAGGTCATAGGCTTTCTAACTTACTCACTGTTTCCTTAGTCAGCAACAGAAATCGGGCAAAATGGAATACACAACATAACACAAAAATTAAAATATTAAACAAATATAGGCATAGATGAATGTTCATTATTTTAAGTGCAAGAAAATGACAACTCCCAGTCACAGAGTTAAGTATGTCAATGCAAATGTCTCTCTGATAATAAAGTGTAAGTGATAGCTATGTTATAAAATAATGAATTACGGAGGAATATAATTCTGTTGTTACAACTATTAGACAAGAAAGTGTATATTTTGATCTTTCAAGTGTCAGAACTATGTTAAGATATTAAAAGCAACTAAATCGAGAAAAAAGAGCCAAATGGGGGGATAATTATCAAAAACAAGTACAGTCATCAAAATCGTAAATTACGCTAAATACAAGGTTGTTTCTACGATTTTGGTTGTCGCATTAGCGTGTTTCTCTTCTAGTCAAGTACAGTCATACCTCTCTTTACCAAACATACACATTTTGCATTATACATTCCTTTTTAAAAAAAAAAATAGTTAATTTTTTTATTTCAAAACTATTTATTTTTTTAACTCGGCTCGAAAATGATCGTCAGGCCGCAGGCAACACCATCTCAAAAGCAAAAACTCAACTCAATAGTTGCGCCTTACTATAGGAATTCACGCTTTACGAATCACTCTTAGGAACGTATTAGTTCGTAGATACGAGAATTTCTCGTAAAGTTGAGAGATTAAAGACGACATGAAAGTTTTCAAATTATATAAACTTTGAATTTCTATCCGTCTTTTTACTCAAATGTTTCAATCAACTATTGAAGCTGTTCTAGATTCGGTTTGTACATGGCAAAGAGCATTTGAAATCGACACTAAATTTGAGTTTTCATGAAAATGAAGCTTCTTGATAATTTCTTTAAAATTAATTTTAAGCTTTTTAACGAAGTTTCATGATAATTTTCTTCTTTTATTTACTTTTATATTTACATTACTTTAAAAAATATGTTTTCAGTTACAGTAAATCCTCTCACGGCAATCACCTCTGAAAGTATCCAGTACTTCTGATTATATAAACATTCATACTGAATATTAATTCTCTAAGGCGAACACCTTCCAAGGAAACCAAAAACTAATTGGAACCGTGGGAATTTAGGGAAAATTTATTATATTTTCAAATGATAAAAGATAAATATGTCCTTAAGGGGTATGTCTGATTAAAACATAATATCTGTCACACAGAAATAAATGCCGTTGAGGTTTGAACTAATGTGCGCATCTCCAGATGCTGTTTCGTTAATTTAAAATCGCTCAAATGTCCATATACACAACAATAGTAAGTCTCGGTGAAAGGAAACAGCCTTTTCCGTAGCTAACTGGTATTGTTCCTTTTAACTCTATTTTATTGTTGCTTTTAATTTCTTAAACCAAACTTTTAATCTAATAATTTCATTAATTATAGTAATTTCGCAACTTTTATCTGTTCAAACCAATTATTCCGATGGTTAGAAAACAATCGGTTTTTATTTTTTAGTTTCTCATTCTAAAATGTTTTGCCTTTTATTTTCGGATTTATGTGTAAAATCGATATTTTTAGCGGTTATCATTCACTAAATTTGCTGTACAAAAGAAGAAAAAAAAAAAAAAGAAAAAAAAAAAAAAAAAGACTTGACTTTTTCTTTTAGACTCGTTACTTTTTTTCTTTCTTCATAAATCATTTCCAAGGGCAGGTGGCCATCTTGAACCTTCCTCCCCAAGACAAAACTTTCAGTCGTAACAGATGTCTTGGAGGAAAATGTAGGAAGTGTTGGAGAAGCGGAAATAGTGTTACACATAATATTTGGAAATAAATGATGCATGTAAGCAGATAAATCGTAAAGCATATACGGAACTTAAGTATTTCAAAGCTTAATTCTAGCTCCGAGTAGACCAGTAATGGACAAAATTCTTTGGGAGCGGGACAAAAAACAAAAGAAAAAATTAGAGAGGCCAATATAATTTATTCTAAAACTTTACAAAGAGTATATAAATATGTTATGAATGAAACAGTTTTATTTTTATAAGTTCCTTAAATTCAGGTTCTAACTGAAAAGCACTAATTCTGTGAAGCGATGCTAAATGCTCACTCTCTCTTTCTTACAGAAATCTTCCTAAGGTTCATGGTAAGAAAACATTTACTCACATACTATATAAGATGAAGCAAACATACCACTAATTTTCTGGGCGTGAAATATAAATTTGGAAAATCGCTTTTGCAAAGCAAGCAAAGTTTAGGAAGCAAGCTTGCTTTTGAAAACTTGCTTTGTAAAACTTTAATTTTGGTTTGGTTTTGGTTTATTAGATTACGACAAAGCGGCTATCTGCCTTGAGGGAGGGATGCCTTCGTGGAGGACTTTTTAAGGGAAACTGGAAAATACACGTTACACATGGGGAAAGCCACGAAAACACCCATGCAGCCAGCCCGTTCGCGGGATTCGAACCTCGCACCGAACTACCAGTGTTCAGCGACGTTACCGCTCGGCCGCTGGTGCGCCTCTAATTTTGGAATATTCAGAAACAACTGCTTGAGATGATTCTTAGATTGTAACTCGCTTCATTAAAGTTTCAAATGTGGCCTCGATGCTTCACAATTATGAAGGCATGCTGAAAATACCCAATTCTGCTTGAATGACACTGAAATCTTGAAATTTGATTTCAAGACTCAAAATATAGTTCTCTCAGGCCCTCTTCATAACACTTAAGCTTGTGTTCATTTACTGAGGATATTGAGACCAGCAAACAGATTATGTTTTATTTTAAAACCTTTGAAACGGGCCTAGATATCGGCGATGGATTTTTTCCTTACATCTTGACATTTAAATAGTTCATATCGCAAAGAAGATCTGCGAATATTACGTTATATAAATATAACATATTTTTTAAATTTACGGCGAGCCTTCAGGAGGGACGGCACTGGCCGTAAATTGCCCATCCCTGTAAACAGTTTGTTGACTAATCAGGGATAAATAGAAAGGGCTAGGTCATTCCTTTGTTCGACTCCTCGCCAACTCGAGCCCATGGAGGTAGGAAGTAACCTTTCCTACCTCCATGCTCGAGCCTAATATGGGGACTTAACCGGCAGTAATCTGACGTCACTGTGATGCACCTGTTCTGATTTCCCGGGTTTAAAACTGTAGTTTCATTCAGCTGCGAGACGATTTTCTAGAGGTTACATATCTCAAATTAATCTGAATCGCATATATTTGTTTTCTAATAATGTAAATATTTAAAATCATTTATACATATAATTTTAATCAGTTTTTATTTTAAATTCTATATTGTATAGTTTATGTAATATGGCTTTTTGCGCTGTAGCAACGTGCCGTAGCACTTATAGAAGTACGAAAGGATGAGATATTTTATTTCATGGGACCAAAGGACCCAAATGAGAATTTGCTTTTGACGAAAGACTGGATACATAAATGTCAAAGACAATATTCTATTAATGTGAAGAGCGGAAAAATCTGCAGCGAACATTTTCTATGCAGTGTTTGTGAAGATGATATGAAAAATCGCTTGTTTGGATAGCCACAGAAAGAAACTGTCGAAATGGAATGCTGAGCCGAAAGTAAATTATGACGACAACAATAAGTCGGAATTAGTGATGACAATAATAAATCATATCTTAATGATTTTGAAATAAAACTCACAAATGAAAATGTAGATATTCCTGAATGCCCTAAGTTTAAGGATAAACAAGAATGCATTGAAAATTTAAAGAACAAAATAATATCCGTAGAAAATCGTATTAAAAAATAGAGAAAAGAAAAATTTTAGAATGTTTGTTCAGCGACAAAGAAGGTGGATGACATCTAGAAATAAATTGGTATCAGAAATTAAAATCTCAAATAGCGAAATTTCGAGGGGGGGGGAAGCACAAATCGGAGAATTTGGAAAAACGTCTAAAGGCTATTTTTATAAAGACGCAGATTAATGCATTTCTGAAAAAGAAGGAAAAAATCAGGTGGACTAGTGAAGATATTTTACGTTGCATTGTCATAAGAGCTCTGTCATCTTAAAGCTATGATTTTTAGATAGAAAAAAAAAAAAAAAAAAATGGAGTTTCTTTTGCCTAGTATTAGCAAATTAAAGAAATGGTGCGCTAAATTTTAGTATAGTCCAAGAATTCAAAGTGTTTTTACTCTAAAGAAGGAAAGAGGCGAATATTTGAATTCTGTAGAAAAAATATGCGTTCTCAGTCTCGACGAAATGCATATAGATTGAACACTCTGCTATGACTCTAAACTGGACTAAGTTCTCGGTTCTTTTCAAAATGTGCAGTTTGTTTTAATCAGAGGTCTCATTTCGCGCTCTGTCTCAAATTACTGAGAAACCACGTTTTAGATAAAGGATTTGTTTTAGAAGATGGAACTGTTTTAAATTTTGATATTATTAAAGACGTTTTAAATAGAGATTCAGAAGAAATCAAATTGCGTCACAAATTAAAACCGAATTATTTAACGGTCAAGGGAAACAAGAGACAAAAAGTCACTCCAGCGAAAACATTATTTTCAAGAACTACCGCAAAAGGTATACTCAACCTCACAGGAAATCAAAAAGCATCTGACTTCTATGAGTTAATCGGTAATATTTTCGGTATTATGAATAGTACCAAAATAGTACCAACAAGAATAACAAGTACTTAACAAACTAATTTTGGAAAGTACTTGTTAAAGTTATTCTTATTGTATTCTTTGTAACTAATTATTGACTCGATTTTGTGCTAGATTAGCATTCTAGCAGATAAAATATAATAGTATAAAATATCGAAGTAATCGGCATAAAAAGACCTGCCTCCTTTACTCACACTTTTGAAAAATTTAATAACTATTTTAGGTACTGTGAGTAAAGCTATTTTGTCAAAATTAAGGTAACAATCTTACATACATTTATTTAATTGTAATATAGATGTAAGTATAAATTACAAAATTATTTTTAAAATATATATTATTATATTGAATCGGAAGAGAAGTATGCTAATGTAAAATTTACAATTAGGCAAAAAATCACACGTAGATTAGCAGAAAATTTTGCCATATATGTCATATATGTTTAAAAGGCCCACCAGCGGCCGAGCGGTAAAGACGCTGAACACTGGTAGTTCGGTCCGAGGTTCGAATCCCGCGAACGGGCTGGCTGCATGGGCGTTTTCGTGGTTTTCCCCATGTGTAACGTGTATACGAGCCAGTTTCCCTTAGAGAGTCCTCCACGAAAGGCATCCCTCCCCTTAGGCAGATAGCCCTAGTGTGCTTTGCCATAATTAAATACACCACACCACACCAACACCATATATGTTTAAAACTATGCCAATGTAAAGTTGTTTTTTGTGTAAATTTAAATAGCTGCTATGATAGTTATCTTAGAAGCAGTATAAAAATTCTCTCAGTTAGCATGCAGATAAAGAAATGGTTATAAATAAACGTGCATTAAATAAAAAAATAATAATAATAATAAAAAAAACACGGAACTTTATGTTAAAAGAGTAGCGCATTTTATCTCTTATTTTAAAATTGAGTAAGTATTATTAAATTTTTTAATGGTTCAGTGTAAAATGCATACAGCAGTAACATTGTCTCATCCATATTATAGCTAT
Source organism: Stegodyphus dumicola (assembly GCF_044657685.1). Classification (NCBI taxonomy): domain Eukaryota; kingdom Metazoa; phylum Arthropoda; class Arachnida; order Araneae; family Eresidae; genus Stegodyphus; species Stegodyphus dumicola. The sequence continues at coordinate 165,718,178 of NC_140780.1, forward strand.
CTTTCACACACAGCTCATTTTAAAAGCTGGTTCAAAAACGCTAATTTCTAAGCTGTGAATTGCATCTCCGCGTTCAGTGTCATCATGACTACGTCATCACTTCTCACTTTCTGCTTCAGGGGAAAAGCTCTATGAGCTAGCCCTACATTTAAATTGTTCATTTCGCAAAGAAGATCTGCGAATATTACGTTATATAAATATAACATTTTTTTTTTTTTTTTAATTTACGGCGAGCCTTCAGGAGGGACGGCACTGGCCGTAAATTGCCCATCCCCGTAGACAGTTTGTTGACTAACAGCCCTCCGTCTTAGACTTCTAATAAAAGTAACTCTGATCCCAGATGAAGGTTTAAACTAAACCTTCAAACTTAAAAAGTTACAAAGCTCGTTTATTACGGCATAAGTCCCCGCTGCTTGCGGGATTTAAGGTAACATAATACATTAACTCCTTCAAGCCAGGTAGCGAAAACGCGGGCTTATCGCGGAGGCCGGCAGTGTCTTCCGCGAGCGTCTCTCCAGGGCCGGGAGCTTTTTTGCTACTAAGCCTAAATCCATGAAATTTCCGAAGTATCAACGCATTGTTTAATAATGCTCTATAGAGTATTTAAACGGCTTATACTTTATAGATATGGTACTTTTCCGTTTCGCCGGCGCAAATCTCGCCAAGCAGACTTTATTGGCGACAACATACAGTACACATATAAAAAATATTAAAAAAATGTTAGTTCTAAGAATTCTTTTTTTGAAGGCGTAAACATTTTAATATCGCTTAAAATTTTATAAAAAGCCAATAAATAAAGACAATAAATTTGTAAAAAGACATTAATTTAAGAATTTACTACGCTTTCATGGTTCAACATCCTGATTCGCCGGTTTATATCACGTGACCCCAAGCGATCTCATCTCACGTAAACTACTCTACAAAAATCTAATGCTCTCAGTAATTATCTACATTAATTTCAAGTTAAATCTTAATTTAGAACATAAGTTTAAATGCAAGAAATATTTCAATTCGTACGAATAGCTTACTCAGAAATTATTTAAAACTGCAGTGCTTTACTTCGCTAATTCATTCTCGTTAGAATTGATGAATTTAAACCTTGACTTTACCTTTTCTATATTTTCAGCTTCGGGTAAGCGCTGTGATTGCATCCTAATTGACTTAATTACCGAAAATGGCCTTAGACATAAAACTGAACTATCTGATAAAAATTCTATGTAATGATATGCCAGTATTGAAAGAAACAATCAATCTGATAAGAAAAAGCTGCGACTTGTTTTGAAAATGAGGCTTAAAAGGTTACCAGCGAGAATATTCCGTTTGGCATCGGTTGTACCATTATTGGCGACTTTATCGCTTGCGCCGGCAAAACGGAAAAGTACCATAGATATTTTTATATATATACTTTAATTACCTTATTTCTTGTCTAAATGCATATTTTACACATTTTATTTTAATTACTCACCATTTTATGACTTTTAACATTATACATCTGAAAACTAAATATATTACTTAAAATTCTCTTTTCGTATGAAAAATTTTAAAACAGGGATCTACACACAGTCCTACGTTACATTCCTTGAACTCGTAATAACTCATTTGCCGTTTTGGAGGATTTTTCCGGGAATGTGAACAAACGAAGCATCGTCGTCTCATTTTCTTATCAGTCTCTTCTGAACAAAGTTTTGGAAAATGTCTTTCAGTTAATCTTTCAGAATCAATATCAGAATATCAGAATTTCAGAATCAATATCTGAAATATTTTGCATCATTTCTGCTATTTCATGCTCTGTTAAACATTTTCGACGCTTCGACATTGAAACGGTAAAAACAGACAGAATTCACGTCTAACGAGATCTAATTATTTTCTAAAAACTGAACTGTAAACCAAAATACTCAACGCTTTAGCGCATATAAAACTTCTACTTACAATAAACAACTACCACGTGCGAATAAAGTGCGATTTAAAGAGACGTCATAAATCACGCTATTCGGAAACATTTAGTTCCCCGTTTGTTTATATAATCAAAAACACGTGTATGTGAGTCATGCTTCTCTCATTTCGAGTAGAAGCTCTAATGTACATGTATCTGAAACCATATGGGCATACAGTGCCATCTTGTGGCAGAAATTATAGTTTGAAAAACGTTCCAAGGTACTGGCACGAATACGTGACATTCGGTAGAAAACGCAACATTGCTCTGGCACGCCTGCGTGTCGGCCGGTAGATAAGTGCGTTCGTTGCTGGCACGTATACGTGACAGTCGGCGCGAAGGGGTTAACCGTAATTGAAGAATAAAGATAGCAAAATCAGCTTGCCTTTTGTGCACTCAGTAGCAGCAGCTGAATCTCCGAAACTATTGATGATTATGAGAGGGATTTATCCATAAATAATACGATGCAGATTTAAATACTAATAATATATTTATTGAACTGCAACTAAAATAATATAAACGGTAAATACATTAATGTTAACACAAGCACATACAGAAGCTAAAGAAAATCTAAAGAACAACAGGATCATGGGATATATTAATATCACGTGATTAACATAGTTTACGTGTTTGACGCCCGTGTGTCTTGGCATTTTTAGGGTTGCCAGAAATGAGTTAGAAAAACATTTTATTTATTTATTCTCAAATGCTTGATTAATTTACAACAGTAATGCTAAAGTATGAAATTTACAAGGTATATTTGTAAACTCTGGAAGAGACAATTCTAGTCACACGAGCAAAATACGGCTAGCTAACGTTAAAGCCGATCAGGTAACACTAAGAGCTGGTAATACTAAAGTATGAAATTTACAAGGCATATTCTAACTATTATTAAATCTGGCAGAGACAATTTATTCATACGAGCAAAATACGGCTAGCTAACGTTAAAGCCGATGAGGTAACTCTAAGAGCTGAGCGAAAATAGTACGGAGGCCGTTGCCGAAAGTTCTGCCTTGATTTCAAGAACTCTGTTCTTATTCACCAGGTGTGGCCAAACTTCATGCCAGTAACAGCCGCATGTTGGAATTCAGGAAAATTCGAGAGCCGCAAAAGCCAATTTCTTAAAATCAGTAAGTCCATATAGACCTAATTTTAAAAGAAATGAAACAGGTTCAAATAGAGAGAAAACGTGTGATTCTAAACAATCATTCAAAGACAGTTTGCCTTCAGCGTGCGATGATGCGTCGAAGACAACGCGAAGTTTCGTGATGTCTTTGTTTTCTCTAATAACAGCTTGATGCGATAAAAAGTACTCTTTTTCAGTTTTTAAACACACCGATTCTTCCCCAATACCGTCTTGCAAATGTTGTTCTAGCGTGGCTTTGTAATGCTCATGCATCTTCGGATTCTTTAATCAGAGCCACAATGACTCGATTGTTTTCTCCTGTCTCAAAATTATCCCGTAATTTGCTTGCAAGATCGTTCCACGGCAGGCAAACTGCATACCTGTTGTCTTCAAATTTTACAGATTCTCGAAATTTTCTAAAGGCATCACCGTCTTCTAAGCTGTGACTGTCATCAGAGTTATTAGAAATTCCCAAAGCTTCAAATTGCTATAAATGTTTCGTCAATCTGGAAGTCGAATCAACTTCTAAATTAATTTTAATTGGTATCAAATTCTGTGTGAGATGTTTCTGATGCATTACATGCATTTTATGTTCCGTTCACAGACCGCCCCAATTTAATTTCTACCGTTACTAATGATTCAGAAATTCGGCAGACCTCTTTTGTGAAGCATTGACAAGCACGATCCATCCATCCATTCTAAAGCATCCATAAGCAAATCTAACTTTTACAGATTTCTTTACAAAAATTGTTCGATAGAATCAGTAATATATTTTTTATGTCTTTGAAATAACATTATTAAGTTTCTTAACTAACAAGAAATAAAATAATTACATTTGGACATTCATCAGTTTAAATTTATTAAAAAGAAATAAAATAAATTAGTTACTTTCTTTTGGACACAGGAGTTGTTTTAATTTACCATATTTCATACATATATTTTGTTTACATAAGAGCGGCACGTGTCTCGCACTACGGTTAACTAATTTGCATCCTGGTTGGAGTAGACGAAAGTGGGCAGTAAAGATAAAAATAATGAGATAATGAGTTAACAAAAATAAAACCTTACAAACAGATATATAAGACATGAATGAGGTTTTACACAGAAAACGCTGACGTTTTTAAGATTGGCTTGGTTTAGTTTATTGTGGCAAAGCACACCAGAGCTATCTGCCTAAGGGGAGGGATGGCTTCGCGGAAGACTTTCTCAGGGAAACTGGCTCGCATACACGTTACACATTAGTAAAATCCACGAAAACGCCCATACAGCCAGCCCGCTCACCTGGACTCGAACCCAGTTCGAAACTACTAGAGTTCAGCGATTTTACCTCTCCGTCGCTCGTGAACCGATAGGTAGGGGTTTTAGACACTGTAATGATAAACATTTCAGAAAACGCAAAAGAAAATTTTTTGATGATCGAAGATATTCACTAATTATTTAAACCTAGATACTTTTTGTTCTATCTGTCAGTAAGCTTGATTAAAAGGCCTTCATGGTCTGCATCGCAGGCGGGTGCCACCGAAAAAGGGAAGCAGATTGGCGATTTATAATCATATCAAGTTTTATTAATTTCCGTTAAGGTGTGGTGTATTTAATTATGGCGAAGCACACTAGGGCTATCTGCCTAAGGGGAGGGATGCCTTCGTGGAGGACTTTCTGAGGGAAACTGGCTCGTATACACGTTACACATGGGGAAAACCACGAAAACACCCATGCAGCCAGCCCGTTCGCGGAATTCGAACCTCGGACCGAACTACCAGTGTTCAGCGACTTTACCGCTCGGCCGCTGGTGGGCCCTAATTTCCGTTAATAATTATGAATATAAAATTATTCAAAAATATTAAAATAAAAAAAATGTAATCGTACAAAACATATATATAATATAAATATTTTCACTATGAAACTGGGCTTTACTTAGCATCAAGTGGAATAGTAATCGAAAATTATAAATTCATAGATTCTGTACCATTAGCAGAGAATTCAGACAATAGGAATCAGCAGAATTTTTTATAATTTCGCGATATTAGTTTCGAAGATTTGACTACAGAACTTTCTTCTTCAGCTGCAGGAGTGAAAATGAAAAAAGGAGCCTGTGCTCACGCGATACCAGCAAAAACAAAATTGAGCGTAAGCACATGTTTCTCTTTCGTCATTTTCACTCCTGCAGCTGAAGAAGGAGATTCTATAGTCAAATCTTCGAAACTATTATGGCAAATTTATAAAAATTACCGCCGATTCCTGTTACCCAGAACTCTCTAATAATTGTTATTCGGCGTGTAAATTTTACTTTAATTATGTAATATGCTACACTGTTCTGTATTGAAATGCACTGGCGACTATTCATTTGTTGATTTTGAAAAGCCATCATATGCCACATCGGCCAACCTTAAAATACAGTGACCTGAATATAAATGAAAAATTAACAATTAATGCATTAAACGTCGCTATAAGGTTCATCATTGATGTCATATATAGCATAGATTATTCTTTTTTAGAGTATAAAGGTGAAAATCTAGAAATATTCAATAATTTTTAAAGGTACAGTTTTATTTACATATTATACAGTAGGATGTCTATTACTTGAATGCAGTCTTCAAGTTGAGGAATTATACATCAGTCAAGATTGCCTACTATAGGTAATTAAGAAAAAGCGCTAAGTATGAAATTTTTGATTGTTAAAAGCAAGTTTGTTGACAAAAATTTGGCAGCATTCTGAAATATTGACAAGTGTCAAAAGAGTGCTACTTCGCCAGATAGCGTTGTTTTTATATAGTTTAACTATTTAATCTCAAACGCAAATTGCATGTAGGCCTAATGCACGTGCTAAAAGCATTTGACGGGCCAATTTTTGTATTTTTTCAAACAAAATGAAAATTTTTATTAACAAAAAAAAAAAAAAAAAAAAAAAAAAAAAAAGATATTTAAAAAAATAAATTTCACTTACTAAATTTTATCAAAATACGCATACACAATATTAGTCAAAATTAAAACAAACAAATGAATGGAATTATTAAACGAATGAAAAAAAATCAAATTTATACTTATTTTCTGTTTGAAATGGTTTTGTGCCTGCGAGATATTTTTGTTGGGTTTTAGACTGACAGTTATTTCAAATAATTCTAACATATTCAAATTCAATTAATCTATACGGTGTTTTCTCCCTCCCTTCCGCATGCTTTCTTGGCGCACCTAGAAGCACGCTCGACGCATATTCGGGAGGGCCGAAGTTCGAATACCGGTGATATCATTGCAGATTTCTTCAATTTCCTGGTACTTAAATTATTCTAAATGACTCTACAGTGGCGGCAGAGCTAAAAAGGTGGTGAATAATTTGTCACCACCACGATTTGGCGATTAGGTCCCCTCAAAGTCAGTCGCCCTTTAAAAGGAGAAGTATATAAGGTATTTTCTCCCTCCTTCCTGCATGCCTTCGTGATTAACTGAAAGCACACTTGACGCATATTCGGGAGGTTCGGAGTTCGAATCCCGGCAAGGGACTGCATATTTTTCACGTGTCCAGCATTAAAAAAACCTAATGATTTTACAAATCATTAAATAACTTACCCTTAATTTAAACTAAAAATAAATACATTATGAAAATGTTTTATGTTTTCAGAGAAAATTTTCTAATTGGGACAAACATTGAAAAACAGAAACCTAATCTCTCTTATTTATTACATTTTTTCCCGTTGCATAAATAAAAATACATGTTTGCATGTAAGACACTTGATGACGTCTCGATTCTGATGCTTGTAGACTTGAAAAGAAATGATTTTCAGCACGATTTTTAGATGCTCATCGGTTAATCGGGCTCTTTTCCTATTAATTTTGAATTGTGAGATAAAGCTATTCAATGTAAATGTATTCTCAAACAAAGCGAATATTCTGAGTACAAAAATTCGTTACTGAGCTTATTTTTATTTTTTGACATGCACGAATAAAATTAATAAAATCTATTATCTTCAAAATCTTCGAATAAGATTTACATCACAATATGAAATAATTAGCTCCTTTTACAGATTTCCTGATGCACTATTCGTGTCAAATTTTAATGATAATGAAAATACTACGAATAATTAAAAATCCTGAAACTTTTTGCAACACCGTATTTACAGCAATACATAACATGTATTCATCGGCCGTAAGACCATTTACTAATGTAAAACCCTTCAGCAAACAATTCTTTAAACTTATTTACTTTTGAATGAATAGAACGACTTTAAATATCGCTGCCATATTTAGCTCGTACTAGTATAAAGTATCTCCATGAACTGTTGAACATGTGACTGAAAACAAATATGTTAATATTGGTAACGGAAAATAAAAAAAATATGACGAGTGAGTGAAATTTAAAAATTTATAGATATTGCAAATTAAAATGACGTATGTATCTGTTTATTATTTTACATCCTCGCTCCAAGAATCGAGCATCTGCGAGCTTAAAAAGCAGTATTTTGAAATTTTTGCGAAATCGCAAAATAGCGTTATATTACACAATATCATTTTAAATACTTTTTAAACAGCTTATAGGCTGTTTGTATGTATGTTTACAGTGATTAAGAAGTTAATTTTTAATAATCATGCATTAAATCTCCGGATCTTTCAATGCTAGCTGGATCTTCCCAGTGGTGTTATTAAAAGATTTTCTGCATGACAGATCTGCAGTGCTTTTCGCGGCCAAGCTCCTATTTCCCTCACTATGGAAATAGATTGTCCTCAAGCCTGTATGTTTCCGAACCGTTACTGTAGAATTTAATTATAACTGATCTCACTAAACTATCAGATCGTCCGGGCTGTAAAACAATTAACTTTTGCTGATGATATTCTGATACGCTTTCAAGGAAAGTGTCCCAATACTCTTTATAACCTTGCTCAGAACACCCTCAATAAGGTTTCAGATTAGTCTAGGGAGAAATCTGAAAATTAATTTGGAGTTTAAACTTAATAAATCTATAATTAAGATAGTTGAAAGAAAGCATGCCAGCTGTGCAAGCTAATAACTGCATTTCAATATTTTACTATAAACAGTGAATGAAATTATTTAGGCACTATTCTTGATAATAAGTTTTGCTTTAAAAATAATAGATATTTAGCCAAAAAAATATGAAGATATTCTTATTGGAATTACTCGTGCTTTTTGCAATACTTTTGGATTAAAATCAAATGTTAGGTATAGCCCAACTGCGCGTATCAAAAGGAATGAACCATTCGCCCGGGGAATTTAAAGACCTCGTAATGCGAAAGAAATTTTCTTCTTCCCTCAGACACTACAGGGGGTCTTCACACTTCAAGAAAACATCCATTAAGACCTTTTCAAAAAGCTGAGGGTTACCACTAAGCTTTACTTTTCGAAGCCAAATATAGTTATCTAAACAGTAAATGCAAGAGTTAGCAACGAAAATAAAAGACATAAATATGGCATTAGGAATATCTTCTATTAATTAAACTACTAGAGCAAATAGTGTTATAATTTAGGTAATTATAAAGGCATATGAATTATATTTCTTATAAATTACATCTGTTAATGTTATGAATTTAATATATTTGTTTGATCCTAACAGTAAAGGAATTTGAACTAGGCTGGAAAATTATATATGGTTAAGCGGTGTGCACACGATTATACATCGCCAAAGTATGTTAAAAGTGTACTAGAAATTATTTCTTTTGCTAATTTAAGTAATCGTAAATATCTGTGAGTATAATTAAACAGCATAAAAGTAACTAAATGCTTAACATGAAATAGGTTACAACAATATTATTGTATGCTATAAATTACTTACGTATAATCATAAATTTAAAAGAAATTAAAATTGTTATGCTAAGATTTTTCTAAAGCTTATCTAGAATAGAAGGATAATACAAACTATGCTACAAATTAATATATCTCCTCTCAATAATCCATGTCCAATAATTACTATGTTATCTTATTCTTGGTGTACAACATTTTTTTACCACATAAAGAAAAATAAATAAAAAATAATGCAAAAATTTATTTATTTAGAATTTTTGGTTTCAAATGTTCCTTTACTTTTCTAAAAGAAAAAATCTTCCGAATAATGCATAAAGAAGCCCATAAAGTTAAATGCTTGAAATATGGAATTCACATCCTGGAATTAGCATATTAAGTAAATTAGACGTAATTAATCCATATTTTAACATTAACCCTTATGACTGAAAAAAACTTCTGGATAGATTCCGACGAGATCGAGTTAATTTCTATGCTTACTTTTCTATTCTTAAATGGATATGCAAAGAGATACGACATAAAAATTACCAATGTATAAAATTTTGTATTAGTATTTTTAAATGATAAATTTTAAAAAAATGCATTACCACACACGGAGAAGTTTTTTTATGCAGAAAATATGTATTACTCACATATTGAATATGTAACGAAAAAGGAAGAGTTCTTGATATGTTTTATTTATTTGAATTATGGTGAAATGAAGGAAGGCTCTTTGCCTATGGTAAGGGATGTCTTAGAGGAGGAAATTTTAAGGAAAACAGGCTCATATCCTCATTATACACAAAGGAAATCACAAAAACTTGCAACCAACCAGTACATCGAGATTTGGACATGTCAAAATAAGGACTTTATACTGCTTGATCGATAGTGGTATGAAGAGCTCTTGAAATTAGTCTAATGAGATGCTATGAATTGAACAATATATTAGAGAAAATAGAAATTATTGGCGTGATTTAGCGATCATCTTTGTTTAGAAATAATTTCACTGAAGCCTGAAACGAAATTGGAAAATAAACCGCATATTGAAGATTAATCTGTACCAAGGCGTTAAGTACATCTTCTGTTAACTAGAGTTACCATGCAAAAGTTTGCAGATGTTGTCATTTAAATATATATTGGCATGGATACAATAAGACAGTACACAAACTCTACATTCATGAAAACTTGAATACAAGAGAACAAAGAGTATATGAAAAAGATGTGGATGAGGAGGAAATTAAAAATCCCAACATATGAACATAAGTTTGAAATTTTTCAATTAAGTATGACAATGCTGCAGATGCTCATAATTATCAATCATTATTCATTGTGCATTATAAATTAAACACATGCTTAAGTTTATCAGTTAGTAAACAAAGAGTACTTAGTAAACAAAATAAATATTTAAAACATTTTTAATATTAAAATGCAGAATTTGTAAGAAAGTTAAATAACTTTAAAATATAATAATGATTAAAAACGTGAAGCTTAATAAGACATATATTACAATAGCATTGCCGTGAATTTTGGAATTGCTTGATAAACCAAATTGTTTAGATTTAAAAACAATTTTTAAAATTAAATTACAACTATTTACCTAAAATAGTAAATTTGAAAATTAAAAACATTCTACAATTCTAAGAAGATTTGTTAAAATAATCTGCTATATAAGAAAACTAATTTAAGTTGTGCTACAAGTTAGTACTAGTATTTTCTTTTAATTATGATATTTGATAAGTTGTTTAATTATATACATAAGTTTTATGTACATGAAAACTGATAATCAATAGCTAGAAAGTATACCTTCGAAATTTGTGAATTTCTGTGGAGTATAAACATGATCTGGGCCATTATTCTTTTAACATTTTAAAACTATAACATGAGTGTAAAAGAAATTCATTTTTACTTTAGCGCAGGGCTTCTTAAACTTTTTTCAGTCACAACCTCTTTTTATCGCAGAGATTTTTTCGCGATCCTTAAGACCCCATAATACGAAAATTTTGTGGGAGCCCATAAGCACTGTGCAAATCCAACACACGTGTGTGTGTGTGTGAAACTGTCAATTTTTTCACATGTACTGTAATATACTATTGCAGTTTTAGGGTCATTAACTTTAATTTCTAATTTTAAGACATAGAACAATGTGAAAATTTTAAATAAGTAACAGACAAAATGACGGCATCAAGTGCAAAGCAAGTAAAATAAATGTTTCTATTATTAAAAAAAAAAATTGTCTTATCTTTATCTATTTTCAGATATATTATGTAAAAATATTTGGCAATTGTAAAATTATTATAAGTTAAAGAAATATCAAAACTGCTAAATTTTTCGGTGACCCTTGCTGCAGGTCCTGCGACCACTTGCGGGTCGCGATCCACAGTTTAAGAAACGCTGCTTTAGCACATACTAGATTTTCTTTTAGTATTTGTTTTGTATGCACAGTTTTCACAATATCTGAAAAACGAAAATAGAGGCTTGTTGTCTTAATGAAATGCCCCATTTATAAGGATAAATGATTTTTTGTAGCAGCCATGATCTTCTTTGGAATCCAAGTTCTGAGGAAAAGGAGAAAGTCGAGCCAAAGAATTTGAATTGGAAGTCATCACAAATCCCCAGCGGTACGCATACCGCAGGTTGGCAGCCACTGTTATAGAGGAAAAAAACTTATGAAACTTATCAGTTTCTGTCACTCATATCATACAACATGCCAGAAATAAGGCAAAATTTGATATAAAAACACCATTTCTCAAGATTGTGGTATAATAAACTGTTGGCTGCAAGAATAGATTAAAAAATATATAGAATTCATTGACAATTAAAATTGCTTTGATTAATATATATAGAATTCATTGACCAATACTTACCAGAAACTGCTGATAACAGAAGACTGAAATGTTACCAGAAGCTGATGAATTTAACTCTTAATTTATATGCAAACATTGAAGGTCTTAAAACTGCAAAATCAGCTCAATATTTTCCTCATAAATTAAAACCCAAGTAAAAAATATACATTTATTATTAATTTTTTTTAAAGTGTCAACCGAGCATATAATCCTACTTTTTTCTATCTACAAGCAGGTCGTATAACATTTTTTTTTTTTTTTTTTTTGTTATTTCACAGTTATTCAAAACATAAGAAAGAACTTGCATTTAAAAACCACACATTAAAACAAAATTTATTAAATAACTGTACATCAAAATTTACAAAAAAGGACTGGAATATTACAGATGTTGCACAAGACAGGCAATAAACGACTTTAACAATTACTTTCAACAAGACACATACTGATGTCAGGCACTATGAAGATTGAGTCATTTCTTCCATAATAGTATAAGCTTGCTTGAGTTCTGTGAAACAGAAGATGAATTTCAAGAAAACAGTCAACAAAATACTGAAAAGTCATTCTTCATTTATACAAAATAATCATACAAACATTATCAAACAATCAAAGTATAACACAATCAAAGTATAAAAATATTAAATAAAAATAATTATTTTTATTATTATTTTAAAAAACTAATTACAGCAAGTTTGGTTACAACTCAAGATGGAAATAAATTTTGCAAAATATTGATAAAAGTGACTTAGAAATATCAATGCAGGAGAACAAAATGAGCTTAAATGATCACTGCTTTAATGCAAGTAAAATTGAAAAGCATCTAAAGGAACTTATTTTAAATAATAAGATTACAAAAAGGACTGATATAGAGAACATATCACAGTGGTTTATTGACACAGATGATCTTATAATTTTTTGAAAGAAAAATAAAACAGATGGAGAAAATTATAAAATCTTAAAAGATAAAAAGGCTTTATAACATAGATGAAACTACATATTCAAAACAGATCACATTTAATGAGAAAACAAAAATTTCCAGAAACTTACAGAGCTCTGAAAGCAAATTCACTAAAATATGCAATATAACTACAGGGTGTGGCAGAGCAGTTTGCTTATTTTGAAATTCAATAAAATAAAAGTAATGCATATATATATATATATACACTGGTGAAATAAATTAAGAGAATTTGCATATTTTATCGAATTACATGAAAAGAACTGAAGGAAAAACCACTGCTTCTAGATAAAATGCATATCTTGTATAGTAAATCTTGAATAGTAAGCATACACATGTGTGTAGGCAGAGACAGCAGAAAAACAGGCTTTATAAGCACGTGGAAGATAACATGAATTTCGTTCGCTAGCACACCTCGGCAAATTTCTTGGTGTCATCTTGCAGATATCAGTTGAATTCACATCGGAATAGTAAAAACGAGTAACCACCGACGTTTAGATGATGGAATGAGGTGGCGAATTGTGAGGAGGCTAAAGGCAGGCCAATCGCAAGTCCAGATATGCAGAGAGTTTAATTTAACGCCCAGCGTCCTGTGTAACCAATGGAAACAGTTCGAGGATACTGGATCTATCGAGAGAAAGCCTGGGCAAGGTCATCCAAGTGCCATGACGGCCAGAGAGGATAGCTATTTGTCCATTTTAGCGAAGCATAACAGAGAGGCTACAGCTTCTCAGGCCTCTCGGCACCCGTATACAGCGACAGGACCCCGTGTAACAAGGGTGACTGTTTCCAAAAGACTGAATGAGAGAAGGTTGTTTGCCAGAAGACTGGCTGTTTGCATCCCACTCATGTCTACGGACAGCAGAGTCCCATTAGCATGCTGCAGGCAGCATAGTGATTGGAGTACGGAGCAATGGGCAACTGCTCTGTTCACCGACGAGTCTCGTTTTAGCCTAAACACCGATTCTTCTTGCACTTTTATATGGAGAGAGCCAGAGACCCACTACTTATGCTCCAATATCCACAAAATCAACAATTATGACGGTGGCAGTGTAATGGTCTGAGCAGGATCATGTTGGATGACCGCAGACCTCTCCACGTCTTTGACAGAGGCTCTGTGACTGGTGTGAAGTATAGGGATGAGGTCTTGGTGTGCTGTTTGCCTTTTCCAGGCTGCAGTGGGCCCGAGTACATCTTACAGGACGATAATGCGAGGCCACATAGAACTCTTCTGGTCGACGAATTTCTAGAGAGTGAGGATATTTGCCGGATGGATTGGCCGCCAGGTCTCTAAAACTCAACTCTATACACCATGTCTGGGACGCTCTGGGAAAGGCAATTGCAACTCGCAGTACCCCTCGAAGAATCATCCAGGAACTGAAAACAGCAGTGCGGAATGAGTGGGACCAATTGCCACAGGCACTGATAAACTGCCTTATTTAAAGTATGGCATCACGCTGAGAGACTTGTATGCCTGTAAAAGGAGACCATACCTCCTATTTACCTATTTCTTTTGTGCCTTCTGCAGCCGCTGTTTGAGACCTTCAGACTCCCACGAGTATTACACACGAACATGTGTGTCTATTATAATTGTTGAATGTTTATCTTGTTTGTATTATATCAACCTATGTTCACACCAAATTTTATTAAAATCTGTCCAGTAGTTCTGGAGATTGTACATCAAATATGCAAATTTCCTTAATTTATTTCACCAGTGTATTTAATTCTTTGAACAGCATCAAGTACAACATGGAAAGGTTATGTTCATACTGTTTTAAAAATATTATCAAGCAGATAAAGTCCATTATTATCAACACACTGCGTTTATCGAATTCGGAAGTTTCGTTCAACTCTTTCCAGCACATCGACGGTATGTTGGCTATAGTTTGACGAATGTTGCATTTCAAGTGAGCCAGTGTGTAGGGATGATCGTTGTAAAAGTGATTTTAGATATCGGCAAAGAAAATTGGGCTAAATCAGGCGATTGTGCTAGCCAGTGCAAATGGTCTCTCAAAGAGATGAGACGTCCTGGTAAGTGTTGCTGCAAAACAGTCATTGACACAAGAGCTGTATGTGCTGTAGCACCGTCTTGCTGGAACCATACATCTCCCACGTTCATCTCGTTGAGTTTCGGTAAGAACTCCTCAATCATGTGTACATAATGACTAGAAATCACTGAAATGGCCCATTCGTTTTCTTCAAAAAACCATGGTCCAATTATTCCAACTCGTGATACTGCAAACAGTTACATATTCTGAATGTAGGGGATGCTGCTGAAGTACGGTATGAGGACTCCAATAGCGCATGTTCAGCTGATTTACCGATTCTGAAAGATGGAAGCGTGCCTCATCACTGAAGAAAACAAGCACGTCGTCAGGCATTGCAAGAAGTACTTTAATTTTCTGTAGCAATAAAATCATATGGATTAAATTTCTGTACTGTAGTCAATTTGTAGGGAAGAAATTTCAGTTCTTCATGAAGAATTCCCCTCACAGATCAAGCGGACCACCCAACAGCAGCAGCGCATTTCCAAACACAGCGCTTAGGGGATCGCAAAACAGAAAGCCTTACCATGTCTGTTTTGTGGCAACCCTTCTGTTCATGGAAGCCTAGGTTTCCTCTTCTTCACATCACCAGTTTCCCTGAAGTTGTTTACCCATGAAACAATTGATTGCCAACTAGGAACATGACCATGGTGTGCAACATTGAAATGGGCATGGAATGATTGTTGCGTGGCGATGACTGAGCGACCGTTACAAAAGTATGCCTTGATAGCAAACACCTGCTCCTACTTCAACTACTCCATGATGCTAAATGAACCAAATGAGCTAAAATTTCACTGCCCGGTTTCTTGACTCTGCCTACACTCCTTTTTTCAAAGCAATTGTCGCTCCAGAATGCCAAATTTAAATAAGAAAATGCAACATTTTCCAAAATACCTGCTGATGTGCTGGAAAGAGTTGAACGAAACTTCAGAATTCGTTAATGCAGTGTGTTGACTATATTGGATGCCATCTGCCTGATATTATCTTTAAAACAGTGTGAACATAAACTTTACATGTTGTACTTGATGCTGTTTAAAGAATTAAATATATATATATATATGCATTCCTTTTTCTTTTATTGAATTGTGTAAAATAAGCAAAACGTTCTGCCTCACCCTGTATTAATGCCTGGACACTTGCTGGAATGCAAGTAAAGTATGTTATCAAAACATATTACAATTCAATAAAAGGAACATAAGTTCACAGTATACATACACGCTGGAGCATACAGAAAGTTTCAGGGTTTCCCAAATGAAAGTGTTTTTTCTCTTGTTTACTGCTGATAAAAAATGACTTTGAAGCAGATGTGTAAAAATGGTCTTTTCTGCTCAAGTTGCATCATTCTAGTATGTGTTGCTGCATAATTTTTTTTCCAAGATAATGAAAAGAATGGAGAATCCAAAAGATCAGTTTCATCACACTATGCTCTTTTGTTTTAAAAAAAGAAAAAAAAAAAAAAATGCTAATCGGATGTCTCATATAATTTTTGCTGCACATGGACAAAGTGCTGTTTCTGATGATCCAGTTCAATGGTGGTTTGAGAACCTTAAATGTAGAATTTTAGCCTAAAAAAATGATGCCTGCTCTGGACAACCATATTCTGTAAACAAAAATGCACCAACACATTTGCTGCCAGTAATGTCATGTTCATAGTCATTGCTCTGGCATAGAAGTAGATTATACCCATATGCCAACTTACTTACTTATAAGAAATCTGATTTAAAAGAAGTAATAAAAGATGATTATGTATATCATGCTGATTGCTAAGCTTTTAACCATAGAATTTTATGGCTAAGCACCACAGCATGATTGGCACTGGAAGTCAAATACCCCAATGCCACAGTATGTGCTGGTGTGTGCCATTTAAAAATGAATCAAAATAAGAAACAATACACATTATTTTGGTATGAAACTGTATCACAAACAGATATATACATTACAAATGAATCTTAAAACTTAACTACAATGATATTATTACAAACTATATATCTCAGAATAATATTTATAAAATATCTTTGCTCAAAATCAAAGTTTGCTTTAATTCGAAACTAGATATACTGCTTTAATTCGAAACTAGATATACAACTAGTTTCTAACCTTCATTCCATGCCAATACCAGCATACATACTCAAAACATAATGTCGACTGAACTAGAGAATAAACAACGCGGCATTACTTTTCCTACACCAGCGTATGACTGGCTCTTCAGTGATAATGCCACAATATGATTCAGTGATAATGCCACAAATAACACAGCACATGATTGGCTCTTCAGTGATAATGTCTCAATACATGCCAGTGCATGGGCCCTTATATTGACCATAGTATTTCATTTGAAAACATAAGCATATCCATTTTAGTAGTCTTCTTTTTTCCCCATTTTTCGAGCTGAAAGGGTGGGGTGAATTGTAAAGTTTGGTGTCTCTGAAAGCTTAACCACTTACCTCTTTCAAAGGTCTTTGTACCAAGAATCCAGTTTTCTCTATTTTCCCCTTTTCATTTTTGCAACTTCAAAATTCAAGATGATCCCATTTGTAAATCAAACAACATTGTGTTGGAATATTCTGTACGTTTGCAAGATTTCTTGGAGTTATTTTCTTACATGTTATAACAATATACCAAATTGAAAAAGTGGTCTGACTTAAGAAGTAATATGAAAGTTTCATAAAGATTTTCTAAAATGCTAATTATGCAACACAAAGACACTACAAGGTATTGAATACAGCAAACATGTTGTATCTTCTTTCCTATTCTTTCAAAAAGTGTATGTACTGCACGATTTCCTTCTTCTGATTTGAAAGCTTTTTGTTATAAATATTTTTTGGCAATTTTAATAACAAAGTAAGACACATTCTCTTATAAGAACTGTGAATTTATTAAACAAAAGAGAAAAGGAATTCACAGTAAATATAGCACTAATATTATTAATTCACTCACTATTTTTCAACAAACAATGTAAAATTCTACTTCTTCAAACAATGCTCTGTTTTCTCAGTTTTAAAACTAAAATATATTATTCCAGAAATTAGTTTCATAGCTTGTGTTTTATAGCTTTATTCTGCTGATATTTTAAAACCAAGCTTAATATAAATTAGACGCTTTAGGTAACAGAACACTGCAGTACAAACACCACCATATAATAATACAATGAAGTCATTTTAGAATTAAAACATTGCATATTCTAATTTCTTGAGAGTTTTTCACTTTAGGCATTATGTTTTCAAGGAAATTTTTTAGACATTTTAAAATGAAACTTTTTTGCAAAGTTTTAATTCCAAATTTTCTATACAATTTAAATTTGTTATCATTCCTGTAGCATTAAACTTAAATTTTGAACCATTACTTCATGTAAAAATTGTTAATAGTTCGGATATTTTTGATAGCACACACAGCAAAATAAAATAAATATTAGAAGGAAACTTGATAATATGTAACACTTCTGTTTACTTCAACACTAGCACAGTGTTTTTTGGTTTAAAGAATGATGAATTTTTGTAAAATTAAGAAGATGAGTTCATAAAATATACAGGAAAAAAAAAAAAAATTCAGATTTATCATAGAACTGAGACGAGACCTGATGAATCTAAGAGGCTAAAAATATCTACAGAAAATAGTTTTATTACATAATTTTATAATAGAATATAACACAACTAATTCTTGTTAACACTTTATAAAGACAATTTTGTAAATTAAAATTGTTATTTAAAAATCCAAACATTCCTTTTTTTTTTAAAGACACCTATGCACTATAATATGATGAAAGAAGAATAACCTTTTTTGAAAATCATAATATACATTTCCTTCTGCCTACCCCAGTGAGTAGTAAGATTTGAAGGCAGTTGAACCTTTAAATTTTCTCTCGATAACAAGCAGTTTACTCAATAATTCCTGCATTTTCTATTCTTTTGTTGAGTAAATGCATCCCTCTATGCATGAATCAAACTACTAACAAGAACCACTGTTGCAAACATCAAGGGACTTTCTGAAAAGAGGGAAAGCATTAGGTCTGAGAAACACAGTCTTTTTAAGGATCTTTTGAGCCCTGAGCTCAAAATTTGAAAAGAAGCTATTTCTACAAATCCATGCTGTGCAGTTCAGGAACTATCAGACTGACTAAATCTTCCTAACAGTACAGTACATAGTCATTCGAAGAAGATTAGCATATTTTTTGCAATGATATATGGGTACCTTATACCGTAGCAAAGCAGAATATGCTCTGAATATAAGTTTCTGTGTGTAATTCTTCGCTGAAATGAAATAAAGAATTTCCTTTTTTATTAAATGGCTCAGTACTGGAGTGGATACCATAAAATAATGTTATAAATAAGGACCAGGTGTATGCCAAACAGACTTTCTTTATTAATATTGAGATGGGGCTGCATCCCCAAAAAGTGATGTTTTATGTATGATAGGACTGCAAAATAACTGAATGATATGAATTATTGCCAACAGATTAGACAAAAAATTTGGAAAAATATTCTTCCCAAATTGCAGTTTTTAAACTAGTAATTAACCATCTCAGCGGCATTTCAGGCTTTATCTTGTCATGAAATATTTGTCACTTGGTACATATTTGCTTATAATTTAAGATATTTAATTTAATTTTGTAAGTGTCATCTTAATGAATGTAAGTTTATGAAAATAGAGACTAAATTAAGCAATTTTATAATTTAAGCAGTAATAAAACTTACTGTTGTAATAAAAATGCTGTTAAATACAGGTCTTCATGAAAGATCCAAAATCAGATCGCTCAAAGAATACAGTAGAATCCCACAAACTCAACTTCCGATATCTCGACATTCCGTAAAACTCGACAACTTTCTAGGAACTTTTTAAAGTTATCTCTAGGCCAAACAGAGCAAATATTACATACAGTATATATAATTATTATTTACGCGTATGTCTCTCCTGTTCTGTTCAGAGATTTGAGTGTTCTGTTCTGTAATTTTTGATGTTTTTGCATTGTGCCATTAATTCTTGGAACTGACCAACAAATTTCAAGATATGTTGTAATACTTGGCAATGCTGCTTTCTTCTTTCAAAGATACAAAGAAAGTCAGGTAGCAGCTGGCCACTGGCTCACATTCCTTTCTGTTGTTGTGAAACATCAGGAGACCTTGTCTGAAGTTTTATGACTGCATCTTATTGCAAACTAAACTCACACCAGTTCATTGTGGTTATTGTTCCTCAATTCACATCCAGGCGTATAAACATTAACATATTCTTGGGAACTTTTGATGTTATATGAAGTGAAAATGTGGTTTGAAAAGAAAACAAAATAATGTGGCAATAGAAACAAAACTAGATGCCGTAAAGAGACTTGACAAAAGTGAAAGTGTAAACAAAATTACCATGGATTTAGGTGTTGGTTGGACTACTTTAATACAGTGGAAAAAGAAGAGGTCCGAAATCGAGTCTTGGTGTGAAAAGACGGATAGTTTAAAGGAAAGAAAAAGTATGAAAGGTGGTGAATTCGAAAAAGTGAGCTAGGTGCTTTATTTGTGGTTCAGGCAGCAAAAAGAATAGGGAACACCCATTTCGAGACGAATTTTACAAGAGAATGTCTCTAAAATTTCATGATGAATTTCAAGAAGGATAGCCTGGATTTACTGTTAGTGTTGGCTGGCTCGACATATGGAAAAAGTGGTATGTCATTAGGCAGTTAAATACTTGTGGGGAAAAGCTATCTGCTAACTTAGCAAATGCTGCAATATCCAAGGATAATTTCCACAACTGAAAAATAGGGTATATCTGGAAATCAAATTTATAAGTGTAATGAGACCAGTCTGAATTTTCTAATGCTACCTTAAAAAATGCTAGCATCCAGGGAAGAAAAATCGACACCTGGCTGCAAAAGAAGCAAGGAGAATGTCACAATCTTGACACGTAGCAATGCAACAGGCAGCCATAAGCTCAAACTAGCACTTATAGGCAAATCAAAAAATCTCCGGCTGATTAAAAACATAAAAAAGTACACTAATGAGACAGAAACCAAACATGATCTTCCTGTTTGGTACTCGAATCGGTCAAATGCATGGATGAATGGAGCAATATTTAATGAATGATTTCATCAGCAGTTTGTTCCATCAGTGGAAAAGTTTTTAAAATCAAAAAATCTACCAAGGAAGGTGATTCCCATGCTAGACAATGCCTCATCCCATTCTGATTCAGAACAGCTACAAAATGAAGATATAACAGCCATATTTCTCCCTCCTAACATCAATTCAGTGCGTCAGCCGATGGACCAGGACATTTTGGAGATATTGATGAAAAAATACAGACCTAAACTTCTTTCCTCTCTTGTCCTAGCCATAGAGGATGGGTATGATATGATCGAGAAACTGAAGAAAATAGCTATGTTAGATGCCAACATCTAACTCATTCTTGGAGTGAAATCGAACAGATAAGCCTCATTCATAATTGCTGGAACATTCAGGAATCACAAAAGCAGAAAAGAGACAAATTGTGAAATAGTTGATTTACTTAAGAAAATTCCAGGCTGTGAAGAAGTTACTGAAGGTGATGCTGAAGAATGGATAGGACAAGATAAAAATTGTGAAATTTTAGAACATGAAGAAATAATTGCACTGGTGAAAGGCAACATGGATAAAAATGAAGATGAATCAGAAAACAAAGATGCTGCAGACAATGGAAAAGCTAAAATGATGACCCATAGTGAAGGACTGAAGGCTGCTGAAGGAATGTTCCGTTACTTTGGAGAACCAAGGTACATCTGGTATGGACATTTTGTTCCTCCCTCACTTACAGGATGAAGCTGCACAATGACTGAATGAGTGCGAGAGACAATCTACCATCACACGTTATTTTTCTAAGAACTACTAATAATTCTTCATTTTTGTAAGTTTTTTTACTCAGTTACTTTAGGGTATTTGTTCTTTTTATTACTCCTATTGTGCTAGAACTCGACATAAAAAAATCAACATTAATTTAATTTTATGCCATACTTTTCCATGTTCAATATTGTGCTACAAAAGTCTAGAGTAATTTACAGTTAAATATTAAGAGAGTTCTGAAAAACTCGCCCCTTATTCTGTAAAACTCGACAGTCTCTTAGTCCACATTATGTCGAGTTTGTGGGACTGTACTGTACTGACATGTCATCAATATATTTAAAGCAAACTTAATTTGAAATTTATTTAAAATTTGTCTATAAGCTATTTGAAAAACAGCTGGGGAATTTTTTAACCACAAAGGGCAATCTGTAAAATTCATAAAGAATAAACAAAATTGATTGTAAAAGCTAATTTTTCAGTATCTTTTATATTTAAATTTATATGCTAATAACCAGATGCTAGATCTAATGTAGAAAACACTTTTGCATTTGTTGATTGGTCAAGTATGGCATCTATTATAGGTATGGGTTTCAAAACTGTTTCAGTAATTTGATCAAGTTTCCTTTAATCAATATAAATCTATTTTTAGCATTTTCATCTCTTTTACAGGCTTAAGTTAAAGGGGCAGCATAAGGGCTAAACAATGGTTTTATGACTACCTGCATGTAATAATTCTTGTACTTTTTTAAAATTTCATTCATTAATTCATTTCATCCTTAGGGGGATGCCCTATATGGTCTATAAGCTTCAAGAAAGTTCTGAAGTTAATATCACTTTTAGAGATTGAATACTAATACAACCCACATTATATTTACTTTCTGCAAATATATAGCTATATTCATTTAATAATTTTCTCAACTATTCATTTACACAAGATTTTTCTCACCCATTCTTTCTTTCAACATTATTAAAACAATCCTTTTTATTTTCAGTATTTTCTCTTAAATACAACAAATTACTCTTAAAAGGATTACTACTTAAATGCATACATTTACTTACAATTTTCTTAAATTGATATACCTCATAATTAGTAAAATTTAACTGCAATTTAAACATATGATGATTTAACATATGATGATTACAATAAATAATTCTAATGAGAATTTCCAACTAAAATGCCACATCTTCACTTCATCTGCCAATTCTGCATGAAAGTTTAATTAGTTACAGGAAGACCTTTAGAAACAGACAGTAATTTTCATGAAGTTTTATTTTTGAGAATTTTAAAATTATCAGTATCATTTTTAAAGTGAAGTTTGAATTTGATTGGCTGGAGGTGAATTAAAATTCAATGATGGAAATTACAAATTTGGATATTTCAATGTTCGAGGCTGGACATTTCTCCAGACCAGATTTTGAGGCAAATAAAATCTACGGCAGAATTTTGATACATTTGGAAATATAAAATGACAAGACCTTGCCTTCTAAAAAATCGGGGATTATACTTTAGTTAATCTTCTTCAGAAATGTTTTTTACAATATATTTTTTTCAAAAAAAATAAGTCATTTATAAACAACATATTTACACTCAGTACGATAAAATAAAGGTCAGAAATGTTTCTTTATGAAAGAGACATTTTTGAAGTTTTAGACTTTGCAAGCTTTTATAATTTAGATGAAGAATTAATAAATTTCTTACCCATGATTGCTAAAATAATTTAAATATATAGCATCAAATACAGGACACATAAACTTCCTTATCCAAGAAAACAATTTCAGACTTTTCTTCAGACATATTTGAAGGTTTGAACCTTGTAAGCGTTTATAATTTTGATAAAGAATTCCTAACTTTTTCTCATGATGCCAAAGACAATTTAAAGATACAAAAATATTAAAAATCATTAAGAATAAATTATGAAATAATATTAAAAACACAATTTTTTTAAAATTCAGAACCATTTAAAGGGATTATTATGCTATCATTTTTTTAAATATTTTTCCCTCTTTCAAAACAGCACAATCAGATTTTGGGAATGTTTCACTAAATTTGGATGTAAAATTTAAAATCCGTAGCAAAATTTTTATTCTTAAACCTCTAACAAAAGAACTTGAAGAAATAGCTATAGTATAATAGAGATTAACATGAAGAATGATGACCTGACCTTCTTTATACTGGAACCAGAAGTGAATGAAACATCTGCCTAAGGACTTTTAAGTATATTATGCTGAATGATTTTCATTTTACAACTTAACTGAAATTTCATTGTACGATTTAACATGTTTGTGAAGGCTGAACCCTTAACTGCCATGGAAATCATACAAGATTCATTTCCCAGTGCCATGGTTTTTCACACAGGCATGCGTACTTATGGGATGTATTAGGGGGAAAATAAGTGCAAGTTTTACTTTCTAAAAAGTGTTTACTTTCACAAAATAAAGAATAAAAGGAAAAATGAATCCACAAAATTTAATGTTTTGAGTAAAAGAATAATAAAAAGATGCAAGTATAATAAAAATGATGTTTTTATAATAAAAAGGATCCCTAAAATGGAGTTTTGATCAATTCATTTTTAGACCAGTAAAGTGTAATATCAGGTTTCAGCGTAATACCTTGTGAAATCAGTATGCCTGAAAAAACATATATTTCTTCCGAACTGGTTGAATGCCACAATTTTGTTCTTGATTTTTCATTTGCAAAATGTTGGTTTATATACTCGTCTACAAAATGGTTAGTTTCAGTAACAATACGAAGCACGAGCAGTTCATCAAAAAATAATTCAAAAAAGATAAATGGGTTAGAAACATCCATTATATCTTTCTTTATTCCTGGAACCTACTACAAAAAGTAAATGAAAACGGAGGACACAGAATAAAAAAAAAAAATGTCTTACTCAAACAACCCCAGCCGATACTGCGCAGTCATTACTTTCACCGCTTTAGACACACTCCTCTCTCTCCAATTTCTCCCCACATGTCTCTGAAATAGTATCCTCCTTTGCAAACTTTGTCAAGGTCATTGTGGCATTGCATTCCAAAGCTTTGTGAATAATTTTATGGGTAGCAGTGCAACGCAAAAGTTTGGAAGGGCGTACGTATATACGCCCGTTGCAGCTAACACGTTCCCTGCCGCGTGGGGTGTATGCGCCCCACGCTAAAGTTTCCGTTCAAGCCATTTGGTATTATCATTGTAAAATGAAGAATTTTTAAAAAATTCATTATGCAGTCAATTATGGGCATCTTAATACTACTGCTGATGATTTTAATACGCTCATTTAAAACTGATATACGTACGATAAAAAAAATTATATGTGAGGATGTAACTTGCTTGGCATAGTACTGTTCAGCTAGGTCTTTGTTAAACTAATTCTTAGAAAAATAAATTTATTGGTTTGTTGTGTTATGCATGTTAAACTATACAACCTTTCCTTGATAATTATGATTTTTGCGCTATTTTAATTATTGTAAGGCATACAAATTGTGCCCCATGCGGCCTGAACGGGAAGTCTTCAAAAAACGGTCTGGCAGGGAACGTGTTAATGCATTGGCTAAGCAAGGCATTTATATACGCCCACTGCAGTTAAGGGGTTAATACTAATTCTCTTTTGCAAACATTCATTTCTTTACCTTTACAAACCCATATTAAAATTTTATATTTATTATCACAGTTAAAACTACACCCAGTCATTTCACATAAACCACAAGATAAAATGATGTCATTTATCAATGGAAAACTGACTCGACCAATTAGAAAATGCTACAAAAATTTTGCATTTGGTTGAATATACATACAGATACTTTTTACATGCCAATAGATCCTCAATTTTTAGTTTCCCATAAAAAAACTAATTCAATGTCTTTTCTGTTTTTTTTTGGGGGGCGAGGCACTCACATTTGGTAAATGTCTTTTACTAGTTATCATCTTTTGAAAGAGTTTCAACAGAATTAGACAGAGAAAACAATAGTTCATTTTGCATAACCACTCTTGTGTGAATAATTCCTACTCACTGTAAATAAGTATCATTTTCAAAATAATTACGATCACTATGCAAGTTGAGTGAAGTACAACAAGGCATGGTCATTAGTGATTAAGAATTTGGTCATTTCATCTATGAGATTTCTGGATAGTTCCAGACACCATATGCAACAATGAGTAATGGAAGAGTGCTAAAATGGAAATCCAAGACAGTTGAAAATTCCACCTTTAATCAGAGAAGCCACAAATATTGAGATTGGAATTGTGATGCTTCTTATATATGGGAAGTTAAACCGGGAGGTGGCTCAGCTTAACTGCAATAGCAATTCTTCAAACATTTTTCAAAATATCTTCCTGCAGTAAAGCTGCATCATAAAAGCCAATGATCATTGAATGAAACACTGTAGACAACAGTTGTGTGAAGCATGTCACCATGAAAAACAAAATGAAAGAACATCCTGTAGACTGAGAAATCATGCTACATGTTGACTGATCTGATCAATATGTATGAACATGACCACTGCCCAGGGATTGCTATTTATCAGACTATGTCAACCTCACAGTGAAATGTAGTGGAGTAGAAATTCTTAAATGAGATTATTACAATGTCTTTAGCTGAGATTTTGAATTTTGAATTTTCTTTAAATTCTTCTTTAAATTTTGAAGGTATAATCTAAAATCTGGTTTATCTACATGACAACTAGAATAAACTATGACCACGTCTCCCAACAGAAGTATTTCCATCTTATCCATCTGGATATTTTACAAAACACTAAAGAGACTTTCTAAAAACCTAAAAAGAGGAAAAATAAATTTAAGGAATTTTAACAGCCACAGAAAACATTTTATGACTGATCACCCGCTGATAAAATTAAACTACAAATATGATGACATTTTTATGCTCTATTAACTATGAATTAGAAATTTTCAAACTTTGGTGTATGCTAATGTTTAATCAATATGCTGTCTCAACAATGCAGTGTTAAAAAAAAGTTCCATTACTCTCTTAAAAGCTCCCTTTATCTCTCTCTCACACACACACACACAAAAGTACGAGAGAAATATAAAATAACTTACCATGCAGCAATAGAAGAAACTTGCTCGATGACATATTAAACGAATGTAACTTGATTTCAGATGAATCAGAATCTTTAACTTCCAAGCACAGCTTGACTGATGGGTCATTCACTTCATTCAAAACACTTGACCAAAGTATATAATCTACTTGCCAGTTGATATTCTGGATTTCAGTCACTAAAATTAATAATAAACAGAGAGACTTGATTAAGAAGTATAAATAATGAAATCAATTTCCAGTACATTCAAATATGGAAAAAAAAAGGGGGGAGCTTAACATGAAAATGAAACAATAAAATGGGGCAAATGTATATCCCAAGTTCCAGCTGCCTGATGAATAAAACTTAAACTGTACATATGATATCTCAGCAATGCACTTGACACAGATACTGAATTTAACTATGGCAAAATACGGGAGAGCTATCTACCAAAGAGGGATTGATTTAGTGAAGAACTTTCATTTAATAAGTAACTTAGGATATGTTTGATATATGCATATGTTCAAAAACATTGCATTAAACTTAATTTCCTTAAATACAGGACACCTACTTCCACTTTCAAAGTTTCTTGAAATAAGGAAGTAAAAAAAAGGGGGGGAGGGGATTTTATGAAAGCAGTTTCAACACTGCAGATAAAAAGGTTGAAAAAATTTACCTTTTAACATGGGTTCACAGAGAGCAAAACTAGAGATATGTTTATTATGCTATCATAAATACAAAATAAAAATCACTTGGTGGTATATTGGGTAAAATAGTACAAGATATTAATTTTGTAGCTGGCTGCACCAACTAATTAAACTATGTCGTCGAATTTTGTATATAAATGTATGGAAATTTTATTCTTAACTCACAAAAGCATGATAAACATTTCACTATTTAGACTTATTGAGTTGAGGGGATTGTATAAAAAAGTTAACACAATCGTTGAAAACAGTTTTGCAAAATTCTCTATTTTATTTTGAATTTTGTAACTGGAAATACATGTCTAGGACCAATACTTAAAGAAATAAAACTGTAGCCACTTTTTTGAACAGTATTCTTTTAACATGTATTTTTTGCACTGAAATATGTTGACGTAGTTTACAGCTTAAATTATGACAAATTACCAGGGTTCGTACACATTTCCTTACATGAAAATTAAGGACTTTTAAGGACCATTAAAGAAAAAATTAAGGACCTGTCAGCAAACAAAAAAATTAATAGAATAAAGCAGTTATCCATACAACTGACTTCATGCATGTAATTTCACTTTAAGAAACTAACAGAAGTGTGTATCATGCACTATTATTAAATTCAATTTAATACTTACCATAAAACAATTTTGAAAATTAAACTAACTCCCTACAAGTTATGAAGTAGATAACATTAAATTAGGAACATAATTTCTTGAAAAACATGTATAAGTGTATTTTACACTAAAAACAGTCACTATTTTAGAGATTTACATGATTATTATTTAACTTATTTGATATTTATTTAAACACAGTCAACTACTATTATAATCACAATGTAAGAATATTTTGCAGATTAAAATAACTGATTTGTAAACATACAATTTATTTCCTTGGTTTTTTGAAAGATACTAGAATAATAAACTGTACAATAAAGGATACAAAACATTTGTGCTTTTTTTAAATCTGAAATCTTTTCAGCTATTTTAACATCTAATTTATTTATGTCTATTTCCTTTTCTTTAACTATTCTTCTAAGTTCATTTGTTTTAACAAACAAATCAATGTTCCTGCTGGTCTCAGCTTCATCTGCTAAAGCATATACTTCTTCATTAATATCTTTAATGTCCCTTTAAAGAAATTTTTTCTTCTGCTTTATATAATCAATTTCTTCCTCAATAATATTTCTTTTCCTCTTTGAATTTTCAGATTTAGTTAAAGATTTTTGTTCTTCTAAATACTGAACTTCTAAATAACGAACTCCACTTCTTGCAACATGTCGGAAATCCCGATTCTTAATCTCAGTTTAGCGCTAAATAAAATATCTCATTACTGAAGAAATAATTATTTTAGCATAAATTTGTGTGATTAGTAACTTGACTCCATAGCTGCATATCTGCTTGGCATAATCTCAAACCGAAACATTTGTTAATTTTACACCAACTAATATTTTATATCCTTGATGTCGAAATCGCGAATCATTATTTATTGTATTTTGCTTTCATCACCGCATGTTTATCAACGGATGACAACTTGAGTGATGAATCATGCAGCGACGCCAAATAGAGTATTATCCGATTACAGATTTAAGTTTAATGCGCTAAAATGTTGACAAGGGGAGATTTAGCAGAAATTTCTTTCCTTATGCTAAAAATAGATTTTGTTAATGCTACTCATAGGACAAACGATTATATTTAGTGCTATTTGAATTAAGAATAACTGATTTGTTATTCACATAAAGCCAGAACCAGCGCCAGAGCTCGCATGGCCGCACCAGGCGGCAGAATTTAGCGAAGTTAAACCCAATCATCAATCAATTAACGGAGGGCGATATCTGTAGTATGGTTCTAAATCCAGAAAATACAGCTACCGATAGTGAAGAAAGTAACAGAGAGGTTACTGAACAAGAAAAAATATTTGATTGACAAGTTATTCGGAATTCTCGACACAGCAATTACAGGACTTGAACAATGGAACTTAATAACTGAACAAGAAATTATATGTCTATAGTATTAGTCTAAAGTATTAGCAGAGGAAACAAATCAAACAACTCACATTGAAAAAAGTGTTTAATAAAGTAAACATATAAATATTAAGCTCTTTTCTTTTGTAAATTTTGATACCTTTAAATCATAAATGCTTCATTATTTCATAAATCACGATTTCATATTTTCAATTTTATAATTTCTACGTGCCATCTTAGTAGATTTAAAATGATCTAATATCCGGAAAAATCTCAAATCTGGGATCGCCGAAGTCCCGATGAGTCCAGACCTCGGACTTTGAACTGTATAAATATATATATATATAATACGGAATGTACATTTTCAGTTAAACTTCTACCCAATAACTTTAGTAATTCATGAAAGTTAATTTTGCGTCTAGTTAATTCAGGAAAATTAGTTTCAATTAGTTGTTTTCAGCTTTAAAAATATTAAAAAATTTTTAATTAGTTACTTTCAACTAATAATTGTATCGCCATTAGCAAAAATTATGCATTATATCAACAACATAGGTTTAAACCAAATACTTAATTGTCTATTGAAGCTTCAAAACATATTTCCGAACTTCACTTTTTCTCGGCTAGCGTTGCCGAATTTGCCCTTGATGACCTAAAATCGAAATGGAGCCAACAGATTTCTCGCGAAATCGATAACAGACCCTCTGCAGAAATAAACTCATAATCCCGATATCCCATACATATAGTATGTGCAAAAGAGAATAAACTCCGTAGAAGGTGATAAAAAATTAATTTATGGCTTAATTGAAACAAACATAGAAATTAAGCTAAGCAAAACCGTGTAAAAACAAATTGAATTGATAAAACGAAACTTAATTTTCATGTGAATTTTCAGCGCTGACTCTCCCATTCTAGAAATTTCAATTTGTTTCAGACAAAGACTATATTTAAGGATTGCCATCCATCAATATCCAGTCTTTGTAGTCAGCTTGATGAAGCCACAGTTTATTGAAAATGCACTTTCCAGGCATCTCATTCCTATTGGCGCTGGAAGGGTTGTGTCCTTCCAGGTTGGTATTGCTCTAATTTTGGCAAATATTTTCAGAATCCCCCCTCCCTTTTTTTTTTCTCGAGCACCTTCATCATCACTTTCGCCTCTTAAAGAACTTCTGGCTTCACGCTTTCGTCACAATCTGCCTAAATTTATGGATAACACCTGTTTCGGAAGATTGGGTGAATAGCCAATCAGACACCGATACTTTCGTTCGGGTAGCTAATTGTTTTTTTTTTTTTTATCGTTTGCAACGCAAATCCGCCAACAGATTGGTTAAGAGCCGTGTAATTTTAATTCCATATTCATGAGAAATCGTAATTCACACTTAGAATGGCAATCATTAGAAATGTCAAATGAGCAAAATTAAGGACCGTTTATTCATTTTGGCCAAAATTAAGGACTTTTAAGGATCAAAAATCATTTTTGAAAAAATTAAGGACTTTTAAGGACCGTACGAACCCTGATTACATAACTCTGCAAAAATTACACAAGCAGTTTTTGCAGTTATTTACATATAAAATCTGGTATTCATTTTCAACTCGGTGCCGAAGAAATATTTTCTTGCTGAACTTCTAATTTTTATGCCAATACTTTGACTATTATAATGAATAATTCATTACACTATTAATCTGCTTAATGATTTTACATTTTATTCATAATATTTTTTCTTATTTTGAGGAGAAGTTACTGATTTTCCTTAAATCTGTGCATTTTTATAGTAGTAAAAGAGAAGTGTTGAGGAAATATTTAATTTTTTAGAAGAGAAACTCATTTAAAATTTTAATCACTTGTGCATAAATTCTGGTATTAACAGTCATCTGTCACATGAAAGACTCGGAACTCAAATGTAAAGGGTAAATGCATGTCAACAAACACAGCTATTGAAAAATATTATTTTGAAGATAACTTTTAAATAAGCAAGAATTGCCATAGCAATTAACAGATTTTCTTCATTTTATGCTTCACATTTTGCTTTATTAATTACAATAGAAACAAAAGTTTTTGAAGGTATCATATGTTTGTCCTTAATGTCATTTTGCACACTATTTATTTTAAGTTACATTATTTTGAAAAATCTCTTCTCCTTAAGACCAATTCTGCATATTTTTACTCAGTTCCTCAGAACAATCTTCAGTATAGTTAAGGATTCTTTATAGAATGTTCCCATAAAAATTTTTAATTTCATAAAATTTCATTACAACATCTCGCATGAGCAGAAATATTATCAGAAAGTCTATTCCATTTAATTAATTTATTATTCTGGAAATACAGGTTTATAGCTAATTACTTGAAATGCTGCATATTTAGATCAAATTTCACATTTTCAATTTCCTGGCTAGTATCTTTAATTTTGTGCTACTTTTTAAAAAACTGAAATATTTATTAAATTTTCATTAATTTAAAGTTAATACATATTTCAATTAGTTATAAAGCTATCATTATAGTTTAGTGCAACATAAGCAACAAAGTAATAACATAAGCAATAAAGTAATAACATAAGCAATAAAATAACTGAAATATTTATTAAATTTTCCTTAATTTAAAGTTAATACATATTTTAATTAGTTATAAAGCTATAATTATAGTTTAGTGCAACATAAGCAACAAAGTAATAATTTCATTCTCTGTTCCAATTAGCAGAAGACAGTTCTCCTACTTTTAATTTTATTATTACTCCAAAAGCTGAGCAAAGCTGCCGAAGAAAGTTCTGGCCTTAATAAAGCATTTAATGGTTTATAGTGTTTTAAACAGTTTTAACAGTATTTAACGATTGATAGTGTATATTTTTCTTATCAGTGCTTACTTTACAGCTTAAATTAAGCACTGATAAGAAGAGAATTTAAAATACTATTGATAAGGCACTTTTTTATTACTTAAATCTGAAACTGTTGTACAGGATAATTTATGGCTTATATACACTAGCTGTTCATGTAGCTAAATGCAAATGGGTGTTTTACTGATATTCAATTAATATTTTTGATTGCAAACTCAAGTCAGTTCGGTTCATTATTCATTAATTCAACATGTTAATTTTATTTTCATCACGTAAAAAGGAATTACTCAAATGTTTAACCAAAATACTTCATGAAAACTGAAACTCAACCTAAGACACATCTATTAGCATTAAACAGTTTAGCTTATTAAGTTACCAATCAAATTGCAAGTTAAAAACAAATTTTAACTATTACAAGAAAAGAACATTTGAGTTTAAAATAAAGTACTACCATGACCAGAAAGCATTGGGAATAATTAATTTTTAATAAATATGAGCAAGAAACTCTTGCATACTTTTTCCAAAAGTTATAATCTTCATCAACATATAGAAACACTATGCATCTCATTTTCTTTTATTGCTTGTAAATAAATTCGTTTTTAACAAATAAGGAATTCTTGTTTTGGTAATTTATGAAAATGGTGAATAACTGAGCAAAGATCATTCACTAATTTTTTTAATGGAATTTTTGCTACAAAAATATTGTAAATGTTGCAAAAAGATTTTAAGGACAATATAAAAAACTAGAGATTTTGCTTAAAGAAGCCAAATAATTCTTTGATGATGAATTACATTCTGGCAGTCACTTTAGAAATAACTAGGTAATATTTTACATTTCAAACAGAACTACTATAATAATTTTCTTTAAGCGCATGTGATGCAGCTATAATTTATAAATACACTGCAACAATGAGATAAACACTTACATTTTAAGGAGCTTTTCTTCAGTTTTTCTTGCAGAAGTACAAATTTCTCAGAAAATATTTTACATAAGGCAGCAGTTGATTCTAAAAAGAATAAGAACAGATATTTCAAGAAAGACCCTGGATAAATAAGAGCACTTAATAATTTATCTCATTATCAACAGACATTTGTATCTTTACAGATAACCACGAGATAAAAACCTGGTAGCTAACAAAGACTACAATACCTCTTGATAACATGTATGGTTTATTATACGATCAAGACATAATAATTTAATCATAAAAGTGGTAGCTAACAAGCTGAAAGAAAGAATACAAAATCAAAACAAAAACAACTCAATAAAATAATATGATTTAAAATAAAAAATTCTTTGGTCTTCTTCGAGCAGCCACAAAAATTTCAACTGAGCCACATTTTTAATTATATCTGGATGATCATAAAAATCACTGCATGAACTAATTCAAAGTGGAAAAAATAAATAAATAAAAATTAATTGAATTTTTTAAATAATAATAATGAAAGTAATAAAGAAAGCATAATTTTTTAAATTTTTAATATACAATCAATATATTACTTGCTTTGACATGACTAAGTAAATAATACTACACGGAAATTAAACAGTATAAAAATTAGAACATTCCACATTAGAAACCAGAGAAACAACAGGCAAATTAAAGCAGTGTATACTTTGATGCTTTTGATATGACTGTTTCAGCAGGAATTATATCCTGCTATTACAGGCACCTCAAATAACCTTGGTTAGGGCAGACGTAACATATAGTGCATCACAGGAATACCTTGATAAGGAACTGCAGGAAGATTGTGTAGATGTGGCCCAGGGCAGTGTAAATGAAAATGCCATGAACGGGAAGGGAAATCATGCATGAGCAGTTAAAATGTGTTGTTCTACAGGGAGCCAATCAGTAGTTAAATGAGAGGAATGTAGGAAAATTTTAAAGTAAAAAATTACGGAAAGAGAATTAAATTATTTAAGAAGGCAGTTCACCTAAAAGAACCCCCCCCCCCCAAAAAAAAAAGAGAAAAAAATTAAGATAACTTTTGCATAAATAAGATTTCCTAATTCAAGAGATAAAGAATAAACTATGCATAGCCTAAATCTGTGAAATAATGCAAAAGGAAGTTTGCCCAAATTTTGAAAAAAAAAAAAAAAAAAAAAAAAAAAAAAAAAAAAAAAAAAAAGAATTAAATTAAAGAAATATGAAAAATAAAATCATATATCTACATGAAATACTTTTCTTAAAACCCTTGGAATGGTATACAAAAAGATCCAGTAAGCCAAGATGTGATGGAATGAAATAAACAGAATCAGTTAAAATGGAAATTAAAAATCTTAGAGGCGAGTTGAATAAATGTCTTGTAAAAATGAAATGGCTAAAGAATGTAAACACAGTAATTAATATTAAGCACAGAAATTAAACTGTTTTAAAAGAAAAAATAAATTATATTTAATAATTTTCATTTGGAAGTAATGGTATGTGGTGTGGTAAAAAAAAGGATTTTTTATGAAAACAGAAAAGGTAAGTAACAGTAAAAGTGGCTTATAATAGGGCTAAAATACATATGGCCATATTTTAGTAACACAGATAGAGGGTGATATTCACATATTTGTAATCCACATATATTATTACCTATGTAATACTTACATGAATAATTACAATTATTATGCATCTAGTCAATGACTTTAAATTTGGTTTAAGTATTGTTACGAAATGTACAGGCGTGGTAAGATGGCTTCCCCACAAAGAAGCTTTAGGGTTGCCATAAAATGGCAAGGGAAGGCAGGGTTACCACATTTGGTGAGAAACTGCCCATTTAGCGACATGCCATGGACAGATGGAGAACCTTCAAGAACGAATTCTTACGGGTTTAGCCCAGAATGTTCTCGAACAAAAGCCGAAAGCTATATAAACCCCGCTGGTCCGCAGTCAGTTAGTGTGTGCCTCGTCTAGCGAGTTGATAGTCAGTCATGGAGCGAGTGTCTTGAAGTCTAGTGCCGAGCTGGTCGTCGAGGGCATCGAGAGTCTTTTAGTGCATCGCGAATTAGTGCATCATTGAGTTTTGTCTTAGACGGTGCCGAGTCGAGAGCTATATTATTGTGTATCACGAGTTGTAGCGTAGAGAGTCTCGAGAGTACGTGGAGTTCCGAGAACGACCAAGCAGCTGTACTCTGGTGCTTTGCAGTGAATCTGTCTCCATCGTTATTGCCTGAGAGTGTGAAGGCTGTGTCGCTGAACGTGTAAGCGTGTTTATAACATTTTATATATTATTATAAGAAATATTTAAATTTGGATTTGTTTAATGGTATGAACATTAAAAAGTCTTTTTATTTAAGAAGTTTGGTCAAAATACTCATGCACTTGGGACAGATATTAGCAATTTCAATTAATCCTGAATTATTGAAAGCGATAATGTCATCTATGATTCTATATAAGATTAAATTTTTCATTTTGCTCATAATTTAGCATAAAATTGCACTCTTGTACAAAAAGAGGTAGATTTCAAATTGAAGTTGAATAGTTCATGCTCATTGGTATTCCATTAATCTGGTGGAAGATTTTAAATTTGACAGAAACACTGAAAATAGGTAACCTAGTTTTCAAGTTTAATGATATTACTGAGTTCTGGAAAACTTTTCCACCATAAATTTAAAATTAAAATTAGCATCCTTAAATTTGAAAAATGAACTACCTATCTTAAATGCTCACTCTTCTACAATTTTATGAAATTTAAAGATAAAATCTTAAAAAAATTAATAGAATATTTATGCACATGAATTATTCATTCAATTTATTTTTGTACAAGAGTTTAATTTCATGCTAAATTTTGAAAATGAAAAATTTAATCTTACTTTTAATTACCCATTTCAATAATTCTGGATAACTAGAAACTGCTGATACTTATCCTGCATATTTAAAACTTAAAACCAATACCAATAATCAATTGATTACCTTGACCTAAAAATTCTCAACTATAAAAGAATTAAACTAATTGATGAAAAATGACTTTTTAACTTTCACAGCATAATACTAATACATTGGAATTCAAATATTTTTAAAAACGTAATTGCTAATACCATTATGAACTGGATTCTGATAATTAAAAATGTCTGCACAGATGCTGAAGACCTTCAAAAAATGTAAATGCCTCTAAGTTACACTTATCAAATTTTTGTTAATTTTATTATCAAATACTTTTGGACTTTTGAATTATTTCATGAAGTGGTTTTTACAGAGTTGCCAATCAAACAGGAGAATGAAATTCCCTGACTTTTCCAGGTGTGTTTTAAGAAAATTCCAGTCTAACTGCATAATGCAAGTTGGCTGTGCTAAGAGGTAAATTAATTACAGTATTACACAAAAATTTGGCAATTACATATGACTTATATATATATATATAATCCTCAAAGCATTACTATTTTAACTATAATAGTAATTGTTTTCTCCTCTGAAGATTGAGATTAGAATCTGCCCAATCTGGATTAAAAAAATGTCTTTTTTTTTTTTTTTTTTTTTTTTTTTTGCAGACATTTTGCAGCTAAATGAAAGAAAGAAATATATTTAATGATATTTTAAATAAATTTAGGTATTTTATATTTATTCAGCAGCATACATAAGCAAAAAATTTGTGCATTAAATTTCGTGATGGCATGTCATCATACTGCTAGAATTAATTTCAGGATTTTGCCAGAGGAAATTTCATGAAACTTGAAAGTATTATTTACTAATAATAAATAAATTTAGAGGGAAGAAGTAGCATTGAATGATATGAATAACATAAAAATAAAGATAATTACTTAAAAATTGAATTAAAATAATCAACAATATTTTAGCAAATATAGTTATATTTAATGGTTAGCCTAGATGACTGATACTATTTTTTTATTTCACTGCAAAATGACATATAAGGCATTTATTAAAAAAGGAAAAAAAAAAGGTTTAAAAGATTTTGTGGTAAAATCCTAGTATACGGTAAGGTCTTGGCACGATTTTGAAAATTATCGCGAACAACAAAATGACCCGTTTACTGCTCATCACAATGTCGCCATATCTCGTGTGTACTGTACATGGAGGTTATTCTAACCAAAGAAAGTCTATGTAAAGAAGGAAAGGTTCCATAGACGTAATGCTATTATGCCGCTAGAAGCGGAAGGAAAATTCGCCTAAGGATTTTGTGACGGAACCTGGCGGCCAGAATTTCCCTCTCAGTGATATGTGCAGGAAATTTAGGAACACATGTTAAGAAGAAACATTCTTTGACAAAATGTTTCTTCCTTGATTTTTCGCAATAATTTAAACACGGATTTTTGTAGTTTATTTTTCTCAAAATAACTAATCCACTAATTAATTTCCTCGCATGAAAAAAAAAATATTTTCTTTTGCTTTAAAGTTTAAAGAAATTTTAAACGAAATTCATTTTATGAACTTTTGATAACATGACCTTCGAACTTCAACACTGGCTTCGAGCTTTGATGACAGATATTTCGCGCATGCGCAACTGTTTCCCCCTATGTTGGAACGGAGCCACTCTTGTTGCAGAGAAGTTTTCCTTCTTAACAATACATATTCTTTGATTCTAACTTTCATAGTACCATATACTACGATTAAACCGATTTTGTTTTATACGAGAATAAGTATTTTGTTTAGTTCAACATGAGCATGCGATTCTCTCGATTCTCGAGGTTACTGGAAACCAAAGTTGCTGGAAACTTGTTTTGCCTTTCTAAAAGACAATCTAATTGGCGTTTCAAAAATTGGCTCTATGCCAGCTGCCCGAACGACGCTCACCTGATACACAATTCGCCAAGAAAGTTATCGCTTTTTATGTCGGCACATGAAATTCCCCGACTTTTCCAGATTTTGACTAAAATATTTAAATTCCCTGACTTTTCCCTGAACTTTTTGGTGAATTTTTGAATTCCCTAACTTTTTCCGGTTTTCCAGGTAGCGTCGCAGCTCTGTTTTTATTATCATCCAGATATAATCAGAAACACTGTCCTGTTGAAAGTTTTTCCAGAGCTCCTTGAAAAAGACCAAAAAGTTTTCAATTATTTGTTAAATTATAATTTTTATATCATTTCATTGAGTTGGTTTTAGATTTTTATTTGTGTTCTTCCTGTTAGCTTGTTAGCCACTACCTTTTGATTTTATTACTATCTCTGGGTTATATCATTAATTTTGCAACACACTATGCAACTTTAATAATTAATAACCATAATTATGAAATTTCTTACTTTTGTTTATATGTTCGTGTGTGCATATATATATGTATAATTTTTACGAGAAGAATGAGATATTTGAATGCATGGCCAGTAGAATTCTTCGATTTTCTTGACAAAATGGCAATGCCATGAAGGCTATCTGCCTGACAAGAGGACTGCTTCTATGAAGGACTTTCTAAAGAAAACTGGCTTGTATTCATGTGACATAATGAAAATTAACCACACAGTCACCCTATTCACTTGGGATCGAACTCAACCCATTACTTTGATTTGAACATATAACTGGAATTATCATCGTCTGAAACTTTATGTCAGTGCCTGTGTCATCAGGTAATGTATTATGTTAAGAACAATAATATAGATGAATTTTGAAATGACACAGATGATTTATTATAAGCAGTTACTATATTTAATAAAGAAAAGGGAACCAAACCAAGATTAGATTTTTGATTTATATATTTTTTTATTTCGTATACGAGGGATCTTGTATAGTGGCAACACAGCTGAAAAAACGCTATGCAACAAAACCAAAGAATATTGCGTATACCACACGTAAACTACATACCTACCTTACCTCTCAGCAAAAAGACTTGTCCTGCCTACGTCACGCGCATGCGGAGTGACGCGAAGAACGGACCCTTGTATTAGCTCGCGGTCTAAAGTAAGTGTTGTCAGGATGTTTTCAAAACAAGAACAACGATGTTGGATAAAAATTGAATGTGCCAGAGGTCGTACAGCACGACAGTGTCATCAAGGACTTCAAGAGGCTTGCGGGGGGATCTGCATTGCCTTACAGAACCGTAGCAAGATGGGTTAAAGCATTCAATGAAGGACGCCAAAACGTGGCAGACATGCTGCGGCCAGGTCGTCCGAGTGTCAGCGATGCGGACGTGAAAGCTGTTGTCGCACTAATGGACAGTGATCACCACCAAATGATTCATCAGCTGGCTGGACAAACAGGATTAGCGCATACGACTGAGCTGCACAAGGAACGCCTGTCCATGAGAAAAATTGCTTCACAATGGGTTTCACATCAATCGATGGAAATGCAGAAATGGCTACGATACGATGCTGCCCGAACCCACCTGGAGCGCTATGAGCGCAAAGGAGATGCTTTTTTACGCCATATCATTACGCTGGATGAGACTTGGGCCCGATCATACCAGCCAGAACTGAAACGGCAATCAAACGAATGGCGTCATCACGGGTCACCACGACGTTTGAAATTTCGTCAGAACCCCAGCAATGTTAAAGTTATGGTGATTCTCGTGTACGACTGTGATGGTGTCACCCCAATGCATACCGTTCCCGCACAGCAGACCGTCACTGCTCAGTATTACTGCTCATTTTTGGAGCATAATCTCCGACCAGCTTTGAGAAAAAAAACGGCGACACTTTCTGCAGAACGCTCCTCTCATTTTGCATGACAATTCTCGGCCACATGCAGCGCAAGCTGTGACTGATTTGTTCAAGCGATGGGGCTGGGAAGTGCTTTACCATCCACCATACTCCCCAGATCTAAGCCCTTGTGACTATGACTAAATTCCTAAGATGAAGGAACCACTTCGTGGCACTCGCTTCCAAACTGCTCCTGAGATTCTTGCGGCAGTAGACCAGTCCATTCAAACTATCAACAAAACAGGCGCTGCTACAGGTATTCTGCGACTTCCACATCGTTGAAAATGGGTTGTACACAATGCTGGCAACTATACTGATGGACTGTAAAACATGGTGACATGAATCACTTTTGTATTCCATGTAAATAAATAGTTGCCACTATTAAAGTTCCAACCCTCGTATATAGATATACTTGCACAGAAGAGGAAAGTTCAAATTCGTTATTGCTAGTACATTTGATACAGCAGCTCCAGAGCAAAAATGTTACACCAAGTATAAACAATAATCCAATACTAAAGCAGTAAAGGTTAACACAAAGAAAAAAAAAAAAAAAAAAAACTTCTGTAATAACTACAAAACAATATAAACTTTAAAAACAAAAATGGAATTAGAAATATATATATATATATAAATATTGAAAAAAAAAGTAAATAAAAGTAAATGAAAAAGGCCTAAAACTTGCGATAAAGCTGCAAAGTAATAAACTAATAATTCATAATAATTTATAATAAGAAATCTTTCCATATACCATCTTCAAGGAACACAAATTGAATGAATTATATATATAACTATATAGATATACACATACAGTACAAAGTCCGTAATTCAGACTCATCGGGACTTCAGCGATTCCGGATTATATATCATCAATTTAAATCTGGTAAGATGTCACGCAGAAATTATACAATCAAAAACATGAAACCTTAATTTATGAAATAAAAAGCAATATGATCTAAAGTGTATCAAAATTTACAAAAAAAAAAAAAAAAAAAAAAAAAAAAGGCTTAATATTTATTTGTTTACTTTAATAAACATTTCTTTCAATGTAAGTTGTTTAAGTTGCTTTGTTTTTTCTCTTTAATTCTATAAACAGACATAATTTCTTGTTCAGTTACAAAGTTCCACAGTTCAAGTCCTGCAATTGCTGTGTCGAGAATACTGATTAACTTGTCAATCAAAATTTTTTCGTTTTCAATAACGTTCTCTATTACTTTCTTCACTATCGTTACGTACATGAGTAGTGGATGCGCGCATCAAACGCGCATGCGTATGTTTGTGGCTTTGAGGTCCGGATTATAGATCATTCCGGATAATCGATGTCCGGATTAAGGACTTTGTACTGTATATATATATATATATATATACACTGGTGTACAAAAATTAAGGACAAGACGGTTTTTTTCAATATAACTTTGTACAAAAGCTTTCCAAATCAACACATTTAATACCGTAAGATCCCCAATATGTAAGGACATGAGTAATGTAAGCAACACTTACTAAAAGAGAAATCAGAGGGATAAAAAGAAGCTTAATTGAAAAAGTAGCATGGAGCGCAATGCGACTGAAGGCCGAAACATCCCTGTGATGGGTTGCCCAGCAAGAAACACCCGGTCTTTAATAGGGGATATGATCTTCCCTGACAGCTAGGCAGGTTTCACAGCATCTGCCCATGCTGAGAATGAGGTTGTCAATGAGTTGTCGAGGCATTGCTGCCCATTCGTCTTGCAGCGCCAATCGAAGCTCCGGAATCGTTACTGGTGGTAAGGTACGAGCTGCCAAGCGTCTGCCTAGAAAATCCCATACATGCTCAATGGGATTGAGATCTGGAGATCGTGCCGGCCAATCCATACGTTCAATATCCTCACTCTCTAAGAGCTGTTCGGCAGCTACTGTGCGATGACATGGTGCATTGTCGTCCATGAAAAGAAACTGCGGACCCATAGCGCCTCTAAAAAGGCGCACATATGGAAGAAGAATCTCGTTACAATAATGGGTCCCGTTGACTGAACCTGCATCCAAGATGTGAAGATCTGTACGACTACCAACACTGATGCCTCCCCAAACGAGAACAGTGCCACCTCCATACCTGTCCCTTTCAATGATGTTCGAGGGATGATTGCGGCCTCCCCGCTCTCTCCAGATGAGTATGCGATGAGAATTGCTACTCAGATTGAATCTGCTCTCATCTGTAAAGAGTACTCGTCCCCATTCATTATCTCTCCAATTTCGGTGTTCCTGGCACCACAGAGAACGCCTTCTGCGATGGGCAGGTGTTAGAGGTACACACCGTACAGGGTGTTGTGCAAACAGACCACCACCGTGCAGTGTTCTGGCCACGGTAAAACGCGATATCGGTCGTCCAGTTGCCTGTGTCGTGTGTCTAGCGATTTCTCCCACTGTCTGCCGCCTGTTTCTTCTGGCCTGTAAGGCAATATACCGGTCATCTGTGGGTGTGGTTCTTCGTGGACGACCACTACTAAACCCCCGGATAGCTGTTCCTGTAGTTTGAAATTGTCTCCAAAGTTGTGAAACGATGCTGTGAGCAATTCCGAACTCTGCAGCCACACTTGTCACACTGCGGCCTTCCTCCAACTTCCCAATGATTCGACCTCGGGTAAAAGCATCCAGATGTCTTCTAAAAGATTGATTATTCGCCATTTCTCGCTGAGGCAGCAACTCGGTGTGATTTTAACTGCTATACGGCATGCAATCTCTTTGCCAGAAATACTGATCTTACACTGACAACATGCTTTATACTACTCAGACACTCCCCCATTACGTCTACCTGCATATCTGCGCATGTGCTACCGTACATCACCTTACTGATTGGTCTTTCTGTCCGCTCTGCTCTTCGTTCAGCTGATATGCTAATTTTTCGACTTTGCCCTTAACTTTTGCACACCAGTGTATGTGTGTGTCTATGTACATACATGAGAGAAGTAGAGAGACAGCAAAAGATTATATGAGGTGTGACATAAAAAAAATGACAAAGTATGTAGATTGAAAACAAAGTGGAGTTGGTAACAACTGTTTTGGTGATGTCATGCCACACACCTCCTCTACCCATGCAGCCAGTTTTGACTTAACCAACAGTGGGGAGTACTGCATCATTGAGTTATTACAAGCAACTGCATTCTGCCAGAAAAATGTTGAATGTAAAATCTCAACACCGAATAATCATCAAGTTGTAAGGATCTTAAGTTTTACTAACGTTTATTTTATTTTAAATCTTTACTATCACTTCTTATTTTCTACTTCCGGCCAGAATTATAAGCGTGAAGGTTTTTATGCAAAGTTTGTCTGGCTAACGCCAAGTATTTAAGTTGTGGCCTTTTGCCAAGCGAGAGAGAGGAAGCAGTGAGTCAACGCAGGCCGCTTACCTTAGAAGTT
Source organism: Stegodyphus dumicola (assembly GCF_044657685.1). Taxonomy (NCBI): domain Eukaryota; kingdom Metazoa; phylum Arthropoda; class Arachnida; order Araneae; family Eresidae; genus Stegodyphus; species Stegodyphus dumicola. The sequence continues at coordinate 165,761,055 of NC_140780.1, forward strand.
ACGCAGTTGCTGTTTGCCTTCCAGGCCAGAGGTTTTAATCCTCTTGATAAATTAAAACGCATTGTAGTGTTCACAGCCTCTGTGCTACATACGCTTCCTGTTATTATAAGGCCAATCTTCCATGTGTATTATTCTAAAGTTAAATTAGAGTTTAGTTTTAGTTTTATACTTTTACGTTAGACCCCAAGTGGCGGGTCAGTGTATTCCGAAGTACGGAAGTTATTGTATATAGAGAAAAATAAAGGGTTTTGTATACCCTTCGTCTGTATCCTGTCTACTTCCCACAATTAGTGAACATAGCTTTAGTAAGCTCTCTGTTCCGAGTCAGGCCCTTGTATGTTCCCGAAGAAGGTTAGAAGGAACACTGACCCTGATAGTGGCGCCCAACGAAGAAGAATAACCATGGCCGAGTTTCAAGAAGAACCTGTGCTGCCTGCAGAAATGGCTAAGAATCCAGAAATGCCAGCTGCCGCCCTGGAAGGATTCGGTTACATCGTCCAGACCATGCGCGCTTCGATGAAACCAGAAGCAACGTTTAATGGAAACTCACCGGTAACCAGTTTTTTGGAAAAATTGGATGACCACTTCATGCTCTACCCCGTGCACGAGTTTCAAAAAGTTACCTTAGCTACCAGCGCTTTGAGGGGCCAAGCGCTTAACTGGTTCAAATGTATAGGCAGAAGTCTCTTGGGTCAAGCAGGAAGTCCCACCTGTACTTACGAAAATTTCAAGACTGCCCTATTAAAAGCCTTCCCTGTTGTAAGGGATCGTGCGAAATTAGAAACGGAACTTTTCAGTATATATCAACAAAGAATCGAAAACCTCTCGAGCTTTATTTTAAGAAAAATTCACGTTTTCAAGCTCTTGTATGGAAACCGTCCGGATCCTGAAATAATTAAAGTGATTTTGCTGAGGTTACTGCCCCAAGTGCAAGACTTTATTGAATTAAGAAATCCGACTACACTGGAAAAGTTATTTGAGCTAGCAATCCAGTTTGAAAGTAGAAGAACGGCGGATGTCGAAAGAAGACGCCAATATCAACAGCGAAACCAATTTGGTACGCCAAGACTACAGCAAACTCAAACACACGGCTACGGAGGCAAAGCGAATCAGTGGGCAAGGAAACCCGAGCATTCAGAAACAGCCGGCGAACGTCGACAGTTCAATAGCAACCCAGGAAAAAAGTCTCAAGGCCAGTGGAAAAAGAAGGAAAGCACGGAAAGGAAAAATAATTTAAACTAAAACGGATTTCTGCTGACGAGAGGGTGCAGAAATCCGAAGGCCACGAAAACCCCTCTTCCTACAAGTTAAATACAGTAATGGTGAAAAATTTGACTCTTCCGAAGATTGAAGTCTTGGTGAATAATATCCCAGCCACCGCACTCCTGGATACTGGCGCGCAGTGTTCCTGTGTGGCAGAAGAGTTTTTTAGAAAGTATTTTCGCAAATACCGCATATATAATGCGGATAATACAACAGTGTTAGCGGCGCAAGGAGAAAAATGTAAGTGCGTAGGTAAAGTACCTTAGTATATCCGTATCAAGGACGAACAAATAAAGGTGATGTTTTTTATAGTAAAGAATCTGCAAGCACATTTAATTTTAGGAATAGATTTTCTTTCAGAAGCCCAAGCTACGCTGGATTTTAATGAAGCGTCCCTTAAGCTGATAATGAAACCAGTTCGTACTGAAAACGCTGAACCGCCGATGTTAAAACTTGACCACCTGCCTAATGACGAGCAAGATAGAATCCGACAAGTGGTAAGTGAATTTGCTTCATTATTTAGTGATATTCCAGGATTTACTCAGGTTACTAACCATAGTATTGACACCGGAGATGCAATGCCAGTTTGCCAAAAACCATACCGGTATGATAAGAATAAGGAAAAAATTATAGAATGGCATATTACCGATATGCTACGTAAAAAGATCATAACGCCCATCTCAAGTAGTTATGCTAGCCCGGTGGTTTTATGTAAGAAAAATAATGACTATCCTTTGGAGCATCCAAAAAGGTGGAGATTCGCTATTGATTACCGTAAATTAAATTCCATAACGAAATATCCGGTATATCCGTTACCGATCATAGAAGAAATTTTAAGGAACATAAAATCAACCAAATTTATGACGACTTTAGACTTAACGACTGGTTATTTTCAAATAGGGGTGAGGCCTGAGGAGGTGCCTAAGACTGCTTTTATAACCAAGTCTGGCACTTTTGCATTTTTGCGTATGCCGTTTGGTCTTTCAGGGGCCCCGGCAACATTTCAGCGATGCATGGACATTGTGTTAAGACCTGTTCTTGGAAAGTCCACATTTATCTATTTAGACGATATCATTATTACTAGTGATAATCTCGACCAACATGTACAGGATTTAAGACAGGTGTTTTCTTTATTAAATGAGGCCGGTCTAAAAGTTAATGTCGAAAAGTGCAAATTTGCAGCCCCTGAATTAAAATATTTAGGTTACAAAATATCTCAAAAAGGGATCGAGACAGATGAATCAAAAATAATCGCTGTACAAAAGTATCCGACTCCAAACACGGCAAAGAAGCTCTCTTCTTTTCTAGGACTTTGTTCATATTATAGGTCCTTTATAAAAGATTTTGCGGCTATCGCTGAGCCATTGTTAAAATTAAAAAGGAAAAAGGCAAGATTCTCGTGGACGGCCGAAGCCAATAGTGCTTTCGAAAAATTAAAACAAGCATTAACGCAAGCCCCTGTGTTGAAATTTCCTGAAATGTATATAGAGAAAAATAAAGGGTTTTGTATACCCTTCGTCTGTATCCTGTCTACTTACCACAGTTAGTGAACATAGCTTTAGTAAGCTCTCTGTTCCGAGTCAGGTCCTTGTATGTTCCCCAAGAAGGTTAGAAGGAACATTGAACCTGATAAGCTTCTCTGAAAGTAATCTCTATTCCTCGTTTAGAACTCTGCTCTGCAGTTCTATTAGTGCATTTGGTTCAAGCCATTGTTAAAATTAAAAAGGAAAATGGCAAGATTCTCGTGGACGGCCGAAGCCAATAGTGCTTTCGAAAAATTAAAACAAGCATTAACACAAGCCCCTGTGTTGAAATTTCCTGAAAAGGATGAGAATTTAGAAATGTCAGCGGATGCTTCGGATTATGCGGTAGGAGCGGTACTTTCGCAAAATCAGTAGCCCGTGGCATTTTTTAGCCGAACTTTAAATCAAACACAAAGAAACAATTCCGCGACCGAGAGAGAGGCACTTGCAGTTCTGTTAGCAGTGCAAAAGTTCCGAGTCTATTTTGGAAAGGCGCCGATAACAGTATACTCTGATCATGTGGCGGTAACTAGATTGTACTCAGGGAAAAATTTATCCCCAAGGTTAATAAGACGGGCACTCAAGCTGCAAGAATATAATCTGGTAATCAAGCATACCCCTGGAAAGGAAAATATCGTAGCAGATGCCCTATCAAGGATTAAAATAGACGTACAAAACAATACCGTAAAGATGGCAATGCTTACAGCATGTACAATAAATTCCCAAGAAACTGTAATAACCGAACTGGGTAAGGATCCTGAGTTTGGAAGCATTTATGAGTATTTGAAGGATCCTGAAAATTTTAGCCACCAAGATATTGTGGCGATAAGAAATAGGGCGGCCCATTACGAACTAATAGATGGTCTATTATTTTATACAAAAACTACGAATTCCAACAACGAATTTCGACCTGTTATCCCAGCTAGTCTTAGATTAAATATCCTGCAGGAGCTCCATGACAGCCCTTTAGCTTCTCATGCTGGTATTCGAAAAACTATCCAACGCGTACGCGAGGCAGTCTACTTTCCTGAACTGCAAAAGTTAACAAGGGCGTATGTCCAGTCCTGCCCAACATGTCAAGCCGTTAATTATATTAATTTCCGCCCGGCCGGGTTTCTAAATAGTATTAAATCCGAATTTCCAAATGAAATAATTGGCATCGATTTATTGGGCCCTTTCCCAAAAAGTCAGTTAAATAAAAGTCGCTATCTCCTTGTTATGGTTGATCATTTTAGTAAATGGACCGAAATTGTTCCCTTAAAACGAGCCTCCGCGAAATTGGTTACCGATTCTATTTTAAATAAATATATTTTAAAATAGGGGGCGCCCCTAAAAGTTATATCGGATAATGGTCCTCAATTTGTAAGTAATATATTTGAAGACATGTGCCAAAAACTGGGCATACGTCATTTAAAAATGGTCCCGTATCGGCCGCAATCAAATATAGCGGAACAGGTCAATAGAAATATAGTGAAAATTATCCGTAGTTATGTTAAAAATTTTCATAAAAGCTGGGATAACTATGTCAATGAATTTGCTTTCGCCCTTAGGACCGCAAAACATGATACAACGGGCAAAACTCCTGCTGAGTTATTTCTAGGCAGAAAGATTATAACACCGTTAGATAAATTATTTTATGTGCAACAAAGAGCCCCAGATTTTAAAATGGGTGATATAGAAAAACTAATAAAAGAAGCAAAAAAGAATACGGAAGTAGCACAAAGAAAACAGAAGCTATATTATTATTTGAAACGACGGGGAGTAACTTATAAAGTAGGGGATGAAGTTTTAAAAATAAAGCATTCACTTTCTTCAGCACCAGAAGATAAAACTGCCAAATTTTTTCCACGATTTGAAGGACCATATGTTATAGAAAAAATAACTCACGCTGTTGTAGTGTTAAAAGCCAGAAATGGTGAAACCTGTTCCGCAAACATTGATCAAATCAAGCCCTACTTCGATCGTAATAAAATGCAAATCTTTTCAGATCTTTTGCAGGATCCGGCACAGCAGACACCGCAGGTACAAGCTCCAGAGGTGGAAAAACGACAAGTACAAGGGCAAGCCAATGGGAGACAGAAGCAAGTGAAAAGAAAATTGCCCCGCGGAAAAATTGAAGGTAACAAGAAAAAGAAGCCGTTCCACCGTCCAGAAAAGAGAGTTCACGAACACCCCCAGAATGAAGAAGGGAGAAGGACGACGTATGTGAAGAGAACCAGGAGAAATGACGGCAACTATAACCCGGCTTTAAAACGGAAGATCTACTCATCCGACAGAACTCTCCGCAGCAAAAGTCGCCGAACGGCGGAAGGGCTATCAGCGGCGGAGGAAAAGTTACAAGGAAAATTTGAACGGCCAACAACGAGGTCCAAGCAGGAACACGACAGAAGTTTCCCGGTTCCGCCAAGACCAGCTGCCATCAAACGGCCAAGACCACAAGCAGAGGAGAAAAAGAAGGTATTCAAGGGTGGCCGAACTGGGGAAAAAAGGAAGCTTCCAGAGGAAAGCACAGAAGGGCGAGCCCGTACAAGAAGGAGGATAAATCAAACTACTATCTGCAGTACCTTTAAAGACTGGGCCCAGAAAAGGATGTCCGAATATTACAAAGATAAGTAAAATTTTATGTTACTTTGCAAACTTAAGTTAATCTTTCATTCTTACTGCAAGTGGCAGATTTCAAGAAGTTTTACCTCATGCGAGGTCTACCTTTATCGCCAAAAGGGTGAGAAATGAGTTGTGACCAATTTTCTTATTATGTTTTTCAATTACTCGCGCGTAAAACTAAAGTTGATGTATAATAGCGTTGTGTAAAAACTTAAATATTGTAAAAAGTTATTGTATAAATTTTATTTAAAACATTCTAGCAAGAGAGAAGTTTTAGTCTGAAAGACTTTTTGAAATGTATTATTTCAATGTAGAAAGAATTGGCACTTGCTTTGAAAAGAATAGAAGTTAACAAGGTACTACTAATGTATGTTTTCAAATGTGTAAAATTAACAGCATGTTGATATGTTCTTATATACAATGTGAACTGTTATTTTAAATGTTAAGAAATACCGCGATATGGTAAAAGTGAAAGTAATGTTAAAAATTTGTTATTCATGTGACTGTAAAGACTAAATCATGGCGAATATGTGTTAAAGGTTGAATGATGTAGTTAGGCTCTCTGACGCTACACTTTAGAGTTAGCCACTTTTAGAATAGTACCTCAGGGTTTAGAGTTGAAATTAGGGTGTGTTAAGAGGTCTCGTTATGTTGAATTTTAACACGTTAGTGTTTTGATTGTAGGAGGAAGTGTGGCACACGTAGACAGAAACACATTCGTGTTTGGTGTTCTTTTACAACACATGTCAGAGAGCACGGGGAGAGATAATTAAAATAGTCATGAATGAAATAAGAATGTTAAGAGAAGTATAATTGTATATGTTACTTGCCATTTCATTGTGTAACATTTCATTAAACTAGTTTTCCTTCCAGATCTCTGGAAGAAACCAGAATTGAATAAAAGCTCCTGTTTAGATGCAGTACAGATGAAAAAAAATTTTTGTATCCTGGGAGCTGCTATTGTAACAAATTTCTTTCTTTTAAATTTCTAGTTTCTAGCGAAGTTATGTTTGTAAAAGATTGGCCTCGCGTTAGATTCTAGAGCTAAAAGTTTTCAACAAGGTCGTTTTAGACCTCAGTTTCAAACTAATTAACTCTGGCGGGAAGTATGTAAGGATCTTAAGTTTTACTAACGTTTATTTTATTTTAAATCTTTACTATCACTTCTTATTTTCTACTTCCGGCCAGAATTATAAGCGTGAAGGTTTTTATGCAAAGTTTGTCTGGCTAACGCCAAGTATTTAAGTTGTGGCCTTTTGCCAAGCGAGAGAGAGGAAGCAGTGAGTCAACGCAGGCCGCTTACCTTAGAAGTTACGCAGTTGCTGTTTGCCTTCCAGGCCAGAGGTTTTAATCCTCTTGATAAATTAAAACGCATTGTAGTGTTCACAGTCTCTGTGCTACATACGCTTCCTGTTATTATAAGGCCATTCTTCCATGTGTATTATTCTAAAGTTAAATTAGAGTTTAGTTTTATTTTTATACTTTTACGTTAGACCCCAAGTGGCGGGTCAGTGTATTCCGAAGTACGGAAGTTATTGTATATAGAGAAAAATAAAGGGTTTTGTATACCCTTCGTCTGTATCCTGTCTACTTACCACAATTAGTGAACATAGCTTTAGTAAGCTCTCTGTTCCGAGTCAGGCCCTTGTATGTTCCCGAAGAAGGTTAGAAGGAACATTGACCCTGATAAAGTTTCTTGTGAAACTTAAGAAATCAGCCAGAGGAAACATTTCAAATGTTAACCAAGGCTTACAGAAATGAAACTTTGTCTCATGCACGTGTGTTTGAATGGCATATGTGGTTTTCATGAGGAAGGGACAGTGTGGTAGATGATGAACATGCTGAGCGTCCCCTTGGGCGTCCAGTACATTCATCGTGCTTGAACAGGTTCCCAGTGGTCAGAATGTTAATCAACACTACTATATTGAAGTATTACAAAGACTTTGTGAAAAAATTAGGAAAGAAAAAGGCCACATTCGTGGAGTGATGGATGGCTGTTGTACCAGAACAATGCACCCGCTCACACGGCCCTATCTGTCAAACAGTTTCTGGTCAGCAAAAACATTACTGTGATGGTCTTCCTCCTTATTCACCTGATTTGGCTCCATACGACTTTTTTTTCTATTTCCTAAAGTTAAATGTTACTTAAAGGGAACCCCTTTAATCTCAGCTGAACAGTTTCAGGCAAAAACGGAAAATCTCCTGAGAGCCCTTCCAAAAAGCTCGTTCCAGAACTGTTACCAGCAATGGCAGCACTGAATGCAGAAGTGTGCGAATGTTGAAGGTGATAATGTCACAGAGAACTGATTCTGCAAGTACAATGATTTATTGGACCAGTCTCCCTCTTTTTTTTTTTTTTTTTTGTGTGTGTGTGTGTGTGTGTGTCACACCTTGTATATTATCTGTTGAAAACTTAATAGAAAGTTAAATTTCATGCTTAAAACAGAAGTTCTTACAAATTTACCTTTTGGCAACCCAAGTTGTTGAAGTTCATTTAAAAGGGAATCCTCATCAATTGCATGCTTAGATGAACTGGTAAATATAAAAGTCAGAGCAGCAATTGTTGCTTTCACATCACCTTTCTCTAAACAACAATGAAAAATTTTAAATATGTGGCAAGTATAAATCCATAATTACTTTTGAACATTTTCTAGCGAAACACAATAAATAAATATAGTAGTATACTGAACTAGGTCACATTAAAACACAGTCAATTTCAGATATTATCTCTGGATAAAAATATTTCTAAAATAATATTTTGTAAATGAAATTTCAAAATGTAATTTATGAATTTATCATGAAAAATTAAAGAAATTTTCTTTGGAAAAAAAAAGTGGTGGTAAGTGAGTAATATTGCATAAGGTTATGATATACTTTACCTTACAGATGAACTGACAAATGAAAAAATATTGGTTTACAACCATAAAATTAAGTCAGGATGTTGACTGAAACACCCTTCAATAATTAGAACATAATCTTTATTCTAAAAATAAAATATATTCGGTAATATTTGCCTGATTGGAAAAAAAAAAAAAAAAAGAGAGAAGAGGGACCAAAAGAAAAATACATTTTACAAAAGTTTTTACAAATCAAATTTAATTTCAGACATAAATTATTTCTCTCATTCATAAGTACTGGTTAACAGAGGAAGATACATCACATTCATTTCAATATTTTTGTGATATATAATGCAGTAACACTCATTTTCTCTTAAATAAGTATTTACTAAATTTGTTCAACTAGACGGCCATGCAATATATCATAAAACAGGAACAAAGAAAAAATATCTATTAGTGAAAGGATTTCCAAGAATTTCAGCATCAAATGTCCCCATTTTGGGCATAATCATGTGCTTTCCCGATGGAATTTGTAAATTTCAAAACTTTCACGTCATTTTTCAGCTGCATTGTTGGTTTAGTACAGTGTACATCATTGAGAGCTTTGGCATATTTATGCCAGTCAGTAACACAGGCTTTACTGTCTGATGTGGTATAATTACTAATATCCAAAATTATTAGAATTATTCTGTGTGGTGTATGGTCCGAAGAAAGTTTATCCAATACAAAAATATCCACTCGATCAACTGCTCTTTCTGAAAAGGAAGAAGTCATTTCTTGAGAAATCAGTAACATCATATTGGTATTTTTGGAACTACTATGCATAATACTGCCAAGTTAAATATTATGAATCCAGTGGTTTTAGAATTGTAACAGTTTCATGTGTAGTGTCATGCATTTAAATTTCCACTAACAACATGGTTTCCAAACAAGTAAAATGTCCAAGTCAGCAGTGACAGATGAGATGTCCTGACATGGGATGACATAAGTGGAGACAAAAGTGCATACCACAGAAGTGTTTGTAATAAGATAGCTGAGGGCTCAATGTCCAAAAGCTCTGGTATTGTAACAGGGTAATGGGGGATGCAGTATTTGCCAAGAAGTACTGTACCACCAATGATGCAGTTCTGAGCCTTCTTGCATTTAGAGGTATGTTTGAACGCTAAATACAATAGTTTGACACATAAATATGGGTATCAGGACCAAGCCTGTGTTCTTGAAGGAACATAAGATCAGGGACATATGCATTTTTAAAAGCCCAGAAATCTTGTGTTTTATGATATAAACCATTTGCAATCCATGTAATTACACTGATAAAATTATACATATTACTATGCATTATTCCCATTATTATTGAAATTGAAAATTTCTTCAAACGCTGCAAATAATGTAAATATTTTGTCTATGAATTAACCATAGCCTGGAGTTCAGGCAATTTTATAGATATTTTCTTAAATATATTACTGAATAAGTAACCACTGAACATGTTATTTATTTCCTTTAAAAATTTTATGATAATTATTGACTTTAATATCTACGAGTCTTCACTTCATTCAATAATTTATAAAATTAAAATTTTAATGAGATTATTGAAGTTTTACTTTTTAGATCATTTTCAATTTCAGTTACATACAGAAAGTGATACATATACAGACAAAAAGAAAAATGCTGATATATAATACCACAGAACAATAATAGATTAATATCCACATCTTTTAATTACACGTGCAAAAGTAACAATTTAAATTCTTAATGCAAAAAGCATCCTAATTACTCATTATAAATCAAGATAAAATATTCTTTCAGCAGTAATTGAATCTTCATTTGACATGAACTTTTACATACCTACATACAGGTTGATCAGGGCATAAGCCCTGATTTCAAAATTAAATATCTCTACAACAAAGATCAGTAGAGTTATGTGATAAACTGTACCCATTGTTTATTAGCAAAACTGTAAATATGGTGTACAAAAGTTTAGAAAATTTAGTTACGAAAATCGTTAACAGATGGCACTCTAATTGCAATGACCTATCAATAGCCTTTAAAATGTGCTTCGAAGTCGAAAGTGATCAGTACGACTGTTGGCTAGTGAAAAGAGGCTAGCGTAGAAAGTGAAATAATGTATTCCATTGAACGTGCTTTTTTGGTTCTGGAATTTCACCAATTAGGACACAGTCCTATAGCAACACGTTGCAGTTTTCAAAACCGATTCAATGTTCCAGTTGGACCCGATGTGAAAACTCTTCGCGAAACTCGAATGGACTGGCAAGCGTGGCTGATGATCGAAAGGGAAATGTTGGGCCTAGGCAAAACTGTAGTCACTCCTGAAAATGTAGCCAAAGTTTCTGGAATTGTTCAGCAAAATCCTAGGAAAAGCATCCAATGGATTGCATCAGAGACAGGTTTGAAGTACACGAACACGCAAAAAATATTAAAAAATAGCCTACGGCTGTTTCCATACAAAATCCAAAGTCATCAGGCCATACCCATGAAAGCTGTGTGACAAAAGGTTGATTTTGCGAATCAGATTCTAAAAATGATCGACAATGACATATTTGATGTGAGCTGCATCTGGCTCACAGATGAGGCACATTTTCATTTGAATGGAATTGTTAATAAACAAAACTGGAGATTTTGGGGTTCCGAAAATCCTTATTTGTGTGAAGAGAAAGAAAGCCCTGCATTCGCCTAAAGTTACCGCATGGGCTGCGGTATGCACCAGAGGTATTATCGGACCCTTTTCCGTATGAGAAACAATAACTACTGAACGTTACGTTACAATTTTGGAACAATTTGTTATCACTCAACTAGCGTTGGAGGATCGACCAGGTATCGACTGGTTCATGCAAGATGGGGCTCGACCACATCGAACAGATAAAGTTTTTCACTTTCTTCACGAATACTTTAGGAATAGAGCAATTGCATTAGATTATCTGCAATTTACTGACACAAGAATAGCTTAGCTTCCATATTCCCCCCCCCCCGATCTGAGTCCTTGTGACTTTTTTCTGTGGGGCACAATGAAAGACACTGTCTATCAAAACAATCCCGCTATTCTAGATGAGCTTGAATCATTGATTGGCGTTGCATGTGATTCCATTTCCGTTGAGACATTGCAAGACGTGATGTCAAATTTCATTGTTCGTATACGCCACCTCATTGTTTTGAATGGTGAACATTTTGAAAAAATTGTATTTTGATTGCAAAGGCTGCTTCATTTTATTTATTTATTTTTTTAATAGACTCCTTTCAGAGAAAGAGTTTTCAGCACACAGCACCATCTGTTAACGATTTTCATAATTAAATTCTCTAAACTTTTGTACACCATTTTTACAGTTTTGCTAATAAACATACAGTTCACTGCATAATTCTATAGATCTTTGTTGTAGAGATATTTAATTTTGAAATCAGGGCTTATTCGCTGATCACCCTGTACTTACCTAATGAAATCACTCGTATGAAAAATGACATTCACTTTACATTAATATGCCTTTTCTTACCGTATTTAGCATCAGCAGTGAGCTTGTTAACTTTATCAAACTGAAAAGAAATTAGATTGAAAGAAATGATTAGAATTGTCTGAAACAGACATTTATTCATTGCTATAATAAAAACCAAGATTTATAAATTCTAAAATAATGCAGAAAAAAAAAAAATTAGGCCAATAAAATTCTGTTGAAAGCTACTTCGCAGCAAAATTCAAATATATACCAAAAAAGTCAGCAAATTTTAGCCAACTAGTTCTTACTTTTGTTGTATGTACTTGGCCAGCTACCCAAAAACATCAGGTTACTGTTTTAACACTATGCAAAACAAATTCAGCTTGGAAAACACAAAATATACCATGGGGACCAGCAATTTCATTGTCTTAAATCTGTCACTTGTTTTTGACTAACCCTTGGTTTCTAAATCCAAAAATAACCTCAGTTTTTATCTATTGCAACAACTTTTTAAGTTACAAGACACCCTCTCTGTCTCAAAAGTCATACAAAATCAGCATATAAAGCAAAAAAAAGGGAAAACTTATCAAATGTACTATTCATAATGAATAGTTTTATTCATAAAAAGGCTATATATAGTTGTTGCAAGTTAAATTCACACAAACAGTAAAGTTTTTTTTTAAAAAAACAATAAAAATACACATTAGACTTTTTCTATAGTGTTTAATCAGTGGACATCTTTGTTTGATGCTCCAAAAATAGTCAGCTGTTGTATCTACATTACATCAACTTTGGTATAATGCCACCAAGACTTTTAGATACGATTTGCAAATCCTACTCATCACTGACTACATCAAGATTTTTGGCAGTATAAAAAATGTAAAAAATGCAATTTGATGCTCATGTTGTAACCAAACAGCCTGAAGCTTTCCAAAAGTTGCTGGACAATTTTGCTGTAATTATGTGCTCATGTACTTCTAAGAAAGTCTTTTACAATGTTTCTAAATGCCAAAGAAGCATTCATTTGAAGTTATGTCAATGTTCCGGTAAAATGTTCATCTTTTCAAATGACAGGCTTGGAAATGCCAAAATGAGATATTTGAAACAGTCTCATTTAGCTGGCAAAGCTTTAACAAATTGCTTCCTCAGACCCCGTTTGACATGCAGAGAAGGAAATATAATGTTCTTTTTGCTGACAAGTGACTGTAGAATATTTGGATCATTAGATTTCAGGTCATATCTCATCAGCCTATTTGACTGCACCCAATGCTACTTACAAGCTCTGCTGTCCCCTATACACAAGATACAGTGACATGTAGTGTATCCACATCACTGGCTTAGGAGGAAAGAGACCATTTTAACATCAACACAGATGATTCATTAACGCATGTGATATTGCAACTAATCAATAACTCTCTTTAAGTCTTCATATTCTTCAGACAAACTGAATGCCTATTGGAACTGCACCAAATAAATTTCCATCATGGAGGAGGACACACTTCAAGATCTGCTTTGAGCTATCGATGAATAATCACCATTGAGTTGCATTATAGGCTGGAATTCCCAACTTTTCCATTAAGCCATGTACGTTATGGCAACACACAAGACCCATCATCACTTCGAAAGTATTGCGGAAATGCACTTTCTCTTGATCAAAAATAAGATACCTTAGCTCCTTTTTCGAGCAAGTTTTTCTTGTGCAGTTTTGATGCTAATAGCTCAGAAACTTTTTGGATAGTCCTAAATCTTGTGCCAAATCATTTAACTCATGCTGGTCACAACAATTATGAATGGAATCGTCTTCAACTTCAAAATCTTTATCATTTGGGTCAATTCAATATTCACCAGAATCGTATTCCTATATTTCCAAAGAGGGTAAATCTTTGAAAACTAGCATTGGGAGTTCAGTTGAGTAAGGCACTGAGCATGTAGCTGATGGTAAACTGGATACTCTATTCTACATTTATTTTTCTTGGTATATCTTGACGTTTTCACTATACAAAAGTAACAATCACTTGAGTGATCTCTGGGCTCTTGCCAAATCATATGTATACCAAACAGAAATTTAGAATATGTTTCCTTCATCCACATCCGTAAACTCTTAACTCAGTGCCAGCACACTTTGTGAGGGGCACGATTTACCTTGATTACCAATGATGCTCATCCTTTGGCTGGGAATAGTAAAACTGCCACATATATAACAAAACGAATTGGGGCTGTTTAAGCACTTACAAAATTGAAAAATGTTAATAAAAGATGATATGAAGTTTTCAAAACAATATGCAATGAAACTTTGATTATCTATCAATGTTGGGATTGTCAGCATGATGCATAATAGAACAGTTGGATAACAGAAGCACCTTCTCATACCATATCATATGTGCAGTTGATAATGAAAATCCAAAAAAGATTAGAGTTGAAATTGGTCTCATTATAGATTCATAACTTGCTTACAGTTATATACAATGAAAACATCAAATAAATGCAAAATAATTTCTATCCAATTTACCATGTTGTAGTTCCCCAGCATGGCAAGTATCAAAAGCCTTTAACCGCTTGCCTGATTATCCTGAGTTATCTCGGGTTCGTATATATTGCAGTTAATTATTATCCCGAGAAAACTCGGGCGAAGCAGAATTTGTTAGTACGATTTCTTTTATCACGGCTTTACTTGGTCTGGAGGAAATGAAAGGAAATATTCAGCTTCGATTGGCAGTTTGCCAAATTTTGTTGGTTGTGCAGTTCTTTTGGAGGGACTGGTCGCATGTTTCGCTATTGTATAGTATACGTTGGCTTGTGGATTAGTAATGTATAAAGATGGATGCATGCGTTGGGGAAAAAAATAAAATAATGTCGATGATGTAAGATAGCGAAAGCGATGATTTTTCAAATAGTGACTATGAAGAGGTGGGGAAGTAAAAAAAAAAAAAAAAATCAAATCCAACGAGACAGTATACTCTGTGCTCCCGTGAAAGAGATTCCAGTGGTAAGCCAGTAAGAAAAAGAGACCAGATACCAGTGTAGAACGTCAGATATCACTCTTTGTCCCTTGTTTCAAAAACAATCATACAAAGATTAATATTTAACTATTTTCGTTTGCCCAAGATAACTCGGGATAGTAAACCAATATTAAAAATAAATGCTTTTACACCTTCAAAAAATTAAAAATTCAACTTAAAACCTATATATTTTGATTTGTTTCGTTTTGTTGTATTTAATAATAAAATAAAAAAATGTGACGATTTTTTGCAATTTTTTCCAAAAAAATTTGTAAGGGAAGCGGTTAACAAAATCTCATCTGCATCGCTTTAAAACTTTTTTCACATTGTCAGTATACACAGAGAATTTTCTGTTAATGTTTCATGTACTGGTACGTGAAGTTTAACAAATTTTCCAGTAAATTATACATAAACAACATGACATTCGGCAATTAAATTTGCAATGCAACTTTTAATGGTGGGCCTTTTTTTTAAAGTTTTATTTTACAGTGCAATACTGTATTTTTTAAACAATACTTTAGCTTTTTATTTTAAGTATAGTGACAAAGAAATCACAGTTTACTCCATAATATAGCATATTTTTAATTATCATTTCTCTTACTAGCATTTATCCTTCTTTGATGAGTTTTTTTCTGTCTATTGAAGACCTCAGTAGCTTATGAATTGAGATTAACACAAGAAAAGAAAGTATGTGCATATATAACCATATACAGACAAATCGACGAGCAGAAATGCAAAATTTTTTCTAAAATACATTCATATAACATAAAGTACATGATTATATTTTTACTTTCATGGATTTTGCAAGTCATGTGAAACTTAGAATTATAAAGTATTTTCCTCCTCCCTTCTGCATGCCTTCATGGTGTTAACAGTAGCATACTCAGTGTGTATTTGAGAGGTCCAGGTTCGAAATGCGGCAAGGGCATTGCTCATTTTTCATGTCCCCTGCTTCTAAATAACCTAATGCCTCTACAGGACAATCATTATTTTACTGACTGAAACAACTTTGTTTTATGAAAGCATAAACTTAACGTTGATACATTGCTAGAGAAAATTAGGCAATAGCTAATAAGATACATAAAATACAATTTTAATGGTTATTATTTATTAAGCCTCACTTCATCAGTGTAGTCAAAGAATTTTTAAATGAATTACTTCTGAATTAATATTATTCTCTTGATGAAAATGACATGTGCTTCATTCAGCTGTCTAAATTCATTACAAAATTTCTTCAAATTTAAAAAATATTTCAGTTCTGTCATTCCCAAATATTTGAAATTTTAATTGAAAAATTTATATATGCTCACATGAAACTTCCAACACATCTTCAAGATCAAATCTTTCAAAAAAAAAAAAAAAAAAAGAACTGAAATACAGTACTTTAATACATTAAGTACAAGGTGTCACAAAAGCCTGCCTGCACAAGAAAATTACTTCAGCATTTTTTATTAGAATATGAAAATTTCTGGTAACTGATGGTCAAAAGTAATTAACAGAGCTGTTCCACACACTTTTTAATATGGAAATACTTGTTTCTATGGCTTGAATTATATTGTTATGATACCTTTCAGCACCTACACAGTTCTGTGTTAACGCAAGCGCCTGATTTATCCAGCATTCATAAAAGTAGTATAAATGTTTCAGACTGCTACTTTTAACAGAGGCAAATCTCCCAAGTTAATCCGTATAAAACAAGTTTTCATTTGATACTCTGTAAAACATTTAAGGGCTTATATAGTTTTACCAAAAAATTCTACTTTTATCCATAAACTATCTTTTCTAGCACACCAACATAAGAAGTAAATAACTTAACAGATGGGTGGCCAAAATTACGGGATTTCAATTTCCAATTTATTTATATTTTGTTACTACAAAACAAAAGAAAAAAAAATACAAACCTACAAACAACACTTCAATAAGCCACAATAGTAAGCACTTGAAGATAACCAATTAATGTTATTTATTGTCTTTTAAATTTGAAATAACAAAAGTTAGATCCATCTTTAATTATCAGAACACATTCTTTTTAGTTTATTTTTTTAAACAACTTGATTTCATGAACTTAAAAGGAATTGCTCTGACAGATAATTCCTCACAGTTTTTAATTCTTCACAAACATCAGTTTGGCAGTGTGATTGATGCCTATGTCTTTCAAAAATATCCTTAAATCACATTTGATTAAATTGAGTCTTTACTCCTTTTTCTAAATATATTTTTGCTTTTTTTTTTTTTAATTTGTATGTGTATCCAATGTTTTATAATTATAGTCTTTGTTAATTGCACATTTTTATTATTCTTTGATGCATACATCAACAGTAGTCTCTCTTTTTTAAAATATGGCCAATAAGGATGCAAGATAATTTTGGAAATTTTATAACAATTCAATTTAAACATTTTTCTTTAAAATATGACTGATTATTCAAGTGGCTTGATTTCCTATTTTCTTGGTGTAATCAATTTAACATTCTCCTTAGACACATTAATCCTTTCTTAAAAATATTTATTTACATTCTTTCTACATTAATTAAAAAAAACTACGAGTGCTGAAATGATAAGTGCATTTTACAATAATGCAGTTTTAACATAATAAGAACCAATCAAAACTATTTTTGCAAAACCTATGTCAAAAAAAAAAATCTTCAATTTTTAAAAATATTTTATGTTGTTAGTTGAAATTTACACTTAATATCCTTATTTCTATTCCTGCAATTATCTCTCTTCATTTCTGCTGAAAACAGCATATTATACTATCAATTCTTGACTTCATATAATTTTATTATTTTACAATATTCTAATCACAATAATGATATTTTAGGTATGGAAATTAAATTAGATTTGATAAATATAAGAAGTAGTTGGAAAGAGTAGTGAACTAGGAAACAACACTGCAAAAGAACATAAAAATCTACTAGAGTTTGCATGTCACAAACACAGCTTTACTCAGTAATGTCACAGATGCAAAGGCCAAGCATTATGAAATTCTGCAATATTCCACACAGCTCCAAGTGTAGCTAAAACTCATACTTTCAGAATTTGATTTCATTTTATGTTAAGTAAACTTTATACAGTTTTTTCACACTGCTGAATAAAAGAACTGAACATAGTAGGATTTAAATTTTTCCACCAACAGATAGACATCAAATTAATCTTCCAAATCAAGTATGTTCTGAATCTCTAAAGTGATTTACCAATTTTCAGTGATATTTTAAAAATATATTACACATTTCAGTCCTAATGCATGTAATATAAATTTGGACATCAAAAGGGCTATGGCTAATGAGATCTTGAAATTTTCAGAGATTATAAAAAGGGCTGCTTATACTCTTTTAAAAGAATGATAAAAAATTTTAAAATCACACGATTAGCTACAATTTTTTTTTTTTAAAGCATATACAGTCAAAAGTCGTTAATCCGGAATCGTCGGGACTTCGGCGATTCCGGATTATAGATCATCAGTTTAAATCTGGTAAGATGGCATGCAGAAATTATAAAATTAAAAATATGAAATCGTAATTTATGAAATAAAGAACAATTATGATCTAAAGGGTATCAAATCAAGTCCTATAATTGCTGTGTCGAGAATACCGACTAATTTGTGAATCGAAATTTTTTCGTTTTCAATAACCTCTGTGTCACTTTCTTCACTATCGGAAGCGAATAATAATGACAAGGAATTTGATTTAAATCATATCAAAGACAGAGTACATCGAGATGAAATACTACATTTAGTAAGGAATTATAAGCCAAATAAAATAAAAACATCTGCCCTGAAGATAAGGATAGTGCTGACAGATCAACTTCAAATTCATTGCGCGCCGCGGCGTTCCCCCTCGCCGCAGAGCAGCGTAAAATTGATAAACAGATTTCGGAGTGGTTAGAGAAATGAAGATTATGCCTGTTTTGGCCTCCTCGGTGATTGCGGTGATTTGTGCCCAGAGGGAGCACCGCACAAAAAGTTAGTTGCGTTACAGAACGTAAGGGAAGCGGACATACCAAAATGTCGGGCGTATTACCGCTAATTGAGGTAATTGCATCGTATCTGTCACGTGGCAGAAAACTAGTATGATGTATCAATTCACATGCCAGGCGGCAGAATATGTCTATCATGTACATGCCAGGAGGCATAACGCTTCTAAATATGCCAGATGGCATACGACTTGTAAATAAATTGTAAACAAATGTACAGTAAAATATCTTGGTGCAATAGATCAAGGAACAAGCATCAACAACCTTCTGATCATTTGGATACGTACATTTTTTCTGGTGACACCGGACTTGATTTGTGGAAATGAAGAAGGGTCAAATCTCGATCACAGTAATTCCAACTTACAAGTTCTTCAACACAATCGAGTTCCTTTCGGGGTCAAGTGCTCACCTTATTTATTAACAGCTACAGTAGGACTGCATTTAAAAAAGTATGAAGATGCCTACGAAGAGGCATGCAGTATGTTAAAAGAGCTTTACGTAGATGATTTAATTTCTGGGACAGTTAATTTAGCAAAGGCCTTACATTTAAGCAAGGACATGATTTTCATTCTTAGCGAGGCCAGTATGAATTTACATAGATGGGTTTCAAACTCACCTGAGCTGAATGAACTATGGAAACTTAATGGAATTGACTCTCGTGAAACATCTGAAGACTCTTTGGTACCGTTGAAAGTTTTAGGTCTTATCTGGGACAATGTCAATGATAATTTGAAAATAGATGTATCTCAGTTTGAGAAGTTACAAAATCTCAAAGTAACTAAACGCATCATTTTAGCAGCATGTGGTATGCTCTTTGATCCCTTAGGAATTATGAATCCATTTACTGTTCGAATTAAACTCTTAATGCAAACTTTGTAGGAAAAGGGTATTCAATGGGACGAAAGTGTTCCCCTTGATACAGAATTCATATTTCAGGAATGGTTAAAAGAAGTTGAAAAAATAAAGTTTTTCGAAATTCCCAGACAGTACTTCAGTGATATGTGTTGGAAGTTAATAGAAGTTCACATATTTTCTGATGCCAGTCCCAAGTGTTATGGTGCCGTAGCATATTTTAGATTTAAGAAGAAAAATAAATGTAAAACAAGTTTCATAATGTCGAAATCCCGTTTGGCTCCATTAAAAAGGGTAACACTCCCTAGGCTTGAACTTTTGGGAACATTAATTTCTGCAAGATTAGGTTCGTATTTGCAATCGATATTTCCGCAGTTGGATAAGGGAAATATATTTTACTGGACTGATTCCCAAATTTGCATTCACTGGATCAAGGGATCTGCCAATGAGTGGAAACAATTTGTTAGAAATTGTATGGTAGAAATCAAGGAGAAAACAATGTTAAACAACTGGTACTTTTGCAGTGGGAAGACAAACCCTGCTGATAAACTTACTAGGGGGATGGATGCTGAAGCTCTAATTAATGATAGTGATTGGTTTTCTGGGCCACCCTGGCTTTCAGAAGTAGATATTCGACATCACATAAACGAAATGAATACCGAAGCTGACTTGCGAAATGTTAGTGAAGAACGAAAATGTGTTACTTTGAAAACACTTGTGGAATCTACAGAACCGTTACTAAATCTTGAACTGTATGGAAATTTAAACAAAGTACTGGGAATAATGGCTTATGTTCTGCGCTTCGTGAACAACTGTAAATCCGCTCGTGAAAAGAAATCTGGTGTGCTTACCGCCTATGAGTTACGGAAGGCTTCAGAATTTATTATAAGAAATGTTCAACTTAATGAATTTTCAGAAATTAAGGCTTTAAAGACAGAACAACCGATTAAAACTAAAAGCAAAATCATTTCACTTAATCCATTTCTAGATGAAAACGAAATTTTAAGAGTAGGAGGTAGATTAAGAAACGCAGAAATTACCAGAGAAAGTAAACATCCCATTATATTGCCAAATAATAATCACTTCACAAAATTAATGATACAACATTATCACGAAAAACATTTACACGGAGGGTTGCATTTAATGTTATCCGCAATAAGACAGAAATACTGGATAATAAGTGCAAAGAATGAAATTAAAAAATGCATTTGGAAATGCATAAAATGTTGCAGAGTACGAGCAGTAACATCTATTCAATTAATGGGAGAACTACCTGCAAGTAGAGTGATTCCAAGTAGAACCTTTTCAAAGGTTGGCGTTGATTATGCCGGCCCATTTTCTGTGAAAATGAAAAGGGGAAGAGGTATAAGACCAATTAAATGTTATATCTGTATTTTCGTTTGTTTAGTTACAAAGGCTATCCATTTAGAGATTGCTAGCGACTTATCAAGTGAAGCATTCCTAGCTGCTCTAAAACGATTTGCTTCGAGGAGAGGAAAACCTCAAGAAATAAGAAGTGATTGTGGAACTAATTTTATAGGTTCAAATAAAATCCTCAAGGAAGCAGTTTCATCTGTCCAGTCAACCTCAGAATTTCAAAGATGGTTAGCAAATGAAAACATAAGGTGGATATTCAACCCGCCAGCTGCTCCACATCATGGTGGTATATGGGAGGCAGCTGTTAGATCTATGAAGCTGCATCTAAAGAAATGTGTTGGAACTCAATTTTTCACTTATGAAGAGTTTCTAACTCTAATTGCACAAATTGAAGCATGCTTAAATTCGAGGCCAATAACACCGGTCTCCAGTGATCCCAATGATTTGACAGCTTTGACTCCTGGACACTTTATTATAGGGACTTCTTTAACAGCTGTTCCGGAACAAGATTTAAAAGAAGTACGAGTGTCTCCATTGCAAAGATGGCAACTAACACAGCAGATGTTCCAAGGGTTTTGGAAGCGGTGGTCTAAAGAGTACCTGTGCCAACTACAGCAGCGTAGCAAATGGAGACAGCCTAGCAGAAATATTCGTCTAAATGACTTGGTTCTCATTGAAGAAGATAATATGCCTTCATTACGTTGGAAACTCGGGCGAGTAATAGAAGTGTTTCCTGGAAGAGACAATAATGTCCGAGTGGTTAGACTAAAAACTGTGCACGGGGACATTAAACGTCCTTTACCAAACTGTGTCTTTTACCAGTTGAAGAACATTAACTTAAGTGTTTGTTTCATATTGAATATGTTTTATTATTATTTTCATTTCTTATTGTACTAATAATTTTATTTGTTTGTTCTAGTTTAACCCTCATAGTTAACGTTTCAATATAGTAAGATATAAGATGTTTTGCTAGAAGATTGGTAAGTGTAACATGTAATTTTATACTTTTTGAAGGTTTTTGTATGTTTTCAGTTTCTATATTTTTCATTTACTTGTTTGCATATATTGAAGATTGTATTAAGATGAATGTAATTCATCGGGGGGGGGATGTTTTGGCCTCCTTGGTGATTGTGGTGATTTGTGCCCAGAGGGCGCACCGCACAAAAAGTTAGTTGCGTTACAGAACGTAAGGGAAGCGGACACGCCAAAATGTCGGGCGTATTACCGCTAATTGAGGTAATTGCATCGTATCTGTCAGGTGGCAGAATATGTCTATCATGTACATGCCAGGAGGCATAACGCTTCTAAATATGCCAGATGGCATACGACTTGTAAATAAATTGTAAATAAATGTACAGTAAAATATCTTGGTGCAATAGATCAAGGAACAAGCATCAACAACCTTCTGATCATTTGGATACGTACAATGCCTTTATCCATTTTTTGCAGCAATTCCACTTTTTGTTTAATGGACTTTGAAACATACTTTCGCTTTGTAGATCCTTTACATATTAGTAAATATGTATCGGAAATTCTGACATGATCGAAAGTTCAAGCTTACTTTTATAAAATTGCTCTAACTGTCTGCAAAAAATAATAAGCCCGATCCAATTTGAAGATTAAGGAACAATGCAATCTGCAACATTAACTGAATTAGATAATTTTAGCTTAGCTTATACCATCTGTTATACATTAAACGTGCATGCGTAAACGTATTATGCGCATGCGCACATGCATATTCGCAGCCGTAAAGGTCTTACGCGCATGGACGCATGCGCAGAAAGTTTATAGCTGGATTATGGGTGTCCGAATTAACGACTTTTGACTGTATTACAATTTTACAGTATTATGGAAAAAAATTTCATTCTTTCACTGGGCCCAATAACTTTGCTTGGAAATGGTACGATGCTTCGTACTCTATTCCTCTGTTGCAGAGGAAATAATTTTCTTTGATTCAAATGAAATGCCTTTTGATAATTTTTTCTTTTGGTGGACTTTCCCACCTCTATATCACATATCTAGTACTTTCCCATTAGAAAAACATACGTTACTAATAATACTGGATCAACTGGAAATGTCTGCAATTTTTCAAATTGAAGCTCATTTCTTCTTTTGTTACTGCTGATATGGAATGATTTGATCAAAGCAGATGTTGCATAATTCCAGTATGTGTTAAGAGTATAATTTTTGGTTCACTGCAGTGCCAAGAATAGGGAGACCGAATTTTATTTTTATTATATTAAGCTTTTATTTCAGAAATGGAAAAATGCTAGTCAGACTGCTTATAAAATCTGAGCTGCACGAATATGTATGAAATGTTGTTTCTGATGGCAAACTCCAAAGGTGGCTTGGGAAGTTTGCTCTGGACAACCATCCTCTGTAAACAAGTAAGCATTAACAGAAGCTACCACTAAAAATTCATGCAGAAAATTCAGAAAATAACAACTAGAACATATTCACAAAATACAGTACACGATCATTTCAAGACGCTAGGTATGTAAGCAACTACTACGAACGAGTTCCCAACACTTTTAGCAGAGCAGAATAACCTTGAATTTCGGCATGTGATTTTTTGCTGAAAAGAAGTACAGAAATTTCTTTTTTTAAACGGCTCATAACTGAAGATGAGAAGTGGATACTATGCAATAATGTTACAAGAAAACGATTATGGAGTAAAACAAAAACTCCTTTAACAACATCAGAAGGGTAGGGCTGCATCTCAATTAATGCTTCCTGTACAGTGAGGACTACAAAGGAACTGTATACTATGAACTGGCTCGGCCCTACATTTTGATGATTGTCGGGCAAAGACTTACTGAGCATAGCTTGGAAGTTCTGTGTTACTTCCCATATTCACCCAACCTTATGCCTCAAATTATCATCTTTTCAGGTCACTTCAAAATGCTCTGAAAGGTCTGGAGTTCACTTCTTTGGAGACTATCAAACAGCAGCTCAATAGTTCCTTTAAAAATAAGCCTCAGTTTTTCCTTAAAAAAAAAAAAAAAAAAAAAAAAAAAAATCACAGTATCGTACAAACTCGGCTCCATACAATCTTTTCATTGCAGAGCAATGAAAACAGACATGTAGTACATGCATACCCGAATCACCACGTAACTATTTTGGTGATGTACTACTTTGCCTCATAAGCACTTTTTTGTGACTGGGGGGTGTCAGAATCTTGCATATTGACAAAAAATATTCATTTAATTAAATAATTAAAGGAGATGTAAGCATAATTAGTGTATTTCTGTTAAAAATGTTACATTTAATGGTACTTACGTATTAACGCCATCGCAGCAGAAGTTGAGTTGATGTGCCAATAAAGAGCAATTCTGTTGTTTGCAGGCAGTTATCTTTCGGATTCCTTTTTGCCTTGTTGTTTGCCGATTTTTGACGCCATTTTTTAGTGCTACGAAAATACGTCTTTGGAATTCGCCAAACACAGAAGAAGATGCAATTTTATTTTCTCAGGAGCGAAATATTTTACCAAAAAAAAAAAAAAAATTTACCAATTCACATGATATGAAACTTTATTTTGGTAAACATATGTTTTGGAAATGTAATTTAAGACAGCGTGATCAGCAAGTGGGACTTAGAAAAGACAACTAGTTTGAGGAAAGCAGAATTCCATTTTGTTTAGCTTTGAGATTCATATACTGCTGGTGCGAGGAGTTGACGTTGATTAAATTTGGTGACAAGCAACTTGATTTATCAGATGAAACTGTTATAGATTGGAACAATTACATGCGTGAATTATGTGTCTTGGATATGGAGAATAAAGCAAACAAGAAGGTAGGTTGACCAGGTTGCATTGTGGAAATTGATGAAAGTTTGTTTACTAAGCGTAAAAATAATTGTGGTTGAGTATTACCCGAACAATGGGTGTTTGGTAGTATATGTAGAGAAACAAAAGATTCATTTGCTGTCACTGTTCCTAATAGAACTGGCTCTACCCTTCTTAATAAAATTATTGAAAACATTGCAGATGGTAGCACAATTTATTCTGACAGTTGGAAAGGTTACCAAACAAATAGAATAGAAAAAGAAGGATTCCTACATGCTAAAGTTAATCCTAAATGCAATTTTATTGATCCTGATACAGGAGTTCATACACAAAGAGTTGAGAGAATGTGGGGCTGTGCCAAATGGAGGAACAAGAGACATAGGGGAACAGTGAGACATAATTTAGAATCTTATTTGGAAGAGTTCATATGGCGACAGCATCAGGTTAAAGAAAACACAGACTGTTTTGAATCTATGTTAAACTCTATATCATCCCATTTTCCACCAAAATCCGATTGACTACTTTGATTTTAAATAAAGTGTTTTGATTTTTGATAGTGTTTTGATCTTAAATGAAGTGTTTTAATTTATTTGTTGCAAACATTTTAGGTGTAGATTGGCGGCACTTAAAAATCGCGAAATCTGCAGCTGCCGTGGCGTTAATACGCAAGTACCCAATTACTGTACTTTTTCTTAAAATATTTCATCCTTCTTTTCATGGTATTAAAAAAAAAATGGTCACCTTAATAAACCTGATTTTTCATTTGATACGCAGGCTTTAAAACACATACAGTAAGATTCTAATAATTTTTAACCACTTAAATCATGAATGATACTTTGGCAAAGGTATTCCAAAATGCTGTAATCTGCATTCAGTTTTGAATGTCAACACACAAAACTTCAATTTTCAGATAATTCAGCATGATAAATTTAATGAAAATTTTTCTTATAAGAAAATAAACTTAAAAAGATAAGTCCTATTTACAACATATATATATATATTAAAAAAGCAACTTTATTTTATCACTGAATTTATTTAGCATTTTTTTTGCACCCTAATTCAGCACTTAAAAAAAAAAAAATTTGCAAACTGTAAATAGCAATTTTTTAATTAAGACACAATAACACGCTGAACAAATACTAATTTAGAAGTCAAACAACAAAAATTAGCATTATATTTTCAAAGTTTCACAGGACTAGTTTCGATGGCTTTACTGAACCACCATCGTCAGCTGCAAAAGCACAAATGAACGAGATAGGATATAATAATCAGATAAGATAAGAAAGCCTGGACAGAAAATAAGCTAGTGGAGCCATTTGTTGATGAAACCAGAACTAACACATAATTTCTTTAAAGGCCGAAGGGAAAGATGAATTGGAATTAGGATCGTTAACTAGAACAGAAAGATTTTTTTTGAATGTGAAATGCCTCTAGAAAATCTAGTTCACCAATGAAAAATGTTTTTTGAATAATTTTGGCAGCAGAAAAATTGAAAGTGCGATTTTCGGACCAACAATGTTGGGCAACAGAAGACTTCTGTGTTTTCTTTTTTCTAACATATGCCTCATGTTCCTTAACATGAAATTTTAAGGCTCTCTTAGTTTGTCCAATGTAAATTAAGCCACACTAGCAAGGAGTCCTGTAAATACCCTAGGAATTCATATCCGGAATAGGGTCCTTGAGTATGGAACTCGGAATTTTATTGATAAGAGTAAAAATCAATCATCAATAAAATTTCGATAAAATCCAAAAAAATTATTTGTTCATAACTTTGTAGACATTGAATTCAAAATTAAAGTTTTTGTATCTAATTTGCTTATACAGTACAAAGTCCGTAATTCGGAATGATCTATAATCCAGACCTCAAAGCCCCAAACTTTACGCATGCGCGCGTTGAAAGAAATGTTTTAATGAAGTAAACAAATAAATATTAAGATTTTTTTTTGTAAAATTTGATACCCTTTAGACAATAATTGCTTTTTATTTCATAAATTTCGGTTTCATATTTTTAATAGTATAATTTCTGCATGCCATCTTACCAGATTTAAATTGATGATCTATAATCTGGAAAAAACCCTAATCCGGAAACGCCGAAGTCCCGACGAGTCCAGATTACAGACTTTGTACTGTATTCCATATAAATAATGATGCAAAACATGGAGAGATCTTTAACAATAGCATTTAAACAATTTTCTCTCACATTAAAATATAAAGACAAATAGAAGGCTAAAGAACAGACAAATTTTCTTTTAATAAATCCAAAATGTCAATTTCAGTACTTTTTGTAGCATTATTAATCCAACTGTAAGTAATGGCAGAATTCCCCTAGGAATCAAATTTAGGAAAATCTTGGCTTTTGGAGATTTTGTAAATAGTGTATTTATCATTTCATTAGGGAGTGTAAAATTTACTTTGAATGATATTTTGTGGAAGGTATACAATATTTTTGCATAAAATTCTTGGATGAATTTTTACTTCTTGAAAGGGTTCCTTTTTCTTCCATTATGTTATTGACATCTTCTTTGTATATAGTTATATTCAAAAAGTGTAATAGCTTCATACTGAATATATCTTGATTAAATAACTTGATAACAATTAATAATAATAACTAATATACAAATGTATTTTGGTTAGTTATGAGTAACTATTTCATATTTAATATAAAAATTAGGGGAAAATATAAACAAGTTTGAAGAGACTTGCAATCTGGAAAATTCACTTATTTTCACAACCCTTGGTCCTAATATGTTATCTGCTATATTTCAAACTTAAACAGTTGAAATCCTAAGTACAGAATTAATATCCTGAAATACACGATGTGAAACAAATTTTTAAGTTTTGCAACTCATAAATATAACTAAGTGAACAACATATTGCTAGAGAGTTAAAACAAACTAAGTTAATAATTTATTAAGATAATTAACTATGTAAGAACCAAAATGCTTTAACATTTTGATGGTCGTCAACAAACTCAGTTTAATTTATGTTAAACAATAAAAATCAGGGCTAATCTTTAGAATATGGTAACAGGTAGTTTGGTGACATTTTGGTAAGGCAATAAAGGTTAATAGCTAGGACTTTAGCAATAATCTGAGAAGTACACAGTTTGAATCACAGATTATTTTGTCTCTTTTTAAGTGAAAATAGGTCGATGTGTACAAATATAAAGTCAAGAGTGTGCGCAATGCCATTTTTGTGCAATTCTGGGATTGTGAAAATAGGTTGAAGTGTACATGGATACATACCGTGTATGTGCGATTCTTAAAAACATGGCAAGCAGTTTGCGATTCTGCACTTTCTCCCAATTTCGCACCTAATCTTCATCATGATTAAGCATTTTTGTTCCATAAAAGTTCTAGTATAAGTGTAATTCTGCTAGCAGATTGTTGGAAAAAATGTTGAGTAAAAAAAAAAAACTTGCCTTTACTTCGTGAAAACAAAATGGCATCCAAAACAAAACTAGCAGGTTGCTGTAGCAGTGTTGGTCGTCAAATTTTCGCCAAAAAATCACCAAGTTACCATAATGTAAAGATTCACCAAAATTAGTGTTATTTGCAAATTTTTCAAGACTAGTTTCATGACTAGCTAGATGGTTTTATTGAACCATCATTCTCAGCTGCCAAAACACAAATGGCAAAGTCCATTTCTAAATTAATCTTTGTTGAGCATGTTATTTTAACCTAAACTCAGCTTGTTGACGGTCAGTTATGCATTGCAGTGGATGAAAACTAACACACCTTTCACTACAAATTTACGACTGAAAGATATTGCACGCATTAGGGAAGAAAGAATTACTTATTCTTGTAATCAGCAAAGGGTTAAATATTAAATGCAATACATGAAGACAATCAGATGATCTATTGCCCCATCTTACCCTCTGAGCAAAGTAACTCCAAATATAAAAAGGTTTATTTTAAACCTTTTACTTAACAGTTACACAATTTGTGTAATAACGGAAACAGTCTTTACCTTTTATAGGAATAAAAGAAACAAAGTTAAAATAAATTTAAAGTTGAAAAGATTCTAGCTAAGTTAATATTACTTTGCTAGATACATCTTTAATTGAAATGTGAAGTGACTATTTCACTAAGTTCAAGCTGTATCAATGACAAGACATCGTAAGGGTGAAAAGAATCTTTTATTCAACCCAAGAAGGAATTTACAGACAGCACTCCTGGTGCTTACAAACTAAGCCAATACTTTTAGCTGCAAATTATAATAGAAATATAAAATTAAAACTAAATTAATTAATCAGTTGAAGCTTCAGAAAAATAATTAATGTGAATTGCCTCTTACCACTACCACCAATGTACACAAACCAGCAATTAATATGCACATCGATAAAATAGCAAGCTCAATTTAGCAAAACAACATGGTCGACCAGCATAACATGTTCTGTCTGAAGTAACTCAGACACTAGCTTAAATAATATCTTTCTACTCTACTTTGCATATCACGTGAAAATGAAACATCACTCTGGCAGGAAATGGAAATGAGGGAAGATAGAAAAGCTGAGTAACTGAACAAAACTGATTACTGGTTGATTTAAAAGTCAAACAAAAAATCAGCTGGTTAATGGTTCTTTAAAAAAAGTATTAAAATGTGAGAATTAAGGACAAAGCATGCTTACTAGTTTTAGCTCAGGCCCTCAATATAGACAAGAAATTATAAGCTAGCAAGGCTAAAGCCAATTCAAGTAACTCAGATACTAGAACAAAATAGTAGCTAGATGGTCAGCCAAAGCTAGCCACACTCTTGAACTAAAAGTCTCTGCTTAAGTACATTAACTAATTTGCATATTGGTGGAAGTAAAAGTGACAGTAAAGACCAAATAGCAAACCTATAAGATAATGCTTAATAAACATAAAACCTTGCACCTGAACACAGGGTTGCCACTCAAACAGGAGAATGAAATTCCCTGACTTTTTCAGGTGTGTTTTAAGAAAATTCCAGTCTACCCACATAATGCACGTTGGCTGTGCTAAGAGGTAAATTAATTATGGTACCACTTGAAAACAAAAAAATTTAGCAATTACATATGATACATATATATATATAATCCCCAAAGCATTACTATTATAACTATAATAGGAGCTGTTTTCTACACTGAAGACAGATTAGAATTTGCCCAATCTGGATTAAAAAATGTCTTTTTTTGCAGACATTTTGCAGCTAAACAAAAGAAAGAAATCTTTTTAATGATATTTTAAATAAATTCAGGTATTTTATATTTATTTCACAGCATATATGAGCAAAAAATATGTGTATTAAATTTCATGGTGGTATGTCATCATACTGCTAGAATTAGTTTCAGGATTATGGCAGAGAAAATTTCCTGAAATTTGAAAGAAATATTTACCAATAATAAATAAATTTAGAGGGAAGAAGCAACATTAAAATAAAGATAATTAATTAAAAATTGAATTAGAATAATCAATGATATTTTGGCTAATATAGTTATATTAAATGGTTAGCCTAGATGACTGACTACTATTTTTTTTTTTTTTATTTTACTGCAAAATGACAAATAAGGCATTTATAAAAAATAAAAAGGTTTAAATCATTTTGCCGTAAAATCCTAGTATATGCTACGGCCTTGGCACGATTTTAAAAATTGTCACCAACACCAAAATTACGCATTTACTGCTCATCATAATGTTGCCAAATCCAGTGTGTACAGTACATGGAGGTTAGAACAGAATGCATGGAGGCTATTCTAACTTCCATGGTACTGTATATTAGGATTAAACTGATTTTGGCAGCCCAATCGGTGTAGTGATTAGCTTTGCTGACTGCCGTGCCGAAGGGCTCAGGTTCAAATCCCGGAGAAGGCTTAAATGTTTGTAAATCTAAAGTGTCAGTGCAGCATGGCAGCACTCTAAATATGCAGCAAGCCGAAAGTCCTCTTGTGTGGTTTGGTGGAGGGGGAAAGGGGTGGGAGACCCTCGGACCCATCCCCTGAGGTGCCCTTCAAAATTAGGAAGGGACGAAACTGAACCAAATTGCACTGTCACCTGTTAGGTGCTCAAGGCCGGGGGTCTTCCATTCATCTCCAACCAAGAACAGCCATAATCTTCTGCTCCTTGCCATGGGGAATTTCGTGGGCTTGCTCTGACTATGTCAGACAAGTCAGCATAAGCAACAACAACAAACCGATTTTGTTTTATACAAGAATATGTATTTTCTTTAGTTCAGCACGCAACTCTTGA
The DNA here is from genome assembly GCF_044657685.1 of Stegodyphus dumicola. Lineage (NCBI taxonomy): Eukaryota > Metazoa > Arthropoda > Arachnida > Araneae > Eresidae > Stegodyphus > Stegodyphus dumicola. Next base: position 165,791,915 of record NC_140780.1, read on the forward strand.
TAACGTGATCTTCGAGCTTTGACAACAGATATTTCGCGTATGCGCAGCTGTTTCCCTCTACGTTGGAACGGAGCCACTCTTGTTGCACAGAAGTTTTCCTTTCTAACAATACATATTCTTTGATTCTAACTTTCATAGTACCCTATACTAAGATTAAACCGATTTTGTTTTATATGAGAATAAGTATTTTGTTTAGTTCAACATGCGCTGCACATGGGCATGCGAGTCTCTCGATTCTCGAGGTTACGGGAAACCAAAGTTGCTGGAAACTTCTTTTGCCTTTCTAAAAGATAATCTAATGCAGCTGCCCGAATGAAGCTCACACGATACATAATTCGCCAAGAAAGTGATAGCTTTCAACGTCAGAGCAAAACTCACTTTTTTTTGGTGGGGGGGTCGCCATATGAAATTCCCCATTTTTTCCAGATTTTGACTGTATTTAAATTCCCTAACTTTTCCCTGAATTTTTTATCAATTTTTGAATTCAATGACTTTTTTCAGTTTTCCCAGTAGCATGGCAACCCTCTGAACAGCAATATTCATTTTACAAAAAGAGGCACTATTGAATTTATACTGTTTAAAAGAAAACAGAGAACACTTACATCAATAGGCGTTCCTAAAATACCATTGACGACTTGAGTACACAGCAATTTCATCTTTATAGATGACTAAAAAATCAAAATAACTATTACATATGGATGGAAAATATGAATTTTACATGATAAAATACACTCCAAGATGAAAAAAAAAAAAAAAAAAGATTCACCTAGAAAGAGTTATCCAAATAAGATGAAAATTGGTAAATGTAATGTACATGTACAGGAAAACAAATTTTTACAATTTCAGAAAAACTGAATGATTTATTCAAGAGAAAGAGCTTTACAAAGTGAGCAAGTCAATATCATGTTGGTCTACCTTTGGCCTTTACGTAAGCAGTTATTTGGCTCATAATTGATTGATGGAGTTGGTAGATGTCCACCTGTGGAATATCACAGTAAATTCTGTAAAATTGGTGCCTTACATCGCTCAAATCCTGAGCTGGTTGGAGGACCCCACCCAGAATGCTCCAAACATTCTCAATGAGAGAGAGGTCTGGTAACGTTGCTGGCCAAGGTAGTGTTACACAAGCATGAAGACAAGCAGAAAAAACCATTGCCGTGTGTAGGCGGGCATTATCTTGCTAAAATGTAAGCCCCGAATGGTGTGATACAAAGGGCATTACCACTGTTCTGTAAGGGTACCGCGAGTGGCAAACAAAGGGGTCTTGCTATTAAATGAAATGATACTCAAGACCATCACTCTTGGTTGTTGGGCCGCAAGGTGGGCAAAAGTAAGGTTGGTGTCCCACTGCTGTCCGGAAGTCTCCAGACAAATCTTTGCTGGTCATCGACAGTTCATCATTGAAGACAACTCTACCCCAGTTAGTGACATTTCAGGTCAAATGCACACCACTGTAAATGGGATTTTCGGTATACAAAGGACAATAGTAGTCGGCACAAGAGGGACTGTGAACTCAGCTTCCTTTCTCTAAACCACCTATTCATAGTCCTTTCAGTCACTAAAGCACCAATTGCACATTGAATAGATGACAATAATGAATCTGGGGGTCTGAATGCTGCCCCGATGATTGATGGGTCTTCATGTTGTCTCTCTAGCTCAAATGTTTCCTTCTTGACAATATGTTTGGTCATGGTTTACCCATTCCTGCCAACATTGTCTAATAGTGGCATTACTCAAATCCAAAGATCAAGTGACTTGCCAATTAAAACAACTTGCTTCTTTGAGCCCAACTACACGTCCGTTTTCGAATGCTGACATCTGCACATATTGTTTATGCACGGCATTGCTACTGTCTATCCGAGTACACAGAATGAAATTCGCAAAGAATTTATGACCTAGAATCGAGATTTCTCCTCTTTAATGCCCTGCCAATTGCACAGTTAAAATACACTGCAGCATCACATATTCATTTACTGGCCGCAAACTTTAAAATTTTGCTTTCTCCATTCGAAACCTGTATGCATATCAATTTGCATCTGATTGAAATTTTCAGGGAAAAATGGAACTCCAATTGTTTAAGTCACAAAATTGATCTAAATGGCAAAGCTCAAAGAACAATATAAATGATGGAGACATGGCCTTAGTTGAGGATAATTTGTCTTCTTGTAACTGGTCAACTGATCGAAAGTATTTTATGTTCAAGATGGAAAACTTCTTGTGAGTGTACTGTAAAAACTCAGATGGGTATAGGCAAACAACCAATTATAAAACTTTGTCTTACCACTACAAAAATGAGTATTGCTTTATTGTATTTTAGTACAGAATATGCTCAACATTAAGTACTGTTGTGTAATTGAATTTCATGTTGTACCATTATTGGCTTTATGTTAAATGTTTGAATATGATTTTGACGACTTTATGCTAACTTGTTCGTATACAGTCAAAAGTCGTTAATCCGGACTCGTCGGGACTTCGGCGATTCCGGATTATCGATTTTTCCGGATTATAGATCATCAGTTTAAATCTCGTAAGATGGCATGCAGAAATTCTAAAATTAAAAATATGAAACCGTAATTTATGAAATAAAGAACAATTATGATCTAAAGGGTATCAAAATTTGCAAAAAGAAAAAGCTTAATATTTATTTGTTTACTTTATTAAACATTTCTTTCAATGTAAGTTGTTTAAGTTTTGCTTCGTTTCATGTGATAATACTTTCTCTTTAATTCTATTAAACAGACATAATTTCTTGTTCAGTTACAAAGTTCCGCTGTTCAAGTCCTATAATTGCTGTGTTAAGAACACCGACTAATTTGTCAATCGAAATTTTTTCGTTTTCAACAACCTCTGTTACTTTTCTTCGCTATCGGAAGCGAATTTTAATGACGAGGAACTTGTTTTAAATCATATCAAAGACGGAGCATATCGAGATGAAATACTACATTTGGTAAGGAATTATAATCCAAATAAAAACATCTGCGCAAGATAAGGATAGTGCTGACAAATCAACTTCCAATTCATTACGCGCGGCGTTCCCCCCGCCGAGCAGCGTGAAATTGATAAACAGATTTCGGATTTCAAAACATACTTTCGCTTTAGATCCTTTACACGTTAACAAATATATATCGGAAATTCTATTTGATATAATCGAAAGTTTAAGCTTACTTTTATAAAATTGCTCTTACAGTCTGCAAAAAATAATAAGCCGGATCCAATTCGAAAATTAAGGAACAATGCAATCATCAACATTAACTGAAATAGATAATTAGATAATTTTAGCTTATACGTCCATTATACATAAAACGCGCACGCGAAAACGTATTCTGCACTTGCGCACACTCATATGCGCAGTCGTAAAAGGTCTTACGCGCACACGTAAACTCCTATGCGCATGTGTCAACGCGGCGCATGCGCAGAAAGTTTTTAGTTTTGAGGTCCGGATTATAGATCATTCCGAATTATGGGTGTCCGAATTAACGACTTTTGACTGTATATCTTAATTACGATTGTTGGAATACTAACACATTGTAATGCTGGGTGGTATGTTTTCACCTGCACCTCTGCAATAAAGCCACATGATTTGTGACATGAGTGAGAGTCACTGATGGTGGCGAATAAGAAAGTCTGTTAATCAGCTCATTGAAAGCCACGAGTTATTAATTTTATAATTGTGACTGAGATTTTGTGTCATTTAATATAAGACAATTACAGCCCACTTAGGTGTTATTATTTCTGAAATGAAACAAATATAGCAATAATTATTGTTTATTTGAATCAGAAATATGACTGGTTATCTTCAATTAATATGTGTGAAAAATTACTGAAAATTACTTTTAGGAATTTATATGTAATTTAGCCAATTAAATTTTATAGCTACTGATATTTTTTCATGTTTAATCCTAAGAACATTAAAATATACCCTTTTAATAACAGCCTGAACATATGAGAGTAGTGACGCTAAACACTCAATGTTCACAAATTATTTTAATACTATATAAAAAAACCTTGCTTACAATTCTAGATAAAGTAGCTATTTCTGCAAGTACCCAGTCAGGACAGTCCAATTCTCCACAAAATCGAAATTTCTGAAAAAAGTACGTAAAATTTATCATTACAAACATAATTCAGTCATATTAACCACAGGCTTAAATTTCAATAACTGAGGCTGCTTTCAAATTTTCTACAAAACTTAAATTTTAAATACAGTTAAAATTCAAATGTTAGCAAATCCACCTATCTGAGCCACATGCAAATCAACAAACCTTAATAACTGATGCAATATAATATGAAATAAATTACAATAAAAATCAGAATATAACACATACTTTTCTTAAAAAAAGGTCAACCATGAATTTTCTTTATTTACAAATTCATTTTTTAAATAAACTAGCAATTAAATTTTTAAGCACACAAATTTCTAATTAATCTCAAATTAGCTAACATTGTAATTAGCTGAATAGATATCTTTTTCCAAATTTTATACTAGCAATAAATTAAATAAAGATTAACTATTTTAAGAAAAAAAAGTTTGTTGCACATCTAGTATTTTACAAATACTTTAAAAAGACGCACAGATAAAAAAAAATCTGATATAATATTTCATTACATGCACTATAATAATGATAAGAAAATTTGTTAAAAAGGGATGTTCCATGGACATCAAATGAAAAGCTGAAACTAAAAACACAAATACAATTTTCATGCTTGTAGTTACACATATTTTTGATATAAGTGAATCAATAATACATGGTCATCTTTTTTTAAAACTGCATAAAATATTACTTTAGAATGACACCGATCTTGTAAAAATCCATTATGCCATTTTAAGACACACTAGTATATCTTCTTCAAAAAGTTGATGCACTATTCTACTGCCTATATTATTAATCAATAAAATTCTGACTAAACTGAACTACTTTCTAAGAAATTGAGCTCTCAGATTTGACAAAAAGCACTGTGTGATACTTTACAAGAAAGGTATCAAATAAAGTTAATATAGCACACTCATGAAATTTATTCAAGTAAATTGATATGAGGTGTAATATGAACTTCTTTAACTTCTTATTTCTCTTCATGTTAAATTACTAAATTTTAACTCAGCAGAATAATATGGCCTTTTTTAAAAATGTCATTTCTGCAGCACACCATTCAGTAAAAATCATCCATTTACTATTATTCGAAATCCCCGCCCCCCTGAATCAGAAATATTCAGTTTCTAGGAAATGGGTGAAAATTCATTTTACAATTAATGCAAATGTCTGCTTTTCATCAAACGTATCCTGATAAAATGCGTCTGATAAAATTACAATGAATTATTTTGTGGTTTTTAAAAGCTGCATCAAATTCTATATATTTATACTTATGCCCTTCTTTTCATTATTTTATCAACCCCTCCAAAAAATGGAGATATCGTACATTTTATAGAGGCTGGATTTGAAAAAACATACCTCGACAGTGAATTATATCCCTAAATAATAAACTACATTATTTATTAACAGTAGATACGGACGTGATAATGCTAAACAACATTTCTGTACTGTTTAAACAAATTTTCAACACACATGATTAACTGCTCTCGAGAACACACATTATACTTATCAAGATAATAATTAGAGAGATAACTTTACCATTATTTAGCTTGAATAATAAGCGTTCACCAATTTCCTTACAACGATAAACACTACTTTTCGTTTCAACCAAAGCTGTATATATCAACAAACCTAACCCTTCCCTATAACCACGTTATATTTTCCCTAAGTCGTCTAATTTCCTGAAAATATTCCTACTCAGCAAAAAACATCTAAACTCGAAACTAAAAAAAATTCACATTGCAAAGCAAAATTAGGGAAACAATTTGCTTTTGCTTCATTTTACACTGCACTTGAATTTAAATAGATTTTATATAAATCTCAATCGTTTCTAAGGTCATTTAGCATGCGTTTCTCTACTTCAGCTTCAAAATGAAATTTTAACGAAGCTAATACGATTTTTGTTTGACTGATTTTATGGATTTATTTCTTTTCATTATGAATAAGTGAAACAATTGTACAATAAGCGTTCATTCCTCTTACGAAGCTTAAATATTTTTCCCCTTTGAATTTTTTCACAGGCATTGGCAATTGCGAGGATAGATGGCATGCTTCGTGTTGTTTCGCCGGAGTGTGGAGTCGGCTGAGATTCAGCTGTGTTTACGCAGTTGGTTCAGTTCAAAATTACTCTGAAAAGTGCGGTTTGGAATGGACCAAATAATCAGTTATCTATCAAATTTAGGGTAAGCATATTGTGTGTATTTTGCAACATGCACCTGAGATTCACCATGTCAAATTTTATTTGGCTAAACGAATGACAGACTCTTTAAATAATTTTTGCTTTGTACCGCATATTGTATTTTGTTACTTTTTTCTCCGTCCCTTCAACAACTTGATTCCTACTCCTTGAAATTCGTTGATTTCATACATTTCTGTCATTACAAACTTTTGAACACTTGGAAAAAGCTTAGAAAAATATAATCACTTGTGCAGTAACGGGGGATTATTGGCCTTTCTTGTGAAATTTTATTTTTCTTCGAGACAATTTGCTGAGGAAATAGGAATTTATTATCATTTGATTGTTAGAAACGTCTGTTATTGCATACCGGATTTCGGGATTAGCGTAATTCAGTTTGTGAAAAATGAGAATTATCTCAACTGAAAAATCTCTCATTTGGAGAAGTGTTAAATATCCTATTTATATTGTGTTATGTACGTGTGCAGTTCGATTTTCGATGCATATCTTTGTATTTTAGTGATATATCTATTGATGTTAATAATGCGTGATATATTTTATATAAGCTATCCCATGCTGTATTTAATATTGTATTTTTGAATTTGGGAAATATAAATACTTTACTAATAGAAGCTTATACAAATGAAATTTCTTTATTTCTAAATTATATATTCCTTTTAAAAATAATTTTCGTATGTGTGTGGTAGGAAAACTGTCTAAATTAATTATTTTTTAGCCATTTGTGCATGTTTAAAGCTTGAAATAATAACATTAAAATAATTGTCAGGTTTTTCAAGTTTAAAAATAAAAATAATTTGTCAAGTTATTTTTAAAGAACCATTTTATTAGTTTTCAAATTTTATTGTTTGCTTACAAGTTTAAATGGCACAGCTTTAGTATTAGTCCTTTTTGGCGAGAAATTTTTTGGCACGATAAATGAAAAATTATGATAGCCCTGTTACCCGTGAATACTTAGCTGAAACACATGCCGCCATTTCTGTCCATGTAACTTTAACGACTTTGGTAGGTGTCTGAGCTTTGATGGCGGGAGGGATAAATTGCAAGTTTTTCTTAAAAACAAGCGCATAGGCAGGGGGTGCACGGGCACCCTCCCGCTTCATCACAACCTATACTTAAAGTTCTAATTAATTTTCAAAAGCTAAGATTTAAACTTTAAAAATATTGCTTTCCAGCCTTCCAAAAACATTCATGTGATTAACAAAGAATGAACGGAAAATCTCCGATTTTCCATAAGAATAAGATCTGGAAAAGTCATCCTTCCTCACCAAACAAGCGGTAGAAAATACTTCGAAGGTTAGGTGACACTTTCAAGTCATAAAGCTTTTGTCCTTTTACAGTTTTGAATAGCCTCGGTATCCGGTTCTACTTTCCCTCTGGCTATCAAGCTTGATGTCACTAAAGAAGGAAAAGCCCTTTCGTTTCAAACCAACTAAGCATCTAAAAGCATAATGTTTGAAAGAAAATAAGTATTTAAAAAAAAGAAAAAAAATAAGATGAGGTATTTAATTTTGAGATTTGATACTTATTACCTAATTATAATATAATAATATCTAAAGATAGCACAAACGAGGGAAGGAAACACAGTAAAATAATTTTGAGTGATTGTTTTTACATTAATTTCAAAATTCACGTATGTCAATAAGTATAGCTAAAATATTAAACTTTTTTGTGGAATAATGTAGAGAGCATGTTTATTATTAGCCCAAAGGGGCAAATTGCACAGAAGAGCTATTAATTTCGTTTTGGCGTTTTGCGTTGGTTCTGTATAAATGGAGTTTCACTTTTCAAATTGTTGCCACTAAACGTTAGAGCCCTGCATTATATTTAAAGAAATTAAGCAATGAAGAATCTGAATGTATGTATGCATATTTGTCACATTGTGAGAAAACAACGGCACCTAGAGGCATTAAATTTTGAATAACATAGTCCACTCGAATATGGCCATCTGGAAGCCCAAATTCAGAGTTTAGAATTTGTTTTAGTATCTATTTCATATTTTGTAAAACTTTAACGAATTTTCGATTAACAAACTCATCCAGTTCAAGGCGAGCAATGGGAACATTGCACGAAAAATAACATTTATCTCCAGCGCGGGAGACTGTGTATCAGAAATTCGAAAGATATGCTGTTTTTAATTTATTTTGTGATATTGCTGTTGAATTGAATTTTATGGTTTAAGTGCAAAGAACATGATATTTAATAAATAAAGGTAACGCAAAAAACGTTAAAAAAACACCCCTTTCAGCATAGTATAAAATCTGAAAGCTTTCAGATTTATTTATTTATTTTATGTGCATCTGTGTTTGGGACAGATAATCAGATAATTTTCGATTAAAAGGAAGTATAAAACAAGAGAATTTAAATAGAATAAAAAAAAAGGAAACATAGCCCATTAGTGGGCAAAATGTATAAGATTGCTGAACAGTGCTAGTTCGACATAGGTTAGAAAATCAGGGAACGAGCTGTACGAGCTTTTATGGTTTTTCTTGTGTATGAGGTAAATACAGTCCAATTTCCCTTAGAAAGACCTCTACAAATGGGGCGGCATCCCTTCCCATAGACAGATAACCTTTGAATGCTTTTCAGTGCTGATTTAAACAAACAGTAGCATCATATATGAAATACTAATTATAATGATAAAAAAATTTGATGTAATTGTAAGATCATATACATCGTCGACATCAATCTGAAACCATGAATCAACAACATTCCTTTCCGAGAGAAGTAGTTTTATTTGCAAAAATATTATTTATACAAATTTATTTGCAAATTTTTTCAAAAATCGATGTTCTACACTAGGGTTAAACCTTTTCAGTGAAACTGTCAGTTTTTTCACTTGTACTATACTATTGCAGTTTTAGGTCATTAACTTTAATTTTAAGACATAGAACAATGTGAAAATTTTAAATAACAGACGAAATGACATCACGTGCAAAGCAAGGAAAATGAACATTAATATTAAAAAAAGAATGCATCGAAACATTTTCATTTTTTTCTTGTCTTATCTTTATCTATTTTCAGATACATTGTGTAAAAATATTTGGTAATTGTAAAATTATTATAATAAGTTAAAGAAATATCAAAACTGCTCAAATTTTTTATGAATCCCTGCTGCAGGTCGCGACCCAAAGTTTAAGAAACCCTGTTCTACACTATAGTTCTAACATGTTTATCAAAAACAAATGCATTTTACTTTTTGATCATAATACAAAACAGAAAAATAACATAAAAAAAAATTCATTGTTAATACTAAAGGGTATCACCGTTGTCCTCGGAAGGGAATGCGAAAATATCGTTCACTTTTTTCTGGTTAATTTACATCATATAATTAGATTCATGGCCTAAAATTTTAAAATAATAGTTATTAATTTTAAAATTCTGTAGTGTAGAACATCTATTTTTGCAAAATTCTTAAAACTGCTTTTTTTTTTTTTTTTTTTTTTTTTTTTGCAGTTCCTTTTTGCAGCTTCTGTTCCTTTTTAAGCAAAAATGTAAACATCTATAAATAACACAAAATGTAGGCACATATTCTTTGCTCTCTTTGTTTAAGAATAAAGGCGTGTCAACAAATAGAACCGAGGAATTTTACTACCGTATTACGCACTTTTTTTCCTAAATTTGGTCTCAAAAAGGTTACTTGCGTCTTATACGTGAAGGACACAGGTTAACTTTCAATACTGAATGCTATTTTTAGCCCGGATAAAGGTCTAGACATACATAACTTTTTCTACGTCTGCCATAATTATTTTGCGCATGCGTGAAATATCTGTCGCCAAAAAGGCGCCAAAGCTCGAAGCTGATGTCGAAGTTCGAACAGTTTCGACGGTCACATTTATGTCTATGGAGCCTTTCCTTCTTTATTTAGACTTTTCCTTGAATCTGTGTTTTTTGTTGTTTCTGCTTTATTTTGTATTATGTTTGATTGCTTGCCGTTCATTCATTTATTCATTATCGAAATTTACATATAATGTTCAAAATAGCTTGCCGTTTGTTAATTTTCCTTAATAAAAATATGTTTGGTAATTGCATTCAATGATTGTTTATTTGGCTTTTACGAAACGTGAAAACTAAAAGAAACCACATTTTAAGTTATTGTGGTACTGCGCTCCCGCGTGTACTATTAAAACTTTTTTTTCTTGTGTGTGGCCTTCTAAATAAGGGTGCGTCTTATATGCCGTCAAATACGGTAAATTGCAGGAATCGCTATAGGAGGTCCAATCAGCCCTTTGGAAAAAATTATGAGGGATCTGACCAATTTGTTCATGAGAAAGTGAAAAGTAACGGATCAGATCTAAACTACATATGTTTTTCCTAAAAATTTTGCTGTGTGTTTGTTGTATTACCAGAAATAATGCTTTAACTTGTATTGCGTTAATACAAATAATTTAATATTAGATGCTGTAGAAAAAAGTGTAAAAAAATTAAGTTTCTTTTCTCCAAACACGTACATTTTCTAATGAAGTGAACTCTATCGGAAGCGTTTCTGTTGTGGAAAAAATTAAGAAATCTTTTCCCCTCATTTGAAAATTCTGACTAATATAATAACGGATATAATTATAACAAATAAAATAAATTTTTAATGCAGTATGTGTTATTGTGTATTTAAATGTATTTATCTAAACTGAAAATTTTGGCAAGTGGTAAAATTTTTCAATTTTTAATTACTTGCGGTTAGGAATTGTACTCGAAACGTTAGTTTCATTTGAAATAATTTTAATTTTATTTAACTACACCATTCAGAAATATCATACAAATAGTTAATGCTTCCAAATTTAGCAGTTAGAAGAAATAATTTTTCATAACAAAATTATTATTCTTTAATGTATGATGTTGAAGAGGGAAAGTGATTTTAATTATTATTTCAAGTTTTTCTTTGAAGAGCAACACTAATTACAAAGGAGTGAAAAGATTAAAACTTGCTAATAATGTCTCAACTTCACCAATTTTTATAGACCTCTAAAAGGAAAATGTCTTATACTTATCCGTATGTTGGGACAGAATCCTTGCTCCTATATCCAAGAATTGAATTGTTGAATCTCTTATGCTCTATTAAAAATTATAATACATTGAAGAATCAACTTTAAATAAGTTAGCCTGTTCTGCTTCTCAGTGCCAGATTTAGCATTTTTTCTAGGCGGGGCAAAAACTTATAATTGCCGCCCTTACCCATCTTCCTTTAAGTTTCTGTAACAAATTTTAGTTTTTTAAATAAACATAGAAATAGGTAGTTTTCAAGATAAAATATAAAATCCATTTTATAGTAAGAAATTCTTTATGTGCCATTTTTGTTCTAAAAGAAATATACATAACAAATGGTTTAGTTTCTTTACTTATGGCAAAGCATAAGAGAGCTACCTGCCTAAGAGGGGAGATGTCTTCGCTGAGGTCTTTCTAAGAGTAACTGACTCATATGCAAGTTACGCATAAGCAAAATTGCGGAAACACTCATGCAGCCAGCTAATTCGCTTGATTCTAACCCCCGACCAAACTACCAGTGTTCAGACTTTACATCCGAGCCACTGATGGCCAAACATACATACCAAAAATTACATGATTAAAAACCTGCGAGAACCCTCTTATTGCAGTTACTTCTCCGGTGCACTGAAATAATCAAATTTACATTTTCCCTGAAATGGGGATTTTTTTTCCAATATTTCCAAGAATACCTACTCATACTAATAAATGCTAATAGAAAATGATTCAGAACTAAATATTAAAATAGTTAAGCACAACACAAATATGGGAATCAGACATTACTATATAATAAAAAATTTCATTTAAACAAATATAAGCAAATTACAAATCACTAATACAATGGATTGAATAATTTTGTACCAATTTCTTGATACTAATAGTAACTTTAACCTAGCATGTTAAATATTCATTTCACAATAACGTCTTCATGTAGCCTACTCAAGTACACTGCTATCGTCCTCACAAAGCCCGATAACGTAATAAATATTTACATATTCACGCAAAAGACTATTCTCGTACTGGAATAATCAAAATTACATTTTTCTGTGAAATACGCAATTTTGCAATATTTGCAACAATATCTAGCCAGACCATGGAGGTAAGAAAGGAGGGGCCAACCACGCACTGCGAGTGAAGCTCTGCTCCGAGGGCTTTGGTCTCCAAATGGTGTGTTTTTTGTTTACATTTAGAACCTCCCTTGACAGCGCATTGATAGTATTTCAACACACGACACTTCCGTATAAATAAAAAAAAAAACAAGACACTTCTGCGTAAAAGAAACATTCATAGTTATGCTTGTGCAAAATGTTATGTTTAAAGAAGATTTTAGCAAAAATGTTACGCTTAAAGAATGAAAAATACCTTATGATATCTTTAAAATTATATACGTATTTCGATATCCTTGATTATGCACCCATAATAAAAATAATCTTTAGTTACAAACAATAGATTATATAAGTTGGGACAATAGATGAGCTGATTAATTACGTTACTTTCATTAGCTATACATAACAACAATACGGGCTACTGCTAAAAGGAAAAGGTTAGTATTTGTACTTCTTTTCATAATTCTTATTTCAATAATGATTTTAAGTTCTTACCTAATGCTCTTAAAATATTATAGGATTAAAATTTTACTCTGTGAGCCTTTTGTTTTGCAAATAAATCTATGGCATCATCATAATTAACTTGATGTGCTGTTTGATTTTCGATTGCCAGAATTGCAAGTCTTTATAAACGCTCTTGGCTCGTCGATGATCTCAGATAGCTTTTAATAAGTTTTAATTTGCTAAAACTTTGTGCACAGTTTGCAGATGTAGTTGGAAGTATAGAGTAAATCCGCAGGGCAATACAAAGGCATCCTGAAAATCATAGGTGTAGCTCTGTTGCAAGAGATAAAAAGGCTCTAGCCTTTTTTATGTCGACAAATAACACTGGGGCTTGTTCTTTAACCCTTTGCAGCACAGTGTGTCCGGTCTAGACACACCTAAAAATTGCCTTCTGTATGCACAGAAAAATTGAATGAAAAAGGATGTATAGGTTACTCTGAACCTTCTTTATTTATAGTAGATGGAAGCTCAACACAAACCAGTCCATATATTTTAGCCATGTTTAGTTTTTTTCTATGTTACTTTTTTTTGGCTGTATGCTAATCTCTTTATTCTATATTAGTATTAAATTTTTACCTTGAAATCTTGCCTAAAATCAAACGGCAAACCCTAGGTGTGCCCAGACCAAGCTCACTGATAATCTAGGACAACTGAGAGTCTGTATTCTTTGTTTCTTCACATCTCATCGGTCAGTTCATTGACAACAATGCTCATTTCAGCACTCTTTTTGAAGCTCTATTCAATCAGTGTGCCACTTTAGGCACACCCACAAAATTAAAACGATAAGTGGTATCTTCACAAAATTTTGCTTGTGTACTCCTCTAGGCCTAATTAGGATGCCCACCTTGTTTTTTAATCAAAACTCCGACTTTAAAAGGTAGCATGCCAGAAAGGGTTAAAAACGGCAAGTTTCTGACAGAACTCAAATGCGTTTAGAGATCTCGCTCATATTTTCGTGCAAGATCTGCTCGATTCTTTTGCAGTTCTTCAGTTGACATATTCAGTATTTCACGGCCATTGAGAAATGGAAATTTGAATTTAGTATAATAGCCCAGTTTACCCTCATTTTAATTTCTGATAAAATTTGATCAAACACAATTTTCATTGCATTAGAAAGTAGCTGAACACGATAAAATGTTCATGATTTGTCCTCGGACAACTCATCAAATTCCTTTCTGTGTTTTAGAATTCATTTATTTGTCAGGAAAGCTTCAACCTTAAGTTTTTTCGGCTGCTGCTTTAAATTCTTCTATCCAATATTCCATAGGAATTTCTCTAATTTTTTGCAAAGTTTTGGTCAGACCTTCCATTAATGCGACGGAACGTGCAAGAATATCTTCCATTTGAATTTCAGCATTTATTTGATTGATTTCTCAAATAATATTAGCCCAAATTGTCAGGCTGATAATAAATTCAAAATTTTTTACAACATGTAGCAGATGTCCTGCTTCATACTTTTATAGATAATTAATTTTGAAATAGTAATATAGTACTTTGAAAGATAATTTCTTTCAAGGATTTTACCATTTGTGGTAAATTCTAAATTCGTTAGAAGGGCTTTCACAGCCACATATTTTGCCGACTATCTCGTCTGGCTGCTTCCTTTTGAGTTGGTTTTTGTACATCTTTTCGTAATATCCCATTGAATAGTGAATCCGACAATAAAGCTAAATATCTTCTGGATAATTCCAAAGAAGTTAACTGCTTCGGGGCAATACAAGGCAGAATACACACAGACAAGATTCAAAGAGTGAGCCAAACATCGCACATATTCGACCAGCTTATTCATTTCTGTAATCCTGACTTGTACTCCACTATTAATACAGGATCTAATATGGCTGGTAAGTACCGGCCATATCAGATCCATTATCCTCTGATTGACCACGACATTGTCAATATCCAAACCATCAAGTGTCAGTTTTTCCACAATCCATTGAGAAATACATTCTACTGTCTTTCCACCAATTTCTATGAAATCAATAAAGCTCTCCTTTATTTCACACACATCACCCCATATTTTTTACGTATTGAATCACCTGGCTCGTTTTTTCTGTATGCGACACATCTGGAATATAATCGAACATTATTGTATAATGTTTGGCTTCTTATTTATATATCTTCTTTATAGAAATATAGGGATCTGTATTTATGAATAGAAAGAAACTAAATATATATGCAGGCTAGCAGAGAAAGGATGCCTTCATAAAGGACTTTTTAAGAGAAACTGGCTCAGATTCATGTTACATGCAAGGAAAATCACAAAAAAAAAAAAAAAAAAAAAAACATGGCTGGCCTGAACTACCAGTGTTCAGTGGCTTATCACTCCATTCCAATGACTTTTTGAATCTTTCACAGAAATCATCAGTAATGACAATTGTTGTGTATTATTACTATTGGTACAAAGTTGTTGTGTAGTATTACTATTGGTACAAAATTGTTGTGTACTACTACTATTGGTACAAAATTTCCTCATTATGATAATTTAATTTTAGCTTTTAAATTATAATCAGAATTTACTTGTAATAAATTGAGTGATTAAAAAATACAAACTTCTTAAGATTATTACCATTTGCATATTATTCATAGAAAGTATTTCTAACACTGGTACAAAATTTACTCTTTCTGATAATTTAATTCGATTTCCTTCAGTTTGAAACATTTTTTATTTACTTTTAAGAATAGAAACTAAACATATACTAGCTTTAAATGCATCTATTAACCATATGTAAATTTCATTACTCATAACATAAAAATTAACCTTTTGTAAATTTAAAATATTAACTAAATACTAATATAATATAAATACTAGCTACTTAAAATATTAACCCTTTGTAAATTTCATTACTCGTAACATAAACACTGCCGTAAATTCATTTATGGCAGTGTTTCCAGAATTTATCATAGCAGTGCTAAGTGTTGAAAATTAGAGAAAGATTTTTCTTTTTTTTTTTTTTTTTTTTCAGTATTCTGATTAAGAGCTTATTTTTCAGGATTGTTATTTAGTCTAGAAGTTTGTCGCCAAATCAAAAATCAGCAAAAGGACTAATACTAAAGCTGTTCCATTTAAATTACAATATTGGAAGACTCTTGTTAACATAGAATGTATATCATGTGTACTCACATATTTTCTCCTCTTTTCCTACTAATTTGACTACTTGAAAACCAGGAGGGGGGAAATACACAGTGTATGCTATTTCTGAAGAGATGGCATAAATGAATTAAGATCCATTAATATTATTATTGCCCACCAGCAGTCAAGCAGTAAAGTCCCTGAACGCTGGTAGTTTCCGAGGTTCGAATCCCGTGGATGGACTGGCTGCATGGGCATTTTCATGATTTTCTCTATGTGTAACGCGTTAATACGAGCCAGTTTTCCTTAAAAAGTCCTCCATGAAGGCATCCCTCCCTTCCGTATAGTGCCTTAGGATGAAACATGTAAATAATAATATTATATTTTTATGTATTTCAAAAGACTTTTCTACCACGGCTAATGGACGTAGAACTAACATCTTAGCAAGCTCTCGAGTGATTGCATGCTGATCTTCCACAAGTTCTCTCAGGCAGGCCTCATCAACACCAGCAAGCCAGCAGAGCGCTCTGCTTCTAGAATGTCATAGTCCTTGTTTTTGAACTTTTGGTACCAAACCTTCACAGTGTAATTTTTAGTAAATTTAAATACTTTGTATAACTTTCAGAAGTTACTTTGCCTTTTTAGAGATTTTGTGAGTGTAGTTTTTAATTTTTTAAATATATTTTCATTAGTTATTGTAATATATATATATACACATTAAACTAAAATGTGAAGGATAGTTTTTTTGGACAAAAAGAATTTTATTATATTCTAAGGTTAGATAGAGAATTGTATAAGTCCTCCCCCCTCTTTTTTGTTGTTGTTTCCTTAATGAAGTTGCTTAATATGAAATTCTTTTAGAAGCTAAACGTTTAAGTAGATTTCTGAATTATATTAGATTCTAGAACGAATCTGATTTGAACAAAAGAATTTTCCTTTCACTCACAGTGTAATAAAATTTTATAGCTCAATAAGAATATTGGAATGATTGAAACTGAACACCTATGTATTCGTAAAGTTATGAAAGTATATACCTGTTGTATGATGTTATGGTAAAAATTATGACATTTGGATAGTATTTAAAAGTAGGGTAAAAATATGTTTAAGGGTGCCCCTTAGCGAAAATTGGCAATTGGCGAGCAGTATACAATTTCATGATGGCCGCTATACCAA
This sequence comes from Stegodyphus dumicola, assembly GCF_044657685.1. Lineage (NCBI taxonomy): Eukaryota > Metazoa > Arthropoda > Arachnida > Araneae > Eresidae > Stegodyphus > Stegodyphus dumicola. Next base: position 165,809,027 of record NC_140780.1, read on the forward strand.
ACCAAAATAACAAGTCAAAGAATTGCACAAACTCAGTGTCCATGTACACATCAATCTATTTTCACTTAAAAAAAAAAAATCAGAGAATTGCACAATCTTGGCATTGCACACTCCATTCACTTTGTCCATGTATACATAGATCTATTTTCACTTAAAAAATTAGGAGAATGATAACGACATATAATAATAAAACAAAGTTACTCATCACCAAAATTGAAGAAAAATTTTTAGCCAAACGAAGCTCAATAAACTGCATTTTAAATCGCACAGGAAATAACATAAAAAAGGAAATGCACTCTATTGCATGTAAGCACTACAGAAAGGAAATATCGATTTACCGTATTTAGACATTTCTGTGTCTTTAATCTGTGGCACACAAAATTCTTTAACAGTATCCAAAAATGTTCTAAAATTATTTCAACTAGAATACGCATACTGCTATTACCACATAAATTCATAAAAATAAGAGTAAAAAATACCCTCTGTCGTGCCGGAGGGAGTCGCCAAAAATTTTAGCAGTTTTGATATTTCTTTAACTTATTATAATAATTTTACAATTACCAAATATTTTTACACAATGTATTTGAAAATAGATAGATAAGACAGTACTGATAAGGAAAAAAACGAAAACATTTCTCACATTCTTTTCGTAATATAAACGTTCATTTTCCTTGCTTTGCACGTGACGCTGTCATTTCGTCTATTACTTATTTAAAATTTTCACATTGTTCTATGTCTTAAAATTCAAAATTAAAATGACGTTAAACTGCAATAGTGTATTTACATTACAAGTGAAAATATTGACAGTTTCACTCACACGTGTGTCGGATTTGCACAATACTTATGGGGTCGCACAAAATTTTTGTAAATTAATATGTACAAAATATTAATATTACTGGGGTCCTGGGGGTCGCGAAAAATCTTAGTGATAAAAAGGGGTCGCGATTGAAAAAAAGTTTGAGAAACCCTGCCGTAAATGAAGCAATAATAAATGAAACAACTTCACAATAATCCAAAGGGTATCCTAAAATATAAACTAACCAAAAACTAAAATTCACGAAGAATTGACTGCAAATGAAATTAAAATGTTTGTATTTTAAAATTTTCGTTTTAAATATTTTAATACTTTCTTTTACTTTTCTCAAACATATACCAAGGTCACAAAATAGTTTTCTTTGGCCTGCTTTAAATTATTCATTTATATATATTATATACACACACAGAGTGTTTCTGAATTCGACAGACAGATTTAGAGGAATGATAGTAGTCATGAAAAGGAGGATAAATTGCCTTAGAACATGGGATCGCGAACCACATTCAGTGGATAAAAATTCCAAGAATAGATGTTGAAAGGACAGTAAGCCTGACAAAAGACTAGCCAAATAAATGTGAGGAGAGAACTGCGGTCTATAAGAAACCATTTCGAATGACTATCTGCAAATTCTGCAGTTTTCACTAATACTTGCTAACTGCTTTTATTGTCTTTATACCCATAGGAAATTTACAATGCATAAGGGGAAAATAAAAGCATTGTTCGAGAAGAGGAAACCTTCTCATATGCAAATTTACTATGGGGGAAATAAAAGCAGCAAGTAATATTCAAGGAGGCAATTGTCCACATCATACTGCCTTCACGAACATCAATCGCCAGCTACGGGAGATGGGATTCTTCCAGATAATGAGGTGTAATATGCGCATACCTGAAAAAGAAAAACAAGTACTGCAATGGTTTGTCGTTTGTTTTGTTCATTTTGACTGTTCTTCTTTCTTGTTTAATAGAAGGCTAACATGGTTTGGTGTAGCAGCTATGCCACTTGCATAGGTTTTCTTTTTATTTTCATGCCATGTGTTATTTCACACCTGGTTGGACTGGAAGTGAGGTGCTCCCCTCCCAAAATTACGATGTTCTAAATTGGTTCCATGTTTCTTGTTTGTCTGAATGTTTAGTAATTTCTTTACTTTTTTGTGTGTCACACAGAACTGTTTATTTTGTTTGTAGTTGTTCAAGTCTTCTGATGACTTTTTCTAATCTGCAAATTTTTCTCTATTAATCATGTTGCTTAAAATGATAGAAAAAATATACATCAGAATAAAAATTGGTACATGTTTTATAAGAATTATCTGATTATGATAACATTTCTGTTTCAGAAATTTATTCACATGAAAAATCTAATATAGAAATTTATTTCATTTGATGAAAATTTGGTTATTCCAACTAAAACAAATCATTCCTTCAAAAAAAAAAAAAAATGCCATAACACTTTATGAACAGCTTGCATATGGAATCCCATTGGCAATTTTTTTGCTAGGCGACCAAAAAATGTCACCAAGCCATGGAAGAGCAATTAAAATTGAAAATACAAGTTAGAATGCACGTTTTAAGCAGAGAGATTTTAAATACGAATTTAGAATATATGTTTAAAAGAGTAAAACTGAAAATAAATATTTTATGTGCATATTTTAAGCAGTGATATTGAGAAAATACGAGTTTAAAATACATGTTTTAACCTGAAAAATAGAAATTCAGAATACATGTTTAAATTAAATATAAAGAAAAGAAATGCTGGAAATTAAGAAATGGTTAAAATTTGGTAACTTTTCAAAGAAATTTTAAACTCTGCTCTTTTTACATCCCTTATAATGTCTAGAAACTTGTTGAATCTATCAGTATTTGCTGCTTGCACGATTTGGTGAAAATATAAAAAGCCAAATTAAATTCAAGATCTGTTTGCTGCTTGTTGGGAAGGAGCTTTTTCATGCCTTTACATGCTTTCTGTTGTGTTTGTATGGCATCCCATTTCTGAATCAACAAAATTCAAACTATGATTTACCTTTAAGTGCTCAAAACCCTCCCTACTTAAACAGTCATAGCTTTTCCAACTATCAGAATAAATTGTGGTTCCCGACTGAATCCACACCCAATAATGTGCTCTGACTTCTATCGTCAACAGCTACCAAAAACAGTTTGCCAGATTTCCTCTTAACCTCTCCAAAAACCCTTTATCCTTTAACTGCATGTCCCTTATTATATTTCTGCTTTCCAAATTTAGTGTGATCTGTTTCCATTATCTTCCCAGTACCATCTATTTTTTCCGATGACCTCTCTGTGTAATCTAAAATAGTTTTGTTTATAAACTACCTCCTGTTCGCTAATAAATTCAAAGCCAAATACTACTCCTCTTAAATAGTTCCAGTTTTAATCTGTCTGAGCATTTCATACATTAAGAAAAAAATTTCATCCATCCTCAATTTACTGTTAGAAAGGCATGACCTATACCGAACTGACTTTTGAGTTCCACATTACAACCCTGCCATAATTTTCCTACACACCCATATAAGCCACTTGACTTTGACTTTCTAACCTTAAATTTCATTTCAATATTACATTTCACACATACAAATTCCCCCTTTATTAACCCTGCTTCCTTTAAAAAAATCTAAGAACAACTGTTGATCTTGACATAAACAAAAAATGAACAGCCTAATCACCAGGTTTTCCTGAAGTCATCCTTTCATTTGAAAATTGAAATTTAAAATTTCCCGTCAACACTCTCTGAAACTTCTCAACAGACGGCATTGTAAGTAGAAAATATAAGAAAATCAAAATGAATAAAAGAAATCAATACAACCAGTTCATGGAGAAGAAACTTCTTGTGCTGCTGCAACGAAAAGAAGGGCATCTTAAAGTTTAAAACACATGGGAATGCGACAGGATTGCCAAGACGAAGTATTCTAGAATTTGTTAGGTTACCAGAAACACAACCATCTGAAAAGTGTGCCAAGCCAAAAAATGGGCAATAGGGTCTTATATTCAAGCAGTACCAAACTTCATCATCTGGCTTTGAGAAAAAACAGGGCAATCCTTCATCATTTCCATGTTATGTAAATTTCAAAAATAAACTTATAGCAAAAGGCAGTTGTGAAGATCAGGATTTAGCCTTGAGCAATAATTTAGTTGAGGACGAGCAAGTAGTCGAGCTCCTAAAAGATGAAAAAGCATGAAAAACTGTAGTCCACTAAGAAAATGAAGACAAATTAGATGTTTTGAAAATGAAGAAAATCAGTCAAAAGAAGAAGAAATGGCAGATGTTGGTACAATGTGCAAAAAAGAAATTATTTTGGCAAATTTCACTTGGGAGGACTTTCCCTTCAAAATATTATGAAAAAAGTGGGAATTGGGGGCAACTACATATACTAAAAGAAAAGTAACTGATGGGAACACAAATTGCACGTTGCGATTTTTATCAGTGAAAAAATGTACCTCCTACAGCGATACACAGAAATCAAGGAACAGTTGATTTCTGTGTATCGCTGTACACAGAAATCAACTGTTCATTATTGGGTGTGGATTCAGTCGGGAACCACAATTTATTCTGATAGTTGGAAAAGCTATGACTGTTTAAGTAGGGAGGGTTTTGAGCACTTAAAGGTAAATCATAGTTTGAATTTTGTTGATTCAGAAATGGGATGCCATACAAGTTGAGAAATCTAAATTGAAGCTTGTCACTTGATGATAAAATGAAGCTTGTGACTTACTGTTTTGAGTTAATGATACAGTTTTTGGGGAGCAAAATTCTTCAGTGTAGCACTGCCTCGAAACAGATTCTTGGAAATAATGAAATCTTTGCACTTTGACTTGAAATTACCGAGATTGTAAAGATTGCAAATAACCAATTGCTCTTGCTTCAAAGGTATGGAATGCCTTGTTTAAGAGTTGTTTATTATACAGGTGAAAATATTACAATTGATAAATGGTTGCTCCCTTCAAAGGCAACATGTCTTATTCAATATATCCTGCAGAAATCAAAAAATTTTGCATGAAGTTGTAGCTTTTAACCGTCTGAGCGGCCCGGGTTTTTGGATCTGTCATGAAGACCTGTATTTAAAGAGCCTTTATTAGCTCAATATGTATATACAGTCAAAAGTCCTTAATCCGGACGTCCATAAACCCGAATGATCTATAATCCGGACCTCAAAGCTACAAACTTTCTGCGCATGCATAAAAGCATAATGCATTTACGCTTGCACATAATGCCTTAAGCATCCGCATATGCATTTATGCATGCGCATAATACGTTTTCCGCATGAGCGTTTAATGTATAACGGACGTATTAAGCTAAGCTAAAATTATCTAATTATCTATTTCAGTTAATGTTGCAGATTGCATTGTTCCTTAATCTTCTAATTGGATCCGGCTTATTATTTTTTGCAGACTGTTAGAGCAATTTTATAAAAGTAAGCTTGAACTTTGGATTATGTCAAAAAAAATTTCCGATTCTGGAGCTGCCAAAGGATCTACAAAGTTAAAGCATGTTTCGATGTCCATCAAACAAAAAGTGGGATTCCTGCAAGAAATGGATAAAGGCATATCCTTTGTTTCTCTAACCATTCCGAAATCTGTTTGTCAATTTCACGCTGCTCTGTGGGGGGAGGGACATCATGGAACGCAGTGAACTGGAAGTAAATCTCTCAGCACTATCCTTTTCTTCAGAGCAGATGTTTTTATTTTATTTGGCTTATAATTCCTTACTAAATGTAGTGTTTCATATCAATGTACTCCATCTTTGATGTGATTTAAATCAAATTCCTCATCATTATAAATATCACGAATACATATCAAATAGTTTTCTGGTTGCAATTTTCTAATTTCGACTATGCGTAATGTATGCTTTACGCATGCGCGCATTGAAAGAAATGTTTAATAAAGTAAACAAATAAATATTAAGCTTTTTTTGTGAATTTTGATACCCTTTAGATCATAATTGCTCTTTATTTCATAAATTACAGTTTCATATTTTTAATTTTATAATTTACGCATGCCATCTTACCAGTTTTAAACTGATGATCTATAATCTCGAAAAACTGATAATCCGGAATCGCCGAAGTTCCAACGAGTCCGGATTAAAGACTTTTGACTGTATACCTATTTTAGTGTCTCATTTTATAAACACACATTCATCAAGGTGTCATTTATATTATTAATGAAAATAAGAAACATTTGAAATTGTAAGCTAATATACAGGGTTATTCAAAAAGAAAGAGCAGATTTCAAACATTTATTTCTTCCAAACTACAAAAGATAGAAACATGATTCTAACGTTAATGGATAGAGAAAAGTTTACGATTATGGTATGCATTCAATAACTGCAGTTTGGCTTCATGTGCAGACGATGTTTTAGAACTCGCCATACCATTGGTTGAGGAATTTTAAGTTCGTTGCTTGCTCGCGATGTGGATTTCTTTGGGCTCCTTTCGTAAAGTGTGCGAATACGCTCGACATTCTCGTTCGATGTCTGTGTACATCCCATGCTTTTCCTTTTGCAGATGCAACCATCTTCTACGAATTTTCGATGCCACTCGTAAATTTGCTTATGACGTGGTGGTTGTTTATTAAATTGATGGTGAAATGCTCGCTGAACTGCAACAATGGACTCTAGTTTTGCCAGTTGTAGAACACAAAAAGACTTCTGCTGTGGTGTCGCCACCATTTCACTACAGACTACCAACCGACAAATAATACCAGAACAAACAACAGTGCCAATGCAGCCATGATTGGAACTTTTACCCGTACTAAATAGTACACTTTTCTCTATCCATTAATGTTAGAATCACGTTTCTATCTTTTGTAGTTTGGAAGAAATACATGTTTGCAATCTGCTGTTTCTTTTTGAATAACCCTGTATAACAAGTGACAACAAATCTCATGACCGGATAAAGCCGGTCATGGCGCACAGAGGGTTAAAAACAAAGTACTTACTGAATGGATATCCTTTTTCAGAAAAGGTGAAAACCAGACTAATTGAAGAATTTTTTGGGCACCCACTTTTTGGTTGACCCACATTTTGTAACTCTGGAAGAAGTGTTACAATGGACTATTTCTTTACTTCTTTGAATTAAAAGAAAAAAGGCTAGTAAAAGAATTAGCTGTGTTTCAGAAGAGACTCTTCTTTTATCAAACTATCTCAAATTAAAATAAATTGCAATAAGAACTTGAAAATAAGAAAGCTATGAGGAAGACCTTAAATGCATATGACATGTTTATTCCATATCGGTACTCTCTGCTTAACTGTTCAATCTGAGAAGAATCACCAGACAGTGTGCTATGTCACCAAATTAGGCAACCCAGGAATTTACATAAATGGATCATTGCATGCACATTAACCAGTGACAAATTCGGCTGTGGCTGTTGAAATTCAAAGGCCATCTTTGTGGCTACTGCTTATTAGCTAATCTTAGGTGATTGTTACAATAGCTTTTTCCAAATTTTCTGCAGTGCTCTGTTGTGTTTTTTAAGTGGTAATTGCTTTTTCTGAATTCGTACAACACTCTGATCTTTTTTTTTTTAAGTTAAAGCAAGTCAATGTGTACAGGGAAAAAGAAGAGAGGGGGGAGTAAGTATTTTATTATGGATGCTTCTTTCATTTTTAATATAATTAATTTTTTGCTGTTTTATGATATTCTCATTGTTTCATTATAGATGCTTCTTGTATTTTTAATTTAATTGATTTGTTGCAGTTTTATGTAATTTTCAGCCTTTTTAAAAAATGTGTAATGTTTTTGACATCTAAAGTTGGGGTAAATTTAGTCGCCTACAACTGACAACTTCCCAGAAGGGTTGGATGGTTAATCAGAGAGTACTTCTGTATCTTTTGCATTTTATAACAACCAGAAGCTCTCACGAGATTACATAGCTGTTGCCACCAAAAATATTTTAACATGAAAAATAATTATTGCATTAATGTTTATTTATCGAGTTATGCTGCCAAAGTCATTCATGCATTTCTCATGCATGCAAGAATATGAAAGCTGAATTATATTCTAGTTTGTTGTTTGACTTCTGAATTAGTATATTCTAGTTGTTTCTAAAGTTGTCAAGCATGATATTATATTTCTTACATCAAAGCAGATTTTTTTTTTTTTTTTTTTCAAAGAATCAAAAGATCTTTTGAAAAAAGAAGAAACTGTCCTTCTCCTGAGTTGCATCAAATAAGAAGAAAAGTCTTGAGATTTTGAGTTTTTAATATTGCAATGAAATATGAAATAGATGTTTTGGAACAAATGGCCCCAAAATAATTCCATTTAGTTATGAAACTGACATTGGCTAGTTCACGTGTTATTTAATATCTTGATTTGTCTACGATAAATACATGTAACATACGTAAAGAAACTACTGGCAATGCAAACATTAGTTTTCATGATTATTTTGATGTGACTGAAAATTGCATTTCCTTAAAGAAGAACCTGTTTGCTCCTATAAGAAACCTTAAAGATATTCCTCCAGAAAATAAGTGTCAACAATGTCAGATTAACCTAGGTAAAAAAATAAAGTTGTAAAGTTTTTGCAAGGTGCAATAAATATGGCCTTGCATAGGGAGAATTGCTGAATTAATCATTTGTGTAAATTGCAGACAAATAATGTAAGTAGTTAATTTCAGTGCTTTATATACTTGTATTATATAAAAATAATGAAAAAAAAATTTGGTAGATTTTCAGGTGATTTTGTGTTTTTTTTTTTTTTTTTTTTTTCAAAAGTTTGGCTACCACTCTATTTTAATCTACTAATATCTGGATTGAAAAAGTTTTGTGTAATATGTAAAATTATCTGTGTAATATGTCTGATATTCTAAAAGATAAATTTTGCTAAGTAATTCTGTAAATAAAATTTTTTTCGCAGATTTTTTAACCCTGTAATATTATCAACTAAATTATAGTATATTTTATTTTAAAAAATTAAAAAATGCTAGATTTTTTCCTATTAAGTAAGTTGTAGTCAAAAATGGTCATGTGTAATACTTGGAGGTAAACCAAAATTGTCATAACAGTGCTGTTAAAAAAGTATCAATTAGGCATGATTGATATGCATTTTAAAGTTTTCCTGAGATAATTTAATTTTAAAGGATTTAATATTAATTATGGAAATTTTTAGTTATAAAAATTAATTGCATAATTTTTTAAATAACGTACTTGCATTTATATTAATTAATAAAGACTTTCAAAATCTTGTAAGTTTTAAATTCCAAAATTTGTTGTAATAAAATAGAAAAAATTTAAAATATGTTTTCTTATTTTTATATCATCATATCAAAAATTTGATTTGGAAAAGTTGTAGTGAAGATGTTTGCAGTGAAGGTATTTTATTGTTGAAATATTATTGTGAACGCTATGTAGAAAAAAGTTTTGTTATTAATGAAAGCATATGGTATTAGTATGTCAGTGTAAATTAATATTTTTTCAGTATATTTGTTTTTAAGGTTTGATAAGAGACTAAATATGTTGCTGTGTTGTAGTTTCTGAAAGGCTAATTGTAACCAAATTTTGGTTGTCATCATGAAGGTAGTATGTGATGTCTTTTTTTGAAATCATCATATAAACTAGGTTTCCGTGCTTCACGTGTTTTAATTAAAGTAATTGAAGAAGTTGGTTGTGTTCCAACTTTTATTTAAACTTGCCAGAGGTCCAGCTTTCAAAACTAGTAAAAATAATCTTGCTGGAATTGATTTTCATTTAATTAATCAGGATATTAAAATAAGTCATCTGTTAAAAATATTGAATTTTAACTTTTATTTTTTTTTAATTCTGAGCCTTTAGTTTTGTTTAAAATTTATCTTATTGCAGTTACTGCTTTTTGACCCAAATAACTTTTTAACTGCATATGGTCTTTTATTATTACGATACAAAGTCCGTAACTCGGACGTCCATTATCCGGAATGATTGCACGTTGGGAGGATGTGTATCTAGATACATTAAAAAATGCATGGCATAATTTATGGCCAGCTACCTTATTTCATGGTGAGAGCGATGAAGATGATAGCCACGAATTTGAAGGTTTTCGGACGTCGCAAACTAAAGGTGAAATTTTCCAGTTATTGGATTTTGTAAAGAAATGTGGAGAAGTGGTAATAAAGGAAGATGATATAACAGAAGTTTTTCATTGCAACAACAATGCCCCAATTGTCAATCAATTAATGGACGGCGAAATCTGTAATATGGTTCTAGATCCAGAAAATACTGCTTCCGATAGTGAAGAAAGTAACGGAGAGGTTATTGAAAATGAAAAAATTTCGATTGACAAGGTAGTCGGTATTCTCGACACAGCAATTACAGAACTTGAACAGTGGAACTTTGTAACTGAACAAGAAATTGTCTTTTTATAGAATTAAAGAGAAAGTATTAGCACAAAAAACAAAGCAACTTAAACAACTTGCATTGAAAGAAATGTTTAATAAAGTAAACAAATAAATATTAAGCTTTGTTTTTGTAAATTTTGATACCCTTTAGATCATAACTGCTATTTATTTCATAAATTACGGTTTCATATTTTTAATTGTATAATTTCTGCATGCCATCTTACCAGATTTAAATTGATGATCTATAGTCCGGAAAAACCCTAATCCGGAATCGCCGAAGTCCCAACGAGTCCAGATTACGGACTTTGTACTGTATACGTATTTGTACTGTATACGTATTTATAAAAATTTATGGTTTTAGCATTTTGAATACAGCAACGATGTATGAAGGTGTAAACAGTGGTGGGTTTTAAATAAATTAAGACATGGTTTGCTGTCTTCATAAAGATAAATTAATTCTACTGACTATATAATAATACTGCCTAAATAGCATTTTAATTTTATTGACTAGTATGTCAAATTACAGATATTTTAAAAACGTTGGTTGAACTTGTCAGAAATTGGCTATATTATATAAGTACTGCAACTTTTAAGTTTTGGTAATTTATGAGGTACTTTCTGTTTATCCACACCCTTAATTTACACATACAGTAGCACTGTGGTGTTTTTTGGCAATGCTTGCAATAATAACCAATCTTTGCCTGTGCTTGCCACGTTATGTGTTTGAGTGTACATGTACTCAAATGTGTGTGGTAACACATGGGGATTCACATGCTTTATATTTAGCCCCCACGTCACCAAATGGTATCCATCATTTGTGAAAATGTAAACATCATGTAGATTTTTATTTTTTCTCATAAATTTTTTGTTTCTTATAAATTGCCCTCTTTTATTGTTATTTATGAATAGGATAGTAGCTATGAGTTGTAAAGATAGCCAAGCAAAAGTTCTCTAATAGTTCAAAAAGTTGCCAATAAGTCATTGACTTTTTGTTGGGGTGCAGATAATCAGAAGGTACTATCTACAAGATGAAAAATAACTAAAAATTTCTAAGTAAAGCTATCAAAATTTTGATTTTTACTGTTGCCTTTAAATAATTAATTCTTTTATTTTAAGGTATCATGGCAAAACTGAAAAAATTGTACTTGAGCGAGCCTTCAGTGAAGGGCCTCCTAATATGGCTTTCATGGACATAGTTATCTGGTTAAGTTCTGAACTTGCATCTCTTTGTGAATTAGAAAGTCATGTCAGTCCAGTTAGTGGTAATTCAGGTTTTGGAATTAATTTCTATATAATTTCTTTTCCTCTTTCTAGTTATAAAGTTATAATGTTAGTTTATTATTAATAATCATAAAACATGTTAACATGTTGTTTTTTGTGTGGTAATTAATTATATTAGGTAATTGAGTCTTATGCCTGAATTTGACATTTTTATGTGTATGTTTAGTTTTAATTTTTTATTGCCAAACCTTAAAATGCTGTTTTCAATACAGAAATACCTTGATTATTATGACATTTTGTGATTTATAATTTGATACCAAAATTCTAGTTCTCGAGTTGCAAATTTGAATTATCACAACCATAAGATGAAGCTCATTTATGATGATTTTAAAAGATTTCAGAATGAAGTAACCCATGTTATCAATGACATAACTACACTTGGCTTCAATCTAAGACTAAAATTTATTGAAAAAGCTGATGCACTGGACCTGTTTCAGTCGTGCGATAAGATGCAGGATGATGAACCCAAAGACGCATGTTCGCAGTATTCAGAGCTCTGATAATGATGAATCAGTTAACATGACACTAAAGGAATTTACCTTCAAAAGAATAGACAAAATGTTTAGAATAGCTGAAATTTTTTAGGAACAAATCTTAATCAATTATCTTTTCTTGAGTGTTTGGTGAAGGTTCATCAGGAAATTGAAAATTCCATACACTCTTGTAGAATTTTATGTGAAGAGAAAAGAAAAATTCCACCTGACTACTTTAATTTTTATTTCTAAGAATGAATAATGGTCTTTATATACTCCTTCTTTCATTTTTACCTTGTATCTAAAATTTAACTAATTGATTTTGAAAATCCCTGGCTGTAATCATGCATTTTATATGCATTAATTATCCCAATTATTGCAGTAATTTTCATGACAACAATAACTGGGATAATCATGGTATTCCTGCATACAAAATCCTGCCTGTCTGAAACATTTATCTTACTTTCTAGATCTCAGCTTGCTTTTAATTTAATTTTTTTTTGTTTTGTTTTTTTGTTTATTATGATAGCATCCAAAAAATTGTGGTAGGGTTTACAGTATATTTTTGAGAAGCTAATAAATTTAAATGTAGAGGAGTGTATATAACATATAGCAACACATATAATAGCTCATAATCATTAATTAAATACTAATTGCATACTATATGTAGTGCTACTTTTTAAAAAAATTCTAAGGGATACAATATCTTTCTAATAACATAATTTATGAATACGTCATGATTTTTTTTTCTTGAAGATAAAAATTCTCCCTTTTTTTAGTGTGAAACTTAGTTTTTTTTATGTTAGTAGACATATTTATAAAACTTAAGTATGGCTGTATTAGCAAACTAAACTGTATAAATATATACTTACATTTACAAAATATGTAATTTAAAATTTTCCATTAAAATAATTTGCATATAATATGCATTAATTTGTATTCATGCTTACATATTAGCACGACTGCCTTGGCACCGTTTGCGACTTTTTACAGAAGGAAAGGAATGAATTAAAATTGAAAAAAAAAAAAAAAAAGCTAACTTCTGATTATCTACACCCTCACCAAGAAGTCATAAACTCATTGCTAACTGTGGAGGGAAATGATTTTCTGCATATCATTACTTCTATTTCAACAATAGTTACAATGCAGCATTCCTCCCCATAGAAGGCATACATTTCTAAGAGGTTGTTATACAAATCAATAAATGTGTTTGGGTCCCCAAGTACTCTTTACAAATTTTCACTGATATATATTCCCTTGTTTAACAAAAAATAAAACAAAAAGCTATTGTAAACAAAATATGACTGTCTTCAAACAAGTTTTCAATTTGCAGTCCAACACTTTGCTTGTAATTTTTCACATTGTATATCTAAAAAACTCAGTTGTTTAAGAAGTAGAGCTTCATGGAATGCAACTGGGTGATAGAATTGCTGATCACTGGTAGTTCCAACCCCGGGTTCGATTCCAGGCAAATGGGCTGGCTGCTTGGGCATTTTCATGGTTTTTTTCTTGTGTAATGTGTATATGAGCCAATTTCCCTTAGAAGTCCTCCCATCACTTAAACAGATAGCCCTAGCATACTTTCCCATAATAAAGTAAACCAAAATCATAGAACGCGATTTTTTTATATTCTCTGTTATTAGACAAAATACCATGTTTCTGAAGAAAAGCTCTTTCTTAAACCAGCAAACTCCACAGTCCCATTTTCATTTGTTACAACAAAAACAAATGTGCTCAATATAAAAAGAAGTACTGATCATAAAAATCGCCATTCAGTTTAAAAAATGCAAATCCACATGTAGCTAGCTGGGTTGCCACACAGATAATGTTTGCTAACTTAGTACATTGCTTCATCAGTACTTTTCTCAACTTTTTGGTTGGCATGGAAATAATCAGAAGGTATAAAAAATTATTGCGTATAATGTTATTACTCATATATTTTCCATCAGATGTTTATCTCACTATCATTCACTAAACCTGTTTGCAAGGTAGTATCTGTTTCTTTTGTAGTAGTGAAAATTTCATAGCACTAGCTTTTAAGAATGGATTCAAAGCATTTCTTCTCTTTAGGGATTCCGGGGCAAAATACTGTAATTCTGCAGAAGTTTTGCAACACTTTCTTCCATTGCAAGCAAATCCCAAAAGTGCATATTTTAAAATTCATTTAAATGGAAGAATGTGTATGGTAAATGCCTGAGTATATGGCATTCAGTTAGCCAGAAAAAAAAAAAAAAAAAAAAAAAAAAAAGCTCAGATAAATAGACTTTTAAAATTTTAACCCCCTTCTGAAAAATTAAGCAGATGGTTGTCTTGTAAGGCCTTTATAAAGCTAGTATGGGTACGACTCAGAACAAACAAAAATTGTCACCTAATGGTGTGATTTAGCATCACATAATAGATAAGCACGATATCATAATACTGGCATGAGATCTTTGCCTTGGTTTTATGGAAACTTGATTAAGTGTCGATAAGCCAGTTTAGTCTTTTTAAAGAAGGATTTATGTTCACTGCTATTTACCATATTTGACGGCATATAAGACGCACTTTTTTTCCTAAATTTGGTCTCAAAAAAGTTACCTGTGTCTTATACGTGAAGGACACAGGTTAACTTTCAATACTGAATGCTATTTTTAGCCCGGATAAAGGTCTAGACACACATAAATTTTTTCTACATCTGCCATAATTATTTTGCGCATGCGTAAAATATCCGTCGCCAAAAAGCGGCAAAGCTCGAAGCTGATGTCGAAGTTCGATCAGGTTCGACGGTCACATTACGTCTATGGAGCCTTTCCTTTTTTACATAGACTTTCTTTGACTCAGCCGACACATGTGTTGGTATCGGTGCTACACTGTATAAACGTGTCGGTATCGGTGCTTAAAACCATTTATTTTAAAGAAATACCAGAATATGACTACAGGAAAAAAGAGATTAAGCTCTACAATTCAGTATAAACTAGGAGTGTTAAACTGCGCCAAAGTGCATGGAAACAGAGCAGCAGCAAGGCACTTCGGTCCACCACTTACCGAAAAAATTAGATGTACTTGGCGACTGCAGGAAGATCAACTGAAAACTGTTAAAAAACAAAAACATAACCGATGCACAGCTCCATCTAGGCCTGAACTTGAAAATGCCGTTAAAACTTGAAAGTGATTAAAGTCTAATTTCATGATAGGCAACGTTTCCCTTGAATCTGTGTTTTTCGTTTTTTCTGCTTTATTTCGTATTATGTTTGATTGCTTGTCGTTCATTCATTTATTCATTATTGAAATTTACATATCATGTTCAAAATAGCTTGCCGTTTGTTAATTTTCCTTAATAAAAATATGCTTGGTAATTGCATTCAATGATAATTTATTTGGCTTTTACGAAACGTGAGAACTAAAGGAAATCACATTTTAAGTTATTGTGGTACCGCGCTGTCACGCGGACTATTGAAACTTTTTTCCCGTGTGTGTGGCCTTCTAAATAAAGGTGTGTCTTATATGCTGTCAAATACGGTATCTATTTTTCCCTTACATTAAAAAAAATTATTAACATTTAACACCTGCCATAAATGAAACAGCATGCAGGGGGAGTATTTTCAAAATTATGGTAGCCTGGTATCAAGAAAAGTGTGCATTAATGGACTCAGTATGCTACTTTATATGAAAAATGAAAGACAGTAATGATGTAACATGAAAAATTATGACAATTTAAATTTTTCATATGCTATATCTGTAGCTTGTATATCTTGATTATTTAATTCAATAAAGAGTACTAATTTAGCTTCTGACGAAATGATTGTTACGAGTTTGGCAGGATCTCTGCCATCTGTCTGGGTTAACATGATTTTGTAAACTGGATAACATTCATATGTTAAAACTTTAACTTGCATATGTTAAAAGCCTACAAAAATACATTGACATTGGCGTAGTTTAACACCCTAGTTTCCAAATTTATTACATATTTAGAGAGAAATGTGTGAAATGCATTTTTTCCTGACATCTCTTCTATGATGTTAAATGTAGGCATTGGATATTACAACTGATATCAAATAAGGTGACTGCTTTCATAATTTTAAACTAGAAATTTCTTCCATTCATTTGCATTTTTTATATGCACATCTCGTTAAAATTTGCACATATTTGGTATTTCCCAGGGTTTCGAGATAGTCAATATTACTTTTTATATATATAAATTTACTTTGTGGTGTTCCACCCTTTTATCTAACAACTAAATGTAGCGGAACCTAGTGAACAGATAAGTAAATAATCGCTGAAGTTCAGTAACATGAACATAAGGCTCGAGAAGGGTTAATTACCCTTTATTGCTCAAAATAAGAATGAACTGTTGGCCCCTTTCTCAGGACGTACAGCAAAGCCTCCACTTGGGCTTGAACTCAAAATAATAAGAACTCAACTAATGTTTAACTAAAGAGATATGGCCGAAGCTATCACACTTCTAAGTAGTTGGCTCCAGAATATCGAATTATCTAGCGAAGCTATCAATTGCCTGTAATACGGTCAAGCGTAGTCTTTTTCAGCTTAGAGAGATGTGGCCAAAAGGCAAGCACGCACTAGCCAAGAACTCTGATGCTTTCTCTCAAAGTCAGTGGAACTTCGACTTAAATACTACTGTTACTCATTTGCATTAAACATGATTCTGAAAACACATTCTGATAGGAAATTGTAACCTGAAATTAGGAGAGGTAGGAAAGGAGCTTTAAATTAAAATAACTGTTGATAGCTTAGGATAAACCTTACAACTTTGTTATGCATTTGTTTTGAAAAATATTTTTATCTGGATAATTTTTATTTAACAAAAGCAGTAAATAAGAAAGTAAAATTGCAGTCTTGCATTGCAGTAAATACTTATTTAAATCTACAGGAAAGAAATAATCCTGTTACCTGTATTATGCAAATGGGCTGGATATCCAATGGCTACATACCGATTAGTCTGGGTATGTGGAATTCAGCTGTACTTTCTTTAAAGCATTTGTATACTCTGTTTGCCTGGCCTTAAAAGGATTAAAGTCTCTAATGTGTCTATAGAAATTATTAGCGAATTGCAAAATTCAAGGTAATCGAGATCAAATTTTAGACAGTTTAGTAGTTTTACATACAGAACTACATTAAGCTTGTAAAGTGGCAAAATGTTTCTGCATTAATGCTGCACATTAATAAGAGGTCCAGCACTTTTCCCCCATGTGGGTTTGTTAAATTTAGAGAGAAATATGTCAGCTATACCAGTTACAAAACTGTAGATTTTGACTTTTGAGAGAAGTTGGATACTAAATTTACATTCATCAGAGATTAAAATTTTATATCTTTTGATTACCATACATTTATATGGTATTTTACCTAAAGCCAAATTGCTGAACAGTGTTAGTTGTACCTGGGTTCAGATCCTGGTGAAGTGGCCAACTAAATGAGCTTTTGCTTGATTTTCCCATGCGTAGCATAATTATAAACCAGTTTACCATAGAAAGTCTTTCATGATAGCATCCCTTCCTCAGACAGATGTGATGTGCTTTGGCATAATTGATTAAACAATATGTGTTGAAAATGTTGTATTCCAAATTTATTACATTTTTTTTAAAATGTAAATTAAAAACCTTAACTTTTTACAGCTATTTTCTATTAAATCTTCATAATTTTAGATGAAGAAGAGGTGGAGACAAGAGCTATTGGATTTCTTGTTGAAGTTAGCTCTTTGCTGAAAGAACTATGTAAGTTAATTTTTTAACTGTCTTATAAAACCTGTCCTTAAAAGCCTATGTAATGAACCTACTTAAATTTTAGAACTGAAGTTTTTCAATGTATCACAATTTGTTTTTCTAAAATATAGTTTCTTGCAGGAAAAAAATTCTGTTTCCTTCTTTGTTTTTGTTTTGTGTGTTTGTTTCATTTTTCAGATAAGCAGTTGCGAACATAGAGCTTCTACCTTATTATGAAAATCAAAATTTTGAATAACATAGCAATGAAAATTTAAAAAAAATGTGGATTGTAAATTTAACATATGTAATTCATTCTTTATACTATTTAAATTAATGTTATTTTTTCTAGATAAATTTATTATTTCTTTTATTATAGGTTGCCCTATAAAGCGATTAACTCGTGGATCTATAGAATCTCGACTGATTGAATCAGATGACAAAATGCTTGTTATTCGTATGTGTTCATTTCTTCATTAAAATATAATTTAATGTTTTTCACACTTGTATGCTTGAAAAATGCTTATTTATGTATTATCCCATAGTATGGAATTTTTTTAACTTGCATTGTACTGACAGCAACCCAATAAAACCAGTAGGTGTCATTAACCCCTTGAGGACCAGCATGTGGAGAACAAAGTGCAGTGATGGGACTAAACCCCTCAAAATGGAATGTTGCCACCGGCCCATGCATTTTCAGCAGTTAAGCCTAGTTTCACCCAAAAAATTCATATAAAATCAGCATTTTAATATGATGACCTCAGTTTTTGAAGTTACATGCTTTATATCATATTTACATCTATATCACATTAACAGAAATAAATGAAACATAAAATACTGAAAGTATAACTATACACATGAAAACAAAATTTAGAGGGAAATTAAGGAATGATTATTTGTAGGTAATTAAATTTGAATTTAAAAATTGTGCTGTGTGTGGAATAGTTCAAAATGAGGATCAACATGCATGACAAAAGCTTTTTTCTGAGAAATGCTGAATGAGCAAGATGCATCACACATCAAGGAAGCTGATATCTTTCCCCTTCTGTAGTAATACTACTTTTTAATTATCCTAAAAAGCCTATGTTAATTTTTAAAATAAATATCAAAAAGGGCAACTGGTTTGAGTTTTGTCATCACAGAATTTTGGTGATGTAACACTTACTATAGTTAGCTAAATGTGTTTTCCCACATTCTCCTAATAAAAAAAAGAAAAGAAAATGGCATAAATGATGAAAACATTAAGCTGGATGCACTTCCCCACATACTAATAATGAAAAAAAGCAAAGAACAAAAATGAAAAAGAAAAAAAAAAAAAAATCCCAATGCAATAAAAAAGATGCTAGTGTCCCTTTAACTTAAAAAGCTGTGATTTCTATTTTGTTTATACCAATAAATCTGTCAAAACCAGATGCACAGAACTGAAACTAATGCCCATAAATGAAGGTCAAAAGCCGAATGAATCAACCGATGTGAATCCCGTTACCATTTAGCGCCATCTACTGGCATTTAAAAATTCAAATAAATCGTTCCATTTATTAAATTACGCATACCTGTCACTGGGCTGAAGAGACTGATTGAAGCTCTGCGCTTAGAAGCAACGCTAGGCTGGAAAGAGTGGAACTGTTGTGTCATTCCTACGAGATATTGGTTATGAACGGGTTAAAATCAAATTAGTTTTAAAGGTGGTCTCTAGTCATATGAAACAGGCCATATAATGGGTATATTGGTGAATTTGCCATCCTTATACAATGTAGTTATTTTTGCAAATAGTCATGAGAGATTTTGAGGCAAAAATTTACTATTCCCATAACTCTGGGTATTTAAAAGGGAACCGGGGCTCTCAGTAAGGAACCCACGACTTCTTCCTAGCCCTTCAGAGGTTTCAATGATAAAAGCTGATGCTGGATTTAATATGCCTATTGTCAGCAGAAAAATCAACCGAGAATGGGGTTGAGGCAAGTAATAATCAGCTTTTGCCAAGCCATCTACGAGGACATTTCCGATAATGCCACAATGGCTGGAAAACCATTATAAAATAATATGCCATTCGCTTTAAGTGACATAATATTAGTTGGGCAGTCATAAAGCAAATTTTTACTGCAGTCAAAAGTCTTTAATCTGGACTCATCAGGACTTAATCAACCATTAGTTCCAGACGAGTGTATAGTTGTCCATGCCTTCAACTGGGGTGCTGTGCATACCGCTTGTGATTATTCTAACAGCATTGTTTAGAACGATTTCTAACTTTCGTAGGTACTTCAACTCTACATTCAGTAGCAGGTCTGATGGAAATCCTGAAGGTGGTGCAAAGCAAGTCCTTAGAAGTATCCCATTTCACCCCTTCTAATCACTTTAGGAATTTATTTTTGGAGGTAAAAATCTTCTCAGTCATATGAGAATATCGACTTCAGCTCAATATGAAATAAACAGAGCTTCTCAACGACCTAGCATTTGCAGTTTTATTTACAGGGTTTGTATGGTCCTTAAGAGTTCTTAAAAATCCTTAGGCTCTTTGGAATCGGTTTTTGGTCCTTAAAAGTCCTTAATTTCGGCCAAAATCGGCAGAAGGTTTTTAATTTTAATCATCTGAAATTTCTGTTTTCAAGACTGACATTTTGAGTGTGAACTAGAGCATTGATTCACTGACATATATGGTTATCTTTTCAATGAATGAATGGGTTCATGGGTTCAGTGGAGGAATGGGCTCGTTTGTTCCTAATTCTAATATAAATGGTGGGCTACTCGAGTTTCTAAGCAAGAAGTGGAACATAGGCATTTTGAAATTATTTCATTTTTCTAATGAAGAGCTCTTAAAAAACATTTCGCTTTTGGGGATGTCAATTCTTTTATTAAACGGTTCTAAATTTGGTGACTTATGAACATTTTGACAATTTTAAGATCTGTTTTTATAGAACATTTTTTATTCCGAGATCTGGGAATTTTTTGACAATTTTTTCATAAAACATTGTAACATTGATAAATTTCATTAAAATAATTGTACTATATTGGAATTATATTTGAAAAATAACAAAATAAAACACTTTTAATTTTTGCTGTCATATTATAAAGTTCCTTTTTGGCAACTTATTGTACAATAATTTGAATCTGAAAAATAAACAAGGTATAATGCTATAAAGCACAATTTATGAAACAGTTCTTAGCAAAAGCAGAATCAGCTATGTAATTAATTAAATATGTCTTCTTTTTAATTTTTTCATGGTAAGAGTTTTTCCCATGTAATTTTACATCTAAAGAATTGTCGGATATGATTTCTTTGAAGGAAAGTGCTAGAGGTGTAGACAAAGCCTTTAAAAACTTGCTCGATGATTTGAAAGTACCACTTTTTAAATTAGTCTCAATAACAACGAATGGCACAGCTGCAGTCATAGGTAGCATAAATGGATTTATAACCCTAAATGTCAAAAGCAAGATGAATTCCCTGCCTTTTTAAGCTATCACTGCAAAATTCATCAGCAAGTGTTAGCTAGCAAGAGAGTAAACACGAAAGAGGTAATGGAAATAGCATTTAAAATTGTTAATTCAATTCGAGAAAGTTCCCTCAAGCGGTGTCCCTGCCAACTGCAGCTGGATGAAAGCCAACCTTAATTATTACTACATAACCAATGTCAGATGGCTAAGCAGAGGTAAATTTTTGCAGCAATTTCGTGATTTATTGCTTGAAATTGTAGATTTTCTTCATGAACAAGATGGAAACTGTGAACATTTAAATGATGAAACTTGGCTTAATGACTTAGCATTTCTTACTGACTTTACTTCTATATTAAATCATTTAAATTTAGAATTACAAGGTAAAAATAAAATGGTAATTGATATGATCAGCTGCATAGATGCATATAAAACAAAATTTATTTTGCTAATAGAAGATATGTAACAAAATAGTCTGAATCATTTTCCAACTATGGGAGATAACCTACAAAAACATGAAAATATTAATTATAAGATCGACAAACATGTCGCACAAATCCAAAAAAGTAATTCAAAGTTTGGAGATAAGATTCCAGGATTTTAAAAAATTAAAGAAAGTGGGGAATTCATATCTTTTTTCTTTTAAAAAAGATTTAAATGTGAAACGCATTAGCCAAAAGATTTCAGGCATATTTCATATGGATCAAAAATCATTAGAAAATTAGTAATTCTACAAACTGATTTAATCTGACAAGCCCGATTATTTGAAGAAAATTTTTTGAAAGATGTCAACCGAGAAAAATATTCCAGTATCACCAAATGTAGCGAATATATCTATTCTTGTTTCGGATATATATCTATTCTTGTTTCGGATCTAGCAACTATATCTATTCTTGTTTCGGATCTTCTATGCGAATCGGCATTTTCATACTTGAAACTAACCAAGACTAAACAACGTTCTGTCCTGACTGATTCCCATACTGAAGACTCATTATTATTATCTTTGTCAGGATATACACCTAATTATGGTTACTTGGTTAGAGACATGCAAACTCAGTCTCTCCATTGATATTAAGGCAAGAAATTAAATTCTAAATCTGTCTTTATCTATACCTACTTTGAATTAATAAATATTGTCAGTAATTATTCACGTTATTTTTTTTCCCTTTGACATGAGTTTTTGGGATCTTTAAATAATTATTATTGTTGTTGTTTTAAGTAGGTAGATAAACCTTATATCTATATTTCAGCATGAGGTATGCTCAGCGAGCTATTGATAAACTAGCAAAAAGTAAGCCATGTTATTCTTTCATGATAAATTCTCCTGGCCCCAAAAAATGCAAAAAGTGAAATATTGAAATCAAATTATCAACCATACTGTGCATTTTTATAACAACGTTTTCATATTATGAACAAATAGTACAACAACTTATACATGGCAGTAGATAAAAAAAAATAGTGTTTTAAGTAGTAAAAATTTATCTTGAAAAACTGCAGGAAAATCGAATTTTTTAGGTACCGCATGTACGGAATGCTACTATTAAAAGTTGGGTGTGGAAATTTATTTTCTTCGTGAACCTGTATCTCGAAAACTTAATAAGTGATTTAAAAAATAAGAAGTAGTTTTGAACATATATTTTTATATATCTACCCATACCTCGCTGGAATAGACCTTATACTAAAACACAGTGTATAAACATTGTATATAGTTAACATCCCTCTCGCCCTTAGACTACACTTATGATAACAAGTCAATCACATCACACTTTTAAGATAAAATGTATCTCTTATGTACAAAAAAGTTGGCCACCCCTGACCTAGACTATCGTATAAACAAAGAAACATATGATAAGAGATTACACTCTTTACGGAAACGAAATGTACGTGTCGAAAGTGTGCAGTTAAATTCTAGATATGTTGTTTAATTATATATTTATATGTAAATGTAGTATGTAGATTGTGCAATGCATTTATTTGCTAACAATTTTTATTTTTAGTGCATTTTTCTAAAGAATTTAAATACTTGTTACATAATAACAGGACTCAGCTAGGGTAAATAATATCTTGGAAGGAAATTTAACGGGAAAAAAATAACATGAAAGACAATGTTACTTAAACCTGAATGAATTAATATGTGTTATTTTCTGCCTTGATAAATAGTTTATGTGGGTTTTGCAGTAATTAAGTCTTTTAATTAAGTTTTGTTTAATTAGGTTTTCGTTACATTGTATGGAATGCGACCATTTAATGTAACAGGAAGTGCAGATAAGTGAGCAACTGTAATTATTTCATAAAAAAATTATCATTATGCGAATTTATTGCACACGGTATTGTTATTATGCAGTGTTATTATGCATGGTGTTCAAAAAAAAAAAAAAAAAAAGTCCCTGAAAAAATTATCTTGGAAAAAATGTTCCAGTAAACATGTTTCCAGAAAAATTAAATGTTTCTAGAAAATGTATAACTATTTTCTTATTTTCTCAAAACTTATAGCAAATTATTTAGTATCATATCATAAATATCACTGCAAGTTTATATAACTTTTAAAATTAATTAACATTATTTAGCTTTCACATAAGAAAGTTGCCGTACATTTAATGTAAACTTTTAAAATTAATTAACATTATTTAGCCTTCACATAAGAAAGTTGCCGTACATTTAACGAAATCTGTTATACAGATGTACTAAATATGAAATAATCTACAAAAGAGATTTAAATTTAATAGAATTAATCATGCGATTGTGTTATGTGGATAATCAGATATAAATTTAAACTAGCTTTTTGAAACATTGTGCAAGATGTATATCAATGTAAAGTTTACGTCGATTATTTTTTTAACCATTCATAGTAAAGGCCAGTTGGTAACGCCGTGCATGCAGTTTCAAGGCCGTAGATACTAGTTATATCATCATTTATTCTTTAAGGTGCTATATACAATTCTAAATTTTAATTTAGAATTATGCGGTCCTGTTATTATGTAGATTTAATCGTACAGGAACAGACATTGTGAACACAAGAGACATAAAGAAAGACAGTCATGTGGGCATTTGTTGAGCAATCAGGAAGCAAAGGGGAATTGATGAAAAATTTTGGAAAGCGGAACTGGAAGAAAAAACCACAGTACTTTTAAAGCATTATACCAACTTCATTTATTTGTAAAGCATTTATATTTTTTTCACTTTGTATTTATATTATTCCCATTATTTACATAAACTAAAGTTTTATTCCTTAAATACATTAAATCGTAAAACCAAATTTTATAATTTTTGTGTTTAACGATCAGACGCCATATTATTAAAGTTATTTTGACAGATTAAAACATGTTTTGGGAAAATCTCTATATTTCTCTTATTACTCTGAATAAGTATTTAATAATAAAAAAATAAAAAAGGAAAAAAAAATGCGTATTTCACAGCTCTGAAAATACACTGCTTAAAATTTATATAATTTAAAAAATTATTTAATTTTGGAAAATCCTGTTCCACAGACTCTAACTGTTTTCCATCCTCAACGACGTTTTTATCATATGTATAATCAGGAAGTTTTGCCTCCTTTAATCAAACTACAAGGATATGTAATTTTATTGGAAAAAGATTAAAATGTTGTATTATTCATTATTCGTAATGTTGAA
Organism: Stegodyphus dumicola; assembly: GCF_044657685.1. NCBI lineage: Eukaryota > Metazoa > Arthropoda > Arachnida > Araneae > Eresidae > Stegodyphus > Stegodyphus dumicola. Next base: position 165,833,662 of record NC_140780.1, read on the forward strand.
GTTTAGCTAAAAAAGAAAGAAAAAGAAAAATATCAATTCAATCTATATTTTTAATATAATTCATTGATGAAATTATATATTAATTAAATAAAACCATATGTATGAGTACATATATGCAAAAGAGGCAAAGAGCCTCTTTAATCTGGCCTTCCTTGTCACAAAAACAAACAAGGAAGGGTGATCTAAACACTTCTGGTAAACTCTAAACTAAAATTTACTAGATTCTCTTTTTAAAATGCATGGTAGCTATAAAACATACAAATACTACTAAGTTAAGAAATTCTATTTCTGTCTGTACATGAAGCATCATCAGTAATGATCGAAATTTTCAGCTGTCTTTATTTAACCAAATAGCCTTCGGCGTCCAGAGGGGACAGACCCATTCTCACGGTTGCCGACTAACGGGACTAACTATTGCGATTCTCCCCAATAGTATAATTAGCTATAATTCATCCCTCAACCCTGAGTCCAGTCGCTTAGCTTGTTTTTCAACTCAATACTCAGAACTAAGAGCTTCAAGCGCTAGTTTCATGAAAAGTTCCTAATTTCTTTCGTCTTGCATACAGATTGCTACAGTTTCCAGCCAAACCCTGATTCTCACTTCTCTTTTGAAACAAATATATACTACTGTTAATGAAGGAAAAAATTTCATTTTATGAATAAAATAACTGAATATAAAATGTAAAACTAAATCATTTATTAAAAAATGACCTTTTGTAAAAAAACTCATAAATCGATATTCTGAAAATTATAAGTGTGGTGAAATACAGCATTTAATTCTCTCCCTTAACCCTTTCAGTCCCAATGAGTTATATAAGAAAAACCTGAAAACTATATAAAGGAAATTTGATTATTATATATAAAGATTTTATTTCGTTAAATTTTATCTTTAATTAAAAATTTATGAAAAAAATTAGTTGCTTCAAAGTTGCTAGGCAAAGAATTCCGAGGACAAAGAATCGCCACAAAATATAATCTCACTCAGGAATACTAATTTTAATTCGCTACAGATTTCTGGTGCGCATAAATTAAGATATTCTGAAAATTAAAAAACACCAAAGAAAAACATTAAAAATTGTCTTAGGTTGTGTTGGTCACTGTAAGTTCAATAAGTAACTACAAAATTTTCGAATAAAATGTATATGAAAAATTAAAGGATATTTTTAAAGTGTGAATAAGAAATGTCTAAATCTAAAAGTAAATGTAAGCAATCCAATTTAAAGCGACTTCTCAAAATTCCGTATCTTTTTATTCTTGTGTGGATGTGGTAACTTGCGTAATGATTAAAACCTATGTTTGTTGTTCTCAAAAACACTGTCCGTCTTAGAGAGATAGTCACCAAGAAGGCTCACTGCAAAAGTATACATTATTTCTAAAAAAAAACTCCCCCCCCCCCCGTCAAAAAAATAAAGCTGCAGGAAGATTTTCCTAAAGCATAATGTGCATATGAAAAAGTTCTTGAGAATGTACTCCACAAACTCATTCCGCCCCTTAAGCGATAGCCGTACTGTGCTTTGGCATAATCTAATAAATCCAAATCCTACTGAAATATTATATAGCTGACTTCCGTTATAACTAACAAATCAACATGCAAGTAACTGACTGCACGCTGTGCATGAAAATTTTAATCCCACTTTAAGAATAAACTGAAACAAAACAAGAAATAATTTTCACTATATGAGTATTAGATTAAACAAAAGTGAAAAAAATAATTTAATAATTAACTTAGTAATTTTTTTATAGATAAGGTCATGCTCTGACCTTCCTTTTTCTAATTTTTTTTTAGATTATATTTTTCATGAAAAATTACCAGTAAAAACTTTATAAAAAGTGATTTATTAATGACCTTTGTTAGTCAACTATGTCGGTTTAAAATTGTATTAAGTGTGCTATAAGTTGCATTAATATTCTATGCTCAAGTTTCCTTCTTACTTTTTCCGCAAACATTTATTAGTTAATTAAAAATATGAAAGTAAAAATTATCCTTTTTTCCATCTTGCACTCACAAATCATTATGGAAATATCCATTTACAGTTATTAAAGCCTGAGAAAATCATTTCTGTGATGATTTGTAGATACTTTACTTTTAACCACGATATTTTAGACGATGATGTTTTTAAACTGCGAAGTTTTTTAATCGCTGAATTTTCGACGACGATGTTTTTTACCATGATGTTTTAGAACTGAGATGTTTTCTACCACGATGTTTTGTATGTAGCACGACGTTTTCGCCTTGCGTTGTTTTCTCCGTGACGTTTTTCATCCACGATGTTATTGGCGGACACCTCTGAATGGATTGCACAAGTAAATAGTAAAAGTTAATGTTAATTGTTGCTCTCTTTGGAGAAAAATGGTCCAGCATAGTCCAATCCAGTTACAGCGAATGGTAGTGACTGAAGAATTCGATCTGGAGGAAGTGGAGCGACATCTTGAACTCCAGGTTGAACACTATATCTTTTGTAAATCACGCATATGCTTAACAAGGATTTAAGCTGTTGTTTGCCTTTGAAAACCCAAAATTTTTCACACAGGTGTGTCAGAGTGGTGTCTATTCCGGAATGAAATACCTCTTCATGTGCGTTGAAAATTAACAGATTGACGTATCGACACTGACAGCAGTATCCATGGATGCTTGGCAGATTCCAGGCAGTCTGCAAATTGTATTCTGCCTTTTAACTGTAAATGTCTATATTTGTCAAGCTCAAGGTTTAGCAATTAAATGTTGGATCCTTTGTCAATTGACTTTCCTAGAGATAAATTGAGGATTTTCTTTTTGAATTATTGAAATTAAGTGCTTCCAGTGAAAGTTGTTCTGCATTCGTTATTTCAAAAACGGTTAGTGGTTCACAAAGTTTTCTGGACCTGTTGTTAGAATTGTTGATAAACCTATATATCCACGTTATTATTTGGTATACCTTACTTAATTTGCTAAACTGATTTAAATCGAGCAATGAATTAGAACTTTGCTTAGTGTTCATGTTGTTGCTTGCAGGACATTAAGAGCATTTCTCTTTTCTACAGATATCTCTTCCTCATTTACCTCCATGTTTGGTCTGTTAGGCCAAAAATTTTCAGGCTGGACAAGCCAACTCGATCCATTTTGCCATAACGGACTGGAGATGATGATCTCAGCTAGTTCCCCTCGAGATAGTAGTTCTGCTGGGTTATCCTTTTCACTTCAGTGGTTCCACTGGGTTAGCATTGCAAATTGCCTGGATTTCTGCTATGCAGTTGCCAACAAATGGCTTCTAGACACTTGGTGATTTCCTTATCCAATGCAGCATTATTTGGGAGTCACTCCAAAAGATAATATTGTTGCATAATATAGGCAAGATATGTTTTAAATATTTAGCTAAGCGAGCAGCTTTAACAGCTCCCATTAGCTTACATCTAGGGAGGGTTAAAGATTTGAGGGGAGGTATTCTGCTTTTTGCCATTATGAAACTGGTTTTAATTTCCTTATTTTCATCAGCGTATCTAAAATATGTCACTGCTCCAAAAGCTCTGGGTGTCGCATCACAAAAAACATGAACATTCAGCTGCGTGTAATTAATGTTGTGAAAGAATTTTCTAGGGAAATCGGGTTTTTAAACATTTCATTTCCGCATACTAGTTCATCCACCATTTTTTTAATATCAGTGGGAAGTTCAGCATCCCACTCTAAACCCAGTTCAGGTTAAGATCATGTCTTGTAACATGATCTTAACCTGAACTCTAAATGGTTGCAAATATTCGGTACAGTCTTTTTGTGTCATCTTCACCAGTTCCAATTGACTCCTGTACTGGTTTCATGTTTAGCTTTATTATATCATTGCTAGGATCCTAAGTCATACCCCAAAACTTTGTTTCTTTATTGAAATTATCTTCCCTTTTAATATTTGACCTCATCCGTAATGCATCCATCTATGAAGTTCATTTCATTTTTCTCAAATTCATACCAGCATCTTGAAAATATTTACGGGATCTACAGGCAATCGGTATGCATCTTCTACAGCTTTACCTCCATAAGTTAAGTCAACAATGTAAATAGACCAATTAAGCATTTTAAAACTCTTGGGATGGTCCCCTCTATACCCTTTAATGTGATATTTTATTGTAACAGCCAACAGAAGAGGACTAACTGCTGCCCTGAACAGGACCCGGCACATGTGCATAATATTATATACTTGGTCATCATTCCCAAATTAAAGAAATCTTAAGTAATCCCCATTGTCTTCTGCAATGCCAATCATTAAAAATGCCTTTTCTATATCCCCACAAAATGCTATTTCAGGTTCATGAAACCTCTGGATCATGTCAAGGACTTTCGGATTCATATTTGAGCTGGTTTCTAGACATTCATTTAAGGATTCGAATTTTCTGTCCTTTGAAGAAGCATAAAAAATTACATGGACACTAATAGTCTCAGAATCGCATATTACAGTACAGTGTGGGATATAATACTGTGGAAGTTTGATTTCATTATTATATTGCATTCTTCGACTATTTTTTCCCTTAACTGCTCTTCAATAATTTTCTTATATTCTTGCAATATTTTTGGAGTTTTCTGTAATTTTTGTTTTAAAAATTTAAACCCCCTTTTTGTGATATCAAAATCATTAACTAGTTCTTCCATAGTAGATTTCTACATAAGTTTACATTCGTATCGTCTGTTTTTAAACCGTCTGTCTCTTTCAAAATGGCTGATTAGGTCATTATCAGTTTGATTAAATTCATTTTGGCCTTCATTTATTTCCATTGAATCAAGCTGAAAAAACACACTTAAATCATGGCACTAAGGCATTCCCTACCTTACTGCTAAGTGCTTCAAATCGTTACCTTCCTTTCATTTTTTTTTTTTTTTTTTTTTTTTTTTTTTTTTTTTTTTTTTCCCATTTATCACTAACCGCCATCCAAAAATGGAATTTACAGCTTGGAGATGTTTATTTCTGCATTTTTGACTTGTAAGCACTATATCCCAGAATCGGCTGGTGCCAATTAATATTCCCACATGTTGGAAATCTCCATTGTTGTTTACACTTAGATCCGGTGAATGTAAACCTAAGCGCATGATTTTTTTTTTAGTATGGTATGTCTGGGAGTCTTTATGGGAGAAGCTGATTATCATGTTAGTTACTATGCTTTTAATTTATTCTTTAGATTTCTATCTCTTAATTCAATTATGACCACAGTATAATTCTCAATTATTGGTTTTTTACTTCCAAACGAAAAAACCAACAACTTTTCATTTCAGATGGGTTCTAATTTTGAAGATCTTTCTAAGCTATCTTTGATAAGCGATCTTTTGCTACCTTGATCAAGAAGAATATGAACAACTTTAGTTTCGTTGCAAGCCAAGTCAGTACATGTTTGTCATAAAGTATTTTTCGAAACAGAAATATTACAGTGAGAAACAAAAGTGTTAGTATTAACATTTCAAACTATAAGTTCCTTTTTCAAACTTATGGTAATTGATTCATTAGCTGGGTTGTTAATTTTTGAACTGTTGTTCATTTACCTTTTGCAAGTTCCAATGCTACCATTTTTTTTAATGCCATACAACAGAAATACATCCAAGGATCAAAAATAAATACGAAATGCGAGCCTACCTTTTATTTCCTTGCAGCATGGTTTAATAATCCAAATGTTATGGTCTAATATTCCCGGATGTTCCATCAGCCATGCACCATTATGAAATACTAATCCATACTTTTAACTATCATTGTCAATTTAATTATTTTTGATTTTATGTAATAGGTAATAAAAGGCTTTGTCTAAAACACAACAACAACAAATTTATTTACAAGTTGCTGATATAGAGTATAATCTTCTTTTGCCGCTAATTGTTGATAGCAGGGACTCCGTTACAAAACATGCTAACTTATAGTTAAATGCTTCTCATTACAGTTCAAATTCTAATCCTACCTTGAAGAAACAGTCAAGGTACAGCACCCTCTATAGGTGTTTTGCAACACCATGAGTAGGTTACTGACATCACCTATCTGGAAACGTTTGTGGTATTGATTGGCAGTTTTGTTCCAGCGATAACATACTTGTGTTGTTCAGAGGATTTTCATACAGATGTAATCAGATTATAAAATGAGTTTTTTTTTTTTTTTTTTTTTTTTTTTTTTTTTTTTTTTTTTTTTCCATGTGGTCTACGGAGAGCATGCCATATATTATTTTTAAATATGATGTCACTGGAAAGTAGTGAGAAAAAGACCACAGCATTGCATGTGTGAAATAAGAGTAAAAAAGGACTTGCATAATTTTATTAAACTGAAGAGGGGGAAATGATTGCCTACCTTTTCATATTTTTTCTAGAGCAGATTCTGCTTTTCTAGAAATCAAATATATTCATTATCCTAGCCACTATTAAGCACTTTTAATTGAAAAATCTGTGAAGTTAATAAAAATGAGTAGTTTGAATTTTTCTGTCATATATAAACATTTGATTGAGTCTTCCTAGGGGGGGATGGCTAATTGAAAGCATTAAGTTCAAGATTTGATACTAGTTAAGAGAAGGTGAGCAAGAATATTTTTCTTTGTTTTTTAATCCCTCATTATTTCACATATTGATTCTTGTTTTTGTTGAATGCTACAAAAACGAGAATTTCAGTCATAATCCAGCATACTGTTTAACAAATCATACTAATAAAATTGCACATTCTTAAAATTGTCTCTTCAGAACGAGCACTGTTGTAGTATGTTGATTACATGTCACAAATTTTCTGCCTGAAGTTTTTTTTACAATGCAATAGCCATCATTCTGTGACTGTTTTGACAATATTTCCAGATTTAAAACAAATATATCAATACAGATTAGCATCTAACGAATTTCGCTGAATTATATTAACTGACTATTCACTTGCATAAGATTTGAAATAGTATGATTTCATTACTGCTTTGTTGCACTGGCAGTTGGTCACATGTATCAAATTCAAGTGCGATTTTTCTGTATAAATCTTTTTATTCCAATTGTTTAATTTCATCTATTTCAAGCAAAACTCATCTTTTCTCGCACAATATGATGGGTACTTTTTCTGATGGATGTTGTGTTATTCACTGATTTGTTTTAAGTCTTTAACTTTCTTCTGAGTCCCCCCCCTTTGTTTGGCACTGTTTGTGTAAATGTTAAAAGACAAATCTTTGAAGTTTCTGTCCTGGCTCTTTTATCCATGCTAGTACAAATGTTTTCCACTTATTTACTAGGGCAAAGTTATCATAATAGTTATAAGTAATATTTTTCTAAAATAATAAATCTGATATTTATGTCATTGACATATGTGCTAAGTAATGTGAGCATTTAGCGTATGGGAAACTCATCCTTTAGATAGCATAAAATTATTATGAATAAAAAACTTGATTAAAATGTATTCAAATTTTTCAACAAACTTGCAAATATTGCCATTAACCCTTTGATGTGCATGATATTATTTTTATAATGTTTTATCTAAAAAACTCTATAAATCGAATATTATGATCCTAGAAACAAATTGTACATGAATTGATGAAAAATCTGCTCTTGCCCATAAATCTGTGGATGGTGGTTGCATTGTCAAACCAGGACACATCTAGGACTTTGAAACTTGTAAAAGTTGCAAGGGAAAAAACTTACCTTTTTCCTTGCACGTTTCCAATGAATGGCGGAATTTGCAAATTTAAAAAATTTTATTTAAGAATTGCAGTATATGTAAATTTTTTACATTATTTTACAAAGTAAATCTTCAGGGAAAAAAAATAACATTTATGTAATTTTTCTATAGCAGTGAAACATGAGAACGTACGTAATAAGGACATTTGGATTAATGGATTAAAAAAACTCAATAAAGTAAGGTTAAAAAACTCAATGTTTTTCTTTAATGTCAAAGAACGAAGTTTTTTTGTAAAAACTGTTCAAAGTATGTCTTCTTATTTTGGTACATGCATAGACCAAAATTGCACATTTTGTACATTTATCTTGTTCTATAAGGTTTCTCCCTTGTGCTACAAAATGCACGTTACCGGGATGTGCATTTTAATAGCATATATCCGGTGTTTAGTGTCTTCTTGTCTGGCAGATGAAGTTTGTGGGTTTTTTTTTTTTTTTTTATATTAATAACAGGGGTGTTGGTCTTTTTGGCTTTGGTATGGATCCTTCATGTCCCATTCGTATTTATGTTATATTTAAACCACACAAAATAATTAATAAAATCACAATACTAGCATAGAAAACAAGCATGTTGAGCTTAAAGAAAACTCTCTGGAAATTAAAAACATTTACAGTGGACAGATGCATGTATTGTGTAGTAATAAAATAAGTCTGTGGTTTCAGGGTGCGACTACTGAGCCTCTAGAGCACTGTTACACAGTGCCTTAGTGGCTCAATGGTTACCCTGAAACCACAAAGCAAATGCCATAAAATGTACACAGGTTGGTTCTATATGGAGTTTAATTATTACTATATTTTTATTGTTTATGATAGAAATGATCATGTGCTTTTCTGTTATTTAGAGGTAAAAGTCAAGTAATCAATCAGCTTTCACTAAAAAAATTTCAGAAAGAATGGGAGAATTTTAATATTAGTGGTTTCAGGGCAGGACCATCGTGCATCAAGAGGGTTAACTCCTGTAAGAATTGTTAGTGCGGAGAGTATTTTTCAAAACTAAAATCAAGTTATTTAAGCGCAACAATGAATCAAAATAGATGGAATACCTATCTATTACTTAGCCTCACTTCTAACTGAAAATGGTAATGCTTGCTAAGAAGTTGGAATGCAGGACAACTTTTTCTGAATATATCATGTAGACATACAACTTCCTGTTTTTTAATACATGTAATTTGTATCCAGATGCTAATATTTTTTTTTTTATTTATTTGCTTTTCAGTATAAGCAGTATTTGTTTATTTTGAATCTTCAAAATCCTGTGTATCCTCATTTCTAGTGTTGAGCTTTGTTCTTCATGTTCTTTGAATTACAATATTTGTTTCAAGTCTTATGGTATTTATCTAATTCCAAAACATTATGCAGTACAAAGACTGGTGATTTTTGAAATTCCCATGTTTAAGATCATGAGTCTAAATCATGTTAAGATGACATGTCAACATTGGGTCTTATTGTTTAGGTCAGCTAGAAACATGCTAGCCTGCCTCCCCACAGGGCTAGAGCAAGTGCAATTGGTGTGGCTGTAAAAAGTTTTGACTTTTGAGGAGAACCAGGCAGCAGAAACTATGAATGGCTAAATTTTTGGAATTTAGAAGAGATATTGGGTGGTAGAATTAAGGGGTGGAGACATTTTTGGTACTTAGAGAAGAACTGGGGAGCAGAATTTGGGACCCACATAGATTTTGTCACGCAAGAAAATGTTTAGAACTGACTTTCCCCTACCCCACAACTGCTCAAAGCTAAGGGTGTAATCCTGACCAGTATTAGTGCATTGTTATTGGCCACAGTACCACTTCCCTTGCCAGCAAGTATTTAAAAATGACATGCATAAATCTCAGTCTGGAGAAAAATTGTATTTATAGCACACTTGTCTCTTTTTATTATATTCGTAAATTATATTCTTCATTCCTAGATTTTGTAAAGTTTTTTTTTTATTATTATTATTTTATCTATGTGTTGATTTATTTAGCTGGTGGTCCCAAGTTCCGAATATTAGATCATTCTGGATTTTGAACTTTCTACTGTATAACTTTGATTGGGATGGTGACAAAGTAGCATTTCCCTAAAGACAGTATCTTTCCGTACATAAAAAATAATTAGCTCCTATATTTCGTTTATATTTCTGTAATGCAAAACTTTTTTCTTTAGTTTAAAAATTCAGAACTGGAAAGTTGAGATCATGTATACCAGGGATGTCAAACTCATAGGTACACTTGGGCCAAACAAACAAGGTTTAACTTTAGGCGGGCCGCAAAAAAAAAAAAAAAAAAAAAAAAATCAATATTCATAGAAACATAGATTTATTTCGAATAATACAATAATAAACATATATATATATTTATATAGAAAAGAACAAGGAAAATTTAATGTTTACGTCCTGATATTTGACATCTCTTCTCTGCTATTCGGGAGAAATTTTGTTTGCAGTGATAACTTTCAACGCTGACCCAAGGTGAGCATCATTATTACGGTTTCTAATAGCAGACTTATTACCTTTCATAACTGAAAATAACTGCTTGCACCGATAAGTGCTACCAAACATGGAAATAATTTCATATGCGAATTTTCGAGTATTTTTAAACCTGGCTGGTAAATATTTGTAAAATTCAGGCATGCCCACTTCAATGAATTTTACTTTCAAATTTGAGTTGCATTGAATCTCGATCACTTCCATTTGCATATGGCTGGGTACTGAGTCAATACTTATTGAGAAAGTCGAAGAAAACAAAAAAAAAAAAAAAAATTGTCTTCGAGGGAACTAAACTCATTAAACCTCTTTTCAAATTCAGTTGTTAAATTTGCAATTTTTTCTGCATATTTTTGATACGAACAAGTATCATCTAAACTTGATTTGTTCATGCTGCACGTAGGGAAGTGCGTCAAATCTTCATTTTTAAGTTGTTTTTCCCAAAGAACTAGTTGACATTTGAATGCTTTAATTATGTCAAACATGTTCGTAATGATATGATCTTTTCCTTGTAACGATAAATTTAAATCGGTTAAGTGTTTGGTTATATCAACCAAGAAAGATAAATCTTGTATCCATATTGGATCGTAAAACAAACTTACGTCTTGATTTTTCGTTTTTAAAAACTGACATATTTCTTCTTTCAAATCCCATAATTGTTTGAGAATCTTGGAGCAAGATAACCAACGTACCTCAGTATAGTAGGACAAACCCGAATATTCACCATCTAACTCACGTAAGAAAGCAGTGAATTGACGCTGATTTAAACCTCGAGATCTTATAAAATTTATAACTTTTTTTATATATAACAAAACATTCTCCATATTTATTACTTTCATGCATAGTTCTTGATGTATAATACAATGCATATGATGAGTGTTTGAACCGTGAATTTCACTAAGTTTTTTTCTTAGTAATGCTACAAAGCCCTTGTTTTTCCCGGTCATTGATGGAGCGCCATCTGTAGCTACAGAATTTAATTTTGGCAAAGGTAGATTGTATTTCTGCAGAAGTCCAAAAACACAAGTAAATATATCTTCTCCTGTGGTAGTACCAGGCATCGGTATTAGCTCCAGTAATTCCTCAAAAATGTTAAAATTCTTCTCACAAGAACGAAGAAACACTGCTAATTGAGCTTTGCCACTAATGTCCGTGTTCTCGTCACAGGCAGTGGAGAAACTTTCGAAACTAGATGATTTTGCTTTGATCTGATCACTTAAATTCGCGGCTAAATCAGTAACTCTTTCTGCAACTGTATTTCGAAACAATGAAATTGATTGAAAAGCCTTCACATTTCCAGGACAAACAATTTCTCCAGCTTTCATTAGGCATTCCTTGATGAAATCACCGTCCGTAAAAGACTTCGAATGTTTAGCTATCAACTCGGACAAGACGTAGATTGCATGTACCCCCGCTTCACTTTCTTGCAATACTTTACTAAACATGGACTGTTGCTTTTTCACTCCTAACTTGAGCTCTTTCAACTTTTCTTCTCTCATTAATCCTTCGTAATTGTTATATTTCGATTTGTGTTGTTCGTGATGACGTTTAATATTATATAACTTTGGTACATTAATAGTATTAATGCATATCAAGCAGATTATTTTATCTTTTATTTCACAGCAAAAATATTCTAATTCCCATTTTACTTGGAATGTTCTATGTTCGTCAGCGATTTTTCGTTTAATTTTACTATCACTTGGTTTTGATATAGACATACAAAATACAAAGGGATGGAATAAACATGGTTAACGTTAAAAAGTTAACAAAAATTTATTCCTTCCACAAGAGATAAATCAAAATGCTGAAATATTTCTTCAAAAATATTCTAACAATATCACAAAATTCAAACGTTTAGCAAAAATCAATTCAAAACAGAGAAACTAATTCTATCTCACAGCGAAATCGCTACAAATCAATCACAGCATTAAGTAAACAAACAGTTCGCTAGAACTACAGCTACTACTGAGATGAGTTGTTTGTTCTCGGCTTTTATAAGCTTTATAATTAATTTCTCGAATATACTGGAAACATCTATAAATATCTGGATTTTTGTGGATGGCAACAGCAATTACAAGATATTTATTTATTAGGTATTAAATGCACGCGCTGTTCTATTTTTAACCTTCCAACGCAGCTGTCTTTTCAAAAATCGTCTGCGTTGCTAAGGCAACATGAAGCAAATCTAATTACAATTCTAAATTAAAAAAACTTAACTACATAAATAACTATGAAATCTGTAACAATATGAATTAAGTAATAATTAATAATAAAGCAAAGTGCATGCACATGCATGCACCAATATATCGTACAAAACTATGATTGGAAAACTGAGACCATGAGTTCGGCCACATTCGGCTATCCGGGGATGCATACAAGTTCTGAGTGCACGTGTCCCCTAAAAGCCGAAGGTAGCTGAACGCAAGCTACTCACATGCATTTGTAATTTAAGTAGTGTGTGTGTCAGCTCGCTGTGAGTAATCTAACAACACTGAATAAATTATCGTTAATTACTTAGCAGTAAACATTTCATTTTTTTCTTTGTCGATATGTTATTTTATCATTATATATTATTATTTGCCTATATATTGGCCGGGCCGCAAAAATATTTCTTGTGGGCCGCGAGTTTGACATCCTTGATGTATACAATAAAAAAAAATAGTGTATGAATGTTGTGTTTTTAATTTCAAGTGTACCTCTGCACGGAACTTCAAGCTGCAAAGATATTAGCCCAGAAGAAACCAAAGAAAAAGGACCCAACTATGCAAATTGAGCTGGTAATTATATTTTTAATCATTTTTGAAGACTTGTTTATTTACATAATTTTTAGCTGTAACAAAACTATTTAATGGGAGTATAAATTTAAAAGGTTTGTTGCATTATTAAATATTCTAAATGGATAATTTAGAGAAAAAAATAATTGCAACAAAAATGCTTTTAATGTATGTTTGCGTGAACACTGGTGTTAAAAAAGTACTAAATTGCTAATAAAAACTTTTGGAAACTGAAGCTGGAAATCATTTGTAATGAAGATTTTAAATCCTGAAATCTAGTGCATTTTGAAACAAGCTGCTTATGTCATGATTAATGCAAAGAAAGTATCTTTTGTTGAAAAAGTATAGTATCAAAGAAAGTGTAGTTGATGCTTTTCATTTGTTATCTGTGCTAAGAATTTTGGATTTAAGTCAGTATTGTTTTCCACTTTTAATTTTAGGTATGCTGTTACTTTCATCCTGTGATAACTAATTCTACAGTCATAAAGTTATGCTGTTTGACATTTGAAAAACAACAATTATTTGAACTAATCAAAAATGAAACTTATCAGTCAATGCAGTAGTGAAATTCAGTGCAACAACTGTGCTCCCGGATGTGATGTAGCTCAGTAGTGTTCACTTCCTTTTGTAGTTAAATTAATCACTCGTAAAATGGTTATAAAAGACAAACATTTATTTAAAGATAAATCTTAATAACCTACACGTAACGTATTCGTAAACTTACATAACATAACAAACGTACTTACTGCATCGTACCATTAAACATTTCAAGCGTCCATCATCTCAATGTATATCTTTTTTTTTTTTTTAAATAGAATGTCATCCAGAAATTAGCTGTTGCCATTTTCTCAATAGATAGTTTATCTAATAACAATTAAATAATTTACAATCGTGCTTACATTCGACCATCCTGACTTTTCAATTGTCCTCAATTGAACCAAACTTGTCATACATTAAAAAGACAAATAAACAACAATAAAAATATAATAATAGGTAGGAAAAAAGGAAAAATAATTTTTAAATTCTATAAGTCCTATACAAAGTCTCTATAATGCAATGGTTTGCGCACTGTTCGCTTGGGCCTTTTAAGTTCATCATCGTCTTCATCATTATCGTCATTGTCATCATCATCATTTGCTTATGCATTTTTCCAAGATTTTAATTGACTTACATGAGCAGTTGATGCATAAAAGCAACCATCACAGGCTTCTTCTAGTTGTGATATTCTATAAGTGTCGCCCAGAAGTACTTCTGTCGCAACCATTGGACCACGATACTTAGGTTGAGTTTTGGTTGGTTCTCCTGGTGTAGATTTTGAATTTCTTTTAACTACTACTATTTCTCCTTGCTCAAATGATAGAGATCCCGATTTCTTCTTGTCATAATAAGTTTTCATTTTTCCTTGTTCTCTAACAATCTTTTCTCTAGCTTCTTTTTGTAGTTTTTCCGGTTCCTTCCAAACTTCTGCTTCTTCATCAGCAAGTAATCTCAAAACTCCATCTTGAAATCGTGGTACATATCCATGAAGTATTTCAAATGGTGTTTTCCCAATAATTTTATTGATTGTGTTATTCAAGTTTCTCTCATCTTCTTTAATTCTTTTGCCCCAATCCTTTTGATCTTTACTTTTCATTGATGTTACTATCATTGATAAAATTGTTCTGTTCGATCTCTTGACCATACCATTCCTTTGTGGGTGGGAGGTTGAATTTAATGTATGAAGAATTCCCTTTTCCTTGAAAAAATTTTGAAATTCCTTTGAAGTAAAACAAGAACCTCGATCTGATATTATACAATCTGGTAATCCAAATTCTTGTATGAAACTCATCAATGATTTCAGTACGTTCTTCGAAGATGTGTTTTTCACAGCATACAATCGAACGAATCTCATCATATTATCAATGACGACTAACAATTCCTTGTTTTCCTTGTTTCTTTTAGAACTTGTGATGAAAGGTCCAAGATGATCAATGTGTATTGTTGCAAAAGGTCTGTGGCCTGGGGGTATAGGATGCATAAGACCCTGTCTTTTTCCACCGGGAACTTTGTTGATGAGGCATTCGAAACACATTGATATATGTCGACGAACATATCTCTTCATAGCAAAAAACCAATACAGTTCTTTGATTTTTGAGACAGTCCTATCAACAGCAAAATGTCCCATAAGGTCATGAAACTTCACAGCTATGCTTTTTCTCATGCTTTTAGGTACGATGTATAATAACTTCTTCTTTTCTCCATCCTCCACAATACGGAACAGTCTATTCCTTTTCAAAATATAATTCTCCACATTTTGATTTTCTTCTTTGGTTCTCTCAGTTGAGTCTTTCTTCAAAATTGTTATTAATTCTCTTAACTTTTCATCTGCATGCTGTATCATAAGAATTTGTTTGTCTAAATTTAAGGTCAGACAAACTTCTAAATTATCTTCTATCAAAGAATGCATGGTGTCTGATGAATTAATAACAGGAGCTCTACTGATTGCATCACCATGAGACATTTTAATTCCTGGTTTGTGACGTATTTCAAAATTATATTCTTGAATAAGGATACTCCAACGAGCAATTTGGGGATTGCTAGATTTCTTTGCATTCATGTAAACTAATGCTTGACGGTCGGTAACTACCGTAAATTCAATTCCGAGTAAGAATTGTCGAAGTCTATCTAGAGTCCAGACAATTGCCATTAGCTCAAGTTTACTCGAGTGATAATTCTTTTCAGCTTCCGTTGTCTTTTCGCTCACGCAGTAGACAAGATACTATTTGCCGTCACTTCCGAGTTGAAGTAACATGCCAGCAATACCCTCTGAGCATGCATCAGTATGGACTTCCGTTTGAACTTTAGGGTTGTACAAAGCTAAAATTGGTTGATTCGTCAGTTCATTTTTCAGCATTGTAAAAGAATTCCGCTGACTTTCTTCCCATCTGAATGTTTGATTTTTCTTAGTTAGTTGAGTCAATGATCCAGCTTTAATGGCATAATTTGGAATAAACCTTCTAAAAAAACTTGTTAAACCAAGAAATCGTCGAACTTCATGAAAGTTTTTAGGTTCTGGGAATTTTGATATTACTTCAACTTTTCTTGATCCCGGCTTTATTCCATTTTTATTGATTATAAAGCCCAAATATTCTATTTCTTGTTTGGCAAATTCACATTTTGGTAACTTCAGGGTTTGTTTAGCTGTACATA
This sequence comes from Stegodyphus dumicola, assembly GCF_044657685.1. Lineage (NCBI taxonomy): Eukaryota > Metazoa > Arthropoda > Arachnida > Araneae > Eresidae > Stegodyphus > Stegodyphus dumicola. The sequence goes on from NC_140780.1 coordinate 165,849,716, forward strand.
GTGCTTCGAATACTTTAATTAATTTCTGAATCATTTCTTCCCAAGTCCTTGCTGGAACAAGTATATCATCAAGGTAGCACAACACTTCTTTATTACATAATGAGGATAATGCATGATACATCAATCGTTGAAATTCCGCAGGAGCATTAGTCAAGCCAAAAATCATTTTTTCAAATTGTCCACTTTCATCCGGTGTTACGAAAGCAGTTTTCAATTTTGCACTTTCAGTTAATGGAATCTGTAAATATCCGTGTGCTAAATCTAGCATTGTAAACAGACTACACTCATGCAATTGTTCTAATAAATCATCTGTTTTAGGCAGGGGAAATTTATCCTTTATAGTTTGACGTCTTTATAGTTTGAGACGTCTGTAATCAACAACTAATCTGTATTCACCGGTCTTTTTCTTTACCAGTATAACAGGACTAGCATACGGGGATCGCGTTTCTGTTACAATTCCATTTTCTTTCCATTCTTGAACTATTTCTTTGATCGCAGCTCTTTCAGAGGCATTTGTTCTATAGGGCTTCATACAAACTGGCTTTGAACCTTCGATTTCTTTAATGTCCATTTTTAGCAGATCTGTGCACCCTAGTTTTGAAATATTTAGTGCAAAGCAATCTCTGTATTCATTCAGAAGACACAATAACTCTTGTTGGTGATCAACGTCGAGATCCGAGCCAATTTTAACTTGGCTTAAACTTATAGGAACTTTTATGTTGTTAATATTTTCCATTTTTGCTAAGTTCTAGCTCAATTCAGAAATTTCAGTATTTAAACATAGTTCAACTTCTTCTGCTCTCCCAATGCATTGATCTTTTTGGAGCCTAACACTTCTATCGCCAACGTTAATCACTGGTATACAAGTTTCGCCATTTTTAATTTCTAATAAACAGCTTGTACCTTCGGAAGGATTTTCTATCATAATTAATCCATTATCTACAGAATCTGTTTGAGAACTGACAAGACTGTTCGTATTTTTCTCTAATTCATTTTCCTCAAGATCTTTAAGGCAGACTCGATTTATTTTTTCATCAATTTAGAGGTTACTAAATAGTTCATCTTCCCTATACCCGAAGTGAAATCTTTTTCCTATTCTGACATGAGCGATGTGAGGTAGATCAAGCCATGTCCGTCCGATGATTAGATGAACTGGCTGTGCATTATCAGGTACAAGGTATATATTTATGCCTTGGCCTTTTACATTATCGGCTTTAATCATTCCTATAGAGGTCACTGCAGGCACCCTTTGATTTCCAAAACCATACAATTCATTCATAGCAGGTGCTGGTTTCACTTTAAGTTTCTGAGCAACTGAAGTCCTTAAGAGACAACAAGAACTCCCCGTATCAATTAGAGCCTGTACTACTTCAGAATTATTCAGTTTTGCTTTCTTCAAATATGAATTGCTCTTTTCTAAATTTTCATCAACTTGCTCAACAGAATAATTTTTTTTCATTTGAATGATTATTTTCAGCTTTAGTAACACAGTTTTTAGCTTTATGACCTGTTTTATTACATTTTTGGCATGTTACTACTGGTTTGGGCAGCGGACAGTCCCTTGAGATATGTCCAAAATTATTACAGCTGAAGCATTTTGGTTCACCTTTTTCATTATGTGTGATACCGTAGAGTTTTTTCTTTTCGTTGATTGCAGCAACTGGGCCATCTTTAAAGTAGTTTCGTTTGTCATAAGACCCATCTTTATGCGGTTGTTTATTGTTGAAAGTTGACTTCAAGGTATCATAATCATCTAGTTTTTCAACTAAATCAATTGGTGAAATCATTTTATTGACATATGGTCAGAGTTGACCATATGTCAATAAAATGATCTTTTACTTCTGAAGACACTTTACGTTTTATCTGATCCGCTACAATAAGGTCGCTAATTTTCTCAAAAGTATCTACTTTTAATTCCGCTTATCCATTCATTAAAAAAATTTCTTATCTCATACGCAAAATTCTTCCATGTGTTTCCTACACTCTTATTGTGCGTAAAAAATTTTTGGCGAAATTTTTCAGGTGTCATCTTGTACCGTTTTAATAAGATCCTTTTATCTTCTTTATAATCATTTGCAATCTCATCGGTTTCTCTGGCGATAAACTGAGCAATATCATACGGCAATAAGCCAAACAAATGAGTAACCCATGTATTTTCTGGTATTTCAACTTGTTTAGCCAAACGTTCAAACATGATTAAATATAAACTGATGTCATTCTCGTCAGGTTTAAATTTTTGCATCAAACGATGAAGCTCTAACTTTAGATTCATGTGCGTACCACTAGCATTTTCATTGGGGCCAGAATTTGTAGATCTACTTTCTGCTTCAATACGTAGTTTTTGCAGTTCAAATTCCATTTCATACTTTCATTTTCGTTCCTCATATTCTTCTTTTTGCCTACATTCTTTATCTTGACGTTTTCGTTCTTCAATTTTTTCTTTTCACGTACGTTCTCCAATTTCTTCTTTTTGCCTACGTTCTTCATCTTGACGTTTTCGTTCTTCAATTTCTTCTTTTTCTTTTCTTTCATTTATTATAATGTTTAACCATTCTTTGGCGCATTCTTCATCGTACTCTTTGCTAGCCAAAATTATCTTTTTCAAATTGCTCATTTTATGACTCTCATTTACCGTACAATTCATTCATAGCAATTCTTCAGCTAATATTCTTAAATCGCATTTCTTTGCCTTACTGAAAATAGACATTTTCGTACTCAATAAAATGCAAATTGTATATATATATGCTATTATTATTAACTGCCAATTAGATAACTAAGTAGAACACAGTTATTGGTATTTTATAAGTTTGACATTCTAAATGTATTTCAAAATTTAAAGAAATGGAAAAAAAAAAAATAAACTCTCTTTACAAAATGATAAAAAAATAACAAAATTAAATTCTATAATAAATATGTTACATCAATTAATGCACATACCTTGAAATTCAAATTCTTTTCAATTTATTTATGTATAGCAAATTCTTGTAGCTTTAGGCTTAGGTTTCAGAATAATCCCACTTCTGATTTATGTTAACTTCCTCTTGTAGTTAAATTAATCACTCGTAAAATGGTTGTAAAAGACAAACATTTATTTAAAGATAAATCTTAATAACCTACACGTAACGTATTCGTAAACGTACATAACATAACAAACGTACTTACTGCATCGTACCATTAAACATTTCAAGCGTACATCATCTCAATGTATATCTTTTTTTTTTTTTTTTTTTTATATATAAATAGAACGACATCCAGAAATTAGCTGTTGCCATTTTCTCTAATAACAATTAAATAATTTACAATTGTGCTTACAGTAGAAATATCCAATATATTTATGATGAAAACTTATATGTGTGTGTAATGTGTGGAAAAACATTGCAATAGGGAAAAAACTGCATGAAAAGCAAAATGTAACGAAAAAAGATCTTATTATCATCATCATTGTAAAGAGCAGGCATTGTGTAAAAGGAATTTGCTGTTTGAATTCATATTGTACATTAAATTACTAAATTTTAATTTAGTTAGCAAACAGTGACTTTTGGTAAACTGAATCCATTTAGCTGTGGGTTATTATTATTGCTTCTTAAATAAATTCTAAAATGAAGTGTTAAAATTAAATGTGGCCGACTGAAAATTAAGCAAACAAACCTACTGTAATTTAGCATAAATTTAGAATAAGATTTGATGAATTTCAAGACACATATCCAATCCTCCTTTTTCAGGGGACAAAAAAAGTTGTGCCCAAAATAGCAAGGCGTGTGTCTGAATAATGTATTTCAGATGGATTTAGATGTGGCTCATCTTTGCATTGCTTAGAACTCATTTAGTGACATAAGTTGATTGCAGTGATCCTTGACATATAAAAAGAGAAATTAAGCTTACAATAAAGTTTTGAAGATTTATTTTGTTAAAAATTAAATTATTTGAAACTAAAAGTAAAAATTGTTAATGCTTGTGATAATATATACATGAAATGGCTAACTTGCAATAATATATACATTATGAAAAGTAATTTATTAAGATCTCATGACAGAAGTTTGGAAATGACTTGTATTTATTTAAAAATATAGAAGAGTCATGAGTAAATGTTTCTCCATGTGATGATGCATATTAAAAAATCATTTTAATGTTATAATATTGTGAAATGACATCCTACAAAATCTGCATATTGGATGTAGTTTACTTTTGTGTAACACTTTTTTTGTTAAACTTAGTAAGATTTTTTAGTTTTTATTAACATCTGAAATCTGCAGTATGTTTTCAAAATTCTCCCCTTTGGTCCTAAATGATTCTCTTCATTCCCAAATGATTCAAGTTAAATCATCCCTGCTCAAGATAAATCGTTGCCAGTAATGCAGCATAAAACTTTGTTTTATCTCCAGTTATAGCTCAGTACTGCTGATCAGTGTGTGAGTCGAACATTTTACACAAATATTAAGCACTTTGTGATAAAATTTGTATACTTTTCAATGCTAGTGAGTTTTATTTGAATTGATAACTGTAGTGTCTTTATTAAAGTGGCCCTAATGCTATATAACCCTTTGCTGTAAATTTTTTTTTTGACTTGTATGTCCATCCATGTTCCATCAAAAATAAAATCCTGCAGATGATAAGATTCTTTAACAGTGTACAAATTGCAAAATTGCAGTCAAATGGATGTGTTTTTGATTCCTTCTCCCCCCCACCTTATTTGTTTAAACAATAATGACTTGGTTTGCTTACATGAGTGAAATTTTTTTTTAGTGTTATTTAAAAAGAAACAATAAAACTTCTGAAATATTCAGTCAATAGAATTTAAAATGACTCTTATTCCTCTTAATTTACATGTCAAGTATATGAATGTGTGCAGAATATTCCCTATTACATAAAAAAATAGTCAATGTCTCATATGTGTATGCTCAATAGAAATAACTTTTGATTGGATTTCATAATGACCTGGTTTTCATCTGCAAGGGAATCAGTTATAAAACCTTCTTGTTGTTCATTTATCATTGGTCAAGTGGATTCACTGAACTAGTACTGAGCACTAATATTTCATTTTTGCTTTTGTTCTCAGTGCACTGTCTGCCTGCATTTGATTTTCATGATTTTTTAAAAGTGCACTGTGTCTACAGGCTTATTTCTCATGGTTATTATTCTTTGAAGGCATCATTATATTGGCAAAATACATGAGGGCAATCAAGATCACAGTCCTCTATAGAAAATTTGGATATGCAATTCCGTTTAGTTTCATTCCCTTAAAAAACGAGATGTGGATTACATAATGCATAGTTAAAAATTGAGTTTTTCCAAGCAGATTTTTCTTTTTTTAGTAGGAATTAATAGAATACTAAATGCATTTCAACAGTTTCAATGCATTTTATATACTTATAATCCAGAATTTTTTTTTTTTTTCCCTGTATGTCCAAGTTATGAATGGTTGAGCTAAGTTTGCAATGGAATGTGATCTTTGCTGCTGTACATCATTTGTCTTGATTTAAGTTGTTAATTTTATTAAATGGTTTTTTAGTATTTTCAATAAAAATAGTACAAAATTTTCACAATGTTTACACTCTTGTATGTTACTCAATGTGTTCTGTTTTCTTTCTTCATTTCTGATCCTCACTAGTATATCATCACATTCCAGCACAAAGTATGACTCATCCATGAATAGTACATGTAATTGTTTAGCTGTTCGCCTATGCACACATTGATATTTCTACTTTAACTTAGAAATTCATGGTACAGTACAAACACCAAAATCCGGACTCATTGCAACTCTGGATTTGGGATTTTTCCAGATAAATCTAGTAAGATGGCATGTAGAAGTTATGAAATTAAAAATATGAAATAATGATGAAGTATTCATGATCTAAAGGTTATCAAAATTTACAAAAAAAAAAAAAAACTTAGTATTTATTTGTTTACCTTATTAAACAGTTCTTTCAATGTAAGTTGTTCGTTTTTTGTGCTAATACTTTCTCTTTAATTCTGTAGACAGACGTAATCTTGAAGTCCTGTAACTGCTGCTTCACGAATTCCGACTAGCTTGTCAATCGAAATTTTCTCGTTTTCAGTAATTTCTCTGTCACTTTCTTCACTATCGGTAGTGGTATTTTCTGGATCTAGAACCATACTACAGGTTTTGCCATTCATTAATTGATTGATGATTGAAAAGCATTGTCATCACAATGAAAAACTTCTTTTATATCATCATAATTTATTACCACATTTCTTTACACAATCCGTTGATTGGAAAATTTCACCTTTGTTTTGCGATATCCGAAAACCTTTAAAATTAGTGGCTGTAATCATCAAATTTGGCTATGCATCTTGAGCTTGGCAACTAATGACAAGTTGTTCCGTTAAATTTTATCTTGCTTCTATTGTGCACTGAGACAATTAAGCCTGGAGGTGTATTTAATTATGGCAAAGCACACTAGGGCTATCTGCCTAAGGGGAGGGATGCCTTCGTGGAGGACTTTTTAAGGGAAACTGGCTCGTATACACGTTACACATGGGGAAAACCATGAAAACACCCATGCAGCCAACCCGTTCGCGGGATTCGAACCTCGGAGCGAACTACCAGTGTTCAGTGACTTTACCGCTCGGCCGCTGGTGGGTCCAATTAAGCCTGAATTGTATTAGTTTAATTATTTATTATACTTATGTCTATTTCTTGCACATGCTTAAGGCTTATCAGAGTTCTGAATAAATAAATTCCCACATATACTTTTATTGAGAGCTGGCACTAGATATCTTACTGCGTGATGCAGTCTGTATGGGTCCTAAATTCTGCGACTATATGAGCCCTGGCACTAGTTCTGGGTTTATGTGAATAACAAATCAGTTATTCTTAATTCAAATAGCCTAAATGTAATCTTTAGGTCTATGAGTATCATCAACAAAATCTATTTTTAGCATATGGAAAGAAATTTTTAGTAAATTTTACCTCATCAACATTTTTTAGTGCATTTAACTTAAATCTGTAATCATCGCCAAGCGCAATGCCAACATGAAAGGTTACCACACTCCATTATTGTTCAATTACTAGCATAAAAAAATTGTTTAGGCATCGCTACATGAGTCATTACTCAAGTTGATAAACATGCAATGATGAAAGGAAAGTATAATAAATAATGATTCGCCAGGTTGGCGTCAGGTCAACGATGTATCTATCTATGTGGAATGTTTCAGTTTGAGATGTGTGCCAAGCAGATACATAACAATGGAGCCAAATTACAGATCATACAAATTTATGTTAAAATGGTTGTTTCTTCAATAACAAGGTATTTTATTTAGTGTTGAAGTGAAATTAAGAATCGGGACTCTCCAGACGTTTTATTATGCGCTGAGGGGGAATCAAATGCACATGCATAAAGCCTACGAGAAAAACATTGTTGGTAGTTTTGAAGTCTGGATTTTAGATTATTCCGGATAATGGACGTCCCGATTTTGGACTTTGTACTGTACTCAACCATAAGTTATTTCAAGGTGTAGTCCTTTACAGTCATACGGAATGTCTTCCAAACCTCTCAATTTTTTTGTGTTAAAAATATGACTGAATCTACTCAACAGAAATGCCTAAGAATAAAAAAGTATGTTCTATAGATAGTTAAAAAATAACAAGATTTGGCAATGCAGTACTATTTGGCAAGCTAAAATTTTCAAAATGCAGATTTAAAAACTCAGCAGTCACTAAGCTGATTGATTCACATAACAGAAGTATAAAATAATGAATTAAGTGCTGAAAAGTAAGCAAACATATTTTGGCAGTCAGTGCATATGGGTTTATATGTTAAATAGAAATGATGGAAACTTAATTTTGGAAAACTAGGCTAGCGTACAAAATATTTTTGAAATCTTTTTATCATGGAAAGATGTCATGTTTTAGCATGATACAAATGCTGCTACTATATGCAATAATATATACACTGATTACAGATCGAATGTAGTTAAAAAGATTAAAGTGTTAACATATTTTACACAATTAAAATTAGTGAACTGAATTGTATTATAAATGTTTTAAAATGAAAAGGCTACCAGTCGTTTAGCAGTAAAACTACTGAGCACAGCTCATTCAACTTGTGTTCAAATCATGAACAGAGTAGCTGTATGGAAATTTTTGTTTCCTTCCATGTGTAACGTGAATATGAGCCATTTCCCGTTTTAAAATGAAAATTCAGTGGCTGAATTTTACTTTGAGCTTATTCCAAGCTACATATTGATTTTGTATGAATCATTTCTTATACTTCGCAGAATTTCACTGCCCTTTTTTTTCTTTAATATTGTAATACATGATTGAGGCTTCAGGTGGTAGTCTTTTTTTTCTTTTCCCAAATTCATTATTTGACATAAAGATATTTAATTCATTTTCAGAGCCAGTTTCTTCAACTGATGTAGGGAAGCAATTTCTCTTGGAACTCTTGTGCATGTAAAAATTAACTGGCAGACATAGTAAAAATGAGATAAAATACTGTAGGTTGATATGCTTTAGTTATGTTCGAACATAAACCACCCATTCCAACTCTAGCCATCGAAGCAGATTGGTCATCTTCAAACGCTCAATCATTTATTTTAAATCTCAGAAATTGAATTTTTCAGTTTAATAACCTTTTGGGTAAAATCTTTTAAATGTCTGCTCTAGAATCTTTCAAAAGACATTGTGTAGAACTAAAAGTCCAAACCAGTAACTCCTTAATGTTTAGACTTTGGCAATAACGTCAAAACAAGTATTTGGCCCACCCCTCAAGTCCAGATAAGATTTTAAGTAAATGCAAATTGCAGTTCTATTGGGGGGGGAGGAAAAAAAAAAAAAAAAACTTTTTAAGCATTCATAACAAAACATGGAAATTGCTGGAAAGCAACAATACACTGCTTTTGCTCATTTAGAAGTACATAATATTATAAAGAAAATCTAAATAATTGTGAATAAGAACTAAAAAATATATAGATCTACTTTATTTGTCAATGCAAGTGCTATTTTGCAGAATTAATGAAATTCTAAAATTTTGTTGCAAGTTTTGCCATTGCCAATTAAAAACTGCATATTTACACTTTTTTTATTAGCTATAGAATATTAACAGTTAATTTTTATACAGATATGGTCTAGATTAAATGTATATTTATTTTTTGAGGAAATTTGACAGTTCAAGTTTAGAAGACTTCCTCGTCAGTAGAGATAGATATGGCCTTCCAGTTGTAGTAACCATTGCTCTTATTATTTTCCATAGAAATTCATTGGTTGTGCTTAGCCATATTTTTATCATTGGAATGTGCATTAAGTCTTGGATCACTGATCTCTGGGCAACTGATGCACTTGTTTGAGATTGTTCTCAAATACAAGGAATTATAAAGAGGTCAACACCAAAGGAATACAGTACAAATTCCGTAATCTGGACGTCCATTATCTGGAATGGTCTATAATATGGACCTCAAAGCCACAAACTTATGCATGCACGTTTGATGCGCGCATCCGCTACGCATGCGCGTAAAGCCAGTAAAGTGTTTACACATGCGCGCTTCCAATAGTGAAGAAAGTGACAGAGAAAAAACGTTTTCGTAGATAGAAACGAAAACAAAATGTTATTGTTATTGAAAACGAAAGAATTTCGATTGACAAGTTTAGTCGGTTTTTCAACATAGTAATTACGGGATTTGAACAGTGGAACTTTGTAACTGAACAAGAAATTATGTCTGTTCATAGAAGAGAGAATTAAAGAGAAAGTATTAGCACAAAAAGTGAAGCAACTTGAACAACTTGCATTGAAAGAAATGTTTAATAAAATAAACAAATATTAAGCTTTTTTTTTGTAAATTTTGATACCCTTTAGATCATAATTGCTCTTTATTTCATAAATTATGGTTTCGTATTTTTAATTGTATAATTTCTGCATGCCATCTTACCAGATTTAAATTGATGATCAATAATCCAGAAAAACCCCTTATCCGGAATCACCAAAGTCCCGACGAGTCCGAATTACGGACTTTGTACTGTGATAGCTTTAATAGATTCTTCTGCTTCAAGCAAACAGCACTGTCCTCCATTTATCTTATTTTAGCCTTAATTAATCTTTTATTGTATAAAAAAATCGGAATCACATTTCAGAAATTTTTATATTGCCATTTAAACTCATGTACTCAAACGCTTCTATAGACTGTCACAACCGCGTTGAAATTGAAGCACTTGTTTGAAAGCAGAGAATTTGCATCAATAGAAAGCATCAATCAATAAAAATCACTATTTTCATTTTGATATGTTTAAAAATAATAGGATTTTAGGAAACACAGTGTACTGAGAAGGAAAGAATGAAATTAAAGTGAAAAGAAAAGCTAATGTGGTCGTAATGTTACTTGCCTGACATCAAAGTAAATTTGGACCATTTTCAGTGCAAAAATTATATCTTCTCATGTAACACTAGAAAATGAAGAACCAGTATGATTAATCTGAAAGCATTACGTACTTAATTCAAACAAAGACTTGTTTAAACAAAATTGGTGTGACCTAGGCACCATAAATGTAAGTAAATTAAAAGAATTTTTTTCAGATACTTTTAAGAAATTTCAGATGCTTTTAGAAACAACTAAAAAATTTTTTTTTTTTTTTTTTTTTTTTTTTTTTTTTTTTTTTTTGAGGAGGGAGGTAATTTTGACTTTCATTTCTCTGGGCAGTTGATGCAAGTTAAAGTTTTTGTAGTATGTATTGCCTAAATCAACAAAATGTAGTTAATTTCATGTTATAAAATATATTTTTGTATTTAAATAACAGGCTAGTGTAATTTTATCACCTGTGTATCAATTTATTATGTAAAACATGTATATTCATTAAATATGGTGTAAATGATTATGAGATCCACTTGCTTTTAAACAGATTGAATCAAATACAGCTAAAGAATTGAAAGATATGCTGATTTCTCTGCGTTTTGGTAAACCTCCTGACACTATCACACCTCAACAACTTTTTACTGAAGTTGAGAAGAAGGTAAATTTCATTGTAATGGTAATAAATAATTTATACAGCAAAACAAGCTTTTAAATGTATGATAAATATTTTTATATTTTATTAAAAATTTTAGTTTTTATATATGAGTATATCAGTTTTCCAAACATGCTGATATGATATTCTGCATTTTTTCCCGTTCTTTTTAAAATTTAATTAAACCTCATTGCATAAGAATTTTCAAAATGTGTCATTTTTTGTGCTGAACATTTTCAAAACAAAATTTTAAAAAAATCTAAGGTTTGTAAGAAATTTACTCAATTAAAATTCAATTTTAATAGCATAAGTTCTAGCAGGAATAAAAAAGTAATTAATTTTAATTAGCATGCAAAGCTGCACCATGAAAGCAAATCAAAACAGTAGAACCAAATGTGTGATGCAAACAGATAATAAAATAAGCCTGAGAAAACTATTTGGCATGTTAAACCATTTACAAAATATAATAAGACATGAAATCCTATTTTAACAGTTTCAGTAAATTGCAAAAACAGTATATACAAGCGATTCTCAACTGATGGTACATCTACCACTGGTTGTGTGCAAAGAAACAAAGTATTTTTAACTATTAATTCAAAAATTAAATACTCCAACATCCTGTTTATCTAATACTCATAAATTTGTGCCGTCTGACCTTTGTTCAAGGTACATAGCCACTTAAAGCCTAGCAAAATAATCCATTTTTATATTCACAAATATTCTTTTAGTCCATAGACATAACAGAATTTGTTGTAAATGATGTTTTTAAAAGGAGTAAAGGCCCGTCCACACGTGTACGCTTGCGACGTAGTTGACTCAGGTGTAAATTCGCGTGACGCAGAAGACGTAAAACTGAGTTCGCTCACGACGCGCGCGTATAGTCAATAGCTGACCGAGTTTTTGTCACATTTCATAATCAGAAAACCTTGCTTACCCATTTCAATATGGCGTCAGAACCACACAGAGATGAGTTTTTGCTTGGAAATATCATAACTGTATACAGCAATAAAATAATCAGCATTGTTCACGCCATCTTCAGATTTCTCAAACCATATGTATTTGTATATAAATTTAAAATTATCATTAAAGGGGAAAACTGTATATTTATAAAGCAATGTTCTGACCAGTATATCCATATGCTTCACCTGTTTATAACACCGTAAGTAATAGGAACCTAAATAAATTGCAGTTTCTACGAAATCAATGTTTCTGCCTTACAAAATTCTCCTTAATTATCATAAATATTGGCTATATCATGTGTAATAAAAAGCTCTATAAATATCCCAATATTAAATACACCAAATCTAACTTCAGCAATATAACAACTTCTAAAATAAAGCAGTTGACTGTGAAAGAGTATTCGATAAAATACAATTACGAAATTTTGGAAGAAAGTTACAACTTGTGTCATACAGCAATCATGTATTGAAGTTTAATTAAATTACCTTTGCAGTCACTTCTACTTTTTACATTATTTTTCGCATACACTGCTATCACAGATAGCTGAGTGGTCAGCGCGCTGCTTTGCAAATGGAAAGGTGGCAAGTTCGAACCTCACCCGTAGAAATTATATAATTCAGTTAGCTTTTCTCATTTGAAACATTTTTCTTATATTTAATCATGAATCATTATTTTCTTATTTTACCTATTATTATTATTGTTTTCATTTCTTATTTTATTCATTATTATTATTGTTTTTAATTTAGTTTAAAAATATGCATTGCAAATAGAAACCCTTATGTAATAATATATCTGCATCTCTTTATCATATATCATCTATAAATTCTCTGTTTTTACTTTATTGCATATTTTATCATGCACATAATTTCTCATAAACTGTCCAAAGTTTGAACCTCATTCTAAATTCAAAAGTAAATAAAAAGAAAAACAAAAGACCAAGGGAGGGGGAGTTAAAAAAATAGGAAGTTAGTTTTATTATATGGTGGATGGTGTATATAAAGAGAATTAAGTAATTTAATTCTCTTTATATACTGTATTCCAAACCAATTTTATAAATCCTAATTTTCATACAATATAGAATCTGCAAGTCTGTCAAACTGGTCGATACTCACCCTGAAGTAATTAAAAAGCAAGTAATATAAAAAAAAAAAAAAAAAATAAGTTAATTCCTACTTAGGTCCGCCAAGAAAATAAAAAAAGACATAAATAAAAATACAAACAGAATTTTTAATTAAAAATTTTAAAAAATTTAATATGTCCAAAAGCTGTATTAACATCAAGTGTCATCCACTACAAGTTTGAAAAATTGTATTTGAACTTGAGTGAATGAAAAAAAAGTATTTTATTAATGACTGAAAATTTGAACAAGATATATGGAGAGTGTGAGCTAATAGTAGGAATTAAATAATTCCGGATATTCATTTCACAAACAAGGCAGTAAAGAAAAAAAAAAAATCTCTTTGAACAGGTCGCTCTAAATAAATCTTTGGAAACCATTCTCGTCATTTTTTTGCGGTTTTGCCTCTGCTTAATGAAGTAAAGTTTCAGCTATCAAAAAATCACCTGATTCGGGCAACTTGCCGCAAACATATAGAAGCACAGCGAAGTAACAAAATGCAGCTCCATTGATGCTATATTAAAGCACCACGTGATTTTTGTGCAAAATAATTCTATTGGTTAAACGCACTCTTTGCAAGAGTACTCGTTTGGAAGCTTTTTCGCTGGTAACGTAAAAGCGCGTTCGTCAGCTACGTTTCGAGCGTAGTCGTGTGGATGGGCCTTAATAGAAAGGGATGTTGTACTTAATAGGAAATAAAAAGTTTCTATAAAAAGATAATATCTAATTAATTCTTTAAGAGTTAATCGATTTATTAGCATGCCACCATTTCCAGGTTCATATTGCTCTATTTTCAATTAGAATAATTTTTTACAATGATTTGTTGTCTCCAACAGCAGGTATTTTTATCTTCCTGTTTTTTGTACTCTTTACTTTTCTATGCAATTTAAGAACATTATAGTTTGGTTTTGAAGAGTTCATAATATTGAGCATTTAATACCATGTCAGAAATATCATTGGTTTCCAAGGATTTCATTTTTTGTAATAGGTGACTTGGTTTCATGTTGCCAGTTTCGATTTCGGTGAAAAGGTTTGATTAGCTTGCTTTCACTTTCTTTGAATACATTTAATAAATGTTCTTTTGTCAACAAATATTTATTTTCATCCTTATCAGTTAAGTTCCAAATAATATCTATATATTTAGGTTCCATTTGTGAGACAATGTAGTTAAATTTGGCATCTTCATTAGATATAACCATTAATTTTAAATTGTGCTTCTGTCTGATAAAACCAAATTTCTGGCTTAGCTATTCAAAAAAGAGGAATTTTTACACTTACCTTCATAGTTTTGAAAGAATTGGCACCATTTGACTGGTTTCCTATCTTCTCACTATTTCCCATAATATTTACCATTACTAACTCAGGTCGCCAATGAATGTAGCAGTTGCTACATCACAAAAACGTTATTTTTTTGTATAAGAACGTTTCCACTACTATGTTTTAAAGAAAATTATTACTTTTTAAGACATCAATCTTTTTAACATAATTTCTAATAATTTTTTTCCTCTCTTTTTTTAATACATTTGCCATTCACAGTCTACATAAAATTGTAATAATAAAGATTGTATATTGTGTGTGTAGGGATTATATGTTCATTCCTAAAAATAATAGCCTTCAATATTTTTGTGACAGTAAAAGGAACAGTTATTCAGTGGTAAAAAATATTCCTATGATACCAAACCTTTACTGTCCCTGCATCATACTCTATGTTCTGTTATTCATTATATACAATTGTTACATTCATTCACCACCATATGTAGTTTCTATGTTAGATCTTTAAAATGTAATATAGACAGTTTCATTGTGAAAATTTTCTCATGCTTTAGCATAACATTTCTTCCTCTTCTGCAGCTTAAGTCACTGAGCCACCCTTTTTCTCCCAAGGAAGTAGTGGGAGAGTTATTGTTTTCTGGATACTTAACAGAGAAACAATGGTTTCAACTTGAACGTCTCTATCAAGAAATATATCTAGAATATAAGGCTAGGAGAAATTTGCTTCTGACACGTTTAGATGTAACAGTAAAATCTTTCTGTTGGTCAGAGAGGTTAAAAGTAAGTACTATTGCTAACTTATCTCTCAAAAAAGCAGTAATGCATACATATTCTCGCATGCCAGTATTCATGTACAATAGTGCCTCCATATCTACTGTTTTCAAGACTTAATCTCAAATAACATGTTTATTACATTGCTAAGTATTGCTTTGTACATTGCTAAGTATTGCAGTATTACTTTTATATAGAGCCAATATTCATGTGAAATTCATAATAGGTGTTAAATTTCACATAAGACTTTGCCAGCATAAAACTTATTAACATGATTGTTTGGTAATCAGTTTCAAGCCCTTTGCAGTGTTAGCCTATTTGGTCTTGCCTTTATTTTTCATAATCATAGGTACCATCATTCTCAGCGTATGGTATGCAGTTGTCAAGTCCTGGATACCCATCTTCATGGGTTTTTTTTTTTTTTTCGACACTTTTTTTTTCACCTCCATGGTGATGTGATCATAACCATTTTCTTTGCTGCTTGACTCTTCACTTTAACTTTCTTAAAACTCATTGTTAACAATGCTAGAAAACAAAAAGTCATGTGGAAATTCAGAATAGCAACAGACATACTGATGCTTATGGTCGTTCAGAGCAGTGTCTTGAAAGAGGTAAAAAAAAGCAGTGTGCATAGTTAGAACTTATGAAAATTGAGTCATAATCCAAATATATTAAACATCTTTGCATCCAAACAGCACATATACCCAGTTGTATGTATTTCAAAGCAGATGTACACATAGGTGTCACAATATACTGAATTTTTCAACAAAATGTTTAATGTGTTTGGTATTTTCAAAGATGTTTTTAAGTTCCAACTTCTTTGTGACATTTTTGCATCCAAACAGTACGTATTTTAAAGCAGATATATACCAAGGTACCACAGTATATTTAATTTTTGAATAAGATGTTTAATGTGTTTGATATTTTCAAAGATGTTTTAAGTTCTGCTTCTTCATTATACCTGTCACTGTGTAGCTTAATTTTATACGGAATCTCGAAATTACTGTGTTAGTGTATTAACTGTTGTGTAGGCACATAGAGTCAGAATAGGCTTTTATATCAGGGAAAAAAAAATGAAGGCATTTTCTTTAGGGCAGTTGTCTTCCAATAACATCCAATCTACAGTAATCATTTTGAATTTTCTACTTATCAAGTTTTTAGTATTAACACATTAAAGGCAGGGGGATCTTGACGAAAGTATGCTAGGTAATGCGGTGACCGCTTCACCTCGTTTTTTGTCCTAGAGTGGGCGATTATTTTGTGTAATCATAAAAAATTTAGACTTAAAAAAGTTTATTTAAACTCTTAAAACTACAAGAAATATTAATAAAGACTAAACACTAATTACAAAAAATGTTTTAAAGTACATATTTATGAGAAGAATCTAGTATTTTTTCTGAGTGTGATAATGTTGATAACACTCGCCACGATGAAGAGGTGCATTGCAAAACTCGCATTTGAAGCAAGTAAACTTTCTTTTTTTATGTGCCGCACAAACTGCGCAGTTTCATTGGGCATATAGCTTTTTGCCTTTATTTTCTATCTGAATTAATTTGTGCTTTTTGATGTCTAGTGAAAGACGTCCAGGCGGATCAATTTTATATCATGGAGTCCGTGGTGCAGAGTTCGATGTACCAGGTTGTGGCTCTTCAATGTCCATCAAATCATCTGCATATATATCCTTATTTTGACGTGAAATCATATTGAAGGATTTCAAAATTTACTGTAAGTAGAATTTGATCTACCGAACAGCTTCAAATTACAAAACATACTAAATACAAATGTAAAGTGGTTGTGTAATGTGGTTGTGTAAAATGTAATGTGGTTAACCACATTGCGCAATCAATAGTATTACAACGACTCCCTCCTTTAAGCTACAGTCGAGCTAAATAGTAGTAGTACGACTAAACTACAGTCAAGATAAAGTGTAGTACTATGACTCCCACCTTTTTAAGCTACAGTCGAGATAAATCATAGTACTACGACTCCCGCCTTTAATGTGTTAAGACTCATGATGTGCTTCAAATTTCAGTAAATAAGGTGAAATCACGGCCCCTCATCCATGAATTTGAATAATTTTGCCAGTACAACAAATTAGGGTCTACTGCTGTGTTTTAAGTTTAGTCTTTCTTATGAAGGTTTTGCAGTGCTCCTCATCCACCCCTTTCCCCATTTACTGCAATCTTCCTGGAAGTATCTTACAGTCTAGTGAATAATTTGCAAAAAGGTACAAAAATTATTCCTTTCTTTTTTAATACATTTTTTTTAGTCGGGAAAGGGGTTATTGTGACTAAATTTCGAACAGCTTTACAAATTTCAACTACTATTCCATAATTTAAAAAAAAAAAAAAAAAAAAAAACACTTCTGTTTATACTGTTAACATTTTTAGGAATTTAATTATTATTACACATGGTAAAATTAGGTAACTGGAACTAGGAATTCACTTAAGAAAAGGTAAGATATATTTTTGCTTCAATCCTGAATGTCCATTATAAGGCAAGCTCATAATGGACATTCAGGGCTGAAGCACTTGTCTTTTGTTATTTTACTTATATTGTTTAAACTAGTATTGATTATGGATTCCTGAAACATATGTCTTCTAAATTATGTTTTATTCATTTTACATATCTGTAGCTCAGGTAATGTTGTGTAATGTAAAGTATGTGGAAGTTAAGAATTTTTTAAGTCCCTCATAATCCTTGAGAAATCATTAATACTAAGGTTGAAGTCTTTAAATAAATTTTGTAGTTGTGTTTTATCTGCAAAATTTGCACAAATAACTTTAACTTTCTGCTGTATCTTGTAAACTTCAATACTTTTGGGGGGGATAATGAGTTAGAATTTTCAAATATGATATAATGAGCATACATGGATTGAAAGAAAAATATTCAGAAAACATATGTGCTGAACTGAAAATAAAACATTGTACTCACATCTGCTTGTTACTATAAGTAGCAAATGTAATTTTTTAATGTATGCTTTTGTTTGAGTTATTTCATTTATTAGACTTCAGGAATTTAATTATTACATGTATTATGCTTTACTAATTTTTCATGTACACCATACTCATTCATATATTTTCACTCTACCCTTTTTTAGCATGTGATTTAAAAACTTTTGATTTACTTTTATAATTTCTCTCCCTCAAGAATAATCAATTTCTGAAAATTCTCATTGGTATTTGTACATGCATATCTCCTCCAGTTAAAACAAGAGAACCAGAGCTTCAGTCAACAGTATATAGTAAAAAAAAACTATTCTGTAGAATTAAAAGAACAGTAAACTGTTCCATGAATGTTAATAAAGAACGTAGATACAAAATATATAAAAGCATCATCGGTCACTCACAGAGACGTTTTTGGTAGATCACATTTAATGCTCCAGTTGGCTAAACTTGATTCCTCCACTGAGCTTACGGTGACGACAATAACTGCTTTTATAGACAATAAGCAAATGTGAGATTTTTTTTTTTTTAAATGTTGATAGTCCTTTTGTTTGATAATTCACTATAGGTTTGGCGACCACTGATCTAGGGTTTCAGTCTTCAAGTTGCATTCATAAAGGCAGAAGTCTGTTTCTCCCTGTATGCTCTGTCAGGGTATTGTTACTACAAATGCCATTCTATTTGTGCTTTATTTGTTCTCCTCATTCTGAAAGTGCAAAGCAGTGAGGTATAAAATATTGCTCTCTCTCTTTCTCCCCTAAAGGTTTATTTAGCAGTCATTAGTTAAAATAATCTTTACAACTGAAGATAAAATATGCAGTTATTTTGGTATCTTTATCTCATGTTTACAGTTGAAAACTTAAGATAGTTCTGAAATGAGGGGTTTAAATTAATCTGTGAATTTTTACAAGGATGTTACTATCAGTTTGATTCAGTGTAATTTCTTTCAATGTCTTATAAAAGGAATCGGTTTAATTTGTCAGAGAGCTTGAGAATTTTCCTTCTCCCAATTCCGTGCTGAACTGTCTTTGTGGTGCATTGTAAATGGAATCATTTTAAGAAATGGAAGTGCATGGTTCCCTTATTTTGAAATTCCAGAAATTCTTAAACCATCTGTTTGTGGAGAATGTCAGATAAAGTGGTGTGTTAATAAAGATTTGGCTATATTTTAATGTAATAATCTTTTCTGCCATCTGTGATAATTATCTATGGAATCTTATAGGATGACTTACAACTAGCTTCTCTTATTCAGTGCTGTTCATACTAAATGGCTTCTTTGGATTTCTGGATCATTTTCGTTTCCAATTGTTCCAAAATTTATGAATGAAAACCTTAGTTTTTTATGCCATTTGATAAATTGTTTCTTCAGTAGAAAAACTACAACTGACACAGTGGGTATCTCTTGCAAAGAAGACACTTATAAGCAGTTAATAAAAGATGGCCGCATTATCTTAATGTCACAATCTTTATGCTAATCCTCTTTTGCAGTTAAAACCTTATCTTGTGTAACTAAGTATTTGGCGAATGAATGTAAAGCACTATCACTTTCATAAATTTAAAGGAGGATTATACAACTAAAAAACCTAATTTTTTTCTTTCCTGAGTATTTACCATAATATCTTTTAATCTTTAAGGTGGTGTAATAGTAAATGTATCTCCGCCGTACAACTGCTGGTGATTAGAGCCACATGTCGATCTATCTAAAAATGATTAATGCCTTTTTTTTAAATTAGCATAAACCATTTTTAAAAATTTGTATAGTTGTAAACTTGTACAAATTGGTCTCATACTGTTTCATTTAAACAGAATTTTTTAATGGATTGTATGTTTCTATTTAAAATAGAGTAAATCAGATCAGGTAATGAATATATATAAGAAGAAAAAAAGTGGATTAACTGTTGACCCTGCAGTAAAGATTTCTCATATACTTGCTGCTAAAGCAGGTAAGCATTTTTTAAAGTTTCCATTGGTTTTACATCCTTTTTATTAATTTATTGCTAGGTAAAGGATTTTATGGTACAAAAGCGTTGTCACAAAAGAGAAGAAATGTGTACAAGAAAGTGCAGATGAGATACCTTCAATTCTAAATTATACTGACATTCTTTATACATTCCTGAATAATTAATGACTACCTATTGTAATAAGTAACCATCTTTAGAAAGCACTTATGACATATAATAAAACTGTTATTATGGATTATACCCAATAATACTATATTTTATGTGTAAGTCATAATATTGTACCGCTGTTCAGCAGGAAAAGAAACCAATGAAGTATACTTTGGAAGTGTATGGTTTGGTTTAGTTGATTATGTTAAAGCACACTTAAGACTCTCTGTGTAAGGGAAGAAATGTCTTCATGGAGGACTTTCTAAGGGAAACTGGCTTGTATGCACGTTACACAAGGAGAAAGCCATGAAGACCAGCTATGCAGCCAGCCCTTTTGCTTGAAATTGAACCCATGTCGAAACTACCAGTGTTCATCAATTTTGCCGCTTGTGGGCTGGAAGTGTATGGAAGGGGATCGAAGTTGTCATTGAGCATTTATTATGCAAGCCTAATGGTTGCTGCTTCCATTAAATAGGGCAGATATGAAGCATTTGGTTTTATTACATTTTTCACATGAAAAATTGCACACGTGATCCAAATTATTCACTTGGTTATAATGAGAAATTTTAATGAGTGTAGTGATTTTTCAATGCAAACCTTGACTATAGAAGAGTTGAGCTTTAAAGAATCTTCTTTGTGGATGCAATGAATTCATATTCTCTACTATGTTTATCCTTCCTTGTTAAGCTTTCATAAACCCCATATAGCCCATTTAAAATACATGTCACATACATGAGACTGAAGATTTGACCATTTGTTCTTTGAAAGCCACATCATGTAGTATGCAGGAGTTCACCAAAACCGTGATTTTTTTATCATATACCCACAGCTATAGCTTCATGTAGCAATCATTAAATGACTACATTACCATGCAGCAAGTAGTATGTCAGGTTGATACATCTTAAAAAGAGTCTCGATTTCACCCCAAAAATGAAAGCACCATAATATTTCAAAGTGTACCTTTGTAGTGCATGCTAACATTCATTTGATATGAATCCCTTTGTGCTTGCAAACCACTTATTTTCTCAGACTTTGTCATAATATGCAATACTTTCTCAAAGTGTCAATCATCTGGTACTTACCTTTCAGTGTATTTCTCAAGGAATGACTTGGATGCTGGATGGTTTTCCTTATGGGTAAGATTGAACTGTAGTCACAGCAAGATATGCATTCAACTTATTAGCTTATTGCTGCTCTTTAGCTCTGTAATGACATCTCCCATGATAGTTTCCTTGCATTGTGACTTTTCAGTAGGGATTGCAATTTCGGACCAAAAGTTCAATACCAGTATTCGCTATTTTTATATCTTAATACCAGAATACCAGTTTTAATACCAGTAGTAGGGATATTAGATAAAGAAAACATTTTTTTTTTTTTTTTTTTTTTTTTTTTTTTTTGTCTAATTGGCCAGTTTTATTAGAGAGTAAGAATCACAAAATAGTAAAGAAACATCTTATGTATTTAAATTGCAAAAAAAATGTGTAAGTATCACTATTCTGTTACAAATTTTTTAAATGTGATCTTTAAAAGCATAATGTGTCAATTGTACTGTCAGAAAGCCTGAAACGTAATTTTGTGCAAAAATTACCAGCTGTCAAAAATGCTCTTTCAGCATCTACGCTAGTTGGTGACTTACCTTTCAGTGTATTTCTCAAGGAATGACTTGGATGCTGGATGGTTTTCCTTATGGGTAAGATTGAACTGTAGTCACAGCAAGATATGTATTCAACTTATTAGCTTATTGCTGCTCTTTAGCTCTGTAATGACATCTCCCATGATAGTTTCCTTGCATTGTGACTTTTCAGTAGGGATTGCAATTTCGGACCAAAAGTTCAATACCAGTATTCGCTATTTTTATATCTTAATACCAGAATACCAGTTTTAATACCAGTAGTAGGGATATTAGATAAAGAAAACATTTTTTTTTTTTTTTTTTTTTTTTTTTTTTTTTTGTCTAATTGGCCAGTTTTATTAGAGAGTAAGAATCACAAAATAGTAAAGAAACATCTTATGTATTTAAATTGCAAAAAAAATGTGTAAGTATCACTATTCTGTTACAAATTTTTTAAATGTGATCTTTAAAAGCATAATGTGTCAATTGTACTGTCAGAAAGCCTGAAACGTAATTTTGTGCAAAAATTACCAGCTGTCAAAAATGCTCTTTCAGCATCTACGCTAGTTGGTGACTTACCTTTCAGTGTATTTCTCAAGGAATGACTTGGATGCTGGATGGTTTTCCTTATGGGTAAGATTGAACTGTAGTCACAGCAAGATATGTATTCAACTTATTAGCTTATTGCTGCTCTTTAGCTCTGTAATGACATCTCCCATGATAGTTTCCTTGCATTGTGACTTTTCAGTAGGGATTGCAATTTCGGACCAAAAGTTCAATACCAGTATTCGCTATTTTTATATCTTAATACCAGAATACCAGTTTTAATACCAGTAGTAGGGATATTAGATAAAGAAAACATTTTTTTTTTTTTTTTTTTTTTTTTTTTTTTTTTTTTTTTTTTTGTCTAATTGGCCAGTTTTATTAGAGAGTAAGAATCACAAAATAGTAAAGAAACATCTTATGTATTTAAATTGCAAAAAAAAAATGTGTAAGTATCACTATTCTGTTACAAATTTTTTAAATGTGATCTTTAAAAGCATAATGTGTCAATTGTACTGTCAGAAAGCCTGAAACGTAATTTTGTGCAAAAATTACCAGCTGTCAAAAATGCTCTTTCAGCATCTACGCTAGTTGGTGGTACTGTTAGCAATGCGTGATTAGCTTTTTCCATGTGTTTACCTCTAAATCCCTGATCTTCAAATAAATCAATTTGAGTAGGATGGTTTTGGAAATAACTGATTTCTGTATTGCATCTTGGTTTGTTGAAATTTTTTAAGTTATCGTTAATTATGATTTTTGTTCAAGAGACAATTCATTTTCACCATAGATATCGGCATTAGTGTCATCGTCATCTTCGATAAATGTACCAAATTCTTCTGAATGTGGATATCGTTGTGGGTAAAAGACTAAGAAAATTTACTATAAATTTGATCAGATTTGATTTGGTTAGTCTCCTTTTTCATATTCATTTTTAAAATCGTTATAATTATGTAAATACCGTAAGACATTTTCTGTTTTGGTATGCCTTTCTTCTGTGCAGTTTTTCAATGTTATATATAATTCTTCAGATAGTGATGTGGGCTGTTTGTTCAGTAACTGAAACATGAATTTTATTGTTGCATTAGCTGTTAGTTAATTATAATCTCTCTGACATAATGCCTCCTCAGCCAATTTTATTAGAAGTAGAGCTGATATAGTTCTCTCTATTAACTTGAATTCACTATCGGAAAAATTAATTTGCAGATTTAAGTCGATTATTGCATTATGGATTGGATTTTTCAGTTTCAAAAATCGTTCCATCATTAGGAGTAAACTCTTCCAACATGTTTTAGAATCTGATTTTCTGTTTTATTTTTAGTTAGTATATATTTTTGTAATAAGGCATTTTTTGTAGGGGAACGTTTAAATATCTTAATAATTTTTTTAACTTTATTTATTATAGGAAGCAATTCTTAATGAGTTAATATTTCATTCGCGCTAGCAATATCTTCTTCAACAATTTCATTATCTTCATTGTCAGTATCACTCTCACTCTCTTCAAAGTCGGAATCAGAAGTTTCTATATTTACAATATTTAGGTTCTTCTGGTCTTTATTTTTGTGGCATAATACATCTGTTACTTCTAATTGAATTTCATGAGCATAGCATAATTTCTCATTTGCAACTTTTTTCATAACCATTGCTCCCTCAGTCGTTTGGATACAATATCTTCTTTTAGCGATAATCCATGTTTCCCTAATTAAAATTTAAGCACTCCACACATTTTTCAGCTGGCATACTTCCCAAGACATGTTTAAGTCCTATATTCCAATTTTTTTTTTTTTTTTTTTTTTGAATTAATGAATATTTGTATTTAAATAGCATCTGTTTCTTACACTTGTCCATTCATCAAATGTAAGACTAAATTTTTCACCATTTACTTTTTGTTGTATTAACTCATGTTTCAAAGAATTGCAAACACTGTTACTGTAGTTTAAAACACTTCTTCTATAGTGTTAATCGATGTTGGTAGATTTTTAAAACCTCTGCCAGATATTGACTTTTCTTAATTCAGTAAATGTGCAAAACACTCAAAATGGCAAACCATCTAATGCTGTCATTGTACTTGTAATTTCATCCAAATTATCTTTTTTTTTCCCCAAAATAATCTAAAATCCTTGATGGCTTAGGCTTAGAAACTGTGCTTAAATTTTTATCTTCGTCGCAATTAGATTCTTTCCTCTTTAACAAATTTGTATCATGTTTTTTTTTTTAATGTTTATGGAATCTGCTTGTACTTCCTCCATTCACTTGGTTCATTCATAACTCTTGAACATTTTTTACATTGTGCCACCTTATTCTTTTCATATAAATAATGAAACTGAACCGAAGTATTATCAACAGATTTTTTTATATTCTTTAAAGTTATTCTTATTCATTATTATGGGTTTATTAATTATGAGTATATAATAAATCCGAAAAATACTTTGAACCCTAAAGTATGATATGCAAATATAATGTGAATAACAAACTCACCAATTTAAAAAATATCAAAATTTTTCGAAATATTACGCACTTTCTTTTAGACCTTGTTTTCACAGATATGAATATCAGACTAAGAATTCTGCAAGTGTGCAGTATCTCTCTGAGCTGTAATAGGACAGGATAGTTTTGGCCCACCTCCTTGGATGATTTGCATATTGTATCACTTCTCTAGACTGTACGATGCAACTTTATATTCACAGTCTAATTAATTTTGCCCATAAGGGAGACATAAAAACAAAAACGTATATTGTTCTGCTATGTTGGTGACCCCTGAACACATAGTGGAGACAATTTGAAAATTTTCTAGTAAATACCAAAAAAATGGTATTTAAATTTGTGAATATCAGTACAGTCAAATACCGAAAATCTGCCGACCTGAAATCTGCGTTGTCTCTCAAAATATAAACTTCAGTTTATAGGTTCCGGAAGCCGCAACATTGAGTACGAAATATTGAAGAAAAAATATTTACTGAATAATAATGAGTCATAACGGAAATATCAAATTATTGACATCACGGTAAGTTTTTTTCTCCCTCTAATCTGCATCGAGGTAAAAAAGCAGATGATTCACTCAACTCTTCTTTCAAGTTCACGTTTCACATTGTTGTATTTTCTGAACTTTGTTATTTCACGAGATTGTTTGGTGCTGCCTTCTTTTTTTAATCCGGATATTTTGTGGGTAAATTAAGAATATTTTAAATTTCAGCACTTTTTAATACGATTACAGATAAGAAACACACTCATGACTTGCTGCTTGCAACATTGAAAAACGTAAACACATTGACTCTGCAAAAGATGGAAGCATGTGCTATTCCTTGGTTTATAGCAGAGTTAAAAATAGTATGCAATTTTTAAACTGCAAAATCAGGTTATAAACAAATGCGTAGAATCCTCCACTATGCCAGTCTGAATTAAAAAATAAATAATGCACTTAAAAATGTGAAGTATAAGTAAACCCCCCAAAGATGCAAAATTGAATAAACATATATATTTGTAAATCAAATATGTTAAAATATGTAAAATCATTTGGAAATTAAACTCCGCTGTGCAGTGGCTGTAGTAATAATGAGCAGAGTACAACCATTGTTACATCAAGCAATTTGTGATTTAGCAAGCTTTCTTCTGTCCTAATGAGAGTGTCATACTGCCACGTATGTACTGGTTATAATGTCACAAAATGCATGCTACTATAGAAACTGGCCAAATGCGAGGTAAGAGGAGTGATGAGATTTCTTTGGGCAAAAAAGCTGTCAGTGGCAGACATTCATTGTGAATTGTGTGTTGTACAGTGCTCAAGCATTATGAGTGAGGTGTAGTGCATCAGTTGGTGAGATTTATTCAAAAAAAGAACAAACGTTAATGATGAATTAAGGAATGGGAGGCTGTTTGTAGTGAGTGATGATCTCATCAAACGAATTGACGACAAAATCTGTCAGTTCACAAGCTCGGAACGTTCACAGCAATTTCCAAACATTTCACGCACTGTTTTGTATGAGGCAATCACTGGAAAATTAGGCTACATGAATTTCTGTGTTTGATAGGTACCGAAAGCTCTTGCGGTGATCCATAAAACCACTTGAATGGACACTGGCTTACTCTTTCCCAGTACCACATGTAAAGGGAAGAGTTTATGAACAGAATAGTGACTGATGACGAGATTGAGTAGCGCATATGAATGCTGCGACAAAATAACAGTAAATTGCATGGGGCCATACCGATTCTCCAACATGGGTAAGGAAAGCCTGGCAAACTTTGTGACCAAGGAAGGTTATGGTCATCGTGTTTTGGGATGCTAATAGAATATTGCTTGTCGAATTCATGGAGAATGTGGTACGAAAATCAATTCTGAAGTGTGCTGTAGTACTTTGAGAAAATGGGAAAGAGTGATCCAAAACAAGCCTTGAGGCCCTGCTGGCATCTGGGGTTATGTTTGCACAATAACACTCACCCTCAGCTCAGCAAACACAGGATCTTTCCTGTCGACATCCCCTCCCTACAGCCTGGACTTGGCTTCTTCTGATTACCACCTGTTCCCTGCGAAGGAATGGCTTGGGGCTCGGCACTTTGCTGATGATGAGGAACTTCAAACTGATAAGGTAGTTGAAGTTGCGGGTGGCTGAGTTTTATGCAAAAGAGATTGGTAAAATACAATGACAAGTGCTTGAATGTACATTACCATAATGAAAAATAGAGGATGACGGTACCTTTCAGGTGTAAATAAGAAATTTAGTTAGAAGTTATTTGTGCTAAAATTCTTATAAGCAGAGCAACTGGAAATTTTTGAATTTAGGATTTCATAGCTGACCAGATAAACTAGATGCTTAAAAGTGTGATTTCTTCTTTTAGCTTGTGCCATTCAGTTTTCTGTAAGAAGTTATCTGACCTCCATATTTTCTTGCAAGCTGGACCATAATTGTTTACCTGTTTGCCCATATTTTCTTAAAAATGGCGTATAACAAATGTTAAAAAGAAAGTAAATTTTGAGATTTTACTTATCACTAAAATTTCAATAATTGTATTTTTTCTTAATGTTTTTATCCCCTGTGTTATATTTGTAGTTTTCCGAAAATATGATGCTATTGTGGCGCCATTTTAAAAAAGTTATTATGAAGTGATAAAAAATCATCAAATCCAACACCTGATACCTTTTCATATAATAACTTCTGCTATTTAAAAAACGTTTAATTCAGTAATCATGAAATTGTGTAATTTTTAATTGTATGTTGTATTTTCTTTACGATAGTATTTTTATCTAAATTTTATTTCGTCATTATACCTCAATGGGAAGAACAAAAGTAAAAGGGATAGGCTTTTTTCACCCCTATCAAATTTAGTAGTACTAATTGTGCCCCCCACCCAAAAAAGGAAAATTAGCAGAGCAACTGCAAATTTTTGAATAAGTGTCAAATTGTTCCAAAACTAGCTATGTAGTTTTGTTTCAAGCAAACAGGAGGGTGTATCAAAAGTTCCCAGTTTAGCTTTGTTGAGAAAAAAATTATATTACTTAACTAAGTTTAAACATCATCTCTTTGTCACTTTGTGCAGCTATGTGCCAACTCCTAGCATTCTGCCACTGTTTGAATTTAAACTTTAAGTCATTTTGAATAAGCAAGTCCTTCATCTTTTGTGCTGGATTTTGTCATGAGTAATGATCATGGATGAATTATATAACACAGTGCTCACAGATTTTGGCACATTTCAGTGCAGTATTCCTTTTACTTAGAGGGTCAGCTAATATTGGAGGGAAACCTTTCAGGAATATGCTGCATGCTCAGTTCCGACATTAGGATTATCTGCATGAACGTGTTTGAACTCTACTGATACCTGTAGTGTCATTCATCATCTACCAACAGTCTGCATAGAAAAGTTCCTAAATTCCTTCACATTTTCAGGGAGGGCTTTTGGAGGGTATTCGAGATGTCTCATCCTCAGGGTTCATGCCCTCACTTTTGAAGCACTTGTGCACTCACATTGCATATGACTCATTGCTTTCCCATAAGCTTTCCAAAACATAGTCCTTATCTTTGTGGCCCATTTATAAGTTTTAATGATAAATTTCACATTGGCTTATTGTTTTACCTTTCTGTTCGGAATGTATCATAGATTGCTACACACAAAACAAACAAAAAGTCACTATAGTTGCAAAGCAAACCTGCAATTCCATTTGTTAAGAGTGCCACAGAGTTAATCCAGGATTCTTTTTTACAGCTGTATGTATATATGATAATCATTGGCAGTCTGATTGAGCATTGTCTTCCATTAAATGTTATAAGGAAACTAGATCTATTCTAGTGTAAAAAGAACCTCAAAAATTACTTCAAGTTGTGTTTATTTTATTTCATTTGTTGAAGGAGTATTTGGCAACTGGGCCTGTCTCTATGGAAGATGGACACCATGGGACTGAGAAAAATGGAATGATTATTTTAAAAAATTTTGCTCATGTAGAGCATGTTGATTTAGTTAGGATGTGCTTTGGAGCACTGGTTATGTGATGAAATATTTGAACAGATAACAGCCTTCAGGCATGCGAGTTAGATCGAGTATGGAAGTTCATAGTTCACCCTTTCAGACAGAAATATTTGGGTTTCATAGTACCCACTATGTGCCCAGCCCTCATATGCGAGTTTACTATATCTAGTAGTGATATGAGAGAGTACTAACAGCCGAGTGATATGTGCAGCACATCCTGCAGGTACTGCCCATCATGACAAGACTTCCAACAGGCATGTTTCTGGAGCCTAGTGATTACCCACATAGAACAAGTATCTTCTGTGAATGATAAGTTAGCAGGCATTTTTGGATACGTAGCTGCTAAATTTATTTCTGATAATCTGTTTATAGGATCAGCTGCAATACCAGATTTTCTAGCCTATAAATTTGTCGGTTATAGAAACCCATTTAACATTGTGGACAAATGTGTTGCACAATAGCATAGGGAACATGTATGCCTCCATCCTTGATCATATTTCATAGTGTATTTCAAAGAACTGCCAAATGAGGCACTTAAGCCTCTTTGAATTGTAAAATTTTCTCTTAAGCTTATTCTTCGCTTTAATATTGTAACTAGTTAGCTATCAACATTGCCTTCATATGTATAGTTTCATTCGCTTCTGGCATTTCCTTTTTGATGTTATCTAGAGCTTGAAATTTAATACAGTACAAAGTCCGTAATCTGGACATCCATTATCGAGAATGATCTATAATCCGGACCTCAAAGCCACAAACTTTTTTTTTTTTTTGTATGCTTTACACATGTGCTCCAGATACGATAAAAAATGCTTGGCATAATTTATGGCCAGATACCATATTTTGTGGTGAAGATGATGAAGATGATAGCCGCGAATTTGAAGGTTTTCGGACATCGCAAACTAAAGGTAAAATTTTCTAGTTATTGGATTTTGGAAAGAAATGTGAAGAAGTGGTAATAAATGAAGATGATTTAACAGAAGTTTTTCATTGCAACAACAATGCCCCAATCATCAATCAATTAATGGACGGCGAAATCTGTAGTATGGTTCTAGATCGAGAAAATACCGCTTCCGATAGTGAAGAAAGTGACAGGTTATTGAAAACGAAAAAATTTCGATTCACGAGTTAGTCGGTATCCGCGACACAGCAATTGCAGGCCTTGAACAGTGGAACTTTGTAAATGAACGAGAAATTATGTCTGTTTTATAGAATTAAAGAGAAAGTATTAGCAGAAAGAATGAAGCAACTTAAACAACTTACATTGAAAGAAATGTTTACTAAAGTAAACAAATAAATATTAAGCCTTTTTTTTTTTTGTAAATTTTGATACCCTTTAGATCATAATTGCTTTTTATTTCATAAATTATGGTTTCATGTTTTTCATTGTATAATTTCTGCATGCCATCTTACCACATTTAAATTGATCTATAATCCAGAATTGCTGAAGTCGCGACGAGTCCGGATTATGGATTTTGTACTGTATCTTTAACTCACTCCCCATGGCCATCCTTAAACTACTGTATTCCCTTCGCTTCTACTTGTTATAAAGCCTGCCATGAATTTTCTGCAGTGAAAATTTCCATCTGGTAATGGTCAAAAGAATGGAAGATTTCCATCATTGCAGAAAAGGGACCTATCTGTAGTAATCAGTGATAGGTTTAAAAACTAGTAGAAATTTTTGGACTTTGGCAGTTTGACAACAATGAAAAATAGCAGCTGGAAGACATGAAAATCACTTTAGACTTTATTCAAGGATAGTCACTTTAATTTTCTAATTAAAATTTCCTTCATCTAAGACATTCAAAGTCTGAAAAATTTGCCTACTGATTTGTATAGTAATTAAGTGACCCATTCTGCAATATGAAATCCTACCAGAAGTGCAAGTTTTTTTCTTTTACATTTTTTTGAAGAAAAGTGTAACCGAAAACTGTATTAAAGTATCAAAAATTTGCAGTTGCCCTTTAAAGTGTTGTTGTTTTTTAAGGATATGTACAGTAGTGAGAATGGAATAGCAAATCAACAAAATGTATACATTCTTTCCTTCCTTCAGTCATGGTATTTTTAAAGTTAGTTTCACAAGGATATGAAATGAAGCAGAAAATGAAAGTTAAGTCACAAAGTAAAATTGAACAAATCTTTGTAATCTAAATTTCATGAATAATTAATGTAATGTTTGTAATCTAAATTTCATGAATAATACTTATGGTGGTTTTTATGTATTAACATAATGTAATTTTGGCATGAAAAACTTGTCATTTGTTTCACATCTGATTCTTCAAGCTTAATTTCTTCATTATTTACAAAATGCATTTTATTGTTAGATTTGGCCATAATTGAGAAAACAAGTAGTGCTTCTGTAAGGAAAAATACTACATCAGAAGTGAATAAAGTCATCATAGGTTCTGTAAGTAAGATATTTAATGCTTGTAGAAATTTTATTATGAGGGGTATTTAGATGAAAGGTATGAAATGACACTGTGAGTATAACTGAAGTCTTTATTCACAACTAATACCTAGAGACCCAAGCACAGCTATCTCACTGTTTCATGAGTTGAAGCATTCCATGTTCCTAGAATTCTTGTGGCTGTGGCAGAAGCCAGTCCTCCATTATGTCCTTCCATTCTTCATCTAAGTTGAAGTGCTTTCTTTTGAATTTTTTTAACAGACTAAAACACATGGAAGTCACAGGGCGACATGCCCGGGCTGTAGGGCAGATGCTCAAGCTGCTCCCACTTGAACTTTACCTTTGCACTTTGTGTGACCTTGAAGACGTGGATGCTCATTATTGTGGAGTAGAGTCACTCCCTCGATTAGCAGCCAAGGCTATTTGCTCTTGATAGACTTGCATAGGCTATGGAGTGTCTCAGTACATGTCATTGTTAATGGTTTTTCTGTGCTAGAGGAATTCAATGAGTATTGGACCTCAGGCATCAAGAAAGATGATGAGCATCACCTTGCCTGCTGAGTGCACAGCTTTGAATTTTTTAAGGGGAGGTGACGAGGCATTCTTCCATTGCTTGCTGTCCCACTTTGGCTCGAAATGATGGTACCAGCTTTCATATCATTGATGATCTACTCCAGGAAAGCGGAGTCTTCATAATACTGGACCATACACAGTTCCTTTTGCATTTCACTGAGCTTCTTTGGAATGCACTGTGCACACCTTTCAGTAACCCAGCTTGTCGTGCACAATTATCCCCACTGTTCCAATACTGGCCCCCACCATCACTACTAACATTCACACTGTGACTTATCGATCACTTCTGACCAGTTCGTTCACCTTGTTGATGAGTTCAGCCTTGATTACTGTGTATGCCTGGCCTGGTCTCCGGTCATCATTCAAGCACTCCATGCCTTCACAAAAACAGAAACATGCCTTCACAAAACTCCATTTTTTCACTGACTTGTCGGACACACAATTTCCCCTGTATACAGCCACCATGTGGTGATGAATATCATCCATTTTAACCCAGTCCACAGTCAGAAATCTGATAATCCCTCTCTGCTCCTCATTTGTTGAATTTTGCAATGTGAAAGCCATGATATCCTCATATGCACTGTGGCATCAATTGAACAGAACGCATAACTGCCTACTCTCCTGCGTCATGTGCAGGTGCCCTTGTATGTGCATAACCACACCAGACACCACATTCGCATTCGTAGATGTCCTACTACATTATCTCAAAGCAGCATATTCAAATTTTAACCAACTTGGTAGTTACAACATTTCATACCTTCTCATTTGAACACCTCTCATATTATTAATTTTTTGTGTGGATTCCTTCCCTAGTAACTATGAACCTTTGCAGAAAAGATATATGTTAAAGTAGCATTTCAAATCTTGTTTTCAAAGTAGCATTTGAAATTTGGTTTTCAGTTGATGGATGATTATTATCAGAATATATTAGAATTTCTGAAAAATTTTGTCATCAGAAATAACCACCTTTATTGTTTTTTATTCTTTTGTAATAACAAACCTGGATGGCATCTTTGCCTTAAAGATTATGATGCAAAGTTCAACGGAAAACTTAAGAACAATTCAGACAATACTAACTAGTGTTTCTAATGAATGAAATGGAAAAAAAACTAGCAAAAATATTTTATTTGTTAAAATCACTACTAAGGCATATTAATGCACTAGATATGTGATTGTGAAACAAATGAGGATTATGATTAAATATTATAGTTTCGAAGGTTTACTGTCTTCTTTTCAAACCAATAAATAAAAATTAGTGTGTGTTAGTGTATCATGTTCCGATGCAATTTTAATGAAAGTATTGTTATTGTCATGGTTATTAAATTTTTATTTCAACATGTCACACAACTGCAGAAAATTTTCTCATTGCTTTTATTTTCATAATTACATTGTGTAATTATGCATATTATGCTGTTTCACAAATATAACTAATTCATATTTAAATGTAATATTTTACATTTTTACATACTTATGGTTAAAAAAATCTGTTTGCAATTGAATGCTTTGAACAGCCTTCTGGCTGTATTAGAACTTGTGCAGGTGTCATTTTCACGGCAGAAGTGAAATGAAAATGTATATTGTGTTCTCCAAGATAATTATTTTTTATTTTAAGTTATGCTTATTCTGTGTTATATTTAGATAAATTGTTATTTTGCTTTAAGTATGTACTTTAAACCATTAACTTGTAGAAGAGAAATTGATGATTGAAATGTCATGTAAAAAATTTTCTACCCATTCTTGCAATATAATATTCAAAAAAATATTAATACTATTATAACAAACATGAAGTAAAATAAAATATCATATTTGCAATCTAGAAATTTATAATTTTGTGTTCATTTCCTACACACAATCATTTGTTTACATGAAAATCTCTCTGTTCCTTGCACCCTTTAATTTTTATATCTTTTGCATGTTAGAGAATTTCCATGGACTAATTAAATGTAATATTTTTATGTTGATCTCATTTTATTATTTAAAATATTTACATAATTTAAATAAAGACCTCCAATAAATTGCAGTATGTAAGTTTTCCTTTGAAATACTTATGCCTAATGCTGATTCGTAAATGAACAAATGTCTATAGCTTCAGAATCCTTTGTACTTTAATTTATTTATCACCATAAATTAAATACCATAAAATTTAAATCCATGCTGTGACCATCCCTTAATGTGGCGTTCAGGAAATACTACTTCCGAGTCATTTCATGACCATGTTTGTACAGTATTTCATTCTAGGTTTGAAATGTAAATAATTTGAAATTTGATTATGAGCAATGTTTACTATAAAGGAATTGCTTCTTACTAGATATTCTTTTGAGTGTGGTGCTTATACTTTTATACTTTTACACATTTGTAAAATAAAAAAATATCCTTTCAATTTTTGAAACTTAGATTTTACATTTCCTGCAGGAAAATTATTTATTTTTACCAATTCTTTTGCTGAAATGGATGCAACAGAATTATCAATTCTTGTTCTAAATTTTTAAAGGATTCCATTAAGTCAGCTTTACGTGGTTTGTCAGTCTTCACCTTTAATTTTTTTTTTTTTTTTAATGTAAACAGAAGCAATGAAAAAAATGAAAGTATGAATATAATAAATAAATTGTAGGTAAAACTTTTAGAATTACTTCAAATTGTGTAGAGGGCAAACTGCTCATGTAAACTAATTAAACGTTTTATTGTAATCCAAAGAGAGCTGTAAACTATGTAATGTGATAGATGGATTTCAATGTCAAAATGATATAAGCAAATATTCTAAAGTTAATTTCTGTACTTCAGTGTTAAGTATTTATTTTTCAAATTTTTGATACCATCGTGTGAACTGATTCAGAATAATTTATTTAAGGTCCCAGATCGAGGTGGACGACCAGAAGAACAGCAGCCTCCTCCTCCAGAAGTTCCCAGCTGGCAAAAGAGTGATTCAGGGTCTGCAAGAGGTGGGGGACGACCTCCAGCTCAGCACCAAAAAACACATGATTCAAATCCACCAAAGAACACAGGATTTTCCCGAAATTATAATGACGAAAATTCTAAAGTCCGTTCCTATAATGAAACGCATTACAAAAATGAAAGCTTTAATACTGGGCAGACATACACTGGTGGAAGAAATACTGATTATAATGTTCCAGCTTATCAACCTGTTCAATACTGTGGGCAGTTAGGAACTCCTCAGTTTGGATTTGGTGGTTATTTACCAGCTGGGGATAATTTTCAACAATATGGTTTACAAGATGGATTGAATCAATTCGTGCCAAGAGCTAACAGAGGGGGGTATAGATTACCAATGACAAGAGGTGGCTATGTAGATAGAGGTCAATCTCGAGGGCGCACGCGTCGTCGTGGTAGAAATTAATACTTCAGAATAGTATGGAACTGACTTCAGAAAAAAGGCAAAGAAGGTTCCCCCTCCCCCACTTTGCTGTTCCGAATTTTAAACTTCTGTACATTAAACCTTGGTATTTGTGACATACTTATCTAAATACTAAAATTATATATTTAAATAAATTTTCACGCATAATTTGAATATAAAAAAGCCTTATTACTTCTGCACTTTATTACAGAAGTTTGTTCTAAATATGGAACACAAAATTATAGTATTGTTATTATTGATGTCAATAAATTATTGGATTTCTGTTGCAGTTTTGTCAGTTTATGTCAATGTCTTGGAGGGGGAGAACTTACGTTATTTTTGTTGATCTTGGCAAATACAGTTCGAGTATTTGTATGTTAAATATTTGAATGTATGTTTTATTAAATAATTTGAATTGAATTATGCCTTTTGTATGTTGGCTTTCTAAATTACTGAATTTGATAGTTAAAATTTACTCTGCACATGGGAAGCTGGTAATTCTCTATATTAAATATTTAATTAAATTAGATATTAAATATTCTTTAAAGAGCAAATAAGGAGCAACGTTAGATGCAGATGTTGATAAAACATTTACCACATTGTAGTTTGAATGCCAATGTAGAGACTAATCATGCTTTTCAAAGCCAAGGAATGTGAAAATTTAACTATTTTCACATTCCTTGGCTGTTTCTGGTATTCAAATAACAGGTTTTATACAAAAATCTCCCAAGTTACATAAATAATGCATTTTGGATAGCCACCAACTCTTCCAGTTTTTCATATCTCCTGGTCTCCCAGCATATTACCAAATCAGCAGAATTTTAATTTTTAGCCTTTATTTTTTAGGAAAGTTTTTCTTAACAATAAATAAGATTTATAAAATTAATTTCTCAAAATATGCAAATCCCACTCCCCCACTTAAAAAGTTCTGTGCAAAGGAATCATTCCTTATAGGTTAGAAGCCCACATGTATTTTGCTTGTTAAGTAAACAAACCATTACTACAGGCTGCAGAACATAAACAGAAAGATTATTGAAGAAGTTATGACTAGTTTTGATAGTTTAAATACAGCCCTTGCTTGCTTTGCCATAATTAAATAATCGAAAACAAACCAAACCTATTTTCTCTTGACACTGCAGAGCAAATCGGCAGTTTCTTTCTTGTTTTCAGTCATTAATCCTGCAACTTCGTTTTGATTTTACTATGAAATTAATTTATTTTACTTAAACAAAAAGAACAAGGACTCTCAAATTAGAGACAAATTTAACTAAAGACTCCCGCAGACCTATTTAACTCACCATTGGGTATATGTCGAGAGTTTTAAGAAGCTCTTACAAAACAATGTGAAATTGGTCATTAATTTTAATAAAATTAAATTTTAAATAATAAACTTAATAAATAAATTTTGAAATGATTGTATCCTCTATTCCTCAGTAGCAAGATGAAATTGGATATCTTGTAATCTTTTGAGCTTGTCTGTGCAAGGTTATGTTAAGCAAATTATCTGCTTTAAGCCTTTTTATCATCAAGAGCTGGAAAATGTTACTTCCATATTTTACTTAGTTTAAACATGCATTTGCTAAGCAATTGTATTCAGAAGCATATATAAATTTGCACAATAAAATTAGTTTATGTTCCTACAGAGAGAAATTATCTGTTATATACATACGATCTATCGGAGTAGTTAGAATTGATAAAAGAGGCATATACTTAACTTTGCAATTTTAGGTATCATAATCTGAAAGACTTATCTCAGTGTAGAATTGAACTATCTGATTACATCAGAATTATCAGATTACTATGATGACTGTCTTTAGAACAGTGCTTTTGTGGACGACATTGAACAGTTAGTTAATTCATAGAAGGATGGAATAAAATTATGAACATAGTCATTACATGAGGTAAAAGTAGACCATAGAATTTCTTTAATGATCGAGTTCATTAAGCAGTAGCAAATAAAAGAATAAGAAAAGAAAATTCAGGAAGGATTAACAAAACTTTCTATTCAGATGGGAAAATATGCAAAAATGAGATTTCAGCGAGCTAAACCAAATATTTCTAGCTACTGTTTTTTTTTTAAATTATTTTTAGTGTTTCTTAAACAAAGCACAAATTATCCAAGTACTAATTATCTTAGAAGGATTTCTGAGCAGCATGATTTGCAATTTTTTTTCCCTGTAGTTTTTCTTTGTGCATGTTGGAGTGGTGGTGGAATTCATTAAATGCTTCTGACTAATCTAGAAAGCAACTGAAAAAAAAAGGTCAGTAAATTCACCTGAAAATCTAGTTTTCAAAAATAACTATAACACACTAAAAATTTCATCTATTTTTCTTAAATAACCCCATTTCCACCTTAAAAGTAATCTTTATATCGCCAAAAATATCGCAGTTTTGTAATAAGAGAATATTGCAAAGGTGGCAGTGTAAGCAAACTACAGTATTATAGAAATATATGTTCAACAGTATTGTAATATTACAAGAGATATACATTCAAGAGTACTCTAGTATTTATACAGATATATATTCAGGGCATAGTTTGATCAATTACTTGTAGATTTCACCAGCAACCGTGGCCACTATTTGTGACAGTGACTGCAACTGTGTAATATACTGAGTGGTTATAATTGAACTTACCCTATAACCGACATCCTACAGCGCAAACGGGTAAACGGAATGCAGCGAAATTTTGTATATAGGCTATACACGAGATGCGCTCACGGAATTTCGAAGAAAAAATTTAGCTCCAAAATGTCCACCAGAGGGCGCCTTTTCGAGAAAAACAGGAAATTTAACACAGTAAATGACCAAAACGGAATACAGAAACAATATTAACATTTATTGACTAGTTTCTGATCACCTTGTTATCGAACCACATTAAGTAAAGGTAAGGGAGTTACGAAAACAGTTCACTTTGCAGAAACAAGATTAGATTAGCATGAAATTGCACAAAAGGACCAGTTGTTAATCGTGCCCGACACGAAGTAGGGAAAGATGCTCCACGTGGCCACCCTCATTCACCTGGTCAATGGACAGTGTGTTTGTTGGATGTATATTTAATATTTGCATTTCCTTTTTTTTTTTTTTTTTTTTTTTTTTGCCTTATTTATTTTCTCAGTATTTAATTTTATGTTATGATTTACAATAATCTTGTTACTGGCAGCATGCTTTATTTTACTATTGTGTGAATGACAACAGTTGTTCATGTTTATGTTTCAGTAAAATAGCATTCTTAGCCGCACTGCGCTGCAGGCAGTTTTTCTCTTAAATATTTCATGTTTTAGAATATCAATAAAGTTTTTATACAAAGCTAATGCTTTTCAGTTCAAGGCAACTAGTGTTCAATAGCGGATCGTAATTGATCAGTTGTGAGGCTATGCACATGAAGCATTATGGAGTTTGTTGAGTCATTTAAAGTCTCACACGGAGTTAGATCCGGCAAATGTGTTGGCCATGGAATAGGAAAGGAGTGACTAATATCACGTTTCTCTGTGAAGTATTGGAGCAATAGCGCCTCCACAGATCCATGGATATGTGGGGGGGGTACCATCCTGCATGAAAATGGTCAATGTAAGGACCCAAATTTGCTGTAGTTACAGCACAACAATCGTCTGCAGCATGTCATGGTACCAACAGCCTGTAACGGAAAATGTAACAGGCCCACGTTCACCGATTTCCTCAAAGAAGAATGGTCCAAGTATGAATGTTGCCGTGAATCCACCTCAGACAGTGATCTTTGGAAACTTTAGGGGAATTTCAGTGTGGATCTGCGGATTTTCCATAGCCCAAATGCGTCAATTCTGTGTGTTGACTGTCCCGTTGAGGTAGAAATGAGCCTCGTCGCTCCACAGAATATTCCAAAGCCATGACAGATCAACAGTCATTCTGTTGAGAAAACTGACTGCGAATGAGAGACGTTTGTCTCTATCAAGCAGCTCCTGGGTATGGTGGATCTTGTGTGGGAAATACTCCATTATGTTTCTGAATACGTATTGGATGGTGCTGTAAGAATAGCTAGTCTGCCGAGAAACTGTACATGTGCTACTGCCCCAAAACTCTGATGTCTGTGACTGTGCATCAATATCTATCTTGACAGCATCAAGAAGTACCGGTGTGACACGTTTACGGCCTCTCCAGGTTGAACTCCTAAGTTTCCTGTCCCTTTAAATCTCTTAATCATGGCCTGGATACCTGTAGTAGACATTGGTTCACGCCGTAGGTTGTTTCTACGACGAAATTCATTAACTGCAGCAGATGCATACCCTTGTTTTTGTAAAACAGCTTCACCAATAACGCACGTTCAATTAGAGACCATCATGTACAGCCGAAACATCAACTTAAACATCACAATGTTTGCAAACGTTTTATACCCTAACCTGTTTTGAATAAAGTTTCCTCTTCTTTCCAAGCATGCAAACCTCGACATTTTTCTGTTACAACTGACAGCTTTTACCGATTTTGCATTTTATTGCTCATAATTCTTGTTCTGGATTGTTAATATTGTTGTGTTCCGTTTTGGTCATTTATTGTGTTAAATTTCATCTTTTCTCAAAAAGGAGCCCTCTGGTGGACATTTTGGAGCTCTTTTTTTTTTTTTTTTTTTTTTTTTTTTTTCCGAAATTTCTTGAGTGCATCTCGTGTATAACCCATATAAAAAATTTTGTTGCATTCTGTTTACCCGTTTGCTCTGTAGGATGCCATTTATAGGGGAAGTTTAATTATAACCACCCAGTACTCTACCAGTTTTGTTTTGACTACATAGCTTTCTATTAAATTCTTTCGCAGTAGCTGGATTTGGACAGTAGAAGGTCATGCATATGTCAAGCTTTCTTCCATTTCTAAGAGCACAGATAACAACCAGTCTTTCAATGGTTCGATTTAAACCGATTTCTTGTTCCACCCTCCCCCAAAACTTTCCAAAGCTATGTCAACATTCCTCTGAAATCTGTGTGCCTAAGTGGCAACACATTCCACATTCTTCAGTCCGATATCCAATTTGCTTTTATAAATGCGGATTAATATGCACATGAATTCATTCATTATTCTTCATTTAGTTCTGTGTTAGCTTTAAGCATGTGTGTTTATACACTGACCAATGAATTAGAAACCTTTGAGAGATTTTCATTTGAATGCATGCTAGGGATGAAGTATGCAAATTTCTTTATTACGTAGGTTACACGTGGTTAGAGTGCTAGTATAAGTAAGAGTACTTTTGACGGTGAATGAAGTAAAATGGTTAAAACAACAGAACTTTCACCATTTGAAAACGGGCTTATTGTTGGTGCCCGTTTAGCAGGGCCCTGTATTTCAAAGACAGCAAATTTCACTGGGTTCTCAAAAGTTGTAATCAGAACCCACAGTCCTTCTCCAGAAGATGTAACTGCTGTTCGAGTGCACTTTTTCAACAGAGTGATCGGCATCTTCTCCGATGAATTGTACGGCAGAACAGGGACTGTACTCTGCTTCAACTGCCACAGATCGTCAACTAAGGCTCTTACCAACAGATTTCTGTTGAAACCATGGGCATAGTCGGGTGCCTATGAGAAAACCACTCATTTCTGCCCGACATGCAAGAATTTGTTTGCAGTGGTCTTGGTAAAGATGACATTGGACATCTGAGGATTGGAAACGGGTAATGTGGTTGGATGAATAACGCTACACCTTCTTTTGCACTGATGGAAGACATTGAATTTGACGAGAAGCCCATGAAGACATGAATCCATCTCACCGTACTCGCTCTGTGCAAGGGTCTAGTGGCAGTATCATGATATGGGGCATGTTCTGCTGGCATGAAAGTGGTACCTTGGTGTTTCTCGAGGGTTAGCAAATAGCCAATAAGATACCTAGAAATACTGGCAGATCTAGTGCACTCTGCAATGTTTCATGTTTTACCCTGATGGCGATGGATACTTCATGGACGATAATGCAACTATACATTGTGCCAGAAGTGTACAAAATTGGTTCACTAAAAAGCAGTATGACTACCAACACCTTCCCTGTCCACCACATAACCTGGATCTTAACCTCATTGAAAATGTGTGGGATATGGTAGAAAGATGCATCCGGCAGCACTTTCCTCTTCCATCTAATTTTCAAGATCTAAAAAGCTGCATAGCCAATAAATGGTATTCTCTGAATGTAAATGCACTTCAGAAGCAGACTCGATGCCCCAACGAATCAAAGCTGTTATCCATGCAAAAGGTGGTCCAATAAAATATTGATTTTGAATTTCTAATTCATTGGCCAGTGTGTGCATTTAGGTATCGAAAGTCGAATTTATCACTAACAGCAAATTTGACTTAGCTGTTCTCCTCCCAGGATAATAAATAGATAGCATGTCACTTTTTGGTCTGTACTTTTCCCTTGTAACCAATCGATATGTTTGTAGTTTATTTATTGCTTTAATTTAATTAGTAGAAATAAAGTAATCAGTCCCCTTAAATAAATATGTTAAATAGGTGTTATTTCATTTCTCCCAACTGCTTATTTGGTGAAATCGAGTGTGCATAGTAAGATTTCAGTTTTTTTATTATACAGGATTAGTCAAGATATTTGACCCAATTTCCATTCTGTAAGACTGTATTAACGCAATAATCATCAAATGAAAAAGCATGTTTTAGAATAACATGAATTTTTGAAATGTGCTTAAATTCTTGTAAAATAATATACATTGCGATAAATCGCTATTGATTCGATAATTTCATGTTTTTCTCATGCTTTTGGATATTACACCCCGCAACGTTTTCCTTTATAGATATATTAAAGATATTCCTTTCATTTGCATTTGCCTATCAGCTTACACGATCTTGAAACCCACGCTGACACTGCTGTGGAGAAAGTAACAAACGATACAAGGGAGCAGGGTAATAAGAATCTCTTTATCATCATTATCTCATTATTTTACTATCATCTTTATAATCTTTGCATGTCACATGCCATGTAGAACACTTGAAACTACGTGGGCAGTTTTATCCCCCATTTCATGTATTACATATCATGCTAGGCCCACCGGCGGCCGAGCGGTAGTCGTTGAACACTAGTAGTTCCGTCTGAGGTTTGAATCCCGTGAAGGGGCTGGCTGCATGGCTGTTTTCGTGACTTTCCCATGTGTAACGTGTGTACGAGCCAGTTTGCCTTATGAAGTCTTTCACAAAGGCATTTCTTCCCTTAGACAGATCGTCATGTATTTTTCCGTAACCAAATGGGACCATACAACGCTGTGTTTGTAAATTTAAAAAATAAAGCCATTTGAGTAACATTTTATTGTAAAATGGACAAAATTGGCTGAATGTTTTTTGTTTCAGGTTACTTATCACACTGTATCTGTAAATTTCACAAATAAAACCGTTTCAATAACATTATACTTTACAAAAACAGACAAAAATTCTTTCTTTAACCTGTACTGTAATAATATCCATTGCTGAAAATTGCATTAGTTGAATTTCATGAACTTTTTCATTTCGTCTGCTCCGGAGCCAAATCATAGTAAGATTCAT
Source organism: Stegodyphus dumicola (assembly GCF_044657685.1). NCBI lineage: Eukaryota > Metazoa > Arthropoda > Arachnida > Araneae > Eresidae > Stegodyphus > Stegodyphus dumicola. The sequence goes on from NC_140780.1 coordinate 165,892,273, forward strand.
TTTTAATAACTTTTTGAAATTGTCAATAAATGATTATAATTTTTTGGAACACATAATTTAGTAATTTTTATCACAATTTTGTAGTGCATGTATTCAGGAATGCTAAGCAGCTTAGACATTTTTGTTGCTTTTATTACATCTGAAAAAATACACTACCTAGTCTTTGTTTTCTGTATTCTTTGTATCTGCTGGAATAAAATGGATTACTATCATCGTGGTATATAATGTAAGGGCTACCTGCCTATGGGAAAGAATTTCTGCATAAAGGACATTCTGAACTGAAAGGTGCGTATTTATGGTACACATGAAGAAAATCTCGTGTAGGTGAAAATACAACTCATGCTTTTTTTTTTTTTTTTTTTCATTAAAATCACATGGCCGTTAGTAGTTTTCTGCATTCTGGGATCTGGGATTGTAACTTTAATAGACATTTGCTTGGTTTTAAAAACTAAGAGATGTACGCTTGTACATCATCGCACAAGGCGAAAAATAATAATGAGAGTTCAGGAATTTAGTAAACTCTCATATACACAGTAAGATTCATTTTGTGCTCATATACATAAGTTTTGGAATGAAGATTTTTTAAGTGCATACAGTATAATTTATTTCCTTTACTGCAAGAGCATTTTACATGGCTGGAGTTACAGGCAGATGAAACTCATTTTCTTGGAAACCCCAGTAGTGGCTAAATGAAATCCTGGTTAACATATTCATTTGTATTCACATTATACACAGTGAAAGGCCACAGAAACACGCATGCAGCCAGCCCATTCATCGGAATTCGAATAAGGATCCAGCTATCAGTGTTCGGATATCTTCTACAACCGTTCTGTCTCTAAATATTTAAATAATATTTTAATGGCTCTAAATATTTTAATAATCTATATAAGTAGACTAAATATTTTTGAATGAATTTTAGTACAAAAAATAAAATAAAAAATAGAACGTCCTTCAGTGGAAAAGAAAAAAATTTCCGGAAACTTTAAACACAAGCTACTATACCTGTACAAATATTGTATCTGGAATCTTTAAACCAGTAATTAAGTAAGTATTAGATATCCAAAATAAATCAGTATTCAGTGTAGTTGCTAGAATAAATTGACCAGACATCTTAGACTGTGCAGGACAATCCTGCATTTCAATACAGTGTTTCGTTTTAGGATATATACTGGAAAATGACTCGTATCCTATAATTATTGTTGGATTTTGTAATCATAGGTCACATAAACTTCGTTAATTAAGGGTCCATACAGTCACGAAAATATCTGACTGTAGGATAAGAAATATATTCTGCAAATTACATAATCGTGCCTTATAGTTGTATGTTTCAGGAAAATTCAGGTTCAGGTCAGCTAAGTTAGTTTGTGAGATAAATTCTAGCTTTTTGTTGCATTTATTTTTCGTGCTTGGAAAAGAGGCTGTGAAGTTAAATCATCTACTGAATTTTAAATGAACCACTTTTTGGAAATTACATAGAATATAACCCGATGGATGAAAGACTGAATTCAAAAGAATTTTGAATAATAATAATCTGATAACACGTTATCAATGAATTATGGTATTTAGAAAGGTATAATGTGAAGTTTATGTTAATTAACCCATTTTCTTATGATGTAGATCTATACTACCGCTTCTCCTTTCTGTTAGCTATCACCAGGATGCAAATAAGTTAAGCATATTAAGGTCGGACTTATTGAAAATTTTTGGCAGCGACGTTCTTCGTTGCACTTTTCTCTCGCCGAGCTCTACTACGTTAGTCATCCTACTAGCCGAAATTAAGTCGCACGCTTAGTTAGGCCCTCTCGTTAGTCTCCTGCACTAAACCCATTTAATTTTTAATTTTCAACTTTCTACTAACTGATGTCTCGCAGCTGGCGGAGAATTAATTTTGTAAGCACATGTAATGCATTTGCTCAGTTTAAAGCATTTAATAAAAAGGTTTATTTAAATTCTCCCAGAACTGAGATGTAATTTCACAGACGGAGCGATAGCTTGCTTGTTACCTTAGTAGGGTTTACGAAGGGTTAGTAAATTTACTGAGAAAGAATTCTACAATGATATACCGAAAAATGAAAACAAAAATTTAAAGTATAAAATTCAAATTGAGCGAAATAAGATTTTTTCCATAAGCAATCCGGTTTCATTTTTTTCAAACCTGTGACATTAGTAACTGAACTATCTGCTCAGTAGGAACAGGTATAGCGTATTTTGTTAATAAACACAGTAAACTCTTTTATGGCGAACTCTTCTGAAAACGAACAATATTTGCGTGAACATGAGTAAGTATTAGTATTAAACAATCATCTTGTCCTATCAATTAAGTCGACCACTTTCGCAAAAGACCGAAATGTTTTGGAACCGTAAAGGCTTGTTTGTATTATTTCACTGCAACATTAGCAATTCAAAAGATCCAGCTCAGCATATTTTATTATTAGTTATAATACGATTATGCTTCAAACATTTTTTTAATGTTATTAATTTATTTAATTTTTTTTTTTTTTTTTTTTTTTTTTTTTTTTTTCTGAAATGAAGTTGTTTTTGTTTGGCTGAAGTTGTTCCAGATAAAGAAATTTGATCATTTTAAGCTAGGATGATATTATTCATCACTATGCAGAGCTCTTGATTTAAGCCCCCTAATCCATCACAGATTTGGATCTGTAATAGTCGGTTTGCATGGCTGTAAATAGAGTGGAAACATGTACTCATTTATGATTCCATGGTCCATAATATAATGTATTGAAAAAGAACATCGTAAAAGGGCTGTTAAGCTGGATAGAAGTTTTATCTTTCAAAATGATAACGACGCGAAACGAAGAACAAATAATGTAAAAATGTGTCTACTTTACTATTATAAGCAACTATTACACATCTCTGCCTAGACCCAAAATATCAAAACATATCCTGCAAGAAGAATGGGACAAATTATCTTGGAAGTATAACTCGAAATTTGGTGGAGTCGATGCCGTGATGTTTACAGGCCATTTTTAAGAATTAAAGGTCAAGCAAGTAAATACTATTTTTCTTTAAAGAATAAACCTTAAAATGATAACATTAAATTAACCTTTTAAGGTTCGAAGTAATATAAAAAGCATGTAATATTTGAAAATATATGAAGAAAATATCAAGTCATAGATTAATTATGAAAAAATTAATGGTTTAAGCAATAATGCCGATTGCTAGGGAAATAATCGCAATCGTTGGAAAACGATGGACCTGCGCATGAGGTTCCAAAGAATGTAGTCACCATTCACAGGGAAAGACAGAAAATAGAACTAACCTACATTTTTAATTATTACATTTTAAAAACTATGTAGTCTTTCCTATATAGGTTTTAAAAACTATATAGGTATTGTATAGGCTTTCCGTGCAGTACTTGCACAGCTGGGCGGCTTTTCAGATCTACAGGATGCGGGATTTAGTATTACCCAATTTCCAAGTAGGATAGCAAATTCTTCGGACAATTTTTCCATAGATTTGCTGATAAAGTTCTTCGGAACTTTCTGCAGCATACTTCTTTTGAAGGTATTTAAAAACTTACGTTTTCACTCACACCGTGCTTGACATAAACACTTTTAAAAATGTAATAATTCATCAGGAAAGTGCGGATATTACACAGGATATTCTACACCGCGTCATGACAAGTCTATCTGGGAGATGTCAACAGTGATTGTCATGGAAAACATCTCCAAGGCATTGTATTGAAGACGTAAGACGCCTATTTTATGAATCGAAGACACTAGCTTACATAGCTGTATTTATTTGTATTTGTTGCTGTGTACAATATATGTATTATCCCTCTTTGAATATGGCAAATGTTAAATGTCTTTTCCTGTACGTAATTACAACAGGGTGGCTTTCGCGGTGAAATACTTCACTTCAACTCAATGCTCTTTCTTTGATGGGTCCATTTATTAATTTTCGTGAACAAACACTTTGTACAGGGAGATGCAAACAGCCATAAGAAAAATATAATTTCTTTTCATTATGACTGCTTCCTTCAATATTGGCGTTATTGTCTGTCCCGTAAGTTTCCTCCGATGGCCTCTGGCTTGTTTTCTGTTAATCGACTCTCACAGAAAGGATTCTTCTGTTCTCAATTTTTTTTAATTAAAACTTATTAACTTATTAAATTATTATGTATCTAAAAAAAAAATGAAGAGGTAAAAGCACTTTTGTAGTTCTGTATTTAAAATGTTTCATTCATTTTCAACATCATGTTGTATTTTCAGTCTGTTGCTGTTAAAAAATAATTATCTACTAGATATTATATATTAATTAATTAATCTCCCGCTCTCCTTAGCATGCCTTCGTAGTGTAGTGGTCTGCACGCTGGGCGCGTATACAGAGGTCCATGGTTCGATTCCTGGGGAAAGCGTTGCTCATTTTTCAACATTCCTGCTTCCAAAATACCTAATGACCCTACAGTGGCACCCGAACTAAAAGGGTGGTGGATGATGATTCTCCACACCCAGGATTTGGCGATTGGGTACCCTTTTAATCAATATAAGGTATATATTAGGTAAATCAATATAAGGTACATATTAGGTAATCAATATAAGGTATATATATTAGACAATATAAGGTATTTCTCCCGTCTTCTTAGTATGCCTTCGTAGTGTAGTGATCTGTACGCTGGACGCGTATCCAGAGGTCCCTGGTTTGATTCCCGGCGAAGGCGTTGCTCATTTTTCGTCACTCCTACTTCCAAAATACCTAATGTCTCTACAATATATTGAGCAAAAAAATCTGTAGCATTTTTTCGGGAATGATCCTTTGCTGCGAAAGCTCCGTCTTTCCAGGAAGAATTTATTATAGCCTTAATTTTTGCAGTCACTCTATGAATATTTTATGCAAGTTGAAATGGTTTAAATTATTTTTATTATGTCAAATTGCAACACGGCTATCTACTAGCTACGCATATGTGAAGAAATTTATAAACGAAATTGGCTCATATTTGTGTTACACATAAGGAAAACTGCCAGAACCTCGGGCAGCTATTACGTCTAAGCTCTGGGAACAGAACCCGGATTTACCATTGCTTTGTAGTTTCTGCCCAATCAGTCACTAATCAGCCGAATTCTATGCAAAATAAACTGTAGCAGACTCTTTCTCCATGCTTGTGCTACTTGGCACTGCTCTGTTCATAAAGTGAGTTTAGTCGAGTTGAATTCACATATTGTGAAATTTCTACATGTGTTCGATTAATGGACATCGGCTTACAAAAGTTTAATGCTTTTAGCAGTTTTCTAAACCGATGCTGCATATTTTATATCATTCTTATTGTCTAGAAGTTTAGAGATTTTTGGTCTATTTATTAAATTAAGGAATTGGAGTTTTGATATTCATTTGAAAAACCTTATTGACTTAATTGTGCTGAAGGTGTAAGCAGACAATTTAAATTTCCTGTACTAAGTAAAAGCTATTGATATTATTTTTTTATACTGAACATTTTTCTAAGATGTTGATCTCTGTAAAATTTACTTTTGACCTTTTTAGTTCTTTTGCTTTTTTTCTACTTGTTTTCCTGCAAATTGTATTTGTTCATCTCTTAGTATTTACTTAATAATGCAAAGACTGGTTATATGTGTTTTATTTTCCTTTGCATCTATTTTTAAGTTAATTATTTTATCCTTCCTTTACTGAATTAATTTTATCTTTACTTTTAAATATCTGTAGTTCAGTTTCTGAGCGCAAAAGAATTTTTTCATTGTATAGCTGTTAAGGAGTTTGTGCTGTCTGCTTTGCCTTAATAAAATAATTCGTCTCCCCTGTGTTAAGCTGAATATAAAGTGAGTTTGCTACGTAGGTTTATGTGTTATGTTTTCTAGGAATTCCTCATTTATTCCCAGGAGAAGTGACCCTTCAAATACGAGCATTTAATTACAATGTATCCCGAAGATTTACATTTATCTCTTATAGTATTTACTATTTGTAAATCGAGTGACCAAATCACAAATGGGTATAGAGCCATTTTATCACAGTGTATCATGGGGATTATGCTTACATTTAATTTTTTAACTCCTCCTGATTTTGCTTTTGTTTACTTGCTATTGCCTTCTCCTTAATATCCGCATTTCTTTCTTGGTTGGGGGGATTCCAATCAACTCGAAGTAGCAAGAACTATCATCGGAAAATTAGTTAAGAGACGTTTGCACCATCAAATTATTCCATATGAGAACTAAATTATTATAGTATTATAAGGTATTTCTCCCACATTCCTAGCGTGCCTTCGTGGTGTAGTGGCTCTGCACGCTGGGCCGGTATTCCAGACGTCCGTGGTTCGATTCCCGTCGAAGGCGACTACTCATTTTTCATCTTGCTGCTTCCAAAAACAATCCTAATATCTCTACAATATATGAAGTTAAAAATAAGCAGTGTTCATTGAAATATTCGGATAGCTAAAGCTCAACAGGTTACGATGGCAAAGTACATGACAGAGACATATTTGCGCAAAGACTGAATGAATTAATTATAGCAAAGCGTACCAGGCGTTGTGTATGATGAGGAATTTCTTCGTAATGAACTTTATAATAGATACTGACTCGTATTTATGTCACACATGGGAAAACTGCGTACACCTTATGCAGCTAATCCTTTCAATAGTAGAATAATATTCTGGGACGAAGCAAACTTGTCATCGGTCTGCTTGCCTTTAAAGGGATAATTTTCTGGAGAATTTTTCAGAAGCTAGGTATTGTTCTTTATTACAGCAAAGCTTTCGAGAATTTTCGACAGAACACTCGCTCATATTTATATTAAACGTTGTAAAAAGCAGGAAAATATGTCCTCGTACAGACCTTTCTACAAGTAAGAACCGAATGCCGATCCAGCTGTACGTGTATCTAACTGTAAAGGATTTTGATCTATTCCTTAGTCTTAGTTTCCGAATTTTTTTATCCTTGAAATGCAAGACCTTCTTTTTATTGCTTATATTCTGTAACACTTTTCATTCAACGGGAAAGTAATGCATTGGATTTATGAGTCTGAAATTTGCGAAATGAACCATAAATTTTATTAGTAAAGCAGATGTTAAATGTAAAAAAGCAGTCCCTGATCTTCGCAACCATCTGAAGCTGCTGAAAAGTTTCAACGCTGGATGGACGCCAGAACACGAAAGGGTGATGGTGGCAGATGAGATGTAAACAACTGTAAGAGGGAAATAGAGCATAAAGTAGCATTTTTCTCTTTTCAATTTGACAGACAGTAAGTAGAATACGAATATTTATCATTCGTATTTTATTATTTTAAAGTTTATGGTGCAATTTGCATTTACATTACAGGATCATAAAACTAAAAGAAAAAGAAATGTTTTATTTCATAACTTCTGAATACTATGTATTTAATACTACGGAATTGCTAACTATTCTCTGATATTTTTTTCAAATAATAAATCTTAGTATTTAAGGGGGGGGAAACGAGTTTTCAGAGTACCCCTTAGCGGTTTTTATTGCATTCGAAAGTACAATTCCAATACAAAAACATTCTTAGTGTAAATTAAATTCAGATTGCATTATTAAGATGATTCCAGCTTATATAGTTATTTCATTTCATAAATCGCGTTTAGATACGCATAAATAGTATAACCTTACTATTTAATAATAACTTTACTATGCAATACATCAGGGTCTCATACTCCAATTGCATGTATGCAATGCATGTAGTTTGGAGAGATCATGCAATGGAGGAGTGCATGATCTAAAAATAGCTGACGATCCCGATCCCTTCTTTTTAAACATAATGAAAATTTTTCTCAACAAAATTTTAATTGTTTTTTTTAAATTAATAAAATTTTACTAAGTTTTAAATTTCACTTACTAAATATTTATCAGAAAATACATAAACAATACTGACTATCCAGGTCCAAGTTCGAGTCCTGGCGTGGACATTGCTCATTTTTTTATGTCTCCTGCTTAAAAATCCTAGAAAATGTAAAGTGGCGCCCGAACTAAAAAAAGATGGTGAATGATGATTCTTCACCGGACTTGGCGACTGGGTCCCCTAATCCCAGTCGCCCGTTTTAAATGGAGGAGTAGATAAGGCATGTTATCCTTTCTTTCTGCATACCTTCGTGGTGTAACGATAGCACACTCGGCGCGTATTCGAGGGGTTCTGATTTGAGTCCCGGCGAAGGCATTGCTCATTTTCCATGTCTCCTTCATCAAAAACCCTAATGCCTCTACAACATAGTTGACATCTATTTGCGGGCGGTGTAAAATTACATCCGGAGCTGAAAGTGGCCCACGAGCCGCCAGTTTGTGACCATTGTAATACATAATAAACTTGCTATATAAAAGTTATAACCAAAGAAAATATTGCTAAAGAGAATTTAAATGTAATAATATCCAATTTTAATATACCACCTCTGAGCGGCATAACTGCTTTTATCCAGTTATAAGCGGTTTTATTTATTGTTACTTAGTATGTTATGTTATTACGTAATTATTGCATCCTTTATTTTCTTATTTTCTTTAATGATAATCCTAGGAAAAGGTTATGAGAAATAAACAGTAAAATAGGTCATACAATTCTGCCTATCTAATGCTATTTAAGAGTAGTTGCTTATTAGCAGATCCCAAAAGCTGTGCCACTCATCTTCTCATATAAACGTGTACGAGATTACATTAGTCATTCAAAAAAGTTTTCTGAAAATAACAAAAACGATAGACACTGCACACTAATGAAATAAGAAAAGCGCTTTTATTTTTTGTTACTTGGCATGTTATGTTATTATGTAATTACTACATCCTTTATTATTTTCTCATTTTCTTTAATGCTGATCTTAGGAAAAGGTTAAGGGAAATAAACAGTAAAATAGCTCATACAATTCTGCCTATCTAATGCTATGTAAGTGTAGTTGTTTATGAGCAGATACCAAAAGCGTGCCACTCATCTCCTCATATAAACGTGTATGAGATTACATTAGTCGCAGTCGTGCTTCCGCTGTAAACAAATTGACTGGCTGTACAAGCTCCCATTTAAAAAAGCTTTCTGCAAATAAGAAAATTAACGATAGACACTGCACACTAATGAAATAAGAAAAAGCGATTATATTTTTCTGTTACTTGGTATGTTATTATGTAATTATTACATCCTTTATTTTCTCATTTTCTTTAATGCTGATCTTTGGAAAAGGTTAAAGGAAATAAACAGTAAAATAGGTCATACCATTCTGCCTATCTAATGCTATTTAAGAGTAGTTGCTTATGAGCAGATCCCAAAAGCTGTGCCACTCATCTCCTCATATAAACGTGTATGAGACTGCATTAGTCGCAATCGTGCTTCCGCTGTAAACTAATCGACTTGCTGTTTAAGCTCCCATTCAAAAAAGTTTTCTGCAAATAAGAAAATGAACGATAGACACTGCACACTAATGAAACAGGATGCACTGTCGTTGTCAGCAAGAGATTCAAGAAGTGGCAAGTTATGATGAGAAAATATATCACAGTTTAGGAATACTTCTTAATACGTTTTGAATATCAAGGGTAAATAACATGAAATAACATGAATATGTCGCCCTTTAAGCATGTCTCGGATTTCATCGATCGGCGACTCGCTCTTACAGCTGGTGGGGCACATATTAAGACTGAACTTTGGCGTGAGGTCGAAAGCATATAGAATGTCATTCCCCAGGATTACATTCAAATTTCTAGAAAAAAGTTAATAATTCTTTCAAATGCTGGAAATACAAAGTCAGTCATATGGTTTTGCCAAGAGACAAAAGCTATTGGTAATTAATATGTAATTGAACGACACAAAAGATTAGCTGCTTTAAGATTTCTATTACTTAATGTAATTTTTTAAGGATAAAATGAAATACAGATATGATAAAATGTTGAGCAATATAAAAATAATTTTAATCCTAGCTGGATATTGTGAAAAATGATAAAAAGCAGGACGTCCTGCTTTTTATCATTTTTCACATTTCATTTTTCCTGCTTTGGACCCAATATATTTTCTCTCAAATATATATATATATATATATATATATATATATATATATATTAACAAACATGTATATACGTAAAAAAGCAAATTTAAAGTTAAAATAATTTTTAAAATGTGCAAATATATAAAAGATTTAATTTCTGAACTAATCTACAATATCCTTAAAATTCAGATAGCAGCTTGGCACTCAACTTTACATACATTAGCGCCATCTATATAATTTGCAGAACACACTTACATCACTTAGGAAATACTTTTGCAGACCCCAACGCTAATATGGTAGGTAAGTTAGAATTAAAACTTACTATTTACTTGCTTTTAAGTATTTTTTAAGTAGTATTTAAGTCTTTTCTAGATTGTCTAGATTCATATTTTCAAGTATATATTTGTTTTTTATAAATTATATTAGTTCTTTTTAGTTTCTTATTGGTTTATATAAATTATGTCTAGTTCCTGTTTAGTTTCTTTTGATTGATAATGCATATTCGTGTCGGGGAAGTTTCTGTAGACAAGGGTTTCTAAAATGCATTGGTTTCTAAATTAATTTTTCTGGAAATTTTTTTTTAAAAAATTAATTTGATACTAGACTTTACATTGCTAATTTCTCAAAAAACTTCATTATTGGTATTTTCCTTTTAGACCTTTAATTTTAAATGCTAATTTCTCAAGGTACCACTTTATTGGTATTTCTTTTTGGACATTCTTCACTATGTATTTACTTTTGGTTTTGACTTTTACCCTTGCCTGCATGAATGACGAAACACGAATTGAATGATTGAAGAGTTAGGTTTAGAGGCAACTTCCCCTTGATAAGTCTGTCTCCTGCCTGCTCAACAGTCATTCACTTATGCATTAAAAAAAATAATTAATTTTAATTTGCGAAATCGGTGAATTTATTTTCGTGGTTTGGTTTTGCACTTGATTTACTTATGCTATCTGAATTTAAATGATAAACGGGTGAACGGAATGCAACGAAATTTTGTATATATGTTTTACACGAGATGCGCTCATCGAATTTAAAAAAAAAAAAAAAAGTTCCAAAATGTCCACCAAAGGGCGCCTTTTCGGGAAAACATGAAATTTAACACAATAAACGACCAAAATGGAATACAGAACCAATAATAACAATCCAGAGCAAAAATTATGAGTAATAAACCAGGAAAAGCTGTCAGTTGTAGGAGAAAAATGTCGAGGTTTGCATTCATGGGAAGAAGAGGGAGCTTTATGCAAAACAAGTTAGGGTATAAAACGATTGCAGATGTTATCATGTTTAAGTCGTTTTTTCTGGCTGTACTAATGACGGTCTCTTTAGTTGAACGTGCGTTATTGGTTTCCTACTTTACGAAAACAAGGGAAATTCTTCTGCTGCAGCTCGTGAATTTCGTCGTAGAAAGAACCTACGGCGTGGACTAATGTCTACTAAAAGTATCCAGGGCATGATTAAGAGATCTGAAGAAACGGGGAAATTAGAAGTTCAACCTGGAAGATTCAGTAAACGTGTCACACACCGGTACTTGTTGATGCCGTCAAGACAGCTGTTGACGCACAGTCATGGATATCAGAGTTTTGGGGCAGTAGCGCACGTGCAGTTTCTCGACAGACAGGCTATTCTTACAGCACCATCCGAAATGTATTCAGAAACATAATGCAGTAGTTCCCATACAAGATCCACAACACCCAGGAGCTGCTTGATAGGGACAAACAACGTCTCTCATTCGCAGTCAGTTTTCTGAACAGCAGGACTGTTGATCTGTCATGGACTTGGAATATTCTGTGGAGTGACGAGGCTCATTTCTACCTCAAAGGGATAGTCGACACAGAATTGCCGCATTTGGGCTAAGGAAAATCCGCGGATCCACACTGAAATTCTCCTACAGTCTCCAAAGGTCTAGTGTGGATTCATGGAAACATTCATCCTTGGACCATTCTTCTTTGAAGTAATCGGTGAACGTGGTCACATGTTCCGTTACGGGCTGTCGGTACCATGACATGCTGCAGACGTTTGTTGTGCCACAACTACAGCAAAGGTGGGCCTTTACATCAACCATTTCCATGCAGGGTGGTGCGCCTCCTCATATCCATGGGTCCGAAGGCGCTATTGCTCCAACACTTCACAGAGGAACGTGTTATTAGTCGCTCCTTTCCTAATCCATGGCCACCACGTTCGCCGGATCAAACACCTTGCAATTTCTCGTTATGGGCCTATTTAAAAATTCTGGTGTATCCTAGAGGTGTTGCGACGCTGAATGACTTAAAGAACTCCATAACGCTTCATGTGCGAAGTCTCACAACTGATCATTTACGATCTGCTGTTGAACACACTGCCCATCGACTTGAAATTTTGCAGGTGATTGAGGGTGGACACGTGGAGCACCATTCCCTACTTCGTGCTGGGCACGATTAACAACTGGGCCTTTTGTGCAATTTCGATCTAATCTGATCTTGTTTCTGCAAACTGAACTGTTTTCGTTTCTCCCTTACCTTTCTTAATGTGGTTCGATGACAAGGTGATCAGAAGCTAGTCAATAAATGTTAATATTGTTTCTGTACTACGTTTTGTTCGTTTATTGTGTTAAATTTCATATTTTCCCGAAAAGGCGCCGTCTGGCGGACATTTTGGAACTAAAATTGTTTTTCGAAATTCCGTGAGCGCATCTCGTGTGTAGCCCATATACAAAATTTCGTTGCATTCCGTTCACCCGTTTGTGCTATAGGATGCCTTTTATAGAGGATGTTTAATTATAACCACCCGGTATATATATATATTGTAGATAACTGGGCTTTATATATATATAGAAATACCTAATAATAAAGCATTTATATACTAACAGTTTAAATAAAATTCAAAAAATATTAAATATGAAGTTTTGAGTGCCAGTGACGAACTTTCTGATAAAATTCTGTAGAATGTTAACACGGAAACGGTTGCCAAATGTAGTAGTTATATTTGTTTATTTTAATTTTTCCGTTTACATGGATTAAGCGGTTAATTTTTTAACATTATATACTTCTAAATTAGCAAGCATTTGCAGTTTTTTGTTTATTGCTTTATTTTGTTCTGGCTTCGTCTGGCTTTTAAATGAAAAAAAGAAAAATGCCTAAAAGGAACACTTTGGATCAATGGCCCCGTAAGTTCTTCCAACTGCTTTTCCTTTGTTGAGATTCCAACTTCCCTTGCATACGGCCCTGATGTATGAAGCAAACCGGAAAAACATATATGTATCTTGAATTTTTAGCAAATTGATTGTATGAGATGTGTATTAAACATTTGTTAAAACAGAATTCTCTCTCTCTCTCTCTCTCTCTCTCTCTCTCTCTCTCTCAATGCAGTTATATATGTTTCATAGTGAGGAATTTTCATACTTAAAAAAACTTTGATATAAATAAACTTAAAAGCTTTATGTTTATAATACGTAATGAGAAAGTGCAACCTTTAAGAAATTTAGTTGTGGTGGCCCAGGCAAGCAATTTCGTAGCATATAAATCCTCTTTATTATTTAACGCGTTTACTGTAGACGTGCATGAGATAAATAAAACGATATTATAAGAACATTTTAAAAAGTCTGCTCTCATAGACGTTTTCGATGAAAGGATATTTTATTAAAGGAACATCGCTTTTTGCACCGTCTTAATTTATGGACATTAAGGTCATTGCCAGATTGCCCCAAAACTCTAAAAGTTCATATTTTGAAAATTCCATTTGTAGAGACATTAGGTAATTTTGAAGCAGGAAAGATGAAAAATATGCAACGCCTTCGCCGGGAATTTTCCTTTTTTCCTTTTCCCACTATTGCCGTTTGTAGCTTGCTGATAGCAAGCTGTATACCGGCTGTCATGAATTAAAAAGTACATTGCAGGTATAGCAAATGCTTGAGTGTGTCCGGAGGACAGGATGCAAAATGAAAGAAGGTGTGACTACTTTGTCACGTGAGGCTATAGCGGTGTCTGGTAGGCTGGAGAGATGCTGGTCCGAGTTTCAGGTACAGTGTGCATTTTTACAAATATTCAGTGCATAAACTCATCAAAGTGCATTTTTCTCACAACTAGAAAGACTATATACAAAAGTAAAATTCCGCAGGGAGTCCAGCAGAAGCAGTCAAAGATATCTCTTAGTAGAGGTCTTTTGATTGGCTGTTGAGACGTGTATGCGAAAATCATGAGAATTTGCTATTTACAAAATATTCAATTGCAGAGACATAAAAACATACTTTCCAGTAAACTAAAAGTTAAATTAAATAAAATAAAAGAAATTTGAAACCAATAGGAGCAGTGAGAGATCTACAGTAAGCAGTAGAAGACTTTATAGTTCGTAGTCCCGTGGGAGGTCACCCTCCCGTGCCTTGACCCCGATAGTGGCTGCTTAACTTTAAGCATTTCAGTTTTCCAAGTAAACACAGGGTAAAAACTTAGGTTGGAAAGTTCTGATTTTCATTGAGGATAAATGCAGTAAATGGTCTAAGGTGCCTGTCTTCGTGCAATATTTCATATTCAAAGAGGTTAAATTGACGCATATGATTGCAGTCCTGGGCTTCTCTGAAGAAATTCCGATTTTGCTTTGCGATGAACTTATCTAAGGGGTCGATCTTGAGGTCATCTTGTAGACACTTATTTGTCACGAAATAATGAGCATTCGTAATAATCCTGAGATAGCGGTTCTGCACAACACATAATTTATTGAGGTCAGTTTTGGTCAGGGCGGCCCACGCTGGGGAGGCGTAAGTCATGATCGGTCTGATCGCAGACGTGTAGATGAGCCGCTTTTTTCCCAGGTCGAGAGTGGAGTATTTACCAATAATTGGGAAGAGACATTTGATAATTTGTAAGGCCTTATCCCTGACGTAATTTATATGGTTAGTCCACGTTAAGCGATCATTTATAATCACTCCGAGGTACTTGGCATGGGGAACAATTGGAACAATTTCGTTAAATAGATAAAGTCCTCTTTTGACAGGTGTGTTCCTTTTATTTCTGCGTATGAGGAGAAGTTGAGATTTGGCTGCGTTTATTTGGACTTTCCATTGCGCGCACCATCGTTCAATGCTAGGAATGACATCTTGTAGTTTTTTGATGGCGTGATTCATATTAACAGACTTTACTGCCAGGGCAGTGTCGTCTGCATAACAGGCCAGAATAGCGTTATTTTGAGATGCTTGAGGAAAGTCAGCAGCATAAAATAGATACATATAAGGTCCTAGAACTGACCCTTGCGGAATATCGCTATGGATATTTCTAGACGAGGAGATAGCACCGTTCACACAAACACAAAAAGTCCGGTTTGTAATGAAGGAGTGAATTGTCAAGATCATTTCTCGGTCCACGTTAGCAGTAATTAATTTGGATATGAGCCCCTCATGCCAGACGCGGTCGAAGGCTTTCGCCACGTCCAACATGAGGAGAGCAACACTTTGTTTGTTATGCAAAGCAGAGCCACAAAAGTCAGTAATGCGTAACAACTGCTTCGTAGTAGAAAGGTGCTGGCGGAAACCAAATTGTTCCGGAGGCAACATGTTTAGATAGGATTGCATACGTGAGAGAATAATGCGCTCATAAATTTTTCCGAACACAGGCAGGAGACTAATAGGTCGATAGCCATCTGGTTTCGTGTGGTCCTTTCCAGGTTTAGGAATTAAAATAATTTTTGCACTTTTCCACTGCTGTGGAAAGTAGGAGTTAAATAAACACGCATTTAAAATGCTAGTGAAATTCGCTACTGCACAGGGAGGTAACATTTTAACTGCAGTATTAGAAATGCCATCATTTCCGGGAGCTTTGCGTGATTTGAGTTTTTTAATAATTTGAGACACTTCTACAGGGGTAGCAAATTTGGGAATATTTCGTGCTGTGGGGGCATTTAGCCAATCTTTCACATGAGTAAGGGTGAAAAGTTCAAAGTTTCTGTTCACAGGCCAATCATTTGGCGTAAATTGTAGTTCCAAATGCGAGGCGAAAACATTTGCTTTATCTTCATTTGAAAGGGCAACAACTCCGTTATGGAAGATGGGACGATTGGTAACAAAATTTGCTTTGAGATTTTTTATTAAAGTCCAAAGAGATCCGTCACGGAAATCTAAGTTGCACATTTTTTCACACCAGAGTTCGTCCTTGTGTTGCTTCACAGCAGTTTTGATGTCCCGGTTTAGGCGATTTATCGCCCTTTTGGCGACAGGATCCCAGGTAAGGTTGTAAATTTTTCTGAGGCGATTTCTATGCCTCATCATTTGACGTATTTTAGGCGGCAGTCGGAAGAGCGTGTTTGTATTTACAACTGTATCACTAGCATTTTCAATAGCCCTTTGAATTTTTGAGGTAAATGAGGATACTGCAGAGTCGATGTTATCAACACAGATCAAATTTCTGACATCAAGAACACTGTCTTTCATGAAGAGTTCATAGCGCTGCCAGTCAGTAATTTTCCTAGTGGAAGCAGTATTACTTTTGTTCACTCCTAAAGTAGCAATGATCGGTAAGTGATCCGAGGATAGTTCGTGCAATACTTCAAGCGTGATAGGGATAGTTGTGGTGGACAAAACAATATCCAGAATGTCGGAATATTCTATTCTGTCCGGGCGATAAGTATATTCGTCCGGTGTGTAAATAACAACAGGATGGCTTAAAATGTAATTTTGTAGAGTTTTACCGTTTGTATTTCCTTTACGGCAATTCCATGCGATGCTCTTGGCATTTAGGTCTCCTGCCAGGATCGTAGGAGTATCAGGAGGAAGGATTGAGTCTAGTAGGTTATAAGTTAACACATTATGCGGTGGATTATAAAAAGCACTGAAATAAATATTTTTGTACACCGGAAGGGTAATGCACACTGTAATCAGCTCGCAACCAAAGTCTTTACACTCTTTAACTAGGCAAGATGGTAAATTTCTCTTCACATAGATGGCGACACCTCCGCCTCGATGGCTAGTTCTATCACAGCGATAGATTCTGTAGTTGGAGATATTCAGACTGTAACATCTTTGAGCATGTGTCTCAGTAATGAGCGCGAAGTCAATATCGTGCTCGTACAGAAATTCTTGCAGTTCTGAGATTTTATTGCGGAGACTATTTGAATTCCACACCATGAAGCGGATTAAATTTGCCTTATTAGTGTGTTGGCCCATTATCTGAGATCACATTTTCTTGAGGTAGAGCGTTTTTTTCTTGGGTTAGTTGCTTGAAGAGCAGGGGAAGTCCAGAATTTTGAATAATTGCGACAAAGCTTTTAAGTTCATGTAGAATGGTTTTAGCTTCGCTTACCGCTTCAGGGGCAAGTCCACTGGCTAAGGCTTGCGAGTAGGATTTGTTACTAATTACTCGATCTGCATAAAATGATGGCTGAACCTGAGCTTTAGGCTTTGGAAACTTTTCACAACCACGAAAGTTCGCAGTGTGTCCAGTCATCTTACAATTCGCACACGTAGGGGGAGTATTCTTGTCTTTTTTACATAAAAACGATTGATGAGCGTCTCCACACTTAACGCACCGAGGTTCATGGTGGCAATGTGTCTGAGCATGGTGAAATCCCTGGCAGCGAAAACACTGCAGGGGTCCAGCTCTACCTCGGTATCTTTCTACTTTAATCCTCATTCCTAGGATGAATTCTTCGTCGAAGATATTTTTACTTTTTTCCTTACGATCCAGGGTGATCAAGAAGAGAGGCATATTTATGACTTTTCCGTCTCGTCTTCGTTTGAGTTGATTCACTCTGATGATGCTATAACCTTTTTGAGTTAAATACTCAGCAATTTCGCTTTCGTCCGTGTCATTGGGGAGATGTCTAATAACAGCCTTAACATATTTGTTTTCAGGCAATTCGAAGCAGTGATATCGAATACCTTTGTCTTTGAAGACCTGTACGATTTGTTTATAAAGCGCAGGGGATTTGGATTGGATTTTAAATCCACTCTGAATTAATTGACCAAAGTAATCCTTTTCAGCCTGCAGATTATAACCGATGAGGAGTGCTTTAACTTCTGAAAATTTGAATCTTTCATCTTTAACCATGATAGGCGGTGGTTTTCTTGAGCTCGTGTTAGGATTGGTCGATGGTAGCGTCAGCATTGGTTGCGGACTGGGAGAAGTGTCCATGACGTTATTTTTTGGTGTTTCAGTAGCCGGATCTGCGACCTGTACTTCTGGGGCTGTATCCATATTATCAGAAGTTGTTTCCGTGGTCGGCTCAGCTGTCGAATCAGAGGAATTCGTCAGGGAATCAGAGGAATTCGCCGGGAATCAAACCGCGGACGTCTAGAATACGCGCCCAGGTTGCAGACCACCAAACACGAAGGCATGCCATGAAGGTGGGAGAAATAACCTTATACATTGAGGAAGCTTCCCTTGATGTAGACAGTTCTAGAATACTGTAAAATGGGGGCCTGTAATAATAAGTTGACCTAGCTGTCTATACTAAAAAAATTAAATTTAAATGACTGCATGCATGATCCTTAAAAATCAGGCGTTTTAAAAAAAAAACTTCCTTAACTTGTTATTCGGTTTTTGACAAGAAAAGTCTGCCAACGTTGAACTCTCCATATTTTTGACAAAAATATACGTGTATCTGCTCATCTAAATGTACATAGTAAAAAAAAAAATAGTTATTAAAACTTTATAGGTAAGCAGACAGAAGTTTATAATGACGTTTGGTGATTTTTCAGAATGCTATTTTCCGCATTCCCGTATTCTCGAAATAAAATCATAAAATAATAAAAAAATAAACATTAGAACCTTATTTTGCATGCATTTATTCATGTATGAGTTTCATTCGCTTACATGTTATTTATTGGTTCTGGTTAGCAACATATTTATTTTTCATTCAGTGTTTGTTTTCCGTTTTACCTCAGTTTATAAAAGATTATATATATTCTTTTTGTCAACAAAGCTAAAAGAAGAAATTTAGGATTTAACAAATGCGGCCAGATTTCAGCTAAGCTCTGACAATCAACTTTTGATAGAAAGATTCTTCATAATGGTTTTGGTTTGGTTTTATTAGATTACGGCAAAGCACTCGAGGGCTATCTGCCTTAAGGGAGGGATGCCTTCGTGGAGGACTTTCTAAGGAAAACTGGCTCGTATACACGTTACACATGGGGAAAACCACGAAAACGCCCATGCAGCCAGCCCGTTCGCGGGATACGAACATCGGACCGAACTACCAGATTCTTCATAATGAAGATTCGCGATGTGCAAGCATACGCCGTTTCTTGAGATAATCAAGATGCCGAGAATGGAATAACTTTTACATATACAAATGATGTAAAGTGAGAAATGCTCAAAACAAAATATTTACGAAGTTGTATTCATAGGGAACTAAATAAAAGTATTATATAAAAATCGTAAAAAACTGCAGTTTGCGTGCGAAATCTTACATGTGCTGCAGCAGTTTGTTTTTATGTAAACGTATATAAGTTAATAACGAGCAGTTTCTAATCTAAGTAAAGCGTAAACAAATTGATCGCTTTAAAGTGTGCATTGCTAATTAGAGTGAAATATTCACTGAAGCGTTTACAATAAAGCATTGAAATTATTTGAATTAGCTCAGAAAATTATGCATTCAATTTATACGTAAGCAGTGCACGAAAATTACAAATGATCCTGCTAGGTTAGAATTACACAACGCTAGAAAAGTTATTTGCAAAATTGACGCAAATTGTCTGTTGAAAATATATTTATGTGTACCTACATTTACTCTGTTTTGGAGACTTTCCGAAATTTCAAAATGCTGTCAAATTTTGTCATAAATTCTCCTTTGGCAGTCAAAAACTTTATATTTAACGATTTTTTCTGCATTATCTATTGCCATATAAAGCAGCCAATTTTAAATGCTATCATACTTTTTGAATGTACGGGATCAGTTGCATTTTTTTAATACTAGGTTTCATACTATTGCAAACCTTCCTTGTGTAAAATGTCTACATTCTTTCCCAGGAAAAGGGGAAATTTAGGCAAATGAATGTATGTAATATCAATACAATATTGGCTATTGAAATGGTTCGGTTCCGTTATGATTAATGGTTAGAAACCAAATCTTTGGGGTATAATTTTTTCAAGAATAAATTTAACTAGAAGAAAAAGACAATGATCATATTATCTTAAATTAATAAAAACATCTTTTTAATGAAACATATTATAAAATTTATGGACTACCTGAGAATACTTACTGCGTTAACACGTTGAATATATCAAAATTAACTTGTTACATTTTTTTATCAGATTCTCAAAATTAGTGGAAGTTTCATCAACGAAATTTTAATGGTGAATATAAGTAATATGCGTTTGTTTTGATAAATATGATTGAATATTCAAAAATAGCAGATTGAAAATACAGAATAAAATATGGTCAGCAGTTTATGTTTCCTTTTGTTAGTGAGTGAAGTATTCGACTGCCTACATTACATAATATTGCTTGACCACAAATGTTTTTGCTTTCGATTTAAGTGCGAAACGGACAGGTGCAACTCATTGCTATAATAATTTTACAAATGATATAGGGGGGTTTGTACCGTTCCATATAGAGTTATCCAAGCAATGAGAGGCATAAGATGCTTATTTTATAAGTTATGATATTCGCTGCTCATGCATAAAAAAATTTAACACTGATTACTCGACATAGTTTGAAAGCCGAGAAAAGGGCTAGTTATACGGTGTTTTTCCCCACACGTAATGTAAACACTAGACCAGCGGTTCTCAACCTTTTGACTTGCGCATACCCCATCTAAACGAAAATTGAAAATTTTAGTACCACCACAACAAAGTACTACTACCACCACCACTCTTGAACAAAGCTCAGATCGCATAAATTTACCAGTGTTAGAGAAAAAACTCAATCAGGATGTTGGGGTTTTTGACTTTAATAGTTAAAAATACTTCGCATCTTTGCTTACCACCTATTTTTCTCTTGCGTACCACCGGTTGAGAACCCCTGCACTGGACAATATCCTTCAGAATGCACTCTACGAAGATGACACATTCGTCGAGTAGATATATATACATATACTAATAATTAGTTAACTAGTCGATTGCCTTAGTCATTCAACTCACCTATTTGTCAGCGTTTGTTTGCAAAAATTATTTATTTATTCATATTTACATGAAATTAACGTAAAAGTAAAGTTTCTATAACATGCAACTTGACTACCATTCATCTGGATCCAAGGAGATTAAAAAATATTACACATTCTGTTTTCGGAAATTTGTTTTTAAGTACCATAATTATGAATAAAAAATAGGTAATTGAGAGGTAACTTGGGCATTTCCCATGCATTTTTAAAATGGAGAATTCAAACTATGGAGTTTAGATTATTTGGATGTGGCGAAGAACGCAAAAGCTATCTGCCTAGAAGAAAAACTGCCTCATAATAGCCCGTTTGCCTAGTTTCGAAGCCGGGTAGAACTTACATTTAGCTGCTTTAACCACCTGGTCACTGGACAAGCTCAAGTTAGGGAATTGTGTAGAATTGCATTATGGAAAATAAGTTGAAAAGGGTAAATCTTTCGCCATAAGTTAGTAATATATTACAGGAAAATAGTAGTTAGTTAAAAGATTTTGCATTTTAGGAAATCAGGTTGCCAAATGATTAAAGCCGTGGAGCTCCGGGTTCATTTTTTTTTTTTTTTTTTTTTTTTTTTTTAATAGTTGAAAAAGTCTGGTTACAGAAATTTTTTCCACTGAGTAAAGACTGAACAACAACCAAAGGATAAGATGGCTGACCACTGGTAGTTCAACCTGGGTTCAAATCCTGCCTTTATATGAGAATTTCGTGGTAATACTAGCTAGTTTCTCTTAAAACGTGCTTCACTAAGGCATCTCTCTAGTTAGGTAGTCATCCGTCGAGGGATTTGTGGTAATCTAAATCAGTGGTTTTGCGGCTCGCGAAAAAAGGTGGCTTATGGGCCGTATGCGGCCTTCGAAGCAATTTTATGTGGCCCACGAAGACATTTCAACTATGTGTTTTTTGCAAATAAATTGCTGCAAAAAGTCATGATTTTAGTTATTTGAATTATTTTATATTATTTTCATTACCATTAAGAACAAACATGAATAATGCATCATAAGATGTATAAACAAAACTAAGTAATTTACCATATGGTATAAATCTTATTCAAAGTTTGAAGATTTGATTGAATTTCATTCGTACTTGTCAAAAAATAAATAAGCTCAGTTACAAATTTTTGCACTTACAATAATAACTTTGAATACATTTATATCTGAACATTTATCTGAACATGCTTTTTTATAGTTGAATATTAACAAGAAAAGAGCCCGATTAACTGATGAGCATGTACGATCTGTGATGAAAATAATTTCTACTAGTTTCTTTTCAAGGTTACAAACTTCAGAAACAAATTAATTCCGTTTGGATCAGAACCGAAATGCCGTTAAGTGTCAAGCTGCGTAAGAGGCAAAGAAGTTTATAAATTTACTTACAAATATATGTATTTTTATTTATGCGTCAAAGAAAAATTTAACAAATCAGAGAAGGATTGCTATTATTTATTCTCAAGTTTCTTCCCACTTCATAAATTTTCTCTGAAAACTTGGGAAGCTTGCATACGTTGTTTATTAGTCCAAAGGGACTTTGCCCCTGAAGGACTATTGTTTTCGTTTTGCGATTTTGTGTCGAATTACTCTGAATGTTCATTTCACTTTTCAAACTGTTGCTACCAAATATTATCGCCCTGTATTATATTTGAAGAAATTAAATAATGAAGAACCTGCATAAATGTATGCATGTTTCTCGCATTGTGATAAAACAACGGTACCTACAGCAATCAAATTTTGAATAACGTAATCTTCTACCGAACTTGGTCATTTGGAAGCCCAAATATGGAGTTTGAAATTTGTTTTATTATCTATTTCATATTTTGTAACACTTTAACGAATTTTAGATTAACAAACTCAACGATTTCAAAGCGAGCAATGACAACATTGTACGGGGGGGGGAATTAAAAAAAATCATTTTTATCTCCAGCGCGCAAGACTATGTATCGGAAATTCTAAAGCTTTGCTCATTTTAAAATTATTTTGCGATATTACCTTTGAATTGAATTTTATTGTTTAAATGCAAAGAACATCATATTTAATAAATAAAGGTAACGTACAAAACGTTAAAGAAATGGCCCTTTGGGCGTAATGTAAAATCTGAATACTTTCAGACTTTTTTTTATTTTAAATAAAAACAAATTATTTGATGATTAATTAAAGATGTTTTGAGGTATCTTCTCCCTCTTTCCTCACGCCTTCTTAGTCTAATTGGATAGCACGTCCAGTTCGGTGCGTAATCAGTTCGCTGCGTAAGGTCAGGATTTTGAATCACGGCAAGCACACCTTTTATACTTTGTGCATCGATATAACCCAGTGACTCCCCAGTGACAGAATTATTTGAAAGAAATGTTAGTCTAAGAATATTTAGCTATCAGTGTATTTGAATTGTAAAGTTTAACCAACAAAAAATATGTTACAGTTACCAACATTTGGTTTTCAGATAAAAAAAATAAAGATAAATTATTATCATCAGTATTATTATTTTGCTTTGAGATATGATTATTATTATTTAAGTAATTTTTTGATAAATATTCAGTGAGCGAAATTTAAAATTTATTTAAAGTACTTTTTATTTTGTAAATATTTTTTTTTTTTTTTCATTTTCTAATATATATATATATGGCCTATCAGCTCTTTTTAGATTGTGGATTCGGTCCTCATGTAATTTGAGTTTGAGACCACTGATCTAAATTACCGTTTGGTATTATATCGAGATTCATTACCAAATGCTAGTTTTAATTGGCTAATACCAGTTACTATCAGATTTAATTGCTACAAATTTACGGCTTTGTTTAATATTTTTTGCTCATTCTAAGTACCTTTTCAGAGACCAGGTTTAAACCCTAGCACTCATATTTTGCAAGAAATAGAATGTAAAATTCTAAAATAAAATATTACTTTAAAACAATAAATGAATTTAGTAATGCAGAACAAGTGGAGAAAATGAGACTAGAAATAATAATATAAAAAAGTTTAGTTGAATTCTTTCCAGAAAGATTAAAAAATGTTTTTTCTTAAAGGAAATAAAAATCCAAAGAGATAGAAAAAATTGTAAGAAATTTTATTTGGCAGAAGAGTTCTCAGATAGACTCAGTATGTGTTTAATAACTTTTCTCAGTAAGTGTCCGATAACTTTTATAATGAACAGGATTTGTCCATTCACAAAGAAAATATTACTTTTTAAGCTAAATAATTTATTTTTGGAAAACATGTTTAACGCAAAAACACTGAGGAAAATATACATAAGCAAAAGCTTCATTTTATAGTTTAATATATTTAAAATTTTTTATACTATTTTCGGGAATCAAAATTATCCAACAAATTTTGCGAGACAATGCACGCATATAGATAGACAGATAGCGAGAGAGGAAAAAACTGAAGAATATTTGATGAAATAAATGCTATTATTGTTGCTCAAAATGTTGAGAAATTAATTAATTAAATAAGAGAGAGATAAAATATATAGAATACATATCAATCAAGAGTGGTAATCTGTCTAACAGGAAGGCATAAATTAGAAATAGTCTAAAGTAAAAACTTGGGAAACAAACAATTAAAATGAAACAAAAATTGTTACGTTCTTGGTCTATTTTCAAGGAGCAGCCAAAAAAATTATCAAAATTATCATATTTGGATGAGTTGCACAAGAAAATAGTCAGATAAAAATTCTCTTATTAAAAGTAATCATATCGTATTTATATAATATTTAACGAAACTTAAAATGATTTTTAAAAGCATTCATGAAGGTATAACTTACCTGAAGCGACTCGAAAGAAAATGTATTCTTAATATAAACATAACGTATAATTTAAATACTTATTCATTAATCTTTAGTTGTATTTAAATTAGTCTTTAGATTTTGCACCAATATAGTCTCATTTGATTACATTTGTTTTAAATTTAAAAGAAAATTTAATTTCATTGATTTTGTTTTGAAATTCATCCAGATATAATTCAAAAAACATTGCTCTTTTGAAAATTCTTTAAGCTGCTCCTTAAAAAGGATCAAAGAATTATTAACTTCTTTTTAATCTTAACTACCGTTTTTGCTTTTGTATTAAATTATTTTTATTTAATTTTAACTGTCTTTTTGCTTTGATGTTTAATTATTTTTACTTTGGTTTGCAAGATTTTACATTGCATCGTTTCTACATTGTGTTTTCCTATTCTGTATATTTAATATATTTTTTATTATATATGTCTTGCAGTATTCTTACAGTGACAACTATGAAAAAACAAAATAACATGCATACATATGTTCTTCATTTTTTTAAACCTATTCTTACTAAAAACAACATATTATTAAAGATTTACAAAACAATTTTGTTTGCAAATGCAATCCACATGTTCATAACTAAATTTGTACGTAGCAAGAGATATTTTAGAAAGGCCTGCAAAAGATCTCTTAAATCAGAAACAGAGAGTGGACAGAAGTAAAAAATTTAGTTTGTAAAGAACCTCACAGCATGTTTTTTTTTTTTTTTTTTTTTTTACTTTTTTAATGATTTTACAAGGAGGGGTTAATGGAATTTTACCGTATTTTCCTAGTTCCTTTGTTTTTCTAAAAGATAAATCTTTTACTATAAAGGCGTAAAGTACTTCCTGCGACTAAAAAGTAGTCCTGTAACTCGTAGGATCTTATCACTTTAAAAAATACACATTTAAGATTCATTCATGACACTAAAATTTTCTATTCAGTTTCTTGCGATAAAGTTTATTAGAAACGCTAAATTGTTCAGTTCAGAACGTTATCTTCATAAAACTGCTTTGTTTTTATGTATACGTAAAACAATTTAGATATTATTATGATTTTTAAAAATAATGGAAGTTTTATCCACAAACAAAAGCTCAAGATTAGTGAAACATAAGAGATCCCTCAGCTGTAGTCGCGTGCTTCGTTAACAGGTTTTTTACATCGTTCTCCCGAAGTCATCCTCGGCTACTATATTTAGGTGCGGAGGTACAACAATGACTTCTCTACTCAAGGTGGTGGTGCTCTTAATCGGAAGGTCAGGTGTTCCGACAAAGAGCGCTCCAGAGTTGCCCTGATAACTCTTATAATGGCTTAAGCCACGTGCGACGGAAGCCCTTGAGGAAAGAGAGAGTTCAGCGGTTCCAAAATAATTAGGAATCTAAAATATGCACATGCATAGGAATATGTTAAACGATGCGAAAACACTGTGATATGAATAAATATAATCTTCCCTTTTAAAAATTAAGCCATGAGTAAGAGGTTGAAAGAAAAATTTTACGTACAAGGAGAATTTCGTATTATTGTTCGAAATCTAGAATAGTCATCCAAAATTTACATCCTTCCCTTTTTCCTTCAAAAAGCACATAAAATTATGTTGCGTTTAAATAACAGCATAACATGCATAGATAAATATACTTTATATATAAAAATACGCATAGCATATACTGAATGCATTTAGAACTTATTAAATACACACCAATTAAAAGTTCCTTTACTTTTGAGACAAGCAGTGCTATGTATGTTTAATAACTCTCATGCATATTAAATATGCATGAGAGTTATTAAACATACACAGCACATATAAATATACATAGAACATATAAATACAAGTAGTACATAAATACACAGAACACATATAAATGAATTAATACGGATACATATGCATTTGTACAGAGTATAAACATACATAACTTGGCGCATAATATACTCCAATCAAAAGAAGAAAAAAAAATCAAAGCTAAAAAATGCTGTTTTGCTTTTGAGGCAATGAGTGCTAAAGAATGAATGGCCGTTCTTGCTCATAACGTGAACATAATTATTATAAGATTGTATTTGCTCGTAAACGCTGTACATATAAGCATTATAAGAAAAATTCAAATAATTTGTAAGTTATTTGTGAACTAAGAGAAAAGGCTCTGAAGGAAAAAAATTAACTATTGAAAGTAGTTATTTCTTTTGAAGCAAAATACAAAATTTATTAAATGAGGAAACTCCATGAAAACTCCCATACAGCGATCCCATTCGCGGGGATTTGAACTCAATTCGTGGCCCACCACCGGCCGAGCGGTAAAGACGCTGAACACTGGTAGTTCGGTCTGAGGTTTGAATCCCGTGAACGGGCTGGCTGCACGGGCGTTTTCGTGGTTTTCCCCATGTGTAATGTGTATACGAGTCAGTTTTCCTTAAAGTCCTCCACGAAGGCATCCCTCTCTTTAGGCAGTCGAACTACTCCCAAAGCGAAGTCCCAGCGAATTTACTGCTCGACTGCTGATGGGCCCTTTCCCATTTGTAACATCGGGCGTTGAAATTATACAGAGTATTTGTTTTTTAAAATTATCTCAGCTTTTTAAATTTAGTGTTGCATATTTGTTAATAATCAGCGAGATAATACAGTGCGCTTACCAGTTAATACAGTGCGTTTGAATATGACTTAAAATCCAATGAACGGTTCAAAGCTAAATGAAAATATATTTATCCATGTAAAAAACTTCAGATGCTTCTTTAAATGGTTAGTTACCTGAACTAGTTTTTACCTGGTTGGTATTCATATTTAGCAAGCGAAACGGGTTGGCACGGAAGGGTCGTTTTTTAATTTGGCGCTTCCAAATTTATCTTTGCGGTTTTATATAGGATTACGACCAGTCCTTTGGGGCAGAAGAGCTTTCGGTAAACCTCTGCATAAAAAAGAAATTGCGGAGAAGTTAATCTTTTGTTTCGCAGCCAAAGACGCCCGTCAAGAACGTTTTGCAAACCTTAAAGAAATTTTTAACAGACTATTTTTCTACCTTGCTTTTTCATTCTTTCAGCTTTTCAATACTTACCAGCAGGTTAATAAACTATAATTTATTACCGATATAAAAGAATTTACATTTAAAGAACAACATAATGAGAATGTTATGGCTAATTCTTTTCTTTTCGTAGAAAGATGGAATTTTCATTTAATTAAATTCTTCTTTTTGGCATTTGGATGTGAAGTAGATTCCTATTGGGAAGCACTGCGTGACATCATTGTGCAGTATTCAGGCAATACTTAGACGTAATGCCTCATTTAAAAACAACTGATTAACAAACTTATTAAGGAATTCAATTACTTTATTGTATTTTAATTTAAACTGGTCCTTCTCTGATTTGCTTTGAAACACGTTTCACAGGAAAGAGCTTTAAAGGATCTCTAATGAGTAATATGACATCTATGAGATCTATACATATATCTATACATATGGCATCTATGAGAAGATACATAAACAGAATAAAATTACTTTTGCAATGTCCATGCGATTAAATTAAAACATAAATAATGGTATGGCTCATACAAAAGTAAAATATGCTACTGATTTTCGTCTGCATGGTGAACGTTGATATTAGTCTTAATAGCGTCTTAAAATAATTAGACATGTCATTTTTAAATTAGGCCCACCAGTGTCCGAGTGAATAAGACTGCCAAACACTAGTAGTTCAGTCCCGATTCAAATTCTGGGAAAATGGTCCCACTGCGTGGTCGTTTTAGTTTTTCCTCATATGTAGCAAGAATGTGAGCGAGTTTTCTCCAGCTTCATAAAAACCTTATAGCTTTTGTGTTCTTTGTCACAAATAAAAAATTTAACTGATTCCCGTTTTAAAATTATATCCTTATGTCTTAAACTATCTACACTGACATTTTGGTGAAATCGGGTAATATCAGTTTATATTAATTAAATTATTTTAAAATAACATACGGAGGCTTTTAATAACATGAAAAAAACTGAATTCTTGTACACTTTCTTATTTAATTTTAATGTGAAAACTGTCTGCGAGTACCTTACCTTGATATTTCATATCCTTTGATTGCCTTCATAGATAGTGCTTTTGCGTTATCTATGGCATAAATGTTTCGACTCACATCAAAATTAGAATAATTATGATAATGAAGGGGAGTTAAACTACACTGCATATATTTTTAACAAAATATATTTGTTTCAAACCACTGCTTCTTAAAAGAAAGGAGTCGATGAATCGTGCATCTCTTGCAAACAACGCTAAGAATAAATCAAAAGAAGATTTGGGATTAGCAAAATCATGAGTTTCAGTTATTATGATTATCACAGGCAAATATATTACCTTATTGTCATTCTGTAACACAAATATCAAAATAGTATATTTTTTCAGCCTCTCGTTTAATCAAAGATTAAATCTGTTCGGCGCCCTTGAGGTTAGGAGGGAAAAAATTTTTTTCCGATTTTATATTTTAATTTCCTCATAATTAAACGTTGGTTTACTGTTTTTTTTTTTTTTTTTTTTTTTCAAAATGCAGTTTTCAGTTATCTCTGGAAATAGGTAAAAGAGCATGAGTACGAAATTTCGCGTGATTAAAAGGATTTAAAAAATTATCTGGCAGTAACTTTTAGCATTCCAAAACCTTTTTAGAATGAATGATAGTTAACTTCATGACATTTTAGTCTCACGACTTTTAGTACTTATTAATGCAAAATGTATTCTTTCTGAAATATTATCTTTTTTTTCCCTGCCTAGCATCATACATCAGGTATGACCACCAAACTAAGTTTTGTATCATTATGTATACATGTATTAGAAGTTTTGAGCACAAAATAGTACTTCAACTTAAATCAAAAGCAACGCAGAAAAACTAAGCGCGTTAGTACATGATGCAAATAGTAAGATACATGCAGTATTTGATCTTACTTCAGAATTAAAATTCGTCAACTTTTGATTCATTATCGCATCGCATTGCAGTGATTATTCTGATGTTAATCATATTCATTTTTCCCCTTCTACCGAGCTGTTTCCTAAATTATCAAGTACTATCTGGGTACATTTACATTACTGATGATAAAAGTTCCCATCCAGGTTGCAATACAAATTAACTGGATTTGGACTTTAATTTACTAAAAAATACATTCATGCCAGCTCTTAATAATTAAATTTAAACAGCTCATTTTTGTGGAAGATTCTGCTGCGTTATGAATACAAATCAGTTGGTACGAGACGCTATAAGTTTTATTCGAGGAAGTTTAATATATTTTTTCCCTGTTAGAAGAAAGCACAGTTTATGACATTCTTAATAGTCTCACAGAATCTAAATATATTTTTGTCAAATATGAATAGAATAATCGATAGGATAGGGCAAGACCGCCTATGCTTTTCTTTTCCAGAGCTTAGAAAAAAAGAAGTGTTGGCGTGACTAACATACGACTGTCATACTTTTATCTGCATTAAGTAAATATCAGAGGTCGCAATTTTCAGTTTGTGACAGAGGTCTATATTTTTATAAAACAGGTTCCTAACACAAAAACATGAGCAGCTCGTGCAAGATTTTGTTCCAATGCAGTACAGTCAGTTTATTTGACGTTGCTTTGCTGTTTCAACTCCAAAAAGAAGGCCATTTGACATTTGACTGAAGTCATTTCCTATCAGATAAAGGAATTCAAGGCGAAGGTTTTGCACTAGAGTGCTTCAGAGTTTTCCTCCGCTTGCTGTGTATAATGCTCTCCTTCTGTGGTAGACAAAATAATGTTTCGGATAATTTTGGATGCTTTTATTTACATGCAGCTAGCTACGCTGGAGGCCGTGATATTTTGGTTCCTCGTTTTCTGGAAAGGAGTTTCCGTCGTTTTCGCGGTCGTTTAGACAGTGAAATTTATCGCTTTCACTTTTTGATGGAAATGTTTCTGCAAAAACGGGCGTATATTTCATGCTTCAAACAGTCTTTAACGCAAAATAATGACATTTACGTTTTCAGTGTGAAAGTCAAGGCAAAGTAATGTTTATGTTATCTTTGTATGCACATTAGTATCCTGGCATCTGCGGTTAAATCTTGGATAACAGCAATTGGAACAGGATATTCGTGTAACATATATAATTACTGTTCATTGATAAATTATGCAAACAAGACGTTACTAACATTAAATATTCCAATAGTAAAAGCATATTGTATACAACATTACATGTTGCATTTAATACACAAAATTGTTGAAAATTAATTTTAAGTAAGTGGTTTCACCAAGAAAAATAAATAAAAATTAATTTTAAGATAATTCAATTGTTTCCTGTACTGATGGATAATTTTTACGACGGTTAAATACTTCTAAAAAAATTTTAGAAGGTCACTGTGAGTATTGCTGAATATGTACATAAAGTGTTCAAACTATATGCATTCAAAAATATTTACCTTGTTGTCAAATTTGATATAAAAGAAACATATTTGATAGTTCATAAACCTTTAAAAGTATTTGATGCTTATTGAAATTTATGAAAATGATCTGACTATGCTAAGGAGGGAAATTACAGTCATTATTAAAGAAAAAACAAATCTGATGGCCCTGTATTCTTTCTTTTATACAAAAATGACAATTTTTATTATGATCTTATTACTAGGGATGCTATCATAATAGCTTCCTTTTAATAAGTTCATATGTTATAAGGTTTATATATAAATTTACGTGGCTCTATGTAAAGGTCAATATAAAGTAATTTAAAAGCGCATGAATGGAAACGCCAGGAAAAGCATACAACTACACACATAGATAGAAGAAAGCATAAGCACTTTTCCACAATCACGGTAAGAAAATGACTGAAAAACCGACAACTTAAAATTATATATATGGATCAAATTAGAGAAAGCTAAAAAAATCTCATTCTTATTGTTAAAACATTCATCCGTTCATCTGTGATTCAATTTCCGAAACTGCGGTGTGATCTTGACCGTCATAGAAAAGCTTGAATTTAGAGTTTTTGTCTCCTTGTTGATTATTTTGTAAATCTCCAATTATTAATTATAGTCCAAATGATACTAGAAGTGGAAGAAAGAGTTGTTTTCAGATTTTTGAAACGGCACGTGTTGAAGTGAAATCGGGTTAATTTTTTTTTTTTTTTTCTTTCGGTTTACTACTAAACTTTCCAAATAAAATACCTCGAATCCGATGCGCGTGAATCCGTATCAAACAATAGATTCACTATATGTTCGGCACTCGTTTTACTCATTTCTTTTGGGATGTAGAGCATCATTGATGGGGCATCTAGGTTACATAACCTTACTCACTGTGGGGGTAAGGAAATGAGGTCGTTACTTTCGTCGCAGAACATTCAGAAAACAAGAACTCCTTTGCTCTTTGGAAAGGGGGTTGCTATGCTTTAACCGGGGAAGCTTGGCCCGTTGCCTCTGCTCCTCTTTTCCCTTTCCCTTTGAAACGCTGTTTAAAATATTATTTAATTCAGAAATGAACTATTTAGATGCTAAATCCCTTTTTACGTCACATCTGTCTTGACAAATGTGTCGATGGAAGAAGATAGACAGAAATGCTAAATGGCCTTCGCTAATGAATCAGAGACAAGTGCGGATGACCTCAATGTGTGTTTCTTGCTCTAAATACAAATTTATTATTTACGGTTTTCAATTTTGAGCTTTTGTGAGGCAGCCGACAGATGTTTATAAATGTTGCAGTTCAGACATTTACGCAATAATGAGGACGTATCTGTCCTTTCCAAAATTGTGTAAAGTAATAAAATTAGGTTAAAGTATGAAGTAAATCTGGCTATATAAATAAAATAGGTTAGCACTCCACCGCTCCATCCAGATAAAAGTATTCACCTGTTATCACTGATAAAGGAGGTCCAACTTTTATAGCTAAGTTTTTTACTCTGTTATCTACAAGAACTATAGGCGTAAACCACTGGTCTCCAGTTGGCGGTTCGCAGGTTGTATGCGGCCTTCCAAGCAATTTTATGCGATCCGCGAAGATATTACATTTATGTATTTGTAGCAAAATTGTGCTTTCAAAAATTCAAGATTTTAATTATTTGAAGTCTAAGTTTGTATTATTCTCACTTCCATTAAAAACAAACATTAATAACGCAGAAAATCTAAATTTCGCAGAAATGTTTTTTGAAACCACGACGGAGCTATTTTACAGTGTAATAGAAATCTTATTCAAAGATTTTGAAGGTACAGATTTCTTTGACATATATTCGTACTTGTTAAAATATATAAATATGCTGAGTTACAAGCTTTTGCGCTAAGAATAATTGCTTCGATTGGGAATGCATTCGTACTTAAACAGCTTTTTTTTTTTTTTCCATAATTGAAAATTAAAAAGAAAGACCCCGATTGAACGATGAGCATCTACAATACGTAATGAAGATAATATCTAGTAATTTCTTTCCAAGGCTACAGACTTTATCAGATTAGAAACAGCATCAAAGAATCGAGCAAAATAAGAAATAAAGAAGATTATATTTATTTGCATACAAATATGTGCTTTTATTTAAGCATCGAAATAAAATGTAATTAATAGGAGAAAGGGAATAAGTTACTATTATTTACTTTCAACTTTTGCCCATTAGGCAAGTTTTCTTTGAAAATTTAGGAAGCTTTCATAATTTATTTATTTTTAATTAAAATTAAATGAAGTTATTTAATGTTAATTGAACATATTACAATTATTTGAAAGAAATATCAGTCTAAAAATTTTAATTTAACTGTCAATATATTTGAATTACAGAAGTAACCAACAAACATTTCTTACAGATACCAAATCTGAGATTATATGTAGAATATAAATATAAATTTGAATTTATTCCCTTTGCGATGTTATTATTATTTACATATGTTGTGGTGTTGCGCGGCCCCAACCTGCACGCAACAATAGTAGTGACTGCTATGAACTGGAAAGTACACAAACTCTTAAGAAGGGTTTAACTCCCTTTTTATTCCACTTTAGAAATTACAGGTGCGTGCACTTGACGCTCACAAACTACGCCGACCCGGCGGTAAAATAAAAATAAGAAACTAAAAATGAATAATAACAAGTTACTACCTACGAGGCTCTCTAAAACGTAACTAACTTAACCGCGTTCTAAGATACAGCTGATATTTCAGCAAACTTTCTGAATATTAAGTTGAAAGATTCAACTATCTGCCGAGGCAAGCACACAGGCCGAAACGCGCGGTTCTTAAATTTCTACCTAGCAAACTTCACGCTCGTTAATCAAGAAAGCACACCTACAAACTCGTTTCCCTTCTATTTAACTCAAAATTACTTCTGCTAAAGATTTGAATACTTTGCGCGTTCTACTAAAATTTACATACTCTGGCATTGGCAATTCCAGGGGGAAGTAAGGCTTGACAGGAAAGATAGCTTAAAATAAATGTTAGTTAAAATAAATATAAACCCTACATTTGCCGCTGCCAGAATTTGGTAAACTTGGAAGCAGGTCCTAGAAACGACCTGTTGAAAAGTTTCCATATTCTGAACTAAAATTCAAGAGCCTCGTTTACATAAAACAAACTGTTTTTTCACAAATTAGAATAAATTTCTGTAGATAATCATTTTACCCTCTCTTCTTACAGCAACCTTTCCTGGACTTCAGCAATCAATCTGTTCTCTTCCTTCCAGCATCTGGAAGGAATAAGTATCAGTATCTTTCTAAATACATTATAATTTACACTTTCTTGACACTGAATAAAGTTTTTTTAAATCGTTTTATTTTCCTTAAATAACTGCTTAATTCACATTCATTCAAGTACTCAAACATGAATTTAACTTTACCCTGGCTCTCCACCATGTGTGGTGTCAAACGGGAATATTCGTGTTTTAGTATTGCAACACTTCCCCTAACCACAATGATTTGTTAGATTTCAACGACCAAATAGACACACCTTAATCGACATTCTAAAACTCGATGAGCTATTTTAACATTCTTAAAATTCAAGTGTAGGTGGAGAACCCTACAAAACACATTCATTCTAAATTCCCCCTCATTCATCTTTAGACATGCAGGCTTTCGCTCTAAAGTATGATTTTATCTACAGTTTAATACTTAAATTTGAATTCATTTCTTTCGAGTATTTACTTTTAGCATCTAAAATTTTATGCTTCTAGACTAAATTCTACTTTTACATAACTTTCAAGTATTTACGTATATTTACAAAATTCTAATACATATGATTTTTACAATTTACCATAAAATGAATAAGAGAAAAATAAACTTTTACTTCACGCATTCTTCGCCAAGCTGGCGGCACTGTAACTAAATTTCTCATTAATACAAGAATACGAAGTTATTTTACTTTCGGCCAAATTTTGGCTTTAACATAACAGAATTAGTCTTTCGACCAACAGGAACTGCTTGTTCTTAGATTTTATACTTAAAGAAAATAATACTTTTTGCCTTAGCTAAATAAAGTAAAACAAAACTAAGTCTCAACCGAGACAAATTGACTTCCGTCAAAACATAGAACTTCGTATTTACGCATAACATTTCGGAACAAAAGAAAAAATTTTATAGAAGATTTTAACTTATCTTTGAGTTTTCGATGATTGGAACTCCGACATCCTCTTCTGGCAGAAATGCTCCCACGTTATGGAATTCATCGAAGTCAGTCATCTCCTTTGTGTTCTTCAAGTTTCGTCCATGTTAATTTTTCTTTTTCGCCCTCTGTGCGCCGGCCTCTTGGAGTGGTAGTCGTCGGGTTCCTGTCTTTTCCGTTTTGCCCCTGGACGGCTGGTCTTGGCGGCTTGCGGTCTGGAATCGTGCTTGAATTTCTTCTGTTGGTGGTGGTCTTTTCGTTCCTCCTGCGGTCTTTTTGTTCTCGTGAACAGCGGCCTTGTTTGCTCCTGACTATCTGGCCCTGGAAGTGGTTTCCTCGACGCAGAATTTCTACTGCGATACGTTGAAACTGGTCTTTTCCTCTTTACCAAAGATTCTTTACACGGCGGCGTTGCTTTCTTGTATTTCTTAAATGCTGGAGTCTGAATATTTTCCTTTCTTCTTTTCGGGAACGTAGCACGACTTTTAGAAGGGCTAGGTTCCTCTTCTGTTCTCTGCTTCTTGGGTGGTGGAGCGGGTGACGTTACTTCTGGACCTTCCCCTTCTTTTACGCTTGAGTCCTGCAAGAAACTTTTAAGGATTTCAAAATCATTTTGATTATAATATTTTTTCACCTGGTCGGGACTTGCTTTACAGATTTCCCCTCTCTCGTTCTTAAGGTACAATACGACTCCCTTGATTTCCTGAATTACATAGGGGCCTTCAAATTTTGGAGCTAACTTTGCAGTAAAATTGTCTGGGGCACTTGTTAAAGAAAATTTACGCTTCAACACTTTATCCCCAACTTTAAAATCTGCTTCACGGCGTTTTCTATCATAGTACAATTTCTGTCTATTTCTTGCCGTATCCGAGCTTTTACCGCCTGATCAATGATTTTTTGTACATCTTTTTGTTTGAACTCTTGCTCTCTTTGTTGCACAAAGAATAATTTATCTAGTGGCGTAATTAACTTCCGTCCTAAAAATAATTCTGCTGGAGTTTTCCCCGTAGTATCGTGATTTTCTGTTCTTAAAGCATAAGCTAACTCATTTATGTAGCCATCCCAGCGCTTGTGATGTGTGCTAACATAACTTCGAATTATTTTTATAATGTTTTTATTAACTCTTTCTGCTATGTTTGCCTGTGGTCTATACGGAACTATTTTGATATGGCGTATGCCAAGTCCAGTGCATATGTTTTCAAATATTTGACTAATGAATTGTTTACCGTTATCGCTAATGACTTTTATCGGTGCACCGTATTTTAAAATGTATCTGTGTAAGAATGCATCTGCGACTGTTTTGGCTGACGCGCGTTTAAGTGGAACAATTTCTGTCCATTTTGAAAAATGATCTACAATTACTAAAAGAAAACGATTTTTATTTAACTCACTCTGGGGGAAAGTACCAAGAAGATCTATGCCTAAAATGTCATTCGGAAATGAAGCGCGAATGCTATTTAAGTACCCGGCCGGGCTGTAATTAATATCATTTATTAACTGACATTGATTGCAGGACCTGACATACGCAGTTACTATTTTGTATAATTGCGGGAAATATACCGCCTCGCGTACCCTTTTTAAAGTCTTTCTGACCCTTAAATGACCCGCTGTTTTCGCGTCGTGTAATTCCTTCAAAATGCTTAATCGAAGCGACGCTGGGATGACTGGTTTGTATTCGAAATTTTCGTTTGTTTTTTTCGTATAAAATAATAAATTATCTATTATTTCATAGTTTTCTGCTCTATTTCTTATCGCATCGATATCTGTGTGTTCAAACCTTTCGGGGTCTTTCAAATACGCATAGATACTTCTAAATTCAGGATCAGCTTTCAATTCAGCAATAATTGTTTCTCTAGAAACTAAAATTTTTGAAGTCAACACAGCGCATTTGAGTTCGTTGCCTTCATCGTGCAGTTTTATACGAGATAGTGCGTCAGCTACATTGTTTTCCTTACCCGGTCTATATTTAATTATGAGGTTATACTCTTGAAGTTTTAAAGCCCATCTTATTAACCTGGGCGTTAGATTTTTCCCCGAGTAAAGTCTACCAACAGCCGCATGATCCGAAAAGACTGTTACTGGCGCTTTGCCGAAATAACCTCGAAATTTGTGTACAGCCATTAATACGGCTAATGTTTCTCTTTCTGTAGCTGTATAATTCCTTTGCGTAGGGTTCAAAGTTTTACTAAAAAATGCCAAAGGATGGCCATTTTGCATGAGAACAGCACGTACAGCATAGTCCGACGCATTACCAGGTTTTCGTCCCCTTCCGGGAATTTCAGAACAGGAGCATTGATGAGAGCTTCTTTTAACCTTTCAAATGCAGTATTTGCTTCTGCTGTCCACGTGAATTTACTTTTCTTTCTTTTAATTACTAACAAGAGTTCAACAATGTTCGCAAAATCTTTTATGAACGACCGATAATAAGAACATAACCCAAGGAAAGAAGAAAGTTTCTTGGCGGTGTTGGGAGGTGGGAAATTCTTGATGGCTTTTGTTTTTGAATTCTGAGTTTCTATACCCTTTTGCGAAATTTTATAACCCAGATATTTAAGTTCTTTAGTTGCGAACTTGCATTTTGATGCGTTAATTGTAAGACCGGCTTCTTTTAATAATTTAAAAACCTCTTCCAAGTCTTTAATATGTTGTTCCAACGTACTACTCGTTATAATTATATCATCTACATAGATTAAAGTCTATTTTCCTAGGACAGGCTTTAGAACAATGTCCATAGCTCTTTGGAATGTTGACGGGGCCCCACACAACCCAAAGGGCATGCGTAAAAATGCATTAGTGCCCGATTTTGTGATAAACGCGGTTTTATGTATGTCTTCGGGTCTCATAGCTATTTGATAGTAGCCAGACGTTAAGTCCAACGTAGTCATGTATCTCGTAGACTTAATCTTTCTAATAATTCCCTCTATAACCGGCAAAGGGTAAACTGGGGATTTAGTAACACTATTAAGCTTTCTGTAATCGTTAGCAAACCTCCAAGCCCTTTTATCCGAAGGAGGAAACTCATTCTTTTTCCTACATAGTACGACTGGACTCGCGTACTCCCTATTTATGGGCGTTATTATCTGGTTCTTTAACATTTCCTGAATGTGTTCTTCGATGATTTGCTCTTTCTGCTTATCATACCGGTAAGGTTTAGTCCTACAGGGTTTGTCGGCAGTTAACTGTATATCATGTGTAACAATTTGACAGTTACCAGGCCGTTCTGAAAATAAGTTCGAAAAAGTACTCACCACTTGTTGGATGGCTTGACTTTCATGGTCATTCAAATGGCTAAGGTCGACTTGCGGTTGTTCCACTGGCTCCACCACCCTCCGGTCAATCTCCAGCACAATAGAACTTTCCTGAAAATTCAGTTTGGCCTTCGCGGCTTTTAAAAACTCCATACCTAAAATAAGTGGACTTTACAAATTTTTTACTACAAAAATTAATACTTTAAGGCTTTCGATTTTAACCTGTATTTGTAATGATAATTTGCCAATACATTGACAAGTTTGTCCTTGCGCTGCTATGATTTCTGTGTTTTTATTTTTAAATAATCGTAACCTATTAAAATTCTTCTTAAAAAAGGTATCACTCATAAAATTACCTTCTGCTCCTGTATCGATGAGGGCTTCTACTGGTACATCGCCAACCAAGACTTGTATAATCGGTAATTGTGAGTTTTTTACGACGACCGTATTTAAGTATCTTCTTGAGGGTTTTTTCGAAACTTCCGGGGTCTGGACCCTCGCTTTTACAGGCCCCTCTACTCGTTTCAAGCTTTCCTTTCAACTTCTGCCTTCTGGGTACGCGGACGGTTGATTTCAAATTTCCTTTTTGGGCCTTGACCTTCGAGCTTCGATGAGTTAGCTTGATAGCTCTTTTCCCCATAAGAGCGATTTGTGTTTCTGGCTTGTTCAGTTGAAGATTGCTTTCGGAGACCTTGAGAATACGATACCCATCTAGCTTTTTCCGCTATTCTGCGATTTTGGAACTTGACCGCCAACTCCTGCAATGTGCTTGGGTTTCGAATTTCGAAGTAATCTTGAACAGCAGGTAGCAATCTTGGTAAGATTATTTCAATAATCTCCGCGTCGGGTTTCTTCCCATACAGCATATCCGTCAGTTTAATTTTTCGCAGAATAAAGTCCGTCAACTCTTCTATATTCCGTTGATAAAAACTATATAGTTCGGCTTCTAGCTTTGCTCGGTCTTTCACTATGGGGAAGGCCTTTAATAATGATTTTTTGAAATTTTCAAAGGTATATGTTTGGCCTCCGAATTCCCCTAATAAAAATTTACCTATTTTCTTCCACCATAGCGAGGCTTGTCCTCTTAGTGCAGATGTGGCAATGGCAACTTTTTGTCTTTCAGGCACAGGGTAGAGCTGGAAATGGTTTTCGAGACCTGCTAAGAATATCGCCACCGAATTTTTTCCGTCGAAATTGACGTTTGGCTTGATTGATGCTCTCATCGTCTGGACCAGGTATCCAAATCCTTCCAATTGGCTCGCCATTTCTTGTTGTTGGACTTGTCCAGGAGCTTTCATCCAGTTTTCGGCCATTACAGTTCGAAAAAGTGTTCGGGCGCCAATGTGGTGTTGCGCGGCCCCAACCTGCACGCAACATAGTAGTGACTGCTATGAACTGGAAAGTACACAAACTCTTAAGAAGGGTTTAACTCCCTTTTTATTCCACTTTAGAAGTTAAAGATGCGTGCACTTGACGCTCACAAACTACGCCGACCCGGAGGTAAAATAAAAATAAGAAACTAAAAATGAATAATAACAAGTTACTACCTACGAGGCTCTCTAATATGTAACTAACTTAACCGCGTTCTAAGATACAGCTGATATTTCAGCAAACTTTCTGAATATTAAGTTGAAAGATTCAACTATCTGCCGAGGCAAGCACACAGGCCGAAACGCACGGTTCTTAAACATCTACCTAGCAACCTTCACGCTCGTGAATCAAGAAAGCACACCTACAAACTCGTTTCCCTTCTATTTAACTCAAAATTACTTCTGCTAAAAATTCTGCTTTCGTTAAATAATTGAATACTTTGCGCGTTCTTCTAAAATTTACATACTCTGGCATTGGCAATTCCAGGGGAAAGTAAGGCTTGACAGGAAAGATAGCTTAAACTTAAAATAAATGTTAGTTAAAATAAATATAAACCCTACAATGTTTTGATAAATATTTAGCGAGCGAAATTTAAAATTTGTTGAAAATATTTTTTAATTCTATTAATAAAATTTTCCCGTTAAAAAAAATTCTGTCCGGTCAGCTGTTTTCAAGATTGTGCATTGGACCCGCATGGAATCTGTGTTTGAGACTACTGGCGTAGACAATAGAGTAGATCGGTTTTGAGCATAGAATGATAAAAACTTTGTTTAATTGAAGAAGTAGAGAAAATTAATATTGAATCAACGAGCCCGAAAAGCCAGTCATTTCTAATACGTATTTCTGTCTTCAGATGGAAACACATACTTTATAATGGAGTAAAGGATTACAATATGCAAAACTAGAGAATTAGGAAATTTCTGGGATTTCATTCATACCTCACATCAAACTAAAATGCTATATATATGCTTTTAAGCACCGAGAGGGAAGACAGAGGGGAAAACAAAAGTCTTAAAAGATTTTAAATGTTTGCTTATTTATTGAAATAAAATATAGGAGGGTTATCTGCCTAAGGTAAGAGATGCCTTCGTGGAGGAAACTGGCTCGTATGTAAGTTGCATATGGGGAAAAATACTCATGCAGTTAAGCATGAGTAGCCTTGATTTCAATAAAAATCGAAACAGCGTTCAGAGTTTTCTAACTTCTCGGACGCAAGAGATTTTCACTTAGCACAAATTTGTAAATATTTTGTCATCCCATAAATAATGCGGATTCTTTCAACTGAACTAAAAATCGGAAGCGAATGGGATAACATGCATCAACTTACTGTAAAAGTAGGGTAGTAATTTTACTTTGTTCTTATTCTTAGTGCAAGTTTTAAAAAGTGCATTTAGATTTTAATAGTACCACATATTTAATAGTACCAAAGCTAAATCGAAGTGTTAAGGCAGCTTATTCGACATAACTTGTTTTATGAGTTTCGTTAAATAATTATTAATAGAAATATTAATGTAATTGAGTGCAATCTATGAGGATCGGATAATAAGTGTCAGTTGAGGTTCCCAGAAATTACGAGGTGGGAGGTAACCTTATTCCCCGTTTGGGCACACCTGAAAAGCAGGAAATGCTGGCGGGTGCTGTATGTATATATATATATATATATATATATATATAATAGTAGTAGGTAGAAACATTGCAGCAATCTTGCTAAAAAGTTACCAGGATCTGTAGCTCCACGAAATATTTCAACGCTGTATTACTAAAATATGAACTAAGAAGAAATTTTTTGTCTGGAAAAACTGTAAACACGCGAAAAAAAATGCCAAAATTAATGTTGAAAGACATGCTAATATATATATGTGGGGATTTTAAACGATGAACAAATTAATTAACGAAAGACATTTTAATTAGACAAACGATTATTACATAAATTTAACATTTAAGAGAATTAAACAAGTAATGATTCGTCAAAGTTCTTTTTGAACAGAAGCAGCGTCTCTGCTTTCACGTCAATCGTCTATCATCTCAAAACGGTAATTCCCCTAATTTTTGCTTGGCGCCTTCGGAGCTCGTAGAGAGAATGACGTCACGGCATCTGGTTTTCATCACAGCTCCAAGCGATCGGCACTACATTTCGGCCATCCGAGGGTGGACTGGCCCTCCAGGACACTGCAAAATACAAACAAAAAAAACAAAGCAACAAGCAAGAATATACAATAACAGAAATAAGTGTTCGTGAAAAATTTTAAAGCGCCGTCCATTTTTTGAGGAATTCGGCACATGTGGTGGTGCATATGGGACCCTCATGGCATCCTTCCTTTATTACGTCATAGGTGTTGCCACCCTTAACTTTCGTGATCTTATAAGGTCCAAAATACTTCGCTCTTAATTTTAAGTGTGGTCCGAATTGAGTCCTTTTGATTGCCACTAAGTCACCAACTTTGTACGGCTGTGCTTGTCTTCTTTTGGCATTATATGTCTTTTTATTTTCCTGTTGGACTTGGAAAATTTGCCTCTTGGCTTGCTTTCGTAATTCTTCTCTTTGAGACTCGAATTGAGATTGAAACTCACTTTCTATCAGTTCTTTGAGCTGATCGGTGCCCTTACTGTTCATTTTAGTACCGAAGAGTAATTCAAACGGAGTGGTGTTAATGCTTCTTTGATATGTTGAGTTAAGCGTTCTCTGAACTTCGTGTGTATGTTTATACCATTCGGTTGGTTTCTTTAAGGACAGTTTCGCTAATACTGATATAATGACTTGGTTGATTCGTTCGACTTGTCCATTTGCTCTCGGCAGGCCTGTGGTGATTAGATGATGTTTAATATCTTCTTTAGCACAGTAGTCAGAAAACTCACTGGATGTGAAAGCCGTTCCTCTATCAGAAATGATCTGACAAGGGCTTCCAAAAATGGCCTTCTGATTTTCTAATTTCGCTATCACCTCGGCTGAGGTCGTAGATTTTGTTGGATAAATCCAAGTAAATTTAGTAAAGGCGTCGACCACTACTAATATGTGCTTGTAGTTTTTATGGGTACTTTCCAGAGGACCCAAGTGATCTATATGATAAGTATGCAACGGAATGTCCTCCTTGAATCGCGGATGTAATAATCCTTCCTTTTTCCCTGCTTTGCGATTTATTAAGATGCAATGAACGCAATTCGCGATAACGTTTTCTATCTTCTGCCGAAGTTTGGGGATGAAATAGTATTCATCCAGGTGTTTCTCTGTATGTTTGATACCGGTGTGCCCTTTCTCGTGAGCATCTTTTATGATTTCAGTCTGCATACTTTCCGGTACGACTATCAATTCTTTACCGTCAATAAACTTGTATAGTACGCCATTTCTATTACAATAATTTTCATAACTTGAGGTTTTCAATAATTCCTTAATGGTTTTTATTTCAGTGTCATTTTCTTGAGCAAGTTTTAATTTAGGTAAGATATTTTCAATAGAAATGCATAAGACGTTTACAGGAGCTCTACTTAGAGCATCTACATGTGGCATTCTAACACCTTTACGATGCTCTATAACATAATCGAATTCTTGTAACAGCAGAGCCCAACGAGCAACACGCGTCGCTAAATCTCTTTTTTCCATCGTCCGTTGAAATGCTGAACAGTCCGTCACTATCTTAAATGAAATTCCCAAAAGGTAAACACGGAACCTTTTCAGTGCTTCTACGATCGCGAGGACCTCCAACTCGTAACTTGAGTACTTTTTCTCTGCATCAGAGGTTTTCCTACTCATAAAATAAGTGGGGTGAAAACTGCTATCACCTGGGGGTTTCTGCATTAGAATCGCCCCATATCCTTCTATACTGGCGTCTGTGTGTAGTTCGGTTTCATAATTAGGGTTATAAATTGCAAGTACAGGCTTCTCAGCTAGCGCTGATTTCAAACGATTGAATGCAATCTTTTGTTCTTCACCGAATTTGAACTTATTACCCTTTTTTAGCAGGTCGCTAAGTGGCTTGGCAATTATAGAGTATTTATTAATAAATTTTCTGAAATACCCTGTCAGCCCAAGAAAACTTTGGATCTGTTTTAAATTAGATGGTTCAGGGAAATTTATAACAGCTTGCGTCTTCAAGGTGGATGGGAAAATTTTACCCTCTTCTATGACATGACCTAAAAAGTCAATTCGTTTCTTTAAGAATTGCGATTTTTTAAAATTTATTTCCAATCCGTATTCACTCGCTAGATTTAAAACTTGACTCAGCCTCTCGATTCCCTCTTCGTATGAGGCGGATAAAATGATGATATCGTCCATGTACGGCAAAACGATGCCATCGTTAACTAACGGTCGTAAAATGGTATTTATGAATCTCTGGAATACAGCTGGTGAGTTACAGAGTCCAAACGGCACTTTCAAAAACTGGTACTGTCCTTCATGCGTAACAAATGATGTGTACTTCCGACTTTCCTTTTCGACGTCCACGTGAAAAAAGCCATTTTTGAGATCAATAGTGCTGAAAACACGTGCTTCTTGAAGGCGGTCTAGGATATCCTCAATCAGGGGAAGGGGAAATCTATCCTTTACGACAACTTTGTTTAAACGACGATAATCAACGCAAACTCTTGGTGTCCCGTCTTTCTTTTTAACGATGACCAATGGGCTGGAATATTCCGA
The DNA here is from genome assembly GCF_044657685.1 of Stegodyphus dumicola. Classification (NCBI taxonomy): domain Eukaryota; kingdom Metazoa; phylum Arthropoda; class Arachnida; order Araneae; family Eresidae; genus Stegodyphus; species Stegodyphus dumicola. Next base: position 165,936,775 of record NC_140780.1, read on the forward strand.
AGAACTCTGTTCTATAATTCCTGACTTTAGCCATTCGGATATTTGGGTTTCAACAATTTTCTTTTCCGCAAACGGTAATCTACGCGGTTGATGCGATACTGGTTCGTTATTTTTAACGCAAATTTTTAACTGTATGTCCGTAGATTTGATCTTACGTGGCATATAGTTCGAAACTAACTGTTGAACAGTCTCTTTAAAGTAGTTTGGAACACTAGGTGCAATGTTTATTTCTTCTTCGTTACTAGCTAGGTCAACAGGTAAAACAGATACAATATTTACTTTCTCTACACTCTGTGACTTACTTTTTATGGTAACCCCATTTTCATTTATTAATATTTCACCTTTTAATATTACGTTTAAGCCTAAAATGGCTTCATGTGTCATTACATTGTTGTCTACAACACAAATATCTGCAATACACTGGAAATCATTAATTTTAATATTACCTTTAAAGAAACCTAGAGGTTTTACTTGACATTTACCAAACCCACTCAGCGTTGAACTTACGGGCACGAGGCCTTCGATATTCAGTTTATCAAAAGTCGATCTACATAACAAAGTAGTTTGACTTCCTGTGTCTATTAACGCGGTTACATATACATCATTAATTTTTACTTCTTTGGTCAACTTCGAGACTACATCAATATTCACGGTTGATACTTCTGGTTTCGAATTCGTATTTGAGCATTCGAAACTTTGGTGCCCAAATTCTTTACATTTAAAACACTTGACTCCCTTATCTTTATGAACACATTGTTTGGAAATATGACCGCTTTCACCGCAGTTGAAACAGGTTGTATTACGTTTAATTTCAGGAATTGTTCCTCGACTATCGGTTACGTTACGCTTTGTTTGGTTAACAGAATTTTTTGAGTCATATTTATGCCTAGATTCAATTTTTTGTTTACTTTCAAATTTTGTTTTAGACGTTCGCGACTTTTCTTCATCATCACATATCTGTTGATAAAGCTTCAATTTGTTCTTAAAATCAGTTAATGTTTGTGACCCATACAAGCAAGATTTTTTAAACGCGGAGCCTGGTATACCATCTATAACATATCGTATTAAAGCAACATCTTCAATTTGACCATTTTTAGCAATTCTTTTCATATTTAAAAAATACTCATCAAATGTTTCATTGCTCTTCATTTTTTGTTTTGATAATAACTCATGCAGTTCGGCCGAATTGCAGCTACACCGGAATTCATCAAGAATGGCATTCTTAAAAACTTGCCATGAGTTCAACTTTGGTTCACTAAGAACAAATAGTTTTGCTTTGCCTGTCATCAGGCGTTTAGCAAAAATCAATTTTTGTAAATCATTTAACTGAAGAATGGTAGCTGCATCTTCAAAACTTTCGACCCAACTACTGACATTTTCGTGGCTTTGGCCATCAAATTGAGCAACAAAAGATTTGATGTCTTCAATAGTAACATTTATACTACAGTTATGAAATACATTCGACTTGTTTTCAATTGTACTAAGAATATTATCATTAGCACATTGGGAAGGAAGTTGTCTCACTGTGGCACCAGAATTGTTTCTTAGTTTCGTTTCATCTCGAACATTATCATCTACTTCATTTTTATCCCCACCATCCACACCCTCTAAATCACTTTCGTTTTCACTTTCTTCTAAAATTACATTATTTTTAAGCAATTCTAAATTATTCAGATAAGAAACAATTCGGGTTGCTAAGTCATTTTGTGTGCCAGAGCTATCAATGCATAAAACATTGGCAATGGAAATTAATTCATAAGCCTGAAAATCTTGTTTGATTTTTTCGAGTTTTTCATTAAGTTCTTTACTATTCTCTTCTAAAGAGAAACCACTAAATTGTCTTAACCTTTTTCGATTATTTCTGTCGCCCACATCGTTAAATATTATTTTGTGTAATAATTTTATATTATGCGCTTTTTCACTTTTCAGGACATCTTCCATTCCCGGCACATCAATTAGAAACATAGTTAATAAAATTGAGAAAAATCACTCACTTCATATAATGGTAATCCACGATGTTCCTGGCTCTATAATCCGGAAACAGAAACGAAACAATGTACTTCCATACCATCCAATGGATCACAAATGGTGTCGGTTAGTCCGATGGATTTTTGGCCACAATTCACGTCTTGACACATGACATCCAGTATTATTAAAATTTATTCCACATTCTTTAATAGAGCTGCACACTATTTACTCACTATTACGCGGTTTCAGTTCCGGTAAATCAGCATACATTCCTAGGAGTTGGACGAGGGTTTTGTTCGAAACACAGTTCATTATACATCGTAAAACAGTCCAGCACAGCAACAGTAAATCTTAACCGGTATTAATCCAGGAAAGCAGGTAAAATTAGAGTTCTTTCGAGTGCTTAATTGCTATCCCAGTTCTGAGAAAATTTTTGTGGGGATTTTAAACGATGAACAAATTAATTAACGAAAGACATTTTAATTAGACAAACGATTATTACATAAATTTAACATTTAAGAGAATTAAACAAGTAATGATTCGTCAAAGTTCTTTTTGAACAGAAGCAGCGTCTCTGCTTTCACGTCAATCGTCTATCATCTCAAAACGGTAATTCCCCTAATTTTTGCTTGGCGCCTTCGGAGCTCGTAGAGAGAATGACGTCACGGCATCTGGTTTTCATCACAGCTCCAAGCGATCGGCACTACATATATATATATAATAGGAGGAAATATATATATATAAGTATAATGATTCTTAATATTTTTTTATTTTAATGCAATCATAAGCATCATAAACAATACCCTACATTAAAAAAATAACAAAAAATTCAAAATAGTTGCATTTAATGCGATTTTTTGGCATTTTTGGCAGTCGCGGGTGCAGAAAAATAGCTTCGCGGGCACATTGGCGCCCGAAAAGGTCTGTAGAGCTCGATGAAAAGATTTTTGTCGGAAGTGCTTTGAAAATAAGAGCACTGTTATAAGAGATAAGAACAACATGGTAGCTATAATTTAACGGTAGCTAATGGGTAACGCTGGCGCATATATCTTTCTCTAGTAAACTGTTTGGCGGGTACTGTCCAATAACGTAAAAGATCTAAAAATATTTATTTGAAATTTCACAAAAGAAAAAGTGAAAATTAACTTATAATAATAAAGAAAGAGAGTAGACGAATGAATCGTATATTGCTCAAATACGGTAAGATGCAGAATAATGATTCTTCTGTACTTGCTTGTTTAATTGGCTATGGCAAAGCACGGGAAGGCTATCGATCTAAAGGAAAGGATGCCTTCATGGAAGATTTTCTAGCAGAATCCAGCTCATATTTAAATTATGCATGTAAATATGTAAATAAGCAAGTAATCAACTGTTTCACAGGCGGGTCAAACTATAAATGTTCACTGGCCTTATCTACAATGACATAGCCAGAAGAGGCGTGAACGGTCAGCCCCGGGTGGCTTTTTCACGGAAAACATTATTTCTTAATGATTCATCATATGAATCATCGAAGCATATGAAAAATTACGAGATTCTGTATTGCCATACAGAATTAAATTTAGAAGAGAAATAGATTTTACTCTAGATTTTGTATTAAAAAAAATCAATACGAGATTTCAACAGCTATATACTCTTGTTATGCGAAATTCTGAACAGTAAAATGCAAGTATTAATTAAATTATGATCAAAGTAACAGTAATAAGAAATAATTACTCGTTAAAAGAGAAACTCGTCTCAATCAGTTAACCAACCAACATCCTCGAGTACAGCGTGAGTGAAAAACACTTTTTTCATTAACGCTCTTTGTTTGTTTTTATGACTATATTTCTATTAGTCTATATTTCTATATTTTGTTTTTAGCACTACATTTCTATTGTACGGGGTTTCTTTTTGTTACAGGTTCTTGTCTTGAGGTTAATTTTATAGGGCTAGATTAGGTTAGGTAAAGTGTTTATGGATTAACTGATTATGTTAATTCATTAGGGTTAGGTTAATTGATTAAAGCAACTCGAGGGCTATCTGCATAAAGAAAAGAATGCCTTCATGGAGCTATTCTTAAGGAAAACTGGTTCCTTATTCATGTTACAAATGGGCTGGATGTATCTACTTAAAAGGAGAAAATGTATATATGTATAATTCCAAGAGCTGTAGAATTCGGTAAAGCGCCTGCGTGCAGTTTTTCATATAGATGACATTAGCTTCTGTGCATTTTGGATCTAGAAGCATGGACAAGAATGCACAATTCATTGTCGTATCTTGCACTAATATATGTGCTCCAGGCAAGAATAAGATGATAAATAAATTTTCATACTTAGCATAAAGAACTGCAGTGTATGTAGTGGTAAGTATATTATAAAGATAATTTTTGGAGTTATTGTTGACCGTTTAGGTATTTTGTGTCTTGGCTTCTAAGCCTTCTCTGAATTTCATAGTTTAGGGCCATGCAGTTATATACTTAAGAAGAGAACTGAAGTAGAGGATAAACTGCATAAGGATAGTACTTACGAGAATAATCTCGAATTATATGTAAACGTTTTTCTTTAGGTAACTTCCTAAACTAAAAACAGGGACACGGAATATCCAGACATAAAAGGAAGTAGGGAGACATAAATCGTTAGTGTTTTTTTTTTTTAAATATACCTTTGTCGCTTTTATTATCCTGTAAGTATTCTAACCTGTCAAATGAGCAAGAAAAACCATTCAGTTTTTACATATCATTCAAATAATTAATTTTTGAATTTAAATTTTCTTATAATTTCTTTCCTGCGTAGGTTAAATAGGTTTAAAGAAGGAATAAGTTTTAAACTATTGTTTAAAATTAAGTACCAATGTGCATTTTTTGCTTTAAAATAGTTTAATGTTTAAATTAGAAAGCAATTTTAAGCTTTAATTATCAAAGTCAGCAGTAGTTAAATTCACATATTAAATAAAATGAATACATACATCCTCTCCTGAAACTTAGTAAAGAATTTATAAATTATTTGCAATAATTCAAAAAATGTCATGTGCATTGTATAAGCACTGTTATGAGCAACGAAGTGCTGGTAAACCTTAACTACGAAAGTCATAATTAGTAGTTAAATACGTATTTAACACTATCTTAGAGATGCGATGATTCATTATTTATTTTTTCCATTTAGGTTTTGAAATAAATATTTTGTTAAAAATGCTCACATAGAATAAAATTATTCATATATCTCCTCCCGTAACATAGCTGGTGGGGTTTATGAACTATCTTTATAAGCATTCTAACGATCTCATAGTACTTTAGTTAGAAACAACGGCATGCTACCAAATGTCTCTCAGTATTTAAAAATCTTTTTGTCCATTAAAATTGAATGTAATAATTTGTTATCCGTTTGAAAAATTGAGTGCAATGACTGTTTATGAGTTTTTTCAAAGATTTTGCTATTCAATGTAATAGGTATTAAACCTTTAAAAAATAAAAATAAAAAATAAAAAAAGCTATTAAGAAATACGAAAAGGGAGGGGGAAGAAAGAAAGTACATCTTTATCACTCATTTGTTTATGCGGTAGGGCATGAACTAGATTTAGGTTCATCCATCACACCACGGCATAAAGTATTCCTTGTTTCGTATGAGTGCTGTTTGCTACGATTATCACTGAGGTTATTGAGTATATCTTAGTGTACATAATTCCAGTCATCAGAGTTGATGAAAGTTCGAAAATTTTAGGTAGGTCGTCCAAAATAGGTCAACAGAAATCGAGAAAAGCGCCCTAGCTTTATCTGACAATGGCGCTTTCTTCGACTCATACAATAGCTAATTTTTGTTTTTGCTTTTTCTCAAAGGCGTGCCAGATTTAAATTGGATCCTTTTAGGGTTTTAAAGGAAGACGTCACACCCCCTACAATTACAGCACAGTCTCCACCACATTTTGCTTTTGGTGACCTCCTTCGATGCTAGGAGTGAAAAGAAGCAGACGGTTTCACGACCGTTATCCTTGCTCGAGATTTGAGAGTTGCATCCGAATGCTGGCAGTCTTACGGCAATTGTTCATTCAGATCAGCGAGATAATTGTTACTTTGATGGTGAATCCTAGTCCATTATTAGAAAGTAGTCGTTCAATGCGGGGAATGTTAATCGCGAATCAGTTGCGGGAGAATTATCAGGGCGAATCGATTTTGGAAGAATTTTTAGGATCAAGCTGTTCTGGAAAAGTTTTCAGGACGAATCGATTTAGGGAAGGCAAATCGGCCTCAAAAGAATTTTCAGGTGAAGGTTAGCTTTATATGAGGTGGTGCTGAAAATGCATTCGATAATCTAGATATTATTTACAAGCACAAACATTATAACTATACTGGTGTATGTTGATTGTCTTTTCTGAAAGATTAGTGCTGCATAACTAATAATTCCAGCAGTCACATCTTATTAGTCACTCAAGCCTTGATTTTGAATTCATATATTAATTCTTATGTTTATTGGAATATTAAAAATGAAATGAATAAACAATTGAAGGAGGTTAAAAGCAATCCATTGAAGTATAAAAAAGGGATGAAGTAAAGAGAAAAAAAGGGAGGTAATGAATAATTGGTATATTAGTTCTTAAATTATTAAATATAAAAATAAAATTTTTATTCGATTATTGGGAAACACTCAAAGGCTATTTGTCTAAAGAGCAGAATACCTGCATGAGGGATTTTCTGAGGAAAACTAGCTCTTTTTCACGTTACACAAGAAGAATACTCATGTAGCTGTCTCAGGATATAAGTATTGGCCAAAGTACTAGTGTTCAGCGGTCTTACCCATTCAGTTGCTGATAAGGAAAAATAAAACTTTTATCGACAACAAAATTTTGAAATTTAAATATTGAGAATTATCTTTTTAATTATTTACTATTAGTGTATAAGGTATTTCTCCCGCCTTCTTAACCAGCCTTCGTGGAGTAGTGGTCTGCACGCTCAGCGCGTAATTGAGAGGTCCGCGGTTCGATTCCCGGCGAAGGCGTTGCTAATTTTTCATCTTGCCTTCTTAAAAAAAAAATACCTAATGTCTCTACAGTGGCGGCCAAACTAAAAGGGTGTTGAATGATGATTCTCCTCACCCAGGATTTGGGCGATTGGGTCCCCTAAAAACCCCAGTCGCCCTTTAAAAGGGGGTAAATAGGGTATTTCTCCCGCCTTCTTAAAGTGCCTTCGTGGTGCAGTGGTCTGCACGCTCAGCGCTGCGCGGTTCGATTCCCGGCGATGGCGTTGCTAATTTTTCATTTTGCCTGCTTCAAAAAAATACCTAATGTCTCTACAAGTGTTATAAATGATCAGGAAAGTGGAAACATAGATTATACGAACGATCTTTTCAAAAGATTTCCTTTCCATTCACAATTTGATTTGAAACAAATGTGTATTCAATTTCAATACATATAGATCTAACAATCTTCTAGATATTAAAAAAAAATTCATAGCCAATAATCTGTTAAGCCTGTAATTGGTCTCGACCACAAGTGGTCAAAGACACAAACGTAAAGTTGAAGTTAGAAATACTAATTATCAAGAATATTTCACAAAATGTATTTAAAAAATGCCATTCCCCAAATGGCCGTTTGCTCACTTCAAAAAAATACCTAATGTCTCTACAAGTGTTATAAATGATCAGGAAAGTGGAAACATAGATTATACGAACGATCTTTTCAAAAGATTTCCTTTCCATTCACAATTTGATTTGAAACAAATGTGTATTCAATTTCAATACATATAGATCTAACAATCTTCTAGATATTAAAAAAAAATTCATAGCCAATAATCTGTTAAGCCTGTAATTGGTCTCGACCACAAGTGGTCAAAGACACAAACGTAAAGTTGAAGTTAGAAATACTAATTATCAAGAATATTTCACAAAATGTATTTAAAAAATGCCATTCCCCAAATGGCCGTTTGCTCACTTCTTAAAGGGCCGTTCACACTAGAAATTATTTGAGCTAATGAAGACATCTGCACACTCGACGCTGATCCATGGTACCGAAAAAAAGTTTTTCTTCCCAACGGAACCGATTAAAAAAATTTGGACTTCACATATAGCGGAGCTAGTCGACAAAATGAACCGACTCCGTTAGCTCAGATAAACCCCAGCGTGAACGGCCCCCTAGGCGTTCTTCGAGAATGGCATAGCCCATTTGTCATTTAGCTGTCTCATCAAAGAGAAGATTACCTAGGGTTCGTTCATACCACGGAGTATAAAGTCATTATACTCCGTGGTTCATATGAATGTGTGTATATTGGAGAGTCCACTACCTAAAGTAGTACTTCCCAGGAACCTCAGCTATTCTACAGTGTGCCTTGTGACGAGAATTCCCTGAATAAAATCTTCGATGCGACTGCTTTCAAGGAGTGAAACTTCATCAAGACAAAGCAGCGAATCATACTTCGAAAAGTCGTTGAATCTGCATTCCGTGAAAAAAATGAAGAATGATACAGGTATTGCATATATAAATTTTCAACATATTCTTGCGAAGCCTGTGCACGTTTCTCTTGTGGATTATTATGCCACTGGTCTCTTGAAAAGATCTTTTTCTGAGCGCAAACCCACCACGATTGATGATAGTGGAGGAGGAATGGAAATTAGTAACCCTGAAATTTTAGGAAAATTTCTTCTATCATGGAAATCCCGATTCAGACTTACTGTCCATAAAAAAGGTCATCAAATCGAACATAAAAAAATACTCTTTACAATTTTTGAACATTAATTAAACAGCCCCGAAATCTTTATAAAAATGTGTAAAATACTTTCTGTAAAGGGGAAAATACCTATAGTTTAAGGGTGGAAAAATTATAAATTGTTTTCTTGCCGCGTTTCCTACATATGGTATCAGAAGCTTCATATCCATTAGCTGTGATTCATAAAAAGTAACTCGCCAAACAACACCAAATTACAAAACAGCTAAATGACAAACACTCGAACAACATCGGTTAACTTTCGGATATCGTCAAAGTCATCTAAGAATATTGGCTCACTGGGAATACTCACGCTAATTTCCTTCAAACTCTTAATTTGAATTACAGTAAATAATTTATAAAGTTTATTCAAATAAAAATATTGTAAGCATTTTTATATAAATGTTAAATTAGATTATGTTATTTATTATGCATGTAAAGTATGAAATACATTTGCTAGCATAGAATTTCCTCGGCCATCTGATAGCAATATACAGCCAGAGTGTAGTTGTTGTTATTGATCCTAACTGGTTAGCCATTAAGCTAGACCACATCGATTTCAGGTGTCTACTTAGATGCCTCGTCAAAGTAGTAGTCTGCTGAGCACGATTGCCTCCAAAAAGCAAAGCACCTCCCGGCTGCCTGCCAAAGTACTTATCATAAGCCGGAGGAGAATGCCAGGAAGAGACAACAGTAGATTTAATTCTCGAGCAGATAATCCGAAACGACCAGGGTGCCAGTGGTCAGAATCACTTAAGTACCTTCCTTAGCCAGAGCATCAGCCATTTCATTACCACTGAGGCCAATATGGGAAGGGATCCATTGCAGATGTACATAATGTCGGGAACAGAGTTTTTGCATTAAAACCAAAATAGTGTGTGAAGTTTTATAACTAATATGAAGCCAATTTTGAAGATGCTGGATAGAACTGTGACTGTCGGTCAAAATCCAGATATCTTTTTCATCTATCTTTTTTCCATGAACAGCCAGCGTCAAATGTATTAATACTCTAGTCAAAAAAATGTTGAAAAATCTTTGTTATTTTTAAGGAAATTAATATAATGAGTATTTAATATATTTTCATGTACCGAAAGTATTACACAATGAAGGAAAATATAAAAAAATGTAAGTTCTTTTTATTTCCATTTGAAATAGAAAAACAAATAAGTATATCGGTTCTAACTGAACACATTTTAAAATATTCATGCATCATATTCAAAACAATCAATTACACATAATTTTTTTATTTTCAATTTAATTGATATTTGGTCGGATAGCGTTTAGCTTTCTTGACAGGTGTTAATTTTCTGGGCAGTTCTAAGTTCTTACTAACGCTTTAACTTTTCTTGCAAATGTGCCCTTGCATGCTCTTTAATATTTATGTCTGGTGATTGAGGAGCTGTGTTTAATTGATTGCGAATACTACACAAAAGCCATAGTATGATATCAAAAGGAGTGCGCTTTGGGTCCTTATCGTGTTGAAATACAAAATCTCAAGCCAATCCCATTTTTTGAACAGTCTGGTTTAAGACTTCTTTTAATTATGTCTGTGTACTGAAATCTACCCATTTTTTTCCGATAAAAGTTAATTTACCAACTCTATAAGCAGACATAACCCCCAAACAAGAATATTGCCGCCACCATATTTTACTGTGGCTCCAAAATTTTTCCTTGAAGTGCTGTTCCTGGCTGGCTTACACGATATTTAAAATTTCCATTTGGCCCAAAAACATTAAACCTAAATTCTTCTCTGAATATAACCTTATTCCAAAATTCTAGGCGCCGTTTTTGATGTTTGTTTGCAATGTTTACAAAAGGTAATATTTTCTTTGCACTGAAAGTAGACACATAGAACTTTTCCCGAGAAGATCGCTGGTGAAAATCTTCTTAATTTAATGCCCTTGTGAATACTCAGGTAGAAACTACATTACCTTTTCTTAAGTCATCTCTCTGCTTTGGGGGTTGAAATCTGACGATTTTGTTTAATTTATTCATTTATAATTTTTTAATTTCAAAATAAGTCTTTTACATCTCTCGCTAGTTTTTTGTGGAAGTCCACTGCGAAGTTTGTTTGCAGCAGTTCTACATACTTTAAAACTTTTTGTTATACTTTTGTAGCAAAGCTCTTACCTAAACTTTTCCTGGTTTCACGGTAGCTTTTCAGTTTTTTCCCGAATAGCTAATTTGTTGTTTTGTTACTTATGCTCATTTGTCTGACAGCAACATCAGCCCAAACCCACGACATTCCTCGTGGCAAGAAACGCTCAAGATACGCATGCCCTTGGCAACAGCCTTGAGCACCTTACAGGTAACAGTGCGATTTTGCTCAGTTTCGACCCCAGTTTTGACGGAGAGCTCACCGGGGGGAGAGAGTTCTGAGGGTCTCCCAGCTCACTCCCCTTCCACAAAACCACATGAGAAGACTTTCGGCTCGCCGCATATTTAGAGTGCCACCATGCCGCACGGACACTATACATTTACAAACATCCATGCCTTCTCCGAGATTCGAATCTGGGCCCTCCGGCAGCGACGCTAACCACTATACCGGTTGAGCGGCAATAGCTAATTTTCTTTCTTCTAATGTTTTTTCCCTTATTTTAGCCATAAGTGAAAAGATAAATCAAAATATAGCAAAAATCAAATATAAATGTTTTTAAAATAGTTAATCGGAATAATCAAGTGCAATCACATACCGTTTCAAGTTGGTTTTATAGCACAATAAGGGGGCTTAAGAATACTTTCGGTACTCTTCTATAATGCAAATTAACATAATTTTGCATATTTTACGCAAAAAATAAACTGGGAAGGCATTAGTTTCTTAAATCAAAATATATTCATGATAAATAAAAGTAACAATTATACGATTTTAAATTCACTGTTTGGGAAAAAGAAATGGTTTTTAAAAATGTTTGCTACTGTACGAATACTTTTAACATTGACCGTATAAGCAATTCAGAATACAAATGGTTTAAATCCGTTTTAGAAGTTTTGAGAAAAGGAGCATATATTAAAAATATACTAACAAGTAATGAGGAAACGAAAACATTTTTATTTACCTCATATATTTGATAGAAGTAAGGCACTAAATATCGATGGAAACATAACTGTCATAATGAACTATACTGGTTGGACTAGAATTAATTCCCTATTGAAAACTATTTACTGCTTTTTAAATATTTATCGAATATAAAAACATTTTGTTCCTTACAATAGTACAATTTATTGCATGATATCTCATTTATGCCATTACAGGTATCAGTGGAGAACCATGGTGCAACGTCTAAGCGGGCCTCAGTAGGCATCCCTGTACGATCCCAGTTCGGACTTTGTGTTAGAACCTTTTTCGCGAGGTGCCTGTCTTTGCGATTTTTGAAGACTTCGAGTAAACATTTTCTGAACATTTTACTCTGTCCTGGATGCTGAGGGGAGCCCGCATTTCTTAATATATGCAGCAGAAGCTGTGTCCATTAGCTTCGAGTGGCAATTCCTAATGGGCTTTACATCAGCTGGGGCAGGAGGTCCTTTCACATTTCGCCACCATCTCTGTACTTATGTCATAGATCTCCATATTTTGTACCGGGATACCAGTTGAGCCCGTTAAAGCAAGCTTAGACATCGGCAATGTCAAGAATGTGATATTATGTAATAAATTCTATCATTCTAAGGAACAAAATGTTTTTTGTTTCTTAAAAATTCGTTAAATGTTTAAAAAGTTATGAAAAATTTTCAATAGGGAGTTAATGCTTGCGCAGCCCCTATATACTGCCCACGCAAAGGGCCCATATAGTGTAACATAGTTAATAGTCTTTCAGCCATAAGTAAATTGGTGATAAACGTATTTGTCGGCATATCATTACTGCATTGAGCATCTGCTGTTGTAAACCTCATGAGAAACGAATAGACCGTGTTGCGAGGTTTTTAAAGATTATTGCGTCTGATGAGTTGTAGATTTCCTTGAATAAGTAGTCAAATGAAAAGAAAGATTTGGAACTTTATCGAAAAGAACAGCAGCTCTTGCAAATATAATAAACAGTTTTTAGTACCCCCCCCCCCAAAAAAAAAGGCAAAAGGTAAAGCGAAATTCTCTTTAGCATACGAAGAATATCGCAATTTGCTAGAACCTCTCATGTAGCAGTCTAAAACAATCACAGAGCGAGGGATTCTCTCGCGAGACAGACGTAAACCCTAAACTGACTGAATGACATACGCTCACAATTTGCTGTGCATAGGGTTAGCTTCGAGAGTAGGTAAGTACTTTTGGAAGCTTCAAGAAATATCACTCTTAAGTTTCAAAGATGCGTTTTTGAAAATTTACAGAATGTTACAAATTTGGCGACAAAACAAAAATGTAACCAGTTTGAGGACAAAAATTTCACTAAAACCTGTAGGAGAGTTTCTGCCCATATCTCTGATTCTACTTTATAATTTAAACGTCAGTCAACACAGTGTTAAAAGATCTGCAACAGAATACATGAAACAATACATCTCTACAAATTAAATAGAGAAAAATTCAAAATTAAGTAAATTATACGGAACATAAACATAAAATCATCATATAAAAGACACCAAATAAATAAATACGTAAATAAAAATGATACACAACAGTAAAAAAATACGTAAAAACCAAATTACAAATAAATAACTCAAATATTAAAGAAAATTTTAAATAGCATTAATGGCTCGAATGAGAGCAAAAAAACACGTCCATTTTCTTGACACGTTACGTTTGGTCCTTTAGAGTGTGACCTAATTCACGAATATTATACCATGTGATCCAAAATTTGCCCACACCAAATTTTCAACAATTGCGGAAACTCTAAAATGGATATTAATGATTAAGTTGTTTTAATGGATTGAAACTTTTCCACAGTAGTTATATCCTGTATAAAGCACTATGACTAACAAATGAGATAAACAGAAATGATTGCTCCGTGTACAAAATGAAATTTAAAAAAAAAAAAGATTTAACATTCGGTATTAATAAATTTAGAACGGACTGTAATTCACTAACATAGAGAAATGAAAAGGTATAGGTCCTCTGAATCTGGTTCACCTAGACCTTTATTGGTAACAATCGCTACGGAATTTAACATTTAAGTTGACTGTGCCAATGGATGCAAATATTCATCTTCATCTTTTCATCTTTTCATCTTCAAACACGCTTTGATCTTGAAGATGGAAGGGTTAGTCACTTCCTTGGGGGAAAGATACAGATCTGCTTTTGTCATGTATTTGTGAAATCTAGAACTTTTGTTTTTATTTATTATGACTTTTATTCTTCACTGATTATTAGATTCATATCACTTTTAACACGATACTTCTGAGTCATCCGATATATAATTAACGCCATTTTCATGTTAAAAAATGGAATTACAAAGATACGTTCGCCAGTTTATTACCTGAATCGAGAAAACAATTTTTTTTAGCATTTGGTCTGTGATAAAATTTTTCTTAAAAGAATGTATTTGTTAGGTTAATTATTTAAATAAACAAAACTGAAAGAAAATGCCACACGTCGAAAGCATTTTATTGACAGTGCCCTCTGTAAAATAAATATGAGATAAGAAAAATACTACATTTAACTATAGCTAAGAAGCGACGATTGGGGCATACAGCGTTTTGTAGAAAACTGCTTAACGCATGTTGCCTTATATTGGAAAAGATCCTTAAATGTTTTAAGGTTAGAGTTTCCTTCAATCGAAGGCGAGATTTTCATGTTTGCTGGATAGATGTTTCTCATTGATTTGATTGGTTTTATAAATTAATAAATGTATAACGAATGTATATCTTAAACTTAGAAACCTTAAATTTATGTGTACTTTTATTGTATACTAAAATAGAATGTTTTCAGTTTTATTTATTATTTGCAATGAAAAAAATGGTATGTATTTGCAGGCGAAGGAAGGGAATGGCATGCTAATACACGATATGAGAAGCATGAAATAAGAATTTTAGAAAACTAAAAATCATTGCTTCAAGAAAACATGAGAGTTTAGACCAGCGATTCTCAACTGGTGGTACGCGTACCACTGGTGGTGCGCAAGAGAAGAACAGGTGGTACGCAAGGAAACAAACTACTAACTGTTAAGTTCAAAACTCTAGTGAAGAAAAAGGAAAGCTGGTAGAAATTTCCTGTCATCGAACTCGAACTCAAGATTTTAAAACTAACAGACTTGTTAACTTTTAGCTGAACTGAAGAAAAGAATTTAAAGGCATCTCAAATAAAGCTATTAAATTTTTATTGCCACTTTGCACAACCTATTTGTGGGAACAAGAATTTTCTTCCATGTTATACTTGAAAAAACAAATACAGGACAAAATTAAAGTGGATCCTAATTTACGGTAAAAACTACGTGAAATAAGACCAGACATATAGAAATTGATCTCTCTTAAAATAACGCAAATTTCACATTAAATTTTAGAATTAAAGTAATAATATAACTTAAATTTTGATAATGAAAAAAATAGTAACCAATTTTTAATCTAACATTTTTTATGTGTGCATATTTAATACAAATAACCAATAAGTTGTGCAAATGGCAAAATATATATTTTATTAAATATTTCTATTAAGAAATTGAAAAATAATCATTGTAAAATGTGGTGGTGGGACTAAAATTTTTCAATTTTTTTAGATGGTACGCGTTAGTCAAAAGGTTGAGAACCGCATGTTTAGCCTATATTTCACAATTCGCACAAATTTCTTATAGCATACAGAGCCTCAAAAACGCTTGTAACGCATAAATCTATTGTAAAGCCGTTTGTTTTATTAGAAAATTACAGTATTTAAATTTTTCATTAATGTTATGATTATATTAAGCGAAACAGCACTGCAAAATAGTTGACTAAATTATTATTAAATTAAAAAAAAAAAAATTCTTTTCCGGTAAGCTTTTAAACTGCTATAAAAAAGAGTTTACGATGCAGATAACCATTGGAAAAATTTGCATATTGTCAATCGTATTTCCGGTTGAATGAGTCACAGCTGAGTTCAACGTGAAGGCAGTTGCTTTCATTCAGTATTTTAATAAATTTGAAGTGATTAAACGTTATTAACGTCATATTATGGAAAAAGGAAAAGAAATCTCACTAGTGAAAAAGATAATTTACAGTGGTGTCCCGCAAGGAGCAGTCCTCGCTCCCTGTCTTTTCAATATATTTATAAATGACCTCCCAAATCCCTTGGATTCCAAGATTCTAAAATACGCCGACGACACGGTCGTACTTACGGATTCTGTCAGCCCGCCTCTTGCAATGGAAAAACTGCAATTCAAAATAAATATCGTTACGAAATGGTGCGAGGATTGGAAAATCAATTTCAATTCTAGTAAATGCTGTGTTGTGCTTTACAGACGCTACAGGCAGAATGTAATTGTTAATACGGATATCAAAATTAAAAGCGATACAGTTCCGATGGCTGACTCCTATAAGTATTTAGGAGTTATTATAGATAGCAAGCTTACCTTTAAATACCATGTTACAGCCGTAGCGGAAAAAGCGAATGCTGCGTTCTGTGTCCTTTACAGCTTGATTGGCAGGAAGTCTAATTTATCGATAAAAATCAAAAGAACACTGTATCTGTCCTTAATCAGATCGATTATGTTATACGCAGTGCCAGCATGGGCGACAGCCAACAAGACTGAGCGTGCTAAACTAGACATTATACAAAATAAAATACTTAGAGCGATTGTGAACTCACCGTGGTTTGTGAGGAACTCTCAAATTCAGGAGGATCTGAATGTGAAGGCCATGCATGAACAAATTTTGATCGCTTCACATAATTTCTTTGAAAGCCTTAGAACCTCTTCCCACGCTTCTATTAGAAGCCTGTGCGACTATGACCCTACTGTTGAATATGTGGTCAAAAGACCCCGCACCATACATCACAATCCGTCTTGGTAGTTGTATTTATGTAAATAGTTTTCAGCTTTTTTCTATGTTTTATAATTACGACTTTTGTTATTTTTGAATGCAACTTTTGCCACCACGACCAGGAATGCCAGTCCCAAGCTCTGAAAGTTTTTACGCCTCTGGGTGACAGATGTACCTAAAGTACATCTCTTTTATTTTACTACCGTGATTGGCCTTTGGCAACTCTGAACTTTTGGTAATAACTCTGTGTAGTTGAAACCAAGTGCGAGCGAAAGCAATTGGAATTGGAAATCACACTAGCTGTAAGACATTTAATAATACAGTTACGAGATGAAGGAAACTTTCTTCGTCAAAATCGGTAAAATTGTTGACAAACCTCATTATAGTATTCAACGCGTAATACAAAACTTTTTAGATGCAGGAAGTCTTAGTGTAAGACCGAGATGTGGAAGGCCGAAGAAATTATCTATTAGAGAAGAAAGAAAAATATTTTGAAATATCAAAGTTAATTCTAAACTTTCCCCTTCTAATATTGCGGCACATCTGAATGCGACAAGCAATAGAAGAGTTTACCCAGAAACTGGGCTAAATGTGCTCAGAAATGCTGATTATAATGGGAGAATAGCCAGAGCAAAACCTTACATTTCCGAAGATTAATCGGAAAAAGAGAAGTAAATTGTCAAAAAGCCATTTAAATAAATTTTCTGAATTCTGTACAAAACAATCTGGTCAGACGAAAGCAAATTCACTATTTTTAAGTTAATTGGTCACTGTATGGTTTGGAGAAAGCCGAATACAGAATTAAATGTGAAAAATTTGCGTCCAACTGTTAAGCATGGAGGAAGTGGTGTCATGATTTGGGAGTGTATGTCCTCTGATCTCTGATCTGGGATTCGAAAAGTTACATATAACAGGCAGAACAATGGATAGATTTGTTTACTTAGACATTTTAAAGACAAATTTAAAAGCAAGTCCCGAAAAACTGGGAGTTAAAGATGATTTCGCTTTTCAGCAGGACAATGATGTTATAGCTTCCATAATTAAAGAATATCTGCTGTTTCATGTTCCTTAGACAGTTACAGACAACCTCTCAGTCCCCAGACCTTACTCCAATAGAACATCTCTGCGAAAACCTTGAAGCAAACATTCGCAAACACAATATAACATCAAACGCTGTATAATGTGCAAATTGAAAGAAGCCTGGGCAAAAATTACTCCATCCGACTCTGTGTGTGTGTGTGTGTGTGTGATTATGGCAAAGCCTCGAGGGCTATCTGCCTAAGGGAATGGATGCCTTCGTGGAGGACTTTCTAAGGGAAACTGGCTCGTATACACGTTACACATGGGGAGAACCACGAAAACGCCCATGCAGCCAGCCCGTTCGCGGGATTCGAACCTCGGACCGAACTACCAATGTTCAGCGACTTTACCGCTCGGCCGCTGGTGGGCCCCCCCCATCCGACTCTGTAAAGCTTGTTCATTCAATGAATAAAAGCTTGCAGGCTGTAATTAAACGCAAAGGATACCCTGCTAAATATTAAAGAATGTTTTAAGAAAATAGGCATATAAATTGCACAAGTTCTACGCAAACCTTTTTTGATTTAATTTCTTTATTTTTTATTTCTTTTAGACGGTTTGTGTAAAATGTTGTTACTGTCAGTTTGGAAATATCAAGCATATGAATGGTAAGAAACCCGTACAGATGTAACTAAAAAACTTAAAATAGAAAAAAAAAAAAAAAAAAAAAACATGTTTCTTTACTTTTATGTTGTTGTTTTTGAAATATATAGTCGCTGTATTTGCAGAAAAACTGCACGCAGACTTTTTTGAGCAACTGTATTTGCAGAAGCAAGGTCTGATTTCAAGTAACAGTTATTCTAAGAAAGTAGGCACTAGACATAGATTTACGCTTCAAAGCCAGACAAATCAGTTACACCTATCAACATATTCCCCAACGAGTAACAGAGCGAACGAGAGATTCTCAGGAAATGTGTGTCGTAAAAAGAACATTTTAAAAAAAGTATTTGCAAGATTTACGATATAGGTCTTAGAAACACTGAGTCTGAAAACGAGAAGGTAAGAATTCTGGAAAATCATGTACACAGATGTGAAATTTTGAAAATAATGATTAAAATACTTCATTTTATAGGTTAAATATACATTTTTTTTTTCATATATAGCATTCTTTTCATAAAATATGATATGCAGAATAAGATTATTTAATAAAGGTAAAGCAAACTATGGCTGCATGTCTAAAGAAAGTGATGCTTTCGCGCACATTTCCAACAATGACTGGCCCATATTTACACTGGCCCACCAGCGGCCGAGTGGTGAATTCGCTGAACACTAGTAGTTCGATCTGGGTTCGCTTCGAGGCAAACTAGCTGAACGGGCGTTTTTTTTTTTTTTTTTTTTTTTGGTTTTCCCCATGCATAACGAGGATACAAGCTAGTTCCCATAGCATGTCTTCCACAAAGGTACCCTTCCCCGTAGGTCAATAGCTGTCGCTTGTTTTGCCATAATCAAAGAAGCCAAACCAAACCGTATTACTTTATGTTAGAAGAACTCAAAAAAATCCTTGGAGCTACAGCTAACCTGCTCAACCGCTGGTAATCAAACCCCAGGCAATCAAACCCCAGGCGAACTAGTGATTCACGGCTTTATCATCTTGCCACTAGTGGGCACCATTTTATTGTAAAACCGACTTTCATGTAAGGTTATTTATAAATGAATTAAATTTAAAAATGAATAAATTTCAGTTGTTATAATTCTTATAGTTAGATGTGAAAAACATTTCTTTTTTCATTACTTGCTAATTGTAACCTTTTAATCAAAATATCTTCTCTTAAAAAA
Source organism: Stegodyphus dumicola (assembly GCF_044657685.1). NCBI lineage: Eukaryota > Metazoa > Arthropoda > Arachnida > Araneae > Eresidae > Stegodyphus > Stegodyphus dumicola. The sequence goes on from NC_140780.1 coordinate 165,956,135, forward strand.
AAAGCTTTCATTGGTTAAAATCTTAAAACGCTTATATCTCCATGAAATTCATCCCTAATGAGAAAAGGATGACCATGACGTTTCAATTTTTGGTAATTACTGAACATAAATAGATTAACCATACCTCGGTATTTATATCAGTTTGTTATCTTAAAATTTCGAGAAAGTAATGGTAGTGATAGAAAGAGTAAGAGAAATAAGTGAAAGGAAAGTTTTCAAGTAAATTAAATTGCATTTGCTTACAAAAGAATCTAAACAATAAAAATATAAATTATTGTTTAGAGTAAAGTATATTCACAAATGTATATTTATGTAATTAGTTCATACTTAAGTTCGCTCAGATCAAAGTTTTCTTCTAAGCTCTCAGACCATAGTCACGAAGTGCTATGTCAAGAGAGGTAAAGTCCCTGGGAGTTCAACTTGGATCCGATTCCAGGTGAATAGTTTCGCTACATAATCGTTTTCATGGTTGTCCCTCATGTGTAAAGTGGATACGAGGAAGTTTCCGTTAAAAAGCCTCCACGACGGCATCTCTACCCTGAGACAAATAGCCCAAAGTGCTTTGTCATAATCAAATAAACCAAATCTAAGACACGTAGGGATATTCTGACGTTCCACAAAAGAAGAAGGCTGTCTTCTAGATACTCGTCTTCCTTAACAATCATTCGCAGAAAAATTTTATACGTAAGGAAAAAACTCCGGGTACACCCAAGCATTCAATCCTTCCCATCGATGAGTTATTTGATTGTTAATCATTCCAGGGATTTTATTGCCTAAGGATTTTCTAAAGTTTGGCTTGATTTATTGAAATTACGGCAAAGCGCACTAGGGCTATCTGCCTAAGGGAAGGGATGTCTTCGTGGAGGGCTTTCTAAGGGAAACTAGCTGGTATACACGTTACACATTGGGGAAAACACCCATGCTGCCAGCTAGCTCGCCTGGAATCTAACCCAGGTCGGAACTACCAGTGAACAGCGACTTTACCACTCGGCCACTGGTCGGCTGGTTTTCTAAGGAACAGTCTTTCATATTAACTTCGTACAAGAAAAACTCCTTATAAAATCGTCTACATCCAGCCCATTCGCTGGAAACCCTACCTGGAGTGAGCTACCAGTGTTTAGCAGTCGGTGTTATCCAAAGGGCCTTTTCCATCTTTTTGTTGCTGCTTGTTTGTCTTATAGGGCAAAATTCACAAAAGCTATTTATTTAAATAGAGGGTTACTCCTATAAATGACTTTCTAGTAGGAGAACTGACTTGCAGTCATGTTATACAGGAGAAAGCCATAAAAACGCTCTTGCTGTCAGCCCGTTCGCAGTATTCGAGTCCATGTCAGTTACCAGTATTCAATAGTCTTAATCGCTCAATTATTGCCTACCAGAGGTCAAGCGGCAAAACCGCTGAGCACTGGTAGTTCGCCCCGAGCTCATGTCCTAGTAAATGGGCGGACTGCATGGTACTTTCCGTGGTTTTAGCTATGTGTAACATGAATACAAGCCGGTTTTATCTTAAAATGTGTTCTATTTAAGCAGAGAGCGCTCGTATACTTTGCTATAATCTAAATCATGGGTTCCCAACGGGGTCGATAGTGACCCCATTGAAATTTTAGAGGGGGTCGATTCGGACGGCAATAGCATGGGCAGTTGATAAGAATAAAGAGCATCTCAATGATTACAAAAAATAATATTATCATTATTTTAAAATGTATAATTAATTCTTTACTGATATTAAGCTATATCATGCAGTAAGAAGAAATCATATGCGTATTTTTTTTTTTTTTTTTTTTTTTTTTTTTTTTTTTTTTAAGTCCAAAGGGCAATTTGCCTGAAAGACAATTAATTTCGTTTTGGCATTTTGAGTCGAAAACTTTAAAAAACTGTATCACTTTTCAAATCGTTGCCACTATATATTTGATTTGGTTTACTTAATTATAGCAAAGCACACTAGGGCTATCTGCCTAAGGGGAGGCATGCCTTCGTGGAGAACTTTCTAAGGGAACTGGCTCGTATACACGTTACACATGGGGAAAACCACGAAAACGCCCATGCAGCCAGCCCGTTCGCGGAATTCGAACCTCGAACCGAACTACCAGTGTTCAGTAGACAAACGACCGCAGAGAGTAGATAATGCAGGCTTTAGCTGTAAGTCCACAATTTACTGCAGAAAACAAGAAACAGGTTAAATAGTTTTGAAATAGGGGATTTAAGAATTAAATTAAACAGTTTTATGCCAAATATTTAAAAAATTTCTTCAATACATCAAGCTCATTTATCACATTAATTAAAATCGAAATTTCTTTCAATCAAAATCTGCAATTTTGTTTCTGTGTGTAAAATTATAAATAATAATTCAAACAATACTAAAACAAATCTAATAAAATATTTTTTTTAAACTTATGCTCATATTAAGAGTCTAATTATTATCTTTAAGTTATTTATGTGCAACTATTTGTATTATGATTATGTTGCATGTTGTATAATTATATACAGGAATATAAAAAGTTCGATGAAGAAAACCATTCTTTTAAAAGGGGTCGATGCAATTAAAAGATTGGAAATCCCTGATACAAATAATGCAAACTAGCTATTCAAGCACAAGTGGGTTGCTTTTCGCTCGAGAGAGAAACATACTATTACAATTCAGTGATTATGGTTCTGATTAAAAGGGAGGGAGAAAGCACATTTTTTTGACTGAAGATTGATTTTTTTGGAATAAAACTTCGCATTACTTCAACATCGGGAACAGTACATAGTAGTTTGGTTTTAATGCCGGTTGTACAACAAAGGAGACGCCAAAAGAGGCAAGCTGGAAGTTATATTCTGCCATGAAAGGCGATTGACAAGGAAGCTGGCGGACATCCAATTTTCATAAACAAGTAGAACATTGTCGGAGGAAGATTTCAAGCATGAAAAAGGTTTATTGCTCTTATGTCTGAAACTCATTTGTAACATCTGGCGGGGACTTTATGACAGCATTTGAAAAGGCATGGCGTCTCGTACATTAAACGTAAAAAAAATAAATAAATAAAAAATAAATAAAGTTAAAATAAGAAGTAGCAATTGCTCACCTACATCGATATGAAGGGTATAAATGGAGTGTAACAAAACTATTTGTTAATTTTAAATATAACGCTACTTGCATGCAAACATTTGCATGGCGAGAAAGTGTTACACTAGTTTAAAAAAAAAAAAGTTCAGTTCCCCCTTTCCACTCGTATTTTATTTGTATCCAATAAAGAGGGATAAAAAAAGAAATTTGTCCCAAAAGTCGAACGTATCATTAGTTTTTAATAATAAAACATATTTGATTAGTTTAATGAATTCTGCTCATACTAAATTAACTAAAGTAGGATTTTGTTGCATTTCCTTGGGGATGTGATCTAGGATTTCGTGAAAGGATTTCTGAAAGAATTGAAAATTCCATTGTGAGATGAACTTTACTGCTATGATTCCGATTTTGGAAATATGGATGAAAGATATAACAGAAAATACTAAAGTAGGTAATTTGGAGAATGGTCACCTTGTATTTCTACATAACTGTACGAAATATTAATATTTGAATTACGAGTATAATTTTGAGCAACGATTAAATTAAAGAAAATTTTTTCAATTAAAATCCTTTTTTACAGTTTTATACTATTATATTGCTAAGTAAAATGGGGCAGAATCAGAGCTAAAAATGGAGCAGACAACTGTCAGGTTACAATAAAATCTCTCGTAACCGGCATCCGAATGATCGGTAAATCAAAATTACGGCACTTTTGGAGGTCTAAATTTAAATCCGAAATTTTAAGGCTATGAGATGAAAATATGTATAATGAGCTAATAATCTGAAGCCTTAAATTGCGAAAAGTATTCGTACTTTATTTCTGCAACCTAAGAAGCTTTTATCTTACGAACGAACCAAGGAGTTATCCAGAATATAAAGATGAACTACCGGTCCCTTTTTATGTATCGATGTGTGAACTTTAAAGAGAGTGTTCATGATTTCCGGAAACAATTCACATTAAAACACGCCATATTTAATTTGTTTCTTAGCTAGAAAGATGCAGAGAACATTGCGTCGCTGTTGGCGCTAATTGGTGACTTATGATCATGTTCATAGATAACGAAGATTCTACTGGTTTTAAAAATGTCCGGTGTCTGTGTCCGGCATCTTGTATTTACAGACGGTGTTCATACATTTTTGTAACAATTTTGAAAAGATTTGTATGTAAACAAACTTTAGAATTTTATTTTCTAATATGTTCAATCTGATAGCCCTTTTTCTGAACTATCGTATTACATCTTGATTTCCAAGATAAATGTCCTTTTCTTAAAACACTAAAGTTGATTTTATTCCTTTCCTCTTTCACAATCTTCCAGAGTCCGTCAAATATTTTAGGATTCCGCTTAGAAAAAGCTTGTTTTAAAAGTCCAAATACTTAGTAATCCATAGGAGACACATCAGAGGACTTGGTGTGATGCATTTAAAAGGATCAGCTTCAATTCCGGTTTTATTTCTCATTTTGTAAAAAAAATAGAGCAGTAGATTTAGGAATGGCTTAGAGCCTTACCCTGATGGAACCAAACACAGTCAAGATTGTTTGGAAAAAAAGATGGAATTTCTTCTTTAAAAATAGGTGTTAAAACATATTTCTGATAGTAATCCGAATTAATTTTGACATTTTTTTCTACTTTCCTTATTTTAAGTTTCCCGTTTCAAGAGAACCCAATAATAACCATAAAAACCTTTAGAAAAACTTTCCTTGTTTTCTCTGAACCAACATATTAAGTCTTTTACTTCTGTTTTCCGGTATTAAATCAATCTTTTTCTATTGCAGTCAGATAAGTATATCCAAGCCTCATCAATTGTAATTATATATTTCCATTTTTCGCCTGCCAAGTAATTTTCATACAGCAATCTGCACATAGTCTCAACTGAAAAACATGTTTCAGCGTTAGGCGATGAACATAATGTTTTTTTTAATAGCTTTATATCATATTTTATAATTTTGTTCACAGTTCCTCCAGAGATATTTAAAGATTTCGCAATAGCTTTTTGGGGAGCTGGATTTTTCTTTAAAACATGAGATGCGACTTTAGATTTAATAAGAGCTGTACGTACCTTTGTTGGGTATGCATTTTTTGCATCTTTCCCAGTCAGATGTAAACTTTGATGTTTCTTTAATTTTATATTAATTATGTCACATTTTGCGCGTAGAAATATTAAAACAATGCTTTTCACATCTTTTTTTTTAATAATTGAATAAGAGTACTTCTCTTCGGACAGCGCAAAAATATAGCCTTCGATCCATTGTTTATTTTTCAGCGACATTTTAAGGAATAGAATATTCTCACGCTGCAGACGATAATTAAACCTTATTCCAATATGATGTCAGCCATGCTTATATTTTAAAATTAATATTTAAATTCACGGAGAAAATCAAAATCTTTACAAAAATATGTAAACACCCTCTGTAGTTAAATGTTTGATAAAAGTTAATGTTGGTGAAAACGAAGTGTAGGCTTGGATAAATATAGACAATTCTATCCCCATCACCCTCTGTCAAGATGAAGACGAACCAGTCGGACATGAACTGAGTAATGAGAAAGATGATGATGAAGAAGAGGATAAAGATGAAGATAATACGCACAGCAAAGAAGGTTACGTGAGAGGAAACTAAAAATTATTGCAGATTTACGTAACATTTTTCCAGAAATATTAATATATGTAAGAATATGATGTTATGAAGCTTTAATGTATACACAACGAATTTTTGAAATTATCGGCAACAATCTTGTAAGCTGGTAGACATTCGAAGTCATACATCGTCACACTAAGAAATTCGTTAGTTTCACATGATATGGCTATTTTATTATTTAAAAAAAATGTTTCCTCAAATATAAAATCATGTGCTTGTGTTTTAATTTTATTATTTTTCAATCAATGGTGGACATTATAGACTTTGGCCACTACTAAGGTCAGAAGCGGTGGTCACTTTTTTGCGGAGGCATCTAATAGGTGGGCCACGGTTGTTTACAACTTACATCCATGCCTTCTCCGGAGGCAGTCAGAGCCACTAATCTTTTTCCCGTTTGGGCGGCGTTTAAATTTTAAATAATTTATTCAGTTTTCAACATTATTTCGCTCAATAGTGGCCGACAGATCGAAGAACACGACAAATGGGCTTCGCGTGCTGCAGTTTCTATAGCTATAAAAACCTTTAGAACATCTTTTTTTCAAAACATACGAACGTTTTTCAAAACATACGAACAGGTAAGCTCTAGAAATATATACTCAGTTATCCGAAAAAGTTCTTATCCGGAATCAGCTAGATTCCCTTGCTGCCGGTTATGAAAGATTCTACTGTAACAACAAAACTACTTTAAGACATGTAAGCAGTCTCAATGGACTTTGGTTAACAGTTTAACATACTGATTTTTCTCAAGGTTTTAAAAGATTGCATGATGACTGCAGGCAGTTAATCGAAAATTTAAATTAATTTAATACTTAGCGAAATCTGATGATTTAAATTAATTTAAAATGAATTTACCGAATGCATTGGCTTAGATAAATTACGAGAAAACATTAGTCATAATTATGATCACCTAAAACGAGCGATAAAATAGCTAAACAGAAACATAAGGTCGCATTCTAACATTGATACGAATCTGTATCTATCAGAAGTTATTGGTGGTTCACCTAATCAAATTGATGAACATACCAAAGACAATGTTAAGATTGTTAAACAGAAATACCCAATGTTTATACTGATAAATTCGAAGCAGCGGTACATAATATGAACTATTGAGAGAACTTGGAATTTTCATTTGTTTAAAGACTTATTTAAAGCCATAGTTTAAATTGTCTTAAGGTTTACTTGACGAATGAGAATTAGGACTTTTCCATCCCGCTGTTTAAGAAGACAATGTCCTCTTTGTTTAATTGAATATGAGAAAACAAGAGCTATCTGCTTAAGGGGATACATGACTTCGTGGAAGACGTTTAGGAAAAACTCATTCGTGTTTACGTTACATAGGGGGAAAACAACGGAAATACTCATACAGCAAGCCCGATCGCTGAGATTCGGAAGCGTATCCATCTACCAATTTCAACGGTGTTATCCACTCGACCACGTACGCATCTAAGTAATAGAACTTTGGGGTTATACTGGTTTTAAACAGACGATGTATATTGGTTTGATTTATTTGGTTAAGTTAAAGCAAGTGAGGACTATCTGCATAAGAGAAGGGATAACTTCACGGAGGACTTTCTAAGGAAACTGGGGCTTGTCTCCACTTTAAACATGGGGAAAACTACAAAAGCGCCTATATACCTACCCCGTTCGCTGGAATCGAACCCACGTTGAACTCACAGTGTTCAGCGAGCTCGGCAGTTGGCGGGTCCTTTAGAATATCACTATCGTAAAATACTTACCGTGGCACAGCGATTAATTAATACAGCAGGAAATGATGTTGCAAAAGACACAGTGGCGACATGGCTTAAGCTGCAATAGCTTTAATGTTACAACTAACCTCTTGCTTTTTAACCTATGAGGCATGCCATTAAATTTGCACAACTTTCTGGTCTGAACGTGTAACGTAAAATTAATCAAAAAAGACCGGGTAGAGTTAAATTAAAATTTAACCGTTAGTTAAACTTGCAGCCCTGTCGTTATAGCAATTGGTGATTCTGACTACTGTGCCAATTGGCCCGGGCTTGAATCCCAGAGAATGCATGGATGTTTGTAACTGTATAGTGCATTTGGAAGAGGCACTCAAAATTCATGGGGAACCGGAAGTTTTCCCAAGTGGCTGGTGGTAGGAGAAGAGGGAAACGTGACCCTCAGACCGCAACCTGGGACGTTCCTTGTCAAATCTGGGAAGCAGCCTAACAGTTAGCAAGACCCAGCGATACCTAATGTAGCTTCGGGGATGCACAGATCCCGGCCTTGCTTCAGCCTGTACCTGTTGGTAAAACTTAAGAATAATTTCACAAGTACTCGCCGAAAGTATGCATCAATAAAAAAATAGTTCTAACACGATTTGCATAAGAAAAAAAGTAAAGAAACGGGAGAGAAAACAAAAAATTAAGAGCTATAATTTTCTTAATCGTGCTTCGTTATCATAATGAAGAGATTTTCATAGCAAAGTTGAAAAAGCAATTCACTGATGGATATTAATTTTGTTTTTGATTTAATTTTTTTCAAAAATTGACATCTGGCATGAATAAATAATAATAATGCACTAGAGTAAATTCCCAAACCTTTTTTAGTTAATCACAATTTATGCCCTTTTATCATAAAATAAACACGAGAATTTCGTCGATTTTGCCTGATTACAATAGGAAAATGGATATGGCATTTAAAATGCAAGCTCTCTATTTTAAATACATAATTGTAGCAGAGCTAACATTATTTGTTTTGATACTGTACAGTATGTCACAAAAATATTCGGCCACCTTACAAATCTTGCAATTTTAAATAATTTAAAACGTTAAATGCAGTGAAAATAAAAAAGGAACATACGATTTGAAATTGTTTACGTACATTTTAATGTTCTACACAAAAATAAATAATTTCAAATTAAAAGCAATTTAGTATTAGGCTGACCACACAAAAGCATTCAGCCATCTGTTGTAATAAGGTTTGGTTTATTCGATTATGACAAAGCACTTGAGGACAATCTGCCTGAGAGGAGTGATGCCTTCGTGAAGGGCCTTCTAAGGGAAACTAGATCGTATTCACATATACTTGACAATAACACAATGACTTCGTTGATTAACACTTTCGCGCACATTGTCAAGCATATATGAGAAACGCGCTCATTACCTGGCAGGCACGTTTGCATGCCAGAGCCTTTTTTCTTCAGGGGTTTCCGTCACATGTTTGTGCCAGTGCTTTAGAACGTTTCAAAGACATGTGAAAAGCCATGAAAACGCCCAGGCAGCCAGCCTATTCGTCGGGATTCGAACCCTGGATCGCTCCACCGCTTGTGGACCTAAAGCTGCGTTCACCCTGGTCCGCTGGCGCGAAAAGCGGAAACGCAGAAGAAAACGATTTCCCCGTACGTGAGGGCCCACCAGCGGCAGAGTGGTAAAGTCGCTGAACACTGGTAGTTCGGTCCGAGGTTCGAATCCCGCGAACGGGCTGGCTGCATGGGTGTTTTCGTGGTTTTCCCCATGTGTAACGTGTATACGAGCCAGTTTCCTTTAGAAAGTCCTCCACGAAGGCATCCCTCCCCTTAGGCAGATAGCCCTCGAGGCTTTGCCGTAATTAAATAACCTAACCTAACCTAACCCCGTACGTGAATTCACACCAGCGCGGAAACTTCGCTTTTAAGAGTTCTCATAGTTGCACATTAGATGGCTCTTCATATCGAAAACGCGGGGGAAAACGTGAATTTAAATATATGGTATTTTGACTCTTATGGTTATATTTTTTAATTAAAATGGATCCAATTTCTGCTAGATTAAAACTTATTTTACCGCTTACTTTGAATGCGGTGATTTATATTAATATGTGAGAGATGATTGCAGGATGGAGATGTAAATAATTTAATTGAAGAAATGCGCCTGAAAGACATCGAAATTTCTTTTAACTACTTTCGCATGACGCCCTATCATTTCGATATATTTCTAGCCCTCATTGAACCTTTTATCCAAAAGCAGGACACTAATTTTTATCAGAATATCGCAGAAAAGAATCGTTTGATAGGAATAGGATATCCCAGAAATGGATCTTTGCATCTATCTAATTTACTTTATGAAATTTGTTGAATGGTAATTAAAAAGTCGTAATCGTGTATTTCGATTTTAGAGAGTGAATTTTTCATGGGGTAGAATACTATAAAATTTTTGCGTGATGTATGAACTTCTCTAATATAATTGGTTCAATTAATGCAATAAAAAGTATATTTTATTTAAGTATATGTAGAATTTATAGCATTAGTAAAATAAATATCATACTTGAAAACAGGAAGCACTTAAGCTAATAAACAATAGAAATTTCAAAAATGTGTTTTCATTTCTGCCTTATGTACGTTGTTTTACCTTAACTGTAATTACTTCAATTAATCATTCATATATTTAATGAAGATCCATTGTTTGAAGTTTTATTTTATAAAGTCACTTTTATCTAAAATTCATTGGAGTAACTGCATTTTATATAATTCCTCTTTTTCTGCCTTAAAAATTGAATTCCACAATCAGTAAATTTGCTGATACTCCTGTAAGAGTTCTTTAAATTAATGAAAAATTATCATCAAGATTATACCTCTGGTTAAGTACATGTGAAGACATTGAAATGCCTAGAAGTATCCCATAAAACCAGCTACATACTGGTAATATTCCTTTCTGTATAAGTAATAATATTCTAAACATTTTTAAACAATTGGTCTACTCGTCACCACTCGTTTAAAATTATGAACTCACTATTTTTTTTTTTTAATTAGGTAAAACAGCAACAATATACTAATACCAGTATAGCTTTTGCTAAACTCGCCTCAGATCATCTTATGAATTTTGCCAAAGGCTCGTTGCAAAAGAAGAAAAATGCACACAATGACGCCTGGAAGGCAAAAATTGCATTTATTATCAATGAAGAATAAATCCAAGCTTCTTGTGCACACACACGCACGCAGGAAAAAAAACAAGTCGCGGTAGATTAAAAAATTTGGTGTATTCGCACTTATTAGAGGTGGGAAAAGCAAGGCCCGAACCGCAATAAAAGTCCCTAATATCATCTGAATTTTCTGCTGAGTGTGTTACCTCCGCGATAAGGTGTCTTGTATGGAAAGTTGGTTTTCAGACTTCACCTTCAGGAAACTGAAGAAGCATTTGTGCTACTCTGAAAATAGTGATAAATTTTCCCTTAAATATCTTTTAAAAATACCAATTTCATTAACCCCCTGGTGACGCTTAAATACACAATCTTTGACTCCGGAAGCCAACGTTTTATCCATTAGGCATCAGAAGCAACGTTATTGATGAATTGATGTAGCTTGATTTTAAGAAAAATGCAAAATTTGGGATTTCGAAATCCATCACTAGTTTCGCTCAACAATCTATTGCTTTAGATTATTCTGTAAAATTTATCAATCATGTATCATTTATGGTTGATAATTAAGGTTTATTACCGCTAATAATCTTGAGAATTTTCCTTTAAATAATTTATTAAGATATTCTATTAACTTATGCATTTTTAATTATCATCTAAAATTTTTATTAAGATTAATTCATTTGACGTTTTATTTTCCTCAAGAAGAATTTTCAAAGTGTAATCATTTAAAAACCGTGGTCTAAACAGGACATTTGAAACGAAATTTCTAAAATGACGCGGCAAGCGGCGAAAGGTTGAAGTTGAGTCAACTCGCGCGGTCTCCGGTAGTCCGGAAAATATCACCTTTGAGCTGGCTTCTGATTGGTCACCGCTTTCCGCGCGAACGCGTTGGTGGCATGGACGTTATAAGAAATACAGGATGTGATTCAAAAGTTTCAAGACTTACATCAGAACTAGAAATTTATTGGACATTTAAGTACAGCGGACTAAAATTCTTCAAAATATGATCCTTCAGCATCAACACAGCGCTGCCAGCTCGTCTTCCACAGTTCGTAGCCCTTCTGGAAGGCCTCGGGCATCATGCTGTCAAGGGCTCTCTTCGAAGCCTGCTGGATGGCGTCGATGGAGTCGAATCGCTTCCCTTTTAAGCCTGTTTTGATTCGGGGGAAAAGTCACTTGGAGCCAAGTCGGGGCTGTAGGGTGGCTGCGGCAGTGTTGTCACGTTGAACTTGACCAAAACTTCGGCGGCGGCGTTGCCGTGAAAGAGAATCCAATCACCCTTCATCGCCGGGTGGATTCGATCCTCAAGCGGCAGAGCACTCCAGTGTAAGTCACCTGTTACAGTCTGTCCACGAGCAACAAACTTCTTGTGAATCACTCCTTTACCATAAAAAAAAATGAAAAAAAAAAAAATCAGCATGCACTTCACACGCGACTTGCTCATGCGAGCTTTCTTGGGCTTCGGCGACGAAGCAGTGTGCCATTCTGAGCTTTGACGCTTCAACTCAAGATCGTACTCGTAGACCCAGGTCTCATCACCAGTAACCATTTTTCCCCGCACTCTCACCACATTTTGATCCGTTCGGCTTGATGATGGCGTCCCAGAGCGGTCGTCGTCTTCAACATTTCCGCGGCCATCTTTGAAACATTTGTGCCATATGAAAACCATTGTACGGGACATTTCTTCTTTCTTAAAGGCCTCTTGAATCATACCGAGAGTCTCCGTGGCGGTTTTGTTCAGTCGCACGCAAAACTTAATCGCATAACGATGCTCCAAGTGCTGTCCCATTTTCGCCTCTCCCACTTTTCGACCGAGATCAATGACACGCACTCACGCTGCAAGCGATGCGCATTCTCCATGGTTCCGGAGGCAACTGCCGCAGCGTCAGTTCGTTCCCTGAGACCCCCCACTACTTCCTCCCACCCGGCGGAACTGGTCCGCGCGCTACCCTACTCAGAAATGAACCTGTCTTGAAACTTCTGACTCACACCCTGTAGACCAACCCAAATGGGTTTTCTCCCTCTTCTGACGCATTACCGGCTGTCACCTTGACCATATCTAGAGGAGTAGGGACGACTTACAGAAACTTAACAACGGTTGGCTATTGCAGCCAGTATAATTGACAAGAAAAAGTTGGTTGTAGCGCCTCATTTCACAAATTAGAATTTTTAGATATTTTTATTTTTGAAACTGAGATTGATTTTTAAAAAATTAGCATATTTATCAAGCATAATTAACGTTCCAAATAATTATAAAGCTGTTGCATGTTCTCAGGTTTTGACATTTTTTTTTAGCTTTTCCTATGCTGTAAGGAAATTTGGGACTACTTCTTTTAGAAAATAATATTTTAAATCTGAACTAATAGAAAAATTTCAAACAAACAATTTTCTCTTACAATTTTTATGCTTTCTGTTGGTGTAAATAAGTAAAAATTATTAAAATACCTAAAAATGAATTTTTGAAAGTTTTTGTTTAAAATTCTAAATTTTGTTGCTTTTTTTAAAATTATAGGTGAATATTATAGCATAATTTTTATAAAGGCGTTTTATTTCAATTATATTTCATAATGCATCATAGTGATAAACACTTTTAACACCTTAATAATGTTTATACATTTATTCAAATGTTAAAATTATATTTGACTGTAATAATTAATTATGGTAGTATTTTATAGTGATTATTTTTTAAATTTATTTCTAGTTCTGGATAAAATTTTTTATTTACTGTGAATTTAATTTATTAGCCCAAAGGGGCGGTAGCACTGACAGGTAAAGGTAAAGGTATAGGTAAAAGTATGGGGAACACCAGCGATGTACCATAGGTCAACAGGCTATCAGTTTCGAAACGGCATTTTGCGCTGTTTCACTATAAATGTCCGTTTCACTTTGCAAATTGTTGCCACCAAATATTATCGCCCTTTATAATATTTAAAGAAATTAAATAATGAAGAATTTGCATGAATACATATATGTTTCTCGCACTGTGAAAAACCGACGGTATCTAGAGCCATCAAATTCTAATAACGTTATCTCCCCCCCCCCTCCCAGAACATGGGTACCTAGACGATCGAATTACGAAGTTACTTTAATCCATTTCATATTTTGTAAAACTTTAACAAATTTTCGATCAACAAACTCAACGAGTTCAAAGCGAGCAATAGCAACACTGTACAGAAAATAACATTTTTATCTCTAGCGCGGAAATTTTTAAGATATGCTGTTTTCAAATATTTTGTGATATTGCTGTTGAATTGAACTTTATGTGTTTTACGGGCAAATAACATGATACTCAATAAATAAAGGTAACATACAAAAAGGTTTAAAAAAGTCCCTTTGGGTATAATATAAAATCTGAGTGCTTCTCAGAGAAATTTATGCTCCGAATTTTATGAATCATTAAAATAAATAATCATCTTATGATCATCTTGTAATGTTAATAATTAATGACAATACAATTAAATAAACCATCGTCTTGTAATGTAATAATTTTGAAAACCACTGCCTGAAAATGCTCCTAAATTTTTTTTAAAATGTATTAGATCTTTAATTTTACCATATTTGTTTCAAAGCATCATTGACTATCAATCTTATTTAATTTTACTTTATTTGTACGGAAAAGTAAGTTCATAAATTTTGTGTTTAGAATTTTTACCGTTTTATCAAAGTAAAGATGTTTATACAAGAATTACGCGTGAAAAAAGTGAGCAAAATGCAGTAAAAGTGCGTTAAAGAGATATACTTAAATCTTTATTTGAAAAAAAAAAAAAAAAAAAACTGTGACTTTCAAAATCTCACAACTTATACAACGTATCACATTTAATAATTAAAAACAGTTATGTGAAACAAACGCTACAGGTTTCAATGTTAAAGTAAACTAGATCGTCTCTACTCTTTCTTGCGCACATGTGGGTGACGCACGCTCCACCCACTGGGTTAGTCTATCTCTTATAAGGCCCATGGTTGGTGCGAGCTGGGCTTAAAGGATTATAAAGGAAATAAAAATTTCATCACTAATATTACTTCTTGCTCGTATGATTGATTTCGGTCTCGAAGGCAGTGATTTGATTAGCTTTTGGGTCAATTTGCTACCAAGTTTTATTATTTTTTTGAAAGCGTAGTTTCTATCTTTTTTTGTTTTCGCATACAAAATTCACTTAAGGACTTTTTCAACTCTCTCCATAAAAGTTCAGTGCAGCTTCAATCTCTCGACTTAATGGAGTTTCAAGGTGCTTACGAGTATTACGTAAATCAATAACTTTGTGCACACACTTGTATGTTTTGCATAATTGTCCTATTGGAAACAGAATTCGCACGTTACCTTTAAGTTATCAGCTTTCTTTTTAAATATTTTTAAAGTATCTATACATGCATAATGCTATCAATGAATTGAAATGCTTCCAACCCAATCGGCCCCTGAAGTTACTTTCTAAAATTTTTACTGAGGTTTCTCCATACTTGACAATAACACGAAGACTTAACCCTTTCGTGCTGATTGTACTCACTCATTTCCTAGCAGGCACGCTGGCGTGCCACAAACTTTTCTCGTTAACTCTCGGCCGTCATACATTTGCGCCAGTGTCCTGAAACGTTTTAAAGATCACTAGATGGCATTTTGTGTCTTTTACTTTTGAACTTAATATAGTTTTAGGATCCTGATCTTCATTTTCATCACATTCTGCGTAACGTTGGTGTCAGGTGTTGCGGGGGGGGGCGTAGTAATGTGAACAGACAGACCTCTTCTCTTTAACTCGCCACGTGATATAAATGTTCGCGTTTCTATATCGCTTCGAACCCTTTTTTTTCTTTGCTAACTATGTAGGGGTCTTTTAGGTTTACTATGTGAGTTTCCATTACGCTTCGCATTGCTTTTATTTCAGAAAGCCTTGACTTCAGTTTATTATGGCGAGCAAGCATTGTTTAAATGATCCAATTAATGATATGAATGAGATTGATGATTCCTTTTCTAAAGAGTTAGAGAGAAATATTTCTAGTGATTATCATATGGACATTTTGACGAAGACTGAGCTCATTGAGTGTCTACCTTCCAGTTTACGCTAAAGATTTTGTTACTTTCTTTCATTTTTTTTTAATTTAAAGGTTTATTAATGTATTTTATCAATTAAAATTTCAAAATAATGTGAATAGCGCTTCCGGAAATTTATTTCTAAAAGTAAGCAATTTTTGTGTATATTTTCATGTAAAGGAAAAAGATTATTAAACGTTAATTTTAATGTACATGATAGCTATGTTTAAGATATGTGTCTGTCTGTAATCATTTTTCCCTGTAGGATCTGTAGGTACATCAGCATTTGGGATAGTGGTGGTAGCAGAAGCCTCAGCATAATTGGCAGCTGGGGAATTCTCATCCTAAGTGTTGCTGTCGATTTACTTTTGATTCTTGACAGGCTCAAAAGCGAATCTTGTTCTTAGACTTACTTGTCCTGACCGTGACGTCGCCTCTGAGTTCGCTGTCTGAGTCGGAACTTTCATCCAGAGCTTTGTACTTAGAAATTTCATCGGCTGAAATTCCAGTGTTGCAGCGTCGACGATTTGTTGATTCAACTGGTTTCCAGGAGAGGAAATTAGTAATGTAATGCATACCAATGTGCTGCAACCCTCCTGGCCGATAATAATCGGCCTCTTGGTTAACACCCGAGAGGAAATTAGTCATCGTCAACATGTATTGAAGAAACATTTGAAGTTCTGTTATTATCATTTGGGAGGTGGACAGGATTTCAGCTGATTCTTGGATGGCGAACGCCTTGAATCTGTGCAAAAATTCTAAGTCTCTCTTCTACTGTTCCGAAAGGTAACTTTTTTCATTTCTAGGTAGTTCCAAGTTCGAGATTTCAAAACCGATTAAATCGAAAAAAACATTCTCTCTTTAGTGATCCTGGTGTTTAAGAAAGTTAATTCCAAGTCGGGAAAAGTGCCTAAGTACTAGGGCTCATTCAGAGGCTGATACACTGAGTAACAAGTCAACCAGCCTCCACATAGAATTGAGTAGCTCAGTCTCAGCGTCCAGCTAAATACCAGCGAAACCTAATGATTATTAACTCCAGAAATGCTGCATTTTGAATGGTCGCCGGGCACTTTTGTGTGGCTAGTTTAGTTCTCGCTTGTGTTTGTCGGTATCGTTTTCTCGAATTTTGACTTGATTAATTTTTATTTTTATATATAATGTTAGAACATAAATTGAAAATTTCGGGTAAGGATTCATTTTTAAATTTTTATTCCGTTTAGTGTTTTAAATCATTTAAAGTTGCGAACCAATGTCTGAGCGATAAGATTGAGGGACACTGATAGTCTGATTTGGATTCAGCCCGCGATCGACCAAATGATAAATTCACTGAACACTGGTAGTTCGACTCGTGTTCAAATCCCGCTGAACCAACGGAATGCATAGCAGTTTCTGTGGTTTTTCTCCGTATATAACATGAATACGAGCCAGTTTCTCTTTTCCTAGAAGAATATATTCCTACCTTAAGACAGAAAGAATCTCTGTTTCACCATAATCCAATCTATTTTAATATTGCATTGCCGCAATGCATAAAAAATTAATATAGTGTTTAATTACTTTCGAGGTAATCATGAAAACAAATAATATAAGAGTTTGTAAATTTTTAAATACTGCTTTTAGAACTTTTGTACAATGCATTTTTTTAGAAACACTCATGGTCAAATTTAAAATCATTCCCACTCCCTCTAAATCTAATTTGTAGATGCCAGTGTATGCTAGGTTTACTACGGAAGCGACTTTTTAAAACGGCACATTGTATTATTGCATCGGCGCTAATACTACTAAAGATTAAAATACCATGTTGTGATTTATTAGAAAATGATCATCTTGAAAACCGATATTCAGAAAGCCTCTTTGCTTACCAATTTTAGGATTATCAGGCTTCACGTCAGTTAATACTGCTTGCGCATTTTGCAGCAAGTCGCATAGTTAACGGATAAGTAAATATTCACATAAACGTATAGAAAATTAGAAGAAAATATTCAAGTAAGTATTTGTTTCTAAGGAGATTATATGTGATTCTGAAGCGTATTCTAAAAAACCCCTGACAGTGAAAAAGCAAATTATTGAACAGGGGATAATACTGAAGTCTTCTCAACTATACTAAGTACTTGATTCTTCACTCGAGTTGGTTTAGGTTAGATTAAGTTTTATGTATTGTGGAAAAATATTCCTAGACTATCTGCTTAAGAAAGACTTTCTTTGGGAAATTTTAACGTATTAACGTAACACATGGGAAAAACCATGAAAACGCCCCATGTTTGTAAAGGAAACTTGCTAATCTTTACATCGCATACGGAAAAACTAAGGAAACTCTATTCAGGCTGTATCCTTTCCATCTCGGAAGAACTACCAGTGCGGTCGTATTTATTCGGGGATCGATGATTTCATGCAGATCCATTCATTTTGAAATTATTACAGAAAATGTTCTTCTTTAAGGTGTTATTTATAATTTCATTTTCATTTAAATTTAAGATATTGGTACTTTTCCGTTAAAGTTATGGAAGTGGAAATGCGGCATTTTTCTTTTGCCGTATTTTCATCGCGTCAAGAGTAGCTAATTTGATTTAACATCTTTCATGGCGATAATTGTCTTCGTAAATATTGGGGCCCACCAGCGGCCGAGCGGTAAAGTCGCTGAACACTGGTAGTTCGGTCCGAGGTTCGAATCCCGCGAACGGGCTGGCTGCATGGGTGTTTTCGTGGTTTTCCCCATGTGTAACGTGTATACGAGCCAGTTTCCCCTAGAAAGTCCTCCACGAAGGCATCCCTCCCCTTAGGTAGATAGTCTCGAGGCTTTGCCGTAATTAAACAACCTATCCTTCGTAAATATTGCTCACGTTTCTCATTTTTAATTGTATGGCTGCTGTTTAGTCTTATATGGTTTTTAACAATGTTTATTAATTACCTTTTTTTTATTATTTTTGCACATTTTATTTAGTCATTTAAGAAGCAGTAAATATAAGTATATTTTTCTCTGTATTTGTTTTAGTAAAAATGAGAGAAAGTTTTTTTTTTGGGGGGGGGACTTAACAGGGAACTTGGTTTATGTTTGAGAGAAATGACAAGCCAAATCGCGCCGATATGGCCCCGAAAATGCGTAGTAGGGCTTTAAAGGGGGAAAAAAATGTCAGGATATTTATTTACATAGTAATTACAGTATTCGTTTTTACTTTTTTTAGTCTACTTATTTTTACACAGCTAATGAAAAATGTTTCTGTAGAGTTGTGAGTAATTCATTACTATAAAGCACGTGAGAATTATTTTTCGAAGGAGAGAGGTGCCTTAATGAAAAAATATTTTCTATACAAAATAAAAGTTACTAATTCTATTAAGTAAAAAAGTATTACATGATGCAACTTCGAACAACAAAACTTCTTCTTAGAATGCATTGGAATATCTAGGATCTAATAATTAGGATCTAAAGCGCCTATCGTGTAAATGCCCCATCATGTTGCATTCACCTTGTCAAATTTATAAACACAAATAACGAAAAGTAAGTTGCCGGAAATTATCGCAAAAATTTTACCCGGAAACACAGAGTAATGCCCTTAGCGGCGTTTTGGAAAGGTTCCTTTGTTGCTAATACGTTCATTTCTGCCGCCTCATGATCCGTTAAAATTAGCGCCCTGATGAGATTGCCAGCACGTTCTCTAGTCGCCTGTCGCCGGCACATGCGACTGCTGGAGAGCTCGTTCACCTTCTGTAAGATTCATTATTTGTATTTTCTTTTCCTAAATATTGCGCCTTTGGAACAAAAGACTTTCGTTTTAGTTGGCAGTCTGTCTTAGAAGTCTGTGAAGGAGGACTCCAGTTCTGCTAATACCTCGCTGCAGTTTTACCACCAGTTCAATCTTTAGATTTAACCTTATGATTACAAAATAGAGGAAACTTCTAACCGAAAGATCAAGACCTCTTAACACTTTCCTGCTCGAACTTCCAACCAGCCAAGTACTCGTGCACTAATCTACACGATAATATTTCAGCTCTTGTAAATGATATCGAAACTCTAGTAATTCTGTTATCGAAGGGAAGAAAAATCACAATGCACGCATTTTATATATTTCAAATTTTTTGAGAAACAAAACAAGAAAGGAAGTAAAAGAATGAATTATATATTTCTCAGGTATGGCGCAAGTAAATGAATAATATCAGCTGTTATTTTTATACATAAATATATATGTGTGCATATTCCTAAAAGAGGAGCACTACTGGGTAAACAAATAAGACTACCGAACATTGGTAGTTCGAATTGCGCCAAACAGGCTGAGAGTAATAAAGATTTCATGATTTTCTGTGTGTATAACATAAATACGAATCAATTTTCCTCAGAGAATCCTCCATGAAGGTCTTTCTCCTCTGAAAGAGATAAACTTTACACGCTTCATATTCAGTTAAACTGCAAATAATAGGCTCAAAATCCATCAGCTTGAGAATTTAATATTGTGTATCGGCCACTAGTTTTGGAATGAATATGATTACTGAACACTGATAATTTATGCCTTGGGCGGTTCGCGGAAGGGGGAAGAAGCTTTCTCTGTAAATCATTTATTGCCCTTGATATGTTTAAAATGTTCTCCTCAAAATCATTCCTTGAGTGTTTTACTGTAATCATTTAACCAATCAGTCACTTAATCGGTTTCATGTGGACATCAGCTGAAAATTTACATTGAATTTCGAAAGAAAACAATTTTGTTAATGTACTCATCCTTTTCAGATGTAAAGAAAGCCAAATTAATCAGTTTTGATGAATTATCAAGTGCGAGATGAACTATCAGTTTTGATGAATTATCAAGTGCGAGAGAAAGGAGTTTTGATAATTCATCAAAATTCCTTTCTCTCGCACTGTCAAGCTGAAAATAGCGTTTGCACGATTTGTAATATTTTTAATTATTCAAAATATTACAAATAACTCCTCTGAGAACAACATTTGTACTGAATATTATGTGACATTCAGTGTGTTAAAATACAAAACTCTTCATTAGATTTATGTTAAAACAAATCCCCTTAAACTGAATTAGATATGCAAATGAGATTTCATTCCCTTTACGAATGGCTTATCGTCATAGCTAAGAAGTAAAATTCTTTTAAATTTGTACAGAGGGGTCCGTAAATTCTTTCTCGTTTATACTCGTATATCTTAGGTATCAAGTGTATCGCCATTCTGTTGCGCATTATCGTTCATAATATTATGCGATGTCATATTGTGCGACATATTTCCTCAGCATAATAAGTGACAGGTGACGGAGGACGGGGACGCCTGGCGTCTAACAGAGGTGTTGTCTGTCCCTGTGTTATGTTGTATTATTCTATTAGTCTTGTACGTATTATAATTTTTTTTCTGTTCTATTCCAGATAATGGCGGATTTAATTCCATTTATGAATGAAGAAAATATACGAATGGATAGGGACTCGCGAGCTACGCAGTGTAGGAAAAACAGAGCGCGACAAAATTTTCTACAGGATGCTCGAATTTTAAAATTGTTATTGAAACGTCCTGAAAATATTGTTATTAAATTTCTTTCCTATTTTATTTAAAATAATTTATCAAATATATACTTGTGAAAGAAATAGAATTTTAAAGTGCGGTAAAATAAGCTGAAATTATAATAGAATTTTAAAGTGCGAAAGAATAAGCTGAAATTTTAGCTTCTCACTTCAAAATCTTTCTTTATAATCCTGCTTATGCATCCTATTCACCTTATTATTTCTGGTTTACGCCAGAAACAATGTTATGTTCTTCAACTAACTTTTTGCATGCTAAGAGCACATGGTATGTACAGTAATCTAAACATCATCAAATTCTTACTTTAAAATAAAGATGCATTGCCTCTCTGAGTAATTGGATTATTTGGGTTAAAACAAAGCGCACGAGGGTTATCTGCCTAAGAGATGGGATGCCTTCGGGAAAGACGTAAGGGTAACAGGCTCGTATTCATGTAACACGTGGGGGAAACCTTCATGAAGCTAGCCCGCCGGCCAAGATTTAAACCGAAAGTACCAGTGTTTAGCGGTTTTACCGCTCGGCCGCTGGTGGGCTCGTTGAATAATAAGCCAAACGTTCAGTTCAGTGAAAATGCTGTCGTGTGAATCTATTTCCCTGGCATAAGTTAATGCTTAAAATAAAGAAAATATAAAATAAACCAGAACCTGATTAAGGTATTTTCAGACTTAAAGCACAGTGTTCTTTTCGTTCCACTAACTCTCATATTCCTTGTTCCCCATGAAAACCAGATCGCAGTCTAAGCGGTAACCAGGGCCTCAAAAAGAATGAAAATTTACGGGTGCGGAGAAAACGCTTTTACTGATAAAGTTCTTCATCTCTGATACAAATAGTATATGATGACGTTCCTAATAATTCTTAATTGATTAATTAACCTTTCACTGCAAAATAATTAGCTCATTTGAGCAAGCCTATAAGACCGCATAATGCTGGTAAGATGACCTAAGTTCGAAGCCGATCGAACAAGTGCATTCATGGCAGCCTTTCTAGGCTTTCCCCATGAGTAGCATAATTACGAACCAACTTAAACAATCCCTTCCTTTAGGTATATAGCCCTCACGTACTTTGCCATGACTGACTATTCCATAATCTGTGCCATAGTTCGTGTAAAGCAAAAAAATGTGATGAACTAATTAATTTAGTTTTTCATCATTAGTCATATGCTAATGTTTTGAACTTTTCAGGTTAATCAACAATATAGAAAAAGAATTCGGGTGTGCTGAAACTTAAGCCCTGGTAGCCTTTGCGGGTTAAAAAAAAATCTTAGTATAAAGAGTTTTCCGGAGCTATTTATAATTCAATAAGGGTAAGCGTCCTCTTAGGTCTTAAGAATATAAAAAAGACTGAAAAAAAAAAAAAAAAAAAAAGAGAGAGAGAGAGAAAAGAAAAGATAAAGTAAAGACGGTAGGGGGAAAGAAAAAGAAATATGCCTTGATAGCTCAGGGTCACGTCGACAGTTTACGTTCAGCTAGAAACAAAACTTCGC
Source organism: Stegodyphus dumicola (assembly GCF_044657685.1). Taxonomy (NCBI): domain Eukaryota; kingdom Metazoa; phylum Arthropoda; class Arachnida; order Araneae; family Eresidae; genus Stegodyphus; species Stegodyphus dumicola. Next base: position 165,978,682 of record NC_140780.1, read on the forward strand.
ATAAAAGATGAAAGCCGCTTTATTTACAGATCTAATTTTTAACTCGTGTGATACAAATACTAGCAGATCTATAGCCGTATATGCATCAAATGATATGCAATTTAAATTCTCCTGCTAATGCTGTATTAATTGCATGGTTTGATTTGTAAAATGTTCAATAAGGAGCGTTTATCATAGCGAAATTTGCTCACAAGTGAATATTTTTAAACGATAACGTAGAATTTTGGGGGAGGAAGAAAAAATTGTAAATATTAGTATGTGTCTAAATGAATTCCCAGTTTGAAAAGTTAACTGCTGAATTACAGGTGGATAGCTACTTAATAGTTTATAAAAAAAAATTCCGAATACCAAGAGCCCACTAGTGTCAGGCTGTATAAGACTGCTGAATACTAGTAGTTCAACCCGGATTCAAATCCCGGTCAACGAGTTAGCAGCGTAAGCTTTTAGTGGGTTTTCTGCGTAAAGTATGTGCGAGCCAATTTCTCTTAGTTCTCCACAAAGACGTGCTTTCCGTTAAATAGCCATCGCGTATTATAGTTTTTAATCAACCAACCGACTACATGGGTAACGAGAAATATTATTTTAGCATTATTTAGAGATTTTCAGTGCTGAAATCTTTCGTAGAGTAGTGGAATGTTTTCATACATTGTCCAAAAATATGTAAAATGCTTCATTCGATATCCAGTTTCTGTAGTTACTTTTTAGAGACAGAGAGATCATAGATATTTTTAACCGCAGCGCATGGTTTACGGATGCAACACGATTAAACTCTATACTGCTTTAAATATCAGTATTGTGAACGCATACGTACCTTTGTTTATTTAATTGATTATAGCAAGGTACGCGAGAGCTATTTCCCTAAGAAGAGGGATGCCTTCGTGAAGGACTTTTCCGAGGTAAACGGCTTATATTCATGCTACACATGGGATAGACCGCTATTGGAATCCGGGTCAAACTACCTGTGTCTGCAGTATTTTATAGTCGGCCAGTAATCATCATATACAACTTGATAACATAAAAATGTACAACATAACATGAACGTTAACACTGTTGAGATATTTGTAATCGCATTCTTACTGGTTAAAAGGAAGTATAGCTTTCTGTCAAGTCCGAAACATTCATTAGCTTTCAGCCAGGTCCGAGTTATTCTGAAACTTAAATCCCATTCTGTATGTTACTTTTGATTGGTTAGTTATTGTGTCTTGTTTATGATTTGTTAAACCATGATCTGTTATGAAGTTATATATATGACCTCTGTAACCGCTTATCGTTGCTTAGTATTATTCTGTTATTCTGCTTGCTTAGTATTATTCTGCCTGCACTTATTTATCGGTGCTATTGCTTGTACTTAGTATTATTCTGCTTGCATGTAACTCTGCGTATTACTCTGCATATCTCAGTAATAAATATTTGCTTTGCGAACCACGGCATTTTCTATGTTTAACAGCAGAGCGTGGTTCCTTCAAAAGTTAGAATTCGCTGATAGTTCCCTAATTGAACCTTCAGTGTAATAATTTATCGTTCGCGTGATTTTGATTTGGTATATTGTGAATGATGGCTTTTTCCGGAGGTGAAAGGGAAGCTTTTGGTGTAGCGCCATTTGACGGTGTTAATAACTTTACTGTTTGGTGTCGAAGAGTTCGAGCAGTATTTACGGCTGCTTACATAAATAATCGATTCCCAAATAGTTCAATTGACAATCATGTTCCTTATTTTCTGAAGTATGGTGAAAATCCTGATTTAACAAACATGCGTGTATTTGGCTGTAATGCTTATACTCTAGTGCCACCATCGCAAAGAAAGAAACTAGATGAAAATTCTGTCAGAATGATATTTGTAGGTTATTCCACAATGGGATATCGTTTAATGATTCCAGAAACAAGACGCATCATTGTTTCCAGAAATGTTAAATTTAATGAAGAAAAGAAGAAAGTAGAAAATCAAAAATATATTTGCGATAGTTCTGATTTGAGTGAAAATGACAATGATGACATTAAAAATGAAGACAAATCAATTTCAGACACTGATAACGGCGAATTAAATGCTGCAAATAAGAAGGAGGAACAAAGAAAATCCTCAAGAGAAAAGAAACAGCCAGTTAGGTATCCTGATCCTGAGATTTACCAAGTAATGTTTGCACAAGGCACTCTGACATTTGAAGATATTGCAAATCTACCACAAGTAGAACAAGAACCATGGAAAAGAGCTATGGACGAGGAAATGAAATCTATGGAAGATAACGACGTCTGGGACCTACAAAGTTTACCCCCTGATAAAAGAGCCATTTCCTGCAAATGGGTTCTACGTAAAAAACGAGATGGAACTTACAAAGCGAGGCTTGTTGCTCGTGGCTTTATGCAAAAAGAAGGCATAGATTATACAGAAACGTTTTCTCCAGTGATTAGTATGTGCTCTTTACGTTTAATCCTGGTAATTATCAATAATGAAGGTCTGCAAACTTTTACTTTAGATGTCAAGACAGCTTTCTTGAACGGTAAGTTAGATGAAATCATCTACATGGACCAGCCAAAAGGATATGATGATATGAGTGGTAAGAAATGTAAACTTAAAAAGAGTTTATATGGTCTTAAACAGTCTCCTCGACAATGGTATCAGAAATTTCTTAATTTTGTTATTAAATTAGATTTTAAGCAATTGGACTCTGAACCATGTATTTTTATCAGAAATTTAAATTGTAAGAAAGTAATTATGGCTCTTTATGTAGATGACTTATTAATTGCAGGTTCAGATGTAAAAGAAACAAATATTATAATATCATTGTTATCAAATGAATTTAAAATGTCAAAATCTGAAAGTGTCTCGGAATTTTTGGGTATTAGACTTAAATTTGAGTCTGGTTGTTTATATTTAGATCAGAAACCATATATTGAAAAATTACTTGATAAATTTAAAATGTCTGATTGTAAAACAGCCCAAACTCCCATTCAACCAAAATCTACAGCAGCTGATTTTCAGAAAGGAAATGCATTTCATGGCCCATACAAAGAATTAATTGGATCTTTACTTTACTTAGCATATATCACAAGGCCAGATATTGTGTTTGCAGTAAATTGCTTAAGCCAACTGCAGGAGCATCCTACTGATGTTGCCTGGTGTGCTCTAAAAAGAATTCTTAGGTACTTGAAAAACACCTTAAATTTAAAATTGATATACAAAAAGGGTGATTTGGAAAGGGCAAACTTGTGTTTGTATGTAGATGCAGATTGGGGGGGGGAGATACTCAAGATAGGAAATCAATTACTGGTTATTTTGTAATGTTTTCAAACTGTCCTATTATGTGGTGCTGTAATAAGCAAAAGTGTATTGCACTTTCATCAACAGAAGCTGAAATAATTGCTTTATGTAAAGGTATTCAAGATGTTTTATGGATAAAAAATGTAGTAAATGAAATTTCCAGTGTTAAAAATGTTTATATTTTTGAGGATAACCAGTCATGTATCAAAAGTATTGTTAATGAAAACTTTTCAGGTAGGTTGAAACATATAGATATAAAATTAAAGTTCACTCGTAAGACTGTTAAGGAAAATAATATTAGAATTGAATATGTACAATCAGGTTTACAAATTGCAGATATCTTAACTAAGGCTTTGTTCAAAACAAAATTCTATGAACTGTTATCATTGAGCTGTTTAAAAATTGTGGAACTTTGGAACTTTGCGGTTATACTGGCTTTCAGCAGGAAATTAAAGTCCTGATCTTGCCAGTTCCTGATGTCATCCCATGTGGGGCCTGACAGAGTAGAAACCTGAAAGAAATTTTCTCTCGTGGAGGTAGAAGTGTGCTGGAGAGAGAAAAAGAAAAATAGAAGCACTTTGCTCCTGTACTGCTACATCTTGGATGGAATCCGCCAAGCAGGGACCGGAGAAAGAAACTTCGGATGACCTGTGTAGGATAGCCCGAATACTAACTGTTCATTCGTCGGAGCCAGTCACGTGGGAGGTCACCCTCCCAGAAACTGACCCCGATTGATGCTGCTTGAAAACCAGAAAACTGGAACTTAGAATTCTGAACTCAAGAGGTGGGCGGCAAATGGGCGGAGGTTTTTGTCTTCAGCCAGGATTTCGTAGATAAGAATGTCCGTGAAATTAGCGGTATTCACATTGATAATATTATTAAAAAAGTTGTTGTTTATTCTGCTGAGGTAGTCCTGAATAGTATCTATTTTCAAGTCGGAGTGGAGAGTCCTATTCCGAACATAGTAAGGAGCTTTTGTGATGATTCTTAGCACCTTATTTTGAAGCACTTGGAGTTTGCTAATTTCGTTTGCTTTGTAGTTTGCCCAGGCTGGGGAAGCATACGTGAGAATGGGTCGAATGACAGTTTCATAAATCCTCTTTTTCAGTCTGAGGGTGAGGTTTTCATTCTTTAGGAGAGGAAAAAGCCTGAAAATGATCCCGTGTGCTTTTCCGCTTACTCTAAGCATATGATCCTTCCAATTGTAGTTCTTGTTAAGGGTAACTCCCAGGTAATTATCTTTATCAACTGTAGGGATGATTTTGCCAAAAAGTTTAACCTCAGTTCTGACCCGTTTCCTCTGTCTGCGATTTCGAATGAGTAGAATCTTGGACTTTTCTGGCTGAATTCACGTTTTCCAGCGACTGTACCACCCCTCAATAGCAGGGATTTTCGCCTGAATTCTTGACAAGGCATACTCTGGGTTTAGAGACTTGGTGGCTATCGCTGTATCATCAGCGTAACTGGCTGCGAGAACATTTGTATCCTCGGAAAAGCAAGGGAAATCGTTGGTATAGATGATGTAAAAAAGCGGGCCTAAAATTGATCCTTGAGGAATACCTGCGTAAATATTTTTGACACATGAAGTTGCATTTCCAACTCCAACGGTGCAAGTTCTATTTTCAAGGAAGGACTTGATAATGAGTATCAGATTTCTGGGGAAACCGCGATGAATTAGCTTATAGATTAGCCCTGGATGCCAGACGCGGTCAAAAGCCTTTGCCACGTCTAGCATCAGGATAGCAACACTCATTCTGTTGTGCATAGCCCCGCCGATGAACTCCGTGAGCCTGACTAACTGCGTTGTGGTCGAAAGTCCTTTCCGGAAACCGTGCTGGTGATCAACGAGAAAGTCCAAGTTTTCTTGCATTCTGAGATAAATAATGCGTTCCAGAATCTTGCTTATGGAGGACAGCAGGCTGATGGGTCTAAAGTTTGCCGAGTAATCCTGTGTTTTCCCTGGCTTAGGAATCATCAGGATGCTTGCTTGCTTCCAGAAAAGCGGGAAATAATTTTGATACAAACATGCATTGAGAATGCCTGTTAATTTGCATACGGTCTTAAAAGGCATGTTTTTCAGCATCTGGTTCGTGATCTTGTCCTTTCCTGGAGCTTTCTTTAATTTAAGTCCCTTAATAATGTTCTGCACTTCGTGCGGCGTGGTTAGTTTGATAGAAGGTTCCGTAGAAGGGGAGTGCAGCCATTGATCGTTAAGGTAATGAACTTGAATGTCCGAACTATGATCTGAGGGGAAGGAATTTGGAATGAACTGTTTAGAAAGGTGTTCCGCAAAAAGTTCCGCTTTGTCTTGATCGGAGTAAGCAAATCCGTTATCGCATTTAAGCGGTTTTCTGGCAGAGCAGGGGCGTTTTAGTGTCCTTGTATGACGCCAGATGGCGCCAGGTTCGTTGTTGATCTTTTCCATCTTATCCTGCCATAAGCTAGAACGATGGTCCTGAATCTTTTGATTGATTTTCCTATTAAGCCTGTTAATTTGAGTTTTGATAGCAGGATCCCAGGTGAGATTAAATTCCTTTCGGAGATGATTTCGAAAGCAGATTATTTCGCGAATATTGGCAGGAAGCGTGTGCTCATGTCTGACACGGTCTACCTCAGTCGTAGCTAGGGACTTAGCAGAATGCAGGTACGAAGTAAAGTCTGTTATAGCACGTTCAATATCCGAAGTGCTTTGTAACGAGTCACAATTAAAATCAGTGGTCATCAAAGTATTATGATAAAGATTCCAATCAGTATGCTTAATTGGCGGTAGGTTCTTAGCATTTTCCACTCCAAGGTAAGCAAGCACAGGTACATGATCAGAAGACATGTCACATGTTACCGTAATAGCCATAGGAATATTGAACGTCGTAATAAAAATATCCAGAATGTCAGGCCGATGGTTGAGTATATTTGGCCTATAGGTAGGCTCATCCGGCACATGCAGAAAGACAGGGTAATTACACACAAAATCATGCATTATGCGTCCATTATAATTCGAGTTGCGGCATCCCCAGTCGAGATGCTTGGCGTTTAAATCGCCACCTAGAAAGGTGTGGGAGTCTGAGTTAATAAGTCTATCCAGAATTTCAGCACTGAGCTTGTTCCCAGGGCGGTTATACACCGCACAGAAAGTGACATCCCCAATGTTGGGTAGATTCACCATCACTTTAACACTTTCCATTCCATCACAATTTTCTGCACTTTTCAGATATGAATCAAATGTCTTTTTAACATAAATGAGCACTCCGCCACCACGGTGGTGGAGTCTGTCACTACGGTAGCTGAAATAATTGGCTATCCTTAAGGAGTGCGAAGGGTTAGCATGGGTTTCTGTAATTAAGCAGATGTCTACGTCATTTTGCTGGATAAATTCATGAAGTTCCGGTATCTTGGAGGTAACGTTCTGCGCGTTCCAGAGCAGGATCTTAACAGGAGAACTTTGCCGGGAGGTGTGATTATCCATGGTTGGGGGAAGCTGGCCTGACTGTGTCCTCTATCATAGAGGCGGTAGGAATTGCCTTCGCTACATCAGCAAACATAGAGATGGCTGTTGTGAGCTTTTGAATTACCGCATTAGCTTCGTCGAGCTTTGCTTGAAGCTCACTGAGTTGTGAGAAGGTTGCTTGTGGCGCCATCTGTGGGGGAGTAGCATTACTATTGTTGACTACTCTATCTGCATATGATATGCCTTTTTGCACAAAGGATGAGCGAGGCTTGGGGTAGAACGAACAACCTTTAAAACTGGCAGTATGAGGAAGTCCGCAATGACAGCACTTTGGTGGCACATCCTTGGGTTTGGTGCAGTCACGAGACTCATGCCCCTGACCACATTTGACACACCGTGGTGCGTGACGGCATTGACTTTGAGCGTGGTAAAAGTCTTGGCATCGGAAGCACTGCGTGATACCGCGCCTACCTCTGTATCTTTCAACTCTTATCTTTAGCCTCATAAGATACTTTAGATTATTAAAAATGTCTTTGGTTTTCTCATTCCTTTCTAGCAAGATCAGGAATAGAGGCATGGGGGCAATTTCAGGACCTTTTCGGCGAGACATTTGTACAACCTTTTTAACAGCGTATCCTTCTGCAATGAGAGCATCTTGGATATCCGTAACTGGGGTGTCAATCGGAAGGCTACGAATGACGACTTTGATGTTTTTGTCTTCAGCAAGCTGATATGAATGAAATTTAATCTTTTTTTCGTCAAGGAGGTCCGTGATGTTACGATAAGTCTCACTGGAATTGACTTTGATTTCAAATTCATCTACGGCTTTCATCTTTGCATTAAATTCACTGTAGCCGGAGTTATCCAATAGATCAGTAATATCCTTCCATTTCCAGTTTGAATCCTTAATGACAATCGGCGGAAGCTTCGAACTTCTTTTCGGAAACTTAAATTCTTCAGATACATGAGCATCACTTATTTGCCCAGCCGGGCACGTGACCTCATCTGTATTTCCGATAGGCCGCACCATGCTTTCAGTCAGGGATGTACGTACAGACGGCTTCTCGGAGGATTCACTAGATGGCTCCACTTTAGCGTGGCTACTGGCCGCTACTTTAGATGGGTTTGTGGAGGAGATTTCATTCGGCTTTTTGGATGAATCATCAGCTTTTGCAGCCCTCGGTTTCATCCTGCGTTTTACTGCAACATCGCCTTGGGTAGTTGAGTGAGTACTCCGTTCAGTACCATGGGTATGAGCTTTTTCGGGAGGAAGCTGAGTTAGCACATGGTATTTGTTTTTCAAATCCAATTCGGCTGACTTTTCAGGGCTGAGCGGCCGTTTAACACTGGGGCTGGGGGTAATCCATTCCATGCTTGAATCCACATCGTTAGAATGGTTAGACTCAGATTGAGAGGCCAAATCTCTTTCCGTGTTTTGTATTATATCCATAAATCTGTTCAGGAATGCCAATTCAACTTGCTCATAGGGGGTCCGGCTATCATTCCTGGAAGTCAGTGCATGAAAGCGATCCACAATTTGCTGAATAATTGACATTTTCCAGATCAAGTCCAAGTCAAGAAAATTAGAGCTAGGCAAGAAATAGGGCACGCAAGGACCTCTTACAGTCCCCAGAACACAAGGTTCAACGGGAACAAACCTTCTGTATGTGCCAACAAGTGCAGAAATATGCGAGCAGTTAGCAGAGTAACAGCAATCTAGAGGGAGGAAAAACTCACCACCGCGAGCAACCCTCACCACATCTGTCTAAAAAGTGTGTAATTCTTTTATGTTTTGTATAATTTGCGATTAAGGGGGAGTGTTGAGATATTTGTAATCGCATTCTTACTGGTTAAAAGGAAGTATAGCTTTCTGTCAAGTCCGAAACATTCATTAGCTTTCAGCCAGGTCCGAGTTATTCTGAAACTTAAATCCCATTCTGTATGTTACTTTTGATTGGTTAGTTATTGTGTCTTGTTTATGATTTGTTAAACCATGATCTGTTATGAAGTTATATATATGACCTCTGTAACCGCTTATCGTTGCTTAGTATTATTCTGTTATTCTGCTTGCTTAGTATTATTCTGCCTGCACTTATTTATCGGTGCTATTGCTTGTACTTAGTATTATTCTGCTTGCATGTAACTCTGCGTATTACTCTGCATATCTCAGTAATAAATATTTGCTTTGCGAACCACGGCATTTTCTATGTTTAACAGCAGAGCGTGGTTCCTTAAACAAAAACTTAAACCTTCGAGAGCACGAAAATAATTATGTTATTAAAGAAAAAAGTATAAATTCAAACGCAAAATATTTTATAACTATCTATATGTATCGGTCAGCAAAATTAATTAAAGCTCCCCTCCGCCAATATTTTTGTAATGCCGTCGACGACTCGTTCAAAGACGACTTTTTTAATACTGTCGGCATGCAAGGTCTCATTTGGCGTTGAAAATATTAATCTAACATGATTCAATTGCTGATGTTTTCGGAATGCATAATTTAATATACATGTGCATGCTCAGATTTTTACCGATTCACTTTAAATTATCCCTCAAGATAATTTTTTTCTCAAAGCAGAATTCATTCATCACTTTCCTTCCCTAAGGCCATCCTTAGAAGCAAATATTAGCCCTTAACTATGTATAGCGTAACTACGAGTTTATTTCCCTTAAAACATTTTCCATGAAGGATGCATTTTCTTAGCAGGTTGTTGGTACTGTAATACTCCTGTGAGTATACTGGCACTCAGCAGGGAAAAAGCTCCTGCTCTTGCCAGTTCATGATTGAATCCCGAATTTGGTCTGACTCGTGTTGAAATCCGCAGATAGGTACTTTGATACTTGGTCTGTATACTAGCCTGCAGCAGATGATAGTGTTCCCTACTGTTGCTAGTTATTGAAAGAGTCCCAATACGGCCTGACTTGTGATCGTGGGTAGGCTTGAGGCAGAGCACTCCCAAGCTCAGGTTACAAGAGAATTGGATGTAACATTAAGTGTCATTTCTAATTTGTGGAATCAGTTTAAAAACAGCGAGAGTGTGTCCAGAAGACTAGGACAAGGTCGCTCGAGAGCCATAATGACCAATGACGACCGGTATTTGGTATTTTCAGTCAAGCGCCAACCAACGTCTACAATCACACAGCTGTCTTGTGACCTAAATACTGCCACAGGAACATTAGTTTCAAGGAAGACAGTTGCCAAAAGGCTCCTCATCTCCTGGCAAGTGACTCTAATTCTCATTCCGAAACGTGGGGATATCCCAACACGGATCCGAGGGGGTGAGAAGTAGAGGACTATTTTGCCAGCAATGACCTTGTACTCCATAATACACCATACTACCTTCCAACATTTGAAACGATCATGGGACAGGGCTGGCCTGATCTGACTTTGTCAACTGCTGCCCTTGCTTCGAAAATCCAGAAATGGACTGTTCAGGATGCTCTTTCAAATTCATATCATCGGTACATCACATTGAGTATAATCCATCTCCATACCATATTCATTGTTCGAAGATATAAAACCTCACAGCGCCAGCTAAAGCAATTCACAAATAAAGTTGGCCCATCACTGGCACGAATAGAGGACGCTCTAATAGTGTGTAGAGATGCAAAAGAAGCTGACACCATCACGAATAACATTATAAAGGAGCTGCAGTCCATCTGTAACACTACCTTGGGCATGAAGTCCCCAAAACGTCTTAAGGCAGGTAACTGGTGGACAAAGGCGCAATATGAAAAAGGAGTGAAATACGGCATGAAGACAAGAACTCAGAATAATTTATAACAAAGCGCAAGCTCATTACAAAAAGGCAATTTTAAACGCGAAATTAAAAAGCTGGAGGGACTTTTGCACTAGAAACACTGAAATTTATGGAGTCTTGCATATAATAGGGTATAACAAGGTTTTTCGTCCCCCTCAACATCGAATTTATGCAAGTCTACATACATGGCCTACTGGCACAATGGAGGATACCCTTCAAAAAATTCTGGATACGGTTTTTCCGAATGCAGATCAGGAAGACAAAGATACTCACCCAGTTTACAATCTGGTAACCAGCACGCCCAACGACGTACCATTCACGAATCAAGAGGGGTTTTGGTTGGTTTGGTTTATTTAATTACGGCTAAGCACACTAAGGCTATCTGCCTAAGGGAGATGCCTTCGTGGAGGACTCTCTAAGGGAATCTGGCTCGTATACACGTTACACATTGGGAAAACCACGAAAACGCACATGCAGCCAGCTCGTTCGCGGGATTCGAACCTCGAACCGAACTACCAGTGTTCAGCGACTTAACCGCTCGGCCGCTGGTAGGCCCGAATCAAGAGGTGAGTATAGTCATTAGGTCACTTCCTATTAATAAAGCACCAAGCCTTGACTCAATCGATTATAGAATTCTGAGGGCAATGCACAGAGCACGCCCGGGTTTCCTGGCAAAATTCTTTAACAAGCTCCTGGAACTTAAATACTTCCCTCAAGCTTTCAAGACACTGCAAGTGTTTCTCTTCTGCAAGGAAGGGAAGAATCAAACTAATCAATCTAAACTTCAGACCAGTCTGCCTCTTACTAGTGTTAGGCAAGCTATATGAGAAGTTGATCACCCTGAGACTAAAATACTTTCTAGCGCATAAACAAACTCTCTCAGAATCACAGTTCGGCTTCCGAGAACACCGATCACAACTAACGCATTACACTTAATTTGTAGGCAGATGAAAAACTTCCATAATAACAAACTTCATGCAGCAGTGTTAAGTCTGGACCTGCAAAGTGCGTTCGACTCCCTGTCGTGGCCGGCAATCTTAGAGGCACTTCACAAAACTTAAATACCTGACAACATATTACAAGTTTTCAAGAGCTATCTCAGTGAAAGTACCTTCATAGCAGAGCATAATGGAGGACTTGTCACCAAAAAGCAATTAACGGGCTGTCCGCGGGGATCGTGTGCAGGTCCGGATTTATGGAATATCACCTTCAATTCCATTCTCAACGCGAACAGGCCAGCTCCCTCAAAGGTAATTGCATTTGCAGACGATGCAAGATTTGTAGTTAGTGGCAGGAGCATAGAAATTCTAGCAAATAGTTGTAATGAAGTTATCTCAATGTTTGACAATTTGTGCCGGAAAAAGAAGTTAAAAATTTCTGAGGCCAAGTCGAAATACATGATATTTCATAAGCCGGGACAAGCAATCACACAGAATCCTTGTATCTCTATGCAGGACAGGAAAATCAAATGTGTTAAAGAACTAAAGTTCCTTGGCATCACTTTGGATGGGGCTTTCACTTGGATACCCCACCTACGGGCGCAACGTGACAAAGCGCATCGCATTGCAAATAGCCTCAGAAGAATACAGGGATCAAATTGGAGGTTATATCCTCACATCTTAAAAATTCTCTATTCTACAGTCGTAGAGAAGATAGTTACTTATGGAGCGGCGATCTGGGCCTGCCCGATGATGACAAGAAAAGCCGAAGTACTAAACAGCATTTAGAGACCTTTCGTTCTTGCTATATTAGGGGCGTATCGAACGACTTCAACAGCAGCCGCATCAGTCCTAGTAAGGCTAATACCACTGCCAATTAAAGCGATGCAGGAGGCTGCAATTGACTCGGTTTTCCTACTGCAAATGTGTAAGACTTTCGAGGACGTCACTTATGACGTCTCTGAATATGAGTTCAAGAGTTTCCAGCTGGATACGAACCCGTCCCTTTACGGGAAGGGAGTCTTCACGTACCACGACACAGCTCTCGCACCAAACATAGACTGCCCAGGAGTCATCATATTTACAGACGGGTCCAAATTAGATGGAAAAGTGGGATGCGCTTTTGTAGGATATAATAAAGGAGATGTACTAGTAATCTGGAAAGGACATATGAATCCTGGAAAGATAGTGTTGCAAGCGGAAGTTCTGGCACTGCATAAGGCAATCGGTTGGCTAACAACAACCCGCCAACTGTACACAACAATCTTCACCGATAGCCTCTCAGTAATTCATGCAATTAAAAACCCATGACATTCGGTACATCTTATTACGGAGGTGAAAAAAACGCTAAGAGAGAACACCCCCCACTTCAAAGATCCGCATATCCTGGGTAAAGGCACACGCTGGAACCCAGGGTAATGAAAAAGCAGACGAATTGGTAAAGGAGGCAGCCCAAAATCAGGACGCAGAAGAAGTTTCGATTTTGTTGCCGAAATCGCACCTAAGAAGGCAAGCGTGGGAAACAGCCCTAAGTCTGTTGCACGAGGAATGGGATACAATCCAACAAGGCAGGAGAACTCATGACTTTATACATAGAGTGACGACAGACCGGGTTATCTCCGCACCCTACCTCACGCGCTTCATAACGGGTCATGGACCCTTCCCGTCTTATTTCAAAGACAGAAGCTTATCTACCACCAATATCTGTGTTTACGGCAATAAAGGGTCGCCCGGTCATTATCTTGTGGAATGCCCTTTAACACAGAAATGGCACACTAGTTTCGGTGCTTCTGAGGTCTCATTCAAGCGCTTTCTTGTTAAAGCAAGCAGCATTTACAAATAAAATCAAATGTATAATGGATAAACTCGAAGCGCTTGGACAAGAGCTGTGTCAAGCAGAATAATGTCTGAGAAGTGCCAAGTAGTGAGTTAAGTTATGTGCAGCTAAATATTCGCTTAGTAAGTCTGTTTTTATATGCCTGGTAACGCTCCATATGTACTGCTTGACGTCCTGTTTTTGTTTTTTTGTGCTAATTCACAAGAAGTCATGTTTCTCTATGCAATGTTGTGTAGGCCATGTAAGGTTGTTAATACTATACAGCAGTACTTTATGATTTGAAATGTATTCGTAATGTACGATACGTCAAGCAGAGAATGCCATATGGCAAAGTGTTTAATAATAATATGCAAATTTGTGTAGGTTATGTAACACTGTATATTTTTGCTGTTGTAAATACGTTATATCATGATGTTAAGTTGCCAAGCTCTGTCCATGTGCTACGCTATGTCATGTCGCTATGCTATGCAAAATTATGTATATGCTATGGCAATATGCTATGCTATGTTCAATCACTTTTGTCTACGCCATGCTATGCACACCTGCTGTACAGGTCATGTTATGCTGTTTATTTACGTCAATATATATGCCTCCATGCTATGTTCATATGCAAGGCTATGTTCTGTATGCCGTGTAGGCTATATGGCGCTGTGTATTTTATGTTGTAAATCTGTGACGTCAATATGTTATATCACAATACTATGTATGTTATGTCTATGAGATGCTATGGTATGTCGCTACGCTATATCCACCTTTCATGTAGTTGTTACGTTGTGTATTTAATGCTGTAAATATGTAATCCTTATGCTATGTTATGTCATATCATGTTGCAATGCTGTGTCATCTTATGTCTATGCTACGCTATGATATGTTACCATGCAATGTCCACCTGTCGCATAGGTCATGCCACGCTGCGAATTGTATGTTGTAAATATGTAACCTCAATATGTTATGCCTCTGTGTCTTCTCTATGCTTAACTATGTTATGTCGCTATACTATGTCCACCTGTCGTGTAACTCACATTACGTTGTGTATTTAATGTTGTAAATATGTTATGTCGCTATGCAATGACTATATTCTATACTATGTCACGTCGAAATGCTATGCCATGTCATGTCTATGCTGAGCTATGTTAGTCGCCATGCAATGTCCACCTGTCGTATATGTAATGCAACGCTAGGTATTTTATGTTGTAAACATGTTATGCTCTAGATGGAGAGGGTCCCGGATTATACCCGATTAGTCTTTGAAAGCCGTCTGGGTGTCCGGCCCTGCTGTCACCTATCACCTGCCAGAAGGCTCCATGATACAGGACTCTATGCCAGAAAGCCCGCTATTTGCATCCCACTCCCTCCCTTCCACAAAAGAGAGCGGTTACAATGCTGCATACAACACCAAAACTGGATACAGCTTCAGTAGGCTAACGTTATCTTCATGAATGAATCCAAATTCAGTCTACAACCTGATTCTCAGCGATTATTGATATGAAGGGAACCTAGGACCCAATACCATCACAACAACATCATGGAAAGGGACCATTATGGTGCGAAGGCGTGATGGTCTGGGTAGGGATCATGCAAGATAACCGCACACCGCTCCGTGGTGTGACACTGATTCTGTGAATCCTCAGAGGTAAAGGCAGGAGATCCTACAGCCCCATGTGCGAATTTTCAAGGGTGCTATTGTCCCTGAGTTTATTTTTATGGAAGACATTGCACGACCACATAGGGCTAACCTGATTGATGAGTATCTATAAAGCGAGGATATTCACCGAATGGAGTGGCCAGCCAAGTATCCTGATTAATCCTATTGAACATGCTTGGGATGCTCTTGGGTGGACTGTTGCATTACGCCAGCCAAGTATCCTGATTAATCCTATTGAACATGCTTGGGATGCTCTTGGGTGGACTGTTGCATTACGCCAGCCTCCGCTCAAAGCCATTCAGGAGTTAAAAAGTCTTCTGGTGGAGCAATGGATGCGACACAGGCACCAATGAACTGTCTTGTCAACAGCATGGGTATTCGTTGTGCATGCTGTCTGTCTGTCAGAGGCGACCACACACCATACTAGCCACATTTTCACCGTCATCTTTCAAACTCAAGTTTGGACAACATTGGACTCTTGGCCATAACTCATGCTAATAAATGGCATTTTCATTGTTGTTTTGCACACATTATTGTAATACAAAAGCTGTATTCATATTTAATTTCATTAATATCTATCCTGTATTTCTCGAGATATTTCGGAAAAAGTGTTATATCTCTTAATTTTGTCCACCAATGTAGATTGAGGTTATGGCACGACAATCTGTGTAATCTGCGCTTCTTAAGGTTTTATTTATTATTTTTTTAAACCATGGATCCATGGAGCAATAAGCTGTCATTACATTGATAATTACTTTGGCATAATTCAAAGACATTAGCAATAACTCATGCGGATTCATATAGGGCCAATAAATGCAGTTCTTATTAAACTTCACAGTAAGATGAGACAGGCCTTGTCGGTCCAGTTCCCAATGGAAAGCAGTTATCCTCCATGTACCGTTTCAAGAATTCTTCAATAAAATTCTGCGAAATCCCCGTTCTGTATCATCTGCATCCCGTGAAAGTGTTAGGAAAAAAAAAAAAAAAAAAAAAAAGGTTTCGTGTTAACAGCAGAACTTTACGGCAGTTCTGAATATATCAGAATTGTTTACAAGCTGGACACTTGTCCTGCATTCTATGTGATATTTTTTTAATCTCCGCTATTACTGTAACATCTAGTAGATAGTCGCTATGTCGTCTTCCATAGCATGTTGCACTCTTGCCTTACAACTTGCGAATTAAATCATGGACATTTTACCCTGAATACAGAACCTAAATTATAGATCCGATGAAATTAGTGTAATGCTTCAGCAGCTCTGCAATCGTTACAGTAATACAGCTTTAATAGTTCATGAAATCTGCTTTCTTTTCTATGAAAGCACAATAATGTGTAAATGCAGAAAACAAAGAATAAATAAATTGGTTTAGTTTATTTGATTATGGTAAAACACCCTAGGGCTATCTGCCTATGGGGAGTGATGCCTTCGTGGAGGACTTTCGAAGGGAACTGGTTCGTATAGACGTTACCCATAGGGCAAACCATGAATACGTCCATGCAGCCAGCTCATTCGCTGTGATTCAAACCGCGGGCCGAAATACCAGTGTTCCGAGAATTTACCGTTCGGCCGCTGGTGGGCCCATTACGCGCTTTGTCTGAATGGTGTTCTTATCGAAATTTCTAGAATGAATGGAGAAAGAAAGCGTCAACTATGGTGTTGCCACCTAATCCACTATCTATGGCAGATAATAGCTTTTTCGTCTGCCATTGTTTAAAATCTGGTAGCTCTCTTGACGTTTCTTCCATACACTGCTTTCAGATATTCTGTTTTTCTTAGCTCCAGATCTCGTGCCGTCGTGATATCACAGAATTTTATTGGAATTGTTAGTTGGCTAATTAGTTGCTTTAATTAACGCGAGCTATTTTCGTACAGGATAGACTGTATAAAAGAAAATACCACGGAAACTGTAACCAGCCCGTTCGCCAGGATGTGAACCCGTGTTGACATGCCCATGTTTAACTCCTTCATTCACTCACTTCCATTGGGTCTGTTTATATTAGAAATTTTCGTAATGCTGTTAACCGTAACTGTGAACGTGTTGTAAAATAATTTTCATATATTTTATACCTTATATGTTACAAAACTAAATCTTCTTTATATGGTCATTTACAAAATTATGCTAGGGTATTTAGGTGTTCTAAATTTATGTAAATTTTGTTTATTTAACGTTACATTCCTAATCAGAGGGGTTTTATTTATTTATTTATTTATATATTTTTGACACATCCACTCTGTTTATTATCCATGAAGGCGCAGCATACGCCCCACCAAAAAAAAATGCAATTTAACTACTTAAAAAGTTTTACAAGTTGACATGCTCAAGCACTGTGTAATGGATTTATGTTCTCGTTTTTTTTTTTTTTTTTTTTTTTTTTTTTTTGTATGAATCTTTGGATATGCTAAAAAATTAAGGGCTATTTAGTTATATAAAAAATTACATTGATCCTAGCTTGCCTTAACTCATAGTAAATGCTTACATATAACTCTGCTTCCAAATTAGAATATTTCTTTTTACAATATCTCCCTTTTTTTTAGCAGCATCTAAAGGTATATTCTTTCAACTTGACTTTACTGTTTTGCTACTGGATACAAAATTAAAAATTTTATTTTATTTATCTAATTCTTTCGTCACCCATTATATAGATCCACCTTCTCCGTGCACACACACTCATGGACGCTATAGCATATCAAGATATTTTATACTTCTCTTCCTTTTCTTCTCGAGACCTTTTCTTTTCTTTTCTTTTTTTTTTTTTTTTTTTCTTTCTTTTCTCCTCTAAACTACTATGGGCCATTTATTTTTAAATTTATTTTGTTCCAATTTTTCTTCCTCGCCTTTTGAACTCGTATAAAACAATACGAAGTTCCTTTTACTCTCCTCTGGAAACCGAAATTGCCCCCTTTCTATATTTTCGCCCATCGGAGCAGAAAGACTTAGTGGGTGCAAAACAAGACATCTGTCTATTTTGCTTTTCTCTCAGAGTGTGTATTTCGTGAAGCAGTCCCGATGGATTCCTTGCACTCTGCGTTGTCAAGATTGTCATTTGTTGTTTACGTTATTGAAAGACTAGGCTGTAGCGATGAGAAATGCAGAAATTGATTTCTTTAGCTTTGATATCACTCTTAGTAATGGCTGCTACGATTATAGCTACTTCGCAGCATAGAACGCTAGCTAATGCGTTTTAAAAATAGTATATAATAAAAATAGAGCTCATTTTTTTAGAGGAAAAGCAAAAAAAAAAAGGGTAAACTGTATGTTAAGCATTTAAATAACTTTAAACAAAAATGAAAGCTAGAAAAAGTATGAAATTTAAAAAGATTTTCACGTATTAGATTTTATTTTTTCAAAAAATATTCACTTTTTTTTTTAGGTAACTTACTTATTATAATGCAGTGTAATGCATTTCATACTTTCTTCTTATTTACGTTAACGCCAAATGTTAAAAATTCAATCCCCCCCCCAAAAAAAAAGTCGAACTTCCAGCCGAGCTTCGAATATATTTTTGTTCTTGTCATTAGCAGCATGAAAATCTAAATTACTCCTGCTTTTATTTGAAATAAGCACAGATCTGTAGCATACACCACGGTTCGCTTCATTTTCCTTCCGCAAGCAAATATTAGGTATTTTGCTTTCAAAATATCAGTTTATAATTTTCGATTTAAAGATTAAGAGGATTTTAATAAATTAATAATGCTTGGATAAAAGCTGGATCTTCTTACTTAAGAAATGTCTGGAAAAACTGGACAATTAATATTAAAAATATTAGAACATGCCCCTTCAGAAGCAGAACGAATTGTAATGCTTTTTTCTAAAGTTATTCTTAACTTCTGAGGGGTGTTTTGTCGATTCGTCGTTTTGTTCGAGTGATACATGAATACAATGTTTTTTTAAAACATCCTCCATGAAGTTCAGCCACTCAGTCATTAGTAGATCGCCTTTCCTTTAAATTCGGAGAGAAACAATTATTGCTATTGTTCAGTGGCTACGTTTTGGTTCTGCAAAGCACGCAAAGCTATTTGCTTAAAGGGAGGGATGCCTTCGAGGAGGGTTTTTCTAAAGGAAACTAGCTCCTATCGCGCCCCCGATTTTGATGGAGAACACCGCGGGGGGACGGGTCCGAGAGTTTCCCACCCCTCTCCCCTTCTGCTAAACCACACGAGCGGACATTCGGCTCGCCGCATATTTAGACTGCCGTCATGCTGCACCGACACTATACATTTACAAACATCCATGCCTTTTCCGGGATTCGAACCCGGCAGTCAGCGACGCTAACCACTAACCGGTTGGGCGCGTTATATTTCTGCTTGTGAGTAACAATTCGCAGTCACCTATCTCCTATTCATGTGTGACACTTTCCTTTCTTTAAAAATATAACATGTCGCAATATCATATTAGTGTGTTCTTCACTGGATACAGAGAAAAGGCTTTCCTAATCAACCGCTACAGAAATTTGAAACTGAAGAATGCATAAAACGAAAAGAAGTTTTGCATAAAATCGAAAAATAAAAAAAATTCTCCGTTTCTGAAATATTTGAAGGCAAACACAAGTCCGATATTTCCTATTTTTATTTTGTATTAAGAAAGCAATGTTTATTTTTGTTTGCCTTCAATTTTTTACTTATTTTAACAAATCTTTTTAACAAAACATTTCTGTTTAGAATCTCAAGAATTTCGAACATTTCTGAGAAGCAATCTCAAATTTCGAGAAAAGTAAATTAATTACTAATTCAGAATTTTTTTTATTTTGAGAAAATTAAATGTTCGGAAATACATAATCATCATGAGTGTTTCAACCAATGTGACTACCCACTAAAAATCTTAGGAACTAACGTATTCAATATAAAAATTAACAAATCTGACAGGGAAAAAAATACATACCAAACCCTTATTTACTTTTGTTTTACTCTGTTTATGGCATTTTACAATATCAGTAAATTGTGATTGAACTCATTTTAAAAGCGATATTTAACACAAATATAAAAAGAAAAATTCAAAACTCTCCTCATTATAATCAACCACGAGAACATGAATTACAGTGGTAAGTGATCATAACCAGAGTCCCATTTGTAATTGCACCATAGTTTGTGTATTAAATGCAATTCTATCATTTTCTATGTAGTTTTAGGCTCCTTTTAGCATTTAAAATTAAAGATGAAATTTTCAGTTATTTATTTTCTTCATTATTTCTTCATTATGTAAGAAAATATTAGTTCTTCTACAGCGATTCCTAATTAAAAACCTTCATTCGAAAAAATCATGAATTCGTGGAACATTGCTTTTGCAGTCTTCGAAATGAATAAGCACAGTAAACAAAATTTATATTTAACGAAAAATCCGTGGCGCATTTAGTATTACAATAAAAGAAATATTCCTCACTTTAACAAACTCAGAAAATGGATAATAAATTCAAATTCGGAAGGGGGGGAATTGACTATTCGCAATAATTATACAAAAAATATTTACATAATAATGCTTAAATTATGCTATGCATTAATAAAAGTACTACTGATATTAACATTTACATTATTATTTGTTGCCATTATTGTAATTAACTTACAACGCGCCAAAAGTGCTTATGTACGAGTAGTACCAAATTAATTTTCATATATAAATTGTGTGAGTATGGAGTTGGAAATAAGAACGTTAGTGAAGAGTGACAAAGAGTGTAAATTACTGAAACACGGCAAAACGTACAAAGCTATCTGCTTAAGGGAAGCATCTTCTTGGATGACTTTCTAAAGTTAGGTTATTTAATTACTGCAAAGCCTCGATGACTATTTGTCTAAGGGGATGGATGCTTTCGTGGAGGACTTTCTAAGAAAAACTGGCTCGTATACACGTTTACACATGGGGAAAACCACGAAAATGCCCATGCAGCCAGCCCGTTCGCGGGATTCGAACCTCGGACCGAACTACCAGTGTTCATCGACTTCCGCTCGGCAGCTGTGGACCTGACTTTCTAAGAGAAACCGGCTCATATCCATGTTATACATGGGGAAATCCCCCAAAAACAGGGTCGAACTATCAATATTCAAAGGTCTTAACCACTTGGTCACTGATGGAGCCGAGAGAAGTAAAGAGGGGGGGCAAGAAATCATGCTTATGTTATTGAATGTGATGTGACAGGAAAGAAAAATGAGTTTGACTGTCATGTTGTAGTCATGAACATTATTGACACTGGAAAAAGAAGAACGCACTAGATTTGTTAGTAAGTGTTCTAGAACATTAAAAATTTATAAATAGTACTAGAAAATCGAGTACGAAAATACTAGAGGTGGTCATACTAATTTCGATACCTGCATTGTTTTCAAAAAAATACTGAATCTGTTTTATCTTACTATAAAATTACTATTTTTTCCAGGAATAGGTCGTCATTACAGGATGCATTTTCTCAAACAATATAATTTTTGCAGATATTCAAGGGGAGAAGCACACCAGTTACAAAAACTATTTTACCAAATCAATTAAAATTTAAATTCCTAAATAAAATAAAATATTTCGCTTCGAAAATTACATGGCAATAGCTAGAATTAAGTGCATTCGAGAATAACTGTTTCTTATTTTTATCTTGTATTTACATTTAAAAGAATATATCCTTTAAAAACAACGACCTATATCTGTAAATATCAACTTCGAAATACTGTACAGAAAATCGTTCATGTCAAAATTATAACACGTGACAGTGATTGGCGGAAGGAGTGAGTAAAACGTAAAGAAGTGTCAGGGACCTTAAAATAGTCTCCCTGAGGGTCGAGAGCGGGAGAGAGAGGGTGGAACGTATCTTTGAAGCCCAAACCTATCCCTCACATAGAGATAACTCCCGTCTTTCAGATGGTCTATAAACAGTCGGCTGTTGGGCGAAGCAGAACCATTTAGACGTCTCTCCAAGCGCGTATATTAAATACGTGGATCCTTTCCCAGCATTACTTACAGTTTACAACCCAGACCCAGAAGACGACTCCTATGTCAGTGGGTTAACTATGTTTGTTTATTTTTCCAAGCAGCGAGTTTGCAAAGAAATTTTGAAGAATTCGGACTTAATCTATCGAACTGATTATCACAGTCACTAGACTGAACACCGAGCTCTCAGTTTCTACGGAAAGGCTTTCTGTTGACGCATAGTTTGTAATACTGCGATCAATATTAATCTATACGAAATCGAAAATATCTATTCGTTACTCAAACGAAAATTCAGTTTTTGAATTCATCATTTACGAGAAATACTTTTTTAAACGAAAACTGGAAATTTTCTAGTGTTAAAATAACGAACAACCGAAGAAGTTTCTTTTCTCCAATTTGTTATCAAAGACAGCAGAAAGATTTGAAATCGAAATACACTTTCAATATATAAAAGCATACTACTGATTGTAAAGAAAGAACTCCTTTTAGTTTCGGGGACTGAGTAAACAGA
This sequence comes from Stegodyphus dumicola, assembly GCF_044657685.1. NCBI lineage: Eukaryota > Metazoa > Arthropoda > Arachnida > Araneae > Eresidae > Stegodyphus > Stegodyphus dumicola. Next base: position 166,000,974 of record NC_140780.1, read on the forward strand.
ACATTTAGCAACTAAGTGAACTGGATGTCGAATGTTTCAATATGCTTTGTGTAAGATCTTAGAAAGAAATTAGAGAACTGTGTGTGAAAGTTTCAGCCAATATCAAAGGATTGTATTGAAGGATCAGAATTAAAAGAATTGCGAAAAAACGTGTGAAAACTGCAACGTTTTTATTCGATTTTTCAACGTTTTTATTAATTTTAATCTTTAACATTAAAATTGTGTTGTGTTTGCTTTCGTATTTAATGCAGTTTGAATTCGTGAATGTGCTCTGCATTCTTTTGCTAATAATGAAATTATTTGCTTTAGTAAAGGATTCTGAATAAACCAGGAACTGCAGTTCAAAAGACCGATCTGCAAATGTGAAACTTCTATTAATTTTCAAGATTCAGATACTCAGCCGAACGAAACAATATCTTTTGAAATAAGTTTCAAGCGTTTTCTGCATTTAAAAGAAGCAAAATGAAGCTGTAAGTTTTTCTTTTTAAATCTTAACTCAATCTGCATGAAATTATTTTAGTCTAAAAACGTTTAATATATATTCTACTTGAAATAAGGCTGATTTTGTAGGACTTTTAATTCCAATATAGGTTATTATGTCTATATTAAAATTCCATTCTTTACTTAGTTATACTAATTTATTTAATCCTCTTGACTTCATAATGTTTCTTTCTTTTAACTGGCTGCCCATCCCTTTAAATTACGGACTTCTAATTCCCGAAACAGCTAAATATTTAAAAATAATTGTAACTTTGAATTTTCTAATTATTTCGAAATGCGGATCAGAAATAGAAGAGAGAAAACTTAGGCATCGTTCATCATTTTTCCTCCAAGGTACAAAAACTAATTTTTACAATTACAAAAAATATTTATGATTATGTGATATTTAAGTATACCATAATAAGATAGTAAAAAGAGTAATTACTTTTAAAATGCCATTTTGTAATATTTATTATTTATTAAGATAATACAAGTGTAAGTTTTACTACATTCATTGCAATTCTTGAGCAATTCACTTGAACATTCTTGCAATATGTCATTTGCGTATGACGCCTTCCAGCCATCGTCTTGAAATGCTTTAAAGTTATATTATTTATGTCGTCAGAATTCTGTGTGTAAGTTTTTTTTTTTCCAGAAATCAGTTAAGTAGTCTTAGAAATAAATTCAAAATGCAATTTTCACTATTAACTGAGAATTGTGGCAAAATGTATAAATATCTAAACTAAAGCGGCAATACTTTTGTGTTGATAAGAAAGATAATGAAATACTATAAATAAAAATGCTAAAGTTTATTGCTGGGAGAATTTTAACACTGTCCTCAGGAAATGTTCTTCCAGACTACATTTCAAGTAAAATTGTTTGACGCATTTAAATAGTTTAATATGTAAGCTAATATAACTTTTGCGCTGATTAGAAGGATACTTCTAAATGATAAATAATCCTGGAGACTCAGTAATGCTAATGTTTATTGTTGAGGGGAATTTTAAAATATTTCCTATTACATGAACATCAAATGGACATTAATAAAATTCACTTGTATATTTAAAAATATTTGTTCTTCTTCTGAAGTATGCAGTCAAAGCATTCTGTTAAGATCAGGGGTCGAGGCTTTTAAGCTGCATGATGTAATAAAGATGTACTGAATGCCGCCCGTCCAGCAGAAATATGCCGACTATTACACAGAAACTTTAATGTTTGTTAACGACCAGAATATAACCAACATTGTTATCGGATCTGATAAAACTGCATTTATTTTTGATCGAAAATCATTTGTTAATGATAAACTATGGGCCGTAATATTTCTAATGGGAGCTTGGCGCCAAATTTTCTTAACATCAATGCACCTGTTTATATAGTTAAGATATAGCACTGATTGCTAAATTTATGTAACAGAGCACTGCTAAGATTTGTTTAATGTATTTGCCTGCAAGTTTAATTTCTTTACTTTTATTCGTACTTAAAAAAAAAAAAAAAAAAAAAAAAAAAAAAAAAAAAAAAAAAAGAAAAAGAAAAAGAAAAGTTGTTCGCAAGTACATATGCTACCTTCCTTTTATTTTACATTTTTATGCGGAAGTATACAAAGACCTCAAATAAAATTTACAAAGGAGGTAAATGACAAAAGTAATAAAAAAAATCGTAAGATGGAAAAGTACCACTAATTGTTCAGCAGACATTGGTAATTAAATCTAAACGCAGGAGTGTATGACGATATTTTATTGTTACGTATACTTACGGGCATATTCCAGAAAAGCATATGTGTTTGTTGAAATTTGGCTGCAGAATATTGCAGATGATATTCCAGAGAAATTGTTTTCCAGAACACCAAACAGCCAAAAAATTCACTCTGTACACACAGAAAAATTGAAAGGAAGCTTTTTAGATTACTAAAGGCTACTTTTAACCTTCTTTATTAATACTAGCACAAACCAGCACATGCATTTCAGCCATGTTAAGTTTTTAAAGAGCCTCATTGTTTCTAAGAAATAATCAAAAAAAAATTTTTTTTTAGGGGTATAAAAGGAATTGTTTGAAAAGAAATTTCTATGTTATTTTCTTGGCTGTGTGCTCATCTTTTTATTCTGTAATGCGTATTATTAAATATTTATTCTATAATTAAAATTTAACCTTAAATTTTGCCTAAAATCGTACGACAAACATCTGGTGTGCCCAGAGTGGGCTCACTGAAACACCAGAGCTGTATCGCTGTTTCACTGCAGAATTTTCTTCGGTGAGCCCATTCAAAACAGAAAGATGAATTCAGAGCTATGTTTCACTTCCTGTTTTCCTTTTGCTGCTTTTTGTATGGGGGGGAAGGTTTGGTTATCAACTAAGGAATTGTTAGGGTGTTTTTCTTAAGGCCAGGGTTAATTTTATTAGTTAGCTCTTTGATTTTCGCTAGAGTATTTCTCTTTTTTCTCTCGTTTACGTTGAAAGAAGGTTTGTTAGCTCTACATTTTGATAGTTTTGAGTTGTAAATGTTTATTTTATTTTATTTTATAGTTTATATTTTCTTAATTGTCTATATAATATTAGTTTATGTTGTCTGATTTTTAATTGACTTGCAAATGGTTTGGAAAGGGTTTCCTTTTTCATTTATACGCATGGATTTATCATATAACCAAGAAGTCCTTTTTTTAAGGGGGCTCAGTAGTAGGCCTTACCGTGGTGCACCTTGGGTAATGCCAAATCTGCTACGGTAATCAGAATTTAGTATTTTTAATCATAGGAAAAATCTTTTACTTTATTATACTGTTTCCAGCAATGTTCGCTTCAGCGCTCTTTCCGAAGCTCCATTCATTCAGTGAGCCCGCCTCGGGGACATCCACAAAATTAAAGCGGAAATTCTATCTACAAAATTTTACCAGTGTACTTTTGTAGGCCTGATTAGACTGCCGATTTTTTTTTTTTTTTTTTTAAATTCCAAATTTAAACGTTAGCTTGTTGAAAAGGGCTCACAAATGCTTGTGTTGAAATAGGTCTACTATGTAGAAGCCAGAGCCGACCAGTCCAGGATGCATACCGCTGATAACTTCGTTTTGAAGACCATTTCTGCCCTTTTCGGATAGAAAGTGAGAAAGCATGACGGGCTCTCAGCTTTGCTGAAGATCGTTTATTAGCCACAAGAAGGAAAAATATTTTCTGCTACTGCGCAGAGAAAACAACGCATGCACTGACTGTTTGTCACAAGACTCGCTGATGTTTTCCCATAATTCCTTTGCAGAGAATACACTCGCTGATGCTTTCCACTAATTCCTTTACAGAAAACACAACGAAGAGGTGAGCGACAGAGCACGTTACGCGAAGAATACGGCAATGGAATTCAATTCATCACAAATTCATTTACGTACTCTTTACAATGTGATTCCTGTCATGTTATGACCTGGAGAGAGAAAAAAAGACAGCTGAACATTTTTAAACAGAGCATTTACTTAGGTGGCAGTATCCCTTTTCATTTGAGCAGGAATCAGTTTAGACACATGCCTTTATTAGGCCTTATTTATTTCTTGAGAGATTTTTAGTTTAGTTTAGTGACGGAGGACGTGGGCACCACCCCTTTACCATTATGGTTAATTGGTCTAGCGCCACGTCCACCCTTATCTAAAGCTGACTCATGTTAGAGCCACACGAGATCCACTCATAGGGCACATTGATTAGTGTTACAAAACATAGATATTAAAAATGGTTACATCTGTGTGAACACAGTACTTATGAACAAAACTTTAGCAAGTGACACATAAGATTACAATTCAATACCCTAGCAAGTAATTTTAGCAAGTTACATATAAAGTTTACAATTCAATACATAAAGAAGATATATCATACATAATGATTATATTATACTGTTGTGACTGATAAGTGATGACATTGTCAACATGAATTTACTAATGCAAAATTCAACATTTAAACTCAGTATACAAAAACCCAAGAACATACAAATGCTTATATTTGATACATTGCTAACTTAAAAAATTTATAGTGGAGAAGTATAAAAATACTTAGATCTCACATATGTCTCTAATATTCTGAATGTCATTGTTAACTTTTATATTACAGCTTACTACTAAAGACACAGTTATTATATTAAAATTGGATATTAATACAGTTAAATGAATAATTGCACTTAGACTATAAATACACTATAAAAACATTAATTCTTTACAATTTCTAAAATGCAGTGATTCAAAACAATGATTATATGCGAATATTAGAACAATGATTCACTATAAATATACAATGATTCAATACTATTACTTAAATTAATGATAATACTATTCATATTATTAATCATATATGCCATGTTGACATCAAAATAATATTTTTTTCATACAGGTGCTTATTACTGAAATGATGTTACATATTACTAGCAAGCAATTCAAAAATAAGATATGTACAGTACAATTTTACTTGCACATTGGAAATACTATACAAATAAATAATTCAATACAATGATTCCGTACGATTACTCATGAATAATTCAATATTATGATTCTATACGATTATTCAAATGCAATGATTCAATACAACAATTCTATGCGCTTATTAGAACAAAAATCTATATAATTATTCAAAATTTCAATATTATTGCTCAAATTAATAAAAATACCATTTATATTATAAACCTCACTACTCAAGTGACACAAACATTTAAATTACACCATTAATTAATCATTACAGCAATGATACTACATGTTACTTAAAGCAGTTAATTATAAATTATGCACTGTACAGTTTTACCTTGCACATTGAATATTATAAATAATGTAATGATGCAATACAGTGATATATACTGCTTCTTTAGACCATGTACCAAAGCAATAATTATATGCAGTGACTGAAGTATAAGGATTACGATACAAGTATTCAGTGATTTAATATATATATTTAGATTTGTAGTAATACTATATATGTTATTAATAACATTTAAATATATGGGTATAGTCATTTAAGTACCTATTATAGTATTGATGTTACATTTACTTGTAAAGAAATCAATTGTTAAATATGTACAGTACAGTATTACTTGCACTTTATTTGTTGATTACAATTCAGTGATTCAATAGAATGATTCTTTGTGATTACTAAAATATAATAATTTAGTACAGTGATTCTATGCATTTACTAAGTACAATGATTAATCATACCATACCAGTTAACACAATGATGCTATAAAACAATACAATTACTTTTATTCAATATGATTACTCTATTTAGTAACAGAACTATTCCGCTATCAATTATACTAGTTAGGTAAACATTAAAAGTAATAACCTTATCATCTATACGATCATCGATACGATTACTTTATTACAATGTTTCAAAACTATGATACAATAAATTAATACTATACACAATTTCTCTGATACAAAACGATTACTGTACTAAAATAATTATTCAGTATAAATGTAGTCGAGGAAGTCCACATAAAGGGATAATTCTTAGTTTTTATTTGCATTAGTTTTAGCACAGTTCAAAATAGTTTATTTTATGATATACTTTAGAGACATATATAAAATTAGATTTGACACAGGTCAGTGCCGAGGTCCATAAGTTTATTAACAATTTTGTTAATCTTTCGTACTGCATGCTTGTTATTAATCATGAACCTGCTAAATGCTTGTTCATTCGTTGGCGGGATCGGCAGGTGCAAATCAGTTGTTAGTGGGCAGTTAGCTACATAATGTTCGGGTGCGCCCAATTCACCGCAAATGCACTGTGCCGTATTTGTAATGCCAAACCTTTCAAAATATACAGGAAAAGGACCATATCCCGTTATATACCGTACAAGTTGAGCATGTATTATGAGGCGATCATAAGTTACTGTGGGAATATGATAATAAACACGACGTCCTGTGTCGTCAGAGTTCCACTCTTCCTGCCACAGGTATTTGATTTTTTGCGTAAGATTTTTCTTTAGCCAGGAAATTGGCCAAGGTATCTTAATTTGTTCAGCATTTATGTTTTGCGCCGCTTCTTTGGCTAGCTGATCCGCCAGCTCGTTTCCTGTTTGGCCAGCATGGGCCTTTATCCATTGCAGCTTTACGTTTAAATGACTGTTGTCATGTAATTTCGACTGTATGTCTGCTATGAGCGGGGAACAGTGCACTGGATTTAAAAGTGCATGCAGACACGATAAGCTATCTGGAAATATGAAGCTCCATTATGTTGCTCCTGTATGATGTGGGTTAGTGCCCGGTCAATTGCTAACACCTCACTCTGGAACACACTATTATTGGTGACCTTTCCAAAGTGTTAGCGTGTCCAGGTTTCGCAGGGCTATGTAGGCACAGCCTGTGTTATCATCTATTTGGGAGCCATCTGTATAATATACTAAATCAGCATCCGTTATGTTGGTATTTTGCTTGAGATTAATGTTCACCCCTTTTCCCTGTTTCGCTGGATGATCACATAGCCGTATCAACTTCTTCTCATATTCCGCTGGGAAATAATTATCCTCATGGAGGGTTGCTGGTTGGCCTAATTGGGCGACTGCTTGATAAGTCGCTTCTTTTTCCACACTAAGATGCAACGGTGGCAGACCGGTCAATACACATAGTGCTTTAGTTGGGGAAGTACGAAATGCCTTGGTAATATTCAGTAAGAACGGTCGTTGTATGCTTAAGAGATGTTTTATCTTGCGACCTTGCATAGGTCATGACCAAACTGCCGCCCCGTATGTAACAATTTTTTCAATTACTGTTTTATACAGTACCTTCTGTATGTACGGGTTAAGGCCCCATTCGTGACCTTTCATAAACTTGCTGAGTTGCTGAGCTATTCCCAGCGTCTTCTTCAGTTCCATAATATGTGGTATCCAATTTAGTTTGATATCAAATACTATTCCTAGGTATTTCAGTTCTTTAACAATTCGAAGTCGATGATTATTCAAAGTTATTTTTGGCTGTCTTGCGAGCGTACCTCCCTTTTTGGGAACTAGAAGTATTTGTGACTTTGCTTCAGATATCTTGAGTTTAATTTCTGCACATCTCTGATGAAATAGCGAGCATGATTCTTGGGCGTTGGTCTGAAGTTGTTCTCTTGTTCTACCCTGAACGATGAGTGCAGTATCATCGGCATACGCAATGATGCGCGTGTGCTCTGGCCACGCATTGGTTAATATACCATTGAATGTTATATTCCAAAGAAAAGGCCCAGCACACGAGCCTTGCGGGCATCCTTGATTTTGATTTTGCACTACCATACCACTATTATGGGGTACTATTAGCAATCGGTCAGAAAGGTAGTGTTCCAAAGTAAGATAGATATTTCTTGGGCATTTACTTAGGCGCAGGGCTTGAAGAACCGCTGGCCACCACAGCGTGTCAAAAGCGCTTTTTAAGTCGATGGAAATAAACGCTGTGTGATAGCCAGCAGACTTATTTTCTAGGATTTGATTCTTAACTTCTGTAAGCACATGCAAAGTAGATTGTCCTGTACTAAACCCATATTGTATTGGGCTTAAGTATTTCGTAACATATAGATGATGCCGCAATCTTGTCATGATCAGCTTTTCATAAACCTTCCCCAAAGCTGAAAGTAGACATATTGGACGGTACGACTCTGGAGACGTTGGATCTTTATTCTTTTTCAAAAATAAGACCACTTGCCCAATTTTGAAGCTGTTAGGGAATGTCCCCGTTTGCAGGAGCTTATTGAAGAGTGATTGAAATATAGTTACATTAGTGCTTATAATTGCTTTAATAATTCGGTTGTCAATACCATCCGGTCCTGGTGCTTTGCGCTGGGGAAGCTGGCGCAGCACTTGTTGAATCTCCCTGATTGTGAAGTAAGGATCATTTGATGTAGCAATTTCTGAGGGCTGGTTCCTGATTGTGGTCTGTTCTAATGTGTCTTCTTGCGGATTGTCTGTGCTGAAGACTGCTTACATGATTGCCTTTATTGTATCTTCTGTATATTGGCCAGTACTATTGGGTGTTGGCAATATATGTAAGGTGGCTGGTTTAAAACGTTTTCCTGCCGCAATCCTGTGGTGGAGTCCATAGGTGGTGGTTGTTTCTGTACAAAACTTTCTCCAGCTGCTAATTTTTGCATCTAAGATCATGCGTTTGTAATACGCTCGCTCTTGTTGGTAGATCATTAGTGTTGTGGATTTTAGTTGCTGCCTACGTTCTTGTTTGAGGCGTCGGCGCAGAGCACGACATTTTTGCTGTTGAGTACGCAGTGTACCATTCCACCAATGGAGTGCGGTAATTCTTTTTGTAGTACGTTTTGCGAGATGTTCATCACACACTTGTTGTATTGTTAATGGAATGTCTTTCGTAATATTTTGGAGGGTCTCTCTACTTACAGCATGTCTTATTGGATTAACGAAAGGTGTTAGTCTGTTACTAACAATAGAAGTGAAAGTGCGGACCTTCCGCCCTGGTAGGTTGTATCTTTGGATGATGTTAGTTGCAGTGCTGCTTGCTATACTATAGCGTATATAGTTATGATCCGATAGACTCTGTCCCTCAACTACTGTCCAATCACGTATTAAATTTGCCATTTGATGACTAGTAACTGTGAGGTCTGGCCAACCACGAGAGTGGAGCCTATCAAAGGTCGGCGGCGCATCTATTTGATTATGAATTACAAAGTTGTTGCTTGAGAAAAAGTCTTCGAAATGACGCCCTTTAGGTGTCGTATCAGCGTAGCCCCATGTGGTGCTATGGGCATTATAATCGCCAGCAAGGAGCATTTTTGCTATACGATGAGATTGCATTAGCTGTTGGATGCGTATTATGGTATGGTCCGCTTCTTCTGTAGGAGGGGAGTAGATGGATACTAACGCTATTGTCTGATTAAGTATTTCCAGTAAGACAGCCACAAAATTACTCTCTAAAGCAAGCACAATCGGTGTCCATGCCTGGTTGCAGATTGTAATAAAAGCTCGAGGCGGTTGTGTTGAATCCTCTTTTTGAAATGTTGTCCATTGAAGCGGAAAACCCACAATTTTGCCGTGTCTGTGGTATGGTTCTTGACCAATTATTATATCAATCATTTCTCTGTAGCGTAGTGTGCCGTTTTGGACGTTGCGGCACGCGCTCGCTGAAGATTTATTTGCAAACATTTTATGGGTGTGTGTTGAGCTGATGATTTTAAGTTAATGACATTCAAGGAGGTAATGGGGTTTGTTGTTTGCGGACTTGCAGAAGTATTACAGAAAGATATCTCTCTTATTTCTCTAATATTCTGTTGTTCGTCGGATTGTATCGACTGCCCGTTGGTAGATAGCACATTCGGTTGCATAGGCTGGATGTTGGAAGTTGAGTCGTGTTCCGAATCTGCAGTTTGAATCTCCACAATTGATACAGGAGGGATGTTCTGCTGTACATTCTTTAGTTGCATGTGAGCCGGAACAGAAGCCACAGAAGATCTTATCGGATTTGCACATGTCTTGGCTGTGCCCAAATTTTTGGCAGCGATAGAATCTCTTAACACCAAAGAATTCTGTGATTCCGTGAGATTGCCAGGCTGTAAAAATACGCCTGATATTAATGGCTGCTGCGAAACCTTCGTTCGTACATTCAATGACCCACTTAACTCTTTTAGGACGTCTTTCTCGTAATCGGAAGAGTGGCTTGTATTGGTGGGCCGATGTTCCTGATGTTGAACTAAGTTCTGAGATGAGCTCTTCTGGTTTTGTGTTGTCTGGGACATTATGTATAGCTATCCTAGGGCGTCGTCGTTGTCGTTTTTAGACCTCTACGTCTATGTCTGCTTTTTGCAGATGTTCTTGTAGTTGATTAATCTCGTCTGAAGTTTGGCAAAATACCTCCAATCCTCCTTGTGGAGTTGGCTGAATTTTTTGGACTTGGACAGTAATTGGTATTTCTGCCAAGGGAACTTTATTTTGTAGTTCTCTTCTGAGTTCTTCAGTAGATTTTTTAGACTTTGACAACCGCACGACGAAACGACTGATTTGATCACTACGCTTGGTTTGCTGATATTTCGTAGAACCTCCGCAAACGTCGGTTGTGAGACAGTTGGCAAGGATGGTGGTACCCGCAAATTGTGTGACTGTTGGGCAGGGGAAGAGAAAGACTGAGGATGAACTAATTCACAGCAAAGCACAGTTGAAGTATTTACTCCTATATCGATCTTAGCAGGCTTGACTGTATAATCCGGACCCTCTAAGGCCAGCGTCTGGAGTGCGGCCAGGGAGTCTAAGAGTCTAGCACGAAGATCTGTTGGCAGTAGGCAGTAAGTATTTAGTGCGTTTATTTGTTGTTGCGACCTGCCTTATATCATCGCACAAAGTAGAAATCTTTTCTGCGTAGGGCAGATCAGAGACCAGTAGCTTTGAAGCGTCTAATATATTTTGTGAGTGTGTAGGATCACCATCAGTTGGAAACACTGATTGACGGTACATACTTTGAAAGATTTATCCTTAATATGCAATTGACACTATTGCAGTGAGACACTTAGTTAGAATGTTTGACAAAGGTTTCTTACTAAAGGTAAAGTATGTGAGCAGAAGGTATCCCTTTACACCCAGGACCAAGGAATTACAGTAAATAAAACATACATATGAAATTAAAACAGAAACATTACAAGAAAAACCGTAAATAAAACTTAAAGTAAACTGTAAAACATTATGAGTTAAAAAGTGCTATAACTAATAAACAAGTTAGTTAAAAAGCAGTAAAAACAGATAATTGAAACATTACAGTATGCAAAATGAAAGTATACAGTGTACAAAATACAATTTCTCACAAAAAACACACTGAACACTCATATAAAGAGCTTTTAACAGTAATTAGTAGGACTGTCGAAATGTAGTAAGAAGTCGTCGAAATATCCCTCGACGTCGAAACGTATCTCGATTGAAATACAATAGAGTCGTTCAAAAATAAGACTCTTAAATACTGCTTTTGTATAGGTACAATAAGGTCCTAACCTGAAGGACCGACACTTGGCGCTTCAAAATAATTTAGAGAAATCGTAAAGACATGAACTCAACTGGGATGTTGAAAGAGACGATATTATAAGTTGGCACAAAATGTTATTAGGCTGACCAATCTATTTTTGAAAATATTGCAATTAGAGGGTTGCGATTCAAATAAAAAGGTAAACATACCTTTGATATGAAGATCCTGTAATGCTAGGTGCAGTAGATCCTGAGATATTGAATTTTTAAAAACAATTCACCAATTTTGGACTTATAAAAACCTATCCCAATTTGCTATGCCTACTATGGGAACCACGTGGCAGGCAGGCGGAACCCTACCGTCGGAGCTGCGGCATACACACACCGTACTTTGTGGCAACCTAGATTTCTTTGTTATTCACACAAAAACACTTTTTTCTTGGGAAATACCAATCACACACACTTATTCAATACAGCAATCGATGCAGTAGATATTCACGCACAAATTGATATAAAATTGTCCCCTGGGACTTAGACTTCCGCTGAAAAATGAGAATAATCCAGGAGCACGACGAAACGACGTCCTACCTTGGTGATGGTTCTGCCGACTCTTGAGAGATTTTTAACGACTCAAACGTATATCAACAATCCTGTTTAAGAACATTTGCTACCTTTAACAGATGATAACATTTATGATAACATTTCATTGGGCATTCAGTATTTCCACAAGCAAAATATTCTGTTAATGGATTTATTAGCTGAGCCAGCACACCTTAATCCAATCGAGCACGTGTGAGGTCGCATTCGAAGAGAATTAGCTGCTTTTTGTGCCTTTTCAGGATTCTTAAATTTGCATTAACGGAATTGTATACTGATATGTATGGTCTTTGCTCCCAGCTGATGTATTTGAAAATTTAATAGATAGCATCTAGTTTTATAATATACAACAAGTCACTTTGATTTGTATTTGTGTCAATTGTCGCACATTTACCTTGTTTGATTTAAAATTTTTGGCCTAAAAATTATTTACTTTATAATTTTGGGGCGCTTTTAATTGCTTTGTAATTTTATAACTATTTGCTGCGTAACATGCTTTCGAAACATAACACCATCAAACTTATTGCTCGTAAAGCGTTGTATATTTTTCTTCAAATAAGTAAAACGTTCCATTTGAATAAATGTTCTTTGCATGCATAAATGCAATTTTATGTATTCCATTTGAAAATTCATTAATGAACTTAATAAGTGAAAATGTCGTAACTTATATACTGAAATACCTCTGTAGTTTACAAAAAATATTCTCCATGTGTGATAAAATGCAATCATTGTTGCATATTTTTTTCTGCTTATGTGATTTTGTCCAGGCGAAGCTCAGGGATGAATTAAGCTACTGTTGTTATAGAGATATTGCACCAATTTCAAGATAAAATTAAATTTACCGCCTCCTTCCCTACATCAATTATTTTAGTTGCTTTTGGCTTTAAAGTTGCATGGACATAGTTCATTAAACAGTCATATACCCACTAGAAGTTAGTTATAATTTTGGGCTTCAAAGTTGCACGAGTTCAAATTTTCGGACAGTTTTTTCATACTTATGTGCCGCATCTTTGAGGACAGTATGTTGTTCGCAAGTAGATCGCGATTTTAGTTTGGTCTAAACTGCGATTAGGTATTTGTGTTCAAATTTGGCATTGCGGTGAGAAAGCAATGTTGCGTGCATTTTGGTTGCTTGTATTTTATCATGTAACAGCCTGTTCTTCCTTAATGCAAGTTTTGTAACTTTTAAATTGCCTATAATTTTTACAAAACCATTTTTTTATTAAACTGGTAAACGGATATGGGAAACAGGACTATACTATTTTACGACTTCATTAACTGCTGTTAGGTATGTAGCAAACGAGATTTTCTCAAAAATCACCGACAGTCAGCGCTACCAATGTCGAGTAGGTAACACCGTTGAACACTGGTATTTCGAAGCGGGTTCAAACCTTAGTGAACAAGGATGTGTGCACGGGATATTTATGGCTTTCCTTATGTTTAATATAAATGCGGTCCATATTTCCCTTACAAAACCCCTCCACGAAGGCATCCCTTCTTTCAGCATGCACCAGTCGTATGCTTTGAGTTAGTTGCTATGCAGAGCTCAGTATTAAGTGGAGGCGGGGAACAAAAGATGTAAATGATGTGCTGACACTTTTTAATTGGCTGTAGTCAGTTTGGGTTTTGATATGTAATTTCTTTAGAATATATTTTTCAATTCCCAAAGCCTTTGATTCCAAAACACCATTAAGAATTTGAAATTAAAGATAGCTTTTACAGCTAATAAAATTTAAAAAAATAAATTAAAACAAATTTATTTAGAATATTATTGCAAAGTTTTTCTGGCAATCGAAATATTTTTAGTGGTTCAGGCGTTTTGGCGTCAGTTCAAAACTGGTGGCAGGAGAAGTGAGTAAAAGAGATGGATTTTACCTTCTTCTCATTCTTAAGCAGTTATCAACTAATCAAGTAAATCGAAAAATTCAGGTCTTGATGTGGTTACATAAGTAAGTGCGGGTAAATAGGATTGAAAGTTCAGAAAATAATACCTGGATGCAGCATTACGAAGCAAGCTCTTAACTCTGCACTTATGTATAGAGTTAAGAACATCAGAGCACGAATGAGAAACACTGACCTTTCGATCCAGGCTTGATTCTCTCCTGATAAGCAGGCTGACTGCATGCTGTTTTGTGGAATGAAGACATACGTCTCCAGGTAGATAGTTCTTGAATATTTTGCCGCAATTAAGTCACTTACCTGTCTTGTGTATCGCACGGTGCTAAAAGGTACACTGCAGAAAATCTCCTTTCGACATATGAAGTTTTGAGAGGCCAAAAAGTGCCGGTTTGAATACACGTTTCACTTACGACACCAAAAGCATATACTTATGAAATAATAGCAAAATAAATTTAAAAAGAATTTCATTACTCTTATTTATGTGATTCTTTTTTTCATTATTTTAGAGATATTCATGAATGCAGACACTTATAATAATTGGAAATATATAATTTAAAATCATAATGCATAAATAAACCATATTTTATTTCACATAATAATAAGACTGCTCAGCAATAAACTATGATCCGTGCTTAATATAAATAACGTATAGAAATCTGCTAGCCCTAATTTTTACTATTACATGTAAAAAAAAATAAACATAATGCTTAATGCAACCTTGTGGTCAAATTAAAAGGACTTCCGTATATTGCTTACAGTACACAAAACGTATTAAAATAAATTTTAGTTGTAAGTTTTGTATATCATTATGTGATGTACTTATGTTTTTGTATGGTATTCTTCCAAAATTTAAAAACAATTTTAAAAATCTAAACATTTTAATAACCAAATAAAATAATTTGAACGATAGGGCTGATTCTTCCGAAACACAGTCTTTCTTGGGGTTTGATTCATTAATTTATTTTAGTAAAAAATACGAGAACTATAGGCTGCCTGCCTAAGGGAACACATGCCTTCGTGGAAAATTTGGCTGTTATTCATATTAGGCGAGGAGAAATCATGAGAATGTTCATGCAGACGTTCAATTTGCATGGAATAGGAGCTTGGAAGAATAACCAGCATCCAACGGTTTTAGCTACTCGGCTACTGATGGCCTCTAAACTAGACAGCTGTACTTTCAAAAAGGATAATTTTCCTTTCAAATAGATTTTTGCTATTTAATATGTGTATGTGTATTATTACATGATGGGAAATGATACACTTAGCCTATCAGTAACCGAGTACCTAGAACAGCTGAAACTAGTAGCATAATCCAGATTCTCCATTTAAAGCTGCGTTCGGACAACGGTATAAAGGGCATAAGTGGCTTAAGCCGAGCTGCGTTGCCAGGTAACCAGTCTGTGCTACGTCCCAAAATCTGGTTTAGGGCTCTTGGCATAAAGTTCGAAGTTTTGAGCTTTATGCCGACTTCGGATAAGCGTCGACCAGTCAGAGCGAACGCGCGAAACCTGAATGGGGAAACAAAGCGGTAAAGCTGTAGACACATCCACGCATGCCCAAATTCAGCTTCTCTAAGTGGGTTCGGCTTAGACGCTGTGTCAAAGAATATAAAGGGTCTCCTCCTTCTTATTCTTTGGCCTCCTTTCTATCGGAGCGAACTTTTCATGTTCCAGTTGAAAAAGCCACTTCAGGTGAATTTCGCATTTCCACCGGAGTCCCGCAAGGTTCAACGGTTGAGCCAATTTTGTATTTATATTACGTGGCCGACTTCCCCAAGCCTCCAAACAGTGCATACATCCTAGCGTGTTACGCTGGTGACATAGCTTTAGCTGTCAAATCGGCTAACATTAATCATGCAATTCGTAAACTGCAAGAACAGATTCCCTTGATCGAAGATTGGTGCCGCTGCTGGAAGGTAGCCATTAATCCACAAAAATCTCAGCTCCTGATCACCAGAAGGAAAAAACGAAATGCTGCTCTCAAAAACAACCTGCTTTTCTTCGAAGAGCCAGTACCTGTTGTGAAACAGGCAAAATATCTCGGAGTTCTACTGAATGAACATCTCACATGGAGTGATCATATTAATTATGTTAGAAAAAAGGTACTCTGCGTCATGAACTACCTACACCCAGTCATTGGCAGACAATAGAGATTAGATCTGGCTAAGAAGAAATTGATTTATACGTCTACCATCCAACCCATCCTAACATATTCTTCTCCTGCCTGAGTGACTGCAACAGACAGGGATATACGTAAGCTACAAATTGTGCAGTCCAGATTCCTCAGAATAATGACAGATGCGCACTTTTATGTGAGAAATGATCAACTTCACTCTGACTTAAAAACTGATTATATAGACAGATTACTGAGAAAGGCTAACGAGCGGTTCTTCTCTAAATCCATGAACTGTCAAACTGAACTATTTTGGTACCTTTCATTATGATTTACTTAACTAAGACCACTACCTTTGACCCTTTGCAGCTTCCATATGCTGAACCAGATCTTTTCCACCTGATATGGATATTGTAACGGACTTTTCTGAAACTTCACAAAATTTTTAAATAATGTAAATATTGTACATAGCTTAACTTTCTCTTAGTTTGAACTTTCTTGTATTTTGCTTTAGCAATTCAAGAAGTAAGCTTGCTTAAATGCGAATTGCTTATGCTTACGTAGCCTTTCGGCTTTTATAAGCTCTGTTCTTTTAATTCCTAGGGAACATCACAGTGTAAACTATCAATTAAATCCCAGCCGGGAAACGGATCAAGGTAGGAAAGAGGGCCCGTTGGCCGCGAAGCGCAAAGTCAAGTTAAGATAATCATAACATAACTACTACTTTTCAAAGAGGTGATGAGAAATATTCGTAACCAACCAAACAAATGTAGCGATATCAAGTTGCAGAAAATAAACAAATAAAGTTTAAATTAATTATATTTACAATGAGAAATGCAGCAAGTGTGTGCTTAAATGAGAAATTATGGTCCTGCATTCTGTGAGCAGTAAATGGCTTTAGTGTGGCATCTTCTGGGAGGCATATGTAGTTTAAAGAAGCATTAAAATTGCTCGCTGTGCATTTTAAACCCTTATCATAAAATTTAGTGTTTAATCTATGGAGGTACTCATCAATGTATTCTACCTTCAAATCATCGTGCAGTAGTTTGTTTCTAATATAGAAATGTGCGTCTGTAATGGTGCGCAAGATCTTATTTTGTACAGCTTGTAATTTGTGCAGGTCATTACTCTTTGCAGTAGCCCAAACTGGCGAGGCGTAACACATGATAGGTCGCAAAATGGAAAGATAAATTTGTCGCTTCCTGCGTAAGTCAAATTTAGAACACCTACCAAGTAGAAGATTCAGTTGCTGCGCAGCACCTTTAGTCTTGTTGGCTACATAGTTGATATGGGTGTTCCACGTGAGCCTTTGATTGAGATAAACGCCTAGATATTTGGCCTTGTCAGCTGTGGGTACCCGCTGGCCGAATATGTGCAGTGGCTGAATAACAACTTTTAATTTCTTCCTGCGTACGATTAGCATTTGACACTTATCAGCATTAATGGAAATCCTCCAGTTGGAGCACCATTCTTCAATATCAAGTACAATATTTTGGAATACGCTAATGGCTCTCTTAGGATTTATTGATTTAACTGCTACCGCTGTGTCGTGTTCATAACAGGCGAGTAAGTGTGTTCCTATTTAATTTGTCCCTTAGAAAATCCGCCGCGTTGAATAAGTAAAGAATTGGCCCCAAACAGGACCCCTGCTGAGATCATCTTGTAGCCAGAATGACTCTGTCTGCAGCTCACAGTAAAGAATCTGTTTGTAATGTAAGAATGTGTCAGTAGGATAAGCTCTCTGGAAGATTAAATTTTATTAACTTTGTAGATTAAACCCTCATGCCAGACGCGGTCAAATACTTTGGTTACGTCTAGCATGAGCAGTGCTGTGCAGCTTTTATGATGGAGTGCGGATCCTATGAACTCAACAAGTCTAATTAGTTGTTTCGCAGTAGACAAGTCGCTTCTAAAACCATACTGTTCATCAGATAGGAATTGAAAGTAGGGTTGAAATTTTTGTAAAATAATCCTTTCAAATATCTCGGCAAGATTAGATAAAAGACTAATCGGCTTGTGATTTTCTACTTTAGTAATATCTGTTGCGGGTTGGGAAGCAAAAATATTTTCGCACATTTCCAGCTTTCTGGGAAATAGCAACACGTGATAAAAGCGTTAAAGATGCCTGTAAGTCTTGTGATGCCACTTTTAGACAAGTTCCTGATCATGAGATTCGTGATCCCGTCAATACCTGGGGCCTTCTTTAGATTAAGTTTGGAGACTATCTTCGTAGCCTTCTTGGGAGTAGTAAGCCCGCTAGCATTAAGTGCAGTAGGCATCTTCAGCCATTCATTTACTTCATTTTGAAATTGCTTTACAAACGAATTATTGCATGGTGTTATGTTGGGACTAAATTGCTTCTTTAAGTGATTTGTGAAAATCTTACATTTATCATTATCAGAGTAGACTGCCATATTATTTGTTACTACAGACCTGTCGCATTGGTGTGTACGCTTCAGCATTTTAGTGAAGCGCCAAAAAGCATCACAATCCATCTCAAACTCAGCGATTGTGTCATTCCAGTTTTCTTGGCCGAAATCCTGTATTTCCTTTCTGAGTCTTTTACTTATTCTATTGAGCTCAGCTTTCGTAGTATTGTAGCTTCTACGTAACCGGTTTCTTTCAGTCTTGAGTGCCTTAATAAATTTAGGGAACTTAGTAAGCTTATTTGTCTTCTGAGTGATTTTAGTAGCCTCGTAGTAAGAGTTGTTAAAGCATGCAGTAAGAGAGTCAATTTCCCTGTCGATGTCATTTGGGGTTTTAAGTACTTCTGGCTTAGGGGCCCGCTTCTTAACAACGTTATGAAGCATCGTCCAATCTGTGTAGGTCTTAGTAGTGGGGTAGCTTGTACTTGCAGCCCCCAGTGTCGCTACTACCGGGCAGTGGTCTGAGCTAAGATCATCATGTACTTCCAGGATTATATTAATATTAGTGTTCGACAGAATAATGTCTAAGATATCATTTGGAATGTACCCTGTAATATGTGGTCTGAACGTAGGCGCATTGGGTGCATAGATTCCCACAGGATGATCACTTAGGAACTTCTTAAGAACTTTGCCGTTATGGTCGGTGCCGCGGTATTCCCAGTCCGTGTGTTTGCTATTTAAGTCTCCTCCTACTATAATGTTCGTGGAGTCTGGGATAATGCACTTGGAAAGTTCTTCTGAAAGCCTGTTAGTCTGCGGGTTGTAAATGGCGGCAAACAAAGTGTCCCCAAATTTGGGTAGTTCTATGGAAGTGACCACGATTTCGTAAACTTTGCTTCTATCCGTGGAGATGAGACATGAAGAATATTTACAGTGCACATATATAACCACGCCTCCACCTCTATGATGCAATCTGTCACATCGGTAGGACCTGAAAATACGAATATTAAGCCTATCTGCCGGTTTGGCATGTGTTTCAGAAATAAGGCATATCTCTATGTCATTATCGTAAATAAAATCCTCGAGTTCATCCTTCTTATCCTTGAGATTGTTAGCATTCCAAATTAGCATTTTAATTGGCCTGCTACTGTTGGTGTTACTATCTATGATTTGGTAGGGATTTAATTTGCGCGTTGGAACTGCTAGTGGCAGTACTAGAAGTTAAATTTAATTGTAGTATTTCCGATGCTTTTGGCTTCGACAAGATTTTAAGGCCTTAGAAAATGGTCCTTGCTTCATTCAGTATGCTATTGTTGAAAATCTGTCCGCTAACAGCAGCCGCATAAGTTTTTTTGTGATAACCCTGTCGTTAAACTTTTTAGTGGGTGGATTTTTCGAATGTGTTTTAGGAAAGTTCGGGCAACCCCTGTAGTTAGTTGCTCGTATGCTCTAATTGGCAATTAATGCACTTGGATTTCTCCTCACATGGTTTGGGGCAATCTCTCGATAAATTATCATCAGCACATTTCATGCATTTTGGGTCATGCATACATCCTGCCTGAGCATGATGAAATGCCTGACACCAAAAGCACTGCACTGGTCCTTTCCTACCTTTGTAGGCTTCAACCTTAACATTGAGACCACATAACTTCGCTATGTTGTAAATTCCTCTTGCCTTTCCATTTCTGCTGAGGATAACTAAGAATAAAGGCAGATTGTATATTTCACCGTTTCTGCGTCTGACAAGTTGTGTAACTTTTTCTACCGGAAAGCCTCTGTCAACTAACTCTTACGCGATCTCCGTGAGTGGAGTATCGATTGGCAGGCTGCGTATTACAAACTTAACTTTCTTATTCTCAGGCAGAATAAATGAATGATATTTTACTCCCTTGTAGTTTAGTAACGCCGTCAAATTTTTGTGCGTTTGCATGTCATCTACTTTTCATTCGTAGTGATCCTGCGCTTTCATATTACCAGATTTGAGAGTAATACCTGCTTCCCTTATCATTTCTCTGTATTTGGACCATGAATACCTGCCATGTTGAATAATGATAGGCGGGGCTTTGGTACTACTTTCTTAGGAAATGTAAATTTACCTAAGTCCTTCCCAGCTTCATAATCATGAGCATCACCTATTAGCCCAGCCGGGCACGTGACCTCGTCTGCAGTTCCGATTGGCCACACCATGCTTTCCGTATGAGACGTAGTTGCAGCTGGCTTTTCGGGGATCTCACTAGATGGTGTTACATTAGCGTGGCTATTGGCCGCTACTTTAGATGGGTTTGTAGCGGGAATTTCAGTCGGTTTTTTTGATTAATCATCAGCTTTTGCAGCCTTCTGTTTCATCCTACGTTTTACTGCAACATCGCCTTGGACTGTGGAGTGAGTAATCAGTTCAGTGCCATGGGTATGTGCTTTTTCGGGAGGAAGCTGAGTTAGCACATGGTATTGGTTTTTCAACTCCAATTCAGCTGGTTTTTCAGGACTGAGTGGCCGTTTAACACTGTGGCTGGGGGGTAATCAATTCGATACTTGATTCCACATCATTAGAATGGATAGGCTCAGCTTCAGAGGCGTCCGGATGGCAAGATGAAGGGGTGGTTAGGCTTACTGGGACGCATGCTTGTCTGGCCAATTCTCGTTCCGTTCCATGTATTATACCCATAAATTTGTTCAGGAATGTCAATTCAACTTGCTCATGGAGGGTCAGGCTATCATTCCTGGAAATTAGTGCATGAAAGCGATCTACAATTTGCTGAACAATCGACATTTTCCAGATCAAGTCCAAGTCAAATCCAAGTATAGAAACTCAGAAGCTAGTAGGGCACGCAAGGACATTTTACAGTCCCCAGAACACAAGGTTCAACGGAAGCAAACCTTCTTAATGTGCCTACGAGTGCAGGACTACGCGAGCAGTTAGCAGCAAACACGAGCACCTTCACGCTCGGAAGCTACCAGTCAAATCCTAGTTCCTAGTTCGCATGATAATATGCCAGAATTATCATGCGAACTTGCATGACGCGATCCGGCTCACTGAAGTAGTGTCGTTCGACGCCTGGCAACAGCATTTGTTGACTGACTGCTGCCATGGTTGAAGGAGCGTTGAAGGTGAAGTAAGGGGCGTGACCATTGCCACGTGGGTGTTGAAGTTTCAACTCATTGGTCTGGAGGAGTCTTAATTTGCTGTCCTGTGTCTCGTGAGTTGGTAACATCTCCTGATTTGTGGTGAGGATATTATACAGCATTTTTTTACAAACAGTAATATAATATGAAAATTAAGATGGATAAGATAAATTATATACTTTATTTACACTATATACAAGTACCGATAGCATTTCAATATCCATAAATTAGATAGGAAAATTTGTAGCAATCATATGAGCTGCACAGGGTCTTAGCATTCGATCTTCGTATAACAGTGTTCATAATGGAAGAGTTTCGCATTCAAGGGCTTTCGTGAAAAAGCGTTCATTAGTTAGCTTGAGATATTTGTCTAGAAAGTCCAACTTAAGGTCTTTATGCAGCTGGTCGTTAGGCACGTAATAGTGTGCATTAGTCATCAGAGGAAGAAATTTAGATTGTACAATTTGCAGTTTACCATGTTCTTATCCGTAACCGCAGCCCAGGCAGGTGAGGCGTAAGTTAGGATGGGCCTAATAGTTGGAAGTATAAATAATTTTTTTTTTTTTGTTCAGATCTAGTTTGGAATTTTTTCCTATGATTGGGAAAAGCATGTTAATAACAAATAATGTTTTTTTCCGTACGTAGTTCACGTAGTTCCGTACGTAGTTCATTTCCATCGTCGGCACCAGTTCTCGATTTGAGGGATTTCAGCTGAGTTTCCTGATAGCGTGGTTAATGTTAGCCGATTTTACAGCCAGGACTGTATCGTCTGCATAACATGCTAGCAACGATGATGAGCAATGTGGCTTGGGAAATCCGCAACATAGAATAGGGATGTATGGGTGTTGCTTTGGAGATAGAATTTCCAACGGAAGCTTGGAAAGTTCGAGTGGTCAGGAACGAATGCAGAAAGAAATATAGCCGAAGCTATATTTCTTTCTGCACTTTTGTTTTTTGCAGTTAATCTTAGTTTTAGTTTAATTTTTAGTCTCTTAAGTTCAAGCCCAAGTGTCGGATTTGATTGTACACTCCAAGACGGAGTTTTGTTAAATCTTATTGGAATAATGAAAGGTTAGTTACCCTTCCATCTTGTTGTTTCTTGTTACATGAACTTAAGCGATTATTCGCTAACTAGTTCTTAAAAATCGTCACTTTCAACGGTAACTGAGAAATACACTAGTGAGAATCTTACAGTGTATTAAAATTAGTTTATGTGCACTCATCTGATGCTTAATTAATAAAATACTGTCACTGTAATGTTTCATGTACCTTTACCACCAACACATCACGAACATAACTTATCAGATTCTCACTTTTTCTGAACCTCTCCTAGTTTTCACTACTTATCATCGCTTAGCTTTCACCTTGTGACACCGGTCACCCCCCTTTCCACTTCCGACCTCCTTTTACTCAGCCCTGACATTTCTATGTTATGCGCCCTTGTGGCTTATTTGTCATGGAGCCGGCAACGTCGCGTTAAAAACAGCAACAGCCAGGCATAAGTGGTATTTGATTGATTGATTGATTCTTTGGCGACACGTACATATTCGATCATGAAAAAACTACGAAAGCAGTTCTGAAAAACATCCCTGAAATACCTGAGGAAGAAATTTTTCAAAATCTCACGGGCAGAAAATTTCCAGTCAGGAAAGTTAAGCAGTTTACGCGAAAATCAGGAGACTTAATTGAAAAACTACCGCTTTACTTTATTGAATTGGACAATTCTCCAGAAGGAAACGCCATATTTAACTTTAATAACATCTTCAGCTTTAATGTTCGCATAGAAAAATATCGAAATTCTGGACGCCGCCCAACCCAGTGCTATAAAGGGCATACGCAGCACCGATATTACCACCCAGTCAGATGCTGTAAATGTGGACATAATCGCAGAGCTAAAGATTGTAATTTAAAGAAAGAAGATTCCCCCACTTTTGTTTTTTGCAAATTAAATCATGTCAGCTCGGTGACCGAAAAAGTGCTCACAGGAAAAATGCTCACAGAATAATACTCACAGGTATAAATGCTCACAGGAAAAAAGCCCACACAAAAATATGCCCACATAGAAAAAAGCTCACGTGGAAAAATGCTCACTTAGAAATATGCTCACACGGAAAAAAGCTCACATAGATATATGTTCACATGGAAATAAGCCCACTGGTAAAAAAATAGTTATAAATAGTCTTACATTAATCAATCAATAATTAATCGATTTGAACATCGTACGCCTACTTGAATTTTTCTAAGAAAAATTATTTAAATTACCAAAACATCTATGATATATATATATATATATATATATATATATATCAAAAACTGTATAACTTATGTGTAGATTCAGTTGCTATATAAGATTAAGAAATGGACCGTTTTGGATTATGAAAAGGAGAGAAGGAAGGAAGAAAAATTAAACAGAATATTCAGTGAAAAAATATTACAATTTTAATTGTTAAAGAAATAAAATAATAGTAAATATCAGTTACACATTTTATAATCTAAACACTTAGAAGAATAAGTAAGTATAAATAATTATTTTACTTAAATTACGTAAAATACCTTATTATATACAAATCATAAATATACATTTCAAAAAGTTATAAATACATAAAATTACTGAATATAATATATGTAATATCTAATTTATGTAAATATATGTATATCTAATTTATGTAAATAATATTTGTAAATATCTAATATATGTAAATATCTAATTTTATCATCGATTTCATCATAGTTTCTCTTACGTGATCCGCGATTACCAAATGTAAGTTTTCATATTTTCTTTTTTTTTTTTTTTTTTTTTTAACTTCAGCACACCCTGTATTTACAATAGCTATTAATAAACGTTGACAGGCTAAATCTTTTTCTCAGTCTGTCAAATAAAAACCACGTACTAAGATGGCTACAATTAAATAATGAGTTTAGTACCTTAATGGAAGCTTTCGTAACGATTTGTGGTTTTAGAAGGTTTTTCGAAAGCTGCTTCATAATGATCCCTCACTTCGAATGGAAACTGTGGTCTTCTAAAACTTGTTCGCCTACAAACTTAAATAATTACATTCAAACATCAATTCCTGTAGATACACATCAGAAGTACGCAAAAATAGAGTTAAAAAAAACTAACTATTGGCATTTACAAGAATAAAAATGTCTTACAGGGGCAGTGGTATAAAATATCCTAGTACATGCAAAATTTTACTATAGTTTTCATTCTTTTATATACCGCCTCTGAAAAGGTTAATGTGAGAATTTGTCCAATAATTTTTTTCAAATGATTAAATAATTTTTCTTTTAAAAATTAAGTAGGTGTACGATGTTCAGATCGATTAATTATTGATTGATTACTGTAAGGATATTTCTACGTATTTTATTTAACAGTGGGCTTATTTCCATGCGAGCATATATCTATGTGAGCTTTTTTCCGTGTGAGCATATTTCTAAGTGAGCTTTTTTCCGTGTGAGCATATTTCTAAGTGAGCTTTTTTCTGTGTGGGTATATTTCTGTGTGGGCTTTTTTCCTGTGAGCATTTATATCTGTGAGCATTATTCCTGTGGGCCTGTTTTCCTGTGAGCTTTTTTCCTAGAACCGTCAGCTCTTACACTGGATGTGTAGAATACCAGCGCAGACTTTCCGAAAAGAATAGGAAGAATATTCAGAGAAACCCTCCTCAAAAAATTCAGAAACAACCTTATCAACCGATGCCTGAGAAAAATGCAGAGAACTTCCCCTAACTTAACTCATCGAAGCCCAATGTCTCTTTTAACACCAGAAGAACCAGTTAGAGTAATATTTTTCAGAATAAGAACACTGATAACCCAGAAAATGTTTTCCAGACCTTCCAGATGATTACTCAGAATACAGGGAGCCTACCGTATCTTTAAACGAAACCACTACCTAGAAACTAAAAATAGGTTTTCAAACCTCCCAGTATATTATGCAGATAGCTGAAATAGAGGATTAACTACCGCAACTCAAGACTTCGAATCTCCTCAAACCTTCGTAAATTTTTAAATCTCCATCACTCAACCAGCTTCTCACGGGGACAGTACTTGGGAGGGTGACCATCCACGTGACTGGCCCCAACAAATAGCTACGTTTTTCACCTCTTTCGACACCAGCTCGACGGCTCCACCCACCTCATTCTCCAAAGTTCGCACTACAAGTGCAAGTCTTCCTTCGCCTTTAAGACCTCGGTGTATCACCTTAATTACTCCGCCAACGCCTTACGGCATATCTCCAACAGAGAGAGTCAACGTAGTTATTGCTACTATATGCTATATGCTGCCTATCCACTGAAACGATTTCGATTTCTTTGGCTGTGTCGCAGGTGTGAACGGAACTCCCGCATTTTATTCATTGTGATTATATCTCTGTGACATTTTAAGTCGCCGTCTGAATGCAGCCTTAACGAACGACGAACGGGATTGGCACAGGAATTCAAAAACTAGGGAGAAGGAAATGTATCTCGGTGAAACGTCTGAATCTTATTTGGCAGTTTTTGGCGATATTTGTGGCGCATTGGTAGATACTGTACTCTCTGTATCGCCATTATAGGCTTACTAGTGGCTGAAGCCGAAAACATTTGGCATAGTTTGTCACCTGTCCTGTTCGCGAGTGGTCCTGCAGTTTCCAAATGAATAAGATCGCTGACTACCCATGCCAGGTTCGAATTCCCCGTGAATAGCATGCTTACGAATTATCTTCCTTGGGAAATCCTCCATGAAGGTATCTTTGTCTTGGCAATAACTTACACATGTTTTACCTTGCTTAAAATCTAACAAATCAGATATTCTTTCCTCTTCTACCCGTTCTCATAACAGGTATACAATAGTACTAATTTTGGATCCTGACAGAGAAAAAAGTATAGATTCTTTTTTAGCTTCTCCTTTTGGAATGAATTAGACTCGATTATTTAATTTTTGCAATGCTAGGTAGGAGTAATTGCCTAACCTTTTTTCTGAAAGAGTTGGAAATTTTTTTATGCTAATGTGCGTAGCAGCACTATCATTTTGTTGATAAAATTCCTTCGATTCATTTTTTTTTTGATAAAATTTCATTGTTCGCAATAAAATTTTTTAATGTCATCAGAATTTATATGTAGTAATTAATTATTTACCTTAACAGAAATGACAATAATTCTTAAATTTGCGTAAGAGAGCAAAGGCAACATTATCAGTAATCCCTAAAAGTGGAAGAGCTGTATTTCTGACGTCTATTTTTATTTTATTTCAGTATGATAAGAGAAGCGTAGAATGCCCCAACATCTGAAACTGCTTAATCATGTCAGATCGCAGCCCGATAGGAAATGTGGCGTTCTGTAGCGAAGGTGTAAAAATGGTGGCGGAATATTTACGAACATCTTATGTTTGATGTCAAAGCCATCAAAAGCTGCCATCCCAAAGTCATGATTACAGGATCTGTGGGAGATAGTAGCAAAAGTGGTCATTTATAAGCATCCAGAGAGGAGAAGAGTTCTGAAAGGTAGTCAGTATATGTTCACCCGAAGTTCAAAAAAGGCAACATCCTGCGCTTCTTCTGAAAAGTAGTTTATCCCAAAACTTGTACACTACAACTGTTTTAAATAATAATTTAAAACCCAAAAGGCGGTTTTAATAGGGATTACAAAGGGTTTACATCCTCAAAAGGCGTTTTTGTGTGTTAGGTGGAGTATTCGCGGAATTGTTCATTTTGAATTGCTGAAACCTGGACAAACTGCAGACCTTTATTGTGACCTTTATGCAGACTTTTATTGTGAACAATTCGATCTAATGAGCCGATCTTTAATTGAAAAATAGCAGGCGATTGTCAAGCAAAAAGGCGTCATTCTGCAACATGACAATGTAAGGCCGCACTGTGCAAGAGGAACACTGGAAAAGATTAATGAATTGGGGTGGGATGTGCTGCCTCACCCATCATACTCGTCCGATATCGCACCCTCGGATTTCCATTTATTCCGATACCTACAACATTTTCTTAGTGGCGAAAAATTTTAAAATTTGGATGATATACAAAATGCCGTCTCGAGATATTTTGCTAAAAAACCAATTGATTTTTATCAGTTCGGGATTGAAAATCTGCATACTAGATGGCAAAAGGTCGTTGATAACGAAGGTGATCATATTATTGATTAAAAATGAAAACATTTTAAAAATTTTACGTTTGAATTTAATGTAAGAAAGCGACATTTATTTCCGGTCCCCCTATTAAAAATTCGCTGTGTGTGCAATGGGTGTCAGCCAAAAACATCGCAGACGAAAACGTCGCGGAGAAAATAAAACATCGTGGGAGAAAAGAAAGCAAAGTGAAAACATCGCAGTTCTAGAACATCGTGGTACAAAATATCGTCATCGAAAATAAAGCGGTTCAAAAATTTTGCAGTTTAAAAACATCATCGTCGAAAATATCGTGGTAAAAATAAAGTACCTACAAATCATCGCATGACGATAACATCGCAGAAATGCATTTTACAGATTTTAAAACCTGTAAATGCATTTTCGCATAATGACTTGGGAGAAAGGAAGGAGGGGGAGGAAAGAGGAGTATTTTTACTTTTATGTTTCATATTTTTGAATGAACTAATAAATGCTTGCTGAAAAAGTAAGACGGAAACTTAAGCATTTAAAAAATTGAAAATGAGTAGAAAATTAATGCAATAATATCACTTAATTTTAAATTTACATATTTAATTAACAAAGGTTTTTAATAAAGTAATCTTTTTTGTCATAATTTTTCATAAAAAATACGTTCTAAAAGTGTTTAGGAAAAGGAAGATAAAAAACTGCATGAGGTTACCTCTATAAAAATCGTTTAGTTAATTACCAAATTACTTTCTTTCACGTTTGTTAATCTGATATTGTTTTGGTGAAAATTATATATTGTTTTGTTCTCGTTTATTCTTAAAGTGTCGTTAACAGTTCTTGGACTTCCAAATCTTTATGCGAATATGCATTTATAACTTTTAAAACCTGAAAAACGTATGTGTGCGATGTTATCGTCATGCGATGATTTGCAGGTGCTTTTACGTTTTCGTCCGCAATGCTTTGCCAATATGTTTTTGCCGCAATGTCTTTAGCTGTAACCGTGCAATGAAGCTTCATAACATCAAGTATGAATGCGGATATTTCTCGGAAGAATTCATGGAAAACCGTAATTCTTCATCAGCTCGTTTCCTCGTAACTTTCTTCTTGTTTTGGGTGCCGTCTTCATCTTCAACCTCTTGTTCTTCATAATCTTCCTCCTTTCCCAGAGCATGTCAGATTACTTCGTCGTCATCTTGAGAGATTTCAGTGGGGACAGAATTGTCTACATTCATCCAAGCGTTCACCTCTTCTTCACTAATATTAATCTCTGAATATGTAAGTAAATCCAAGGTGTCCGACACGAGCGTCGGACGAGTTTTAAAAACAAGAGAATCTTCGCCATTCGATTCGTCATCTACGAACATGATCGTATGTCACAATTTATAACAATAATGACGTAGAGTAATGTTCTTTATATCTTTTCAGGAAAAAGACTAAGCAAATATTGCGTCCTTCAGCGTGAATTGCGTTTGAAAATTGAGGAAACTACTTTCAAAATTCACACATGGCTGCATAAAAATTGATCGATAGTTTAACTTTACATTTTGGAAAATTTCTTAGATTCGCTAGATTTGGATATAGTTTAAAAAGTCTAGGGGATGCAGGGAGGCAGAAATATAACATAAATGTTTTCAAGGCTTTAGATTCTTAGCCTACCACATACTTTTTTATCTCATAGGCCTAAATTTTGGATTTAAGTTTGGGCTTTCAAAAAGTGGGGTTATTTTAATATTGTTGTTTAACTGGGTGCCGTTTATAGGAGGATATTACTGTATCTTTTATTTTATGCAAATTATGGAATTCCTAGAAAGATTATTAATGTTTTTTAATAAGGAATTATTTTTCACCTTGTAAATTCAGTGTCGTGAAGTGTCAATGAAGTAGAGAAACTGTAGCCAAGACGTAAAAAAAATACATCGCTTTACCTAAAAACAGAATTCTTCTTTTCTTCCACCCTTTCTTTCTTTTTTTTTGGGGGGGGGGGGCTAGCATTTGAGGCAATGTATTATCTTTTACACATTTTGAAGAAAAATTTTAAAAATTAACTTTAACAGTGTTATGAGAGTTCAGTTTTCAAATACTCAAATAAATTTCCCAAACTGAATAAATCGCATTAAGAATTTGCTTTAATGTTATTTTAACATTTTCGTTCTAATATTAAAAACTACTTTACGTTTACTTTTATTTTATACAGCTTCTGGATGTTTTGAATAAATCGATTCTCGGAAAATTATGATTTAATTCTAATCAGGATATACTGATTTAATTCGGAAGCACCAGTCATAAGATATATATAGACTGTATTAATTATGGGATGGCCAATGTACTATACATAATAAGCATTTTTAGCAGAATATTTATTCTAAAGGTTTCAAAAGCTAAACAAGAAGTAAACTTGCACACACACACACACACACCAAAAAAAAAAAAAAAAAAAGTGCTGCTGATATTCCTGTTTCTACTCCTCCTAATCTAGTACAATCTATCAGTCAGGTCCATAAAATTCATCATGACCAGTAGATATTGAGCGCCTGGCACTAGCGTAGCCCTGGACACCTTATAAGTGATAGTCTTATTTGAAGAAAACCATTCCAGAGCACAGATACTCTTACTCCCTTCTCCTACAATCAACCTCTCAAGAGATCTTTCGACCCAACAGTATTTTAATTGCCGATAAATAGGTTTATTTGCAAACTTCTCATTGAAAACGTTTTGTCACATGTTTATCTTGCGGTACATTTTTCATACAAGTATATCTTCATCTCATAAAAATTTGTTTTTATTACTTTTCTGTTAAAAAATGAAAATGTAATGTATGTTTGTACTTTTATTTTCAATTTTCACGTCTTTTGTTTTTGTTAATCTAAATGTGTGTGAATATCGTTCCTTCT
The DNA here is from genome assembly GCF_044657685.1 of Stegodyphus dumicola. Lineage (NCBI taxonomy): Eukaryota > Metazoa > Arthropoda > Arachnida > Araneae > Eresidae > Stegodyphus > Stegodyphus dumicola. Next base: position 166,031,408 of record NC_140780.1, read on the forward strand.
CTTCGCTTTCAGTCAGTTAAGGCATCGAGTCTCGGTCTGTACCTTCCGGGTTTTTATCATTTTGGAATTAAATTTTCAGTCACGCAGCATTTTACACTAATGCTGATAACTGCGATCATTTTACTATCATCTGCTAATATTTGTTTACTTATAATTTATTGTACTTTTTATCACCTTTATAACATTTTTAAGCGGATTTTACATTTAAATATCTCGATGAATTTTAAGTATTTCGGAAATAACAAACATGAATTTTATAAATGCGTTTCTAATTTTTGAAATATTCACTTCCAGAAAAAAAGTGTAATTTCCTCAAAATACCGTTTATAATGCTAGAATTTTTCAGCTTGGATATTTGGAGTTTACCAAGGACTTACTTCGACATGCATATTACTAAATAAAATTATTATTAAATTACGTTATTACTAAACTAAAGGACATATTACTAAATTAAAGGTTAAAAATTATCTGTTACTAAAGTAGTTTTCTTTTCCACATATTAATTGCAAATAATTGAATTGGCTATAAAGAAGAATGACTTCAAAAAAAATTCTAAAATTCTCTTGTACATTAAATTTTGGGCATCATGGAACTTTGTAAAGCTGCCAAAAGTATTTACACTCTCTTCCTTCGTAGTAGTGGGAAATAATCCTCTCTACTTAAATAAGTTTAAATAATACAGACTAAAATAATTACCTTACGTTGGCGAAAGTAATTTTTATTCATTCTAAAATTTTCGCGGGGGGAGGGGGAGGAAGAAGGTGTATATTGCTTTCATAATTTACCATAATTCATTCTTTCTCGATGCTATTACCTCTCCGATTCTGCTTAAATTTCAAATGGTTGCTGTCGCCCTCTGCAGGTTATTGCCAGAATTAAAATGCTAAGGATTGACATCAATGCTCTTTCTCACTTTTCTTATAGTCTAAGGGAATAGAAAATATATCTTTAAGATACGTTACTGGTACCGCTAAGAAATGATTTGTATGTTATTCTTTGCCGTCAACCCTGAGCGAGAAACGCAAAAGCAACTGTGCAACTTCACCAAAATCATAGCGTAAGAGCGCATACGCACAGCTTAAGTTGTTCGACACGACTTTTAAAATAAGTACATTTTCAAGTTATATATCACACAATATTTTCGGGATCCAAATATTTTGGTTCATATAATTATTGTTTCACTTACTGAGTTTTATTTTGAATCAAAAAGTTCTTACCAGTGTAAAAGCAGACAAGGCCACTGAAGGCTCGAAACACGCTCAAACCTCAGTAAACGAGCTAGCCGCATTGGTGTTTTTTCTACATGCGCGTCGGAAACGAGCCTGTATTTCTTAGAATACTTCCATGAAGGCCCGTTTCTCCTTAAGCAAACAGTAAGTGCTGCTTTGACTTAATGCTAAATAAACAAACTACTCGAAGTAAAGTGGCCTGCTTTTGTTTACCTAGTTCATAAATCAGGCGCGTAGCCAGGGCACCCTCCCGCTTCACAACTACCTTTGCTTAAAAATTTTTTTTAAATATTCCTTTCCAGCTTCACAAAAAATTCATGCGATTAACGAAGAATGAACGTAAAGTCTACGATTTTCCATGTAGAAGTAAGATCAGGAAAAGTCGTCCTTCCTCAGCAAAGTTATCAGTTGTTCAGTTTTTGTGCTCTCTGCACCACTGTAACGGGTTCAACGGGAGACAGCGTTCAGGACGGTGGGCGAATAGGCCCCCTTTGTGAAGGCGTCTGGCCACAGTAAACCGCGACACTTTTCGCCCCGTTGCTGTACAGAGTTACAGAGTTGCTGAGCAATGGCGCTTGTTGACTGCTCTCGGCCTCTTTTCGCCTGCAGGACGATATATCGGGCATCCCCTGCAGTTTCGTCCTCGGGCAGCCAACACCAACCTTTCTAACAGCTGCACCTGTGGTTTGGAATGCTTTCCAAGCGCGCGAAACGACACTTTTGTTGATTCCGAACTCTACAGCTACACTGGTGACAGTACGCCCCTCCTCCAGCTTACCGATCATTCTTCCACGTGTGAAGTCGTCCAGGTGATTTCTTCTAGCCATATTTCACGAACTGACTCACAGGCACTTGCAGCGAATATGTTGAATTGCATCTCCGTCCTTCCTTTTATTCTACTGTTGAGTTGCGCGCGCCGACATCACGCGTTTTGTGTACGCTCATGTCGCCTCTGACGTTTCGTTCCTGATATTTGCATACGCATGACGTTTCTACTGACTTACGTGTTCATTGTACTGATCTCCAGACCTCCTTTTCTGCAATTTCATGGCTATTTGCTAAATTTTTACATTGTTGCTTAAGTTTTGCACACCAGTTTACTATTTTATAAAATGCAATTCACATTTTATACTGAAGCTCAATTATTTCCATATTGTAAGGAATTAACACATCTCTCAGTATGACTATTCGTGCATCTAAGGTAAGAAGATGAATCATCAATGAATGATCAATTTTTTCCTTGCAGCCATTGTTCGAAAAATAAAGAAATAAAATAAAATGTATCTCTAAACAAGGTTTGACAACACTGAACCCTCAATTTTTCTCAGAAAAGTATATATGTGAATCTAGTCATTTAGACACGGATCACAGTAATAAACTAGTTGATAATATTATCGGCAATGTATGAAAGTTGGGATTCTGTACAATACCTAGGCATTTTATACAATGCTAAAGGACGAACCATTAAGGTAGGAAATACATCTCTTCCTTTCGGATAGTACATGGAAAAGAATTTCATACAACAAGTTGGTTAATTTTAATTTCTTAGTTTTTATATGAAAATTTGGCTTTTTTAATGAGAAAGGCATAAATTTTGCTTTATACAACTCATTTTTCTTCAAGTAAGTTGAATACAAGCTTTTGCTGAACTTCGAATAGTTTCAATGGTTTGTCGTAAATTCTTGATCAGTTTTGCAATAAAATTGCAATTTCTATTTACTAATTGAATTCTAACTGGATTGGGGGGCCTGTTAATTGATTGTACGTTCTTTCTCAAAACATTGTAAGATTAACCGCTGAATTTCTACAGATGTAACAAAAACAAAGAAACAAAAGAGAAGTCAAGTTTTAGTTACCAAAGGCAAACTTTCTCGGAACATTTTGCGAAAACCATATGAAATGTACTTTTTGCATACTTTTCAAAAGATTTCTTCTGTATAATGCTTCCTTTTCACATATTTCACACAAAATCTTAAGTATTAAAATTAATCTGTTCAGTTTTGCCTTTAATCTGACAGATCCGTTGTGCCTATTTGATGACAAATTTTGTTTTAATGATATTTTATATTTAATATCATTAATATACACATTATTCTACAAGTAAAATTTTATTCTTAATAAATCAAATTCACGCTTGCATGCTGCTTTTAATTTAAATAAATTAATGTCACACACGTATCCAGTGGATGCACTGAGCCAACTCGTAACTTTTGTATTAAAATTAATCTGTTCAGTTTTGCCTTTAATCTGACAGATCCGTTGTGCCTATTTGATGACAAATTTTGTTTTAATGATATTTTATATTTAATATCATTAATATACACATTATTCTACAAGTAAAATTTTATTCTTAATAAATCAAATTCACGCTTGCATGCTGCTTTTAATTTAAATAAATTAATGTCACACACGTATCCAGTGGATGCACTGAGCCAACTCGTAACTTTTGTATTTTGATCGACAAGGTAGTAATTACAATATTGAATAACCAATTTGGTCTAGAAAACATCTTGCGCAATATGCTTCAAAATAAGTAAAATAGGTCAAATAGAAATTGTAGTAAGCTCGCCTAAAAGTTATATATATATATATATGCGTTCAAATGAATATTTCCTATTTTAGCACGCTGCAAATAACAATAACTGTTTCAAATTGCTGTCAACTTGAAGTCTAAAAATTAGGAAGACATTGATTTAGACTTTCAGTTCTAAACTATGTCTTTATTTATATAGGTCATAGGTCTTCGCTTATTTAATAGGTGTACGACCCTGAAGTCTTTACCTATCTATATCTGTCCTTAGTGGGTATCCTAAAAATGAAAAATAAATCCAAATGTTGGAACAAACCTGTGCACTTGAAGTGCTGAATCACATCCAATGTGGCAATATGTAACAGTGGCATAATTTGGGTAAAATAGTGATTTAACATATCTGAAGCATAACTTTCACATCGTAAAAGCAAATTAGCACATCTGTAGCATAAGAACTTTGGCATAACTTTCTCCTCGTAGGTGCTACGGCTGTAGCGTCCTCCTTCCTCCGTGTCTTGAAGCTAACAGAATATCGTGGGCGTAGTAGTTGAGGCATATAACAGAATCTTTATTTAGTAGTATCAATATATATAATATGCCCTCGATTTTATTTCAAGACTATACAGCAGACATATGAAATTGATTTTACTCGAGATGATATCAAATTGAAAATTCAGTTTCTGAGATTTTAAAAGAGTATGAAAGTTCAAGGGAAACTGCGTTTTATCAAGTAATTTAAGAAGTCCTCACCTTGAATGAAAAGTCCAGATCTGAAAATTAATTGGATGAATGATACATTTGAAAGTGAATTTGGTGTTGTTGAGTGAAATGAGAAATCAGGAGGGGAAAAAGATCTCATAAAATTCCCTCTTGTATCTTCAGATTATAAGGAAAAAGTGGTTACAGAATTTCTAATGTGTAATGGAATTAATTTAATCTAACGTCAATTCCAAAAATGGACGTTTATCCTAAGGTATTTAAGAGATATCTTCGATAATCAGCTATTATATAAATTTAATAGTTTTATTCATATTTTTTCTTGTATGTAACTAATATACAACACACGCATAAAAAATATTAAATAATTAAAATTTATAACATTGACAATAATTATTTTTCTACACTCTGCAAAGAAATTAAGAGAATTTTCATATTTGATCTACAATCTCCAGAACTACCGGACAGATTTTAATAAAATTTGGTGTGAACATAGGTTGGTATAATAGAAACAAAATAAACATTCAAAAGTTATAATAGACACACATGTTCGTGTGTGACACTCATGGAAGGTCTGAAGGTCTAAAACAGTGGTTTCAGAAGACACAAAAGAAATGGGTTAATAGGTGGTATGGTCCCCTCTTACAGCCATACAGGCCTCGCAGCGTGATGTCATACTGGAAATAAAGCAGTTTATCAGTGCCTGTGACAACTGGTCCCACTCATTCAGCAACGCTGTTTTCAGTTCCTGGATGGTTCTCGGAGGGGTGTTGCGAGTTGCAATTGCCCTCCCCAGAGCGTCCCAGAAATGCTGTATAGAGTTGAGGTTTCGAGACCTGGCTGGCCAATCCATCAGGCGAATATTCTCACTCTCGAGAAATTCGTCGACCAGAAGAGGTCTGTGTGGCCTCGCGTTATCGTCTTGTAAGATGAACTCGGAGCCCACTGAAATACGGAAAAGGCGAGCATAGGGCTCCAAGACCTCATCCCTATACCTCACACCAGTCACAGAGCCTCTGTCAAAGACGTGGAGATGTGTGCGGCCATCCAACATGATGTTTGCCCAGACCATTACACCGCCACCACCATGATTGTTGATTTCGCGGACATTGGAAGGTAGGTAGAGGGTCCTTTGCTTTCTCCATATTAAAGTACGGCAAGAATCAGCTTTTAAGCTAAAACGGGACTCGTCGGTGAACAGAACGGTCGCCCATTGCTCCGTGCTCCAATCACTATGCAGCATGCACCATGCTAATCGGACTCTCCTGTCCATAGACGTGAGCGGGACGCAAACAGCCGGTCATCTGGCTAACAACCCTCTCTCATTCAGTCTTTTGGAAACAGTCACCCTTGTTACACTGGTTTCTGTGGTTCTATACAGGTCCTGAAAGAGCTGAGGAGCTGTAGTCCCTCTGTTACGCGTTCCTAAAATGGACAAATAGCGATCTTCTCTGGCCGTTGTGGCTCTTGGACGACCTTGCCCAGGCTTTCTCTCGATGGATCCAGTATCCTGGAACTATTTCCATAGGTTACACACGACGCTGGGCGTTAAATTAAACTCTCTGCATATCTGAACTTGCGATTGGCCTGTGTCTATCCTCCCCACAATTCGCCATCTCATTCCATCATCTAAACGTTGGGGGTTACTCATTTTTACTGTTCCGAAGTGAATTTAACCGATTGCTGCGAGATAACACCAAGAAATTCTTCGAGGTGTGCTAGCGAATGCAATTCGTCTTACCCTCTACGCGCTTATAAAGCCTATTTTTTCCGCTGGCTGCGCCTACAAACACGTGTACGCTTACGTATTTGCCGTGCTAGATTTGCATTTTTACCTAGAAGCAGTGGTTTTTCCTTCACTTCAGTTCTTTTCGTGAAATTCTATAAAATATGCAAATTCTCTTAATTTATTTCACCAGTGTATTATTGTATAATGGTGGATACACACAAACACACACACACACACACACACACACACACCAATGAATTAAAAACCCAAGATAAATATTTTATTAGACGACCTTTTGCATAGATAACCACTCTGTTTCGTTTGGGCATCGAGTCTACATGCTTCTGGAGTGGATTTTCGTCCAGAGTATACCATGCATTCCCTATGCAGCTGTTTAGATCTTGTAAATTAGACGGAAGAGGAGAGTGCTGCCGGATGCGTCTTTCCACTTTTTCCCACACATTTTCTACGGGGTTACGATCCAGGCAATGCGGTGGCTAGGGAAGATGTTGGAAGTCAGATTGATGTTCAGCGAACCAATTTTGAACACTTCTGGCACGATGTGTAGTTGCAATATCGTCCATGAAGTATCTGTCGCCATCAGGGTAAAAGTGCTACATTTCAGGGTGCACTTGATCTGCCAGTATATCTAGGTATCTCATGGCTGTTTGTTTACCTTCAAGGAAACCCAGGACATCATTTCCATGGTAATAGAACGTGCCCCATATTATGGTATTCCTATCAGACCCTTGCATAGTGCGAGAAGGCAAGATATCGGATTCATGGCTTCGCGGAGGTCTCGCCAAATTCCACGTCTTTCATCGGTGCAAAATAAGGTGAAACGTTATTCATCCGACCACATTACCGGTTTCCAATCCTCAGATGCCTTCTTTCCCAACACCACTACAAACGAATTCTTGCATGTCGTGCAGAAATGAGTGGTTTTTCTCACAGGCACCCGACTATGCTTTCCTATCCTCTGCAATTCACTGCGCATGGTTCGAGCAGAAATCTGTTGTGAAGAGCCTTAGTTGACAATCTGTGGCAGTTGAAGCACAGTAGAGTCCCTGCTCTGCCGTACAATTCGTCAGAGACGGCGCCGACCACTCTATTGGAAAAGTGTGCTCTGAACCGCAGTTATGTCTTCTAGAGAAAAACTGTGGGTTCTGATTCCAACTTTTGAAAACTTTTGATTTGGCTGCTTTTGAAAACTCAGTGAAATATGCTGTCTTCGAAATCGAGGCCCCTATTAAACGGGCACCAAAAATAAGCCTTTTTTCAAATGGTGAATGATCTGTCGTTTTCCCATTTTACTTCGTTCTTCATGAAAAACATTCTAACCACGTGTAACCCACGTCATTGCATACCCTAGTAAGCATTCAAATGAAAATCTCAAAGGTTTTTAATTCATTGGGCAGTGTGTGTGTGTGTGTGTATGTGTGTATATATATATACATATATTGTTCTTTACATATTTAATTTTTGTAAAATAGTACTATTTGTTAATGATAAATTTAAGGAGTATTAAATGCACGCAATAGCTGACCATGCAGAGATCTGAATTTTACAACCACATAATTTCATATATGTATATTCATATTATTATAAAATTTTATTAGAAGTCTACTATGTGTGTAGTTATTATTTGTAATCTTTAAAAACAGTGACAGGAAAAAACTCTAAAATTAAGTAAATTTCTTTAAACCGTACTAAAAAAGTCAGGCGAGTTTTCCTTCCGCTCCATCTCTGAAATTAACTACTAAAAAACAAGGTTTAAACAATCTTTTTATTAAAAGCTTTAAACTGCTGAGCAAATAATTTAAATCTTGGCAGCTTATCTATCGTTAAGAGAAAGGTGAAATTTTAATTTTAATTAATTTAAACTATTTGTCGGAGGGCCGATACATAACAGTAAGGCCAAAATCGGAGGCCTTAACAAAATAACATAAATTGGCAAAAGGTTTTTGAAAAGTGCCAAAACGAAGCGGGTCGAACATTTTTGTAGCAGTAGCTATTTTATGCGCTGTGTAGAGAGATTGACGATGTTTAATTATAATTTTGGTAAATGGAAGGTGCGGCTCAGATTTCCGTACGAATGGCTGGCGCGACTTTGGAGGGATCTCTGCCAACTTTCATAAGTTCGATTATAGTCAGCTTTCACGTTCGACGAGATACTACTTCAGTACCTTAAGTTCCTTTTATTTGTGCTACCCAAAAAGTTAATAATAATGAAGAAAAATGTAGCCCGCAGCCAGTGTTAAAAGAAGAATAAAATTGAGTCAATGAAATTCGTAGTCTGAGAAGCTTTTGGAACTTCTAACCTGTCCTTACCGATATACCTCTAGCAATTTATTTATTAGTCACTTTTAGTGAAGAAATATATTTTCGGTGCCAGTAGGTCAATGGAACTGGCATTTTAGATGAATATTGTTTCGAAATCGCTTTCAAAATTGCAACAGATTTGTGTTCTCTTCAGCTTTTTTCTCTCTATATAAGAACTTCGCTAAATGAAAAGGAAAGTGACTTCTGTCGAACCTATTCCCATTGCTCATTCTAATACTTGTAGCTGTAGTTGACATTGCATTTCCATCACGTATTTTCTGTCAATTACGGTTTCATTTCGTAAGAACTGAATTATTTGCAATTTTTTGGCCAAATACACCGTGCCTGGGAATAAAATGGATTGCTACTGCTTTATTTCTAAGCAAATCTTAGAAATGATTTCCATTCAGTTATCTTATTAGCTTCTTATGTAATTTCCAATTTTCTTCTTTTAAGTCTACTTTCTCTTATTCTTTTTATTTTTCTATTTTTCTGGAGTGCCTGCGCAGCCGCGGGAAAGAGCAGAACTAGACAAGCACAATTTACAAACCGCTGGTCTAGGATAACTAAAGCTCACAAGAATTACACCCAAATCCCGTGGGTTGGTATTTATAGCGATTTATCAACATGTGCCGCCGTCTAGTACAGAAGTATCCTTCACGTTTAGGTGTAAAGTAGGAGGAATGAAATGCAACTCAAAGTGATTTCGTATAACATGCGAAACACCATGCACGGAAGCCATGCCTTTACATGAACCACGGGACTTTGCAAACTCTCACGATTCTTCATGTCAGGTTTGTTACGCGAAATTATTCCATTGTGCCCTGGATTATATTGTTGGCGGTACTCGACTATAACCACATACATAGCAACGTATCATCATGGAAAACTCTTAGGGACAAGTTATACTCCAGTGAGCGTAGCATTGCAGTGCTGGTGCCATCGATCGAAATACTTTTCGTCCTCCTGCCGAAAAGCTGAATTCATTGCTCAAACTGAGTCCAAGAACTTCCCTTTATTATTTTCTCACTCAATTCTTAAATAATGGATTCACAAAGTTTTTCTTGCATTAATCCCTTATAGGATTTCCCTTAGTTTAATTAACCAATTATTCAAATTTTCTTATCTTTTCTGAACTACTCTACTTCTCTCGCCAGGATGCAAATTTAAATCAGACGAAACTAGTAGTTTATTCAAAGCATGATTTCGCTAGCCAGAGCACGTTACTATTTTGTCTTTGCTGTTGCTACGCTGAGTTGCTGATACGCCTTGTGGCCATTTAATAAGTCTATCTCCGGGTAGGTTGTTAAGTCAGTCTAGTTAGCTTAAACTAAATTGTTAGTCCAGCACGACTACTCATCTTTGATTATTCATAGGTCTGTCCCCCCCCCGTAGGCAGACGGTATTATTGTAGGCACGAAGTACGTGCATTTATGTTAAGAGTTTGACAAATAATAAAGAGTTTGTTTTACGATTCTTTTGTGCTGGTATTATTAAGCCTGTGCGAGAATTAGGCAGGTTTTCTAGTAAGATCACGTTAACTTTATGCTAGCGAAGAGGGCCAGGTCTTACATCCTTTTAAAAGAATGGTTTTCTGCATAGAACACCTTGCATTTTTCTTTATAATAATCAGCATACAACGAAATCATAATACAAATAATAACACATAAATAATTTAAAGATAACAATTAGGCTAAATATGAAAAAAAAGTTTTGAAAGAGAATATATGTAATTCTTTTTTGTAGAGAAATGTAATAATATTTTTAAGACTTATTTAAATATTATTACATTTTTGTTTAATTATTTTCCTATTATTGTCATTTTTAATTTTAGAAATATAAACAAATTTTCAGAAATAAAATTGCAGATTCTAATTGCGCAAAAGTTTCATTTTAAGTAATATGATGTTTGAGTATAATGTATCGATACGATTTTTTTTCTTTTTGGCATAAAGCTGCTTAACTACATTCTCAAATCACGTTCAAAAATATTACCTCTGCTACCGCGATAATCTCTTGAACACAAATAGGATACGCTTCTAGCCATTTTTTAAAGTAATTAATGACAACGAGGATGTATTTGTTTTCCATTAGCAGATAGTGGCAGAGGTCCCAGGATATCGAAGGCGATGCGTTCAAAATCCTCTCCTTTTTTTACATTGTAACGTTGCAGTTAACTCATCTGCGTTTCTTCGATCCTTTGCTACCGACACAAGCATCGCATAACTGGCACTACTCTTGCACATAAACCCTACTGTCTTCCAATTTTTTTCATGTTTATGAGACAAATTATTTGGAAGACAATTAATCATAGTAAAAAAATTAATAATAGTAAAATTTTTATTTTTACTGTGGTTTTTTGAAGATATGAGTGTTTGACTTATATTACTTCCTTTCGTTATTTTTAAAGATCTTTCGTCTGGAATTTAATAATAAATTCCAGATATTTTTGTGTTTATGATCTTTTTTCATATTATGGTTTATATTATAATAATCACAAATCATTTTTATAAAATATAAAAAATTAATACCTTTTTTATAATGAATAAACTCTAAAAATTTCAGTAGCATTTCACCACCTTCTTTTGTAAATTCTATTTTATGAATTTTTTTAATTTATTGAAATAACGTAATCTACCTTTATATCCCTCTATTAAAATGTTTAAATCAGGAACATAATACATTTTGCCATTATCTGAATCCTATCCAATATTATATTTTTTTAGCGTTTTATATATTTTCATATATTCTTCTGGTGCTTTTTCAAGTATCCATTGGTGTCTAAGAACAAACCATATTTTAATATATTTTGTCAATCAATCAATCATATTTACATTTCATGAATAAATCATTTTATTTATATTTATGAACTTACCTCATATGAAAACTTACCCCATACTTTATAGCAGAATGGCCTCGAGCTGGGATATCATGTGTGGAAAGCCTTGAGTCTACCCAGCCGTGAAATCGCCTGATTTTTTTTTAAAAAAAAGTCTTTCGTAGCATAATAAATATTATCATGATTATAATAAATGAATACAATTCATTTCTCTTTCTTTCTAGTCTCAATTATTTCAATAAGTCTTAAATATATTAGCTTTTGATCAGTGGCGTAGCAAGCATAACTGGCGCCCGGGGCAAAATACCTTTTTGGCGCCCCCCCCCCAAAAAAAAACACTTTCAGTATATAATGTATAGAATATATTCGTAATAGGATTCTGTTTGTTTTGCAAAAGTTTTGATCTAGTTTTAGAAAGGTTTTATCTTTAAAAAACTTTAAAGGCTGGTGGCTTCATCTTTTGACAGAATTTGCTACGAAAAGCTTTAAAGGATAAACTTTTTCTGAGCAATTTTATTTAGTTCTTATTTAGAAAACTTTATTTATATTTTACATCAAATTCATTAACAAAATAATCTACATCATTTATCTTTCTATAAAAGTCTGAAACCCAACAGTAATTAAATTTTATGGTCATAATTAAAAAAAAAAAAAAGAGTAATTCTTACCAAATCAGCTAAAGTCTTGTTTCTGTGCTGCCCTCTAATGGTACAATTTGCTACTAAACGCTCTAAAGAATATAAATTTTTCTAAGTAATTTTATTTAAGTTTTTAGAAATATTTTACATTAACTTCATTAATAAAACAATCATTTATCTTTCTATAAAAATACACAGCATTATTAATTAAATCTCTTTGAAATTTTTATAAAAACCAGTAATCGGAATGATTTAAGGCAAATATTAAAATGATCAACAAAATTAATTAATTTAGATGTAAATACAACTCTTCATTTAAACGAAAAGGAAAGATTAATCATTTCTAGTCTCAATAATCACAATAAATCTCAAATATTAAAAAGTCTTTAAAAATATTAGCTTTAAATTCGTGGTTTCGATTCTTTTAGATGATTTCAGATGAAAGAAATTCATCTATTGACATAATTTGCTACGAAAACTTTGAAAGACATAAATTTGTGCAAATAAATTTATTTAAGTTTTAAGACATATTTTACATTAAATTCATTAACAAAATAATCATTTATCTTTTTTATAAAAAAATCATTTGTCTGATTTTTATGAAAGCAAGCAATTCTTACCAAGGAAAACCAGAATGAAGGATTATCAATTAGATAATATAAAAATTAAAAGCACCTCTTGGGTTAAAAAATAATTAAAATTATTATGGAATATACAAAATTAAGCTTTCTCTAATTTATATTCATATTTACTGTCAATGTACGCAATAAAATTTAAAATGTTAGTTCCTTTATTAATTTTTCTAATTGCATTCTCACCATGTTTTTTTTGCGAGATAATATTCGTTTTCTGCACCATCTACTTCTAATTTAGCAATGACAGAATCTACAGATTTAGCATCTATTTTTTTCAATGATATCAAATTATATTTTCCAGGATCCAAATCTTTTCATTTTAGCGTTTTGGAATATGATCTGAGCTTACTGAATTCTTCCATCTCTTTTTATTTAGAAACATTTTAAGGGCCTTTACCAACAATATAAATTATTTTGAATATCATATAAAATTCCTTATCCAGCGAATTTAATATCTTCATTTTCTTCTTTTTCAATTAGTTCTGCCATTGTTTTAAAACTTTCTAATAATAGGTGATCAAAATTATACAAGTCGTTACAAGGATTTGCTAAATATCCATACAAGTCGTTGCAAAATTTGCTAAATAGTAAATTTCCTCATTTGTAAAATTTAAAGCTCTAATTTTTAAGTCCATTTCTTTAGAAACCATTAATTTAAAGCCAAAAAGTACAGTATCAAAATTATTTAAAATTCTTCTTTTATAGTATGTAGAATGATATAATTTTTCTCGGGGTAATACTTTATATTTTATCAAGCCATACCATTTCTTGCCATATTTGTTTGGATTACAAATTTTTTCAGGATATGATAATAATAAAAATAATTAACATTTGGATAGAGTGAACATACATCTGTATTCTTACACCTTTCTCATTGTTTTTCATTTCGTATTTTAATTTTGTAGGTTCACATCTACCCCTACAAAAAGCATCTCTCGGATTTAATGGTTCTACAAAATCTCTTTTTCCATTCATTTTTCATATATTTTTTAATTTCTTTATCATTATCAAAATCACATTCCCATATTTCGATTAATTCATATCCTGCATCTTTTATCTTTTTTGTTTTCTTCATACATATTTGATTTCGTAAATTTATACTAGATTCTCTGAAATATTGCAGACATCCATGCCAATGACACCCCTGAAACTGATATAGACTATTATTATAAATTCCATCCACTTTAAAAGTTTTATTATCTAATAATTTTAATTTCTTCTAAATAAAATTTAAAGCATGTTGTATATTTATATTGTGTTTTATAGATAAATAATCTAACCAAGCAATTGATTTTTTACTATATTCATCCTGCTGAACGGTCTCTTCATCTATAGCTATTGTATTCTTTAGTAAGAATTTATCTCTGTATATAGCCATACAAACACCAACCAAAGTAACATATTTAAATGGATCTATATCTGCTATTTCTAAAAATAATCGTCTGAATTCTAAGCATTCTCTTCTTAAAATATCTACATCAGATCTACAGTATTTAATAAATTCTTTCTGAAAATCAAACATTTCATTTTTAACTGAATTAAGTGAAGTATACCATTTATTAAATGATTTTTTCTTCTGTAGTCATAGAATCATATCCATAATAATATTTTTCTGGATATTTACCATTATATTTTTGATTGCTATTTGTATTAAATAAATTAGGAAAGTAACCTTTTTCTAATTCATTTAATCCAAATATTTTTGGAAATTTTCTTAAAGGAATGAATTTAAAATAGATAGAATCAATAAATTTAATATTATAATCTGTTGCTTTCATACGCATAAGCTTATTTCCTTGATAAATTGTATATAATTTTATTTTTAAAACCGTATTTAGCTAAAAACTGAAAATCAAAACCTTTTCCATAATGAGTTAATACTGTACAGTGAAAATGTTTTTTTTATGAAATAACCGTTTACAATAATCATTTTCATTATAAAATATACGTTCAATATATATTTTTCTTTCTCCGTCGAACGCTGTTTGATACACCTGGGTGCCTAGGCTGACTCCTTACCCCGAATCGAGCATTGAAAGTTACGAAATATTTTACAAAGTAACTTAATTGAGATGTAGTAATTTTTTTAATTTAAATTTTGATGACGTTCACGCACTATAAATTCAAGCCTCAAAGCTGTCTAACTGAATCTATGTTATCAAGATAATTCTGAATCAACAGGTCTCAAGTGGTGAACAAATACATACAATATACACAAAATATAAATATAAATATAAATATATGAAAACAGAAGACTACCGAATAACATGACAAAGTAAATATAAAAATTCAGACTTCCATGATTACATTTGGATTGAGAATGGACATTTACCTTTTTTATTAGTATCGTTCTTATAATCGTAATTATAAATTCTGAGTTCAGAGTTACTTATAGTTCGTAAACGAATGTGAAACTATCTGCCCAGGTGGTAGTAAAAACTTCTCAATGGAATTATGCCTATTTCCGCATGTATTGCATTGTTTCTACAGTACGGTGCGTTTGTAATTTGCCACAGAACAACATTCTGAGCTTTTTGCAGTTTTTTACGTAGAGTTTTACATGAATACGCTCTGAGTGAACAAGCGTAACAGAGCATTGGACTCAAAATGGATTTATAAATGAGCAACTTATTATATATAGATAGAACACTGTTTTGGGCAATTAAGGGGTTGAATTTAACTTTCCGAACCCAAATAAATAAATTCCCTTCTGAACCCAAATAAATAACCCCTTCTGAATAATAGAGTGTATATGTGGGGACCATGTAACAGAATTTGTGAGGATCACCCCAAGATAAGTGGCTTGTTTAGTCCAGGGCAGTGAGGTTAAATAAAACTGCAGGTTTTGTTCAACTTTTCTCTTCTTCATGAAGACTACGGCAATTGCTTTTTCGATGTTGACCTGAATTTTTCATTTCAGTAGCTAGGCCTTTAGTGCATGTATGTGATTTTGAAGATGTTGTATGACTGGGCTAAGAAATGCATTCTGAGCAAGGATCGCTGTGTCGTCAACATACATTACTAGTGTAGTGGTGGGTGTGGTGGGTATATCGTTCACATAAATATTGAAAATTGTAGTTCCCAGTAGCGACCTCTGGGGGACGCCAGCTGAAACGAGGCGTTTAGTGGAGTAAGTGTTAGAAAGATAAACGACAAAGTGTCTACCCGTTAGGTAGGATTTAATTATGTGTGTAATGTAATCTGGACAGCCCAGATTGGGGATTTTGTATATTACTGCGTCCATCCAGACAGAGTCGAAAGCTTTGACTATGCCCAGGAATAAACCCCCAGTATACTTCTTGTAGTGACTTCCTTCAGAGATGTGTTCCACAACACGTTAAAGTTGATAGGATGTAGACAACGACTTCTGAAATCCAAACTGTTGTGGGATCAGTGTATTGTTTGCTTCCAGATGATCACGTACTCTTTTGAGGATAACTGCTTTCATAAGCTTACTTATGCAAGGAAGTAGACTAATGGGTCTGTACGATCCCCGTTCAGATGTAGATTTGTTTGGTTTGAGAATGGGGTGATTTTAGAGCTTTCCACTCTGTGGAAAGTATTGCCATTGAAGTACAGTGCTGAAAATGTTGGTCAGCTTGAATATTAACTTGAGTGGTAGCTTCATCATCTTGTTGCTGATTTGGTTAATGCCGGGGCTCTTGTTGTTCTTTAAATTAAGTACCGTCAATAACTTCCGACGGTAGGACTGGAACGATATTGTTAGTGAGTGGGTTCTTTGTGTAATTGTTATGAAAGTCAGAGATTATCTGTTCTGTTCTGTCATACATATTGTATATGCAAAACTGAGATTGCAGATGCGAAGCTAAGAGTTCTGCTTTCTCAGTTTCGGTGTAATGGATCCTGTCAAGATCTTTTAAGTGGTGTTATATTATTGGAGCATTTCCTATATCTACAGCATACTCTCCAGACGGAATTACCATCCGTAGAAAACAGACTTAGATAATTATTCCAGTTTTGTTGTGACTGAAAATTTGTTAGAGACCTGACGGTATCATTCAGTCTATTGAGCAGTTGCTTGTCAGCAGGAAATCTAGAGCGTTAGTATTGTCTTCTTGCAGCATTTCGTCTTTTAATTAGGTATTTAAGTTCCATACTTCTTTTGGGTATGGAATTTT
Organism: Stegodyphus dumicola; assembly: GCF_044657685.1. Classification (NCBI taxonomy): domain Eukaryota; kingdom Metazoa; phylum Arthropoda; class Arachnida; order Araneae; family Eresidae; genus Stegodyphus; species Stegodyphus dumicola. The sequence continues at coordinate 166,048,186 of NC_140780.1, forward strand.
TGATAATTTTGCAAGCATTTCTGTGGGTATGTAATATTAAATCCGTAAAGTAATTAATCAAACTATCAATGTCACTCTCATTATTTACTGTTGGCAGTGTGTAGTGTACGTTGTTTAGGGCTTTGGGAAACTTAGGTCAGTCAGTAAAATGGCTCCTTTGACTGGTGTGATATAATAGCTTATGTCCAGGAGAACTCTGACCGGATTATGGTCAGAGGAGAGCTCATCCAACACAGAAACATCCACTGGATCACTGATATTTCTGAGCCGAGAGAATTCTATAATTCCTGAAGACCCAGTACCATATCGCGTTTAAGTTTTTGGAGCTGCTATGCGTAATGCAGCCAAGTTGGCTAAATCAATTGTAAATTATGCGTCCATTGCTGTTTGAGTTGCAGCAGCTCCATGCGCGATGTCTAGTGTTAAGATCATCACCTATGATAATACGGTTTCCAAGAGCGAGTAGTGTATTCAAATCGGATCGTATATTTGTGGGGTTCCGATTTGTGGGAATGTAGATGGAAATAAATGTGTGTGTCAAAGAAGTGTTTGTTGTGAGTTTTAAGTGCTGTGGCCTCAACGGCTAAAAGCTATGGAATTGTAACAGATTAATGAGGAATGCAGCTTTTGATAAGGACAGCTTTACAACTCGCATGATTTCTGCTGTTTGTAGTAGACCTGAAGGACCTATAAACATTGCAATTGCCTACATAAATAAGATGATTAGGGCTAAGCTTATGCTCCTGTATGAACATGATATCGGGGGAGTACTCATTTATAAAGTCCCGAAGTTCATTAATCTTTCGGGACAGTCCATTAGCCTTACATGTAATTATACTCAAATTATTGTATAAATTAGCCGTGATTATTATTTACATTGGAACTGAAAATATCCTTGAAAATTGAGAAAAGTACAAGCAGTTTATCAATTGTATTTTATGTCACCTGTAACGCAGGTAGACGAGAAGAAATTTGCTTAGAGCTATTTTTAGCACTAATACTATTTTTAACAGTATGATTATTTTCATTCAGAACATTTTTGGTTGGAACATTAGTAAGCACTTGATTTTTCACAGCATTAGCATAAGATAATCCAGGGATAATTTTAGAAGTATTTACATTAACATTTACTTCTTGGAATGTTTTGTTATCGGAACATTACTAGGATTGTTAGGTGCATTTCTCGAAGGAAATTTTGGGCATCCACGATAGTTGGCTGTATATCCTATCTGGTCGCAATTGCAGCACTTTTACCTTATCCAAAGGCTTGGCTGTACAATTTTCCGTTTTATGCGGTCCAGGGGATTCAATGCATCTAGGCTTGAGCTTAGAGACTTTGGAAGAGTGGTTAAAGTGCTGACGTTAAAAACACGTTCAACGAGCGTTAACGCGTTCACCACTAAGAGACCCTAAAGAAACAATCTTGCTATACATATATTTCATGACTTGCTCTGCCTGTTGATACTGTAAATCAAGAAATCTTGCACGTGTTTCCAGGGTGCCTTTGAAGTCTTGTTTAGTTCCTTGAAAGAAGGCTGTTTCACCACTTATGTCCTTAGTAATCCGTTCTTTTAGCTGGATAAGATGAACTAGATCCATAGGATCATGCGAATTTTTTCTAAGCAGATCACCATAATTAACTCCACATGTAGTATCCACAAGTTTAATGTCTTTGCTATCAAGACCACTGTTTGCATGCAGAACAATAACATCAGACGAGGTTAAGTGTTTATCCATTGCGATATCCGAAAGGGTAGAATTCTTTTTTTCACAGGCGAGGGCGAACCGACGCCGCTCATCGAAGATCATCCGAAGTAGGCTTACATAAGGCAAGGGTCACGCAAGCTGCGTTCAGACGGGGACGTAAAGGGCATAAGTGGTTAAAGCCGAGCTCCGTTCCCAAGGCAACCGGTCTGTGCTACGCCACAAAATCTGGTTTAGGGCTCGTGGCATAGGGTTCAAAGTTTTCAACTTTACGCCGAGTTTGGGATAAGCGTCGACCAATCAGAGCGAAGGTAAAACGAAGCGGCGTTCTACAGAAGATTTCGTTGTCACAAAACAAGCAGAGCGAACGCGGGAAATCAGTCGAGCAGGAGAACAGTTCGGGAAATTTGTAGACACATCCACGCATGCGCAAATTTAGCTTCTCTCATTGGCCACGGCTTACACCCCGTTCTCGCAGGTGTGAACGGAACTCCCGTATTTAATGCCCTTATGAATATGCCTCTATGCCCTTTTCGCCGCCGTTTGAAAGCAGCCTCACACACACAAAACCAACATTATTTGTCGTTCGCAGGAAGCAGGAGAAAAAGGCATCCTACCAATTCGAAGGTCGAAGTTCGAATGACATATATTTTTCTGTATATCCAGAAAATTTGCATTTATCACACCAATTATTTTTATCCTTCGGACTTTTTATAGTACAATTTTTTAAACATGTTCCATTTCTTCCAAGAAGTTTACATTTTTCACAAACGTTTTCACATATTCCATCTAACGATTTTTCGATTTCATATAGTTCTTATTATCTTTTTTAACCCATTGTCTGCAATTTTGATATTCTTTTTCACTGCATTCATGTTCATCAGATTTTCGCTTAATTCTACTTATATTTCTGTTATTACATTTTAAACATTTCCACAATGTTTCACAAACAGAAAATTTTTTGTGATTTTGGAAACATTTTTCACATTTAAACCATCGAAAACATTCTTTACACGTGATTGATTCACCATCACAATTACCTTCTTTTATAACTTACCTTACAGTAATCGCAATAATTATTTTTCCTTAAAAATCCTGAAACTGAAGTAATTACGTCAAAGTGATTTCTGTTCTTATATATGTAAACGCAGGTAGGTTTATATTTACCATTATATATTTTTTCATTGAAATTTTCTCTATAAAATATAGTAATTTGAATGTTTAAGAATTCTTCAAGTTGTTTAACATGTATTAAATCACAAACTTGCTATGGAATATTACACATTTCATGCAATTTAGTAGTTAATGTTTTCTGTAATAATTTTCCTTTTTTAATATAGATAATATCATTTTTAGTAATAAATTTTTAGTAATCATTAAATATCATTTTTAGTAATCATTTTTAGTAATTTCAAATACTCTTTTTATTTATTATCGTTGTTTTTAGTTTTACAAATACACTTTCTATTTATAATATCATCATCATTTAAATTTTTTTCACCTCTGGTTCCACCATTAGGAAATTCTACGACAGTAAAATAAAATTCAGTCTTTAATTTCTAATTTTTTGTAAAACATTTAAATAGAGGTCGTATGCTTCTTGAGTTGGTATCATTTTAGGATGAAAAGGTTGACTTAATTGAAGATGAACATTTACTTTACCTTGTATTTTTCCAATTGCTTTTCTAAATAAATCTTTTAAAATATTATGATATTTTTCCGATCTAAGTTTGTTGATTTCCTTAATTTTATAAGTTTTTTAATATGTTCTATATTTTTTATATATTTTTGTTTCACTTCAAAAATTTCATAATCTCGTATAAATACATTTACAAGATTAGCTTCAATTTTTATCTTTTTTTCTTCTTTTGGTTTAAAATCATTACTATTTTTCTATCTTAAATTATGTTGTTTTAAAAAATGATTCCATTTTTTCTGTTTTTAGGGTGATTAATAAATTTGTCTTTTAAATAATCCAAATTATAAAGCTTTTTTAAGTTTTACTTTTGTTTTAATCTTTTTTTGATTCTTTAGGTTTAAAATCATTACTATTTTTATCAAATAGTAAAGTAAAAGAATCAAAAATAAATCTAAAACGATGTATAAAAAAAAATTAAGCAAACAAAAAAAAAAAAAAAAAAAAAAAAAAAAAAAAAAAAAAAAATCTGAAAGGTTTTCAAATTTTAAATTACGTACAAAGGGGCGTTTTTTTAACGTCTTACATTTATTTATTAAATGTTCTTTGCACTTAAACCATAAAATTCAATTCAACAGCAATGTCGCAAAATAATTTTAAAATGAGCATATCTTTAGAATTTCCGATACACAATTCCGCGCGCTTAGCATAAAAATGTCCCCCCCTCCCCGTAGAGTGTTACCATTGCTTGCTTTTAAATCGTTGAGTTTGTGATTCAAAAATTCGTTAAAGTTTTACAAAATATGAAATCGATAATAAAACAAATTCCAAATTTCGGCTTTCCAGATGCCCATATTTGCAGTAGGATTACGTCATTCAAAATTGGATGGCTCTAGGTACCGTTGGTTTATCACAATGCGAGAAACATACATACATTTATGCAGATTCTTCATTACTTAATTTCTTCAAATATAATACAGGGCGATAGTATTTGGTGGCAACGATTTGAAAAGTTATACGCCGTTTATAGGGTTCCGACGCAAAATCGCAAAACGAAAACAATAGTCCTTCAGGGATAAATTCCCTTTGGACTAATTATCTTAATATGATTATGCTTCTCCGGCTTTTCAATAAATATCTTCTTCGTTTTTTTCCAAGTATTCTGATGCAACTAGATTTAACAAATCAACCAAAACGCATTTATATTCACCTGATTTTCTAATATGTTTAATTAATATTTTAATTTATAAGGTATTTCTCACGTCTTCTAGCGTGCCTTCGTAATCTTCTTTTACAACTTAAGGGTTGTTTTATATTCATATGTTTTAAGATCATTCGGATTTCATTCAAGCTTCTTGTCTTCAGTGTGTTTGCACCATTTATTATGAAAAAAATTTTTTTAATACTTTTTACTAATGTGTTTTATATGATATTTACTATTTAAATGTCTTTTCTGATGCGTATACATTTTACCACATTCACACGTATATTTAGTGCATTTAACTATGAAATCACAACTTTTGCAATAACATTGATAAACTTTTCGACGATTACATACATCAAAAATCATGGATCGGTTTCAAAATCTTACAGTGTGCATGTATCTTCTCCATTTATTGTAAGATATTTTTAAAAAGGAGTGGCATAACAATATTCATCATGCTTCGTTCGATATAATAATGGCATAATTCATTATTGAGTAAATTGATTTCATATTCAAAAATATTCATTTTTAACTCAATGAAATTTTGGGTGATTTTATACTCCCCCCCCCCAAGTTTTTAATATTTTGAAGGATGCAAAGTGGATTATGACAGTCTTAATTTTTAATATTTTGATGTAAAGAACAGCAAATGGGTGCCCCGCTGGGTGGTGGCCTGTACCATGTGTCCTAGTGGGCCACCCATATGCTGCTGTTACTTAATGATTAAATATCATATTTAAGCTCTTAATAAATGCTCATTAACTCAGTGGCGTAGCAAACATAACTGGCGCCCGGGGCAAAAAAATCTTTTTGGCGCCCCCCACAAAAAACTTTCAGTAATATAATGTATAGAACATATTCGTAATATGAAAATAATGCAAATAATAATAAAATGCTGAATCTGCCATAAAATACTCAAAAATATATTAAGAATAGCCACTACCTAACTACACTAGCCTTGGATTTGGAAATGCATCTGTGTCGGCGGAAAAATCATACATACGACTATCTAGAATTAGTTAAAAACGTGTTATTTATTTTACATATTTATATAAGTATTTTTAAAAAGTACAAATTTTAAACAATTAAAAGTTTAATATACATTATAGATAAATAGACATGTGGCAACTTGCCTACTACAACTCAACTCGGCCAGTCTGGTAAGCCATAGCAACCAAAAATAAAATGATATTTATTCTATTCAATTGTTATTATTATTTAACGGTCTCAAATTATACTACCATAATTGGTAACCCGTATTTATTATGAATAGCAACCTTCAATGTTGCACGAATATGGTGTTTATATGTCAAAATTCTGAGCAACAGTAAGTTATCCAGTGTGATGAGATGCAAGTAAGACATTTCACCTGTGATTTCAAGCGTTGTGCCCCATTCGTGTGAGTCAACATATTTCTGTCATAATTTCAACGGATATATGTATCGTCTGCTGCATTTGAACCGCCAATTTTTCTGATTTCAAGTACCAAAAAACTGTGTCACTATATACATATTGATTATTTTTCTATACATATTATTATTGAGCATATTTGATTGATCTAAAGTGGTTGAAAACGATGCTGCTTCACAAATGGCGAGAGTGGTTGTTAAGCCACCTCCTTTTTGTCGCCGAGACCCATTGTTATGGTTCATTCAATTGGATGCGCAGTTTAAATTGAGTCACATTACTGCAGACGAAACTCAATTTTATATTGCCATCACCACGTTAGAATCAGAGGTACTGCAATCAGCTCGTGAAATAATTTTGAATCCACCGGCGATGGACAAATACAAAACTTTAAAAAAAAATATTTGTGTTTATGAAGAATCCAAGGCAGTTAAAATCAAGCAGCTGTTGCACGATTTAGAGTTGGGTGATATGAGGCCTTCTCAATTGCTGTCTAAAATGTCAGACTTAGCCGCCAGTAACCTAACGGATAGCATTCTTAAAACATTATGGATGAATAGACTCCCATCTAACATGCAAACGATTTTAGCGACCAGTAGCGAGCCACTTAAAAATCTTCTCGAAATCACTGATAAAATTCACGAGCTAGCCATTCCAGCGCAAATACACGCAGCACAGGCTCCTGGTCCAGGTATTGTGGCGTTACAGGCTCAAATTGATGATTTGTCCAAACAGGTTGCTCAGTTAGTAGCCATCCAAGCTGAACATTTTCAGCGCAACCGCTCATCATCACGTGGTCGAAATACACGTTATGAAACCACTGAGGAAACGTTATGAAAGCCCTCCTCCGGGTATTTGTTTTTACCACCGCAAATTTGGAAACAAGGCAAACAAATGCCGCCCACCGTGTCGTTATAACGACCAGGGAAACGAGAAGGACCGTTGCTCGAAGTCGTGAACGACAGCGGACGGAATTTTGCACGCCGTTTAGTCATCGAAAATAATTCGGGCTTAAGGTTTCTTGTAGACACCGGGGCTGATGTTTCTGTCGTTCCACCACATTTTTACGAACAAAAGCAGGTGCTACTTTGGTAGACGGTTGCACGGATTTTTGGCGATTTACGTTGGCGCAATTGTTGGCGCGATTTTTACAAACGTGAGCCATCTTGAAAAACGCTGTTTTTACGCATAGTAAAGTATTCGAAACTTAAAAAAAAATAAATATCATTAAAAGTGATGGATTAATTTTTTGTTGAAAATGCCGTTTTTTAAGATGGCAGGCAAGTGTAAATAAATACATTTACTATGAGTATAAAATACTAAAGTAAGGTTATTATTACTTTCATATAGCAAAGAAGAGAATAAAAACACCGCTATAAAAACATTGGGTCAACGTTTAATTAGATTAAAATATTACTGAAATTGAATATCGAATTAAAAACCATCATACCAACATTTAAAAGAATTAGAATATTATTAAATTCAGATACTTTAAAATACGTTATATAGAGTATTAATTAACATTAAACATATGGTCAATAATTATCTCAGCAATTTCTGAAAATAGTGTATTAATTTTTTAACAAAAATTGAAGTATACAAATATAAAAGAAAAGAAAAATATGTACTTACATTTTTTGAGTATTTAACGTCTTGTTTATTCGTAAGTACCACAAAAAAAATCAGAATCATAATTTAGATAACATCTTTGAAGACATCTTTGAAGGAATTCGAAGATATGAATTAAATTTTAAAACGGCGCGGAAATGCACAAATTATCAATAACCAATCAGGGAGCTGATTACAGCTCGTTAATGCACAAATATTCTATAACCAATCAGAGAGCTTATAACATCACGGCTAGAATTAAAATTATTTAAAAATTCATACATAATAAAATCATTTTTTAAAAAAATGCAAAATTAAATTGTATTTTAATATTTAACAGCCATAAATAATGTTTAAAACATTAGATTAAATTTATACATATTAAAACGAATTACTTTTAAAGTAAGGTGACGTCATTGATTACATCATCCACAACATAAAATTTCATAAAATATGATAAACAAGAAAATTTTTATTTCAAATAAAAATGCAAAATTAAATTGATTTTTAATATTTAAAAGCCATAAATAATATTTTAAAGACGGAATTTATGCACAATAAAACGCATTATTTTTTAAATAAAATGACAACAAAGTATCGGTTACCATAAATAACTTATCGTGCAATGAGTTTACCATAAGTTGTATTACTCGCCACAGGAAAATCGCCAAAAAATCGCCAAAATCCGTGCAACCGTCTACCAAAGTAGCACCCAAAAGCATCTTACCAAGTTACAATTCAAACTTTTGGTGAACGCCTGATATCTGTCGATTTAGGATTGCGCCGCAACTTCCAATGGCCACTCATTATTGCTATTGTTTCAAGTCCTATTATTGTAGCTGACTTTTTACAAAAATTTTCTTTGCTTGTCAATCTTAAGAATCACCGTTTGATAGATTCCACAACCAACTTAACTTATCCGGGAGTAATTCGCAACAGTCAAGATTTGAGCATTAGAGTGATTTCGGGTAACTCCCCATGGCATGAACTTCTCAGAGAATTCTCTACAATCACGCGCCCAGTTATGGGTATTTCCGAACCTAAGCACGATGTACTACATTATATTGAAACTAACGGACCTCCAATTGCCGCTAAAGCAAGACGCTTACCTTCGGACAAGCTTAAAGCCGCCAAAGAGGAATTTCAATACATGATGGAACAGGGAATTTGCCATCCTTCAGAATGTTCATGGACCAGTCCGCTCCATCTAGTTCGGAAACGAAATGGTAAGTGGCAATTATCGCCGGTTAAATGCGGCTACAATTCCTGATCGTTACCCAGTCCCGCACATTCAAGACTGTATCCAAATTTTAGAGGGAAAAACTATTTTTACAACCCTTGATCTTGAGCGGGCGTATCACCAAGTGCCCCTTAACACAGATGATATTCCAAAAACTGGGGTTATTACGCCTTTTGGACTATTTGAGTTTCGGATTATGCAGTGCTGCTCAAACGTTCTAACGCTTCATGAATCAGGTGTTAATCGGCCTCGACTTTTGTGTATCTTATTTTAACGGCGTCTTAATCGCCTCCTCTTCAAAGCAAGAACACCTATCACATTTGAGAACAGTTTTTGAACGTTTTCAAAGGTACGGTGTCAGTCTTAATCCTTCCAAATGCGTTTTTGGCCAACCAAGTGTATCCTTTCTTGGTCATGAAATTTCCGCCGATGCCGTTCGACCCCTTCCTGAGTCACTGCTATCCACGATATGCCCGAACCATCTACAGTGAAGGACTTAAGAAGATTTCTTGCTATGCTTAATTTTATCGACGTTTCTTACCTCATGCAGCAACCATACAAGCATCTCTAAATTCTTTTTTGGTTGGAAGCAAGAAAAACGATAAACGTGTTATAACCTGGACCAGAGAATCTCGCGAAGCGTTCCAAAAATGCAAGAATGATTTAATTTCGGCAACAAATTTGTAGTATCCTTCCGTATTTAAGCCATTATCACTCTACGTTTATAAGGTATTTCTCCCGCTTTCCTAGCGTGCCTCCGTGGTGTAGTGGGTCTGCACGCTGGGCCGGTACTCCAGAGGTCCGCGGTTCGATTCCCGGCGAAGACGGTTGCTAATTTTTCAATCTCTCTTGCTTCTAAGTATCCTAATGTCTCTACAGTGGCGCCCGAACTAAAAGGGGTGTTGGATGAGGATTCTGCACACCCAGAATTTGGCAATTGGGTCCCCTAAAACCCCAGTCGCCCTTTAAAAAGGAGAGTATATAAGGTATTTCTCCCGCTTTCCTAGCGTGCCTTCGTGGTGTAGTGGTTCTGCAGGCTGGGCCGCCGGTACTCCAGAGGTCCGCTGCTCGATTCCCGGCGAAGGCGTTGCATATTTTTCATCTCTTCTGCTTCCAAAAAAATAACCTAATATTTCTACACGTTTACGCATTAACAACAGGTATAGAAGCAGTTTTACAACAGAACGATCAAGAATTATGGAGACCACTTTCATATTTTTCTAAAAAACTCTGACCAGCACAAACCAGATACAGCACTTACGATCGCGAGTTATTAGGAACTTATGAAGCTGTCAAATATTTTTGACATATGCTAGAGGGACGCGTTTTCATGATCTTCACGGATCAAAACCTCTTAACGTATGCTTTTCAACAGCGTTCAGATAAAGCTTCTCCTGGTCAAATGAGACACCTAGACTTCATAGGGCAATTTTCAACAGATATCCGTTATATTGAGGGTTCGCAGAATATTGCAGACACCTTGTCTCCTATTGAAGAACTAGCCTTTCCTTCGCCAATTAAACTTTGCTGCCCTTGCGGATAAGCAACACCGGGATTCAGAACTACAAACCTCTTTCGAAAAGCAAATCTTCCACCAATCTCAACTTGCAGCCTATGCAGCTGTCACCTGAAAAATCACTTTATTGTAATGTTCAGGATTCAAGATTTCAACCTTATGTTCCCTCCGGGTTTCGCCATGCCATTTTTAGTCAGTTACATCGTCTGTCACATCCTGGCATCAAGGCTTCGAGGAAACTGATACAGCATCGTTTCGTATGGCCTAGCATGCGAAAGGACATAGCCAACTGGACATGAGTGCCAAAGATCTAAAATTGTCAGACACACCACCAGCCAACTTAAAAAGTTTTACTTCCCCTCATCTCGCTTCAATCACGTGCACCTCGACTTGGTCGGAAACGTATATTTATTAATAATAATATAATACATGAATACAATTAATTACTATGTATACACTTTTCTTACCTTGGATGAAGCAAATTTATCATTTACTTCATCGAAGTCGATCCTTTCAACTTTTTCTCTTTGCACACTTAAAAATGCTAGATAACTTAGGGGATCTTGTCCCATCGTTGATTGTAAATATGTGAAAATTTATTTTAATTTGCTGAACGAACATTTATAGCTAGCATTTGATAATGAAATAGTAAGGAGTATTTGAAGTGCGACTCTTAGGTTTTAAAAAAACATTTTCTCCATAGATCTGTAGTGGACTTTTAGGTTCCGTTTCGTTTCTACTGCGGAGTAACGCCATGCAGTCACATTCACTGCTCAAAACAATTAGGGGATATTGTGGGTTCGGTATGAAATAACCATATAATCGACAACCTTTTTGAACAAAAGGAAATAGAAGAGATTATAAAGGAAAATTATAACGTTTACAAAGTTGCGAATATGCAAATTTAGTCTGTGACGTCGAAACCTATGCGTTTTAGATAAGGAGTAAGGAGCCACTTGCAGTATTCCTTTTGTAAAAGGAGATTAAAAACAATTGACAAGCGTTGAATGCTTCGTAGCAGTGAATATACGATGTCTCAGCAAGATGACTTAGTTGAATCGGTAGCCAGGAAGGCCATCAGTCGTTTACAGGAGAGTCAAACGCTATCCATTGTAGCGGAAGCGTTAGGATTTTCCCAAAATGTCATTTCCAGATTATGGAATCGGATTTTGAAAATTAAATATGTTTGAGAAATTCCGGACAAGGTCGTGTTATCGTTTTAAAATAAAAGGCGGGAGATATACATGCATTTTGTTTAAAGAAATAAAAATATATCTCTTCTTTGGAGAAATAAAGTGGTCAGAATGTTTTGGTTGATGTACTGCAAACATTTTATTACACGTTTTATCAGAAAACTCAAGAAAATAAATAATTAATTATATTATAATAGTTATTAATTTTAAATATATTTTCCAGAAATCTATCAAAATAAAAACTGAAATTTTCAGGAAAATCTTGTTTGGAGACCATTTGGTGCCCCTCTACGAGCGGCGCCCGGGGCATCATGCACTCCCTTGCCCCCTCCTCGCTACGCCACTGCATTAACTTAGACAGAACTTAGTAAATTAGTGTATTCACTTGCTAACACCATTCAGTATATAGTCTGAATGTGTGTTCTTTTATACAATTTTATACAATTTATTTCTCTTTAATTAAAAGTATACTAAGGAAAATGTTTCTTTAATTTCCGTCCAGTAAAAAAACAATAAAATCAATGCTTAAATATGTATTGATGCCTTTTTGACACTTTACGGTTTGAAATCATTTCTGATTTCAGTAAAGAAAATGAAATGAAAACTTTAAAGAAAGTCCAGTTTAAAGAAAAAAGAAGTGCTATAAGACATTTCTCCAGCCTCTTAGCATGCCTTCGTGCTGTAGTGGTCAGCACACTGGGCGCGTATTCGAGAGATTCGAGGTTCGAGTCCTGGTGAGGGCATTGCTCATTTTTCGCGTATTTTGATCTTCAAAATAAATAAATAAATAAATAAAACCTAATGGTTCTACAGTGGCCCACGATCTAAAAAAGGTGGTGAATGATGATTCTCCATCACGAAGATTTGGCAACTGGGTCCCCTAACCCACAGTCACTCTTTAAAAAGGGGGTCGTATATAAGGTATTTCTCCCGCCTTCTTAGTAGTAATGCCTTCGTAGTGTAGTGGTCAGCACCCTCGGGGCGTATTCGAGAGGTCCGAGGTTCAGGTTCCGGCGAGGGCATTGCTCATTTTTCATGTATCCTGCTTCCAAATAACCTAATGTCTCTACAGTACTTTAAAGAAAGTACAGCATCAAAGCCTTACTGTCAGATTTTAATAGCTAAAATTAATCTCCTTCTGCTTCTCCTAATACTTTTTTTTTGGGGGGGGGACTCTGAAATTATTTCTGATTTTAATAAAGAAAGTGAAATGAAAACTTTAAAGAAAAGAGAATACTCTTAGCAAAAAAAAGTGTACCTCATGTTACCTCATCTTTGCCTCAAAACATGTTTTCGAATCCTCATCTTTGCTCAGTAAAATCATATTAAAACAACCCCAAATGCCCAAGTTAAAACATGTTTCTTATTTCATTCTATAGTTGCAGAAATTTATAGATAGCAAAGACTCTTCATTGACTTTTATCGCACTTCTATAAAATTCATATATCTCTAGTATTTTTCTCGACTCTAATCGCTTCATTCTTAATAATATTTTTTTTTAATTTCGCTTCAATTATTATATGCTAGTTATTACTACTATCATTCAAATCGGCATACAATTAGTGTTTACTTCCCGCATGTGTTGATTAAATAAAGAAACTTACGAAGTTTACCACATACATAGCTGAGTTTCATTCAGTTTATTGTATGAGCTACTAACAGTATTTGAGCATTGCTATGAAGGTTATAGTATAGTGTATATTTTCAGAAGCGAATAGTACAGATTTTCGGTTATTCAGCTTTGGTAACAATAATTTTATGAATTGGAATTATTAATTAATGCAAATTAGTTATGCTTTAGCATAATAAAATGTGTAAAACTTTATTAAATTTAAACTTTAATTATTAAGAGTAAAGAAAAAATGTGGTTAGGAAATGCAGAAATATTTAAAACAAGTGATTCACATTACTCATCAAATGAAAGAAATTATACGACATTTTTACCTCATACAGTATTTAAATATATTGAAGCTGTACAGTGTAAGATAGTTGGTTTAAATTTATAGCTTAAAAAACTCATAAAATTTTAATTTGTCAATGGAGAAATAACGGTGAAAGAGAAAGTTTTATATAACTAATATAACTAAATATAAATATATATTTTTTGTAATTTGTTTCCGTAACTACGTTTTCCATCTACTGTGCTATCCATTTTGTGCCCGTAACTATTCATTCAGTGCTACAGATTAAGCAACAAATCGCTAATTTGAAAACTAAGTTTGTAAATAACTAATTTAGAAACTATCATTGTGTTGACTTACAAAACTTTTAATTCAAAACGTAACATTTCGTTGTATACAAAATATTAAAATAGGTAAATGTTGTATAAATATAGTACTAAAACGGTTTTTCTTTCATCTAATTATTGAAATAATTTCGCTCTTTTTCTGGAAGAAAAGCAATTAAGGAAGAGAGAAATGGAGAACAGAAAGCAGTATTAATAGCTAAACAATTAAAAATATATTCCAAGCCAAAAAGAATTTTTTAAATATTTCTGTTCAGAATGAGAGGGAAAAGGTGTTAAATTAAAAAATATAATTATTCTTATAAGAAATAAAGCTACCATAAATATTGCAAGACAAACGGTTTTTTTTTTAATATTTCTATTTTGAAAGAGGGAAGAAAGGGTGTTAAATTAAGAAATATAGTTATAAATACTGCAAGATAAAGAGGGTTTTCTTTTTAATATTCCTATTTTGAAAGAGTGGGGAAAGTGTGTTAAATTAAGAAATATAGTTAAGATTTTAATAAATTATAATATAAACTCTGATTTTTAATACAATTTAGAAATTTTGAAAAATTAGAAGTATCTTTAAATATTAAATTCTAAGGAATGAAAAACAAATTATGTAGCTTCTGGACAGGTAATACTCACAAGTATTTCCAATATAATACGAGCAGAAGAGGACCTTATGACCACTTTTGCATCTTATATACTACGTTCTGCATTTTCTGTACGCTATGGTTCATACAGATATGTAATAGGCATAAATGGATTGCAGTTATATAAGCTTAATAGGATAAGATACAACCTTAGTACAATGAGAAAATTTCATATGATTCAATATTTTCAATAATTTAAAAATATCTAATATTACGGAAATATTTTAATGCCTTGTAGGGTATAATTCCTTACTGGATCACTAAAACAGTGTTGTAGTTGCCTTGTCTGATCACTAAAATAGGAGTGCATCACGCTAATCATTTAGATCAGTGTTTCCCAACCTTTTTTGTGCTATGCCCCACCTAATCCTCTCTAAAATTTTTAAGCTCCCCCTAGCATACACATAATTTTAATATTTAAAAATTGAAATGTTCACGAAAGAAACTTGAATTTTAGGAAGAAATGACTACGAAATTTTGTGAGCAAACACTACTGTGTTTACTCAAAAAGTGAACTTTAAAAACGTGGAGAACTTAAATTCAAGAAAAAACTCATTTTATTGAAAGTTTTTCATTTTAAGTATTAGAGGCCCACCAGCGGCCGAGCGGTAAAGTCGCCGAACACTGGTAGTTCGGTCCGAGGTTCGAATCCCGCGAACGGGCTGGCTGCATGGGTGTTTTCGTGATTTTCCCCATGTGTAACGTGTATACGAGCCAGTTTCCCTTAGAAAGTCCTCCACGAAGGCATCCCTCCCCTCAGGCAGATAGCCCTAGTGTGCTTTGCCATAATTAAATACACCACCATTTTAAGTATTAGTCATTTTTATTATTTAAATTTAGCGAGTTCCTTGCGCTTGATACTTGCTGCAAAGAAATTTTATGTCAGGTTCCAATTTAGATAATTTGAGTCTCAAGTCTCCCGGTTTCATTATATATAACCGATTTCTTTTTTTTGGCACTAAATCCGCATTCAGCAAAATATGAAGATGGAAACGGTAACAGTAGTTCTCTTGCAAATTTTGTTGCATTTGGATATCTGATTCTGGTTTTCTCACAAAGCTATGTCATCGTTCCTTTTATATTAAATAAAGTTTTAATTGACTCATCATTTTGCATTCCTGCGAGTTCTTCTTTTTACTGCATATTTGAAATATCAGCCAAATCCACTAGCATTGGCTGCATCATCCAAGATGGGAAATCAATTTGTTTTAAGTTACAAAATCTTTTAAATCAACCGATAAAATTTTCAAATGATCGACAAAACAAGTATAGCGGTAGTCACGTCACATTTCACATTTTTGGAGCCAATGCGATTTTTCAAAATTTTTGTGGTAAATAGTATATGCCTGACATAATTCAACAAAGTTAATGAAACCAAATATCTTCCTTTTGCATCGACATAAGTTTTATTTGCTCCTTGAAGTTGTTTATTTAATGTATTTAATTTTTCAAAGATATCGGCTAAATAACCCACAATTGCTTTGTTATCATCCGTTAACGGATTTTTCATCCCAGGTTTGTCGCTTATAAAATAACTAAGGGTATCAAATAGTTCCATAAATCTTTCCAAGCAGTTCCCTTTCGACAGTCTTCTTACTTCAGTGTGAAGTACAAATCTCATATAGTCTTCATTTTGTTCTTCATAAAATAACTTGAAAAGACGTTCACATTTGGCCCTAGCTTTAATAGCATTGATACACTTTATAACTGAATTTAGTACTTCATTTAGAACAGGCGAATTGTTTTTAGCTACCAGGTTTTCTCTGTGAATATCACAATGCACAAGAAGCATTTCTGGATTCTCATCTTTTATCAATTTTAAGCAACCCTTTTTATTATTCCCTGCTTTATTTAATTTTTCAACCATCATATTAAGAGCACCATCTGCAGTACAACATGTATTATATTTTATTGGTATATTTTTTATATCTAAGTAATTTTGTAGCTTACTATAAATATCTTTGGAGATAGTGGCGCTTTCTAATGATTTACAGAACATTTCTTCGGCAAAATCCTCTTTATAAATATATCTTACATAAGTTACAAGTACGACTTCACTGTCTCTCAAAGTTGCTTCATCCATTTGCACCGAAACTTTTCTTGTTTTCAGCTTTTCAACAAGTTGTATTTCAATATCCTCATTCATTTAATCTTTCTTCTGCAAACAGTAGTGTTATTTAGTGGTATAGCTTTAACGTCATTGTCATCTTTTTCTAGAACAGTTTTAAATGCTGATATTGATGATTTGATTCAATTTCCCCCTATCGTACGGCTTTTCCCAGATTAAGCGATTATTAATGAAATTTGATAAATAGCCTCAAGAGCACGATTAACAGTTGCATTATGAGCAGTAAACAGAGACTTTAATATTACTCTTTTTTCAAAAATTTTCCTTAAAGTGTGAAAATAATTCAAATCTGAATTAATATCAGCATTATGTTTCGCCTTCAAATGTGCCTCAAGACGACCTAATTTCATTGAGTCGTTGGTCAGGCATTATTGGCATAAAAGACAAAAGTTGACCGTTTAATGGACCGGGTATGAAACCAAATTTTAAATATGCCTCCGAATACCGTCGAACGTTTTTTTTTTTTTTTTTTTTTTTTGCTTGCATCCCTCATTTCACTAAGGGCTGAAAAAAACAAATATAAGATCAATATAAACAAAGCTGAAAGCAGCTGCTGTTGCCATTCAAGGGAAGAATAATATACCGGTTGCCATTCCTACAGTAAAAAATAAAATAAATTCGTTGGCTGAAATGTGCGAGAAACGTCTGGAAAACATAATGTGTCAGTTATTTAAATGCCTTTAAATGCCCATGTCTACAACGAATTCTTTATAAAATAATTAAAATGCACCGCAATTTGAAAACTTTTTTACGTATACAATCACTTACATTTTTCTTTATTTAGGGAAATAAGAAATGAAATTTCGAAATATTTTGACTTCATGAAACATATTTAGAACGTCCTTTGTCCCCTTAAACTCTGGTCGAATCCATTTTCGAATTGCCCCCCTTAACAGTCGCATTGCCCCCTTGTGGGGCGGGGGCCCCACGTTGTGAAACACGGATTTAGATAGTAATCCCATGGAGGTAGGAAGTAAGATGGAGTAGCCCTAAACAAGCTTCTCCCGTACCCTGCTCTGAAGCACCGGCGATCCCTACGTGGTGACCAAAACATTGGGTCATTTACCATTGAGTTCAATGGGATTTGACGCGTTCGGATGTAAATATTTTGTAGTTACGTCGTAAATATACAGATAAATGTATATATTTTCTTTTTCTACAACGCTTCAGAGTCCTAAGTATATCAAAACAACATATTTTTAAACAACATTTCATTCTGAACGGAATTAAATGCTATACTTTTCACAGGACAGTTTTCTCAGAACGTTTAATTTGAATGAAATATTTTCACAAGTTTTCGTTAATTACATTAGAGAAAAAAAATTAAGGTAATTCGATTTTATTCGGTTAAGGTACAAAAATTAAGATCACAGTTTATTGTATTATTAATATTAAAATTATGCATTATTTCTTTTCTATTTATAGAGCTTCTTCCTAAAATACTTTCTTAAATATGACATGATTTTTTGGTTTCTGAGGCATCTTTTAAATCGAAAAATGTAAGTCAATTTATAATTAATGTTCTATTCGGTTCATTTTAAATTAGAGAGTTATTAGAAATTAGCGAAATACTTTAAATAGTACTTGACTTTCTCTGAACATTTCTGAAAGGGAATAAAATAAGTTTTTTTTTTTAAAGTATTATTTAAAACTTGTAACTGAGTTATTATAAAATGTAAGGGGAATAATTCTTTTAATTATACTTATCAGATTTTTTTTTACCCTTCATTTCAACAATACATATTCCAAAACTCTTTATTACGTTCTTAAGTGCGCATCTCATAGCATTTGCTTTACAATACCATTTAACAGATTGCTTTCCAATACGAACAATTCTTGCTTAAATAGTTTTATAACGTATTTGTCAACAGGATTTCAATTTATGTTTACAATTCAATATTAAGGTTATTATATATTTAGATAACATTTATAATCATTATAAATTAGATACATTTAATAATTAGATTTCTTCATAGTACTTTCACAGTTATTTATAAGTGAATAAATTCTTCATTTCAAATACATTTATAAATAATTTAATGACCTGCGTACGTTAAGAAGCCAGCATAAAACTCGAATTTCCGAGAAAAAAAGACTTGCATGGGAAACATTTAACAATCTGGAATCAATAAGAGGACCATTCATGATCGGACCTCCTTTGGCAGGATATACAAATGTTTTCACCTCCGTCGATTACCCTATTTTCAAATTCTTAATAAGCTGTCTTGATGATGTAGCAAGTTCACATGGTCACATCATCTTGACCGCACATGGTACTTCCGCCGAATTCGCAAATGTATCCCTCTTCTGTTCCACGCATTTGTGTAAAGCTGTACATAATTTTACACAAATGTGTGGTTCCAAATCAAGGGAAAGCTAACTTATTGGCATATCTGTGTGTATATTTATTAATTTTGACGAGGATTGCAGCATTTGATGGTAATTTTATTTTTTATTAACCCAAATAAGTAAAACATGTAAGCCCAAAGCGATTATTTTTCAGATATATAAAATTAAAACGATGAGTTTAAAATGAGCAGCAGTAAAGCCTTTCCTCTAAAAAATTTTAAAAGGTACATGTTAAATAATATATGGATGTGAAAAAAATTTGTTTTATTTAAAACATTTTGGCGTTTGGAAAATAAAATAAAAGTAGCGAATACTCTATCAAGGGTATCGAAAAACGTATACAATTTTAAATGTACCGTAAGGTATTTTTCATTCTTTAAGCATAACATTTTTCTTAAAATCTATATTTTCGTAGTTCAACAGCTTAGAATTTTATAAAACAAATTCATAATCAAAATCGCTGTTGTTAGTTATCGAAAAATAACCAAGATGTGATATTTGCTTAAATGTCACTAAACTATACAAATTGCTATTATCCATCACACTATGAATGTTTCTTTCATGCGAAAGTGTCCCTTTTTCGATTTGTATGGAACTGTCCTGTGTCGAAATACTATCAGAACCCTGTCAAGTCAGCTTCTGAATGTAAACAAAGAACACCCCATCTGGTGACCCAAGCTTCAAAGCAGTACTTCACTTCTAGTGGCGGTTGGCCCCTCCTTCCTTTCCTACCTCCATGAGTAATCTTGTGTCGTGCGACATCCATTTGCATCTTGAGAGACATTACATTCATGGCACTTTAGTATGTCACATTCCACGCGCGTAGCCCTGGGGGCTTCACCACCACCTATACTTAAAAAAAAGCGTTAATTAATTTTCACTGGATAATGCTTAAATTTTTAAAATATTGTTTCCCAAATAATTCATGTGATTAACAAAGAATGAACGGAAAGCCTACGATTTTCCATTTAGAAGTAAGATCAGGAAAAGTGATCCTTCCTCAGCAAACAAGCGGCAAAAAATACTTCGAAGTTTAGGTCGTAAATCTTTTGTTCTTTTACTGTTTCCAATAGCCCTCCGTATCCAGTCCCACTTTTCCTCAAGCATCTAAACGCATAAAGTTAAAAAGAAACTAAGTATTTTCAAAAAAGAAAGAAGAAAGAAAAGAAAAAAAATTAAGTTGGGGTATTTAATTTTGAGATTTGCTACTTATTATCTAAATATTGTACAAAAGAGGGAAGGAAAGAGTAAAATAATGTGATTGTTTTTATATTAATTTCGTAATTTAATATTTGTGATTGTTTTTATATTAATTGAGTGATTGTTTTTTATATTAATTTCGAATTTCAGTTAAGTCAATAAATATAGCAAAAATATTAAACTTTTTTTGGGGCTGGAATAATGTAGAGAGCATGTCAGCTTCGATGCTTTTATTTTCTTGAATGAATGAAGGCAATGAATTTTATTTTCTTAGTCATCTAGCAATTTAAATTCTTGTTATTTAAAATGATTTAATAGGGCATTTGTTAAATACGCAGATAGTTCCTTCACTGCCAAGTATTTTATTTTATTACTTTTATTTTATTTATGTATTTTGTTTGCGTGTGTGTTTGGGACAAATAATCAGATAATTACCGATTAAAAGGAAGTATAAAATAAGATAATTTAATAGAATGAAAAATGCACATAGCCTATTAGTGAGCAAAATGTATAAGATTGCTGAACAGTGCTTGTTCGACACAGGTTAGAATATCAGCGAACGAGCTGAATGAGCTTTTATGTTTTTCCTTAAGCATAAGGTAAATACAAACCAGTTTCTCTTAGAAAGTCCTCCGCAAATGGGATGGCATCGCTTCCCTAGACATTATTTAAAAGATTATTTGTCTATGGGAAGGCATCCCTTCCCGAGGCATCCCTTTCCATAGACAAATAACCTTTGTATGCTTTGCCGTACTGATTTAAACAAACTGTAACAAGCATATATGAAATATTAATTATCACGATAAAAATTTGATGTTATTGTGAGATAACATACATCGTCGACATCGAGCCGAAACGACGAACAACATCTCTTTCCGAGAGAAATAATTTTATTAGCATGGGCCTTTATTTTCAAAAATCGATATTCTACGCTATAGTTGTAATATGTTTATCAAAAACAAAATAAATCATTTTATTTTTGATCATAATGCAAAACAGAAAAATAACAGAAAAAAAAATCACTATTAATATTAAAGAGTATCACCGTTGTCCTCGTACGGGAATGTGAAAATACTGTTCATTTTTTCTGGTTCATTTACATCATATAATAGTTTAGATTCATGGCCTAAAATTTTAAAATAATAGTTATTCATTTTAAAATTCTATAGTGTAGAACATCGATTTTTGAAAAATTCTTAAAACTGCTTTTCTGCAGTTTAATTAACTAACTAAACTGCAGTTTCTGCAATTTAGCCTCTATTCCTTTTTGAGCAAAAAAGTAAGCATCTAAAAATAATAAAAACGTAGTCACTTAAATTCTTTGCACTCTTTTTTCTCTTTACGAACAAAGGCGTGTCGACGAATGGAACCGAGGCATTTCACTAAATTGTGGGAATCACTATTAGGAGGTCCAATCAGTCCTTACGGTTATACTATGAGGTATCAGGCTAATCTGATCATGAGAAAGTGAAAAGTTACGGATCAGATCTAACGTCTTCGAAAGTTTCTATGGTTTTCCTACAAATTTTGCTGTGTGTTTACTAGAAATAATGCTTTGTGTTGAGTTCATCACTTAATATGGGACGCCCTGAAAAAAGAAAGCATAAATTAGGAAAAAGTGTAAAAAAATTAAGAGTTTTTCCTACAAAAATTTGTATATTTTCTAACGAAGTGAACTCTACCGAAAGCATTTCTTTTGTGGAAAAATGCAAGCAGTCTTTCCCCCTCATTTGAAAATTCTGATTATTATACATTTATAGCTATTATAATAATAGATGTAATTACAATAAATAAGCTAAATTTTTAATGCATTCAAAATTCATGTAGTATGTGCCATTGTGTATTTATCTAAAGTGAAAATTTTGGTAAGCGGTAAAATTTTTCCATTTTTAATTACCTGCGGTTATAAATAGTAAGCGAAACATTAGTTTCATTTGTAATAATCTTAATTTTATTCAACTATACCAATCAGAAATATACGGATAGCAGCCTTTGCACTCGAGAGGTGACTCTCAGTCACCACTTGATCTGATGCAATAACTCGAGAGGTGATTCTCGATCACCACTCGGTTTAATGCAATAATTCGGGCGGTAATGTTATTTATTTAGGTTAGGTTTGGACAATATCGCTTCATGACTGTATTCAACAATACATGCGTATAAAATAACTGCCAATCTTTACTCTGAATAGGTTTTTTGGTTTATTATTATACATGCGACTTTGAAGTTCGAACTCGACAGTTGCGCTAATAGGAATATTATTTTCCAAGTTACGGAGCCCAGTAAGCATGGAATATGATGAAGAAATCACTTTAAGTGAACATGAATTCGACTTTTCGTTGATGAAGAATGAAATTACGTATATGCATAGACTACTTGACGACAGAGAGAAAGTAAGCAATAATGAAGATAGCAATGAAGTAAAAAGTGTAAGAAGGCGAAAATTCGATGTAATAGACTAGTGAAAATGGGAAAGCAAAAGTGATTCGGCAGAAAAGAGTGAAAATTCAGAATGGATAGCGTGCACAGAAACCGAAGAAATACCACGAAGAATACCGTTTGTGTACCGCAAAATAACCACAAAATTGCAAAAATATTCAGACATAAAAGAACCATTATATTTCTTTCAATTGCGTGTGAAATAACTTTAAATTAGCTGTAAGAAATTCACGAAATAAGTGGAAAATCGTCTCGAGTTGCTGACTCGCCCAAGCGAAAAAGGCCTCGAGTGCAAAGTGTTAACGGTCATATTAAATACAGACTTGATCCTTGCTTTCCCCCCTGTACGAAATTTCGCCATAGATGCGCCAAAAGTCTAATTTTCCCGCCAGTTTCGTATTACGTTGTGATGTGAAGCGTGATTGATATCAGAAATTACGTAGGAGTGAATCGTATTTTTGCGTTTGCGAAGCTAGAAATTATAATAAATCGGCAATTATTCATCTAAATGAAATGAATATGGAATTTGAAGACAGACTGTCTGGGAAATCTTCCAGGAGTATTTCAGGATTATCTGAAGACGTTTCATTGAAAATGACAGTGCGTTCACGTATGAATCATACATAAACTTCCTCATTATTTATAAATAAAGTCTTGATAAATGAACTGCCACTTCCTCATTGTATTTAAAATTTTAGAAGTGTCAACTGCTGCTTTTTGGTTAATTTATGCATTTCCTCTCAATTTCTTTTTATTGATGCTGGTTCTACCCGTGGTTGATAAAGAATAAGTCTGTACACCGTTTTTCTTCAGAATGCTTTGCCAGTTTTCATTCATTATGATAATTAGTATCTAATTTTATTATTGTATATATTAGCATCTGTAAGACATTTTAATCATTTACGAAATATTAATAAATTATTCCAAAAGTGAGCCTTTGAACTGCTTAGTTTCATATATGCACTTCAATAAATATACTGTAAAATTTTCTATGAGTTCGTAGTACTTTCAGAAACTTAGACAAATAGCATAAATCTAATTATAATATTATAAATTTAATTAAATGAAAAACACTGAATGTATGAAATGTAAATGAGATACTTGTCTTGATTTTTCATTTAGTATGATAATGTATACATAACTTTTATCACAAAAGTTTAATGTGCAGTATTAATAAAAATATTTACAGTACGTTTATCACATAAACTATAGTTCTTAATCTTACTAAATCAACTGCCGGGACTGGTAATGTATTTTGATGGCTCCTCATAGCAACTTGAAGTGAAAAATTTTATTTTATACCCAAAATACATAACTGTTATCATAGAAATACAGACATAACTAAATATATTCACAAAATACATATCTCTTATATAAATAAATACATAACTAAATATAAACACAAAATACATAACTTGTATCATAAATAAATGCACATGCATAAATACATACACAAAATGATTAACTCATATCATACCATATATATATACAGCATTTTTATCACATAAGACTATAACTCTTAATCTTATTAAATCAACTAATAATTTATTTCAAGACTAATAATTTATTTTGATGACTTCTCACAGCAATTTGAGGTGGAAAAGTTTATTTTACTATTTATCATAACTGTGGCTGTTTCATCCAATAAAAGTAAGTAAGATAATGCAGTACCTTATTTAACACAGCTTGAAGTAAGCTCGGCACTTTGCATCCAAGTAGGCATATTAAATTGCGGTAGGTATTGCGGGGTCTTGCTAATTGCTGAGCTCCACCATGAATGGAATTCTGTGGGTCTTGCGTTCCTCATCCTCTACCACCAACTTCTTGAAAGGATTTATCCTTTCTGTGTGTGTTGAGTGTCACCTTACCACATAAGCACTATATGCTTTATGTACTATATGCACTATATCCATGCCTTCTTTCAGAATTACTTATTGCAACATCTTATTGACACAGGTACAGGTTGAAGCAAAGCTGGCATCTGTGCATACAGTTAGGCAGTTGCTAACTGCTAAGTATCCGTCCCGAATGGATTTCGGAGGGACAGCATCCTAGATTGCGGTCCGAGTGTCTCTAACACCAACCTCTCGATAAGATTTCAGCTCACCATGTATTTTGAGTGCGCCTTTGCTGTGCAGGTGCACTCAAAATGATTACAAACATTCATGCCTTTCCTACGATTTGAAAATGGATCCTTTGTCACAGCAGTCAGCATCACTAACCATTTTCCCATCTGGGTGGCATTTTATTGACACAGTGACATAGCCTGCTACCTAAATGATGGATTATTTTATTGTTGGATTGGTCGACATGGATATTTCTGTTTAAATATGAAACCTGGAATTTTTTTGTGATTACAATACTTTCTTTACTTCATACAAAGAAGTAAAAATAACACATAAGAAAATTGATGCAACATACTCTTCCTCAATCTACATCTGTTAACTTACTCAAATCTCTATCTAACACATTTCAATAAAGGAATTAAATAATAACAATTAACTTTCTAAGGCAGCCTATGAAGTAAGGTAATATCTGACATCATTTGTTAATTGAAGAAATCCTATAACTGCAATAGGTCTCTGCCCATACTAGAATTGAAGGTAAGATTGAAGATTCAAAGAAAATTCAATGACAGAAAAACCGCAGGCTAGTGAATTTTCCTTACCAGAGGTACCAGAGGCTTGTGAATTTAATGCCCGAGGTCACTCAGTAATAATAGGATTAAGAATCAGACATAATTTCAGGAATGAAAAATCAATCAAAAAGGCACAAATTCTAATTCTAGGGATTGCTCAAACTGAATTCAGTCCTTATGTAAGAGTGCTATGCAATATTGATATTGCCTTAGAACATTGATGGATATCCCGCAGGAAAAAATATATTCTTTGGATATAATTAAAAAAATATATAAGCATTAATTGTCAAATGAGCAGTATAGACTGGTTTCATTCTTTGAGGAATACAATATCCAAATCAGTAAATAATTTAACTCATTATACATTCTTCATATTTTATACTGAGATAAGTATAGTAGCTTGGGCAGTTATTTTAAATTTTATCTTTAGCAATATTTGCTGATGTAAATTTAAATGGTGGAATGGCTAAAGTTTTGAAATATTGGTAGTTCAGCATTAATTATATTTCTGACAAATAAATAGGCTGGCTCAATTTTGTCCTTTTTACATTCTGCTTAAGAAGTCTTCCACAAATACTTTTATTCTAAATAGGAATTTTAAATTCTTTACCATATTCCAGTCCAATCTAATCTTACATAAAATAATTACTAAAAGGTTTTTATAAAAATCGTTTATGAAGAGATATTGTGCAAAACCTTTAGAAATTTAAAATGAATTCTAATATTAAAAATGTTTTAAAATAATTTTTATTAGTTAAACTTAAGCCGGGTTTCTCATTTAGGTTGATAAATTTTTAAAGGGATTTGATATCCAAATATGCAATGACAATTGATCAGCACAATTAAGATTTCACTGACTGTTAAAAAAAGGTATTCATAAAAAAAATATAAGTAATTGTATATTGATATAAAACCTTATTATACAAATAAATCAAGTCATATTCAAAACATATGAGTGCACTAAGTTTGGTAATTTATAAATCATATAAGAGAAATATCCCAAAATTAAAGACGTTACTAGAATTTTTCTTCCTCTTACTTACTGGAAAGAAGCTTTAGTCAAGTCAACAACTTATTACGGAAAACAAATTCAAGCTGAATATTTCTAAGCGAGCTGATTTAAGAATTAAGCAATTTTATGTCAAATATTTAAAAAATTATTTCAATACATCAAATGCGGCCATTACATTTATTAAAATCAAACTCTGAGGCAAATATAATCTGTGATTTTGCATCTTTTGCAAGTTTATTTTGCATCTTGTTTATATCTCTAAAGTTCAAAATAATAATAAAACATAAATCTAAAAAAATCATTTTTTTCCCAATCTGTTATGCATATTCTTAATCTACATCTATAATCTTTAAGCTATTGTATGCGCAACTATTTTTATTGATATTATGTTGTATGCTATATATTATAGAGAAAAATATAAAACTGTTAATGAAGAAAAAGGCTGGGAATCCTTAATTTAAACTATAAATTTTTAAAAAAGTACTCTGCTTTACAGAGCTTATTCTTTGCACTTTCAGATGTTGTGCAATATATGTATAAAGAATGAAATATTATGGAAATATGTGTGGATACTTATATTAATTTGTCTTTAGAAAAAAAAAATCAGAGTAAACGACAAAATTATCTTCAATCAAAAGCTTAATTGTACAGAAAAATAGAGTTTTTCATGAACTGAAACTAAAAAGAGTGTTTAAAAAATTCAAATAATGTAAAGTTCAACTTATTGAGGAAAGTTAATATTGAATTTGAGTTCTACATTTCCAGTGTTTATAGAAATCAGGGTTGTGCTCTTCTGTTATTGGGACCACATTCAGAAATGTATGTATACAAAATGTATATAGTATATTTTGATTTAAACATACAAATCATGCATATTTACTTTCTGAATGTATTTTATAGTTTCTGTTTGGTTTACTGTTACATACATATTGACATAAAATTTTGATTGAAAATAAGGTTTCTCAAGTTTACTAAGTACATGAGTAATTTTTTCTTTCAGGCAAACGATTCCTTTTTTTTTTAATTCACTTTATTCTCATATGCGTTTACCACATTATGAGGAAAAAACCAGAAATTAATAATTAGCATCTTCAAAACTTTGTTAATGTTCTACACTATTTTTCTTTCCGAAACGAAATTTTATGTCCTATGACATAAACAGCCTGAAATTTTAAAACAATTTTTTGGATTAAAGGCTCTAAAAATGAGAATAATTAACATTAATTAAAAAAAGCTAAATTATATAGGAAAAATGAGCAAAGCATTGCCGAGAGAATGAATGATCTGTACTAAGTTTATATGTAGTTTATATAATAATAAAACATAATATAATTTCAATTATATAGGAAAAATGAGCAAAGCATTGCCGAGAGAATGAATGATCTGTACTAAGTTTATATGTAGTTTATATAATGTATTTTCTTTGAGATAAAGCGCCAAATATGACGCATTTAAAGTAAATCCATACTTTTGCGGGGCCCACCAGCGGCCGAGCGGTAAAGTCGCTGAACACTGGTAGTTCGGTCCGAGGTTCGAATTCCGCGAACGGGCTGGCTGCATGGGCGTTTTCGTGGTTTTCCCCATGTGTAACGTGTATACGAGCCAGTTTCCCTTAGAAAGTCCTCCACGAAGGCATCACTCCTCTTAGGCAGATAGCCCTCGAGGCTTTGCCATAATCACACACACACACACCCATACTTTTGCGCATGCGCATCATGGGGAAAAGCACGGAATAAGTCTGTATTTAACGTCGCGTAAGGGTTAATGCTTTTAAAGTTGCGCAGTTAGAAGAAATAATTTTCATAAGAAATTTTTCTTTAATATGATATTAATAAGGGGACAGTTATTTTAATTCTTATTTGAAGTTTTTCTTCGAAGAGCAACACTAATCACAAAGGAATGACTAGATTAAAATTTGATAATAATGTCTCAATTTGAATGCTGGGACATATTCCTTGCTCCTATATCCAAGAATTGAATTGTTTAATCTCTTATGCTCTATTAAAAATTCTAAGAAATGTGAGAATCGTTGATTTAGTGATGGGAGAAAACGTACAAAGGCCTTTTTCTAACTCTTTTACATTGAAGAATCAACTGTAAATAAGTTAACCTGTGCTGCTTCTGCCAATTAAAAAGATCCCACATAGCACAAAAACATCCTTGGGATATCCCGAGGATGTTGCTCGCGGGATATGCGCACATCCTCAGGACATCCCGGAATATCCCGCGAACCTCCTAAACACCTCCTCCCGAGTGCTTAATGTCACATCCCGGGATATCCTCAGGACATCCTAACTAAGTCCCATTGACAGCGTGCGGGATGTTATTAGGATATGAACTCCTACTTACTACATCTTCAGGACATCCCGTAATAACCCAGTTTCCTCCTAAACTCATCCTCCCTAGTGCTTAATGTCACATCCCAGTATATCCTTAGGACATCCTATCTAGGTCCCACCGACAGCGTATGGAATGTTATCAGGATTTGAAATACTAGTTACAATATCCCTTTAACCTCTTAAATACATACTCTCAACTGCTTAATGTTACATCCCAGTATATCCCCAGAAATCTTCTTTATATTCCAGTGAAAGTGTGTGAAGGGGTTGTGATAACCTGAAACTTGCTTATTTTCCATAGACAGTCTCAGGTCCTCCATCTGTGGTTACTATGGAAAAATAAGAAATGTTAAGAATATTTATACAATTTATTTTCTAATTTGAATTTCAATTTATTTAATAATTTGTAAATATATCTAAAACTGAGCAAGAGACTTGAAATGAATTATTAATACAAAATATTATAAGAGAAAATTTTGCTTTAAAGTATTAAAAATATTTCGATCATTTTTAACCATTCAATAGCCCAAAACTGAATTCTTCGATATATTCATAATTAAATTATTCTACAAATTCAGTTCTGACTTCAGTTAATTTGTATTCAAAATTTAATAATAAAATTAAGCATTTAATAACCTTTAAGTAGTGGACCAGATGTGTGTAAATTTTGAAATTCTGAACTTCAGTCGGTTATGTTGATTGAATCATTATTCATGGCTACAATATGATTAAACAGTTCATGAGTTCGTCTTGCTATTTGCTGTAATGGAGCGGAAGATTTTCTAATCAATTTTTTAATAGAAGATATATAGCTTTCAAATTTAAATGCACTGTAATTATCTAACGGCCCAAACATTTTTACATCTTCGCAAATATGCAGTAGGCCGTGAACATTATGAGCAATATACTGTTTTTCATAATAAAGCCCAAAATTTACTACGAAGAGTTTTAATAGAGACTGTGCGTATTCATAAATTGTCGTCTGATTCTGTATTTTACATAAGAGTCTAATCGAAATATGAAGTAGTAAAAAATGATCATGTAGCTTTTTGTTAAATTAAAAAAAAAATAAATAAATAAATAAAAATAAAAATAAGTGGGCTAGTATACAGTAAAAATTGACCGTATTTTGTAGCTTTCCAGTGTTTCAATTCTTTTAGAGTTGGTTCCTTGGTTTTCTTACTAATTCAATTGGTACATAAGGCTTTAAAAACTGGTCATTAAAAAAAAAATAGTTCAACATTTTTATGTGGTAATCGTGCTTGTAAGGTGCCTCCGCCTATTCTAATAGTAATCATTTTTTTGTACTACTCCTAAGCACACAAGGGACATAAAGTCTAACGGAATATTTATTAGTCCTATATTTGGAATATTCCTTAAAATGGGATAATCGTTTTGGTAATCGTCATCAGTCAGTTCTTCTTGAGACATAAAAGTTCATATTTCGAATCACAGTTTGAAATGGAACTCAAAGAATATTCGCTAGCGCGAAAATTCGACACAGTCCTTTTTCATAATTAAATACTACTTCATCTTCTGACGAATCCGATAATATAGGTTGATTTATTCTGCTGTAAATCCGTCTTTTAGATATCTGAGATAATTTTTTTTTAGTTCTGATCATTTTTGTAGAATAAAGGAAACATTTAGAAACTTACTTTTCACACTCTGTCAATGTAACGCTTGCAAGCGTCAGCAAGTCAGTTCGTAACTGAAAGAGAATTTGGAACGACGGCTATTAACGTTTAGCAGAATAGCTGAATTCTGGAAATCAGAAAGTAAGTACGTGTACTTTCCACTTTGTGGCGTTCTTCAAGGATATCACTATTACGAAGCAATTAAAACCGTTGGGGGCGTTTTGCGACTTTGTTGTGAAGGGGGAAGGGATGTGAAGGGATGTTTCCCTTGTAGGGGGATACAAAAGAAGGGAAGGTCTGACATATAAATCTGCCAGGTTAACAAAAGAGAAATCTTCTTGGGGTATCGGCTACAGAAAAAGTGCTCAGAGGTGTTACATTCTGAGCGGAGCTCGGTTTCTCAAAAGCAAAGAAAATTTGAGAAGCAGTTTTACGACCAATGATAATGATGATCAAAACTTTAAGATTTTCAACTTCAATTGTTATTTATAGTATAAAATAAAGTAATAAAACTGCTGAGTTTAAAGAACGCGTTTAATTTAGAAATTAAATCATTTTAATTTAAAGTTTGAACATCTATTTAATTCGTTATCTAATTTTGAGTTTTCATAACAACATTTAACTTTGTGTTATATACCTTGAAGAAACGTGTTTACTGCATTTTCTGGATGTTACAAATAAATTAATAAAGCAGCAATTATTGTTAAATTATGAGGAGTTATGTAGCATTGTCAGCATAACGTATAAGACTGCAGAGCGCTAGATATATTTTTTTCGCGCTTTGTTTAGCAAAGACCGAATATTTGTATGGTTAAAGAGGTAGCAAAGTGAGGTTTGAGGAGAGTAAGAACTTAATGTTAGTTCTTCCCATTCTCAAACCTTATTTTTCTATTACAGAGAGGTAAAAAATAAGTTACCTCTTACCTCAGTCGCTTTGAAAAACTAATTCTCATTATTAAAGAACTTACCAGAAAATGAACGAAGAAACTGCAATGAATTTTTTAGCCCAATAAAATTATTCTTCTGTTTATAAATTCAAATTAAAGCAAGTTAAACCTCGTACAGACTAGTTTTTAACTGCGTCTGTAAACTAAAATTTCGTTTGTTAAAAAAAAAAAAAAGTATTGTTACATATTACTGCACAGCACTAAACATCATTCATTACTAATATAATAGTGTAACAGATCAAAAAGTATTTTTTTTTTCTTATGCAGTTTCAAAGTATAGTTATTTGTATGCTAAGAACTATCGATGAATTTAATAGAATACTTTTATAACTTGATATATCAGATTAGTGCCTCAGAGACGGGTAAGTGATTATATTGACCGATTGCCGTACAGAAGGGCTCAAGTTGCCATATAAGGCATGGATGCACATCATACCCATCTGTTCATTGGATAAATGTCTTCGTAAAAGATTTTCTGAGTTAACCTGTAACGTACATAATATTTGTGTTCAAAGATATTAGAAAAGTATCTAAAATAATGTTTACAAAATATATTATGTAGCAATTAGAATTTAATCGTAAACACACTTTCAATATGAAACTCAAAAACGGATGAAAACACGTGCCTATAACTTATAAGAAAGTTCTCTGATCAATAGGCACTGTGAAACAACAACAAAAATTTGAAAATATTATTACTTAATATTTACAGCCAACATATACAAGACGAAATCCAGTGTAAGCATAACAATTAAATTTTCATATGCAGAATAGGTAATCCATAGAGTAAGATTTCGATTCTTATAACATGACTTGCGTGTGGTACAAGGTTACTTTAATATTTTCAGATATGAGCTTCCATAAAAAGTAAGTACTAAAGATATCTGAGAAACAACATTCTCAGGAGATCTTCATATATCCCGGGACATTACGACTTGAACAGGACATCCTTAAGATGTTGATTTACGATGTCCTCAGGATATCTGAAAATCAACATCCTGAGGAGATCTTCATATATCCCGGGACATTGAGACTTGAATAGGATATCCTCAGGATGTTGACTTAAGAAGTCCTCAGGATATCTGAGAATCAACATCCTCAGGATATCCTAACTGCTTCCCGGGAGATTGCGACTTAAATAGGATATCCTGAGGATGTCTTGTGTTATGGGGGATAGAGTCGATATGTAATTTGACTTATAGATTATGAAATCATGAAAAATTTAAATGTGATCGAGCATATCTAAAGTATTATTGAAGCTTCCATTTTTACGAAACTTTCATTTCATAAGCTACAAGTCAAATTAATCCATTAACTAATAAACTCACACTTTTAATCCATAAACTAATTCTAAACTAACGTTTCTAATCCATAAACTAATAAATTCACAATTAAAATAAAAGTTTAAAAATAGTTTTATATTTAAATGATTATTCCAATGAAATAAAAGTAAATAAATAAAAAGCAACAGAAGGCAATCATTTTTTGTAAGTTATTATATTATTTCCAGGTATATATCCACATATTCGAATACTATTTATCAAAGGGAAAATATATGTTCCATTTTCTGTTTTAGAAAAAAAAATTAAATACTAAGCATCCTCTTATGGTGACCATCTTCCTTAGAAAGACCATCTATAAAAGTATTAATAATAATAATCTCTAAAAGAAGAATATTTACTTAGCAGATCAAAATGGTCTGTAATAAAAGATTATCGTTTTAATGCATTCAAATTTCACAAAGATAAAATAGTTGAATAATACAGATAAAATAATTAAATTTTGCATTTAAATAATAAATTCTAATAAATCGTTTAAATGAAGATTGCTAATAGAAAAATTGTATATCCCTCAGGGTATTGACTAGAACATAAAAAGCGTAAAATTGTATTCTGTAGCTTAGCAATCGTTAACCCTTATCTTTCAGATAAAGCACTGCATGAAATCCGTTTTTATTTGTATCCAAATTGTTGTTTTAAATTAAAAGTATTATTACTTATATTGAGATAAAAATTGTGAAATGAATTTATCATACAAATAAGTTTTGAACGGTGTTTTCAGTATTCTTCTTATGCTGTTATGAATATATTTGCTCTTCTGCCTAATATTATTAAACGGCTAATTTTAAATACAAGTCCATTTGTACCTTATGGTGTCTTACGTTTTGGTGGCTAATAAATTTGCATTTTTTGGTTACATTAATTCCATGTAATTGAGTCTCCCCATATGATTTAGGTCGACGAAAATAATATTAGACCTTTGCCGAACAAGATGGGCCATGCGGTATAAGGCGTACTTAAGTCATCAAAGCGTTTTCGATATAATTGAAGCACTGGGGCACATTGTGTTACTCAACCAAACCAGATGCCTATGTGTTTATAATGAATGAAGTGCGAAGTGCTCAATGTAAGCGACACGCTATAGTTCTGCTGAATTCAAACATTTCATCTACTTTCATTGTAGCATTCATAACAGCATATCATTATCTAGTATCTCATTTAGAGGGAATTACAGTTAAACTTCAGGGACGAGCTGTTGCTATTGTGGAAGCCCGTAACATGGTCCAGGAAATAACTGAGTTTTATATTTCTGATCATGAAAATGTAGAAAAGAGTTTTGAGAATATATTTGATCATGATGTTCAGAAGTGTAAAAAATTAGATGTAGAGCTTAAACTGCCATGCATCATTCGAAAACATGTCTATCGAAATAATGCTCATTGTGATTCTGTACTTAATTATTATAAAACTATTTTAACAATCCCTTCACTTTACCATCTCATTTTCCATTTAAAATCTCAATTTTCAAATATGGGAAAGACTGTATCATCCCTGTTTTGCATATAACTATAAGTTTGCTCTGATCGCGTAAATGAAATTGCTGTAAACGAGTTGAAGGTGATATATAAAGATGATTTACCCTCTCCGGAACTTCTAAACGAAGAGACGAAACGTTGGCAACAGTATTTTATGTCTATTCCCAAACCTCCCAGACAAACGGGCGGCTAAAACCCGCCGGGAACTGGAGAAATTCAACCAATCAGAGACAACCGTTGCGCCAGGAACTTTTGGCGTCATTTTCCGATCGCCAAACGCAATTTTTGTGCAAAACTGGTTTACAAGAAAGCAGTTGTTAATGTTATGGTAACTTGTTCGTATTTCTTGGGTAGAAGTAGTTCATTTGTTTTGGTTATTTTGTGTTGCCGATATGATTTAATATTTAATTTACTGTAGAAGCGATAAGTGAAGTATGTAAATCTCAATTTCGAAAACAAATACAACTTTTTATTCCACTCAATTTGCTAACTCGATACCCAATAACTTTTCTTTACTTTTAAATAAAGGGTAAAAATAATAATTGATAAAAATTACTTACTGTGAAATTTCTGGGCTCTTTGTGTATTTGAAAATGCTTGGTGATATCTAGGTTCATATTATTTCATGTACTCTAAACATCGTGAAATTCAACAAAGAAAAATATTTTAAGAATGTGTCTTTTTTTTATTATTATTTAAACTACTTTTAAAACTTTTAGAAATTTCTCTTTTGTATATTTTTCCGTAGGCAAAAATCACATTAACAAAAGCTCCTACTGAAATATAGAAAATACAATGATTATTCAGAGAATCTGTATATTAAAATGCTGATGTGGAATAACTCATAAAATAACCCAAGTAAGCCAGTGACCAATAATCAGGTAACCCAGTAACTCCCAAAAGAAAAAAAATAATTGAAAAAATTAACATGAAACTTGTTTATGCATTATTCTCCATCGAAATAATTCTGTTTCATTTCATTGTGTTATGTAAAAATAAAGATGTAATTTTTAAAGTCTTGGAACATTAGCACAATCAAGTAATTTTTATTCATGATGAATCTGTGGGGTATTTTACACTTTATATTACACTGTATGCGTTACTATGTACATTATTTTCTTTCATTGCCAAGACTTTTCTGAATAATATGCAGTAATTTATCACCTTCATTAGGTTTGTAATTATATTTTAGGAAATCACACAGTCTTGAAGCTGCAATTTTAATTCCCCTTGCTTATGATTTCAGATGTCATGTATTAATCCCTAGCAGAAATTCTGTATAAGTTTTCTTGAAATCCAAAGCATTTTCTTTTTCTGTACAAATAAAATATTCCAACAACAGCTATCACCATTGGATGCCTCTAATTTTTATTTTGTAAAGAGCAACAAATTGTATATTGTAGTCTACACATCTGCTGCCTATGTTCCTATAATTTGCTATCATTTCTCATTGTGGAATTGTGGTGAATTTTCACAATTCTGTATTACACATATTAGAGCACGCATAAAAATATTTCAATTGGTAAGAGATTGTATAAGTGTTTTCTTTCTTTTTTAAAAAAAGTTCTGTATCAATGGTAGTAATTTATTTAATTCATTATTGCAAAGCAGGAAAACAGTATCTTCTTAAGGGTAGAAGACTTTCATGAAGTATATGTTTAAAAGAATATGACTTCTGTTTATGCGGCACAAGAGAAATATCCCATGCAGCTAGCCTGTCCACCAGTGTTCAAACTATTAGTGCTTCTTAGTCTTATCCACTCGACTGCCACGTCCGGATTTATTTATGTCAAGCGCCCTTGGGATTTAATTTTGGAACCGGCAACATTGCTCTTCGCAATAGCTCGGTCAGTTATAGAGTCTAAGTCTAAGTCTAATGATGAATACTAATTATGGAAGATAGTAATAATTTTTCTCAGTGTGAAAATTTTGTGACCATTTTATAGAAAGTTTCTCACTGTAGTCTGCTCCAGAATCTTTGGATGAAGTTATCATTACATGACATATCATAATTTATTCTTTATATTCAAACTGATTGGGGAACTTCATTTTTTTTTTTTTTTTTTTTTCATCTGGAATAATTGTTCCTAGTAGCAGAATAACTGCACACAAAGGACTCTGTTTATAATTGTTATTCTCCAAGCAGATTTAATAAATTAACATCATTCAGTTTATTATACCAGTGTTGTATAAGAGTCAAAAAACGGCTTTAAGACAAATGGGTGGTATCTGAGTATAAGTGTGCATTTAGTTACAATAATTAGTAATAATCATTTATTGTTTTACAATGGTTTACATTAATGTTATATCTTCCTAATATCTAACATGTTAAATAACAATTCTATTTTGCTTGGTTTAAGATTGGTTCCTAGGGACCAATGCTATATTGAATATGTTAAGAAATGACTGATGAAGTGTTAAATTGATAAAAACAACTTACTTATACATAGAAAACAAACACTTGAAATTTTGAACTTCAAGTTATATTTTGTGATTATCCATATGATCCATGCACAAAAAATATTTTAAAATATAGTATTAAAAAAGAAAATTTACAGAGTTTAAAAATTTATTAAAAAATATTCATATTATGCTACATAATCTGATATTTTGAGCAATATATATTAAATTGTAATTTATCAACCTAGATAAAATTTTGATTAAAATATCTAGTGATGAGCTATTAAAATATTAACAAAGAGCGCACACTTTATTTTATAAAATTCAAAATACCAAATTATGTTTAATTTTTAAATGTTTTAATTTTTACAAAAACGGAAAACAAATAGTAACTGTGCATGAAAAAAAAAATTAAATAAGAAATATCATGGAAATTACATAAAATAGCAAATAAATTTCATGATGTGCACAATTTGTGCCAGAAGTTGCCCCTCACTTTTCTTCTCACATCAGTTGATCATTTGTAAGGTTTTAAGAACTAGCAGAGATTTTTCAAAAAGTTTCTATTCTGCTAAAGGTTTCCCCATTTAGCATTGTTTTTAAATCTAAAACTTCATGTGAGTCAAAGAAGGTCTTATG
Organism: Stegodyphus dumicola; assembly: GCF_044657685.1. Taxonomy (NCBI): domain Eukaryota; kingdom Metazoa; phylum Arthropoda; class Arachnida; order Araneae; family Eresidae; genus Stegodyphus; species Stegodyphus dumicola. The sequence goes on from NC_140780.1 coordinate 166,085,120, forward strand.
GAAACACTTTTCGTTAAGCTTAAAGCCTGCTTAGCTTCACCTCTATTAATACTAATAGTCTTCATAATAACTATACCTTCCTTTACACTATTAGGAATTCCATTATGCAGTTTTCATGTTAAAACCATCTCGATGGAAATCCTAAAATAATTTATTTATATTTCATGTTTTAATGTAAAATTTAACGTATGTTAAAGTACGGTTACAACATGCAAGATGTTTTTCCCTGGAATAAGTAATAAGCAAACAAAAAGAACAAAGGACAAATTGAGCAAAGGATGCGTGCAAACTTCGTACATTTCATCACTGAAGATATCATAATGGACTTTTTGTACCCCATTTAATGTTGCAAATACCTAATATTACTGATACTAAGAATAGGCTAAATAGATTTCACTTGTATATATATCAAAGCTATATTTGCAGACATCTTTAGAAATTTCAAGACACTTTCAACTCAGACTAATTGCCAAGCAGGCTCATTTCCATTGTAGAACTGATGGTAATGAAAAAGCTGATTTCCTCACACAGAAAAAACAAATTTACTGAGTGCATTAGATTTCACTTTCTAAAGCTTTTGACGAATTTAATTTTTAAATTTTTCATGCAGAGTCATTTCGAGCATGTAATCGAAGAACTTGGAATGTTGTTCGAACAAATCCACCTGTGGTCCCAGGTTCTCAAAAATATATAGTTGTCACAAAATTTGTCAGGTCATGAATTTCAAGATTAAAATAAATCAAGAAGGCTTAGAATGATGCAGAATTTGTATAATTCTTATTAATTTTGAGTGTTATATGTGTTCTTCAAAAGGCCAGGAATAAAAACCTTTTTTCATTTTTATTGAAGAAGAGGGACCTACGTCAGTTATTTCTTAAAACTGACACAAGATTTTATGTTAAGCTGCTATTTTTGCCTTACTTTAATTTTATATGTTTTTGTCAGTTAAGTATGACTTTTATCTGCTCTTGAATGTCAGAAACATTAATTTTTCTAAACCATGGGTTGTATCAAAATAAAGTACTTTGGAAGTAGATTTAAGCAAAATAAGTATGTTTCAGAGAAGACTCATAAGTATTACAGAAATATAAATTCTAATTGTATTGGAAGCCTATAACTTTAAAATACATAATTACAAATGTTTGATATGTACATACTTGGTTATATGGTACCTGTCCCCATACTGCTTGATAAGAGTACTCTAGCTGATGTATTTTGTGTAATATCTACACGACACATATATTTCACTGGCATGTCGCTTTCCGCAGCCACAGTAATCTTGTTTGCAGATCAGACTTAATATTGGGTACAAATACTTTGTTTTTCATTTACCATTTTATACAGATCATCAGACAAGATAAACTAAGCAAAAGGTGTCCAAATATATAGTTAGGATATAAACCTAACTATCAATGTTCAGCAGTCTTACCATTCATGGGCTCTTTTTCAGATGATTATCAACTGCATTATATTACATTATAAAGATCCTCCCATTTTACACTCCTCATGTTATGCTAATGACAATTTTTCTAAAAATCTATTTGTTACATGCATTAATCTTTCACACATCCTTCTTTTGAAATTGGGAAAGAATTCCAGATTTTATTAGATAAACAAAACACTTTAATAAAATTTCATATTAACCTTTTCAAAAATACAGTACATTTGAGATTTTTACTATCAATTTATTCAACGTGCTACATTTCTTAAAAATCAAATATCACACAAAAACGTAAGGCATTTTAGAAAAAGTTCAATCAAATTGTTTATTATTATTTAGGAATCTTCTAATATATATATATATATATGTTCTGCATGTGGCTTTGTTGGCTAAATTTAAGTACCTAATAAATACTTATATATATATATAAAGAAAGAAAAAAGCAACACTTCTTCTGCACAGGCCAAATTAATAAGCCTTTTTTATGTGCATTTTTTTCTTGATGATCAAAAAATAAATTCTTTCTGTAATTTTCAATGCCACAAAATAAAGTGAAATGTCCAATTTAGCATAAAACTTTTGCGATACAACACCGTACACCTTTTTTTGCGGGAACAGGCTAGAAATTTTATTATACATTTCACGTGATATAATCCACCGAATTTTCCGTATTCACTACATTGTCTTTTATAGCAATAAAAGTTAGAAAACTATTATAAATTGATGCGAAAAAGACGTAATCAAAAGAGGAATATGAGCGGAAAATAAATCCAAAACAAACCCTTCGATTGCTGGCATAAAAATTGGTCGCCAAAAGCAGCCTCCGGCGGTAGCTTATTCTGATTGGTTGAATTTCTTCAGTTCCCGGCGGGTTTTAGCCGCCCGTCCCAGACAAACCAGTTTACAAACGCATCGCTAACCAGTCACTTAAAATACCGAAACGTCCGAAATGCATTTCGAGATTCCCAGGAATTTCCTCTCCTCCCGTCCATTAACGCACAAAGAGGTGTGGCAATTTCAAATGTCACACGCAATCTAAAGATAAGAAACTACAAATAAATCTTTTTAGGACAAGCTGTCTGCAATAAATCATACAATGCATTTGGGAAAACTGCACCTGCTATTGCATACCTTAGGGGGAGAGAAGAACACAACATCGCAATCTCGGCTGTTTCGAGAGCTTGTAGGCTTCTGAATAAAAGGCTGTCTCAGGCGTTTTGGCCTTCAAAGAGTTAATAGAATGTATGTGTGGGCTCATGAGACATCCTGTCCATTTTGCCCTCATTTTGCCCTGTGCTCACAGGGCAAAATGGTTGCATACATATTAACATTTCGGCTTTAATATCCTGAAGCCTTACTTTCTGTTATTTGTTCGGCGCTTGGTCGTATCACGTGCTTCAAAATTATTTTTGATCTCAAGCAGATTGCCGTTTCCTACGCTTTTTTCCATTCGCAGCTTTATTTGAATTTTCACTCTGTGGGTGGAAAGATTTAGCGGATGCAAAAAAAGGAAAAAAATATGTTTATTTGGTTTGTCAATCTGTCATGTATGTATTTTGCCGCGCTTTCCAAGTCGAGTATCACAGGGAGGATAATGAAAGTTTACGAAACAAAGGTGATTGAAGGCCTTGTTGATTTTGAAATTAACTTGAACATGCATGATAATTAGATACTTATCTTAGGTATTATTTGTGGTAAAGAGCTTGCAAAAAAAAAAAAAAAAAAATCGTTTCAATGGCTTATTTTTGCTGTAGTGATTGTAGTTGGTTAATGTTAGGAAAATCATCAGGATTAATTTCTAAGACACAGATTTCAGTCACAGTTCCTTTTCTTCTGTTGCTTCCTTATTTGCTTGAAGCATTTGCATGTTTCACTTTTAGTTTGATTGCAGATATTTCTGTTTATTAGGTATGATTATAAATTCATGTATTTCTTGCTGGTAGTCACCGCCCATAAATTTTTGTTTGTTTTTTATGGATCTTTAGATTTTGGGGGTTGTTTGTCTGAAATGAGACTTTATTGTAATATTAGGTGTAAATCAGTATTTCTCGAGTTTTGTAAAATTTCTTAAGGTAATGCAGGGACGTATTATTTTTGGTGGCTATTTTAAATAGTTATTTTTATAAAGTTTTGATTATGAAAGTTTTAATTCAATTGTCATGTGAAATTTCATAAGTTTCAGAAGTGTTTACTGTAATTTGTATAGCACAATATCACAGTATAAAGCTCATAATTTTTATTCTCTTTTAGTAAAACCCCCACATTAGTTAACCCCCACATTTATGTTTTACTGAAATTTAATCTCTCAGATTATAAAAAAAAAATGTTGCCTGATAGTAAAATGATAAACGAATCCAAAATACATGGTTTAATTGTCATATTAATACATGGACTTGTTAAGCACTTGCCCAGGGAGCTTATTTGTGTATGTCAATTGACTGACTTACCATAAATAAAAACATTTATCATGGCAGTTGCAGCTCACTGGTTTGCCCAAGGACCATAATGCTGCTAAGACAGCTTTGTGTACTCCTCTACTGGAGAGTAGTACTGTGCATTGGAGTACTGGAGAGTAGTACAGTGTACTACTCTCCAGAATTAAATGTTCCTAAATGGAATACAGAATGCATTTTTATTAGTAGAAATGGCTGACTGATCGTGAGTGCCACTTATTGAGAAGCACTTCGAAACTACATATCTTAGAATCATTGAGTAAAGTTATTAAATGCTGGTAAAAATCAAGTTTTGCATAATACTTCCCTTCCACTATTCATTTCAGAAAATATACATCTCTTTCTTTTGATATAAGTTAAAGTAGTATGTAGAATACCTATGGGTAAGAAGAGAAAAAAATTTTAAAAATGCTACTTTTGTGTTTTAATGTGTTTCCAATTAATTACATTATCTATATACAGGATGATTCTAAACTGATTTTACGAATTAAGAAGGGTGATAGTACTCATCCAGAAGAGCAATAATTACTATAGAACACAGGGTCGCATTCCACTCTGAGAGACAGAAAAGAAGAATATTAGAATTCCAACATGAACTTACAACTGTTAAAAGAGCGAAGGAACGAGACCAAAAGTTACACAATCAGTTTAGTGAAAAACTCGCAGAGCGGGCACAAAATGGATAAAACTAAAAACTTGGCTTTCGAGTGTTAATTCGAGCACAGACTTTAATGGCAATCACTGGAATGCACATCTTTGGTTGTCAAGGTTTCAACCTCACAAATGACTGCAACAAGTTAACTATCTAAATTATTATGGGGAAATTATCTATTAGCAGGAAAAACCTGCTACCTTGATATCTAGTATCAAGATAGCCGTTTTTTTCTCTTCGCCATCTTCTATCCTGTCCTCCTGTACTTACTGTGCTGCACTCATTCTGCTTGACATTCTATGTGCTGCTGCTTATTCTATGATACACGAAGTTCTGACAGCTGGAACACAGCATGAACTTTTAAAGCTAATCTCGGCATACAGCAGAAGTTGGCATTGGTTGACAATATTCAGCCCTTAATTAGATAATTAACTTGTTGGAATTGTTTGCGAGGCTGAGACCTTGCCAACCAAAAATGTGCATTTGAGTATTTTCCATTAAAGTCTGAGCTCGAATTAACACTCGAAAGCCAAGTTTTTGGTTTAATCCATTTTGTGCATGCTCTGTGAGTTTTTCATTAAATTGATTGTGCAACTTTTGGTCTTGTTCATTCGCTCTCCCAACACTGTTGTAAGTTCAGGTTCGAATTCTAGTATTCTTCTTTTATGCCTCTCAAAGTTGAATGTGACGCGATGTTCCATTGTAATTATTGCTCATCTGGATGAGTACTATCAACCCTCTTAATTTGTAAAAACAATTTAGTATAACCCGGTATGTAATGTTTGTGTATCAATAGTACTCCAGTCCCCGTTAAAACATTATTAACATTTTGCTTTCAAATTACTTCAAAACATCTTTCAAAATATAACTTACCAGTATGGATGCACACTTTTAAAATAATTCTACTTTAATTAAACTTAGGAGATAATATAATCAATTAATCAATACTGTTTAGGAAATAAATTATTATATATATATATATATATATATAAATGAATAGCCATTTCAAGTTTCAGTGCTAAAAATTTCAAGAAATTCAAACTAATTGGAAATTTGGGTAATTTTGTAAGCAGAATCTCAAAATATAGACATACGCATAGCAGTAACTGATAGAAATTATTAAAAAAAATGTTTTTTCTGGACTTAATATGTAAAAAGTTTTATTTTCTAGAAACTGCAATCTGGATAAATATATTTCCATTCTTAATAAACAGAAAGCTCAAGGGGAAAAATTCTTTTATTTGTTGTTCTCATTCGTTTGTTCGCAAGGAAGATAATTTGCAGCTTTGCATTATGTTATAATTTGCAGCTTTGCATTATGTTATATGCATTATGTTCTATTTAATTACACGTGCTCGCCAAGAGTGGGAATTTTTTTTTATTTGATAACAGTATATGCTGTGCATTGCTTTCTCATTTTCTTAGCTTTGTAACTTATTTATAGCCCTTGTTATATTTTTGGGTTGATCTTTACATTATGGTAACTTGGCGAAAATTTGGCAACCAACTCTCCTACAACAACCCTCTATTTTTTTCTCCCCGCCGCCATTTTGTCTTCACGAAGTAAAGACATGTTTCTTTTCTTTTTATCTACTGAACACTTCTTCCAACAATCTACTAGCCGAATTACACTTATGCTAGAAATTTTATCAAACAAAACTGCTTAATCATGACAAATATTCACTGCAAAATTGGGAAAAAGTGCACAATACCATACTCCTTACGCGTTTTTCAAAATAACACATACACATAAACCATGTACATGCCGACTTATTTTTACTTAAAAAAACATCCCAGAATTGCACAAAAATGGCATTGCGCACACTCTTCACTATATCCATGTACACTGCTTTTTTCTCATAAATTAGAAAAATTTCACGAAAATACATGACAATTTTCTGAATCTTTAAACCCGCTAAAAAGAACATATATGAAATTACCTGATCGCGAAAAAGTATTTACCCTTTCCAAATATGAACATTTCCACATATAAAATAAATAAAATATCCAAAAACTTTTACCTCTAAATCATCTATTACATTATACACGTCACCAACAAATTCATACCGCAAGCATTACAAATAGTTAGTATCAAATATTTAAATTATTTCCATGCACGTTTACTTCAACTTAAACGTATACCAAATTCTTACAAACATAAAATTCACAAAATAACTATCATTTAATTAAAATATCACTAAACCATGTACACGTCGACTTATTTTTACTTAAAAAAACATCCCAGAATTGCACAAAAATGGCATTGCGCACACTCTTCACTATATCCATGTACACTGCTTTTTTCTCATAAATTAGAAAAATTTCACGAAAATACATGACAATTTTCTGAATCTTTAAACCTGGTAAAAAGAACATATGTGAAATTACCTGATCGCGAAAAAGTATTTACCCTTTCCAAATATGAACATTTCCACATATAAAATAAATAAAATATCTAAAAACTTTTACCTCTAAATCATCTATTATATTATAAACGTCACCAATGAATTCATACCGCAACCATTACAAATACTTAGTGTCAGATATTTAAATTATTTCCATGCACGTTTACTTCAACTAAAACGTATACCAAATTCCTACAAACATAAAATTCACAAAATAACTATCATTTCATTAAAATATAATTAAATTCAAAAATACTACTTAAAATATAAATGAGCACATACATTAAATTAATAAAAATTACCTTACAATCCTAATTACTTTAAACTAAATCATTGCTAATAACAATTTTCCCAATAATACCAAATTCCTTTCCACCTTACATTTAGAACAATGCATAAAAATAATATCCTCAAATAATTAAAAATACTAACTTACCTAATCTTCTGCAGAATCTTGATTACGTGTCCGATAAACTTTTCTTCTTTCTGTTTCAGGATCTTTAAAATCATACTTATGTTTCACAGCAAGGTACCAGGTAAAATAAATAACTTAATAAAACATCTTTATTTCTATCTCGCACAACCTTAAACAAACATTTATTACTACCCTTTTCAATACCACTAAATACCCATTTCGAATTCACTTTAGTTACGGCCATGGGTTCCAAAAATTAACCAACACTGTTTCACACAACACAGAATAAAGCCAAATACAAAATTTCCAGATTTTTTCCCGATTTCCCCCCTTTTCCGATTAAAGAACCGTAATTCGTCCATTAATATCACATGACATATCCCATGATCTCTCATTTCCCTCACACAAAATAATGCGTAATCGGAACTGAGTACTGCTCACATTATTACCAAAGTCCCAGGTAGTAACCTTTATCGCCTCCAAAATGTCGCCAAACTACCAGTTACCATATTGTAAAGATCAACCTATTTTTGTTATTTTCTGGCTTATCAGAAAAGAACGTTAAGTATGCATGAAGATCTGAAAAATTATGTATTCTGAAAAGATATCCCTAAACTGTTTTACAACTAAAATATTTAGTTTAAAACTGATACTGATTTGCTATTCTTAACAATATTACAATAAAAATTAATATTGATTTGTCACCTTATACTGAAGTCCTGAGCTTTTCATCCATATAAGTAAGTCCACCAGCAACCAATTTTTTTCATAAAGTAAGGGCATTTTGTTTAAAAAATAGATTAATTTTAAAACAATTGAACAAAATCTTACTGAGAATTGTCTTTAATTTTATAGAAATATTTGATCTCTCTCCCTCTTTTTTTAAAATCTTTTTTCTCTGGTGCAGTTTTGCTTTTCTTTCTCTCTCTCTCTTTTTGTTTTTTTAAACAAGGAGCAAAAATATTTTGATGTTTTCACCAGGCATCTCGGTTTAGTTACATGCGGAATAGAAGAAACACCCAATAAAAATGGAAAATTTTATTTTCTCCTTCTTATGTATGTGGGTTGAAAGAAGTTTACTTTGTGTACTGATTTCAAAATGAAAATGTATTTTTTATGTTTACCTGATATTTGGGTTAGAGTAGACTGAAGGGTACCCCTTGTATTACTGTGAAGTTGTTGTTTCATTTATCGGCAAGTTGTTTTATTTATGGTAACCTGAGTAGTTGAATGTTCTGTAAATATACTTTTACCTAGAACTGGGTGCTCCTTTGACTTTTTAGGTGAAAATATATCAATGCGTACATGGACAAAGTCAAGGGAGTGTGCAATTTTCTAATTTTTTTTAAGTGAAAATAGGTTGACATGTTCATGGATAAAGTCAAGGGAGTGTGCTGTGCCTAGTTTGTGCAATTCTGTGATGTTTTTTTAAGTGAAAATAGGTCAATGTGTACATGGATACCAAGTTTGTGCAATTCTTTGACTTGCTATTTTGGCTTTGTGGTAGCGGCGATTAAATCGCAAACTTGGTATCCATGTACCACCAAAAATCGCCAATTTTCGCCAAGGGGTATTCATATACTTTTACTGATATTTGTTAATTGTGCCAAATTTCTGAAGGCAGGAAAACATAATGAATATCCAGAATTCAGATGGATACTTGTATAAGACCTTGATCTGTCTTTTGAATTTAAAGGAATCTGTGTTAGGAATATTGAAAAAATTGTTTTCTGCATTTTTCAAAAATTGTTTATACAAAATCTTCCCTAAGAGTACTGTTTAAATTCTTGAGTTTAACTGCTTTTTATATATACTTAAGAGTGTTTTGACAGTGTTAAATTTATCAATATAAGGTTTCAATAAATTTCAGGACTTATCCTTTTGATGATTTTCTTAATGCTGGATTATATTCTGATCATTAGCTGCAAAAAAGTAATATCTTTTTTACTAAGTAATTGATAACTGACAAATGATCAGATATAACTTGGCTTTTCATAGCTCATTTTTTTCATAGTACAGTATTATTTACATTATTAGTTTGAAACAATAATAATTTAAACAACATATATCTGAGTACTGTGGATTCAGACTCATTTAATCGTATTAATATTTGCTTGAATAGGTCAAATCCTTAATTTACTTGAATGCAAATCCTAAAAGTTTCTCTGATCTCTTGAATCTCAAATTTCTTGAATCCTTCATGTGCCTATAGTAATATTAAGTTAATTAAAGTAAAATTTAAAATGTGTGAGTTGTAAATAAATATAAGAATATAGTTTTTGAAAATATGCCTGCATTTCAAATGAAAAAGACATGCATCAATTAAGGAAAGAAAAAGCAACCTTAGTTTGGCAAAGATTTTGAATAAAATTATATCGAAGTAGTGGTACATTCAAAACTTTTACGAGTGGGTGCTGGTTATCCATGTACCCATAAAATTGCTATAGCTGTATTTAATTTTTGAATTAACACTTCTGTTCGGAAACAGCACAATTAATATTTAAAAAATGTTAAACTCTTTAGCCTTTCTTTGAATATTGAGGGAGGGTTAGAATTTAAAGGTGTTGAGTTATGAAAAAAAAAAAAAAAAAAGGAACTGTGTTTTTTTTTTAATTTGTGTGATTTGCAGATTTAAATTTGTCATCCTTAATTTTTATATTCTTGAGTATGTTTATCATAATTTTCTACTTTCTTGTGCATACAGTCAAAAGTCTTTAATCCGGACTCGTCGGGACTTCGGCGATTCCGGATTATCGATTTTTCCGGATTATAGATCATCAGTTTAAATCTGGTAAGATGGCATGCAGAAATTATAAAATTAAAAATATGAAACCGTAATTTATAAAAAAATGAGCAATTATGATCTAAAGAGTATCAAAATTTACAAAAAAACAAAAAAAAAAAAAAAAAAAAAAAAACTTAATATTTATTTGTTTACTTTATTAAACATTTCTTTAAATGCGCGCATGTATAAAGCATACATTACGCATAGCCGAAATTAGAAAATTGCAACCAGAAAACTATTTGATTTGTATTCGTGATATTTATAATGACAAGGAATTTGATTTAAATCATATCAAAGACGGAGTACATCGAGATGAAATACTACATTTAGTAAGGAATTATAAGCCGAATAAAATAAAAACGTCTGCCCTGAAGATAACGATAGAGCTGACAGATCAACTTCCAGTTCATTGTGCGCCGCAACGTTCCCCCTCCCCCCCCCCACGCAGAGCAGCATGAAATTAATAAACAGATTTCGGAACGGTTAGATAAACAAAGGATATGCCTTTATCCATTTTTTGCAGCAATTCCACTTTTTGTTTGATGGACATCGAAATATACTTTCATTTTGTAGATCCTTTTGGAGCTCCAGCATCGGAAATTCTATTTGACATAATCGAAAGTTCAAGCTTACTTTTATAAAATTGCTCTTACAGTCTGCAAAAAATAATAAGCCAGATCCAATTCGAAGATTAAGGAACAACGCAATCATCAACATTAACTGAAATAGATAATTAAATAAATTTAGCTTATACCATCCGTTATACATTAAACGTGCACGCGAAAATGTATTCTGGGCTTGCGCACACGTAAATCCCTATGCGCCGAGGCGCATGAGCATAAAGTTTTTAGCTTTGAGGTCCGGATTATGGGTGTCCGAATTAACGACTTTTGACTGTACATATTTGTAAAAGGTATTTCTCAGTTTTATGGTCTAGTTAAGATCAGTGGGAAACATTTCAAATAAAGTAGTTTTAAGTAAATAGGAAATATTTAGTGTGGAAATTTTAAAAGCAATTAATTGAGTGCCTTCTGTTTGAAGATACAGTCTTAAGTTGCAGGTTTGGCATTATCATCAAGAATTAAGTACTTTAATCTTTGTACAGCTAAAGGTGTAAAGAAAAAATGATGACTGCAGATTATACTTCCTTAAATGCTTCTAGACAGGATCCTTCCAGTTTCAGGCGTTTTTAAAACAAGGTGGAAATTCTTAAATAAACATTTCATTTCTAGGTTGGAGAGTTCTGTTAGTATGTAATGTTAACACTGTATACCGTCATTGTAGAGCAAAAATTCCAGATTGTAAAATATTATGTTTTAATCAGTAGTTAAAAAATACCATATGCAGGAAGATTCATAATTCCTTCTTGGATTTTGAAAATTTATAGTTAACTGTGACGAATACAGGAAAGCTGTGTTTCAATATGTAAACAATTTTTACTGGTTTTTTTTCAATATCTTACAGGTACTTGATATGTGCATCCCTGATGCTATGACAGAAGTTTTGAAATCTGATTCTTTGCACAGATGTTCCAACATGTTATGATTGTTAGCAGTGGCTGCATTCACGATTCTTTCTCACAATTATACTAAATTATGTGGGAAAAAAAAAAAAAAAAAAAAAAGCACAACATAATATCTGATGAAATTTTTCCCAAGAAAAAATTTACAGGGTTAGCATCATGATCATGGAAGAAGAAAAAAGTCATTTCTAAATCATATCCAATACAGCCACCAATAAGTTTAGCACTGAAATTAAGTGTGGACACCATTATGAAAACATGGAAAATTTTGTCTTGCTGATAAACAAAATTCTTGCTGTCTTTGTCATTACAGCTTTGGTTAGTACTGCAATGTATATTTACGTACACTACACCATAGCAGTTTGCTTCTCAAAGAAAAATTATCTGTACCAGCTAAAACTACAGTTATGTAATGGGCCTATTATGTATCGAAAAGTTTTCAGATTATGTACTGTAAACATCTTTTTTTGGGGGGAATTTTTATAGTTATTGTACTATAACCTTTTTAATCCTGAAAGGAATTGTGAATCACCCTGTATTTAGATGTAAAATTCAAGCAGGTGTATTTAATGAACAATTTCTTAAAAAACAAAAAGTCAGCTTCAAATTTATTGACAGATATTGTTAAGTGGATTTTAGTTTACAGCTGCTTTCTAAATCAGTTCCCAAAAGCCTGGAATTTAAATAAATTTGGTGTGACAAAATGATGCAAGTCAGTGAATTCATTCTTGAATTATCTTTCAAATTTTGCATGTACATTTTGCATTTCAATACCTCTTTCCCCTCCTGTCTGAAATTTAACTGTTTAGTCTTCAGATTTAAGGATTAATTTCTAAAGCAACACATTTTCAGGGTGGCGTCTCTGCTGTTTTATGCTGAGATGTAAGTGCATGATGTTTAGAAGAATTTTGGAAGGTCCTGTGTTTTGAGACTAATTAAATCCTCATCAAGTCTAAAATATGAAGCTTAGGTTCTAGCTTATAATATTCTAAGCAACTAAAATTTTTAGTTGATCAAGTATTAACTTTGCTATTTTATTAGTTAGCAGAATGGTACTTTTTTTCTCAACAAATTTGAATCTAAATTTATATTTTTATATTTTAATCTATAAATTAAATTAATTAAAATTATACATATTCAGTATGATTTCAGAATAAAAGCATCAATAAATAAGTACAAGATTGAACAGAAAGATCCCCCTGTTTAAAGCAGAAATAGAAAAGACAATATAGATCTCATATCAGATTTTGTTGTTCCCATTAGCAAATTTGTAGCAGTATATTGTATTTGTGCAAAACTTCTGTTGCTGCCAATTTTCTACAAGCAATATTTTAAAATTAAGTTGAAAGTAGAAAATATCATGATTTGTCTGTAAAAACCATTGGAACTTGGAATATAACAAAGAGCATACACATGAAAATGCTAGGCTAGGCATTGCTTGGCTGAAGTATTGTTATGAGCATGGTTGCCAGATTTTGGCACATTCTGAAAATTTGGTGACTTCTACTAAGATGGTTGCAATAATATGTTAAGTACCAAATATTATATGCATGTGTGTATATATATATATATATTTTTTTTAGTCTTGAATCTCAGCTGACAGATATGTCAGTTAAAGGACTTGAGACTGCTCCATCAAGTACTGGAGACCTTCTTCAGCCTGGCCATATTGTGAAGGAAAAATGGCAAGTTGTAAGTATTTTCAGTAAATTTCAATTTATGTGAATTCCACTGAAGTTTGCATTGTTTGTTCAAATATAGATACAGTCAATTCCTGTATAACTACAGGTGGATTAACCTGGCTCTGTCTAAATAAAGGGGTAAAGTCTATTGCAGAATAGTGAAAAAACCACTAGCCAGCAACATAAATGCACCAATCATAAAACAACAGCATAAAAGAGAACTGTCTGTCGAAAATATGAAAAGGAAAAGAAAAATTCATAAGCTAATAACAAAGTAGATAATGTTATATTGTTTGGAAACTATTTTAATTCACACCAGTATGCAATTTAAATTATACTTAATCCAAAATTGCACAGTTGGGGGGGGGGAGACTGAAACCAACTATTTTTTTTTCATAGGTTTTTTAACTCAAGGCTCATATTCTTTTGTAAATATTATTCATTAATGCCACTTATTTGATTTCTTCACTTGTGGTAAAGTTAATTTTTTCCTTATTTACAAAGTGTTCTTTTTTTTTTTTTTCAATACTCAATGTTACTAAATTATATGACCAAAGAAACGTATTCTGGAGAATGCTTGAAAGTACGAGTAAATTGGTAAAAATATTTTCCTGTTAATTTTATTATGGATTATTTTTCCTTCCTGCAGTTTTTAACTCCTCTAAGATTAACCGAGATTTTGTTAACAATTGATATCATTCCCGGCATTACCTTAGTAAATCAGGACTTTTTTATATTTGCGTGTTTAATAAAAATCTTCAGATATGTGATTTTAATTCCTTAAGCATATCACTTTATTAATATTAGATAGGTTAACAGGCAGTTATATTGCTTTGCATAGTAGCTCTTACTAGCTTATATACAAGGTGGTCATAAAAAACTTCCCCAGTCTATGAGCACCTAGCAGCCTATCTGGTCAATCAATCAAAACGAAATTTCAAGCAGTGTTATTTGAAGGTGCTAGAGATTGTGATGGTTTGAAACCATAGAACTCTCATGGTTATGATTAGAGTAAAAGCATTTTGAAATTTTTAATGGCAGCATCCACTTTTTACCTGCACAAATTGATCAGGACACTGATAAACCATAAATGACATTGGAACAATACACATATGATGGAAATTGCTAGTGTAAAATTTTTACAAAGAAGAGCATTATAAACACAATGACAAGATAAGAGAGAAGAGGGAAAATGTTTTATTGAAACTACAAGATTTTAATGTGTACAATGGTTCAAGATAAAGTCATCTTCTCTAACTTGGCCGTTTCAGGGCCACTGCTGTCCCCCACTTTACTCCGAAGAATTTCTGGTTCTGGGGTTATTTGAAAACAAAGGTGTTCACATCAAATCTACAAGATTTGTGAGAATTGAAAGGTGCCATAAAATGTGAAGTTATACAGATTCCTGCAGTAATGTTACATTTGTCATTGTTATCAAAAATCTTACACGTTATGTATTATCATCTGTGAAGGTGTTCAATTTGAAAATTTGCAATTCCAATAAATTTTTTTTTACCTCTCCTGTCTTGTGTCAACTATTCCCACAGTGGGCCTGGGAACATCGAGACTGGATCATGGATAAGTAGAAGACAGTTGCTTGGTCGGATTAATCACGATTTCTCATTTATCTTGTCGACGAGCATGTCAGGGTACTCGGTCGCCAGGCAAACAATTGCTTCTCCCATAATGCAGGTCCCATACAGGCTGCTGGTGGCAGTATGATGCTTTGAGGGATGTTCTCATGGCAGTCTCTGGGACTTTTAGTTGTGGCAGAACAAACCATGAAAGCTGTGGACTATTCAAACATAATTATGAATCTGTTGCATCCTTACACGATGTCTGTTTTCCCAACTGGAAATGGAATCTTCCAGCAGGAAAATGCCCTATGTCAGAGGGCTCGTATTGCGTTGGAATGGTTTGAGGAGCATAAGGACGAATTGCAATTAATGTCCTGGCCACCTAACTCGCTAGATCTTAATCCAATAGAGCACATTTGGGATGTCGTGGAGTGGCAGCTCAGTGCTCAAATACTACCATGTCAGAATATCTTGACTTTGCATGACCAATGCTTAGACATTTGGTTCAACCTGTCTCCAGTCATCTACAAGAACTTGTGGCATCCATGACAAGGCAAGTTGCAGCTGTTTTTCAGGCCTGCACAAGGCTTTATTGAGTAGGTGGTCATAATGTTTTGGCTGTTCAGCGTATACATATACAGTACAAAGTCCAAAATCCAGACTCGTCGGGACTTCAGCGATTCCGGATTTGGTATTTTTCTGGATATTAGATCATCAGTTAAATCTAGTAAGATAGCATGTAGAAATTATAAAATTAAAAATGTGAAATCGTGATTTATGAAATAATGAAGTATTTATGATATGATCAAAATTTACGAAAAAAGAGCTTAATATTTATTTGCTAACCTTATTAAACATTTCTTTCAATGTAAGGTATTTAAGTTGCTTCGTTTTTTGTGCTAATACTTTCTCTTTAATTCTGTAGACAGACATAATCTCTTGTTTAGTTACATTGTTGAAGTCCTGTAACTAATACTATCTCTTTAATTCTGTAGACAGACATAATCTCTTGTTTAGTTACATTGTTGAAGTCCTGTAACTGCTGTGTCGAGAATTCTGACTAACTTGTCAATCGACTAACTTGTCAAATTTTTTCGTTTTCAGTAACTTCTCTGTCACTTTTTTCATTATCGGTAGTGGTATTTTCTGGATCTAGAACCATACTACAGATTTCGCCATTCATTAATTGATTGATTATTGAGAAGCATTGTCATCACAATGAAAAATTTCTTTTATATCATCTCATTTATTACCGCTTCTCCCCATTTCTTTACAAAATTCGTCAATTCTAAAATTTCACCTTTGTTTTGTGATATCGGAAACCTTTAAAATTAGCGGCTATCATCATCAAATTTAGCTATGCTTCACTATACATATTTGGCTATGCATCATGAGTTTGGTGACTAACGACAAGTTGTTCCGTTAAATTTTATCTTGCTTCTATCGCACACTAATACAATTAAGCCTGAATTGTATTAGTTTAGTTATTTATTATACTTTTTGCACATGCTTAAAGCTTATCAGGCTTCTGGATAAATTAATTCTCACATATATTTAAGTCTTATTGAGGACCGGCGCTAGATATCTTAACACCTGATGCAGTCTCTGTAGGTCCTAAATTCTGTGACTCGGTGTGGCCTTACGTGCCCTAGCGCTGGTTCTGGGTTTATATGAATAACAAATCAGTTATTCTTAATTCAAATAGCCCTAAATGTAATCTTTGGGTATCATCAACAAAATCTATTTTTAACATAAGGAAAGAAATTGTTGTTAAATTTTTCCTCGTCAACATTTTTTAGTGCATTTAACTTTAATCTGTAATCATCGCCAGGCATAATATCAACATAAAAGCTTACCATACTCCTTGATTATTCAATTACTAACATAAAAAAAAAAAAAATTGTTTAGGCATCACTACATGAGTCATTACTTAAGTAGTCATGTTTTGATAAACATGCGGTGATGAAAGGGATGTATAATAAATAATGATTCACCAGGTTGGTGTCAGATTAACGATGTATCTATGTGGAATATTTCGGTTTGAGATGTGTGCCAAGCAGATACACAGCAATGTAGCCAAATTACTGATTGTACAAATTTATGCTAAAATGATTGTTTCTTCAATAACAAGGTATTTTATTTAATGTCAAAGTGAAATTAAGAATCTGGACTCTTCAGATGTTTTATTATGTGCAGAGAGGGGAATCAAATGTGCATGCATAAAGCCTACAATAAAAAAACTGTTGGTGGTTTTGAGGTCCGGATTTTAGATCATTCCGGATGTTGGACATCCGGATTTCGGACTTTGTACTATATATATATATATATAAATTTATATTAGGAGATAATATAATGAATTGGGCTGATATGGGACATTTTGATTCTTCACTCATAATCATTCAGACTTAATCTAGACATGCATTCACTTTTCAGTAAGCTAAATAAATGAAAACTTCTTTTTCTTGCTTTGAATAATCGCTCATTTTTTTGAAACCGTCATCATAAAATGTAATTAAGGTATCTAAATGTGAGCTTATAGATAATTAAATGAGTTTTCAATAAAATAATCATACAGACATTGGGATGAAATCTCTGTCTCTCATAATTTTATTACATATGTTAGGGTGTACAATTTGCCTGTGCATGAAATTAACTGAGCTCTATTGTTTTAAATCATTGCAGTCTCTAGGGCATATCTTCAAACTGCAATATCTGAAATTTCATTTTGATTGGTTGAGCAGATAAGCCATTAGGGCAGGGTTGGCTAAACTTCATGTCAGTAAGAGCCGTACGTTTGAATTCAGGAATGTTCGAGAGCCGCATCTAGATTTTCTGAAAGCCACAAGTTCATATTTATATCATTATACAAATAGTGGAGGAGGTTTTAAATAAAAATAAAACCCTGATAACTTTGTAAGAAGAGTCTAAACTAATTAATTACTTCCTTTTGGACACTAAATAGTTTTAGTTTATCATATTTCATACATATATTTTATATGCATGAGCCACACAAATTGCCTGCGAGAGCCGTATCAGGCTTGCGAGCCGCACTTTGGCCACCCCTGCATTAGGGGTTCATATATTTCGTAAAATTTTTTATGTTTGCATATTTTCTGTTGAAGCCATTTGTAACTAACTGTGACTTTAACCATATTTTTTTTTTATTATTCATTGAAGCTACATCTTGGTTTTGTTTTGAAGCTGATGATTTGTAATTATTAGTGTATAATGTTAGTCTGACTGAGCAATAAATTTAAATCACAATTTCTTTCAATTTCTAACAAGTAGTAAAATAAGTCGTTCGTATCTTTTTAAGCATGCTTAGTGATACGGTGAGTTTTTTATAACTAAATGTTATTTATCTTTCCTTTCTTGTTTTTTTTTTTTTTTTTTTTCCCATGATCTCTTCAAACACATTCGTTTGCTAAAGAAATGTTTTAAATAACTGTAACAGTGAACTTTCTCTATTTTTCCTCCCTTCTCTTGTTTATTTTCTTTCTTTTTGTCTGTGTGTGTGCACACAGGCATGTTTTGTTTATAAAACTTTCATTGCATTTATTTCTCTGAAAATCTCAGAACGCTAACAGGCATGTTTTGTTTATAAAATTTTATTCATTGCATTTAATTTTCTGAAAATCTCAGAAAAATTTGTATTTGATTTTATGATGCATTTCATTCATGTATCTTAATCTGCCACATATTTAAGATTGCATGTCAATCTTAAATATGTGGCATTAAATCTTAAATCTTAATCATGTTAAATAATCTTAAATCATGTTTAAGATTAGCTAGAAAAAGCAATATTATTTTTCACAGATAAAAAACTGCTTCTCTTAGTAATATATTTATTTTTTTAGTTTAAACTGATTAAATTTTCTTGAGATGTTATCTCTTAGTAATTCTTCGGGTGCTGAAAATGAGAGAGAGAGAGAGTAATTTTGTGTTGATGAAAGTCATATTGGCTAATTATTTTGTACAGGGTCAGTGCTAGGCTTTTTTGCTGGCTACTGCAAACTCTGCGACTCCTGAATTCTGCCATCCAGTTTCTTCCTAAATTTTGTTTTGAATTTTGTTGCCCCTAAATTCTTCCACTTGGTACGACCACACTGATTTCTTTGGCTATGGTGCCATGCCTAATTTTGTGTTAAACAGAATATTTGAAAGAGTTAGCATTATTATTATTTTTTTTTATATTGGAATTTTAACAGGATTTGTACGGTCCTTAAGAGTCCTTAAAAGTCCGTAGTTTTTTTGAAATCGATTTTTGGTCCTTAATTTTGTCTAAAATCAGCAGAAGGTCCTTAATTTTAATCATCTGAAATTTCTGTCTGTTTTTACGACTGCCATTTTGAGTGTGAATTAGCATTTTGGAGGAATATTTTTGGCGATTTGGTGACATATAGGGTTTGTTTTGAATGGGTGATTCGGTTTGTGGGTTATAATTTGTTCCTGCTTCTAATATAAATGGTGGGATACTTGAGTTTCTAAGCAAAAAGTGAAACATAAGCATTTCAAAGTTAATTTTTACTAATGAAGAGCCCTTAAACAACTTTTCGCTTTTGATGATGTGAATTTTTTTATTATTTAACGGTTCTAAATTTGGTGCCTTATCAACATTTTGGCGAATTTAAGTTTTTATAGATCCGAGACCTAGGAATTTTTTTGACGATTTTTTTTAAAACATTGTAACACATTGATAAATTTCATTAAAATAATGGTAATATATTTTAAAAATAACATTAAAATAAAGCATTTTTATTTTTCACTGTCATATTATAAAGTTCCATTTTGGCAACTTATTAAAAAATATTTTGAATCTGAAAAATAAACAAGGTATAATGCTATAAAGCACAACTTACGAAACAGTTCTTAGCAAAAGCAAAATTAGCTACGTAATTAATTAAAAATATCTTCTTTTTAATTTCTTCATAGTAAGAGTGTTTCCCATGTAATTGTCTCAGAATATTCAGAATTCTCAGATTATGCATCAGTTTTCTGTATAAAATTAATTTTACAGTTTTCCCTCTTTTTTTTTTTTTTTTTTCCAAACTATTTCTGCTTTTTTTGCTATTACAGAATTGGTAGGGAAAATCTTTCATTTTGATTTTAGAAACTGCAGCTTGGAAAGTTTAGAAGGATTTGAAGGCCAGATTTATAAACCCACGATTCTTGAAGATTCCAGTAATATGTAGCAAAGTGAAAGATGTCTCCATGGTATTAACATGTAATGGATGTACTATATTACAGAAAGTTTGCGATGAATTTCTTACTTTTTGGAGAACGTCTGGAAGAGCAATGGAAACATAATATTTGAATGTTTTGCTTCTGATACTAGAATCTTTTTCTTAGCATGTTTATCTTCTCTTTATTTTCTCTACTTTTCACTAGACAAAAACATGGAAAATACCTAAAATGCTTCTATTCTTATGATATGGACAGGTGTTATAGAAAGAATTATTTTTTTTTTATTTATAAGCCAGCTTAAATTAAAATAAAATTGTGTAGTATTTGACTAGTAGTTTACATTTTTAGTGTGAATTTGACTATTCTTGTTTAATTGCATCACCATGAGTTGTAATTGATTTTGTTAACATCAGAATATTCCTTTATGTTCTAAGCTCTTTTTAAATAAAAGACTTATTTGAACCTTTGTCTGACACTGTAGTTACTTTCAGACATAGCAATATTTTGCTTCACATCTGTCAGGGAGCCTTGGACTATTTAACTTTTACCAGATAAAGTAAACCCTCATTGCTACATTGTAGAGAAGTTGACAAGTTAAGAGATAACGCACATAGAAACTAGTGAGAACACTGGTTTGCGTATGAGAAAAATTTCTGATAGTTAGAAAAGATGCTTAAAGAGAAGGAAATCAATATAAATTAGCCAAAATGTCTGGGAAGACTTCAAATTAAAAAGAGGCATAAATATTTTGTTGAGTGTTGTTACAAAACATAGATGTTTTGTAGATTTTAATGTGTGAATCAGTGTCATAAATTACATGTATTTTAAACTGTGAAATTTTGTTAGATTGTGATTTTAATATGGCTTTTTTAACAAATATTGTTAAAAAATAAATAAAATTTAATAGTGGCCATGTAAATCCATAGTGACTAAGGTTATCTAACCACCTAATTTAATTATTTATAACTAACTGCTTACCCTTAAAAATTATCTCTGCATATTAAAGCAAGTTATTACTTTTCATTAATCCTTACCGTGGTCACGCGGTAAAGCACAAAAATGTAAAAATTCATGTAAAACTTATTCTTTGCATCTAGTGAGATTTAAAATAATGCAAAACAACTTATCACCTGTGGTGCTTTAGTGGCTTATTGGAACCTTAAAGTATATTAGCTGGGTTACAATCCCGGGAACTCTGCACGGAGCTGCAACACTATCTGAATCAGACAGAGCCCAACTAACTTTAAAAAATTGCCAACCGTGCCTACATCAGGACTTTCAGGTTTGTTCTAATCAACAGGTCTCTCTCTTGGCAAGCAGCAGCGGTGGCAACATCCAATCTTTGATTATCAATCATGCTGATTATGATCTTACTTCTCATTTTAATATATGCTGCTTGACATAAAAATCTACCTGCTATTTACTAAACCTCTAGACTGAGCAAGTATGGGACAAAATAAAAAAAAAAGAATAATAATAATAAAAAAATCAACATAAAGCTAACTGTTAGTAAAACATAAATGAAATGTCACTTATCTTCTTTCAAATGTCTAACTAGTACAAGCATAAAATATTGAATGCTACTTAATACATTTTATAAAGTTGATTTTATTCTCAAAATTATTAATAATTTTGTTAATTAATTTTTGTTTAATAATAATTCATCCTACTTATGGATCCAATTTTTTTTAGGATGGTATTACAAAAGTGAAGTTTAGGTATAGATAATATTTTTAGTTGAATTTATTCAGTTTCCATTTGATCAGAGGTCCTTAATTTGTTTCATTAATCATAGGTCCTTAAAAGTACTTAATTTCTCTGTGCAGAAATGTGTACGAACCCTGTTAAATTATTTGAAATGAAACACTGTGTGGTGACTCTAATATTTAAAATATTCACAATACATTTCAAATTTTGCAGTGATTTGGTTATTTCTTTGTAATGCGTGTAAAATTATACTGCTAAAGAGATGCTTTAAAAAAAATGAAAGAATATTTAACCTGAAAACTTAGAAAAGTATTTGAGCTGAAATTTTATTTTCATACATAGTTTCAGATTTTTATTTTCATTTATATTGCAATTTCACGGTGATTATGTTCTAGTGAGTGAATTGCTTACATGTTTTGAAAAATTTTGATCAATTAATGGGGAACAAGGAATCCATAGAGATACATTGACCATTGGAAGAAAAGAAGCAAGTGAACATCTACAATTAGCAGTAATGCAAATGTTTGCCAAATTTCGTTTTAGTTTATATTAAGTATTGGTAAAACATTTAAATATCTCAAATGTTAATAAGCATATTATTTAAGTCATTGGACATTTTCAAAATCATCAGTTTGCCTGATGCAAGTTTAATGATTAAAGCAGAAGTGACTTAAATGGTATCCTGGAATCTGAAGTACATTGGAAATTTGTATACAGTTTCCTTGAAATATATATAAAGAACTGTCCTGCTTTTATATACATTGTGGATGAAATTGAGATGAATTTTGCAAGAATAATCTGTTAAAAGCTCTTAATACGTCAATGAAACAAAGTGCAGACCTCTTATTTCATTTGAAGCCAGTTTCAGCCACCTTGGATAGAATCCTTAAGAATAATTTCAACCCTGAAGCTATTAAAGGATCTTGAAAATATCCATACAAAATTCTTGATAAAGTGTGCATAAAATTATTTATTAACAAGTGCTATCTTCAGCACATTTTTTAGTATATATTTTATCCCCAAAATATAAAATGCTTATTAGCAAGTGAAAAGGAACAGGCATTGGAATTAGAAAAATGTGCAGCTTTGTTCAGTATACATCTAATTTGTACTCCACATTTCTACAGAACTATACTTGAAAATAAAGCAGTCGAGTCAATGAATACTTCTTTTTCTTCCACTTCAGTCTTGAGAGATGCAAATCAATATCTTTTTGCATAGAGGAAAAAGAACTGGATATTATTAAAATTTTAAACCCTGCAAGAGCTTCATCTGAAGGGATTGAAAGTTCTCTACTTTTGAAACTGTATGCAACAAACTGATAAATCACTAAAAGGTTGAAAAGACAGCAAAATTTTTTTTGTTTGTTTTTGTTTCAAGCAATGAGTGCAAATGACAGAGATACAGATAAAAGTGCCATTTCTATGTTTATATTTATTCTTCCCATTTGCATTTATATAGAAGATATAACTACAAGAGGTTTTTTTTATTATTTTTCTTTTCTTTTCAGTTAGTGTATGTATGTGTGTAAATTTATACACTAATGTGCAAAATTAAGATAATTTGTTTATTAAGTTGAATTTCTAATTGACGGTTTTTAAAGGCGTTTGATAGGAATATACATTTATCACAGCAAAAGAGATGTACCATTCAAAAGTCATTTTATGTACACATGATTGTCAGTAAAGCTTATGGTGAAATCTTCATTGCAGTGAAAGGCGATGTTCATCTTTGCTTCATCTTTGCTTGTGAGTGTGAAGACAAAAACTTGAAGTTTTTCACCAAGACTTACAACCAACTTCTCACCTTATTTTGCCTGTTTTTCGCCGATGTCTGGCTTCGGCTCATGTGTGTTGGTGTTTAAATATTTAGCCTCTTATGAGATGTGATTTCCTGTTTTAAATGTTAAATAATATATGTTTTATCTGTTAGCTGAAGTTTTGTAATTTTTAGGGCCTTCTGACAACCTTTAGATGAGGTCTAATGCCTCTAAAACATTGCCATATTTGGTGACCTAAAGTAAGAACTTGCACTGCATACTTTGCAGCTATACCTGGCATGAAAACTGGTTGTGATAACACCCATGATTTTGTATGGAAGATTCCTCTCCAGTTATAAAATCTTGTGGTCCAGATCTTATCCGAATGAAGTATGCTACTGTTTTACATGGTGCTGGAGAACATTTTTAAACAACCTGGGTGGATTTTTGTGTTTTCATTGTGGTCTTGATTCTCAAGAATATTTTGCCAAGGGTTTTCATAAGTGTGTGTCAGTGCTGAAATTGGATTACCTTTTCATACTAGTGTTCAAAACTTAAGCAGCAGGTATTCTTTTTGCGATAACTTCACAAGAAATTATCTGAGAGAAATGAAATTAAAAAATGTCAGACAACATTTTGTATTTAAACGATGATGAAAGCATAGTTGCACAAAAATGAATACAATACATACAGTATGGAATCGAACAAAAAAAAAAAAAAAAGATTTTATGGAACTCATACTATTGTTACATATGATTGTCTCTACAAGAGGAAGAACAACAAGCACATATTCCTTAGTATGGGATATGCCCTCCTCTTATTGCAATGGTTGCTTCGCACTGTCCCTTCATACTCCACCAGATTGTTCAACAGATCTTGAGGTAAGAGTGCTCATTCCTCAATCAGAATCTGTTTCAGTTGTTGGATGTTCCCCGGAGGATGTAAACATGCCACAAGGCATCTCCCCAAAGCATTCTACACATGTTCTATGGGATTTAAATTAGGGGAGTACGCTGCCCAATCCATTCAAGTGATATCTTCACTTTCCAGTAACTTCCGAACAGCAGGAGTCCGGTGGGTCCATGCATTTTCATTCATAAAAATGAAGTCTGCTCCAATGGCACCTTGGAACAGATGCACTTGGAGGAAGAATCACCTCCTGACAATAGCGATCTCCGGTTACAGAACCTCTGTCGGAAATGTGGAGCTCTGTCTGCCCCTTCAGCATAATGGCTCCGCAGACGAGAATTCCAGGACCACTGAAACGTCTCTTTCTGTGATGGTACTGGGATGAAACCATGCCTGACCTCTCCAAATCAACTGCCATTCAGAATTGCTTGTGGAGCTAAAACGACTGTCATCCGTAAAGAGGACACGACTTGATTAATGTCCAGTTTTTATGCTCCTTGCACCACTCTAACCGGTGGCGCTGATGGCCAACTTTCAAAGTGAAGCAGCCCGCAGGACAGTGAGCGAATGGGCCACCTTTGTGAAGGCATCTGGACACAGTAAACTGCGACATTTGTCACCTTGTTGCTGAGCTGTGGCACTTGGTGACTGGTTTGGGGTTCTTTTTACCTGAAGGACAATATATCGGTTATCCACTGCAGTTGTGTCCCTGGGGTGGCCACCATCAACCTTTCTAACAGCTGTACCTATAGTTTGAAAGTCTTTCCAAGTGTGCGAAATGGCACTTTTCTTGATTCTGAAGTCTTTAACTACACTGGTCACACTACACCCCTTCTCCAGATTTTCGATCATTCTTCTGTGTATGATGTCATCCAGGTGATTTCCTCTAGCCATATTTCATGAAAGAACTCACTTGCGGCGAATGTCTTGAATTGCATCTCCGTCCTTTCTTTTACTGTAGTCTTGCGTTGAGCCTACCCAACTGCACGCTCATGTCACCTGTGACGTTTTGTTTCTGATTTGTTTGTTTGTCAATTGCATAGAAATGACCTTTCTACTGAATTGCGTGTCTATTGTACTGATCGCAAGAACCCCTTTTCTGCTGTTTCATGGCTATCTGATTAAAATTTACATTGTTGCTTAAGTTTTGCACACCAGTGTAAATTATACGTTTTTTGAATGCAGATAGGATTAAATTATTTTTTCATATGATTGTTTTTTTGAATTTAAGAGTAAGTGTTTTTCAAATTGTATTGAATTTTTGAATTGTTCTTTAAATATCTGTAAAGTGTATTTTTTTTTATAAAAAATACTTTTTATCTTGCATTCTTGGCATTCACTGGAGTCAGTTTTTTCTTATGGATAATGTGTACAGTATATGTTTATGGGTGTTTACGGAGTGACTACTGAAGCTCCACTTCATTCCCTTTTAAAAGATTCTAAGTAGGATAATAAACATCCCATTCCTTGGACAGCAGAAACAACTGCGGCTTTTGAAAAATATAAAACAGATTCACTAACACTTGGCTACCATGACGGGTCAGCAGTTGTCATTGATGATCAATGCCTCAGATGTGGCTGTTGGAGCCATTTTGCACTCGTGATGCAATAATGACCTTTAACCACTAGCTTTTTCTTCTGAAAACTGACTCCTGCTGAAACTAAGTAAAACACTTACAATAGAGAATTGCTTGCTACTGTTAGGTAAGGCATTTTCAACATAATTTTAAGGGACAAGTTTTTACAATATATACAGATCATCATCCTCTAATATTTTTGGTGAGAAAATAAATCAGATTCTGCATCACCCAGGCAGATCAGGCATATGAATTGTATTGCCCCATTCAATACTGACATACAATATGTTCCTGGACCAGAAAATATTGTTGGAGATACATTGCCATGAATTACTGCTACGCTATCTAGCCAAAAGTATCCGGACACCCCCTAAAGAAGTAGACCTCACAGGTGACGTAATTTGGTGTGTAACTGAAAGCCATAAAAATGTTGATAGTGGTTTGTCAGGTTATATTCATGCTTTTGTGAGGCAATGAGAGAGTGACTCAGAGGAGCTTAATGACTTTGATCATGGCAGTATAATAGGATACCACCTTTGTCCGAAATCAGTTCATTAAATTTGGGACATTCTACAGAAGCCCAAATTTACTGTGAGTAATATAGTTGTGAAATGGAAATGTCAAATGTCAAGGCAGCGAAATTGTAGAAAAGTGAAATGCAGGTGGCAGAAGTGGCAGGCCCCAAACCATTGGTGAATGCAGCTGTAGAACTCTAAAAGGGATAGTAAAACAAAATCGCAAGTCGTCGAATGTTGAAATCCCCTAAGAGTTTCAAACATCATCAGATGTTAGTTCTAGCAGGAAGACTGTTTGTCGAGTGTTAGAAAACTGGGATTTCATGGTCGTGCAGCTGCTCACAAGCCAAACATCACTCCCTAGAATGCGAAGTGTCGATTGTAGTGGTGCAGAGCTTTCTGTCATTGGACTGTGGACATGAGGAAAAATGTTCTTTGGAATGATAAATCTCTCTTTACAATCTGGGTGTCCAAGGGGAGCATCTGGGTTTGGTGGATACCCGGCAGGCACTTCTTAAGTGATTGCATTATGCTGACTGTAAAGTTTGGTGTTTATTGCATCATGGTGGGGGTATTTTTCATGGTTTGTCCTGGGTCCCTTAGTTCCTGTGGCTGGAAACATAAACTCTGAGATGTATGTGGACATTTATCTTTGTAAAATAAAATACAGTTGTTGTCCTCACTAGTCATTTCATTAACCCAGGCTTCTACACTTATAGAATCATTTTTATGTCTTACAGCATTTGACTGTAGATTATAAAAAATTTTGATTCTCTTCTGCAGAGCTGTAGCTAGGGTTTTAGCACCCAGGGACAACTGAAGATCTCACGCCCCCTGCTGTTTGCCATGAGTGGAAAACATTTCATTTTAAAAATTCATAACATCAGTTTGACGCCGACTGGAAGCTGCACCAAGGGACAAATGTCTCTCCTTGCCCACCTCTAGCTACACCTCTGCTCTTCTGTTATTGGGACCAGATTCAGAAGTGTGTGTAAATATATATGTATGTGCATAATATGTGTGTGTATGCACATACGAATGTATGTGTGTATACACACACATACATTCGTATGTGCGTATATATATGCATACATGAACACATCCATCCATCCATCCATGCGTACATACATTTCTGAATCTGGTCCCGATAACAGAAGAGTACCAAATTTTCAATATTCTATAAATCTTTCTTTGTCAAAAGGTGAAATCTGTCAAGCCTAGCATCAGATACAGGATATCGAATTTTATCTAAAATTGCATCAAAAGGGACTTTTCCAGCAATTTTAGTTGCTAATAATTGTCAGTCCGATTTTGTAACAGACAGATGCCCTGTATAATTTTTATGATCTACATGTGTTTTTCTTTATAAGCAGTACATTTTCCATTATTAAGTTGGCTTACTTTTATAGATTCTGGGCAATAAGCATTAATTTTGTTACTGCCTTGTATTTTTAAACTTTGCAAACCTTGCGCTTTAGATATATAATGCCTTGAATGATGGCATACAAAATAAATATTTTACATGTAATTGTTCACAGTGGCGTAGCGGCAGGGGGGCAAAGGGGTACATGATGCCCCGGGCGCCGCTCGTAGAGGGGCGCCAAATGGTGTCCAAACAAGATTTTCCGGAAAATTTCAGTTTTTATTTTGTTCGATTTCTGGAAAATATATTTAAAACTAATAACTATTGTAATATAATTAATTATTTATTTTCTTGATTTGTCTGATAAAATGTGTAATAAAATGTTTGCAGTACATCAATCAAAACGTTCTTTCTGACCATTTTATTTCTCCAAAGTAGAGACATATTTTTATTTTTTTACACGAAATGCACGCATATCTCTCGCTTTTTATTTTAAAACGATAATACGACCTTCTCCCGAATTTCTCAAACATATCTAGTTTCCAAAATCCGATTCCATAATCTGGAAATGACATTTTGGGAAAATCCTAACGCTTCCGCTACAATGGATTGCATTTGACTCTCCTGTAAACGACTGATGGCCTTCTAGTCTACTGTTTCTACTAAGTCATCTTGCTGAGACATCGGACTGACTGCTGCAAACAGTCAACTCTTGTCAATTGTTTTTAATTTCCTACTACAAAAGGAATGCTGCAGGTCGCTTTTCACTCCTTATCTTAAACTCATAGTTTTCGACGTCACAGACTAAATTTGCATATTCCCAACTTTTTAAACGTTATAATTTCCCTTTGTAATCTCTTCTATTGCCTTTTGTTCAAAAAGGTTATCGATTATATGGTTTTCATTCCGAACCCACAATATCCCCTAATTGTTTTGAGCAGTGAATGTTACTTCATGACGTTACTCCGCAGTAGAAAGAAACGTAACCTAAAATTCCACTACAGATCTATAGAGAAAATGTTTTTCCAAACCTAAGAGTCGCACTTTAAATACTACTTACTATTTCGTTATTAAATGCTAGATATGAACGTTCGTTCAGCAAATTAAAATAAATTTTCACATATTTACAATCAACGATGGGCCAAGATCCCCTAAGTCATCTAGCATTTTTAAGTGTGGAAAGAGAAAAATTTGAAAGGATCGACTTTGATGAAGTAAATGATAAATTTGCTTCATCCAAGGTAAGAAAAATGTATACATAGTAATTAATTGTATTCATGTATTATATTATTATTAATAAATATAAGTGCTCGACCATGTCGAGGTGCACGTGATTGAAGCGAGATGAGAGCAAATTAAAATTTTTAAGTTGGCTGGTGGTGTGTCTGACATTTTTAGATCTTTGGCACTCCAAGCACAAACGTGTCCGGTTGGCTATGTCCTTTTGCGTGCTAGGCCATACGAAACGTTGCTGTATCAGTTTCCTCGAAGCCTTGATGCCAGGATGTGACAGACGATGTAACTGACTAAAAATGTCATGGCGAAACCTGGAGGGAACATAAAGTCGAAATCTTGAATCCTGAACATCACAATAAATTGATTTTCCAGGTGACAGCTGCATAGGCTGCAAGTTGAGATTGGTGGAAGATTTGCTTTTCAAGAGGGTTTGTAGTTCTGAATCCCGGTGTTGTTCATCCGCAAGGGCAGCAAAGTTTATTGGCGAAGGAACGGCTAGTTGCTCAATACGAGACAAGGTGTCTGCAACAATATTCTGCGAACCCTCAATATAACGGATATCTTTTGATATATATTGCTCGTAGCATATGTCGAAAATATTTCACAGCTTCATAAATTCCTAATAATTCGCGATCGTTAGTGCTGTATCTGGTTTGTGCTGGTGAGAGTTTTTTAGAAAAATATGAAAGTAGTCTCCATAATTCTTGATATTTCTGTTGTAAAACTGCTCCTATACCTGTTGTTGATGCATCATCGTGTAGAGGCATTAGGTTATTTTTTTGGAAGCAGAAGATATGAAAAACATGCAACAGCCTTCGCCGGGAATCGAACCGCGGACCTCTGGAGTACCGGCCCAGCGTGCAGAACCACTACACCACAAAGGCACGCTAGGAAAGCGGGAGAAATACATTATAAACGTAGAGTGATAATTGTTTAGATGCGGAGGGATACTGCAAATTTGGTGCTGAAATTAAATCATTTTTGCATTTTTGGAACGCTTCGCGAGATTCTGTGATCCAGGTTATAACACGTTTATCGTTTTTCTTGCTTCCAACCGAAAAAGAATTTAGAGGTGCTTGTATTGTATGGTCGCTGCATGAGGTAAGAAACGTCGATAAAAATTGAGCATGGCAAGATTCTTAAGTCCTTCACTGAAGATGGTTCGGGTATATCGTGGATAGCGGTGACTCTATCTGGAAGGGGTCGAACGCCATCAGCGGAAATTTCATGACCAAGAAAGGATACTCTTGGTTGGCCAAAAACGCATTTGGAAGGATTAAGACTGACATCGTACCTTTGAAAACGTTCAAAAACTGTTCTCAAATGTGATAGGTGTTCTTGCTCTGAAGAGGAGGTGATTAAGACGTCATCAAAATAAGGTACACAAAAGTCGAGGCAGATTAACACCTGATTCATGAAGCGTTAAAACGTTTGAGCAGCATTGCAGCAGTTTTTGGAATATCAGCTGGGTGATACGCCCGCTCAAGATCAAGGGTTGTAAAAATAGCTTTTCCGTCTGAAACTTGCATACAGTCTTGAATGTGCGGGACTGGGTAACGATCAGGAATTGTAGCTGCATTTAACCGACGATATTGGCCACACGTGCGCCAGTTACCATTTCGTTTCCGAACTAGATGGAGCGGACTGGCCCATTAACTTTCTGAACGACGGCAAATTCCCTGTTCCATCATGTATTGAAATTCCTCTTTGGCGGCTTTAAGCTTGTCCGGAGGTAAGCGTCTTGGTTTAGCTACAATTGGAGGTCCGGTCGTTTCAATATAATGTAGTACATCGTGTTTGGATTCGGAACTACCCATAACTGGGCGCGTGTTTGTAGAGAATTCTCTGAGAAGTTGACGCCATGGGGAGTTACCCGAAATCAGTTTAATGCTCAAATCTTGACTATTGTGAATTACTCCCGGATAAGTTAAGTTGGTTGTGGAATATATCAAACGGCGATTCTTAGGATCGACAAGCAAAGACAATTTTTGAAAAACGTCAGCGCCACTAATAGGACTTGAAATGAATGGCCATTGGATGTTGCGGCGCAATCCTAAATCAACAGATATCAGGCGTTCACCAAAAATTTGAATAGGAGTTCCATTTTCTACATAAAGTTATAGCTTGGTAAGGCCCTTTTGTTCGTGAAAATGTGGTGGAACGACAGAAACATCAGTCCCGGTGTCTACAAGAAACCTTAAGCCCGAATTCTTTTCGACACAGTGGGTGGCATTTGTTTGCCTTGTTTCCAAATTTGTGGTGGTAAAAACAAATAGCCGTGTTACGAATACCCGGCTTTCATAACGTTTCCTCAGTGGGCTACGACGTGTATTTCGACCACGGGATGTGGAGCGGTTGCGCTGAAAAGGTTCAGCTTGGATGGCTACTAACTGAGCAACCTGTTTAGACAAATCATCAATTTGAGCCTGTAACGCCACAGTACCTGGACCAGGAACCTGCACTGCGTGTATTTGCGCTGGAATGGCCAACTTGTGAATTTTATCAGCGATTTCGGGAAGATTTTTAAGTGGCTCCCTGCTGGCCGCTAAAATGGTTTGCATGTTAGATGGAAGTCTATGTATCTATAATGTTTTAAGAATGTTATCCGTTAGCTTACCGGTGGCTAAGTCTGACATTTTAGACAGCAATTGAGAAGGCCTCCTATCACCCAATCGTAAATCGTGCAACAACTGCTTGATTCTGTCTATGATTCTTCACAAACAGAAATTAATATTTTTTAAAGATTTGTATTTGTCCGTCGCCGGTGAATTCAAAATTATTTCACGAGCTGATTACAGTACCTCTGATTCTAACACGGAGATCGCTGTATAAAATTGAGTTTCGTCGGCAGTAATGTGACTTAACTGCGCATCCAATTGAATGAACCATAAGGATGGGTCTCGGCGACAAAAAGGTGATGGCTTAACTGCCACTCGCGCCAATTGTGAAGCAGCATCGTTGTCAACCACTTTATATCAATCAAATACGCACAATAATAATATGTATAGAAAAATAATCAATATGTTTATAGTGACACAGTTTCTTGGTACTTGAAATCAGAGAAATTGGCGGCTCAAATGCTGTACACGATACATATATCCACTGAAATTATGACAGAAATATGTTGACTCACCGGAATGCTGCACAACTCTTTAAATGACAGGTGAAATGTCTTACTTGCATCTCATCACACTGGATAACTTACTGCTGCTCAGAATTTTGACATATGAACTCCATATTCGTGCAACATTGAAGGTTGCTATTCGTAATAAGTACGTGTCACCAATTATGATAGTACAATTTTTTGAGACAGATCATTAAATAATTATAACAGTTGAATAGAATAAATATTATTTTGTTCTTTGTTGCTATGGGTTACCAGACTGGCAGAGTTGAGTTGTAGTAGGCAAGTTGCTACATATCTATTTATCTATAATGTATATTAAACTTTTAATTGTTTAAAACCTGCACTTTTTAAAAACACTTATAACACCTTTTGAACTAATTCTAGATCATCGTATGTCTGATTTTTCCTAATCCAAGGATAGTGTAGTTAGGTAGTGACTATTTTTAATATATTTTTGAGTATTTTATGGCAGATTCAGCATTTTATTATTATTTGCATTATTTTCTTATTACGAATATATTCTATACATTATATTGCTGAAATTTTTTATTGTGGGGGGGGGCGCCGAAAAGGTATTTTGCCCCGGGCGCCAGTCATGCTTGCTACGCCACTGATTGTTCATGTTTTTTTTTGTAAATTTGACAATTTTAAATTTTGTTTCCCTTTCAAAGTTCTCCTTTCACAACATAAAATCACGAAACACAGAGAATTCTCTCTCTTTTTTTCAATGGCAATTTCATGTTCTGTCTGCAAATGTAATGAAAAGTTTTTCTTTGGGAAACGTTCATTACATAATGGGTATTTGTATTAATATTTTATGATAAACACTCAAGTGCAGTGAATACATTCTCCGCTTGTCAAAATAGCAAATTTTTATTATTGTTGAACTGATGACTACATAAACTACATTTAAATTTGAAAATTTAACTTTTACTGGCCTTAAGCAATGTTGTTTGTATGCAATTTTATGCAGTGACATTTTAGATTGCTGTTATTCCAGAAACATTTTTTGCAGTCAGGGCAGTTAAAAGATTTTTGAAATTATACTGGATTTTGTAGCAAAAATATCTGAAATTGATATATTCAACTTTCAAATATATGTAATTCTAATTTTCATTATTCATAAAATTTTCGAAATATTTGGTGTTCAGCAGCATGTTCTTTATGGAAATTCAGGATATGCCCTTGATCGGTAGACTATGGGTAAATGTATATAAAATTCTGGTTGTTTCCTTTAATTATTTCTAGGTATGGCTATTTTAAGCAGTAAAAAGTGTGTTATATTTGTTCATGTGTAATTTATTTTAAATACCATTGTTTTTGCATTACTATTGTAAGTCTGTTTCAAACTTTGGAAAATAGGCTGAAAGAACTGCAAAAAATCCATTGGTAAATTTTCAGTGCAGTCTTTAGTAACACTGACCTTTATCAATTCCTCAGCTAAGAAAAATAGGACATGGGGGCTTTGGACAAATATATGAGAGCAAAGATATATTTAAAGGAAACCTTGTTGCCATAAAATCGGAGCCAGCTGAAAATAAAAGGCCACTATCAAAAATGGAAGTTGATGTCTTAAAAGCTGTTAAAGGTAAGTGGATAAAAATATTCATCAAAGGTAGCATTTGAATCAGTTGTAAAAAATTTTTTGATTGTAATTAATTTTCTGGTATTATAGTCAAGTACATTAAAGTGTAATAAACTTAACAGCATTAAGTGAATTAATAAATAAATAAAAAATTAGCTTCATATAATAAATACTAGAAATCTAAGATATCTTCCCCCCCTTCCAAATTTGGTTTCAGAATTGTAGCACGGCTCATTAAATTTTTTGGGGGGAGGGTATTAAAGTATTTGTAAGAAAATATTTTTTGCATAGAAGTATTGAATTTTTCAAAGTATTTAGGAAAGAAGTCTTTAGACATTTATGTGGTGCTCCTGTGTTGTTTGGAAAAAGGAATGCGATTTCTGATAGAATTTTAAAATTTGTGCTAACAAGTGGTCAATTTCATTATGATTTTCTTCTAGTGTTGTCCTTATCCAAGTCTCAGAGGCGTATATCAAAACAGGTCTGACAAGCATTTTGTAAATCAAAAACTTCACTTTTCTTGAAAGAAATCTAGATTTACAAAATCTTCTTTACCTACAGAAAGTCTTACTTGCCTGATGTACCTGATTCTGGTTTCAAGAGTTAATCTGTTATCAAGAATAATAATAGATCTTAAATAGACAAACTCTTATTAGATTCAAATCTATAGGAGTCTATTTCAAGAGGAGCTGGAATTATATAAACATTTTTAACAATTTACATTCAAGTCACTTAAAACATCTTTCGAAATAGAACTTACTAAGTATGGATTCACTCTTTTCAGATAATTGTACTATAATTAATCTTCGGAGATAATATAATCAATATTATTTAGTAAATAAATTATATATATATATATATATTTGTAAAAGACATATATTTTACTTCCTCCTCATTTATAAATAAGGCCATTCAACTTGCCGCCAACTTATGGGCAAGGAAAACCTCTCTCAAAACAGGAATAGTCCTGACAATCATATCAACGTCATGAGCATATGCAAGTAGCTGTACCAATTTAGAAAAACTATGTCCATTTTTGTTGATGTTTGAATCATGACTCTTTCAAGTGCTACATTAAAAGTGGACAAGAGAGAGAATCTCTTTGTCATACTTCTCTAAATCTGTCAAGATTTTCTGACAGAGACCACTCCAAAAATGTTATCTTACACTTATCATTAACAAATGAACTTTGACAATTTTGGGGAAAGGTTAAAGAAAATTGCTAAAGCGGTTCCACACAATTTTATTATTTGCTTGGGCAATTTAACATACAAAAGAAAGCTTTTAGATCTTTTTCTTACTAAATGTACAACCAAACAAAATGAGTGCATATAGTTATAAGGGGGGATTGCATAAAGAATTGTTTGATATTATGTGAGCAAATACACCACTTTGAGAGAAGTGCTACATTGTGAAACTTTCAGAACATGGATGTGATGTGCTAATGTTTTTGCTGCACTTTGTGAAATAAATTTTGTTGAATAAATATGGGCATCAATTAAATGGTTTGTGAGGGAATGACATTTTAGTGTTGGCTTTAGCTTTGAATGTCTTAAATCATTTACATCCGAAGCTATTGAAAACTTGGATATAAGAAATAGAGAGGATATTTTAAACATGTAGAAAATATAAAAGAAATAATGAGAACTGATGGACTAGTTGAGGAAATGATGGAAAATTTCTTTCTGCATTAAACCGGTTTTGGAAACTGCTAGCAATTTTCATTGTAACATTATTCATGATGATTTGAATGATATTAATCACTTAGATTCTAATTTGAAATGTACTGAATGTTCAAATAATGATGACAATAAGGATAACAACATCTTAGAATTAATATCTTTCTAAAACAAAGTGACTACAAATAATTTTTCCATATTTGCTGTGGTTAAAATATAATGCAGTTAAGGTATCATAATTGCATATTATAAGCAGATAATTATTTATAGAGGAATATTTATGAAATAAAAATATTTGCACCCGATTAAATAAATTAGCAATGACATTATGTTAAAGTCAATTATTTAAGACAGTTATTTAAAATAAAATAGCTAGGGGAAAATATTACATTATTTCTAGAGCATGAGAGCGAATAATTTACTAAAGAATTAAAATGTTATAATATGTTAATTTATCTTACCATAGATAATGTAATGCTTATCTGTTTTATCTAAAGTAAGAACCTGGCATTGCCCATGCCATATGATGTAGGCATAGCTATGTCCTGTCATGTGGATTAGTTGTGTTACTTAAAAGTTGTTGCACATTTGACATGGTGTTGACAGTTAAATGACATTTGTTTCTGCCTGCATGTTTAATATTAATTTATCAGGATATTTCTACTTGTCTTGTTTGGTGTTTCTCAGTATTTTTTAAAAATGACTAAATTTCATATTTACATGTCTAAGTCTTTGTAAACATTTCCTGCATCTATTCAGTTTTTTTTTTTTTTTTTTTTTTTTTTTTCCACAAGGATTGGGCAATTAAACTGAAACACCTGGTGAGCATTACTTCGTATTTTAAGCTGTAATATGAAATTTTGAATAGGAATCCCTTTCAACTTTTATTAGCAACAAAGTGTGTGGTTTGCATTTTCGACGATGATATAGCTACTGACTTTGCTGAAAGCTATATGAGAAGTGCACTGGAGTTCAAAGGAGGAGAAATTGTTGGTGTTTTTCTTATTAGTGTTACTAAGGTAGCAGATTTATGATGTAGCATGAGCCACTGTCACCTGGGTGATATCATTATCTAGAAAAGTAAGAACATCTGTTGTTCTTGATGGTGACAGTATAGGCTAGGACTGTAAATGTATTTTAAAGAAGAGGGGTGAACAACTTATGTATAAATATGATCAACCTGTTTCCTTAAAAAATTTCATGATCTACCTATTAAAAATCTTGGCATTAAATGCATATAAACATGTGTGACTAAGTGATAATTGGAGAGAAAGGGTATTGAACTAAATATGTTTTATTAATTGAAAAATAGTCACAGAAAAAATACAGATTGAATGTGATTGTATTATCATTACTGGGAAGACTGTAACTGCATGTTTCTAGCAGTAAAGTGTTCATAATCTGGTATATGTTCAGACATAAATAACAAATCTTCATAATGGGAACCAGTAAGTAGAGAACAATGTTAAATCTTCATGAACTTTAAATATGAAAAAGCCAATTCACATAAATATGTAAATCCAGAACAAGAGTAGATATATTCTGCTACATTTAGTGATATTGGGATACTTTTCTTAATTCATGTACTTCCAAAAGTCTTCCACAAGTTCTATGAATTATAATATTAGATCAATTTGAAAAGTTATAATTTTATTTCCTAATGCATTTCTTTTTCCATGCTAAGTGCACCAGAATTTTTTGCAGTAATATGTTTTATGCTTACATCTTTTTTAAAGAGAAAACACTGGTACTGCAGTACAACCTTAACTTTCTCAAAGTTATGAAATCTAAACTCGGTCTTCAATCACTTTTTAAATTTTTGCAACATATTTTTCAATGTTATAAAACCAATTCCAAAGTTTTCAACTTTTTTTTTTAATAGGAAAGGATCACTTTTGCCATTTCATAGGCTGTGGGCGAACTCATATTTTTAATTATGTTGTCATGGAACTTCAAGGTCCCAATTTGTCTGAACTCAAGCACAGTCAACCAAGCAACTGTTTCAGCTTAAGTACCACTCTGCGAGTAGGTCATCAAATTTTGCAGGCTATTGAATATCTACACGATGCTGGTTTTGTTCACAGAGACATTAAACCTGTAAGTTGTACATGTTTCTTTTGTATGGCAGTCATATATTCCTAATTTCTGAAATAGATGAGATTTGTATTGTTTTGATTTTAATAAGGAACTTATTTTGCATTAGCATTACTTAATCATACTTTAAGAAATATAAAAACTGAGAATTGGTATGAGTTCTCTAAACTTCTAAAAACTGGGAATATTTAAAGGGAAAAACTTCTTTTAGATTTGAGTTTAGAATTACAAATATTTGTCATTATGCATAAAATAGTCCACAGATAATTTTCTGTTTTTGCAAGTATTTTTCAATGAAGTGACTATCTGCGAAATCGGCTTAACAAATTAGTACCAAATGGTGCATTTTTGCTTACAACTTGCAGCTAGGAAAATGTTGGTTTAAATAAAGAATTTAAAACTTTTTCTCCTGTAAAAATATTATGAAATTTCTATTTTTTTCAAGGATTTTTAATTCATCATATGAAATGTAGTTTCTTGTAAATTGGAGGTACCTTGAATGTTTTTTTGGATCACCAAAGTGCTGATGATAAACTGATTGAGATTTACCTGAAAAACTGGCCATCTGAAGTGACAGCCAGCTTTTCCTTTTTTTATATACAGTCATGCCCCCTGAGTCTCCTAATTCAGTGTCATTAGTTTCATTTATTCATAGTTCAGAGTGGCAGAGGACAGAAATACTTTTTAAGTTTCCTAAGTTAATGAAAGCAGATAAATTGAAGCAATTCAAAGCAAAGCCAGAATTATCAAACATCCCAAATATTTTCTTCCCACACATACGGAAAATTTCCGTTATGGAACTTTATGTGTATTCTCAGAAAGAAACCTTTCAGATTCAGACCTCTCACAACAACTTCATAAATATTTTGGTAGAGAATTTTGACTCTTAGTGGTCTTTTGAGTATTTTCTTTCTTTCATTAGTGATGTGTCATTGCAGCTATCCTGCTCTTCAAAAAGCTTTATTTACCACAATGAGGTCCATCATGTAAGATTATTGATGTTACAAGTGCTTGAACACTACTAGCATACTATTAATATTAGTTTAAACATTATGTTATACTGTACAGTACAAAAATTGCATTTCATCATTTCATGTTGGGGCTTTTGATGATCAAGTTAAAATTTCAAAATTATTTGCATTCATGCATTCATAGGTATGACCGAGACTATATTCAAATGTACAATAAACTTTGAATATAGTCTCGGTCACAATTTTATTTACCAGTATGGTATATGGTATATTTCAGTACACAGAATAGTTTATTGGTACTTTTAGTTT
This sequence comes from Stegodyphus dumicola, assembly GCF_044657685.1. Classification (NCBI taxonomy): domain Eukaryota; kingdom Metazoa; phylum Arthropoda; class Arachnida; order Araneae; family Eresidae; genus Stegodyphus; species Stegodyphus dumicola. The sequence continues at coordinate 166,124,067 of NC_140780.1, forward strand.
AGTAAGACTTGCATTAATTATGAATTTAATTTAACTACTATAATTATGTATATCATGTGGAAATTCTATTTTATGCAGCATTTTTCTACTGTCCATAGTTTCATGTGTCTGTCATAAATTTTGAAACATATTGTCTGTAAACATGGAGGTAATACTGTATTGGGATTTAACAGAGACATGTAATTCCATGGAAAAAGATTAATGCTGAAGTTGAGTAGACTATGACACTTAAAGTCCATTATTTATCATGCTGTTATTTGCTGTTGAAGATAAGTTATTAGAATGTGATACACATCATTAAAAAATCTGTACCTTAAGACTGTTGCATGATTTCTTCCTTGAAGAAAGCAACATCAGAGTTGTAAATAGTGGAGACCTATAATTTTCACTAAAAATTAAGAATAAAAAAGTAGCTGTTAGATATTACGCAAAACTTGGAAGAATAATGAGTGATGTGCTGTCATTATTGTTCAACTTTGAAAATTATAGAAAAGACATTGGACACATTTAATGATAAAACAAATAAATAATTTTTAAATGTATTTGTCTGGAAATAATTTGTGGCCATCAAAACAGTTTTATTTCTCAGTATGTTTGCTATTAAAAGTTGTGTAGTATTTTGCTTTAAAATAGCATGTACTGTGTTTCATTTTTGTGTAGGCAGAAATATGAGAAATATGTGTAACTTTTATTATTATAATTTATTGTTTATCTTGAAAATATAAGCTTCCAAAAGGTATAATAAAAAACAGTTTAGAATACACATGTGGTGTTGGCTGTAGATCAACATATTGAATTTAAAAGTGTGACTAATTATGGATGCTGGTCACTGAACTCTTGTGCTTGCTTCATCTTTTGATTTCCTCTCTATAGTTTAAACATAGTGCCTGTTCAGGGCATTCATATGGCTTAGCTGAGATATTTCAGATATGTTATGGTCAACCTAACACCACTACTTGACAACACACACCAGTATTCAGAATGAAAGATAGTTATAAAGGTAATGCTAACTGTGCAGAGACCAATTAAAATTCCAATGAGTATAATTATTTATAATAATTGTATGTTTATGAATGAAAAAAATCTACTGTTACTCAAAATGCAAATGAGACAAAAATCAGAAAATCATTTTAGGAAATATGTTCAGTATTGTGCTCATATCATGATTAAATGTAAAGTTTGAAAGTTGTCAAGTACTGTTAATCATTGCCAAAAATCATTTAGATGTTCAAATGATGCAGGTTACAGAAAAAACTGATGGCCGGTCAAAAACTGTCGGATAACTGAATATTCCCATAACCTGTTAATTTAAAATAGGCATTTCAAAGTCATAATGATTCTTCCCTCACTTGCAGTCACGAAATGTGTTGTCATGACCACACAGAAAGGATTAGGGAATTTCAACAAATTAAAGAGGTTGCCCATCGTCCATAGTCATTGTTATCATAGTTACAAAGCAAGCCAGAGAGAGAGAATATGGCCTTACAGTGCCTATTCTGAAGTCACAGACTATAAAGTGGAATCTAAAAGAATTATTAGGCTTGAGAATTGTTAGTTGTCTTGCTGTTTGAGGTAGTGTGGGGGCAGCTGCAGTCTCTTAGCTGGTCTCTAGGCAGCCACAAAGGACATTTAGCAAAAGCTAGTGGTACTTGAATAAATATTCCTGTGCTTACTACAGGCTTCACGAGCTACTGCATGCAAGAAGACTCTTGCATTGCATTTGTCTTTTCATATCTTTCAGAGAAGGATGTGTCATTTCCTTTGTCAGAGGAGTCAAGATGACTGTTCATATACAGGGTGTTTCATAGATCATGGGACAAACTTGGAGCGGTAGTGGAGCATACTAAAACATGCATTTTTTTATAAGAATGTAGGATCTAAAGTGACAGGTTAAGGCAGCAGTCCAAAAAAAAAAAAAAAAAAAAAAAAGACACGAGGAAAATGTATTTATGTAAAAAATTAACGCAAAGTGCTTCTTTGTAGCAATATAGTATTCACAATAAATGTTCAAAATTGTGACCACCAACAGTAATACATGCTTGGTAACGTCGCAGAAGGGATTGACGAACATTTTGAAAAACGACAGGCATTCCTCGCACGCTTGCAGCCGCAATGGATAGTCGTGCAACGAGGTCCTCCAGTGAGTCAACGGGAGTCTCATAAATGATGCTCTTCAGATGACCCCATAAAAAAAATCCAAACTGGATAAATCTGGTGAATGGCGGGGCCATCGAACGCGTCCACCATGGCCAGTCCATAGGCCGGAAATGTCCCATCAAAGTAATTGCGCACCCGCACGTGGTTATGGGCTGGTGCGCCATCATGCTGGAACCACATGCGATCACGAACGACAGCCGGAACATCCTGCAGCAATTCCAGTAGCACCTCTTGCAGAAAAATATGATAACATAAGCCATTTGTACTTGCAGTTAAGAGGTATGGGCCTATGAGGTAGTCATTAACAATACCCGCCCACACACTCACGGAGAAGCGGGTTTGAAATGCATGTGGACGTGTGCCGTGTGGATTATGAGTTGCCCACACATGCATGTTGTGGCTGTTGAAGATGCCATCCTGTGAGAAAGTTGCCTCGTCCGTGAATAGCATATCCGACAGCAAATCAGCCTGCGCTGCACACTGCTGCAAGAACCAATGACAGAAATGAACTCGAAGAGGGTAATTTGTCTCTTACAAGGCTTGGACTCTCTGCAAATGGTATGGGTGCAAACCATTTTCATGCAATACTCTCCAAATGGTGGAATGACTCAGCTGCAGATGACGTGCAATAGCTTTTGTACTTGTCTGAGGTGATTCATGCACAATGTTCAAGATGGATTCTTCAATGCGAGGTTCTTATGCACTTCTTCTTCCACTCCTAGACCCGTTTTCACACAGAGACCGCTGCAACTTCTCGAACATTGTGTGCTTCGACATACGCTTGTTCAGAAACCATTCCTGGTACAACCGTAGCGCTGCTCTGCCGTTCCCATTAGAAGCACCATACATGAGATGCATGTCAGCTTTTTCCTTGTGTGTAAACTCACCCATCACGCTCAACATCAGAGTTGCGAATGATCCACTGATGCATCGGATCATGGTTTGTCCAGCTCGCTACTGTTCTCTACCGCAGCATTGCCAGCCAGTCACAGCTGTAGTTCTTATTACTGTTAGTGTAACCTTTTTGGAACATATATTGTGAATACTGTATTGCTGCAAAGAAGCACTTTGCATTGATTCTGTACATAAACACATTTTCCTCTTGTGTCGTTTTTTTGTGTTCCTACTGTAACCTGTCACTATAGATCCTACATTCCTATACAAAAAATGCATGTTTTAGTATGCTCCACCACCCCTCTAAGTTTGTCCCATGATCTATGAAACAGCCTGTATAAGTCCAGGTTCAGTTTAAATAGTGATTCTGAATATATTTTTATCAGGCTGTCTGGAACCCACAACTTTGCACTGCATATCCAAGAAAGATTATTTTCATGGGTGAGGCCTTATTTGTTTGGGGAGATATCGTGAAACTTGATTGTATTAAACTCCATACTTCTGTGAAAATTTTTATAAGTGTGCAATATGTAGATGAAGTTCTGCACCTGGCCTCTTTAGGATTACGGCAGGCCCAGATTTTTTTTAATTCGTGGATGAAAATGCTGATTCTCCACAAGCTGCTGTTGCTGCTTAATGCCTTCAAACTGGCGATATTGTTCAAATGGATTGGATACTATACTTTCCTGACCTTAGTCTTATTGAGCATATCTTGTATGTGCTATGGTGATAAGTTGTAGTGTGTGACCTTTTTATCCCCAGAATCTGCAGTAGCTCAGATTTGCTCTTTCTAAAGAAAGTTTAATTGCACAGCACTTAAATGACACTTGAATTAGTCATGTGAAAATATTTGAAATGGCATGGAAAGATTTGATTTATATTTCTGCAAAAAGATGGTACATCCTGTTAGATAATTATATATTCAAAATCTTAGGTTTTTCTGTTTTTCAAATTTTGTACTTAATTTGGCATCAACAACATTTTAGCATTATTTGAAAGCAAGATAATTTAGCTTTCTAAATGTGTATCCAACATGTGTACATGTTATTTTTCTTACAAGAAAAGCTTAGTTTAATGTAAAAAAATAATATTTTTTTATTGCATATTAGTTTTGTGCAGCAGCATAAAAGTTGCCATGGGAACATGTAAAAGGTAGTAAGTCCTATTCTTGAGTATAGCTAACACAGCATCAGAAAATGGAAAACAGTCAAGTTAAATACATTTTAAGAAGAAATACTCTTCATGTTTGTATTCATTCATGTTCGTAATTAAATAGAAGGTGTTGCAATCAAAGATGTTAGAGATTATACTAATCAAACTATAAGTAAATATTAGGTTGTCTGAAAAGTACTTCTGTTTTATTGGTAAATGAAGCATGTACAACATTGTATGTTTTATTCCTGAATTTTACATGAATGCATTCTGCTCTATTATCTTTTGCTCAGTTCGGAAGTTGTATATTACAATCTTTAAAAAAATTTGGTGATTTCGCTCTAAAGTACCATTCTAAATGTGTCGCAAATAGTAATTTAACTAATTAATTTTATACTATAAAATGGAAATAAATTAAAGATCAGGTATTCCATATCTTTATGTGCAAAATCACTGATGTATGCTTAATTAAAATACAGGGTACTTCACTTGAAAAGAGCAGATTTTACATGCTTGCAAAATTGTTTCTTTCTTACTGTACAAAAAAAAAAAAAAAAAAAAAAGTTGTACGTCATCTGGCAAGAAATAAAAATTTTGCAAGGAAGTAAAATCTGTTCCTTCTTTTTGAAAGACTTTTGTGCATGAGGTCATCTACAAATTTGATAAGTAACAATATTTACTCACTATAGAGTCGTTAATCATCATAATATTTAATTTTTGTTTTTTAGCTGTTCAATAAATTTGGTGAAATTATCTTGATTTTTGCTTTCAAATTGAACATTTGGTAAAGTAAGAGTTGATCACCAATAGGAATTGAAAAGGGATCCAAATGAATATATGCAATTCCAGAATACCTACACAAGTTATGCGTATTATAAATGTATACATTTTATTTTTATATTTAATAAAACATAAAGAATATTTTACTAATGGAATTTTTACTGCAGTGTGTATGTAAAAAATTACATTTTCTGTTTATAGAGCCCTTTCAACCAGTGTTTTCATCATTTTCATAAAAATTCCATACCTTATTGTAGGAAACTACATATTACTGTAAGCAGAAGGATGTGTCTAAGATCAGTACTTAAGGAAATACAGCTTGTAGTCATCTGTTTCAATCACCTTTATATCTAGTTATTTTCATCATTGTTTTAACTCTAATTTAGATTTTTATGGCCAATCATATTTATGCGTTATACCAGTATATCACATTGAGGTACTACCAGAGATATACCTAGGGTTTTCAGCACCCAGACACAACTGATAATTTTGCATCCCTTCCTGTTTGCTAAAATGCAATGGGAAAAGTTTTGGTTTGATGCACTCGGGAATAGATGTCCTCCATATCCCCAGCTGTGTTACGGTTTACTACTTGGTAGATATGTGCAGATTCATAATTAAATCAATGATTTTGATAGGCTTGTACTTTAATTGTAAAAGGTCTGTTAAAAATATATCTTTCTTTTTCTATATAAATATGTCTTGTTAATACAGCCAGCCTTTTAATTGCAGCCTGTTTCAATCATTTTGAAAAATATTCCATTTTTTTAAATTTAGAAAACAAACAGTTCTTGAATTATAATATAGCTGTAAGAAGTGAATTTCCTGACATTTCAGGAGCAGAATTTAATGATGAACTTTTAATTATTTTTAAAAATGTTAATTTTTAACTTTCTATTATGATTTAGTCAAATTTTGCAATGGGTCGCTTACCAGAAACTAAGCATAAAGTTTACATGCTAGACTTTGGATTAGCAAGAGATTATCTGACAAAAGACAAACAGTTACGTCCTCCAAGGAATGCATGTGGTTTTAGAGGAACAGTGAGATATGCATCTGTAAATGCACATAAAAATAGAGTAAGTATATTTTTCATACTGTAACATGAATATTGAAAAATATGCAATGTATTTCTCAGTAATATGAAATTAAATCAAAAATTGTGTAATAATTTTTAAAAGAGATTATTTACAAACTTTCTTCATGGTATAAGGCTCAGTGAAAAATGTAATTTCTATATTATATATCATTTACTGAAATTTCAGTGTGTGGGGGAGGAGGTAATTTAATTTTGCAACTATATAATATAGTTATTTAGCTAGGAGATCTGCCTAGATGCCAATGTATATCTTTTTTTCTTTATAAAAGATTTTTTGGTAATGCAGAATAACTTTTGAACAAGCATACTGTGAAGAAACACAAGATTAAATCTGTTTAGTTATGAAGGAAGTTGTATAGGCATCTCACTAGGAGCATGATAGTTTTCTCCTTTTACTACATTGAATATTTTAAGATTGAAGAGTCTTTTAATGTAAGTTTTCATCATATTCTGATATATTTACTTAATTGACCCCGATCGTGGATTAACCATGATTTCAACTTCAACTGTATTATTCAAAAGTTCCTTTGATTTGGCTTTTGTGATTTTATGTTCCCTATTATTTGTCAGTATATTCTAGTATGTGTAAAAATTGTTAAGGATATATTTAATTAAGACTATTAAACTATTTTCTCTAGCTTCATTTCTTTCTGTCAATACTATAGTTAAATCGAATCCTGGGAAATTAAGAAGAAATAAATTCCAGAAAATAAAGTAATTATTTTCTAATTGTGTTAGTTTATCAGTCTAAGGTCCACTTTAAAATGCCATTTGAGTACTATTAGTTGAACATTTGAAAATATCAGAAGCATCAGATGCAAATAATACTTATAATGAATAACTTTCAATTGGAATGTTTAATTTTTGAATTACTACTATTAGCTCACACTCTCTCTATATCTTGTTCAAATTTTCAATAGTTAATAAAGTACTTATACTTTTTATTCATCTACTCAAGTTCAAATACAATTTTTTAAACTTGTATTGGATGATACTTGATGTTAATATAGATTTTTCACATAGCAAATTCAATTCCTACTTGTTTATTCCTGTTTATCGGAACTAAAGATATGCTTTTTTTTAAAGATATTATAAGACTTACAAATAATGACTGTTTATTAGGAATTCTCACGTGCTGTAAAAATTAATTTTATAACATCTTGTAAATAATAGTACATGACTGTGATAAATGGGATTGTAATATTTAACAAAAATAAATGGCAACAGCAAGACAGAGTTCTAAAGGTTTTTAATGTGTATGGAATTAAAGAATCGTAGTTTTATAGAGTTCGATGAAGCGTATGTAATGTCCCATTAGGTAGCAAAAATGCTCCCCATATTTCTATGTTAACGTGATAATAATATATGTTTAAAATATATCCCTTTAAAATGTCCTTTGCTTATTAAAGTAAATAAATAGCACTGTAGATTATGCAGTAATATATCTAGGATGAAAACTGTTCGCAAGCAGGTCAAGCATATATCGCCTTGAGTCGTGAAATCATTATATGGAATACTGTACTGCTCGAAACTCACTGGAAAGGTTCCTTGGAATAATGAAGCATTACAAGAGATGGATAGAATGAGGAATTATAGACCACTTTTAGCTTCATAAATCAGAAATAAAAAATTATTAATGATGTTAATAAAAAGTAACTAAAATAAAATTTTTCTTTGTTGACCTAAGTAGGAATTGACTTTAATTTTTTTTTTTTTTAAATATTATTTATTTTCAAGGTAAATGCAAATGATTTTAGTTCTCTAAAAATATATAATTATAAAAATTTTCCTGTTGAATTGCTATAAATATGTAGTTAGAAAAGTTAATAACAATAAAAGAAATAGCATTATCTCCATATTTCTCCTGAAAAAATGATGATGGTGCCGTTCCTCTTGAAAGGCACAATGGTAAACAAATTAGCTACTGATTCCAGTAGACAGGCATTTAAAATGTTAGTAATTATATTTGGTATCACTATTTGGAGATCTTGCCAGAAATCAAAATGCTGTTTCGTTTGACCTTCAATTAATGATTCTCATAACTTGAGTGTGAATGAATAGGTAAAATTGTGGATGCTTATATTCTTCTTATCAGCATATACCAGAAATAGCCAAACTGCAACCTTTTGGTCCTTTTCATATGACTCACTTGTAACAAATAGTTTTGAAATATAATTGCATTTTAGAAGAGAAATTATGCAGTGATATGTTTCTTTATAAATTTGAAGTTTAATATCTTAAATTATAATATGTGTAAGACTTGAGATATTTCCTTACATATTGGACAGTGCTTCATATGTTGATGTTTTTTATCTTTCTGTCTTATCATATGTTTGACATGTCTTCCACGAAAGCAAGTAGACCAATGGAAGACTGACCTATGATCTTATTGGCATAAGTTTTCCATGATGCACTGTTAAATTCTGTTGGTGTTTTGTCAAACTTCCAATTTTGACATACAGTCTTTCTTTTTCTACCCAAATGCCATTTCAAATACTCATCTCTTCAAAAGCTGTTAACCTCTTTGTTGTGCGAAATGCTTCTAGCGCTTTCAAGTGAAACTTCTTCAGGGTGGCCATAACGTGCTTCAAACGTTCTTCTACATTTTAAAACTTTTAAATGTTTAAAATGCTTTCTAAATGTTTACTTTTTTGAGTTTTTATTTCTGTTTGTTTTAATACCTCCTAGAGGGCAGTACTAATCTGGCATTCTATTTCTAATTGAATCCCCCCTCCCCAGGTTTTATGAATATTCGCGCCATTTTACATAAGATACAAGAAAATGAGATATCTTCAACGTCTACGCAGCAGAAAAAAAGAGAAAAAATGAGGTTTTGAATTGGAACGACAAGAAGGATATACGTTTGATGAGTAAAGTCCAATAACTCTATGATTGATGTTGAAACATGGAAAAGAACTGTAAAAAAACCAATTATTGTAAAAGATTACAACAACAAAATGGGAGGAGTGGACCGCCTGGATCAGATGTTATCAAATCAATCCTGCTGTTAGAAATAAGCAGAGATATTATTACTTTTCCATTACACTTTATTTCCTTATAATTTTACTTAATATTCATTTACATTCATCCACGGCGAAAGTTATGTATGTACAGAGAAAAGAACATTACATGCTGCGAAAAACATTGGGCCACTGGGGAGAAATTTTCACGAAAGGAGAGACGGCGAAAGGTGGAATTCAGGTGAATATTTGTTCTTGCTTCATATCTTGAGCTGGAAATAATGCAAAAGTACATAACCTGTCTCACAGTTAAGGTTAGCGGAATTAATACAGAACTTCGGATAAGGGTTGCTAAATACATTTATCAGAGTTGATTGAAAAGTTTGTAGCAACACTAACAAATTTTAAACTTAGCATGTCCACCATTAAATAGGCTTAAACCTTAAGATATGTCATAACTTTTGAAAACTGCATAATAGAAATTGGAAAGGAAGTAATATATATATATATTGGCATTATGGCAGATGATTGGTTTTAAGTTTTGCTGAACAGCTATTCAAATATATATGGTTTTTTTATCAGCTTGGAAGTTAAATATGTTCAAAATTAGTATTAATAAAATCACCCTCTGAGCTGCAACATTATCATGTATGTGGCTTGTTTGATAAATAAGTGAGCAAGTAAGTCTGATAAATAAAAAGCTTAACAACATGATTCCAGAAATGATTTTTCTGTGACATATTTAAAAAAGTGTTTTTAAACTAAAGCAAAAACATAACAGAGCAAAACAAAAGGTTTGATTAGAAAATACTACATTCTGGAGTTTTACAACATTGCAACTGTGTTAAACTAAAAAATGTATTAGATATTATTATCTTTTTTATACAACATATTTAAACATTTCCCTTTGCCAAAGAATAGTAATAAATAAATGAAAATCACAGGAGTCCCATTTTGTCATAAAGAATCAGCAGTCTGTACTTTAGTAGTTTTGTCATTATGTCAGTTATCTCTGTAAGTATCTGTTGCATGATTGGCTTTTCATGAACTTTCTCTTGCATGAAAAAATGCTTGATATCAATGTGTTTTGTGTCAATGAAATTAGTTTTATGCCAGTCTTGCTGTGGTAGTGTTGTTTACTTGCATTATTGGAACTTGATATAATTTTTTAACATCACTAAATAGTTGCTTTAAGAAAATGACTTCCTAAGAACATTTGTTAACAACACTTATATATGTCTCAAATGTTGAATTTATATTGACTGTTTGTCATGATATACTCCATCACTATACAATATTGCTATTCCCATTGTAGATTTAGAATGATCTAAAATCGGGACCTAAAAGCCACCAACAACCTTTTTTTTTAGGAATTTTTTTGTATGCTTTATGCATGCAGATTTGATATTTTCCCTCATAATAAAACATGTAGAGTCCTGATTCTTAATTTCACTTAGGCACTAAATAAAATTCCTCATTGTTGAAGAAACAATCATTTTAGCATAAATTTGTGACATCAATAATTTGGCTCCTTAGCTGCATTATTTACTTGGCATATATCTCAAACAGAAACAATCTACATAGAGACATCGTTGATTTTACATCTACTAATGTTTTTTATCCCTGATACCAACCTGACAAATCATTATTTATTGTATTTTGCTTTTATCACCATGTGTTTATCAATACATGACAACTTGAGTAATGACTCATGCAGCAATCACACACACACACACACAAAAAAAAAAAAAAAAAAAAAGTAATTGGCTAACAAAGTGCATTAAGTGGGTGGGCATTAAGTCGATCATGATCGACTAGTGGATTAGCAAGATATTTTGGGATGACCAACTGTACTAATACCTAAGATGTGCATTCTAAAAGAAACACCAATGCTAGCTAAATTATCGAATTGGCTTTTCACAATTGATGCGGCTGTTTACTTAAGCTAATGATTTGATGAATGTGTAGAAGACATACGTAGCTTCATTGGAAATGCATAATGATGCTTAAGTACATATGTTGGTTACAGATTTGTTGTTTTTCGGATGTTCTCTGCTCGATGCATTGAATACGTCCATGCAATCATTAAAGTTCTTCAAACATTCATCTTGAAAATTTTGTGTTTTTGTAGTAAATATAGTAATCTGTCATATTTTAAAAGAGAAATTTACAATGTACAATTGTATTTACAATGTCGAAAACATTAAGAAAAGAAAGAAAAACATACAATTTTAATACAGAATGGGAAGAACAGTTTTCCTTTTCAATGGTGAATACAAAATGTGTGTGCTATATGCCATGCGAGTGTGGCACTTCCTAAAAAAGGAAACGTTGAAAGGCATTTCAAAAGTATGAATGAAAGTTTTGATACAGATTTTGCATTAAAATTGAACTGCATAAACAAAATTTAGAAGAATTTAAATCATAATTAATTGGACAACAATCATTATCTTATTAAACCGAATACTAATATCTAAGTCTGCAACAGTTGCCTCTTTTCTTGTGAGTCACGTGTTAGCAAAACATAAAAAATATAGTGCAACTTGCGCGTAGAACTGTCACATGCCAGATAGTAATGTTGAATTCTGATCTGGCTGACCAAAGATACTACTAACTGTATTTGCTTTCCCTTGCAGTTTGACAAACGTATAGACATGGTTGGTATTTCTCAACTTTGCACTTTTTACTACAATGGTTTTTAAGGGTATGAGTATAAAAGCGAATTATTAACAATATTACCTCTAAAAAAGAAAACACTAGGTGAAAATGTTTACTGCACCTTCAAAAAATAGATAGAAGGAGGGAAAATTCCAATTTATAAAGTTGTATAGATGACAACTGATATGGCTACATCAATGACCGGCATAGTCAATAGATTTTTGGCATGTGCATCAAAGACGATGACATACCACATTTTCTTTATTATCATTGCATTATTCACCAACAGGCCCTCAGTTGTTAAATTCTAAATGCGCATCATCTTATGGGAATCTGAATGAAAATTGTGAACATAATTTGAGGAAGTAATCTTCAGCAAAGAATGTTTTGAGCTCAACTAGCAGAAAACAAATCTGATTATGGTGAATTGTTATATCTTGCAGATGTTCGTAGGTTATGTCGGAGTATATTTTTATAAAGATTCAGGGACATACTACATGTAAAAGATTTTTTTGGAATCAAATGAAAAAGCATACGTTGAACTTAGTAATGATGTTTGTTTGATGGATTTAGCTTTTGTTGTTGATATAACAAGCCATCTCAATAATTTGAACTCGCAGTTGCAAGGGAAAAACTCAAGCAATAGTAGAATTGATTGGATTTGTTAATACTTTCAAAAACAAGTTAAAGCTAATATCTTCACAGCTGATGAAGACTGAATTAAAAAAATTTCAAAAATATTTCTGACAAGCTTTAATTTAGAAGTCAAACTACTACAGAGCTACATTAAACAAAGAGAAATATTATGATGAAATAATAATTCCCTCCAAATTTGAGAGACATTTTCAAGAATTTACTAGACTAGAACTAATTGTTACAACCATGTGTTACCCATTTGGCAATGTTGATGTAGAAGAAATAACAGAAAATATAAATTATACATTCTCTTTATCTTCAGTGAAAGATTAGCAGTGAGTAATTATATATTCTGATGTTCAAGATTGGCGGACAGTATATAGACTAAGTCTTCTAATAAATTTAACTAGCTTTACATGAAAATGATTTATTTTGTAATGTATTTTGAATTGTTTTTTAAGAAATGCATCTTTTGAAATTATTATATTTGAGGCTATTATTATTATGTTTGTATCTTGTATTTTGCTTTAAATGCGATTTTTAAAGAGTAAGTTTTCTTAGGTAGGCTATGTAGGTAAGTACATATTCTGTATTTATTAACCTTTTGAGGCCGGGGCTTTGGTAGCAATAAAAGCCTTGAAAGGACGGGGAATCTTGAACCAAATGCTTTCCCCCTTTAAGAAATCACCTCCTATTTGCAGCAAAGATTCTTGTGTGTAGTTTAATGGATTCTCAGAGGGGTGCATCTATGTCGCAAAAGGAAGGGAAGTGTAGGGATTAGTGACCAGACTTCAAGATGTTTTTGTCACCGAGGGAGAATTTCATATTACAGTTGTTTCGGATTGAGACTACTGGGAAATGTGTAAACCTTCTTTGAAGAAAATGCCATTTTTTTACATTATAGGACGTTACTTTCATTTTTATAAAATTTTGATTTGAATTTTAAATTACACTGCAAAACTATGTGTCTTTACAAAGTGCTTACAATAATTATTTCTATGTATCTTTATATTAATGTTATGTCAAAAAATATTTCAACTATTTGATTATTTCCTTGGACAATTTAAAATTTAACCAGCCTTCATCTCAGCCTTTTTTTTTTTTTTTTTTCTGTTAAATGTCCTTATAAGTTTTAATTTGCTTGGTTGATATTATCAAATATAGCTATATCTTTGAACTTTTTCCATGCAGGGAATAATTAAACTATTTCATAACTGAGTGGTATGCCCCCAGGAATTTGTCCTTGAACGTAGTTGCTGAGATATATGCCTAATGAATGAATGACAAAGGCATTCAATCACTTAAAAGGTCAAGGTTCAGAAATTCAGATGGGAAACATGAGTTGTCTTAGAACAATGATTTGTACATTATTTGAGAGCTTTTACACCCTGTTTGTATTCTCGGAGCTCAACGGATAGTGAAATTTCACAAATGCTACTCTAATCTATTCTGAACATCTTACAAAATTATTTGACTGTGAAATGAAGACACTGATACGGATGTACCTTTTAAAATAACAGTACACTCGTACATCTGGAATCTAATGGCTAGAGATGACCTTTCAAACTGTTCGACTAGTTTTAGTGTATTTACGATTTCCAGGTTAGACTGAAATTGTAAAACTATTGTTGTTTCTTTGAGACAAAATTTATATTTATGTTCTTGTGATTTGTTTGAGTAACAGTACCATCACAGTAAACTTCCATGTGTAAAGGTCACTTCAGCATAAACAGGCATGTATGGAAATAAACAGAAGAAACAGATATATATGAAAATAAACAGACAGAACTGTTAAGAATGAACTGATAAGATGGAAGAAAAGTGCTTGTACATTTATACAAGTATGTGGGAATTTATATTTGTTTATGGAAATGTATACCTACATATCCATGTAGTATGTATGTCTGTATTGATGTAATATGGTATAAGTGCAGATATGCACATAAAGCGGAAAGCATGTGTACTCTTAAATAGAAATAATGTATACACAGACACGTACATGTACACACACAGGCACACATATGCATTTATATATGTGTTTGCATGTGGATTTATGCATGCGTATATAAACATACAGATATATGTATGTGTATATATTTCATCATCAAGCTCTTGAAGAAGTTTCCGTATTTCTTCTTCAGTCAGACCTCTTTTCCTTTTCGGCATATTGCTAGAAAAAATGCCAAATAATTCCTAATAAACTTACGAAAATATGCAATATTCTAAAGCAACACAAGGCTCTGTTTACAATTTACAAATGCAGTTATCACGAATTCTGTAGCTATGTAACTACAAGAACTAAAAGGGAAAAATTGGGAGTGAGTCCAACACCAGATTAGTAATCTGCAATGCAGAGAGAGCATGAAAAACTTTAACAAACCATCTGGTGCAACATTAAAATCTGAAATTATTCAGATTTTCTTTCTTTCTCTGTCTCTCTGTCTCTCTCTCTTTTTTTTTTTTTTTTTTTTCAAAAAACAAATGGTTGCTTAGCCCATCTAATCAAAGGCATTAGCACTTTACATCAAATATATGTCTTTTTATATGCAGTACTTTCTCTGTATATATATTTTACATATGAAACATCCAATCTATTATCTGAGTACAACATTATATAGTCAAAAGTCTTTAATTCGGACTCGGTGGGACTTCGGCGATTCCGGATTATCGTTTTTTTCCGGATTATAGATCATCAGTTTAAATCTGGTAAGATGGCATGCAGAAATTATAAAATTAAAAATATGAAACCGTAATTTATGAAATAAAGAGCAATTATGATCTAAAGGGTGTCAAAATTTACAAAAAAAAAAAGCTTAATATTTATTTGTTTACTTTATTAAACATTTCTTTCAACGCGCGCATTCATAAAGCAACATTATGCATAGTCAAAATTAGAAAATTGCAACCAGAAAACTATTTGATGTGTATTCGTGATATTTATAATGAAGAGAAATTTGATTTAAATCATATCAAAGACAGAGTACATCGAGATGAAATACTACATGTAGTAATAATATGTAGTAATTATAAGCTGAATAAAATAAAAAAATCTGCCCTGAAGATAAAGATAGTGCTGACAGATCAACTTCCAGTTCATTTCGTGCCGCGACATTCCCCCCCCCCCCCCCGGCTGCGGAGCAGCATGAAATTGATAAACAGATTTGGGAATGGTTAGAGAAACAAAAGAGTATGCCTTTATTAATTTTTTGCAGCAATTCCACTTTTTGTTTGATGGACATCAAACATGCTTTCACTTTGTAGATCCTTTTTCAGCTCCAGAATCGGAAATTCTAATCGAAAATTCAAGCTTACTTTTATAAAATTGCTCTAACAGTCTGCAAAAAATAATAAGCCGGATTCAATTAGAAGATTAAGGAACTACACAATCTGCAACATTAACTGAAATAGATAATTAGAAAATTTTGGCTTAGCTTATACCGTCTGTTGTACATTAAACGCGCATACATAAACGCATGTGCAGAAAGTTTGTAGCTTTGAGGTCCGGATTATAGATCATTTTGGATTATGGACATCTGGATTAAAGGCTTTTGACTGTATATATATATTTGTTCCATTTTGGACAAATATTTTCTTTATCCATATTAAAATCACTTACTGCTGTAACCTGTAGCATTTATATTTATTGTTTTTTAAAGTATACATATATATTATCCTCTTAACTATTAAACTGTTGTTAATGCCGATTATAGGTATGTATGCTATCACAAGGTACTTGTAACATCTGCACTTTTGTTTGGTGTAATCTTGATTGGTTCTCGAAAAGCCACCTTTTGTTTTCATGAAGAGGATTATGAATTAACTATTATTGGTGTGTTCTCTTCATGCATTTAAAAACAGGTTTCATCGGTCCTTAAGAGTCCTGAGGTTTTTTGAAATTAATTTTCGTCCCTTAAAAGTCCTTAATTTTGACCAAATTTGGCAGGAAGACCTTAATTTTAATCATCTGAAATTTCTGTCTGTTTTTATAACTGCCATTTTGAATGGGAATTAGAATTTTGGACAAATATTTTGGGCAATTCATGGATAAATATATATATATCTTCTGAATTGGTGATTAGGTTCATGGATTATAATTTGTTCCTATTTCTAATATAAACGGTGGGATGCTCAAGTTTCTGAGCAGAAAAGTTTCTCCCCCCCCTTTCCTCAGTGGTGTGCACGGGGAGGTAGAAAGTAAGATGGTGTGGCTCTAACCGGTAAAATAAGGATTTTTTAAAAATGTTATTTGAAACTTGCAACCGAGTTATTATAAAATGTAAGGGGAATAATTCTTTTAATTGTACTTATCAGATTTTTTTTTACCCTTAATTTTAACAATACATATCCCAAAACGCTTCTTTATTGCTCTCTGAAGTACACATGTCATAGAATTTGTTTTGCAATACATTTTAACAGATTGCTTTTGAGTATGAACAATTCTTGCTTAAATAGTTTTATAATGTATTTGTAAACAGGATTTCAATTTATGTTTACATTTCAATGTTAAGGTTATTATATAGTTAGATAATATTTATAATCATTATAAATTTTGATACATTTAAAAATTAGATTTCTTCACAGTAACTTTCACAGTTGTTTATGAATGAATAAATCCTTCATTTCAAATACATTTATAAATAATTTAATAAATATTTACGTATTTTGCTTTTCGCAAGCACATGCATGAATACCCATACATATTCATATTTTTCATTTCCGGCATATGCAAATCTTTAATTTCTGTGCATTCACTATATTTTTTGATTAAAGTAGTTTACAGTAATTTAACGTATACTTAAAAGTTTTACATAAGAATTATGATCCGTCAATTACCCTATTTTCAAATTCTTAATAAGCTGTCTTGATGATGTGGCATATTCACATGGTCACACCATCTTGACCGCACATGGTACTTCCGCCAAATTCGCAAATGTATCCATCTTCTGTTCCACACATTTGTGTAAAACTGTGCATACTTTTACACAAATGTGTGGTTACAAATCAAGGAAAAGTTAACTTATTGATATATCTGTGTGTATATTTATTAATTTTGATGAGGATTGCAGCATTTTGGTGGTAATTTTATTTTTAATTAACCCAAATAAGTAAAACGTGTAAGCCCAAAGTGATTATTTTTCAGATATATTAAAATAAAATGAGTTTAAAATGAGCAAAAGTAAAGCCTCTCCTCTAAAGAATTTTAAAAAGTACATGTTACAATAATACGTGAATGTGAAAAAAATTAATTTTATTTGAAACATTTTGGCGTTTGGAACATGAAATAAAAGTAGCGAATACTCTATCAAGGGTATCGAAAGATATACAGTCAAAAGTCGTTAATTCGGACACCCATAATCCGGAATGATCTATAATCCGGACCTCAAAGCTACAAACTTTCTGCGCATGCGTCGCGTTCACGCATGTGCACAGGCGTTGACGAGAGCGCGTAAGACCCTTACGGCTGCGAATATGTTTGTGCGCATGCGCGTCTAAATTGTAACGGAGTTATACGCTACGCTAAAGTTATCTAATTCAGTTAATGTTGCCGATTGCGTTGTTCCTTAATCTTCGAATTGGATCCGGCTTATTATTTTTTGCAGACTGTTAGAGCAATTTTATAAAAGTAAGCTTGAACTTTCGATTATGTCAAATGGAATTTCCAATATATATTTACTACAAAGCGAAAGTATGTTTTGAAATCCGAAATCTGTTTATCAATTTCACGCTGCTCTTCGGCAGAGGGGGGGGGGCAGAAACGTCATTATTAGATTATGATAGATTAGAAAGATTATGTCAAATAGAATTTCCTATATATATTTACTAATATGTAATTTGTATCTACAAAGCGAAAGTATGTTTTGAGATCCGAAATCTGTTTATCAGTTTCACGCGGCGGATTGGAAGTTGATCTGTCAGCACTATCCTTATTTTCAGGGCAGATGTTTTTATTTTATTTGGTTTATAATTCCATACTAAGTGTAGTGTTTTATTCTGTCTTTGATATGATTTAAATCAAGTTCCTCGTCATTATAATTCGCTTCCGATAGTGAAGAAAGTGACCCAGAGGTTATTGAAAACGAAAACATTTCGATTGACAAATTAGTCGGTATTCTCAACACAGCAATTATAGGACTTGAACAGCAGAACTTTGTAACTAAACAAGAAATTATGTCTGTTTAATAGAATTAAAGAGAAAGTATTATCACATGAAACGAAGCAACTTACATTGAAGGAAATGTTTAATAAAGTAAACAAATAAATATTAAGCTTTTTCTTTTTGTAAATTTTGATACCCTTTAGATCATAATTGTTCTTTATTTCATAAATTACGGTTTCATATTTTTAATTTTGTAATTTCTGCATGCCATCTTACCAGATTTAAACTGATGATCTATAATCCGGAAAAATCGATAATCCGGAATCGCCGAAGTCCCGACGAGTCCGGATTAACGACTTTTGACTGTATACAATTTTAAAGGTACAGTAAGATATTTTTCATTCTTTAAACATAAATTTTTGCTAAAATCTGTATTTTTGTAGTTCAACAGCTTAGAATTTTATAAAACAAATTCATAATCAAAATCGCTGTTGTTAGTTATCGAACAATAACCAAGATGGGATTTTTTGTGTAAATGTCATTAAACTATGCAAATTGTTATTATCCATCATACTAGGAATGCTTCTTTTATGCGGAAGTGTCCCTTTTTCGATTTGTATGGAAGAGTCTATGTATGGATATTATTAGAGTTCTGTCAAGCGAGCTTCTGAATGTAAACAAAAACACCCCATCTGGTGACCGAAGCTTCAGAGCAGTGCTTGAATTGTAGTGCCGGTTTGGTCACTCCTTCCTTTCTTACCTCCATGGGAGGGCACTTGTCTATAATGGCATTGGCCACTACGAAGGCCAGAAGTGGTGGTCATTTTAGTGTGGAGGCACCTAACAGATGGCCACCACTACCTCCTATTGAAGGGACAGGCAATTTTATATTGATGCCTTCTCTGGGATTCAAACACAGAACCTTTGTATTGCAGTCAGGCTCCCCTAACCACTTTACCGTCTGGGCGGCGTGAGTGAGTACTGCAGGGGAGTGCTGTACTGTGAGCAAGAAGTGAAACATAAGCAATTCGAAACTATTTCATTTTTTTTCTAATGGAGAGCTCTTAAACAACTTTTCACTTTGGGGAATGTGGATTCCATATTAAACGGTTCCAAATTAGACGACTTATCAACATTTTGGCGGTTTTAAGATCAGTTTCTATGGAAAATTTTTAATTCGGAAATCTGTGAATTTTTTGACGATATTTTCTTTTAAAACAATATAACATCGATCAATTTCATTAAAATAATGCTAATATGTTAAAACTGTATTCAAGAAATAAGATTAAAATTAAAAAATTTTATTTTTCGTTATCATATTATAAAGTGACATTACTTTCCATTTTCGTAACTTATTATACAATATTTTGAATCTGAGAAATAAACAACGTCATAAATGTTTAAATTGTGCTTTAGCAGAATTTATGAAACAATTCTGAAGAAAAGAAAATAGCTATGTAATTAATTAAAATGCCTTCTTTTTAATTGTTTCATGGTAAGTGTTTTTCCCATGTAATTATTTCAATATGCATCAGTTTTCTCTCTATAAAATTAATTTTTCACTTTTTCCCTCTAATTTTTTCGCCATATTTCTGGCTTTTTGCTGTTAAAGAATTGGTAGGGGGTAATTTTTGTTTAGGATTTTAGACATTGTAACTTGGGAAGTTTAAAAGGATTTGGAGGCAAGATTTATAGACCTACGAATTTAGAAGATTCCAGAAAAATGTCTTAATGGTATTAACACATAATGGATGTATTTTACTGAAAGTTTGTGATGAACTTTTACTTTTTGGAAGAACAATGAAAACATAACATTTGGCTGTTTTACTTCTGATTTTCCCTTTGTTTTCTCTACTTTTCACGAGACATAATCGTGGAAAATATCAAAAATTCTTCTAACCTTATCACATGGGCAGGCATTTATAGAAAGCCGAGCTCCTTATAGCTTAATGGAGAAGACATAGGACTCGAAACCCAAAGGCCCCGGGTTCGAAACCCATGAATGGCAAGATGCCTGATAATTGTTTTTTGTGTAAATTTCCTTCTTGTTAATGTTACCTTATATATGCAAATTTCCTTCTTGTTAATGTTATCTTATTTATGTAAATTTCCTTCTTGTTAATGTTATCTTATTTATGTAAATTTCCTTCTTATTCTTCCACAACATTTCGAGTCTGGAATGTTCCAGCATGTTCATCAGCTGTATATAAGTAGTTCTTCATTCAGTTAGAGATAATAAAAAGTCTTGAGTTTAGACTTGAGTACTTGCCTGTTCATTTGTATGATCCCTTCATTTACGTGACAGTTTGGTGGAGGCGTCGGGTATCACTCAGTTACTACAACAGAGTTACGCTGAAACCTGCAGATTCGAGGACTGCATCCTGAGTTTGAGCTCTTACAGGATTCACGTAAAAGATCGAGAAAGATGGTTGATGAGAAGGAAACCAGACAGAATCCTCGATCAGGAGCTAGTTCCGCTTCGAGTAACATTGCACCAATACTGATCCTGATGTACCAGCTACCCAGATGCTCATGTATATTCATCGGCGACAGCCAAGAAAATACTAATAGATGGCTCAAGGACTTTGATCGAATCGATAACTATAACCACTGGGATGATCAAATGTGTCAGGTAGACGTCATTTTACCTTGGCGGAACCGCTCGAGAGTGGTTCGATAATAATGACACATTTACCATTTGGACTGTTTTCAGGACTGTTCTTAAGAACACCTTTTCCCGTGCAGCTGATGTAAAGCACTAAGCTGAAGGAGTACTACTCACGCGTGTGCAGCAAATCGATGAGACGTCTGAAGCGTACATTCAAGATGTTCTCGCTCTCTGCCAAAAAGCAAACCCATCCCTGTCTGAAGACGAGAAAGTGGTCCATCTCATGAAAGGTATTGGTGAAGACTTGTACCAGGTCCTGTCGTCCCAGGACTATAACAGCATCTATGCCTTCGTGAAACGCTGCCATCACATAGAAAGCCTTCGACGAAGACGTATCGCCCGACCACTATTCCAGAGGTTACCTAATATCTCCATGGTGTCGGGCGATGCAGACACCGGTAAATGAAGGTCTATAGTGCATGCTATTGTCAGGGAAGAGCTTCAGAAGGCCCTGTCGCAAGTTCAGGGCTACACGGAAATGCAACCTGTAGCACCGAATGACATAGCAACCATGGTGCAGGAAGAGGATATGGAGGCGCTGGCACCACTCACAGGAGCAGAGAGAAGCAAAAAATACTACCCAACGTTCACTTCCAGTTAGGTCGCAGCCAAGATATGAAGCCAGTCAGAAAACTACTCCAAAACGTAGGACAGATTTGTGGAGGCCTGACTATAATATGCCTCTCTGTTTTCATTGCGGACGCCCAGGACATGTTCGGAGGTATTGTAGGGAGAGACGCCAGGTAACTGAAAATGCAAGAGCCTCAAAGACGTCCAACCCTCGACGGGACAGGGATACTGACTCTACATACAGCTTCGAAGACGAATATGCACAACCTAGTTCTTCCCGAATAAGGAGCAGTTCGCTTTATTCGTGACTCTCTCTCAACCGCCGACAATGGCAATCACCAGTATGCCGCTCCAGCTGTTCCCCTTGCCGAACCAATGCAGAAAACTAGCTCAAGCAACCTGTACAGGAGGTGAGGCCGCAGTTGAAAAAAATCCTCTGACGTACACCACAGCCAAGTTGAAAAAGAATACCACTTTTATCACCGTGAATGGACAATGTGTGAAAGCTCTTGTTGATTTGGATGCCGATTATTCTGCGATATCCGAAGAGTTAAGTCGACATTTGAATGCTCTTATGTTTACTGAGAATGGACCTGTATTGTAAACCGCCTGTGGTAAACCTGTAGCTGCCTCGGGATGCTGTGTATTAAAAGTTGATTTAAATGGGACTAAGAAGCCGTTTGAATTCCTTGTGTTTCCTGAATGTAGTCATCAAATGATACTCGGATGGAACTTTTTCTGTGCCAACCGATGCCGTTATCGATTGTGGAATCAAGAACATCAACTAGCAGAAATCCTTCCAGACAATGAATATTTAAATAAGTCAAAATCCTCCTTGTTAGCTGCAACCAATCATGTAATTGAAGCAAACACCACAAGGCGAATATGTGCCCTAAATTCAGAACTACGGGAAGCAAGTTGAGCTGTGATTGTTGGAAATAGATATCTGATGTGCGAAAAAGAATTATCCATACCAGCTTCAAGTGTCACTATAGAAGATAGTTGTGGTAAATTATGGGTAACTAATTGTTCTCAACAAACCGAACTGATACCGAAAGGAATGAATGTAGGCTGTTTAACGACCATAAAAAACGACGCTCCTTGCTCCAAGTGGTCAAGCTCCAGAAGGTTCCAAGGGACATAGGTCTAGGAAAAGGTTATCTCCAGAAAACTTAAAATAAATTTTCGATACTGATTTGACCAATGCTGAGAAAGACATGCTATTGAGTTTACTAGATGAATTTAGTGACATTTTTTACTTTAACAATATTATGAAAAAATCCCAATGGAATGCTGTGAAGCACAAAATAGGTACAGGTAACATTTCACCAATCAAACAAAGGCCATACCATGTGTCAGCTACTGAGAGGCATGTGATTGCAGACGAAGTGCAACGAATGCTAAAAGAAGACGTGATACAACCGTCAGACAGTCCATGGTCATCTCCATTCATGCTTGTGAAGAAGAGAAATGGTGAATGGTGTTTTTGTGTCCATCACAGAAAATTGAACAAGGTAACTAAAAAGGACGTCTGTCTGTTACCTCGCATCGATGATGCGTTGGACTGCCTGGCTGGTGTAAACATTTTCTTTATAATGGATCTGAAGTCAGGCTACTGGCAAATAGAGGTTGATGATAAAGACAGAGAAAAGACAGATTTTTTTTACTCCAGGTGGTCTCTATGAAGTCATGCCGTTTGGATTATGCAATACTCCAGCCACATTGGAATGGATGATGGACATGGTACTAAGAGGCCTCAAATGGAATATTTGCCTTTGCTACCTCAATGACATATTTGTGTATGCACCTAATTTCAAATAACACCAAAAGCGTTTAAGGGAAATACTGAAATATATCCAAAGAGCAGGAATGACACTAAATTCCAAGAAATGTTTATTCGGCAAAAAGAAGCTGACTATACTGGGACACTTAGTTGATCATATAGGATATATCCCGATCCACAAAAGGTAGAGGCTGTAACAACGTTCCCTGTTCCACAAAATATCGCCGATGTCCAAAGTTTTCTGGGCTTGTGCTCCTACTACCGACGATTTATTAAAAATTTTGCGGATATTGCAAAGCCTTTGCATGACTTGTTGAAGAAAGATGCAAAATTTTCTTGGAACGTGTTACAAATTGAATCTTTTGCAACGCTCAAAAGACTGCTGACCAGTGGCACTGTTTTGGGACATTTTATACCAGATGCAGAAACCAGGATACATTCTGACGCTAGCAGCTATGGCATCATTGCAGTACTGGTTCAGATCCAGGATGGCAAAGAAAGACTAATAGCCTATGCATCCAGGTCCCTTATTGCAGCTGAAAGGAACTATTCCACGATCGAAAAAGAATGCCTTGCCATCATCTGGGCAGTTAGTAAATTCAATAAATTATCTTTACGGAAAACTCTTCACGGTAGTCACGGATCACCACTCTTTATGTTGGCTGGCCAATGTTAAGGATGCATCCGGAAGACTTGCATGGTGGGCTCTCAGGTTGCAGAAATACAACATAAATATCGTCTACAAGAGCGGTCGCAAACACTCTGATGCAGATTCACTATCAAGGAAGCCCCTTATACAACCAATAATTGAGAACAATGAAGACAACCCTTTCTTTGTATCAATCGTAAAATACAGATAGGAGCAGCAGAAGGATAAACAATTAAAATCCATCATTGCAACTCTCAAGAGAGGTGACGCATATCAAAATTATCAAATAAGAAATGGTATACTGTACAAAAGAAGCTATGATCCTATGGGACAGCAATGGCTCTTGGTGGGACTTAAGCAACTTCGTAGTGAGGTTCTAAGAAGTCTTCATGATGCTCTAACCCTGGCCATCTTGAATTTGCTAAAACGTATGATCGAATAAGGAGGAAGTACTATTGGCCAGGGCTATATGGGAGCACATGGAGGTATTTATCACACTGCTGAGAATGCCAAAGATGGAAATCACTGCCACAACTTGCACCAGGACAGCTTCATTTGATAAAACCCCCGACACACCATTTACCAAAATCAGAATAGATCTACTTCGACGCTTTCCTGTTACTCGAAATGGGAACCGGTGGATTATAGTTTGCACAGATTACCTTACTAGATTTACAGTCACAAAGGCAATACCGACAGCTAAGGGCACACGAAATTGCTAAGTTTATAGTTGAAGAAATTGTACTGAAGCAAGGTGCCCTCAAAGAAATGATCAGTGACCGAGGATGCAACTTCCTATCCACCGTTGTTAAAGAAGTCATTCAACTATGCAAGACGTCTCGTCTTCTGATAACTGCATACCACCCTTAGACCAATGGCTTAACTGAAAGATTCAATAAGATACTGGGAGACATGTTGTCCATGTGCTTAGACATTGAATAGAAAAATTGGGATACTATTCTACCATTTGTAACCTATGCCTATAATTCAGCCAAACAAGACACAATGGGATTCAGCCCATTCCTTCTCATTTATAGCAGATATATCCTGACTCCTCTGGGCGTAATTTTTCCATACAGTATTGAAGATTCCAACAATAGTTATGCGCAACATCTGACCACTAGAGCTGAAGAAGCTAGACAGCTTCCAAAACTCCATATTCTTAAAGCACAAACCACAGACAAGCACCGATACGACGCGAGGCATTGTCAGCTACAACATTGAAGACAGTCGGGGTATTCACTCCAGTACGATAGGTTGGATTATTCGAAAAGCTCTTAAGACATTACTTTGGACCATATCGAATAACACAACAACTCTCTGACATGTCGTAAAAAGTAGAAAATATGAAACAAAATAGGAAATGACGGAATGCAAAACAACATTGTTCACGTATTGAGATTGAAGCCCTATCTTGATCCAAAATTACAACTAGACGATAAAAAGAAAGCCCAATATTTCCAAAATTTCCAGAAGCCTAATATTTCCAGCCCAATATTGCCCAATATTACAAGAAGCCATACCAGATCGCAGCGAGACACTGCTTCTTCCTGAGAAAGGGGGAAATGTAGCTAAAATCACTCTTTTCGACCGAGCTCCTCATAGCTTAGTGGAGAAGACACAGGACCTCGAAACCCATCAACGGCAAGATGCCTGATAATTGGTTTTTATGCAAATTTCTTTCTTGTTAATGTTATCTTATTTATGTAAATTTCCTTCTTATTCTTCAACAACATTTCGAGTCTGGAATGTTCCAGCATGTTCACGAGCTGTATATAAGTAGTTCTTCATTCCGTTAGAGATAATAAGAAGTCTTGAGTACTTGTCTGTTCATTTGTACGATCCCTTCATCTAAGCGATAATATTACTACAGAAATAAAATTAGCACCTTTCCTATACATTTTAAATGCATTTAGTTTTTTAGACTAGCAGAAATCTTTAATTAAATCCAAAAATTCTGAAATGAAGAGGAAATGTATTGAAGAAAGAAACCGAATATATATAAAGAGAAAGACATTTTTTCTTCAAAGATATGTACAGTTATTATTATGTAAATTAAGCAGTTGTTTATCATTTCACCCTATTCTATAATTTTTCATTTTGTCACCAGAATGAAGGTCACTTAGATTGTTTTTAAACTAAGGTTTTGGGGTTCTAAGAGAGAATCTGTTTCTGGCCTCTGCTTGCATGCTTCATTAGTTCCTATCAACTCGGGTAATTTGTAATTATTCATCTTTGCGATATTACTGCCGATATTTGAATTTGTTTTGCGATAATTATGTTATGCTGAGTTACGAGTTTGTTACGACATGTTACTGAGCCAGCTTAGATTAAAATTAAATTGTTTAGTCTTTGACTACCAGTCCACATTTTTAGTTTAAATTTGACTGTTCCTGTTTAATTGGATCACCATAAGCTGTAAGTGATTGTACTAGCATAAGAAAATGCCTTTATTTTCTAAGGTATTTTTAAATAAGAGGTTTATTTTAGCCTTTATGTGAGTCTGTAGTTACTTTCAGACATAGCGATAATTTGCTTCATGTCTGTCAGCGGTTTTGGACTATTAAAATTTTTTTTAGATTAAAAAGATGCATAAATATTTTGTTGAGTATTGTTGCTACAAAACATGTTTATAGCTGTTAATTTGTAGTTATCTTAATGTTTAGGAATCAACGTCATAAACTACATATATTTTAAACAGCGACATGTTAAAGATTGTGATTTTAAAAGTGCTTTTTTAACAAATATTAAAAAAAAATAAATAAATCTAATAGTGGCCATGTAAATCTATAATGGCTAAGGGTATTGAACTAACTAATTTAATTATTTGTATCCAACTGGTCACTCTTAAAAATTATCGCTGCATGAGTTATTGTCTCATTATAGTCTCTTATCGCTATTGAAATGAGTTATTGTCTTTCATTAATTTTTACCGTGGTCACAAGATGCAGCACAAAAATGGTAAAAATTAACGTAAAACTTCATTCTTTGCATCTAGTGAGACTTTAATACAAAACAACCTCTGATTATCACCTCTGGTGCTTTAGTTGCTTATTGGAACTTTAAAATATATTAACTGGGTTACAATCCCAGCAGCTCTACATGAAGTTATGACTCTAACTGTGTCAGACAGGCAGAGCACAACTAATTTTCAAAATTTGCTTACATCAGGCCTTTCAGGTTTGTTTTGATCAGCAGGGGTCTCTCTAGCAGCAGTGACAATAGCCAGTCTTCTGTAATGAATCATGCTGATTATGATTTTACTTCTCATTTTAACCTATGCTGTTTGACATAAAATGTACCTGCTATTTACTAAACCTCAAAACTGAGCAAGTATGTGACAAAATGAGACATAAAAGAAAAAAATCAGCATAAAGCTAACTGTTAGTAAAACATAAGTAAAATGTCACTAATCTTCCTTCAAAAAAGTCCAACTATTATAGGGGTAAAATATTTAATGCTACCTGATAAATTTTATAAAGTTTATTTTATTCTCAATTTGTTTTATAATTATGTTCATTAAAATATGTTTAATAATAATTCATTCTACTTGTGGATATATTTTATTCTTAGGGTGGTATTATAAAAGTGAAGTTCAGGCATGGCTAATATCTTTAATTGAATTTATTCAGTTCCCATTTGTTGATGGGTTCTTAATTTTTTTTCATTAATGGTCCTTAAGAGTACTTAATTTCCATGTGCAGAAACCTTGAAAAAGAAAAATTGTTAAAATTTGAGACCTGCCTCCTACAAAACAGAAAGCAATTATTTTAAAAATTATGGGATCCTATCATCAAAAGAATTGTGTATTAATGGACATGATGTTGTAATTTATGTGAAAACAGATAAACAATAGAGCAGGGCATTATGAAAAGTCAATGAGAAGAGAATATCCATTCCAAAAGAAATGTTGTTCCAAGGCTGTAGAACCACATTTGTAACTTCGCTTGGTGCATTTACAGTAGTTACAGTATTGCCAACTAAACAGTAATAACTTGTAGCAATTACCTGCCAGAAGTTTGTATTCATAACATTCTAAGTAAAATTTCCAATAAAACCAGATGACCTGACAAAAGCTGTTTTATGAAACTCGAAAGTGAATTGGGTCAAATACTGATTGTTTACTTATAAAGAGTCACCAGTTCCTTCAGAATTCCTCAGGAGTGGTTTTGTGCAACTGTGGTGCAATTTCAAACAACTTCCATAGGTTTACAGTAACCACTTTTATGGTCAGTGAAATATATAAGACCAGCTGTACTGAAATACGTTATGTAACTAAAATTATAAAATGGGCATGAAATGTTCTTTATCACTTGTAAGTTGGCTTTGACTCTTTTATTTAAAATAGGGGATACTTATGCATTAACTGTAATTTTAATGTTTATATTGTGTATTAATGTGCGTTTGTTGTAGGAATTAGGCCGTGTTGATGATTTGTGGTCGTTGTTTTACATGCTTGCAGAATTCATTGAAGGAAGCCTGCCATGGAGACGCTTAAAAGATCGCGATCAGGTTTGTTGGCTATATTTTATCTTATCAATGGATATTTTTTAAATTAATAAATCAAGAGCAATTCAAGAATTTTATCAGCTTATTATTTTTATGTGGGCCTCACATTTCCATTAATTATGCTGTTATGTAGTATAAAATTTTCTAGTGTAGCGTTTATTATGTATTTCTATATGTGCAAATGTATTCAAATAATAATCTGAAATTCACATTTATTTTGTGTCTATTACTTATCTTATTACACTTTTTGTCTCATTAGAAAGCACATTTATTTTGTATTGTTTAATCCTACTTATAATATTATTGTTTCAGTCTTGTGGTTTTCACTGTTTTTTGCCTGTTTATTATTATTTGTTCAATGTGGGATCAGGAAAATATAGATAATTGAAGATTTAGGTACTGTAATTAAATGTGAATTCCCTTGAGATGCTTGAATGTTAAAAATATACTTCCTGTACTTTTTAGAGACTTTGAACATGTTTAAAAGAACGAGACTGATAGTGGAATTTTCAAGTCTTGGAACAATGAAATTCGATTTGAGTCTTGACAATGAAATTGTTTTCAGAATTTTTGTTATGTCTAAATTAATATGAGCTAGTTATATCCAGGAAGTTCTTAAAAAAGGGGTGCCCTTCCTTAGGATATAATCATCATTTGCTTTATTCAGTATAACAAACTGTTATTGTTGCTCACTATAAAACTAACAAGAACTGTTAGTGAAGTTAAGTCTAAACTGCAAATAAGATTTTAATTAAAAGTTACATTATCCTAGAGATTGTTGAATATGAAGAACTCAGACCCAGAACCTGCTTAAGAAAGCTGTTATATCCCACTAAGTTGTATTGCCGAAACATGCTCCTCTGGATACTCTACTTTTATCTGCAGCCATGCAGATAAGACAGTTAAATACCTGTTCAGTTATCATACTCAGTTAGACAGTTAATTATTAGTTTGATCCTATTTCAAATCCAGTCAAATGGGCTGACTGCGTGAATGATTTTAGTGTTTTCCTCTGTGTGTAATATAAATATAAATCAGTTTTCCCCAGAGAGTTCTTTAAAAACATATCCATTCCTTTAGGCAGATAGCTGACATTTGCCTTGCTTGAATCAATTGACCCAACCAGTTGGATATTGTAATTACAGGGTTGCCAGGTCACCTGGAAAAGTTAGGGAATTCAAAAGTTGACCAAAAAATTTGGGGAAAAGTTGGGTAACTTAAATGATTTAGCAAAAATATGTAAAAGTCAGGAAGTTTCATTAAGTGATCACCAAAAAAGCAATTATTGTGCCGACAATTGAAGCAGATTACTTTCTTGCTGAACTTAAATCACAGGAACATCATTCCAGCAGTTGGCATGAAGCCAATTTTCGCAGCATCAATCACATTGTTTTTTAGAGAGGCAAAGCAAGTTTTCAGTAACTTCCAGAATCCAGTGAGCATAACTTGTATGTTCGTGCGAAGAACAAGAAATCTGTGCATACTGAACAAAAGAAAATTCTACCTCTTGGTTTAGAGACATTGTTCTTCTGTTATCATCTCCAATTAAAAAATCTGGTAAGTGAAACTTTGCAATTTTATACACATTATTAAATATTTTTTAAATATATGTTTACTTTACATTCTGTCATATATGCAAGTTAAAATGATAAAATTTCATGCGATATATTTTTAAATTTTAAATAAATATATTGATGCTTTTTTAATCATATTGTGCATTATTAAAAAATCAAATTGAAGTCTTAAGCTCTTCATCATTAATGGCGTGGATATATGATGATAATTGCACTTCAAAATTACACAAGGAAATGTGATACTTTTCTTGGTAAATGCCAAAATATTTATTTGTTCTGAACTCAATTTTCTGTTGTTTTGATTTTTAGATAATTCATATTTAAAATTTCATTTTCAAGAAACAGTAGCAGAACTCATAGCAGAATTCAGAATCAAATACTTTAAATATAATAATATTCCTCCCCCTTTTTATACAATTTGTGTAGTAAAAATAAGTAATCCATCCCTCTTAAAATTTCTCATTTGTTCAGCCTATTTTTGTACAAAACGAAATCTTTTAAACCTTTGCCTTATTTGTCAAACTGACAGTAACAATTTAAAAAATAGTAATGATCAGTGGTCTATCTAACCATTTAATATCTCTATATTGGCCAAAATATTGTTGATTAATGTAATTTAGCTTCTAATCTTTTTCAATCTTTCAAGTAAATAATTTTATTTTTGTGTTATTCGTATCATTCTATGTGGCTTCTTCCTTTTAAATTTATTTATTATTAGCTAATATTACTTTCAAAGTTCCGGCAATGTTTTCTTCAGCATGATGGTATACCATTGCAAAATTCAGTGCACATATTTATTATTTGCTGCTAAATAAATATAAAATACTTGAATGAATTTATTTAAAAATATTCTAAAATAGATTTCTTTCTTTACTTTAGGCATAACATGTGTGCAAAAAAGAATTTTATAAATTCAGATTGGGCAGATTCTGATTTCAATCCCTAGTGCAGTCCATGGTTTCAACTTATCGCAGGAGCTCCTAACATAGCAGGATGCACCTTTTGCCAAAACCATTTTGTCCTTAGTAACATGGGAAAGCAATCAAAAGCCACATAAACAGTGTAAAGCCTAAGAAAATCATTTTTATGAAGAAAATTCAAAAAAAAAAAAATTCTGAATGGATTAAAAAGAGTTCTGAAACACAGTAATCTTCGGTGCCACTTGCTGAATCATCAGATTTTAAACTCCTCTGTAAATGAGAACAAAGTGTTAGCTGCAGAATTACTGTGGGCTGGGAACTTCGTGTTTCTTTTAATATGTTTATTGATGCTGCTGTTCTGTTCCAGAAAATGTTTAATGTCAGCAAGAAATTAACCCTGGGACAGCAATAAATGCTATGGCCCTGGGACATAGCATTTATTGCTATGTCATATTTAGTGTCTATTGGTTTAGCTCCATGCTTAAAAAATAATGCTTACTTATGGTCTTAAGAACACCAAATTTGTAATATGCTTCAATGAAGCTTTAAACAGAATTGTCCAGAGAAGTCAAATGGACCTTTTTGTTAGAATTTGGGATAATGTGAGGAATAAAATGAGCACAAGATACATAACATAAATTTTTTTGAAGCGTACTACTGCTAATGACTGTCTGAGACAAATTGTTTTGAGGGAACCTCAGAACTAAATAAAAAGAAATTGCTTTAAGTATCCTTGGATGGAAAAAATGTCAATCTTAAAT
Source organism: Stegodyphus dumicola (assembly GCF_044657685.1). Taxonomy (NCBI): domain Eukaryota; kingdom Metazoa; phylum Arthropoda; class Arachnida; order Araneae; family Eresidae; genus Stegodyphus; species Stegodyphus dumicola. The sequence continues at coordinate 166,155,934 of NC_140780.1, forward strand.
TCCTCAGAGATTCGAAAGAAAATTTAGCAAATAATAATTACTGTCATATATTAGATATTGGTCTTGTGGTTTGCATGTAGTTTACTGTGTCTTTAGAGATGTGCATAGAGCTACTGACTGGTAGCTCTGGTAGTATTTAGAGATAGTCCTACTTGAAGAGCAGATTATATTGCTATCACTAATTGTATGACTTTTCTGCTAAAATTTTGGGAAGTAAGATGGTGTGAAAACATTCCTGTTGCTGAAAGAGCTATTGATATTTTTCCTGAAGTAAAAAATGTATAGAATCATCTGAATTGCTAAAGACTGCCACAGTTGAAAGACTGAGAGAAGCTGTTAAAGATAAGCTTCTTTAAGCAAAAATCTTGTTTTCATTTCCGTTGCAGAAGTTGTGCATCCATTTCTAAAAGTCATGTCAGTCAGCTGGTTCTATGTGCCCTTTTCTCTACACAACTTTCCTTAGTATGCTGCATGAGCTTCTTTCAAAACTCTGTCAAAAGAGATTTAATGCAAGAGGTTAAAATTTGTAAAAATTGATAAAAATAGATATTCTGAATCAAACCATTTATTGTAATGTTGTAGATACTGATGTGGATATTGCTGCTGGTGCAAGTTTACCTAAAAGTAGAGTATCTGATCTAAAGAAAAGATAATTGAAAGTCACTGCAGGACTTTTTTGGTTGAGTTTGCATCAAAAATAGTTTAAAGAAGCCCATTTAAGTAAAGCATGGTCAAATACATTTCTTCATTAAATCCTAAGTGTATTACGTGTAATGAATTTTTATCTGAGAAAAGGATGGAGAGGTTACTGCATATCCTATATGAAAATGAATGGATGAATTCTGCAGTTCCAGATAAATCAAAACTGCACTTTAAAGAATTGTTATTCAGAAGTAAGGGTGTTTGGAAAGCCACTTTTGTTAACTATGCTGCAATGTGACTTGATCTTTTTCATAAGAACTTGATTAGTAATTCAGATTTTGAAGAACTTTGAAATGCTGTAAAACTAGATCTTTTTCATAAGAACTTGATTAGTAATTCAGATTTTGAAGAACTTTGAAATGTTGTAAAACTAGCTCTAATTTTATCATGTGGCAGTGCCACAGTAGAAAGGTCTTCCTCAGTTAATAATGGTATGTTGGTGAAAAACCATCAGGAAAATTCTTTAATAGCAATGTGTACTGTTTATATTGCCATAAAAGTAAATGGAGTTGTGATGAATATTAATATAACTCCTGATATGTTATGATATGCCAGATCTGCTTGTAGTGCATAACATCAAGCACTTGAAGACAATAAGTTATGTGATAGTGAAGATTAAAAAAAATCTGGCAAAAGGAAAGCACAAGCACAGGTTAAAATTTTGGAGTCAAAAAAGCAAAAGTTGAGCAGAAACATTTCTTCAATTGACAGAATTAAAACAGCAAATATAATTTTGTGCTAATTTTTATTAGCATTTTTTCTATTAATGTTTTGTTTAAATATCCTGTCTTTTTTGGTCTTCAATTCTAATCAAAACTTACATTTAATTTGCATTATACACTGAAGTATGACCACCTAATCAATAATGCATTGTGCAACCTTTGGCCTGCAAAACAGCTGCAACTTGCCTTTGCATGGATGCGACAAGTTCTTGGTAGATGACTGGAAGCAGGTTGTACCAAATGACTAAGCAGTGGTTATGCAAAATCAAGATAGTCCGACATAGTGGTGCTTGAGGTTTGTGCTGCCGCTCCATGACATCCGAAATATGGATGATCAGGTGACTAGGTGGCCAGGACATTAATTGGAATACATCCTTGTGCTCTTTGAACCGCCCCAACACAATTCGAGCCTTGTGACATGGGGTGTTGTCCTGCTGGAAGATTTTATTTGTAGTTGGGAAGACAGATGCCATGTAAGGGTGCAACTGATCCACAGTTATGTTCAGATAGTCGGCGGCTTTCATAGTCTATTCTACCACAACTAAGGGTCACAGAGCCACCCACGAGAACATTCTGCAAAGCATAATACCATCACCACCAGCATGTGTATGACCTGCTGTAAAGTTAGGGAAAGCAACTGTTCACCTGGAAGGCAATGTACCCTGACATGACCACTGATGTGATGAATGAGAAATCGTAATTCATTCGACCAGACAACTGTCTTCCACTTACTCAGTCCAGTCTCGATGTTCCCAAGCCCAATATAGATGTAGTTGACAAGGATGCTTGGTCAAGAGAAGCACATGAGTGGAACATCTGCTGTCCAGTCTCATATCCAACTGTGTCCACTAAATTGTGTGTTCGAAAATACTTGCACTTGGACCTGCATTGTATTTGGGCTGTCAACTGAGCCACTCTATGTTGCTGATTTTCCTATACCAAGCAAAACAGTCTCCAACATCCTTTTTCTTTGATGCCGCATGGACATCCAAGAGCTTAGTATCTACTGATGGTTTCACTGTCATGTATTTACTACTTTGCATAAATACTAACAAGGCAAATCGTGAACAACCTACCAGTCATGCATTTTCAGAGATGCTCGTTCCGAGTCTTCAGGCCATTACAATCTGCTCCTATCAAATTTGCTTAGATCAGGAGCCTTTCCCATCATTCACAAAAGTTACCTTCTCTTGCAGCAGTCAAATAATATTCCCACTGAATCACATACCCTGAACATCATCCATAAGTGTTCATTGAACAGTGTAGGGATGGTCATAATATTTTGGCTCATCAGTGTATTATGCTTATATTAAAAGTGTTTGATAAAAAGTTTGCTGACAAAAAAAAAAAAACTTTTTTGACCTTTGAGTATTTAGCAACTGTCATAATATTACTGAGGTGATTATTGAACAGTTATATGTGTTATTTAAATAGGATAGATATAACTTCTCCCACATTGTCATTTTGTAAACAATAGCTTCCATTCCAGAATTTATTTGTAATACTTTTTACATGAATAAAGCTGTCATTCATAACATAATTGTATCACAATTAACAGTGGAAATAATTCAATATTAAAAAATTTATATATAGCATTGAAAATCAATGAATTTCATTTCTTACTTTGCTAGATGGAATGAAGTGTATTTAATTTGTTTTATAATTATATGTTTTTATGCACATAAAATTAATTTTTAATTTAAACTTTTAACTAATCATGTTTGTGCTATGCATTTTAGTGTCAGTGACTGCAAATATTTTAGTTACACTAATAATCACTTCTGGTATTCTATACTTTTTTCATGTAATTACAAAGGGAACTTATTTGGACTTTACTAATTTTGTTTTGCAATTAATTGCTGAAATACGTAAATATGGTTTAGTATGTAAATATTGTATAACAAGTTTTCTTAGTTTGGCAAAAACTTAATTTGAAAGTTATTGAGGAGAGCAACTCTCATTATAGTTAAAACATTGAATGATTGTTTAGAAACTTGTCCAAATTTAAATCCAGTTTTAATGTACTAGATATGTTATTGAATTTCAGAAAATTTTAAATAATTGTGTTTAATGGGGATATTGAAAAAGCATTTTTAATGATAAAAATTGCTAAAGAGGATCATTAATTTCTGAAATTCCTTTGGCTTCCCAATAATGAAAATGTTGAATATAAAATTATACATATGAATAGGTTACCGTTTGGTTGCAAAATTTCACCTTTGATACTAACTAGTACTATTAAAACCCACATTAGGAAATATGAGAAAACTAATCCTGATTTAGTACACATGTTAAAGACATCATTATATGTTGATGTCTTATATTTTTGTGCAGAAAATGCAACTGGGGCGTATAAATTATCAAATGATGCTGTTCTAATTTTGAAGGCAGGTGGATTTAACTTACAAAAATTGAGATCGAACTCACCTGAATTGGAAAGATTATGGTGTTTGAATAATCTTGATGTTGAGAATAATAGGAGACAGCTGAAAATGTTAGGTGTGAATTGGATTCCTGAGGATGATATCCTTTTCCTTCATGTTAAACCATTGCTAGATAAATTGAGTTCCGTGAAGAGTATTAAATTTGGTGTTTTGCAAGTAGCTGGCATGGTTTTTGATCCAACTGGTATTTCAACTCTGTCTGTGGTCAGAATAAAATGCTTGTTGCGAGAGATTTGGGAGAAAGGTATAAGTTGGGATGAAAAGTTTCCAGGTGATCTCATAGAAAAGTAGTTAACATGGTGTTTGGAAATGAAAGGGTTAGGGCAGATAAAGGCATACCCTACAAAGGCATTGTTTGTTAGGGTATGTGAATCGTCAGAATGCTGAAGTTGAATTGCATGTATTTTGTGATGCATCTCCAAATGCATATGAAACCATTGCTTATTTTCATTATCAGAATAGTTGTAGTAATATAAAGATGTCATTTGTTACATCAAAAAATAAAATTGCTCCTCTGAAGAAAATTACATTGCCTCATTTAGAATTAATGGCAGTTTTAATTGGTGCTCGAATATATATTCAACCTTTTTAGAGATTTGATCATTAAACATGTATATTGGATTGACTCAGAAATAGCTTTATATTGGGTCAAGGGAAGTGCCAAATGTTGGAAACAGTTTGTCGCTAATCCTGTTTTGGAAGTTTGGGGGAAAAAAAACAGATCCTAAATGTTGGTTTCACTGCAAGTCTGAAGATAATCCGGCAGATTTAGTGACAAGGGGTATATCAGTTGGAGGTTTGATTTTGAATGAAAAGTGGTTTTATGAAACTTATTGGTTACCCAAAAGTAAGAAATGTTGGCCTACACAGTTGAAGGGACGTCAATTGGATAAGGCTATTGTGGAAAAGGAGGATTATAGTTAAGAGTATGGTTGTAAGGTTAAGCTTATTTGAAGAATTGTGGAATAAATTTTCTTTGTGGAATCGAGTGCTTTGGGTTATAGCTTGGTGCTTGAGGTTTATTGGTAATGCCAGGAAATCTAAAATTCTGACACCCCACCTAGAAGTAAGAGAAGTTAATCAGGCTTACAAAATTTTAATTCAGGCAGTACAAAGTTCTGAATTTCATGAGGAAAATTTTGAGTGGAAATTTAATGCTCTTTTCACCCTTCATTTTGGGGGGCCTCTGGGAGGCTGCAGTAAAACACTATGAAATTCCATATGAAAAGAGTGATTGGCTAACAGATATTAACTATCGACGAGTTCAATACATACCTTGCCAAAATAGAGGCAGTGATGAACTCACTATCTCTCATTCCAGCATCCGATGATCCTGATGATCTATCCACACTCACCCCAGTGCATTTCATCATTGGTACTGAAATAAAATGAATTCTTGAACCTAATGCTATAGATAAAAAAATTAACATGCGCGAGCGATGGCAGCTGGTGACACAGTTTTCGCAAGCCTTTTGGAAAAAATGGTTTAAGAAATATTTAATGCAGTTACAATTGAGAAATAAATGGAGGAAACCCATGACTAACATGAAAATTATGAATTTAGTGTTGATTAAGGAGGACAACCTACCTCGCTTAAAAAGTGGTGAATGGCTCAAATTATACAAGTTTATCCCGGGGGTAATGAAAAGATCCGAGTTGTCAAATTAAAAACTGCCAATGGTGAACTAATTAAACCAATACACAAACTGGTACTACCAATGAGTGTGAACTGAACTATATTTTACTTCATTTCTTTATTATGATTTTAATTAAGTTTTGTTTTGTAGTTTAGATTAATTCAACATTGCTGATCGATGTGGAAAACACTCATTCTTCACTATGCTGAGTTTGTATAAGTGTTATATTTGGTAATTTGTAAAACTACATAAGTATGTATATTTTATTTCATCTTATGCTATAATATTTGATGTCCTGAAAGGCCATCGTATTGCGAAAGGTGGTTCTAATTCTAAATGAAGTGAAATATTTCAACAATCTACAAAAATAATCATTTTATTTACAAAGCAACTTTCGTTGCATCGAAGGTTCACTGCTAACTAACTACGTCGCAAACTAAAAACTAACATTCCTTTTCAGAAGCGAAGCGCCCTCTAACGGCGATACATAAATCATTTGGGGGATTTTTCCACACTCCCCACCTGATAATTTCTGCAAAAATTATCACTATTTCAGCATACAAATAATAAAATATAAGAAAGCAACTTACATATCAAATACATTCAACTGATGTAAATATAAACTGCAAAAGGAAATTCTATAAAATAAACAAATATAGTTAACTGCATCAACTCAAATGTTACTCAATACGTAAATATTAATTCAAATTACAAACAGTAAATTATTAGTAATAACTAAACTAATTATCTAAAATTAATGTTAGTGAATATGAAATACAAGAAGTAAAATTAAAAGGTTACAAATTTAGTTCATTTTCAGTCTGATAGTTCAAGGGGGTATATCAATTGTACAGGTCTCTTAAAGTCCCCTTTTTTAGTTTTTACCGCACATGATCGTACAAGACCATCACGTCCTTTGAAGACTTGAATTACTCGACCTAAATCCCAGAGGAACTTAGATTTAGTTATTCCTTCAAGTAAAACTATATCACCAATTTTAAGATTTTTCTTGGCTTCTGGTGTACCGAAGAAGTGAGCATTTCTTAACTCAAGGAGATACTGATTTTTCCATTTTTTCCAGAACTGTTTTATAAGTGTTGTCTGATATTCTTTTCGTTTTATTAGACTCTTTCTTGTTGGAGAGTTATTCAGGATCTCAGCAAAGTTGTATGGATATTCATCCTTATGTCCGATCAATAGAAAATCAGCCGGTGCAAGCGGTTCAGGTTCATGTAAATCGTTGTAAACGTAGGTCAAAGGACGTCTATTCACAATATTTTCGACCTCTGTCAACACAGTCATAAATTCTTCAAAATTCAATTGAGCTCTGCCTAATATCTTTTTCAACGGTTCCTTTATGGTTTTCATAAGGCGTTCATAAAAAGCTCCCCACCATGGAGCAAGCTCGACGATAAATTTCCAAGTCAAGCCTTCATTTGCTAGAAAATTTTGAAACTCTGTATTTTTAATTATGCTGTAAAAATACTGTAAATCTTTGGCAGCATATTTGAAAGTTTTCGCGTTATCTGAATAAAAGGTGCGACAGTTTCCTCTTCTCGAAATGAAACGTCCGAGAGCCAAAATGAATTTGTTTGCAGACATATTGGAAATGAGTTCTAGATGTAACACTCGTGTAACAGCACACGTAAACAATACGATGTATGATTTCTGAATTTCGTTTCCAGACCTGATGTAAACTGGACCTGTGAAATCCACGCCTGTAACATAGAAAGGTGGAGTTTCAACAATTCGATCTTTAGGTAACTGAGCTGTCATTTGTTTCGCTGGTTTTACTGCGTATTTCCGACAAATTAAACAGTTCCCTAAGACTTTTTTTACCAACTGATGGCCTTTAGGAATCCAAAATTTCTGTCTTAGTTTGGCTAAAGTTGCTGCAACTCCCGCATGCAGAACGTTATTATGTTCCCTTTTTACAATTAATTCAGTAAATTTGGAATCTTTAGGAAGAAGAACTGGATGCTTCTCGTCAACTGTATATTCGGTTTCTTCTAATCTTCCCTTAATTCGGAGAATTTTATTTTCATCAAGAAACGGTGCCAAGCTGAATATATCAGAGCTTGGAGAAATTGACTTGTTAGATTGAAGAGCCTTAATTTTAGGTGTGAAGAAATCCATCTGGGCTTTACGAACACAAAAAATTTCAGTGTCCTGAATTTCAAAGGCACTTAATGTTCCACTATTAGCAGGCAGTTTTCTTGCCTTAGCAACGAAACATCTAACCCATGCCATAATTCTGAGATATTTCAGCACATTACTGAATTTTGTTATATCCAATAGTTGATCATCTCTTTTCACAACAACGTCATAAACAAATATCTTACTACGGAGTTCTAGTTGCTTATTGTTTCCCACGTCAAACTTCGGTTGAACTGGCCAGTCTATATGTTTGTTTTGCAACCATTCTGGTCCAAACCACCAAAGTGAACAATTTCTTAAATTAGCAACAGTAGTTCCTCGTGATATGATGTCGGAGGGGTTATCTTTACCACGGCAATAATGCCAATTATTGCTTTCAGTTAGTTTCTGAATTTCATAAACTCTGTTTTTGATGAAAGATTTAAATCTTTCGGGAGATCCCTGAATCCAAAAATACGTTATTTGAGAATCAGTCCAGTGGAAGGGGATTACTTCGTATTTTAAAGATTTTGCTATTTTATCACTCAATCTAGCGGATAAAAGCGCACCCAAAAGCTCCAATCTAGGAAGTGTAAGAGATTTCAGAGGTGCAACTCTACTCTTGGAAGCAACAAAAGTTTGAAAAGTTCCATTGTTCAAAACTATTCTCAGATATACCACGCATCCATAAGCTTTCAAACTAGCATCAGAAAAGCTATGGAGTTCTATTTGTTTCACATCTGCATCTAATATTCCTTCTAAATAGTAGCGGGGAATTCTGAGGTGGTTCAGTTCTTCAATTTCTTCGTACCAGGCTTTCCATTTATAACTAAGATCAGGTGGAAGTTCATCATCCCAATCAATTTTGGCAGACCAGATTTCCTGAATCAGACACTTTATTCTTATAGTGAAAGGGCCATAAAATCCGACAGGATCAAAAATACGGCCTGCGGTTTGCAATAGAAAACGTTTTGAGTTGATTGACGAGGAAATGAAATTTGTCAAGTGCTGAGTGTCAAAATAAAAATTATCATTATCCGTATCCCAGTTAATTCCTAACACTTTGATCGGGACAACTTCAGGAGATTCTTGCATCGAAAATTCTTTGCGATGCCAAATATCTTTGAGTTCTTTGGAATTAGTATGCCACTTATGTAGTGACATGCTAGCTTCATTAAAAATGTTCACAATTTCTAAACTTGTTTTCAGGGCCTGTTCTAAATTTTGGTGACCACCAATAATGTCATCAACATACAGGTAGTTGTTTAAGAGTTCTATTGTTTCAGGATATATTTCTGAATATTTTTTAAGGTGATGCTTAATAGTAGCAGCTAGAAGAAAGGGACTAGATTTTACTCCAAACAAAACTCTTGTAAATCTAAAGATTTTCAAACTCTCATTGTTATCATTAGGATCATCTTTCCAAAAGAATCGTGTAACGTCCCTGTCTTCTTCATTTAACTCTATCTGTAAGAATGCTTGTGTAATGTCCGCTGTAAAGGCTATAGAATTTTGTCTAAATTTTATCAATAAATCAAAAATATCAGGATATAGGTTCGGACCAGTGTATAAACAGTCATTTAGAGAGAGTGTTTTTGGTTTATGGGCTGAAGCATCATAAACTGTTCTTAGTTTGCTTGTTGCTCTATCATTTCTGATGACTGCTCTATGAGGTAAATAAAATACGGTCTTATCATTTTAATTGTCTTCTTGAACTGGTTCAATAATATGTTTTAACTCGTAATCCTTTAAAACCTCTGTGTATTGAACAAACAAAGAGTTATCAATTTTAAATTTGTTACTCAATTTCTTAAATCTTTCAAGTGTTATATCCCTATTATCTTCCATTAAATGTTTTGAATTCGGTTTCCAAGGTAATTTTACTTGGTATCTGTAGTTCTTATACCTGATATCAGATTCGAAAGATTTCATAATTTCTAAATCAACAGTTTTGTCGTTTTGAGTATCACTTTCCAAACCCAAGTTTTCTAGCTTCCAAAACTGTTGTAACTGATCTGATATCAAGTTTTCATTTACAATTACTTTCATAGTTAATAATTCACTATGATCATTATTTACTTTACCCTGCAAACACCACCCAAATAAAGATTCTGTGGCTACTACATTTCTTGAAATTCTTTTAATTTTACCAGTAATTATAGAATAGTAGAAATCTACCCCTATGAGAATATCAATTTTGTCACTTTTTCTACAACAATCTGCTAATTGTAGATTTTGTAAAATTTTATTTTTCTTAGCAAAGTTAAAATCTGGAGGAGAGATAACAGTATTGGATATATTTTCTGTTTCAAGAAGCTCAATATATATATTAAGATTAGGATCGTTTACATTTTCTAGTTTTGCTCTAACAACATTAAAGGTTTTTTCTAACGCACTTTTATCACCAAAGGAATAAACAGAAAGTGATTCTTTTCTAACAATCGGAAGTTCCATTTTAGTAGATACATCTTTGGTTATGAAAGATCTCATTGAGCCATTATCAAAAAGAATTCTGACATTTTCAGATTTATCATTATTTCGAATCAATGCAGAAGCCGTTTGTAATAATATTTTATTAGATCTATTTTCATCGGAATTATATGACGAAACAGCGGAAATAACGCTCGAATCCGACGTTTTCTTTTCAGGTTTTTCATTATCTTTTTTCTGATGGAATGAATAACAAATGGCTTTCGAGTGTTTATTAAAGCAGAAGGCACAGTTTATTTTTTGTTTACAATTTTGGATCCGGTGAAACCGACCTAAACATAAAAAACACCGCGATTCACTTTTTAAGATCTCCTTTTTCTTTTCTACACTTAAAACTTCGCAATCCACAGATTTATGATTTGTGTTCCCGCAGAACAGACACTGCGATTCGGATGACGCCGCTAATAACTCAACTGTAGACGGCTTGCTCGTTATGGCTGGAGAATGTTTATGTTTGAAGGGCAAATGCTTTTCCAATCGCGAATATTTTTCTCTAGAATTATAATTAACAGAAGCCGCGCGTTCTCTACTGAATACTTCGTTCCTCAAAAAGGCTAACAAACCTTTTAAATCCCAATTTTCGTCTTTAATTTTTCGGCTATAATCAAGAACGAATTCATTAGGAAGTAATTTCAAAATTAAAGGCGTTAAGAGATTTCCGTAGGTATCAGAGTCTATTTTTAATGCTTCAAGATTTCTTATCTGTACTTCGGCGTGATCTAAAAGTTTTCTCAATCCGTTTATATCATTAGGATTTCTAACAGGTGAAGTACTTAAGAGTTGTCCTAAATGCGAATTAATTAAGATGTTCTTTTGACCAAATCTGGAACGTAACAGTTCAAGAGCAGCTTCGTAATTATTTTCGATGAGAGCGAAACCAGAAATAGCTTTGGCGGCTGAGCCACCAAGAAAGCTTTTTAAGTAAATTAATTTTTCTATTTTTGATAAATTCGGATTTTTATCAATCGCATTTTCGAACTGACCTATGAATTCTAACCAATCCGAAGAATCACCATAAAATTTAGAGATCGTTAATTTTGGAAGACGAGTGAATTTGATACTTTCGTTTTGGGATTCTGTAACGGTTTCATTAGAAATGTCTCTATTTGCATTGTCCGAATTTTCCAACTTATTCAACTCTTTCAACTTTTTCTTTCCTCTAAACTGCCACACTTGAATTTTCTCTTCATATTCCAAAGCGGATGAGATTTCAAGTTCAAATTCGTCTTCTTCGACTTTTAATTCTCGTTCTATTTCAGCGTCTAAATTGCTCAAGGATTTTGATTTTTCGTTTAACTGGTCTAAAATTTCTTCCAATACATTTACATTTATACTACTATCATCTTTATTCAGTTCGGTTTCAATTTTCTTTAATATCTTGGACACTCCGGTCCTCAATACCTTTCGTTTCGATTTCAGTTTAGCAATAAGATCTTCCATATTATATAAAAATAGAAAATACAGGCTTACCTTGGCTGTCTTCGCATAAAATGATATCCAAAATTAAAAAACACAAACTTCTAAATTGGCCAAAGGTTCCCGGCCGATGCACCATATTGCGAAAGGTGGTTCTAATTCTAAATGAAGTGAAATATTTCAACAATCTACAAAAATAATCATTTTATTTACAAAGCAACTTTCGTTGCATCGAAGGTTCACTGCTAACTAACTACGTCGCAAACTAAAAACTAACATTCCTTTTCAGAAGCGAAGCGCCCTCTAACGGCGATACATAAATCATTTGGGGGATTTTTCCACACATCGAGCCCCAGTATGTTAACGATGTTTATTTTAAGTTCATGCCAAATCCAGCGCCATTTGGCATCCATAAGATTCAAAGCTGAGTAAGCATATGTACAAGTTGTTATTTTTGTGCCACACTGTCAATAAATGTAGTCTTGTGTTAGTGTGTGTCTTCACCACCTAGTTCTGGTCTCTGGGTCTATGTAACAGGGGAGATAGAACCCAGAGTGTTTTGTATCTGTTTTTCATGTTACAAACTCCTTCAAGGTATTTAAACTTACCAGATTTTTAGATTAATCCCAATATCATGAAGATGCTGTGATCGCTAACATGCTTTACTTGCGATGTGAACACAAACCCAACAGCATAGACATCCATCAGTCTGTGCTAACCATAACCAGCATTCAAATTCAATAATAACCATTTCATTAACCAGCCGTTCACATGACTACGCTCGAAACATAGGTGACAAAAGCGCATTTACGTTACCAGTGAAACAGCATCCAAATGAGTAAGCTTGCGAAGAGTGCGTTTAACCAATAGAATTATTTGGCATAAAAAAATCACGTGACACTGTAATATAGTGTTGTTTAACGAAGCTGTTATATTGTTACTTCGCTCTATTTCTATATGTTTGTGGCAAGATGTCAGAATTAGGTTATTTTTTTATAGCTGAAACTTTACTATTGAGTACAATCATTAAGCAGTGGCAAAAACGCAAAAAACAGCGAGAATGGATCTGAAAGATTTATTTAGAGTGACTTGTTCAAAGAGACTTTTTTTTCCTTTATTGCCTGGTTTACAAAGTGACCCTGAATTATTTTTTAATTACTTCAGGATGAGTATCGACCAGTTTGACAGACTTGCAGATTCTATATTGTATGAAAATTAAAATTTATATAATTGGTTTGGAATATAGTATATAAAGAGAATTAAATTACTTGAAACACCATCCACCGTATAATAAAATCAACTTTACATTTTTTAATCTTCCCCGTCCCTTAGTTTACGTATTTATTTATGTGTGGTAGGAAAGTACATGTAAAGGAATCTTTGTAATAAGTAAAGCATTCCATAATTTGGTTATTTTCTATATATTATTGCACAAATAAATTAGAAGAAAAAGAACATCCTATAAAATTTCTAAAGATATGTTGTTTTTAAATATTTTTAGCACAATGTGACGTTAGCCCCAATGCTCTCGAAACATGTATGTGCCTGTAAATAAAAAAAAAGAAAAAAAGAAAAAAAAGCCCATTTGACTGTATTATAAAATCTGAAAGCTTTCAGACCTTTTTTTTTTTTTTTTTTTTTTTTCTTTTTATTAATTTTTTCTTTTTATATTTGAATTTAGAATAAAGTTCAACCTTTGGACAGTTTATGTAAAATTATGTGCGGGATAAAGCACGCAATAAGGTAAAAATAAAGAGCTAATTTATACAAGAGATGCAGATATATCATTACATAAGGGGCTAATGGTGTCTATTTGCAGTGCACATTTTAAAACTAAATTGAAAACAATAATAATAGATAAAATAATAAATTAAAACAATAATAATAATAGGTAAAATAAGAATATAATGATTCATGATTATTATTAAATATAAGAAACATGTTTCAAAATACGAAAAGCTGACTTTGATTTACAGTGGTTACGAGTACGGCTCGAACTCGCAACCTTTTCCTTTGCAATCCAGTACACTGACCACTCAGCCTATCTGTGATAGCCATCTTTATGAAAAATAATGCAAGAAGTAGAAATCACTGCAAAGGTAATTTAATTAATATTTAATTAAATGATTGCGGTATGACACAAGTTGTAACTGTGCTCTGAAATTTTGTAACTGTATTTTTATTGAATACGCTTTCTCAGTCAACTGCTTTATTTTAGAAGTTGTTATATTGTTGAAGTTAGTTTTTGGTGTATTTAATATTGGGATATTTATAGAGCTTTTTGTTACACATAAAATAGCAAATATTTATAATAATTAAGGAGAATTTTATAAGGCAGAAACTTTGACTTCATAGAAACTGTAATTTATTTAGGTTCCTATTACTTATGGTGTTATAAACAGGTGAAGCATATGGATGTACTGGTCAAATCATTGCTTTATAAATATACAGTTTTTCCCCTTTAATAAGAATTTGAAATTTATACCAATATATATGATTTGAGAAATCTGAAGATGCCGTAAACAATTCTGATTATTTTATTGCTGTATAGAGTTACAATCTCTTTAAGCAAAAACTCATCTATGTGTGATTCTTATGCCATATTTAAAAGGGTAAGCAAAAAGATTTTCCGATTATGACACGTGATAAGAACTCTGTCGGCTAAAGGCTGTTCGTTTATGTCACGGACGGAAAAGCTGAACAGGAGCGAACTGAGTTTTACATCTTCTGTGTAATGTGAATTTACGCCGGGAGGGGGGGAATTGCGTCAACTATGTCGTGAGCGTACTTGTGTGGACGGGCCCTTACTGTTCTGAATTGTAAGATAAAAATAGTTTCTGCCAACAGTCATCTTGTATGTCTTACAAGACTAGCACGTGGCATATTCAGAATCATGAACAAAATGTATAGCAATAGGAAGCAGTCAAGTTTGTATTATGCCAAATCTCTAAGTCTTGTTTCTGCAGCATACCATACCTGAATTGAAGTCCTAATCATCACCCCAGAAGATGGGCAGCAGAGTGGACTAATACTTCTATGTTTAGCTTAGCTGTCTCCACATTCTCAAAGCTGTGTTGGGAAGCCCAAGGGATACGCTAATTAGGCGGGTTGAAGTGCTGTCCTTTAAGCCTTAAGTTCTATCTTCTAAGCTGTAAATCCCAACTGGGACTTTCCAGAACTCTTGCCATATATAGGAATACTTGAAGTGCTCCTAATAATGTAGAACAGGATGTAGACAATAACATTATAATTATGTCACATCTAGAAAAGATGCCATTTATTATATTTACATCTAAATGTGTACTGAAACCATTCCCTATGATCAGTACAAATAGTTTTGTATGTAGTAAATAACCTAACCAAATTGTACTGTATATAACTCTTTTATTTGTTTCCTGAGAGCATATTCAAAATTTATATCTAATTAAGATAAAGTCCTTTTTGTTTGATATGATGAAACTCGTTTGAGCACGAAATAAAATAAAAGTGCTGGAGCTTTTCCAGATGACCCATCTGCTTTGTCAGCTGATGCTGTCCTTTTCAACATCAGTTGACCTGTTTAAGTATATTAAAAAAAAGAAAAGAAAAACAATGGATAACAATAATAATATATAATTTAATTAGTTGTGGCAACATTGAGTATTGATGTCATTGGAATGTGTTTTGCGATGCTGTTGTTCGGAAGATAAAGTTCCACTTTTGTTAGTTATTCCAATTGAAACTTCCTATTTTTTGCTCTGCTGTTTGTATTCTGCTTTAGTTCTAGGAACTTTTTAGGTTATGGGGCCAGCAAGCTCCCATAGTGCATCAAATGTTTTAAATTGATAAGAGTAGAAAGAAATTCACTAAGCCCAAACTAGTAAATTTTTAATTTTTGTCATAGCAATCGAAATTGGTTTAAAAATCAAAGGATGAAATTGTCCAAGTAAACCCTTTAGCAGGCGAAAGCGATTGGCTTATATATAAATATAGGATAAAATTTATTTTAAGCTGTCATCCTTGTTCTTTAGGGGGCTTTAGTGAAACCAGAAAATTTTCCATTAGATGTTACGGTTGCTCAATAAGAGAAATAAAATAAAGCTGTTCAGAAGTTTTAAAATGCAAATATGAATGCTATGATGGTTTTGACAAATTTTATAACAGAAGAAACGCTGCAAAAGGTCATGAGATTTCAGTGTGTTAGAGAAGTGTTGTTGCAATTACATAAGTTATTTGAAGCATCATTGGAAACTCAATTGTATAATATATTCATCCAGGGTTGTTTTTTTCCCCCATTTCGGGTGATATGAAAATGATAATATGGCAGCTCATCTTTCCAAGTTAAAAAAAAATTATATGGGATGAGTTGAATTCAGGGCTTGAAAAGAAATGTGAAAATAAGTTGCCTGACATCCTACTCAATTGCAGGATTTTCTTGATGTTTTACACTAACAATACCATTCATTTAAATCAAACCAGTTACTCTTGGGTGAAGACAAGCAAACAGTTGGTGAGTTAATAGCACAGCTTTGCTTTAGTGATAGGGAATTTAAACGTCATGAGAATGGCAATACAAGTAAACAAGTGGCATTAGTAATGTCAAAATCCAAAAACCAAAAACAATGTAAAAAAGGCAAACTCAGAAGGAAATCAAGAAAAGAAGATATTTGCAATTATTGCAAACAGAAAAGATGCTGGATAAAAGAGCGCAAACAGTAGACTGCTGATGGAAGACCACTCAAGAATAGGTCAGCAAAAACCATTCTAGAAAATGCAGGTAGATACTGATGCCCATTTACGAAGAGGTCTGCACAGCTGAGACTGATCCAGCATCATTTTGGAGTGATAGTGGAGATGCAAAACTTGTCATGAACTGTCCACAATATTTTATATATTTCAGGAAGTTTCATAGTCTCTGTAGTATCAAGGCTGCTGGAAAAGAAACTTTTAATTGCTCTTGGGAAAGGCACAGTGCATGTCAAAACAGTTATCAATCATAAAATCCAATGCATCTCCTTAAAAGAATAGATAAACAGAAATTTATTTTCTTTACTTGCTGCTCAAGACAGAAATCATAATAAATTTATTGCAACAGCTTCAGATGCTGGTTAAAAGTCAAGTAGTGCTGTTTAGAATTCGCAGTGTATATTGTACCTTATACAAGACAACTATTGAACAAATTATGCCTTAGAAAAATAGAGAAGTGCATGCTGCCAAAGCACACAGTCCGTTGTTGCAATTGTATCATCAAAGATGGGGACATCAAGATAAACATCACATTAAGAACATGCTTGAGAAAGAATTAGGCATTAAAGTCCCATTTTAAAGAAAATTGTGTGAACCATGTATTTTTGGTATAGTAAACTGTTTATCGTTTCCCTTAAGAAAGGAAGCCAGCAAGCCTAGTGAATTAATTTCAGCTGATGTTTGTGGACCTTTCAATGAAACTTTCCAGAAGAGAAGATACTTGGTTGTCTTTATAGACAGCTGTTCAAAGTTTCAGTATGGTTATTTTATCAAGGAAAAGTCTGAGGTTGCAAATGTGTTAAAGCATATGTTTGCAAGTGCTGGGACATTCAGTCAAAGAATTTCTCAGTGACAATGGAGGTAAATTTCACAATGACAGAATGTATGGAATTTTGCATTATAGAGGAATAACTCAGAATAACAGCAACTAATACTTGCGAGCAAAATGGCTCCAGTGACCAAGATATGTATACAATAATTGAAATGGCAGGAACATTTAAGTACTCAAATTCTGAAGCTCATTTTCTTGCAGCAGTGTGGCCTGAACTAGTCAACACTGTCATATGTGTACTAACAAAGCTGGAAAATCATCAGTAGAAGGCGTGAGTCTTTTTGAGCTATGGATTAAAAAGGAACCTTGAATAAAACATCTACGCATAATAGGATCTGTTTGTTATGCTTGTATTCCTAAGCAAAGAAGAAGGGAAATTGATAATGACGCTGTAAAGTCTTATTTAATTGGGTACCATGGGACAGATGCTACCCATGGATCAAGGAAGCCAATACTTCTTCTTTGATTCATGGGTTCAGAATGTTCACTTGATATTTAATGAGGAGCTCACAAATTGAGAAGAAAGGATGCAAATGCCTATTAAAGAGCGAAATTGGCTCTGAGGACCCAGATGATTCTACAAAAGATTAAATCAGAAAAGTTTCTTTGTGAAGAAGATAATTCAGAAAAAGAATACAATGAAGAAATATCTGAAAGTAGATCAGAAGATTTTGAAGATCAAGAATGTGAAGGTATTAATTTGCGAAATAATGCATAGTCAAGAAACCTAAGTAATAGAACTGAATTGAGAAAGCCGAAGCATTTGGAATTTTCTATAATGATAGGTGAAATTTTTGTTGCCAATTCTGAAGAGCCTGGCTCTTATGAAGACGTGATCAACTGTAAGAAATGTGTACATTGGAAAGAAGTTATGGATTTTGAGATGACATAACTGATGAAAAATGACACATAGATTTAAGAAAAATTACCAAAAGATGCTAAAGTTATATCATGCAAACTGGTTTGTAAGATCAAAAAGAATCCTGATGGATCTATTGATAAATTCAAGGCTAGACTCATTGCCAAAGTGTAATTAATTGCAATCAAACGTTTAATCCAGTAATAAAGTTGGAAACTGTTCATTTCCTGAATTCAATTCTCAATTTTGAAAACAACGAGAAAATGCCTCTTCCTCAGTTTGATGTCTATTCAGCATTCTTATGTGAAACACTTGAAGAAACCATATATATGCAGCAACCAGAAGGATATAGTGATAGGTCTGACAAAGTCTGTAAGCTGAGATGCAGTTTATATGGACTAAAACAAGCATCACATGGTTGGAATAAATATTTTGGATACTTTGTGTAATAACTTGGCTTCAAAAAAAGTGAAGCAGATCTATGCATATATATAAAAAACAAAAATAGCAAGAAGCTAATCATATGCTTATCTGTAGATGATGGTTTGATAGCAATATCAGATCTACAAGAATTTCAAAAATTTCTCAGAGGACTGAAGTCAATATTCAAAATCAAAACTAAACCAGCAGTATACTTTCTTGGACTTGACATTAAGCATCTTGAAGATGGAAGTATTAAAATTAGTCAGCAAGTTTATGAAAAAAAAATGTTAAAAAATTTGGAATGGAAGACTGCAAACAAAATTTGGAATGGAAGACTCTAAGGGTGTCAACTCCTATCCTGAAGAAAAGTTTAACTCAAAGGGAAGAGGAAGATAAGCCAAGCACAGAAATTTTCCCTTATAAAGAAATTGTAGGAGCTTTAGTGTATTGTTTCGTTCTATGGATTCGGGCATTTGCAGTAATTGATGGTAACTTTTGATGAAGAACCAAATCACAATTTATTTGCCAGTAAGCACTATTAAACAGGACAGTTCCAAAAACATGTTTGCAGTTATTAAAAAAAAACTATGATAAACACGCTGAAGCAGTCAGCAACACAGTCTTCAGGTAATAAGAGTGAAGACAGCTTCGTGGCAAAGCACTAAAGTATAGCTCTCAACTCAGTCAGTCGCTCTCAAGTTAATCTTTGAATTCAAGTCACTCTTACTAAACTACTTGTACAAGTAGGGTATATATATAGCTTTAATCTACCTTCAAGAATATTCTTGGGAAAAATGCTAAGAAGACATTTTAGAATATCCTGGCTTCGTTTACGGCATATCGCCAAATTGGCAATTTCCTGCCAAATCTGGCAACCTTGCCTTTCCCTGCCACTTTTTGACCATCCTAACCCTACTTTGTGGGGAAGCTATCTTACCACAGCTGGGACTTTTGCAACAGTATCTTATGTTAGGTTTTTTGAGACTAGATTTAGCTTAACTGTATTAGTATTCTTTCATGTCACCTTGGAAGTCCATCGAAAGAGGACTGGATCAAAGTGAAACATGCATTCAGATACATAGCAGGTTGTCTTACTAAAGGTGTTACATGCAAAAATAAATACCAACCAGGAGTATTGGAGTGTTATAGTAATGCAGATTTGAAGGATGTCAAGAAATGGAAATCTACAATATGATACAGTGCTATTATATAGCAGTGGAACTATATCGTGGATTAGCCAAAGACAGTCGGTTGTTGCAACTTTGATGACTGAAGCAGAGATAATTGCAGCTAGTGAATGCTCTTAGAGAAGTAATTTGGTTAAAATGTTTATTTAGTGATGTTACCAATAAAGTTCCAGTAATTCATGTAAATAACATTGTTGCAGTAAGACTGTCGCAAAATCCTAAGTTTCATTTATGTACAAAACACATTGATATCAAACACATTGATATTGATTTTGTGGTAAGATGGGACTCTCATGACTTTTTCCTCTAGTTTATTATTGTTCATTTTTATTGGCAAGGGGAAGCGTTAAAATATATTAAAAAAGGAAACTAATAATAATATATAATTTAGTTAATAAATTTTAGTTAATTAAATTTGCAGTGAGTATTGATGTCATTAGGCGATTGCTTTTCTCATTGCTATTGTTCCAAAGATGTAGTTCAACTTTATTTAGTAATTTCAATTAAAACTTCCTATTTTTTGCTCTACTATTTGTTTTAGTTCTAAAAACCCGTTTTTAAGGCTGTCCATTCCAGCATCTGCTGACCATTCTAGAACCAACTGACAAAGTAGACAGGTTTTCTGCCCAAATTCCTGTATTTTTATTTTATTCATGCCGTGTGCTGTGTCTTTCATTATTCACACTGATACATTTCTGCAGTGCCAGCATTTCTCCTGGTGGCAAATTTGGTACCTCCCCCCTTTAACAAATCAAAATCCCATGATCCACTATGTACGCTTATCAAATTTCTTTTATATTGTACATTTCTTTCTTTACTTTACTCTCTAGAGAGCTCTGAATACCTCACATTATTTTATAACCACCTTGTATATTGTATGTAAATTTCCTTTTAGACAATTTATATATAAATTTTTGTTTAGGTTGTATGTATTAAAAAGTGTAGTTTACCACTTTATGTAACAGTTATGGTTGATATTTCATGATTATTTGATGCATAAGTTAGCATTCTAAATGTTACACTCAAAATTTTTCATGCTTAAATATTTTTCATATCTATCTAATGTTGTAAATATACTCTAAAATATGAATGGTTCTAAATAATTCTTCATACTTTAAAATGTGTGTACTGATTTTAATACTATGGGGATGCAAGAAAACTAGACAGCCATATTCCCTGCTAAATTTAATTTTGTGTATCATAACTTTTTCATCTGTTCCTAATATTACATCATTTATTCCATGAAATTCTGAATTATCTTGCATTTTAGTATGTCACAGGAATTTTTTGCCCTATGTCCTTAAAGGCCTTTTTTCCTATTATTGTAAATTTTTTGTGTACTTGGCTCATTGATTCTGCATGGTTGCTGTTGAAACAAACGTTTGTGAGATTGAAATTGGTACTTGTTTTTTGTTGTCTGTTATCCAAATCAGCGATGATTTGCTATCATTATTGCTGTCGAAATAGTGTGATCAAATGCTCTCTTATATGCTGTCAAAATATATTGATTATTGCTGTCAAAAGCTATCATTTATATGAAAATTGTCCATTAGTTTTTTTGTTGAAATGTTATTTTCCCATAAGTTTTGTTTTCTTTTACATTTCAGACTTTCCACATATGTTTATTTCTGTCTTTTAAATTTATCGAGCTTTTGTGCATTTGTCATACTAAAAATTTATTTTAATTTAAGGTATGTTTATTTTCCACCATTTGACTTTCTCTCTCTGTTTAAAGGCAGATAGCCATCTTGGTTTTGCCATATTCAAATAACCTTTTTACTGTTAACCTAACCTAAACTTTCTCTGTTTAATCTTTTTAATTAATATAGAAATATACTTCAAATATAATTAGTATGATCAAAATCTCAGCTAAAAGAGCTTGCATCATTTTGCGTATAAAAAACAGATAATTTGAATTCATACAATTTCTGCATGCATAATTCAAATAATATCTGCTGCCTTAATTTCTGTTCAGTTTAAAAGTTTGCCGTACCCATAATTTATTTTGTTTTTTTACTTATTATATATTCAGGAATGTTAAACTGTATGCCATTCTTTTGTGCATTCTTCTGTCTGTACAGTGTTAAATGTACTAAGACTGAAAGAATTTAATATATTTATGACCTGCATCTACAGATTTTTCTTACTTTCATAGGTAAAAGATTATAATTTTGTAGCCTCTTGATATCAGGATATTCTTCGACAAATTTTAGCTGCAGCTCTTTCTGCCTAGTTGTTAGACAAACTCTGTACTTCATGATTTGTATCTTTTGGTGATAAGAACAATTTTGGGGAAAAAAATGTAAGAGGTAAAATGAAGGCCAATTAAAAAATTCTCACCCGATTACTTCTTTTTACTCCTTTTGAACTGTATCATCTGATTCGCCAAAAGAATCTTCTGAAACTATTGTATGAAAAATACTTAAGGATTGATTTGCCATTCAGTGAAAATACTGTTTTAACCAGTTTCTTATAGTTACTGGATTTGTTAAATATAGTTTGTTAAGCGAGGATTGCTATGTAGTATGTGTATTGTTAGGCAAGTCCTATGTTTACTGATTAGATAATGCCTCTGGATGTGATCATAGTAGCAGAATAGTTTTCATGATTTTCCATATGTGCATTGCAGTAGTTTTTAGTATGTTATCTACAAGCCTTTAGAATGCTATTCACAAAGGCCTTTCTGAGGAAGATAGCCTTTGTGTGCCTTGCTATTATGAATAAATTAACCTAAATGTGATTAGTTTTCAGAGTATTTTAACATCTTTTACTGTTCAAGAGAAATTGATAAATAAATTCATATGTTGTGCTTTTATATTTTGTCTCTTTTTAACTATATTTTCTTACTTTGTAATCATTATTTCAGCTTTTATGTTGTTTTTTTCAGTTATTTTTTATTTTATGTAAAAATAAAAACCATGGCATTTTATTTAATTTAATTTGTTCCATCTTCAAAATACCTATTACTATGCATTAAGCATACTAGTTTTTAAAGGACAATCAGTTTTTTAAACAGTCACTCATATTTTGATTGTATAAACATAGCTGTTAAACATTTTCATAATGTCTGCCCTGAAGCAAGAAAAGTTGGAAAATTTCTCTCAATTAAAGGCAGTTTAGACTTGCATCATAAAAGAAGTATGTATTGGTATTTGGATCTTATGGAAACGTGATCTAAGATCAATTAATAGCTGCTTCTAAAATAGTAGGTCTGTTAATTTGATCCATACAAGATTGTTATATTTTTATTCTTTAACCAACTGTTGACCTGTTACATGCTACATCTCAATTGCTGTGTTAACTTCAGTGGAATTTTTTGGTAGGTTGGTGCAATGAAAGAATGTTTTGACCACCATCACCTAATTCACAGAATGCCAGATGATTATGATTTCTTCCTTGAGGAACTGTCATCTTTAACATATTTTGACAAGCCACATTATGATGAACTAAATTCAATGTTTGAAAAATGTAAGCAAACAAGAGGAGTTAAAGATAATGATCCTTATGACTGGGAAATAGAACAAGATGAAGTGGTTTTAGAAATCTTTGCTACTGGTACTATTTCTGTTTCTTCAAGAAGGTAAATTTTTAACTTACTAATCTTAGGCTATATCTTAGGCTATACCCATCTATGATTTTTAAATTTAATGCTAGAATTTACAAATATTATTTTCTGCAGTTCAAATGCATAAGTATATATTTGAAGGGAATTCTAAGATTAATTAATCTGTAAGATTCTCACTAGTGTACTTCTCAGTTACTGTAGAAAGTGACGAAACTTAAGTACTAGTTAGCAAATAATCGCTTAAGTTCGTGTGACAAGAAGCAACAAGAAGGAAGGGTAACTAAGCCTTTATTATTCCAATAAGATTTAACAAAACTCCATCATCTTGGAGTGTACAATAAAACCCTCATTAAGTATTCAGAGTGATTCCAAAACTATGTTCTGGCCGGAAGTAGTAAGTTGAAGTTAAGAATTTGACAGGAAAAATGTTTATCTTAAAATTTAACTGTTAATAAAATTAACATAATGGCTTACATAACTTCCGACTAGACTTTAAATACTCGAAAAATAAGGTCCCAAAACGATCTTGTTTAAGACTTTAAAGTCTGAAAAACTTCTTATGTTAACCACACACTTCTAACTTTTGAATTAACTAAATTCACTTTAAAGTTATGTTTTTAGGGCCAACTTTACAACAATTCTAAAGTTAGACTAAAGCTAGAAAAATTTTATAAAATTTTACCAAAAATTCCTCTGTGTTGGACACACATCCATCTTCTCTGAATGGAAACTTTATTCAGTTACTATTAAGTCAGCTCTTGATCCTTCCATATCGGGAAGGAAACAACATTAGTAAGGAATTTTACAAAGATTTTTCATAACTCCTACAATTACGCTTTTATTTCCTCATTTGGCCCTCATACACTTTCATTCATACTAAAGTTTTGTTTCCCCCATACTCTCTAGCAAATGTACTGAAATGTACTTAAGGTATTTTATGTTGTGTTACCGTGAACAAAACTACCGCTACACAACATCTAATTTGGTTATAATAGACACTCTAGACCTTACTAGACTCCCTACACGAAAATACTTTCCTAATATAGTAAGCGAAAGCTTATATTTACTTTTAAAAGTGTTAACTGGAGAGCCTAACATTAAACACACATATATTCTAAACATTCAATTCTTTCACAATTAAAATACACAGAGGCCAAAATTTATCTTTTGTACAAGTTTAACTTTACGATATTTCAACACAACGATGAAACATTTGTACTTTAAGATGAACATTTAAATATTTACACATCACTTTTGAATTCACTTTACATCAACAGTCATAGTTGCTTAATTACAATTTACCATCTTTACACGAAATCTTAACTTTACGTTAACAGATTTCAGTATTCTAAGAGTCTTCCGACTAAACTTATTCACATTTTATTTCTCGCAAGTTCTTAACAAAAGTATTTAATGCTACTAGCTTCTCACCAAATTGCTAACATAAAAATCTATGATTACGAACATTTACCATCAAGTTCTCGCTATCTGCAATTTAACGTTTCTAAACATCTTTAGCAACTTAGAAAAAGATGATATAAATTGAAATGTGTTTTTAAAGTAAAATAAGCAAGGAAATTTTTAGTTATCTTTTCTGTATTCCTGCATTCTGATGTGGCAAAACTGTTCAAACGTCGGGTCCTTCTTCATCATCTCCAACCTTCTTCTCGCCGTTTGACACTCTGTGCCATTCCAGTCATTCCTCTTCTTCTGCCCCTTGTCTACGCATCTGGGACTCTTGCGGGAGGGCTGCAGGTTTTGGAATGTCAATCTTCTTTTTAGGTCCGGTGGGGCTATCCGTCCTTCAAGGTCTTTGAAACTTTGCTTGCACCTTCTAACTTCTTGATTGGCATGACTGTCTTTGCAGGTCTTTTCTCGCTTTTCGTTCTCCATCCTGGACCTCCTTGGGCCTCCCTTGTTGTTTTGCCGCTGGAAACTGTGATTTACGTCTCGTAGCTTACACCCGTCATTGAAATTTCTCCTTGCCTGGAACCTTGTCAGCAGGCCTCACTCTCCTAGTCGGTGGTACTGGTGTTTTCACTGAATCCTCGGTTCTGGCTTGTTGATCCATCGTTGCTAACATCCTCTGTTTTTGTGCGCCTGTAGCATTACCGGATTGGATCCGCCTGGTCGAAGATTGCTCGATCTGCTTCCTTTTTTGTGTTGGGGGACTCCAGCTGTGCTTTTAAACTGGCGGGCTTTTATTCTCCCTTCCAGAATCATGTAATAAATCCTGCAATATTTTAAAGTCAGTGAAGCTGTAATAAGGCTTTAACTGATCGATATTTGCAACCAGTTGTTGGCCATTTTCGGCCTTTAAATAAAACGTGGCTTCCCTTATTCTTTCGAACATGTAAGGTCCTTCGAACCTGGGCTCAAACTTCACAACTCTGTTTTTGGGTGCAGATGATAAAGAATGTTTTAATTTTAAGACTTTCTGTCCTACTTTATACTCCAACTGTCTTCTATTTCTATTGTAATATAATTTCTGTTCTTCCCTTGCTACATCCGAATTATGAACTGCTTCATCTATAATTTTCTGAATACCTTTTAACTTGAATTCTTATTGTCTCTGCTGTACAAAGAACAGCTTATCCAAAGGCGTTATGATTTTTCTTCCTAAAAATAACTCCGCGGGGGTCTTCTGCATAGTATCATGCTTTGCTGTTCTCAAGGCAAAACCTAACTCATTGACACAGCTGTCCCAGGGGTCATAAAAATTTTTCACATATCCCCTCATAATTTTTACAATATTCTTATTTATGCGTTCCGCTATATTCGACTGCGGTCTATATGGTACCATTTTTAGATGGCATATGCCAAGTCCTGTGCACAAATTTTTAAATATACTACTAACAAACTGTTTTCCGTTATCTGATATTACTTTTAGTGGGGCCCCGTATTTTAATATATATTTATTTAAGAAAGAATCTGCGACTATTTTAGCTGAAGCTTGTTTAAGAGGTACTATTTCTACCCATTTTGAAAAAGGGTCAACAATTGTTGATAAATATATATTTTTATTAATTTTTGTCAGGGTAGGGTCCAAGCAAATCTATGACAACTATTTCATGTGGGAAAGTGGTTTTTAAGTTTTTTAAATATCCGACGGGGCTGTAATTAACATCGTTTATTAACTGGCACATATGGCACGACTTAACATACGCCGTAACAAAAAACTGCGGAAAATAAACCGCTCTGTAGTGTTTTTCGTATTCCAAAATGTCCAGCAGACCGTAGATCCTGCAACTCCTAAGATACTTAAACGTAGACTCGCTGGGATCACTGGTCGGTATTTCTGATTACCATTTGTTTTGTCTATTATTTCGTAATGCTGCGCCCTATTGCGAATAGCCGTTAAATCTATATGCTCAAACTTTTCAGGGTCTTCCAGGTATGCATAAATATCTTTAAATTCTGGGTCCTTTCTCAATTCTACAACTATTATATCACGAGACTCAACAACTCTTGAGGTGAGCATAGCACACTTAATTGTGTTTCCCTCTGCATCAATTTTTATTCTTGAAAGGGCATCGGCAACTACATTTTCTTTTCCAGGCGTGGGTTTTATAATTAAATTGAATTTCTGTAATTTTAAAGTACACAGTATCAGGCGAGGCGATAAATTTTTTCCTGAATACAAGTGACCCACTGCCGCATGATCTGAGTAGACTGTTATCAGTGAACTTCCGAAATAGACACGAAACTTCTGAACCGCTAATAAGGCAGCGAGCGCTTCTCGCTGTGTGGCTGAATAGCTTCTCTGGGTAGAATTCAAAGTTTTCGAAAAGAAGGCTATAGGTTGTCCATTCTGGGAAAGCACCACTCCAACTGCATAATCGGATGCATCTGCTGAAATCTCTAGACCTTGTTCGCCTTCTGGGAATTTAAGGACTGGGGCATTAATTAAGGCATTCTTTAGTTGTTCAAAAGCGGTCTTCACCTCGTCTGTCCAAGAAAATCTACTTTTCTTTTTTTTTTAGCACTACAAGAGGCTCAACTATTTTTGCAAAATCCTTTATAAACATTCTTTAATAGGAACATAAGCCCAAAAATGAAGACAATTTTTTAGCCGTATTTGGGGTAGGATAACTTTTAATTGATTTTATTTTTCAGTCATCAGTCTCTATGCCCTTATTAGAAATTTTGTATCCAAGGTATCACAATTCCTTTGCCGCGAACTTGCATTTTCTTGCATTTATTTTGAAGCCGGCCTCTTTAAGTAAGGCAAAATCTTCTTCCAAATGTTCCTCTAATGTTTCACTAGTAACTGTTATGCCATCAAGATAAATAATTGTACTTTGCCTAAAACTGGCCTTAAGACTTTGTCCATTGCTTTTTGAAAAGTAGCTGGTGCTCCGCTTAAACCAAATGGCATTCTTAAAAAGGCATAGACGCCTGATTTTGTAATAAATGCGGTCTTTTGGACATCTTCTTTTACGGCGATTTGGAAGTAATCTGAAGTTAAGTCTAAAGTTGTTATAAACTTTGTTGACCGAATTTTTCTAATTATTTCATCTGTTATTGTTAGGGGATACATGGGATATTTTGTTCTACTGTTAAGTTTGCAATAATCAACTGCAAACCTATATGCGTCCGGATGTTCAGGCGGTAGCCCAGTCTTCTTTCTACAAAGGACCACCGGACTTGCATAAGGGCTAGTGCTTGGCATAATAATTTTGTTTTCTAGCATCTTTTCAATATGTTTTTTGATAATTTGTTTCTTTATTTTATCATACCGGTAAGGTTTTGACAGGACTGGAGGGGCATTTCCAGTATCGATAGCATGATTCACTACCTGACAAAAGCCAGGTTTGTCATTAAACAAAGAATTAAAATTTCTTACCAACTTTTCAATCTTCTCTTTCTCTTCAAGCTTCAGATGGTCTAAGCCCAATTCCGGCAGAGGCCCTTCTTATTCTTCTACAGGGTCCATGTGCACCTGAAACGTAGAATTCTGGAAATTAAGATTTGTGCCGGATGTGCGTAAAAAATCGACCTCCAATATGAAGGATATGAGTAAATTTTTCACGACTAGAAAATTAACTTTTGACACCTCATTTTTAATTTGAACATGCAGTGCGGTTTTTCCCAAACATACGCACTGTCTGCCTTGGGTAGCAATTACTTTTTGTGCCTTGGCTTTAAACAGTCTATAACTATGAAAATGCTTCCTGTAAAAATCTCCTGAGAGGAATGAACATTGACCCCCTGTGTCCAGGAGTGCAGTGGTAGAATCTGTATCTCTGGCATAGCTAGATTTTGTACTACCACTGTATTTAAATTAATTTCTGAGGGGTCTTTCTTCCCACTTGGTGACCTTTGCCCCTTCTCGATCACCGGTTTGCGTTTAAATTCTGGTTACCTGCCGCCTCTTCACGCTGACTTCTCTTTCCGCCACCCTTCGATTTATCTGCGCTCTTGTTATTGAACTTTTCACTTTTTCCCGTCTGCCGATATGCATTGTACTGAACTTGCGGTTTCTTTTGAGGAGTAAATCTTGAGTGTTGGCCAAATTGGTTCGCACATGCTTTCTCCGAGTTCCTTCGGCTTTAGAACTTTACCGCCAGCTGAAATAGATCTAGCTTTTGCGAGTTACGGACTTCGAGGAAGTCTTGAGCTGACGGTAGTAGACAGGGTAGAATAACTTCAATAAGTTCATTATAGGGCCTTTTCTCGTATAACAAATTAAAAATTTGTATTTTTCGTAGAATAAATTCTGTCAACTCATCGAAATTTCTTCAATATTTACTGTACAATTCTGATTATAGCTTCGCACGATCCTTAACAACTGGAAATGCTTTCACTAATGCCGACTTAAAATTTTCCCAGTTGCACAATTCCGATACTGGGTCCCCCCAACAAGAATTTTCCTATGCCCTTATACCAGCTGAGCGCTTGACCTTTGAAGGTTGTAGTAGCGATTGTCACTTTCTGCAGCTGGTTCACAGGATGCAAGGTGAAATGTAGATCCAGTTGCTCCAAGAATGTCAGAACTGAGCCTTTGCCGTCAAATGTTGCGGCTGGCTTCATCACTGCATGTAACGTTTCCATGAGGAATCCAAACCCTTTTACTGGATTTGTGGACGTCTGAGGGACATGAAAAGTCGGAAGGGTCAATGTGAATTTCCTGGACTCTAACGACATGGTCCGTTATCAATTTTTTGGGTGGCGAATGTAAGATTCTCACTAGTGTATTTCTTAGTTACTGTAGAACGTGACGAATCTAGTTAGCGAATAATTGCTTAAGTTTGTGTGACAAGAAACAACAAGAAGGAAGGGTAACTAACCCTTTATTATTCCAATAAAATTTAACAAAACTCTGTCTTGGAGTGCCTACAGTTGGGCTTGAACTTAAGGGACTAAGAAATAAACTAAAACTAAGATTAACTAAAGAGATATAGCCGAGCTATCAAGATTCTAATCAAGTTGGCCCCTTAACTCTATTTAACTATGAAACTTATTAAGGGCCTGAGTACGGCCGAGCGTAATAACAGCTTTGAGAGAGAGAGTAGCCAAAAGGCAGACGCGTGCAAATCAGAAACTCTGATTCTCTCTAACTCAGCAAGTAGACTTCGTGGTTTAAATACCTCTCCTCCTTATTAAGTATTCAGAGCGATTCCAAAACTACGTTCTGGCCGGAAGTAGTAAGTTGAAGTTAAGAATTTGACAGGAAAGAAGTTTAACTCAAAATTTAACTGTTAATAAAATTAACATAATCCTTACAAATCTAAATGTTACAGTTTACGTCTGCCATGCCTAATTCAAATAAAGGAAGGTCTTGAAAGTCATATACTAATCTTTCTATAGAATAATTATCTTTATAACATTAGAACTGTGGTTATCATCACAAATGTGGTTATCTGAAATTACCACTGGTTGTAAATTCCTGCAAGATTTAGTAAAAAAAATTTATAATTTCCAACTCTGATTTTAATAAATAATATTGCCCTCTACAATCTCAGTATGAAGTTTTTTAAATTTAATTTGTATAGATACTCTCGGGAAATTTCATTCTTTTATTCTGTGTTAACTGTGAACTCCAAGTAAATCAACTATATATTGAGAATAAATTTCCAAACATTCAGATTCATGCAGATTGTATTTAAATTTTATTCAATAGAACATCTAATAAAAAAATGGGTTTCAAAACATATTTGTAACAGATAAAATACGTTTCTATAAGTGGAGAATAGATTACTGTCTGAAACTCAAATAAATGTAAATTTTTATTACCATATGTTACAGCAATGTAAAACTATAAGTTGACCGTTTTTAAAATATGCTTACCAATATAAAAATACAGGTTTAAAGTGAAATTCTAAACAAGATATGTATATTCATCCATTGTTGCTGGTTAAGCTGTTGAGCTACTAAGCAAGCAAAATTCGTGGATGTTCCTGCTACCTAAGTGTTCAGAACACATTGAAAAAATAAAATTAGTAAATTTCTTCTGATAAGAAGATGAAGTATCAAAGAAAATAAATATTTCTTGATGTTCAGCGCCATATGTCTTTTTAATTATGAAGAATGATAACTATAACTGACTGCTTAAAAAGCATATTTAGTTTAGAAGGTAAAAATTATTGATGCATGCTGATAAAATAAAATAGGTGTTATTGAAAATTCATTTGTTACTGAAGCTAGGGAAAGCATTTAAAATTTTTCATATGCAGACTGTCTTATTTAATAATATATGGTGCATCACAGAATATATCTTCCATCTGTTGTTGATGCCATTTAATATGACCACAGTTAGTGTTATTTAGATATTATTATCAGCCCACTGATTTGTACACAAAAATAGGTAAAATACACCACTAACTGTGAAAAAGAATTTGGTTAGTATGATCAAAATACTATAGAATGACTTATTTAGGAACTGAAATAAGTTGTGAAATAAAAGATAGTCACAAAATAAGGTCAAAGTAGGATAAATGTTGTGTAGTGAAGGATTTAGTCATCAAATACCTTGATTTTGGTTTCACTCAATTGTTTAAAAATTATTTAGGCAAAAAAAAGAAAAAAAAAATCTATGTTAGTGTTATGGAGGTTTTGAACAACTGCTGATTTCAAAAGTGAAAAAGTGATCAGAAATGGATCCCTCTTCTTTAAAAAAAAAAAAAAAGAAAAAAAAAGAAAAAAAAAAAAAAGAAAAAAAAAAAAACAGGAAAAAGTCTGCAGACTTCCTCCTTCCCTCCTGAGATAAATCTAGGACAAACTAAGCTTGATTTTTGGCCTTATTTTAAAGGGTACATTTTAATGCTATCTTTCAATTGGTTTAAATCAACCATGAGTTCTAGATAAGCTTTCTTTTAGATACCAAAATTTCTCTATTGTGTTTTGAGCTTTATATTTTGAGTTCTAAGAAGCTCTCATGTTTTTATTCTGTTTTGTCACTTTTACTGTTTTAATCAGTTTAAAACTATGATGATTAGTAAAAGGCATAATTATCTGAGTTTAAAGGCTTTTTTTGCCTTTTACTAATCATCATAGTTAAAACTATGATGATTAGTAAAAGGCATAATTATCTGAGTTAAAGTTGATTTATTAGACCGCTAATCATCTGCTTCATTAAGATCAGTCAAATGGAATGCCATTCTCAACTTAAATGTTTCACAGTCTCTCTTATGCAAGATTTTAAAGAATCTTGAAGATATTGTTTGCAAATTAACAAAAAAAAGAAAAATTGAAATCAAAATATGAAACGGCTATGTAGTGGGGAAAAGTTACAATGCTGTTAAAGTTATGAAGGTTTGGTTTGAAAATGATATGACAGTCAGCAGTTCATTGATGTGGCTCAAAGCTGAAGAATTATCCATAAAAAATGAAGAAAGATGATTTAGTAGCAGTGTATGGCTGGTTTAGCCCAGCAGTCTCAAACTGGTGGCTCATTTACCACATTTAGCCCCCAAAGCAATCTAACTGGCTTGTGAATACATTTTCTGTAATTAATTTTCTGTCTTAATTAGCATTATTATAGCATTAAATATTATGGTAAATGTTTGAAGCTGAATTTGATTTGAAATTTCTTCAAACTTAACGTTATTTTCATGATTGTCAAAAAGGAGCATGTGTAACAACCCCAAAAATCTTTGGATGAAGTTAATTAATTTATTCTATGATATTATTTTTTTTTTCAGATTTGAAGATACCAATTTGATTCTTTTTTTTTTTTTTCATACTTTTGAAAAGATAAATGCTCTCGGTTGTGAATTTTTAGCAGTAAGAACAATTGCTTTGCTTGGGACTACATTTATATGTGAACAGTTTTTCCACAGGTGAAAATTAGTAAGTGTACAAAAAAGACTAGTCTGACCGATTAGCAATTGAAAATCATGACAAAGATAGCTTTTAGTAATTTTTCTTCAAGGTTGCTTTACAATCGAAATACTGTGTGGTGTTGTGGTTGAAATTTGTAAAAGATAAAGACATTTATAATAAATGTCAAATCTCACTTAATGAGCACCACCCATTATGAGAGATTTACATAATGAACAAAACAAAATATGAAAAAATGACTAACGAATGGTGTTCCTTAGAATGAGTAACATCACATGCAGTATCCTGCCTACATCTTCGCTATCAGTCCGTGTTTAGTGCATTTAGTGCTGGTTCAGCTAGCATCTTACTGTCGCTTGTGAAAGTTGTATTCCGATACATCATTGTGTGTCTTCATATCTTTTGTTTTATTTGAGCTGTTGTTGTTTCTGACTTGCTCTGGCGCAGCCTGCAAAAAGACCATAGGGCGACATAAAGTCTCCTAGGAGGGTCGGGCTGCACCCTTCGTATCGCATCACATTATTGTGCACCTTTTTAGTACAAAGTTTAAACATGCTTATTTATCCCCAAAGAACATGGCACAATGCCAAATGATTGAGAAGCGAAATCACTGAGTCAGGCATCAAAGCATTGAGAACAAGACTGAAGTGTGAGCATGGCTGACCTAGCATGCACATATAATTGGTCTACATCAATGATTTGTCTTATCCTCTAAAACAAGGATAAGGTTATGGAGATTGATGCTTCAAAGGGGGTCACAAGAATTTCTACACAATGTCCATGTATTCTCGAGTCCGTCTCATGCTGTTGTCTTGTAAAATTGTGTGTAGCTATTTGAAAATTAAACCGTTGGTCATTTTCATTTAGACAATCTATGATCCTTGAAGAAATATGAAGTCCAGAAGAGCCATGTCATAAATGTCATGTGGAGGTCCAACAACAAGGCTTGGGTGGCATTTGACCTTTTAATAGATTGGATTAATGAAGTGTTTGGCCCATCTGTAAAAATTATCTGCTTCAGATGAATTTGCCACTCCATGCCTTGCTTGTAATGGACAGTGCTTCTGTGCATGCTTCAGGGTTAGAAGGTGACCTCCTTGGAGAATATAAACTAACCAAATTCCAGTTTCTACCTCTCAACATCATTCCTTTTCTGCAGCCTATGGACCATCAGGCCATTTCAAACTTTAGAAAGGCTCCTCATTAAAGCACTTTTCAAGCATTGTTGTGAGGTACTGAAGGAACCAATCTTACTCTCAGAGTTTTTGAAAGACCACTTTCACATCGTTGCCTGCCTCAAGATTATCAACTAAGCATGGGAAAGGTGACCAAGAGAACACTTATTTCTGCTTGGAGGAAGCTTTGGATAGACAGCATTAACAAATGCATTTCCAAGGGGTTTGATCAGGTGGCCGTGGAGCCCATAATAAACTCGATTATGTCTCTGGTAAAGATTGTGGGCTAGAGGCGAATAGCAATGACATCGATGAGCTAGTGGAAGAGTATAGTCAGCCAATGAATAATGTATGGAGCTACATTCTGTGTTACTGCAAGAAGTTGTGGTTAGTGAAGGAGGAGGTAACAGTCTCCACAAAGCAACAACCTTTCAGTGAAATAAAGAAGGAAAAAAAAAAAAAAACAGCAGCTGCTTTCACATCATGCATTTGGCCTATGTGCTATTTTTGTTCGAGTCCACTGGTTTAGCAAATGGAGGAAAACTTTACAAATTCTAGTGAAGGATAAGGTGATGATTTACCTGCTATAAAAACATGATTGTCAGATAAAGGCCTAAATTGTGTACAGCGCACTCTCCTGAAAACATTTATAATGCTCACAAAATAGGTCTATAATATCACATCTTTCCCAAACATACACTTTTATTTAAAACTGAAAGCTCAAAATGTTGTAAAGTATTGAAAGATTGTGTGTCCATTTTTTTTTATGTTCAAATGCATGTAGTAAAAAAAAAGGAGGGAAAAAAGACTGTTAGTGATCGGAAATGTAGAAAAAATTCCAAATCCTTTAAAGGAGCAAAGAGTTTATCCAATGGACTATAGATATGATTCAATGCATAAATTATATGAGTAATTTTTAATAAATGCCTTTTGAAATAAGATAAAATGAAGGATGATATTTTTCTGATCGTTAACAACTGCTGGGTGCATAATGTAAATTTCTGTTTTAAGCAAATTAAAATTGTATATTGATCAGCAAATATCACAGTCCTAGCATGACCTTAGTCATATCCTGAAACAAATTCAAGAATATCAGGTGATGAACTTCCTGAAGTTGTTTATGATGAAATCAGTGAATTCCCTACATGTGAAGAGATGATGGATGCCCTCTGAATAATAAGATTAGGGATGTAGCATTGGTAAAATAATTTCCAAAAACACTCTAAACGGTTTTGTGTAACACTTTCAAACATTCCATTAGTAATGATATATTCTATAATGCTGTGAAAGTGCATATTTTAATGTTTCTTCTTATATTAATAAAATTTCATTGCTATTTTGAATTGTACTTTTCTCATTGTTTCATGCTATTATTCGGTTAATGTTATCAAAATACCCATGGATGAACATTATTGCATTAAGCAGTGCCTACTGTACATATTGTTGCATGTGTACAGGTTCGTAACAGATTGAATCCAGTTGATGATAGCTTGATAAAATTTATTTTACCGAAAGAGGCACTTCACAGTTTTGGAACTTTCCACAAAAATAGTAATACATCTATTCACAGTATCTCAGAGTACAATCAGTAGTTACACTTCAAACTATTAAGAACATTAAACACAATGCAATGCAAAGTGCATCTGAAGACCGAAGCTAACCCGGAGCTATCTCAGTACTCCGAACTCACGCTTGAACTAAAAACTAACAACACTTAAGAAACTGATGCTCTCTCTGGTCTTATGTAGTTTTCACCCAGTTGCCGAGCTATTTCTAGTACTTTCTGCTTCTCAAAAATACCGGAAGGCATATGAGGGCCGAATATGTGTACAGTTACACACAGCAGCAGTTAGTTATTCATTACAATATCTATTTATATTATACAGGGACTGGACAGAAATGTCGCCAGATGGTCGTTAAATTTGGCGATAAAAATTAGTTGCCAAAACCATTGCCAGCTTGGCGATATCTCACCAAATTAGTGAGTTAGCCATGTACTCAAATGTTAAATAGATTTACCCCTGTATTTTTATTTTCCCGGCAGAACATCGTTTTTCTCGGCTTTCCATGTTAACATTATACAGAAAAATACAAAAATTTCATTTATAATTTTACTAAAATTATCTATCTGTGCAGAAAATTCATAATGGTATGTAGCATTTCCATTTCCTGATATTGCAACTCTTTTTGACATAAATCTTGTTATAGATTATCTAAATCTCGTTATAGATTATCATATTCTCTCAGCAGAATGCTACATTTTTTATTTATTGAAGAAGGTAAAAGAAAGAAATGGATTTTTATTTAATCTAAGAATTTCTCTGAACTAAGGTAACTGTTTTTTTCTCAAAAATAGTTTTGAACAGTTAGGTGGGAATGGAGAAGCACTTCTTTAGACAGGTTCAAATGTTCCTATATTTTCACTGTGTGATAACAAATGCTTGTTGCTTATATGCGTTAGTGCAGTGGCTCACAATTCTGTTCATCTCATCCCTCCGTTTTCATCTTCATCAGAGTGTCATTCCTTTTTTTAAAGACTTTATTATTTGAGAAATGCTTGTTACTTATATGTGACAGTGCAGTGGTTCACAACGCTGTTCATCTCATGCTTTCCTTTTCGTCTTCTTCAGAGTGTCATTCCCTTTTTTGAGACTTTTTTGACTTCAAATGCCTTTCAAATAATGTGTAAAACTTAAAATCTGTTAATTTAATGTAGTCTGAAATTATACATACATTTACTTAAGTAATATTTTGTTAATATTTTAGAAATAATTAATCAAATTTTAATTAACATTTTAAGTAAATTATAAATTATACATCAAATTAATTTGGCAAAATTTCAAATGACTATCAGTATTTTGAAACTGATTTTCATAAAGATAATACTCAATATATAACCTATAATTGTTTATTCTTTTCCAAATCTGAGTATTTTAAATGACACAAAGCAAATCATTTTAACTTTCAATTTAATTCACTGCTTCGATTTCATTTACAAAAGTCTGGCTTGTAAAGTTATGTTGACACAACTGGAATAGTTGCACAAATAACTCTTTCAATCATGTTTGCATAGTTGAATATGAAGGGCAGAATTACGACTGATTTCTTTTTGAACGAAAGCTTACCAATCAATCAATCTATAGAAATTTATCTCGACTGTCATCAGAGATATCGAGCTGAAAAATTTCTCCGTAAATGCAAATCATCATCATATCTCTAGTGTTGTCAAATACTGTGCAATTTCCTTTTTTTATTCATCATCAGAATCAACAATTAATGGTATTTTCTTAAAGGTTGAAAGGTTTCTTGAAGGTTTTTATTGTTAGCCTTTCTCTTCCAATTTTTCAGCTTGATCATGAAAGCTTTCTAGGAATAATTTATGTTTACATTTTTATTCCTTCCTTGCATTTGAAAGTTTGGATTCATTCAGTAGCCCAAAAATTCCACCTAAATAGTTGAAGTGCTTGATCCATTCCTCATCTTCATTTTCAACAAGGAGAGAAAGTCTATTCATCTATTCTTCAAAAATAATTTGAATTCCGCTCTTATTTCTACACTCTGCCAGTTGTGTTTCCTTTTGAAATTGGCCAAATATTTGTGTAAGAAAAAGGAAATGATGATTTACATACATACCAATACATAATCAGTCTGAGAAGTCTTCTGTTGAAACAAAATTCTCGATTTAAGTTGTTTGATTCAAAATTTTCCTTAATTGAGTTGGAAGTGTTTTTCATGAGACTACCCATCAATCTGTATGCAATGATTTTTTTTTTTTTTTTTTTTTTTTCCACCCATGAAGAACATCTTTTACGCTGTTTCAAATCAACTGAACATACCTAGTGATCCATCTGTGCTGCATTCATGGACATAGTTCAACATAAGATTCTAAGTTCAACATCAGAAAGAAACATAAAACATTTACTGAATTAGAATGCTAGCGGTATGTCAGGATTTATAGTAGCATCCACTAAATATTAGAAACCCAGTATGTCTTAGTTTCCTGGCTGCAATCTGAAATGCTAGTTGCATTAATATTTTAATGTCAGTCACCAGTTCTTAACCCTTAGCCTGTCGAGTGATTTTCTGTGAATCCCTTTAAAAATGTCGCTAGTTTTGGACCGAACTTCTCATAAAATGTCGCGAAAATAACCCTAAACCTCTGAAAATTGTCAAGCAGTTCTTTTGCTTTTTCCCATCCCTCCCAGAATTTTACTTCAATGATTCCGCTAAGTGAGATTGGTTACTAGATATTGTTCGGTAGATGTGAGCTCTCAAGAGAATTGCAAAAGGCTAGACTCTCCGTGATGACCGTCTTAATGCCACAGGGTACAGCTGCGAAACTTAAAAGTTTCCTTCCCTTAAACAATCTTATCTCTACATATCTTTTCTACATATAATAAAAGAAAGAGTCTGTCTGTGTGTGTGTCTTTCGTTCGCGCTGCGCATAAGCTAATAGACCCATGGCTACGAAATTTGGTACATAGGTACATCTACACAAGAGCCAGTGCACTTCGAAGCGATTTTTTTTTAAATTCGAATTCGAATTTTTTTTTTTTTATTTTATGTTTTGTGACGAAATCGCGTCATTTTGAAACACAATGGGCTATAGGAAAGCGAGATTTTACTTTACACACTCCATTTTCACATCGTCATGAAATGTAGGCACTTCGCTATTTTACGAACTTAAAATAAATTTCGTGTTTCAATAAATCAATTAAATACGAATTTATTTAACAAAGGGAGCTTAACACTTTTTCAATGGGATTTTTTTCTAAAAACGTTTATTTTTTAAAAATGTACAGTTTATTTTTCTTTGATTTTTGGACACTTTAAACATTCATCCTTGCGAATGCTTTTACAAAAAGAATTTTGGAAAAATGATAATATTTTGTATTTTTAAAAGATTTTTTAAATGAAGCTTCCGAGTACACTTCTCGCATCTCACATCTTTACAAATGTGATTTTGGCAACAATTTTCCTGTCTTACTGTTGTTGATAGATTTTTGATGAAATCGCATCATTTTGAATAGTTTCATTCTTTTAGAAATATGGGTTTGGCAACAATTTTTCATCATATTTCTTATGTCACTGTTTTTAAGAGATTAGCATATTTCATTGTCATTTTTATATAAATATAATACATTTTTATTTTTATTTTTTTTTTGATAAAGTTGTTCTGCAGAGTAAAATTCTGCACGGAATTTTATGTTTTTTGAGTTGCTTTCATGTTATTTTTTGCTTATTTCATTGTTTCTAAGATATTGAAAAGGTTTACATGATTTTCTTTCTTCAACGGAAATTTGGTTAATTTTTTAATTAGGATAATTAATATTTGTATTAAGAGATATAGCTTATTTCATTGTAATTTTTTTTCCTTGAAAATATAAGATAAAATATCATTAATCATACTTTGCTTTTCAGAATTTTTTGTTTTTTGCATTCCTTTATTTTATTTATTGCTCATTTCACTGTTTTTAAGATATTGAAAAGTTTTGACTGATTTTTTTAGGAAACAAAGTTCTTAACCTCCTTTATACCATTTGAGTTCTTAAGATTTCGCAAAGGGAAGTTGGTTAATTTATTTATTAGGATAATTAATATTTGTATTAAGGGATATTGCTTATTTCATTGTAATTTTATTATACGTAATAACTTTTTTTATGAAGTTGTTCTGCAGAGTAAAATTCTACGCAGTTTTTTAATTTAACGTTTGGTGTTTCCTTCAGCCATTTTTCCGGTACATTTAAAAGCCAGATGAAGGCTGGCAGCGAAGCTGCTAGTTTTCAAATAAATTGGTTTTAAAACTTTTTAATTATTACGCATTTTTAACCTAAGTAACTTAAATTTGTATAATTAAGACACAATAACACGCCGAATAAATACTAATTCAGAAGTCAAACAACAAAAATCAGCGTTTTTTGTAAATTAACGCTGATTTTTGTTGTGTGACTTCTGAATTAGTGTTAAATTTGTATGTTACTCATTATCACCGGAATTTCAATGCAGACTGATTAAACTGCTATCACTAAAATTCTATTCTGACAAATATCTGATTCAACTTTCATTCCTTCTGAGATATTGCTGAAACATTTTGTATTATTTCCGATTTTCTGTATTTTTGTCATTAATTAAAAATCTTAAATTTCCTATATTCTTCAACTGCATGCAAATAATAGATATTTTAAATAATTTCTTTTTGCCTTAATTATTACGTAGTTTTAAGAGTAATAATCGAAACATTTGGGTGTTTTTTAAGGGTGATAATATTAATATTAAATTTGCATTTTACTTTTTTATACACATTCAAGATATTCAGAAAGGGAATTATAACTTGAAACCATTTTCAGTGTATCATAAATTTATTGATTCAAATTAAAAATTCTTGCTTTCCTGTCCAAGAAACACTAGTAAACTTTATCTAAAATAGGAAAGATGAGACATATTAATAACAAACAAAGCAATTAATTTGGAAGTCAAAGACAAAAATCAGCGTTATATTTTCAAATTTTCACAGGACTAGTTTCGATGGTTTTTAACAAACCATCATCCTCAGCTGCAAAAGCGTAAATGAACGAGATAAGATATAATGAAAATTACATTGTGAAAATTTGAAAATATAACGCTGATTTTTGTTGTTTGACTTCCAAATTAATGTTTGTTCGGCTTGTTATTGTATCTTAATTAAACAAAGCAATGTTGTTACTTATTAGCTTACAATATAATTTATTCAATATGGTATTTTTGTAAAGAAAGAGTGTTGCTGTACATTTGGTAAAGTATAAATAAGCATTGCATTCAATAATTATAAAAGTTATTAATTATTTAATAATTAATCATAAGAATATGAATAATTAAATATTTTTTCGGAGATATATTTTCCGGCGATATTTTTTTCCTAGGGATCCCAGCATACATTTTTGAAGCATTATGCTCTAAATAAATGTCTTGTTTGAACCTAGCATTTATTATTGATAAATCTCCAACCAAAGGAAATACCTTACTAGGGAGGATATTCAAACAAAAATTTTTATTAGAATAAATATTTTCGTTATTTTAATA
Organism: Stegodyphus dumicola; assembly: GCF_044657685.1. Lineage (NCBI taxonomy): Eukaryota > Metazoa > Arthropoda > Arachnida > Araneae > Eresidae > Stegodyphus > Stegodyphus dumicola. Next base: position 166,196,588 of record NC_140780.1, read on the forward strand.
CTACTAATAATATACAAACATTAATTTAAGTTCACTAAAGTTGAGTGAATAAGATTGCTGGATGTTGGTAGTTTGTTGTTGGCAACCGAACAGTTTAGCTGCTCGTGGTCTTTATGATTTTCCCGATGCGTAACGTAAATTCAAGCCAATTTTATTTAGAAAATTACCCACAAAGGTGTTCTCTTAAAGCAGATAACCCATGAATTCTTAAAAACTGTAAAATATAATATGTGGATTTATTATTGCTTTAAATAAATATATGCAGCAACGAGAAGATGCGCTTTTGACAGCAACTCGTTTCGAAAATCGAAAATTTTTCTAAATGTAAGAAATTTGTCGCTTAAATTAATTTTTTATTAAACAAAAAACAAAATAGAATCGCATATTATTAAAAGAATTTTATTGATAATTCAGATTCTGAAAACAAGAACATTGTTGTTATAAAAAACAAAGAAAAATTAAACAACATATTTCATTCAACGGGGGCAACTTTGGCGCATGCACTTTTCAACATAAAAATATTTGAAGCATGTTATGGATAAAGGTTTATTTGATTATGGCAAAGTACTCAATGGTTATTTGCCTAAGGTGAAGGATGCCTTCGTTCGAGGACTGCCTAACGGAAATTGGCTTGAATACATGTTACACATATGGAAAACTAAGAATATCATCCTGTCAACCAGCTCGTTTGCCGGGATTCGAACCCCGGACAGAACCACCAGTTGTTCCATTAGACTCCGCTCAGTCGCTGGTGGGCTGTCCGATAACGGAAAAGTTCAAAATTTCATATTAGAGAAAAAGTGGTAGCATAGTATAATTCGAAGTTATTGCCATTTCAGTAATGTGAAGAGATTTCAAGAATGTTTAATTATTTTATTTAGCTTATGACAAACTAAATAAAATAATTAAACATTCTTGAAATTGCTCTTCTTAATATACTGGTAGTTTGACCTGTATTCAAACCCCCGTGAACAAGCTGATTGCATGGGCGTTTTTATGGTTTTAACTTTTTGTAGTGCGAGATTGTTTCCCTTAGAAAATCTGTCATGAAAGCATACCTCCCCTTAGAGAGATCGCCTTCACGTGCTTAATAATCTAACAAGCCAAACCAAACACAACCCGAGCGAGGACTCGTAGTCAAGGCACGTCATCATGAAAAGCTAACTGAAATTGGCTCATATTCACATTAAACATGGGCAGCAAAAATTCGCGAAAACTGGTGTGCAGGCAATCCATTTGTCAGGATTTGAACCCGCTTCAAACTATTAGTATTCAATGATTTTACCGTTACTTCGTTGGCGGCTTTTTGTAGTATCTATAAGAAAAGTAATCGCAAAGACACAATCATTGCATACCGATGGATGAGTTAAGTTCGGAATTTAAAGAATAACTTTCATTCGTGCTATTGCTGTTAACATTGACATTTGGACAGATGTTAATTTATTTTAAATTATTTTAATGTAATTAATTTAATTCTTTAAATAATTGATCTTCTGACTGTAATTTTTTGTGCCAAGTATATCTAACCCTTCCGTACACTAACTGTTTTAATTAATTTACACTCCATTAATTTTAAGAGATTTTATATCAATAGATTTCTTTCCAAAAATTTTTCAAGGAATACATATTTTTTCTTTAGATTTTAAACCATTTTGGATTTAAAATCTTAATAATAAAATTTTTGAACCAAATATTTCTAGAAATTCCTTCGGCGTATTCATTTATTCCATTTAGTTGAAGTTTCGAGTAGAATATCTTCCTTTCAACATTCATATAATTTTTATATGTCAGTTCGCCATTTCTACGGAGCACAGAGCCACATATACGAGTACAAAACTCAGGCATGCTGAAAGCACAGTTTTAACATTTAAGAATGTAAAAAGAAGAACATACCATTATAATAACGTGCATTTGAAATACGAGGGCAAACAAGAAAGCTGGTTGCAACATTTTATACTTTTTCCTGACGAATCAGAAATTGTAATCATTTTTCATTAATACAAAAATAAAATATTTGATTCTATAACATATAGGCATAAAGGCGTCCTCCGTTACAATTCTTATTTTTTCTTGTTTCTACTAAAATTCGGCAATGTACTATAACAACGTTGGATCCTGTTTGACTTTCATTTGTATAAAGTACCACAAGGCAAACAGTTGTAAAACGATTTATCTTCTTTCTCAAACTTTTAGTCGGCACACAGATAATACATACCTGCTGTCTGACAATGATACTTCACTCTAAGGACTTTTTCGTAAAGTGCTCTTTTCAAAGAGACTTCACACCCTATTAAGACCTTTGTGTCAACTGACAGCCGCCTGCAGAAAGGTAGGGGAAGGAAGACCAGATCGCGTCGTCTAAACATGTCTTAAGCAATCTTCGCGAAATTCGGGCTTCGTGTATACACGTCTTAAGCATTTTTCGTGCGATTTGAAATTCGTGTAAAGACGTCTTAAGCAGTTTTAAAGGAAATTCCAAAAACGTTTAAACACGTCTTAAGCAGTTAAAGGGTTAAGGGGTTTGTCCTGCCTCTGTTATCAGGTTTTAAAGTGCAGTCAGTGGTAATCCTGGAGAAATATTTCTCCAAACTGCAGATTTGATGCATTAACTAAAGAATCAAAATCTGAGTGTTATTTCCTGGATGCATTTGTAAGATATCAGCATCCTTTTCTTTTCAAGATACAGCTAAATTTATAGCTTTGGTGACTAGATATTGCTGATTTGCTTGCAAAATAATTTCAAATTCTATTTTATATACATTGAGTGGTTGCTTCCCATCATATGGTGAGAGTTTAATCTAATCTTGTTTCTCAATTACTGCAAATAGTTTACTTATTTCTTGATTAACATTTTCTATCTCTCTTTCTAGCTTTCTTCCAGAGCAACTACGATTTCATTCATACCTTTAATAATTTTCCCTTTGATGGTGCCAATACTGTTCTTTATTTTTGCTCCATTTCTGTCAATTGAGTTCTTTATTTCAGCGACCTTAGCTGCTGCTTCTTCCTCGCTTGCAGCAGTAATTTCCATAACGAATTTCAGCTGCCCTTCTATTTTCATCATTATCAGCATTCAAGGAGATCACATTTCTAACATAAGTTGTTGTAGGCTACCAGTTCATTGATCTCTCTCTCTCTCTCTAAAGGATAACTCCAGATACACAGGAAGAGATTAACAGTTTGTTATCAAAAAATCATCTGTGCACAGTACAATAAGTAACAGTAAATAGCTTAGGCAGAGCATGAATATTAAACAGTTCCTCTTTAGTTCACATGAAAAACTGTCAATCTCTAAATCACTTGCAGAATAAACTTACAGTTCAGCTAGTGCTAAATCTCACAGTTGAATAACAACAACTTCTGAGCTCCTGGAGCTGTATTTATATAGTGTAATATGAGTATCAGTCTGGCATAGCAGGAGCTCCTGAAATTTGTGAGAAAGATGGGTCACCAAGGCCTGTGAGGAGTGTATCTCGTGTCTCACATAAGCTAATTTTATAATTTAAACATTGCTTTACTCAGAACTAAATTATAAAAAATTCTAGATAAGAAAAATAAAACTTACATAAAAAATTTTGACCACAAATACAAACCAAATAAGTAAATACATGCACAATATTACAAAAATGCAATAAAAAAGGATTTAAATATTTATAGATACATGCAACATTGTGTTCTGATTTTAAAACTTAAAATTATTTGTCTAAGGAGACTTTACTTCATAGTTAGAAAGATGACACTCGAAGGAAAGACTTACAGACATACATAGCTGAATTGAGTATCACTTTTATTGGTGGATATGGAACTAATTATCAAAATATATTTTTCATCATATATGATCATGGGAACAATACACACCTCACAATTTTATATTGAGTATCACATTTTAGGCAATTCCATAGTTAGTGCACGACAAAGCAAACAGAGTGAAGTATTAACTTGACTGCATGAGTGCATGACAAAGCAAACAGAGTGAAGTATTAACGTGACTGCAGGAGAGCTGAAGCTAAAAGTGTGCAATTATCCAATATGGTGGTTCACTAAGAGGAGGTTTTGGTTTATGTTAAAAAGGTTTCAGTTCTCAAAATTGTGAATTTAGGTTCCGAATTGATTATGTTATCAGCGTTACACAAGCCAGCAAAGTGGATTGATCTAGAAATGATGCAGCCCAGAAAGGTTATGACTTTAAAATAGAGAGTGGGAATTATGCAGTTACTTTTGATTTACATATTTTTCATCTTGCATACATACCTATTGTTGGTTTCATAAGTGATATAAAAATTTAAATTAAAATAAGTATAAATAGAAATTTCATTGCAGTATCAGTGAAAATTTAATGTCTACAAAATAATTAAAGTAATAACAATTAATAATCACAGGTGTTATTTTTTTCCCATAAGTTTTGAATCACTTAAAAAATGCACGAAATATCAGGTTTCCATGAAAATGTGTGATTGGTTACATCATAACAAAGAATCACATGGAGTAATGTTGAAGAATTGGTATAATTTTCCAAAGAAAATTTCATTATATTAATAAACACATTACTGAGCTCTTCGGCAAAGTAAACTTCATGAAGCAATATTTTGAATAATAAAATTAGTGAATGGAATCTTCAAACATGTTTAAACAAAAAATAGTTAAATTTTGAAATATTTTTTGGATTAAATTATTCGACTAAAAACATATTTGATATTGTATAACATATTCGTAAAACATATTTGATTTTTTGTTTCTTTATTACTGATAAATGCTAATTATTCTGTGGTTGATAAATGTAACAGTATCAACTGTAATTAGCTAATTTACTGAGATATTCATTAAATAAATATCAAGATTCCTTTAGAATTAATAGTTCATTTAGGATATGCTTAATTCATTTTTAGTAAAATTTTGCAACTGTGGATAACTTTGAAGCCACAGTTTTAAGTTAACAAAGTTTTATGTATTTTACGCTCTGTTATTTTTCTGTATATTAAAAAACATTTTTAATTTACCAGTAAGTTGGATTTTTGGCTGTAGATAAGGATATTTGCATTCATATTTTTATGATTTTTTTCATTGTTAATTTAGATACAGTCAATCCACTTAGTTCAAGAAAGTACTCCATGAAGATGTCCTTTCTTATCTCATTTTCCCATAACATTAGTAAATCACATCTTGCACTTGTGATTTAAGTTTAATTTTTTTAAGTTTTATGATTAAGTTTATTTAAGTGATTTTATTAATTAGTCCAAAGGGGCAATTTACCCAAAAGGACTATTAATTTCGTTTTGGCATTTTGCATTGATTCACTGCAAGCGTTGTTTCACTTTTCAAATTGTTGCCACAAATATTATCGCCCTGTATTATATTTAAAGAAATTAAATAATGAAGAATCTGCATAAATATATGTATGTTTCTCGCATTGTGATAAAACAACAGTACCTAGAGCCATCAAATTTTGAATAATGTAATCCTCCTGCGAATATGGGCATCTAGAAGCCCAAATTTGAAATTTGGAATTTATTTTATTATCGATTTCATATTTTGTAAAACGAATTTTTGATTAAAAAAGTCAAGGATTAAAAAGCGAGCAGTGGCAACGTTGTACAGAAAAAGCATTTTTATCTCCAGCATGCGAGACTGTGTGTTGGAAACTCTAAAGATATGCTCATTTAAAAATAATTTTGCGATATTGCTCTTGAACTGAATTCTATGGTTTAAGTGTGTAGAACATGATATTTAATAGGTAAAGGTAACACACAAAATGTTAAAAACATGCCCCTTTGGACATAATTTAATATCTGAAACCCTTCAGATATATTTTTTTTAATTTAATTTTTTATTTTGAATAAGTGTAAAGTTGTATGTAACAATAGTACCTGTTAAAGAGGTAAGGTGCAAACTTTTACTCAGAAAACACATTATAATGCCTTTTATTGCAATCATTTTAATGAACATTTATTTTTAATAGAAACTTATAATTTCAATTCTTGGCACTTTTAATAATTAAAGCTTTCTTCATCTGTATGCTTTACAAGCTTTGTTAATTTATAGATATGATGCCACAGGTAATAAGCAAAGTTCTTGAATGATCTGGAGGTTTATCTTATATCAAGAATGTTCAGTTGTATATGTGTAACTTCTGTTGTTATTTTTTGTATAATAGTAACTCTTATTAGAAAATGCTTTTTGTTTCTTAGTAGTGCTGTGCCTAATATTTTTCACTAATTTCTTTGTTTATTTATTTTACAGTGAAAATTCACAATTAACTGTAGAGATGGAGGTAAGATGTTTTCCCCTATCCTTCAAACAAAGTAAAATAACCGTTTTTCTGTTACAATTTAATATGCTTTAATTTTTAAATATACATTCAGTAATATTAAAATAAATGCGTTTTTCAATTTTGTGCTACTTTCTCTGCTAAAATTTGTTATGGTGATCTCAGTTTAATTTTAAAATGCTTTCATTAATATTAAAGCAAATGCTATTTTTAATTTCATGCATCTTTTTCTCTTAAAATTTGATTTGTTTACCTCAATTTAATTTTAAAATGCGCAGTCTTTAATATTAAAACAAATGTTGTTCTAATGGTTATGCTCCGTTTAATGAACTTAATTTATCTCTAAGTTGTGTTTTCCATGATTTCATATTTTTTCAACTTCTGAAGAAATTGCTAGTTTGAGAGTCATAAATAAAATAAAACAAATGAAATTTTCTTGTGATGTGTACTGTTCATTCAAAATGCAGCAAGCAAAAATATGTCACAAAGTATTCATTCTCCAAAATTCAAACCAGTTTTGAAAATCCAGTCCAGTTTGAATATCCAATTTTGAAACCAGTCCAGCAAACTAAACTCGATCTGTTACATTGTTGTGGGAAACATTAAGCACTTTTGTATGAAAAATGAAAGCTTTTTTCTATCATTCGGTCATAAAAATCTTCAAAACATGTAGAATGCTCGTTCTTGTTCAGCTTAATGTCTTTGGCTTCTATATTCATTTTTTTACAGAGGAAAGCAAACAAATATGTGAATTTGGGGGGGGGGGGGTTACATTATTATTAAGCACCAATTTATAAAGAATAAATTCTTTTAATAATCAGAATATATACATAGTGTTAGATTAACATTAATCTCAGTGGTGAATGCGAATGAACTTGTAAAACAGAAGGGAAGAGTTCTTTCTGACAGTCCCTCAGAAACAAGATTCTTAGCACGCATGCACTATAGAGAGAAATTGGGATATGATGTTGAAGTTGAACATCAATTTTGAAGAAACGGCAAAGGAGATAAAACCCTACACCTTCTCCCATTCTGAAAAAAATTGTATTAAAAATCTGTAAAAGAGGAAAAACATTAGCATTGTACAAATCATTTTGGAAAGTGAACTTGACATCCAGAACAAGTTTGGTAACTTGCTTTCATAGAAACTTTTTTTTTTCCTGGAGACTTAATGTACAGGCTGGTTGCTGTGATAGGGGCCTTGTCAACATTAGGTAAAATATGAGGTACGGATACATCATCTGGGACCAAATAGGAATGATTCCATTTTTATTGATCTAAAAATTTTGTATGTTTCGCGGCAAATGTGCATTTAAGAAGGTTGACAGTCAAATTATGATTTTTTAATTTCTTAAAAGCTTCCTCGATATAAAGGACATGTTCATTGAGAGATGATGAAACAATCAAAATATCATCTATATATATGAAACAGAAATTTAAATCTGACAAAATTTAATCTGGTGATCTTTGAATGGTTTGCTCAGTGATATACTTTCTTGAAATCTATTGTCGAAAAAACAATTTCATTGTTTAAATTGGATGTAAAATCATGTAGATAGGATAATTATCTATAGTATTATAATAGGATAATTATCTGGAGTAGTGATTGCATTTAAGTTGCGGTTATCCCCACAAAGTTGCCAAGACCCATCTGATTTTTTAACCATGTGCAGAGGACTCCAGAAACATTTAGAAGGACTACAAATGCTTTTTTGCACTAAATAAATGAATTATGTTTTTGTAGCAGTCAATTTGTCAGGTGCTAGATGTATAGCTTTAACCGCTATTTGAGAATCTTTAGATTTGATTTCATAAGTTTTAAAACATCTTCAAAAAGAGAATCGTATTTTATAAGTATATCATTAAATACATGTAATGGTAGTAAAACTGTAATTTTGGGTACAAAAATCTCGGTATATCTTGCCATCTGATGCAATGTTAGTCATGCTGTCAATTTTCTGGATTTCAGATTTGTAACAATGCCATAATTACTTAAAAAGTCTGCACCCAAAACTGGTTGTGAGACATTAGCAAAAGTAAAAGTCTGGAGAAAAATTCACCATAGACCTAAGTCTAAATTTACTATATTTTTTTTCGTAGGCATTAATTTTTGTACTGCTGGCTGCAACTAAATTTATGAAGATTTTGATTTAAAACCATCTTGTCGAGTAGGAGGCAAGACAGACAAATCAGCTCCTGTGTCAACCAAAAAGTGTGTTCTTGAAGTTTTTTCATATAAAAGGAGATGACAGTTATTTTCGCCCATGGCACTCGCTGCCACACATGATTAGCCTTCTAGTTTTTAAATTTCCAAAGGTGGCTGCATTTAACAGTTTTTTTTTTTTTTTTTTGCCAAATTTGCCATTGTGCCAACATATGGATGCTTTTTCATTTTGTTTATGCATGTGCAAGAATCTAGATCTGGAGTTAAAATGACCAGAAGAGTGAGACCAAACATGAGAATACAACATAAAAAGTTTTATCTTCTTCTGTTATTTGTTTCTGCAAATTATCTAAAATGTAATTTGTGTTAGTAGAATTACTTTCGATTTGACTTCAGTCTCATGAAGCTGAGTAAGAGTTGTGATGTCAGAGATTTTGTCAGCCATAGCTGTTAATTTTTTAAGTTCAATACTAAAAGAGGCCAGTATGGCTTATAACTTAGCTGGAAGGCATTGAAGCCACAAAGATTTTAACAATCCAGTTCCGACAAGAGGTCCAGCCAGTTCCTGCATTTGTCGAAATAAAACAGATGGGGGTTTGTTACTTAAATCAATCTCTCTCAAGTTTTTTTTTTCATTAGAGTCATAAAAAACTGAATTAACCTTTTTTAAGAGTGCCATATGCATCAATAACTGGAGGAAGATCAATTATGTCACTTACCTGACTTAAGATTTTGGTCTCGATGTGGCCCACAGTGATATGGTATTTTCAAGCGTCAACAGTTATCCCATTCTTAATGAAATGGCTTTCAATTCGTTGAAACCATACACTTGAATTGTCTTTCAAAAATGGTGGCACTCTAACAAAAATTCTGTTAATTTTTGGTGCTTGCACTGACACAATACTATCATTGTTTACAGATACAGTAATTGATGGACATTTAGATACCTGTAGCCATTCAGCTGCCAATTCTGAGCAGCTCTTATTAGTTGTCTCAGTTGATTCCAGAAGAGGTTTAAGGCTTGATAATTCCTCAGACAGAAAAAAACAGGGTGGCACTTTAGCATGTAAAAATGCACTGCATTGTTAAAAGTTGATTTGGGAGGAGTAAGTTTGGCTGGAGAGGGAGATGGACATCCGAGTTTTGAAGATGTGACTTCCAGAGAGAGAGAGCTAGCTGGGTATATCATCTCGAGAAGCAGTCAGGAGCCTTCGATTACTGATTAGTAAGCAGCTGCTCAGAGTTGAGGAAAATACGTGAGAATGTAAGGTGGGGAGTTCATTATTAAACTGATTACTCCTTACTGTTAACACATGAAAGATTATCAGATGAAGCTTTCCATTTCCATTCTAACACATGGAAGATCTTTCCATTTCGCTTTTGCATCATAAGGAATTACAGTAGCAGAACATTTTTCCGTCTGATCTAAACAGTAAATGAAGGGCCAAGGCATATCTGGAGTGAGATATTGCTCATACAGAGATTAGTATTGTAGTGGGTAGAAGAAAAAGAATTAGATTCCAGACTTAAGTTCAGTTACCATAGCAAATTGTTGATTCATACTAATTAAATGATGCTGTATGTAATAATTAGCCATTTTCTTCTATCATGCTTTCCTGCAGAGTACTTCTTTTAGTGTCAGTTAGTTTGGTATATTTGATTTATTATGAGAAGGAGCCCAGTGCCAAAAAAACATAATCGATGAACTGAGTTCCTAATTCCTAGTGTATTGGCAAGAGTTTCAATGTATTTATACTAATTATCTGTAGAAATTTATGAGCCCCTGTATGGAATTAACAAGTAGCTAATTCAAATCAAGATTCCATTTTCTTGAAAGGGATGCTGACCCTGCAGTATATTTCTTATAACAGGATCAGTATAAAAGTTGTTAGTTCTTTGTGGAATTTGATAATAGCCCAAATTTACCACTGAGGGATAATCATTCTTATTCTTTCACTCATGTTCACTTTATGAAAGACTGGGGTATCATCTACAGTTTAGTACTGTTCATTCAGAAATAAGGGAATATATACACCTATTCCTTTTGTGTGTAAATAGCATGCAAAATCTTCAAAAATGTATTGGACACATTTAGCTTTTGAAAAAAATTTGAAACGTTCTGATGCATGAAACTAAAAGTACAGAGCAAGGTTTTCTTTGAAGTTCACACTTAGTCGTTTTTTTAATACTAAATACATTTTCCAGAAAAAATATTAACCTTAAAAACTTAAAGCGTTGGCTTTAAAATGGGAAAATTGTGTGACAAAAGCCATTGGATACTAATGAAATCATAAACAAAATCATGTAATGTAAATTGTGACATTAATTTACATTGATAAATGTGTGACATTATTGTGTTATACATATTTTATTTTATGTAAATTATTTAGTGCTGTAATATGAAAATTAATATCATGTAATGTTCTATAATATGAAAGGTGTGATATTAAGTAGACAGGATATCTCTAAGTAAGATTGGCAAACATTGGTAGTGCATTTAATGTGGTCAAAGAGAAGCAAAGAACATGTCATATGAACATATAACTAGAAATGTGTAGTTCATGAATTATGAACTGTTAAACATCAATGGCAAGCAAATGTAAAGACTAGCTACTTGCCTCTTGTGCAGTGTTGGACATCTAATAAACAGTACTATCAATATTTATCACAGTTCATGAAAATAGGATCTAGATGTTTAAGAAGTGCTTAAATTCATTGCAGAATGCTCAGTTATAAAACTAAGCATCCTCTTGATACTGAATCTCAGTGTCTTGTAGTTTCTACACTCCCAAGTTTGCCTTTGTTTGGCTTAATTCTGTGTTACCTAGTATGTGTAGATATTATATAATTATATATTTGCATATGTTCATTTTTATATATTCAAGTGCATTATTATATAAACTGAGCAGTTTTGAGAAATTGAACATGAATATTATATGCAGAAAGCATATGACAAAGTACTGTATGTTTAGTTTCACTCCAGCTTAGTATAAAATGTGCAGATACAGTGGAAAGAAATTCTAAAATTATCTGAAATGGTTAAATGCATAGAAACCCTAATATGTTACAAATGAGCATTAGCATAACTAATCAGGTCTTTTCCTGTACTAGCCAGATATTTTGCATTCTGAGTGGCTTAAAACTGCAACTTTGTATTCAAACATGAAAATTACAAGGGTTTTTATGTTTCTGAATAAGGGGATGCTACATCATACAGTTTAGATTGCATGAAAGATTTTTAGATTGTAGATTTTTAGATCATTTTTAGGTAGATTTTTAGGTAGTGTAAATGGAAGCACTCTCCTCACATACGTGGGAGGTCCAGAGTCTGAATCCCAGTGAGGGCATTGTGGACCTCTTCCAATGGTTGACTTCAAAAAAAAAAAAAAAAAAAAAAATTTAAGTAATTCTCAATCTCTCAGATCAATGGTACTCAACCTTTTTTGGTGTTGGGGCACACAAGGCAGTTTCAGTAAGTGAAGCGGGCACCACATAACATTTCTGTCCCGGGTGATATTCAGGCCATCCCTCGGTGATATTATCACATTACTAGTTAATGCTAGCCTGTAAAAAAAAAGGTGCTTTCAATAAAGAAGATCGAAAAATGAATTGAGATAGAAACAAAATATACATTTCATGCACAAAGTTTTTATTACTTACAATATAGTCGTACCTCTTCTGTTTATGGTGTTGCACTTAATGCAATTTTTGATACTGAATTTCATCCACCAACATATGTACGTTAGGCGCATATGCTGAGGTTCCTGCATGCGAGCAATTGTCAAGATGCGAATCAGCAAGTCTGTTCTGGTTCTTCGATTTGATAATGTTCATAGTTGAAAATAGATATCTGCAGAGGTAGATAGACCCAAAACAAGATTTGATTTTATATGCAGCACTTCTTAATAATGGAAACCTGTTCTTTTCCACAAGTCTACATCTGTGGCATGTGCTTGCAGGATAATATCATTTTTCAGTTCAACTATTTCCAACTTGAGGTTTTCCACTTCTGGGGCAATAACTCTTGCAAGTGCTGTGGCAGTTTCACTTGCTTCGTGGTGAATGGTGAATGGGTTGACAAAAAAGCTCACCACTGGCTCCAGGCAACTGAAATCTTGAAATCGCTTTTCAAATTGGTCCAGAAGCGTCTCGAGATGGCGAGATTTTTTTTTTTTTTTTTTTTCATGTTTGGAAAATGAACCAGGGATACCAGCCACATGATAAGAAGCTATCTGAGCTTTTTCAGACACACTGAACTGTTTTTCATTAAACCTTTACTTGTTTGGATCTTGCAGATAATGATTTCTGAAATTAACTTTTGTCTTTTGATGCAAGTGAAGGATAGTTAGTGAGCAAGTGACATTGGAGCTTGCTTGGAACAATAGCACTGTTTGACCATTTACAACCACACACTTGGAACAGTTTCATCATTTTCCATTGTAAATCCAGATTTCAAGAAATTGTCATTATACTTGTGATGAACATTATATTTTTTGTTGGAGGACTCTTTGTACTAGGCTCAAGCTCATAATCCTGATTGCTAATATCATTATCATGGTAAAACTTTGCTTTTCCTTTTTAATCCATTTATCTATTTTAGAAGGTTCTTTCAAAATAAAAGTTAGTCAAAAAGTTAATAAAAATTGTACATCATATATTTGAATCTATTTTAATTAAATTTGGCATCACAGTATTGTGGTATTGCACGTGCAAATGTGAATATGTCAACTGTAACCTAACCTATGCACACATTAAGCAGGTGACTACTAACGTAATCTGTTTCTTCTTGACAGTTCTTTAAACTATTCTTGACTGTTTCTTCTTTTGTGTTCGCTGAAAGGAATGGTATAGCTTTATCTGGGTTAAATCCATGAACTGTAATAGTCGTGTGCATTTCAAATTTGCCATTTTGGTTTCTGGTGGACACGTTCGGGATTAAAAGCTCTGTGTTCTGGTTAAAACATTGAATAAGCCAAGAGGCATTGAGACTGGTTCATCCAGTCCCCGTATTAAGTTAGAATCGATTGAACTACTTGTCTTATTTTTTACCATAACTTGATACTTGATAGCTTTTCGATTCTGATCAAGTTTGTAGCCTTGGAGAGAAATTTCTGGAAATTTTCTTCGTCACAGATTGTAGGTATTGTTTGGTCACATAGAAACGTATTCCCAAACAAAACAATTTTTCTTAACACAAAATTTGTAACTGAGCTTATTTTCTTACAAGTATTAATAAAACTTAATTAAGTGTGTATCTTCAAATTTTTAATATGATTTATATCACATTGTAAATTAATTAACCATATTTATAGATTTTCTGACACATTGTTCATGTTCATTTTCAATGAAAATAATAAAAGCTCATACTTCTAATAACTAAAATCATGAAATCTGCAACAAATACATAATTCAAACTTTTGGGGCTGCGAGTTCGAGACAACTAGGTTAGTGCACTGGTAACCTTGGTACTAGCAATATCTGTTCGATTCTGTAGTAAAGTCTCTGGTACCCCATGCACTTTCTTCTGCTTACCTGTTTATTTGTATAGTAACATAATAATCAAGATGAATATCGCCTTGAAGCTGTTGAAGAGTTCTAGGTACAGGCTGCCATGATGCAAATCAGCATCCTGCACATGTTCTATTGAATTTAAATCCCGAGAGTATGCAGGCCACTCCAGTCATTGGATTATAATGTCCATCCATACTATGATTCCACCACCTTTGTACCAATGCTTTCCACAGACATTTTCTGGCTTATTGCATGTGTTTCACTTCCTCTGGATTGTAACACATTTGCCGCCACTGTGCAAACAAACACCAGACTCATCAGTAAAGAGAACTCAGCTCTCGTCCATTATACTCCAATTGCAATGTAGCATTGCAACTGGGCACACTTTTAACCCTCTGAGCGTTATGACCGAGTTTAGGCGGTCAAGACGGCCTACCTCGAAAGCGTTACGGATGCTTCTAGGCGGTCACTGGAAAAGTGTTCGAAAGCGTTACTGATGGTTCTAGGCGGTCAGTGGTGAAGACCTCGAAAGCGTTATGACCGCCTTAAAGCGGCCGTGCAGATGTCTCCTGCCCCCCTTATTTCTGGAACCCTGGAGATCTCTAAATGACAGTTCTCAGTAGGAGGCAAAGAGGGTTGCTCTTTTTCGTTTTAGAGCAATATGTTTAATCGCCAAGAAAACGCTTGAGCATGTAGTGGTTTATAAACAACAAACAAACGTGGACATTCTTCGCGAAATAAAAAAGTAGCATGTAAGCATGTTTTTTCAATACTCTCTTTAAACAGATAACATTTTCATAAAATATCCTTTAGTTTTAAATTGAATGTTCAGAAATATGCGAAATGCTCGTGAATTCAATTAAAAAATAGCATTAGGAAATATTTAAACAAATTTACTTATGGATATATAGATACATAATTAAAACCGACAAGTTATAAGTTTTAATTATTCGAGCGAAACGAATAGCGCATTTAATTACTGCATTTAATTTAATACTGCATTTAATATGAATTATATATAATTACATGTAAAGAATAACATAATTAAGCAATAATTCAAATAAAAATTAGCCATCAACACCAATTTATAATAAGTGTAATTTGTACGGGTTTATGAAGCATAATCTAATTTGATAGTAAAAATAATAATGGCGAATTATTTATTCATTTTGGAACAATTTTCGTGGCTTATACTGGTTTGATGAAGTTCTGTTCAAATTCATTTCAAATATTCCAAATCTTTTTATGTACATTGATTTCAATGCGATTTTTATTAGAAAAAAAATTCAATGAGTTTGATTTTCTTACATAATTTATTACATTGTTCAACGCAAAATAACTACAAGCAGAAAGGCAAAGGTGTGTTAAAATTTCTGTATTTTGCTATATAAATTATTAAAATAACCAACCTACAGCCTAACAACTGAATGTCCGAAATATAACCCGCAACTTTTCTAAAAGTAACAAATTTCAGTAATAAAAAACCGCAGTAAATAAATAAAACGAAATACTATTAAGAAAAGAAGCACGAAAACTTATTTTTTTATATTTACTTACTTTATTTTTAGTCCAAAGGGGCAATTTACCCTGAAAGACTTTTAATTTCGTTTTGGCATTTTTCATTGAAAACTATAAATGGCGAATCACTTTTCAAATTGTTGCCACTAAATATTATCGCTCTGTATTATACTTAAAGAAATTAAATATTGAAGAATCTGCATGAATGTACGCATGTTTCTCGCATTGTGATGAAACAACGGTACCTAGAGCTATCAAAATTTAAATAACGTAATCTTCCATACAATATGGGCATGTGGAAGCCCTAATTTGAATTTGAAATTTGTTTTATTATCGATTTCATATTTTATAACACTTCAACGAATTTTTAATTAAAAAACTATACGATTTCAAAGCGAGTAATGTCAACACCGTACGAAAATAATCCTATTTTTATCTCCAGCGCGAGAGACTCTAAGATACGGTCATTTTAAAATAATTTTGAGATATTGCTGTTGAACTGAACTTTATGGTTTGAGTACGTAGAACATATTTAATGAGGTAACACACAAAACGTTAAAAACGCTCCTTTGGATGTAGTTTAAAATCTGAAACCTTTCATATTTTTATTTATTAGTCCAAAGGGACGTGTTAGTATTTACGGACTATTGTTTTAAATACTAATACAGTTTTCGTTTTTGCGATTTTTCGTTGAATCACTAGAAACGGCGAATCACTTTTCAGACTGTTGCCACCAAATGTTATTAGTCCCGCATTACATTTGAAGTAATTAAATAATGAAAATCTGCGTACATGTATGTATATTTCTCGCATTGTGATAAAAAAAAGGTTTGAAAAAAGGCCATCCAAGTTTGAATGACGTAATCCTCCTACAAATATGGGCATGTGGAAGATCAGATTTGAAATTTGGAATTTGTTTTATTATCTATTTCATATTTCGTGAAACTTTAACGAATTTTTGAGTAACAAACTCAAAGATTTCAAAGCAAGCAATAGCAACACTCTACGGGGATGGAAACCTTTTTATCTCCAGCGCGCGGAATTGGAATTGGAAAAAAAAAAATTCTAAATATATGCTCATTTTAAAATTAATTATCGACATTGCTATTGAACTGAATTTTATGGTGTAAGTGCAAAGAACATGATATTTAATAAATAAAGGTAGCACAGAAAACGTTAAAGAAATGTCCTTTTGGACGTTTTTTTTTTTTTTTTTTTTTTTTTTAATTTTTATTGTTTTTTGAATATATGTTGTTGGCGAATGACGCAGTAGTCATGTATAATCTGAAAATATAATAATTATTTGTGCTGTTTTTTATTTGAAATGCATAGAATTCTCTAAAATAGTAGCATTCTTAGATTGAATATTGTCTAAGCAGGTGCAATGATATTTTAACTTCATTACCATATCAAATACAGTTTCTTTTTAATTTAAAAACTTCGGTTTGAAGCACGTTTTTGAATCATAGGATGAGTTTTAATAAAATTTGTAGTAGTCCGAATTTTTATAAGTATTCAGAATTACTGAAATAAAAAAAGGTAAATTTTTTAGAATTTCTTTATCAAAGTATTACATCTTAAGCCAGCAAGACCTGATTAGTAAAATCTAGGAAAGAATCTATGATTGTTTAGTAAGAAGTAAGAAAAAAGTACTCTAGGTCTAAGCAGTAAAAAAAAAAGCTTCTCCCTCTATCGAAAATTGTCACGTATGTTAGAAAAGATGACATTAATATTTTTGCTCAAACATGATTTTTTTAAATTTAGTCTCTTGTTTTGGAGATGGTGTTCAAGCATTTTACCATAATTTTATTTTTACATGTGCAGAATTTTTATATTTTTTATTGATCGCTGTATTTTTAACTTCCATAGCATAAATTAAAGAAATACACATAGCAGCTTCAGCCATAGACAGATGACTTAGGAGAAATTTGTTTTGACATATTATGTGAAAGACTAAATAAATATTAAATGCTTTTGCATTTATGTTACATGACAGTAATTAGAAAACAATAACTGTAGATGTGCAAAAAACATGTACTTATAACCTTCTGTATTTTTAAAGAAAGTACAAAACAATTCAGAATAGCAGATGGCTTTCAGATCATTCAGTAATGTCATAGTAATGTCTTAAGTATATTCTCTTCACGTTTCGGAAGAACTGCAGTAGTTCAGAGTTGTCGTAAAAGACTAATTACACCCCTGGGGATTGGCGTACTTAGGGAACGGAAAAAAAAGCTTTGAAACATACTCACACAAAAGTCCTACCTTTTCTTCGATACATAAATGACAGATGTGATATTTGAACACATGCTTTCAATCAGTTGTTTCCTTCTAACAAAGCGTCTTGCGCGGCTAGCAGGATCCTAGCAAAGTCTTGTAATAGTCTCTTGTTTTAAATATGCTGTGTTCGAACTCAGACTCAAAGACAGGCATTTAAATATTTTATTAATGCTTTCTTTTACATTCGGCGATTCAATATTTATTAAAAAAATAAACACATAAATAAACTTGCATAGCAGATCAAAATTATGTTGCTGTGGAAATGTTTCATCAACAGTTATTAGTAGTTATAACAGCATAACTAAATAAGCCCATTTCGAAATATGGATGATATTGCATTCATTATTTTTAATCTGAAACAATATCATGTTGTTATTACTAGATAAAATGGCTTAAAATAAGCTGACACATTATAAGAAAATTTTTTTAAATGAAAATTGGATTCACTTTCTTTCACATAATTTATGTTCTTCCAAAATATTTTAAAGCTTACTTTACTACATAATAGAAATGTATCCACGTTCTTTGTTTTTAGTTAGTTAGCAATTTTAATTGGGGCTGTTATATAAGAAGGCTATTTATCGCTGTTATTGTGTTACAGTACTTATTTTATTATATAATGCAAATTTTGATCAATTGGTTAATTTTATAATGTATAGAGGAACTTCAAAAAGAACAAAAGTAATTTCCACTGTTATAATATGTCCTTAAATGGTTCCCAATAAAAACATAGTTAACTAAGTAGTATACTACATTATATTAATTAATTTACTAACCAAATAGCAAAAACATTTCAAATTCGAAATCCATCTTTTTACTAAGTACTTTTTGCAAAGTAACAAAAATTCTAATCCCTTTGCTGTTTAAATTAAAGATAAACAAAAAAATGTGGTTTTTTTTCCCCCATGAAATGCTAATTTTATGTTATTTGATAAAAACTGGGAAGTGCAAAATCAAAATCCTGGTGAAATACATATACTTATGAATGAACACAGCACACAAACATTTCTTCACCCTAAGCATATAATACAAATAATATTTTAAACAGCTTAAAATGAATCCAATTTCAAAGTATTTAATTTGTGATAGATAATGACAGCTGAAAACATTTTCCAATATTACAAGATAAAATGAGGTTATTTCTCACGTAGTTTCACAAATAAACTCACAAAATAAAGAACGCTTTTTTAAATTTTTAATTTGCAATATGTTAGATGCTTTATTGAAGAATTTGCAATAATATCGTTCTGATTTTTATTTTATCCAAGATTGCCATTATTTTTCCCTGATGAGCAACTTGCTAATTATTAGTCCAATGTAGAGTCCTCCTTCTTTTTTCTCATAAAATCGCCTTTGTAAATTTAGAGTTTAATTTAGCAAAACGTTTTGCACCTAAGTGGTAAAATGTCTTCGTAAAGGATTCCCTAAAGAAATCTGCCTTGTATTTATGTTGCATTTAGGGATATTTTCAAAAACACACGCTGCTGATTGTTATTTTTAATAGGTGAACAAAAGAAATATTTTTTTAAGAAAGAATATAACTTAACTGCAGCGCTATATCTTATTCATAGATAGCGAAGCTTGATTACAAACTCAATTTTTAAAATACATTTAATTATCTTTATGCTTTAAAAAATGCCTTGTCTGGTAATTGTAAATGCATAAATCACTTGTTTTTTAAAACTAAGTAATCCACTCTAAGTTGAATAGTTACAAATAGCATAATGTGAACGATTAATGAAGCTAGAACCGCCAGTTTATTCTTATGTAACTAATAAAAATTTCATTGTTTCAGCATCCTAGTATCTTTCTTCTTCTATACAAATTTACAATTATAATTCTATACAAATTTACAATTATAATTTACAGTTTATTCTTATGTAACTAATAAAAATTTCATTGTTTCAGCATCCTAGTATCTTTCATCTTCTATACAAAATTTACAAAGGCTCACATTTAAGCTTTAGAAAATAATCATATTTCTTTCAATTACCATCCCTCAGTGGAAACTGATAAATAATAGTTTTAATGCTTAACAAAGGTGTTTTACTGGGTATTCGGATAGGAAAAAAATTCTCGAATAATCTGAGTTGTTAATATATTTTTGGATAACATCCTGAGAGGAATTCATTAATAATAGTAAAGCCATGAAACAGGTATACTCAAAACGTCCTTGGACGGATCAAAATCATGATCGATTCAGTTATTTAAATAACTCAAAGCTGCGAGGGCTACCTGCCTATGAGGAAGGATGCCTTCGTGGAGGACATTCTGAGAGAAACTAGCATATTATACAGGGGGAAAACCACAAGAACCAACCATGCAGCCGGTCAGTTCGCTTGTGATCGAACCCAAAACAGGTCGAACTCCAGTATTCAGAGGTGTATCTTAACCACTGATGAGGCTTGGATCACAATCATGAATCTTCAAACTTATTCATCTAGACGTGCTGTCAATTTACCTTACAAGGGCACAAAAAAAAAAAAGAAAAAAAAGAAAAAAAAGGAAGATCATTCCCTATATTCTCTACTACTTGCACCACCACAGGACGCAAGGTTAACCAGTAAGTCTTTATAAATGTACTAGCACGACAGCATTAATTATATGAATTGTTGGGCATTTTAATTTCGAAAATTAGATAGAATAGTATTTGAAAATGAATATTATGTTGAATTATTTTTAAGTTTGTTTGTAAACTGATCGTTTCCTTTCCAATTCAAAAAAATTTCGAATCATATCTAGATGCTAGATATATCATTAAAACATTTACTTGATTTGGCCACCCACTTAACTTACACGTTGACCATTTAAATAGAGCACTACCAATTGGCACATTCGCATCTCTTTTCTGTTTCGCATCCCTTTCTCGGAAACAAATCTACCTCTGTAGTAGATTAATGTATAGGTAGCAGACATTCTGTCACTGTTAGCCGAGCGGTAAGTCGCTGAATAGTCGCAGAATACCGACTTTCAACTTAAGTTCGATTCTAGGAGAACGGGCTGGCTGCATGAGCGTTTTCATAGTTTTCCGCATATATAACATATATACGAGCAGTTTTTTTTTAAAAAGTCCTGGGGCCCACCAGCGGCCGAGCGGTAAAGTCGCTGAACAACACTGGTAGTTCGGTCCGAGGTTCGAATCCCGCGAACGGGCTGGCTGCATAGCTGTTTTCAGGGTTTTCACCATGTGTAACGTGTATACGAGCCAGTTTCCCTTAGAAAGTCCTCCACGAAGCCATCCCTCCCCTTAGGCAGATAGCCCTCGAGGCTTTGCCGTAATTAAATAATCTAACCTTTAAAATGTCCTCCACAAAGAGACTCTCCTCTTAGGCAGACAGCTCTAGTATGCTTTGATGTAGTCAAATAAGCCAAAACATTCTGTTGGCGAAAAAGCAAGATTGCATTTATCGTGAATAATTTCTAATGCAAAAGTTATACTTGTTACTAGGATTGAATTTATTTTTGTGTAAAATTCAGATTGCCTGAATTTTAATAATTCTCAGAAACGAAACACAAATAACAAGAAACTAAAAAAATATTCGTAATTAATTAAGATATATAAACTATGTAATCATTAAGCATAATTTTAGTAAGAAAGAATATTTTGTAATAAATAAATGAAAACTATATTTAATATTAAAGAATCCTCTATATATCTCTACAAAGTATAAAAATTACAAATATTTTTCAAGGTACATGTGTATATGTACCTGATAAAAAGATGTACATTGTTTATTATTCTAGCGATATTTTTAACCAGATGCATATTTTCCGTGAGGCATTTTCCGGAGATTTTTTTAACCGATATACATTTTCAGGATATTTTAGAATTGTTGTAAGTATCCACTCTTGTATTTGTAAATAAAATGATTAAGTCACAAGTGTATTTGTAAATAAAATGATTAAGTGTAGCATCGCTCACAAAAAAGTGAGCATGGGTGATAAGCCTTAAGACTTTGTTTTGCATGATTTGAAGTCTTTTTATATCCTCCTTGGTAGCTGTGCACCAGGCAGGCGACGCATAAGTCATCAATGGCCTAATTGCCGTGATATAAACTAGCCTCTTTTTCCTGAGGTCTAAGCTATAATAATTACCCAATATAGAGATGAGACTATTTACAACAGTGAAAATTTTTTTTCTGACCTCTGTTATATGATCTCCCCATTTTAATCTTTCATTTAGCATTACTCCTAAATATTTCGCCTTACTAACTCTAGGAATCTCTTCAGAGAATAAGAAAAGCTTGCTATTAATAGTCAACTGTGTATTTTTCCTCCTTATCATTAATAATTGCGACTTGCTGGCATTAATAGCAATCCTCCAAGTCGTACACCACTTTTCTAGCTCTGGTAGAAGCTCCTGTAACTTCTTCATTGCATGGTGTGCGTTTGCGGACTTTACGGCTAATGCCGTATCGTCCGCATAGCACCCAAGAAAGTGATTTCTGCCAATATGAGCTCTAGGGAAGTCATGAACTTAAAATAAATACAGGACGGGCCCTAACATGGACCCCTGTGGGACGCCTGCATTCATGGTGCGTAAACTGGAGATGTCCTTTCCAATAGCCACAGTGAATTTCCTATTAGTGATGAAAGACATAATTAGCTGAATCAGCTCTCTATCCATAGGGAGATTTATAAGTTTATAAATAAGCCCCTCATGCCAGACGCGGTCGAATGCCTTCGCCACGTCTAGCATGAGTAAGCTGACATTTTGTTTCTTGTGGAGCGCATCCCCACAAAACTCGACGAGCCGAACCAGCTGCTTCGTAGTTGAAAGCTTTCTCCGGAAACCAAATTGTTCCAGAGGCAGTAATTCAATATAGTTTTTCAATCTGCTGTAGATTATTCTCTCAAAGACCTTTTTTAGTCCCGGAAGCAAGCTAATGGGCCTATACCCATCTGGCTTAGTGTTATCCTTGCCGGGCTTAGGCAATAACTTTTGCGATTTTCCATTTTGTGGGAAAATAGCATTGACTAAGACACGCATTGATAATACTCGTGAATTTTGTCACAACATTGCAGGGCAGATTTCTAAGTGCGTGCTTATTAATACCGTCTATGCCAGGGGCCTTTTTGACTTTAAGCTTCTTTGTGATTTCTTTGATCTCACTGGGGGTAGCAGTGTGGGCATTAAGCCATTCCCTAACAAAGTAGCATGCCTCATTGACAAAATTAATGTCCATGGCCGTCATGTTAGGTCTGAACTGCTCTTCTAAATGGTCCGCAAGGACCATCGATTTGTCTTTATTATTGAGAGCAACAGAGTTTTCAGTATAAATCGGCTTATTGCATGTACGCTGCCTTTTCAAGTTACGCATGAACGTCCAGAGAGTGCCATCATTCGGACTAAGATTCTGAATTTTTTCCTCCCATACATCTCTCTTATGCTCATCTATTTTCTTTTTAATTAATTTATTTAATTTGTTCGTATCTCATTTAACGTGAGGGCTCCATGTAAGGTGCCACGCTTCCTCATCCTATTTCTGTCCTTAATCATCTCTCTAATTTCCTGTGGCAGAATGCCAGCGTTATTATTTCTTCTCACGTGTCTAGAAGTATTTTCAATAGTATTATTGATTCAATCAGTGAGGGTATTAACTGCATCATCTATATCTTTGCGCGAGTTCAGAGTATCAAAGATGGCGGATTCTGACTGAGAAACTTCTGCAACTTATTCCAGTCAGTCGTGCGGATCATTTCATTTTCTGCCTCTTTAGTAGTGCCTAGGTAAGCAATGACCGGTATATGGTCAGAGCTCAATTCGTGCTTTACTTCAGTATAAATAGGAATTGAAGTATTTGTGAGAAGAATATCAAGAATGTCTGTATTTCTTGGGTTCTGTGGTCTGTACGTATACTCCTCATTAACATGCAAGGCAACTGGGTGATTATTTATAAATTTATAGAGGACCTTACCATTTTAGTTAGTTTTACGGCACCCCCACTCGGAGTGTTTTGCGTTGAGATCACCCGTTAGGATATACTTATTAGTGTCAGAGAGAAGTTTGAAAAGAACACTTTCGTCAGTAGTTTCCTGGGCGGATTATAAAATGAAATGAAATTCAGATTACCATATTGCGGTAAGTACACTGAGACTGTGACCATCTCATGTCCGTCGTTTCTATCTTGGCTAATCAAACAGGACTGGAGCGAGTTGTTCACATAAATTGCGGCCCCCCACCCCGGTGACTCAAACGATCGCACCTATATGTGCGGTAATTAGGCAAATTTATACGCACGCATGGCGTGGCAAAAGTCTCTGTTACAAGGGCAATATCAATATTGTGATTGTTAAGGAAGTTTAAAAATCCGTCAACTTGTTCTGAATGGCCTGAGCATTCCAGAATGCTAATTTTATAGGATCTCCTTGTGAGGTGTACCTACCCATTAAGATCTTGATTTATGGTACTTTTGTCCTTATGAGTAGGTACATTTTGTCCTATTTGCTAAGTTAGAAGAAAGCCGGAGCTCTTTATGACCGATACAAGCTCGGCCACGTGTGCAAAAACAGTTTTTGCTTCCTTGATCGTGTCTGCATACAAACCAGTAGACAGGGCTTGTGCAAATGATTTATTTTCTATAACCCTACTAGTATAGACTTTTGGCTTATCCTGTTTCTTTTTAGGGAACATCTCACACCCCCTAAAGTTCGAGGTGTGAGATTGTTTACAGTTCGCACAACGTGGTGGCAAGTCAGAGTTTTTATTAGGGCATTCAAAGGACAAATGTCCCTCTCCGCATCTCACGCACTTGGGTGCATAGTTACAACCAGTTTGCGTATGATGAAATCCTTGGCACCTATAGCATTGTAGCGTGCCCGATCTACCTTTATAATTTTCGACTTTAATTCCTAGGTCACATAAGCGAGTTCCGTTGTGTATATCTTTGGATTTGGGTTTCTTAGGCAGAGTAACTAAAAATACCGGGAGTTTAATAACCTCCCCTTTTCTTCTGCGCGTAAGTTGCTTAACTGATTCAACTTTGTATCCTAAATCCTCAAACTCCTCTTGTATTTCCACTGTATCTGTATCTCTTTTAAGAGACCTCTTATCACTACTTTTATGTCTTTATTTATCCTCAGGAAGCGTGAAAGAGTGATGTTCCACTTTCGTTGTTTTAAATAAGTAACAGTCTGCCTCTAATGTTCAGGGTTTCTGATGAAAATTTTAATCCCTTTATTATTCTTATTAAACTCAATGTTTCTCTGTTTAAGTACCCTAGCTATGTTTTTCCAAGTAGGGTAATCTACTTTAACAGTTATGGGTGGTATCCGTGACTTTTTCACAAATATCGCTTCTGTGTTTTCATCTGAGCTTGTATTTTGTTTAGACGTACTAGCGTCCGTGTCCATAATATTGTTATCCTCACCATTAGTGGCATTTTCACTAAGTCTCTCCTCCATGGTGTTCATTTGAGTTGCGCCAGCCTGGGGAATATGAGCGTCAGTTCGCCCAGTGGGGCACGTGACCTCATCTGGATAACTGACTGGTCGCGCTGCGTTTTCGGTTTGAGACCTACTCGCTGTCTCCTGTTTCTCAGTTACTTCACGAGATGGCACATTATCGTAGCTGCTGACCGCAAACTCAGAACTCAATGTATGTGTAATTTTACTACCTATGTCCTGACTAGGCGAGATTTTTAAACTTTTGCGAGCCTTCGGTTTGGGATTTCGTTTCAATCTAACATCACCTTCATGTCTGGTATTGTGCGTGTACGGTTCAACAGTGAGTGCGGAGTCATCATCAGCTATGTTCGCAAGAACATCAAATTTGTTTTGCACCTCAGGAGGGTCCGATTCAGTATCGCTCAGGGTACGTTTCGTACTTGTGGTATCAGCAGTCCAATGCATATCGTGTTGGGAGACATCAGCATTATGGAAATCAATTTCATTAGACGCTAACCGGTTAGAACCGACTTGCACTAAGCCTAATTCAGAGCCACGTGCAGAGTTCAGACTTGCTCGTACTTTATCCGATAGGTTAGGGAGAAGTTTTAATAGAAAATCCAGATCAATTCTTTCATCCTCAGTCAAAGGTACATCCTTCTCTTTGGAGGTTAATTCCGCATATCGAGCGAAGATTAGTTTGACCAGTGACATATTGATCAAGCCCTTAAACCATTTCAGTCATCAGCGAAAAATCGATGCAAAGAATCAGTAAAATCGCAGTAAGGCCTTTTTACTACTCTTTGGTCACTTAAGACCGGTGAGCAACCTTTTATGTGCTAACTGATCGTAGAAGAAAAATCAAATCAACTTGGTAAAACCGAGAGCCGCGCTAAGAGAACCTTCACGTGCGACTGCTCGGACCAGACTCAGGGAAAATCGTAATGTTTTCTTATTCTCTCGGACAACCTTAATATACGCTCCACAGCAATGTGGTGCCACCTGTCTTCTTTGATTGGTTATTTTACGTTGACGTCGAAATAGGTGGTGGTCACATTAATGTGACTGGACTGTGTATTATGATACTTCGAATTACATTTTGGTTGAAAAGAACAATTTTTTGTTCTCCAGTTCCTTTTGGAACAAAGAAAGCACTGATTAGAGTCTAATAAACTCCCCCCCCCTTTTTTTTTTCTTTTTTCTTTCGGTAACATAAAACATTTTTCCGAAACATGATCTTTGCTTCCACAAAACAAACAAGAAAAAGGTCGAGTAGCTTCAATTTTGTTTTTATTGAAATCAGGCATGAAAGTTTTCCGCGTTTTCGCGGAATTCCGCTTTTTTGAACGTGACCCGGGCTGTTTCTGAAATAGATGCAGAACCGTTGAGAAATCGCGACCGGCAAATGTGTGGGGGGGTAAAGGGAGGACATGCTCTCTTCCTCTTTTCTTTGTAAAAAAAAACTTTACATCATGCCATCGTATAATATTACGCCGGGTTAGCGATCAAACGCGGGCACCCCTTGTTGCAAACTTTTCGAGTTTGCCTGAGCAGAGATCGCGAAATACGTTGTTTCACATCAAGGCGAAGTAGGTGGGACTTATCTGGAAAGGCGGAAGTAGATGCCTACGAATATGGAATCAAAGAAGAGCAAGCAACCCTCAAACGAGATCTAATAATTTCAGCGATGGGTGCTGGCGCCATCTGTCGGACATACGGATAACCACTTGCATTCTCTGTTACATAAAACTCTATGTAAAAGGAATGCTCATAAACTGTACAAAGAATAGCTAGAGATAGAAAAGGAGGAGCGAGAATTTAAAAATAAGCAATTAAACATTGCAGAAAATAAAGAAGAAAATAAAAAAGTATCAATGGATTGTATAAAAGCTGCTGAAAAGAAATTGAGACTAGCTCCCAAACGGAAATTAGAAAAGTTGGCTGCAAAAGTAGCAAAAAAGAAAAAGCTTTTTCCCTAAAAATTTTTAATCAGGATCGAGAGAGACCGAGACAAAATAGTTATTTTTTGTATTCCTCCTTTAACTATATGTTATTTTGTAACTATATTATCTCACATGACTACTTTTTCTGGTGTACTGTTTATTGAGCTAAAAGTGAAGATAATTGAAAGCTATAGTCAGTGGCGTAACTAGAACTCCTGGGCCCCTATGCAAAAAATTTTCCTGGGCCCCTTTCCCAATAAATTTAATGTGCTTTAAAAAAAAAAAAAGAAAAACGAAAAGTTAAAATACTCTGTGATGTACTCAGCTTACGAACATGATTTATGCAATAATATATAAATAATAAATAAGAACTTTTATAATGTCAATGATACATTTGTTAAATATAAAACATATTTATCATAAACTTCATAAAGAAAACTATTTGAACAATACAATTTTTGTAGAAAATATGTATGGTAAAGATTTTTTTCCGTCTTTTTAAAAAAACCTTTTGGTACACTAAACTACTTGAATACATGATTTTTATAAAAAATATGAATGCTAAAGTTTTTTACTGTTTCCTTTTAATTTTCCTTAGTCCATACTGCTCTTCTTCTCTAATTTCTTCCTCCCTCAATATGTGTAATGATAACATTGGTGGCCAAAATTTATCATAAAGAAAAAAATCCTTCTTTTAAAATTTGCGTCTCCTAACTTTCATTTCCGCAAAATTATTTATCAATACTTGGACGTCCATTTTCTTAGCCATCTTAGCTTCAACGCTCAATAATGAAAGGTTTGGCAACCGATCTTGTGTCATGCTGTTTCTTATATATGTTTCTTAAATATGTTTTTATTAGTTTCAGTAGTGAAAATGACTTCTCACTCGTGGCTGTGGTTACAGGTAATGATAAATACAATATAAGTAAATTGCACACTCCCGAATAACTGCTTGTCATGTCATAATATTTTACTATTGCTAATTTAGCTAAATCCTTAACGGGTTTCAAATTTTGGATTTCTCTTCTGAAAGTATTCATAAATAATAAAAGTTGTACTTCCAGTGCAAGTCTTCTTTATATGTTTTCTGTATTTTTGAAACATTATTACTAATTTCCGTACTTGTTAACAATGACAGTGTTTTAGGTTCTTTATTTCTCTTTTATTTTCCAAATTTAGTTTCTACGCCCCATTTATTTGCAATAAACTCAGCTTCTTTCATAATGTCTTCAAACTTGTTTCTCATATCTTGCATATTAATAGAAACACTTTTTAGATGTTGATGTGCTCCATTCAAGTCGATTGATTTTCGATTGTTGAGCCGATTGATTGGTTGATCGATCCTGCACTACAGCGCAGGATGTGTTTCAAAAATTTTGTTTTTAATTTTGGCATGTTATGATGTTTCTTAATGTATGGAAACATAGATTATATTTATATTTCATATTTATCATAAAAATATTTAATTAAATTAATATTAGTAAACATTTGCATTGTTAGTGGTGGATAATTTTGGATTTTTCAGATAAATGGATTAAAAGCTTAGCTGAATTGAATTTTTAGCAAGTTTTATATTATAAGAATTTATTTTATGATTAATTTAGTTATTACAAATCAATAACTTACCTTTATAATGAAGAATTATATTTGAGATCACTTTGAAATTTAATTTTAAAGAAAAACTTCTGTTTGTTCTCGCCATAGACTAGAGAAATGGCATTAGAATAAGGGCAAATTTAAGTTCAGTTTACTGTTCTGAGTCATCAGCCAATTTACAATTATACTTGAGGGGTAGCGTTTCACACTTCAATGCGGTGGCTTAACGAAGAAAGGGACCTGAAATCACCCTTCAATGCAGCTGTTTAACGAAGAAAGGGACCCCGCCTCCACTATAAATTTACACTGTCTTCCCAGGTTGAGTCACAGTAAAACTTTCATCCAAGACTTTACTGTAAAGATGTCCATTGTCCATTTCCCTTTTAAAACGCTAAAACATCTGTTTTTTTTTTTTTTTTTTTTTTTTTCCCTTCAGTCAAATTGTACTATTATTATTGCCATATCCCAATGATACATAATACATCACCTGCAATATCTTTCTACATTTCCTCTGTACTATAAATGCACTTCAGTTGACGTATAATTATTAAATACTTTGACAGTAAAAATTATGGATATTCGAATATTTTTAGGAAATTCTTCACAAGTTTACGATGAAATCATAAAGAGGTAGAAACAAATTTTATTGATATGTATCCAAAGAGCTTTGAAAATGATTGTGTATTACGAAACGGAAATTTTAAAATTAATCTAAATTTAAATACCCACTGTATATACCCACTGCAAAATAATACCCACTGCAAAATATGACGATTCCCTTCCAAGTTTCAAGGTCACAGAAATGTTTAATAATTTAGAGTTAAGCTTATTGATACTAACGTATATTTGAAGATGAGTACTCACACTCTGTCGCATGGATTCTAAAAGTTGTACACATAAATACTTGTTTAGGAAACCAGTATAGTTTTTTCATAATTAGTAAAAATAAAATTCTATGAAACAAGTTTTGCGTACTTCGCAGAGAAATGCGCAGAACTTCATTTAATGAAAATAGGTTTGTTGTACCCCAGGTGGATCAGAAAGCAAAAATCAGTTAGGAAAAGCGGCTATATTTTAGGAGCATTAATATTTATGATTATTGTTATCTGTTTTATTTGCGTCTTAGAAAGCTACTTATGTAGACTAGAATAGAAGAGAAACACGCTAATGTGAGCTACTTATGTCTCAGAAATTAATGACCTCATATTTCCAGTCGTTAGATTGCTTATAAATTAAGCAGTAACAATTTTTTTATCTTAGTCATTAATTTATTAATGATAAAAATATTTAAAAAAATATAATGTATGAGAACATATATTAACGAAAGCTATTTATGTCTTAGGAAAGTTATGGAGTGATGCCGAAATGAAAGATAATAATGTACAAAGGGATTTTATGAGTGAAAATCTCATCTTTACTATTAAAACATGTTACTTAAATTTTTTAATTTGCAAAAATTATTGAAATATTGCAATAATGGGGCAGCATTCTTTTCTGAAATATTCCATTGGTTTGTGTAGTGAAAATAGCAATGTAATTCACGTTCTTTCAGATGTTGAAATGCAACTTAAAACTGTTAGGACAACCCTGCCATTGATATGTTTAATATTTTTAGTAATTAATTTATCGAAATTTACGTAGTAGTATATACTTTTAGTTGTGCGATGCCATTTTTATTATCATTATTATACTATTATTGATGGTTTCACGTACTGAATGCTATGGAAAGTAAATTAAAAGCAAAAGTAAAGTAAATTGTAAAATTTCATTTCAAATAAATATTGGAAAGTACTCCATGAAGGCGTTCTTTCCTTTAGGCAAATAGTCCTCGAGTGCTTTATTATTATATAATAATTCAATTCGGTGCCATTTAAATAACATACAAATATTGCGCATTACTCAGTTATACGCTTAAATGTTTTCCGTTGTTAAAATAAATTGTAATTTATTATATTTTTTTCAAACGAAGATTTTGATACGAAGAGAGATTAATATATTACTTTCAAAACAAATTTAATGTCTTCAGAATTATCTTTTACAGATAAATGTGAATTTTTGGTAGATGGGTAATTTACAGGTTAAGAAATACTACAGCTCTTCTCTTTTCTAAAGCAAATCAAGAAAATCCTCAAAGAAGTTCTGTGCTTTCAGATTTAATTCTCGATTAGGGATTTTAAAGAATTCTTAACCTGCATTTTATCTGCAATGTGAGAGTATTTTGAAAATAATGATATGAAAAATTAGATAAATGTTTATTTACTCATTATTTCAAGTAAAAATATTCATCCATTCCATTTCCTACCCCCATGAGTGAAAAAGGAATGAATTTCGATAAATTTAACGAAAAATATTTCATTAAATTTACGCCGGAAATTAACTGAAATATTTGGCAGCTTAATGTTTGAGCATCTGTGTATTCGTAGCCTGTCGTAAAACTCCCCCCCCCCTTTTTTTCGGACTTAGAATTCATTCAAAGATCCCTAAGCCGAACGGGAAATCTCTCCTTTCCAAATGTGGTGCCATAAATTCTTTGCGTTTCCTGGACTAAAACGGCATTTCGACATGAGGGTGGGGCAAAGTCCTTTCATGCCACAACTGCTAAACTTACGTTAATGATTTTGTGTCCTTAAGAAAGAAAAGCATGTATTCTGGAGTTAGCAATTAATACTTACGAATGATTCCCCCCTCCAGCTTATTAGTGTAAAACACAGAGAAAAAATCAATCCGCCTTTAACTTTGCCATTTTGTAATGTCAATCGTGCTTCTAAATCCAAAATGTTTCTGTCCCTTACCTTGCCTCTTGGTGCGACTGCACAGGTTGCAAGTATCATCGCTTTTTACATTGTGAGAACTATACATTGAAACATGCAGATTCTTCCTTATTAATTTCTTTAAAAATAATACAGGGTGAAATTATTTGGTTTCAACAATTTGAAAAGTGATACGCGCACATTCACATTAATAAATTCAATTTCAAATTTAATATTAGGACTGATTTTTGGACTTGCGTTTAATGGAAAAGCTAGTAAGAGATTCAATATATGAAAAACATTAAACGCTACGAAATGACATATTATGAAAATTACGAACTGCAAATAATATACCACGATTTCTCTTAACTTGCAAAGTTCATTCCAAAGTACCATAATCCTGCCTAGTTACTTCTTTGATTTATACTTAGAAAATATGTCTACTGATAATCCGATCATAATGAGAATTATACAGAAATAAATTAATATATAAAATAAGTACTTTATAATAAATAGTTACAATTAATTTGCACTTCCACCGCTTTTTGATTTGTGACTGCAAAAGGAGAAACCTTTCCTTTAGAGGGGTCGCCTTTAATAATTTTCAGGTTTGAGACTAAGGAATACAAAGGAAATTTCCTATTTTCCACTCACTGCTATCCCTAAACTGGGGTAGGTCATGAAGTTATTATTTCATAGTCGAATGCTTGAATTTTAACTTTTGCAAACACTTGAATTTAGTTGTTTCAGGTACATCCAAGGGCCTCCTATCTGCATCATACAGAGAATTGCATCACTGCACAATGTAGGTAGGGAGGCCCTTAAAAACTTAAAAGGAAACGAATTCTATTTTCTACATATACTTAAAGATTCTTAACTTCTACATATACTTTCTTCTTCTCTTCTACATATACTTAAAGTTAAAAGTAAATTGGAGTCAAATCAAGGCTATTCCTCAACTATATTAATATTAACAATCGTGTAAAAGAGGTTTAACACAAAATCAAAACATATCAAAATTAAAATCAGAATTTATAGTAGTACAAATTCTAAAAATAAAAATGAAAAGCAAAAGGAAAAAAATACAAGATAAAAAATATAAAAATAATAATTAATCTTCTTTTATAGAAATTCTAATTCCGAGCTCATCAAGGGAAAATGAATTAAAGCTTCTATATATATGTAATGGAATCCGTCTTAAAGTTTAAACACGTAAATGTAGTTCAGCAGGACATTTAAAGGGCCCCCTAAGCCTTCGGGCCCCTATGCAACGGCATTCCTTGCATACCCTTATTTACGCCACTGGCTATAGTAACAGTTATATATATATATATATATTATCTCTAAAACTTGTCATTGCCTGAAAATGGGCAATAATATCTAACATAAATATGTATATTAGTGTGTTGTAATGTTGTGTACAGTATTCATGTATCAACTGTTAAATTAAGTTACATAGAGAGCATCTTAAAGAAGGTTAATTCATTAAATCTCTTGGTGACTTATTGATTTTTTTTTCTGCTTGTTTACAAGTGGAAGATAAAATTAATAGCAAAATAGTAAGTATTATTTTAGTTTAATTATATGTATATGTTTAATACTTTTTTATATTAAAAAGTTGATATTTTATTATTATTATTATTATTATTTATTATACATTTCATGCCTGTGAAATGTTTGTTGAAAAAAATTAAGAGTTTGGGAATTGTTTTGTTTTCCATTAGGGGTATAAAATGCTTTTCTCACAAATTCGTGTGATTCTTAGAGCAAGATTAAGTTAATGAAATTCGTTTGCAACTTTCAATTTCCCGTTTTAAAAAATTTATGAGATCTTATAAATTAAAATTTTCTTCATCTGCTTTCTCATGAGAAAAACCAGGTATTATATCCCTAGGAATACATGATTTTAATTAAAGGATAGAGTAAACCATATGATGCAGTTTTGATTCCTAATGAATTTATTGACCGTACTTGTAGCTTACAGATATATAATTCTCTCAAATCATGGATATCTCTCAAGCGTCGAGCAGGTTAAATTTAACAGTTTATGCTTATAAGAATTAATAAGTAGATCTTTCCAAACAAATCTTTCCTGAAGAATTTTAAGCGCTTCATAATTCTCCGGGAGGGGTGGGGTAATGAAAATATTTTTGACAGTTTTTAAAGCTGCACCACCTAATAAATTAAACGCAACTTTAGATAACTCGTCTTTTAATACCATATCAAAAGTATTGTAAAATGCTTGCGAAATTCAGGATTTCCATAAAATTTATCAATCGTAAATTTTGGCAGCTTAACACTGTAATCAAGGTTTCTTTTAATAACACCAGAAATAATAAGATACATTACTGTTTTCATGAGAACCATTAGAAACTAGTAATTTGTTAGCATTTCCTTTTTGTTTTAATATTTTTTTTTTTTTTTTTTTTCCATTTCGCAATCTTTTCTTTGTATCCCAGGGCACTTTCGATTTCAGCTTCAGTGTCATTTACATCGGTTAAATTTCTAATTTTTTCAGCTAATGTTTTCAAAGAAGCGGCTTTTACTATTAAAATTCCTAATTGTTCTTCCGTATCTTCAATATTACAAGAAGCAATAAAGATTCGATGGAACCTGTTAGTTTAGTTAGAAGAGCTGAACGAATAACTTTCCATTTTTTCTAAGTTTCGAAAGCTCTGCTTCAGCAATTTCTGTTGTAGCTAAACTTAAGTTTCCAACAGAATAAATTGAACAAGATAATTCTTACCTTTTCTGAAGAATCACATATACTTGAATGGTATATTTGTATGAGATTCTGGTAGCATTGGTTTAAAACGGGAGGATTTTGAGAAAAACCAGCAAGATTGGAGGTGATGTTCCATCTAGCCGAGGGAACCATGCCCCAGCTACGCAGAACACTTTGCTGAAACTTTGCTGAAAATGTTTCGTTTGCGGCTGTGCCCTGCGTAGAGATCAACCAATCAGACGAAAGTTCTGCTTATGAAGGATCATGGGCAATTTCTAGTATCATAGTGGCTGTAGTTTGACATCTTGGATGATAGAAATAGAAGCTTATTTTATTGAAGAAATACGAAAAACTTCAGAGTAGACAGTATTTTATGACATTCTTGTACTTTTGATGATTTGTTTACAAATTTTTTTGTTGCCGAACGTTTGCCAAATTTGTTATATTTCATACTGACCTATAGCATAGCATGAAGAAATATTATCATTATAATATATTTATAGAATTTTGTTTTATTAAATGTAAGGTGATTATTTTTTTAAAATCTGTTTATATATGCACAACATAACTTTTTTACCAATTACTTATCATTTAAATTGTTTATTAAATAATCAGCAACATACTGTAAACAATATAAAAGGTGCATAAAAGGGAAAGCATTACTTATGTAATAATGAGAATACTCATTAAATTTGTATGCTATTATTTTTATGTTATTAATAAAGTACTTATTACATTTTAAATGCATTAGAAACTATACTTTTAGTGCAAATGCTATATATTGAAACATTTGAAATTTATGGATTTATTATTGTGCACGCTGAAAAACATTTGTACATACATTTACATATACATAGAGAGATACGACGGTTTAGAAGTCGTTGATAGAATGAATATATGTAAACATTTGTACATATATTCATTCTATCAACAACTTCTAAACTGTCGTATCTCTCTGTATGTATATGTAAATATGACTTATTAGATGTGTATTTATATGTATATATGGATATAAAAATGAACATTGCCAAAAAGTTTATTTGAAGTCATTTCTAATTCATATAATGATCATGTAATTGACAGCAACTGTGCTCATCAGTTCCTTGCACATTATCCTGGCTATGGAATACACAGTTGAAAAATAATTGATGAGCATAGACACGAAAGTGTGTACACTTTTTGCTTTTGGGATAATACGTAATTATATCCTATGTATGATTTACACAGTATGATCATGCCGTATGAATAACAAGGAATTCAACAGCTATGCATTTATAAAACATTTTATCACTTAAAACACACAGTGCGCAACTGATTAACACTTTGATGCGTGTTTACTTAAGAGATAATATAATACTTTCTCATTATGTGCACCTTCTGATTTCAGGAGTCAGCAAAATTAATGTATTTTCGATATATTATCGAGTTTTTATATGGGACAGTAACTAACTCGCGCATGTTTGTATTTATATGCTTTATTTAATCTTCTTTTTGCTGAACAGTATCTTCTAGCTCTGAGGATGTAAATATCAGACATATAGATTTGTGTCTTAAAAAATTCCTGTTTTTTATGCTTTCCATCTCTTTTCTGTTATCTTCCATAAATAACAAGCAAGTTTAAAATGGAAAGAGTGTGAGTGATACAGAATACAACACGGAATTTGAAAGCAAAAAATCTCTTTTACCAATCTGAGCGATAATTGATTCTTGTTTGGCTTTCTACTCTGTTTACCAAGTGAAGATGTTAACCCAGCTATGTAGTTTTCATAGAAATCGGAGTTCTGAGAAATGTTTCTTTCGATGCCGTGTCCTGACTAGGAATAGATGTTACAGTGATTTAAGGCATATGGAAAGGAGGGAGAAAATATCTTGTAGTACTTAGAAGTCTAATGAATGGTATTGTAGTTACCATTGTTGAATTTTCTACTATTTTATCTCCACTTTACTGGAATAGGATAAATGCAAAAAGTGATTTCATCTACCTTAAAAATATCCTTCAATTGATATCATTTCATTCTTTGGATAAATTCTTGAAACAATTTTTGATAGAGTTTTTTTTTTTTTTTTTTTTTTTTTCTTCTTGGTATGACTTGATATGCAGATACTGTAGATCAATTTAAATTTATTCAAACATCCAGCTGGAAAATAATTGCCCTTCATATTTTGTTGCACGGTTATTTCTTTTGACCTTTTCTTAATCATAAGCTCACTTACTGGAATATTTGAAGTATGATACTGATAAAAAATTTCAGCAAAATATATCCTAAATCTTGGAAAATATTTCTCTTTGAATACAAATTTGTTTGAGGTAGATCTTTCCAAGCTGACACTATTTGTTCTTTTTTTTTTTTTCCCAGAAGCTTGTTTTCAGTGTTGGTAGGTATGTGCAGAAATAGGCGAGACACCAGAATTTCGCCATTCAGCTGTAGTTACCGTTACATTCAGCTACCGCTCTGTCCAACGTCGCTCCAATTTTGATGG
Organism: Stegodyphus dumicola; assembly: GCF_044657685.1. NCBI lineage: Eukaryota > Metazoa > Arthropoda > Arachnida > Araneae > Eresidae > Stegodyphus > Stegodyphus dumicola. Next base: position 166,233,207 of record NC_140780.1, read on the forward strand.
AGTTGGTGGATCCTAGGATCTCTCCTCCCTCTTTCCTTACTGCCAAATCAGTGGAAGGGACTTTTGGTTTTTAGTGTCCCTATGCCATACAGACACTTTTACACTTACAAACATCCATCTTTTCTCTGGATTTCAAACTAGGCTTCAGCTATATGGCAGCCAGCATTTCTAACCACTAGTACAGGTTGAAACAGTGATAGGTACTTGTACTTCTATGTAGGCATATTAGATATCCCAAGCCTTGCTAATTTCTTTGTTTTCTCCGTAGATGGAAATCCGAGGGTATCCCACCCGCAAAATAGCCAGTTTCTTCAAAAATTCTTCTTTTATCAATTCTTTTTTCTTTTCTTTTTTTTTTTTTTTATTTTATTTTATTTATTTATTTATTTATTTATTTATTTATTTTTTTTAATAACAGTTTTGTCTTTTACTGAAAGTGTCTTTTATTTCGTAGACATTTTAGCAGCAAGTTAGCATCCACCAACGGGATTTCAAATGTATCAAAGTTTTTCATTTATGCGTCTTCCATTTTACCTCTCCCTCATATTCCTGTGTAAAAGTTCTAGATGTCGCCGAACGAAATATATGACATTCGAAGAAATTATTTAAGCTGCAGAAAGAAACAGCGACAAATAAATCAATGGAAAAACGACCTGTAGCCAATGTTATATGACAAAATGAAATTTTTTTAAACATAAATAGAAATGAATCCTGTGAGAAAATAATGTATGAATGTAAAAAACTTATTAATGCGAATCATACAATTGGTATTTCACTCTACTATGTAAACTTCTCTTTTTAACTATTTAATCTTATATGATATGTTGAATTGGTATTTTTCTCTCCTCATGCAGGGTTTGGAACCTCATGCTGCTGAAGTTACAAAGAAAGAACAAAAGTCTGAAACAGAAAATATTCCTGCTTCTGCTGAAATTAATAGGGTACAGAATGAGTTGAATGATGGATCTCTTTTAAGATATGATAATGACTGTTCCAGCTGTCAGTTATTTGCTGAGAATTGTAGTAATGAAGCCATAAAGCCAAGACAGGTGAATAAATGTGTCTCAAAAGTACCAGGTGCAAAACAGAATAGAAGCCATATTTTTGAGACTAAAACTGACAAATATGAAAATGTGCAAGCAAAATTGTCAGTACCTAAAGTTTCTCGGAAACGTTTACAAGTTGCAAAAACAAAATCTCAACCAAAAGTTTTTAGTTCACAGTTTGCTATAGCAGAGGATGATATTTCATCTGTTCAGCAAGTAACTAAGGGTGGGGGGTTAGCTTTAACATTAGTTTCAAAATGGCAGTATTCATTTGATTATACTGAAGCTGCTGATGCAGATTTTAATAATGATTATATTGAAAATTCTAAGCAGAATGAATTTATAAATCACGATCAAACAAAATTTAGCTCTTTTTTCACACAGAGAGATGAAAACAAAGTGTGTTTGGCCTCTAAAGGAAAATGGATGATGTCGAAAAAAGAAAACAGAGCTGTAGAAAAGTGTGCGAAACGTAGGCGTCCAGTACGGCGTTCTGTATCTCATCCAGCCAAAATTCCACCAAATGTGACAGTTAGAAACAGTCTGAATGATTATAGTAATGGCTGTGGGTTTCTTCGTATAGGTGGTTTGGACAACAGTGGGCAAACACCTCAAGGATTACCCCGCTGCTGGAGTTGTCCAACTATATCCCTTTTCATTCGATCACATTTAAAGCCACCTTTGAAGCAGCAGGCGTCATTTGATGAAAATGTGTATGAAGTTGATGTCATGAGAAATGTTGCAGCAAAGCAAGGTGTTAAAGAAGAGATTGTGTCTTCTAGTGATGAAAGAAGAACCTCTTTACCTCATATATCAATTACTGATGTTCAAACTGAAAATATCGAAACTTCATCTATGTCATCTGGAAATAAAACTGTTCCTGATGTTTTATGGAATGAACCTTTAATTCAAGAAGTAAATAATGTTTGTCATAAAGAAGAACCCAAAATTAGTTCTAAAGACACTAACACAGGCTGTATTAATCATCTTCAAAGGTCAGCAAGTTTGTGTCAGAAGGGTATTTTAAAAAATGTATGTGATAAATACAAAACAAATCATAAAACAGACGGATTAAGACTACGGAGAAGTCGTTCAGGTCCTAGTGATATGTGGCAAAAAGGAAAAGTTACCAATGTTTCATTCATGGAGAAAAAGTCTGATCCCTTTGTTTTGGCTTCTAAAGAGCAGCACCGATCAAACGCAGTTGTTCCTCAAACCAAGAATTCCATATATTTGAATGTTTCTTTCAATAATCAGCTTCATGCTGGAAAGAAAAATAATGTAATTTCCGAGGGAAATTCGTCAACTGCTTTTCTGAACGAAGTGAGAGATGTTATTGAGAGCACTGTAAATGAAAAAATAATTGGTAAAAACTCTTGCCGGAGTACTTTTTTTCAAAATTACTTCTCTCTAGATTTAGAAGAAAATAACAACATGACACCAAAGAATATGAACAATCATTGTGAATGTCTGAATGATTCACCCAAACAATGTTCCAATTTATTTGAAAAAAATTGTAGCTCTGAAAATATAAATAATCTTGAACATGCACCTCAACAAATGGATATGTCTTTAAAGAATATTCAATCTCCAAAACAGGAAAGTCTAATACATCCTACTGAACCTTTTACAATGGAAAGCTGTTCTTTGTCTAATTCAACAGAAAAGATGATTAACATTTCAAAAACTCTTGAATGTCAAAAGGAAGCATCTGAAATTCCTGTTCAGTTACTGAAATTCAAAAATCATGAAACCGCACCTATTCCTCAAATCATTTTATCAGAAGATGATGCAGTATGTGAGAAAGATAACATACAACCTTATTCTGTGAAAGAACATGAAACTGTAAATAATATTTGCATAGAAAATGAGCATTCAGCCATTTCGATAAAGCAAATTTCTAATTTAAAGGGCAGCATAGGTGAATCAGTTTTTCAGAATGAGAATCTGATTGTTACCGAGCAGGAAAATAATTCAATCTCTTCGTCTTCATTTGAAAATTGCACACAGAATAAAGATACAAAGCCTGTAACTCGTAGATGCAGGGAAAACCCAGACTGCAAATATGTGAAAGATGAAAGTGAATTGAAATTAAATTTCTCTAGAAGACGGCAACGACCAGTATCAGTTGCCTGTTCATCACACTTACCAAATCCATACATTAGCAAACATTTGTCAGATTTCCCTTCACTGACAAATGGCAACGAGGACGATAACATAAATAGATTGTATCAGAAGGATTCCGAAATGACAGAGCTCCCAAATGAACTGAGTTTACAAAGAGTTTCTTCATTGCCATCAGTCCCATTGCTTAATAAACAGCTTCCATTATATTTCCAAGATCAAGTTAATTCATCCATTGTTTGTCAGAAACTGCCAACACCACCACCAGGCGAACCTCCTCTAAAGTACTGTTTACCTTCCAGGTATGTAGGATTCCTTTAATATGTAAGTTTAAAATGGGTCTTTGTGCCATTCTTCAAAATTTTTAGTTTTTTCTTTTTATATTATTGTTTTCAATGTGGCTGTTTAATTTTAGATGCTAAAGTTATAAAAGTTGCTGCTGTGAGTAGGTCTTTTTCATTATATTTTCATCCTTGTCATTTAAAGTCCTGAATTTCTTGTTGTTTCTGTTCTTAATATAATTCAGTGACTGTGTGTGTAACATATTGTCAGATGCATTAATTTGATGTATTAAAGTGAAAAGTTAAAGAATAATGAAGGGAGGAAAATAAAAATCACTTCTCCCTTGAACAGTTTTGCATAAAATTTAAATAAAATACTTCTTTTAGAATGCTGCAAATTAGGAATGTGTCAACTGAGTGTGCTGCAGAAAAGTGTTAATACACTCATAACTGCGATTGTAAATGTGTCCTCAATTAGAATAAATTTTTAAAACGGTTTGTTTTATTTGGTTTAGTTTTCAAAATAGTATGCAGTTGGAAGAATGGAGGCTGGACCAAGTTAGTTGGAGAATCCAAAGCACTAGAACTCAAATAATTCCAAAATGTGCTTGTTGTAAATGTAGTAAATCATTTTTCAAAAGAAGCTCAAATAAAACTCCTCTAACAGCTGCTAAATCAACTAAACTGAAACCAAATGCTAAATGCTACATTATGAGAAAGTCATTTGAACAAAGAATAACTGTTGCCATTCCATGTAATATAATTATCATGTCGCCAGTAATAGTAAATAGTAATACCACATTCATAAAGTCATAAAGTCTGCCAGATAAGGAGACTGATATCTCTGCCTTTTAGGGCTCACTCGCATGCAAATAATCATTTGCAGTCTTTTCGAAAGCCTTAGGTTTGCTAGGGCATGGTAAATCAACTGCCTTGGCGATCCTCTTCTGTTTTCTTACAGTTTTTGGTGTGAGTTTAGGAGCTTCAGTAGTCATTCTGTTGGGCAAAAATATCTGAAAGCTGCTGGTTTGCATCTAACCCTATATCATGGGCATGTATAGGAGTATCTCCTTTAGGTGCCAGTAATCATATAGAAACATTGGTTTCATTACCATCTCGAAGTTTAACGTAAGTATAAAGTCTGGATTAGCCTCAATGAGTTCTACTTCCTGCATTATTATCTCATGTGCAGTTCTTCATTAATACGGATTGTGTTAACCATGAAGGTAAAGAGTATAATGTATTTCTCCCGCCTTCGTGGTGTGGTGGTCTACACGCTGGGCCCGTATTCCAGAGGTCCGCGGTTCGATTCCCGGCCGAGGCGTTGCAAATTTTTCACCACTCCTGCTTTAAAAAAATAACGTAATGACTCTACAGTGGCGCCCGATCTAAAAAGGTGTCGGATGATGATGCTCCTCACCCAGGATTTGGCGATTGGGTCCCCTAAAAAAAAACCCCAGTCGCCCTTTAAAAGGGGGAGTATATAAGGTATTTCTCCCACTTTCTTGGCATGCCTTCGTGGTGTAGTGGTCTGCACGCTCAGCGCGTAATTGAGAGGTCCGTGGTTCGATTCCCGGCGAAGGCGCTGCATATTTTTCATCTTGCCTGCTTCCAAAAAAATACCTAATGTCTGTACAAGTGTTCATTGTAAGATCTTCTAACATGGATGAACATACATTCATGTGATGTGTCATTTGTTGCTGTACATAAGAGTGACCGGATAGAATGCAAACGGGCTGTAGAAATCTTTTCCAATGTTCGATAGCCATTTTCTGTAATTTTAGTGCCAGATCGATAGTTTTCCATATGATTTCATTATACCTCTTTACTTGGCCATTTCCCTGAGGAGTATATGCAGTTGGGCGACTTCTTGCTATACCAAGAGCAGTTTTAAATTTAGAGGAATAAGTTTTATAAAAATTACGAAATCTAACTTTTTCTGTCTTCTTCCGGTCCCTATACTTTATATTTAGGAAAATTTTGCATCCGTTATAAGAAGTAAAATGCAAACGGTTTGACTCCCATACGACAAAAATTGATGAGTTATTTAATTTCTGCGATTTTTGACGTCAGTATTCAATTTACACTGAGAGGTAAATTGAATATTGACAGGGGTACTAAGTAAATAAATTAGAAAAGTTCGGGGTTTATTTTTCTTCATTAAATGTCATTCAATGATTGCATTTAATGAAGGATCTTTTTTCTTATTTGTAGGGTCTTTAATATATAATTTTATTACATTTGTGCCAATAGAATTTTCAAAAAAGTAATTTATACGTTTACAAATTGAAAAAAAGAGCCTACCAGCGGCCGAGCGGTAAAGACGCTGAACACTGGTAGTTCGGTCCGAAGTTCGAATCCCGCGAACGGGCTGGCTGCATGGGAGTTTTCGTGGTTTTCCCCATGTGTAACGTGTATACGAGCCAGTTTCCCTTAGAAAGTCCTCCACGAAGGCACCCCTCCCTTTAGGCAGATAGCCCTCGTGTGCTTTGCCATAATTAAATAATCCCAAATCGAAAGAAAAAAAAAAAAAAAAAAACTTATGATGAATGGTCTGAAGTTTTATTATTTTAAAGTCACAATTTCGTAATCGTACAAAAAATTACTTAAACTATAAATATTTTTCATTTTTTATTAATCAAAATAATATTAAGAGTTGGCTGCATGCCAATATAGAAGCCTCCCAACGTTTTCTGGAATACAGTTTCTAGAAGATTCCGTGAATAAGACTCCATTTTGGGAGAGGGGGAAAAAAGATATTGTTACGTTATTTTCTTCCTTCGCGTTCGTACAGGGTCCGTAGATTTGGAGTGAATAACGACGACACTTGATGAAACACACTTTATTTACCAGTTTTGTCAGGATATCTCCAAAACACGTTTTACAGTCGTCGATGAACTACTATAAACACGCTGGAACAATCAGCGACACAGCCTTCACACTGTCAGGCAATAACGGTGGAGACAGCTTCCTGCGAAGCACCAGAGGACAGCTCCCGACTCTGCTTGGTCGTTCTCGGAATTCCACGTACTCTCGAGACTGTCCACGCTACAACTCGCGATGCACATGACGACACACGAGCACAGCTCCCGACTCTTCGGTTCACTCGTTCCCGGAGCTCAACACGCTCTCTCGACGATGCACTAACCGCGATACACTAACAGACTCCTTCGGTGCACTCGACGGCCCACTCGGCACTCGCTGCCCGGCTGTCAACTCGATCGACTCCGCACGGACTGACTCGCTAGACGAGACACGCACTCGATACTAACTATCTCGCAGTGATCTGACTCGCCCTCTCGACGAGGCACACTCTCGATACTAACTCTTTCGCACTCTATGCGAGGCACACACACTCGGCCTCTCAACGAGGTAAACTAACTGACTGCGGACCAGCAGGGATTATATAGCTTTCGGCTTGTGTTCGAGAACATTCTGGGCTAAACCGGTAAGAATTCGTTCCAGAAGGTTCTCCAACCGTCCATGGTATATCGCCAATTTTGTCTCCAAATGGGCGATTTCTCGACAAATGTGGCAACCCTGCCTTCCCTTGCCATTTTATAGCAATGTCAACCCTAAAACTGCTTTGCGGGGAAGCCATCTTACGCGTATGTTATGATTTATCTGTAGATAACTTGATGTTAGAAGATAGCTTTGAACTGTTTTGCAGAAGGAATAATGGACTTGCAATCAAACTTGCTGAGTTCAATGCATAATTTATTCCTGGACATTCTTGATACTTATCTTCAATCACACATAATTTATGAGTGTGATAAGCACCCCCACAATTTTACATGACTTATCACATCTTTAAACAATAGACATTGCAGCGAATCAAAGAGGCACACACCAGCAGGGCAAGAGAGAGAAGAAAAAGTAGGTGCGTATTCAGCAACTAGGCTATTTATACAGTTAGTCTCTTTGTTTAAATTTTGAATGGTGATTGGATAAAAGCCGTCGCATTGCAAATGCCATAATGTGGATTAATTTTCAGATTCAATTAGTTTTAAGACAGGAAGCTGGTGTAACCAAATTAAAATGAGGAATTAAAATAGGACTATTGCTAAATTAGTAATTTTCTTTCACATTGTATACCTTACACGTATATTTACATTCCGATTTAAGATATAAGCTCCAGTATAAAACTTTCTCAATAAAAATTATCGGATAGATGCTGAAATTTTCAAAAGCCGAAAGCTATGTTTGGCAGAATCGTTGTGAAATAAGCAGCTAGTTAGGTATACTTGACATCTTCAGAACTGATGTTTTAGCATGCCTGGTAACTGGGTTATTAGGAGAGATGCTAAATATTTCATCACTTCCACATTCATAACAAGCATTCCACATTTCACGAGAATAACTGCATTTTAACCAAATGTTATAATGTCATTGAATTTACTGGAAAACGTTATAAAATAGCTAGAACGCACATAAAGTAAATTTTATTTTGTCTTGTAAAAAATTAATATTACCTATTTTCAATTTTTCTCTCTGAAAATGCTCACCTTCTGCTCTCCCATAGTAATTTACCCACAGTGTCTTATTTGATAATTAGCTTATTATACCTTTGATGGCCAAATAAGCATATTCTGCTCAATCATGCAAAGCACTTTCACAATAACCTACATATAACAATACAATACTACAGAGTCTTTCTCTTAACAATACTGAAGAAAGAATTTAAAAATAAATATTTCTAACACCAGCTAACTAACAATTTTAACTGGTCCTGATCTAAAAATTAAGAATTTGCAATATTCGCTTCATCTCAGTCAAGTAATACTTATAAATTTCTAAATTCAGCTTGTGTACCGGGTACTTTTGAATTATACACATTTTACAATAGTTACTGTCTTCACAAAATTAAAATAACCTTTAAGAATTTGGCACATTTCCTTATTACATTAAATATTTTTCTCAATGCAGTAAGAGTATTTAAAAATTCAGTGAAATATTTAAGTCTGTTGACTTCTCAGGAATGACTCATTGATCGTTTTCCGCTAACTGTATGCAGGTATGTGCATTCATATTTTTATTTGCGGCTCCTTCTCCAGGTTTGATAAGTTGAGACCACCTCAGTAACCTCTGCTTTGCAATGAGAATTAAACTATGCGAGAGGTCGATGTTTCTTTTGGATTACAAAAGACCGGCCATCGAGTTAAAAATCGCAATTTTTTAAAGCATGTATTATGGCTGCATAATATCGTTCAATCGTGGTATATTTATTCTCCGCAGGACTGAATTTCTTACTAAGACACAGCACAGTGTGCTCTTCACCATTGGTACGTTGTGATAGGATAACCCCTAAAGCAACGTCCGATGCATCACATTGCATTACAAATTCTTTCTCAAAATCAAGCGTATGAAGCATTTGTTGACTGATTAACTTTCTTTTTAATTCTGTGATTGCTCTCTTCAGTCTTCGTCCCATGAAATCTCTCCCTTCGCTTAATCTTAGGCTACAGTAGCCAGTGAAACCTAGGAATGCATGCATTTGAATCTTTGTCGTTTGTCTGGGAAGTTCTAGATGCAATTCACTTTAGCATCCGATGAGGATCTAATTCAACACTTATTTTTGTGTCCTCTTTGAGGGCTTGATTTTTTGTTGAGCCTGATGAAATCTCTCTAAAATACTTTTAAAGGGCTTCAGTTTTCATTTCGAGCCTTCCATTTTGAAGAAAAAAATCACGACATCGTCGAAATAAAGGACAGCATAATCTTCAATAATTTGGCCATCAATTTCCTAAAGGTACACGTAAAAGTACGGTAGGAGGCGCCAGTTGTGTACCATGGGTCAACTGGTAATGCCTTCACATACTAACTAACCCTAAAAAAATTGCAGACTTCATAGTTTGCAAAGAAAGTTTGAGGAGATAGCAACTAAAACTTTCCCAAGTATCTAGAGTTTACTTATTATGGTACACCGCGCAATTCCACCATTCACCTCGCATCCAGTATTTATTAAAAATAATGATTTAGGATGTTTATTTAGGAAAGGGATTGTTCAATTTCTCCAATAATTTAGGACTTTAAGATTACAATATAGTTTCAAGATATTAGTATATATATTAGTAGAATATACATTCAAGATTCAATATAGATTACAATATAGTTATAGGAAGAGATTACAATATAGTTTCAATACAACATTCACAAGTTAAATTGAAAACATCAATTTTGATGTAAAAATAACAGATAAATAACTTGAGATAATAAGTACTGGGAACGCAATGTTATAATGAACTGTACCAATAATACTAAAGATATGCCTACGCTGTCAAATCGTTTGAGCATAACATCAAAAAACATTGTGATTAAGAATCTGATCGCTCAGGGTTTTGAAAATACAGAAAATAATGTTGACAAGAAACCAGCACAATTTTTAAAAAAAGATATTTAGAATGGTGTACTGGAACATGTTAGCTTATTAAGTTCACAAGTGGAATGTTTTTCATTATATTCATAAGATGTAAAGGTTCATTTAATTTATGCAGCATGAGGAACTTACACTTAAGAAAGATCAAGGCCATAGGAAGAGAGTCTCTGTATAATTTTTTGAAGCTTCAAATACTGGTGTTTCAATTTCCTAAAGAAGCAAGGTGCATTGATTAACCCAAAAGGCATCTCAAGTGGTCAGCAGCTTCCAACGTTGCAAATGCAGCTGTTCTTTGAGCCATTTCACTCAACAGAATTTGTCAGTATCCTTTCTCTAGATGTAGCACCTTTACATACTTGGCAGAGGCTACATACTGTATCTGTTCAGTATTTGGCAAAAGAAAAAATTCAGTCCGAATCACAGAGTTCAACTTATAATCACAGAGTTATTTATAATCTATACAGGGTTTCGGATCTCTTCCGGAAGCTTCTACTAAGATCATAGGAGAAGAGTAATCTGATTATCCTATCTCGAATTACTTTAAGCTTGAGCATATTTCTGCTTCTTTCTTTTTGGGGGGATCTCGTTTTGTATTTGAGATGCCATATAAGGTCTAGCTCTGATTGGTTTTATCTATGTTAACTCGATATCGTGCTCTACTAAGTGGATACTTCCAGCGGTATTAGATAGTACTCTGAAATAACATCTTAATAATGTCCTTAGCTGATTTATCTCGGCTTCCAGCAACCGGTTTTCCAAACCGCTGTTTTAAACAATTTTCTCAATATTGAAGACTTCCAGCTCATTTCCCAAAGATGGAACATCTCAATTCGGCTTTCCTTGTTGTTCCTTACGTTCCTCTCTTATTAGAAGATTTACAGTCTCGAGTTTTTGATGGTAGGGTTTCAAAATATTATCACCATAAACTTGAGATCACTCTCGTCCCTCTTTTACTCTCACGATTTAATTAGTCTCTAATAACTTGTATTCTATGCTGTCTATGCCCTTCCAGGGCACCGCCAGCTTATTAAGTCGCGTCGTAACTAAAATCAACGCCCTATAACCTTCTTTAAATTCTCAATTGAACATATTATAGTCACACCAGGCGTTGCATTTCTTTTTCGCTTTCGTCATTTTCTCTACCGTCAAATCTCGAGATTCTTAAGCGGTTGATAATATCGAACGCATGTGTTGTTACAATATTCTCCTTATCTGGCGGCTGAGTCCAATGCTCATACAGAAGAACTTCCGACTTCCTCAAATTCCTACATAGCATTAACTCCGTGGATGAAAACCCGATGGAATCGTTACTGTTCTTAACGTGAGCAAACACGCAGACAAGTGACACTCTCGAATCTGTGCACAGTACCCTTAATACTCTTGTTGATCCTATGAAACTTGTCTACCGGATTTCACTGGGAATGCAATAAATACTGAGCTATGACTTACTTCATTGCTAAAGCGGTCAAAAAACTCATAAGTCAGGTGGCTCTTGAATGACTTCCCTAAATCGCACTAAACTTCTTTCAGAAAACTGATGCAGCTAAGTGTGTCCGTTCCCGTTACCGATCATATATCTCTGATGTGTATGGTTCTGTGTATTTCGAGGCCAAATAGATTGCAGTTATTATGTATCGATTCCTCTTCGCACTAGTAGGTAAGGGACTACACGCGTCTATATTAATTTTTTTGGTAACTGGTATAAATTTTAATGGAGCCTTTTGTTTAGGTTTTCCTGCTCTCTGACATTCATCGTAGGATCTTATAAATTAATCAATTTCTCTGTAACAGTTTGGCGAATAATAATGACGACCTAACCTATCCCTGGTTTTCATCATACCGAGATGGCTCTCCTTGCAACATGGCACAATTCTAGAATTTTCTTCCAGTAAATTTTTTGCACCGCTAGTACTTTCTGGGTTTCTCCATTGGGACTCTTCTTCTATCTACACTGGTGTGCAATAGGTGTTCTTTTTGCTGTATCTCCACGAGAAATTATCTGAGAGGCATGCAATTCAGAAATGAGAGACAGCATTTTGTATTTAAACGGTGATGAAACCATAGTAGCGCAAAAATGAATACAATGCCATACAGTACGGAATCAAACAAAAAAAGGCTTTATTGAACTCATAGTATCGTTACACATGATTGTCTGTACAAGAGGAAGAACAAGAAGCAGATGTTCCTTAGTATGAAATATGCCCACCCCTTACTGCAATGGGTGCTTCGCACCGTCTCTCCATACTCAGTACCAGATTGTCAACAGATCTTGAGGTAAGAGTGCCCATTCTTCAATCAGCATCTGCTTCAGTTGTTGGATGTTCCCAGGAGGATGTAATCGTGCCGCAAAACCGTCTCCTCAAAGCATCCCACACATGCTCTATGGGACGCTGTCCAATCCATTCGAGTGATATTTTCACTTTCCAGTAACTTCTGAACAGCAGGAGTCCGGTGTGGCCGTGCATTGTCATCCATAAAAACGAAGTATGCTCCAATGGCACCTCGGAACAGACGCACATGGGAGAGGATCACCTCCTGACAATAGCGATCTCCGGTTACAGAACATCTGTCGAAAACGTGGAGCTCTGTCCGTCCGTTCAGCATAATGCCTCTCCAGACGGGAACTCTAGGACCACCATAACGGTCTCTTTCCGTGATGTTACTGGGATAAAACCGTGTCCCGAGGTTTCTCCAAATCAACTGGCGTTGAGAATCGCTTGTGACACTAAAACGACTCTCAATCCATAAAGAGAACACGACTCCATTGATGAGATCTTCAGTTGTGCTCCTTGCACCACTCTAAACGTTATCGCCGATGGCCAACTTTTTAAAGGGATGCAGCGTTCAGGACGGCGTGTGAATAGGCGACCTCTGTGAAGGTATCTGGATACAGTAAACAGGGACAGTTGTCGCCCCGTAGCTGTACACAGTTGTTCAGCTATAGCGTTTGCTAACTGGTTTCGGTATCTTTTCGCCTGCACGACGATATATCGGTCATCCACTGCAGTTGTTTTCCTGGGGCTGCCACCTTCAACTTTTCTAACAGCTGCGCCTATGGTTTTTTCCAAGTGCGCGAAACGACACTTTTGTTGATTCCTAACTCTTCATCTACACTGGTCATACTACGCCCCTCCTTCAGTTTTTCGATCATTCTTCCACGTGTGACGTCATCCAGGTGATTTCTTCTAACCATGTTTCTCGAAAGAACTCTCTTGTACTTACAGCGAATGTCTTTAATTGCGTCTCCGTCCTTTTTATTGTAGTCTTGAGTTGAGCGCGCCGCAGCTAGCTGAACATAACAGGACTACTATTTCTTCTTATTTATTGCCTTTGCGAAAATACTGGAGTCCTGAGTAAGAACAGGGAGTTTACTTAAAACTATGTTCCTGCAAATGTAGAAGATACGACACAAATGGGAAGGGTTTAATGACCCTTTATTCTTCACACATTTTGCTGACGTTCCCATGCTTCGGGATACAGAGACCAGTACTTATGGCCTGAAACGTAAAAGTAAGAACTAAAACTAATTAAATTAAATAAGTGCTAAACTCAAATACTTTACAAAGACTAGTACCGCGAAGTTTGGCCTTTTAATCTTTACGTATATAGTACGCAGAATGCGGGAAAACTGCAATACGTCTTCAGTATCAAGCGGACTAAATTCTGGCCTTAAAGGTGGACAGCAACTGACTGAAAAGCGCGCGTGAGGTAAGGTAGCGAGAACTCTCTCTAACTCCTTCTCGGCTAAAAGCCACAACTTAAATACTTACCAGTTTGCAAGCTCAATTTGCATAACTAAAACTAACCGCGTTTATTCTGGCCGGAAGTGGAAAATAAGAGAGGACAGTAAAGTTTTAAAATAAAATAAGCGCTAGTACTTACATACATTTGAACATTGCTGTGCATTTAGCTTTTGCATATGATTCTCTCAAACATACTCAATTTTTTTTTCATGTTTCCATTTATGACATGCTCAATGTGAGAGGTGACTAGCCTCACAGTTTACACGTTACCCAAACTTTCCTCCTGTAGAAAGCAACAAGCACTACGAGTTCTAGTTTAGTTACTTAAAAGCAAGCGGTGTTCCAAAGACATGTTAAGGGTTACACATGTTAAGGTGACATGTTTTATCGTCCTTTATGGTTAATTTAAGTAGAGCAGTGAACAGTTTACCGACATTATCTCAATAAGATTTCCAGATCAATGCCTTTTAATAATTCTAGCTTCTTTAACCACTTGCGCTACGACTAAACTTCACGGTTGCGGTGCCGTGCGCTACAATATAACATTTACGCCGCTCCACGTCTGCGAGTGCAATCCAGAGCTGTAACTCGAGAAATAAACAATCTCGTTGTTAGGCGACGTGTGCATCACGTTATTTTCATTTTTGCGATAAATGCCTATCGACGTGGTGTTAACGTCGCTCGCAGTTTGAGACAAAAGCATCTCGACGTACGCGGCACGTCTTTTTAGCGCAAATGGTTAACAGAAGCTACAGTATATTTGGTATATAAAACTAAACTCAGTGGCGTAACAGCCCTAGTGGTCCAAGGCCTGCAGTGCATCTACTATCTTGACCGTGGGCGCGGGGTGCATAAGCGCATGTCCTGAATAAGTGGTAACTTGTCGCAGAATTCCCATTGTTTAGTCCCCAAGCGAACTTAGTTCTCATTTTATCGACCCAAATGATGGAAAGCAAGGGATGAAAGGCTGAGTCAACCTTATCCAGCCCGGGAATCGATTTGGTTTGGCTTATTAGATTACGGCAAAGCACTCGAGGGCTATCTGCCTTAAGGAAGAGATGCCTTCGTGGAGGACTTTCTAAGGGGAACTGGCTCGTATACTCATTACACATGGGGAAAACCACGAAAAACACCCATGCAGCCAGCCCGTTCGTGGGATTCGAACCTCGGACCGAACTACCAGTGTTCAGCGACATTACCGCTCCCCGGGAATCGAACCCCGGACCTGTGGTGCTGCTGCGCGATGCGCTAGACACTGCGCCACCGGGCCTATATTTGGTATATATTGGGTTTAAACATAAGTAATGGCCTTTTTTTAATTTAAAAATTTTTATTTTAGCAAACAAAAAAAACAATAAATTAGTCAATAATATTCGAGTTTCTGGACCTTCCCCATAGACCCAAGATGTCGAACTATAGTCATTTGGCTACAACCCTTTCGTTCGGCTAATTCTGGAGTGGTTTGACACGCGTCTTCTTGCAAAAGTTCATTCAAACGCTCTTCATCAAACTCATTTGGTCGTCCGGAACGAGCAGTGTCTTCGGGGTCGAAATTTCCATTTTTGAATTTGGCAAACCAATTTCTTGCAGTTCGTTCAGGCATTGCACCTTCTCCATACACTTCACAAATCTCTCGGCCAACTTCTGCAGCATTGGCGCCTCGATTAAACGCAAAATAAGAAGCTGTCGAAAATGCTTATTTTTATCGACATGACACTCCATTTTAATGATCTGAAAAATAACCAAAAAATCAAACACGCCATTTTGTAGAGGGAGAGATTCTCTTTCGAATAACACAAAACATTATGCCAATACATTTTATTTTTACCGCGTAATTTTAAACACAACATAAACGGCCATTACTTATGTTTCAACCCAATAGAATGGTGATATCCTTTTTAGCTTTGCACTCATGCTTAGGAAACAAGAACATTTTGGGGGTTTTGCAAACAGTGCAGCTTCTTTACAGTATATTTTTTTTTAATGTAGAAAATGTTTGCGAGAGAAAATATTAAATACGTAATTTAAGCTGTACAGCTATGATTAAGCGTATTTGTAGTATCTTTGATATTTATTTTGTTTTTGTCTGCCCAGTTATTATAATAATTGTATTAAGTAATGCTTATCAGGTGCAGAGCCTATGCCGATATCGAATTCAAGCAGGCGACGTGAGGTCTCCTCGGACACTCGAAACACGTATACGGCCATCAGAATACTGCACTTAGAACCGGGACGACTCGTTTGAAAAAGAGACATTGGGCCACTCCTACACCCAGCTTTGTCGTTTGGCGCATAAGAGTCGCCGTCTCTCTCTATGCTGCGTTGTCAAGGGAAGCTGAAGTAATGCTCACCCTGCTGATAGTCCACGCTGATGCAAATGTCGACGCACCTTACGAGCTGATACTGGCCGTGCTGCAAACATGCCCATTTCTTGACTAATGACCCGTGATGTGGTCGTACGGTTTTGCAGGGCTGACCTCACAACATGTATGTCCTCTCTGGCGTTAGTCATGTGAGGGTGTTGAGATCCTGCATATCGTTCAGTATGACCCTCAGCAATCCATTGATTCCATATTCGCATGACAGTGTTTTGATGTCGACCATTGTGACCGGCGATATCACGGAACGCTAATCTACATTTTCGATAGGCAGCGATCTTGCCTCTATCGAATTTCCAAACTTTCTGGTAAGCATTTCCTCTTCTTATTCGAGGCATAACACGATATTGTGAGCAATCTTCAACCTTGCAAAGCACTTTCCCAATGAGAAATCCACTAAACTTTTCTTTTATGCGGTTCTTCAGGTGTCGTTTCTCTCTCTTGCGTCGTCTTTAAATGCGCTGAAATACTAATCATTTGCATATCCCAACTTCTTCCTTTCATGTGATTTTGACGTTCGTCAGATCATTCCTTCCTGGTGTTGCAATTTTAATGGCCAGCAGTGTAGATGACCTGGTAAAAAAACTACATATTCAAAAACCACATTAATTAAATACCGACTGTTTAATAGTTATTTAGAATTGTTTCTAGTTTTTAATTTTTATTTAATACGTAACCTAACTGACTGAACCTTTAGTTTGTACGTTTGTTTTATTTACTTTATTATCTTTTAAATGTCCACTCCTCAGACTTACATAAAAAAATGTGCTATTTTAGTAAAAATTCCATAATCAGCATATAAATACTATTTTTTTCATTTTTTGTATATTTTTTAGTATGTTGGAAAACTCTTTTTTCAAATAGTGGTGTTTTTCCCAAAAAGGTTGGCCACCTCTGGTATAGTTAGAATACGTAATAAATAATCGTTGTGTAAATAAGTTATGTTTCAGTAACTAATCATTAAACTTATTTATAACTGTCGTACAAACTATCACTATGTACTTACCTTCACTCGTATTTGTAACTGACTGAGTGTCGGGATATTAAATCATGTATTAGTGTTCTCTGAATCCTCTATTTAGTTAATTGTTAACTTTAAGGTTATATTGAAAGTTATCATTTTATTGTAAAAGAGCGCTTTCTTCGTTTAATTTGTTTCTTCTGTTTTTTTCCAGACGGATGAGGTACAGAGTGAGCCAAACTATGAAGCAACAAGAAATAATTTTGTACTAACCTCTCATTCTTATTTATACCTTCATAAATCCACATTCTTCGTTATGTTGTTACCTGTTATTGTAATGTAAATGAGTGTTGAAATTTTATTGGCTTTGTTTATTAAAAATTCTTTTGACAATCTCCTTTTATTTGTTTTTCCTCTGATGTAATAATTACATGAAATCACTAAAGAAAGTAGTATTTACACTTACGAAAGAATAAAATTTATTGACATGTGCACATATATAATCATTAGTTATTGCTTTTAGTTAGATAAGATGGAAAAGGAACTCGAACATATTCTTTAAAAACTATTCTTCTAAAAAATAAATAAATAAATAAATTTTAATAAAAATGTTCAAATTTAATCAGCATTTTGTGCCCGAGGGAGAACTCTGTGGAAATATATAATCTATATTCATTCCTTTCAGAAACAATATTCCACTATATTGACAACAGAATGGCTATAAAATTACTTGGTGATCTCATGGACGCCAGAAGCAAGGTACCTGTTGAAACTTTTGCCAGTTAAGTATAAATAATTTGACAGATGCTCTCGGTATACAAAAATGGGGGGGGGACATGTATTACGATTGCTGTTAACTTAACCATAGCTTGAAAACGTCGAATATAAGCACCAGAATATAAACATAGATAACAGTTTTCTAACAGAATGATAGCAGTGCATGAAAAGTATTAGATGACGAACAGAAAAAGACGTAAAAGAAGAAAAAAAAGTGAAGATAAAACTGATTTAATCTGCACGCTATAAATGTTCGATTTGTACATTGTTATCATAGACACACTGCATACGGTGACCTACGGGGTCAAAATTCGTCGCCAAGCCATCCGACTTAGGTCAAGCCATATGAAACTGAAAACGAGAAGAATAACCTGAGTATATTTTAAGGAACATGTCATAAAAATTATATTACACATATAAAATAGTGTTGTTAAAAACGGTTAGTTACATCCCTTAGCTTTGATTAATCCTAAGAATTTAATAGCACACAAAGTTTCGCTTAATTTTATACACCGTGTTCACAAAAGTCCTTACTCGAGCTTTATTTTAGCAATCATTGGTCGTAGACAGATACTTAAAAATTTGTTTTAAGAGGCGAAAGTATTCATGTTTTGGTAATTTTAAATTTTAAAAAATTAGTTTTAAAGAAATTACGAAATTTAACTTTTTATACGGTCCCCTGTTTCCTGTATTTATATTTGGAAAAGAAAATTATACCCATTTAAAAAATGAAAAGTTTGACTTCTGTGCTACAAAAATTGACCAAACTATTAAATTTCAAAATTTCGGATATTCGACGTCATTTCAATTTGCCTTAAGAGATCATTTAGTAAATAAATTACAATAATTCAAGGCTCCATATTTCTCCTTAAATGACATTCAATAATATTCTTTTGCGATTTACTAGTGTGTAATATTCTTTAATTTATACTTTTGTTACAAATGGTGTGCCGAAAGAATTTTCACATTAGTAATTTAAAAGTTTTCAAACGCTAAAAGTATGTTATTAATTTTCTCAGGAGGTTTTAATATAGCTTTAGAATCATAATCTAATAAGCAAACAAAAAATTCGTTAAATTCGAAGTATTTTCGATTTTTAATTTATGCTAACTATATTACGAGTTGATTGTGTACCAAAACTGAAGCTTGTCAGTATGTTCTATAACATGAATTCTCTGAGATTCTGTGGGTAAGATCTTTTTAAATACATAGACCACGTCCATTGGGAACACAGACAGTCACCGCCGAGGAGAAGCAGAGTGCCGCAGCGGAGAGGATGCTAGGGAAGGAGCCAGATGGTAGGTTATATGTAGATAGCTTCTGATGATTCAGTCTCACTCACAACTCGGGTAACTAGTGACATTATTTGTGCGATCAAGAAGATCAAGACTAAATGTGTTTGATGGTATCAGTTTTTGAATAAATTTAATTTCTCTTAAAGATTATTTTTATCGACGAACCAGCTTCACTGCTTCGTTTTTTAATTATTTTATGAAGTAAAACATCATATACAAATATTTACAGTGAAGCAAAATACAATTTAATTGTGAGCTTCGGGTTACATGTAATTGCTCACGTCAGACCGGATAGATTTCTTTTTCAACTTTACCTGCCTCAATCGTAAGAGGCGATGGTTTTACGAGATTCGTTGCCTAAAAATGCGCCAACATTCCGCCCGGCTTTGCCATGTTCACATGCAAGAACTTGACATAAATTTAATTATAAAATACTAATATTAAAGTTTCGGTGGTCCATGTAAACAAGTATGAAAATATGTATAGAAATTAATTTACTAAAGAAATATTGATTATATTATCTCCTAATATAAATTTAGTAGAAGTATCAAAAAAGAGGGAATCCATATGTAGGAAGTTTAATTCCGAAAATTATGTTTTAAAGTAACTTGAATGTAATTTATGAAAAAAACTTTTTTACGGGGACTTGAAGTTAAATCATGAATAACAAAATTTCAAACTTTGGAAAAGAAATTAAAAATTAAAAATAAGTAATTATCGCTATTGATCGGAAATTAGTTGACTTTTCAAGGGGAACAAACCAACTCCCGTTCAATGAACAATAATTAATAAATGCGAAGGTGTTTCGCCTTTTACTCAAGTAAGAATGATGATGCCAAACTAGCAAATTAAGTTAGGCCAAAATTGTAGTTCGTTAAGTGATGGGATTTATAACCAAAGTAGAGAACCAAAGAACTCATTCTGAATGAAGCAATTTCGCTAATACTAGATTCTTTATAAATTTTGAGTGAAAAGCAATTTATCTAGTAAAATTTACAAAATACTCGAGTAAATGTCTCCCGACACCTTCGCTTTTATGCATGTTAATTTAAGACTCAAAGTAATTGAAATAAACATGAGAAAATTAAGAAACATAACAATGCTAGCTTTGCAAAAACAAATCAAATAAAAATTTAAAAATTGAAATATATAATAAGGAAGTAAAATGTGAAATGTACATGAAGATATAAAAGGCCAGAAAATGCATTAATTAACTTACGTTCTTTCTAGTGGGGATGTCGGTAAAGTGCTGTCTTCTGTTTCTTACTCAGAAGGGGTGTGTGCCCGAAATTCCGTTATCGGCAGCTGGGATACTTTGAATTATTTCAGGCGGTGAAACTTGTGAGAAGTAATTTATGGGACGTGGCAGGGACTAGGAAAGTTGGAGGGACGTTTGTTGCGGAGTTCTTATGTGAGTGAAAGCGTCTCTTAAAATTTTGAATATACCAACTAGTGAATGGAAATTAATTAATTTCTGGCTAATTGTCGTGTTGGATCGAGGAAGAAAATTCGAAATGGAAAAAGTTAATTTTCACTGTCAGCGAGCTATTTGACAGACTAAAGGTTATGAAATAGGCTCATTTTTTTTTTAGTAACAGCATAATAAAAGTCTAAAAATAATCAGCTTTTTGCATTGTATACAATTTTGTAATTACACTATGTACCAATCCTCCAACTGATAGTCATCCAACTTATACCGCCTTCTCAGGTTTAGGAACAAATTATCATATCCCTATCAGTTAAATGATTTAGAGTGAGTATTTAACGCCTGTCCTTTTAAGACAACGGTTAATAAATCGATTAGGTATTAGATTATGTTTGAGAATTTTAATAAGGAGAAAAATTTCGCAATGTAGATCTATCGTTATCTATGCAAATATTTTTAATCCGTTGTATTTGATTTAATATTGTATTACTAATAACTTTTTTGGAGATGTTGGAAGTCCAGTTTATTAATTTGTTAGTATTCAAACTGAAGTTCCTTATTTTGTCAAACAGTAAAATGTTTTGTAGTTAATGATTTGAAGATCGAGATAGTCGATGTTATTTTGCGAATGATTAGTTTTATTAAGTGTAAGGCATTCTGGATAATCTTGGAATATTCAATCTTATTAAAATTATTAAATGTAATAAGAGCATCTATATATCTGTAAGTGTGCTTGTAGTAATTTAATTCTTGCTGTTGTAAATTTTTTTGCAATGTAAATTCTTTGATAAATAAAAAGAGATTACAGGTCGAAGTACTGGAATGTGAGCCCATTGGAAGTCCTCTGACTTGTTTAAAAAGTTCATTTTGAAATTTAATGTAGTTATGAAAAAGGGTGCATTTTAGGTAGGTTTAAGCAGTTTTCCTTTAAATCCGTTAAAAAAAGGCTCAGAAATTGCTGTTATAGGTCGCCCTTTCAAGAAATGACCTGGCGTCAGAACTTCGAAACCTTCTGAATCACTAGAAAGAGGAGTAAGTGAATTTAATATTCCTTCTATTTGAATGACAATCGTTTCGAATTCTTTGTAAGTGAAATGAATATTGCCTCTCATACGTTTAAGATGGTATTTGACCGATTTTATTCCAGCTTCTCAAAGTCCACCGAAGTGAGGCGATTTGGGTGGAATAAAATTCCAATCTATATTTTCTTGGGAAAAATAATTAGCTAATTCTTTGTCTGGGAAAGTAATGAGCTTATATATATATTTTTTCAATTTTGAATTCACTCCAACAAGGTTAGTAGCATTGTCTGTATAAATTTTGAAACATTTGCCACGTGTACAAAGTTTAAGTGTTGCAATTGAAGCATCGGAAGTCAAATTTGTTAATATCTCAAGATGTGTGGCTTTTGTTGCGAAACATATAAAGATACAAATATACAGTTTATTTAGAATACCTCTACGTTGATTTTTAAATTTCACTATACAAGGGCCACATAAATCAATACCTGTAATAGCAAATGGAGGTGAAACATTAACTCTTTCACTGTGCGAATTGCCCATAATTTGTGAAGAAAGAGTGGGCTTACACTTTAAATCACACTACACATTGATGCACTGCTTTACGTGCGAGATTACGGCCATCTAATAAAGGCTAAAATTTTAAGCGCTCAGCATCCAGCAGACCTTGTGGTCAAACGTGAAGTAATTTCTTGTGTAAACTTTCAAAATAAATTTTACTTAATCTTGAAGCCTTAGGTAAAATAGGAGGATGTCTTTGAGAATATGGCACTGAAGCATTCTTCAGCCTTCCTTCTACACGTACTATTCCTTTGTCATTAAAAAATGGAAATAAATTCGAAATATTACTTGACAGTTTCTTTCCTTCAACCAGAACTCATTTTTCATGTTTAATCAACACATCTTCGGCTTCTCTTACCTTGTCGACTGACACTGGTCCGGGTATTTTTACCTTATTCCTGCAATTGAAAATGAACCAGAAAATATAAAGACAGAACATGGTTAATTTTATAATAATCGTTTGAAAGTTCAAATAGGTAGTCCACGATAGAATGTTGAGAGCTAGCATTTAGCAGGGCAGTCTCTTTACAAGTCTCATCCTTTAGATGGAATTTTCTTTTCTCGCCGCAAAGTTTCTTTTTCGACTTGTTCGATGGTTTCAACCTCAGGAACAAGTGGTTGCAAGTTCTTGAAAACGTCAGGGTTAATCAAGAATTCTAGACCTGTCCACCATCTGGAATCTGTCTCCAAGGAATCAGCACTCATTCCATGCGAGAGAAGATCTGCTGGATTCTCTTTACCTGCACAGTGATGCCAAGAGTTAGAACCTGTCAGGCTGGTGATTTCGTTAACCCGGTTTGCCACAAACTCTTTCCATCCGTTTTTGCACCCTTTATCCCAAAACGTGCAATCATGGCATCTGTTCAATGATATTCAGTAGAACATCTTTTCAGATTCACGATTCTCTTTACCTTAGACTTAAGCCAAGCTGCAGCTACAGCACCCAACAGTTCAAATCTTGGTAAGGTTACACAGTTTAATGGAGCCACACGAATTTTTGATGTTAGGAGTTTCAGCGATATTCCATTGAGTGTCTTTCCCTTCAAATATATGGCAGCGCCATATCCCTTTTTACTTGCGTCGCAAAATTTTGTATTTTAACAGTATCTTCCTGTGAAACAGAATCATTAACCAAACTAGATATTTTCAAATTTTCTAAGTGATGAAGTTCAGCACACCACTTCTTCCATTTCTTTTCAATTTCTTTTGGTAAAGGTTCATCCCACTGAATTTTTTCATTCCAGAGATCTTGGATTAGGCATTTAACTCGAATAGTGAAAGGCGAAATTAATCCTAAAGGTTTAAATATCTTCCCTGTTAATTTTGAAGTCAAATCAACAAAAATCAGGGTTATATTTTCAAATTTTCACAGGACTATTTTCGATGGTATTACCGAACCATCATCCTCAGCTGCAAATGAACGAGATAAGATATAGTGATTAGATAAGATAAGAATGGCTGGACAGAAGTTAAGCTACTGGCACCATCTATTGATGAAACAAGAAAATTAAAACATAATTTCCTTGAAGGCTGAAGGTAAAGATGGATTGGAATTAGGGTCGTTAACTAAGAAACAGAAACTAGAACAGAAAGTTTTTTTTAATGTGAAATGCCTCTAGAAAATCTAATTCACCAATGGAAGCTGTTTGTTGAATAACTGTGGCTGCAGAAAAAAGGAAAATGTGATTTTCGGACCAACAATGCTCGGCAACAGAGGACTTCTGTGTTTCCTTTTTTCTAACATATGTCTCATGTTCCTTAATGCGAAATTTTAAGGCTCTCTTAAAGATAGAGAGGGTTTTAACTTTAAAAGAGATTTGATGTTTATAAATGGTAGCGTTAATTTTATTAAGCGGTTATTTTATAGTGATATTGTACTCATTTCAATTCTTTACTTGGGTTTCGATTTTAATAAGCGGTTGATTTTATACAGCAGTGACTTTATTAAGTGGTATCCGCTGTATAAGTGTAGGGGCCGGAGGAACGTATGAAAAGTTATCTTTCATAATCTTTACAAAACTTAGTACTTTAAAATGGCTAAAACAGGAATCTTTGCGTCAATTAAAACATTTTTGTAACTAGAAGTTATATCTACGACCAAGGCTTGCAAAAATAAAAGCTTTGTAAAAAAGTTTGTAGACATAGTGTATAGAGCTTTGACATGCTTTTCATAAAGAGTTACATAGCATCAAAAAACAGAAAAAACAGATACAATGCAACTAAAACACAATACGCATTGGAAACTACTAAAATTACAAAAGTAGTAAACTTATAATACATTACAACTGCACATAAAGCAATTTTACCAGATTCATTAAATGTAAGTACGCTTCCCCAACTTATGTAGATCTTTATATAGCAAATAATAGTACTCAATACCAAATTGGAAAATAGAGACGACCGACACATGAAGATTAAGAACAGTCTTACAGAATGCATTATCACTAGATATATGGTAACCGAAGAATAGTGCATGACTAATAGAAGGAAATATGTAGTTCTTAGTAATTCAGCAAGCGGAGTCCTTATTGATAATGGGAAATTCTTACATATACACGGAAGCACAGTAATCTCAAGCCTTTTTCCAATCCTAAGCTGTGCATCTTTAGGCTTTAAATGGGTGAACTCTTAGCCACTTAACTCATTCGTCGGCAGTAGCCAAAACTCACTGGGCATTTAGCCATCTCATAACCGAGAACGTTGCCCCGCGGAATGACCAAAATTCCTACCGCGAGAAAGAGAAAACTAGCTATTCAAATGTAGTATGGGCGCGATTACTAACCCCGACACATTAAGAGATGTCCGTGTCACTGGACTCAAATCGACGATCATTAACTTCGAAAATCAGTGCTTCCATCATGATGCTATCTATTAAGATAAGTAGTATACTGAAATTATTCCAATAGAGTGAGTTTTAGATTATACGAGAGCCAGTGATTCATCGATGTGAGAGTGAGTAGTGATCCATCAAGTGAGAGTAGAGGACATGAGAATTAAAATTGACACGACATGATGCAGCTGCCGATATGATTTCGAAGCAGTCGTTTCACACTAGTGGCCACATATGGTGTAGCAGTATTTATACCCAAATGAGATTTTGAGAAGCATTAAGCTTCCACAACTCGAGAGTGGCGTCCATGAATGGAACTGATGCATAACTTGTAGCTATGGCACTGCGAGGTGTATAGCTGCGCTTGTGCATTTTTCGAACAATGAAACATGCATCCAGGAGAAAGTAAACCGTCATTTCAAACGGTACAGTTTTAATATAGTACAAAGTACAATTTCAAACGGTACAGTTTTAATAAAGTACAGTTAAAATTTCCTTTTAAGAAACTCAGGACTTACCGAGAACATTTCTCAGCATCTTCTTTACTGTTTGTATCAACCGCTCCCACCATGAAACATTTGGGGAATTAAACGTCCGTTGTATTCTCATGTGACTCTGTAACACCCCCTTTTTTTTTAAAATTTAGACTCAATAAATGCCGTTATGGCTTCTGCAAGGGCTTTTTCCCAGCCAGTAGTCCTCCTTAGTAGTGTAAAAGTAAACAAAAAAATTAGTTGAATGGCATTCTATTTCTTTCCGGGCCATCGATCTTAATGGGTTTCTAATCCCAATGAAATAAGTGCCATTATTGCTGTAAATGATTCTTGGGTGACCTCTTCTATGAAAAACTTTTCTTATTCACAGATGAACCCATTTGTTGATAAAATTTCTCTCAGTTTTAGATGGACCTCGCAATAGACTGAGCTAGTAAAGAACAAGATCCATGCTCTTTTTTCTTCAAATAAAGAGGACCAGCTACATCGACTCCAGTCACTTTGAACACTAGAGGATCTCTAAGACGATCTTCAGGAAGAGGTGCTGGAACAGTTTATATACTCTTTGCATTATATCTTCTGCGGCGAACACATTTTACCAGAAATCTATGTAATATTTTTCTTTCTGGGTCTAGAATTTTTGTCGGATACTTGCTAGAAGGAATTGCACACCAGCATGGGATAATTGCAAACGGTAATCTAAAATTAACCGATGAACTCAGTCATGATTTGACGGCATTACAATAAGGCACTAAAAGTTCTTCTCTTCTCCTCTTCTAATAGTCTTGGTTTTTAGCATCAACAAACGTGCGGAGCTTTCTAACTTTGAGCTCTTGATCAAACACTTCCATCTGCACGATCTTGCATATTTTCTTTTTTGCGATTTCTATTTCAGAGGCAGTAAGTTCTCTTGATTATTTTGAATCAAGTTTTCTGCAGTTATTGATGAATCGTAATATCTAGATTATCATTCTCAAGATTTGATTGTATCTTCAAATGTACTTCAGATACCAGTTTTCGTTGAAATTATTGCAATTAACTGCGTAATGTATATGTTTCCTCTTCTCGCACAGAATTTCTTCTTCATTCACTGTAATTTCTGTGGCTGGTCAGCTGCCATATCTTCTTTCAACCACCCTGAGCCAAGCCATAATTTCGATTTTTTTAGTCTTTACTCAGCATCATCGATATGATAAATCAGCTGCATTGAGAGCGCTGGATATGTGCTTCCATTCAGACTTCTAATTTCTTTCATTCTGTTTGTAACAAACACATCCCATTGTTCTTCATTCTTGATCCAAGTAAGCGCCGTAGTTGAGCCAGACCAATAAAATCAGGAATTTTCTCTATGTTCAAAGCTTGCAGAACATAAGAAGACGAGCTCCGATACAGCACTGCAAGGGTTCTATCCTTGGTATGCTGATTTTACGCAATGTAACCCGATTTTTAGACTGTACAAAATGTAACTCTACTTCGTTGTTTTTAACTATTCGGAGACACACTACTGCGCAATAAGCATGTTTACTGCCGTTACGAAACTTATGTAAACTAAAAGTTCTATCAAATCACGTATATATTCTAACATCTAGGTATTTTCACAGCTGACAGTAAACGCACATCTGTCAGTCACGATTTAAATTCTGATTGGTCATCTTTGAGTAAAGGTGTATCCCAATCTGTTCTTAAATTCCAACGCCTCTGCACTATTAGTTTCGGGATAAATATTGCGGGATATAAAATGCCTAAACTGTCAACAATTTCGTGAACAAATTACAGGATATTTCTACGAGTAAGTTCGGAATGTTGCAAGTCTAAGCCTTTAATATTGAAAATCAAAACACAAAATATCTTCGTCTTGGTCCCATAACAGGCTACGAACTGGGACTGATTATTCAGATTTTTTCCCTTGACTTAGACTTGTATGCTCCTACACTCTTAGATCGAAACTTGCGAGTTTTAAAATATGTATCGATTCATTTATGAAATGATGCAGTTTACTTTCATCTGACAAGAATGTTATACAACGTAGAAACGTGAACGTAGGTGTGTCGACGTTGAAAGAATTTCTTAAAATGTAACACGTTTCAGAAAATCGAGATGAATTTTTATCGAAACGATGACTTAAAACAGCCACAAACAAAAATGGACTGCAGTTTATTCCAAATACAACTCGCCGATGTCCTTCCCCCATAAAAAGCTTAAAAATTCCGATCTATTCTGGAAACAAAAATTTGTAAAAATGCATTTCTTGCTAAATGTTGCTCCGATCTTACCTTTACGGAACATAATTAATATAGATGGTAATTTCTCCGGAAAGTTCTGACCCTTTTCGAGGCACTCATTTAGAGATGGGGATTCTGTACCTCGACAAAAAGCATCAAAGATTGGCCTTAGTAATGGAATTTTCTTTACATACACCTCTAAGAGGCAAATAGTGGCAGGGATCATCAAGTTCTTTAACAGGAACTTCTTCTGTAACACCCTCAATCAACCATTTATTAAATGCAGCTTGATACTCAAAAGTTTACGATTTCAAATTAATTTTTTCGTTGTGGATCTTAAAAGTTGTTTAGCCGTACCTGTATTTGTCTTCAAACTTTACCTTCAACACAAGGAATTTCATAACGTTCCTCTTCATTTATCGTAACAGTGTAGCTTTTTAGAAGATGGAAATCGAAGAAATCCGCATTGCTCTTGCCGAGATTCGAACTTTAGACTTCCTGAATACGTGTCCAGCGTGCTTCCTATTACACCATGAAGGCAGGCGGAAAGGAGGGCGAAAAAAACCTTATATGCTTCCCGTTTTAAAGCGCGATTGGGTATTGGGGAACTCTGTCGCTAGAATCCTGTTGGTAACAAGTTATCTTCCACCACCTTTTACTTCGAGCGCCACTTGTAGAAATTTTCGATGTCTGAAAACAAGAAATCCGCAGTACCCTCGCCTGGATTCGAACTCTGGACCTCCAGAATACGCGTCGTGCGTGCTTCCAGCTACATCTTGAAGGTACGCGGAAACGAGAGAGAAAACAGGCACCTTATAAATATTTATTGCCTCAATTTTTCGCTCTTCTCTATTTCTGATTTCGAATGGGTCACGAATTCCTATTGTATCCAATCTTCAGAACTTTTGAACAATAGACATATGAACTAACATTGAAGTGAACAAATTCGCAGACATGGTTCGATTTTTCTCGTTAGTCCCAATCGTTTATTCTCCCATTATAAGCCAATGGACTTTCTCCTGCTACTAAGTGTTTTCTTAAGCGTTCTATTTTCTCAGTAACAAAGTGGCATGTAGCGATCTCACCGGACTGTATTTCTTAAGAGGTGCGCTTCGGATGAAAACAGAGAACAGGTGGTGATGCGTCTCGAGGGTGTGTGTTTGTGTGTATTTAATTATGGCAAAGCACACTAGGGCTGTCTGCCTAAGGGGAGGGATGCCTTCGTGGAGGACTTTCTAAGGAAAGCTGGCTCGTATACACGTTACATATGGGGAAAACCACGAAAACACCCATGCAGCCAGCCCGTTCGCGGGATTCGAACCTCAGACCGAACTACCAGTGTTCAGCGACTTTACCGCTCGGCCGCTGGTGGGCCGATGCGTCTCGAGGAGAGGAGAAAGCAGACAGGCGTCAGAGTACACTGACTCTCTTGATTTGATGTTCTGAGGTACGCAGCAAAACGCTCCTGTAAGTTTAGATTTGGAAATATTGTAATATTTGTCTGCACGCTTAAGTAACTTGTAAAAATAAATTCTAACTAGAATATGGATAGGTAGCATCTTACTTTATAAGGTTTTGTCAAGCATTCTAATATATGTTTAGTACAAACACCTAAATGGCAGTAATAATCTGCTTCAACTAACATCGAAATGTTTCTTTCACTTCCTGAACACTCACGTAAATCTGTCCGCATTAAGCCTTTTGTTTTCAATTCATTATATATGGTAGTATCTGGAGGATGTAGTATTGGTTAGGTTATTTCATCTATTTCGAGTACTTCCATTTTCATTTCCTGTCCGTTATTAATTTTTTAAATTCTTTCTTCTACTCTAGCACATAAATTACGCTTTGACACCGAAGGTTGGAATGTATAAATAAACAACTCTTTTCCCGCGCTCGCGACAAAAAAGAAGTATTCCAAAACATCCCATTTGATGTATCAACTTTAACGTCCGCCATCAAGAATATTCTAATTCTAATTCTCATTCTAATTTGATTGCTTACATTTTGTTACATACGGATCAAAGGTGTTTCACTAACACATTTCATAATTCTATGGTTTCTAACCACAGAATAATCAACTGCGTAGCTGCAAACATAGCAAAGAGCATAATTAGTTTTATAATAATTCTTTTTTTTTTTTTCATTTACACTTAAAGAAGCACAACTTTCGTTTTTATGATTTAGATTGTTACACACACACACACACACACAAAAAAAAAAAAAAAAAAAAATACTGCTGTTATCGTCGTGATTAGCCAAAAGTTCAACCACAGTAGGAATGCTGGATTTATTGTTCTTCGAATGGACTGATTTGGAAGGAATTTTTGCTCTGTTGGCATATTTCTTTTTCAAATTTAGCAGTATTCTGCGTAATCGAACGTTTAAAATCTGTTATATGAATCGCAAACGTTCCTTCATGACTTTCGATATCGTATTGGAGAAAATAAAGTAAATATTGATTTCCCATTTTCTATTCAAAGCCCACCAGCGATCGAGCACACTAATACACTCTTTTGCAAATATCGAAACACCAAGAAGGACTCTTGCTATCGGGACGAAATTTAGTATGCAAAAACATTTTGATCGAACATGCAAATGATCAAAGTTTCAAGGCAAATGAACAGGAATTGCGATCATAGCGCGCATTTCTAGTGCGCAATTCGCAAAATATAAAACCAGTAACAGAAGCTGAAAATTTATCTTTTTTGTTGCTGCTATTCTAGTTCCGTAAAGAAGCGACTAAAGATGCCATTACGACGATATCGAAGACCTTACATACAATTAAATGACTTCGAACGTGGACGCATCGTAGGGTTGCGTGAAGCTAGGTGGTCATGCCGAGCAGTAGCAAGGCCAACTAGATATCTTGCAATAGGCCGCCACCTGCAGAGTACAGACGCTGCTGTGCAAAGGGTGGCGTGGCAAATGCGGTCAAGAGCAGGAGACTGACGTTAATTACGGAAGGGGAAAGTAAACGGCTGTGTCAGGGATCATAAGGGGAGATATATTTTTTTTTAAAAGTGTTTTTTGGCTAGTTTATACATTCAAAGGAAAATACAAGTTACTCACTGAACTTCGCACATTAGTCTGAATAACCTTTAAACCCGATGAACAGTACATTTGTGTGACAAGGCGAGCTTTCTGACTGTACAATCTGTTTTACATTTAGCGAGCTTGTGCCGAATAAGTTTATTCGCCATTTTATGTAATTTCTGCAATATTTTGTAATTCTTTTATTTTTTTCATTTAAATTTTATTTTTTTAAAGATAATTTCTTTTTATTCACAAATATTTATATTTTATTTTTCTAATAAGTGAAACATTTAATTAAATTCTGATATTTTGTTTTCATAAGATAAAGTACGAAGCCTTTGTTAAAATTTTCAAAGCTCACTGTAGTTCAGTGACCGTATTTTAATGTGCCATTTTACTCGCGAGTCCATTCATCCGATTTGAAACTTGGGAATGAATTAATCGATCTTTCCATTCAATTGGTCCTATCGACTTGAATACAGTGAGCCTGAGTAAACGGGAAGTATCTTTCGTAAATATAAAAACCATTATAAGCGCATTTCTAAATAATAATTTTAAAATATAATTTTCACAGCTGTTTGACGCTGCTTTCATTTCTTAATTATAAATATAAATATATGCACTGAAAATTACGAAGAGAACAACACATACGTATCTGTTATTACGAGAATAAGTATTGCTAATGTATGCGATAGGGCTTGAAAACTAATTTTGATTCACCTTTCTTTTCTTTATGAATGACGAATATCTGTTTGCCATACACGTGATCAAATAGGGAATAAGTGTTTAATCCGTAAGATTATAAGTATTGATTAACATTTCATATAACTACTTTTAATTGAGGCTTTCTAAGAGCAACCCCCTTAATTTTGACTCGCAGCTTTTAATTTTAGACTAGGATATGAGCATAGAATCTACCTTTAAACAATGGGATTTTTTTTTTAAACACTGTGGCATAATAGTGCCTAGTAATAATAGTTTTAGCGTCACTAAGAATCATTTTCTGGATTCTCATATTGATTTTTTTCCAAAAGATATTAAAAGCTGCAATTGACGAGTATGAGCAATGCATAATACATACGTATATAACGTAAGCATACCATAAAGAAAAATGAACCCCAACAAAAGCTGATCGATGCTATTAAACTCTGAAGAGGGATTTATCAGAGGGAAAATGGCAATTAAAATCAGTTAAAATTCCATTTAATTGATTTTAATTATTTATTTACTGTATCGATTTATTATTAATTCTAATGGATTGGAATATTTGAATATGAATTAGCTGAATATTTAAGAAAAATATTATGACTGCGAGAATAGGAAAAAAAAAAACATTTTTTGAATATTTACTTTCTTATAGAATGCAGATAAATTCATTTTTACTCAATGAAAATCAAAATTTAGTAGCTAATTAATCTGTCCTGTATCGAGCACTTTAGTTCAGTGATCCGTGTTAATGTGCGCTTTTTTTTAAAAAAATTTAAATGTTTCAAGAATAATTAGAAAAGGGCATAACTCTCTTCTTACCCTTAAATTCTTCAATAAAAAAACTGCATTTTCAGCTATAACCAAGTGAAATAATTTTCTAAATATAATTCAAAGCATGAAAAATAAGGTACATAAACAGCTTGGAAATGGAACTAGCATTGAGATTCTCTTTCAGAAATATGGTGAAGCTTAACAGAAAGTCTACGAAGTGAAGTAATTCCGTAGAATATTTTCTCTTTATGATTAAAGTGCACTCAATTATACTTTATAAACGACATGTAAATACTATTTAATGTATATATGTGGATGTGTGTGTGTGTAGCTCACTAGCGGCTGAGCTGTAAAACCTGGCAGGTCGATCCGGGGTTCGAATCCGGATCGACGGGGATGGCTGTATTGGCGTTTTCGAGGTTTTCCCCACGTGTAACGTGCATAAGAGTCAGTTTTGCTTAGAAAGTTCTCCACGAGGCACCCTTACCCTTAGGCAAATAACAGTCGAATGCTTTGCTATAATCAAAGAAACCAGACCAAACAATAGATATAAGTAGCTTAAAAACTGCTATATTTTACGTATACTTATCAAGTAATATTTCAATATATATAATGATTAAAAGAAAGGAAAAGTAGGATCCTAACTGATTGTATATAATGTAATTCCTATGAAGGCCCTAACAATTCTTTCTCACTTAAAGTCGTAACCCAAAAAGAGAACAAATTAAACTTCAGATACGTATACAATACTGAATCTAATACAAAAAATACAAAATATAAAAATAAATTATATATGTACGAAACCTAACTAACCATTTATATTGATATTACGTAAATATACGTATGGTAATGAACATTGTATAATAAAGATATTTTATACCTTGTTCTATATATGGTTCCATTTATATATACCTATACATAGATATATATAATTTAAGGATTTCATTTAAGGATTATAGTAGTAGTTAATACTACTACATATAAAACACAAAAGTGCATCAATAATGTATCTTTCAGTATTATTTAACTTCCTTCTTAAGAATTTTCGGCAGTCTAGTTTGCGTTATTTTATTCATAAGTCTCAAATAAAAACAATTATTGGTTATATGTCATTTGAAAATTAACCAAAAAGCAGCGACCACAATGTAATTGAGAAACAGTCCTTAGCCGTGAAAAGGTTGAAAGCCATTCGGTTATGACTATTATCTCACATACTCAGCTACTTCGCATACATGGAACATAGCATTCGAAATGAAAAACTCAATATTTACTACAAATTCATTCGTGTAACAAATATCTGTCTTTCTACACCTATGGCTTTAAAAAAAGATGTTATTTATCTTACAGTTTATCATTAAGTAATACATTTTCATTGTACAAAACTGCATTCATTCGAAGAATTCAATTTGTATTTTCCTCTGTATAAAACTGAATGTGGAGAAGTTAGATGTTTAAACGACCCCCAAGACCCCGAGCAAGATTACTCCCTACTTTTCAGCCCCCCTGTGAAAAAAGGGGTTCTAAATTTACGACCTGACCGCATATAAGGGTATTTCGTGCAAAGATGTTGGCAGCAATAGTTGCTACAAGGAAATTGCCGACGAAATGAAGGCTCTAGAACAGCGATGGCCAACTTCTTTGTATATAAGATCTACTTTTTATCTTAAAAGTGTGTCGCGATCGACTTGTTGTCATAGGTGTAGTTTAAAGGGGGGGGAGAAGGGTGTAAAATACATACAATGTTTATGCACTGTGTTTCAGTATAAGGTGCATTCGAGCGAAGTATGGGTAGATAAGTAAAATATATGTTCAAACTATTTTTATTTTTAAATAATTTATGAAGTTTTCGAGATATAGGCTCATGAAGAAAATAAATTTCTAAACCCAGCTTTTAACAGCAGCATTCCGTACATGCGTAAATTCGATTTTCCTACACTTCTTCAAACTAGATTTTTACTAACTCAAAATGCAATTTAATTTTTTAATCCGCCGCCATGCATAAGTTGTTGTACATTTGTTCGTTAATATGAAAAGATTGTTATAAAAATGCACAGTATGGCTGATACTTTGATTTCAATATTTATTTTTTAATTTATTCAATATCACATTTTTTTTTTTTTTTTTTTTTTTTTTTTGGTCCAGGAGAATTTATCACGAAAGAATAACGTGGCTCACTTTTTGCTAATCTGTCAATAGCTCGCTGAGCATACTTCGTACTGAAATATAGATATGAGGTTTATCAACCTACTTAAAAACCAACAACAACAATTATTTAAAGATCTCAAACACTCATGTCAAAGGAAAAAAAAAGAACATGGATAATTATTAACAATATTTATTAATTGAAAGTAGCTACAAATAAAGACAGATTTAGAATTTACTTTGTTGCCTTAACATCAATGGGAAGACTGAGTTTACATGTCCCTAACCAAGGAATCATAATTAGGTGTATATCCTGACAAAGGTAATAGTAATGAGTTTTCAGTATGGGGAATCAGTCAGGACAGAACGTTGTTTAGTCTTCGTTAGTTTCAAGTATGAAAATGCCAATTTGCTTAGGTATGTAGATCCGAAACAAGAATAGATATATTCGTTTTGGTGATACTGGGATATTTTTCTAGGTTGACATATTTCCAAAGATCTTCTTCAAATTTTCAGGCTTGTAATACTATTAAGTCAGTTTGTAAAATAATAATTTTCTAATGCATTTTGATCCATATGAGATATGTCTGAAATTTTTTGGCTAATGTGTTTCACACTTAAATCCTTTTTTTTAAAAAAAAAGATATGAATTCCACAATTTCTGTAATTGTTTCAAAATACTGGAATCTTATCTCAAAATCTACTATTACTTTTTGGATTTCCGCGACATATTTGTCGATCTTATAATTAATATTTTTATGTTTTTGTAGGTTATTCGCCTTATTAGGAAAATGATTCATATTATTTTGTTGCAGATCATGTATTAGCAAAATAAATTTTGTTTTATATGCGTCTATGCCACTCATCATATCAATTACGGTTTTACTTTTACCTTGTAATTCTAAATTTAAATGACTTAATATTGAAGTAAAATAGGTAAGAAATGCTAAGCCAAGTTTCATCATTTAAATTTTCACAGCTTCCATTTTTTTCGTGAATAAAATCTATAATTTCAGGCAATAAATCACGAAATCGCTGAAAAAATTTACCTTTGATTAGCCATCTGACCAGCGGTATGTATAATGCATTGTGATATTACGAACAGGATTGCTAAATTTTTATCAGACATTTCTTCTGTACATTCTCTGATAACACGATATCAATCTTTTCACATGTCTGAGTACTTTTATAATATATTATGATATAATAATCTAAATTGAAATGATAGTGGCAAACCATGGAAAAGAGCTGCATACTCGCTCATGGAGCGTGAGTGTTAGTTTGCAATTCCTAGAGGTATCTGGATTAAACAGTGCATTCCAAAATAAAAAGAAAAAAGAAATAAGTAAACAGAGCCCACCAGCGACCGAGCGGTAAAGCCGCTGAACACTGGTAGTTCGGTCCGAGGTTCGAATCCCGCAAACAGGCTGGCTGCATGGGTTGTTTTCGTGGTTTTCCCGATGTATAACGGTATACGATCCAGTTTCCCTTAGAAAGTTCCTCCACGAAGACATCCCTACCCTTTAGGCAGATAGCCCTCGAGGCTTTTTGTTGTCATAGGTGTAGTTTAAAGGGGGGGAGAAGGGTGTAAAATACATACAATGTTTATGCACTGTGTTTCAGTATAAGGTGCATTCGAGCGAAGTATGGGTAGATAAGTAAAATATATGTTCAAACTATTTTTATTTTTAAATAATTTATGAAGTTTTAGAGATATAGGCTCATGAAGATTAATTATCCGTAATTAAATAACCTAACCTAACCAAAATAAACATACTTATTTGAACATACATATTTGAATCCCTATTTAGTTTTTTTTTAGAGTTTGCTATCCTGAAATAGTCATAATAATAGATTTTAGAAATACATATGCTGTTTGACATGTTTAATGCTTCCAACTCCTGATTGTTCAAATTCTATAAAATACAATGTTATATTTCATTTTCTACATAAATAAAAATTTAGTTAAATGTTCTAAAAAAATATATATTTTGAAGTATAAACATAATTTTAGTAATATGGAATGGAAGGAACAATTTGTCATTAAAAATTTCATCTTTCTATTTATAGTATCTCCCATCTATATTGCATACTGAACTGAGAAGCACCAATAAACTTTGTTTTATGTTTCAAATTAATATTTCCATATATGCAAAAAGTAAAATGCTGTATGCAAAAATGTAAAGTAACCTAGGTCAACGTGTAGCATCTTTCCAGATGGCTTTCCATTGCTCCAGATATTTTCGTCAGTGTGACTGCAGATTTTGATCCTTTCTATAGGAATTTCAGCATTTTAGCGTAGCTAAAAACAAGACATGTGCATGTCTCCTAAGGGAAAAGAAGAAAGTTTAAAAAAAAACAACAATAATAAATAAAATAAAAAAAAAATAGAGAACACTAGATGCATCATTGAAATGAACGTAAGCATCCCCAACCAAACGTTTCTTTCTAGTTTCGGCAATGAGTTCGCACTTTTTGGTGGGAATGCGGATAGTCAGGAACTACTGAGCAAACTTATATGTTTTAATAATAAACTTAAAATAGTTTCATTTTGTTATTTTAACTCTTTGCAGTCATATATCTACTTTCAACCACCAAAGCATTTTTACCTTTCCAGTTGTATGTCTGCTCTCAGCCACCACACCAAAGAATCATACTGATCTCATATCATATTAATTACATTAAGTAGACAAGCTTCATAATATTTCATATTATGTATTACTGTAGAAGGTATTTTTCCCACCTTCTTAGCGTGCCTTCGTGGTGTAGTGGTTCTGCACGCTGGGCTGGTATTCCAGAGATCCGTGTTTCGATTCCCGGCGAAGGCAGTTGCTAATGTTTCATCTCTCTGGCTTTTCCAATTAAACTAAAATCTCTACACTGGCGCCCGAACTAAAAGGGTGTTGGATGATGATTCTCTGCAGCCAGGATTTGGCGATTGGGTCCCCTAAAAACCCCAGTCGCCCTTTAAAAGGGGGAGTATATAAGGCAATTCTCCCACCTTCCTAGCGTGCCTTCGTGGTGTAGTGGTTCTGCACGCTGGGCCGATATTCCAGAGATCCGTCGTTCGATTCCCGGTGAAGGCGGTTTGCTAATTTTTCATCTTGCCTGCCTCCAAAAATTACCTAATGTCTCTACAACTGTTCGTTCAATGAAAATCAATTCTGAACATAAATCATTTTTAGCTTAAAATGTGTGAAACAACAACTATGTGAAAAAAAATCCTTTTATTTTATGTGATTTATTTTAATTAAAATGGCTGAAATTCTTGGTAGTTGGTTATGGTTAGAGCAAGATAGATGAGAACTATTTTTCCTAGGAAGGTTGTTGTTAGAGAGGGCTTTCTAAGAGATACTGGTTGACATACTCTATTATCAAAGCTAGCATGCTATATATGTCAGCCAAACTAATAGTATACATATGTAGAGGGTGTACGGAACTGATGGTCATGAATTTAATGGTGCTAGTGGTATGAAAGAGCAAAAGCACAGTGAGTATGAAAAACATGAAAATGAGAAGTCATTTTAATCACAGATATTTACAAGAAATAATGTTATATATTTAAAAGATTCGTTCAAAATGGATGACCAGAAGCTGCAATATATGCATCACAGGAACAATGGATCTCATCTACGAGATGCAGATCGACTCTCCTGTCATTAAAATTAGCATTGCTGTTGCTGAGGTATGTGACATGCTGGGCATCTTTCAAAGTGTACTCCATCATCATGATGCATGTATTGCTGTTAATATTAGTTTATCTGAACAATTATTCGAATGTCAAACATTTTTGGTAAACCTCCATGATTAAAACAATACTATTTTGTACACCACATTCTTTTTACTTATTATGTTTCCATAACACACTGTATTATGAAAAGTGTAACTTATGCCATGTATTATCATACCTTACAGTTGTGACTATTAATTTTGGCATATATACATTAATACAGAGCCTGACT
The DNA here is from genome assembly GCF_044657685.1 of Stegodyphus dumicola. Taxonomy (NCBI): domain Eukaryota; kingdom Metazoa; phylum Arthropoda; class Arachnida; order Araneae; family Eresidae; genus Stegodyphus; species Stegodyphus dumicola. The sequence continues at coordinate 166,271,359 of NC_140780.1, forward strand.
AAGGCAGGGGCATACGGGGTAGTTGCCCCGGGCCCCCACATCACAGTAGGGCCCCAAAATCAAATAGAAAGTTTATTATTATAAAAATTTAAATATCTCCAAAAAATTCTCTTGTTCATTACTGAAGTAGTGAAGCGAGGGGGGGCAAAAAAGATTTTGCCCCGTGCCCCAGTAAGACTAAGTCGGGCCGTGTACATATATATATATATATATATATATACACTGATGGTAGGCTTAAAATCACTACTCCTTGAATGCTCAGTTAATTATAAGTTACATAAGATCATCTAGATGTTTTGCAACATAGTTTAGTATTTTTATTTGTACTAGCTGATAAAAATAGAATATGAGGCAAACTACTCATTTAAAAATGATACAGTTATCCACGTAATATAATTAACATATTATATATATACACTCACGTTTGTGAAAATTGCAACACCAAGAAGGAATCGTCATAATTGAATGCAATTTAATACACAGTTGAGTGGTAGTGGTACAAATAAATGATTAAATGTTCAAAGCAAACAAACAAGAACAAGAGATCAGAATCAGTATTTTGTGTGGCCACCACGCGCCACAATAAGTGCTGCTACACGGCGTGGCATGGAGTCAAACAAAGTTTGAATGTCTGACTGAGGAAGAGCATTCCATATCGTTTGTACGCGTACCCAAAGTTCGTCTGCAGACGCAACAGGACGAGGATCACGAGCAAGACGCCGACCAATGACATCCCACACATGTTCAATTGGCGACATATCCGGGGAACACGCAAGCCAAGGAAGAAGCTGTACCTGCTGCGCTGCAAAGAAGGATTTAACAATCCGAGCAGTATGAGGGCGGGCATTGTCCTGTTGAAATACAGCCCCTGGCAAGCTTTGAAGGAAGGGAACAGCTTCGGGCTGTAGAACTTCACGGATATACCGGTTGCTGTTCAGATTGCCCACAATTCGTAGCAATTGAGATCGTCTATGATATGCTATGGCGCCCCAGACCATAACTCCGGATGTTCGTCCACTGTGGCGTTCGATAATGCACTCCGGAAGGTGGCGTTCACCGGCATAGCGTCTGACACGAATGCGGCCATCATGGTACCACAAATTAAAGCGGGATTCGTCAGAAAACACGACATGCTGCCAATCAGCACGCCAGTCTCTATGCTGATTGGCCCATTGTAGCCGCAGGCGGCGATGGTCGTGCGTTAGGGGGATCCTGTATAAAGGAGTCCGTGCGCGCAGTCCACACTGCTGCCCGACTGGGCGAACTGACGCTCATATTCCCCAGGCTGGCGCAACTCAAATGAACACCATGGAGGAGAGACCTAGTGAAAATGCCACTAATGGTGTGGATAACAATAGTATGGACACGGACGCTAGTACGTCTAAACAAAATACAAGCTCAGATGAAAACACAGAAGCGATATTTGTGAAAAAGTCACGGATACCACCCATAACTGTTAAAGTAGATTACACTACTTGGAAAAACATAGCTAGGGTACTTAAACAGAGAAACATTGAGTTTAATAAGAATAATAAAGGGATTAAAATTTTCATCAGAAACCCTGAACATTAGAGGCAGACTGTTACTTATTTAAAACAACGAAAGTGGAACATCACTCTTTCACGCTTCCTGAGGATAAAGACATAAAAGTTGTGATAAGAGGTCTTTTAAGAGATACAGATACGGTAGAAATACAAGAGGAGTTAGAGGATTTAGGATACAAAGTTGAATCAGTTAAACAACTTACGCGCAGAAGAAAAGGGGAGGTTATTAAACTTCCGCTATTTTTAGTTACTCTGCCTAAGAAACCCAAATCCAAAGATATACACAACGAAACTCACTTATGTGACCTAGGAATTAAAGTCGAAAATTATAAAGGTAGATCGGGCACGCTACAATGCTATAGGTGCCAAGGATTTCATCATACGCAAACTGGCTGTAACTATGCACCCAAGTGCGTGAGATGCGGAGAGGGACATTTGTCCTTTGAATGCCCTAATAAAAACTCTGACTTGCCACCATGTTGTGCAAACTGTAAACAATCTCACACCTCGAACTTTAGGGGTTGTGAGATGTTCCCTAAAAAGAAACAAGATAAGCCAAAAGTCTATACTAGTAGGGTTATAGAAAATAAATCATTTGCACAAGCCCTGTCTACTGGTTTGTATGCAGACACGATCAAGGAAGCAAAAACTGTTTTTGCACACCTGGCCGAGCTTGTATCGGTCATTAAGAGCTCCGGCTTTCTTTTAACACAGCAAATAGGACAAAATGCACCTACTCATAAGGACAAAACTACCATAAATCAAGATCTTAATGGATAGGTACACCACACAAGGAGATCCCATAAAATTAGCATTCTGGAATGCTCATGCCATTCAGAACAAGTTGACGGAATTTTTAAACTTCCTTAACAATCACAATATTGATATTGCCCTTGTAACAGAGACTTTTGCCACGCCATGCGTGCGTATAAATTTGCCTAATTACCGCACATATAGGTGCGATCGTTTGAGTCACCGTGGTGGGGGGGCCGCAATTTATGTGCGAAACTCGCTACAGTCCTCTTTGATTAGCCAAGATAGAAACGACGGACATGAGATGGTCGCAGTCTCAGTGTACTTACCGCAATATGGTAATTTGAATTTCATTTCATTTTATAATTCGCCCAGGAAACTACTGACGGAAAGTGTTCTTTCCAAACTTCTCTCTGACACTAATAAGTATATCCTAACGGGTGATCTCAATGCAAAGCACTCCGAGTGGGGGTGCCGTAAAACTAACCAAAATGGTAAGGTCCTCTATGAATTTATAAATAATCACCCAGTTGCCTTGCATGTTACTGAGGAGTATACGTATAGACCACAGAACCCAAGAAATGCAGACCTTCTTGATATTCTTCTGACAAATACTTCAATTCCTATTTATACTGAAGTAAAGCACGAATTGAGCTCTGACCATATACCGGTCATTGCTTACCTAGGCACTACTAAAGAGGCAGAAAATGAAATGATCCGCACGACTGACTGGAATAAGTTCCAGAAGTTTCTCAGTCAGAATCCGCCCGTCTTTGATACTCTGAACTCGCGGAAAGATATAGATGATGCAGTTGATACCCTCACTGATTCAATCAATAATGCTATTGAAAATGCCTCTAGACACGTGAGAAGAAATAATAACGCTGGCATTCTGCCACAGGAAATTAGAGAGATGATTAAGGACCGGAATAGGATGAGGAAAGCGTGGCACCTTACATGGAGCCCTCACGTTAAAAGAGATATGAACAAATTAAATTAATTAATTAAAAAGAAAATAGATGAGCATAAGAGAGATGTATGGGAAGAAAAAATTCAGAATCTTAGTCCGAATGATGGCAGTCTCTGGACGTTCATGCGTAACTTGAAAAGGCAGCGTACATGCAATAAGCCGATTTATACTGAAAACTCTGTTGCTCTCAACAATAAAGACAAATCGATGGTCCTTGCGGACCATTTAGAAGAGCAGTTCAGACCTAACGTGACGCCCATGGACATTAATTTTGTCAATGAGGCATGCTACTTTGTTAGGGATTGGCTTAATGCCCACACTGCTAAGAGGTACATGGCCACTGCTACCCCCAGTGAAATCAAAGAAATCACAAAGAAGCTTAAAGTCAAAAAGGCCCCTGGCATAGACGGTATTAATAATCACGCACTTAGAAATCTGCCGTGCAATGTTGTGACAAAATTCACGAGTATTATCAATGCGTGTCTTAGTCAATGCTATTTTCCCACAAAATGGAAAATCGCAAAAGTTATTTTATTGCCTAAACCCGGCAAGGATAACACTAAGCCAGATGGGTACAGGCCCATTAGCTTGCTTCCGGGACTAGGAAAGGTCTTTGAGAAATTAATCTACAGCAGATTGAAAAACTATATTGAATTACTGCCTCCGGAACAATTTGGTTTCCGGAGAAAGCTTTCAACAACGAAGCAGCTGGTTCGGCTCGTCGAGTTTTGTGGGGATGCGCTTCACAAGAAACAAAATGTCGCCTTACTCATGCTAGACGTGGCGAAGGCATTCGACCGCGTCTGGCATGAGGGGCTTATTTATAAACTTATAAATCTCCCTATGGATAGAGAGCTGATTCAGCTAATTATGTCTTTCATCACTAATAGGAAATTCACTGTGGCTATTGGAAAGGACATCTCCAGTTTACGCACCATGAATGCAGGCGTCCCACAGGGATCCATTTTAGGGCCCGTCCTGTATTTATTTTATGTTCATGACTTTCCTAGGGCTCACATTGGCAGAAATTACTTTCTTGGGTGCTATGCGGACGATACGGCATTAGCCGTAAAGTCCGCAAACGCACACCATGCAATCAAGAAATTACAGGAGCTTCTACCAGTGGTAGAAAAGTGGTGTAAGACTTGGAGAATTGCTATTAATGCCAGCAAATCGCAATTATTATTGATAAGAAGGAAAAATACACAGTTGACTATTAACAGTAAGCTCTTCTTATTCTCTGAAGAGATTCCTAGAGTTAGTAAGGCGAAATATTTAGGAGTAATGCTAAATGAAAGATTAAAATGGGGAGATCATATAACAGAGGTCAGAAGAAAAATTTTCACTGTTGTAAATAGTCTCATCCCTATATTGGGTAATTATTCTAGCTTAGACCTCAGGAAAAAGAGGCTAGTTTATATCACGGCAATTAGGCCATTGATGACTTATGCGTCGCCGGCCTGGTGCACGGCTACCAAGGAGGATATAAAAAGACTTCAAATCATGCAAAACAAAGTCCTAAGGCTTATCACCCATGCTCACTTTTTTGTGAGCAATGCTACACTACACTGTGACTTAAAACTGGACACTCTAGAAGAGCACCTGAATAAGATCAACAGGAAATTCTTCACGAAAGCTCTGAACTGTGACCATATGAGAAATTTTGATATCTTTACCTACGAAATATTGAATGAGGACGCCAAACTGCGCCCACTTGCGGCCCACCTTATCAGGGACCCGAACTTTCCCACCTAGTGCCCACCTGTAAATGATGTACCCAATGTGTTTATTAGCATTCTTAATTTTGTATTTTACTCATTTATTGTACTGTGTATTTCTTAAATTCTCTAGTTTTATTCACATTCTACACTCATTTTATGACTCCCACTTAGTCACGCCTTTACCGGGCCGGTTACTTGCTTGTGAGCTCTTGCGTTGCTGGTCTTCCTATTCTTTATCCGTCTTTCTCCTCCTTACTGCGGACATTATGTGAAGATAGTTCTATGTTATTGTGCCCATCCGGCATAAATTTGATTGAGCCAGATAAACTACTGATCTCAGTGGTATTCTGGCTATAAGTTATCAGTCAGTCAGTCAATCCACACTGCAGCAGACGTCTACGAATTGATGAAGCACACAATGAAACACCTGTAGCTATTGACCACAGTGCTGCCAATTGTCTAGAGGAAGCTGTACGGTCCGTCCGCGCCATGCGGACCAGGTGTCTATCATCGCGAGCTGACGTCACATTTCGGGGTCCACTCCCGGATTTCCGAGTTGTCCGACACTCGTCCGTCCACTGCTTCCAAACGCGCATCACTGTGCTGCTGTTACGCTGCACACGAGAGGCTACTGCACGATACGACAATCCAGCTTCACGAAGGCCGATGATTCTCCCTCGTTCAAACTCTGTAAGTTATTCAAATCTCGCTCTCTTTCGTCGATGAGGCATAAGTACAGATTGAGTTAACGTTTACCACTAGCAGATAACCACCGATAACCATACACGCCTCGCTACAGCCGTCTATTTATTCGGATCCATCAGCCGTTCAGAGGGCGCTGCTCAGCATACGCATGCGCTACGGATTTGCAATTCTAATCATTTGCATATCATGCGCTACTTTGCATTTCCTGAAAATTTCAGCTCACTCGCGTAAGTCCTTCATGGTGTTGCAATTTTCACAAACGTGAGTGTATTAATTCTTGATCAACAAGTTGCTTTGTTCCGGAAAAAAATGATTTTATTAATAGTGTGACCTTAACATTTTTTTCTGATTTTCATCTGCATTTTAGTTATGGTGCATATTCAGTTTTTGCGTTGCATTTTAAAAAGATTTTTGAAACGGTTATGGATTTATTTTCTGTTCCTGGAATTGATATTACATTTTAAAATAATGATACCAAAACTAGTTTCATCATTTTGCAAAAGACTTGTATTCATGCATGTGCTTATTACTTTACGGTCGCAATACCTGTTGTACAATTTAAAATTTGTTCATTTTTTATAATACTCGTACAAGGTGTTCATTTTAAAAGTGGACCCTTCATAAAAATGGTATGTGTGCATATTTATGAAGCATACCTTGTTTGTATACATCATATGTTGGTTGGTTTATTTAATTACGACAAAGCACATAAAGGCAGCCTGCTTAAAGGAAGGGATGCCTTCGTGAAGGACTTTGTAAGGGAAACTGGTTCGTATGGCATGTTACACATGGGAAAATACTGGAAAAACACTCATGCAGGCAGAACATTTGTCTGAATCGAACCCAGGTCAAACTACGAGTGTTCAATGACTTTACTACTTGGCTGCTGGTGAGCCACATTATATGCTAGTACTCGTATAATGCCCCAATTCAGTGCATTTGTTTACATATTTTTAGTGACAAAATGAAGTTTTCCCCTATGTTATATTCTGAACTGCTGCAGTGATGTTCCTTTTCAATTCTTTTTAAGGTGTGAGTATTTTTTATCAAACGAATTTGTGTTAAACATCTCCTTAAAAAATAATCTGGACTGATAAGATCTCGATGTTCAGTCTTTCGATATAATTCTGCCTCTAAAACCTCCTTCAATATTTTCATAGTGTAATCTACTCGTGAAACATTTTGCATTACCTTGTTAACATTCAGTAATGATGTTCATTCTTCTGCAGTGAAACAGTGAATTAATAGACAGTACCTTGCAAGGTTCAGCGTTTATTATTGTGTTAGAAAACACTGACTCAGCAATTTGTTGCCCTAATGTGGCATTTCAAACAATAATATCTGAAACGATGGAAAGAAGAATGATAAACAAGTGCAAGTTTTCAAGGCTTCATACTTTGCAAATTTGATCACAGACATATCCATTTCGATAAGACCATTCCTCATGTGGAAATGTTGCCACAAATTAAGTTCTTATAAAACAACAATCAGAAATATGCAACACAGTACGACAATATTCAACACCTGCTCTGTGCAAAAGCATCCATGATGGTCGATGATAAAATAGTAGACTTATGATGGTGGTTTGAAAAACTAGCTGTCATATCATTAGGCTGGATTCAAATCTCAGAGAAGGTAAAAATGCTTTGTAAATAAATGTACAGTGATTTTCTGGCATGTGGACATTTAAAAACTACTGAAAGCGAAGTCCTCTTGAGAGGCTGGTGTTAGAAGAAGAGGGACTTTTGGATTTTCATAAAGTGTTCCTAATCGAAACTCAAATAAAATTTAGTAAAGTTATTCTGTCACCAGATAGTGCCAAGGCCGTGGTGAATAAAAGCTGTTCTTTTGCCCCACCCTTAAGCATTCATGAAGCTGCTCCACTGCTAACATATCCAAGTGTGCAAATCAGCAATAGCAAAAACACATATTAAATATTGTAGTGATTTAAATTTGGTTTTCAAGACCAATCTTTGAAGACTGTTAAATTTTAAGATTTATTTTACAAGAAATTATATAATTCATAGAAGCAATTTAGTCATATTACTTCATAAAAGTAGATTTTTTTTTTTAGTCCAAAGGGGCAATTTGCTCAGGATTATTAATTTCGTTTTGGTATTTTGTGCCGATTCACAATAAGCGTTGTTTCACTTTTCAAATTTTTGCCACCAAATATTATTGCTCTGTATTATATTTAAAGAAATTAAATAATGAAGAATAAGCATGAATGCATGCATGTTTCTCTAATTCTGATAAAAGAGAGGTACCTAGAGCCATCAAAATTTGAATAACGTAATCTTCCATAGAATATGGGCATGTGGAAGCCCTAATTTGAATTTGAAATTTGTTTTATTATTGATTTCATATTTTGTAACACTTCAACGAATTTTTGATTAACAAACTAAACGATTTCAAAGCGAGCAATTGCAACACTGTACGGGGAAAAAAAATTATTTCCAGCGCGCGAGACTGTATAGGAAATTCTAAAGATAAGCTCATTTTAAAATTATTTTGCGATGTTGCTGTTGAACTGAATTTTATGGTTTAAGTGCGAAGAACATGATATTTAATAAATAAAGGAAACACAAAAAATGTTTTTAAAAAGTCCCTTTGGAGGTAATTTAAAATCTGAAACCTTTCAGAATTTTTTTTTTTTTTTCTAATGATGGTGGTAAATGTTGTGAAACAGGACAATATTTCTAACTGAAAAACCCCACCCTAAAATTTTAGCTTTTTCTCCTATTAATTTTAGTCAGAAATCTTATTCAACATTTACAACAGGAGAAGAGACAAACTTTCGTTTTATCTCCAATGATCAGATTTCTCCTGTATTTCTGATCATGCTTTCTGCTATAATTATTAGGTAATACTGTAATATACAGTATGGTATGGTAATGCCACTACTTTAAAGAATGAAAAAGTTTATGCAAAAGTAAAGTATTCAAGAAAGATACCTTTATTTTGTTACTTAGTTAAGTAAAGAGGGGATATGTTTGTTCGGTACTTTACTTTATGCAAGCAATATTATGTTTTCAAATAGATGTGCAGTTTGGGAAGACATGTTTGTCACAATGTAACCTTTATTTATTTACCATTATGAATATTATATTTATTCCAGCACCTCTAAATTTTAGTGATCAGTTTATTAATTAAACTTATTTTATTTCTACAAAGGATTCTTCTCCGAAAATTATAATTTAATTTACGAAGTTCAGGCTCTGAATATATCTGAAAGTATTAGTAAGAAATTAACACGTTTACCATATACAACTATTTCAAACAGTGGTGTAGCGAGAGGGGGGGCAAGGGGATGTATGATGCTCCGGGCCCCGCTCGCAGAGGGGCGCCAAATAATCTCCAAGCAAGATTTTCATCATATCACTGTGTTTTTTTGGGGGTGGGCGCCAAAAAGGTATTTTGCCCCGGGCGCCAGTTATGCTCGCTATTTCAAATAACTTTCTTTCCAATGCCAATTTCCAGAATGAGTGTGCTTTCATTTACAGTGTTTAAACTGAATTCTGTATTAACATAATTTTTAAGACTTTTGTTGGCTGGTGACATAAAACTCGAATTTGAATTTCTTTTATCAAATCAAGTCATATAGTAAAAGAAGGTGGCGGTCTATCTTAACTTAGGAAAACATTTTCATTTTTTTATAAATCTTATTTTTAACATAATAAATTTCACAGTGTTTTCAATTTCCTACATATGAGTGTTGAAGAAAGTTTTGCAAAATGAAGAGAAATCTCAGTGCTCAGTATATAAAAAAGATGGTTATTGATATTAGATTAGTCAAAATTTTATGACCATATAAGGTATTCCTCCCGCCTTCTTGGCGAGCCTTCGTGGTGTAGTGGTTCTGCACGCTGGGCCGGTAACCAGAGGTCCGTGGTTCGATTTCCGGCGAAGGCGGTTGCTAAGTTTTCATCTTGCCTGCTTCCAAAAAAATCCTAATGTCTCTACAGTGGCGCCCGAACTATAAAAGGGTGTTGGATGAGGATTCTTTCCTCTCAGGATTTGGCGACTGGGTCCCCTAAAAACCTCAGTCGCCCTTTAAAAAGGGGAGTATATAAGGTATTTCTCCCGTTTTCCTGGCGTGCCTTCGTGGTGTAGTGGTTCTGTACGCTCGGCCGGTATTCCAGAGGTCCGTGGTTCGATTCCAGGCGAAGGCGTTTGCTCATTTTTCATCTCTCCGGCTTTTCCAATTAGCCTAATGGCTCTACAACCATAAGTGATATCTGCCTAGAACAAGATACATTACAGACAGTAGCTAATTTCAGTGCATTCGTAAAATTTTCATAGTATGCTATGAATTTGAAGGTGAAATTACATCACTAGAAGATAGAATTTACATATTTGAAACACCTTTTCAGTAACTGCTGAAGGGCACTGAAAAGAAATCTGTTGTAATGTGAGACAGCTGATACTGATATTTACGAATCACAGGTGGAAATATAAGCAATGTTGGTAGTCTAGGAGTTATTTAAGGCGAGAAAAATCAATTAATTAAGCATTCTAGGCACTGAGTTTATGTAAACATTCTTTTCATAACTTTTATATCCATTAAATCAGACTCTGAAAATGTCTCTCGGTCTATGTAAAATTTTGTTGGAAAAAAAATGTGTTTAAAGATTTAAATTACGCAAATAATGAAGTTCTAATGACATGCTTCAGTATCTTTGTTTTTAAATTTCACTGAAATGTTATATGCAGACACCATATCTCGGTCTGTGAAGAAGTGATCAAAAGAAACACTGAAAATTATACAGATGGCAGGAACAAGATGCTAACGTATTTGTTTCAGATGACTAAACATGATCTCCCTCCAACATCTTATATCTAAAGGTAAAGGAGGAAATAAATTTTCAGCATCTGTGTCTTTCGAACAGCAGAGTGCTTTTATAACAATGGCAAAAAAATTCTCATTCAGTCTTCAATAATATTTAAAAGATGAGAACAGTGTACAACAAAGTGTTTTACTAGAAAATGGGGGATTCACCTTCTTATGCACATCTTTTTGTCAGGTACAGGCAGGGGCGTAGCTAGAGGGAGGCAAGGGGGGAGCATCTGTCCCCGGGCGCAGAATCCAAGGGGCGCCAAACTGATGTTACGACATTTTAGAATTAAATGTTTTCCATCCTTGGCAAGCAGTAGGGGGCGCGAAATCTTCAGTTGTCCTAGGGCGCTGAAAACCCTAGCTACGACTCTGGGTACAGGGCAATCATATGTAGACATTTAACCCCCCGAGCGTTACGGGTTTTTTCAGGAAACGACGTAAAAATAATCTTGTTTTCTTACAAGCTCTGTCGCAAAAACGGCAAGCATTTTTAATGAAGCTAATTCTCCCCTCCGTTCAATTTAGCGAGTGAAATTAGTTTTTCTCCCTATGGTATCTTCTTCATGAGACTGGTTGCTAAAATAGTATTTTATCTCCAATTTGGCTACTTTATAATTTGCACACTAACACATATGCTGTATATTACTCGTACCTTAAATCAAAATACACTGGTGTGCAAAAATTAAGGACGAAGTCGAAAAATTAGCATATCAGCTGAACGAAGAGGCAGAGCGGACAGAAAGACCAATCAGGAGATTAAGTAAGGTGATGTACGGTAGCACATGCGCAGATATGCACGTAGACGTAATGGGGGAGTGTCTGAGTAGTATAAAGCATGCTGTCGGTGTAAGATCAGTATTTCTGGCGAAGAGATTGCATGCCGTATAGCAGTTAAAATCACACCGAGTTGCTGCCTCAGCGAGAAATGGCGAATAATCAATCTGCTAGACGACATCTGGATGCTTTTACCCGAGGTCGAATCATTGGGAAGTTGGAGGAAGGCCGCAGTGTGACAAGTGTGGCTGCAGAGTTCGGAATTGCTCACAGCATCGTTTCACGACTTTTCAGACAATTTCAAACTACAGGAACAGCTATCCGGGGGTTTAGTAGTGGTCGTCCACGAGGAACCACACCCGCAGATGACCGGTATATTGCCTTACAGGCCAGAAGAAACACGCGGCAAACAGCCGGAGAAATCGCTAGACACACGACACAGGCGACTGGACGACCGATATCACGTTTTACCGTGGCCAGAAGACTGCACGGTGGTGGTCTGTTTGTACGACGCCCTGTACGGTGTGTACCTCTAACGCCTGCCCATCGGAGAAGGCGTTCTCTGTGGTGCCGAGAACCCATTCATTGTCTCTCCACCGGAATTGGAAAGACAATGAATGGGGACGAATACTCTTTACAGATGAGAGCAGATTCAGTCTGAGTAACGATTCTCATCGCATACTCATCTGGAGAGAGCAGGAAGCCGCAATCATCCCTCGAACATCATTGAAAGGGAGGTGGCGGTGTTCTCGTTTGGGGAGGCATCATGCTTGGTAGTCGTCGCAGTATCTTCGACGCAGGTTCAGTCAACGGGACCCGTTATTGTAACAAGATTCTTCTTCCATATGTGCGTCTTTTTAGAGGCGCTACGGGTCCGCAGTTCCTTTTCATGGACGACAATGCACCATGTCATCGCACAGTAGCTGCCGAACAGCTCTTAGAGAGTGAGGATATTGAACGTATGGATTGGCCGGCACGATCTCCGGATCTCAATCCCATCGAGCATGTATGGGATTTTCTTGGCAGACGCTTGGCAGCTCGTACCTTACCACCAGTAACGATTCCGGAGCTTCGATTGGCGCTACAAGACGAATGGGCAGCAATTCCTCAACAACTCATTGACACCCTCATTCTCAGCATGGGCAGACGCTGTGAAACCTGCCTAGCAGTCAGGGGAGATCATATCCCCTATTAAAGACCGGATGTTTCTTGCTGGACACCCATCACAGGGATGTTTCGGCCTTCAGTCGCATTGCGCTCCATGCTACTTTTTCAATAAAGCTTCTTTTTATCAATATGATTTCTCTTTTAGTAAGTGTTGCTTACATTACTCATGTCCTTACGTATTGGGGATCTTACGTTATTAAATGTGTTGGTTTGGAAAGCTTTTGTACAAAGTTATATTGAAAAAACCGTCTCGTCCTTAATTTTTGCACACCAGTGTATGTGCCGAATACAGAAAGTTAGTCAATATACATCAGTAAGAGATACTACGTAAAATGCTTTAAATTTCCAGTTTCTTTAAGGAATTGCTTCGATAATGGTTAAAAATTAATCTTGCATTTTTTTATCCTTATTTTCTGAGGAAATACTTTTTAATATAGAAAGGAAATTTGTGAGAATTTTTTCTCTCGTGTTCCAATTTTTTGAATACAAATTATTCGCAACTTATTTTAGTATTATGTTTATATTTAATTTTCAAATATTATAAGTTTATTCCAGTTTAAAGTGTTAGATTTAAATAATTCTTTAGATTGCATCATAAATTTATTAGTAGTTAGTTATTTATGACACCGTTTTGACTTGTGAGAAATAAATAAAGTATTGTAATCGCGAAACATTTCGACTTTCATATTTCAAAGGAAATTTCCATTTTGAATAGTTCCATCATGACGTTTAGACGTACGTATGTGGCATAACTTAACATAAAATGTTGAAATTTTATATTTGGGACTTATGACTAGTTTTAGCGCGACGTATGTCCGTACGTATGTATGCATGAATATCACATAACTCAACAGCAGAATAGATGAAGTGGCTGATGAATGAGATCAGGCAGTTCGGCTTTTATAGAGTAAAATCACTTTGGGCGTAGAAAACAAGTAAATAGCTTGGTCAAAGGAGCTTCTTGAGAAAATTAATGTATTTTCGAGTTACAATGCAATTTCCTTGTAATTAGCTATATATGAGTTACAATGCAAGTATTTATATACTACGTGCTTTATCGAGATGTTAATAGAAACCAGAAAAAAAAAAAAAAAATCTTTGTAGCAAAATTGTTAACGATATTATTTCTCCAAGACATTTACGCAGGTGTGTATTCTTTTCATAAATGATGAAAAATAAGTTAACAGTTTTCCGAGCAGATGCTCCAAATTATACAGCTTTGAAGATTAAGTAATGAAAACATAAACTCTTATTTCTGGTTATGTGCTGAAAAAGATATTACACTTTTCAAAGAAAACACCTAATAGCGGAATCTCCAATTTGACTTCAACGTAAATATACCTCCAGGGGTTACTGAACTAAAAGCTTACCACCTCTGTACATTTTTCTACTTTATATGGGAGACCATTACCTTTGTGCAAGGACAAAAAAGCATCCGCTATCTATAACTCTGATCTTTCTCAGTTCTTTCATTTTGTTAACTATGACGAGAAATGGAGCTGCCGTAAATTCTAAATTTATTGCTTCTTCCAAATCTAATTTCAAGTTGTGTATTTGCCGTCTGTTAGTAATTTAAGCTACCCTGGCTTTAAATTCAGAAACATCCTTTCATCAGTAATTACAGTACATATAAACACAATATCATTATTTAAATTCAGACTTTAAAAACTTCATCTATGTTAAACTATGGAAAGCGCAATATATATATATATATAAATATAAATTTAAGCAGCGTAGGAATTATTAAAACTGTTTTGTATGTAAACTATATATATATATATATGTGTGTGTGTGTGTAAACACACATACAAAACACTGTGTATACATACGGTGATGTATGTTCGTGAGCATGTGTGCGCGTGTATGTTATATTTTCCTATTATATATCAGTATTTTATTGAAAGTAGTTGTAGACGACATTTAATAAAAAAACTGAAAAGTATAGTAAATCTCAAAATGATAGTGCCATTATGAAACTGAATATTACATGAAATCGAAAATTTATGTGAAGCAACTATGGAATGAAAATAAATTCTAGTTAGGTTTCACAGCATACAAAATAACACTTTAATCTAACCACTTGAGGAAAACGAATGCCAAGAAAATATCCTGAAAATGTATATCGAGAAAAAAAAATCTCCGGAAAATGCCTCACGGAAAATATGCACCTGGTTAAAAATATCGCTAGAATAATAAACAATGTAAATATTTTTATCAGCTACATATATACGTGCACCTTGAAAATATTTGTAATTTTTATACCTTGTAGAGATATATAGAGGATTCTTTAATATTAAATATATTTTTCATTTATTTATTACAAAATATTCTTTCTTACTAAAAATATGCTTAATGATTACATCGTTTGTATATCCTAATTAATTATGAATATTTTTTTAGTTTCTTATTATTTGTGTTTCGTTTCTGAGAATTATTAAAATTTAAGCAATCTGAATTGTACACAAAAATAAATTCTTTCCTTAGTAACAAGTATAACTTTTGCATTAGAAATTATTCACGATAAATGCAATCTTGCTTTTTCGCCAATAGAATGTTTTGGTTTATTTGACTACATACTAGAGCATACTAGAGCTGTCTGCCTAAGAGGAGGGTCTCTCCGTGGAGGACGTTTTAAAGGTTAGGTTATTTAAAGCCTCGAGGGCTATCTGCCTAAGGGGAGGGATGGCTTCGTGGAGGACTTTCTAAGGGAAACTGGCTCGTATACACATTACACATGCTGAAAACCACGAAAACACCCATGCAGCCAGCCCGTTCGCGGGATTCGAACCTCGGACCGAACTACCAGTGTTCAGTGACTTTACCGCTCGGCCTCTGGTGGGCCCCAGGACTTTTTAAAGAAACTGCTCGTATATATGTTATAAATGCGGAAAACTATGAAAACGCCCATGCAGCCAGCCCGTTCTCCTAGAATCGAACTTAAGTCAGAACTCGGTATTCTGCGACTATTCATCGACTTTACCGCTCGGCTGACAGTGACAGAATGTCTGCTACCTATACATTAATCTACTACAGAGTTAGAGTTGTTTCCAAGAAAGAGATGCGAAACAGAAAAGAGATGCGAATCATATCCATCTCACTGAGATGAATATGATCATTTTCAATGTGCCAATTGGTAGTGCTCTATTTAAATGGTCAACGTGTAAGTTAAGTGGGTGGCCAAATCAAGTAAATGTTTTAATGATATACCTAGCATCTAGATATGATTCGAAATTTTTTTGAATTGGAAAGGCAACGATCAGTTTGCAAACAAATTTAAAAATAATTGAATATAATATTCATTTTCAAATACTATTCTATCTAATTTTCGAAGTTAAAATGCTCAACAATTCATATAATGCTGTCGTGCTAGTACATTTATAAAGACTTACTGGTTTACCTTGCGTCCTGTGGCGGTGCAAGTAGTAGAGAATATAGGGAATGATCTTCCTTTTTTTTTTTTTTTTTTTTTTTTGGGTGTGTGTGTGTGTACCCTTGTAAGGTAAATTGACAGCACGTCTAGATGAATAAGTTTGAAGATTCATGATTGTGATCCAAGCCTCATCAGTGGTTAAGATACACCTCTGAATACTGGCAGTTCGACCTGGTTTGGGTTCGATCACAAACGAACTGGCCGGCTGCATGGTTGGTTCTTGTGGTTTTTCCCCTGTATAATATGCTAGTTTCCCTCAGAATGTCCTCCACGAAGGCATCCTTCCTCATAGGCAGGTAGCCCTCGCAGCTTTGCGTTATTTAAGTAACTGAATCGATCATGATTCTGATCCTTCCAAGGACGTTTTGAGTTTACCTGTTTCATGGCTTTACATATTACTATTATTAATGAATTCCTCTCAGTATGTTATCCAAAAATATATTAAAAACTCAGATTTTTTTTCTATCCGAATACCCAGTAAAACACCTTTGTTATGCATAAAAACTCTTATTCATCAGTTTCGACTGAGGGATGGTAATTGAAAGAAATATGATTATTTTCTAAAGCTTAAATGTGAGCTTTAGTATGGAAGAAGAAAGATACTAGGATGCTGAAATTTTTATTAATTACATAAGAATAAACTGGCGGTTCTAGCTTCATTAATCGTTCACATTATGCTATTTGTAATTATTCAACTTAGAGTAGATCACTTAGTTTTAAAAAACAAGTGATTTATGCATTTACAATTACCAGACAAGGCATTTTTTAAAGCATAAAGATAATTAAATGTATTTTAAAAATTGAGTTTGTAATCAAGCTTCGCTATCTATGAATAAGATATAGCTTGCAGTTAAGTTATATTCTTTCTTAAAAAAATATTTCTTTTGTTCACCTATTAAAAATAACAATCAGCAGCGTGTGTTTTTGAAAATATCCCTAAATGCAACATAAATACAAGGCAGATTTCTTTAGGAAATCCTTTACGAAGACATTTTACCACTTAGGTGGAAAACGTTTTGCTAAATTAAACTCTAAATTTACAAAGGCGATTTTATGAGAAAACAGAAGGAGGGCTCTACATTGGACTAATAATTAGCAAGTTGCTCATCAGTGAAACATAATGGCAATCTTGGATAAAAGGAAAATCAGAATGATATTATTGCAAATTCTTCAATAAAGCATCTAACATATTGCAAATTAAAAATTTAAAAAAGCGTTCTTTATTTTGTGAGTTTATTTGTGAAACTATCTGAGAAATAACCTCATTTTATCTTGTAATATTGGAAAATGTTTTCAGCTGTCATTATCTATCACAAATTAAATACTTTGAAAGTGGATTCATTTTAAGCTGTTTAAAATATTATTTGTGTTCGTGCTTAGGGTGAAGAAATGTTTGTGTGCTGTGTTCATTCATAAGTATATGTATTTCGCCAGGATTTTGATTTTGTACTTCCCAGTTTTTATCAAATAACATAAAATTAGCTTAAACAACAAAGGGATTAGAATTTTTTTTACTTTGCAAAAAGTACCTGTAGTAAAAAGTTGGATTTCGAATTTGAAATGTTTTTGCTATTTGGTTAGTAAATTAATTAATATAATGTAGTATGCTACTTAGTTAACTACTCGTATGTTTTTATTGGGAACCATTTAAGAATATATTATAACGGTGGAAATTACTTTTGTTCTTTTTGAAGTTCCTCTATACAATATAAAATTAACCAATTGATCAAGATTTGCATTATACAATAAAATAAGTACTATAACACAACAACAACGATAAATAGCATTCTTATATAACAGCCTCAATTAAAATTACTAACTAAAAACAACGAACGTGGAGACATTTCTATTATGTAGTAAAGTAAGCTTTAAAATATTTTGGAAGAACTGGTCAGAAATTATGCAAAAGAAAGTGAATCCAATTTTCATTTTAAAAAGGTGTTGGTGTATTTTATTATGGCAAAGCACACGAGGGCTATCAGCCTAAGGGGAGGGATGCCTTTCGTGGAGGACTTTCTAAGGGAAACTGGCTCGTATACACGTTACGCATGGGGAAAACCACGAAAACGCCCATGCAGCCAGCCGTTCGCGGGATTCGAGCCTCAGACCGAACTACCAGTGTTCAGCGACTTTACCGCTCGGCCGCTGGTGGGCCCCTTCATTTTAAAAAATTTTCTTATAATGTGTCAGCTTATTTTAAGCTATTTTGTCTAGTAATAACAATTTGATATTGTTTCAGATTAAAAATAATGAATGCAATATCATCCATATTTCGAAATGGGCTTATTTAGTTATGCTGTTATAACTACTAATAACTGTTGATGAAACATTTCCACAGCAACATAATTTTGATCTGCTATGCAAGTTTATTTATGTGTTTACTTTTTTTAACAAATATTGAATTGTCGAATGTAAAAAAAAGCAATAATAAAATCTTTAAATGCCTGTCTTTGAATTTGAGTTCGAACCAGGGGCGTAGCTAGAGTTTCCAGCGCCCGGGGTCAACTGAAGAATTTGCGCCCCTTTCTGTGCGCCAAGAATGGAAAACATTTGCTTAAAAGATTTCGTAGCATTAATTTGGCGCCCCCTGGATGCTGCGCCCGGGGACAGATGTCCCCCCTTGCCCCACCCTAGCTACGCCACTGGTTCGAACACAGCATATTTAAAACAAGAGACATTTACAAGACTTTGCTAGGATCCTGCTAGCCCGTGGCCTTCGAGATTAGATGGCCTGGTCAGCTGCAGAATCACGTGATTTGACGTCACGTAAGGCGTCTGAACTTTCACCCTTCGCACTGCATTGTGTGGACACTGCAAGCGAAGACTTCTTATTACGTTGATTGCGTGCTGTATATTTTTATTATTCGTGTCTTTTTTATTGCTAAATTTAAGTAATGTTGTTAAGGATATTTTCGTTTTTAAATTGAGATTACTAGTTAACTTATTTGTTAACAAGAATAACGATCGACGTCTACGTAGAGCTGTCTTCATCATGCCTGCACGATGTTGCGTTCCAGCATGCAAATCCAATTACGATGGCACTAATGAATATGAATCAGCGTTCAAATTTCCAAAAGATACAGTAAAACGGGATTTATGGATCAAAAACATTCCAAGGAAAAATTTTATTTCAAGTGATCGCAGCGTTGTCTGTGAAAAACATTTCGAAAAGATGATATTATTCGATATGATTATTTACCAACAAACGAAGGTACTTTTATTCAGATGTGTAGAGGGCATCCTAAATTAAATAATGATGCTTACCCATGCATTTTTTCTGGTTGTCCAAAATACTTATCTGAAAGTCCAACCCCTCAGAGGATGAGCAGGGAGGAAAAAAGAGCTAAGATGGAGAAGCATATTTTTAATGAATTTTTGAGAAAGGACAAAATAACATCATTTGAGGATTTTTCTTCTATATTACCAAATAAATTAAATATTTCAGATACTTCAAATTTTATTTTACACAAATCTGCTGCTGGTATTTATATTTTATTGCTCAGTTTTCATTCATATCCTAAAATTGAGAAAAGTATCTTTGTATCGCTTCATATAGATACAGCAGTTTATCTAGGAGATAAAGTTGTTCCAGTTGAAAGTAAAGAATAACCAGTAAAAAAGTTGGACAGCATTCTTTACTGGTCAAACTTACCGAGATATATGTACAAAACATTAACATGTTTGATGTTCATGAAACTTGTTTAATGTGTGGAATTCCCTTTTCTAGTAGATTAAAAAAAAATAATGAGCACCATTTCAAATATTTGTTTAAACAATTATACTAAAGTACTTTTTAAAAATAGTATACTAAATATGATGCAGTTTAAATATATTTTCAATAATGTATCTTTTACATTTAAATTTATTAATCCTTTTGCTGTTTCCTTATTATTTGATAATACTTCATAATTTTTCAAAATGAATTATCAATTGCGATTAATTATTGCTTCAGTATACTAGTACAACTTGCACAGTATTTGCTAATTAGACAGAAATGATGGTTTGTTCTATGTATAGTTGTTTTGAGGTTTTCGTTGGCAAATTTATTGATTTTACGCTTTTGTGAAACATTATATGGATGGCTTTTATTTGTAAATATATTATTTATTATGCATCTACGTATAACTAATAATGTAAATATTATTAAATGATGTAAATATTCTTATAATTATTGCTATAGATAACATATAAATATGTGAAAATTATTCGTTTTCTGTAATGTTGCAGCAAAATTGTAATTTATTTAATTTACAAAGTTTTGAGATTTAAATTTTTTCTGTGGCTTTTCTGTTCATTTTATTAGATAGTAATTTAAATGAATTAAAAATACATTTGCATAATGTTTGGAAGCTCTGAAATATTTATAGTTTTAAGGAAAAATTATTTTTTATGTCTTTTAATTTGCTAAATTATATTTACTTTTGTTACTGAATTATTTATGTTTCTAAATCTTTTCATTCCTTTCATTTCTCTCCTTCTCAAACTGTAAAGACATTTTTATGTTAATAAATAACAGCCTTTTTATTTATTTATTTCAAAACTTTCTTTTTTGAGTGTATCCTAACAAATTATTACAAGACAGTGTAAAAAAAAAAAATGCACAAGATAACCTAAAACATGGCATAGAAAATTTCGTGAATATTTCTTAAAAAATAATATTTATTAAGTTATTAATCTTAACTGCAAATGAATATACGATCTTTTGTATACGTTTTCAAGTCTCTGGAAATTTAATTATTATGCATTATTAAAAACAAAACACTCTAAACATCGAACGAAACGCTCGCATTCAAATCTGAAGCAAAGAAAGTCACGGAAGGATCGGACGCCTTTCGTGACGTCACTCGTAGCTAACCAGGCCATGTTATCTCGAAGGCCACGGCTAGCCGCGCAAGACGCTTTGTTAGAAGGAAACAACTGATTGAAAGCATGTGTTCAAATTATCACATCTGTCATTTATCTGTCGAAGAAAAGGTAGGACTTTTGTATGAGTATGTTTCAAAGCTTGTTTTTCCGTTCGGTAAGTACGCCAATCCCCAGGGGTGTAATTACTCTTTTACGACAAATTTGACCTACTGCAGTTCTTCCGAAACGTGAAGAGAATATACTTAGGATGACATTACTGAATGATCTCAAAGCCATCTGCTATTCTGAACTATTTTGTACTTTCTTTAAAAATGCAGAAGGTTATAAGTACAGGTTTTTTGCGCATTTACAGTTATTGTTTTCTAATTACTGTCATGTAACATAAATGCAAAAGCATTTAATATTTATTTAGTCTTTCACATAATATGTCAAAACAAATTTTTCTTAAGTCACCTGTTTATGGCTGAAGTTGCTATGTGTATTTCTTTAATTTATGCTATGGAAGTTAAAAATACAGCGATCAATAAAAAATATAAAAATTCTGCACATGTAAAAATAAAATTATGGTAAAATGCTTGAACACCATCTCCAAAACAAGAGACTAAATTTTAAAAAAAATCATGTTTGAGCAAAAATATTAGTGTCATCTTTTCTAACATACGTGACAATTTTCTATGGAGGGACAAGCTTTTTTTTACTGCTTAGACCTAGAGTACTATTTTTTTACTTCTTACTAAACAATCATAGATCCTTTCCGCTCGGCCGCTGGTGGGCCCCAGGACTTTTTAAAAAAAACTGCTCGTATATATGTTATATATGCGGAAAACTATGAAAACGCCCATGCAGCCAGCCCGTTCTCCTAGAATCGAACTTAAGTTGAAAGTCGGTATTCTGCGACTATTCAGCGACTTTACCGCTCGGCTAACAGTGACAGAATGTCTGCTACCTATACATTAATCTACTACAGAGGTAGATTTGTTTCCGAGAAAGGGATGCGAAACAGAAAAGAGATGCGAATGTGCCAATTGGTAGTGCTCTATTTAAATGGTCAACGTGTAAGTTAAGTGGGTGGCCAAATCCAGTAAATGTTTTAATGATATATCTAGCATCTAGATATGATTCGAAATTTTTTTGAATTGGGAAGGAAACGATCAGTTTACAAACAAACTTAAAAATAATTCAACATAATATTCATTTTCAAATACTATTCTATCTAATTTTCGAAATTAAAATGCCCAACAATTCATATAATTAATGCTGTCGTGCTAGTACATTTATAAAGACTTACTGGTTAACCTTGCGTCCTGTGGTGGTGCAAGTAGTAGCAGATCCAGCTAGTAAAATTGAAAGATCTGTGGTTCGAATCCCGGTCCTTAAGGGAGGAGAATATAAGGAATGATCTTTTTTTTTTTTTTTTTTTTTTTTTGGTGCCCTTGTAAGGTAAATTGACAGCACGTCTAGATGAATAAGTTTGAAGATTCATGATTGTGATCCAAGCCTCATCAGTGGTTAAGATACACCTCTGAATACTGGAGTTCGACCTGTTTTGGGTTCGATCACAAGCGAACTGACCGGCTGCATGGTTGGTTCTTGTGGTTTTCCCCCTGTATAATATGCTAGTTTCTCTCAGAATGTCCTCCACGAAGGCATCCTTCCTCATAGGCAGGTAGCCCTCGCAGCTTTGCGTAATTTAAATAACTGAATCGATCATGATTTTGATCCGTCCAAGGACGTTTTGAGTTTACCTGTTTCATGGCTTTACTATTATTAATGAATTCCTCTCAGGATGTTATCCAAAAATATATTAACAACTCAGATTATTCGAGAATTTTTTTTCTATCCGAATACCCAGTAAAACACCTTTGTTATGCATGAAAACTATTATTTATCAGTTTCCACTGAGGGATGGTAATTGAAAGAAATATGATTATTTTCTAAAGCTTAAATGTGAGCCTTTGTAAATTTTGTATAGAAGATGAAAGATACTAGGATGCTGAAACAATGAAATTTTTATTAGTTACGTAAGAATAAACTGTAAATTATAATTGTAAATTTGTATAGAATTATAATTGTAAATTTGTATAGAAGAAGAAAGATACTAGGATGCTGAAACAATGAAATTTTTATTAGTTACATAAGAATAAACTGGCGGTTCTAGCTTCATTAATCGTTCACATTATGCTATTTGTAACTATTCAACTTAGAGTGGATTACTTAGTTTTAAAAAACAAGTGATTTATGCATTTACAATTACCAGACAAGGCATTTTTTAAAGCATAAAGGTAATTAAATGTATTTTAAAAATTGAGTTTGTAATCAAGCTTCGCTATCTATGAATAAGATATAGCGCTGCAGTTAAGTTATATTCTTTCTTAAAAAAATATTTCTTTTGTTCACCTATTAAAAATAACAATCAGCAGCGTGTGTTTTTGAAAATATCCCTAAATGCAACATAAATACAAGGCAGATTTCTTTAGGGAATCCTTTACGAAGACATTTTACCACTTAGGTGCAAAACGTTTTGCTAAATTAAACTCTAAATTTACAAAGGCGATTTTATGAGAAAAAAGAAGGAGGACTCTACATTGGACTAATAATTAGCAAGTTGCTCATCAGGGAAAAATAATGGCAATCTTGGATAAAATAAAAATCAGAACGATATTATTGCAAATTCTTCAATAAAGCATCTAACATATTGCAAATTAAAAATTTAAAAAAGCGTTCTTTATTTTGTGAGTTTATTTGTGAAACTACGTGAGAAATAACCTCATTTTATCTTGTAATATTGGAAAATGTTTTCAGCTGTCATTATCTATCACAAATTAAATACTTTGAAATTGGATTCATTTTAAGCTGTTTAAAATATTATTTGTATTATATGCTTAGGGTGAAGAAATGTTTGTGTGCTGTGTTCATTCATAAGTATATGTATTTCGCCAGGATTTTGATTTTGCACTTCCCAGTTTTTATCAAATAACATAAAAGTAGCATTTCATGGGGGAAAAAAAAACAACATTTTTTTGTTTATCTTTAATTTAAACAGCAAAGGGATTAGAATTTTTGTTACTTTGCAAAAAGTACTTAGTAAAAAGATGGATTTCGAATTTGAAATGTTTTTGCTATTTGGTTAGTAAATTAATTAATATAATGTAGTATACTACTTAGTTAACTATGTTTTTATTGGGAACCATTTAAGGACATATTATAAGGGTGGAAATTACTTTTGTTCTTTTTGAAGTTCCTCTATACATTATAAAATTAACCAATTGATCAAAATTTGCATTATATAATAAAATAAGTACTGTAACACAATAACAGCGATAAATAGCCTTCTTATATAACAGCCCCAATTAAAATTGCTAACTAACTAAAAACAAAGAACGTGGATACATTTCTATTATGTAGTAAAGTAAGCTTTAAAATATTTTGGAAGAACTGGTCATAAATTATGTGAAAGAAAGTGAATCCAATTTTCATTTAAAAAAATTTTCTTATAATGTGTCAGCTTATTTTACGCCATTTTATCTAGTAATAACAACATGATATTGTTTCAGATTAAAAATAATGAATGCAATATCATCCATATTTCGAAATGGGCTTATTTAGTTATGCTGTTATAACTACTAATAACTGTTGATGAAACATTTCCACAGCAACATAATTTTGACCTGCTATGCAAGTTTATTTATGTGTTTATTTTTTTAATAAATATTGAATCGCCGAATGTAAAAGAAAGCATTAATAAAATATTTAAATGCCTGTCTTTGAGTCTGAGTTCGAACACAGCATATTTAAAACAAGAGACTATTACAAGACTTTGCTAGGATCCTGCTAGCCGCGCAAGACGCTTTGTTAGAAGGAAACAACTGATTGAAAGCATGTGTTCAAATATCACATCTGTCATTTATGTGTCGAAGAAAAGGTAGGACTTTTGTGTGAGTATGTTTCAAAGCTTTTTTTTCCGTTCCCTAAGTACGCCAATCCCCAGGGGTGTAATTACTCTTTTACGACAACTCTGAACTACTGCAGTTCTTCCGAAACGTGAAGAGAATATACTTAAGACATTACTATGACATTACTGAATGATCTGAAAGCCATCTGCTATTCTGAACTATTTTGTACTTTCTTTAAAAATACAGAAGGTTATAAGTACAGGTTTTTTGCACATCTACAGTTATTGTTTTCTAATTACTGTCATGTAACATAAATGCAAAAGCATTTAATATTTATTTAGTCTTTCGCATAATATGTCAAAACAAATTTCTCCTAAGTCATCTGTTTATGGCTGAAGCTGCTATGTGTATTTCTTTAATTTATGCTATGGAAGTTAAAAATACAGCGATCAATAAAAAATATAAACATTCTGCACATGTGAAAATAAAATTATGGTAAAATGCTTGAACACCATCTCCAAAACAAGAGACTAAATTTAAAAAAATCATGTTTGAGCTAAAATATTAATGTCTTGCAAAATCTTTTCTAACATACGTGACAATTTTCGATAGAGGGAGAAGCTTTTTTTTTTTACTGCTTAGACCTAGAGTACTTTTTTCTTACTTCTTACTAAACAATCATAGATTCTTTCCTAGATTTTACTAATCAGGTCTTGCTGGCTTAAGATGTAATACTTTGATAAAGAAATTCTAAAAAATTTACCTTTTTTTATTTCAGTAATTCTGAATACTTATAAAAATTCGGACTACTACAAATTTTATTAAAACTCATCCTATGATTCAAAAAGGTGCTTCAGACCGCTGACAAAGTGTTTAAATTAAGAAGAAACTGTATTTGATATGGTAATGAAGTTAAAATATCATTGCACCTGCTTAGACAATATTCAATCTAAGAATGCTACTATTTTAGAGAATTCTATGCATTTCAAATAAAAAATAGCACAAATAATTATTATATATTCAGATTACACACGACTACTGCGTCATTCGCCAACAACATATATTCAAAAAACAATAGAAAATTTTTAAAAAAATCTGACAGGTTTCAGATTTTAAATTACGTCCAAAATGACATTTCTTTAACGTTTTGTGTGGTACCTTTATTTATTAAATATCATGTTCTTTGCACTTACACCATAAAATTCAGTTCAATAGCAATGTCTATAATTAATTTTAAAATGAGCATATATTTAGAATTTCCGGTACACAATTCCGCGCGCTGGAGATAAAAAGGTTTCCACCCCCGTAGAGTGTTGCTATTGCTTGCTTTGAAATCGTTGAGTTTGTTACTCAAAAATTCGTTAAAGTTTCACAAAATATGAAATAGATAATAAAACAAATTTCAAATTTGATCTTCCACATGCCCATATTCGTAGGAGGATTACGTCATTCAAACTTGGATGGCCTTTTTTCAAACCTTTTTTTTTTATCACAATGCGAAAAATATACACACATTTACGCAGATTTTCATTATTTAATTACTTCAAATGTAATTCGGAACTCTAACATTTGGTGGCAACAGTCTGAAAAGTGATTCGCCGTTTATAGTGATTCAACGCAAAATCGCAAAAACGAAAACATTATTAGTATTTAAAACAATAGTCTCTCAAGGACTATTGTTTTAATTACTAATACGACCCTTTGGACTAATAAATAAAAATATGAAAGGTTTCAGATTTTAAACTACGTCCAAAGGAGCGTTTTTAACGTTTTGTGTGTTACCTCATTAAATATCATGTTCTACGTACTCAAACCATAAAGTTCAGTTCAACAGCAATATCTCAAAATTATTTTAAAATGAGCGTATCTTAGAGTCTCTAGCGCTGGAGATAAAAATGGGATTTTTTTCGTACGGTGTTGACATTACTCGCTTTGAAATCGTTTAGTTTTTTAATCAAAAATTCGTTGAAGTGTTATAAAATATGAAATCGATAATAAAACAAATTTCAAATTCAAATTAGGGCTTCCACATGCCCCTATTGTATGGACGATTACATTATTTAAATTTTGATAGCTCTAGGTACCGTTGTTTTATTACAATGCGAGAAACATACGTACATTCATGCAGATTCTTCATTATTTAATTTCTTTAAGTATAATACAGAGCGATAATATTTAGTGGCAACAATTTGAAAAGTGATTCGCCATTTATAGTTTTCAATGAAAAATGCCAAATCGAAATTAAAAGTCCTTCATGGCAAATTGTCCCTTTGGACTAAAAATAAAGTAAGCAAACGTAAAAAAGTAAATTTTCGTGCTTCTTTTCTTAATAGTATTTCGTTTTATTTATTTACTACGGTTTTTTTTAACTGAAATTTGTTACTTTTAGAAAAGTTGCGGGTAATATTTCGGACATTCAGTTGTTAGCCTGTAGGTTGGTTATTTTAATAATTTATATAGCAAAATACAGAAATTTTAACACACCTTTGCCTTTCTGCTAGTAGTTATTTTGCGTTGAACAATGTAATTACAATTATGTAAGAAAATCAAACTCATTGAATTTTTTTCTAATAAAAATCGCATTGAAATCAATGTACATAAAATGATTTGGAATATTTGAAATGAATTTGAACAGAACTTCATCAAACCAGTATAAGCGACGAATATTGTTCCAAAATGAATAAATAATTCGCCATTATTATTTTTACTATCAAATTAGATTATGCTTCATAAACCCGTTCAAAATACGCTTATTATAAATTACTGTTGATGGCTAATTTTTATTTGAATTATTGCTTAATTATGTTATTCTTTACATGTAATTATATATAACTCATATTAAATGCAGTATTAAATTAAATGCAGTAATTAAATGCGCTATTCGTTTCGCTTGAATAATTAAAACTTATAACTTGTCGGTTTTAATTATGTATCTATATATCCATAAGTAAATTTGTTTAAATATTTCCTAATGCTATTTTTTAATTGAATTCACGAGCATTTCGCATATTTCTGAACATTCAATTTAAAAACTAAAGGATATTTTATGAAAATGTTATCTGTTTAAAGAGAGTATTGGAAAAACATGCTTACATGCCACTTTTTTATTTCGCGAAGAATGTCCACGTTTGTTTGTTGTTTATAAACCACTACATGCTCAAGCGTTTTCTTTGCGATTAAACATAGCGGTCTAAAACGAAAAAGAGCAACCCTCTTTGCCTCCTACTGAGAACTGTCATTTAGAGATCTCCAGGGCTCCAGAAATAAGAGGGGCAGGAGACATCTGCACGGCCGCTTTAAGGCGGTCATAACGCTTTCGAGTTCTTCACCACTGACCGCCTAGAACCATCAGTAACGCTTTCGAACACTTTTCCAGTGACCGCCTAGAAGCGTCCGTAACGCTTTTGAGGTAGGCCGTCTTGACCGCCTAAACCCGGTCAAAAAGCTCAGAGGGTTAATATTACTTCATATACAAGAATGCTAGAAAGCTGAAAACCAATATATATTTGTAATACGTGTGAGAAACTTATGAGAGAAAATTAATATTTGCACAGGTAATTAGAATTCTTAATACCATTTTCCGTTAGAATTCCTTGTTCTTCATTAATTATATTTTCTAATTTTGCATGAAAACTTCTAAGATGACATATTTTTAAAAGTGTATGCTGATGGCTTATATTGTTTTTATCCCAGATTATTATATTCTTCTCTAAGTGATAAATATTAATCATTTATTAAAAGCATTTATTTAGATACGTTTTATTACCTCTATACATAGTGAAATCAAAAATGCATATTATCAATTTAGGTGGTGGTGTGTGTGATTATGGCAAAGCCTCGAGGGCTATCTGCCTAAGGGGAAGGATGCCTTCCTGGAGGACTTTCTAAGGGAAACTGGCTCGTATACACGTTACACATGGTGAAAACCACGAAAACGCCCATGCAGCCAGCCCGTTTGCGGGATTCGAACCTTGGACCGAACTACCAGTTTTCAACGACTTTACCGCTCCGCCGCTGGTGGGCCTATTATCAATTTAGACATTTTTAAACATTAAATTTTTTATTCAAAAAACTATACTTTTTGCATTTGTTTCCACAGATATTATAATCTTGTTTAAAAGTTTTAATTGCATGTTTAAATCAATTAACTATATGTTTTAATGTTCAGCAATGTCTCATGTTTATTTTTCATATGCATGCAAGTATATGAACACATACTTCTATAAATAAGAATACCTTTTGATGATTTTAAAACATGAAAATTAGAGTTTTCTTAGTGATTAAATTGATTATTTTTTCCTAGTTCGAGTAATAGATAATACTCCAATTAAATAGACTCATATTATTAGTACATTCAAGAAAAAATTCATGCAACCATACAATTCTGCTACCAAAAATCCAACACTAAATCAAACTAGCACTGTTTTATGGCTATAGCAATTTGTTGTCGTTATCCCTATTAAAAAATATGAGAGATTATCGTGTGATTTTATTGAATCTTAACACAGAAATCATTTATTAAGATTAGCATAAATTTTAGGACTGCTGTAGTGTTACCATTGTTTATTTTACACAGTTTGTAACACTGACTTTCTTTCACCAAGTTTATATTGTTCGTAATAAATTCAAGGTAAAATGCTTTATAAATCACTATGGGAAATTAATATAATTCCTAAGAGAACATACATTTAAACTCTGTATAATTTATATAAAGCAACAGTGCCTCTCCTTAATGGTTAAAAAACTGGTGAGAAGTATTACTGTCACCAAATACTGTTTTAGTTGAATATATATCAGATGTAATATACTTGGATGAAGGATTTTTAGGACATAAAGCTACAAATTCTACTTGAGATCTGTGCCAAAAATAAAAGTATTTATTAATGTATCTCTATGCCCATTTTTTTTTATATTCCTTTATTTGTATAAAGTAATGAGCTATGCAAATTTACACAACAGACTATTTCCAACAGAAGAGATGAAATGATACATATGCCATTTCCATGTAAACACTTTTTTTGCAAAACAATTACCGTACTTTTAACAGTTTAAATTCATTCTTTCACCAAATACAAATAAATTACTAATAAGAACAGTAGGTTATTTTTTTAAATATATTCTACACAATTTTCCATAACTTCCATTCCTAAAATAAAAATTTATCTATTGCAAAAAAAAACGCTGTTTCTCCTCGTTTTATTGAAAGCCCACAAGGTATGTTTGGCGTTCGTTACAAAGCCTACAAGGCGATAACTCGCCATTGCGTAAATGATCGCCAAGTAGACGTTTCATCTAATGAGAGCAGACCGCAGTAGAAATGGTCTGTAGGCTTTGTATATGCAAGTGGTGTAGATGGGCTGGATGACGTTATGCATAGTTTCGTTTTTATTTTGTGGCAACGACGATATCTTTTCTGTGTTTTTATTTTTCTGGCAACGATAATATTTTTTTCGCTTTGTGGCAAAGACTTTATGAACCACGTGTTTCGAATGGCATCTCCCTTTTTCCTTTATTATTTTTAATTATTTAATACGTGATTTATTTTAATTATTTAGTACGTTATTATTTCTAACGATTTAATCTGTCATTATTTTTAATTCATTTTATTATTTAATTTAATATTTAATTTAAATTTATTTTAATTAAATCTAATTTATTTTAAATTAAATTTAAGTCCAGAATAGCAATTTTTAATGAATACATTTTATGTAATTGCATGAGTTTTAAAAGCAACTTCCACATCTGGGATCGAACCCACCACCTCTGACACGGGAGATTCGGGAAATACCACGAAGCCATGCTTTGGTTATTTGAACTTGCCCAACCTCTTTGTTCATATGACTTTGTGCAGCGGAAACGACCATAATATAACTAGGCTGGATGACTGAGCATGGACAATCCTGATCCTACGTGCTCAAGCCGCATCACACCTTCGTGCTTCCGGGAAAGCGAATGAATACAACATAAGTAATACGATTCACTATCTACTACAGAGCATCTAACCACTCGACCATAGAAATTAAACTTTGTCGCCTTTTCCCAACATGGGATATGAACATTTCTCAACCTGAAATCTCTAGCATATTCACAAGCTATAAAACTTGAGCTAAAAGACACGCATCTCACACTGACAATGTTAAAGTTAAAAACCAATCTCCTTCTCGCAAACCATATCCTTCGTATTGCAACTAATGAGCGTGTTTGTTTTTTTAAGTGGGCATAGATTTATTTCGGCTTTCTAAATCAATATTTCCCCTACATTTTAAATTTCTCCTTTTTTATTTTACAAGCCCATTTTTATGGCTTATTTTTTCCTTCTCATTCTTACTAAACTAAATTTATTAGTTTTTTCATTCTATGTGTTTTGCTTTTGCAAACGTAAATTTGAGTTTCAATGTTAGCAAGTTAATGTTTTCATAATTTTATTTATGCAAATGTAATATTTTTCACAAGTTTAATTTTTTCTGTATACTTTTTAATTCTTTTTTACATTCAACCTTTTTTATTTTACAAAAGTAATATTTATTTTTGCAGGTTTATTTTTTCTCTTGTTTTTTATTTTAAAAAGTGATTTTATATTTTTCTTACTTTTTATAAATTTATTTAAAAACGAGTCTGTTTCTAATTTAGGCGAGTCTTCCCAAGGGGTCTATTTCAAACGATTTAAAAAAATGATCTGCTATAAGGTTTAAATAACGATTTTTACTTATTTCGCTGCGTGGAAATGAACCCAGCAAGTTCATCCCAACTAATTCGTTAGGGAATGTTGCTTTTATATTTTTAACTCATTATGGTTATTCCTTCGCTGAAGTTTCTGGACTTTACTAGAAAACTAAAAGACGATATTAAAGCAAAATTTAAGTCCAGAATTTCTAGTGATTTTATTAAAACTATTTCCTAACACTCCGCTGAATCATAGAGTATTATTTAAGCTCTTCGCTGAGGGAAAAACTCACCATTACATTGTTAATCCTAAAAATATTAAACTGATAAAAGTGGTGTTGAGAGGTATTCCTTCTGACTGTCCCTATATGGAAATTAAATTATTTGTTTCAATGTACTTAAGGTAGCTCCCATGATTAGATTTAGAACACGCATGTGTATCCCTTTATTTCAGGCTTAGTTAGTTAATGAGCCTGGAGTGGAGAAAATTTACTGACTTGAGAATCTTTTGTGTTTTCATATAACTGTTAAGCTGTACAAGTTAAATGATGCTGTGGCACGTCAGTGTCATAATTGTCAATATTTCTATCACTCTCGGAAGAATGTAAACTCATTCCGAGGTATGTTAAGTGTGCATTTCCCAGGGATAAATAGAAGGGCTAGCTCATTTCTTTGTTCGACTCCTCGCCGACGCGAGTCTAATGGGGGGACGTAACAGGCAATAATCTGACGTCACTGTGATACTACCTGTCCTAATTTCCCGCGTTTAAAACAAAACAGTAGTTTCATTGAGCTGCGAGACGATTTTATAGGGGTTACATATCCCAAATTAATTTTAATAATATCTTAATAATATATCTGTTTTCTAATAATGTATATATTTAAAATAATTTATATATATGTAATTTTAGTCAGTTTTTATTTTAAATTCTATATTGTAAAGTATCGTTTACGTAATATGGCTTTTTGCGCTGCAGTAACGTGCCGTAGCACTTACAGAAGTATGAAAGGATGGGATATTTTATTTCATGGGACCAAAGGATCCAAATGAGAGTTTGCTTTTGACGAAAGAATGGATACACAAATGTCAAAGAGAAGATTCTATTAATGTGAAGAGCGGAAAAATCTGCAGCGAACATTTTCTATGCAGTGTTTATGAAGATGATATGAAAAATCGCTTGTTTGGATAGCCACAAAAAGAAACTGTTGAAATGGAATGCTGTGCCGAAAGTAAATTATGATGACAATAATAAATCGAAATTGATGATGACAACAATAAATCAAATTTTAATGATTTTGAAATAAAACTCACAAATGAAAATGTAGATCATCCTGAATGTATAAGGATAAACAAGAATGCATTGATAATTTGAAGAACAAAATAATATCCTTAGAAAATTGTATTAAATTGTATTAAAGTATTGAAAAATAGAGAAAAGAAAAATTTTAGAATGTTTGTTCAGCGACAAAGAAGGTGGACGACATCTAGACAGAAATTGGTATCAGAAATTAAAATCTCAAATAGCGAAATTTGGGAGGGGGAGCACAAATCGGAGAATTTGGAAAAATGTCTAAAGCCTATTTTTATAAAGACGCAGATTAATGCATTACTGAAAAAGAAGAAAAAAATCAGGTGGATTAGTGAAAATATTTCACGTTGCATTGTCATAAGAGCTCTACCATCTTAAAGCTATGATTTTTGGAAAGAAAAAAAATTAAGAAAAAAATTGGAATATCTTTACCTAGTATTATCAAATTAAAGAAATGGTGTTTATTTTATTTTTTAGTGTTTTCTAAATTTTAGTGTAGTTTAAGAATTCAAAGTAATGTTCTTACTCTAAAGAAGGAAAGAGGCGAATATTTGTATTCTGTAGAAAAAATATGCATTCTCAGTTTAGACGAAATGCATAGATTGAAAACTCTGCTATGACTCTAAACTGGATTAAGTTGGTTCTTTTCAAAACGTGCAGTTTGTTTTAATCAGAGGTCTCATTTCGCGCTCTGCCTCAAATTACTGAGAAACCACGTTTTAGATAGAGGATTTGTTTTAGAAGATGTAACTGTTTTAAATTTTGATATTATTAAAGAGGTTTTAAATAGAGATTGAGAAGAAATCAAATTGTGTCACAAACTAAAACCAAATTATTTAATGGTCAAGGGAAACGAGAGACAAAAAGTCGCTCCAGAGAAAACATTATTTTCAAAAAGTACCGCAAAAGGACACAGGAAACCCCACAGGAAATCTGAAAGCATCTGACTTCTATGAGTTAATCGATAATATCTTCGGTATTATGAATAGTACCAAAATAGTACCAACAAAAATAACAAGTATTTAACAAATTAATTTTGTTAAGTACTTGTTAAAGTTATTCTTATTGCATTCTTTGTAACTAATTATTGATTAGATTTTGTGCTAGATTAGCATTCCAGATAAAATATAATAGTATAAAACATCAAAATAATTGGCATAAAAAGACCTGCTTCCTTTACTCACACTTTTGAAAAAATAAATAACTGTTTTAGGTACTCTGAATAAAGCTATTTTATCAAAATTAAGGTAACAATCTTATATATATTTATTTAATTGTAATATAGATATAAGTATAAATTCCAAAATTATTTTAAAAATATCTATTATATTGAATCGGAAGAGAATTATAACAATGTAAAATTTACAATTAGGCAAAAAGTCAAACGTAGGTTAGCAGAAATGTTGCCATATATGTCATATATGTTTAAACCTATGTCAATGTAAAGTTGGTTTTTGAGTAAATTTAAATAGCTGCTATTATAGTTATCTTAGAAGCAGTATAAAAATTCTATCAGTTAGCATGCAAATAAAGAAATGATTATAAATAAACGTGCATTAAATAAAAAAAACCTGCAAATAAAAATAAAAAACCACGGAACTTTATGTTAAAAGAGTAGCGCATTTTATATATTATTTTAAAATTGAGTAAGCATTATTAAATTTTTAATGGTTCAGTCTAAAATGCATAAAGCAGTAACATTGCCTCTTCCAAATTATAGCTATCTTTC
The DNA here is from genome assembly GCF_044657685.1 of Stegodyphus dumicola. Taxonomy (NCBI): domain Eukaryota; kingdom Metazoa; phylum Arthropoda; class Arachnida; order Araneae; family Eresidae; genus Stegodyphus; species Stegodyphus dumicola. Next base: position 166,305,721 of record NC_140780.1, read on the forward strand.
ACACACAGCTCATTTTCAACGCTGGTTCAAAAACGCTAACTTCCAAGTTGTGAATTATATTGGCGCGCTCAGTGTCATCATGGCTACGTCATCACTTCCCACTTTCTGCTTCAGGGGGAAAAGCTCTATGAGCTAGCCCTTCTCTTCTAAGTCCTGGCATTTCCTCACAAGAGTTAAAATTGTGAAGCTAAATGGATCTCCAAGCTCACCCGCTGTAATTGCGGTAGGGAACATGTAGCTAATTATAGGAAATGTCGAAAAAAAATCTCCTAAATTCTAGACCTCAGAGATATTTCAAAATGGTGAGGCAATTGGTTCTACACCACGTGGTGAATCAGCTAACTGCACGAAAACTCAGGAAATTCCTAGCTTCCACAAGACATTTGAAAGCGCAATAAATACTATGGAGAGACCAAAAAAATTAAATTGAGAGGTCTAATTTGCCAATGAAGAAATTGCGAAACAGTAGTAACAATATTTCCAACGTCATTACTGACTTCTACCGTCTGATCGCGGAGGTCAAGAAAATATTTAATAATTTTTCTATTCTGGATGTCCTACAAACAATTATCGGTAAATTGGATGATTCAAAACACGCCCCTACACCCGTAGATAAATTATTTAACATTTTCAACATGTTCGAAGATTTATTTAGCAGAAGCCCCGCACGTGGAGGCAATTAATTTTATTTTAGACACTTATAGTTTCGATAATTTACTTTTTGTTGGTGTACTTCTCGTAATGTTTGGTCTTTATTATTTATATGTTTGATTTATTTTATACTGGTAGAATAAATTTATTTTATTTCAAGCCCATTGGCTAGTGTGTCAAGGACGAGATTATCAAATTTGACACTAACAATATTGTCACTTTCACCAATAAGCAGGATATCTGAAAAGATACAGATTTCAGTATAATAATGAATGAGTGTGAGTTCCTGAATGAATGGATTCGGGATGGGGAGGTGCAGCAAAGATGCAGCTCCCATTGTTGAAGAATAAATGAAACATGGGTACAACAGCATTTTCGTTGCAGATGCTTCCCAAACTGGAGTTGGAATAGCCGCAGGAAGCAGTACTGCCGTGATTGTCAGCCAGCCCATTGACAGCGGGAACTCTATGCCGATGCCTGGGCCCTCTACAAGCTTCTAAAATATCGGTACGAGAATAAAACAAATCATCATTTTCATGGGTAGCGTGTCGGTAGCTAATGCTATTAGATGCATTCATAGGAGTTTTACTTGTGCCATCCTTAAGTGACTTTATCAGCAGATGAAGGCTTTCTGCCATCTTACTGTTTCCTGGGTTCCGGACCACAGGAGCATAGGGCTAACCGAAAAAGCAGACAAAGCTGCAAGAAAAGAAGAACGTGCAGGTGTCTGATGATCTGTCAGTAGAAGATGCTTGTATCCTCTCTAAAGCTATCGAGAAAGAGCAGATTAACAGCTGCTGCAGTCCTACACAAGATGCAGATTGAGCTACTGTGATGTGTATGAGAAGTGGAGCAAGGCTTCATTTCTAAGATTAGAAGTGCTGCAGCCCTATGGAAATGGCCACCAGGAAAGCATGAAGGAAAAAAGAAAAAAAAAGAAATAATAACTATTGCAGTAATAAAATAATTCATAATTAAAATAATAAGATTAGAAATTAAAATAATAAACAATTAAAATTAAAATTCAATAAAAATTCAAAGACACATAAAATGTAATTAATTATTAAATTCATGATGAATTGTTAAATATTTAAGTTAATTTATGGACTTCATCTTATTTGGAACTGCGGATGGAATTACAATTTCACAAGAAGAACCAAGACATAGCTCAGCCGAGCTAATTTTAGGCTCTGAGTGAAAAGATAATGTGCAGTTTTAAAGGATGATAGAAACAAGTGTAAGGATTATGTTAATTTTATTAACAGTTAAATTTTAAGTTAAAGTTCCTTTCCTGTCAAATTCTTAACTTCAACTTACTACTTCCAGCCAGAACGTAGTTTTGTAATTTGCTGAATATTTAATGAGAAGGAGCGGTATTTAAACCACGAAGTTACTTACTGAGACAGAGAGAGAGAAACAGAGTTTCTGAACTACGCGCGTCTGCCTTTTTGGCCGCTCTCTCTCTCTCAAAGTTATTTTTACGCTCGGCCGTACTCAGGCCCTTGCTAAGCTTCGTAGTAAAATAAGTTAAGGGGCCAACTCTCATTGAACCTTGATAGCTTTGGCTATACTTAAGTTAGTAATCTTAGTTTTAGTTTAATTCTTGGTCTTTTAAGTTCACGTCCAAAGTGCGGACTTTATTTGTACACTCCCAGGCGGAGTTTTGTTAAATCTTATCGAAATAATAAAGGGTTATTTACCCTTCTCTCTTGTTGTTTCCTGTCTTCGAACTCTAGCGATTATTCGCTTATCAGTTCCTAGGTTCCTCACTTCCAACATTAACTTAGAATTCCAAAGTGAGGAACCTTACAATTGGCGCCCGAAAATAATTCTAAACGGACCATGTCGGTAGAGTCCGGGAAGTTTACGTTGACCCCTCCGACCTTTCATGTCTCTACAACATCCATGAATCCAGTAGAAGGGTTTGGATTCCTCGTGGAAACGCTGCATGCAGCCATGAAACCAACAGCCACTTTCGATGGCAAGGGCTCAGTCCTGACATTTTTGGAGCAACTAGACCTACATTTCACCTTACACCTGTGAATCAGCTACAAAAAGTGATCATCGCTACGACAGCCTTAAAAGGTCAAGCCCTTAGTTGGCAGAAGAGTATAGGAAAGTTCTTGTTGGGGGACCCATGATCTGAATCATATAACTGGGAAAATTTCAAATCTGCATTAATAAAAGCATTTCCAGTTGTTAAAGATCGTGCGAAGCTTGAATCAGAATTATATAGCAAATACCAAGGCGGTTTCGAGGATTTGACGGAATTCATTTTATGGAAAGTTCATATTTTTAATCTATTATACGGGAAAAAGCCCGATAAAGAAATTATTGAAATAATTCTGCCACGTCTTCTACCGTCAGCGCAAGATTTTCTCGAAGTGCGTAAACGGCAAACATTGGAAAGTCTATTCCAGCTTGCAATGAAATTTCAAAGTAGAAGAAACTCGGAGAAGGCGCGTGCAAGTCTGTTTGGCCAGTACTCAAGATTTACTCCCCAAAAGTAACCAAAAGTTCAGTACAAGGCGTATCGGCAGACGGGAAAAAGTGAAAAGTTTAATAGCAAGAGCGCAGATAAATCTAAGGGCGGTGGATATAAAAATCAGCGAAAAGAGGCGGCAGGAAACCAGACTTTACACGCAAACCGGTGATCGAGAAGGGGCAACGGTCACCGAGTGGGACAGAAGACTCCTCAGAAATTTGTTTAAATACAGTCGTAATACAAAATCTTGCTATGCCGGAGGTACAGATTTTGGTAAATAATGTACCAACCACTGCACTCCTGGACACAGGGGCACAATGTTCATTCCTATCGGAAATTTTTTTCAAAAAACATTTTCGTCGTTACAGACTGTTTAAAGCTACGGGACAAAAAGTAATTGCCGCCCAAGGCAAACAGTGCGTATGTTTGGGGAAAACCGCACTGCATGTTCAGATTAAAAATGAGGTCCTAAAAATTAATTTTTTAATCGTGAAAAATTTACTCACATCAGTGATATTGGGGATCGATTTTTTACGCGCATCCGGCGCAAATCTTAATTTTCAGAATTCTACGTTTCAGATGCACATGGACCCGGTAGAAGAAGGTGAAGTTTCCATGCCGGAATTGAATCTAGAACATTTGAACTTGGAAGAGAAAAAGAAGATTGAAGGATTGGTAAGGAAATTTAATTCTTTGTTTAATGACAAACCTGGGTTTTGTCAAGTAGTTAATCATTCCATAGACACTGGGAATGCCCCTCCAGTCCGGTCAAAACCTTACCGGTACGATAAAGTAAAAGAAGAAATTTTGGAAACTCATATAAAAACTATGTTAAAGAATAAAATAATTGTACCAAGCACGAGCCCTTACGCAAGTCCGGTGGTCCTTTGTAGAAAAAAGAACGGGTTACCGCCTGAACACTCGGACGCGTATAGGTTTGCAGTTGATTATCGTAAATTAAACAGTATAACAAAATATCCCACATATCCCCTACCAATAATTGATGAAATCATCAGAAACATTCGCTCGACTAAATTCATGACAACCCTAGACCTCACGTCGGGTTACTTTCAAATAGCCGTTAAGCCGGAGGATGTCCAGAAGACCGCGTTTATAACAAAGTCAGGCGTTTGTGCCTTTTTAAGAATGTCCTTTGGTTTGAGCGGAGCGCCAGCTACGTTCCAAAAAGCTATGGACATAGTCTTAAAGCCAGTTTTAGGTAAAAGTACGATTATTTATCTTGACGATATCATAGTTACCAGCGAAACATTAGAGGAACATTTGAAACATCTGGAAGAAGTTTTTGCCTTACTTAACGAGGCCGGTTTCAAAATAAATGCAAGTTCGCGGCAAAGGAATTGCGATACCTCGGGTACAAAATCTCTAATAAGGGCATAGAGACTGATGATTCAAAAATTAAGTCAATTAAAAGTTATCCTTCCCCAAATACGTCTAAGAAATTGTCTTCATTTTTGGGCTTATGTTCCTATTATAGAATGTTCATAAAAGACTTTTCGAAAATAGTTGAGCCTCTTCTAGTGCTAAAAAGAAAGAAAAGTAGATTTTCTTGGACAGCCGAAGCGAACACCGCGTTTGAACAGCTAAAGAATGCCCTAATCAATGCCCCAGTCCTTAAATTCCCAGAAGGCGAGCAAGGTCTAGAAATTTCAGCAGATGCATCCGATTATGCAGTTGGAGCGGTGCTCTCCCAAAATGGGCAACCTATAGCTTTCTTTTCGAAAACCTTGAATGCTACGCAAAGGAACTATTCCGCTACTGAGCGAGAAACGCTCGCTGTGTTATTAGCAGTTCAGAAGTTTCGTGTCTACTTCGGAAGTTCACCGATAACGGTCTACTCAGATCAATGCGGCAGTGGGTCGCTTGTATTCAGGAAAAAATTTATCGCCTCGCGTGATACGTTGGACTTTAAAATTACAAGTGTTCAACTTAATTATAAAACACACTCCGGGAAAGGAAAACTTGGTCGCCGATGCCCTTTCGCGAATAAAAATTGATGAAGAGGGAAACACTATCAAGTGTGCCATGCTCACCTCAAGAGTTATTGAGTCCCGTGAAACAATAATCGAAGAATTAAAAAAGGACCCAGAGTTTAAAGATATTTACGCATACTTGGAAGACCCTCAAAATTTGAACATATAGACTTAACGGCAATAGGGCACAGCATTACGAAATAATCGACAAATTGTTATTTTACACAAAAGTAACTAATGAAAATCAGGAATACCGACCAGTAATCCCAGCGAGTCTATGTTTAAGTGTCTTAGAGGAGTTGCACGATCTACCTTCTGCAGCACATTTCGGGGTACGAAAAAAACTAAAGAGGGTACGCGAAGCGGTTTATTTTCCGAAGTTACAGAAAGTTGTTACGGCGTATATTAAGTCGTGCCATATGTGCCAATTAATAAACGATGTTAATTACAGCCCGGCCGGGTATTTAAAAAACATAAAGACCACTTTTCCAAACGAAATATTTGGAATAGATCTGCTAGGACCCTACCCTAGGACAAAAATAAATAAAAACAGATATCTTTTAACAATCGTTGACCATTTTTCAAAATGGGTAGAAATAGTCCCTCTTAAACGAGCTTCAGCTAAAATAGTCGCAGATTCTTTCTTAAATAAATATATATTAAAATACGGGGCCCCACTAAAAGTAATATCAGATAACGGAAAACAGTTTGTTCGTAGTATATTTAAAAATTTGTGCACAGGACTTGGCATACGCCATCTAAAAATGGTACCATATAGACCGCAGTCGAATATAGGGGAACGCATAAATAAGAATATTGTAAAAATTATCAGGGGATATGTGAAAAACTTTCATGACCGCTGGGACAGCTGTGTCAATGAGTTAGGTTTTGCCTTGAGAACCGCAAAGCACGATACTACGCAGAAAACCCCCGCGGAGTTATTTTTAGGAAGAAAAATCATAACGCCGTTGGATAAGCTATTCTTTGTACAACAGCGACAAGAAGAATTCAAGTTAAAAGACGTTCAAAAAATTATTGACGAAGCAATTAAAAGTTCTGATATAGCAAGACAAAAACAAAAACTTTAGTATGATAGAAATAGAAGGGAATTGGAATATAAAGTGGGACAAAAAGTTCTTAAGTTGAAATATTCGTTATCGTCGGCACCAGAAAACAGAGTTGCGAAGTTTGAGCCCAGGTTTGAGGGGCCGTACCTGGTGGAAAGAATAAGAGAAGCCACGTTTTATTTAAAGGCCGAAAATGGCCAACAACTGGTGGCAAATATCGATCAGTTAAAACCTTATTACAGCCGCACTGACTTTAAAATATTGCAGGATTTATTACAGGATCCTGGAAGTAAGGAGAGAAGTCCGCCAGCTCAGGAGTACAGCTCGAGTCCCCCAACGCAAAAAAGAAAGCAGAGCCAGCAAACTTTGCAAATGAAATTTATAAACTGAACTTTGCAATTCAAATTTATAATAAGAATAATTTTAAAGTTTGTAAATGTAAAACTTGTGTCCTATATCATCGCAAAAGCTCAAAAAATAAATAAATAAATAAATAAAAATAAAAACAAAGTTCATAAATGCATTCTATGAGAACTTCTTACAGTTCTTCCTGATTTACATTTGGGAGGGTGTCTCACTTCAACGGTATCAGTGTTCTCAATGGAAGAGTCGGGAATAGTTCTGACAGATACGTCACTTTTTCTAGAAACCTTCAAGACATCAACATCAGATTTTGCTGACACTTCTAATGGATAGAGTCTTTGGAAAGGCGTATCCTCTCACCCTTATATCTTACTCTCGAAGCTCTCGGAACACCATTTTTTCTAGGATAAATTTTTAAAATTATTCCAAGAGGCTAATCGATGCGTCGGACATGATCATGCCCAATTAGGACAATATCCGCAATGTTTAAAACATCATTTCTTCTTACTCCCTTGTAGACTAAAAGAGCAAGATACTCATTTCTAAATCTTTGTCTAAAATTTTCACGTAACTTCTGCAATTACTTTATGCGTTTTATCAAGGAAGATCGGTCTACGTTGTCAAGACCTGGAGTCTTACTGTTGCTGCCTACATGAATAAACAACATTCCTGGTGTCAGTGGTACCAATTCACATGGGTCATCTCGTAAGTCAGCGGTCTAGCATTTATTACTGATTCACAGTTACACAGGATCGTGTTGAGCTCTTCGTAATCTACGGTGGATTTTCTTAACACTCTACGCAGAAGTTCCTTGAGCATTCAGCTCCCACCACCTTCCTCACCATGCGGCTTTGGGGGAATAAATTTCCAAGTGATTTTCTGAGCTGTTGAGTACATGGCTATCTTATTCCAGTCTAATGCTTCTAACGCACTGTTTGTTCTTACAAAATTCGAGCCGTTATCCGAATAAAGAACTGAAATCCTGCCTATTCTTGCAATAAATCGTCTTGAGGCTTGAATGTAAGCATCTGTAGTGAGTGACTGGACTAATTCGAAATGGACCACTCGGTATACGGCGCAAGTGAACAATACGATCCAAGCCTTACCTTATGACTTTGGGTAGAGAGGACCAACATAATCCACACTAGATACCTCAAAGACTCTTGTCTGAGTAACTCTATCTCTAGGTAGCGGAGCAAAAGGAACTTCCAAGGGTTTAGATCTGTAATGTTTGCGTTGCGCATTTGGAAAGAAGTTGTTTTACTAACTTTTTATCTTTAAGAATCCAAAACCTCTCCCTAAGCCTGACAGGTAAGATTGAAGAACTTGCATGCATTGCTTTTTCCTGCTCTTCACGGATTAACTTGAGGACCACATCACAGGCAAGTAAGAGAACTGGGTATCTGAAATATAGTTTTCCAGGACTGTTCACAAGTTTGATTCTTATTCTCAGAAGGCCTTCTTTATCTCTAAAGGCATTTTAATAAGAAACTTCTCATCTTGAAAAGTCCTTAACTGTATGGACTTGAAAAAGAGAACTTCTGATCTTTCGAACTGTTCAAAACTCAAAACTCAGAAATACATGCCACTACTCTGATATTTCTACCATAAGTGGAAAAGTACTGTCTGTCTATGGTAAGAACAGCTCTCGCCAGTTTGTCTGCAGCTGTCTGTTGCCGTAGAAACGAGCCCTAACCCATTTTTCGTAGGGGTGTCTTGAAGACTTACTTCTGAGTTTGCCACCTTGGCGCATTTAAAGATGATTTGGCGATATTCACATTTTGTTTTAGTTTCAAGTAAAATGCTTGTTGACCCTTTACGTCGACCCCGACATCCAATTTCCGAAAATGAAATTCGATGGCGTAGATAAAGCTTTTGCAGTCAAGAAACGGTCTTTGATTTTGCCATGTGAGGTACAAGTCGCTGAATTTGCCATCCCTCTAGATGTACAACGAGTAAAAATAAACTTGTAGGGAAATAAATTTAAAAATCCGTGTTTATTTTTGAAGAAAAATTTTAATTTCGACATTTAAAAAAATCATGCTATTATTTTGCTTCTTTTTTGTTTATTTGTTTGCTTGCAAAATCATAGATGACATCTTAGAAATCTACTTGATTGCCCCATTCTCTTTATATAGTATAGACGCACTTCATAAATATAAAATAAATTTAATTTTTATAGTTCTCCCCTCTAGCTGATCTACCATGAACATTCAAAGCAATTTCTTCAGTCTTTAAATGACGTTCTGCTATGTTTTTATTTCAAAATTTTCTGTTAATTTATTGCTTGTGCTTTAATAATGACTAAAAATTTCATCATTAAATGTATATGGAATCATCTTGAAAGTAAAAGCGTTTTTTTACATACCCATGCTCTCAATAAATACTTTTTGCGAACATTTCTTCTTTTCTCATACCTTTAAACTAAACCAAAAGCTGGTTAATTTAATGGCGGAAGGAAGCGAAGGTGAATTAAAATCAAAACTGCTTTTTCCTTAATTACCAGTGGTTTGGGTTGGTTTATATGATTACGGAAAGCCTCCAGGGTTAAATGCCTAAGAGGAGGGATGCCTTCATGGAGGGCTTTCTAAGGGAAACTGGCTGTGCGCCCAAAACCGTATCATGTTGCCAACATTTCTTAAAAGTTAAATTGCTGTCAATCCATGTTTCATCGATGTAAACGATGTGGCGTTCACTTGCTCAGAGTTTTCTCATTTCGCGTAAATAATTGCTCCTCCAAAATACAATGTGAGGTCTTTCGATAAGAATTTTTTTTTCCTACGCATTCCAACGAAAATTCATTGAACAGAAAACTTTGCACAAAGAGTCTTTTTGCCACGGGAAGTCTATTTTTTGCCTCAAGACAGGCAGTAATTTCCGCACAGATGGCACTTTCTTTTCTTTGATGTAAAAGTCTTGTATTGTCTGCCGTAGAACGCATTTGTCAAAATCGTCAATTTCACACTTATGATTAGCAGGGCTTTTACATTTCTTTCCAAGTGTATTCAGAAGTTTATTTTCACCCATTGTTGATACTTCGCTCTTCAAAACTTAAGGAAAAGGAACTACTAAAGAGTTCGCCGAAGCTTCAGAAGCGCAAAATTCTGCGACACTATACACGATTTGACGTGACTGAGACTTTAAAGGTTGACCTTTCTTAAACTGGAAGGGCATTTTAAAAAATTGGCGATTAATAAAGCACTACGAAAATCAAGCTAAATAGAAGCAAATTTGAGCAAATGCTAGCACAAAAGATATAACAACGAGAATAAAAAGAACTAATAGTAATAATATAAGGCTTAAGAAAAGATGCGTGCAGCTAGAATGAAGCCGAGAAGACGAATGATAAACTTCCCTTAAGCCAACAGTCGCCAAAAAAAAATAACAATAAAGC